>NC_090440.1:1288855122-1291355122 GCF_031143425.1 Pleurodeles waltl
TCCATTTAAAGCACTGGATGGTAGCAAAAATGTTTTCTGGTGCGCTTCTAACCTAGTCGCAAAAATGGTATCATGGCCGTTGCCACGCTGCAACAATAGCCACTGTAATCAGACCTTCGGATAGACACATTCTGGAACCCTGTTCAGATCTAGTGTTCATTTGCTACACTATTTTCCTGTTCATTCCACCCTTCTTGATGCTTAGTAGTGCAGACAAACGTTAAAGTTCCCAAACGACGGCACACAAAAACAGGCGAAAGCTAAAACTCCTAGGCATCTGCCAGCTAAATAGCACCAAGAGAAGCATGAATATGACCTGGTAAAGCAAGGGTTTTAAGAAGGATAAAAAAAGTAGGGTCTCTAAATGAAATAAGGGGCGTTACTTGAACATCCATGTAAATTTCCCTGATTCCAGTAGCATGCCACTCGACCTGTATTTTGGTTCCTCTCTGTGCCTTCTGCTATTGCAGCCAGTAATATCTGTCACAGACAGATCACACCTAGGCTTGCCCCCCTGTTTGTCCTTCTATTCAGCCAGGCACCAACCCCAGTGGGAGGTAGATCTGCCCTAGAACTGGTTTACAGTGAGCCCTAGGGCGGGGCTGTGAGCTTTCTCTTTGACATTAACTTGTCAGACCAGTGGTGAAGTACTTGAGCTCCCACTATAAACAATGTTAAATTGGTAACACCAACACAAGACCTCCCACTTCCCTGTCTTATTTTTTCAGTAGGAATAAATCCTAAGTGCACTTTATATCATTTTTTAAGAAATCGTAGTTTTTTAATTTCATTTTTCTTTTATAGCAAGTTTCATGTAGTGTATATTCCATTTCTACTATATTTTTGCATTATCAAATAAAACACAAACATTACAATAATTAACACAGATCACACATCATTGATAAAAATTTACATATATTCAAAATAGAATGTAACTGGTTATTCTTAAATATCACCACCCCCTTTGTCCCTTCCTTTTCACTCTCACCTCTCTCACGCCACTCATACCACATACCACACAATCTACAGCACCCAGTTCGGTAATTTTGTACACCCCACCGACACAGATGGAGTCCGTTATTCCTTTTCCTTCCCTTGTGGTGCCACCAAACTGGGATAAACCACTGTCAATGCACGTTTCAGTGGGTTCACATCATCTTTACTACCTTCTTCATGACTACAACTCATTTACCTAATTCTAAAAAACAGCGGGACAGACAGAGATATATCTTGACGTTCAATAAATGACATCTTCTCAGGAAATTGCTGAGGTGATTGAATTCCACAGAACTCTCTGAGACATTATTCCACACTAGGACAGGTCAAATCACAGTACAGATCCCTTGTACATTGGCCTTATGGCTGTATTTGCTTCTCATAAGTATCCTTGTTCGCCGACTACAACATCCATAAGTCAGCTATCTGGGGCCCATCAGATATGACCACAAGTTGCCACATGTGCTGTGGGTGAGCCTTGGATCCTTCAGAACTCATTCCAACAGGATTCCAGCATTCAGGTGATCTCCCCCCAACTCCCATGCCTGTGAAGTGAATATTTCTGGGACAGTCCACTGTGTTATTTAGGCATGATGATATTGATATACACCAGACTGGCCTATTTAACTTACATGCAAGTCCCTAGTATATTGTACAAAGTGTGCCCAGGGACTGTAAGTTAAATGTCACTCGTGGTCATCAGTACCCCTTGTACCAACCTCTACAGTGACAGAGTAAAGCATGTATCCAAACCTACCACTGTAGCCTGGTTGTGCAGTTTTAAATTGCCAATTTCACCTGTGAAAATAAATCCTTTTAATATGCCTAAATCTTCCTGTTAAGTATTAATGAGTAACCCCCTAAGGTAAGCTCTTCTACCAACAGGGTACAGTGTATCGTATTTAAGAGCAGAACACGTATAAGTTCAATATTCCACATTTCCTTACAGTGAAAAAAGCATAAATGCTTTTTAAACTGAACAACGCTGGCTGCTTTCATAGGGAAATATTGTATTACAATATAACACCTTATAATGCTAATTTTGGATTGGTAACAAAGAGAGAAATAGTTCAGGGTCTCTTTTTAATAGGTAACATAAATCAAATTTTATAATAAAGTCCAAATTTGTCTATTACATTAACGTTACTTTAGAAAAGTTACATTTTGCCTGCCTAAAGCGTCTGAAGGCCTTTCTGTACCTATTCAGCAGTCACCTGACAGCTAGATGACTCCTCTTGACAAGATGGATTGGGTCTGTGCCCAAACCCTTGCTGCACTGCAGAGGGGCCTCCTGACACAGGCTGATGTAGTTCACACATGTATCTGCCTCACCATTTGTCCTAGTTAGCCAGGCACCGACCTCAGTGAAAGGGAGCGCTGCCCCAGGACTGGTTTAGAATAAACACTGGGGTGAGGTTGTGAGCTTCCTACTTGACATTAGTGTAAATCCTGCTTAAATGTCATATCCTGCTTAAGAAGCCTGCTGGGGCTTTACAAATAACATTTTGGGCACACTTCAAAGGAGGAAAACAGAATGCCAAAACAATTTGTGTGCCTCCACTGTTTGGTTGTGGGAGAGGAGGGCACTAGGAGTACCATAGAACACTCCCTACACACCCCCAGGCCTCAAAGCCCACATTAGGCTGGCAGGCGTCTTTGGCCATCTTGAAAATTTCCCAAAGATGGTAGGGTTAGCCCACAGAACCTTTACTCCATTAGATAGGGAGTTCCAAGGAGTAATTCCCACCCACTTGCTTGTGCCAGGGATGAGTGTGGATTCTCCAGGCACCAACTTCAGATCACTGCGGGACATGATAAAGAACATAAGAGGACTGGACCTGCTGTTTGTGACGTGGTAGGTGCCCGAAGGACTGCACATACTCCCTCTTGTACTCAGGACCAAGAAGTGGACTCCAGGGTCAAAAGGCAGATGTCCTATTCAAGCTACAGGGATGCAACAAGCTACAAGAGGCATTGCCTACAACTGCTCAGTTGACCATTGGTTACTGGACCTGGACTGGTCCCCGCTGCTCGTCTTTGCCTTGACAACCTGTGACTCTTTAAGCGCCTCCACTGAGTGCCTTGTAGGCTTTAGAGGTACACTCCCGTGGAGGATTGGGACTTAAAGGACTGATGTCCTGATTCAGATATGGATGGCTGGAATACTATGTCACAAAAGTGATGGATATCCCGTCCGCCGTATTATGATCTCCATAGTTTATAATGGGATTGTCATACGGCGATTGGTACATCTGTCACGTTTGTGACTGAGTAGTCTCCCTATTGAAGATCTAAATCAGGCCCTACGTCAGAAGGTAAAATCTTTGCCCAGGGCAAACCTGGTTGGTGTATCTGACCCTTGAACATCCCAGTCATCATCAAATTGAGCCTAGGTCACAACCTACTGCCATCATTGGCACTTTGCACTTCTTGGCAGTATTCCTACTTAAAAACGTTAAAATTCTTTACTCTGGTTCCATTTATTGGATTTTTGTCATTTTGGTGTCATATTGTTTATTAACATTTACTCTAGTTTTCTAAATTGAGATTGGGATTTTTATTGTTTTTTTTGTTTCTACTTTATTACTGTTTTGGTACTGCATAAATACTTCACACATTTCCCTAAAATGACTGTCTGTCTCTGTGACATAGATACAAGAGGTTGGGCTCAGGTTAATTTAGTGGGATAGAGAGTAACCCATGTGATTATTCTTGAAGGTGGGTAGTCAACCACCTCAAATAATAATCCAATTTACACAGGCATGATGTACAAAAATCAAGCTACTCAAGGTCCTCAGAAGGTGGAACACATAGTGGATGAGAATTGACATTAATAGGTAAGAACTACTGATGGTTCGTTCTCTTCACCAACAACAGAATCTTGCTCTGCAGATGACTTTTCCCATTGGCTCTTTGGCAAACTTACAGTCCCTGTGGTTTCCACATTGCTTTGGTTTGTTCCGACCTGTTATACTTTTGAGGACTCAATTATTTTTTGAAAGGATCCTTTGGTGTAAATCAGTAAACAGAGGTTTCTTGTGAGAAATAGCACAAATTATGGTCGCAGATGTTGGAATTGGAATTTTCCTAAATTATGATAGATGACTAATGCAGTGAAAATGTGGTGAATAGGTGCATGCCAATTTTTTTGGTTGGGCTATTGATTGTTTTGAAGACAAACACAAGACAGCGCTAATGTCGATTGCAAATTATTTGATACTCACAGCCAAGCATTCAGGGGCCTACGCCCTAAGGACAGGTTAAACGCATGAAATATATGACACTTAAGTTATTCCAAAACTTAGTGATATTTTCTTACCCAAACTGTGGGAGCAAGGAGTACCCCAAAACTTTAGACATACCAAAATGAACCTCAGATAGCCCACACTTCACTGGATTGGAGACTCTGTTCAATGCCAATTTTATGAGACAATGTGTCCTCATGTTAAGGCACCTCCCAAAGATCACAAATCAGAAAAGCAATTCATTATGTAAGTGGGCTTAATCAATGATTGTCTTCTAGAACAATGCAACAAGTTAAAATTTGTATTACAGAACTGAAAAATAATGAAGTACAGCAACAGTGCTATGAAGGTTCTCAGTGTATGGTTATACAGAGAATGCAAAAATCAGAAATTATTTTAAGTCCCAAGTGGGCAGCAAAATCAGTAGAGTAACAGACAGTATCCCAGAGAACATGAATGTCTTCTGGCTCACCCCCAAAATTGAAGGTCTTATACATCATTTTCGCATATAGAGTTACAGAATCTACTGACTCACTGTGTTGTGACCAAATTGTACTGTTTCATCAGAAAAGCAGAGCACATGGAAAATAAACATCATATAGCCTTAACATCTAAGTACTATCCTACTAATGAATTATTCAGCACTCTATGGTTATGTTATCTGGGGCTGCTAGAACAAAACTAGATACACGAACAATAATGTTTTATACAAATGAATAGCCAGTGAGCCAACGGGAGGGAAATTGGTGTATGGATCAAGTTATGACTGAAAGTTTCGTCAAGAGCAGAATAACAGTGGAAATAAAACATTATATTGCAGATTGGCCGTGTGCTTCAAAGTTTCTGAGGAGAGAAGGGGCAAAGCCTAAGTGACAGAAGTGACTTCCATCTTAGGCAAGGTGGCATTTATGTCTTATTTGTGACCTAGTTAACATATATCAGAAAAACACAGTTCTACACCTCATAGGACATTTATTTCAAAACCAGCAGTACCATATCAATGTATACATGTGAATTAGAGTGTGAAAGTGCATTTTGCACATTGTTAATGATGCCTAAAAATATAAGTACAAATAAATTGTCTACTTACCCCCGATTATTTTATAAGCAATAAAACAATTAATATGGTTTATTTAGCCAGAAACTAAACTAAATTATAATTTTGCATAACTTTATGCTTCTTTCTAGTAGATTCCTCATCTTTAACTGGTTATAAAAATGATCCTTTGACATTTTCCATCTAAAACTCGCCTCTTTTTTACTTTAATATCTTTCTTTTATTCTAACATCCACGATTTAAAAATAGACATCTTGAAAATTAAAAAAAAGAAAACAAACAATTTCAATTATTGCAGATGTTTGGATTAGTTTCAATGTTCCCCTCCCAAAAACTATTAAACTATTCACCAACCTTACTAAAACCCTTACCTATCTCACTAAACCAGGAACATTGGAAGCATGGACTTCATGAGAAATATTAGTAATGTTTTGTACACATGCATTACTAACCCCGCTGTTATTAGGTATGCAAATACAACACTTTCTTTACTTCAGTACCTTGCAAACCGCATTTCTTTACAAGAAGGATATCTAATTCTAGATGGTTGTATAAAATCAGTGTCAGCATTGCAATTAACTTCAGAACGTGCTCCAGTGGTGTCAGACGCAAACCAGTCCACAAGTGTAGATAAATGTCTAATATTCACATCATTCATAGTGACACTTATGGATAGAAAAATGGCTCCTACTATATACAATACTATATCTGTCCAAATCCATGTTTCACTCTCTTCAAACCAACAGCATTATTCATTGCACTCTTGTGTTAACCTCTAGGAAATACTAAAGCACAATAACGTGGTCCAACTCAATAATGTGACAGGTCAAAATAAGCACTCTTACCACACATACATAATAGATTCCTCTCAGAATCTGTTCTTCGTCAATCAGATGTGAGAATTCTCTCATATGCTCAATCATCCCACTTTTTGTAGGATCACTACTCACCACGCACATTTTGCCCATTTCACCCATTTCTGCCACAGATTTTCCCTTTACAAGTAAAAAATGCACTCAAGTAAAAAGAGCAAAAGTCTATGTTTATACAACATTTATTATGAATAAAACTTTGTAATAGGTAATCATACTTAGACAATATAAGCATATATAAGAAATAGCAATGTGCTGATTTAACTCAGCTTAACTCTTAATGCCAAATTAACTGCAAATAATACACTGGCATTGAAAGGCCGGTTTTCCACATTAAAGTTATGAGACTCTGAGAACTTCAATATCTCTGGTTAGTTAAGTGATAATAAGTTGAAGTATTACTTCTCTGTTGAGGTTTTATGGTTCTGGCTCGTGAGGTGCCATCAACTGCACAATTCAGATAAGGTCTAACAATTTCTTGTGGTCGTACTAATACGTATTTGATGTTAGAGGAGCCTGTTGCACAAACGAGAAACAATATCAATCAGGGTGATTTGCATGGTTGAGATTTGTCTGTTTTTGTTTGAGGAAGTCGGAAGGTGTTAGGGCGTTATTTCCAATTTGTTTCTTGTGTTAATGAACTACCTTGAATTCTTTAGCGGAGCACGCAAGAGTTATCTGTTTACTGGGCCTGCCTAAAGTCGTGGAATCTGTTTAGGAGAAACTTCCTAAGGAACGTGTACTGCTGTGAGGAATGAGAATTAGGTCACAGTGTGCCATATGTCAATTGGTGTGAAGTTCCGCCCCAGGGTTGGTTGGGGAATCATTTGGTGTAATACTGTGAAAGACTTTTTGAAGAAGGACTGTGCTGGTATTGGGAGTGAATATTGATGTGCACGGAACTGTAAATTGAACAAAAATATTGGAATGTATTGAATTAATATTTACTCATCTATTGCTAAATATTTGCAATCATGAAATGTTTTAAAGCTCTTGGAGATTAGACGAGAGTTGATGTGTGAGTACCTGTTCGGGAAGGCAAAGAGGCTCCACCAGAAAGTATGCCAGGTCATTACATGATGACAAATGTAGAACTTCATATATGCTTGTGGCAATTTAAATGGCACAAGATCACTGAAAATGAAGGAACATTCAGATTTCCACAATATGATGCTTTTGATTTAAAGATTATTGAACATTTAAGTGAAAAGCTATATGAAATGAAATCAACTTTTAGACCCACACAATATGAAGTATTGAATGCTTGGGAGCAAGCAGCTCATGCCAAAGAGAAAGAAAAAACATCAGATTGGAGCCAAAGGGAGCAATGTGAAATGTCACCGATGCTTAATGGAATGAAGGACAATGGAGATGGAGGAAATGCGTTGTTGAGGGAGCAATAATATACCCAGCAATAACGAAAAAAAGACTAAAAAGAAACACAAACAGGCAAATTATGATGTGGAGTGTACAAGAAAAACCAACATGGATAGTGATTCGGAGGTTGACATTTTGGATTATTTGTTGTCTTCATGCCCACCACGATATATAGCTCCATCATCAGGTACAGAAGGTGTAACAGCCACTAATGTCACAGTGGCTATAGCTCTTGTTGACCCAAATACAATTCAGAATGAGAGACCACTTCCAGTACTTTCGATTGCAAGGTACATCTGCTGGAGTAGCTTCTATGGTTATTGCTCCAGGTGTTACTGCTTCTATAGTCATTGTTCCTGCCCCAGTGTCACAAGTTGTCAGCACAGACATTAGGGACTCCTGTAGCAACTGCAACAATAAACATCATACTGATTCATGTTGTTCCAGGTGCTGCAGGAGGGGTAGCTGTGACAGGGTTTATCCCGAAGTCGCAAAACTCAGATTGTTGCCTGGACCCCACCAGAAAGGTTCATTCATTACAAGCAGGGAGAAGAATCTTTTTTACAACACCAATTGCACAGGGAGTGCCGGAAACATTTGGATAGGATTTGTTCCCTCATGGTTTGAGGACTCTTCTGAAAATTAATAGAGAAACAGAAAGCAACTATTAACCAGGAATGGTTGTGACCTTTAGATGTACTAAAACTGAAGGTGGAATTGGAAGAAATCATTTGAGGCTGTGTAGTCATTTTACATTTGAATCGATATCAGGAAACTAAATTGACATATTTGAGTAAAGAAATTACAAGACGTACAGCTACCACATATGATAGATAGAGTTGGTTGGGAAGTACGAAATTGTCCTCTTGAAGAGTGTTCCTTTACGGAAAAGCTTTAACGCTCGAGGGCACAGTTATATGATGAAGCTATTGTGACAAGACAAGAAATAAGAAAAAGAAACAAGTAAATACTGCAGACGCAAATGTTAAACCCCCATCAGTACCCCAGAAGAAGATGAGGCTCTAACACTGCCTATGAGGGAGATACCAGGTGGATGATATGTTTATGTACCATGGAGTAAAGGTGATCTTGCGACATTCACAAACAACTTTCCAAAAGTGAGAGAAAATTCTGCCCAGTGGTATGCACTGGTTGATAGATTGGTGTCATTTTCAAAGGTTTTGTTGGCAGACTTGAATACTTCCTCTGAGATTGTGATACTGAGTGATTTATGGGCTGAATGTAAAAAAGCTGTGCAATGGCTACATACAGAATCTCCAAGGGATGTGTGTACCCATGCACATGTGCATACTTACCTGTGGTGGTGACAAAGTATGATGTGGTGCTCACCTTTTTGAAAGTAAAAGTTCCAGCAAGGTATATTGACTGGTTGAAGATCAATAGATCTACTCAAAAAGTGAAAGAATCGGTGCATGGTTATTATTATCGATTGTTGCAAGTGTTTAAACAAGTGTTTAAACGGCAAAGAGGACAACAACAAAAAACCGAAAAGGGAGATACAGGAAGGTTTTGTCACAGTTCACTCTTGGGTTGTGACCACAAATCAGAAGGCACATACAACAGAGTGTGATTTGTTAGCAGACAAACACTTAGATATGGTCCTGAGGTATTCAAAATACTGTTGTGATACTCAAGAGATGAAGCAGAAGAGGCTTAAAGAGATTGGCCCAGACTAAGCTGGCTTAGAAGGGGTTTCAGAATCAGTCATATATATATATATAAGGGATGTTGGTGGAATACAGGGTGTTGGTTTCCGGAATGGAAGACAGATAAGATAGATCAAGGTGGAGTGGGTGCTTTTCAGGGTAGAGGTTGACCTATTAAGGTTAGGGCGTGGCTTGGTGCCGCAAGCATGCAGATGTGCCACAATAGTGCTCCGGGGAGAGGGCTTTTATTCTGCTGCCATCGGGTGGCCCAGAGGACCAGTGGCACCACTGGAGACTGGGACCGACATGTCCTGGGGCTGCTGCTTGCTGAGACAAGGTTTGCAGCCTGGAGCCCTGGCTGGCCTGGGCAGTGCTGTGTGTCTGAGATGGGCCACAGCTGTGTGTGAGCAGGCTAGGCCTGAAAAACTGAGACCCATACTGTTCTCAGGAGATGATCAAGTGTTGAATTCCCTGTCTCTCTTCACCCCTGTCTTGCCAACTTGGCACTGTAGGCCACTGGGGAAGAGGGGGCGGGTGTGTGAGGAACAACATGTGGGGGCTGATGTTGGAGGAGCCCCTTCTAACATGAAATGGAACCTTTTCCCCCCTTCAGTGAGATGGCTGTGAGAGATAATAGGAGCATGGGTGGCAGTGTAGTTGATGTACATGGTGATTTCAGAGGTGCCCCTGCTTTTTCTACTTCAATAGCTCCCTTACAATCAACAGAGGAAGGGGACATCCTGCTTGTTCTGCCCCCTCCTTTTGGACTTCCATTGTGATCCTGGAAGTGCCCTCACTGCTCTTACTGGTTAGAGAGCAAAGCCCACTTCTCAACTGGTGGTGCTGGGGCTGCTTGTTCCTCCCCAGGGTTGGCGGGTATCGGGAGTGACCCTGGGTGATGGTGGGCCTAGACTGCAGTGCCTGGGGGAATGACATGATGTGAGTAGCTTGACCAGTACCAGAGAGACCTTAAACATGGTGCGCACAAGGGCTGAAAAACCTAAAATGCCTGGGATGTCCTCTGCCATGGCTCCGATTTAGTCTACAATGGATGACCCAGCTGTGCTGGATACATTGAGTGGAGCTGACTCGGCTCTGGCAAAGCAGGACTCCATTTTCCAAGTCATCACTGAGACCCGGGCTGATATCGGGGGGCAGGTGGACGTGGTGGCCATAGAACTCTGACTATTATCGGCTGACCAGCAAAAACTCTTCAGAGGGTTCAGTCTGCAGAGGAAGCTATCTCTAACTTCAAACCGCAAATGCAGTCCCTCAGTAGATGCCCTCACCAATAAGGTTAAAGCCTTAGAGGAAAAGCTAGACAATCTTGAAGGCAGGTTTGCGGTGCAACAATGTTGCTGAGAGTGGTAAACCCACTCCTTTTATCAAGATTTGGTCATTTACGGCAGTTGCTCCTGGGGGACTGTTGCCTCACTTCACTATGGAACAGGTGCACAGGGTGCCTGCTCCTATCTGGAGCGAACCGCAACCAGTGGTAGCCAAGTTACTCTATTTCCAGGATAGAGAAGGAGTGCTCCAAGCTGCCAGAGAACTGGGTAAGAACACCTTCAGAAACACGCATATCTACCGTTCTACAGATCACATCAAAGAGGTCAAGCAATTTTCAGCATCCTTTGGGAAAATGATGCGCAAGCTACAGGCTGCGGATGTCAAGTACTCTGTAATATTTCAGGCAAAATTGAGGGTGATTTTGCATGGCAAAACCTATTTCTTTACTGAGCCTGGAGAAGCTGGAGACTGGGCCAAAAGTTGCAGGTAGAACTCACTTGAGCCTGCGGACGCTGTGCTGACTGGGGCAGAGGATTCATTGACTAATCTGCGGTGGGAGCACATTGATTGTGGGGGCCCTGAGTAAGGGGTCTGCCGGTGTCTCTGGTGCTCCTTTGCCTATGCAGGCACATTGGGAGAGACTTTCAGTCCTTGAAGTTGCAGCACACATACAACACTCTTCCGGCGCTGATGCTTTTGGGGAATTGGATGACACCTTCTTGGATAAAGACTCAGGAGGTGATTCTAAGCTTGGCGGGCGGCAGTAGCCGCCCGCCAAGCGGGAACCGCCAGAAGACCGTACCGCGGTCAAAAGACCGCAGCGGTCATTCTAGGTTTCCCACTGGGCTGGCGGGCGACCGCCGAAAGTCCGCCCGCCAGCCCAGCGGGAAACACCCTTACCGCGAGGACGCCGGCTCAGAATGGAGCCGGCAGAGTGGGAAGGTGCGACGGGTGCAGTTGCACCCGTCGCGAATTTCAGTGTCTGCAAAGCAGACACTGAAATTCTTTGTGGGGCCCCCTTACGGGGGCCCCTGCAGTGCCCATGCCATTGGCATGGGCACTGCAGGGGCCCCCAGGGGCCCCGCGGCACCCCCTAACGCCATCCTGTTCCTGGCGGGTGGATGGCGGTAGGGGGTGTCAGAATCCCCATGGCGGCGGAGCGTGCTCCGCTGCCATGGAGGATTCTCAAGGGCAGCGGGAAGTCGGCGGTACACCGCCGACTTTCCGTTTCTGGCCGCGGCTGAACCGCCGCGGTCAGAATGCCCAGCGGTGCACCGCCAGCCTGTTGGCGGTGCTACCGCCGACCTCCGCCATGGCGGTAATTACCGCCAGGGTCAGAATGACCCCCTCAGACTCCTCCCGGCTCAGTGTGTTTTCCAGTCCACTTGCCTTGAAATGGCTGAGGAAACCATCTAACTGGTAGTTGCGATGGAACCTTTTTTGATGCCCATGCACTTGGGGAACTGCTGTGGTTGGGGATCTGGCTCCTCCTCTGCTTCATCCTTCTCCTCCTTCACTAAAGCTACAACTTTTGGACGTGCTTGGTCCCTCATGGGGGTGATCCACTTCAGTCCCTCTTGGATCAGTGTCTGTGCTCATTGCAAACTATTCTTATTACCTGTCCCTTGTCCTCCAGGTAGGGGGGACTTGTAATGCTCTTTATATCCTAATCAAGGGCCCTCTTCTCCAGCATTTGCCTGTTAACAGGCCTTTTTATTTGCTGCAGTGTTGAATGTTTTCTATTGGTGTACCTGCAATGTTCCAGAACTGTTTAGCTGCACAAGGTCCTGCTCCCTTCCTGCATTGCCCATGATACACATATCACATAGATAGGACCTGGAACATCTGTGGCATGACCATGATCAAAAAGAGGCACTTGGTTCACCAGTACATCAAAAGAAGGGGCCCACGTAGCCTTTTTGCAGGAAACCCACCTAGCAAGGTGGGGGGCCTCTGAACTGCAGAAGCGGTGGCGAGGCAAGTGTTTTGGCATGGACATCTCAGGATACTTATGTGGATCCGCCCATCTATCCCCTTTCAGCCCATAAGTGTAAACTGGGACCCCGAGGGGCGATTTAACAACAGCTTGGGATACTGTTTTGCTGTGTCTTTGCACCGATTGAGGAGCAGTCTGCCTTCCTGGCCACCCTTTCTGTCAAATTAGTGTATTGGGCTCACATATCCTGGATAGTTGTGAGGACTTCAATTATGTCCTTGACCCTGCCATCGATCGGTCATGCCCACTTCTCCCACTGCTTGAGCAGCCACATTCTTCACACAATGGGCCATGCTATGCCCTCTACTTGATACATCCTAACACCAGGGAATACTCTTTCTACTCACCTCCTCAAAACGTACATGTCAGATTTGATGGTTTCCTCTGCCCTTCTCCCACCAAACTGCCTGTCACAGATGCTGAATACCTTGGTAGGACTCTGATCACAATCCCCAACTGCTTCACCTTATGTGCGGATGGGTGCTCAACACCTGATGCCCACCTAGAGGTTACAGCCCGTGTCTTTGGATGATCAGTAATTTTGGGCGACCACTTGGGACGCTCTTATCCACTGCTTCACTGAGAATACCAAAACTGCCTTCATGCAGCTCCTTGAGTGGAATGCAATGAAAACAGTAAGTTGAGGGCATTATGTACACTCTTTAGTAAGCACCAGGCCACGGTGCCTGTGACCTGGACCAGCAGGCTTTGGCCGGGTTAGAGCATGACACTTAGGCGTCAGTGGGGGGATGATGTGCACTACTCAAGGCGCAGGAAAGTCACACCTGCCTGATCGAATAACTTTATTGGTTGAACTCTAAAGATTATCAGACTAGAACTCATGCCGAGAGGGACAAGCCAGGCCACCTCTTTGCATGACTCCTGAAACATGAGCTTGCGACTATACCAATTACAACAAGCCACACAGGCCAGGAATTGGTTGCCTACTCCCAGGTGGATACCCACAATGAGTTTTGCATGCATTATTTGGCCCTGTATGCTTCAGTCCAGACCCTTTGCTCTACTAAGATAGATGTCTGATGCTGGGGGCTGTGATGGCATTTGAAGGGGTAATGGGTCTGGATGTGAATTGTGTGAATCTGTGCTTGCTCACCCTGCATCTGGACTGCCCCAAGGAGTGATGTGGTAGGTTTCCTTAGCATTAAGTCGGAGGCCAACATGTTTCTTTATTTTGACATCCAAGTGCATCATTTCCCCAGGGACTTATTGGAGGGCAACCTCCTAATTACCTTTCGGTGCTTTCTCCCTCTCATGGTGCAGGGCAGGGTTGCCTTATCCAAAATGGTGATGCTGCCTAGACTTCTTTATTATTTCATGCACAAGCTGAGGCATTGGATTTAAGAGTGTAGACAGAATCCTAACCGCATTAGTGATGATGGGCACACGCAAGGTAAAAATCAAACACAAATGCAAAATGTTCCAGTTCAACTTCCAGTCCAGTGACTGCAGATATCAACCCTGTCTGTAAGAACAGGAGATGATTTACCTCCCAATTTGTGAAACACTGTAAAATCAGATGCATGGGATTTTTCTGGGAAAGACATCAGACTAATCAAGGGCGTAGAACCTGTCGGAATCACCATAAAGCAGAACATAGGCCTTCATTACAACCCTGGTGGACAGTGTAATGTTGGAGGTAGGACCGCAAACAGGCTGGCGGTAATTATCGCCACATTATGACATTGGCGGTTTGGCACATGCCAAACCGCCAATGTACCACACTGCCCGCCACAACGGTAATGACCACCAGGCTGAAGACAACGGTCTCCAGTCCGGCGGCCGTCACTAGTCCACCTGCGGGATCATGACCCTGCATACTGCCATGGATTTTGTGGTTTTTGAACCGCCACGAAAACCATGGCGGTAGGCACTATCAGTGCCAGGGAATTCGTTCTCTGGCACTCATAGGGGTCTCCACCTCCTCCCTCCCCCTCCCAAGAGTCCACCCCAACACCCATGACCCCCTACCCCCCCCCCAAAGGTGGTAGGGCACCCTCCCCTCTCCCGCCCCTGACCTCCATAGGCCCCTCTAAACATACCCCCCACTCACGCACACACACACACACCACTCACACACATACACATGCACACACACATACACAATACATCCCCACTACACACATCATCCCCCACAATCTTACACGCAGCCACACACCCCCTCTAAACACTCACACTCACACCCCCCTTCACGCACACACCACACGACACCCCCTCACCCCCCTCCCCTGTCGGACGATCACCTTACCTGCCTCGGTGGTCCTCCGGGAGGGAACGGGTTCCATGGGGGCTGCTCTGCCGCCAGCACCCCATCACCAGAACACTTCTACGCCGAATACTGGCACATAATTCGGTGGGCGGTGTTCTGATGATGTGGCGGTGACGGAGGAGCAACCTCCACTGCACTGCCGACCACCAGTATAGCTGTTGCCGGCTCTCCAACCAGAAAATGGCGGAGGGTTGCCACCAGTCATAATATGGTTGGCAGAAGACCACCATCACTGGTGGTCTTCGGTCCGGCGGAACCTCAGCGGTCTTTCGTGAAGACCGCCGAGGTCAGAATGAGGGACATAGTCTTTATGAGAACACTGTCATATAATCTTAATCCTGAAACAGTGGCTAGAGTTGCTCCAAAGAATGAAAACATGCTAATAAAAGGAATTTTGAGAGGAATTGTCAGAAGTCCTTGCAATTTGCCGATTATGGGTGTAATGAATCCCAATTGCAAGTATTGAATTGCACAAGACATTCAAAAAATTAACAGTATTGTACATCCATGCTGTCCAGAGGCCCAGCCTATAGTTTCCCATGACACAACATTTTCATGGTCCTGCAGTCTTTGGGAGGGATGAAGTGGTTAGATTGTTTGAGAGAACTGGTTTTATTCCTGATTCAGAATTTTAGCTGAGGAGCTATGCTATAGGTGTGTGACATGACAGCAGATGAATGTAGGGAGAAGACCTCCTGTAACACGGAGTCACACAGGAAGATCAGGGCGACCCTTTAAACAGGAATCAGTTGGATTTTATTAAAATACCTGTTTGTAATGGGCGGCGATATATCTTGGTTATAGTGTGCATTTTCTCCTGCTGGGTGGAAACCCACCCAACGTGGAAAAATGACAGTCTTACTGTGCCCAAACTGCCATAAAGAGAACTAATTTCATGATTCAGATCTCTGGTTTCCCTTGGGTCACACCTAGGGACTGAACCACTTTAACAATTATGTCCATAGAATGCTGTGTGGGTCACTTCAAGTGAAGCAAAGATTGCATTGTAGGTATCGTCCAGGAGCTTTGAGGATAGTTGAAGGATGCTGAAATATTGGTTGGCCAAAGTTTGTGCATCTACCTCATTGAAATGGCCAGCTGCTTTACTACTGGTACGGATAAGTCTGTGAAGCACTTCTGACAGGATTATTGCCCATCAGATACTCATGGGACATGCTTTGCAACTGCTTGCTGTACCTGCGAATGCACTTGTGAACATCACTGATTATATGTAACTTGACTACTGCAAAGTACTAGCTGATGTGGTGCATTTTGTTTCGCAACAGGTTGACGCGCCTACTGCCACTCCGAACCAGGAGCAGTGCCACAATCTTATACCTGTTGATTGGATTTTGATCAAAAGGCATGTTTGAATATCCTGTCTGGAGCTAAGGATGAAGGGCCCCTACCAGGCAGGTGATCCTGATCACCAACACTGTTGTGAAATGATCAGATATACCTAATTGGAATGCATGCTTCTGACACCCATAGAGAAAGCTGGAAGGTTCAATGAACTGGTGATCTTTGAATCAAGTCCAAAAACCTCCTGTTTCCATACGTCCTGAAGGACAAGAGTGGTGAAGTACAGCAGAATTTCTCACCTGTACAGGTTGCTGAAATTTCACAGATTAGTGTGGAAGAACCCACTGAAAATGGAGAACTGAGAGCTTAAAATAGAGGATCTGTTGAATAGTCACCGGGGCAACCAAATGATCCTGGTGAAGTAACGAGTGCGAGAAGAGAAAGACTGCTATGGAGATCGGAATGGCCATATAGTCTAAGACAATTGAGATGAGGGGGCATATTTATACTCTGTTTGCACAGAATTAGCATCATTTTTTGTTTACTCTAATTTGGTGCAAAACTAACTTCATATTTATACTTTGGGGATAGGTCCGTCTAGAGCCAAATTTATGGAGTTAAAGTCATTCTTTGGAAGTGAAAACCTACCTTGCCTTAATGAGGTGAAGGTAGGCGTTCCCGTGCAAAAAATGACTCCATGGCCTTAACACCATATTTATACTCCCATGCAAAAATGGTGCACGGGAGGGAGGAGGGGTCAAAAAATGCTGCAAAGCTTGCTTTGCCCCATTTTTGAACGCCTGGGTCATAGCAGGTGTTGGGGGACTAGTGGGCCTATTTCCATGGTGGAACACCATGGAGTAAGCCCACAGGTGCCCTCCCCAGGCCCTAGGGACACCCCACACCAGAGGGACTGCGGAGGATGAGGGACCCCATCACAGGCAAGTACAGGTTAGTATTGCATTTTATTTTTTAAAGTGCCATAGGGGGCCCTGAAATGGGCCCCACTACATGGCATTGGGTGCAATGGCCATGCCCAGGGGACCCTGGTCACCTGTGCTGGCTATTGGGGTGGTGGGCATAACTCCTGTCTTTTCTAAGGCAGGAGTCATGTGGTATGGATGGTTTTGCATCAGAAAATGACTCTAGGCAGGTTAGAGTCATTTCTTTTTACTCTAACCTGCCTAAAGTTATTTTTTTGGTGCAAAACCCCCTTCTTCCATAGAGCCAGCCCCACCCAACTAACGTATTTTTTTTTAATGCTAGCCAACCCTTTGTACCGGCTTGCACCATTCCATAAATATGGTGCCCGGCTGGTGCACAGAAATGGTGCAAGCTGGTGCTAAGCGTTTTGGTGCAAAACTGCGTTAGTGCAGTTTTGCACCAAAAAGTATAAATCAGGGCCCTAGTGTGTCAGTTGAAAGCAAACCACAAATCATTGTCAAAGAAATTGAATCAAGTGGCATAAGAGAGATGGAAGAAGATCAACAGACACTAAGGAGATCCAAGAGAGAAACAGTACCTTGTCACAGGTATGCTGCACCTTAATAGACTTACTACACAGACAAGTGCAGAATGCAGCAGAGCAAAGTCCCAACAAACTGAGATCAGAACCATTTGAACCTGTGCCACACTAAGACAGTCTTAAATTTGAGATTCCTGAAACAACATTACAAATTAAGGTTTGACAAGCACTATTTAGTTAATTTGGAGCGAGAAGATCAGATTCTACTGGTGATGAACTGCCTTTAAATCAAACGGTAAGAAACTGTGATAAATAATTTTGAAAATGTTTACTAACAAACGGATAAAAAGAATTAAGAAGAATACCCTAAGGCCAATGCTGCAATCAAAGTGTAGGGATAACACATTTAGAAGAAGATGGAGTAGGCCTAGGGATGCCTCATGAAGACTATATTACACAAGCTGATAGAAATAACTGCAAGGTGACTATTGAATGTTTTGCTCATCTGCACAAAAAGAAATACATGCATATTACTGAGTCTGTCTGCTGGTATATTGTACTGAAGGTCTGACCGTAGACAAACATGTGTCTTAACTAAGAATAAGGGCCTCATTATGAGATAGGCGGACGGGATAACCAGTCCACCGAACTCCGAACAGAGAGGTTACCGCCATGCTGGCTACCTTCCAGCCGAACCCATTACGACTTTCCCACCAGCACATTCCTTTTCAGTCAGCCCAGCGGGAAAGTGCCAGCAGCATTGTCACCAGCTTGTGATCGCCACCTCAGAGGACACCAGCTGCCTTGCAATGCTCACTGTCTGCATATCAGGGTGACCCCTGCACTGCCCATACCAAGTACATGGGCAGTGCAGGGGCCCCCCTGTGGCCCCCTGCACCTGTTCTCTGCCAGCATTTTCATGGCGGTGATACCACCATGAAAAGGCTGGCGGAGAACCATGTAGTAATCAACCCCTGTCAGCCCATCAAAATAATTGATCCTGGTAGAGACTGTAGTACCCTGGTGGTCTGACCGCCCGGGTCATAATGTGGCAGTTGAACCACCACAGCGTGGGCAGTCCTAACTGCCACCTTGAGGCTGGCAGTCTCAAGACAGCAAGCCTTGTAATCAGGCCCTAGGCGTAGAATAGTGATTGTTCCCACATTATTAGTTGTTATGTTACCATTTATAGTTCTTCTAGTTGGAATGAGTTTTACCCCAAATACAAACACACCAAACTCTACACCTGCATCTACATCCATTGCACCTTTACTAGATAAGAAATATATAAAGACATCATTTATAAATTCTCCAAATGGAGGTTTTACATCTAATGTTCATTCTACATTACTTCAGGAATTCACTCAAGCTTTAGACACAAAAGTTTGCAATGTTCGCACACATTTACCTTCTTTAGCCACAGAAGATCTGACATATCACCACATTGCATTTTTGTATGCAGTTACCTGTGGTATATTGCTTAGTTTATAGGCAGGAATGTTTCAATTATTATTTTGCATAATTCTTTCTAAAGTTACCCTTCAGAAAAGAATGACAACTCATCCACAAGCTAAGGATATGGAAGTCACCTGGTATTTCTTTACTTCCCCTGCAGTGATCAACACTGTCATGGCATATGAAAATAATCTAACCTGTTTAATGAGACTATGAGAAAGGAAATTTATTTTAGCAATAGAAGAGAGGAGAGCTCACATGTATCACTTGGCAAACAAAGAGGAAGATGAATACAAAAAGACAATGAAAAATCCATAATTAATATTAGATGGACGACAGAAAAAGAAACTATGGCTCTCATTATGACATTGGCGGTAAATCCCACTTATCGCCACACTGACTGCCACCAATTTACCGCCACCGCCGCAGATATCCATTCACCATATTATGATACACACACACCAATCCATCAGTATACAGCCACAGACACAAATCCGCCACACCAGAGGTCAGTGATAAAGTGGCGGCATCAAAACCCACACCATTACGTCAACAGAACTATGCCCATCACATTATGACCCATGAATCACCACGGCAGACTTTCAACGACGGTAAACCATTGGCGGTACACAACGCTGCGCTCAAAATGGACACACACATACAAAACAACACCACATTGGACAATTCAAACAACACACACCTGACACCCATACATACACCACACCCACATCACTATAAAACACACACCCACATTACAAACAACCCTTTAACATTCCAAACCATTGCCAGCAGAGAGACATCAAGACCACAGATACAACTAGAGCCACACACTATGCACACCTATACACCACTTACACACCCCAACACATTACCCAACACATCCTCACCTACATACCACACACAACACCCATGGGACCACCAAGACACCCCCGTTTCACAGAGGAGTAGCTAAGGGTCATGGTGGAGGAAATTATCAGGGTAGAACCACAGTTATTTGGAGCACAGTTGCAGCAGATATCGAAAGCTAGGAAGATGGAGCTAAGGCGGAGAATCGTGGACAGAGTCAACGCCTTGGGACAGCACCCCAGAACTAGGGATGACATCAGGAAGAGGTGGAACGACCAACAGGGGAAGGTACGTTCCATTGCAGCAAGACACCAGCTTGCTGTACAGAGGACTGGCGGTGGACCCACACCTCCTCCCCCACAACTAACAGCATGGGAGAAGCAAGTTTTGGCAATCCTGCATACTGCAGGCCTGGCCAGAATAGGAGGACTGGACTCTGGTATGTCAACTCTCTACTACTACTACTACCCCCCTAATTGCATGCCAAAACATACCCCCACCCTCACTCCCATCACTCCACCACTTCCTACTCACCCCACCATAACATTTAATTAATCGCAATGTCAAACCTTGAATGCTCTACCAATGCCTGGATACCACTCAGAGCCCTGCATGGGCACTCATCCCCAAAGCATGCACACTATAGAGAACTAACTTTCCCACCATACACCAACATACACAAGTGAAAACTGCCAAGGCAAATACAACCAAAGAGGGCAAGCCACGGATGCACAGTATGTCAGATACAGAAACCATAACACATCATTTAGATCCCCACAGGTACCCCAGACAACGTCAGCGGAAAGGAGGTACCAGCAATATCCAGTCCCCCAACAGAAGAGGCCCACAGTGATGACCGCAACTCTGGTCTTCAGGATCTGGATGACCTACCTGGCCCGTCAGGGACCTCTGGACAGCCGGTTACCCAGGCAAAGTCACCACCACCACAGAGCCTTCTCCATCAGGAAACACCACCACAGCACCCACCCAGCGTACCCACACCTCTGTCCCCAGGATACATCAATGAGCAGTTTGTCCACCTCCACAGGGACCCGAGGGCACACCTCATACCCAACACAATCAGGGACCTGGGATCAGTGGCAGTGGGCACATGGTTCGGGGACAGAGGCACAGGCCACCAGGGACACTGGTAGGACTGCTGTGTGCCAGGGGGAGGACAGCACCAGGGAACCGACTGTCCAGGAGGCACTTGCAGAGATCCTGGGAGCCTATCAACATTCCCAGGAGATGATGGGCTAGATCCCGGACAATGTGCAGGAGAACAGGCGGCTGCAGGAGGGACAGTACCAGGGGATCAGGAAAGACTTGCAGGCCATCAACAATACCCTGATCTCCATAGCAGGGGTGCTGGCAGACATGGCCAATATAATGAGGGAGTCAATCACACAACAGCGGGTCCCTGCCACTAGCCAGACGTTTGAACGTCCTTCCACCACCCTTGTCTCCATATCAGGGGTGCTGGCAGACATGGCCAATATTATGAGGGAGGCAGTCACACAACAGCAGGCCCCTGCCACTAGCCAGACACCTAAACAGCCTTCCACCTCCACTGCCACTAGTGGCCAGGAGGCCCTGCCACAGGACTCACAGGCCACCAGCATCCCTCCCCCTGCAGAAGGAGAACCACCCTGCAAACATTCCCTGGGATCCAGATAGAAGCCAGAGACACTTGCCAAGACCCCTGCCAGGAAATGAAACTCTCCTGATTGTCACCCTTGTGTCCCCCTCAGTCACCCTGTCCCCCTTGAACTGCCCTTGCTCCCCTTCCTATGTCCCCTTGGACAATGCACCTGTGCTACAAATAGACTGGAACAATACCCTGGACTTTCCTCCATCATCAAACCATCCCATTGTACTTGCTCCCTACATATTTTAACACTTCAATAAACACCCATGGAAAAAAAGAAGTTTGAAGTATGTCATGCATATCAATTATGTATTCATTGAGCAGGTACAAGCATTGCAAATCAACTGTACAGAAAATGAGCATAGATTAATGACCTGTAGCTGGCTGCAGGTATCACACCAGTTGTATATGTGAGGTCACCGACATCTGCAAAATGAATTGCCAGAGGGAACAGTAAGTGGGCATAGAGGTGGGAAATATCAGCATGCCAGTGCCACAGAAATTCAAACAAATGTGATTGAAATATGAAGTAACACTGTGTGATCGGGCAGACCCGATCCCGGTATCAGCAGCAGCGGGAGACGCTGTATCAGGCGAACCCGATACGTCATTTCCGCGTCCCCATGTTGCCATGGGGACGCGCAACCCGACTCAGCTGCGTTTCCCCGTTCCCGGGGAAACGCTCACTTTAAAAGAGGCCGCGGAACAACATAAGAGGCTGGACCACGGCGAGGAGAGGGAGTTCGGCGGCGAGAGGAGAACGGACGCTGGAAACATCACGAAGGAGCAGGACAGCGAAAAGCAGGAACAGAGCAGTTCCGGAGAGGGGAAGAGACAGACGAAGGAGCCCAGCCACGACCCTGGAGGGTCGTGGCTCACAAAGGTACGGTCCCTCCTAGGGGCAAGGGGCAGAAACCTCAAACCTACACTGGGAAAGGGAACTGGGGAGGGGTGAGAGGGGAAAGGGATAAAGAAAGGGCACAGTCCATTAAAAGACTGGGTAACCTAACCTCTCGGGGCGCACCCTAAAACTTACCTGAAGCACAGATATTGTTAGGCTGTAACATAGTGCACGGGTGGACGCACACTTTTCCTATCCCCCCTACTTACCCATTCCCTATTCCTTCTTAATAGAGAAAACCCCAGAAAACGCTTATATACTTACCCAAGCATTCTTCTGTTTCTTGCCGGTACCTCCCTGAAGCCTTACCACGTTCCCTGAGCGACCTGACCGAGGAAGAAAAGAGAAAGAAGAACGGCCAAGTTAAAGAAGAGACATTTAACTGGGTTACGCCATATATAACTGTATAATCTAAAAACTTTAACGAACAAAGAAAGTAACACCTATAAATAAACCCTTACTTACCATACTATCGGATCTCTGTCTGGTTTGTACCGTTCAGCCTGCCACAGTGGTGTCAGAAGTGGGATATAGTCCCGGCGGCTGAGGAACAGTATAACCATGAGTGAACATCCGAGCCTAGAGGACATGATTAAACAACTGGCGGAAGGCCAGCGGCATTTACAGCTGGTTTGGGAAGCTCACCAGCGCGAGGCCAATGAAGATAGGGAAGCCTTACAGTCCGCTCTAAAGAGCCAAGCCACGATATTGGCAAACAATCAGCTGGTTCATGAGACGGCCATGAAAAAGTTAACTGAGACCATAGCTACTAGTAAAGTGCACCCTAATGTTCCCAGTTCAGTTCTCCAACGGTATCAGGAAGGGGAAGATCCTGATTCGTTCTTTACTAACTTTGAGCGGGTCGTCTCTTCGGCTCAGTGGCCCGAAGAAAGATGGGGACAATACATCGCACCTTTACTCACCGGACTTATACAGGCAGCCTATCAGGCCGCCAACCCTGACAGAACTACACCTTATAAAGACATTAAAAAGAGCATTTTAGAACGGATTGGTCACGACACCGAGTACTACCGAGTAAGGTTCCGTAATGTTAGATGGGGACAAAATGAGGACCCCCGAACCTTTTATTTTAGCGTTAAGGACTTGGCGCTCAAATGGCTAGGTCCTATAGGAACTAGCCGAGAGGATGTTATTAAAACAATTATCCTCGAACAATATTTGGACTCCTTACCCACAGGTACAAAAAGCTGGATAAGACAACATCCCAATGTGGATACGGACATGGCTATAGATCTGGCTTGTGCATATCACAGATCCACGGACGTAAGATCAACCTCACCTCGGCCCAATCCCAAACCCATTACCCCTCCAGCACGGCCCATCCAGAGATATCCCGTAGAAGACCCTATGACACGTAAACCAGGGGAGGCTCATCCAATACCCGGACCCCAATGTTTTAACTGCGGAGAATGGGGACATATTGCTCGCGTGTGTCCCAGGAAAACAGAGGGGGCAGAACCTATGGAAATAGGAGTAACTCGACGTAGGGTCTTATGTACAGGAAAAGGGGACACCAAATTTAAACAGAATTTACGAATCAATGGGCATCTCCTCTCTGCCCTCATAGACTCGGGTTGTACTCAGTCAGTCATACGACAAGATCTGATAGACCCAGTGGATGAAAACACCTGCCAAAGAGTAACTATTTGCTGTATACACGGCGATAAGGCACAATACCCTCTTTCCACAGTAGAGCTAGAGTGGGGAAATTACAGAGACTTTCTTCCCATGGGGGTTATGGAACAACTAATAGAAGAATGTATTGTGGGAACAGACTACGTACACTTTCAGCAATTATTAAATGGTACCCAAAAGGAGAACTTCGAATGGTGGACAGAGGCTCCTTTTTCTTATAGCGAAATTGACTGTCCCCCATATCGTAGAAAACTTTCCCGCCGGGAAAAAAGAGAAGGCAAGGCACAGTTTCGAGCAAGTAATGTCCAACCTCAACCCATAAGAGTTATAGCTGAGAATCACAGAGGCCCCATCAGTTTCCGCCAGCATCAGAGGGAGGACCCTACTCTCACTCATGCTTGGAGAACAGCAAAAACGGAAGAAACTGACGAGGTGGGTCCCTATTTCCTTGTACAACGCAATCTTCTGTATAGGGTGACCACCACCAGGGCAGGGGAACCCAAATTCCAATTAGTAGTCCCAGAGACATATAGAGATCAAGTACTTTTCCTAGCCCACAATCAACCAAGTGGGGGCCATTTTGGCAGGGACAAAACCGAAGAATATCTCCTCCGAAGATTCTACTGGCCAGGAGTTTTTGCCCACATTCGAAAATATTGCTCGCAATGCCCTAGGTGTCAACTCACCGAACCAGGCCGGCCCCGGAAAGCACCTCTCTTACCTCTTCCCATCATTGATATTCCATTCAGTAGGGTGGGAATGGATCTAATTGGACCCTTGCTTCCCTCAACTAAGGGACATACTTATATACTAGTGATAGTAGACTATGCAACCCGGTATCCCGAAGCCATACCTCTTGCCAGCATGACGACTAAAACGGTAGCACAAGCAATGATAACGGTATTCACGCGGACCGGGTTTCCCCGAAAAATTCTTACTGACCAGGGTACACCCTTCATGTCCAACCTTATGAAGCAGATCTGTAAGACACTTGGCATCACCCAGATTAAAACTTCAGTTTATCATCCACAGACAGACGGACTTGTGGAATGATACAATCATACTATTAAAACCCTCTTGAAGAAAATAGTAGACGAGACAGGGAGGGATTGGGACCAGAAACTGCCCTTAGTGTTATATGCCATTCGCACCCACGAACAGTCCTCTACAGGACATAGTCCGTTCGAACTGGTCTTCGGGAGGCAACCCCGTTCCCTTTTAGATATGGCTGTCGAAACCTGGGAGGAAGAAGAAGAAGAGGAAGGGCGACCAGTGTTAGAATACGTTCAGAAGTTAAAATCACATTTACAAGATTTATGGGAGAATGTAAGACAACATATGGAGAAGGCCCAAGAGTCGCAGAAACAATATTATGACAGGGGAAGTAAACTCCGTACATTCCTTCCTAATGACCAGGTGTTGATTATGAGACCCACATCTGATCAAAAGTTATTAGCTCGATGGCAAGGGCCATATAGGATTATTCGAGCAATCTCCCCTGTAACCTATACAAATTTATCATGTGAATCTCCTCAAGAAATGGGAAGCAGAAACGGAGGTCAGCAAGAGAGTAGCAGTGAGTTGTCTCTTATCCCCCGTTAAGGAAGTAGAAATAGAGTTGTTTCCCTCTGGAAATCAACAAGAGCCAAACATGCCCATTGTCAACACTTCGTTGACAAAGTCACAGAAGGATCAGTTATATGCCCTATTAACCCGGCACTCAGGGGTATTGTCAGACACACCTGGCAGAACATCCTTGATCCAGCACCGAATAAGAACACCCCTAGGTCAGACTATTCGATTACGGCCCTATCGTATTCCAGAGGCTAGGAAGCATATCATAGAAAACGAAATAGAAAAGATGATACACCTGGGAGTTATTGAGCCTTCTGTCAGTCCCTGGTGTTCACCCGTAGTTCTGGTTCCCAAACCTGACAGAACAGTTCGTTTTTGTATTGACTTCCGCCAACTCAATGCCATCTCTGTATTTGACTCATATCCTATTCCCCGGGTGGATGATGTTCTCGAGAAGCTAGGAACAGCTAAGTATATGTCTACCCTAGACCTCACTAAAGGATACTGGCAGATACCCCTTTTCCCCGAAGACAAAGAAAAAACAGCCTTCTCTACTCAATCTGGTTTATATCAATTCACTGTGTTACCTTTTGGTCTTCATGGGGCACCGGCAACCTTTCAGAGGTTGATGGATAGATTGTTAAAACCCTTTCATTCATTCTCTGCCGCTTATTTTGATGACGTTGCCATCTTTAGCAATACTTGGCTAGACCATCTGTACCATCTACACCAAGTTTTGACTACTCTCACAGACGCCGGGTTGACTGCAAATCCAAAGAAATGTGTCTTGGGGAAGACTGACATATCATATCTCGGCTACAAGATAGGCAGTGGTATGTTGAAACCCCAAATGACTAAAGTAGAAGCAATTCAAAACGCCCCAACCCCAAAAACAAAGAGAGATTTGCGTTCCTTTCTTGGGCTAGTGGGTTACTACCGTAGATTTATCCCGGGGTATTCCACTGTGGCGGCCCCGCTTACTGACCTATTATCACAAAAACACCCCAACAAATTGGCTCCTTTTTCTGACAGTCAAAGACAAAGTTTTGACCGGTTGAAATCCTCCCTTACCTCAGAACCGGTTTTGCAATGTCCTGATTTCTCCAAACCTTTTCATGTGTACACGAATGCTTCGAATGTGGGCATTGGGGCAGTGCTCGCTCAACCGGATGCGGGTGGTGGGGATCACCCGATTGTCTTTATCAGCCGGAAGCTGCTTCCCCGGGAATGCCATTACCCCACCATTGACAAGGAGTGTTCGGCCATTAAATGGGCAGTGGAGACCTTGCAATATTATCTCCTGGGTCGACCTTTTGTACTATATACTGATCATGCTCCCCTTACCTGGCTTGCTTCTCATAAGGATTCCAACTCTAGGATACTCCGATGGTTTCTTGAACTTCAGCCGTTTTCCTTTCAGGTTTGTCATGTTCCTGGAACGCAGCAAGGTCCCGCGGATTACCTATCCAGGTTTCCTTGCCCTACTCCGGTCCTCGAACAGGACCGTTCTTGGGAAGGGGTATGTGATCGGGCGGACCCGATCCCGGTATCAGCAGCAGCGGGAGACGCTGTATCAGGCGAACCCGATACATCATTTACGCGTCCCCATGTTGCCATGGGGACGCGCAACCCGACTCAGCTGTTTTTCCCCGTTCCCGGGGAAACGCTCACTTTAAACGAGGCCGCGGAACAACATAAGAGGCTGGACCACGGCGAGGAGAGGGAGTTCGGCGGCGAGAGGAGAACGGACGCTGGAAACATCACGAAGGAGCAGGACAGCGAAAAGCAGGAACAGAGCAGTTCCGGAGAGGGGGAGAGACAGACGAAGGAGCCCAGCCACGACCCTGGAGGGTCGTGGCTCACAAAGGTACGGTCCCTCCTAGGGGCAAGGGGCAGAAACCTCAAACCTACACTGGGAAAGGGAACTGGGGAGGGGTGAGAGGGGAAAGGGATAAAGAAAGGGCACAGTCTATTAAAAGACTGGGTAACCTAACCTCTCGGGCGCACCCTAAAACTTACCTGAAGCACAGATATTGTTAGGCTGTAACATAGTGCACGGGTGGACGCACACTTTTCCTATCCCCCCTACTTACCCATTCCCTATTCCTTCTTAATAGAGAAAACCCCAGAAAACGCTTATATACTTACCCAAGCATTCTTCTGTTTCTTGCCGGTACCTCCCTGGAGCCTTACCACGTTCCCTGAGCGACCTGACCGAGGAAGAAAAGAGAAAGAAGAACGGCCAAGTTAAAGAAGAGACATTTAACTGGGTTACGCCATATATAACTGAATAATCTAAAAACTTTAACGAACAAAGAAAGTAACACCTATAAATAAACCCTTACATACCATACTATCGGATCTCTGTCTGGTTTATACCGTTCAGCCTGCCACACACTGTCCTACCTGTGTGTCATTGTAAGTACTGTCTGATCACATATGTTCTGTTGTCCTCATCCTCTGCCTCCTCATCCTCACTGTCCACAGGGTCTACTGCTGGCACAAGGGCATCTTCAGCCTCCTCAACAGGGCCAGAGCCAGGGCCAGGGCCAGGTTATGCAACATGCAGCATGCCACCACTATCTGGCAGACCTTCTTGGGTGAGTAGCACAGGGATCCACTTGACAGATGGAGGCACTGGAACCTGGCCTTCAGGAGGCCAAAGGTCCTTTCAATTATCCTTCTGGTTCGCCCCTGGGCCTCATTATAACGTTCTTCTGCCCTTGTTCTGGCATTCCTCACAGGGGTCACCAGTCATGAGAGGTTGGGGTAACCAGAGTCACCTGCAAAATTTGAGGGACAACATTTAGCCACACACTATCCCATATGGTCCACACCATACCCATACACCAACATCTACTGGGTGGGAACAACGGCTCACCTATTAGCCACACCTGGTGCCTCTGTAGTTGGCCCATCACATTTGGGATGCTGCTATTCCTTAGGACAAAAGCATCAATACTGACCCAGGATACTTAGCATTGAAGTGGGAGATGTACTGGTCCGCCAAGCACACCGTCTGTTCATCCATAGAGTGGAAACTCTTCCGATTTCTGAACACCTGTTCATTACGGCGGGGGGGGGGGACTAATGCAATATGTGTTCCATCAATCGCCCCAATTATGTTGGGGATATGTCCCATTGCATAGAACTCGGCCTTCACTATGGCCAAATCTTCAAACTGGGGGAAAACAGTAGAGCTGCACATGTGTTTTATGAGGGCAGACAACACTCTTGCTAGCACTTTTGAGAACATTGGCTGTGACATTCCTGCTGCCAAGCCCACTGTCACTTGGAAAGAACCAGTTGCTAGGAAATGGAGCACTGATAGAACTTGCACAAGAGGGGGGATCCCAGTGGGGTGACGGATAGCAGATATCAGGTCAGGCTCCAATTGGGCACACAGCTCTGTGACTGTGGCCCTGTCAAGTCTATAGGTGAGGATAATGTGCCTGTCCTCCATTGTTGCCAAGTCCACCAGGGGTCTGTACACAGGGGTATGTCTCCATCTCCTATTTATCCACAGTGGCAGGGATCTAAGGGACAAAAGAGTGAGGAGCCGGTCACAAACTGACCAATGGAACTACAACATAACTTTGCTTCCTGTTAACTTGGAATGGGTCAGTGTGATTTATCCAGTATGTCCTAAAATCACTAGTGACGCAGCAATTTTCCAGGACGTGCCCCCCCCCCGAAATGGAGTCCGCCTGTCCTGTGTGGAGGGACAGGTGGAAGTGAGGTAATTCCGCTGATGTTGTGCGCAGTTGCGGGAGGGGGTCGGGAACCACCGTGCAACTCCTCATTGGTTACAATTGAGCCCTATGGGGTACAGTGACCAATGATGATCCATGCTGGCGGTGAAGGTATGCACCGCCGCGGACGTGACCGCCATTTTCTATCTAAATCTTCACTTGCTACCTGACCTTCCACAGGAGAGGACCTACACTGCATGTGCTGCTGTGACCTGTGTCTGGAACCAACCATGGCCCGTGTGACCGAGGAAAGGGCCCCAGCCTTCACTTCGGAGGAGTTGGAGAGACTGGTGGATGGGGTCGTACCCCAGGACGGACTGCTGTATGGTCTTCCAGACCAACAGCTGAGTACACTATGGGCACGATGCATGTGCCATGAATGCATGGAGTGGTGTGTGTCAAGGCCTCGTGTAAGGGTGGTGGGTGGATGTTCAATGGGCGGCATATAGGTTGTGTGCTGGGCCATGTGTGTACCAGTGGTGATGGAAACAGGTATGGTGGGCCATATATGTAACAGGCTGGACTGTTTGTCTACTGGTGTTTTCCTGTGTGTATTGCCTCTGCAGGTCAGTTCCTATCAAAAGAAGGGTATATGGCATGCCATCACCAAGGAGGTGCGGACCCTGTGTGTCTATAGCAGGTGGAGCACCTACTGTCGGAAACGGTGGGAGGACCTGAGACTGGGCACGGAAGACAGCAGAGGCCCATCTGGGGATGGCCTCCCAATGAGGAAGGGGTTCCCGTTGAACCCTGATGCCCCACATACTGGCGGTGACCTATCCAGAGCTGGATGGGTGCTCGAGGGCATCACAGCAGCCACAAGGGGGTGAGTACAGTGCCCATCATTACAAATTACGCATGGTAGGGTGGTAACCAGGTAGTGGATGTGTGTCAGTGGGTGGCCCTAGGCCAGGGCCTAACATTGCAGCGTAGGTCCCCTGGTGGCTAGGGTTCAGAAGGGAAAATCTGGCTACCTAGATCCTAGGCATCCACTACTGGTCAGGTGTGGGTACCAGGTGTGCTGCATTTGGCGTTGTGTGCCCCTCCCCATGCCTTACATGCTAACTATTTCTGTGGTAGTGCTATGGTGTATTGCGTAGGCCTGTTCCCTGTGTGTGAGGGTGGTGTGTACGCCAACGGTGGTGTTGGTGCAGCCATTGACCAAGTGTATCCTTTGTCTCTTTCCCCCTCTTTTTGTTTTGTCATCCTGTCCTTATGTGCATTAGCATCATCTGGCGGAGGAGCAGAGGAAGCGGCGACAGAGGGAGCTGCATGCCACAGGACCCAGGAGGCAGGGTACACTGACGGTGAGGGCACCAGTGGGACGGAGGGCGAGGGGAGCACCATGGCGGAGACTGGAGGGGACAATTCTGACACAGATACCTCCTCTGATGGAAGACCTCTGGTGATGGCAAACACTTCTGTGACCACCCCAGCTACAGGTATAGCCGCCACCCCCGTACCAGCACCGCCCTCCCAGCAGCCTCTCATTGAGTTGCCCGTGCCCTCTCACCCAGGAGGGTGGGCATCTCCTTCGCCCCAGGCGCCTCAGGCCCTGCCCCAGTGAGGAGGCTATTGACCTCCTGAGATCCATCTCTGTAGGGCAGTCAACCATTGTGAATGCCATCCAGGGGCTGGCAGCCCAGGTGCAACAATCTAATGCATTCCTGGAGGACATTCACACTGGATTGGCAGCCCAACAGAGATCGATTCAGGCTCTGGCCTCCTTTCTGATGGCAGCCTTTGTCCCTGTTTCTACCCTCCCCCTCCAACTTCCACTGCCCAGTCCCATTCTCCTCAACCCCTACCCATCCCAAGCACACAGGCAGACGAGCAGGCACACAAGACAACAGCCAAGAGTGTCACAGGAAAACACAAGCACCACACTTCATCCCACAGGCACTCACACAAACACTATCCAGTTGCAGACACACAAACATCCACTATTTCCAATGTCTCCCCCTCCTTCTCCTCTACCACCTCCCACCCAGTTCCATCCACACTCACACCTGCATGCACTACATCATCATCCACTATCAGCATTGCCACACCAGGCAGAACACACACCTCACTGGCAGACACCTCCACAACAGCCATGCACACGTCCCCTGTATCCTCTCCCACTGTGTCTGCCCCCCTCCTAAAGCTCACAAACACAAGCACTCAGACACCCAACAGCCATCCACCTCACAACAGAATACAGCCCATGCACCTGCACCCAAAAGCAGCAGACAGATACCTCCAACAACCACTCCCTCATCCTCCACTCCCATTCCTTCTGACTCTTCCCGCCCCATTGTCCCTAAAAAACTGTTCCTATCCACCATTGACCTTTTCCCTCCCGCTCCCCCTTCCTGCACGCATGGGCTGGGTAGGAAGAACCCAGCCAAGCACCTCAGCCACACAGTCCACGGGCCCAGTCGTCACCACACCCACTCGTGGTGGAAAAGGATCCAGGCCACATGTCCTGAAGGTAAAGGAGCCTGTACCAGGCAGCCTCAAGGGAAAGGAGCCTGCCCCAGCTGCAAGGAAGACCAAGGAGCCTGCCCCAGCAGGCAAGACGGTAAAGGAGCCTGCCCCAACTGCCAGGAAGACCAAGGAGCCTGCCCCAGCAGGCAAGAAGGGAAAGAAGCCTGCCCCAGCTGCCAGGAAGACCAAGGAGCCTGCACCAGCAGGCAAGAAGGGAAAGGGGCCTGGGGCAGTAACTGTGATGGAGCCCCCACCAGCAACCATGGTTGTGCAGCTTTCCGAGGTTGCAGGGGATGGGCAGGAGCCTCCACCCACCAGCAGCACCCCCACAACTGGGCAGCTGTCCGAGGTCGCAGGGGATGGGCAGGGGCCTCCCCCCACCAGCAGCACCACCACCATGAGCAGCCGTCCAAGGTTGCAGGGAATGGACAGGACCCTACTGCAGCAACCCTACTGTGCAGCCGTCACTGCCGGCGGATGGTATGTAATCCTGCCTCCATGGGCTGCTGTCCGGCCTGCCCCCTCCAAAGCCAGTGGGTATGACACCCACCTGAGAGACTGTGACCTTGCACTCCCCAGGACCAAGAGCACAGGGCATGTTGCCCCCTCCAGAACCAGTAGGGAAGACACCCACATGGCCATCACTCCCCAGGACCAAGAGCACAGGGCATGTTGCCCCCTCCAGAACCAGTGGGGAAGACACCCACATGGCCATCACTCCCCAGGACCAAGAACATAGGGCATGTTGCCCCCTCCAGAACCATTGGGCAAGTCACCCACATGACCATCATTCCCCAGGACCAAGAGCACAGAGCATGTTCCCCCCTCCATAACCAGTGGGGAAGACACCCACTCGATAGACTGTGGCCTTGCACTTCCCAGGACCAAGCACAGGGCATGTTGCCCCCTCCAGAACCAGTGGTCATGTGACATCTCCTGGCTGAGGTTCCCCCTCGTCCCCCTGAGGTGCCTGCCTTTTTACCAACTGATGCCCCTGCAGTGTTCCCTCCAAGTTGAAGCAGGTGACATGCGTGGCCTTGGACTTTGGCCTGTGGCCATGTGGCCTTCGAACATTGTGAACTGGGCTATGTCCCTTTTTCTGTGCATATGTATATATCTATTATCTTGCATAACTTATTTTTCATACTCTGTTGATCTCATTACATTCACCTTTTCGAAATCATTTTGTTCTTGCATTATTCAGCGAGTTACGGGGTGAAATGTTTTTATAATTGTTAGAAATGGGGTCTTTGGTTGGCAGTCAGGTTACCACCTGTCCAAGCAAGGACCCTCACTCTAGTCAGGGTAAGTCACACCAATCCAAATTATCCTGTCCCCACCCTCTGGTAGCTTGGCACTGAGCAGTCAGGCTTAACTTAGAAGGCAATGTGTAAAGTATTTGTGCAATAAATCATACAATAACACTATATAGCACCACAAAAATACACCACACAGTGTTTAGAAAAATATAGAATATTTAGCTGGATAATCGCAGGTCAAAACGTTAAATGATGCAATATGAAAGTGTAAAGATATCACTGAAAAGTGATATAAAGGGGGTCATTCCGACCCTGGCGGTCCATGACCGCCAGGGCCGGGGACCGTGGAAGCACCGCCAACAGGCTGGCGGTGCTTCCTGGCCAATTCTGACCGCGGCGGTAAAGCCGCGGTCAGAAAAGGGGAACCGGCAGTTTCCCGCTGGTTTTCCCCTGGCCAAAGGAATCCTCCATGGCGGCGCTGCAAGCAGCGCCACCATGGGGATTCCGACCCCCTTCCCACCAGCCTGTTCCTGACGGTTTACACCGCCAGGAAGAGGCTGGCGGGAACGGGTGTCGTGGGGCCCCTGCACTGCCCATGCCACTGGCATGGGAAGTGCAGGGGCACCCTAACAGGGCCCCATAAAGATTTTCAGTGTCTGCTTGGAAGACACTGAAAATCGCGACGGGTGCCACTGCACCCGTCGCACCGCAGCAAATCCGCCGGCTCCATTCGGAGCCGGCTTCATCTTTGCTGGGGCTTTCCCGCTGGGCCGGCGGGCAGCCTTTTGGCGGTCGCCCGCCGGCCCAGCGGGAAAGCCAGAATGGCTGCCGCGGTCTTTTGACCGCGGGCGGTCATTCGGCGGGGGAACTTTGGCGGGCGGCCTCTGCCGCCCGCTGAAGTTGGAATGACCCCCAAAGTGTCTTAAGTCTTTAAAAAGCAAAAAAGTATCTTTCAAGCACAAAGGGCCTGATGTAGAAAGCTTTTTGCTTGGTGCAAACTGCGAAAATCGCAGTTTGCGCCATGCAAAAAGCCTTTTGCGATGCACATTCACAATTTGCGAGTCAGTACCGACTCGCAAATTGTGAATGCGACTCGAAAATAGGAAGGGGTCGCAAAGCAATTCGCAGTTACCACCAGTGTCACACTGGTGGTAACCCATTCGCATGGGACCCCTTCCCCTTTGTGAATGTTGCCAATAAGGGTTTTTCAGACTGCCTACTCTGAAAAACCGAAACCAAAAGGTTTCGTTATTTTTTTTATTTTGCAACTCGTTTTCCTTTAAGGAAAATGGGCTGCAAAATAAAAAAAAACTGCTTTATTTAAAAAGCAGTCACAGACATGGAGGTCTGCTGACTTCAGCAGGCCACCATCCCTGCGAGTGCAGGGACTCACTATGGGGTCGCAAAATGCGACCCACCTCATTAATATTAATGAGGTGGGTCTTTGCGACCCCATAGCAACTCACAGTCGGTGTCTGAGACACCGTACTGCATCCGATTTTGCAAATCGGAAATTGCGAGTCGCACCCACTCGCAATTTCCGATTTGCAAAATCGGACTTTGCCAGTGGAAAATCTCCGCAAAGGGCCGCAGAGGAGGAGATGCGTGGAAAAATGGTGTGTGCGTCGGTTTCGCCCCTTCACACACGGATTTGCGTCGTTAATTTTCATGCAGGGAAGACGTGCGTCATTTTCCGGCGCTCGGACAGGTCTCCTCTGTGGGTCGCGGGATTCCCAGATGTCCTGGGGTCTGTGCGTGGAATCCTGGGCTTGTTATCCGGCTGCGCGTCGTTCCGGTGGGCTGTGCGTGGAATTTTCTCCCTCACGGCAGGCGTTGCGTCGATTTCCTCTCTGGAAGTCGGGCGGCGTTGTCCAGGCGGGCCGTGCATCGAAGTTCCGGTCGCACTGCAGGCGTTGCGTCGATCTTTTCCTTGCGGGGTCGAGCGGCGTCTTTCCGGATCGGCGTGCAGTGAATTTTTCACTGCGGAGCAAGCTGTGCGTCGAATTTTTCGACGTACAAGGAGTCCAGTTGAAAGATGGAAGTCTTTTTGGTCCTGAGACTTCAGGGAACAGGAGACAAGCTCTATCCAAGCCCTTGGAGAGCACTTCTGCAGCAAGGCAAGAGTTCAGCAAGGCAGCTGGCCAACAGCAAGGCAGCAGTCCTTTGTAGAAAGCAGTCAGGTGAGTCCTTTGGGCAGCCAGGCAGTTCTTCGTGGCTTGATGCAGGTTCTGGTTCAGGTTTCTTCTCCAGCAAGTGTCTGAGGTGGTAGGGTAGAGGCCCTGTTTTATACTAAAATATGCCTTTGAAGTGGGGGAGACTTCAAAGAGGGGCCTAGAAGTGCACCATGTCCCCTTTCAGTTCAATCCTGTCTGCCAGGGTCGCAGTAGGGGGTGTGGCAGTCCTTTGTGTGAGGACAGGCCCTCCACCCTCCCAGCCCAGGAAGACCCATTCAAAATGCAGATGTATGCAAGTGAGGCTGAGTACCCTGTGTTTGGGGTGTGTCTGAGTGAATGCACAACGAGCTGTCAGCTAAACTCAGCCAGACGTGGATTGTAAGGCACAGAAAGATTTAAGTGTAAAGAAATGCTCACTTTCTAAAAGTGGCATTTCTAGAATAGTTATATTGAATCCAACTTCACCAGTCAGCAGGATTTTGTATTACCCGTCTGGCCATACTAAATATGACCTTCCTACTCCTTTCAGATCAGCAGCTACCACTTCAATAATGTATGAGGGCAGCCCCAATGTTAGCCTATGAAGGGAGCAGGCCTCACAGTAGTGTAAAAACGAATTTAGGAGTTTTACACTACCAGGACATATAAACTACACAGGTACATGTCCTGCCTTTTACCCACACAGCACCCTGCTCTAGGGGTTACCTAGTGCACACATTAGAGGTCACATATGTAGAAAAAGGGGAGTTTTAGGCTTGGCAAGTACTTTTAAATGCCAAGTCGAAGTGACAGTGAAACTGCACACACAGGCCTTGCAATGGCAGGCCTGAGACAAGGTTAAGGGGCTACTTAAGTGGTTGGCACAACCAGTGCTGCAGGCCCACTAGTAGCATTTAATCTACAGGCCCTAGGCACATATAGTGCACTCTACTAGGGTCTTACAAGTAAATCAAATAGCCAATCATGGATAAACCAATCAACAGTACAATTTACACAGAGAGCATATGCACTTTAGCACTGGTTAGCTGTGGTAAAGTGCCCAGAGTTCAAAAGCCAACAACAATAGGTCAGAAAAAGTAGGAGAAAGGAGGCAAAAAGTTTGGGGATGACCCTGTAAAAAGGCCAGGTCCAACAATAATGCATCTAGTTCTGTGTATGGTGTGTGTGTGTGTGGGGTGTGTTGTGTGCGTGTGTGTCACTCTCTTTTTCCTCCCCCCTCCCTTGTGTGCTAGGCGACTGTACTCACCATCGTCATCTTCACCGGCGTTGGTGTTCGTGGTGGAGCAGAACGTAGAAGGTCATCGGGAAGACATGCAGTTCGGGTTCCATGGCGGCCTGGTTGTTCTCTGTGTCTCCAATGGTGGGTGCTTTCCCTTCTGAGCTCAGGTTCCGCCAGGCTTTTGATGTCTTTGGTACCGCCCCAGAAAAGGTGGCGGTTTGCAGGGTCATACTATGGTTGGCGGAACATTGACTTCCACCCGGCTGTAGGCGGCTACCACCATAGTGGCTGTTGTTTCCGCCCTGACGGTCCGTGTGGTACATTGGCTGTCTTTCGGAGATCTTTCAGCCATGGTCATAATTTGGTGGTAGTTGCCGCCAGCCTGTTGGTGGTATTACCACTACTTTATCACCAACCGCCAGGGTCGTGATGAGGGCCTATATATTTACAAAAGTAGAAATCAGTTTAAAAAGAGGCAAATTGGAATAAGTACTTGTGAACACACATTTAAAGTTCTAGGTGGGAAGTTCAAATATTAACGGAAGAGGAAGCAGTTATTTCTGTCGTCTATTTTTTTGGCATCCAGGATACACATTTTCAGTTCCTTGTTGATTGGGATGTAGCTGTATTATTTCCTAACATGTACCACGTAAATAGCTTAGATGCCTTAATAATGATTCCATCTCACAGACACACACGTAGTATCATTGATATTTTAGACCAATTATCATACCAATAGGCGTAGTTTTAAATTATGAGAACATTAGAAAACTCTCACATGGTAGATAAACTAGCTACTAATATGTCTTGTGTTAGCAGTTAATACATAATTCTAGCTATTAGATCAGTGATTTTGCAAGACTGATTAGCTTTAGTTCTGTTAAATGTTGAAGTCTCAACATTGCTGTTTGTATATCTGATAAGAGTAAGATGATGGAAGAATTTCCAAATCATTTTTCTGACCGTAAACCTGAATTAGAAAGCTTAGAGACAACTAGTGTGTTAGGAACTTTAGCTAAGGGAGATAGTTTAATATGCTTATGTGCTTTATATGAAGGATTTAGATGTTGCCTAACCATAAAGAAAAACATAGAAAGCTAAAGGCAAAAGAGAGAAGAGACAGAAATGTAAGAAAGAAAAATAGGGCATACAATAAGCTGAAGGAGGATTAAACTTTGAAAAATAAAGTGGAGTACACAACAGGAGGTGCATCTTAGAGATTCATTTGTGGGAAATTGTGATGGTTATTCCACCTATCAGAAGAGGGTAGTTGCTGCCCACATTTTCTCTTTGTAAATAAAAACACGCTCAAGTAAAAAGTGCAAAAGTCTATGTTAACAAAAAATGTATTATGAATAAACATTTGTAGTAGGTAATCATACTTAGACAATATAAGCATATCTAAGAAATAATAATGGGCTGATTTAAGTTAGCTTAATTGTTGGTGTCATTTTCACCGCATATAATATACTAGCTTTGAAATGGCTGTTTTCCACCTTGGGTAGTTGTTCTGCTCCAGATCACTTTTGCTTTTGCTGCAGATGCTATAGCATTCCAGAAGTCTTCTGTTAGTAAATAGTCATTTGTTTTGCATTAGACAACTGGCAGTGAGGTTCTCACAGAGAGGAAGGAAGATAATAGGAAGGATTATTCATAGGAAGAGCTATCTGAACCCCAACACATGGATGAAGTATCTTTTCAAGGACTTTTGTCTGTGGCCCATTGTGATGACAAGAATCTAAAACTTGTTGGCATCTATAATTTATTGTGTTTATATTAGTTCATGTTCCTGGGCGGGCTTCTCTCACTTTCATTTTCTGGAGATCTGTTGTTGGGTTTTTTGACACCATGGGCCTCATTACGACCCTGGCAGCCGGCGGTAAGCTGGCGGTAACACCGCCAACAGGCTGGCAGTGTACCACCAGCGTATTATGACCATGGCGCATTAGCCACGGCCATACTGCCGGCCCCTCCAACATACCCCCAGGCTTCTGCCTGGTGGTCATAATCCCCAGGGCAGCGTGCCCTGGGGATTATGAGTCTCCAATCGCCAGCCTGTCCATGGCAGTAAACACCACCATGGAAAGGCTAGTGGTAAGGGGGATTTGGGGTGCCCCTGGGGGCCCCTGCACTGCCCATGCACTTGGCGAATTTCGGGCAGTGAAGTGCGCGACGGGTGCTGCTGCACCCGCTGCACATCAACATTGCCGCTGGTTCTACTATGAGCCGGCTGCAATGTTGATGTGACTTTTCCGCTGGGCCAGCGGAGGGAAACGCTGTTTCTGTTCGCTGGCCTAGCGGAAAAGTCATAATAGGGAGCCACAAATACCGCCACCACTGGCAGTATAGTGGCGCCTGCGGCTTCGGCGGTCTTTTTGAAAGACCGCCGAAGTCGTAATGAGGGCATATGTCTCTTTTTTATGGGTGATTACTTTTGACCCTATTTTCTGTTTTATTAGATGTCCTCTTACTTATAGCTGAGAATACTTTCTAGCTTGACACTTTCTTTATTTGAATTGCAAAGCCTTTATTGTTATGCATTTAATCTCTCCTCAGAACTCTTTATTGGGCACCTGTACTGACACCTTATTCTATTCTATTTCAATTTAAATACAAGGATCTCCTTTGTTGAACATGCTTCTTACATAATTACTATTTTAAAAACATCTGTCACCAATATTGTATTCTTACTTATATGGAATTATTGGTTATTGGATTATATTCATTTCTGATGCTGATGCTTAAAATACTAATAATTATTGAATAAATGATAAAAAGTTAAGAAATTGATTAATAAAACCGTTTAGCTCACATAAATTCTATTTATTAACTTACTAAAGTCTTAAATGATTTAATGCTTATATGACAATGGTGTAGTGATTTCTCAATTTCGCTTCTCCTTGTCGATGAGCAAATGTCCTTGCAACTAATGATGGGGTTATATAATGATTATACACAAAGAATAAGATCTAAAAAACCCTGCTCCATCACTCTCATGTTCCATTCTCAATCTTGGATGCACATTTAAAAGTCTAAATTCTTCTTTGGCTTTAATCTGCTCTCTTATTTCCTTTCATCAATCCAAGCTCTCACAGTTTTAACTATACTCTCATTGTTTTCCTAACTCACGCTCCTCATTACTTAAACTTGCACACATGGTCTCATTTAGTACGTAGAATTTTCTTTTTATTTTGTACAGTTGTTTTCTGAAATTTACCATATGTAAGACCCTTATTGACATCTTCTTCTTCAGAGGTGTGTAGATCTTCTAATGAATCATTGAAATCTGACAAGTATGGAGACCAAAAATATTATTTGTTAAAAATGCTAGCAAACATCTTACAGGACAAACCATAAGATATTGGTAGTTGAAAGTAGGTAGTGCCTTCACCTGCAGAAGAGGAAAGACATGTGCATACATAGCAGCTTTTAACTTCCACAATTTCAACATACTCATTTAACATTTTAGTACAAATATTATCATGAAATCCACTAGCTAAATGTTCCCGATGTGCAGGTGTATTATGTTTTATTTCATGATGTACTGTAGTAGGTTTATTCTTTGTGGACTCGTATCCCATTGGAGAAAGGAGGCACAACATGTTCAACTAAGATCATTAGTATCATTAATAAGAAGATCAGACTAATAATTTAGCAGCATCTGCAATATTCCATTTTCTATTGAGATTAGAAGCAAACATATATTGTGAAACTTTAAAAGAAAACAAAAATCTTCTTTAAAACAATGTCAACTTTCTTCTTATTTTTTGAAAACAGCATTAAAACATCAAAATAATAATTAATTTTTTTTTCTTCATTTTTTATGATTTCAACTTTTATTACATTCAGTTCATGCTCTCAAAATATTTTTCTTTTTGTTCTATATTTTATTTGAAAATGCACACAGTTTGGTTAAGTCTTTGACAGTCTTTTAAAAATGTTCATGGGAGGTGTTCTTCAAGTTCCCTTTCAGGTTCACTTTCAAAAGAGTATTGGCAACAATTTTTTGAACTATGGATCTTTAGATCTGATTCTTCCTTTTCCTCAGATACTGATGCTAAACACACCCATTCAAGTGAAGCATACTTTCTGTGGGGAGATCTCTTTCTCACTGGTCTTTTGGCAGCTGGTGATTCCCTTGCACTATTCTGGGAATTGTTATGACTCAAAGTTTCTAATGGAGACTTTTACTGAATCAGAGGCTACTTCTTCTTGCTGCCACTCTTGCCTTTAGCGTTGACATTGTAACAGCTCTTCACTCTGACCCTGACCTGACACTGGACACAACTCCTGATACCGTCACCAGGGTCTTCACTTTCATCAACAAGAACTTCTCTAAGTTAATTGCCATTACCAGTTTCAGCTTCAAGTTGTTTTTTTTCTAGCCCCCTCTGGTTACATGCTGCAAGCTTGAGCTTGACAGTGTGAATCATTGGTTGTGATCACCACTTCTTCACCCTCTGCATTCACTGTCTTCGTGTGAGTAGCATGGATGCACTGTGAGATACTGGGACACTTTACAGCAGTAATTCTTGATAAAGGCCATGCCACCTTTCTTCCAGGCAGTTCTGTAGATATGTCATCTGACAACCACCTAGTCACCTGGGTTCAACGAGTGGCACTAAGGCCCTCATTACAACCGTGGCGGTCGGTGTTAAAGCGGTGGTAATACCGCCAACAGGCCGGTAGTATAGAAAATGGGATCACGACCACCGAAGAAACCAACACAGACAGCCACTTTAACACTCCGACTGCCACGGTGGTAGCAACAAACACCGCAGCGGTAACCACCAACAGACAGGTGGAAGACAATGTGCCGCCCACCCCATCACAACCCGCCAATCTGCCAGCTTCTCTGGGGCGGTACCAACGCCATCAAAAGCACGGCAGAAACAGAACACTGAAGGGAAACCACTCACCTCTCGACACTCAACGAAGAACCAGGATGCTCTGGAGCCCGAGTTACAGGTCCTGCCCATGCTGGTCAACCTCCTCATCTACCAGGACTACGAAAGGCGGCAGTGACGACCACGGTGAGTACTGCACCTAGTACACAGGGGAGGTGGGGAGGAAAAAGAGAGTGACACACACACGCAACATGCAACACCCCCACCCTCACCCACAACACCATACACACAAACACATGCAACAACATTACATTTACACCCCGTAACCCCCTGGAAGAACGCAAAGACAAAAGGAATTGAGTTAAATCAGTGATATATTAGGGCTAGACTCCATCCTGCGGCGGCTAAGGCTGCAGACTGGTGGTAGTGCCGCTGCTGGTGTGGGTGCTGCCAGTGGTGGTGGGAGGCTCCAGACCGTCTCCTGCAGCCTCGGACGGCTGCCCACTGGGGCTGCTGGTAGTGGTCCTACTGTCAGCGGTGCAGGTGGCGGTGCTTGCAGCGGTGCTGGCTGTGGTGCAGGTGCTGGTGCTGCCAGTGGTGGAGGGAGGCTCCAGCCCTTCTCCTGCAGCCACGGACGGCTGCCCATTGGGGATGCTGCTGCTGACAGTAGTGGTGCCAGTGGTGGTGCGGGCTGCGGTGCAGGTGGCGGTGCTTGCAGTGGTGCTTGCGGCGGGTCTGCTGACGGTGCTGCCCGCGGTGCAGGTGGCGGGGCTGGCGGTTGTGCTGGTGGGCACCAGGCCTTCACCTGCAGCCTCCGACGGCTGAAGTGCCTTGCCTGGTGTTTTCTTCCCCTTCCTCACCTTGGCAGATGCTGTTGTGACCTTGGCTCTGGCAGCTGGAGTTTTGGAGGAAGCCTTGCTGGGTGGTTCCGTGCTCCTTGCTGTTGCTGCATGCTGTCCCCTTCTTTACCTTGGCAAGTGGCGGAATGGTTTTGTCCTTTGCAGGGTTTGGTGGCACACTGGCTGGACTGACGGTTGCCCCTTTTGAGACTCTGGGAGTTGTAGGTACCACAGCGGACGCCGACTTGGTGGCTGAGGTGCTGGCATGGGATCTGGACACCCTGGCCCAAGGGGAAGGACTGGGGGGGAGGGGGAGGGAAGAGGTCAATGTTTGCCAGGAAAAGCTTTTTAGACACACTGGGGCGGGAAGAGGGAGAGGGTTTGGGAGTGGAGGAAGAGGGAGTGGTTGTAGGAGGTGTCTGTCTGCTGATTTTGGGTGAAGGTGCATGGGTTGGATGCTGTTGTGAGGTGGATGGCTGTTGGGTGGGTGGGTGCTTGCGTTTGTGTACTTTGGGAGGAGGGGTCACAGGCACACTGGGAGAGGACACAGGGGATGTGTGCATGGATGTGGGGGTGGTGACTGCCAGTGAGGGGTGAGTAGTGATGGGCGTGCTGGTAATGGAGGTAGTGGATGAGAGGAGGGAGGTGGATGATGAGGAAGAGGGGGACACAGTGGAGGCAGTGGATGTTGGTGTGTCTGCATGGGGATGGTGTTTGTGTGAGTGCCTGTGGGATGATGTGTGGTGCTTGTGTTTGCCTGAGCCACTTCTGTGTGTTGATTTGTGTGAATGTTGGTCTGAAGGTTTGCTTGGGATAGGCTGAAGTTGAGGGGATTGGGAATGGGTAGAGGAAGTTGGAGGGGGGAGGCTAGAGACCGGGTCAAGGGCTGCCATCAGTGTTGAGGCCAGAGCCTGAAATGCTCTCTGTTGGGCCGCCACACCGGAGTGAATGCCCTCCAGGTATGCATTTATTTGTTGCAAATGCCTCTTGACACCCTGGATGGCATTCACAATGGTTGACTGCCCAACAGTGAGGGATCTCAGGCGGTCAATAGCCTCCTCACTGAGGGCAGCAGGGCTGACTGGGGCAGGGCCTGAGGTGCCTGGGGCAAAGGAGATGCCCACCCTCCTGGGTGAGCGGGCACGGGAAACACGGTAAGGGGCTGCTGGGAGGGCGGTGTGGGTAGGGGGGTGGCGGCTGTACCTGTTGTTAGGGTGGGCACAAAGGTGTTTGCCACCGCCAGGGAGCTTCCATCGGAGGAGGAGTCGCTGTCTGTGGTCTCCCCTCCTGTCCCCGTTGTGGTGGTCCCCTCGCTCTCCTTCCTGCTGGTGCCCTCACCCTCGTTGGATTTGGCCTCCAGGCCCATGTGGGATGCAGCTCCCTCCGTCGCCGGTGCGTATGCTTCTCTGCCAGATGATGCCAATGCACACAAGGACAGGGTGACAAAACAAAAAGGGGGGGTGAGAGACAGAGGATACACTTGGTCAATGCCAGCAACACCACTACCGTTGGCGTACACAACACACAGGGAGCAGCCCTATGCACTAGGCCATGCACTACCAGTTACAAAGATAGTCACCAGCCCATGGGGTACAATACCTAATGCCATCAGCTGCACCCCTGAAACCCACAGGACCCTGCCCAGTGGTAGATACCCACTGACATTATTGGGGTTTGAGTGCTTTAGAGCCTGCCCAACAAGGGACCTACCCTGCCATCTTCGCCCTGGCATAGGGACACCCATAGCCCACATCCCCCACCCAGGCACCTCTTAACGCGTGCATAGACATGAGTCAGAATCTGTACTCACCCCTTTGTGGCTGCTGTGATGCCTTCAAGCACCCATCCAACTCCGGATAGGCCACCGCCAGGATGTGGAACGTCAGGGGGTCATGATGCGATGGGCACCCCTTCCTCGTTGGGAGGCCAGCCCCAGCTGGGCCTTTGCCGTCTTCTTTGCCCAGGGGCGCAGGTCCTCCCACCTTTTGCGGCAGTGGGTGCTCTGCCTGTCAAAGACCCCCAGGGTCCGCAGCTTCTTGGGGATGGCATGCCAAATACCCTTTTTCTGGTGGGCTCTGACCTGCATTGAAAAGACAGCAGAAAAGTGAATTAGTCAACGGATCGTACCGTCACACTCATGGCCCACCATATCCCTGCCATCCCCTGACGCACATACATTGACCACCTTACATGCAGCACTCTGGCCAGGATGCCTATGCCTCTCCCCTACTTGTGGCTTACACACACAGCAGATCCTGCTGATACTGGTAGGTTAGCTTTGCTGAACCTTTGTGGATTGAATTATTTTATACTGTCTGGATTGTGTCATTTCTATTTGGCTCATGACTCCCCCCTGTTTCCTTGCAGTTAGCAAGTTGTTCCCTACAAGTTTGGTATCCTTGTGGGTTTCCCCTGTGGATTACGTTTTTTAAACCATGTGAGCTTGTAGGTAAGTCTGTAGTTAGCGATTGTACATATGAGCAGATTTTTTCTTTTCTATCCTGTGGACTTTCCTGCCCTGTGCAAGCTAATGATTTTCATTATGTTTGCTTTTAGAGTGAGAAAGCATAGCTTCATTTAGCTATATCCATGTGTTAGTCCTTCATTTTGGACTACAAATTTGAAGTTGGAGAGTGTTTAATCCAGCCTGTAAGGGATATCTAAGTTCTTTCATATCTAAGGTATTTTATCTTATTTTAATATAAACAAACTAGTCTTTTACTATTCTTGACTAGATTCTCTCGGTGGTAATCCAACACGTTTATGCTATAGGTGATTCTATTTCTGCACTTTATCTAGCATTTTGCTGGACACTAATGGTGCTTTCCTTGGATCTTTAGATTTATTTACCTTTATTAAGCATTGGTTTTATAGATTTTGATCTTGGGCACTTTATCGGTGTTTTTTCTTAATTAAGTCACTTGAGTTGGTCTGATTGCAAATCTGACATGATTCGAGCCTTCCCCCTATGCAAAGAACTGTAATGAATAATTTTGATGTTTCTTTGATAGGCAGATTACAAGATGTACGTATGCCAATTATACTGAATCATAAAGTCCTGATGAAGGTGTATTTATATTTTTCTTCACTCACCGAAACGCGCGTCGGCTTGTAAATTGGCATGTCTTGAACATTGGCATGAAGAGTTTGAAATTGGCAAATTTGAAGCCCTGACCAGGATTAGCTACCATCAGGCCTGCAACACGAGAATTTGAATCAGGAAATTATAACCTAGAATTGCCTGTTATTATGTTGAATTTTATACAATCCAAACTACAACGCATAATTGTAGCATTAAAGCAGTAACTTTATTGTGCTGTTTAAATATCCTCTCATGTATGAGGCGGTTGTAAATTTGTATGTATACTATTTTGTGATTTTGTTGGTTCTGTGTTTTTTGTTTATTTTTGCGTATCTACTGGTATGTTATTTATGTTTTCATATATGTATGTTTCATTTAGGTTAGGGGGTTGTATTATATTTTTTTGGTTGATTCTATGTTGATTATATTATGTGCGAACTGAATGTTTAATTAGCTATAATAAATATCTAAATTGAAATATATTGTATGTTGTATATTTGAATTTAAGATTTCCAATCCTATGTTTGCTATGTTAATGGAGAGTAAACTACGTTATACTCATAGTATTACACACACAGCAATCCATACATCCATGGCCCACGCATCATGCTCACAGTGTACTCACCTGTTTGTCTGGAGGACCGTATAGTAACGTGTACTGGGGTAGGATCCCATCCACCAGTTTCTCCAACTCCTCTGCAGTGAAGGCAGGGGCCCTTTCCCAGACACATGAGCCATTTTTGCTTCCAGGCACAGGTCACAGCGGCACTTGCAGTGTAGGTCCTCTCCTGTTGAAGGTCAGGTAGCAAGTGAGTGAACAGATAGAAAATGGCAGTGACGTTCGCGGCGGTGTGTACCGTCACCACCGGCCTACATCACCATTGGCTCCTGGAACCCATAGGGCCCAGTGATAACCAATGAGATATTTGCAGGTGACTCTGGTTACCCCAACCTCTCATGGCTACTGACCCCAGTGAGGAATGCCAGGACAAGGGCAGAGGAGCGTTGCAATGAGGCACATGGGCATACAAGGAGGATTATGGAAAGGACCTTCGGCCTCCTAAAGGCCAGGTTCCGGTGCCTCCATCTGACAGGTTGATCCCTGTACTCACCCAAGAAGGTGTACCAGATCATCGTTGCATGTTGCATATTGCACAACCTGGCCTTGAGACGCCAGGTGCCTTTTCTGCATGAGGATGTGCCTGGAGATGGTCTTGTGGCAGCGGTGGGGCCTGTGGACAGTGAGGAAGAGGAGGCAGAGGAAGAAGATGTTGACAACAGAAGCAATATAATTCAGCAGTACTTCCAGTAACACACGTAAGAGACTGTAACTTCACTTAACTTTTCAGTTTTCTGTTGGACATTGTACATGGCAGCCTGTTTCCCTATGTCTATGGCCACTGACTGTACCCTTTGGAATCCCTATTTTCAGATCTCTGTGCCCTACTCTTGCTCCTGCTATGTGTACTGCTGTCCACCAAAGGTCATTCCAAAGTATATTTCACTGTACATTTGACTTGCAATGCTTTGATAATGTTTAACTAATACATATGTGAATCATTTGACAGACTCCAGATTAGTATTTGTTCCAAGGCTGTTTATTTAAGTGCTCAGAAGTAGAAGGGGATGTGCACTGGGCTGGGCTGATGGTGGAGGAAAGTCCATGGTAGAGTCCAGTCTCTTGGTATCACAGGTGCATTGTCCAATGGGGCATAGGAAGGGGAGTAATGACAGTTGAAGGTGGACAGGGTGACAGAGTGGGACAGAAGGGTGACAATCAGAAGAGTCTTATTTCCTGGCGGGGGTCTTGGCAATGTTCTCTGGCTTCTGCCTGGATCACAGGGACCGTTTGCAGGGTGGTTCTCCTTCTGCAGGGGGTGGGGTGCTTGTGGCCTGTTGTTCCTGTGGTGGGGCCTCCTGTCCACTACCGCCGGCGGAAGTGGAAGGCTGATCATCGGTTTGGCTAGTGTCAGGGGCCCGTTGTTGTGCCACTGCCTCCCTCATGGTCTTGTCCATGTCAGCCAGCACCCCTACAATGGTGACCAGGATGGTGAAGATGTTTATTAGGTTATCCCTGATCCCCAAGTACTGTCCCTCCTGCAGCCGCTGGGTCTCCTGAAACTTGGCCAGTGTCTGGCCCATCTTCTCCTGGGAATGGTGGTATGCTCTCCGGATGTTGGAGAGTGCCTCCTGGAGAGTGAGTTCCCCCGGCCTGTCCCCCTGTCGCACAGCAGTCCTCCCTGTTGTCCTGTGCAGCTGTCCCCTGAACCGTGTGCCCACTGCCACTGATTCCAGGTCCCTGATCGTCCTGTGTTTGTGGAGTTGCCTGGGATCCCCGTAGTGGTGGACACACTGCTGATTGACGTGTCCTGGGGACAGTGGCATGGGCCTGCTGGGTGGGTGCTGTGCTGGTGTTTCCTGAGGGGGGAGGCTCTGTGGTGGGATGGGACTGTGGCAGGGGAACCGACTGTCCAGAGGTTCCGGATGGGCCAGGTTGGTCATCCTGATCCAGGCGTGCATAGCTTCTGTCGTCACAGTGGGCCTCTTCAGAGGGAGACTAGATGTAGCTGGCACCTCCTCAATGGTGACGTTGAGTATGGGTCCTGTGGGGATGAAAATGCAGTGTTAGTGTATCTGCGTGTGCCATCTTGTGCATGGGTGTCTTTCCCTGTATGATTGTGATTTCCCTGTCAGCTTGACCTTGTGTGAGTGGTGATTTTGTGGGCTGGGTGAGTCTCTCCAATGGGCATGCTGTGGTGATGGGTGTCCATTCAGGTCTGTGTTGGGGGTCCAGGCATTGGTGTTACATGCAGGGCATGGTATTGGGATGGGTGGGTTGTGATGGTGAGGTATGTGTGAGGTGGTGGAGTGATGGGTTGAGGGTAGGAGTTTGTGATTGCATGCAGGTAGGGTGGGGGGGATAAAGTAGAAAAGATTTGACTTACCAGAGTCCAGTCCTCCTGCTACTCCTGCGAAGCCCTCAGGATGCATTATTGCCAAGACTTGCTCCTCCCATGTTGTTAGTTGTGGGGGAGGAGGTGGGGGTCCACCGCCAGGCCTCTGTATGGCTACCTGGTGTCTTGCAACCATGGAATGCACCTTTCCCCGTAGGTCGTTCCACCTCTTACTAATGTCATCCCTTGTTCTTGGGTGCTGTCCCACAGCATTGACCCTGTCCACGATCCTCCGCCATAGCTCCATCTTCCTTGCAATGGAGGTCTGCTGCACCTGTGATCCGAATAGCTGTGGCTCTCCCCGGATGGTTTCCTCCACCATGACCCTTAGCTCCTCCTCCTCTGAAAACCTGGGGTGTCTTTGGGGTGCCATGGATGTGGTGTGAGTGATATGTGTGAGGATGTGTGGGGTGATGTGTTGGGGTGTGTGCTGTAATGTGCGTGGATGGTGTATGGGTGATGGTGTTCTGGGGCTCAGATTGAGTGGGTGCTCATGGCTTGTGTCTCTCTCTGTTGGCAATCTTGTTTTTCATTAAAATGGTTGTGGGTAATGTGGGTGTGTGTTTTATAGTGGTGTGAGTGTGTGGGTTTGATGTGTGTATATGTGTCAGGTGTGTGTATTTTGAATTGTCCAATGTGGTGGTGTTTTGTAAATGTGTGTGTATTTTGAGCGCGGCGGTGTGTACTGCCAATGGTTTATCCAAACCTGTTTGGTCAATTCCTCAAACTATATAGGTCTAGGTAACAGCCTTCTATCATTCAAAGTTTGATGCAGGAAATCTAACTTCCCAATTTTAAATGGAACCCTGTAATGGAAACTGTAAGTGTTTGTCCGAAGTGATATATTCATACCATTCAGAAATCCAGGTGTAGAACCCAATGTCTGTTGTCATCTCATTAGCACATGTTCCCTCAGCAGGTCATTTCTGACCCTCAGTAGAAGGTATACTATGGGATTTAGGCCTTTTCAATACAACACTCTTTGCAATTGCTGAAATCAATCCAAATAGAATAAGTTATCAATCGACAACCGGAAACAATGCAGCTCTGCCTAAGGTCAACCAATCACAGCACAGCTTTGTCAGCAACCAGCCAATGGCTGACTAACCAATCACACCGTGACTTTTCCATTAATTGTAAAATCTTTCTCAATGAATTCACACTAAATAAACCAAAATAAACCTTGTTTGCTCAGTCTAAATAAGAGCAAAGTCAGCTAGATAGAATACAATAAATCTCACAAACAGAAACAAGAGTATCAATTTCGCAACAGTGCTAGAACACAATTCATACAAAAAACACCCCTGTCCAGCACCAGTTCACTTTAGATTAATCCTCTTGCTCCCATGCACTTTTGAGCAAAAGACATCAAACTGTATTAGAGACACAAACTCCTCAAAAGGGAATCTGATTAATTCAGGAAATCCTATGTGCATGCAGTGACTCACAAAACACACTCTCTTATGCTGACAAGTAAAACCACAGTATCTTGAGACCTTTGATTTTCACAAATCCACATTCATTGCCATTGCATACCCAAAAGACTCACGCACAGCATAACAATCCATCTCTCAATACAAGACTCAAAACCTCAACTGCATACCTAAAGAACTCACAATCACCACAATCTTTTTACCCTATTCTTACTTACAATCCAAGTATTTTGGCCTTCACAAACAGTCCGATTTCAAAAATCGGGCCATTTGTATGTAATAGCAAATATGCTTTTCTAAGTATACACCCAAACTGCGATTCTCTAGAAGGTATAGAAATCGCTATTTGGAAGGGACATGATTAGGGCCTTGCTTCCTAATAGCTATTTCCAGTGTTATGTATAAAGGTTTTGTGACTGCATTTCGCATTTGATATTTTACCACCAACTCGAAGTTGGTGGTAATGCATTCGCAAGTTGGAACAGTCCCCATGGGATGCCTTCCCCTTTGTGAATTTTGGAAAAACATTTTTTAAGAGCACGCAATGGATCCACAGACCTTCAAAGTTTCCTGTTTTCCTTTCTTTAAAAGCAATAACAGACATTGTGGTCTGCTGACCCCAGCAGGCCACCATCTGGTGACCCACTAAGATTAGAGATTTCCAAATAGCGATTTGAATAAAATTGCTATTGAGTAATCGCTATTCCTATGCTTTTTACATCTGGCTCCAAATTCTTCAGGGACAGCACTGCAAAATAGGTTCTCTACAAAATCCATCAGGGTAATCCACGTTGAAAAATCCACTATTACTAAGGACTGGACAAAAAAAGAAATTTAAAATCATAAAGGAGGTGTTCTTTAACATGCAATTATCCTCTGCTACCAAAACTGTGGGAGGTACCACAATATTTAGATACCTCAACATGTACCTCATTCTGAGTTCCTACATTTCAGTGATTCAGAGATGGTGTTAAACCCCAATTTCACAAGCCATTGTGCTCCCATGTTAAGGTACCTCCCAAAGCATCAAAATTCAGAAATAAGTAAATTGGCCCACTCAATAGTTGAGTTTTACATCAGTGGAAAAAGTTAAAAGGTTTTATTACTAAATTGAAATATAAAGCGGACCAGAGTCAATGCCAAAAAGGCTGTCAGTGTATGGTTATTATAGAGGGAACTCAAAAATCAATCAGAAATTATTCTAAGTACCAAGTGGGCAACAAATTCATTGGAGTAACAGACAGCATCCCCAATAGAAAAGGAATGTCTTCTGGCTCACCCCCAAAATCGAGGGTTTTTATATAATGTTTTCATATAAATGCTAGAACAAAACTAGCGACATGAACAGCTTTATATGAATGAATTGTTACAGTGAACCAACAGAAAGATCATGATGAATGTACTGAGTTATGACTGAAAGTTCATCAGCAGCAGAATAACAATAACAGTGGAAACAAACCATTAAACCTCAGCTTGACTGTGCGGCAGAAATTGGGGAAGGAAAGGTAGGTGGAGCATGACAGAGGTGACTTCTTTCTTTCACAAGATGGCATTTCTGTCTAATTTGTAGATTAGTTAACATGTCTTAAGAAAACATACTTCTACACATCCGAGGAAATTTGTTTCGAAAGCAGCAGTTCTGTATCAGTGTATACAACTGAATTAGTGTAAAAATGCATACTGCACATTGTTAATGATACAAAAAAAACTTAAATGCATAATAATGTTCTACTGTACAAAAAACTAAGGAAACTTGGATAAGAAAATAGCACTGGAGTAGCATTTTTTTAAAACATGACTAAGATTGTTGTCTAGGCTTCCAGAATCCAGCCCTGAGAAGAATTTTCTTTTTCTGCTTCAGAGATGATTTTTTTCTTAAGTTTAAACTCTATTCACACTTCCTGAATAGAAGAGAACAAATAATTGTATGATAATTCTGTGTAGACATGTACCGTAACCTCTAAAACATTTGGTTCCTCTAATGGGCTCCACACATGACAATCAGTAAATGCCTATTCTGCCATATATTGTCCTCTTGTGTTACCCAGGAAGCAATGGCTGCACTCCGCCCTAAGACTCTGGATGATTTAGTTAGAGAAGCGATAGGAGAGTGGGGCTGTACCTGGCTGGCTCTCCTGGATCCTGTGCTTACCCAGGATCACAAATGCCCACTGTTCATGCTTGTATGCAATCCTGTTGGGCCATCAACAACAAAAATCACTAGGTATTCATTTCTACATCAAATTAGGTGAGGAGCAGAGGAGTGGTGGGAGCTCTGAATGGCAGGGATCTGGGGCACATCTGCCTACTCGGCTGATTGTAAATGTTGGTTTCCATATATCATATTAATGTATAGAGTCTAACCAGATAGCAGCAGTTTAATCTTTGTTGAGATTGCTTTCAGGTGCTGTGCTGCCTCTACTTTTGCTCTTTCCATACTATTGACGGTGCAGCTTTCTATCATATCATGATATGGCAAAAGTGTTGCACCAACAGTACTCATTAGAGAATGCTACATCATTTCTTGGTGAATATGTGTTTGTGCTAATAGCTTCTTCTTTGTCAAGATGCTGCGATGCTTAAATGGTGTTCTCTGCCTACATGCATTGTGTCCCACTAGCTTAACTACTCACCTTCCTTTCTTCTAAACTACTGCAAGACCACAGTAGGGCTGGATAGGTAGATCCTTCCTGTTTCATTGGCACCTGGTGCCTTTTCCTTTTATAGCTCAATTGCCTGTTCTTTTAACTGAACTGATGGCAAATATACATTGTTCCCCTTCACACAACAAATCTCTTTCATGCCTATCTTCCTATTTTGTAACGAATTCTCATCACATTCAGGATGATTTTCCTTCCTTAATTTGGTCAGAAAGTATTCCACTTTGAATAAAACACTAGAACAATCACTCACAGTCTTAGGAGACAAAGGGGGTCATTCCGACCCTGGCGGTCCATGACCGCCAGGGCGGAGGGCAGCGGAAGCACCGCCAACAGGCTGGCGGGTACACTGTCTGCTTTGCAGACAGTGAAAATCGCGACGGGTGCCACTGCACCCGTCGCACCCCTGCAACTCTGCCGTCTCCATTCGGAGCCGGCTTCCTAGTTGCAGGGGCTTTCCCGCTGGGCCGGCCGGCGGTCTTCTGGCGGTCGCCCGCCGGCCCAGCGGGAAAGCAGGAATGGCCTCCGCGGTCTTTTGACCGCGGAGCGGTCTTTCGGCGGGAACCGCTTGGCAGGCGGCGACCGCCGACCGCCGCGGTCAGAATGACCGCCAAAATGTACTGGTGGATGCTTTGTCAACTGACTTCCACATGCATTCTGTTGTGACAGACATCATCTTTACCATTATTACAACTGGGCATGTTGTTTATCACAAAATCATAATCAGAAAACAACAGAGTCCATCTAAGTTGCCCTGGAATGAGTGCTTTGCCAGATTTCAGTAACTGCAGATTTCTGTGATCAGTATACACTGTCATAGTTTTGTTTTTTAGGCCCCAGTTTGTAGCGCCTTCAGTCTTCAAAAGATCTCTTAATAGTCAGAAGTTCCTCATCAACTGATTCTGTAAATTGACTATGGTGGTGAAAACGTTTTAGAAAAATATGCTACTATGTCAATCTGTCTAGGGTTTACATTTTTCTTAGATAGAACACCCCCACAGTATGCTAGAAAGCATCCATCCCAACAATAAAAGTAGTTTGTGGTTCTTCAGCTAATCATAAAACCTCAATTATTGAGTCTCTGGGCCCTTCACAAAAAGTGAGAGAGCTCCCTGGTACAAAGCATGAACAGAAAAGCAGACAGCCAAAGATATAGTCAGAGAAAACAAGCAAAGTAAATAGAACCAAAGAGTGGACAAACCTAACGCTATTAAGATGTTAGCGTGTACCAGGATTCTCATTCTACTTCACACTAGTTGCCAACGTATCAGTTATTAATAGTAATATGTTTAAATACATTCTAGTAAATTAATTCATCTTATAATTGCTTCACCAGAACACTTATTCTTCTAGTGTACTGAATTTAAATGATTCCAAATTTCAATTTTCTTTTTTTTTTTGTATTATTATATTTTCCCTTGAAGGTAATAAGTTAATGTATCTCTACCTGATCTTACAATCTTGTAATTGTTAATTGGCCTATTACAGTGGCAGTGCATAAAAACATAGGTCCTCATTTTGACTTCAGCTGTCTATTTTATAGACCGCCGAAGTCACCGCCGCCATATGACTGCCAGTGGTGGCGGTCTTCAGACCGCAATATTATGGCAGCTGGCTGCCCTTTGCAACTATTTGGTGGGGAAGCCGCCAGCAGCCATACTGGCTGTCGGCGGTCAAGTGGAGCTTGCTCCGTCGCCACTGCCACGTCACCACAACAGCGCCTGCCGTATTACTGCATTGTAAATGGCGTGGCAGTGTTCTGTTGGCAGGCCGCTGACGGCAGAGCTAACTCCATGGACCCCATTCCCTCCCGGACGACCACTTTGACCACCAGATAAGGTGATCGTCTGACAGTGGTGGGGGGTGTTAAGTGTTGTGAGCGTGAATGGGGGTGCGTGTACGTGTGAATTGAGGGGGTTGGGGAGGTATTGTGTATTTGTGTGCGTGTGTGTACAAGTGTCTCTGTGCTTGTGTGAATGCATGTATGCAGGGGTGGGAGGAGTATGTGTGCATGTATGCAGGGGTGGGGGTATGTCGTGGCTGTGTGTGCATGTGTGTGTGAAAGAATGAACATGGATGTGTGCATGTATGTACATAAGTGTGGTGTGTGCGTGCGTGGGTAGGGGGAGAGGGTGAGGGGGCAGTACAGTGATGGGGGGCCAGTACAGGGAGAGGGAGGCAACGCTGCTTGGGGGGGTGGGGGCTTCTAATGGGGTCAGGGTGTAGGGGGATCCTACATGGGTGGAGTTGAGGAGTCCTGTTGTGGCAACAGGAATTAGTATTTCTGTCGCCAGTATCCTTACCACCAGGGATTTCATGGCAGGCTGTTGCCACGGAATCCCTGGTGGTAAGGATACTCATTATACTGCGGACAGTGTTAGGTGGACCGCCGGGTCGAAAGTGGTCAACCTTTGGCCAGGCGGTCCCACCCCCCCGGAGGTACAGGCAGTGAACTGGCTGCAATGCAGCCAGTTCACTGAGGAGGTCATTATTTGGTGGTCCTCCACCGCCGCACTGTCGGCGGTCTGACCGCAACCGCAGGCGTGGCAGTGCAGGACTGTCAAGGTCATAATGACCCCCATAGTCTAGATGCTGTAAGATTAACATTATGGCTACAATTGACTACTCACTCCAGACAGAACTACAAATTAATTCTGATGCATACCCTCTTTTAAGGCATTACTTTGAAAACCAGTTATCCATGACCACAATACTGATAGTTCTATAGACATGAATAAAACGTGTACATTGTCTGCATTGCAGTCCTTAAAACTGGGACAACGATCTAAGAATGCAGAACACACATTTTTGTAAGATGTTGGTGGTGGTATCTTATACAGGTAAAGTTACTTTACATAAAAAAATGGCCATTGTCCATATTTGATCTTCCACAGCCTCAGCGGGCTAATGCTTAGTTATTTCTTGTGGACAAACACCATTATGTAGTCTTAAGTTATTCAAAAATGAGAAATAATATGAGAATATTCTACAGTCTTAGCAAAAGAATGAGTGGCAGCTTCATATATAATCCTTCAACCAAAAGGTGCCTTTAACATATGATATAGCAAAATAGAAATCTACCTTCCTCTAGTAATTGTTCAAACTTTGTAGTCTTTTTGCACCATTCACTACCTGCCATATATGTTGGATATTTCTAAAAATAGTTGATTCTGTGGAGATTTGTTTTAACAGGAAATCATGACTGCACACGAGTGGAGCATAAAATTGAAATCCTGAAAAGATAGAGAAAAAAGCCTTTCAAAACACAAAAGGCCTCATCAGCCTCCTTTGACCACATCTAAACATCTCTCTTCCATGATAACTTCACTCTTGGTTTTATGGCTTCAAAAAGCTGATGAATGAACCTCCCAAAACAAATGCAAAGCCCAAAGAAAATTGAATATCCGTAACGGAAAATGGTGTGGGCCAGTAAACAATATCTGTCACTTTATTTTTAATCATCTGAACGACCTCAGGTGCAAATATGTATACCATAAACTCTACGGTAATAGTGTGAAAAATACATTAATCTATTTTAGCAAAAAAGTTGTTTCTTCCTCGAATTTCCTAAAAGTGGTGAGTTTTCAATGACTCTGAAAAAGAAAAATGTCATCTAAATAGACAGTAAGAACACATCAAAAAGCCCTCAGTATTTCATCAATTGAATGCTGAAATGCTGCAGGCACATTGCGAAGTCTGAAAAGGCAAGAACTAGTATTCAAATGATACAAGATTAGTGCAGAATGCCATTTCTCATTATCACAATCTCAATCTCACTAGATGATAAGCTCTTTTGTGTTCCAATTTAGTGACTATCTGGTATTTCGGATATGATCTAACAGAGCTGACATTAATTTCAGAGGGCGACAGTTTTCCTAGTTGATTCTATTGAGGGCTCTATAATCTATACATTTTCTCAGTTCAGCCCTTTCTTGGGAGCAAAATACTGTGTGGGCCTAATGAACCACTGGCCAATAGCTAGGATGTTATCTAAATTGTATTAAGATAATCTGTTTCTGATTCAGTGAGTAAATACTTGTCATGGTTACACTCTAATGTTCCTACATCCCTGGACGCACTAGTGACCATGCAAAATATTAGTCAATAGAATATCAGGGGAAAAAGGAAAGGGCCAGGTACATCTTATATCTTCACTTCTCCTAATTTGTCTACCATTTTCAAATTGTGCTACAGAGGCATGGATATCTATAGCAAGATAATACTTTTATAGATCATACTCAACAAGATTATACTATGCCACATGACATGCCATGTAATAATCTATGCATTACCTTCTCTCTTAGGTTGCTGACATCTGTATGACTTCCTAGAGCTGAAAGAAAGGTGTAATCAATAGAAACAGTACATGCAATAACCTGGATTATAAAATGTGTTCCAGTTTCTATAACTATCTTCATCCAGACTTGAAGTTAAATCTGTGATTTTAACAATCCTAAATGCACAAAGTTTATTAACTGCAAAATAATAATTAGAAATTAGTATTATGCGTTTCACTTCTAATAAAATGCAAACACTTCCCCACCACTAGGTATACCTCACTAGCACATATAAGTCAAGCAAAGTCTGCACAATTGGGTTTGTAGCCCTAAGAATGGTTGCAGTATTGACTTCATAGAATTCAATAAATCAACTCCAGTATGAAGTTCATAACACAATACCTGATGACTCCGTAATTGAGCTCATAGTACAAAACCATAAGACTATAGTATATAGTTTATATCTACAGTATTATTAGAGACTCTTGTCTGTTTACAAGATAATAAATCACTCTGATATGAAGATGCAAAGAAATCTGACTCCTGACAACAAGGGCTCAGGCTGCAGCAACACATAGATTTATTGCCTTGCAATGAAAGCCACACTGCATGAGAAACTTGTGCCCAAAGGATCAAGATGGGTACTACAAGTCTTGAGAGGGTCTTGCAGCATCTTGAGGGTCACATTAGCTATATAGGCATCATAACCTCAAAACCTCTGTCCAACCTATATTATGCTCTGCACAAACCTGTCAGGAATAAGGCCAATGCGCGGCCCAGGTCTCCCCCGAAACTCCACTGCGTGGCTCTGCGGAACTTTATGCGCACCACTTGTCATCCCCTCTTGTTCCAAAAGTGGCCATCAGCATCGTCTGCCCTGTGGCAGAGCTCATAGAGCTGCAGGTTCAGGACATTGGTGGACAAGATGCATTTATCAGTGTTATTCCATGAAGGGACTACAATTCCCATGTTTTTAGAGGCAGCACCCATCTTGGGGTGTGGCAGGCCTATAAAGCCCAGCCACACCCAAGCATGTTGCTCACTATTTTGAAGACTTTGATGCAGTCAGACCTCGTGGGGGTTTCTCTGAAGAAGAGCAGAGTTCCTGCATGGCAGAGTGACATCCAACCGAAGTATCCTTGTTTCCATGGTGCATTCAAAAACGAGTAGGTCGTACTTGTAGCGGTAAGGCCTTGATGAATCCAATTTTGGAGGAAGTCGTTACTTCCCAGTTCCCAGAGTACAACGGCCTTGGCGCGACGATCAAAGGCTTTTCTGAGCACAGGTGTAAAGCACTCTTTGCACAGTGATTCAAAGTTTCAGTTCACAGATGTAAAGCGCTCTTGGCACGACAATTCAAGCGCTTCAGTTCACAGATGTAAAGCGCTCTTGGCACAACAATTCAAGCGCTTCAGCTCACAGATGTCAAGCGCTCTTGACATGACAATTCAAGCGCTTCAGTTCACAGATGTAAAGCGCTATAGGTACAGCCATTCAAGCGCTTCAGTTCACAGATGTAAAGCGCTCTTTGCACGACAATTCAAGCGCTTCAGTTCACAGATGTAAAGCGCTCATGGCAAGACAATTCAAGCGCTTCAGTTCACAGATGTAAAGCGCTCTTGGCACGGCAATTCAAGCGCTTCAGTTCACAGATGTAAAGCTCTCTTGGCACGGTAATTCAAGCGCTTCAGTCCACAGGTGTAAAGCGCTCTTGGCATGGCAATTGAAGCGCTTCAGTCCACAGGTGTAAAGCACTCTTGGCACGACAATCAAAGCAGTTCAATCCACAGGAGTAAAAGATTCTTGGCACAACAATCAAACTGATTCATGCCACATGAGTAAAAGTGTCCCCTTAGCATAATGAGCATAGCGCTTTAAGGCAAGACAAGTAAAAGCGCTTCCTGGTATTATAAGTAAAGCGCTTCAAGTTGTGAATGTGAAAGTATTTTTTGAGATAAGCAAATCATAGTTTTCATTGTTCTTTGGAAAGCCTAATATGTGAAAAGCATGTCTAATTCTTTGAGATTTTTTAGGTCATGATCAAAGGTTTATGTTATGAATGCATAGAAGTTACAGGATTGATATTCTGAGTATAATCATAGTCCAAAGCTCTTGCCATCTCTTGGTTCTGAGGTCGCAGATTATTCTTGTTCCATGTTTCAAAGAAGGGGCTTTGCCCTCATTTCAAAAGGGGTCTCCATCTGATATCTCGGAGACGCATTTAGTCAAGAGTCTATTGATGAGTTACATTTCTATGAATGAGTAAATGCATATTTGTTCTAACCTTTTCTTTTCAGATCTCTCTCCCTGCTGTTCGCTACCCTTATTCCCTTCCCCGCGACTGGCTTCATCATAACTCTGTGCTATAATAGCTTTCTGAGTTGGTGACGCCGGAAGGTGGGCCTTTTGTTCAGCCACGTGCAGATCCCGAGGAAAGGACACTGTGACAATACCCATGGACTTCTCTAAAATGAAAAACTTGCATGCCAATGAAGTTCAGGAGATTAACCCTCCATACTCACCGAAATCTTCAGCTGAGCACAGAGCATGTATCCTTACAATACACTCTAATAAAAGGTGTTAGTGTACCTGGTTCCAAATAAATTTTAAAATCACAGCTTCTGTGTGAGGTGTTACACCTTTTCTTTTTTTGTTAGCAAACCTATCAGTAACTCTTCATTTCAAGAGGGTAGGGAAATTGTGCAGCCAATGACAGGAAATGTACTAATACCCACAAACGCTATAGAAGGACAATTCTCTAAATTTACATGACAATAATCAGGACACAATTGTATCCTCCCGGTGGTCCAATCAACTAGAGGCATCCCCAAAATTATCTTGAAGTCTGGAGCATCCTTCAAATCAGAGAATCTTTTCATGGTGGTTTCTAAAACTCATGACATAAATCATATGTGTATGAAACTGTACGGAACCTGAGGACAAGGTAGAACCATCCACTGTCTTGACGTCTTCAGGAATCTTTATACTAAATATAGGAATTTGCAAACACTTAGCAAAATGTAAATTTTGTTATCTGTAGCTCCTAAATAAAAAATTCCAGAAACCACCTTTCCCTGACTTTCTGACCAGATAATTTTAATGGGTATAACCCTTGACAAGATAATTTTCACATGATGTATTCAGGGGTTTCACAGATGATTGTCTAATCTTCACTGCTGTTAAAAATTGGGAAGTTAGTTGACTGGGGTGTGCGCCGTGGTTAGGCAGCAACTACAATTCTTGTTAGGGTAAGGCACAAGCAAACCCCAAATCAACATGTGCTCACTCTTTGGTAGCTTGGCACATAGCAGTCAGGCTCAACTTGATGGAAATGTGTAAGGTATCTGTGCAACACTTCAAACAGTAAAACAGTGATAACACTTTGCAAAACATAACTTAATTTAATACATAAACAAGACCAAAATGGCAAAACCCTAATACGTAGAGCTTGAGTTATGAATTTTTAAAGACTAAATTATAAAACAGCGCTTGAAAGCCTTAAGTGCAAGCCAGGGAAGTCTAGTCACACCGGACCGCGACAAAGTTGAAAGAGATCTAGTTGGGCCTGCTGAACCAAAGTACCTTAAATCCAAGGTGCACAGTGATGCGCAGGTTCTGATGCGTTGTTTTTGTTGCTGCAACAGCGGCGATTCGTTGGTTCCAAGATGAGGTGAGGCTCTGGTGCAAGTTCCCAATTTGCAAATGCCAAGGATGACTTGGGCAGTCAAGGCAGTGTGTTGGTTCCAATGAATGCAGAGGCTGCGATGCAGAGTTTCTGCGTCATCGTCGAGACTGCCACCGACAAGGATGTGAGGACCTTGAGTCAAGAAAAATGCTGTAGTGTCAGTTCTGAAGGCGATGCACTGTTTTCGAGATGTGAGATACAGCACTGATGCGGTTCTTGTTGCGCCAGTTCTGGTCCATGCAGGAAAGGTGATACGTTGATTTTCTCCACACACCAGTGGCAATGAGTCGATTATGCTCCCACAGTAGAGGATTAATCGGTCCTGCTGAAGCAAACACCTCCAACAGTCCAAGACTGGGGTGGCACCACTTGGCATGACACAGTCACAGATGGCAGAGTCCTGGTGCAGGAGCAGGGAGATTGGAAGTCTGTTGTGCCCCTGAAACGTCGGATCAGGAGGAGGGACTTCTAGCCCTTGGGCTCTGGGATGGAGAGTTTCAAGTCCAGTCCTTCTCACTCCCAGGCAAGAGGGCAGCAGGCACAGATCAGCACAGGCAAGCAGGAGTCCTGCAAACAGCATTCCAGAAAAGTTGTAGGCCTTCAGCATCACCGCAGACCTTCTTCCTGGTAGAGTATCCACAGGTCCAAATGTGTACTGAAGTGGTGGTGTCTGATGTCCAGTACTTATATCCAGTTGGGCCTTTGAAGTTGGGGTGACTTCAGACATATGCCTTTGAAGTGCACAGAATCCCTGTTCTTCCTGCCCTGGTTCCAGACTCAGTAGGGAGGGGTTATACAACACTGTGCGTGGCAGGACACAGCCTATCCAGGTATAAGTGAAGCTGCACCCAGCTCCTCTCTCCCACCCTGCCCAGGATAGCCCATCAGGTCACACTGAAGCTCCCATTGTGTATGGCTGTCTAGGAAGACTACGCAAAGCCCAGATATCACCCCACACCAGACGTGATCAGAGACAGACAATATGCACCAAATGGCTAAAGTAAAAAAATGCCAACTTTCTAAAAGTGAAATTTTTGGAATTGCAATTTAAACATTTTAAGTCCGATTTCACCATAAGTTGTGTTTTTAAATTGTGATTCCAGGGACACCAAACCTGGAAAATTTACCTATTCCAGATTAAAGTGACACATATAAAAGATTATAAGGCAACTCCAATATTACCCTATGGGAGAGATAGACCTTGCAGTAGTGAAAAACAAATTTGAGCTTTTCGCTACCAGCACATGTAAATTTTAAAAGAACATGTCCAACTTTTTAAATACAATGCCCCCTGCTTTTGAGGCTGCCTAGAGCCTATTGCAGGTGTGACATATACACTTAAAAAGAAGGTTTTGGCTTGGCAAAAGGGTCATTTTGCCATATCAATATGGCAGTTTGAAACTGGACACATAAGCTCTGCAATGGCAGGCCTGGGACATATTTAAAGGGCTATATAAGTGGGGGGTACAATCAGTGCTGCAGGCCCACTAGTACATTTAATCTACAGGCCCTGGGCACATGTAGTGCACTTTAGTAGGGATTTATAAGTAGATTAAGTACGTCAATGAGGTACATGCCACTGTTACCACATTTAAGGGAAAAATCACAAACACTTTAGTACTAGGTATCAGTGGTAAAGTGTGCAGAACCCTAAGGTCAGCAAAAACAAAGGCAGTAAAAACATGAAGTCTGAAGGCAAAATGTTTTAGGGGGAAACCACGCCAAGGAAGCCAGATCTAACACATGCCCCCCTATCTGAAAGTGGGGAGAGCTACCCAATGCCTTGGGAGTTTTCTTCACTAAGATGGAAGAACCTTGAGAGACCATCATTATTGGCGTAGTCTGTTCCAGGAAGGTGTTCCACCATAGAGTTCATTCCCTGTAGGGAGGTGGACCACCTCAACAGTTTATCACCCCTCATCTTAATTAACCATCTGAGGGGTCTGAGGTCAGTGTGACCTGTAAGTGAGGACCAAACAGGTATGGTCTCAGCTTCTTCAGTGCCCAGACCACAGCGAAGGGTTCCCTCTCCATTATACTCCACCTCTGTTCCCTGGGAAGTAACCTTCTACTGATGAAGTCTACAGGCTGATCCATGTCCTCTTTGTTTAGCTGTGACAGCACTACCCCTATGCATGCTATAAGGTGTCTGGCTTCACAATAAATTATTGGGAGAGGTCAGAGGCCATGTGCCAAGGATACCAGATCTAACAACTTCCCAAATGGGAAATGACTTAGGGCCTGATTTAAAGTTTTGTAAACAGGTATTCGTCATAAATGTGACAGAGTACCCTGTCTGCCAAACACTCGTCCCACCTCCTCATTTAGAGTCTGATGATCCCTAAACTTTCTGTCAATGGAACCCCACTGGACAGAAAGCTGTGTCTGACAGCTCAGTGGATTGGTGAGCATATGAGGAACTGAGTTACACCGTCTGTCCTATTTAGGGTGAACAAGTCTTTTTCCCTGTCCATCACCACCAGCACAAACTGTATGAGGGACAAAAAAAAGACCTCTGAATATTTAACGGGCTGTAGTCTGTACGCCAGTGCCTAATTCAGGCCCTTAGTTTCAACACTCGGCAAGGACTGGAGTACATTGTCAAGTAATCTAGGGCCATATTTATACTTTTTGACGCCAGACTGCGCCAACGCAGTTTTGTGTCAAAAATTTAACGCCGGCTAACGCCATTTCTTTGCGCCGCCCGGGCATCAAATTTATACTTTGACGCACGGAGGTGCAAACCACTGGTGTGAGTAATTTTTTTTTACTCAAACCAATGCGTCACGTTGTAAAGAAAAATGACGTTAACGCAGCGAAAATGACTTTGAGACAGTTTACGATGTTGCAAACCGGATACGCGCCTTTTTTTGACGCAATTGCGTCAAAAAGCGGCACAAACACTGCAAAATGTGCAAAGGAGAGCCAAAATGGATCCCAGAAGCTTTGAGAGACCCCAAGAAGATGACAACAGACCAGCAACCAGCCAGGAGGACCCACACAAGACCCAGGAGAGGGAGAAGAAGAAAAGGAAGTGTCGGTTCAGTGCAGAGGAGCAGGAAATACTGGTCAGAGAGGTGACAGAACACCAGCACCAACTTTTTGTCACCTCTAAATTGCCAATTGGTAGGAGAGAGGCAATTTGGCAACAAATTATTGACAAAATAAACAGGGTGGCAGAAGTACGAAGAACAGTAATTGAGTGCAAGAAACGCTGGCATGACTGCAAGCGCAGGACCAAGGAAATGATGGCCAGGAACAGGAAGGCAGCACTGCAGACTGGAGGTGAGAGTCCACCACCGCAGGAGGCCCTGGACCACATGGAGGAGATGGTGGCAGCCGTCATCCCTGATGAGATCGTCACAGGGATTCAAGGACTACACAATGCATGGAAATCTTGATATTCAGTGAGTGGAATGGGCAAAGGGGCACGGCACGGTGGCATGGGCTGTTCAGAAGAAACCTGGGGCACAGTACTACACTACACCAACAACCTTAGCATTGGGGTATGCCGCCATGCCAAGGATGATGGAAAGGTAAAGCCAGCCCAGGAGGGTAGGGTACAGTGTAAAACTGGCCTGCTGCCACATGACAGCTGGTATTGTCGCTACATGAACTAGGGCTCAATTAACAGTCTCAGGCCATATCCGCAAGTGGAATTAACATTGACAACAGTTGCCACTACCACCTCTGCTGTGTGCGCAGGTCAAGTAGCTAATGGCAGTTACGTGCCCATGGATCAAACACACCCAAATTAGAGGGTTCAGGATGACAACGTTATCAGTCCCCTGAAATCAATCAAAATGTGCCAAACCAGACAAATGTGAATGTCCTTGGTCGCTACAAACATCAGCCATTGTCATAAACATTATGAGGTACACAGCAGTAATGTCCTACCCATGCTGCATATGTCAGGGTCCACCCTGTGTCTGGGTCACAATAGCTGCAATGACACCATGCAATATCCCAACTGTTCTACTGCTCAGACAACAGCATTGAGGGGGAGGACATATGTAACTGGCTAGTGCAATACACCTGCACAGTCAGAAGAGGAACTGGAACACTGCTAGGACCATCAGTGCAATCCAGTGTAGTACACATTCCCCAACATTAACATTACACACTACCAATGCTGACTTGTGAAGTGTGCCATGCCAATGCTATACATAGTATATGCAAGGTCTCAGAAACATATAGTTGGATGTGAAATATCTGAGACTGGGGCAGTTCCACGTTGGTAAGTGTGGTGCAAGTGCCATCAGAACACCCACAGCCAGTGCAAGGCCACAACATGAGAATGGAAGTAGACAGACGGTTAAGTAGGACAAGAAGGTGGCAACATACAATTTGGGTAGAACCTACACCTAGAGGATATGACGCTGACATTGCCCCAAACTGCCCACACTACATGTGACATGCAGGTGGGGCATAGACCTGGGAGAATGCTAATATTAATGACAGGAACAATGAACAGGAACCACTATCACAATGTGCAACTATTAGGAAGTCAGGCACGTCACATTACAAATGCCACAATACAGACACACTAATTGTACCATATCTCATACAGAGGACGATGGCTCTCCTGGGGATATGCCTGTCCTAGACTTCCCTGATGACATGGATGACAAGCTGACAAACATTAGCCAGCAGACCCTCCAAGATGTCCTCTGAACCCTCCAGACCCCACCTTCAGACGCAAGGAGGAGCACAGATACAGCAGCCATCACAGAGGACCCACCCACCACCCCAATAGTACGACCTGCCAGCTCTAAGCCAGCTGAGGACTCTGACAACACTGGCACCAGCTTTGAGAGAACTGTAGTTGGAGTACAGTGGGATCTGGCCAAGGAGGTGCAGGTGGGGATGCAAAATATGGCAGCCAGCGTAGAGGGGGTACATTTGTGCATGATGACAACTGCAGAACAGGCAGCAACCATTCAAGGGCGAACATCTATCTTGCAAGAACTGCAACAATAGTTTGAAGGAAATTTGCACAGCAGTAAGGGAGTTGACACAACACCTCCAACAACAAACCTTTCAATGCGTGCACAAATGCAATATTGACCCCCTCAGGGCCGACCTGGCTGCCTATCACAGTGATGTAGCTGCTATCCTTAAGAACCAGCAGCTCCTCCTTGCTGCAGTACTGCCCTTAATAGCCCCACAGTTGGCAGCTACCGGGATTTCTGACACCACGTCTTCAAACACTGAAGTGTGTGTTGCCCCTTCAAACCCACCATCACTAAGGGCAGAGGAGACGACACACACATCAGAAGATGAAGACGTGGAATAGATCACCTTCACCCGTAAGAGTACTAGGTAGCACAAGTCCATGCCACATGGCCATTTATAACCAAGGTCCTGTGCCTTGTAACATGGCAGGCTTGCAACAGCTGCTCACAAGCACTGTTCTCCAGCCCACTGTTTATCTTGTCACTCTGCCCTGTGATTGTCTCTCACTACCTCATTGGCAATTCATGTCCCTCTGCACTGTATGACACTTCACCCCAGGATGTCCAATGACATGTCCATTTGCACTTGTGTAGGATCACAATAGAAGGTGTCACACTAATGGACTCACAATCCTGGACTATGTAAAATAGCACTACAGCACTTTAAAATGAATAGCATTTACACAACCACTTTGTCTCTGTGTAATGTGACACATCAAACGTGAGGGAGATTAGTGATGTTTGCCTCATGTCAATGCCTATAGAATGTCAATACAACTGGCCTGAAAGAATGTGGGCTGAGAACTATGCACTGATGTCTGGATTGTACCATCATCTACCCTTCCTGAGGGTTAATTCTGAGGTAACTAGAAACTATACAGTATAATGCTGTGTTGGACTGAATAGGTCTTCTTCAAGGGTTGTCTAAGCAGAAAAATATTGTCTTCTAATTTTTCTTCCAGACAATCTTTACATATGTGACATTTGACCCAAATGTTTCCTCACACACACCATACAGCAGGAATGGATGTGTATGAGTGTACGTACAAATAAGTAACCTGGCTGTACAATGTAACAAATGATAGGTGTGAGTTATGTATACTATACTACATGAGATTATACCATCACTCACCTTATCAGGGTTCACATGAACATCAGGCTGCAGGTAGGCGTAACACAGGGTCCTCAATACCAAATCTGGTCTCAAAGTATGTCAGATTAAAAACATACATCCAAACTTAACAACACATTGGGATCCATAGTTCCCTTGAGTGGTGGGTGCAATGGATGGCAGATGCATAGAGAAGTAGCTTTAGTGTAGCTGCCAATGTGGCAGCTCATTTGGGATTTGGATGCAGGATGGAACACATATGAAAATACTAAATTGACACTGTTCACCCATGCCAAGGCCCTGATCCCCAAGCATATGACAAATACTGTAAAGGAGTACCTAAATATTTATTTAACAGTCAAAAAGGATACTAAAATTAGGGGAAACACCTTAACTAACCTAACCTATCCTAAGTACACATTATCCACAACTGGCCCTAACTAACCTAAGCTAAACTTACTTATCACATTTAACTAAAAACTCTAAACATCAGTCCCTCAGCCCCCTTATTTGACGGGCCACATGGAGGACAACATTTACTAACCTAAACACATAGGCCCTCATTCCGACCCTGGCGGTTTGAAACCGCCAGGGTGGAGGGCAACGGAAGCACCGCCAACAGGCTGGCGGTGCTTCCAGGGCTATTCTGACCGCAGCGGTAAAGCCGTGGTCAGAAAAGGGGAACCAGCGGTTTCCTGCCGGTTTTCCCCTGGCCCAGGGAATCCTCCATGGCGGCGCTGCTTGCAGCGCCGCCATGGGGATTCCGACCCCCTTCCCGCCAGCCTGTTCCTGGCGGTAAACCCGCCAGGAACAGGATGGCGGGAACGGGTGTCGTGGGGCCCCTGGCGGCCCCTGCACTGCCCATGCCACTGGCATGGGCAGTGCAGGGACCCCCTAACAGGGCCCTACAAAGATTTTCACTGTCTGCTATGTAGACAGTGAAAATCGCGACGGGTGCTACTGCACCCATCGTACCCCTGCAACTCCGCCGGCTCCATTCGGAGCCGGCTTCCTCGTTGCAGGGGCTTTCCCGCTGGGCCGGCGGGCGATCTTTTGGAGATCGCCCGCCGGCCCAGCGGGAAAGTCAAAATGACCCCCGCGGTCATTTGACCGCAGTGCTGTCTTTGGGCGGTTTCCGCCCGGCGGGTGGCGCCCGCCGCCCGCCGCCCACCGGGCTCGGAATGAGCCCCATACTATCTTATACTAAACAAATATATATATGTTTTCATATATATATATATTTTTTAAAACACAAAAAACCCAACATCATCCCCCACCCACACACAAAAAAAACATGTAAAACTATCATACCCCCACCCCCAAACCCACTACTACTAACTAAACCAACAGCCTATTCTAACATAACACTAAGCCCCCTAAACCCACTAATTAAAAGAACCAGGAAGGAGGAGGGAGTGAGGGAGTCATGGGTGAGGGTATCAAATTCACACGTTCGCCCTCCGCAGTGTCTTCTTAATGGCACGTCCCCTCTTATTTATTTGTGACACCTCCTGCTGCAACCTGTCCAGTCTGCGCAACATCCGTTGCATGTCACGTTGCATAGCTCGAAAATCACCAGGGTCAATGAATACAGCAGGGGTGGTCTGAGTGCCAGTTGTTGAGGTTTGTCCGGTTGGTGGTGCCATGCTTGGAGTGGGAGGTGCAGGTGCTGCTGTCAGTGGTCCTGGAGTTGAGGAAGTCGATGGTCCTGCAGTGGTGGCTGTCATCCTTGGTGCCACCTGGGTCTTAGTGGTGGTGCTGTTGGTGGCGGCTGTTGTGGACATCGAAGGGCCCCCTTGGGCAAATGCCCTCCATACCTCTGAGGCTCTTTCATGGCGATAACGCAGTGCCATGTGGCGGAACCCAGACTCCACATCCAGAATGTGGCAGTAATGCATCGCCCGCCGCTGAAATTCACGGATCTGGTTGGCATCCGTATTGGCTGCTGTTAAAAAAGATAAAGCCAAACATTAGGTACTTCATTGTGTGATATAGCTACTGATGAGAATCAGACAATACATCTAATGTGTCTGAAACAGGCCATATCACCATATAGATCACAGATTCTCCCTGAGGAAGTACATGTCAACGCAGCCTACAGATGTCCTATCTAACAGCATAGCAATGCTCTAAAAGACGTGTACCAACTTAAATGACCTATTCATCATTGTTCAGCCATCAGTCACTTAAAAAATGCTGCAAGTCCTCCACATGTGACAGGCCAACTAATGACTATCTTCCGGACGACAATCAAGGGCCACAAGATCTATGATTTGTAAATGGAATTGCCAGGATGGTATGCTGTTGCTAATCAAGAGTGGGTATCCTAGGTTTGGACAAGTGATTTACAGATTTACATGTCTGTGTACTAAACTTGGATCATCAAACCTAGGTACACACTGCAAACATGTATAGACCCTGTCACTCCAGTGAGTGATACACACACATCTGCACACATGCAGTGGCCCTAACTATTATGTGGTGACAAACATGCTCCATCAATTGGTTGCAGACTCATTTATGGAGTGTACTCCTCTCATCATTTGTAGTAATGAGAGACATGCAAAGCCACATTCCTGGATCACTGCAATACCAGTCACTCAGGTATTGTGGCTTGTGCATCAAGCGACAATCAGTTACTGTGTGATGCTCATGTGGGTTGATTGAAGGTCATGATTTATTATGCTTTCTATGGTCCCTTACATGTAGGGCCTGTGTTGTGTGTAGGTTACATATGCTACATTAACAGTATATGCTGAGTCACATATGCCCCCTATGACACCATAATGGCAGGGATCTTGTGCGTTACTTGGTGACAATTTGAGGCAAGACATGGATTGGCCATTTTGAATATTTTAATACAACAATGAGATAAATGTTGACAGTGTATATTGTGGTCATCCATGACAGAATGCATGGGCACAGGTGTAGTCATTGCACCTGAAATGTGTCACTCATTGCCATTTGTACCCATATTGGGTTTTGGAAATCACAGTTAGCCACATTCATCATCTTACATTTGCCAAGTTGGGAAAGCAGCGGGTATACAGCAAACTGACACTGTCACATTATTAAAACATGGTTTAGCAAATGTACCACTGTGTCAATCATGATGATGTAGGTTTCAATTTGTATGTACCTTCGGAATGGCAGCAGTCACAGGAATGCTGGTCTTCTGATGTTAGCATACACCCATGTCTGTGATAGCCTTCATACTGGGAAGTTTGTTATTGTACATATGCTGCACCAGATCAGCAGGGGCGTACCAAACGAAACTAGCAAAGTATTAGGGAACTTTATATGTATGATGGAATTGGTCAGGGGTCCCTTGCATGACATCATGCACGTAATACATTGTGACCATGCATTCCCCAACGTCAGGTATCCCATGATGACCCCATAACTTATAAGAAGTGCATGGCTATAGAGAAACACAGATGTGAAATGCATTAGCTCTGTTCCAGCTAGTGTCCGCAAGACCAATTTAAAACACACAGGAACAATGAACAGAGGGCCAGGGATAGTTGTTATCCCTCAATTTGTATCATTTGCTTCATGTTATATGCTACAGCTATGGAAAGTGGCACCAAACATCTAGAAATGAACCTGTGTGCATTACTTTGGCATAATTCCTAATTTAATTGCAGCACAACCAAGTCAAACTATCAGCCTAAGATATTACCTGAGGTTAGAAAGAAATTGGTACGCATGGGCCAGAATATAGTTCAGACATGTATTCGAAATAATTGGGGAACACATTAATTCTTTGAATTAGCTGGTGAAAAACATCTCTTTACTGGTACACTCACAGACAATGAACAAAACATATGTTTGAGCCGCATTAGCATCATCTATTGACGTGAAGGCAGCACTAATTTACAAACTCCAGTTGTGTTTTGTAACTTAGTGCAGCTGTTGCGTCAACAAATGACGGTAATGTGTAGCAATTATTGTATAACTAAGGGCCACTGTATGTTTAACTTGCATTCCACATCTCCTGCAGCATATCAACAAATCTGCTACTGTCACTACAGAGCATTTAAGTGTGCACATTAGTCTGAATTGTACTCACCAACAGGGCCACCAATCCCAATACCCAGGTGGTCCAGCAGGTCTTGCTCTCTGGCAACAAGGTCAGCCCAGAGGTGCTTTAGTTGGTGGTCGTTGCGCGGTGTGTTGTAGATGCGACGCAGATGGTACACCACCTTTGACCACCGGAGCCTCCTTGCCTCTGTGTGATACCTCTGTATCACCCTGCCACCTGCTTCAGGAGGAAGTGGCACACCAGCCAAATGAATCCACCCAGCTCCTCCTCACCCATTCACCCCAGACGTGGCCTACCCAACATGACAGAAATAATATGAAAATTAAAGGGTACAGAGGATAATAAAGGGAAAGGAGGGAGGAAAATAAAATAAAAGTAACTCTAAAACAGCCCAACTATCCCCAAACTAATAATACCCACAACAGACTCCCAAAAGTACAAAGACAAAATTAGACACTAAAAATTACAAATAAACACTTAACAATGAACAACTGAGACAATTACAAATAACACAGATGACAAATAGGATGGCACACAGGAGACAAAATCACACTTGGGACAGACAAAACTCCAAGCACAGCCACACAGTCTAGAAAAATCACAGACTGCAAAGTGAAAGTGAAAGTACACCCACTGTACCAATTCTGTAAACAGGATATCCTATAACATCACTTCCTACCTCAAATGTGGTGCGTTTTTATTATGATGCGTCAAACTATTATGACGCTTACAGTCTGTGCATCAATTCTTTTTGACGCACATGCTTACAAATTACCCTGCATCCATAGTTCCAAATATTTTGCATTGGTAACCAATTTTATGGGGTACAGTGTAGGAATTACCGCTCGGGAACAATGGATGTATCATGGCTGTGAGCGTCATTTTTCTACGCATATGCAGCGATTTTTGACGCATATGTGTCTTTTTTGATGCGTATACGTCAAAATGTATGTCTTTTACTGGGTTTGGGTCATTTCTCACATTTTTATAGTACATGACAGCTGTAACTATACAGAGATAGGCTGTTTGCACCTACATTGTTCATTCCAGTGTTTGGGCACATGTGGCAGATCACACTACTGCGGACCATGATCCTCTAGTTGTTGTGCCGGATTAACACTCTTCACTGATGCAATTGATACCCAAACTTTTGGAATACAAATTAGTATTACCCAGTTTGAGCAGGTTGTGCGTCAATAGAGGATAGCACGGCTACGCAACTTAATACATTAACTCATTGCCTGTGTGTCAATGTCTGTGAATTTCAGTTTTAGTTGGCCTTCTGTGTGAACATCAAAAGACGTGTTTTCATAAATGTGCTTGTATGCATGTGTTGTGAATGTGGATAACCATCAGATGCTATTCAGTGTGGAAATGAGTCAGGAAATGTGTTTGTCATACAGGTAGCAACAAATGCTGTGTAAACTTCCCTGACTTTTGGGACAAAAGCATCTCCCATGACAAACTATGCACAGGATAGATAGAGGACGGGTGATAATGGCAATGTTACAAGACCAAGCCATCACATGTACTGGAATGTTGGATACCACTTCCTGGTCACTTGTTTGTATACTACCCATGAGTCAGGCATTTAAAAATGCTATGTATGCACAGTGTTTGTGACACAGAGTCCCAAAACCAATCCAAAAATGTAATGTCACTCCACAGTTTGAGTCATGTAAATGACCTATGTTTCTCTTGTGGCAGTGGAGGACCAGCAGACCAAGCAGCATGTGTTCACATATTTCCAGTGGTTAATTGCACAAAGGTGTCCAGTTCAAGTGTGTGGCCATGTGTACCCTGTGTCATTATTGGGGTCCATGTTGTCACAGTTACGTGCAGGTCTAGTTGTGAGTCGGGTGGAGCCATTCCCTACATTAACAGAGTATCCTTCAAAGCAGAATTGAACGAAGCCAAAGATGAATTGAAAACCCACATGGTGATAGTCCAGCTATGGCACTGCAGAAGTTTTATAAGACTGACAACAGGGCAACCTTGGTGTGCTCACAAAGTTCATGAATCAGTAATTTTAAACCGACAGGTTTCATCACAACATTTGTACACAGGGTGGCCTCTAAAATTCCCACTGCAACCGGGAACATCAGTGCCTCTGTGCTGATTAATCTCACAGCTATTCACCACGCAAGCCCCATCGATAGGTTGGGGCCGATGTTAATCTGTGTGTGGACCATCAGGGCACAAACATGTTTTATCCTTTCATGCACATTAGCAAACGTTGTTTGTTGTGCTGAAGGCACCATGCCCAATCCATGCATACAGCCATGGTACACTGTCACTGTTTGTCACTCATGCATACATGAAACCCAGACAAGGGATGGGCCATGATTAGGCTATTTGAGGACATGTCCCACACCATGATACTATAAGTAAACTGATAACGCTATACAATCTATTTGAGGATTCATCGTAGACCTACCAAACACAATACCCCAGGAGGAAAGTGAGGGCATGGAAAGCAACTATGAGACAAATGTAGCCACAGGGAACCTTTATGGTAACAGAAAGAGAGGAACCAATCAGGCTAACAGGATGGAGGCTCTGTCAGGAACTAACATGAACAAGGCAAATACACAATGAGCAGACTGAGACTTGGGAAAGCTGGATCAACACTGCGGAAAATGAAAACTGTATTTGTCCTGTGGGCTGCAAAGTTACACAGTCACCCAAAGCCTGTGTTACACAAGTGATTTATACGCAATGCATAACAAGGATATACATATAATGGCAGCTTCTAAGCCGTTCCAGGCAGCAACAAGGGCAGTGCTGGTTCAAATGGCTGGTCTGCATGGAAGTGCTCACAGGTGTGTGCAGCTTCAATCTCTCACAAGTACTGTAGGTGATAATCAAGTTCAAAGGGCCAACAGTACCTTTCACATGGGAAGCAATGGACAGGTCATTACAGTTCCTACAGACTACCAGGCAGTGCATTATCTGACCTGACCTGACGTTCATGCAGACAGATGAACTATGACTTAAGGCATGCCATACTGAAGAGGGAAGTACATTGGAGTCAGAATGTGAGTCTAGATGCGTGTAGATGTTGGATTATCAAGGTTACAAATAGTCAATTTCCAGGGACCCCTGGTGAAGGGTGGGGAGAGACTGAAAACATGGCAGTGGCAGGACTTATGACCTGGGATGGACTGAGCAGGGCATGTCTTGTGAGCAATGCTTGTCATACCTGGGGCACTCGTGCTATCCATTTGCAGCTTACATAGACTTCTTGTCACACATACTCCTTGCAGAGATAGCTGATGTCACACTTACTGCTGTCAAGTGTCTGGTCATACATTCCTGTTACCTATGCAATAGCACATCCACTGCCTCATGTATGAAGCAGTTTTTTACCTTATGAATGATGGTGTCTTAGTTGTGTACCATATGCTGCAATAAACGATGTTGCCAACATGTATGTGTGCCATAGCTGTGGTCCACTGATATTGACCTTCAAATGTGAAATGGACAGGATGTATGTCATTTACACTGTGTGTGAAGTTGGCTGTATATTCATACCCATCAAATGTGATATGGATTTTTCAGTATCCTAATTTGTATATCTGCAATGCTCCATGAGGCTAAGCTCTGATCATGAATCCTAGGGATAATGTGATGCATAAATAATTACCCTGACCATGATTTAGTGATTAGAATAGGTGTTTAATGACATGTGGTAAGACACTAGTGATGGTGAGTAGAGTTAAAAGACGTTTTGTACAATGTGTTGTCTCCGACGCAATCCTGCTGCAGTGTTTGGATGATCCCCTCATGTTGATGGACAACATCCTCCTCTTCCTCCTCTTCAGGCATTTGTGGGTCTGGTTCATAGAGGGGAATGTTCCTCCTTACACAAATGTTCTGCAGGATGGCACAGGTCAAAATTATCTTGCAGACCATTTCAGGTGAGTATAGGATGCTGCATCCGGTGATGTTGAGGCACCCGAATCTTGACTTCAGGAAGCCAAAGGTCCTCTCTACTATGGTGCGTGTCCTCCGATGTGCATCTTTATAGGCACACTCTGATGCTGTGCTTGGGTTTGCAAATGGGGTTATGATCCATGGCTGGATCCCATACCCCTGATCAGCTGAAAGAGAAAATGAGTGATGGAGCTTGCACCATGATTGTCACTTTGCATGGCAGTTGTTCTCTTGTGTTGTCTGTGACTCATCTGTGTTTGTGTTCTTGTGTGGAATCCTAGGCTTCTAGGGTGTACCATCGGCATTGGGATATTTAATTATCTGAACTGGTGTTTGGCTAATTGACCGGGTGTCAGCGGTATTTTTGTAGACTTGCAGTACATTGTGTACTCTCATGCATTGTGTCATGTGAAAGAGGTGTCCATGTGTCTTAACTGGGGGTGACATGATACTTCCATACACAGAATCAATTCCACAGTGGTGGTAACACGGTTGCATCTACATGGCCTGGACATCCCATCCAATTTAACATATGCAATAGAATTTGTTAAACATCTGTGAGGCCCTTTGGTTTGGCTAGTTGACAATGTACATCCTCGTATCTAAATAGGGTCCCTGAGCTAGATACAGAGAGTAACACGCAGATTCAATCACAGATCAAGATTCAGACAAAATCGGGGAAATCGTCCCCCGAACTCAGAACAATCTCACCACACTTTACAAACAAGACGCAATCAGTATTGGAGGGACTGAAGGAGATTCCGATATTTAATCTGAGTCAAATTACCTTGGATGACCATTGCATTAGCTTGTTATCGAAAGGCTTGTCCTTTGTACCGAATTCAGACATAAATAAATTTGAATTGATGAGAAACCTTCAGGCATTCTTCAGACGAGTGAGACTAAAAAGGGTTTTTTCATCGTCTCCCCCTACTACCACTGTTAGCAGATCAGGACTAAAATTGCCATCTACGTTTACTCCCCCGTTAGAAGCTCTGGGTCCCGAAATAGCTATATTTGAAAGGACAGTGACTAGTAAAATTAAGAAAATGCTTCTACATGCCCCAAGATCCAGGTAAAATCTTAGCAAAGATGAAAGCATGGCCCTAAAAAGTCTTAAAAATACCAGGACTATCACTGTTAAACCATGTGATAAAGGGGGTGGTATAGCTATTCTAGACACCAATTTGTATATGGACAATATGGAAAACATGCTGCTGTGTCCAGTCTTTTATAAACCTATACCAGGCCACCCTGAAATCAAATTGAAGAGATCAATCAAAACTACGAATCTAGAAGCCTTAGAAGCGGGCCTTATTTGTAAGAAAGAATTAGATTTTTTGACTCCAGTCCATACTAGAATCCCGATTATCTATGGTATACCTAAGATCCACAAGGACGCCAGTAATCCACCTATGCGTCCAATTGTATCCACCATAGGCTCGGCCATTGAGCCATTGTCAAAGTACGTTGATACCTTTCTGAAACCGATGGTGGCCCTTTTACCATCTTACATCAGAGACACAGGCCACTTCATTTCTAAGATCGAGGGCCTGCAATATAGACCTTATGGGAATATCTGGTGACCATGGACCTTGAGTCTTTATATACGAATATACCCCAGCAAGAAGCCATTGATGTTGTAGCACTATATCTAAACAGACGGGGAGATGATCCAGCATTGAGTTTCATTCTGAAATGTTTGGAAACTGTACTATTTAATAACTACTTTGATTTTAATGGCAAAATGTATCATCAAATCAAAGGAGTAAGTATGGGTGCTGCCTGTGCACCTAGTGTGGCGAACCTATATGTGGGAGCATTCGAGGACAAGTTCATTTACAACGAAATGGCCCCTTTCTTTGAGAATGTGCAGGCCTGGAGTAGATTTATTGATGATGTTTTCTTCATTTGGAAAGGCAGTGAAGACCAACTACTAGAATTTTACAGTTGGCTCAATATGTGTGACAGCAACCTCAGATTTACGATTAAATACGACCATCATTTGGTTGAATTCCTGGATGTGTATATCAAACACTATCAAGGGCACTTGCTTATGACCCTATACACTAAACCCACGGCTAGGAACACGCTGCTTCACTTTGATAGTTTCCATCCCAGGAACCAGAAGCAGTCTATTCCTTTTTCACAATTCCTGAGACTCAGGAGAAATGGCACCAGCATGGCAGACTTTTTGAAACATGCCGCAGATCTTACGTGCAAATTTGAACAGAGAGGTTATCCGATTAGAACCATCAAAGATTCCTTAAAAAGAGCCAAGTTTTACAACCGTGAGGCCCTGTTTTCAAAACAACGATGCAAGACCAGTGACCGGCTAGCCTGTGTGATTCACCATTCTACCCTGAATATTCAAATCAGGGATATTATTAACAAAGAATGGCACATTTTGAATTCCAATACTGAAGCGGATAAACTTGAGAAACCATTGTTCGCCTTCAGGAGGAACAAAAACCTACGGAACCATTTGGTGAAATCAGCTACCAATTTTGTATCTACTTTTGGCCAAAAGTCACTAACAGGATCTAATCCAGTTACGGGCAATTACAAATGTGGCCAATGCCACGCCTGTGACTCAGCCATTGTTGCAAAAGAGTTTACATTCAATGATAAGACTATCCCATTTATGGACATGACTAATTGTAGATCTAAAAATGTAATTTACTTGATTATTTGCCCTGCAACCTGGGATATATAGGTGAGACCTCCAGAGAATTTAGAACTAGGCTATCGGAACATAAATCTGCGATTAGGACACAAAAGATCAACGCCCCCCCTAGTTGCTCATTGGTTATCTTTAAACCACAAGGAGGTAGATATCAGGTGGATTATTCTTGAGAAAGTACTGACAAGAAACGATGTGGACCCTGAAAAACAAAGGAAAAAGAAAGAAGTGTTTTGGATTTTTTCTTTAAACACATATGAGAATGGCCTGAACGAAGATCTCCCTTGGAGCAATGCCATCTGAGTACATATGTACAGGAGTGCCTGAGGGGACAATATTTTTCCAGGTGCCTACCACAGGGCTGCTTTGTGCTCTCCTGTGGTGGGCCTTTATCTTACTTTGAAGTGAATTCTTCACTTTATACGATAAAACTGTTTTCGGTTCCTTCTTATAAAATCTTATGTTATCGATTTGTATTATATACACGATACGTATTGTATTTCACTAACCCATTTTGTGCCTACCCTTGGGACATTGAGTACCCTGTACTTTGATGTTCCAAGATGGCGCCCACTGTTTTGGGTGTGCTGGTAAGTGATATCTACCCTTTGGTTTGATTTAGAACTGGCCATTATTTTTTATTTTTTATCTTTGGTTATTTCCTTTTGCCACTACTATATGGCTATGACTCTACAGTTTGATTGTACTTCTTATTCTCTGTAGATTTGGGCATATTTCATGCTGTTTTGACGGTTCTAAGATGGCGCATGTTTGACCATTTTTTTAGAGGGCCCCTACGGGCCTGTTTCTATGTTCATCACATCACCTGTAGTGATTTGGTTTAAATAGGAGGCAGCTGGGGAAGTACGAGTTATTGCTCCTCAAGAGATCATCGTGCTGGTCATATGTCCTGGATCATGTTGATACTGGTAGGTTAGTTTTGCTGAACCTTTGTGGATTGAATTATTTTATACCGTCTGGATTGTGTCACTTCTATCTGGCTCATGACTCCCCCCTTTTTCCTTGCAGTTAGCAAGTTGTTCCCTACAAGTTTGGTATCCTTGTGGGTTTCCCCTGTGGAGTACGTTTTTTAAACTATGTGAACTTGTAGGTAAGTCTGCAGTAAGCGATTGTACATATGAGCAGATTTTTTCTTTTCTATCCTGTGGACTTTCCTGCCCTGTGCAAGCTAATGATTTCATTATGTTTGCTTTTAGATTGAGAAAGCATAGCTTCATTTAGCTATATCCATGTGTCAGTCCTTCATTTTGGACTACATATTTGAAGTTGGAGAGTGTTTAATTCAGCCTGTAAGGGATATCTAAGTTTTTTCATATCTAAGGTATTTTATCTTATTTTAATATAAACAAACTAGTCTTTTACTATTCTTGACTAGATTCTCTCGGTGGTAATCCAACACGTTTATGCTATAGGTGATTCTATTTCTGCACTTTATCTAGCATTTTGCTGGACACTAATGGTGCTTTCCTTGGATCTTTAGATTTATTTACCTTTATTAAGCATTGGTTTTATAGATTTTGATCTTGGGCACTTTATCGGTGTTTTTTCTTAATTAAGTCACTTGAGTTGGTCTGGTTGCAAATCTGACATGATTCGAGCCTTCCCCCTATGCAAAGAACTGCAATGAATAATTTTGATGTTTCTTTGATAGGCAGATTACAAGATGTACGTATGCCAATTATACTGAATCATAAAGTCCTGATGAAGGTGTATTTATATTTTTCTTCACTCACCGAAACAAGCGTCGGCTTGTAAATTGGCATGTCTTGAACATTGGCATGAAGTGTTTGAAATTGGCAAATTTGAAGCCCTGACCAGGATTGGCTACCATCAGGCCTGTAACACGAGAATTTGAATCAGGAAATTATAACCTAGAATTGCCTGTTATTATGTTGAATTTTATACAATCCAAACTACAACGCATAATTGTAGCATCAAAGCAGTAACTTTATTGTGCTGTTTAAATATCCTCTCATGTATGAGGCGGTTGTAAATTTGTATGTATACTATTTTGTGATTTTGTTGGTTCTGTGTTTTTTGTTTATTTTTGCGTATCTACTGGTATGTTATTTATGTTTTCATATATGTATGTTTCATTTAGGTTAGGGGGTTGTATTATATTTTTTTGGTTGATTCTATGTTGATTATACTATGTGTGAACTGAATGTTTAATTAGCTATAATAAATATCTAAATTGAAATATATTGTATGTTGTATATTTGAATTTAAGATTTCCATTCCTATGTTTGCTATGTTAATGGAGAGTAAACTACGTTATACTCATAGTATTGCTTCCCTGTGTGTTACTCTCTGTATCTAGCTGAGGGACCCTGTTTAGATACGAGGATGTACATTGTCAACTAGCCAAACCAAAGGGCCTCACAGATGTTTAACAAATTCTATTGCATATGTTAAATTGGATGGGATTTTTCTTTTTTTTTTTCTTAATTAAGTCACTTGAGTTGGTCTGGTTGCAAATCTGACATGATTCGAGCCTTCCCCCTATGCAAAGAACTGCAATGAATAATTTTGATGTTTCTTTGATAGGCAGATTACAAGATGTACGTATGCCAATTATACTGAATCATAAAGTCCTGATGAAGGTGTATTTATATTTTTCTTCACTCACCGAAACGCGCGTCGGCTTGTAAATTGGCATGTCTTGAACATTGCTATGTTAATGGAGAGTAAACTACGTTATACTCATAGTTGACAATGTACAACACATCTCCATAAGTTGGCAGCACTGACGTGTTGACAATTGACAATGCACAAATATCCCATGTGTGACAAGTTCTCTGCAGACCTATTTATCTGCCCTTACCGAGTTGACTCATGTTCAAACGTGTACCTACTCTACTGAACCTGGTCCAGTTCAGCTGGCTAACTTGGTTGTGGGGTTGACAGTTTAAGTGTCAGAAGGTCCATATGCCTGTACATCTGTTGTGCATATGTGTAATTGTCTCAAACTGGAAGTGTAGGAATGTGCACTTTGCAATATTGTCATATCAATGTGTGTTCTTAGCACAGTCCACTTGCTTATTGGTAGTGGGCAATGTCAGCCCAGGAGTGATGTGAGATGTTGGTACAGCCTCAATGATTCCATATCCCATTCATAAGAGTCTTCATCATCATCATGCTATGTGTGTCATGGTGTTATACCTGCAGCGAAACACATTGCATACCCCTTATACTGTACATATTGTTTGGAAGGATGTGTGATTGAGTGTTATTGATGTGATATTGTAAGATTAACCTTCCAAGTTGTACTGGCAGTTAAGGGCATGTCATTGTCACTGTGAGGTTTTAAATTGTTCCCTTGTGTCTGGGGACTGGTATCTGTTGTTATTTGCATCTGTCATTTGTCCCTAGGTGTGTATCCCATTGGGTCAGGATATCAAACATGACTAGCAGTGTCACAACCTCAGTGTCTTCCTGGCCACATATCAATGTAGTGGTGTATGTGTTGTGTGTCATACAGGTTTGCTGTGCTGTGTGTATATAAGTAGGTTTCTGTACTTACCAACAAGCAGGTCATTGCCATATTGTCCATCCTGGACGTGTTGATTGATGGTGCAGTGGCAGAAGATGTATGAATCATGTACACTCCCAGGATACTTTGCCACGATGTTGGTGATCAAACCCCGGTGATCGACAATGGCCTGCACATTGATGGAGTGTGTGTGCTTCCTGTTGCGGTATAGATGCTCGGTTGCAGCAGCTGGCACAATCCGTACACGTGTGCAGTCAATGGCACGAAACACGTGTGGGAAGCTGTTGATTTGGTAGAAGCCCTGTTTGTTCTCCTGCTGCTTCTCCTGTGTGTGGGCGAAGCTGATGTGGCGGGGTGTGAGGGAGATGATGACATTCAATACCTTGGGTAGGAAGGCAGAGAATGAGGGCTGTGAGATCCCGGCAACCAGGGCACCAGTGGTTTGAAATGAGCCACTTGCCAACATGTGGAGGACATCTAGCAGCTTGGTCTCTGGTGGAATGATGTGGGGTGTCTGCAAGCTGGGTGCCAACTTTGGCTCAATGTGGCGCAGCAGCTGCTGATCGGCTTACCAGTTGAGTCTGTACCTCTGGAGGATGTCTTGTTGTCTGAGTCCCAGAAGGGTAGTCCTGATCCTGAATATCCTCTCCTGTCTTCTGCGTTGCCTTTGGGGTCCCTGCTTGTGTGGTAGAAGCTGCTGGTGTTGGTCCTGTGCTCTGCGTCTTCATGCATGCTGGATGAATAGCACCTCCATGTCTTCCTTTTGGAGCTCTGCTGTTGCTTCTGTGTGTTTTCCTTAAGCACTGGTGTGTTTGCCCCATTTTAATGCCTGCCCTGACCCAGACGTTATTTTTTTACGCAAATCAGGCTGTGCGTCATTTTCCGCCTCCGCCTCCCAGCTGTGCGGGATTTTTGCGTGGTAGGATAAATATGGCGCACAGGTGTTTAAGTCATTTTGTGGACGGGAACGCCCACTTTGCATGTCCTTAACGCAAGGCAGTTTCACGCATCCAGAAGATGACGCACACAGCGGAATTTTGGCGTTCCCGGGGTCGGGCGTCAAAGTATAAATATGGTGTAGGGCTTGCTCCGAATTTGCATCAAAAATTGTGACGCAAATTCGGTGCAGGCAAAGTATAAATATGCCCCCTAGTTTTCCCTCAGCTGTGGCCTCTCAGTGGGCAACTTTACCTACTTTTGATTTTTAAAGGATCTACAGTCTTTCACAAAAAATAATGGACCTACCACAATATAAATATAAATTTTATTTTCTATTTTATTCTACTCTTTAGATATAGGTCATTTTATATTGCCCAATTGCATAGGTCCTGAAATTTCTGTGACTCTCTGCTTCTCTAATTTAGGCCAGGGTAACATACTTCATTTTTTTCTGAATAATGTTTAGCTAATCCAATCTCATCAGCTAAATTCATAAGCTCTGCATTTTAATAGCAGAATTTACATCCTTTGATTCAGTTCACAGCCCTTGATAGATTGAGGATGTCTTTTTATGCACCTCCAAATAATTCACAAATACAAGCAATTAAACATAGTGATTTGCCTTAACCAATCTTCCTCTTCTTGTTTGATATTTAATAATTTATTTTCTAAAGAAAATTGTAATTTTCTATCAAACAGTTTAGGCATCGGGCCACCGAAGACAGAAACCTTATATAGCAAAGGCTTGTTTATTTCAACTTGTAGAATGCTCCAGCATGCCTCATTCCCACAAGCAACAAAACAAAGGCTGCTTTATTGGAACTATTAGGAAAGGTCTCAGAAAGGTTTCAGATTTGCACAAAAAGGTAACTGATAATGATTAACAAATAACGCATACAAATTGTGGATCTCCTGAAGCCCCATTAGGAACTTTTAAGGGTATAACTGGACTTATCAAAAAAGAAAGATACAAAATAATTTGTGTCTCACAAGGGAGATGGTAATCCCCATGATTCAGAGTCCTTGGAATCTGCAAGTAAAGGCACTTTGTTAGTGTCTATCTTTTTATTTTAAACTGTTGGATTTGGCCCTCTCTGAAGGGTTATCCCTAAACTTTTCCCCTTCACCCCTCCTGTTTTTTTATCTTGTTTTGTTGGCCTTATGACTCGCTGTGCTTTACCACTGCTGCCCAGTGCTAAAGTGTGTGTGCTATCTCCTTTAAACATGGTAAAACTGGTCCCCCCCAATTGGCACATTTAGGGGGTCATTCTGACTCCCGCCGGGCGCGGTCACCGCGCGCCCGGCGGGAGCCGCCAAAATACCGTACCGCGGTCGGAAGACCGCGGTGGGTATTTTGAGGTTTCCCCTGGGCTGGCGGGCGGCCTCCAAAAGGCCGCCCGCCAGCCCAGGGGAAACCGTCCTTCCCACGATGAAGCCGGCTCGTAATCGAGCCGGCGGAGTGGGAAGGTGCGACGGGTGCTGTTGCACCCGTCGCGTATTTCACTGTCTGCCAAGCAGACAGTGAAATACTCGTAGGGGCCCTCTTACGGGGGCCCCTGCAGTGCCCATGCCAGTGGCCCCGCGACCCCCCCTACCGCCATCCGGTTCCCGGCGGGCGGACCGCCGGGAACTGGATGGCGGTAGGGGGGGTCGGAATCCCCTCGGCGGCGCAGCTAGCTGCGCCGCCTTTGAGGATTCAAACGGGCGGCGGTACACTGGCAGGAGACCGCCAGTGTTGCCGGTCTGACGGCGGCTTTACCGCCGCGGTCAGAATGCCCTGCGGGGCACCGCCGGCCTGTCGGCGGTGCTCCCGCCGACCCTGGCCCCGGCGGTCTAAGACCGCCGGGGTCAGAATGACCCCCTTAATTTACTTGTAAGTCCTTAGTAAAGGGGTATCACAGGTACCCAGGGCCTGTAAATTGAATGCTGCTAGTGGGCCTGTAGCACTCCTTGTTCCACCCACTTAAGTAGCCCTTTAAAAATATCTCAGGCCTGCCATGGTAGCCTCTGTAGTTTTAAGCTACACTTTCCACCTGGTAAAATAGACCTTTGCCAGGCTTAAACCTTCCTTTTTAATATGTTTAACTCACCACTAGGGTAGGCCCTACACATCCCAGAGGGCAGTGTACAGTGTATATAAAAAGTCAGACATATACATTTAGGTTTTACATGTACTGTTAGTGAAAACACTTATATTTGTTTTTCACTACTGTAAGGACTACCTCTTCCACAGGATAACATTGGGTTACCTTATTATATTTATGAATTGATAACTTTCAGTTGGGAGCATGTAGAAATCTCAGGTTCGGTGTCTAAAGAATTATAATTTAAAAGACTCTTTAATGTTGAAGGCAGATTTTAAGATACAATTCTGAAAATGCCACTTTTAGAAAGTTGGCATTCTTTTGTCCCAACCATCTCATACCTGCAGCCTGTTTTCTGCAGCCTGTCAGCTAAACATGACTATGTTTAGCTGACAGTTATTCTTTGTGTATTACTCCCAGACAGTAAGACAAAGGGGGGATAGCTGTTGGCAGGCTGAGCCATCTTTGACTTGATAGAAGGGCAGAATGGTCACCTACCATACTTGCACATCTTAAAAACTCTGCCTCAGCACACTCACAAAGGGTTTCACACCACTCTCAGTGTAGGGAGGCATGACCTTACAGACAGCTCTGTAGTGGGTGTCTTGAAGCTTTTCCCATTTCAAAGTGAACACCAGGTAGAAGAAGTGCACCTTCAGACCCAACTCTTCAAATTACTTCTGGACCGATGGACTCTGCTAGGAAAGACTGGCCAGCTGTGAATTCTGCCCTGCTGACTTGTTTGCTGAACAAGAACTGCTTTTCTGCCTAAGACGTGTTGTTACTGCACCACGGCTCTTTTGCTGCTGTGAGCTGTCCTGCTGAATCCAGCCTTCCTGTGTAGACTCAAAACTCTAGACAATTTCTGAGGGTCAGTTAGCTAGCCCCCTGTTAAAGCCCAAGGGGCATAACCTGCTTATTTGATGTTGACGCATCTCGACACAGCTTGCTGTTGACTCTGGCCCAGCACAACACATCTCAACCTTGATGTTTTTCAGCGAAAATCCTCACCAACATTGGTGGCTTCTCAACACCAATGCAGCAGAAGGCCAACATCAGCCTAGCACCATGCATCTCGTCCCCTGCTCCATAGCATTGCAGCAAACATCTCTGCAAGCTCCCCTGACTATCTTGACAATGATGAAGAACCTAGCACTGCAGCTGTTAGTCAGTTGTCATCAACTCCACCGTTGTGTGGCACAGCTCAAGGCTAGACCTTATATTGCAGCTCCTCATTGACGGCTCCTCCACATCTGCTTACGTATCTCAAAGCAAGGGCTTTGCATCTTGACGACCAGGCCATAATGAACTTTTGTCAGTGGACTGAACTCAGTCCTGTATCCGGCCCACACTCCATCATGGGTGGCCTGAACTTATGACTTAGATTCAGTCTACCGTCACCAGATAACTGCAGTTGTTGTTTTTTTCCTTCTTACCTCTTGATTTTCATAAAACCCTTTGAAATTGCATATCTTTGGTTCTACTGAATAGATTTTTAAAGTTTTGGTGTCATATAATGTATTACATTTTTCTCTATTTGTCTAAATTGGTATGTCTAAATTGGTATGTGCTGTGTTTTAATTTTATGTTTGAAGAGTTGCATAAATGCTGAATGTATTGTCGCTAAGTTAAGCCTGACTGCTTTTGTGCCAGGCTACCAGAGGGTTGAGCGCAGGTTAATTTGTGATTTACTTGTGTTTCACCTGACAAGAATTGTAGTTGCTACTTGAATAGGGTTTCGCCTCCCAAAACCAGTAACTCAAATTCTCACATACATATAATAGCCGAGTCATATTCTCAGATTTTACTTCATTGATGTCCTGCTGTTGCTTAGTCACCACATCCAATATCTGAGAAAGAGTGGTGAGAAAATCCTTTGCTTAGGGTAGGTGATAGGAACTAGTCATTCTGTTACAAAGCACTAACCTTGTATTCGTGATCCAATGGGAGTGATGGAATCTTCCATCTCTCTCTGCTTCGATAAGTGACCACATAATTCCAGAATATGAGAGCCAGTAGTATGAACGTGGAAATTATTATAAATTATGTACCTCCATACACAGTGTATTGAACTCAGTAGCCACACTATTTTAACTGTAAATCTCACCTTCTCCATGCACTGCTTAGACACTTTCATATTAGATTACTTATACTATTTAAAATTATAGCACTTAAAACAATACTTATGATTTAGCAAATCACATTATTTGTGAAAATACACTAGTCCCAGGAAGGAAAAATTCACTCCACTTGTGGAGTTTGTGGAATTCAGGCACTCTGCGCTATGTGGAATAACTCAGAGTTACCAAATTTCTGGCATCTGGCGCGTTTTGGATTTTTTTTTTCATTAGCCCATGCAAAAATTGCTTTTGGCACACAAGCTCAAAAGTGCAGTGATACTCCTATGCTGCTTGTGTGTGTGAGATTTTGCACCCACTAGCACGGCTTCTGGCTGTGATGGTGTAATTATAGTGCCACTTGTGAACAACCACAGGTGCACCTTGAGCAGATTCTTTTACTATGGCCCTCATTACAACCCTGGCAGTGGGTGATAAAGCGGCGGTAATACTGCCAACAGACTGGAAAATGGAATTATGACCACAGCGGAAACCGCTCAGACAGACAGTCACTTTAACGCACCGACCGCCACGGCGGTAGCAACAAGCACCACGGCAGTAACCGGCAACAGCCAGGCGGAAGACAATGTTCTGCCCACTGTATTAAAACAAGCTTATCCGCCACCTTTTCCGGGGCGGTACCACCAACATCAAAAGCACGGCAGAAACAGAACAGAAACAGAACACAGAAGTCAAAGGACTCACCTCAAGACACTCAGGGAACAACCACGACACCATGGAGCCCGAGTTGCACATCTTTTCCATGCTTGTATACCTCTTCATGCATTACGAACATCAACAACGGCGAAGTCGACCACGGTGAGTACTGCTGCCTAGCACACAATGGAGGGGAGAGGAAAAAGAGAGTGACACACACAAGCAACACGCAACACCCCCACCCCCAACACCATACACACAAACAGATGCAATAACATTACATATCCACCCGGTTCCCATCAGGAATAATGCAAGGACAAAAGGAATGGATTAAAGTGAGTGTAATAGGATGAAATACTATAAATACTTGCTTCAAAATCCAAACAGTATATACATATATACAAATGGAGGGACACCGCCCACTCCTCAATGTCCATGGGCCACAGGGCCACATCACATAGGCCAAGGCCCCACCTCACTCCTGCAACAACACGGAGAGAACACTGCAGGGGCATCAGGTCGAAAATACACAGGCACCTCAGGGGGATGGAAAAGGGAGGGTACCTCAGCCGGAAGATGGTACAACACCACTGGTCGTGGAGGGGGTAACATGCGTTATGCTTGGCCACAGTCTCTCAAGTGGGTGATTTGCTCACTGCTTAGTCCTGTGGAGTGCAAGGCCACAGTCTCTCAAGTGGGTGGTTTGCCCACTGCTTGGTCCTGGGGAGTGCAAGGCCACAGTCTCTCAAGTGGGTGGTTTGGCCACTGCTTGGTCCTGGGGAGTGCAAGGCCACAGTCTCTCTAGTGGATGGCTTCTTCCACTGGTTTTGGAGGGGGCCTTGTGCCCAGTGTGCTTCAGCCTGCCAAGGATGGGGTGAGTGGATGGCTTCTTCCACTGGTTCTGGAGGGGGCCTTGTGCCCTGTGATGCACTTGGGGAGTGCAAGGTCACAGTCTCTCACCTGGGTGTCACAACTACAGGATTTGCAGGGTCCAGGACGCACTACAGCCCATGGAGGCAGGAATACATACTGCCCGCCGGCCGTGATGGCTGCTCAGTGGTGGCAGACTCGGACAGCTGCCACCAGGGGCTGCTGCTACTGGCTGCGGTGCTGGTGGTGTGCTGGTGGCAGTGGTGGTGGCAGTGCAGGCAGTTGTAGGGGGAGGCTCCAGCCCTTCCCCTGCAGCCTCGGATGGCTGAACCACCATGGTTGGTGGTGGGAGCTCAGAATCAGTCCCAGCACCAGGCCTTCTGTCCTTCCTGCCTGCTGGCGCAAGCCCCTTGCCCTTCCCTTTGCAGCTGGTGGTGTCTCCTTGCTCTTCCCCTTGGCAGCTGGTGGTGCCTCCTTGCCCTTCCCCTTGGAAGCTGGTGGTGCCTCCTTGCCCTTCCCCTTGGCAGCTGGTGGTGCATCCTTGCCCTTCCCTTTGGCAGCTGGTGGTGCCTCCTTGCCCTTCCCTTTGGCAGCTGGTGCAGGCACAGTTTCAGTGCTGATGACTGGTTCCCTGGAGCCTTTCCCACCTGCAATAGCTGTCGACACTACTGCGGCTGTGGACTGGGTGGCTGATGTGCTCGCCTGGGTTCCGACCACCCTGGCCCGACATGAAGGACAGGGGGGAGGGATAGAGAAGAGGTCAACAGTGAAGAAGAAAAGCTTCTTAGGGCTTTGGGGCGGGAAGAGGGTGAAGGTTTGGGAGTGGAGTAAGAGGGAGTGGTTGTAGGAGGTGTCTGTCTGCTGATTTTGGGTGCAGGTGCATGGGCTGGATGCTGTTGTGAGGTGGATGGCTGTTGGGTGTCTGAGTGCTTGCGTTTGTGTACTTTGGGAGGATGGGGCACAGACACAGTGGGAGAGGACACAGGGGAGGTGCGCATGGATGCGGGGTGGTGACTGCCAGTGAGGGGTGTGTAGTGTAAGGCGTGATTGATGTAATGAATAAGGATTTAGTGCATGCAGGTGTGAATGGAGACGCTGCTGGGAGGGAGGCAGAGGATGAGGAGGAGGAGGACACAGTGGAGGCAGTGGATGTTGGTATGTCTGCATCTGGATGGTGTTTGTGTGAGTGCCTGTGGGATGATGTGTGATGCTGGTGTTTGCCTGAGCCACTCCTGTGTGTTGTCTAGTGTGCATGCTGGTCTGCCTGTGTGCTTGGGATAGGTTGGGGTTGAGGGGAATGGGACTGGATAGAGGAAGTTGGAAGGGGGAGGCCAGAAACAGTGACAATGGCTTTCATCAGGGAGGAGGCCAGAGCCTGGATTGATCTCTGTTGGGTCGCCATGCCAGAGTGAATGCTCTCCAGGAATGCATTTGTTTGTTGCAAATGGGCTGCCAGCCCCTGGATGGCATTCACTATGGTTGACTGCCCAACAGAGATGGATCGCAGGAGTTCAATAGCCTCCTCACTCAGGGCAGCTGGGCTAACTAGGGCAGGGCTTGAGGTGCCGGGGGCGAAGGAGATGCCCACCCTACTTGGTGAGCGGGCACGGGAAACTCGCTGAGGGGCTGCTGGGAGGGCAGTGCTGGTACGGGGCTGGCAGCTGTACCTGTAGTTGGGGTGGGCACAGAGGTGTCCGCCACCAGCAGAGAGCTTCCATCAGAGGAGGTAGCACTGTCAGAACTGTCCCCTCCTGTCTCTATCGTGGTGCTCCCCTCAGCCTCCGTCCCACTGGTGCTCTCACCGTCGGTGGATTTGGCCTCATGGACCCTGTGGGATGCAACTTCCTCCATCGCCGGTGCCTCTGCTCCTCCGTCAGATGATGGTAATGCACATAAGAACAGGGTGACAAAACAAAAAGGGGGGAAGAGACAAAGGATACACTTGGTCAATGGCTGATCCAACACTACCGTTGGAGTACACAACACACACACACACACACACACACACACACAGGGAACAGGCCTACGCACTAGGTAATGCACTACCAGTCACAATGCTAGTCACCAGGCCTTTCACAGGAATACCTAACACCAATAGCAGCATACCTGACACCCACAGACCCCTGCCCACTAGTGGATGCCTACTAGCTTAGTAGGAGGTGGTGTTCATCAGCCCCTTCCCAACATGGGACCTACCCTGCAATGTCCGGCCTGGCCTAGGGGCACCCACAGGCCCACATCCCCTACTCAGAGACCACTCCACAATGCGCAAGTAGTATATTGTGAAACTGTACTCTCCCCCTTGTGGCTGCTGTGATGCCCTCACGCGCCCATCCAGCTCCGGATAGGCCATCGCCAGTATTCGGGCCATCGGGGGGGTCAGGGTTCAACAGGCACCCCTTCCTCGTTGGGAGGCCATCCCCAGATGGCCCTCCGCTGTCTTCCTTGCCCAGCATCTCAGGTCCTTCCACCGTTTACAACAGTGGGTGCTCTGCCTGCGGCAGACCCCCAGGGTCCACACGTCCCTGGTGATGGCCCGCCATATACCCTTTTTCTGATGGGTGCTGACCTGCTGAAAAAATAAACATAGAAAAAGGTATCAGTCAGACCGCACGGCCTGTTACACTCAGGCCCACCATAGCCCTCGCATCCCCTTACGCACAGACATTGCCTACCATACATGCATCACGCCGCCCAGAACCCTTCCACCAACTCCCCTCTACACGAGGGCCTCACACACAGCACTCCATGCATTCATTCCCCTTGCATCATGCTCATAGTGTACTCACCTGTTGGTCTGGAGGCCCATACAGCATTTGGTACTGGGGTAGGACCCCATCCACCAGTCTCTCAAACTCCAAAGCGGTGAAGACAGAGGCCCTTTCTCCATTGACATGAGCCATGGTCGGTTGCAGACACAGGTGTAGTGAATCCTAGTTTGTTTTAGCGGGATAACAGGAGTTAGCTTAGCCGTAGGCTTGTAAACTCGTGCCCCCGTCACCCAGTGACTTTTAACCTACTTAGCTTGCTCTGTCATAGTCCATTTAATTATTTATTTCCTTTAAAATGGCGGCCTTGTTTATAGTTAGGCCACTTGTTATGGGTTCTATTATCAGTGTCATTGCGCCAAGGCGTCAAGATCAAGCACAAAAGACAAACATACAGTAGGCATTCACACTTAGGGATTTTCCCTCTCTATACTTTCGAGGGATTGTTGATATTAATTGCCGTCCCAAGCATGCCTGTTATCTATTGTTATGAATAACACTTATGTCAGGGGACCTTGTAGATCTGTATAAATACAACACACTTTTAGACAGATAATCAGAGGGATTCCGACCAGAGGGCATCGCCACCATCGCTGATACCGATGCTGCAGTCATCTTGACACTGATCCAGTCTTCGTGTCCCTGCGGAGTCTGAGATAGAGACCTCATTCCAAGGTAACGAGGGTTGAGGGCTTCACTCATGGACACGGTTTTGGCAGATTAGGTTTAACGAACCCAGCTCTTCCTTTTTAGGTAGGAGGTTAGACCTACCCTCCTTATGGTATTAGGGCTTATTCCATCTTTTACATATACATATATTTCTTTCATATATTGCATAATGGTGGGGTTCTTTATAACAATGACTCTCCTCTTTACAATACTGTTGCTTGGTATATTCATTATCCTAATCATTGCAGTTCATGCAACTTATCACAAATTGCAGTTATGTTGAATAAAAACTATTATAACTTTACTGCATCTGTGTTATTGCCTTTGTTTGTATGAGACATAATAAATCTGTGAGAAAAGGGTAATTTCCGTTTAACCACGACAACCCTGAGGTATTGTATTTTGAGTCCATGCGTAAGCGACTGCTACAAATCACCTTTTACTATTGTTTTTTTGGTGAGGTACTGCTAGTAAGCCGGTAAGGTTTGGACAACAGTTACAAATAGTTGTAGGAAGAGACTTAGTCACCTACAAACGAAAGTACTGTCATCCTGAAACCAGCAGTCTTGCTCAGAGCAAGAGTCCAAACTACGACATGGCGCCACCAACAATGGTGTTTAGGCACTAATTTACGGTTACCCTGATTATCGCTGTCTCACAGACAACAGGTACCCTCAGTACCATTATACGGAGACGTCCGTGGTCTTTGGGAGAATCCTCCTCAGCCAAACAGGTAACTCCTAAATAGTCTGTAGGTTGTTCGAGCTCGAACTCACAAAAGGAAAAAAACTTCCCCTATTTTGGTGTTCCGTTTCTCTAAACAACTATGGCTAATACCATAGACATTCCTGCGAATGCTAGACATGCACTTACACAACATTTATTAGCACATGGCCTTACAGAAGAGGGCGGGGAAGTTACTTTGATTATAGAAGCAACTGAAGCATACCAAACAGAAACATTTTATTGTTGGGTTGCCTTTCCTGAGGCTGACCAACGAACGCACACATTTCACACTTATGACATTGCGGACGTACCCGTAAGGTACGAAGCATACCAGTATCATGAAATATCGCTCACATATCAGGAGCATCAAAACTGGTTTGAAGGCGCCCTACTACATATACTGTGGAGGGTGAGGCTAGGTCCTTTAAGTAATGAAGGACCTACGTGGCCCATGCTTTGAAAGAAAAGAAAGACTCGCCACAGTCTACTGTTAAAAAAGAAGAAAAGACTCCTCAACAAAAGCCACAGTTTAAAAAGAAAAAAGTGGCAGCACTGACAGTTAAAAATGCCAGTAGTATTGAGAACACTGTTGAGGAACAAGAAGTGGGCAGTGACTCTGTTGGACAGCGCGGCAGAGGTCACGATATCTCGCCAGGATCTGAAAGATTATCTGGATGCGACAGCAACTAGCGATTACATCGCAGTTGAAACGGCGGATGGCCGCGTACTTCCACCAGATCGGGTTTTTGATTTAACAATTCAGATAGAGGGAGACGTGGAACGCATTATTAGTGTAATATTTTGGGATGAACTTACTAGTGATATCCTGTTGGCCGAGAGAGACTGGCCACCTGAACATGTCCGCATGCTCCCACATGGGGAAGATGTAATTTTGCCTTCTTTCTCCGATCTTGTTCCGGAGACAGACAAACAAGCCTATGCTGCTGAATGGGCTTTAGCACAGGCACCTGCATTATACCGTAATCATGTAGGATGGGACAAGGACTCTCCTTGTCATGTTATTCCCGTTCGGTCTACACCACACCCGCAGCCACAATACCCTGTTAAACATGAAGCAAAAGCTCCAGTGATGGAGATACTGTCACAACTTGAATACCAGGGAGTAATTGAGCCCTGTGCATCGGCGATGAATAATCCGCTATTTCCCGTTGCGAAACCTGATCATTCCTATAGAATAGTGGTTGATTATAGGCACTTGAATAGTCATGCACGCACTTATGCTATACAAAATTCACACAGCACAGCGCTAATTAATAATATAGTGCGTAAAAAATACAAAACTACATTGGATATATCTAATGGTTTTTTCTGCCAGAATTTAGCACATGAAAGTAGAGACCTAAGTGCATTTTCCTATGGTTCTCAGAAACACTTTTGTCGTTTACCACAAGGCTATAAAAACAGCCCAGGACTGTTTTCGGCCCGTGTCACATCAATATTACAGGAGCTTGATTCCGAGGCATTATCATATGTGGATGATATCTATCTCACTGATGACACCCTTGACATTCATCTTGCCAGGGTCGATCGGATAATTTTGGGATTTGCCGCCTTCGGATATAAATTTAATTTTAAGAAAAGCAAGATAGCTTTTCTTAGTGTATTGTTCCTAGGATATGAACTATCAAACGAGGGGAAGAGCCTGGCCCGCACTTCCTAGAGAAGTGTGCTCAGCTACAGCCTCCGAACACGCTTAAGAAATTGCAGTCATTACTGGGTTTCTTTAATTTTGGCAGAACATATATTCCAGATTATGCTGAACGCGTAAAGCCACTATATGACTTAATTCAGCCCAATTATTCTGGCAGGCGATGGACAATTGAACACACACACATCCTGAGGGACATACAACGAGACATGCTAGAAGCTAGACACTTGTACACACGGGACAATAAAACGAATTTGGTCATCAGAATAATAGCTGGTGCCCTAGGATTTACCTATGTCACCTTTAATGAGGGTGACACAGTGCCAATAGCATACAAATCACATTTGTACTCCAATGCAGAAAAACGTTTTGCTCCTACTGAAAAAATTCTGACGGCAGTTCAGATTGCCGTCATGAAGGAGAGACCGCTTGCCCAGGGGAAAGGCATTGTTGTTGTCTCCCCGGTTCCGGCCTTAGAGGCTGTCACTAAAGCAAGCGTTCCTAACGCTAAGGCATTGCATCCACGCTGGATTCAATGGGCAACATCTCTGACCGCCACTGATGTTGATTATGTGTTTGACCCAAGACTTCAGACACAAGAATTTCTCCAGTATGAACAGGAGTACCCCGCTCCCTTACACATATTGCCAATAGACAGTTATGATACCATCATTTACACTGACGGATCGGCACAACCGGCTGTGGGTACTAAACATCAATACTCGCCAGCTTGCGCAGCCGTGTGCGGGGTAATGGGAGACGGCGTTTTTCATCCTCATAACACGTACACTCAGACCTTAGGGGACTGCACAGCCCAGTTGGCCGAGCTTCAGGCTCTTCTTCTAGCGCTCGAACATTCAGAGCCAGGAACACAGACTTTGATCGTCTGTGATTCGTATTATTGCGTCCAGTCATACAATGAATATCTCAATCATTGGATACTGAACGGGTTTAGAGATTCTAAAGGGAACACCATTAAACACAAAATATTGTGGGAAAGGGTGGCTGATCTTAAGGATAAGCTGCCATGTGTCCATGTAGTTCATACATTGGGGCACCAACGTGTAGGAATACATGTTGCCGGTAATACATTGGCTGACGAAGCAGCCAAAGCTTCAGTAGCTACGGCTTCTGTGGCTGCAGTGACTTGTTCTCGAACGAGGTTGGATAATGAAATACTGATTGCCGTTAAAGCCTCGGCTGCAGGCAAGCCCCTTCCGAAGGGATACCCTACGAACTATACATATCATATCAGTGCACGGAATGTTGCTTTTGCAACAATTCCAGATGTTGGTGATCGAGTGATCCCAAATGAAGATCAAAGATTGGAACTGATTACAGCTGCACATGAGGGTGTCGCTTCTGCACATGCTGGTATACAGGCCACTATCACCATTCTACAACAACGGTACTGGTGGCCTGGTCTATGCAGACGGACTAAACAGTATGTCCTTTGCTGTGACATTTGTCAGCAGATTAAGGGCTCGAATATCAAACGCCCTCCACAGACATCTCTCTTAGTGTCAGACAAACCACTCCATTGTGTGTACCTGGACCATTGTGGTCCTTTGCAACCTGATGGTGCATACAAATACATTTTAGTGGCTGTAGATTCCTGTTCTAGATTCCTGTGGGTATGGCCACAGCGGTCGGCTGACGCCCGGACTGTTATAAAAGATTTGCTGATCTTTATCGGTACATATGCGGTTGCAGCATTCCATTCGGACCAGGGCCCTGCATTTGCCTCTAAAGCTTTCAGGGACACCATGAGGACGATGGGTGTTGAACTCCATTACTCCTCACCATACCATCCCGAGGGAAATTCGGTCGTGGAGAGGTAGAATCGTGATCTAAAGCCGTCCTTAACAGCTCGAGTATTAGGTTCAGGCCGCAGTTGGTTACATCACCTATATGGGGTCCAGAGAGCACTGAATAATCTGCCAAGACGGTCCTTGAGGGGAAAGTCTCCATATGAGGTTCTCTTTGGGACAACTATGTATGTTCCCGATCTTGATGCCCCTGGTATGGTGGCAGCAGAAACACCATTTGACATAAAAGAACGTCTCACTGTTTTACAGGAGCTTCAACAATTCCGTGATGATAAATCATCTGCGAGCGCTGCCACCCTGGGAGTAAGGGATTTGGCGAAATCTTTGACTGGCTGGATTCCTAACGTTGGGGATCTGGTTTGTGAGAAGATCGCTGTGAGAAAAGAGTTTGGTCCAGCATACAGAGCACCTGTACCGGTCTTGGGGATAAAAGGCACCAGGACTGTCATCCTTCCGCCATTGTCTGGTTCCAAATCAAACAGATTCATCTCCATTGATGACATCAAATTACACCATGTGGCCGATTCTTCACAGTAGACCAGGAGGTCCCTTGGGTGGTTCCCGATCCCCTCTCACTACCCAACAGGACATCCCTCTACATAGTAGGATGACCATCGCTACTACTGACTATGCAACTATGTCAGCTGCTGTTCCAGACACTTCCTCGACCATGTGGAGGGCGGAAAATGAACTTTTGTTGGTTTCTGTAACAACTTCGGAGAACACACTGCTACAGGATTTGGCTGTATTTTACACGAACACTTCCACGACTGGTAACGTCATCTATCATGAACCTCTACGAACAGTGGATGGGAATTCGATGAGTCCTGTGTTTGCGGAGACTTCCTCTGGCTATTTTGTGGACATTGATGATTTTTCTTCAGATTCATCCTCAACTGAGACTGACAAACTTTCCAGAGGTAGCAAGTTCTATCAATGGCTTAAAAAGAACTATTTGATATATCCATGGAACTATCTCTGGTTCTGTTTGACAATTATTGCATTGTTTTTATGGATTGGTTTTGTGACTGTTTTCTTTTTACTAATTAATGGTCACTATATTGCTGATCGCTCCTCAGTGGAGCCTGTTGATGTAATTTTAACACCGCATCTTTCATCACATAAGGTCCGACGTGATTTGTCCCCTGTCAATATTACAGCTATTCCAATTTCTGATGTGATTGTTTGGGACAAAGTTCTGTTCGATATATACGGGCCTACAGAGATAATTCAAATACCATACGTGTTCAAAATTTCTATGTCTGATGTTATTACACCTAATGTTGTCTCTGATGATTGGGATGTCCAAACAGTGGATTCCATGCTAACTGAAATGAAGGACTACTCCGCTTTTGGAAGTGATGATGTATGATTTTACAATGAATTATGGTGAAATGTTCTGCTATAATAATTGGGGACATCACTACCTGCACCGTGCAACTAGATATAGGCCTCTTTTTAACTACACACAATGGGAACATTGTTCAACACCACGGGCGGGGAGTCCAAAGTATTACAGTGACAAATTCACATACTTTTCTGAGCATGATACAACGAAAGCTGAATCTTATTATTTTAAATTACCTAAGACACACATTAGAAAACTGTTGCTAACAGATACAAAACTGATTTATTCAGATCCCTTTGTTTCCCGACTTTCGATTGAGGGTTATGAATATTGGAAGAACACTATCGATTTGAAGAGTGTATGGGGGACGCAAGATTGGCAGATACAGGGTAGGGAGGCTTTGTTTCGAGCTTGCTTAATTCCTGTGCAAATGATTTTTTTAAATGACACTGTTGAGCAGACATCATGTCTGGGATTAGCTAAAATAAAGGATCTAAACACCCCCAGTATCCCTACACCGACAAAATTTAAAGATTGGCAACACTTTCTAAATGTTTCTGAGGAAAGGCTAGATGCATTGGTTAAGGCTGGTGACTATAATTCTTCACTTTCCAGTCCCGGGAGATGGTTGGTATGGCCCACCAATACTGATGAGTGTCAAAGGCGTTTTTTGAACTCTTCAGGGGTTTTTTCCATTCATAGACCAGACCCTCGCTTTTTGTCAGGTCAACATGCTGGTATAATTACAACATACAGTGTGGGCAAGCTGTGCCAACAATGGGTACAAACGAACACCTTAACAGCGGTGAAACAACACCTGAATACTCTTTCTGACAGTATAGACCTACAAGATTTCCTATTAGGTCCTAGAAAACAACGCTCGAAACGGTTTTTATATGCCATGTATAATGAAATTTGGAAACTTTCTCAAATTGAGGCTGCTGCACGTTTACGGCAACTTGATAAAGAGAATTTGGAAAACACATTGACTGTTGTCGACAATGGCATGAACACGCTATCCAACAGGATTTATTCCCTGTCGAATATAGTGTCATCTGCTATTGATATCACTCAGACTGATTTGTCTCGGTTATATCATGGGCAAACACAGCTGCGTTCCATCATGCAGCTGAGTTGGGCATTGCAGACGCTGAAAAGTGGCCACATTCCATGGAAATACCTTAATGGGAGTGAACTATTCGCTGCTTTTAATTTTTCCAGGGAACAAGTGACAATGGCTAAAAGAGAGACTCGTTTCACCTTGCTTCAAGTAGAAAAATTAGATAAGTTGCCCTTCACGGTAGCAGAGAGTCCTTCAACTATCTGGCTCTTACACGGCATTATTAATTTACCGTTTTCAACGTTTCGTTTCTCAAGCTGCCTGAAACATCTTGCAGTGGGACGATATGAACGGCTAGGAGATAGCTTTATTAAGGAAGAGTGGGAGTTGCCCTTTGAGTATCGATGTCTGAACGGTGAACAAGAGGTCTTTCTTAGCGGAAGTGAATGTGAGACTACTGTTCGTCATTCCATGATATGCAAACAGGTGTCTCTTCACGGTCTTTGCAATGCGGGGGTCGCAAATTTGGCCTGTTTTCTGAAGGGTACTCCCGTCCCCTTGATTCGTTCAGTGTTTCATGTTCTTTCTAATGGGAGTTATGTTCTTCTGAGCGATGACAGCTGTTGCGGCTTGCAACCTGGAATTGCCTACGCAATCTCAGTCACAAAGGTCGTTACGTGTTGTGGCCATGTTTTGTTTCCCCCCACACGAGAGATACAAGTATCTGAAATGTGGCCCCACATTGATACTATTAATGTGAACTATGAGAAGTTGAGTAGACTGAAGGCGCTATTGTTTTAAAAACAGGTCGCCTTGACATCCGCAAAAGAGACGTATGCTCTCCAGGTTGCAAGATTATCAGCCGAGATACAATCCCTTTTAAATACCGATTTCCCCATACACTTTGGAGAGTTGGTATCGAGAATATTCAATGCTTCAAGCACCACTGGGATTGTTCATTTCTTTAAGGCTGTCGGGTCTGGTTTCGTGTCCATCTTCCAGACTGTCTTTGGAGTCATCCCATCAGCCATCCATTCTCTCTTTTCCAGTGTGTTTGGTGTCTTTCCAATTATTTTGGCTTTAATTGACGGACTACTACTGCTATTTTTTCTGATTCGCGGTGGTTGTTTTTTTCCAGCGACACAGAGCAATGGAGCCGCTCCCGTCAACCCCGCTGTGCCGTGAACGCATGGTTCGGATCTTCGGTACACCTTTGCTGGTGGAACTAGAGTTTGACTGGTCATTGTCATTCCGGCCTCTACTCTGGTGTGTACAACCGGTGTTCCGCTGCATATGGTGTCTCTTTGAACATCTGCCTATGGTCTGTCTTGCTGTTGCACCAACATCTCCTGTGGACCACGAACTGCTGATGTCCCCGATGAGGGTTCATACACGGTCATGCCCCTTGAGACTGAGGTTGCTCCGCGAGGCCACCTATGAGCCTTCTGTTATACAAACTAACATGGATGAGGACGCTGCAGCGAGTGTCGATACACCGATGAATATGGCTCACTTCTGCTCTGTGGATCCGTTTGTCCGCCCAGCTCTCAATTTCACTTCAGATGATGTTGACTCATTTTTAAGATCCTTGAATGGTGACTTCAATGACATTCTTCAAGATCCTGCATATAGCACATAATTTGGTGAATTCGCTTGCCAGTTCCCGGTTCTAAAAAATTGCAATTTAACTGAAAGTTTGCGATACTTGTCATGGTTGATATTAACATCTCTGAATGTTTTTAAAAAAACAAAACGTATTTTAACACACAGCATTTATTTTTGTTATTACGTAATTTGTTTTAGCTTGAGTGTTCATTTTCGTTTTTTGGCTTTTTGGTTCAGTAGCAGCTTTTTTAGCGCTTGGGTTTCCTTACCTTCATCATACCTGTTACGGCAATGGGGAGGGTGTAGTGAATCCTAGTTTGTTTTAGCGGGATAACAGGAGTTAGCTTAGCCGTAGGCTTGTAAACTCGTGCCCCCGTCACCCAGTGACTTTTAACCTACTTAGCTTGCTCTGTCATAGTCCATTTAATTATTTATTTCCTTTAAAATGGCGGCCTTGTTTATAGTTAGGCCACTTGTTATGGGTTCTATTATCAGTGTCATTGCGCCAAGGCGTCAAGATCAAGCACGAAAGACAAACATACAGTAGGCATTCACACTTAGGGATTTTCCCTCTCTATACTTTCGAGGGATTGTTGATATTAATTGCCGTCCCAAGCATGCCTGTTATCTATTGTTATGAATAACACTTATGTCAGGGGACCTTGTAGATCTGTATAAATACAACACACTTTTAGACAGATAATCAGAGGGATTCCGACCAGAGGGCATCGCCACCATCGCTGATACCGATGCTGCAGTCATCTTGACACTGATCCAGTCTTCGTGTCCCTGCGGAGTCTGAGATAGAGACCTCATTCCAAGGTAACGAGGGTTGGGGGCTCCTCTCATGGACACGGTTTTGGCAGATTAGGTTTAACGAACCCAGCTCTTCCTTTTTAGGTAGGAGGTTAGACCTACTCTCCTTAGGGTATTAGGGCTTATTCCATCTTTTACATATACATATATTTCTTTCATATATTGCATAATGGTGGGGGTCTTTATAACAATGACTCTCCTCTTTACAATACTGTTGCTTGGTATATTCATTATCCTAATCATTGCAGTTCATGCAACTTATCACAAATTGCAGTTATGTTGAATAAAAACTATTATAACTTTACTGCATCTGTGTTATTGCCTTTGTTTGTATGAGACATAATAAATCTGTGAGAAAAGGGTAATTTCCGTTTAACCACGACAACCCTGAGATATTGTATTTTGAGTCCATGCGTAAGAGACTGCTACAAATCACCTTTTACTATTGTGTTTTTGGTGAGGTACTGCTAGTAAGCCGGTAAGGTTTGGACAACAGTTACAAATAGTTGTAGGAAGAGACTTAGTCACCTACAACCGAAAGTACTGTCATCCTGAGACCAGCAGTCTTGCTCAGAGCAAGAGTCCAAACTACGACACAGGTCACAGCAGCACTTGCAGTGTAGGTCCTCTCCGGTTGAAGGCCAGGTAGCAAATGAGTGACCAGATAGAAAATGGCGGTCACGTCCGCGACGGTGCGTACGGTCACCGCCGGCGTACATCACCATTGGCCACTGTAACCCATAGGGCCCAATGACAACCAATGAGGAGTTTCACGGCGGTACTCAACCGCCTCCCCAAATGGCACACAACGTCAGCGGCATTACCTCATTTCCACATGTCCATCCACATAGGACAGGCGGACGCCATTTCAGGGGGGGCAGGCCATGGCACCTAACTGCGTCACAGTACACATAGGCACCAATTGGGCCTATTCAACAATATACTGTTACAGTCACAACATGCAATGCAGTGTGGTTTTTGGAAATGTGGAATACTGACCAGCTGCTCCCCGTTTTCCCCCCTAGATTACAACCGCTGCGGATGAATAGGAGATGGAGACATCCCCCCTTGTACAGACCCCTGGTGGACTTGGCAACAATGGAGGACAGGCACATTATCCTCACCTGTAGACTTGCCAGGGCCACAATCACAGAGTTGTGTGCCCAGTTGGAGCCTGACCTGATATCTGCTATTCCTCACCCCACTCGGATCCTCCCTCTTGTGCAATTCCTATGTGTGCTCCATTTCTTGGCAACTGGCTCCTTCCAAGTGACAGTGGGCTTGGCAGCAGGAATGTCACAGCCAATGTTCACAATAGTGCTGACCAGAGTGCTGTCTGCCCTGATTAAACACATGCACAGCTACATTGTTTTCCCCCAGGTGGAGGATTTGGCCACAGTGAAAGCTGATTTCTATGCAATGGGACATATCCCCAACATCATTGGGGCAATCGATGGTACACATATTGCATTAGCCCCCCGAGAAATGAACAGGTGTTCAGAAATCGAAAGAGCTTTCACTTCATGAGTGTGCCTGGTGGACCTGTACATCTCCCATGTCAATGCAAAGTATCCTGGGTCTGTGCATGATGCCTTTATCCTGGGGAATAGCAGCATCCCATATTTGATGGCTCAACTTCAGAGGCACTGGGTGTGGCTAATAGGTGAGCCCTGGTTTCCACCCAGTGGATGTTGGTGTATGGTCTAGTGGCAGCGGAGGTGGAGGGCTGTTCATCGGTGTGGCTAGTGTCAGGGGCCCGGTGGTGTGCCACTGCCTCACTTATGGTGTTGGCCATGTCTGCCAGCACCCCTGCAATGGTGACTAGGGTGGTGTGGATGTCCTTCAGGTCCTCCCTCTTCCCCAGGTACTGTCCCTCCTGCAGCCACTGGGTCTCCTGCAACTTGTCCACTATCTGGCCCATCGTCTCCTGGCATGCAGATGGGGTGGTACAAGTAGTAAAGAGTTGATTTACAGGAGTCCAGTCCTCCTGCTACTCCTGCCAGGCCCCCAGGATGCATTATTGATAAGACTTGCTCCTCCCATGTTGTTAGTTGTGGGGGAGGAGGTGGGGGTCCACCGCCAGCCCTCTGTACAGCTATCTCGTGTCTTGCTACCAAGGAACACACCTTCCCCCGTAGGCCGTTCCACCTCTTCTTGATGTCTTCCCTTGTTCTGGGGTGCTGTCCCTCGGCGTTGACCCTGTCCACGATTCTCCGCCATAGTTCCATCTTCCTAGCAATGGATGTCTGCTGCACATGTGATCCGAATAGCTGTGGCTCTACCCGGATGATTTCCTCCACCATGACCTTTAACTCCTCCTCAGAGTATCTGGGGTGTCTTTGTGGTGCCAGGGGTGTAGTGGGTGTGGTGTGTGTGAGGGTGTGTGGGGTGATTTGTTGGGGTGTGTGCTGTAAGGTGCCTGGATGGTGTATGGGGGATGGTGTTCTGTGGCTCTGGTTCTGTGGGTGCTCTTGGTGTCTCTCTCTCTCTGTTGTAAATTCTTTTTAGTCATAAAGGGTTGTGGGTAGTGTGTGTGTGTGTTTTATATTGGTGTGTGTATGTGTGTCAGGTGTGTGTAGTTTGAATTGTCCAATATAGTGTTGTTTTGTTAGGTTGTGTGTATTTTGAGTGCAGCGGTATGTACCGCCAATGGTTTACCGTAGTTGAATGTCCACCGCGGTGATTCGTGGGTCAGAATGCTGTGTCATTAGTTCTGTTGGCATAATGGTGTGGGTTTTGCTACCGCCAGTTTATCATTGACCTTTGGGCTGGCAGACTTGTGTGTGTGGCTGTATAGTGACGGATTGCTATGGGTGTGTCATAACATGGGTAGCGGTAAACTGCTGCTCCGGCGGTATGTTGGCGGCAGTCAGCATGGCGGTAAGCGGGACTTACCGCCAATGTCATAATGATGGCCTATGTGACTAGTCTGTCAATGTGCCAGCCAACCAGTAGGCCCAGTACTAGTCACCTAGTGCATAAAAAACCTGTTTCTGTGGTATATGTTGGTTTAATTAACTCATTATCACTTAGGGCAGGGATGGCATTGGATTAAATTAAAAATGTTGGTTATTGTCTGTATTTAATGATTTTTCCTGCAAAAAGTGTATATGAAGGGTTATATTTGATGCCATAGGAGGATGTCTGCTGTTGTAAAATGTCTATAGCTCAGTTAATTTTCTTTTTTGGCATTGCTGAATTAATGGGAATGTTTTTCTTCAGTGTTACCGTGCCTCCTTTGTCTGGCAGGTGTATGTGTGTGTGTGTGAGCGTGTTTGCCAGAAGCCACCATTTGTATCATTTCTCCATGGGCCATTTTGTGTAGCCTTTAGCTATAGGCCTGAATGCTTATTTTGTTTTCCATGCCTCCTTGCTTGTTGGCTCACCATGTGGCCAGTGGACATTTTGTACAGCCAGCAAGTGTACTTACATGTGTTCTTTGCTCTCCATGCAGCTTTGCTCATTGTAGTTGTTTGACTATGTAGCCATAGGTCATTTTGTGCATGCTAGCCAGTGTGCTTTTGTCATAGGCTTACATGTGTTCTTTGTTCTCCATGCCTCCTTGCTTGCTGTTGTTGGTTTGACCATGTGACCAGAGAACATTTTGTGCATGCCAGCCAGTGTGCTTTTGCCAAAGGCTTGCATGTGTTCTTTGCTGTTCATGCCTCCTTGCTCTCTGTTGTTTTTTGACCATATGGCTGTCAGCCATTTTTTGGTAGCCAGCCAGTGTGCTTTGCTGGGGGTGGCATCAGATATCGGTTTAATAATATGCTTGAGGATCATAGTGGTATATGTATATTATGAATATGATTATGATGAACAGTGCTTTATATTACATGATTTTTTTGCATTTTCACCTGCACCTCCTTGCCTCCCAATAGGTTTCTCATACTCCCACAGTACAAAGATCAGCAATTATTTTTTTTAATTTATTTTTTATAAAACAAATGTTTAAATAAGTTTTATTTTTTATTTTAATTTTAATTTGTGATTTTAATTTTTAATTTTATTTTTTAATATTTATATTTATTTCATTTCTTTTTATTTTTGCTGATATCGATGATCCATCCACCCCTCACTGACATAGATGCACAGCCACACAACATCATTCATTTTTTTAAGGATTAGTCCATTTCCCCCTGGACCGCTGTGCCTGCCATAGGCGCATCCGAGTCTTAATTTTTTAATGGATATTTTCAATTTTCCCATGCACCTCCCTTACTGCCACAGGTGACTCTCTTGGAATAGATGCACATAAAGCAAAGACTAGTTACATCTGTAGATTGTTATCCTGATTGGAAATGATTTTCCAATCAGGATTGGATATGGTGGACCGGTGTGGTTTTAACATGGTTGGACATCTTGTTGTTAATTATTTAGGACAATAATATATGTAACTAACCACACTAAATTATATTTTCTTTGTCTGTACTAATTCAAACTGCAACAATGCCATTTTCATTAAATGTTATTTTTGCTTGTTTGCTTTTAGATGCACAAGAAAAGAGATATTATCCACAGTGCAAAAATCATGTGACACCAGTCCTCCATTCGCTTCCACCTTTGCATCTCAGTGCCACTGCCAACTGACAGCTTTAGGATGGCCCCAAATAAAGGTGCTGCCAAGAAAGTGACCAATGAGAAGAAGCAGCTTTCCACCACTGGTGTGACGAGCACAATCTTTTTCAGGAGACTTGTGAGTGCCGCACCAGCCTTTGGGGAAGAAGCTGGGAGCAGCACTCTTGCATCAACTGCACCACCCCAACCTAAGCCCAAGCCTATATTTGTCAGTGAGGCCGCCACTGCAATCATGGTGATGCCGAAGAGTGGTGATGTTGAATTAGATTTGTCCCTTCCGCAAAGTAGTACCAAATAAATTCAGGAAACAGAGTGAAGTGGACAGCAGCCGCAGCCAGCAATAGTATATCTTCCTGAAATAGAAGCAGAACAGGAGGTTGAGCTCCCTGCCAAGCTACACCCTCTTCTTTTGGAATCATTGACTCCCAGACCTCCTGCAAGATGATGATGATTGGGACATGGTTTGGACCCCGGCAGAGTTTAGGAGATGCCAGGAGAGGCAAGAGAAAAGTAAAGTTGCTGAAAGCTTTAGCATTATGAAGGGGGATGACGCGGCTAATGACGAGCCAATCATTGTTGTGGAAGTGGGCACAGAGGAGACTGACATTACCCTTCCAATTCAACCTGCGTTGAGGGACGTGGCACAGGTACCACCGCCAGCACCAGCTCCCATATTTGTAAGGCCCCTGCTGAGACATGCTTAAAACCCCTACCTCAGTAGATATATACAGTGCAGAGAGGCAATTGACAACCCATTGACCTACCTCTACTTCTTCTTCAGGCATTCGCACTGGCACACTAAGAAAGTACTCCTCCCCAGTTTGGGACTTTTTTTGATTAGCAAGCAGGAGGAGAACATTGCAATATGCTTCATTTGCCACAAGAGTGTTCGTCGAGGTAAGCCAGGTTCACACTATGGTACTGGAGGCCAAACAACCCATATGAAAAAAACATCACACAATCTGGTGGGAGGAGCACCTTAAAATACTTGCTGAACTTGGTGATGGTGAAAGTTAGGAGAGTGGGGAAACATCAGCTCCAATCACAGTGGGAGGTTATGAGGAAAAAGAGGGTGACATCTTTCGACAAAGCAGCCCTGTCTCCAGCCGTGCACCCACCTCACCTGCCTCAGCGACCTCAAAATAGCACAAGAGTCAGATGTAGATGCCACTGCATACAGTGACTGCCCCAAGGCTCACATTGATTCTACCACCTCCTTCTTCTCGGAAGTCACCTGCGTCAGTGGCCCCAGAAAAGAAGAAAATCCAGGCTACTGTTACAGGATTGTTTAGACAGGAGGGGCCCTATGACCGCAAGCACCCAAAAGCACGTTTGTTCAATGGGAAGCTGGCTAAAAATTTTTACCGCTGTACCTCCTCCCTTTTTCTGTTGAAGGAAAGGGATTTTTAGAGTTTGTGGCACCCATCTGCCTGAAAGGGAAGGTTCCAAGCCAGACCCATTTTGCCTGAGTTGCTGTTCCAGTGCTCTATCATGATGTGCTGCAATTGATTGGACAAGATTTGCAGCAAAGTGCTGTTCGCACTATCCACCTGCTAAAAGACATGTGGATCAGTTGTCAAGCAACTGATTACATGTGTATCATTGCACACTGGATCTCCTTTGCATGGGTTAGGTAACAGCTATCTACAGATCTCATCCCTGGAGATACTTTTAAGTGTGATTGGCATGCATCAGCAGCCATGTTCGCCATGGACAAATCCCACACATCTGCAAACATCTTGGAAGAGTTTGCAAGGTTTTTTAATGGCTCCAACGAAGGTCTCAGAGTTGGATATTTTGCCACAGACAATGGCAAAAATATAGTCAAGGCCATGTCAGATGGTGGCTATGTCACAGTCCTTTGTTTGGCGCATTGCATCAACCTATTTGTGCAGGACTTTCTAAAAAAAAGACAGTCAGCAACATACTGACCAACTGCAGAATAATCTGCACTCAGCCATTGTTTTATAGCCTGGAAGCAGTTCAGGATTATTCAGCATGCTAATAGAGTACCAGTTAAAGTCCTCATAAGGAGGTGCCAACACTTTGGACCTCGACCTATTACATGTTGCAACGTCTGTTAGAGTAGTACAGGTAGATCAATGACTCTGCCATTCAAAGAGTAAGGGAGGAAGTTGGAAAAAATATAACCATTGATGCGGACAAATGGGGCCTAGTCAAATGCCTGACACAGATGCTACTCCCTTTTGAGGTTTCCACACAGGAAGTTAGCAAGGAGGACAGTATGATGGGCCAGGCTATCCTGTTGTTGCATCTGTTACAGGACCAGTGAAAAAAGGTGTCTGAAAAGTTTGCACTTGCAGGTGTCAACAAAAAAGTGTATGCCTTGGTTGAAAGCTTAATTCTTTGCTTTGCTGTTAATAAAGAGCTGCAAAATAGACATCATATTGTCCAACGAGTACAACTGTGCCACACTAAACAAATTGTGGCCACTTTCAATCCTTTTCCTGAAGGAGATGTTTCAAAATACAAGCGTTGGATTGTTGAGCAAGCCAGAGACCTAGAAGAAGAATGGCTGGAATTTAGAGTCCTACTCCAAAGTTCTGGGGTGCCGCCTTCAACTTCCAGAGAGGGCAGTCTTGTCTCACAGCATCCAACACCTCAACAAGAACACCGGCAACCACCACGACAACAGGAATTGAAGAATTGGTCCGAACCTCTGCATTGGCTTGGTTTCAGGTGGCAGGTCTTAACTCCAGTGCAGAGGCAAAGACAAAAGAGTTTGATCAAGTGGCAGCACCAATGACCATTCAGAGGATGTTCCAGGAGTATCTGGATGACCCAAAAGAGGCCCATGTGGATCAAAACCCATTGGTGTACTGGTATGCAAAGATACAAAATGGCCAGAGATCAACCAGCGGGCAATAAAGTATCTGGCTTGTCCGGTAGCCAGCGTATCTGCTAAGCGTGTGTTCATTGCGTCTGGCACAGTTGTCACAGTGACAAGGACCAATCTTGATCCTCAAAATGTGGAGAGATTGACTATGATCAAAATGAACCAATATTTCATACCACACAATTACATTGTTCCTGAAACAGCACAGGAGGAGGATGATTGGTCAGAATCAAGTGTGTTATGTGAGCAACTTCTGGGTGAACCACCTGAGTTTGAGGGCAAACTCTCCTTCTCTGACTGGGTATGCCACCATAGTACTTTTTAATTATTTTTTCGCTTAACTTCTTTTTTTGCCAAACAATAAATAAATAAATATACACATAGATATACATACATATATATATTTATATGTATATATAAGTATATGTATGTATTTCCACAATTGACAAACTCCAATATGTTGCTTGCATCAAATAGGGAATACCATTGTGTACCTACCACTGTGCTTGGATCAGAAGAGGTAACCATTGCAGCAATGAGTGATGATATATTATTGAGTGATTGTGAGTGATGATTGATGATTTATGTGGTGACAGGCAGGGATTGTGTTCAACTAATTTGCACACTTGATTTTGATGACTTGCAATGTTTTAGGCGATAATTTTTACTAGAGGTGATTGGTCCTTTCAACTTTAGCAAAATGTACCTGCAGGGTCCACTCCTTTCTTTTTGTTCTTCAGAGACCATACCTGTCAATTTAGTTAACAAATACAAACCTACACAACAAAATACACCAATTCTGTTTCTCTATTTGTTCTTCAACAGCAGTGCACTACAGGTCTATCTCACATGGGTTGGGACTGGGATGGAGTTACTCGGAGTCAAAAGGCAGATGGAAGGAGTCAGGGTGGGACTACCTCAACAGACAGAAGAAGAAAGTTATCAACCTCAAAGGGAAACCATGATGATGAAAACTCTGAGGCCTAGTACTCAGCTCTGTAGACCGGAGGGAGATACACTTATGTGGAAAATGCTGCTGAGTGTGTGCTCTGCACTGATGGCTCAAACATTAACCTCTTCCTATGTTCTTGTTCTGGCTCTGAGTCTTCTTGGTACACTCCTCATGAAGCGTACCTACCTTCTGACCTTCTCTTTGACTTTACAATACAGTTTCTGCTTTACAATCTGCAGGCCTTCTGCTCTCGTGCACGAACGAAAGGCGAAAGCTCAACACTCCTGCTTACCTACCAGACTGGTTCAACCAGGAACCCAAGAGTGACAGACATTCCAAGAAAAATGCAGATGCTCTACCCAATTTGGCAATACAGTATCATTTTTCTTTAAACAATCATTTTTTAGAAGTGTATGGGTTCACTTCACTCGTCCATAACTTGTAGTTTTTTAAACCTAGATGACAGAACATTAAGGTATATAATAATTTAGGGCTCTGGGGCTGAAGGACTGTTTGCAATGCATTTACTACACCGTGTAATACTCATTTCATCATTTCCTTCCTCAACATATTGATGATTGTGTGCTGCTGATCACCCTGATAAATCGTGTCATTATGAAGTATTTAGGTTTGTCACACCTTTCCCCAAATCCCCTTTCCCATCCATTCATCAACTCCCCAACCCCCTCCCCCATAGCTGTGTGATTTATGGATGTGTGACTTAATTTAACACCATAGATGGATCACACAGTTGGTGGGGAAGCTGTGGTGAAAGTGACAACTTACTGCAGGATCTTCTATTACCTGAGCAATAGTCCACAGCTGCCCCAATGACCAACCCACTCATCATTCGATGATCACACAGTTGGTGGGGAAGCTGTGGTGAAAGTGACAACTTACTGCAGGATCTTCTATTACCTGAGCAATAGTCCACAGCTGCCCCAATGACCAACCCACTCATCATTCGTCAACATCATCATTCAGACCTTGTGTTGTGTTTGTGTAAACGCTTAACTGTAACCACTCCTGACTGAGTACACTTCTCCTGACTCAAAGATTTTGTAAGATTAGCTTTAATTAAATACTAGATCCCCATTGCTCAGAAGAAGTTACTATTGCTAGTTTTCGTTATCGTATCAGGTTTTCTCTGTTGTGTCATGGTGGTAGTCTGGTCTCAGTCTTTCTAAAGTTATGATATAAATAATATAACCCACTGTCTCCGTGTTTTCTTTCAAGCTAGTTTCCTGTCATGGATAGCGCTTTCATTAATTCTACAGTTGGAGTTCACCTTGGTGGGGGTGGGACCTCGCTTGTGATTCTTTTCCTTCCCTGTTAGTGCAGGATCCTGCTACTACTACGACTACCACCATAAGATGGCACCTTGGGAAACCCTGCAGTAAGAAGAGAGATGTGGCAGCCTTTGCTTTCTCTATTCAGGTAAGAGAACTACAGAGTGAAGTGAACTTGTTTAGTTAGTAACTAACTTCTACTTAAGATGTTGTTTGTGTTTTTCTTGCTTGTTGTAGGCAATATTGGCAATGGCAAGGATAGTAGGGACAAGGATTGAACTAACTGTTAACTACTTTTTTAAGCAGATTTAAAAAAACAGGCCATGCCGTGCAAGTATAACACCAAAATAAATATTTGATAAAGTAAAATAAACGATTCCCCTTTTATTTTTTTTAACAGTTATAAAACCTATCTTTCCACCCACAACACCCACAACAGGCCCACACTTCTCCACAAAAAATCACTCCATCCCCAACCAATTTCTAAAGAAAAATTAGGTGTGGAAAGTCCAATCCTCTGCTCCAACTGCCTTTCCTGCCTTCTCTACCCACAACAAATGTCCCTCTCACCTAAACAAAAATGAAAAAAGGGTTAAAGAGGGTTTCTCCACGCAGGTCCAGAGATCATCTAGGCTTCCCATCCTGTGGTCCGGTCGCTAAAGTCGTTGCAGGACATAGCACTGGAATATGTCATCATAGCAGGAGGGGGGAGCAGTGGTCTCACGTGAACAGGTGGCTGCCAGCTAGTGGCAGCACATTGCCGCTAGAAGGCTAAAGGCACTGGTGGCTGGAAGAACATGGGCCAGTGGTCAAGGCAGCTGCCTTATACTTCTCCTCCTCCTGCAGAGCCACCAGACTCTGGTACTCTAAACGAATGGCTTTCACCCTTTGCTGCTACAGCCAGGATGCTATCTCTTGGCATGTTGGTGGACACGAGGAGTAGCTACATCAAGAATCAAGAGAAAAAAGAAAAAAGACAAATTCTAATCAGTGATTTATTTAAACACTTGTTTAAAGTTTTAGTGGCACAGTAGCAGTACATTGGTGGTCCCCTAGGGCCATTGGTATTTGAGGTGATTGATTACCAGCCACAGGGACATTTATTTTACCGACACATGCTTTACTGTAGTTGACAAATGTCAAAAGGGAAACATTTAAAGAGGCATGAATCCATTATAGAAGCCTGAAATATATGAATCACTTGTCCAGAAAAATGAGGCACATGCCAAAAATGGCTTTTTCAATTGTTTTGGTAGGCTGGGACAAAATCAAAGAAAGGATAAAGGACTGAAGCACTAGGAGGAGACTGAGTGTGCACTGGGAAGGAAGGGAAAAATACCTTGTTTTCAGTTTGCAATGTATTGAAAACTTTGTAAATGCTGCAGTAACTGAAGCAGACACACATTGCACAGGCAACACTATTGTTCTGCTCAATTGAACCATGCTGTAGTTAGATCATATCATGGGTGAATAAATGCCATGGGCAGGGAGGTGATGAATGATAATAGATAGGACGATACATAGCTTGCCTGCTTAACAAATACTGTGAATTAAGGGAGTAGACAGAAAATTAAAATACTCACCACTTTGAACCAAACCTTCACTAACCCATTAAAGCAAACAACGTAGGTGAAAATGTTCCTCTCCAGAAGAGCTCCCTTATTTCTTCATCCAAACAATCATCCATTCATACTTTCATTGTTCTATTCAACTTTAGATAGCCACCATTTATGCTTTAGATTCTGTCATCCAGTGTTTCACCATTCCAATCTATCCATCCATATATCCACCATCCATCTATTCACCTATTCAACCTTTCAACCATCCTTTCACCCATCTATCCATTTGCCTGCGCATCGTTACCCATACTGTAACCCATCCGAGCATCCTATTACCCACCTACCCATCACCCATCCAGGCATCCTTTCACCCATGTATCATTTCATCCCCCATTTCACCCACCCATGCTTCTCCTATCACCCACCTATGCATCCTGCACGTATTACACACATCATCTCACTCAAATACCATTTCACCCATCCTTTATTTTAACCATCCATCCTTCTTTCCCTTTTCCATCAACCCATCTTATGTAGAGTTCCTTATGAGCTTTTGTCTGCTGAGTTGCAGAAACAAGAGGCCATTTAGGACTCAACCACCACTGTAGCTGCCAAAGGGGGTATCACGACACCCTTGCAGGGAGTATACTCATAATTGTCAATAAGCAAACAGTGTGACTTACCAATGCCCGTCCCTACTTCTGTTGGACCCCCCTCCAACTTCTGCAGTGTCTGGTGCACTGATGCTTCCGCTGGCCCCGACACTGGTGGTTGGTGTGGCTGGAAAAAAGCATTACACATTTTAGATGCCAGATACGCCACCCCTTATTATTATTTAAGAGCAAATTCAACAAAATACAACCATAGTAGATTACTACAGGTCTATCTTCTTCTATCATTGACTTTAGGAATTTCTTTGGTTACTTATGTTAGAAAAGCCAGGTAGTCAAGTCAAGGCAGCCCCAAATGTCTCATACTGGAGGGGCAGAACTAACTCACTGAAGTGCAATGAAGGGGTGGAAAAATTGGTCAATGAAGGACATATGGTGAGGTCTTCATTAGCAAATGCAATGGGACTGTCCTCATACTACTTTGCAGCCATGCTACACTGTCATCAAATCTGCTGGTATCTTATGCTACTATATACATGCATGATAATACATACAGCACAATATTGAGGGGTCCACAATAACCATCACCACTTTCTCATTTTACTGTTTGAGCATGAGCAAGGAAAAGAAAGTCTTCTCCATAAACATGTGTAGAAAATCTTACATGGGCTTGCAATCTTCACGGTAGAGTACCTGTCCTAAAATCTGTTTTCTTAGTCTGACAGTACCAGTCCAGAAGATATTTCATGGGAGAGGGAAATCTTGCTAACAAAGCAGACGAAAGCCTTGGACCAGTACAGACAGAGGAAGTCAGCTACAGAAACTTGAAATATAGAAAAAAAAAAGAAAGATAATACAGGGATAACAATAATTTAACATATTTTGATAGAACAAAGATGAGTAGGAAAAAAGGAGACAGGCACAGTAAAAAAATGAAAACATATTCTAAATGGTTAGAGATAAAGGTAAAGGAAATAACAATAATAAAAATAATAAAGCAGGAGGAATTAGTGGGTACATTAGATCCCGCAGCTTCAGTATTGGTGGTGGCACACCTGGCTCCCTGACTTACCTCTGAATTGATCCTGTTCCTTCTTGCCCTTGGATGCTGAGGTAAGACATAAGGAAAGTTAAATAATATATTAGTGGTACAGTTAATCTCCAAAAAATATATAGTGACAGGCAAAGGCAAACACAGTAACATTGTACTTTTCTAAATAAAACTACATTCTATTCCTAAACCTAAACTATATTTGACACTACCAATGCATTGCAACAAATATATTGATATTGATAATTTTATACAGCACTCAAATGCCAGAAGACGTCTTGGTGCTGAAAACTACCACTGACTTATGTAATTCTAGGGGAAACAACCTGATTGGCCAAACAAATTAACCCTCGCTAGCTATGCGGGAGAATAGCCAAGTTTTAAGCAGTTTTCTGGAGCCACCTTTGATGGGACAACTCAGTCTCCTGTCACGTAGGCTTTCATTATTCTAATGAGACTACTGGATTTTGAGCTGCAGGATTGCCAGCAGTATGGGAGTACACAATGACAACCATAGGCAGTAGATGTTTCAATAATATTATAATGAAGCGACTGCATCTTAGATAACAAAGCATGGGCTGCAATAATCAGGACGATACAGCATGACAAGATTAAAATGGTGACAAGGAGAGTAAAGCATAGAAATAACTTTACCATATTGTCACTAGAGTCAGTAGACTAATTCCTACCTAGTCCATAATAGAGCACACCGTGTTAAGCTCTAATTTTGCCCTTCAAGTTTCCCTGGGTAAGACATCATCTCCCATACCTGAGCAAAGGCTTGAAGTCTGCATAAGCAGCTGTAGCGAAGCATTTGTCAATCAGCATACAGTTGTGGTTCTCTGGCTGGAATCTCCCTCTAATGTGTAAGGGACAGGGAAGTGTTTTCATAATAAAACAACTGATGTTCTAAGAAAATGTCCCTACATATGAATGTGTGTTTTTCTATGAATGTCAGAGACAAAACTTGTACCACATTCATCGCCAACCTGTCTTACTACAGCCTTGAAAGAAGCACGGAGTGATCAAGAATGTCTTGTTTGAGAACGCAGTGCTGGCCTGGGCAAAAACAGCTAGACAGAGTAAAATAAAACAAGACCGCAAAAGTGGCTATTGTAAGAATAATAAAATGAAGCTGAATAAAATATATCTAGGTTAAAGTGCACAGCTGCGGGCCGGGTATACGAAAATAACATGCATGGAGCTATGACTAAAATAGCTACACAACACCCTCCCCTTGTCCGTTGAAGGTGGTTCAAAGCCCAAATATATATAAAAGCTTCTAAAACTCAATCTAAGATATACATGTAAAAAATGTCAATAATAACAAGTTAAAGGGACACATGAGCATATATAAAAGGACAATTTAAAATGTTAACATGTGGCATAAAAGGACCGAATTTCAAGAGTCAGAATTAGTTTTAGAATGTCCAATCGAGTCCGGGACAATGGAGGTCAGGAAATCTTCCACTTCGGCAGGTGTTAACGTTGGAAAGGCATCACTGAGAAGAACCAATGAGCAGCCATGTTCCATAGCCTGAGCCTCAGCCAAGGCGGCATCCCGTGGTGTGCCCAATAATGAGTTAAGAGCCGCATCCTCCAGGAAGGGCAACTCATAAGCAGCTTACCGTAGCAAATGCACCCTCAACACGCATGTCTGTTAATGAGCCCTCAGCGAGAACATCAACAGATCTGCGTCCAATGAAAGCAAGAGCTGTGTAGAAAGACAAGCTTCCAGTGCGTATTCGAAAGAGCACCAGAGGCACCGAAACACGGGCTGCACACAATGCAAGACTGGTCTGAATGACAGGGACCAGCCACACTTCAATTTTTCCAGGAGTGTTGCTCCAAAATAGTGCATCATTCGTTCACGACAAAGCTGTGCTCATAGGAGCGCTCTCATTCCTCCTTGTTGTGGCGGGACATCCATTGAGCATAAAAAATAGCAACAGCAAAATGCCAACTATTATAGCCAAAGTTATTGGAAATCCCCCCAAAATACTGGAGAATATTGAGTGAATGGCTGATGGTATTAAACCGAATATGGAGGAGAAGGTGTGAATGAAACCAGAACCAACAGCCTTAAAGAAATGTGCGATTCCAGTAGTACTGGACACATTAAATATTTGTCCCACAAGTTCACCAAAGTGTCTCGGAGAGTTGGTACTTAAAAGGGACTGTATCTCTGCTGACGACCTTGCCACTTGAAGTGCATAGGTCTCGCGTGCAGATGTGAGGGCCACATGTTTTTGAAACAGTAAAGCTTTGAGTCTGCTCAATTTGTCAAAATTCACATTAGAAGTAGCATTATGAGGCCAAATGTCAGCTACCTCCTTTATTCTAGTGGGAGGAAAAAGTACGTTCCCACAGCATGTAACAATTTTAGAGACCGAAACAACATAAACTATTCCTGCTCGCATCCCACAACAGTCTTCACCATAGTTGCCATTTGAAAGCACCTGGAACGTAGGTCTAATCAAGGGGACCGGAACTCCCTTCAGATGACAAGCCAAGTTTGCAGCAGACGCGTTACACGCCCCATGCAAGGACAGCTGTTTAGAAAACATTGAATGGCTAACAGAAGTCTTGCATTCACTACCGCTAAGAAAGACCTCTTTCATGCCACTGAGACATTTGACTAGAAGGGTAGCTCCCACACCTCATGGATGTAACTATCTCCCAGCCTTTCATATCTGCCCACCGGAATGTGTTTTAAACAGGAGGTGAATTGAAGTGTGGAAATAGGCAGATTAATGACCCCGTGTATTAACCACCCAGCAGATGGTATTTCAGCCACAGCAGAAGGCAACTTTTCTAACTTTTAGATGTTTAGCATGACATAAGTCGCTTCTTTCTTAGCTAATAGTTGCTGTTGTGGTGTTAAAGTAAATGTGGAAAATATTTCCCTTGTGCTGACTTGTTGCCAGGGAACGAGACCTGCGTTAAGTGCTTGAAGTGTCCAACCCAACTGCATAATGGACCTTAGTTGACTCTGTCCATGGTGTAAGGAAGACATATCTGTTTGTGTGAAGTCTATAGCAGAAGAAACAATGTTATTTACGGTGTCTATTCGGTCGGACAGGGTATTAATCCCATTATCTACAACAGCTAATGCTTTCTGTAAGTTTTCTTGGTCAATTTGCCGTAACGGGGCAGCAGCTGCTTGTTGGGAAATCTTCCAAATGTCATTACATACTTCATATAAGAAGTACTTTCTGCATTGTTTTCTGGGGCCTAACAGGCAATCCTGTAAGTCGGTGTTATTAGACAGGAGACTGAGGTGTTCTCTAACCGCATCTAGTGAGGAAGTTTTTAACCATTGCTGGCATAGTTTTCCTACACTGTATATTGTTACTATACCTGCATGTTCGGACGATATATAGCGAGGGTCCGGCCTGCTAGTTCTAAAACCCCTGTGGAGTTTATATAATGTTTATGACACCCATTGGTATCTATTGGCCACAATAACCATCCACCAGGAGGTGACAGTGAAACATTAAACGTGCCATTCTGGACCCATTCATCGAGCTGATCTTCAGTTGCGATTTACATATTTTTGCCATTTATAAAATTTTGCAGGTGTAGGAATACTGGGCGTGTTCAATTACTTAATCTTTGCTAAACCTAAACAACTTGTTTGTTGTACAGTTTCATTTAAAAATATCATTTGAACAGGTATCAGGCATGCTCTGAACAAAGATTTCTTCCCCAGTATTTTCCAATGTCTAGTTCCTCACACGCTTTTTAAGTCAATCGACTTTAGCCAACATTCATAGCCTTCTTTGGTCAACCGGGAAACAAAGGAATCCAAATAAATACATTTCCTATTTGTCAATAGTATGCGTACATTTACTGTTGGTGGCAATTTAAAATAATACGACTCAGCATTTTTAACATTGTGCCCAGAAAAATATGTAAACTTTTCAGAATATGTTTTAGAACTCCCTTGAGGTGGAGTTGGACAATGTTCCCATTGTGTGTAATTAAAAACAGTCTTTGGGGTACTTGCTCTGTGGATGAAATGGTACCCATAATAAATATAGCAAAACACATCACCATAATTCTCTTTAGATTGATAAACATCTTTGTTTTCAAATACAGTATAATACTGCAATTCAGTCACCATAGAATCAACTGTTTTCACATCCCAATCATCAGAAACAACTCTGGGTATTATTATATCGTTCTTTGAAAGTTTAAATACATGTGGTATTTGAATGACCTCTGTGAGACAGTATATATCAAATGTTACTTTATCCCAATCAATCCCATCAGGAATTGGTATGAATGAAATTTTCACAAATGACAAGTCTCTGCGGATCTTGTGAGAAGAAAACTGTGGTTTCAGGACCTCATCCACCAGTTCAATTGTTGAGTTTTCAGGAAGAAAATGACCATGTATTAATAAAAAGAAAGTTATGACAAACCTAATCCAAAGTAGGAAAGCTAGTACAGTCAAGGAAAGCCACAGATAGTTCCATGGAATAATAAAGTAAGTTGCTTTAAGCCAGTTTATCAGCTTACGTTTTTTTGACAGTTCAGATGTCGAAGAGGCGAACGAGTCCGAAACGTTGTCATTAATGTCAGCAAAGTATCCAGAAGCAGTCCGAGCAAAAACTGGAGTCATATCTGTAGGTGGAGTGGGTATTTCCTGCGGTGGCTCAGAGTAAATGGTGCCATCTGTCTGTGTTGAAGTTGTGTCAAATCCATCAGTTATTTCAGTATTATTTGATGTTAGTGGAACCAATGCAAAATCATTTTTCACCCTCTCCAAGCTTGGAGAGGTGTCAGTGTTGCTGCTTACAACTTGTAGAGGAACTTCTTGACCAGTAGTAAGAGGGATTCTGGAACTACTGGTTGTTCCTCTTGGTCTGCTGTGCAGGATCGGCCACATGATGTAGTTGGTCGATAGAGACAAAACAATTTTCTTTGGTACCTGCCATCGGTGGTAGAATGACAGTTCTGATACTGTGTATTCCCAAAACTGGGACTGGTGCACAATAAGAAGAGCCAAAATCCTTTTTCACAGCAACCTTTTCATATACTAGATCCCCAACTTTAGGAATCCAGCCTGTAGGCGTTATAAGTGATCCTTAATTCCTGTGGAGGCAGCACTGGCAGAAGCGTTGTCATCACGGAACTGTTACAAATCCTGTAATTCAGTGACACATTCATTTATGTCAAAGGGTGTTTCTGCCGCTTCCACGCCAGTACCATCAAGAGCTGGAACATACATTTAAGTTCTGAACAGGCACTCATATGAAGTACGACCCCCAAGGGACCATCTAGGCAGGTGGTTAAGTGCTTTCTGGACTCCATACAGGTTGTTAAGCCAACTATGATCCGCACCTAAGACTCTGGCTGTTAAGGATTGCTTTAAATCACGGTTTAATTGATCCACAACACTGTTTACCTCGGGATGAAATGGAGACGAGTACTGGAGTTGGACCCCCAACAAAGCCATGGCGTCCCTGAATGCACTTGAGGCAAAAGCAGGGCCCTGATTGGAATGGAAAGCCGCAACTGCATATGTGTCGATAAAGACTTGCAAATCTTTAATAACAGTCCGAGCGTCAGCCGAGCATTGTGGCCACACCCATAGAAATCTGGAGCAAGAGTCAACAGTGACTAAAATGTATTTGTATGCACTGTGCGGTGTTAGGGGACCCCAATTGTCCAAGTACACACATTGTAAAGGTTTATTGGAAATTAGGAGGGGTGTCTGCAGTGGACACTTAGCAGTGGAACCTTTAATTTGTTGGCAGATGTCACAACAAAGGACATACTGCTTGGCCTCTTTGTATAGGCCTGACCACCAAAAATGGGCTTGTAACAATGATATTGTAGCTGCCACACCAGCATGGGCAGATGCTGCCTCCTCATGAGCTGCTTTAATCAACTCTGGTCTTATATCTTTATTGGGAATTTCTCGAACCCTTACACCGGGTATCTTAACCCCAGCATTTAGGCAGCCTCCCATGCGGTAGGAATATTTAGCAGGAAATGCTTTTGGATAGGTCGTACCTTCAGCAGTAGATTTCACGACAGCCCATACGTCTTCATCCGATTTTGAACCTAAGCGAGTTAATGCATAACAGTGGCCGTAGCGACTGCTTACTGTGTGGCTTCATCAGCCAGTGTATTCCAAGCAATGTGGATTCCAACATGCTGGTGTCCAAGTGCATGCACAACATGGACATTTGGCAGTGTTTCCTTAAGATCTGCTACTTTAACCCAAAGTAATCTGTCTTTAATGGTGTTACCTTTAGAGTCTCTGAACCCAGTCTGGCGCCGGTGATGCAGGTATTCATTGAAGGACTGGACACAATAGTACGAATCTCAAACAATCAGTGTTAGCTGTGCAGGATCCGTATGTTCCAGTGCCATCACCAGAGTCTTTAGCTCTGCTAGCTGTGCTGTGCAATCCCCTAGGGTTTGCGTGTATGTATGTTGGGGACAAAATGTATTATCCTCAATTTAGCCACTTACGACTGCGCAAGCAGCGGAGTATTGATGCTTTGTGCCAATTGCAGGTTGTGTAGAGCCATCGGTGTACATGACTCTTTGATATTGATCAATAGGCAGTGTGTTTGCAGGAACTGGGTATTCTAGTTCATATTGTAAAAATTCTGGAGTTTGTAATTTTGGGCCAAAAATGTAGCCTACATCAGTGGCTGTCAAAGACGTGGCCCATTGTATCCAACGTAGATGTAATGCTTTAGCGTTGGGAACGCTGGCTTTGGTGACAGCCTCAAGGGCTGGGATTGGAGAGATGACGATAATGCTTTTGCCCTGAGCTAGAGATCTTTCTTTAATGACAGCCATCTGTACAGCAGTGAGTCTTTTCTCAGTGGGATCAAAGTGTTGTTCTGCTGCTGAGTACATGTGTGATTTGTTTGCCATCGGGACGGTCTCACCCTCATTAACAGTTACATAGGTGAAACCAATGGCACCAGCAATTACTCTGATCACCAAGTGTGTTTTATTGTCCTTTGTGTGTAGATGTTGTGCTGCAAGCATGTCTGTCTGCAGGTCTCTGAGAATGCGTGTGTGTTTGACTGTTCAAAATTTACTTGAAAAGCCAGAATGTATTAAGTCATATAAAGGTTTTATGCGTGTTGCATAATCAGGAATGTAAGTTCTGCCAAAATTTAGGAAACCCAATAGAGATTGGAGTTTTAAAATTGTATTTGGAGGTTGTAATAGTGCGCATTTTTCTAAGAATTGTGGCGCTAGGCTCTTTCCTTCACTCAATAGCTCATATCCCAGAAACAGGACGCTGAGGAAGGGTATTTTTGTTTTTTTGAAGTTGAATTTGTAGCCAAATTCAGCAAATCCCACAGCACTGTGGGCTACCCGTCTTAAATGTTGCAGCAATTCATCGTCCGTGAGGTAGATATCATCTACATAGGACAATGCTTCAGGGTCAATGTCGTGCTAAATTGCAGTCAGACGAGCTGCGAACAGTCCTGGATTGTTCTTGTACCCCTGGGGTAAACAACAGAATTCTTTCTGGGAGCCTAGTGCTCTGAAACTTGTTAAGTCTCTACTCTCAGATGCTATATTCTGGCAGAAGAAACCATTGGAAATGTCCAGTGTTGTTTTGTATTTTTTGCACACTATGTTGTTCATCAGTGCTGTGCTATGTGAGTTTTGTATAGCATATGTGCCTGTATGACTGTTTAAATGTCTGTAGTTCAAGAAATTCGGTATGAATGATCAGGTTTAGCTACTGGGAATAAGGGTTATTAATTGGGGAGACGCAGGGTTCAATTACGCCCTGATACTCCAGTTGTGTGAGAATTTCTCTCACGGGTGCTTTAGCATCATATTTTATTGGATACTTGGGTTGAGGTTGGGGTTGATTTTTAATAGGAATTACGTGGTAGGGGGAATCTGTGTCCCATCCTACGTGATTGCAATATAACGATGGTGCCTGTGTCGATGCCCAATCGATGGCGTAGGATTGTGCAAGCTCATCTGGAGCTAAGGGCGAGAAAGAAGGTTTGATAACATCTTCCCCGTATGGACAGGTACGGACAAATTCAGGTGGCCAATCTTGTTCGGCCAACAAGATATCGCATATGTTCACTACGCGATCCCAAAATATTGCGTCTAATGTGCGTTCAATGTCTCCTTCTAAATGTAGCGTTACTCTGTACACCCTATCAGGTGTGGAGACACGCATGTCTGCAGTTTCTACATGTAGAAAGTCATCAGTTGCTTTCACCTCCAGATGCTCTAGAAGATTCCGGCAGACTATTGTGACCTCTGCGGTGCTGTCTAGCAGCGCTAGTGCCAATGTCCTGTTCTTCAAGAGGACCCTTTTCTTGAGTGGGATGTCGAACTGCAACTGCTGCCACCTTTTTCTTTTTAAATTGTGTTTTTTGTTGGGGAGGTTTCTCTTCCTTTCTAACAGAAAATTCTGATCAGCGTTGTGATTCCTGTCTCGGTTTCACGTACTCTGTTCTTCGCTCTGACCGCCCACAGCTCTCACTGCCTTTTTCCGATGAGTCTTGCAGGGAACTAAATTGGCGTGTATCAGTATATTGATATCTGTCAGGCATTTTTATATTATCTCTATTTCTGAGATTATATCTATTCTGTGGGGTCTCCGTAAGCGGAGATTCTCCCCTTTCTTTTTTACGAGTTTGTTGTTTTTTATCCCACCGTTTCTTATTACCCTCAGGAGCCTCCTTGGTAAAATCTTTATTAGATTTACCCTGAAATTGTGGTTTTGGTGGTCTGGCCCGCAGACTATCTCAACCAATACTAGAGTAGGTCTCTGCGATAATCTTTGGCAACTCACGTTCTTGAGCCTGTTGAGGAACATCCCGGAGCCGCATGTGCACTGCTAGTGCGACTGCTTCCCCTTCAAGGTTACTTAAACTGATTGAGGATACTGTGGCAAAGTTGCCCATTAATTGCATCCCCAAGACTAAGGCCGGGGCAGCCTGGCATTCATCTTGAATTTCTTTCAACACTTCCGGTAAGTTGTCAAGTGTCAGTGTACCGTGTGCGGTAGTATAGAGCGCGGAAAATACTGTGCCCCATGTATTACAGTTATCTGCTGTGGGAACCATCCCAAATGGCAAGCATATTGTTAGTATTCTACGTTTATCCTGAGAACTGAATTTCTTCTTGTTTGGCGGGTACTTTACCCATGATCGAATGATCGGTTGCAGGATTAATACCTGGCGTCACTGCATGTGGTTACGCTGGAGCGGCACGTGCTGGGTTTGTATTTAATGTTTGCATTACAAACGGTACTAAACGTCTGTATATCGCTGTCAAATCAGTATATAAGCGACAGACTTCAGCTATTGATAGGTTTGCTACAGCAGGGTGAGATGTATAAGTGGCCAATAAAGGCCAGATAGGACCATCATTACTTAGAGGACCTAACCTAACAGGTACCTAACCTAACAGGTAAAATTGTGTGGGGTAGGGCACCATCAAGCCAATTATTATGTTCTTGATATGATAAAGGTATTTCTAAATATGCGTATGCTCTGTATTGTCCAGGTACGTTTGCAGGTGTGTAATGATGAAATGTATTTGTTTTCCCATCAACTGCTGCAAAAGTGACCCAAGAATAAAATAGTTCTGTTCTATATGCTGCTTCTGCATCAACAACAAATGTGACTGGACCCGTCTGGGCCGTTAGGCCATTTGCTAATAAATGTGCAGTAAGGGGCTGTCTCATATTGACTGCAATTGCTACCTGTTGCGGATTCGCCATAATGAATGGTAAGTTTGTTCAGAGGTAAGCACACCAAATGGGGATTATCTTTTTAGAGTTCAAGCTTGAACAACCTTCAGCGTCAGGTAGTTGTTCCCTACTTAGCTGAGTAGGAAATCCTCATTACCACAGACATCTCCGTATATAGTACTGAGGTGTCTTTGCATATAGTCAGACAGAGATACTCAGTAGGACCCAAAAATTAGAGCCCCGACGAAACATTGGCAGCCCCATGTCGCGTAGGCTCTCATTATTCTAATGAGACTACTGGATTTTGAGCGGCAGGATCGCCAGCGGTGTGGGAGACTGGGTCTGACTCACTACAAGTGACACCTGTCACCCCAATCCGGGTTTTGCTCTGGCTAACTAGCAGTGCCTCATCTTCCCCTAATGGCGGGGATGATTTGGCAGCCAAGCGCATGACATAGGTGATTTCTCAGGGAAACCGTGGTCACTCGGGTCTCATCTGTTTCTCTCAATTGCATTAGTCTCACATACACAATGACAACCAGAGGCAGCATATGTTTCAATAATATTTTAATGAAGCGACTGCATCTTAGATAACAAAGCATGAGCTGCAATAATCAGGATGATATAGCATGACAAGATTAAAATGGTGACAAGGAGAGTAAAGCATAGAAATAACGCTACCATATTGAGTCAATAGACTAACTCCTACCTAGGCTATAATAGAGCACAGTGTGTTAAGCTCTAAGTCTGCCCTTCGGTTTCCCCTGGGAAGACATCATCCACCGTGGCTGAGCAAAGGCCTGAAGTCTGCATAAGCAGCTGTAGCGAAGCATTTGGCAATCAGCATACAGTCGTGGTTCTTTGGCTGGAATCTCCCTCTAACGTGTAAGGGACAAGGAAGTGTTTTTATAATAACACAACTGATGTTCTAAGAAAATGCCCCTACGTAAGGATGTGTGTTTTTCTATGAATGTCAGAGACAAAACTTGTACCACGTTCATCAGCAACCTATCTTACTACAGCCTTGAAAGAAGCATGGAGTGAGCAAGAATGTCTTGTTTGAGAATGCAGTGCTGGCCTGGGCAAAAACAGCTAGATAGAGTAAAATAAAACAATACCGCAAAAGTGGCTATTGTAAGAATAATAAAATGAAGCTGAATAAAATATATCTAGGTTGAAGTGCACAGCGGAATGCTAAAATAACGTGCATGGAGCTATGACTAAAATGGCTACACAAAACTCCCTTTTCAATGCATAGATGCATATGACACATCACTGGGAGATTGTGATTGGGACTGTATGAGCTACATAAAGAAAGACACAGAGAACACTAACTCACTGATGTTACTTACTACTACTACTACCACTATCTTAGTGACAGGACAGAGGAGTCTGGATGACTTCTTAAATAATCAGGTCAAATGAACGCCAACGAGTACAGTTAGGTAGCTCTGAGCACCTGGATAGCTCAAACTGGATCACATAATGTTACGTAAATGGATCTTACCTCCGAGTGTGAGCAGCATGCTATTTGAAAAATAAATAGTGTAGTAAAACACAACAAATAAATATTTACTCACCAAGCCCCAACACCTCAATGCCCTGCAGGTTGAGCAGGTCCTGCTCACTGTCCAGTATGTCCACTCAGTGGTACGGTAACTGCTGCTGAATGTGGAGGACCTCATTGTGCCAATGCACACAAAGGTGCATCCTCCCCCACAGCAGCTGATGCTCCCGCAGGGCATAGCAACTTCCAGGCCTCCCACCTGCTGCCAGCATGGAGGGGAGGTGGCCTGCACAAACAAACACAAGTGCTGCCATGACCGACTTGTAAAAAATATTTTAGGTGTCACCTTTTGGTGGCGCTAACGATTATAAGATGTGCAGCTAGTAGCTGCACCGCCACCTCCACTCTTTCATCCTCCTCTGCCATGGCGCTGAGTGGTAAAAAAAAAAAAGGGAACGAATAGAAAAAGGAAGGAAGAAAGGAAAAACTAAAGAAGTAAAGAGAAAATACAAAAAGTACCAAATCGTTTCCACACATGCAAGAAAATGGCAAAAAGCGTAACATACAGAAACACAAAAACTCGCAGTGATGCCATAAAGGAAAATGAGGGGTAGATGAGTCAGATGGGGGGGACTGAAAAGATTAAGGGTGGATTCAAAACAGGGCGAGCATCAAAAACAAAATGACCGCACACTCATCACGTGCATCGCGTGGTGCTGTTTGCAAGCAGTTTACAGCTCGAGAACCTGTATTCAAAAACATAACCTAAATGGATGCATCGAGCCGCTCCACCTGCTCGCGGAATTCCGCTGAATTTGTGGGCTGCTCTGCGGGGTGTTCCGTATAACAGAACTCTGCAAGCTCCACCCAAGCCTAGAATACCGTATATGGTAGCGAGCAATAGTTAATGTAGTGTGGCTACCGAGTTCAATACACTGTGTATGAAAGTGAGCGAGATACAATATTTTGAATGTTTTGGTTCAAATATAAAGAAAAGGTAGAAGTACAAATTTAGGGGGTCATTACAACATCAGCGGTAAAAGCCGCTTACCGCCGTGCAGAAGACCGCCAACACACCGCTGCGGCCACGTAATTCCGCCACAGCTATCATGACCCACATCTCGGATTCCGCCGAAATTCAGACACCCACACAAGTCCGCCACACCAAAGGTCAGTGATAAACTGGTGAAAAAAAATCCTCCACGTCACGCCAACAGAAATACGCCCATGCTCTCACGACCCACGAATCCACGCAGCGGTCTTTCAACCGCGATATTCCATTGGCGGTACACACCGCCGCGCTCAAAATACACACACATCTCCAAAACACCGCCACATTGGACAATTCAAAATACACACACCTGATACACATACAAACACCACTCCCACACACCCTACACAATATAAAACACACACCCACATCACCCACAAACCCCTACGACCAAAACTTATAGACGAAGGCGACAGACAGAGAGCACAGCCCCACCACACAGAGGCACACAACACCATCACCCATACAACATTCACGCACAAAACACCACACACCACCACACATCACCACACTCATTAACACATACACCACCCCACACATCACCTACACCACCCCATGGCTCGCCAAAGACACCCCAGGTTTTCCGAGGAGGAGCTCAGGGTCATGGTGGAGGAAATCGTACGGGTAGAGCCACAGCTATTTGGAGCACAGGTGCAGCACACCTCTATAGCTAGGAAGATGGAGCTATGGCGAAGAATCGTCGACAGGGTCAACGCTGTGGGACAGCATCCAAGAAATCGGGAGGACGTCAGGAAGAGGTGGAACGACCTACGGGGGAAGGTGCGTTCAGTGGTCTCCAGGCACAACATCGCAATTCAGCGGACTGGCGGCAGACCCCCACCTCCTCCCCCACAACTAACAACATGGGAGGAGCAGGTCTTGACCATCATGCATCCAGAGGGCCTCGGAGAAGTCGGTGGAGGAATGGACACTGGTAAGTCAAATCTTAACTATCATATTCCCCACCCTACCTGCATGCTATCACACACCCCCACCCTTACCCCCTCCCCTATTACACCAACTCCTCACTAATGTACTAATATCACAAACCACACATCCCAACATCAAGCCCTGCATGACACAAGTAAGCATGGACACCCATCACTAAAGCATGCTCACTGCACATACCCATAACACCCCCCCAACCATAATCACACAAGCCCCCACACAGGAATGCTTGTACTGGGGTACACGCACACCCACCCATTGCACACCATGACACACACACATGCAATAATCATGCTCTTATACCCCTGCAGGACCACTACGTAAGGTCACCACACAGGATGGTCCAGACATCTCCACCCCACCCACAAAAGAGGCCCACAGTGACGACAGCAGCTCTGGCCAACTGGATCCAGATGACCAGCCCGGACCATCGTGGGCCTCCGGACAGTCAGTTCCCCTCGCACAGGCACAGCCCAACACTGACCTTCCACCCTCTGGTAACACCAGCACAGCACCCACCCAGCGGGCCCATACCTCCGTACCCAGGACACGTCAATCAGCTGTGTGTCCACCACTACAGGGAACCCAGGATAACCCACCACCCCAACAACAACAGGGACCTGGGGGCAGTGGTAGTGGGCACACGGTCCAGGGGACGGAGGCACAGGAACACAGGGGAACTGGGAGGGCTGCTTTGCGACAGGGGGCGGACAGGCCAAGGGAACCCACTCTCCACGAGGCCCTCTCCTCCATCATGGGAGCATACCACCACTCCCAGGAGACGATGGCGATGGTCCTGGCCACGTTTCAAGAGACCCAGCGCCTGCAGGACAAACAGTATTTGGGCTTCAGGGAGGAGCTCAGAACCATCAGCTCCGCCCTGGGCACCATCGTAGGGGTGCTGAAGGACATACAAAAGACCATGAGGGACACCGTGGCGCTCCAAGGGGCCCCTGACACTAGCATGGACGATGAACTGCCCACCACCTCCGCCGGCGCTAGTGGACAGGACGCCCCGCCACAGGACCACCACACCAGCACCCAACCCCCTGCAGACGGAGAACCACCCCGCAAGAGGTCCCTGAGATCCAGGAAAAGGACAGAGCAAGATGGCAAGACCCCGGCCAGGAAATGAGCCCACCCTGATTGTCATCCCACAGTCCCACTTTGTCACCCTGTCCATACTTAAACTGCCCCAGCTCCACTTCCTATGCCCATATGGGCAGTGCACCTGTGAGACTAATAGACTGGACTCTGCCATGGACATTCCTCCACCATCACCCATCACCATTTTGCCACCCCCTCCAATAATTAGCACTTCAATAAACACCCTTGAACCACAAAACAATCTGGAGTCAGTCTGTGATTTGGAAAATGTGTATTAGCTATGACAGTGACAAAATGCGTTTTCAAATTTAATGCCAACATACCGATGTCACACATCACAAGTCCATGAAGGATGCAAGCAAATGACACACCTTGGTAACCACACCTGTGAAACCGTAATGGAAATGTACAACTCAGTTAGCAAATACTGCTTCAAATTGACAGACAGGATAGAGGTAGAAGTGTGAAAGTGAATGTAATATTAAAATAAATGTTCTCACCTGTGTGTCACTGGAAATATTGCTGTATGACTGACTCCCTGTTGTCTATGTCTTCTTCCTCAGCTTCCTCCTCATCACTGTCCACAGGCTCCACAGCAGCCACAACACCGTCATCTGGACCATCCTCCTGCAGAAAAGGCACCTGGCGTCGCAAAGCAAGATTGTGAAGCATCGCGCAGGCGATGATGATCTGGCACACCTTCCTTGGTGAGTAGAATAGGGAACCACCTGTCATATGGAGGCACCTGAACCTGGCCTTCAGGAGGCCGAAGGTGCGTTCGATCACCCTCCTAGTCCGCCCATGTGCCTCATTGTAGCGTTCCTCTGCCCTGGTCCTGGGATTCCTCACTGGGGTCAGTAGCCATGACAGGTTGGGGTTAACCAGAGTCCCCTAATAGCCACACACGGTGCCTCTGGAGTTGACCCATCACATACGGGATGCTGATATTCCACAGGATGTAGGCGTCATGCACAGAGCCAGGGAACATAGCATTTACCTGGGAGATGTACTGGTCTGCCAAACATACCATCTGTACATTCATGGAATGATAACTCTTCTGGTTCCTGTACACCTGTTCACTCCTGCGTGGGGGGGACCAGAGCTACATGGGTGCCATCAATAGCACCTATGATGTTGGGGATATGTCCCAGGGCATAGAAGTCACCTTTAACTGTAGCCAAATCCTCCACCTGAGGAAAAATGATGTAGCTCCTTACGTGTTTCAGCAGAGCTGACAACACTCTGGACAACACGTTGGAAAACATAGGCTGGGACATCCCTGATGCCATGGCCACTGTTGTTTGAAATGATCCACTTGCAAGGAAATGGAGCACTGATAGCACCTGCACTTCAGGGGGTATTCCTGTGGGATGGCGGATTGGTGAGATCAGGCCTGGCTCCAACTGGGTACACAGTTCCTGGATTGTGGCACGGTCAGACCTGTAGGTGATGATCAAATGTCGCTCCTCCATTGTTAACAGGTCCACCAGCGGTCGGTACACCGGAGGATTCCGCCATCTCCTCAAATGTCCCAGCTGACGGTGCCTAAGAAGGACAACAGCGACCACAGAGTCAACAAATGCTCAGGTATGTACCCACAGCTACACAGAACACAACACCAAATACAAAACTCTTCCTGTATGTGTGTTGAGTGTAGGCCTAGGTATGTGTGACGCAGTAGTAAATTAAGCCATGTGGGCCCCTGAAATGGCGTCTGCCTGACCTCTAAACTGGGACAATGGGATGTGAGGTAACTGTGCTGGCATTGTACACCGCCGCGGTAGGCGGTCGTAGACCGCGGCGCAATGCTGCATTGGTTAACATTGGACCCTATGGGTCCCAGGAGCCAATGATGAATTGCGCCGGCGGTGATGATACGCACCGCCGCGGACGTCACCCCCGCGGACGTGACCGCCATTTTCTATCTGTTCAATCACTCGATACCTGATCTTTGACAGGAGAGGACCTACACTGCAAGTGCTGCTGTGACCTCGGTCTGGAAGAGACAATGGCTGCTGCGTCTGGGGAAAGGGCCCCTGCCTTCACTGCTCAGGAGTTGGAGAAGCTCATGGACGGTGTCCTCCCCCAGTACACGCTACTCTACGGTCCTCCAGACCAACAGGTAAGTACACAGGGAGCACGTTGTATGGGCTATGCTGGGTGGAGAGGGCTGGATGTCAGTAGGAAGGGGGCAGAGTTCTGCGACCATGAAGGACTGTGAATGCATGTGCCACATGGCAAGGGTAGGGATGGGGGCCAGTCACTTCGACGGTGCAGTTGGTAATGACTTCTCTTCTTCCCCTGTACATGTCATGTAGGTCAGCGCCAACCAGAAGAGGGACATTTGGCGTGCCATCGCCAAGGACGTCCGGACCCTGGGGGTCCACCAGAGACGGGGCACCCACTGCCGTAAAAGATGGAAGGACATTCGCCGCTGGAGCAAGAAGACAGCGGAGGCTCAGCTGGCGATGGCCTCCCAACGTGGGAGGGGTGCTCGTCGCACCATGACCCCCCTCATGTTCCGGATCCTGGTGGTGGCCTACCCTGAGTTGGATGGGCGCTTGAGGGCATCACAGCAGACACAAGGGGGTGAGTACGCTCTCATTCTGTGGACTTAGCGCGCAGTGGAGGGGTCTGGGTGGGGGAGGAGGGCTGTGGGTTTCCCTAGGCCAGGGCGAGTTCCGTAGGCTAGGCCCCTTCGTAAGGCATGGCCCTGTGGCCCCCCACCCCATCTCTGTAGAGTGCCAAATACAGGTATACATGCCCCTGTGTCATCTATGTGGACGGTTGACACTTATAGCCATGTAGGCCATATCCCAGAAATTGCATCTGTAGAGGCAAAGAGCACGGCGTAGTGCAGGGGGCTGCTGTGTCTGTATTGTCCGCCAACGGTAGCGGTAAGCCATGCACTCAACCTGTCTTTCTTCTGTTTCCCCACCCCTTTTTGTGCTCTCCCTGTTAATTTGTGCATCAGCATCATCAGGCGGAGGCACAGTGGCACCGGAGCACGAGGGAGCTGCATCCCACATGGCCATGGAGGGCCAAACCACGGACTCCGAATACACCAGTGGGACGGAGGGCGAGGGGAGCTTCACGTCGGTCACCGGATCAGCAACCAGCGACACGGACTCGTCCTCCGATGGGAGCTCCCTTGTGGTGGCGGCACCCTCTGTGCCCCCCACTTCTACAGGTACAGCCGCCAACCCCCCTACCAGCACCGCCCTCCCAACAGCCCCTCAGCCTTCGCTCCGTGCCCGCTCACCCAGGAGGTTGGGCATCACCTTCGCCCCAGGCACCTCAGGCCCTGCCCCAGTCACCCCTGCTGCCCTCAGTGAGGAGGCCATTGACCTCCTCAGGTCACTCACTGTTGAGCAGTCTACCATTGTGAATGCCATCCAGGGTGTAGAAAGGGAGTTGCAACACATTAATGCATTCCTGGAGGGCATTCATTCTGGTCAGGCTGCCCTTCATCGAACCCTGCAATCTCTGGCCTCAGCACTGATGGCAGCCATTGTCCCTGTGTCTAGCCTCCCCCTTCCAACTTCCTCCACCCAGACCCAATCCCTTGTACCCCAGCCTATCCCAAGCACACCATCAGACCAGCATACACACACCTCAACACACAAAAGTGGCTCTGGCAAACATAGGCACCACACATCCCACAGGCACTCACACAAGCATCACCCACATACAGACACAGCAACATCCACTGTGTCCCCCTCGTCGTCGTCTCCCTCCTCCCTACCCGTGTCGTCTACACTCTCACCTGCATGCACTACATCTACAGGCAGTAGGACTCGCACCAGAACACCCAGCACCACACCCCGCTCACCTGCACTCACCACCCCCACTACCATTTACACGTCCCCTGTGTCCACTCTCAGTGTGTCTGTGACGCCCCCTCCCAAAGTACACAAACGCCGGCACCCACACACCCAACATCCATCCACCTCACAACAGCCTCCAGTACATGCACCTGCACCCAAATCACCTAAAGTTACACCTCCTACAACCACCTCCTCTTCCTCCACTCCCAGACCCCCTCCAGCTACCCATCCCAGTGTTCGTCAGAGACTCTTCCTGAGCAACGTTGACCTCTTTCCCACCACCCCCACCCCTCCAATTCATAGGTCCCGTAGTAGCACCTCAGCCAAAAAAAGTCTGGTACCAGTGGTGCGTGTTAAAGGTCTGTGGAGTGCACCGGCAACCAGGGCAGCCAGTGTGACACGTAGCCAAAGCACTGCCAGTCCACCCCCTGTAAAGCACCTTAAGTTGGAAAGTGCCCGACGGGAGAGGGTGAAGACTCCTGCCGGCAAAACAGCTCACAAGGGTCCCGGGGGGAGTGCCGAGTCAGCTGTGACTCCTCCCAAGGTGGTGAAGGGGCAGAAGAGGTCTCCAAGGTCTGGTAAGAGCAGCATGGCGGAGAAGGCCGCCATCCTCCCCGCCGGCCGGGACGCCACCGCCAGCACTATCGTCACTGGTCCAGAGACCACCGCCAGAGTCAGTGCCCTGGGGAACTGCAGTATCGTCACTGGTCAGGAGACCACCGCCAGAGTCAGTGCCCTGGAGGGCACCAGTATCGTCACTGGTCCGGAGACCACCGCCAGCGTCAGTGCCCTGGAGGGCCCCGGCAGCCACAGCCCCGCTGGGCACTGAGGGACCGTCATGCCACACACCGCTGCACAGGTCAGAGACAGCAAAGTCAAGCACCGCTGAACAGGGCAAAAACCGCCATGGTGAAGACCGCTGAACAGGGCAAAGCACCGCTGAACAGGGCAAAGACCGTCATGGTGAAGACCACTGAACAGGGCAAAGCACAGCTGAACAGGGCAAAGACCGCCATGGTGAAGACCGCTGAACAGGGCAAAGCACCGCTGAACAGGGCAATGACCGCCATGGTGAAGACCGCTGAACAGGGCAAAGCACAGCTGAACATGGCAAAGACCACCATGGCAATGCACCGCTGAGCAGGTCAGAGACAGCAAAGGCAAGCACCGCTGAACAGGGCAAAGACCGCCATGGTGAAGGCCGCTGAACAGGGCAAAGACCGCCAAATCAAGTATCGTTAGCCCATGTGCAGCTGGGACAGTGACGGAACTGGGACCGTCACGGGGAGTGTGATGCACTCTGGGCACCAGTCCCCCTCCAGAACCAGTGGAGACTGTTATCCACTTGAGAGACTGTGGCTTTGCACTCCCCAGGATAAAGCAGTGGGCAAACCACTCACTGGAGAGACTTGAGAGACTGTGGCTTTGCACTCCCCAGGAGAAAGCAGTGGGCAAATCACCCACTGGAGAGACTTGAGAGACTGTGGCTTTGCACTCCCCAGGATAAAGCATTGGGCAAACCACCCACTGGAGAGACTTGAGAGACTGTGGCTTTGCACTCCCCAGGATACATCAATGGGCATGGAGCCCCGTCGTGGATCTGGCGTGGTGCAGTCATCCGGCTGAGGTGCCCCCCCTTTCCCTTCCCCCTGAGGTGCCTGTTGTATTTCTATCTGATGCCCCTGCAGTGTTCTCTCCGTTTGTGGACAGGTATCTAGTGTGGGCCTCGCCCATGCATTGTGGGCCCAGTGGTCCACGGACATTGATATGTGCATACCTGCAGTACTAATCGTGATGTATGATTTTTAGACTGTTGATATATGTCTGTATATCATTGGTTACTGTATTTTGATACATTACAAAGTTTGAACTGATTTCCTTTTGTCTTTGCATTCATCCGGGGGGGTTGTGGGTTGTTACTGTGCTGTTTGGAAAAGCATTGGTGTGTGTGTTGTAGTGGGTGAAGGTCGGGGTGGGGGTGGGGGTGTTGCGTGTGTGTCCCCTGATTTTTGCCTCCCCTATGTCGTAGGTGCTGTACTCACCGTTGTCTTTGGCGCCTACGTTGCTGGTGTTCGTAGAGGAACAGGAAGACAAGAGCAGGGAGTATTTGTAGTTCCGGCTCCATGGTGTCCTCCTTCCTCGTGGAGTGTTTGTAGAGGTGAGCGTTTTCCCTTTGAAATGTCTGTTTCCGCCGTGTTTTTATCCACGGTGAATCCGCCCCGGAAAAGGTGGTGGATTGGCGGTTGCGATACTGTGGGCAGTACATTGTCTTCCGCCTGTCTGTTGGCGGTGACCGCCGTGCTGCTTGTCTGTACCGCCATGGCGGTCGGAGTGTTAAAGTGGCTGTCTATGTTGGCGGTTTCCGCCACGGTCATAATTCCCTTTTTTTGTCCGCCGGCCTGTTTGCGGTATTACCGCAGCTTTAACACCGTCCGCCAGGGTTGTAATGACCACCACAGAGTTTATAATTTTTGTATAGTTAAAATTTAGTTTGTATGTAAACAATAAATGAAGTTATAGTAAGGTGAAGGTGGTGCATAAATTATATGTTTAAGGTATAACTATACCTTTAGAATTTGTATTGTTTGTGTAGTTTGTTTGGCTTGCATACAAATAATAAATAATGTTTTCCTAACTATAACTACGGTTTAACCTCTGTTTTTTTCTATTGAATTTAAATGTTTTAGTTTTAATAAAAATGTGTTTGAAATCATAGAGTTCAGTTTTGTCAAGTGTTGTGTCATTAAGTGGAGGATCATACAGTGGAGGGTCATACAGTGTAGTGTTGTGGAGAGGAGGGTTGTAGAGTAGCATAGAGTGGATTAAAGTGTCATAGTGTAGACTTGCAAGTTGCATGATGCAGTAGTGTGGAATGCAGTAGAGGGGAGAGTCATTATGTGCAGTGGAGTAAACTCTCATAAATTGAAGTGGCATTTTTCACAGTGCAGTGGAGTGGTGCATTATAGAGTATTTGAAAGTATGATAGAGTGGAGTAGAGTGTTGTACAGTGGATTGTAGGAGCCTACAGTTGAGTAGACCGTTGCACAGTGTAGTGTGGGGGCACAGAATATAGTGCAGTGTGGTATAGTAGCATAAAGTGTTGTAGAGTCTTGTAGCGTCTTGTAGAGTGGAGTTGCATAGAGTGGTGTAGAGTGCAGCAGAATGGAGTGGTATAGAGTGGAATGCCATATAGTAGCAAAGAGTGGGATAAAGTGTTGTGCAGTGGAGTGGAGTCTAGTGGAGTGGCACAGAGTCAGGTGGACCATTGTGTCATACAGTGGCATGTGTCGTACAGTGGAGTGGAGTGGATTGGAGTGTTGCTAGATGTCAGAAAGTGGTTTACAATGGAGTAGAGTGGAGCACAGTAGAGTGTGACAGAGCTGATTACAGTGTTGTACAGTGGAGTGTCAAGTGGCATGGAGTACAGTAGTGTGCAGTGTGGTAGAGTGAAGTGGCATAGACTGTCATAGATTTAAATGTCATAGAGTAGTGTAAAGTGGAGTGGCATACAGTGCAGTAGTGGGGTAGAGTAGAATAGTGTCGAGTAGAGTATAGTAGAGTGGGGTGAAGTGGCATAGAGGGAGTGGCATAGAGTGACGTACAGGTGGGGTACAGTGTTGTACAGTATCATAGAGTAAAGTAGAGTGCTGTACACTTGAATTGACATGAGTGCATTGTTGTACAATGGAGTTCTGAGTGAAGTATAGTGTGATAGAGTGGAGGGATGTAGACTGTTGTTGAGTGGAGTACAGTGTCAATGAGCAGAGTACAGTGGAGTGGAGTTGGGTAAAGTAAAGTTGCCTGGACTGAATAGCATAAATTGGAGGGACCGTAGAGCGGAGGAGAGCGGAGTGCTGATGTAGAGTGGAATAACATAGAGTGGAATAGTGTACAGTGGAGTGGCGTAGAGTGTAGATGCGTAGAGTGGAGTGGTGTAGAGTGTAGTATCATACAGTATAATACATCCTACAGGGGATTGGTGTAGAGTGGAGTGGGGTAAATTGTAGTTGCACAATGTGGAATAGCATATCGTTGATCATGTAGACTTGGATGGGGTAGAGTAAAATCCAGTGGAGTGTAGATGCGTACAGTGGAATGTTGTATAGTGGAGTGAAGTGGAGTGGAATACAGTGGAGTGGCATAAATTGGAGTGAGGTAGACTGGAGAGGCATAGCGTACAATAGTGTACAGTGACGCGGCATAGAGTGGAGTGGTAGTGAGTGGAGTGGCATAGAGTAGAATAATATATTGTGGAGTGGAGTAAGCAGAGTGGTGTAGACTGGAGTGGCATACAGGCGAGTGGTATAAAATGGAACAGCATACTGTGCGGTGGCACAGAGTCGTGTGATGTGCAGTAGAATAGCATAGAGTGGATAAGAGTGGAGTTGTGCACAGTGGAAAAGAGTACAGTGGAGTGACATAGATTGGAGTATGGTAGAGTGGAGTGGCATAAAATGTGAAAGCATAGACTGGAGTGGTGTAGAGTGGCTTGAGGTAGAGTGGTCTACAGAGGAGTAGAGTAGAGTAGTGAATAGTGGAGTGGCGTACAGGGGGTATGCATAGAGTGGAGTGGCATACAGTGGAATACTGAACAGTGAGTGGCATACAGTGAAATACTAAAGACTGGAGTAGCATAGAGTGGAGTGACAGTGGAGTGGCATAGAGGGGAGTGCTTATAGTGTAACAGCTTACATTAGAATGCCCTAGACTAGAGTGGTGTGGAGTGGCAGAGTAGAATAGCATATAGTGGAGTGGTGTATAGTGGAGGGGCGTACAGTGGAGTAATATACACTGGAGTGTTGCACAATGGAGTGGGGTAGCATGTAATAGAGCCCCCCAGGCATTATAGGCCCCAGGGAGCCCATCACCCAGGGCCGCTATTTATATTTTATAATGGAAGGAGGGCTGTGCGTCCCCAACCTCCCAGAGCCTTCTATGGCCCTGGTGATCACATCCCCAGGGCTGAGTCACTAGCTATGTTCCAGGGAGCCCATCCCTCAGACACATTGGTTTTCCCTGCCTGCATTAGCACCGGCAGAAAATCCTGTGCTTGCTACTAACTGACTGAAACATTTTTCAACCTCCAGCCATGTGGGAGCAAACAATAAGTCTGCTCCCAGCAAGCCGAGGCTTTGAAAATGCATGCAGGATTCCGGCTGGGTGCAGCAAAGGGTCTGGGTTTCCCCCACACCCTCAACAAGTGTATGGTGGGTGCTCTGGATGTCCATCTTCAATTAATTTGACCCCGGGGAAAAACAATTTGTAGAGGGGGTACGTTGTCCCCCTCTACTTTAATGAAAAAAGCCCTCAAGGATGAGGTCCCCAGGACCTAAGATGGCTTGGAGAGGGGCACGCACAATCTCCTTTCCTTTAACATAGGTAGTGGCCCTGGGGGATGGGTACCCTGGTGCTCACCTAGAGCATCCCCTTTTTATTAATTCAGGCCCTGGGGGATGGGGTCCCCGGGCAAAAAACTGCTCGGGGAGGGTAACCATGTGCCCCCAACTTTAATTAAGGTGGCCCATCGGGATGGGGTCCCCAGGTCCTAAGGTGGCTCGGGGGTCATATGACCCCCTTCCCTTTAAGATAGTTAGTGGCCATGAGGGATACGGTCCCCAGGGCCTTTTAAAGGCGCATGGCCCCTCTCTCCTTACAAGAAAAAACAGCCCTGGGGATGGGGTTCCTAGGGCCTAATAAGGGTCATCGAGGGGGGCTTCATCTCTTTAAAAAAACAAGGTCCTGAAGGATGGGGTCTATAGGGCATTTTTAAGGCTTGGGGATGGGGGCTGTGTGATCCCGCTCCCCTTAAAGATCACTTTAAGTTCTGGGGAATGGGGTCCCTGGGGCAAGAATAGGCTCTGAGGGGCCATGCAAACCCCTCTTCCTTTTCAAGAGGCACTGGAAGATAGGGTCCATACTGCCTAGTAAGGCTTTGGAAGGGGCCCACTGGCACCCCGCCCCTTGAAAATACATAGGGCCCTGGGCATGGGGTCCTGAGGAGCTAATGAGGCTCGAGGAGAGGGGTTATGCATCCCCTGACCAAAACAAAAAAACAAACCTGGGGGATGGTGTCCCCAGGGCCTAATAATTTTTGGGGAGGGTGGCCACTTGGTCCCCCTCCCCTTTCGAAAGACAAGTCCTGGGTGACAGGGTTCCCAGGGCCTGATAAGGTTCAGGGAGGAGGGGCCACTTTGCCCCTCTCACCTTTAAAAAATAGAAGGCCATGGGGAATGGGGCGTTCTGAGCCTAATGGGCTTTAGACGCTTGAGAGGGAAAAAAATATAAATCACTGTGGGGGTTTGCCGCAGGGCCTGGCCATGAATGACAAAAGGCCTTGTGTGGATGGCAGTTGGCTGTACGTATGATGAGAAAATATTACTTTACATTAAAAAAAAACCCTAGAAGAATTTTTTTTCTTTTTTGGGCCCAGAGCCAATCAGAGCGCTCGCTCTTGTGGGAGTCTGACTCCTGCAGGAGCAATATGGCTCAAGGGAAATAAAGCTCCCTGGGCCAAACAGAATACTTAAACTGGCGCTCCCTAGAGAGTCTCACGAGCCCAACTGCAAAACTGCTAGCATATACAATTATTTTGACCCTTAATTTCTCATCAGTGATGTCATCAATAATGTGACTTGAGATGCCATGTGATGTCATCAATGATGTGATTTGAGATGTCATCAGTGATGTCATCAGTGATGTCATAGAACATTTCATGAGTGATGTCATATGTGAGGTCATAAGCATTGCTTGGTTGGGGCTCAAGTTATAGTTAGTGCTGCTAAATATAACTGCTGAATTTCTGTGTTTTTTTTCAGGTCAAAACGTTAATATTGTCACTGAGAAATTCACTTAGCTATAACGTTACTTTAACCTTTGTTTTTTTTCAGTGAATTTCTATGCTTTTTTTAAATGAAATCAGATCTTTTCATTACATCTAACTGTAGCATTACTTTAACCTTTGTTATTTTTCAGTGGATTTCTAGGGTTATTTTAAGGTTAAAAAAAAAATTGTGAGTCTACATATGGTAGAATTATTGTATAATATATGTTGCACGCAGCCATTATTTTGAAAAGTAATGTATTTTTATTGGAAAATGACAGGATACTGATGTATGTAGAAGATTCTATGCAAACACTAGGCCTTCTATTATCACACTTGAGTAATCCACAGATTCTGTGTGGTTCAGTTGCAGGAGAGAGTGGCTCCTTTATAAACAACAAGATACCTACTAATAGCTTTGAACAGAGTAAAAGGTGTGTGTAAAAGGCCTCCCACAAACATCGGCCCCTGTGCTTCTACCAGAGTGGAGATGAGGCATAGTGATGTTTGATTTAAAATGAGAGTTTTGTAATAGAGTTGCATACTGAGTGATTGCCTCACTTTTATGAGAACATTCTCTCTGTACCAATAGGTCTGTAGACATTATACGTTGAGTGTAGAAGGGTTTAGTAAGTAATTCACCCCAGCTCAAAGGCATCTCTTCTGACAGAATATGGTGTCTGAATGCGTTTTACAGACAGCAAGGTCTCTAGTGATACTTCTGAAGAGAGCAAAAGGGTTTGTGTAGAAGGTTTTAGACAAATACTAGGCCTTCTCCTATGAGATTCTAACAGGGTATAGTTTGCTTGTGGTAGCGTTTCAACGAAGAGTAACTACTTTTCATACATGCCCATACAGATTGACTGGTTAAGTTATATCATTATTAACAAAATGGCATCTCTACCGAGATCTCACCACATGTTAAATGCAGGGTGTAAAAGGCTTTTGTTAGAAAGCTATTCCTCTACAAATACTTTTTCTGTCAGTGAATCACATGTATAATTGCTTTGTGAAACAGAGCCCTTTATATTTCAGCACAGAACACAACACATTTTAACAGTGTACAGATTAAATAAAGTGCAATTTGATAAGGCTTTCAGTGTACATCATACAACTTTATAGACCTTGAATGCTTTTGTTTAAATTCAATATGCACTGCCTACAAAACAGTGTTTTACAGGGTGAAACCCACTGTGTTAAAAGTTTAGTAAGCAATGAATTCCTTATGCAAACATTTTTTCTGAGTGATCTGCATCTCTGATTCAATACACATTCTCTAGTGCAAAAACACTTTTGCATATGTTTAACTGTATTTAGGGCACCCACTGTCCAAAAATATATACATTAATTTGAAAAGTTAGAATATGCACCACAATGCTTGAGAATTATGTACATTTTAAAACAAAACTATCTCCATTGCCACCTATGAACTCAACAATATATGAAAGAATCAACTAATGTTCAATAGTAAGCAGTTTTAATTTCTCTCTAGCATTTTAAAACTCCAAATTACTATTATTGGCATAATAAACAAACATATTAAATGTTGTTTTAAATATATTAGTTTATTTCAATATTTAGTCAGAGACTTCATAATTAAATTACCTTATATTTTTATTTATCTGAAAATGAAGCTGTGTTTTAAAGACAGCCGAATACACCAATCACTTTTAATCAAATGTCAAATGACCTCTACTGAGCTCACGTGAAAATTACACTTGTTTCACCCTAAAACCAATAAGGGCAATCTCAGATGTCTGAGGTTATGCAACACATATAAATATCTGAACTCTCAAGCCTTGCAGCCAATCAAATTGAAGCTTTTTTTACTTTTGTAGAGGGAAAGTAAACTATTGGTTTTCCCATATATCACCTCAATCATGCATTCTACACAGAAGAAATGTATCTGTAGCACAGTACATGAACTACAAGTACCATAATCCCATTTAATGAATTTTTTACGTTTTATTTTAGCTTAATAATTAAAATTCACTACCTGTGCTTTACTTTTACTGCTTTATTGTTGTTTTATCCAGTTAATGGCATTTCTACTGTGGCAATACAAGCTATTTTCTCTCCCTCTACAATCTGACTTGCAAGACTCTTGCAAGATCAAAAAAAGACCACATGGTAGGGTCATGCTAAAGTGCCATGCACCTCTCGCAAGAGTCTTGCTGGATCAACACATGCCCTGAGCAGGTGTTAACCCAAAGACACATGAATGTTGCATTGCCAAACCTTAGAATTGCAAGTGGAAAGTTTCCTGCCCCCCTATCTGATGTACCCCATCTTGCATCCATGATGCCTGGCCAAGGCTTGATGTAGCACCAGGGGTGTCAAAGTAGTGGATTGCATACTTTGTGTCATGTATTGACAATGGCACAGGGATTCCGGACTTGTAGGGCCACTTGATCCTCACTAGTACGATGACACAAATGTTGAGCAAGGCTCAGTAGTCTACTTACCTCTCGTCCATGATGGTCAAAAATGGATAGCCATTACCCCAGTGACATGTATATGATACCGTAGATGGCTGGTAGGAAGTTAGTATAGATTTGAAATTTGTCAGTGTTGTGGAATGTGTGGTGGACAGCATGTGTCATCTGAGGATGCTGTGTACATTGCATGTCTGTTCTACCTCCACCCAATGTTGTATTTAATGTCATGTTCTCTTCATGTTTCAGCTGCCAATATGACCCCAGCTGAAAAACATGCTTTTGAGTAGAGGGCTGACAGGTACAGGCACATAATGGCGGTATAGGCCAGGGACCAAAGGATGGGGAAGAAATATAGGAGGGAGAAATCCACTGGGGCTTGGTATGCATTTTCTAATGGGGAACCTCTGCTACAGCCCACAACTGTGAAGGCAACATCGGGGAAGAAATCTGGGGTCAGAGGGTCTCTGCAGGTCCTACCCCTCCACATCTACTGCACCAATCGACAGCCAGGTACCCCAACAGGCACCTGCTTGAGCCACAACCTCAACCTTCAAGGCCGACATGAGACAGGACATGGTGCCATGATGGCAAGGCAGGATAAGTTGGAAAGAGTCAATGCCAGGAATTACAAATTACTTAAGTACTGCAAGAAGAAACTGAAGAAGTTGTAAACTGTTTGCGCCACAGCCTCTCAGTTCCTTCCCTCTATTTTTTACTGACGTTAAATGTTTTAGTGGGTTTTAGGTGAGTAGTGTTAGGCTTGTAAAATAGTGCAGTTTAGGTGTAGGTTAATGTAAGTATAGTTGGGGGTGGCTTTTAGTATATTTTTTATTTTGTGGGGTTGGGTGGGGATTTTGTTGGAGTTTCCCTGTTAATAAAATTTTAAAAAAAATACAAATATAAAAAAACTTACAAAATATATATATTTGTTTAGGAAATAGATTAGGTTAATATATGTGTAGCCTTAGTTTATGTTGTCCTACTTGTGTCTTGTCTCTTAAGAGGGGTGGGGTACAATGCTTAGAGTGTGGCATTACATGTGTAGGATGATAAGTTTAGAATAGGATAGATAGGTGTAGGTGTAAGTTAAGATAAGTTAGTTTAGTGTAGGGTAGTGTATAGGTTAAGTTTTGATATGGTGTCATTAATATTGAGTGTCTGGGTGTTCTCATGTGTGCACTGGCCAAGTAGGAGGAATGGATCAGGGTATGCTTTCTGCATATATTTCCATGGATGACCATGTGCATCCCCTGATTGGCTGCTAAGTGACATCAGCTTGTCAAAACAGTTGTCATTCACAGTTTCAGCCATTCGCACTGTGTATGTATACGGAATCTTGGACAGGTAAGTATGAAACTTCAACTGTCATTGCTGGGGTCTGGTAGAATTATTGGTGAAAAGTGGGGCACATATCACATCAGACATTTTAGTGTTTGTATCCTTCCACACTGACAGCTGCCCGTCACTGATGAAATTCGCCTCTTCTGAACCACACATATTATTTGTACTGGTGCTCTCATTTGGGTAAATTACCATACACTTAGTTCTGACCCATACATGCCATATGTTAACTTCCATGGATATCTGTTCAATACATGTATTTAAGGCTATGTAAGGTGGTTGTAGTCCACAACACTATCATTCACCTTTTTCAAGTTAGGATCCTAGTGTGTGGCTTTGTGTCTGACAGTAATGCACACATGTAATCAGGTTCTGTTCTTATTAACATAGCTTCACACAGTGCATACATTTAGCTGAGTTGATGGATCACTGTAAATGTTGACATATTACATGTGAACAAGGTGATTTATTTCTAGGTGGAAGTGTATTTTCCAGTGCAATACAATGTCCAGTTTACAGACCCCATGAGAGATCCTGAGCCATTTGTTGTACAACCAGAGTCCAGGGATAAAGGGCATGTCATGAGACATGGTTAGGAGAAGTGTGCCTTAGTGAGGAGGTGTCCAAATTGCCAATAGGTATGAGTTGAGACAATGACAGTACATAACATACAGGTCAACGGTGGTTAACTCAAGAGGACACATTGCCAGCTGTCACAACACTGGTATGATCTTAAGCACTGAACTAAGGAGATACTGTCCATGCGGCACAGACTGGTGCTACTGAGTGGTTTTCCTTGTGAATGTTGTTCCTTCTACATCTTCATCCGCTGATGTGTGTGGTGCTTCCTGTGCCATGGCTGGTGCTGTTCTTGAGGTTGAGGGGGCCACACACACACACACATCAGGGATATAGATGTGGAGTCAAAGGTCCCGGCAGCTGGCATTTGTGGGAAAACATAAGGCATCACTGCAGCAAGGAGGAACTGATTTCTTCACACCGCAGCAACATCACAGTGGTAGGCAGCCATGTTTTCCCTGAGGGAGGCCACTTCCCTCTGTAGGCACTCCAGGATATTCTGTTTATCCCCTAGCCTGTTGTCTATCATTCTGATGCCACTTTGGGTGGGCAATTGTTGAAGCCTCTGCCTCATGACAGCAGATATGTCGGCCAGGGACTGCTGGAGTCCACGTAGCAGAGAGTGGGTTGCTCTCATGGCAGCTGAGCTGTCCTTACTTGGACTGAGATGCCTCTGCACTCCCTCTAGGTTGGCTGCCATGGTCTCCATCCCCACCTGCACCTGCTTGGCCAGCTCCTGCTGGACTCCTACCACTGTCCTCTGAAAGGTGATGTCTGGGTTCTCAGAGTCCATGGCTGTGTCAGGACTGGCTGGTGCTGTGTGTTGGTAGCTGGGTGGTTCATGTGGAGACCTTGCACACTGTTTGTTCTCCCTGCGACTGGAGGTGGTGTCTGGAGGGAACCTAGGACATCCTGGAGAGTCTCGTCATTGATGGTCGGCAGCCAGACATCCATGTCATCTGTAAAATCTAGGAGAGGCAGATCAGCAGGAGGTAAGGCATCTATGAGATAATGATATGTCAATCTTTGACTGTGGTGGCTGTTGAAATGGCAGATCATTTTTCTTGATGTTGGAGGATCAGTGACATGTTACAGACCCCAGGTTTTAGTTGTAAATTATATGTAGCATTGTGCATCACACCTGGGGCAACCTTACAAGGTATTTTGTGCTTTGATCCCACATCACCAACTTCCTTGCAGGCTCCTTTCCCCTGCCACTGACACCATGGTGGAAATTCCCAAAGTAGTGTAATGTGTGCTGTCACTCTTTTGGTGCTATAATGCATTGGCACCATGACTGATGGCACCAGTGCAGCAAAAAACAGGTAGGTCCTTTGCTTACAATGCATGTGCCACATTCTCATCTGCCTCTAGCAGGCCTCACAATATGCTAATTGGAAGGGACAGTCTAACCATTAGGGATTGTCTCCCCCATTAGTTTGTACCTTCCTAAAGTTTGGGACATCTCCTTGCGTATAGCATATCTGTCACATGCATATGTCAGGCTAAGGGTGTAGAATCTGGATCAATGTGTGCATTTTGAGATTTTACTGATGTAGCACAAGGGGAATGTGCAGCTTGGATCCACAGGGGCAACTATTTGTATGATGGTAGAGTTGCATTATGGACTAGTGACATTGCGCCGGTAGTGCAACATTGATGCCACTTGTGCCAGTCCTTATGCATGTTGAATGTCCCATTAAGCAGTACACCAACCATTCATACAACACAGTCAACCTTATTACTTGGTGAGTGTGCAGCTACTTGTGCAGCTGCACAAACGATGGTCACAGACATGCCCCATGTGTTGTATGAGTTTACTTTTGTGACCATTCCCAAATGGTGCATGGAGGTGTGTGGAGTTGTTGTTGGTTCACCCTGTGTGGTTTGCATACCACAGGTTGCACACTTAGGGCCTGATTTTTTTATCAAGTGTCACAGCTCAGTGCAGCACAAATATTTGTTGCACCGTGCTGCAGCATTTTTTAAATGCAGGAATGCACCATATTTACTGGAATACGGCACACCCCTGTGATTTCCCCTGCACCTGTGCAGATTTGTTCTCCCTGCAGCAACGCAGGCATCGTTGCACCATGATGAATGGGTTCCTGCATTGAGGGGATAGATTGTTTATATGCAGGGAGGTGTCCCTTCTTTCACATGTACAAGCAGCTACCACAAGATGGCATTTCAATGTGTGGAAAGCATTTTGCCTTGATGCCTCATCCTGACACCACCCCTGGGGTGCTATTGACTTCAGTCCCAGTCTCTAATGAACATGTTGTGTTGTATCTGGGGCAATGACAATATGCAATGGGGGTTGTTATAGCCCAGCCACAGCCACACTAATTGCATGTCCCTTCCAGACAAATTGCTACATATTTACATGGTGGTGTAAAGTCATAGTAAGTGGCTTATGTCAACATTGTGTATATGTCAGAGTGCACTGCGCAACCAGAGCATCGCTACAAGTGTGAATTGGGTGGTGAAGGGCCATTTTGATTCAGGGTCTATGTGTCCCGATGCAATACTTTAGAATGCATTGAGTGTGTCCTATGTGCCTCCCACTTCTGCCATTTCTGAGATTCCAGATAGTGTCCGCTGCAACTTACCCTGCATTTGTGGTAATACTTGGTAGTCTGCGCTGTCCTGTGATATCATTGACCAGCTCCTCCAGGATGACCACTGCAACCATCCCCTACAGCTTATCCAGGTCCTCCTGTGGTGTGGAACTTCCACCTCCAGTCTGCAGTGCCACCTTTCGGTTCCGGGCCAGTTTCTCCTTAGTTCTGCCCTTGCAATCGTGCCAGCGCTTCTTACAATCAGTGACAATCCCCCTCACCTCTGCCACGCTGTTGACTTTGCATACTATTGCCTGCCATTGGGCCTCTCACCTACCTATTGGCAATATGGAGTTGGCAAAGAGCAGATGTTGGCGCTCCTTGACTACTCTGACCAAGATGTCATGCTACTCCTCACTAAAGCAACACCTCTGGTTCCTCTTCTGCTTCTCCTGGAACTTTGCTGGACCCTCCTGGCTGGTTCTTGGCTGATTAGAATCTCCCTGTGGGTGGTCTGGCTGCGATCCATGATGGCCGCCTGAGAGCCGAGCTCCGCACGGCGGCGGGCCACGCGGCGGTGGCAGCGGCGCTAGGGGCGCTCCGAGGGACCCCCGAGCGCAGCGGGGGCCGACATAGGAGCTGGGGACGACGAACGGCCGACATCTGTGACGCGGGGAGCGCCCTCCCCGGAGACGCCGGGCGGAACGAGGGGAGCAGGCTTGAGGCCTACGGCAGGCCTCTAAACCACGGCCTCAAGTGAGGAATCACCCCGACACGGAGAGACGCGTCCCTCGCTGAAGCCCGAAGTGGGGGAGCGCGCCCTCCGTCCCTACCTGCGCCTTGACAGCGGCACATCTGCAGCTCCCGGAGCCGGCAACCTGCCGGGACGTCGCCTGCGCCCTCTCTCCCTCCCGATCGCCGATCGATCGCTGCCGAAGAGGGAGAACGGAGCCGACCAACCTCACGGCCCGGAACAACAACGAGGCTGACGACGCGCCTCCCAGTGCCTCTCCACCCTTTCCCCTTCTGCCGGGGGTAACGGGACCGGCGACAAGAGGCCTCACCACCAGCGGAGCTCAACGGACGGCTATCCTCACCCCCCCCCCAGCCTTACCTGCTCCAGGGAAGGCCCCCCTGAGGAAAGACAGAGGCGCCAGAGAGGATGGAGAGGTGAAGGCCGAGCCGGTGAGTCAGAAAGGATGAGAGATGTACGGAGATGAGGGTGGTAGATGAGTGAGAGAGGGGCCGCGAGTGAGGAGAGAGAGAGGAATATAACAACGAGCGGAAAGAGGAGGAAAAGTCATTGAGGCACGGACAGGCACCCCCTTGGATCCCCACCTGCAGGGAGAAACCCGCAATGCCCAGAGGCAAGATGGCGGGTAAAGTACCGTGCAAACCCGCTCGCCAACTACTCTTCTCTGAAGCCCTGCGCCAACAGAAACACCCTGCTACCGCAGACTCTCCACCCCCCTCACACGACACCATGTCAGACAACACTCAAGGAGCATCAATGGATCATATACTGCAGGAGATATCGGCAGTAGGCCGCAAGTTGGAAGGTATGGACACTGCCTTGTCAGCATTAACAGCGGAAACGAGATCCATGCGCTTGGAAATAGCGGGCTTCCAGTCACAAATCTCCGGACTGGACCATCGAGTAGCGGCTGTGGAAAGTCAAGTGGTTTTACAGACTGACAGAGATCAGGAACTCTAGCACCTTCGCAGCAAGTTAACCGACCTTGAGGACCGAAGCCGCAGAAACAACATCCGCTTCCTTGGATTTCCGGAAGGCATTGAGGGTACAGATATCCTCTCTTACCTGCGAGACACGCTTCCCAAACTAGCCGACATAACATTTGACCCCCCTCTGGAATTTCAAAGAGCGCATAGACTTGGTCTCAAGAGACAAAACGGAAAAGATCGTCCTCGTCCAATCATAGCCTGCTTCCTCCGGCACGGGCAGGTCCGCCAACTGTTACAGCTATCCCGAAGGCAAGGTCCACTCCGGCTCAGTCCCCTCGAAATCCGCCTGTCAGCAGACTTCTCCAAAGAAACAGCAGATCGTAGAAGAGCCTTTCTTTCCCTCCGCCCTCGCCTTCGCCATCTGGACGTTAAATTCGGCCTCTCGAGCCAGCCAGGATGTGGATAACTAAGAACGGAGAGTCACGAACCTTCTATGACCCGGAGGACCTGAAGTCATTCCTAGAGGGGTTGCATGATCCGACACAACCCATGGAATCAACAACTCTATCCCCCCAAGACACACAGAACCAAACTAGGGGAATGGGCCAATTGGAAATTGCTCTGGACACCGACGGAAGACCTACTACAGACCCCCAAACCAGGGGCAGAGACCTGGAGAGATTAACAAAAAGTTTTGATGACAGGGGCCAAGCTCTACAGGCGGTGGTGATGCACACACAGCTGCCGGACAGAGACAAGTCCCGATCCCCTTTGAAACCCTAGGTTCCCATTATCTGAAACCAACATGGACACAGTTTTCCTACAAGCCCTCGATATCTGCAACCACAGACTGTCATAGAAACGTTGCAGGAAACATAGGAACTTTGATGAAAGAGTCCTGACACAGAGAAATGATGAGTACTCTATTTTAATGTATACTCTTCAGACATTGTACCACGGAGAACCGCCCCCCCCCAGAAGGCTTTAACCGCCTCGGACTGCTTAGACTGTTCGGATTGTGTGATAGTTTTTGTTGGCTCCCGATTACATTTGTTTCTCAACGTCCCCCCCCTTCATGCCGGGTAACACTTACCATATCCCACATCACTTCTCCCATCTAGAATCAGGATCTATAATGTCCTCTGGAAAATATGGGAACTGGCGCAATACCCTCGCACACTACTGGCTTGCCCTGGCAGGGTTGGGGCAAAATGATTCTGAACTGGGTTCTGAGCTCTAGAACCCGGTCTACTAACAAACGCAATAGTGACATAATGATGGGCGCTGGTGCAAAGCAGAATAGACCACAGATGCCAAGTCCCAGAGCATATACATGCTGCAACCCCCCAGAATAACCAAGGGGAAGCGACCTCAGTAACAACAATATCTGCCCCTGTCCTTCCCTCGCGCTTCTCCCATCCCCCCCCCACACAGGGACGCGGCCAACATGCAACCTCCCCTCCTCCCCCCCATCCTCTGTTCACAAACACATATTACATCCCCCGGACATAATTGGAGGCATCCACGCGGAGGCCTGGGGCGCCTCGTGGGCGCCGCCCCCCTCCCCCCCCGGCGCGGGGCCCGCTGGCCGGGCGTCGAAGCTCAATCCGCCTAGGTTTTAAGTTAAAGTTTGTGTACTTCGGGACTTGTATCCCGGTCTCCCTTCTTTACCCTCTTTTTCTTTATTTCTTCCTTCCTCCACTGTCTCCTTTTTATTCTCTTATCAATTCCTCTTCGTACCCGACGCGCCCACCACCCTTCCCCCCCTCTTCCCCCTCCCTGACATCCTCTTCAGTTCACAGAGTCCACCCCACTCCCCCGAGCTCATAACCCCGGGTGGGCGAACACAGGAAACGAGGATGCCCAACCGGATGGGAGCACCGGTAGTTCCCCTCAGGGTGATATCTTGGAACGTAAACGGTCTTACCCACTTTATCAAACGGAAGAAAGTCCTATCCTACCTTAACTCTAAGCAGGCAGACATCGCCTTATTACAAGAGACACACCTAGACAGTCTTGAATCTGATAGACTACGACGTGACTGGGTGGGAACCGTCCTGTTTAGCTGCACCCCACCCTTAACCCGATACAGAGAATGTCCCAAGAAAAAGCGGGGTGGCGATCCTCTTACGCAAAACCCTCCCTTTCACAGTCGTCAGACCTCGAGGGTCGATACATATTTACCAAACTGAAAATCGGGGACTCAACACTGTGTGTGGGATCAGTCTATGCACCAACAGGTCCCAAACGCCTCTTCTTCCTCCAGCTCAATCGACTTCTAACCGAGATAGGGGCATCCCGTTATGTTATAGGAGGAGACTGGAACCTAGCAAGGGACGCAGCATTGGACAGGACGGGGCCTCTAGACACGAGTAACAATGCAGACAGGGCCATCCAGTCTGATATACTCGCGGATAATGGTTTGGTTGACCACTGGAGGCTGACTCACCCAACGGACAGAGAATTTACCTTTCTCTTGCCGGTGCACTGTACCCAATCACGGATCGATTACTTTCTCCTTTCCCACAACCTTGTGGCCCACACCTTGGGGGACGACATACTGGAGAGAGGCCTTTCAGACCACTCGCCAGTCCTTATAACCATCCGATTAGGCCTGGTATCCCCGGGCCGAAAACCCTGGAGATTAGCGATCCATCGATATCGATCCCCCCAGGGTAAGCTGCAGCTACAGGATCATGCGACCACTTTCGCCCAAGACAACCTCGGTACGGTTGATTCAAGTCGAACTATGTGGGCCGCAGCCAAAGCCTCGTTACGGGGACAGCTCATGCGGGATGCGGCGATAGCGAACAAAGACAGAAAAGAGCAACAAGCGGCTCTGGAACTCGACATACGCCGACTAACCAGACAATATACAGCACACCCCTCCCTTCCAGGCCGCCGAAGTCTAGAGCAAGCCCAAATGGCCCTTAATGAGCTATACACCACCCAGGCCGAATTCGCATTACAGAGACTCCAAGGGAGACACTATGAACAGGGTGAGAAGGCGGGACGTCTGCTTGCAGCCCAACTCCGTCAAAGAGCAGCCGCTCTAGCCATCCCAGCCATTCGCTCTCCCTCCGGGGACATACTGACCCACCCGCAGGCCATTGCAAACGAATTTGCCCAATTCTATAAACACCTTTACACGCCGGAAACCACGACCAACCTAGCGCAAGCTACAACCTTCTTAAAGAAGCTAGACCTCCCCTCCCTAACAGACGAGGGCCCGTAGCCTACTAGAAGGGGAAATAAGCAGACAGGAGATAGATAAAGTCATCTCTGACCTCCCGTACCACAAATCACCCGGAGAGGACGGATACCCTGCAGAATTTTCTAAATGGGTAGGGGCAGGGGCAATTGATATCTTATGCGAAGCCCTCAATGAAGCCTGCGAAACACAGACATTAGGGGCCATATCTAATAATGCCACAATAGCTGTCATACCGAAGCCTGGGAGAGATCCTTTACTATGCACCATCTCTCTACTAAACGGGAACATCAAAATTCTAGCAAGCGTCCTGGCAAACAGATTACGTAAAGTAATCCCGTCCTTAATACACAGGTGGGGTTTGTACCGGGCCGCACGTCTAGGAACCACCTACGAACCCTGTGCCATACCTTATGGGCGGCCAGAGACTCCCCGGAGTCGGCGCTGGCCCTGTCCTTAGACGCCAAAAAAGCGTTCGACCGCATAGAATGGCCCTACTTATTTGCAGCCTTAGAGAGATTTGGTCTAGGCAACAAATTTATCTCCATGGTACGACTGCTCTATGATCAACCCGCGGCCAGAGTCAACTGCGGAGGCTTCCTCTCAGACCCTTTCCCTATCCGAAGGGGTACACGGCAGGGGTGCCCCCTTTCACCTCTCCTGTTCCTTTCGGCAATGGAGCCCTTGGCGGCAGCTATCCGGTCCTCCCCCTCCATAACCGGCCTACCACTACCCGAAGGCACCTCCAAGATATACCTCTACGCTGACGATATCCTCTTAACACTCACAGACTTGGAAAGATCCATACCGGCCCTATTAGAGGTAATCGAGGACTTCGCAGCCCTATCGGGATACCGTATTAATTGGGACAAAAGCGAGGCACTTCCGCTATCGCGAGTAACCACAAAAGCGGCACTCCTAGGCTACCCATTCCGGTGGATGCCAAAACATCTTAAATACCTAGGAGTGCTTGTTAACCCTGAACTGGCACACATGTTGGTGGACAACATTGACCCTCTCATCACGCGGGCGAAACTGGACTTTGCGAAATGGTCCCAGTTAGGCCTCTCCATGTGGGGCAGAGTACAGGCGGTTAGAATGGTGACGGTACCCCGCTTTACCTATATCCTAGGTCTCCTGCCCTTACAAGTGCCCCTCTCCACACTAAGAGGCATTGATGCACTAATTAGATAATTCGTGTGGGGCACAATGCGACCACAGCTATCACCAGCCAAGCTTTTGGCCAGCCGCATAAACGGGGGAATGGGACTCCCATCGGTGGAACACTACTCTTTAGCCCTCCAAATGTCTCAGCTATCCAATACACTATCGAATATACCAGATCCCCCCTTGTGGATAGCAGTGGAAAAACGACTCCTGGCTGCGAACGAAGGACTCGGTGGACCCTACCGTGCAGACCTCCCAGCCACTTACTCAGTGAATCCTATCCTGGCGGCGACCAGGGCATCCTGGCAAAGGGCCCACCGACTGTTTGGGGTCCACCCCCTCATACATGCCCAAGCGCCCCTGTGGCACAACAGTGGCCTACGCATAGGTGGCGAGGTACTCCATTGGCCGCAATGGAAACAGGCAGGCATCCTCATCCTCTCACAGGTCCTGGAGAACGATGTGCTCAAACCCTTCCCCAAGTTACGGGAGGAGTTCGGCCTACACCCGAACCAGGAATGGAGATACATGCAGCTTAAGCATTGTCTCTCCCAAAGGAATACACCTCCACTGCGGGGATCCCTCCCCTCACCGATAGTGGCTTACCTGCAGCAATGGGGATAATATAAGGGAGTAATGTCGGGTCTCTATGATCTAATTATTCGACGGCTTTACTCCCAACCGCTAATGGACAAACTACGTCTACGGTGGCAAACCAGGCTGCCGCAGGATCTAGACCCAGATGATTGGGAAGCTACCCTAGAGACACTAGACAGAGGCACCCGGGAAGCACGCTTGAAATTCTGCCTCTTCAAAATTTTACATGAATGGCACTGGTCACCAGCGAAACTGCATAGGACCGGACTCCTCCCGCATGCGAACTGCTGGCGATCTCCAGAAAAATCCTGTGACCTTATACATATCTTAGTAAACTGTACAACAGTAAGACCACTCTGGGATGCGGTGAGCTCCACTCTGGCTGAAGTAATGTCACTTCCCTCACCTCTTCCTCCTGCCCTCATACTTCTGCAAGATACGACCTCCCTACCAGAACTCCCTAGACCACACAAGAGACTGTTGCACACAGCGTTAGCTACTGCAAAAATTTGCATACTCAGACATTGGCGGTCAGAGACCCCCCCAAGCCCGGAGGAATGGATTACAGCCATGATCCGCACTGCTATGCATGAACGGATCATCTATAACTTACAAGACCAAACTCAAATAATCCTACAGGTATGGGCTCCCTTCCCAACAAGGGGGCAATAGTGCCCTACCCGGAACCACCATTGTTCCCTTCCCCCTTCCCTTTCCCTCCCCTCCCCCACATGCGTCTATTCCCCCCTTCTCCCCCTCGCTCCGTACCTCCCCCTCCCTCTGTATTCTCCCCCCTCTACCCCTCCTTATCTCCCCTTCTCTTTCTTCTCTTTTCTCTTCTTTTCTCCTCTTCCCCTCCTCCCCTTCTTTTCTCTTCTACCCCTTCTCCCCCTCCCTTTTCCAACTGTTTCTTCTTCTTCCTTCCTTTTTCCCTCTTTCTTTCTTTCTATCCTCTCTCTCTTTCTCTTTCTCTCTCCCCCTTGACCCTTATCCCCACGTCTCTTTCTACATACCCACTAGAGTCCGAACGTCGCCTTCCAGCAACGCTCCAAACAGATCTCCATAGTAGATCCTCTTCCTATGTCGTCTGATAGTCACCTGATCCCAACCGAAACTGACCACAGAGTTGACATGAGCTGCAACACCCATTATCCGCGCAGCGACATCCCTTGCTTCCCAAGATAGCACTCCCCGGTCCTCTCGTCTGAACAGGTACAACCTACCCTTTACCCTTATATCTTTATCCTCTTTAAACCCCCCCCCACATAGCCTAAAACATGTTGGAAGTGAACTCTACCTCAGGTTTTTATATTACGATTGCTACCTTGTTTGTGCCTTATGCGTTTTCTCTTCTTCTTTGGTTTCCTAATATCACTGATGTGCAACTACTCTCGATTGCCGGGACCCTGATCCCACTGACTCTGTATCATATTGTGTTATTAACAATAAAAGAAAAGTTATTAAAAAAAAAAAAAAGAATCTCCCTGTGGTCTCTCCTGGCCTGCATACTCCATCTTGCCTTCCCAAATGTTTTTTCTTGCTTGCACGTTTATTTACACTAATGTGGTTAAATATGGTTCTAATCAGTTTTACATCAAAAAACGTGCTGCAAAACTGTCTAGTGCCACCTTTGCAACATTAGCGTCATTTTTTCTTAGGGCATGTCGCAATGGTTAGTGTAATTTTTTGTCGCTAACCATTCCGTCGTGCCATGGTGCATAATTTTTTTAATATGGCACTAGGGAATGACGTTAGCTCTTGTTAAAAGTTTTGGTGCACAACTTTTTGCACAATTTCTTTGGACTTATGTCCCCGTTAGTTGGGTGTGGGGAGAAAGTGGCCTCTGCAATGTGAGCTATACACTTTGTGACAACAGTGCATAATATTGTATAAGAACACATTGGGTTCTCAATGACGCCTCTCCACAGCCTAACAACTGTGCATAGCAAGTATGAGAGGTACTGGAGTCTCCACTGAGACCTCTCCCCAGGGCAATAACCATATGCATTAAAGTGTAGGAATTGATTTGCCTGTCCAATGACACCTCTCCCCAGGATTACAGATATACGTAGTAGTGTGTAGTTAAACATTGTCCTCTCCACTAAAACCTATCTTTAGGACAACACAGTTGTGCATTGGAGTGTAGTTAAACATTGTCCTCTCCACTAAGACCCATCTTTAGGACAACACATATATATATGATTGTATCTTTCTTACTCACCCCAGTGCAGCAAAATAAAAAAATGCCCTAGCAGTGAGCCACACAAACTACTATTTAGAGGACATGATAATTGTCCACTAGGAAAAAAAGTAATCTCAATTTTTATAACAATTACAGTGATTGCCTTTCATTCACTTTGCCCTTCATATGTACCACACTCCTATTCAAAGTAGCAAAGAAGCCCAAAGAATAAACCAGGGCAAAATCCTAAAAGCCCAAACAAAACAACAAGTCTGCATATGTTCAGTTTCTAAATTACTACATGAACAACAAAAAGACACATTAATGGCCACATGATTATGTAAACCAATAAACAAATACATAACAAACAAATATTCAAAAAGAAATAAATCACATTAAATCTTATTGCTACTACGTAGTTGTAGTTAGTATTCCGGTATATAGGAATTCCTGAGATATTAGCTCCCTAATAACTTTCCACTCATTTGATGAATCACCATGAAACTTTCCAGACCTATAGCATTTTCTACATTTTGAGATGATGTAAATTTTTGTGGTGAATTGTTAAGGGGATGCAAAGATAAAAAGGGTTCCCACAAATGCATGTTTCAAATACTATTGTATTTGACATAGCACAAAAACAACTGAATGGATTTCTACAACATTTGGCAGGATTATATAATGTGATGTATAGATGATGCTTTTGGGTACTACAGTTAAGTAGGGTAAGTATTTTTTAAGTTATAAGGGATTTAAACTTAGTGACATCTGCCATTGCTGTACTTTCATGGAATTCCACAGAATTTAGTGAAACTGACAGTGTATATGGCCGTAAACCTATTTGAAAATATACAACAACAAACAAAAAAAATCCTTACCTATTACCACTTTAATTAAGTGGTGATAGGAAGGGACTGTCTACTAACCCATATCTAAGGACCCAACACTGAACACAGCCAAAGTTTAGTAAAAGCAATATAGTGGCCTTTTCATTCTCTACTAATAGCCATTACCCAATTATATGCTGGCTTGCCATTGCCATATACCACTGTATACTTTAAGTTATTAAGGTATGCCATGACCAAAAATATAACTAAGGCGTAGTTATATTATTGATTGCTGTACCCTTGCCACATGCCTGGTGTCACTTGGGTAACGCAATACTTCAATCAGGTTTACAAAGCAACACACGGCTGCCACGCATTGCCCAAAATGCATGGCAATTTGCTGTTTTGCATTACTCTGCACAACAAAATCTACTTTGATGCCAAATTTCACAAACATATATATACCATGCCACTGTAGCCACTCCACAAAATGGTATTTCACTCTACACCTCTCCACTGTAAGAGACTCCACTCCATTCTATGCTATTACACTGCTCACAATGTCACTGTATGCCACTATACTGTTATTCTGTACTCGCCTTCACTCCACGCCACTCCAGTCTATCACTCCACTGTAGGATGCTTCACGAAATGCTATTTCACTCTACGCCATTCTACTGTATGCCATTCCACTGTACGCTATTACACTATATGTTACTCCATGGTATGCTACTGTACTCTACGCCACTGCAGTGTATTGCAACCACTCCTCCCCACTTCTTTCTACGTTGTTCGATTGGATGACACAATGTATGCCACTCTACTGTATGTTATTACACTCTACCCCATGCCACTCCAGACTACAACATTCCATTCTACGCCAGATCCACTGTATGCTATTCCACTATTCACTATCACACTCTAGCCACTCCACAGAACAACACTCCGCTCTACGCCACTCCACTCTACACTATTACTTTGTACACAACTCCACTCCAGTCCACTCTATGCTTTTACACCATATGCAGCTCCACTGTGCACCTCTTCAGTGTACACTATTCCATTGCATGCCAGTCCACTATATGCTACTCCAATATATCCTATTTACCTTTACCCCATTCTAGTGTACACCACTCCAGTCTACACCACTTTCCTTTATGCCACAACATTGTACACTACTTCACTATATGCTATTCCAGTCTATGCAACACTGCTGTACACCACTCCACTATATTCTAATGTATGCTACTCCATTCTACTACACTCCACTGCACACTATTCCACTGTATTCCACTCCAGTATATTCTACTTCTATCCACACTATTCCAGCATGACACTCCACTCTATGCCACTTCATTCTATGCTATTTGATGGGATCCCACTCTAATTTACATATTACTGACACTTACTGGATGATGTCATCAGTGATATCATTTGAGATATTAGTGATGTCACTGATCATGTCATGAGTGATGTAATATTTGAGGTCATAAGCAATGTATTATGGTGGCATAAGTTATAGTTAGGTGAGGAAACTAAAACTGCTGAATTAATATAGTTTTCTGTTTTTCAAAGGGCAGCCTAACTATAATGTCCCAGTAACTGTTGGCTTTTTCACGGAATTGCTAAGGTTTTTCAAATCTATTTCTAAAGTAGTATATATATATATATATATATATATATATATATATATATATATATATGTAATGTTTAGTTGTTTTTGTTAGTTTGTTGTGGTTATTTTTAATATTAAGTATTGTTCAAAATGTTATGGATTTTATTTTATTTCGTTTTTTGATGTACAGGAGTTTTTTATATACTCTGTTTTCTTTTTAAAACATATAAATCCCCTATCTAGGCAATTTAGAATATATACAATTGTTGTAAATGTAATTATATTATTACTATTTTCAAAAAATATATTTTTTGGATCTGTGGTTCCTCTGCGAAAGCGCAAACATAGACGGGACATACTCTATGGTTTTCGTTCTGTGGTTTTGGAACCGCAGTTTAGACAAAAAATTTCAAACAGTTTTTCAATATATATGTGCCTCCGTTTTGAATAATGACATCAGAGTGAACATATGCGGAAGTATATAAATGGCACTCTATATCTGATTTTTATCAACTTAGTCATTTTACGAGTTTGGTGAATTTGTGAATCTACGTACTGGATTCATGAATTCACTCAATGACACAGGAAAAACTTGCCTTTTGATTGGGACTTTTACACCCCTCTCATATAGATTCAAGCCACACCCCAAAGCAGTTATTTCTCAGCTGAAGTGTCTTGAAGGAGCATTTACAAGGAGTGGTTCCCTGTTTTTCTGAAAAAATGGCTGAAGGTTCTGCGCCACATCAGGAGGAAGATCCCCAGGTTATTGGAGAGGAGGAGGAACCAATAGCACAGAAGAGGCAGAGTGAAGTATGGCAGTATCTCACTGTACCATCAGGTGAGAAAGAAGTATCTGTTGAAAACGTACAATGCATTATTTGTACAAAGCAGTTGTTGAGAGGCCCAGCCAAAAATAAGGTCATGGAACTAGCAGCATGTGGGAGCACCTAAAGACTATCCACTAGTGTGCTTACAACCATATGACGTGGGAGAAAGCTGCAACATCAGGGGACTCGAGCTCTGCTACAACGTCTGGAGGAATGTCATCTACTCTAGAAGTAATTATACCAGCTAGCTGTCTAGAAATGAAAGGGAAAATCACACAATGTGCAAAGTGCCACAGGCTTGTGGCACCAAAAATGTGTTCTACATCAGATTTTTTGATGCAGTGAAAAAGCATTGCTGTTAGTTTTTTTAATTTCACTTTTCCAGTTGTTTTATAATTATTTTGTAAACTGAAGCAAGTTGCTTGTTTGCACTTGGCGTTTTTGTACTTTATGCATCCTGTTTAGGTTCCCACATATAAAAAAAAAATAAAATACAATAAAAACCTGTTATAAAACTTTTGAGAAAAAAGTTCTTGTTACAACCACCAATTCGTCAATCAAAGAGCTGACTCTGAGTTTGTATTCTTTCAGTGTGTAGATCAGTGTAGTTCATTGGGGATATCAGTGTTTACGTCAGTGTGTTTCTGTGTGTGTGTGTCAGTGTATGCATCAGTGTGTGCTGGGAGTAAATCAGCGTATGTCATTGGGTGTATCAGTGTATGCATCAGTGTGTTTCTGCTTGTGTCAGTGTATGCATCAGTGTGTGCTGGGTGAGTCAGCATGTGAATGAGTGTGTGCCTGGGTGTGTGTGTGCCTGTGTGTGTCAGTGTATGCATCGGTGTGTGCTTGGTTATATCAGTATATGGGTGGGTATGTCAGTGTGTGTCTCAGTGTTTGCCTGGGTGTGCCAGTGTATGCATGGGTTTGTACCTGGGGGTGTCAGTGTATGTATAAGTGTGTGCCAGGGTATGTCAGAGTATGCATAAGTGTCTTGCTTGGTAGTGTAAGTATAGGCATCATTGTATGTCTGGGTGTGTCAGTGTATCTATCAGTGTGTGCCCAATTGTGTCAGTTAATGCATGAGTGTTTGCCTGGGGTTTAAAGTGTATGAATCTGTGTGTGTGTCTAGTTGTGTCAGTGTATGCATCAGTGTGTAGCTGGGTGTTTGAGCATATGCATTTGTGTCTGCCTGGGTGTATACATGTATTCATCAGTGCATCCCTGGGTATATAAGTATATGCATGGGTTTGTCCCTGGGTATGTAAGTGTATGCATGAGTGTGTGCTAGAGTGTTTATGTGTCAGTGTGTGCCTGGTTGAATCAGTGTATGCATGTGTGTGTGCCTGTGTGTGTCATTGTGCCAAGCAGTGTGTGCCTGGGCATGTCAGTGTATCCATCAGTGTGTGCCTGGCTATGTCATTGTATGCATGAGTCTGTGTCTCAGTGTGTCAGTGAATGCCTCGGTGTGTGCAGCATAAACATGAGTGTCTGCATGGGTGTGTAAGAGTATGAATCAGTGTTTCTGCATGTGTTAATGTATGCATCAGTGTGTGCTGGGTGTAGATTAGTGTATGTCATTGGGCATTTCATTGTATACATCAGTGTGTTTCTGCATGTGTCAGTGTATGCATCTGTGTATGCTGGGTGTGTCTGCATACGAATGAGTGTGTCTGAGTGTATGCGTGAGTGTGTGCCTTGGTGTGTCAGATTATGCATGAGTGTGTGCCTGGGCGTGTCACTGTGTGTATGTGTGTACGCCTGGGTATATCAGTGTATGCATGAGTGAGTGGCTAGGTATGTCAGAGTATTCATCAGTGTGTGCCAGGCTGTGTCAGTGTATGCCTCAGTGTGTGCCTGGTTGTACCAGTGTATGCATGAGTGTCTGCCTTGTAGTGTAAGTGTATGCATTTGTGTATGTCTGGATGTGTCAGCATATACATCAGTGTGTGCCTGTGTGTGTCAGCATATGCATGGGTTTCTGCCATGGGGTTTAAAGTGTATGAATCTGTGTGTGTCTAAGTGTGTCCGTGTATGCATCAGTGTGTACCTGGGTGTTTCAGTGTATGAATGAGTGTCTGCCTGGGTGTATCAATGTATGCATCAGTGTGTCCCTGGGTACATTAGTGTATGCATGGGGTTGTATCTGAGTATGTAAGTGTATGCATTTGTGTGTGCTAGAGTGTGTATGTGCCAGTGTGTGCCTGGGTGTGTCAGGTTATGCATGTGTGTGTTCCTGGGTGTGTCAGTGTATGTGTCAATGTGTACCTGGGTGTGTCTGTGTATGCATCAGTGTGTGCCTGGATGTCTCAGTGTATGCATCAGTGTATGCCTGGGTGTGCCAGTGTATGCATCAGTGTGTGCATTGGTGTGTCGGTGTATGCATCCGTGTGTGCCTGGATGTCTCAGTGTATGCATCAGTGTATGCCTGGGTGCGCCAGTGTATGCATCAGTGTGTGCATTGGTGTGTCAGCATGTACATAAGTGTCTGCCTGAGTGTGTAAGTGTATGAATCATTGTGTGCCTGAGTGTGTCAGTGTATGCATCAGTGTGTGCTTGGGTGTGTTAACATATGGATCAGTGTGTGCCTGTGTGTGCCAGTGTATGCATGAGTGTGTACCTAGGGGTGTTACTGTATGTAATTGTGTGTCTCTGGTGTGCCAGTGTATGTATCAATTTGTGTCAGGGTGTGTCAGAGGTTGCCTTAGTGTGGCTGGTAGTGTATGCATCAGTGTGTTTCTACATGTGTCTGTTTATGCATCAATGTGTGCTGGGTGTGTCAGCATATGAGAATGAGTGTGTGCCTGGGTGTGTCAGTGTGTATGCATAAGTGTGCTGAGGTATGTCACTGTATGCTTGACTGTGTCTGTCTATGCCTCAGTGTGTGCGTGGGTGGGTCAGTGTATGCATGAGTGTGCACCTGGGTGAGTCAGTATATGCATCATTTTGTGCCTGGGCGTGAAAGTTTATGCAACTGTTTGTGACTGGCTATGTCATTGTATTCATGAGGGTGTGTCTGGGTGTGTCAGTGTATGCATTAGTTTGAGCCAGGTTGTGTCAGCATAGGCCTGAGTGTCTGCATCGGTGTGTATGTGTATGAATCAGTGTGTGTCTAGATGTGTCAGTGTATGCATCACTGTGTGCCTGGGCACATCAGTGTATGCATGAGTGTGTGCATGGGTAAGTCAGTGCTTTGGATGAGTCTGTGACCGAATGTGTCAGAGTATTTCTTAGTGTGTTACTGGGTGTGTTAGTGAATGCATGTGTGTGTGCCTGGGTGTGTTAGTCTATGCATGTGTTTGTGCCTGGTGTGTCAGTGTGTGTGTCAATGTGGCCTGGAGATCTCAGTGTATGTTTCAGTGTGTGTCTGGGTATGTCAGTGTATGCATGTGTGTGCCATGGTATATCAGTGTATTTGTGAGTGTGCTGCAGGGCGTGTCAGTGTATGTATGAATACGTACCTCAGTCTGTCTGTATACAGGTGTATCAGTGAATCCATGAGTGTGCACCTGGGTGTGTCAGTGTATGTGTCACTTTGTGCCTCGCTGTGTGAGTGTATGCATCACTGTGTGCCTAGGTGTGTCAGTGTATGTTGCAGTGTGTGCCTGGGTATGTCAGTGTATGAATGACTGTATGTGTGACTGCATCAGTGTGTGCATCAGTGTGTGCATGGGTGTTTCAGCATATGCATGAGTTTCTGCCGTGGTGTGTAAGTTTAAGAATCAGTGTGTACCTCGGTGTGTCAGTGTATGCATCAGTGCATGCCTGGGTGTTTGAGCATATGGATGAGTCCACGCCTGGTGTTTCAAAGTATGCATAAGTGTGTGCATGGGTGTGTTGGTGTATCCATCAGTGTGTGTCTTGGTGTGTTAGTGTATCACTCAGTGTATGTGTGGGAGTGTCAGTGCCTACTTGAGTGTCTACCTGGGTGTGTCAGTGTATGCATGAGTGTGTGCCTGGGTGTGTCAGTGTATGCATCAGGGGGTGCCTGGGTGTGTCAGTGTATGCATGAGTGTGTGCCTGGGTGTGTCAGTGTACCCATAAGGGTGTGCCTGGGTGTGTCAGCGTATGCATCACTGTGTGTCTAAGTACATCAGTGTATTCATGAGTGTGTGCATGGGTAAGTCACTGTATGCATGAGTGTGTGACAGGGTGTGTCGGTGTATTTCTCAGTGTGTGCCTGAGTGTGTTAGTTTAAGCTTCAGTGTGTGCCTGGGTATGTCAGTGTATGCAAATGTGTGGCTGGTTATATCAATGTATTTGTGAGCATGTGCCAGGGTGAGTCAGTGTATGCCTGAGTGTGTACCTCAGACTGTCTATGCCGAGGTGTGTCAGTTATGTATAACTGTAGACCTGAGTGTCTCAGTGTAAGAGTTAGTGTGTGCCTGGGTCTGTCAATGTATGTCAGTGTGTGCCTGTGTATCTCTTTGTATGCATCAGTGTGTACCTGGGTGTGTCAGTTTATGCATTACTGTGTGCCTGCGTATGTCAGTGTATGAATCACTGTATGTCTGGGTGCATCAGTGTATGCATCGGTGTGTGTCTGGGTTTGTCAGCATATGCATGAGTGTCTGCCTGGGTATGTAGGTGTATGAATCAGCGTGTGCTTGGGTGTGTTGCCATTTGGATGAGTGTGTGCCTGGGTGTTCAGTGGTGCATCAGTGTGTGCCTGGGTGTGTCAGTGCATGCATCAGTGTGTGTCCATGTACATCAGTGTGTACATAATTGTGTGCCTGGGTGTGTCAGTAGATGCATCAGTGTGTGCCCGGGTTTGTTTAAATATGCATGAGTGTCTGCCTGGGAGTGTCAGTGTATCTAAGTGCGTCTGGGGGTGTCAGTGCATGCATCAGTGTCTTGCTTGGTAGTGTAAGTATAGGCATCATTGTATGTCTGGGTGTGTCAGTGTATGTATCAGTGTGTGCCCAATTGTGTCAGTTAATGCATGAGTGTTTGCCTGGGGTTTAAAGTGTATGAATCTGTGTGTGTGTCTAGTTGTGTCAGTGTATGCATCAGTGTGTAGCTGGGTGTTTGAGCATATGCATTTGTGTCTGCCTGGGTGTATACATGTATTCATCAGTGCATCCCTGGGTATATAAGTATATGCATGGGTTTGTCCCTGGGTATGTAAGTGTATGCATAAGTGTGTGCTAGAGTGTTTATGTGTCAGTGTGTGCCTGGTTGAATCAGTGTATGCATGTGTGTGTGCCTGTGTGTGTCATTGTGCCAATCAGTGTGTGCCTGGGCATGTCAGTGTATCCATCAGTGTGTGCCTGGCTATGTCATTGTATGCATGAGTCTGTGTCTCAGTGTGTCAGTGAATGCCTCGGTGTGTGCAGCATAAACATGAGTGTCTGCATGGGTGTGTAAGAGTATGAATCAGTGTTTCTGCATGTGTTAATGTATGCATCAGTGTGTGCTGGGTGTAGATTAGTGTATGTCATTGGGCATTTCATTGTATACATCAGTGTGTTTCTGCATGTGTCAGTGTATGCATCTGTGTATGCTGGGTGTGTCTGCATACGAATGAGTGTGTCTGAGTGTATGCGTGAGTGTGTGCCTTGGTGTGTCAGATTATGCATGAGTGTGTGCCTGGGCGTGTCACTGTGTGTATGTGTGTACGCCTGGGTATATCAGTGTATGCATGAGTGAGTGGCTAGGTATGTCAGAGTATTCATCAGTGTGTGCCAGGCTGTGTCAGTGTATGCCTCAGTGTGTGCCTGGTTGTACCAGTGTATGCATGAGTGTCTGCCTTGTAGTGTAAGTGTATGCATTTGTGTATGTCTGGATGTGTCAGCATATACATCAGTGTGTGCCTGTGTGTGTCAGCATATGCATGGGTTTCTGCCATGGGGTTTAAAGTGTATGAATCTGTGTGTGTCTAAGTGTGTCCGTGTATGCATCAGTGTGTACCTGGGTGTTTCAGTGTATGAATGAGTGTCTGCCTGGGTGTATCAATGTATGCATCAGTGTGTCCCTGGGTACATTAGTGTATGCATGGGGTTGTATCTGAGTATGTAAGTGTATGCATTTGTGTGTGCTAGAGTGTGTATGTGCCAGTGTGTGCCTGGGTGTGTCAGGTTATGCATGTGTGTGTTCCTGGGTGTGTCAGTGTATGTGTCAATGTGTACCTGGGTGTGTCTGTGTATGCATCAGTGTGTGCCTGGATGTCTCAGTGTATGCATCAGTGTATGCCTGGGTGTGCCAGTGTATGCATCAGTGTGGGCATTGGTGTGTCGGTGTATGCATCCGTGTGTGCCTGGATGTCTCAGTGTATGCATCAGTGTATGTCTGGGTGTGCCAGTGTATGCATCAGTGTGTGCATTGGTGTGTCAGCATGTACATAAGTGTCTGCCTGAGTGTGTAAGTGTATGAATCATTGTGTGCCTGAGTGTGTCAGTGTATGCATCAGTGTGTGCTTGGGTGTGTTAACATATGGATCAGTGTGTGCCTGTGTGTGCCAGTGTATGCATGATTGTGTACCTAGGGGTGTTACTGTATGTAATTGTGTGTCTCTGGTGTGCCAGTGTATGTATCAGTTTGTGTGCAGGGTGTGTCAGAGGTTGCCTTAGTGTGGCTGGTAGTGTATGCATCAGTGTGTTTCTACATGTGTCTGTTTATGCATCAATGTGTGCTGGGTGTGTCAGCATATGAGAATGAGTGTGTGCCTGGGTGTGTCAGTGTGTATGCATAAGTGTGCTGAGGTATGTCACTGTATGCTTGACTGTGTCTGTCTATGCCTCAGTGTGTGCGTGGGTGGGTCAGTGTATGCATGAGTGTGCACCTGGGTGAGTCAGTATATGCATCAGTTTGTGCCTGGGCGTGAAAGTTTATGCAACTGTTTGTGACTGGCTATGTCATTGTATTCATGAGGGTGTGTCTGGGTGTGTCAGTGTATGCATTAGTTTGAGCCAGGGTGTGTCAGCATAGGCCTGAGTGTCTGCGTCGGTGTGTAAGTGTATGAATCAGTGTGTGTCTAGATGTGTCAGTGTATGCATCACTGTGTGCCTGGGCACATCAGTGTATGCATGAGTGTGTGCATGGGTAAGTCAGTGCTTTGGATGAGTCTGTGACCGAATGTGTCAGAGTATTTCTTAGTGTGTTACTGGGTGTGTTAGTGAATGCATGTGTGTGTGCCTGGGTGTGTTAGTCTATGCATGTGTTTGTGCCTGGTGTGTCAGTGTGTGTGTCAATGTGGCCTGGAGATCTCAGTGTATGTTTCAGTGTGTGTCTGGGTATGTCAGTGTATGCATGTGTGTGCCATGGTATATCAGTGTATTTGTGAGTGTGCTGCAGGGCGTGTCAGTGTATGTATGAATACGTACCTCAGTCTGTCTGTATACAGGTGTATCAGTGAATCCATGAGTGTGCACCTGGGTGTGTCAGTGTATGTGTCACTTTGTGCCTCGCTGTGTGAGTGTATGCATCACTGTGTGCCTAGGTGTGTCAGTGTATGTTGCAGTGTGTGCCTGGGTATGTCAGTGTATGAATGACTGTATGTGTGACTGCATCAGTGTGTGCATCAATGTGTGCATGGGTGTTTCAGCATATGCATGAGTTTCTGCCGTGGTGTGTAAGTTTAAGAATCAGTGTGTACCTCGGTGTGCAGGTGTATGCATCAGTGCATGCCTGGGTGTTTGAGCATATGGATGAGTACACGCCTGGTGTTTCAAAGTATGCATAAGTGTGTGCATGGGTGTGTTGGTGTATCCATCAGTGTGTGTCTTGGTGTGTCAGTGTATCACTCAGTGTATGTGTGGGAGTGTCAGTGCCTACTTGAGTGTCTACCTGGGTGTGTCAGTGTATGCATGAGTGTGTGCCTGGGTGTGTCAGTGTATGCATCAGGGGGTGCCTGGGTGTGTCAGTGTATGCATGAGTGTGTGCCTGGGTGTGTCAGTGTACCCATAAGGGTGTGCCTGGGTGTGTCAGCGTATGCATCACTGTGTGTCTAAGTACATCAGTGTATTCATGAGTGTGTGCATGGGTAAGCCAGTGTATGCATGAGTGTGTGACAGTGTGTGTCGGTGAATTTCTCAGTGTGTGCCTGAGTGTGTTAGTTTAAGCTTCAGTGTGTGCCTGGGTATGTCAGTGTATGCAAATGTGTGGCTGGTTATATCAATGTATTTGTGAGCGTGTGCCAGGGTGAGTCAGTGTATGCCTGAGTGTGTACCTCAGACTGTCTATGCCGAGGTGTGTCAGTTATGTATAACTGTAGACCTAAGTGTCTCAGTGTAAGAGTTAGTGTGTGCCTGGGTCTGTCCATATATGTCAGTGTGTGCCTGTGTATCTCTTTGTATGCATCAGTGTGTACCTGGGTGTGTCAGTTTATGCATTACTGTGTGCCTGGGTATGTCAGTGTATGAATCACTGTATGTCTGGGTGCATCAGTGTATGCATCGGTGTGTGTCTGGGTTTGTCAGCATATGCATGAGTGTCTGCCTGGGTATGTAGGTGTATGAATCAGCGTGTGCTTGGGTGTGTTGCCATATGGATGAGTGTGTGCCTGGGTGTTCAGTGGTGCATCAGTGTGTGCCTGGGTGTGTCAGTGCATGCATGAGTGTGTGTCCATGTATATCAGTGTATACATAATTGTGTGCCTGGGTGTGTCAGTAGATGCATCAGTGTGTGCCCGGGTTTGTTGAAATATGCATGAGTGTCTGCCTGGGAGTGTCAGTGTATCTAAGTGCGTCTGGGGGTGTCAGTGCATGCATCAGTGTGCGCCTGGGTGTGTCAGTTAATGTCTCCCTGTGTGCCTGGGAGTGTATGCATAAGTGTGTGCCTGGATGCTTCAGTGTATGTGTGAGTGTGTGCCTGGGTGTGTCAGTGTATGCATACATGTGTGACTGGATGTCTCAGTGTATGCATTACTGTGTACCTGGGTATACCAGTGTAAGCAAGAGTGTGTGCCTGGGTATGTCAGTGCATGCATCAGTGTGTGCCAGGGTGTGTCAGTGTATGTCCCAATGTGTGACTTTGTGTGTCAGTTTATGCATGAGCGTGTGCTTGGGTGTGTCATTGTATGCGTTAGTGTGTGTCTAGGTGTGTCTGTGTAGGCATCAGTGTATGCATGGGTATGCCAGTGTATATATCAATGTGTGCCTTGGTGTGTCGGCATATGCATGAGTTTCTGCCTGGGTATGCAAGTGTATGAGTCAGTGTGTACCTGGGTGTATGAGTGTGTGTACCAGTGTGTGCCTGGGTATGTCAGTATATGAATCAGTGTATGCCTGGGTGTGTCCGAGTATGCATAAGTGGGTCCTTGGGTGTGTCAGCATATGCCTGGGTGTGTAAGTGTATGTATCAGTGTGTGTGTGGGTGTGTCAGTGTATGCATCAGTTTGTGCCTGGGTGTGTCAGTGTATGCATCAGTGTGTACCTGGGTATATCAGTGTGTGAATTAGTGTGTGTCCAGGTATGTCACTGTATGCATGAGTGTGCCTGCGTATGTCACTGTATGCATCAGTGTGTTCCTGGCTATGTCATTTTAATGCATGAGTGTCTGCATGGGTGTGTAAGTGTACGAATCAGTGTGTGTCTTGATGTGCCAGTGTATGCATCAGTGTGTGTCTGGTTGTGTCAGTGTATGCATCAGTGTGTGCTTGGGTATGTCAGTGCATGCATCACTGTGTGCCTGGGTACATCAGTGTATGCATGAGTGTGTGCATGGGTAAGTCAGCATTTTTGGATGAGTATGTGACAGAATGTGTCAGAGTATTTCTCAGTGTGTGCATAGGTATGTTAGTGTATGCATGTGTGTGTAGCTGGGTATGTCAGTGTGTGTGTTAGTATGTGCCTGGATGTCTCAGTGTATGCTTCAGTGTATGCCCGGGTATGTCAGTGTATACATGTGTGTGCCAAGGTGTATTACTGTATTCGTCATTGTGTGCTAGGCTGTGTCAGTGTATGCATGAGTGTGTACCTCAGTCTGTCTGTGCCCAGGTGTGCCAGTGTATGCATGAGTGTGTACCTGGGTGTGTCAATGTGTGCCTGAGTGTGTGAGTGTATGCATCAGTGTGTGCCTGGGGGGTGTCAGTGTATGTTGCAGTGTATGCTTAGGTATGTCTTTAAATGCATCTGTGTGTACCTGGGTGTGTCATTGTATGTATCAATGTGAGCCTAGGTATTTCAGTGTATGAATCAGTGTATGTGTGGATGCGTTTGTGTATGCATCAGTGTGTGCATGGGTGTGTCAGCATATGCATGCTTTTCTGCCTGGGTATGTAAGTATATGAATCAGTGTATGCCTTGGTGTGTCAGTATATGCATCAGTGTATGCCTGGGTATTTAAGCATCTGGATGAATGTGTGCCTGGGTGTTTCAGTGCATGCATAAGTGTGTGCCTGGGTGTGTCAGTGTATGCATCAGTGTGTGCTTGGGTATGTCAGTTTATAAATGAGTGTGTACCTGGGAATGTCAATGTATGCATGATTGTGTGCATGGATGAGAAGGTGTATGCATCAGGTGTATGCATCAGTGGTGTATCAGTGTATCTCCCAGTGCATGCTTGGGAGTGTCAATGTATGTATGAGTGTGTGCCTGGGTGTGTCAGTGTATGTGTTAGTGTATGCATCTGTGTGTGCCTGGCTATGTCATTGTATGCACGGGTGTGTGTCTGGGTGTCTCAGTGTATGCATGAGTGTGAGCCAAGATGTGTCAGCATAGGCATGAGTGTCTGCATGGGTGTGTAAGTCTATGAATCGGTGTCTGTCTAGATGTTCCAGTATATGCATGAGTGCGTGCCTGGTTGTGTCAGTGTATGCATGAATGTGTACCTGGGTGTGTCAGTGTATGCATGAGTGTGTGCCTGGGTGTGTCAGTGTATGCCTCACTGTGTAAATGGATACATCAGTGTGTGCATGAGTGTGTGCATGTGTAAGTCAGTGTATGCATGAGTGTGTGACAACATGTGTCACTGTATTTCTCAGTGTGTGCCTGGGTGTGCAAGTGTATGCATGAATGTGTGCCTGGGTGTGTCAGTGTGTGCATCAATGTGTGCCTGGATGTCTTAATGTAAGCTGCAGTGGGTGCCTGGATATGTCAGTGTATGCAGTTGTGTGCCTGGGTAAATCAGTGTATTTTTTAATGTGTGCCAGCGTGTGTCAGTGTATGTATGAGTGTGTACCTCAGTCTGGCTGCGCCCAGGTGTGTCAGTTATGCATGACTGTATACCTGGGTGTGTCAGTGTATGAGTCAGTGTGTGCCTGAGTGTTTCAGTGTATGAGTTAGTGTGTCCCTGGGTCTGTCAGTGTATGTGTCAGTGTGCCTGGGTATGTCTTTGTATGCTTCAGTGTGTACCTGGGTGTGCCAGTGAATGAATCGCTGTATGTCTGGGTGCATCAGTGTATGCATCCGTGTGTGCCTGTGTTTGTGAGCAAATGCATGAGTTTCTGCCTGGGTATGTAGGTGTATTAATCAGTATGTGCCTGGGTGTGTCAGTGTATGCATCAGTGTGTGTCTGTGTATATCAGTGTATACATGAGTATGTGCCTGGGTATTCCAGTATATGCATGATTGTGTGCATAGGTGTGTCAGCGAATGCATCAGTGTGTGCCTGGGTTTGACAAAATATGCATGAGTGTCTGCCTGGGAGCGTCAGTTTATGACTCTGTTTGTGTTTGGGTGTGTCAGTGCATGCATCAGTGTGTGCCTGGGTGTGTCAGTGTATGTCTCCCTGATTGCCTGCGAGTGTATGCATGAGTGTGAATCTAGACGTTTGTGTGTATGAGTCAGTGTGTGGTGTGTCAGTGTATGCATAAGTGTGTGCCTGGACGTCTCTGTGAATCCATCACTGTATACCTGGGTATATCAGTGTAAGCATGTTTATGTGCCTGGGTATGTCAGTGCATGTATACGTGTATGCATGGGTGTGTCAGTGTATGCATCAGTGTGTGCCTTGGTGTGTCAGCATATGAATGAGTATCAGCCTGGGTATGTAAGTGTATGAATCAGTGTGTGTATGGATGTGTCAGTGTATGCATCAATGTATACCTGGGTTTGTCAGCATATGCATTATTGTGTGCTTCAGTGTGTCAGCGTGTTTGTCAATGTGTGCCTGGATGCCTCACTGTATGCACCAATGCCTGCATGGGTGTCTTATTGGATGTGTTACAAATGGTGAAAGATGTAATTAGTCACCTAAAATACGACAATAAATGGTTCTATTGATCTGTGTAAAAAGAGAGAACACATAAATATGTTAATATTACATGTTATAAATGTGCACAATAAAGTTTAAGTATCTGCAATGCAAAAGTTCATATTAGTAATAGAGCATTACACATTTGTAATGCTGTAACACAATCATACACTTAATTTAATCATTTCATTTTCCCTTGTTTACAGTTCTCAGGTTTCATACTTTTACACCATAAATGATGTGTTGTATAAAGAATCATCATTGAATAGTGGGGAAAAAACAATCACGCAGATTGTAGGAAAAAAGCCCAAACTTCACAGGATGTCACTGTAATTTAGTGACAATATGCATTGTACTCACTACAAATAATTACCCGATTGTTTTAGCTATACTTACTGAACTAACATAAATAAACGTTAATAAATTAAATGCTAATGGAAAGTGCTTTTTTATTAAACATATTACAATAGAATTACTTTCAATGAAGGACAATAATGTATGGCATCCCTTATAAAGACATCACCCCTGGTAGGCAGTCATAAAAACTGGTAATAGATAGACTACAAGTAGAATATTTCACTGTTCAATGGTAGTCCTTCTTGTAAGTTGGTAGGTCATGTTCCAATATTTGTATGATTGTGAAGATCTTCTGATTAGATTGTGTCCATCCGGTTTAATTTTTGAATAAAAAATGCAATATCCTGAGGTAATAGTAAGTCCTTCATAAATGATATTAACCTTGGTAGTATTTCTTTCTGCATAAAATATTTTTTAATCTTTCCTTTTAGCTTGTAGTGACTTACTGATTTACTAGAATGATAAGTGGTTCATCAATATCTTTCTGTACACCCACAATTTCAACATTCCGTTTAAAGTCTAAAGGGAAGTAGACAACTCTTCTTTTAAGACCTTTCTGTAGCTTTGTTGTGGTAGTTTCCCATTCTTTGGTTCCATACAAACTATTGCTTGAAAAGGAAGTATAGCTTGTATGAGAATTGATTCATAAGCATTTCATTCTCTTGTTGTGGAACTGATACCAATTCTAACTTGTTATGTATTGCTCTGGCTGGCATTTTGTTACCCTCTAACTTATCATAACAATACTTACATATAATTTGCAGTGTTGATAAATCAAAAGGTTCCTCCACAAAAACTGTGTGAAAGATTGCAATCTATTGTGTAAAGTTTTGTTTTCAATAGTAATACCTTGTCTAATTCCTTTATACCTCCAGTAACCAACTCCTCATTTTCCCTAGACTCCTTTTCGGGACAACAGAAACTAAACTGAGCATCTTCACAAACGTTTGCTACCTCTGCTAGTGTGTCATGCAAAATAACTCTATTTATCTATTCTAAACATAAGACAGGAGTATTCACAAAGTAAAGTCTCCTAACTAAATTTCTCATTTTAGAGTGATGAACAGCTAACATTCTGAAGAGATAAAAATTGCTTCTAGACACTTTCTTTGATGCACACACTAGTGAATGTCTTTGTAAATGAGTATACTTCCTCATTCTGCATGGATCTAATCCTTGCAAAATTGCAATTTTGAGCTTCAAACTTCTATCTGGAAATTGACGTAGAAAATGTCTTAATATGTCAATCGACTCCTGTTGAACACTCCAAATACTACTACAGTTCCATTTCTTATACAGTAGCCTGTCTTCGTCTTCCTTGTACCTCTTCAGCTTTCACTTCTTCAACATTCCTAAGAACCATCTCCTCTTTTGCAATAGGAGTACCATCTCTTACCCCACAGCATCCACCAGTTGAATCAACTGCATGCACTAATGTGTTCTCTTGTAAGTAGCTTTCTTAAAAAAGAAAGGCTCTATACTAGATGTGTACTTTCATTCATCTTTACAAATCTTGCAAAAACCTTTTTTTTCTTACTAAGCATTTTTTAGAGTTTATTTCTTCAAAGACAATACTGTTTTGTCTAGTATCCTCATTCTGTTCAATATCAAGATTAACAGTTTCCTCTTCACAGCAAATGCTTTGTCAACTACACTCTCAGTATGCTGCTTTTGCCTACCTTCAGCACTTCTCCTCTTGTACTTCTTCATGTTTCATAGCAAATTCTGTATTACTCTAGTTCTAAACATTTTAACTCGTATCTCTATAAATTGTTTCTGTCTCCATGCCAAACTACCTATTTTCTTAAAACATTTCCTACTTTCAAAATCATAAACTCCATGTTATTTCTCAGTTGATTAAAAACGTTGCTTCTTACTTAAAACTGTTCCTTCATTTTGCATTTTTACATATTCTGTTCAAAAACTCCTTAGTACTCTTACCAGCTACTCTTTTTTTTCATCTGCACGTTCTCCACCTTATCTTCCTTTCCACTCTTAGTTTTAAGCAGGTGCTACTGTTGCTTCTGCTCCTTTCTTCTCTGTCTCTTGCCAGGCATTGTAAGTATTCTTCTTTAAATACAAGTAGATACATAAATGTGTATGCTAGTTATTACACATAGGAGAGTAGGTGTTCTACAACTTGAAACTATTTGTGTTGCTTACTTCTAATCTTTCTTACATTAAAAACACCCAACTGTCTATACAGCCTCTTCTTAATAGGTATTTTTGTTTTACTGACTGTGTTAGTGAATGTAACAGTGTGTCTAGGGGTGTATGAGTGTGGGCATTAGTGTTTAGCTGGTTGAGTTACTGTATATCTCATTTTATGTATTGGTCTGTAAGTAGCTATATTACTGTTTAGTTGGCTGTGTTAGTTGATGTATTAGTGTCTACCTGGGTGTGTTAGTGCATGCATCAGTGTGTGCTTGGGTGTGTTAGTTCCTGCATTACTGTTTGTCTGGGTGTGTCAGTGTCTGTATATGTGTGTGCATGGGCGTATCAATGACTGCCGTACTGTTTGCTGGGTATCTCAATGTGTGGCTTGGTGTGCACTTGGTTATGTCATTAGCAGTATCAGTGTGTGCATAGGTGTGTCAGTACCTGCATTGGTGTGTACTTGGATGTCCTAGTAGCTGCATTAGTGTTTGCATGCTTATGCCAGTGATTATATCAGTGTGTGCCTGGGTGTGTCAGTCTCTACATGAGTGGCTGTTTTCTTGTGTAGATGCCTCCATCACTATGTCTCTGGGTGTCTCAATGCCTGTTTCAGCCTATGCCTGTGTGTCAGTGGCTGTTTTAGTGTTTCACTGAGTGTGTCTCTCCGTATACCCGCCTGTGCATAGTGTATTAGCATATGAATAAATGTCTATGTGGGTGTGTCAGTACATGCATCAGTGTGTGTCTGGGTGTGTCAGTGTATGTATCAATGTGTTTCAGTGTCTCAGTATATGCATGTGTATGTGTCTGGCTGTGTCATTGTATGCATCAGTGACTTCTTTGGTGTATAGTGTATGAATCATTGGCTGCCTGGGTGTGTCCCTGTATGTTCCAACACCTGCCTGAGTGTGTCGGCATATGCATAAGTGTGTACCTGGGTGTGTTAGTGTATGCATAAAGTCTGTCTGTGTGTGTTAGTGTATGCACCAGTGTGTGCCTGGGTGTGCCAACATAGGCAACAGTGTCTGCCTAGGTGTCTCAGTGCATGCATCAGTGTCTGCTTGTGTGTGTGAGTGTATGCATCAGAGTGTGTGCCTGGGTGTATTACTATATGCATCCATGTCTGCCTGGGTGTATTAGTGTATTCATCAATGTGTGCCTGGGTGTCTCATTATATGTATGAGTATGTGCCTGGGTGTGTCAGTGTATAGATTCCAGGGAGGATGGAGAGAGGGTAGGTTGACCACTGTATCCCAAGAAAAAAATATTTTCCTGGAGAAGCAGCTAGTGTCCATGTGATCCTCAAGGGGCCTGTACCTGAATCTTAAAAGGGACCCGGAATATTGATGATATCCTATTAGAAGGCTCTAAGATGTGAAATACCTAGTTGACAAAGAGTATTCTTACTCTCTCAGTGAGGATTAGAAATTGAGTTAGGTCCTGATGAATCACCATTAGATCTCTGGAACTACATAGGCAAGAAACATGTTGACCACTGGTTCTGTAGTGTAGGGAATACACAAACATTGTTTTTCTGTCCATACACCAATAGCTGAGGTATTAGGTATTCATGTTGTCACTTTATGGGTAACCAGACCATTATAATCTGCTGCTTTCGCTTTCTCTGTTTTTAATCTTGACATCGGCGTCAGTTTGGAGTAAGGATTGTCTTTTTGGTACCCATAGTCAATGTTAATATAGCTGTTTCAGCTCCTCATACATTCAATCGCCACTGGCAACTTCTTTAAAAAACATCTATGGAAAAGAGCACTCTAGAAGGGCCCGTCACGCATTGCAGTGCTGCCTGACGAGGAGAATGGCCTGATGATGAAGCATGTCACTTAATGGTGAGTGGGGACTATTGTTCCTAAAAAGCTTGTGCTTGTAGCGACCAAGGATTCCCCTTCTAAATGGTGGAGCGGAGACTTGAATTTCAGAACAGTGCATCTTGGTTTATAGATTAGGGTTACATAAGTGTATGCCTTGGTGTGTTAATGTATACTTGACAGTACTCTTAGGTGAGTGATTGGACGCATTAGTGTTTCAGTGGTTGTGTCAGTGTCTGCATTAGTTTATGCCTGGGTGCTGTTACTCTTTACAAATGTTTTCTTCTTCCTTTAGTGACCACTGTACTTTTACTAATTTTTATCATATCCCCTCCATTTATATTCCCTTTCACTTTTTGTAAACATTCTACTCACTTTCATCCACCTTTTCTAACATATTTCTTGTCAGCTACATCTTAATTCACATACCTGTTAAATGTATTTGTTGGTCTGTATTTATATTTCTCAGTATCAGTTAGAATCTCTTCTCACTGAAAATGTGAAAAACCAAGCACAAGAATGGTACACAACACTCATACAAGGGAACCACTACTGGCAAACATTTCAACTTTGGTGTTAAGGTTACTCAGTCAGAAAACAAATCACAACCTCCTTTTCATGTTTAGCCTATGTTACACCACTTTTGAATGGTCAGTATTGTTAACCCTTTCTAACACTCCTCTAAAATAAGCCCTATTTGGTAGGGGTTTTGTGGGGATCAGTGGATTCACCACAGCACTCACTGTGGCCCCCTGAGTAACTTTGTGGCAGATCTGTGGATTCACATGGACCCCGAAAATACTTATCATAATCTGTTCATACACATGTCATTCATTATCCATTTGGTATAAATGACAACATATGCACCATAGCAATCCCTACTCAGAATTTATTCTATTATCACTGTGACTGTGCATTCATAGTCTAGTCTTTTCTGTTCCCCCCTGTCCTGTAGCTCTGTTAGCAGGGTGACAAATTTTAAAAAATAATTTGCTAGCAGTAGGTCACAAGTTCACAACACTTTCTGAGAGCAGCATCCTAACGTCTAAACCAAATGTAGCAGGTATGGTTGAGTGTTTGGAATTATAAGCATATCCCAAACACCATTACTTTCTTGTTATTTCTCCAAAGTCAATCACACATATACTTAATTTTATCTCAATATTGCTACCTACTTTAGGCATCAACATATTTACAACATCCAATCAAATACAATCTTTCAATTGCACTTTTTTCTCATTCAGCTTCAGGCTTCCCCTGTCTCATACTCCAGCTTCACTACAAAATGCTCAGAGTGTGGATTGTGGGTCACAGTTTTGTATTTTGGACCAGAAAGAATACTAGAAAGAGTGGAATTGAGAGGGACCTGGTTTTGCTTAATGTAGATATTACTTGGCTTGGCTGAGAGAGTTACAGTGGCATCAATTGCTGCCTTTGGTTGAAAGCATTATGGATTGCCAACATCCAGACCTCATGATTGTGCACTGTGGTGGTAATGTCCTGGTCACAGTTACTAGGGTAGGATTTGAAGTCCTAATGAAACATTCCTTTGGTAAATTAATGGCACATTTCCCACACACTGCCTAGGTATTTCCAATATTTGCCAAAGGCAGAAGTAGAAGTGGTCAAGTAAATTCGGTCCACAGAAGGACAAATCCAGGAAACTGTTACTACATTCTACATTCCTCACAGAACACAACACAACATTTAACTCTTTGATATGGATGGAATATATAGAAATGATATGGTTCACACGACAGAGAAAGGCCACAGGGTGTTTCTCCAGAACGTGAAAGAATGCATGCTGTTTCATGTGTGGTTATCACATACACATCTTAAACACAACTGCTCTTTTCAGAGCCTATCATTTTATCAAATAAAAATGTATTTATTTTTTAATTCCTCTTTCTTTAATCCTCATGAGGATCCACGGATCCATCACAGATATACAAACCAAAATCATTAATACAATACACACTAGCAACACTGAAATTATGTCAGTGGACGTGTAAATTGTTTTATCAGTATATGCTGGGTATATCAGTGGATGTCTGGTTGTGTGAGAGTGTCTGAGTGGGACTGCAAGTGTCAGTGAGAATGTGAGTGGGTCTGTGAGTGGGTGTGAGTGTGCCTCCAAGTGTGTGTGAGTGTGCCTCCAAGTGTGTGTGAGAGTATCTTTTGGGGTATGTGAGTGGGTGTGTGTGTGTCTGGATATGTGAGTGTATGTTTGGGTTTGTGAGTGGGTGTGAGAGTGTCTAGGTGTGTGAGTGGGTTTCAGTGGGTCTGGGTCTGTGAGTGTGAGTGGGTGTGACAGTGTCTGGGTATGTGAATAGCTGTGAGAGTGTCTGTATGGAAGTGTGACTGGATGTGAGATGGTGTGGATATGTGAGTGAGTGTGGGAGTGTCTGTCTGGGTATATGAGTGGCTGTGAGAGTGTCTGTCTGGGTGTGTGAGTTGGAGTGAGAGTGTCTGTGTGGGTATATGAAGGGGTGAAAGAGTGTATATCTGGGTATATGAGTGGCTGTGAGAGTGTCTGGGTGTGTGAGTTGGTGTGATAGTGTCTGTGTGGGTGCATGAAGGGGTGAAAGAGCGTGTATCTGGGTGTATGAGTGGGTGTGAGAATGTATGTCTGGGTATCTCAGTGGGTGTGTCTGTCTAGGTGTCTGAGTGGGTGTGAAAGTGTCTGCCTGGATGTCTGAGTGAGTGTGGAAGTGTGTGTCTGGGTGTGTGAGTGGGCATGAGAGTGCCTGAGAATGTGAGTGTGTGTGATAGTGTCTGGGTATATTATTGGCTGTGAGAGTGTCTGGGTGTGTGAGTAGGCATGAGAGTCTGTTGGTTAGTGAGTTGGCATGGGAGTATCTGGTATGTGAGTGGGTGTGAGAGTGTGTGGGTGTGTGAGTGGGTGTGAGAGTGTCTGTGTTGGTGTGATAGTGTCTGTGTGTGAGGTGGTGTGTGAGTGGGTGTGAGTGTCTGTGTGGGTGTGTGAGTGTCTGTGTGGATGTACAAGTGATTTGAGTGTGTGGGTGTATGACTGGGTGTGACAGTTTCTGTGTGGGTGTATGAGTGTCTGTGTGGGTCTGTGAGTGGGTGTGTGGGTATGTATATATATGTATATGTATGTATATATATATTCATAATTATTTTTTTTAACTTGCGAAGAGATCGCGGATCCATCGCAGATTTACACGGGCCATGCTAAGCTCTGCAGGTGGATTCACGGATCTCGCAAATGTTAGAATTCTTTTTTTTGCCATTTAGTTGCCCATTATTCATACTTTTGTCACATCTATAATACACCCATGGGATCAGGAAAGCTCTAACCTGACCCCTTCATTTAGTTTACACCCTACTTTTTAGCCCCAGTGACCATTTTCTGATACATAAAATGGCGGCCGCAATTTTTCTGTCAGGTTGCAGCCAGCCAATCAGGGTCTTGCTTTGGCATGTGAATCCATGGACCCACCGCAGATGGATCAGCGTAGGGTCCATGTCCATAGATATTCAAATGCATTTTGAACTACAGAATGGATTTACACCAAACAACAAAAAGCGTGCTTTCTGGACCAAAATCTGCTTTTCTGCCAAATGTGCTGTAATTCCGTCCAATGGTACGAGCTGTTGTCGTGTCGAAATTAAAATGGGAAATTAATTTTTATTGACCTCCCCTTTTTCTCAGCCCCGCTTGACGGATCATCCCAAAACTTACCATGGTCAACAAGAATTACCGGCGCACCCTTTGGTTTCTATCTATCTATCTATCTATCTATCTATCTATCTATCTATCTATCTATCTATCTATCTATCTATCTATCTATCTATCTATCTATCTATCTATCTATCTATCTCTCCATCTATCTATCTAACTGGTCTGTCTATGAATATATGTATATATTACCTAGCGGCCGTCACCACTAGGTAGTTACAGTTAGGACTTGGTTTCCATAGGAAGGTTATTTTTGTTTATAATTTTGGCACTGCTTGATGAATCTTCACAAATTTTTAAAAACTTTACTTCGCTAAATCCAGCTTCTGCCTTGAAAGTTTCAGGGTGATCAAGCATGGGACGACAAAATTGGGGGTTCCCAAAACACATTTTCCCCATTCATTTTTCCATAGGACCTTTGGAAACGCCTGTAGCCCGAACCACTGAACAGAATTACACCAAGTATGGCACAAAGCTAGATTCTGTTCTGCAGAACACACTTTTTTTGGTGTAAATCCATTCAGAGGATTCAGAGTAATTTAAGGCCAAAAAATATAGATATATAAGGATTCGGATCCTCCAAGGATCCAACCGTTCCCGTGCTGATGTCCGATTGGCTGGCAACACTTCAACAAAGAAGTGTTGGCAGCCTTCTTGGGACTCGGCTTCAGCTGAGTCCCAGAAAAAAAAGACAAAAAAAGAAAAGGGGCCAGGGTAGAGTCACCATGACCCCTCAACCCTAGTCCTGGGGTCCCTGAGGGACCCCGCCAGGGATAAAAAGCATTTTTGTTTTAAAGAAATTGGAAAAAATCAGAGGATGGATCCACATATTTTTTTTTAGATTGAAAAAAAAATCTGCTTGCCCATTCTTTTTTTAAATTTGCCCCAGGGAGGGCAAGGTACCAGAGGTGTTTAGGGTTAATGTAGAACGGGGGTGCACAAGGCCCCCCTTCTTGGGCTTTAATAGGCCCTGGGGACCACCACCTCCCAGGAGTAATTGAGTTAATGTGTGCGGGGGTACAGTGCAGCCCCACCATGAACCAGGGACCACAACCACCCAGGGCAAAATGCTTTTTAAGGCGGGGGAAGCCCTATGGCCTGCCCCACAGCCCCAGGGACTACTACCTTCCTGAGGCAAATATACAAATATGAGTGGAACTGCATCCCCTCCCGTGCCCTGGGGACCACCACCCTCTGGGCAAAAATGTTTTAAGTAAGTGGGGAGGCCCAATGGTCTCCCTCACAGCCCCAGGGCCCACCAGCTTCCCAGGGCTACACTGATTTCAGAGTGGGGGGGTTGGGTGGCCCCCCATTGCCCCGGGGACCACCACCCCCTGGGGCAAAAAAAAAAGAAGAAAAAAAAAAGGGAGTCCCTCTGGGATCACCAAGGGACAGCTACCTCCCAGGCTATACATACATTACATGGCCCTAGGGACCAACACTCCCAATGGGCGGCTCCTGTTATGTCCTAGGTTGCTCACTCCTGGATATAGCTATTTGTTGTGGCTTAGATGCATCTTTATAAGAAAATATTTCTTTCATTTGTCAACTTGTTCTCCTGAATCAATTATCTTTATTAATTCTATCACTGTTAAAATTCTGGCTCAACTTACTACCACATCTACAAGTTCTAAATCAATTGACACTGTCATTTATTTGGCTCTTTGTCGCAGTCTGCCAAATAAGTGCTATTGTTTCTCTACAAAACAAGCATCTTTAAAAGAAAAAAGAATGAGTATTTGTCGCCGGATTGTCTTCCACTGTATTTATTTAAAACTATAGTGCTGGCACCCAATGCAACTATGTTCACAAGTCATCAACTAGATCTTCGTTGGGTGAAGATGCCTTCACATATGTGAATAAATGACTATTTGACTGATTTAGAGCTTGGTGGACAGGTTGCTTCATCACAAACATGAAGGATATCCAGTCTGCCAAAATACATGTTCCAGGGGATTTAATGCACTTGTGATAAGGCTGATGGGATTTCCATCAAGTTTGCAATGGAGTAACCGATGTCCATTGTGTATTACATGATCGAACTACTGAACTTGCGCAGCTAGTGGCTCCATCCAATTTTCGAACTGCCATATTACAGGTTTCTTCCACCAAAGTTAACAAAATTCCTCAGTGTGTGTGTGCATAGGCTCTATTAGCTGAAACAGCTCAATTTATACCATTTTTACTTACAGAAGTTATAAGCCTTCTCTCTCTTATTAAGGACACTATGGCCCATATTTATACTTTTTGACGCAAACCAGCGCCGGCGCTGGCTTGCGTAATTTTTTTTACCGCTGGCTAACGCCATTCCTACGCACCATGCGGGCGCCTTATTTAAGGAATGACGTTAGCCGGCGCTGCAGACTGGTCAGAGTCAAAAGAAATGACTCAAACCAGGCAGCACCGCCGTAGGGGAAAATGGGGGTTGTGCGTCAAAAAATGGTGCAAGTCAGGTTTGAGGCAAAAATCATACCTCAAACCGGACTTGCGCCATTTTTTTACGCACAACCCCCATTGAAATTACTCCTGTCTCCCCAAATTAGGCCCCCCTATGCCACTTCAATTTTTGTAAAAAAAAATACTTACCTCAACTTACCTGTACTTACCTGGGATGGGTCCTCCCATCCATGAGTGTCTTCCAGGGGAGGGCGAGGGTGGCAGGAAGTGTCCCTGGGGCCAGGGAAGGACACCTCTGGACTCCTTCCATGGTCAGAGACCATGGAAGTGAGCCCACAGGTCCCTTAATGCCTGCCCTCACCCTGGCGTTTACAAACGGCGCACATCAGGCTGTGCGCTGTTTTTTGAAGCCCTGCACCCTCCTGTGCGTCAAAATGACGCAGGAGTATAAATAAGGCGCACAGGCCTTAAGTTCATTTTTTGGGTGGGAACGCCTACCTTGCTAGTCATTAACGCAAGGCAGTTTCCCGCATCCCAAAAATGACGCACACTGAGGAATTTTGACGTCCGCGGGCTCGGGCGTCAAAGTTTAAATATGGTGCACGGTTTGCGCCAAATGTGCGTCAACATTTTTGACGCACATTCGGCGCAAACGGAGTATAAATATGCCCCTATATTCAAACTTTGTCCAGGGGAGGCTCACCGTAAAAGGATATTCATGTGCATTCACTCAGTTAATATAGTTCCACTGAACAAAACACTCTAAGGTGCCGCCATATTTTGGTATTGAAGGAATTCTAGATTTTTCCGAAGACACATCACTTAGTTATCTTGACCTTTACTATGCCCTTTTGTTTTTACCAATCACACAGCCACACTTCAATATTTTGAGCCTCTCCCTATTGTCAAGTCCTCAAAGAGGGACTCTACAGTGAAGATTTCTACAATATATTACATGTGCATTAGTGTCCGGATGAATGAAGGTAATTACCACTTATCTCTATCTCAGGTCCCAACTAAATCTCCTTTCATATTTTTTCTGAATTACCATGTCTTACAATTGATCTTTCTGCAGATATATGGTGTGAACCAATCCAACTATTCATTTTAACATTTTAACTTCGAGTAAAAATCCAGTACTGCTCATGAATTTTTTTTATCTCTATGTCTCCTCTTCTAGGATTCAGTATTGTCTTTTCAGTCACCCAGAACTAAAGATCTGGTCTCTGTTTTGGACAAAAAAGTTCTGTACCAAAGTGGTATTAAGGCCCATATTTATTCTTTTTAGATCCGCATTTGCGTCATTTTTTTGATACAAAATCGGCGCAAACTTGCAAAATACAATTGCATTTTGAAAGTTTGCGCCGATTTTGCATCAAAAAACGATGCAAATGCAGCGCTAAAAAAGTATAAATATGGGCCTAAGTCTTTTTGTATGTATGAATTATGCTCATTAATCTCATTTATCATGTTTATTGGCTTAGTCTTCCCTACATGAGCCAGATTGCATATGGATCTAATATAATACACAACCTTGCTAGTGCAGCTACTTTAGTGCCTATTGTTACATTAAACCCTACCACCATGTTCAAATGAATTCCTATCAATCATAATTTGACATATGCCACATACACTGCGTTTCTGATGTATTTGCATCTTTGAGAGCTGCCACAAGGTCCGCTGGGTATCTGCTCCATTGTGTCCCAATTCTTAAGAGTGCACCAGAACGTCCTGCAAACTGCTATTGCTTGTCAGAGGAAACAGCGGCCTCTCTATATTCTTTGCATAATTCATGGAGACTACCCCACTATAAATTTACAAAATTCTTAAGTTGATTACTTAGCATGCTATGTGTATGAACACATACAAGTAGTTCATTTATATTTCCATTTTGCCTGCTTTCCAACAGCTGTTAGGTTAGTTTTTCAGGGATTATATTTTGTGCAAAATTAATGACCAGTATTGGTTTATTTCCACTGATATAATTACATTGCTTTTGATGACCTTGTTCATGTTCCCTATGATTTGAAACATTATCAAGATCCCTTCTGTTTCCTTTCATTCTACATACTAGTACATTCATTTGCTGAAAGTTCCATTGCGAAAATGTTTCATATTAGTTCGAACACCTGCAGATGATATTAGCATAGAGGATGCTGAATATGTTTCTCGAAATGGGATATTGCTTATGTGTTAAGGTACAGATGTGTAATTTTCCAGGTGTTCTGATTTGCTAAATAAAGGATACATGTGCTCATACCACAATGATTTCACAGCGTGCTTTATTTGTTATTCAAAAATTGTGTATAGGAAACCATAGATTTTGTGTGTGTGCCAGAAGATTTTCCTGTTTCACTAGGGATGCTATCTAACATCGTTTTAATTTTGCATATGCTCCACACCTTGCACTTAAGAGCCTTTTAGGCATTCACCCTGTATCATTTTTTTTTAACTTTGCAGTAAAACCCTTTCACTTGTAACTGATCTAGACTTCTGATATTGAGGACCATAATGTTTTACTCTGCAAATGCTTACGGGGTACCTTAATTAGCAAATCAATCTGTGGGACAACTGGAAGAGTTAAACTTTTTGGGTGCAAAACTTTGGGTGTCCACATTTTGGTGTATGGTTTTCCTCCCAGACAGCATATTGGAGAGGAGTTATGTAGCTCATTTCATTGCTCAACTTATTGCTATTTTGGGGTACTCTCTGTCCAATAGTTGTTCAGTGAGGTACTGTGCATGAAACAAATTACCTGTCACGGATGTGCAGTTTCTCCAAAATCGTAGGTGATCTCTGAGACTTCTCGGTGATGGTTGTTAGACAAACAAGTGCTTTAGTGGATGATTTCGAATAAAGATCAACCTTTAAAGTTTCTCCATCCTGCTTTATCTAGAATGATTCTTGTGTTTTTGAGTTTGTCGCTGCACAATTTTGGGTCAAATCATCAGAATTGGGAAATTCCAGTAACTTATCATCATCTTCTTCCCATAGATACAAAATGTCATCTAGTTAGAGTGGCCATTGTTTTACATTTTGAATACATTATGCTATTTCATTTGTCACATAAGTTTCAGTTACTTTTGGAGCAAATATGGCTCCCATCAAGGTTTCATTTGTCACGACAAAAAACTGCCCTTAAAAAGTAAAAACACTGGTAGAAAGAATTATCTGATATTTTCACTTGGAAGTCAACTGATAGTTCTAGATCTCTTTGATGTTTCTTCGACATGTACTGTATCTGTTTCATTGGCTTTTGAGTATACACACTCTATATCCAGTGTGACCAGGTACTGATTCTGAAATCTGTAATGCTCCTTTTAACTACACATTTTCCTATAGACTATCAAACCATCAATACTATTTCATCCCCGAGTTTCCATACAGCATCATCCCAAAACCATTTATCCTGTACACCATTCCATTGCACACAAATTATTTTATTTTTCAGATTTTTCTTTATGTTCAAGTAGGAGCTTTTTCCACAGACTTTTCCTTCTACCTTTGGCGAAGTGCTTCTTGCCTACATGCACCATCCCCCTATTCTTACATTTTGCTTCATACTTTATTTGTCATGTAAAAACACTCTACAGACTAGACTTTATGTTCAAGGCTTCTCGCTCTTCTGTCATTTCTCTATTTCAGTATATATGTATTTAGAAACTTAGACCATGATTTATACTTTTTGACGTAAAATTGCGCTAACGCAGTTTTGCATCAAAAAGTTTAGCGCTGACTAGCGCCATTATTTAACACCACCTGGGTGTCATATTTATACTATGATGCTGGGTGGCGGTAAAAATAGTTTAGAGCCATTTTTCTCAGCGTTAACCATTGCGCCTTGTCGTAAGGGAAAATGACTTTAACGTCGGAAAAATTACTCTAATCCATATTACGACACGTAAACAGGAAGACGGAACATCAACATCAACTCTTCATCACCTCAAAATTGCCAATTGGAAGGAGAGAGGCAATTTGGCAGCAGATATTAGACAAGATTAACAGTGTGGCAGAGGACAGGAGAACCAGAACTGAGTGCAAGAAACGCTGGCATGACGGCATGCAAAAGACAAAGGAAACAATAGCAAGGAACAGGAAGGCAGCACTGCAAACTGGAGGTGGGAGTCCAGCACCACAAGAGGACTTGGACGAAGTGGAAGAGATGGTTGCTGGAGTCATCCCGGAGGAACACATTACAGGAATCACTGGACAGCGCAGACTACCAGGAAACACAACAAATGCAGGTAAGTTGCATGGGGGAAATAAATGCTAAAATGTCAAGTGCAAGAAGGGGGGCACATCGTACACACACAATGCATGTCAAAGGAGTGCAGAGGGACACATTCACACTAAGCAAGTTGCACCATGCTGACGTAAGCTACACATGTACCTACGCCTTGGTAGTGCCATGCACCATAACACACGCACAACCTGGACATATGTTGATCACCAGGCCTAACTACCTACATATGCATATGCAGCACATGGGATGGATGGCATGTATAATCACTGTGCCTCTGGTTGTATCATCACAACACCCCTTATATATAGTCATTTCAACCCTACCAACACGACCAAGACTTCAGAGACTAGGTAGTCAGTCAATACCACTCCTGGGGTAATGTCAAGGTGGTGTCCATTGCAGAAACACATTGCAGCTGCCTTGCCTCATTGCCCAAACACATGTGTGTGGCATCTGACAGCACACAAGTCATTGCAACCATCCAAACAGTACACAGACATGTACCGGTAGCACCACCACCTCGCACATTGACAACACATCCACATAAGGCACCCACCACTCCATCATGCTGTCAGGATTTCCCCTGGGTGCAGGGAACAATGAACTGAATAGGCGCTGGGGGAATAGCAGGCTGGTCCTGTATCATTGGCAAGATGCCGCTATCCAGACCAACTAAACTGTTGTAGTGTTGAACCACACATCTTGATGCTGAACATGTGTCACTACAGAAAATATGCACCACAGATAGCAAACAGTAGGTCACAACAGTCATAGGCTGAGCCCACAGCTACTATGACACAACCATGTGGGACACATATGAATGGGGAAATAAACACACACATACAACACATAGGGTAAGACTGTGAACATAATGCTGTATAATTACACATCCATAGGCGGGGGATGGTGCATGGGCAACTCTGGTGTTGGTAAGACTGCCAGTGCATTGTACCCTTTGCTGTTGGCAGTATGAGTCACACGTTGGGATGGCGGGTGGCAATCTATATGCTCATGGCAGCTCTGTGGGGCACTTGGTACAACATTGTTGATGGATCAAATAGAGTCAGTGCCAGTTTTGGGGTGCATTGGGTGTGACAGGACATGCTACACGTAGCCCTGCAAATCAGGCAGTGGAAAGGGCAAAGGGCTAGGGTACAGGACCCCCGGCACAGCCCATGCCAGGTGCATGGGCTGTGCAGGGGCAACCAGGGGACATACCACATCACCGCCAACCTTTGCATCGGAGTTTCACCGCCATGCAAAGGCTGGTGGAAATGCAGAAACAGACCTGGAGGGTAGAGTTGAACGTAATACTGGTCTGGTGCCACAGGACAGCTGACATTGCCAGTCTGTAAGCTGCTGGAAACCTGCCAGTGTCAGATCATTCCCCACTGACAACAGTTGCTACTACCACCTGTGCTGTTGGGGCTGGTCAAATAGATAATGGCAGTCAGGGGCCCATAGGACTGACACACTTGAAATGAGGGACCAGTATGACTACCTGCAGAATCGCCATCAAACTAGCTTCAGGCCCTGACCTAAGTTCAACTCCTGTTAACTGGCTATGTCCATAGACTCACTTACCATCAGGCACTTTCACATACATAATGGTGTACACAGCAGAATCTTATACCTATGCTGGCCATCCCTGGGTCTACCCCTGTGTCTGTGTCAAACTAGCTGTACTGCCACCATGCTGCATCTCATGTATCATGGTGCAAAGAGGGCTGCATTGAGGGGGAGGACATAGGTGTGTAGGATGGCAAACCCACCTGCGCAGACAGGAGATTAGATTGAACTCTGCTAGGTCCATGAGTGCTACGCAATGTAGCACACATACACAAACAACAACATGAGGAGCTATCAATGGTAAGAAGAGCATAGTGTCCTGACAATGCATTCCGTGGGGTGGTGCAAGGTCTCAGCACCGCATGGGTGTATGTGAAACATGTAAGACGGAGACAGGGGAAAATTGCCATGTGTGGTGCTGTGGCATGAGCACAGCAACACCCAGTGCAAGGCCTAACCATGCAAATGGATGCATAGGGAGGGTTGACAAAGACAAGGTGGTGTCAAGCCACAAAAACCAATATACATCACACCTAGAAAATATGATGCAGCCAATTGTGCCAACTGGGCTTCCCTTCATGTGACAAGCAGGTGGGGCATAGGGTTGATAGACTGCAACCCTTATGTACAGGAACAATGTTTGGGAACTAAGATGACAATGAGCCTCCAGTAGCAAGTCAGTGATGTGAAATATCAACTGCCACAACACAGATAGACTGCTTTTACACATCTAATTGCAGAGGATGATGGCACTCCTGCAGATCGGCCTGTCCTGGAGTACCCCGATGACCTAGATGACCAGCTGACAACCATCAGCCAAGAGACCCTTCAAGAAGTCCTTGTATCCCTCCAGACACCACCTCCAGTCGCAAGGAGGAGAATTAATGTAGCAGCCATCCCAGAGGCCCCACTCAACACCCCAATGGTACGACCTGCTAGCACTGATACAGCTGAGGACTCTGAGGAGCATGGGACCAGCTTTGAGAGGACAGTGGTAGGAGTCCAGCGGGAGCTGGCCAAGGAGGTGCGGGTGTGGATGCAAACTATGGCAGCCAACCTAGAGGGTCTGCACACGTGCATTGTCAGGGCCACCGAACAGACAGCAGCCAAACGAGGCACACACTCCCCAATGCATGGAGTCCAGCAGTGTCTGAGGGCCATAGCTGCTGCTATGTGGGAGAGGCCACAGCAACTGCCCTCCCAAACTGGCAGCAGCAGGAGTGAGGACAAGCTGGACTTCCACCAGGAAGTGGACTCCCTCAGGGCAAACATAGCTGCCTACCACAGGGATGTTGCTGCTATCCTCAAAAATCAGCAGCTCCTCCTTGCTGCAGTGATGCCATTTGTAGTTCCACAGATGGCAGCAGCCGGGAATTGGGAGTCCACATCTCCAACCACTGAAGTGTGTGTGGCCCCCTCTACCTCCCCACCATCACCATCAAGGGCAGAGGAGACACCACACACATCGGAGGATGAAGATGTGGAACAGATCATCTTAACCCGTAGGAGTTCCAGGCAGCACCAGCACATGCCACATGGGCAGTGTTTTCCTTTGTCCTGTGCTTGGCATTATGCCAGTGTTAGCACAGTTGGAGATATGCATTCTTCACTGGCACACTGTTGACCTTTCTGCTATGGACTGCAATTGTCTCTTACTTTTCAATTGGCAATTCATGTTCCCCTGCAACGACCCTTAACCCAAGCATGTCCCATGACATATGCCTCAACCCTGGACTTGTGTTGTGTCACAATTGTATGGATTACACTGATGGGGTCACAGACCTAGACATTGTAAATATTACACTACAACACTTGTAAATAAACACTACCTACACAGGTAGCAGGTCTTTGTGTATTGTGACACATCTACTACGCTTAGGAATTGTGATGTGTGTAAAATGTCTTTAGTCACAGAGTGTCAGTACAAGAGTGCATGAATATGTGGGCACATATCTACGCACAAGGTTCCTACATGATGAACGACAATGCTGGTCTCATCCACTACAAGCAATTCAAGCTGTATGTCAAAAATGTTGAACACATGTATGCTTCACACACCACAGACAGCAGGAATGGCTGTGAAACAGTTCTCAGGCAATATAGTCAGCTGGGAGTACCAGTAGAACATACTGGTGTGAAACAGAGGTATTTAACCTCATCTGTTATTGCCACTGGTCAGTTTAGCAAGATAGATAGAAAATGTAGGCTGTTGTCAGATGTCCCACATTGTCCAACATTACTACACAGGACCCAAACAATGACAGCTGAAATACCACACCTACCTGTCCAATACAAAGTTAACAGTCACCTTGACTGGTGGGTACACTGGATGGCAGAAGCATAGATACGTAGATGTGTTGCAGTTGCCAATATGACAGCTCAGTTGTAAACATGTGGTAAACATGTTAAGAGAGGGATTTGGAGGCAGGACGGAATCCTTAGGCCAACACACAATTTTCACTGTGCACTCATGGAAAGACCCTGAGACACAAGCATATGACACATGAAGTAAGGGAGTACCCAAAGATTTTTATTAAGAATTTAACTAAACTAATAAGAATTAAGAAAATCTATCCTAACCTAACCCAACCTATCCTAACACTGACCCTAACTACCCTAAGCTAAACTTACCTAACACATTCAACAAAACGCTCTAAACATTGGCTCCCCTATCTCCCTTATGTTACGAGACACATGCAGGACAACATATACTAAACTACACATATACTAACAATATTCTAACACATTTTTTGGGGGGGATTTTTTTTAATTATTTTTTTAATCAGCACATTTATGCCCCAACATTAACCCCCACTCACCCACAAAGTAAAATGTAAAAAGTAGAAAACCCACCCCCAACCCACTTATCCTAACCAAACTACTAATCTACTCTAACCTGACACTACCCCCTAAAGCCCACTATAAACATTTAAAAGAAATGAGGAGGGAGGGGACAGATCTGGGGGTGATAGTCACAAAGGCAATTACAGCTTTGCCCTCTTGAGTTTTTTTTTTATGAACTTCATTCTTTTAGTGTTTGCTGCCACCTCCTTCCCCAAACTGTCCAACCATTCCAGAACCAGTGTCACATCCCTCTGAAGATCTTGGATCATTTTCATGGTAGCATGTGGTGTGGGCTGTGGAACAGATGTGGACGGTGTTGCAGCTGGGGCTCTAGTGGTGGTGGCAGCTGTGCCCCCTGCAAGGCTGTGGAGCTTGGTCTACTCTGTGTGGCCACTGCCAGTGTGGGGCCCCCTTGGGTGAATGCCTGCCGTTCCCTAGTGGATCTTTCCGTGCAATAGCGGCATGCCATCCTCCGGAATCCAGATTCATCTGCCAGGATGTGTCTATAGCAGACTGCCCTCTTCTGGAATGCCTGCAGTTCCTCATTGTTAATGTTGGCAGCTGTTAAATTGAGACAGGCAACCATCAGTGTCAACATTGTGTGGAGTATGTACAGATTATTGTCTTACACTCCACATCTAATTGCACATGCACTCCAACTCACATTCCAGAAAAACAATGGCCCTGATAGATGCAACTACAATGCTGCCTTAGCATCATTTAATTGACACCAACGTGAGGCACAACAAGACTAGGAACCAAACCAAATTAGGTGTGCATTGATTTTGTGCTAAGTGTAATAATGCAAAGGCAGCATAAACTTCACACAGATCAGGCCCAAAACTCCTCAACATCTGTGTCAATTTTCAACCATACATCACCAGTAACTTTAATATGTTATTGGGAGTATGTGATGCAGTTGTTAACCATAAGGGGTCAGTACTGATAGGTACACATTCAAGCCTGATCAATATGACTGTCACCTACACTGTGAGCATCATATCTACCTACAAATTTGGTGTTCCTCTCCCCTGTGCCTAAGGGAGGATAAACGTGCAATCCATCATCTCAACTGTCCTGGTCATTCACCAAGGCATGCCCACTCATACTTGGAGTCAGGGAGTGGACCATGTGTTAGGAAGGCTGCCAACTAGGAAGCTGATATCCATAGGTCTATCACATCTACATTCATTTGTCCAGGTGTAGACACCCATTAATACCTGATCTGCCAATACAATTCCTTACACACCCATATCTATGCCAGCGTATTTCTGGTCTTGACCTGCATGCACCCCATTACATTACACATAAGTGTTAAGTAAATGGAGTGCAAGATTTGGAGCGCCATGTTGGGGGATAATTGCCCACCCAGTCCTACAGATACATTACAATAGTGGGATGCACCAAAATGGGTTCAAAATGGTGCATCAGTGTGTTGTGATAATGACAGAGTGCCCCAGTGCCAATATCCTTACAGCATTGCACTTCTTAGTCATATATGGCCCCCCCATGAGGCTTGTCATCACCTTGTTTACACGATGCTACCCATTGAGCACCACAACCCTCACAAGATATGACCCTCTGCTCGTGCATGGGGAACCTTTAAACGGGACACAATGTCACCATCCAGCCTACCTTGATATCTGATCATTTCACAGCGTATCACATCTAGCATTGTGTGCAACACACATGACTCACTCACACCAAACCCTGGATTACTGCACAGGGCACACATTATCACACTTACTGGATACATCTGGGTCCTCAAATCTTGCCGCTTTCCGCTGGTGTAGGGGGCAGGTCCAACTGTAAGATATGGATGGAAAACCATGCTAAGTGTCATATCACTGTCAATACTAGTGGACAACAAATTACAGTGCATACTATTTTAGAGGAGTGAGGTAGTTATCCTGGTGTAGAACAGTGCAACCGACACACCACTACAAACTCAGGATGACACTGACACTCAGGTGAGTGAGAGCCACACATCTGCACACTTACACTGGGCCTGAGACTCATGTAGTGCTACACCCTGCAACAACCATATGTGGCCAATCCATAGAAGATAGAACTCCATGGTATGAGGGGGATTTGTGTGACAAATACATGACACTACCCTTGTGCTTTACAAGACAACTGACTCAGGTATTTAAGCATGTCCTGCAATGCACCCAGAGGCACTTTGTGATGGACATGTGGCTCAATTATTAGTCTGCAATGATCATACATTGAGTAATCTATGACTGATGAGGCAAAGTTGTTTGATGGTATCAAATGCCCCATTTACATTGCCCACTAAGGCGGGTAAGCCCCATTTGCTAACATAATGACAGGGATCATGTTGTGAAATGATGACAATGTAGCTCTATACATGCACTGCCCTACTTTGTTGACACAATCCTGGTAAATATGGTAGGCTGGCTGTGTCTTGGCGTATCATACATGACATTATGCTGGGGCACAGGTGTCGTCATGGCCTTGAACTGTGTGACTTGATGATGGTTGTGCATGACTCTCCAGACGTCTGACCTGCATAGGTATAATGGTAGGACATGTGAACTCCATCTCTAGACTGGCACAGTGACAAGTCATTCTGGTTGCATGCAACTTGTCCACAAGCATTGCATGCAGTACTCCAACACATCTGCTACTGTCATTCAAGAGCAGTGAACAGTAAATTGTATGCCAATGGGAGACTCACCAACAGGGCCACTGATCTCCACACCAAGATGATCAAGAAGATCCTGCTCCCTGGCCACCACATCTGTCCAGTGATGCTTCAGCTGGTGCTCATTCCTGGTGCTCCAAAATGCCCTCATGAGGTGGTAGATCACCTTGCCCCAACGCAGCTGCCTCGCCTCAGTCCGGTAACCTTAGATTACCTGGCCCCCCCATCTCCAACATCAACAGCAGGTAGTCGGCTATGAGCCACACAAGCCACCCAACTCCTCCTCTGCCATCCTGGTCAACCTCCCCCTACCAGACATATTGTCACAGTACATGTTGACCACAAGTAATAAAGCGAAAAAATAAATTAAAAATAAAGGAAACTTAAGGCCTAATTACTAATTCCAACTAACCCAATTTAACAACTATCCCTGACAGACACCCCACAGTACAAGTACAATTATACACAAAAAACACACAAATTTACTGACACTGGGACAAAGTACAGACAAACCTTTGAAAAAACCACGACAGGAGGGACACCACAAGATACAAAATGCAGGAAAATCACACGACCAACTCCAGAACACAACCACACAGTCAAAAGAGGCACAGACTGTAAAGAGAAAGTGAAAGTACACCCACTGTACCATGCTTGTAAACAGGACTTCCTATTACATCACTTCCCATCCCCGTGCGGCACGTTTTCTGTTATGTGTGTATTTATATGACGCATGTGATATTTGCATGGGTATTTTAGACGCATAACGTACATGTGTCGTTTTTATTGACGCATTACCCTTATGTGTCGAATTAACTGAAAATCAGCATTGAGAAGAGTGCGAAGGTGGAATTCACGCTAAAGGCCCACGTGTCATATACTTTGCAGATGTTTTCGATACATTTGCATCACTTTTTTTGACTCAATTCCTGATTGCGTGATTTTGTTCCATTGTCTATGGATGCACCCTGTATTTACATACAAATGACATGGGCTGTGCTGCAGTGTGGCATATTGTGTATGGCCACATATGATAGTCCATGCAACAATGAGATGAGGCTGTGATTGGTCTGTTACACCTATGTGTGTGTTACAGAGTCAACAGCATGCAAATAGTTGCACATTGTTCATATGTATGCATGTGTGACAACAGTGTATCCACATATGTATGGCAGTCAGTACAATGCAATAGTTCTGGCTTCTGATTTTTGAATTGTGTTTAATTATGTGATGTGTGTAGTTTTCTTACAGAGCATTACATTTAAGATGACATACACAGCACAAGCATTGTTGATGATGGCTGAAGAATGCCACCTAGGAAAGGTCACCCGACAACTGTCTTCTGAAGGTAGATTTGGAGTTGTTGGTGACTTGTGTGTGGACTACACATATGTCTGAGATGTGTACATCTTTGGTACATACTGTGATTGACACACTCTGCCTATATTCCACCCAGGTTATGTTTTGACCACAAATGTTTTATTAAACTCATTACATTTAGCAATGGTTGTTGTTTTTGTGTGGTGGACCTGCAGACCTTGCTGCATATGTGCTCATCCATTCTGATGTGCATTCCACAGACGTGTCCATGCAAAGTGTGAGGTCACATGTACCCTGTGTCAGGATTGGGCCCTAAGGCAGTGGCAGGACTGATTACTGTGGATGTACTGTGCAGGTCCAACTTCTTCCATTGTTTGTCATACCTCGGCTAATCATGATGGCCATTATTACCAATGATGTCCCCCCTTTGTCACACATGCTCCATGCAGACATTGCAACTCTCACACTGAGTTGTGACAGTGTTTTGTTCTAACATTACTGTCTTTCTAATTTTTTGACATTCATTGCCTCATGTGTGGGCCCCTTGTTTACCTCCTATTTGGACATGTTGTAGTTGTGTGTGATGAGCTATTGATGAAAAAGTTGGCAACATGGATGTAATTCATATGTTGTGGTCCATAGATTGTGTCCTTCAGTTGTCACATTCAAGTTATGGGGCTTTTTGTGATGTGTATGATGGTAGCAGTACAATCTTATGCATCACATGTGATGTTGCAACAGTACTTTAGTATTTGTAACATGCTCCCTGAGGTTAGACTCACAATCCTAAGGTATATGTTGTGTAGACTGTAGAAACCAAAGCAGGATTGTTTGAATAAGTGAGGTGTTTATTGACAAAATGTACAAGGTGAGTTAAGTGACTTTAAGTGAAGAAGTTATCAACTATGTGCTGTTTGCGGCGTATTCCAGCAGCTCTGTTGTGCTGTTCCCCCTCATTTTCTTCACCACCATCCTCCTCCTCCTCCTCAGGCAGGTCATCAACCTGCTCATACCAGGGGATATTCATCCACACACATATGTTGTGCAGGATAGCATGTCATTTTGATCTTGCAGATGATGTGTGGGGCATGTAGGAGGCTGCCTCCTGTGAAGTCCAGGCACCTGAATCTTGACTTCAGGATGCCAAATGTCCTCTCCACAATATTCTGTGTCTTACGATGTCCCTCTTTATATGCACGCTCTGCTGCTGTGCTTGGGTTAGGAAATGGGGTCATTATCCATGGCTGTATGCCATAACCCTGATCTGCTGCAAAAGGAGTAAGTTGTTGTTAAGGCTTGCAACAGGTTTGTCATGTAGCATGGCAGTTGATATTTTGAGTTGGTTGTGACTAAGACGTGTTTGTGGTATGGGATGAGTTCATAGCCTTAGGTAAGGTTGTCTCAGCACTTGGTTGTTGGACATAACAAAATTGAGTTTGGCTCAGGGACTTGGGTCATAAGATTTGGATTCCTAACTGACGGTCAGTATGTATGTACCCTATGTTGTGTAGTGCACATTTGTATCAGTGTGCTATAACTAGAGGGGACATGACACATCCTCACAACACAATGCGATCAGATGTGGTGGCAACATGGTAGCACTACAAAGCCTGGACACCCCATCCATTTTGACATGTGTCATTACAAATGATGTGAGACACCTAGGCCCTTTTCAATGAGTAAGTGATAATGCACAACACGTCTCCAACATTGGCAGCACTGTCCGCCAACATTTTGACTATGCAAGAATGCCCCATGCGTGACATGTTACTGGACAACCCCTTGTTGTCCCCTGCACCAGTAGCTCATATGCAGCTGTGCACCTACACTTCCAACCTTGCACCAGGGTACTTGGCTAGCTGCCCTGTGGGGGTGGATGTATCTGAGCAGAAAGGGACACCACCCTATACATATGCTGTTTTGATGGACAATTGTCTCTTTCTGTGTGTGCAGCAGTCTGCAACATGCATTGGTGGCACATTTATATGAGTTCAAAGCACAGTCTACACCTCTATCTTCTCCTGTTGGTTGCTAATGTTGCTTCTGTATGTTTTCCTTAAGTAGTGATGAGTTTCCCTCATTATAACGTCTACCCTGACCCAGACATTAAAATTTGACGCAAATCGGAGTTAACGTCATTTTTTGGCTCCACCTTCGCGTCTTTTTTGCACAGGTGGATAAATATGGCGCTAAGGTGTTAGAATCATTTTTTGGACGGAAACGCCTACCTTGCATCTCATTGATGCAAGGAGGTTTCACGCATCCAAAAAATGACGTTAACACCAATATTTTGTCGCTAGAAGGGTCTAGCGTCAAAATATAAATATGGAGTTGAGTTTGTGCTGAATTAGCGTAAAAAAATGACGCTAATTCAGTGCAAACAGGGTATAACTATGCCCCTTAAGCAGGAGTCAAGGTTAAAAATGCTATTAACGACAGTGATTACTTCAACAGCGCTCAGCTATAACAAATGTTGTCGCCTCTTTGTGGTTAGGTGTTAGCTATTGGTATTACCAAGCAGTGCTCTCATAAATGACAATTGACAGAAATACACAGATCTCTGATGTATGGCTTTACCCACTTCTCAATTGCAGGTCCCTTGGTCTGTATCCTGAGATATCTATCTATCTATTTATCTATCAAACCAAAGTAGCATATATTGCACGATTCTGATATATATAAATATATATATATATATGTATATACATTACAGAATTGTGCAAAATAGTCTTCTTGGGTTTTCATCAGCAACCAGTGAAAAGACATGCTTGTGGTTGTGCAATGCCTGGATGAAGGCTAATTAATTTCTTGCATAGTGATAATTCCTACAACAATCTGTTCTCATTAGCAATTGCAAATTGGCCATGGCTCGTTTCATCTCAGGGTGTGCAGATTTGTGTGCAACCTTAGCAAAGCATTAGGGAAAACTTTTCAATTTTGCGACGTCTTTCCTTCAGGACATGTATGTGACCGTAGTGCATAAAATGTTATTTATAGCTAAAAAAAAGTTTCAGTAGAAAATATACTTAACAAAGAACCGACGCTTAAAAAGAAAGGAGGAATTCTGCATCTCCAGCTTTACCATCTGGCTTGAACATAGGTTTACTCGATTCAGGAATATACAAAACTTTTCCAGATTATGGCTAATAACATGTTAATCTGTGCAAGTATCAGAAAGAACATCTGTGAATTGCATTTTCTCATGTGAAAACGTTCATGTGATATGAGCAAATGTACCTACTAAAGATTTCTTCTTCTCTTTCCTAGGTAAATATTTCTTCCTTTCGAAAATTGAAAACACCTACAACGCTACCAATCTCGGATGGTGTACTCTGTGTGTTTGCAAATAGCTTATTTACTGGTAAAATAAGCAAACCAGGGAGGAGATCAAACTAGGGTTGTGTGAAATTTGCATAAATTGCTTTTGCATTATGTAGCACGGTTAAGATTAAATGCGATAAAATTACATGAAATGCAAATCTGACATTTGGGGCCAGATGTAGGTAGGAAAAAAATAGCGACTCGCAATTTGCGAGCATTTGCGACTCGCAATTTGCGTGTCGCTAACTGCAATGCAGGTAGAAAGTGCACGGACAAATTGCGACTCGCACCCGGAGTCGCACCGCAGATAGCGAGTCCGCTGTTTGCGAGGTCGCATATTGCGGCTGCGCAAAAAACGGACTCGCAATTTGCGAGTGGGTGTCGCAAATTGCGAGTGGGTGTCGCAAATTGCGACTGTGCTGAAAATTGAAAGCAGGTGCTGCAGAACACTCCAGAAACCACTCCAGAACACTCAGGAAAACCCTTCCTGGCACATGATGATGACATCACAGCCAGGAAGTTTACAAATACACCAGGGAGGAGGGAGGACCACACCCTTTTTAACTGCAGAACAGCTAACAGAGCACCAGCAACCATGGCTGACACTCCCAGGAAGAGAAAGCTCAAGTTTGCAGAGAAGCAGCTGGAGGTGCTAACGGATGAGTGCTGTCAGCACCATGATGAGCTGTTTGGCAAGGCAGCCCTCAATGTGCCAGACTCTGAAAAAAAACGAATTTGGCAGGATATCCAGGAGAAGGTAAACTCCCTGGGGGTCAGCCACAGGAGTGTGGACGAACTAAAGAAGAGGTGGTACGACCTCCGCTCCCGGACCAAGGAGAGGGTGGCAGAAAGGCTCCGGGAGATGAGAGGCACAGGGGGGGGACCATCTACCATACCACCACCCACACCCCTGGAGGAAAGGGTTGAGGAGACCCTGGAGCCGGAGGCTGTTACTGGATTTGGAGAACTGGACACCTCTGAGCCCGGACCATAAACCGGTGAGTACCATGTGATATGCCTGTACCCCCATCAATGCCATACCCCCACCCACCATGTACACAGGGGCATGCACAACCAAGATAGCTCCATTTCAGAGTAGCAAACACCAGAATGATGCATTATGGGCAATGTAGGCAAGTAGGCATTTCATAGGCTATTGTTTATTAGGAAGTTATTAACTGATAGTAGACACTGACAGTGTTTTCCCCATGTCCCACAGGTCTCCCACAAGACACCCCCACCAGCCAAAGCAGCCAGGTGCCAATGGTCAGCCAGCCCGAGAGGAGACAACAGGACCAGCCACCACTCCCACCTGCACCACCAACACCATCCCCTCACTGGCAACACCTGTTGCAACAGTGGTCTTGGAGCCTGCACCTGGTACAAGCCAGAGTGCCACACCAGACATCACAGGGCCTCCACCGCTGCGCAGGCGACGCAGGATGATGACAGCAGGGCAGCAGGCAGAGTCAGGGCTTCCCTCCACAACACCAACGGAGGCCCAACTGCTACGCGGTCAGCGCCTGCAAAACCAACAGTTAAGGAGGATTAGTGGGGTTTTGCAGCGCTTTGAGAGGAACCATGCCAACAGCATGCAGCAGGTGCATTCACAACTGGAGGTCATTGGGAACAACACAGGTGACCTTGCCCTGTCAATGCGCGAACTGGTGGCTGGACTGCTAAAGCAGAGTGACGGTGCGCGGCGCAGGGACCGCCAGCTGCTGCAAAGGCTGGACAGGATGGCCTCCTCTATCGTACGGCTGGCAGTGAACACAACTGGGCTGTCTAGGAGAACAGTCAGCCTCCAGGTTGACATGGGCCACTTTGCGGGTGATGTGGCCAGGGGGCTGGGCCGGATCACCCATGCAATAGACCTCATGGAGGCACAGCAGGTGTCCAGGGGTACAGATGACACCCCACAAGACAGTGAGGAGGGCTCCACTGTCAGCAGTGTCTCTGCCGGTGACACCAGGGTGCTACGGAGTGGGAGTACATGGCAGAGCACTGCTGACCCACCTAGTACCAGCCAGGCTGGGCGAGCACGCTGTAGGGTGTGAGCTAAACACTGTCCCTGATGTTGGGGCACATGATGGCAATGTGTCCCATGCCAGGTGGACTTTTGAAGTCCCTGCACAGTTTTTCCTTGTATATAGTTTGTTTTTTTGCACATATTAAATCATTTGTTCATTACACTTAACACATGGAGTGTTTGTTCTATTGGTGAGTATGGTAGAAGTTGGCACGTACCTTCCAAACTATTGGTTTGCAATGTGTTCCCGTCTCAGTCTGCCTTGATTTGCGATGCTCCTATCCCCATGATGGCGATGTGGTTGCTCTTGCTCTTCATCCGCAGAATCTGCGTCTGCAGGGGTGAGAGGTAGCCCACGTCGGGTGGCAATGTTGTGCAGGATAGCGCATGCGACAACTATTTTGAAAGCCGTTATGGGGGTATACTGGAGGGCACCTCCACTTCAGTGGAGGCATCTGAACCTTGCTTTCAGCAGTCCGAAGGTTCTTTCAATTATGTTCCTGGTCCTCTTATGTGCACTGTTGTATCGCCTCTCACATTCATTGCTGGGTGTTAAGTACGGAGTCAGTATCCATGGCCGTAGTGCATATGCACTGTCACCTGTTGGGCACAAAACGTACAATGTTAGCAAGTCATGGTTGGTTTGCACATTGATCTGTGTGCATGTCTACAAGGTGTATGCAGCTCTACCTAGGAGGTATCCGTCTCCAAACTCCCCACGTTCCAGGCGTTGGTGTATCCCACTGTGCCTACAAATGTAGGAGTCATGAGTACTGCCTGGAAACTTAGCAACCATGTCAGTGATGAGATAATGGGCGTCACACACAACCTGAATATTGAGTGAGTGGGTACACTTCCTATTGCGGAACAGATATTCCAGGTTTGCAGGAGGGCATATTTGAATATGTGTCCCGTCTACACACCCTATGACATGGGGAAAGTTGGCAATCCGGTAAAAGTCCAACTTGGTGCTGTTAATTTCTGCCTCATTCCTGGGTAGGTATATGTATCGGGACATGTGTGTGAGTATGGCATCTAGGAATGCCCTAAAGAACGTGATAGTGCACTTTGGGATACCCCACCTGCCACAGCAATGACCCCCTGATAGCTACCCGAGGCCAAGAGGTGCAGTGAGCATAGCACTTGCACATGCGTAGGGATGGCGCAGCCGCGCACAGTCTGGCGTTCTAGCTGTGGTTTGAGTAAATCTATTAAATCTAGTATAGCTGCGCTGCTAAGTCTGTATTTGTCATAAATTTCCTCCTCAGTTTGCTGGAAGAGTGTCTGCCTTGTTCTGTAAATTTTCTCCTGTCTCTGGCTCCTCCTCCTCCTCTGCTGGGCTGCGTGGGCTCTTCTCCTCACTGCTATCAGGTATATCTCCGCCATCTTGAGTAACCCAGATGCCTTCTGGGTCTGCTTTTATAATTTGGTAATGGTTACCACCTGCTCTGAGTTAGTGGTAAATTGGACGTGCAAAATGGGCTTTTTGCGACTAGTCGCAATTTGCGAGTTGCTATTTTATTTTGGTTTGCGACTCGCAAATTGCGACTTCCTATTAGCGGGTCGCAAAATGGGGTCGCAAACTTTGCGAGTCGGTACCGGCTCGCATCGCATTTTGCGAGTCGGAAATGGGATCTTTGCATCCCATTTCCGATTTTGCGGGGTCGCAAATAGCGATTCGGGCCATTTGCGACTCGCAAAAGTTTGCTACATCTGGCCCTTGATGCTATGTTTTAGTGCAAAAATCGAATTTCCATTAATTTTTGGCATCAGGACACATTTAAACAAAAGAACTGCAAAAAGCATGCTCTCACATTCTCTTGTCCCTGTGCGTTCACAGTAAATTTTTACAGCGAATGGGGCGTAGTTATATAAAGTGGCGTAATGGCATAAGTTTGAGAATTTCACATAACAAGCATAACTCAAAATTATGCAAATCAAGTAGGCATAATTAAAATTTGGTTCAGGCCTAGATTTAACTTTCACTTCAACAGGAGGAATTCTCTGATCTTTTCCAAGGGTTGGAAGAGATCGGAAAATGTTTGTAAATGTGCGAAAATTTCCAGTGCATTCCCTCCAAATAGTGCCTACTCGACCCTCAAGAGTAGATTGACTCAACACATTTACAAGTACAAAATCAACGTTCCTGAATTAGACAAGTGTATTTTCGCCAGTAAAGACACTAATTGCAGCCACACAAATAGTTTTAAGAATGGATGTCTTAGTGTTTTTCTTCTCAGGAATGCTATTGTGCATGGAAAGTAGAGCAAAATGGAAATTTGCGGAATAAAATGCTGTAAAAGAATTGAGTTATGACGCACGTGTGCAAGCAGTGCAAATGGCGGTCTACGGGTCCTGCTTAGTTTTCAGGGGTGCTATCCTCATGAAAAAGATTTCACAATATGGAGAAATAAACTTCTTAAGGAGAAGGCAAAGGAAAATATCTTCACAAAACGTAAAGAAAGTCAACCTCTAGTGTACATTTTATTAACCTTTGACAGTAGACTCGTGCTTATAAGGCTGTAGACTTATGCTTTGCCGGGAGAACTCGTACGGCAAATACCATAGACTTAGGTTATAGTTAAACATGATCATTGCATGTTGGAAATTAGGTAAAAGTACGCAGCAACACTGCCTCTTCTCGCCTTGAGCTGTAGCCTTTACAGGGTTGTATCCCGTCGAGCTCGGGCATATTTGTGGCTGAAATGAAATTAGGAAAAGAGGGAAAACCTCAGACACACACATGGAGACGGTTAAATTGCTATATGTGCGCCATGTTACACAACAGGCAATTTCGCAAAGAAGGGTCTGCTTCCTCTTCTGAGCCACATGTCTTCGAAGATAGGATAATTAATAAATCCTGCTTCCCTTTTTAAACATTGAATCAATTTAGAAGGTTGCCTTAAAATAAAATAGAGGAAATACTTTTATTTGGCAGAGGTTTTGCAATTACTTCAGTGTTTTGGCAAGGTTGTCACTTTATTTCATTTTTTGATTCATCTATGCAATAAAAGACAATACGTTCACGGCAAGGCCTTTGTTATGAATAGCATCCGAAGCTTAAATCCATTTTTGTGACTATCATCCAGAAAGCAAAACGGTGGTGGAGAAAAATGTAAGGGCAGTGTGGGTGTTTCCTCTGATGGACTTATTTTCATGACTGTCCTCGTGACTTTTCATTTTCAGAAAATAATTCAAAATGTTTCTTTTCATGTTCATAAAAATCCTGACCAAAAAGCTTTGAGCTATCCCACCCTCTCCATCATCGCGTGCATGCCTGGATCACAGGCACCATCTATTGTATAGACCTTCTCATTCACTGCCATTTCCCAAACAAAAAGGCAACTCTACCCTCAGGCTTTACTTGTTGAGGACTTACATACTAACGCCCTAGATGTGACCACCTCTATAGTAGCACTGCTCTCTGCATCATATTACCTTCTATTGACCTGCATGTGCCTTTTTTTACTGAATTGACCAACCCATGGACGCATATGTTATATTATGTGCATTTGAATATAGCACGTTACTGCCATTGGTACAGTACCTCAGCTCTTCTGAGATCGTGGCACCCTATACAATTCTGGTTGTATGTAAGACAATTCCCTATATTTTGTACTTTTTGTATTTTATACTTGTAAACCCTGGAAGAATGTTGTGTGCATCATTTCAGAAAAAGAATCCCCATGCAAAGGTAGAATGGCAGCCCTCAAAGAACAGTATCTTGATCATTTCTCCTGAAGTGGTCAACAATTACCATAAGTTCGAGACAAGTGGAGCCTCCATCTAACTTATGTAATAACTAAAAGTTCTTTATATTTTGTTTTGTATCTCGTGTAAGTTTTTGTAGGCATCCTTTCTATGCTCCACTGCAAATTGTTCACTCAAAACAGAACTCTTATTAGGTGTGAAGCACTCTGAATCCTCATGGCTTAAGTCTGAGTTTCAGAAACAAGCATAAATACAAAAACAGCAATATATTCATTAACTTTTGCAAGAGCTCTGCACCTACAGTAAGGTGGTATGCAGCATTTCCCATGTAACAATATGTAAAAACAAAATAGGATCTACCTTTTGCCCATTGCCTACATTCTTTATTCCCGTTCTCCCCTTGATGATTACCATTATGTGGTGCGCTCTGAATCTCAGTTCAGGCCTAGCTTGTGCTTTATAAAACTGCAAATAAATGAATCTAAAAGCTGATTTTTTTAGCTAGACAGTAATTGAAACTTGGTGCCACATTTACTAACCTACTTAGAAGAGGAAAAAAACACACTGCTTCGCAAACCCGGAGAGACAGTAATCACAAAATAGGTATTTCTTCTAGATGAAGCCTATTTTAGTCAGTAAACTTTTACCTACTCCTTAAATTAGTTTCTTAATTGTCACCTATTCCAAATTCTGAAGGGGCATATTACAGATGTACAGAGACGTTTTAGGGCATGGACAAAGTGGGCTCTGGCCCAGTGCACCGACCTTTCATGGGGCTCTCTGATAGAGCCAGCTCGGTTATGCAGAGCCTTGCCCTGATGACCTTGAATAATTCTTAAACATATTGTTTTAAGTACCGTTTTCATTTAGTTTATTTTTTGATGTGGGTGATGTATGAAATTCAATTACAGACATTTTGCAGAGAAATGTTGTGTTTATGTTTAATGCAAAATCCATGGGAATGTTTCTTTAAGATCAAAACTGGACTTTACATATGAGAAATAGGAGGGTGTTGTACAGATTACTTGCAGTAGTCTTAGGGGGCTGCTGCTGTGTTACAATATTGAAATAGTCATTTTCCCTGAATATTACATGTACACATTTATAATTTGAACTAGTGTGCCTGTGCACTGGCAGTGACCTGGCCAAAGAGGGCATGGCAGAGCTGAAATTGGATCATAAATTCAAAGATGCTCCGAACAGGGGCCCACAAAATACATTTGGCTCAGGGCTCCCCGAATCCTTAGGATGTCCCTGCAGATGTCACATCCAAACTGCATAGCAGTACCCTATGTATCAATTATTTGCCGTGTGAGAACGGAATTCCAGTTGCAACCATTGAAACGTTACTGACTCCCAGGTTAGGGGCGGTAACCTATTCTCAAAAGGAAAGGGGTCCCCTTTTAAGAATCACTTACTACCTGAACTTGGGAGATTAGTTAGGGTATAAGTTTCAGGGTGGGTAGGCAGTAAACCAGAAGACCACTGTCAACTCTCCCTGAAACTTAAAATTTTTTATTTAAAACCAACCACGTTTCCTTTTTTTATGGTCTGCCAACACTTGCATGCCTCAATAGCTTTGATTTTGGCAAATTGACATGAGTCGCCATTTGTGGCCTACCTAATTAATTAGGCAGCCCAATTAAATATCTGGCCATTGGTTATTTACTAATATGCATGTATATTCACTCACCACTGCGGTCCTATTTACATTTATATTCCCAAGGATATAATTCCAGAAGTTTAAATTATTGCAGATGCACACATTTACTTTAAAAAGTTACTATGTAGGCATACATACATTGTGGATTCTTTGCAAAGTAAAACAGAGTTACAATGTATACTTTATCTTACACATGGATATATTATAAACATGTGACTTCTAGGTCAAAGCCAAGGAGTGTCTAGGCACCTGCAATGCATATTTGATGTATACCTTACCACATTTACAAAAGTGAAGTCAGCTGCACCTGTATGGCAAGTCTCACACATACAAAACTTTGTTTTGGAGGAAAAACATAATTATTATGAGTTGTTGTATTTATGAATAAAGTGGCTTGGTATTTTTAGTCATAATCTTGCTTTGTACAATTTTTAGATGTACACGGCTGTTTGTGCCCTCATGATAATATGTTAACATCATGAGCAGCAGACAGCATGGAACAGAAGGGGTATTTAGGGAATGGGGTAATCACAAAAGGCAAGTTGTGTTACAATGCAAGGTTTTTTGTGGCACTTACAGGAGGTCATTAGGATGAGAACTCAGTGAGGTAGGTTCCTTGGAGCAGGCAAAGTGCAAGCAGAGGACATATAAGCAATTAGCCAATGAAGTGTCTATTCACTCAGCTATAAGCTAAATAAACTTATCTTTTTCATGCTATTCAATTGGCATAGTGGGTTTCAGGCATAGTTGCTAAATGGTCCAATGTTATTTATCGCTGCCTCAGTCGCTGCTAGAATATTAGCCAATTTTAGCCCAATAAATCTTGTATTTTCCTTTTTAACACGTTACACAGTGCTTTAAGTAGGCAAGATCTTCTTTCAACTCAGCCCTCGTTTTATGTTCTTGATGGCTTGTCCCATTTTACAAATCTGGAAGCCGAAAACATCTGAATGAGTGGCTAGGAGGGCATACCTAGACAAAATCATGGTGGAGGGTCCTGGGCAAGGAAAGACAAGGAAACTGACAGATAAACCCTGTTAGAAGAATGACCAGTAAAGTCAAAGTCAATTTTATTGTATTGTTCTCAGCACGTATTTTAGCGATATACATGATACACAGAACCAGCACTAAGCCACAATAAAATTATCGTAGTCATCAATCCATTAAAACAAGGATATAAATATAAAAATCGAATCCTAACATCTCCGTTATCTCAATTGACATGGCAAGATAGTAAATTGCAGGCACAAGAACGCACTATTGATGCACATTCTACTAAAATAATGGTAAACTAAAGCCAGCCTGATTTCTCTTCATTCTTCAGTTTCTCACTCGTGATTGAAACACTCCCCATTCACATAGAAACTGCATGATAAATCACTGGGTAATTCGTCCGATAACATAGGTCTAATCCATCTCGCTCATTCCATACTTTGTAAGCAGTGAATAGTGGAATAAGCCATTTCCTAATGGGGCCCACTGCGTTTGTGCAAAATGCATGGGTGATGTTTTTTCCCCATCGGAATATTCTCGAAGATTATCACCATAATTGCCCACAGCATTGGTCCCTCTGAGAATGTATGGTTTTGGGGATAGAGTTCCCAAAAAAACTTGGCATAGAGTGAGTGCCATACCTCAGAGTAGATCTTGACCTTCATTACAACATTGGCGGTAAATCCCGCTTACGGCCGTGCAGAAGACCGCCAACACACTGCTGCGGCAGCGGAATTCCGCTACAGCTATTACGACCCACAGCCCGGAATCCGCCAAAATCCAGACAACCACACAAGTCTGCCACACCAAAGGTCAGTAACAAACTGGTGATAACAAAACCTCCACTGTCACACCAACAGGAATACGCCCACACTATCATGACCCACAAATCCATGCGGCGGTCTTTCAACTGCGGTAAACCATTGGCGATACACACCTCCGCGCTCAAAATACACACACATTTACAAAACACAACCACATTGGACAATTCGAAATACACACACCTGATACACATACACACACCACTCCCACACACCCAATCCAATATAAAACACACACCAACATCACCCACAAACCCTTACGACCAAAATTGAGAAAGATGCCCAGAGAGAGACACCACCAGAAACAACACTAGCATCCACAGGCACACAACACCATCACACACACAACATCCACACACCTCAGACAACACACACAAACACATCCCCTCACACATCACAACCGACACCACCTCACACATCACCCACACCACATCATGGCACCTCAACCACACCCCAGGTTCTCTGAGGAGGAGCTCAGGGTCATGGTGGAGGAAATCGTCCGGGTAGATCCACAGCTATTCGGATCACAGGTGCAGCACACCTCCATTGGTAGGAAGATGGAGCTATGGCGCAGAATCGTAGACAGGGTCAACGCAGTGGGACAGCATCCAAGAACACGGGATGACATCAGGAAGACGTGGAACGACCTACGGGGGAAGGTGCGTTCCATGGTCTCAAGACACCAGATTGCAGTACAGAGGACTGGCGGCGGACCCCCACCTCCTGCCCCACAACTAACAACATGGGAGGAGCAAGTCTTAGCTATACTGCATTCTGAGTGCTTCGCAGGAGTAGCAGGAGGAATGGACTCTGGTTAGTCAGATCTTAACTATTACATCCCACACCCTACCTGCATACCATCACATACCCACCCTTACCCTCACCCCCATCACTCCAACACCTCACAAATGTCCTACTATCACAACCCACCCATCCCAACACCAAGCCCTGCATGCAACACCAAAGCATGGACACCCATCACCAAAGCATGTCCACTACAGATACCCACACAGACCCCAAACCAATTATCACACAAGGTCCTAGACAAGAATGCAAGCACTGGAGTAAAGGGTCACCCACTCATTGCACACAATGGCACACACAGATGCAATAATCATGCCTTTACACCCCTGCAGGACCCCTACCCAACGTCACCGGACAGGAGGTTCCAGACATGTCCACTCCCCCCACAGAAGATGCCCACAGTGATGACAGCAGCTCTGTACAACTGGATCAAGGTGACCAGCCTGGCCCACCTGGGACCTCGGGACAGTCGGTTCCCCTGACACTGGCACGTGCCACCACAGAGCCTCCCCCCTCAGGAAACACCAGCACAGCACCCACCCAGTGGGCCCATCCCTCTGTCCCCAGGACACGTCAAGCAGCAGTGTGTCCACCACTACAGGGAACCCAGGCAAACCCACCACCCCAAGAAAATCAGGGACCTGGGGGCAGTGGCAGTGAGCACCTGGTTCAGGGGACAGAGGCACAGGAAAACAGGGGAACTGGGAGGACTGCTGTGCGACATGGGGGAGGACAGGCCCAGGGAACCCATTCTCCACGAGGCCCTCTCCAACTTCATGGGAGCGTACCATAATTCCCCGGAGACGATGGCAACGGTACTGGCCAACTTTCAGGAGACCCAGCGGCTGCAGGAGGAACAGTATCTGGGGATCAGGGAGGAACTTAAGTCAATCAACACCACCCTGGTCACCATGGTACTGGTGCTGAAGGACCTTGTGAACACCAGGAGGGACACTGTGGCACAACAAGGGGCCCCTGACACTAGCCTGGATGATGAACAGCCCACCATCTCTGCCGGCGCTAGTGGACAGGAGGCACCGCCACAGGACCACGACACCAGCACCCCACCCCCTGCAGAAGGAGAACCACCCCACAAACGGTCCCTGAGATCCAGGACAAAGACAGAGAACAATGCCAAGACCCCCGCCAGGAAATGAGACCCCCCTGAATCTCGTACTTCTGTCCCACTTTGTCACCATGTCCATCCATCAACTGCCCTAGCTCCACTTCCTATGCCCCTTTGGACAATGCATCTGTGAAACAAATAGACTGGGCTCTGCCATGGACATTCCTCCACCATCACCCCTGCCCATTTTACAACCCCCTCCACTAATTAGCACTGAAATAAACACCCTTGAATAATAAAACAATCTGGAGTCAGTCTGTGCTTTCATAAATGTGTATTTGCAATAACTATGGAATATAGCAATGTCAATTGTATTGTCAACATACCGATGTAACACAGCTCTAGTCCATGAGGTAATATAGCAGAGGTCACACAGTGGGACACACATCTGTGAAAAGGAAAGGCAAAGTGACAAGTCAGGGTCTATACAGTGGATGAAAGTGACAGACTTATGCTAGTTCAAACAACAGTATGAGATGTGTGAGGCAGTGACATCTTCTTACCTGTGTCTCACTAGAAGTATTGCTGGATAACGTTGTTTCTGTTGTCGATATCGTCTTCTTCTGCCTCCTCTTCTTCACTGTCCAAAGGCTCCACAGCTGCCACAAGACCTCCTTCTGGACCATCCTCCTGCAGAAAAGGCACCTGTCGTCGCAAAGCCAGGTTGTGCAGCATACAGCAGGCCACGATGATCTGGCACACCCTCTTTGGTGAGTAGTAGAGAGAACCACCTGTCATATGGAGGCACCGGAACCTGGCCTTCAGGACGCCGAAGGTCCTTTCAATCACTTTCCTAGTTCGCCCATGTGCCTCATTGTAGCGTTCCTCTGGCCTTGTCCTGGGATTTCTCACTGGGATCAGTAGCCATGACAGGTTGGGGTACCCAGAGTCACCTTGATATGTCGAAGGACAACTGTTAGACACACACTAACCCTTAGGGACAACCCCAGACCCAGACAGCTATTCACAGGGTATAGGGTCCTTGTCCTCACCTATTAGCCACACACAGTGCCTCTGGAGTTGCCCCATCACATAAGGGATGCTGCTATTCCTCAGGATGTAAGCGTCATGCACTGATCCAGGAAACTTGGCATTCACATGGGAGATGTAGTGGTCTGCCAAACACACCATCTGCACATTCATAGAATGGTAGCTCTTTCGGTTTCTGTATATCTGTTCACTCCTGCGGGGGGGTACCAAGGCCACATGTGTCCCATCAATGGCACCTATGATGTTGGGGATATGACCCAGGGCATAGAAGTCACCTTTCACTGTAGGCAAATCCTCCACCTGAGGGAACACAATGCAGCTGCGCATGTGTTTCAGCAGGACAGACAACACTCTGGACAGCACATTTGAGAACATAGGCTGGGACATCCCTGATGCAATGGCCACTGTAGTTTGAAAAGACCCACTTGCCAGGAAATGGAGTACTGACAGGACCTGCACTAGAGGGGGGATCCCTGTGGGATGGCGGATTGCTGACATCAGGTCTGGCTCCAACTGGGCACACAGTTCATGGATTGTTGCACGATTAAGTCTGTAGGTGGCTATTACATGTCTCTCTTCCATTGTCGACAGGTCCACCAGCGGCCTGTACACCGGAGGATGCCGCCATCTCATCACCTGCCCCAGCGGACATGCCCTATGGACGAGAACAGTGATCAGAGAGTCAGCCAACACTGAGGTATTACAAAAATTTAATTTGCACACATTTGTTAATCCGCAATGTGCCTGTCACTGTGTGTATGCAAGGCCTAGATAGGTGTGACGCAGTTATTATTAATTCCATGTGGCGCCCTGAAATGGTGGCTGCCTGACCTGTAAGGTGGGACAAGGGGTTATGAGGTAACTGTGCTGGCGTTGTACACCGTTGCGGTAGGCGGTCAAAGACTGCGGCGCAATCATGCATTGGTTAACATTGGACCCTATGGGTCCCAGGAGCCAATGACGATGTACACCGGCGGTGACGGTACGCACCGCCACGGACGTGATCGCCATTTTCTGTCTGTTCACTCACTTGATACCTGACCTTCGACAGGAGTGGACCTACACTGCAAGTGCTGCTGTGACCTCAGTCTGGAAGAGCCGATGGCTCATGTGTCTGGGGAAAGGGCCCCTGCCTTCACTTCGGAGGAGTTGGAGAAGTTAGTGGATGGGGTCCTCCCCCAGTACACGCTACTCTACGGTCCTCCAAACAAAAAGGTGAGTACACTGTGAGCATGCTGTATGGGCAATGCTTGTTTGGAGTAGTGTGGATGGAAGATAGAGGGGGGGACTGAGCCCTGCATGAGCGGACGGTGAGTGTATGTGCGTCAGGGCAAGGGTGGGAACGTGGGCCAATGACTGTGATGGTCCGGACGGTTAAAGATTTTCTTTTTCCCCTGTAATATTCCTGTAGGTCAGCGCCCACCAGAAGAAGGATATTTGGTGTGCCATCGCCAAGGACGTACGGACCCTGTTGTCCACCACAGACAGAGCTCCCACTGCTGGAAAAGATGGGAGGACATTTGCCGCTGGAGCAAGAAGATGGTGGAGGCCCAGCTGGGGATGGCCTCCCAATGTGGGAGGGGTGCCCTTCGCACCATGACCCCCCTGATGTTCCGGATCCTGGCGGTGGCATATCCGGAGTTGGATGGGCACTTGAGGGCATCACAGCAGCCACAAGGCGGTGAGTACAGTCACATCCATCTGACTCTGCGAGCATTACGAGGTGTCTGGGTGGGGGAGGTGGGCACTGGGTTACCCTAGGCCAGGGCGAGCTTTGTAGGCAAGGTCCCTTTGTGAGGCAGGCTATGTGGCACCCCAAACCCACCAGGGGTAAGAGCCATCTACACCTAGTCAGGCTCCTGTGACTTCCATGTGTGCAGCAATCGGGCATAGGCCTTGTACCCCATGGCCCTGTGAATAATCTAGGAACTATAAGTGCATGGCGTAGTGCAGAGGGCTGCTGTGTCTGTAGTGTCTGCCAACTGTAGTGGTATTGCATGCACTGAACATGTCTTTCTTCTGCCTTCCCCCAGCCCCCTTTTTGTGGTCACCCTGTTCTTGTGTGCAATAGCATCATCAGGCGGAGGAGCAGTGGCACCGGAGCAGGAGGGAGCTGCATCTCACTTGGCCCTGGAGGACGAGACAATGGAGTCTGAAGCCACCAGTGGGACGAAGGGCGAGGGGAGCTCCACGGCGGGGACAGGAGGTGACAGCAGCAACAGTGACTCCTCCTCTGATGGGAGCTCCCTTGCCATGGTGGGCCCCTCTGTGCCCCCCGCATCAACAGGTACAGCCACCACCCCCCTACCAGCACAGCCCTCCCAGCAGCCCCTCAGCGTGTGTCCCGTGGCCGCTCACCCAGGAGGGTGGGCATCTCCTTCGCCCTAGGAACCTCAGGCCCTGCCCCAGTCAGCCCTGCTGCCCTCAGTGAGGAGGCTATTGACCTCCTGAGATCCCTCACTTTTGGGCAATCAACCATTCTGAATGCCATCCAGGGTGTCGAGAGGCATTTGCAACAAACAAATGCATACCTGGAGGGCATTCATTCTGGCGTGGCAGCCCAACAGAGAGCATTTCAGGCTCTGGCCTCAGCACTGATGGCAGCCATTGTCCCTGTGTCCAGCCTCCCCCCTCCAACCTCCTTCAACCAAGACCCAGTCCCCTGTACCTCAGCCTATCCCAAGCACACCATCAGACCAGCATGCACACACCTCAACACACAAGGGTGGCTCAGGCAAACATAAGCCCCACACATCCCACAGGCACTCACACAAGCATCATACCCTTGCAGACATACCAACATCCACTTCCTCCACTGAGTCCCCCTCCTCCACGTCCTCCTCCTCCCTCCCTGTCTCGTCTCCACTCACACCTGCATGCACTACATCTTCAGCCACTACCTCCATCACGAGCACGCCCATCACCACACACCGCTCACGTGCACTCACCACCCCAACTACCATTCACACATCCCCTGTGTCCTCTCCCAGTGTGTCGGTGAGCCCTCCTCCCAAAGTACACAAACACAGGCCCACACCCACCCAACAGCCATCCACCTCACAACAGCCTCCAGCCCATGCACCTTCACCCAAATTCAGCAAACGTACACCTCCTACAACAACCGTCTCTTCCTCCACTTCCAAACCCCCTCCATCTACCCGTCCCAGTGTGTCTAAAACACTTTTCCTGGCTAATATTGACCTCTTCCCTACACCCCCCCGTCCTTCCCCTAGGGCCAGGCTTTCCAGGTCCCAACCCAGCACCTCAGCCACTACATCACCAGGCACAGTGGTGCCAGCAACTGCGGGCTATTGGAGTGCGCCAACCAACAGGGCTGCCAGTGTTCCACGGAGCAAGGGCAAGGACATTCCGCCACCTGCAAAGTTAAAAAGTTGCCCACATCCCGGAGGGAGAAGCAGAAAACACCTGCCACCAAGGGCTCAGGGAAAACGAAAGGGGATGGTGGCAAGACAGCTGCGCCACCATCCAAGGTGGGGAAGGGCCAGAAAATAAAGGGCAGGTCAGGAGAGGGCATGGTGGCACCGAAAATTGGACCAGTGTCACACCTTCAGTCCACGCCGACACCTGTGCAGCAGAGAAGACCGCCACCTTCACCACCACCTGCACCGCCACCAGCACCGCTGTCATTGAGCCCGCCACCAGCACCGCAGTCACTGAGCCCGCCACCAGCACCACAGTCACTGAGCCCGCCACCAGCACCGCAGTCACTGAGCCCGCCACCAGCACCACCTCCACAGAGGCTGTCCCGCCACCAACACTGCCGCCACAGAGGCCGCTGCCGACACCGATGCCACAGAGCCCGCCGCCGGCACCGATGCCACAGAGGCCGCCGCAAGCACTGCCGCCACAGAGCCTGCCGCCACCACCGATGCCACAGAGGCCGCAGCCAGCACTACCGCCACAGAGGCCCCTGCCAGCACCGATGCCACAAAGGCCGCCGCAAGCACCGCCGCGACTGACCCCGCCGCAAGCACCGCCAGCGGCCCCGTGACATCCTGAGCCTGTGGCACCACCGCAGACATGGCTGCCATCCCCAGTGGTCAGTCGTCCGAGGCTGGTAGTCAGTTCCTGATGCATGACTTTCTGTGGAGAATGGCATCCACTACCTCGGTCCTTGGCAGGATGAAGCACTCTGAGCACCATGCCCCCTCCAGAACCAGTGGAGAAAGGCATCCAGTACCTCTGTCCTTGGCAGGATGAAGCACTCTGGGCACAAAGCCCCCTCCAGAACCAGTGGAGAAAGGTATCCACTACCTCTGTCCTTGGCAGGATGAAGCACTCTGGGCACAAAGCCCCCTCCAGAACCAGTGGAGAAAGGCATCTACTACCTCTGCCCTTGTCAGGATGAAGCACTCTGGGCACAAAGCCCCTCCAGAACAAGTGGAGTATCACATCCACTACTTCAGTCCTTGGCAGGATGAAGCACTCTGGGCACCGTGCCCCCTCCAGAACTAGTGGAGAAAGGCATACACTACCTCTGCCCTTGGCAGGATGAAGCACTCTGGGCACAAAGCCCCCTCCAGAACCAGTGGAGTATCACATCCACTTCCTCAGTCCTTGGCAGGATGAAGCACTCTGGGCACAAAGCCCCCTCCAGAACCAGTGGAGTATCACATCCACTACCTCAGTCCTTTGCAGGATGAAGCACTCTGTGCACCATTCCCTCTCCTGAACCAGTGGAGAAAGGCATCCACTACCTCTGTCCTTGGCAGGATGAAGCACTCTGGGCACAAAGCCCCCTCCAGAACCACTGGAGAAAGGCATCCACTACCTCTGTCCTTGGCAGGATGAAGCACTTTGGGCACAAAGCCCCCTCCAGAACCAGTGGAGAAAGGCATCCACTACCTCTGTCCTTGGCAGGATGAAGCACTCTGGGCACAAATCCCCCTCCAGAACTAGTGGAGTATCACATCCACTACCTCAGTCCTTGGCAGGATGAAGCACTCTGGGCACCATGCCCCCTCCAGAACCAGTGGAGAAAGGCATCCACTACCTCTGTCCTTGGCAGGATGAAGCACTCTGGACACAAAGCCCCCTCCAGAACCAGTGGAGAATGACATCCACTACCTCAGTCTTTGGCAGGATGAAGCACTCTGGGCACAAAGCCCCCTCCAGAACCAATGGAGACTGTTATCCACTTGAGAGACTGTGGCTTTGCACTCCCCAGGATAAAGCAGTTGGCAAACCACCCACTGGAGAGACTTGAGAGACTGTGGCTTTGCACTCCCCAGGATGGAGCAGTGGGCAAACCAACCACTGGAGAGGCTTGAGAGACGGTGGCTTTGCATTCCCCAGGATAAAGCAGTGGGCAAACCACCCACTGGAGAGACTTGAGAGACTGTGGTTTTGCACTCCCCAGGATAAAGCAGTGGGAAAACCACCCACTGGAGAGTTTGAGAGACTGTTGCTTTGCACTCCACAGGATAAAGCAGTGGTCATGGAGCCCCCTCGTGGAGCAGTGGCATCGTGCATTCATCTGGCTGAGGTGCCACCCTCCTCCTCCCCCTGAGGTGCCTGTTTCATTTCGATCTGATGCCCCTGCAGTGTTCTCTCCGTTTGACGTCTGGTGTCATGTGTGGGCTTTGCCCATGCATTTTGGGCCCAGTGGTCCACAGCCAATAATTGGTGCACTCCCCGGACTTGTGTAGTTGGTGTACATAATTGTATATACTGTATTTAGAGTTTTGAGTACTGGATTTTTATTGATTACAATCGTTCCACTCATTTCCTTTTGTCCTTGCTTTCTTCCAGGGTGGGGTGGGGAGTGTAAATGTAATGTTGAAGTGTGTATTTGTGTGTATGGTGTTGTGGGTGAGGGTTGGGGTGGGGGTGTTGTGTGATGCATGTGTGTGTCACTCTCTTTTCCCTCCCCCCACCCCTGTGTTGTAGGTGCAGTACTCACCGTGGTCGTCGCCGCCGTCTTTGGTGCTCCTGATAGAGGAGCAGGAAGACTATCGCAGGGAGTATCTGGAGTTCTGGCTCCATGGCGTCCTGGTTCCTCGTGGGGTGTGGAGAAGTGAGTGTTTTCCCAACCAAGTCCTGTTTCTGCTGTGTTTTTGATCGCGTTGGTTCTGCCCCGGAAAAGGTGGCGGATTGCCGTGTTGTGATAGGGTGGGTGGTACATTGCCTTCAACCTGTCTGTTGGCGGTGACTGCCGCAATGTTTGTTTTTACCGCCCTGGCGGTCGGAGTGTTAAAGTGGCTGTCTATGTTGGCGGTTTCCGCCATGGTTGTGATTCCATTTTTTTTTCGCCGGCCTGTTGGCGGTATTTCCACCGCTTTAACACCGACTGCCAGGGTTGTAATGAGGGCCATTGTCTAAATAGGGCTCAAACCCAAGGTGTGCTTTGTACTTCAGGAATCCTTGTAGCAAGGACCCACTCTTACTTGAGTTATACACATTTTGGATTTTTTACTGCCAGTAGGGCTCCTTGACTGTTGTGATCACAAAGGGATCCTCGTCAATGATCTTGAGTAATTTTGAGGTGGTTCGAACATGATTCCTCCAAGACATCCTAGAATCGTCAGGATGGCCCGCTACCCCTCTGGTGGATTCCAAATGCATACCCACATAACGATTCCTATGTAGGCAAACCCAGTAGAGTATTGAAGCAAGGGCAATGATGTCAGATATTTGTTTAATACACAATTTGAAAAAGGGTGCTTCTAGAGGCATACCCGACCCCCAAGAACAATACTGATCCTATTAACCTGTTATATAGATGTGTGGACACATCTATATAGCCGCCGATTCTCCTCCATTTCTCACTGATGATACTGCCATTGCTCTATATAACATGCAAGAGGGAACTTAAAGACTACCCACCTAGTCTTTACTTACATATAATTTCCACAATGGCCTTCTTTAATATTGCAGCTGCCTTTTCCGTGTTGTTGCTCCAAATCAATTTGGTGTCATTTTATATACTGTAGTATTCAAATTAGCTCTCTTATTCTAGGATCTCATTATGCATGGAAAAGGATCAACTTAACACAAACATTTGCTTCATTATTATAAATTTTATTTGAGAGACATTAATAACCAGACATTTCCCCAAACAATAGTTTAAGATTAGATCATCAAGGGCACCTAGCACCTTTGTCCATCCTCTATTGAGGGAAATAGGCATTCCCTATGTCCTTGACCCCCTTCATAGGACCATGTCCACCTAGTCTAATATACATAATATTGGGGGACACAATTAAGAGAACAATAGAACTTATAAGTCTTCACATTTTCAAGGACACTCATATCAGCAGACCACCTGATGTGAGGCCCATTTTCTCCTTAATTGCTGGGAATTAATACATATTATAGTGTTCCATATTGCTTTCTATATTTTCCCATATCTCCTGAAGGCAACATGTGGCATACTTCATGATACATGCTTGCTACTTGTAATCCTCTCCCTTAGCCTTAAATCAAATATGTTTAAGCTGACAATTCTCTGGGGGTTTAGATCCCTTCTCTCACTGGCCTTGTTAAAACTGTCTTACCCTTGCACAAATAAGCTGGCTGGGGGCATTGTGCTGAATCCTCCCACTACAGTCTTGGGTGGTGGTCACCCTCGACACATTTGTTAGGATTGCAGGTAACCAGACTCAGTTGTTATTTCCAGATTGGTTTAACATATAATTACTATTATTTCCTCCCCTTCTTAATCAACACTGCACCACACTCGTGTCCTCTTTCACTATGACTACCAACTGTTTTGCATCACACCTAATTGTTTGTGATAAGGCATGCTGAGCAGTCAGACGGGGCAGAAAAAACATTTCTCTCCTCATGCTGCCCTCTTATCCTTTTTCATAATGACCATCAGCTTCTTTGCGTCCAACCTAGTTGTTTGTGATAATATATGTTGGGTGACAGCCTACCATGGCAACTGTTGACACTGGCTAGAATAGGACTGCTTCTGTCCCCACTGTAAGAAAGCCCTCCACATTTTCCAAGACCATTTTATAGCACTTGTATAGACCTAAAGTCGACTTGGGTGAAATAATTACAGTTGTCTTCATCTTGACTCATCAGATTTACATAGATCCAATCACAAGAGTTAAGCAGTTGCAATGGCAGGGTGAAATAGAAGAGATCCAATAAGCATGAGCTGTTTAAAGGTGGCCTGGCAAATACATCAAAGAATATTTCAATAAAATCCAAAAACGTTGATGTATGGATCGGCTCATCCCTTGCACAATCACCACACCCCAAGAGGGTCTTCAGATTATGTTCACAGTTCATTTGCCCAATTTACACAGATAGTTGGAATGACTCTGCCAGCCGGTTTAACATAACTGATGATGATACGGTCACTGAGCTACGAAGGGGAATAGAATGAATGAGGTCTGATGTACCTCCAGCAAGTGGGGGGCAGTCATCACCTGTTGGCAGTAAATTCTTGCACTTTACCTCAAACAATTATTATCTAGCTCTTCCTGATTGCAATCAAGCATCTCCCTATGTGATCCTCTTTTGGGAAACTGCCCCACTTAAGCTTCTTCCTCTTGGCAGGGATCTTGTTTGCACCACCACCAATAGGTTTTGTCCTTTTTGCTAAATAGGATACATGTTTACTGCTGTAGAATCAGGGAATGTAGTATTATGTTATGTTGATTTGTATAGCGCACTAACAGTCAAGAGTGTATCCAACCACACGATAGATGTGTGGGTATATTGTGCCCAAGGTGCTTGTATGAAGAGCCAGATTTTCATCTTCTTGCGGAACTCAAGAAGTGAGGAGGAGGCTGTGGTGTAGTGAGGAGGAGGATGTGGTGTATTGAGGGGGGGGGGGTCATTCCATGCCTTTGGTGCAATGTAGGAGAAGGAGCAATCTCCAGTTTGTCTTTTGTGGATGAGGAGAATGTTAGTGAGTGAGAGTGAGGCAGAGCGTAGGTGTCTAGTGGGTTGGTGAAGGTGTATTCGGCTGTTATGGTATTCTGGTCCTTTGTTTTGCAGGGCTTTGTATGTGTTGATGCAAAGTTTGAATTAGCTGCACTTGTGAATGGGGAGCTAGTTAAGCTTCCTGAGGTGCAGTGTGATGCTGGAAGGTCGAGTATGAGTCTTGCAGCTGTGTTATGGATGGTGTTGGGGAGTATGAGTCTTGCAGTGGTGTTATAGATCATGTTGGGGCTGTGTAGGAGTTGTTTGGAGATTTTGACATATAGAGTGTTGCTGTAGTACTGGCTGCTAGTGATGAGTGCTTGTGGGATGGTCCATATAGTCTTATGAGGCAACCGTTTAAAGATCTTTCGCTGCATGCATAAGATGTGGAAGCAGGAGGTGTGCACTGTGTTGACTTCCGTTGTCATGTCAAGCTTGTCAAATATAGAATGATCCCTAGATTTGTTATGTGGTCTGTGGGTGTGTGTTGGTCCTGGCTCCAACAGCCACCAGGTGGAGGTCCATGGGGAGATCTTCTTGCCAAAGACTAGTACTGCTGTCTTGTCGGAGATTAACTTCAGACCGTTGGTTCACATCCAGGCTGCTACCATTGTAATGCAGTTGGTGAAGTTAGTTCTGGTGGTGTTTGTCTTGTCTGTCAGGGAATGAATGAGTTTGTTGTCATTGGCATATCTTTTGTAAATTTCAACATTTGTTAATCTGAATTGCAATCAATGAGGATTCAACTGCATTCAGTAAAGAAGTAAAATCTATTTTCTCAGTACATTATATGAAGGCTTGGATGACTTTTCTAATCTAATAACATACAGTAACAAGTTTTGTATTACTGTGAAACTAAATGTGATTCGGGGAAAAGCAGTGTGATTAACCTTGGCATTTTTTATTTTATGCTCCACTACACAATTATCTTGTCAGATTGATGCTGGGTCAGTGGTCCGGCTGAGACAGACATAGCAACAGGTGTGGTAGTAGCATAGAAGCACAACCACATGATTTATTACTGTTGCTCCAAATGGATGAGGATTCATGGCACATGTAACCATTGTGGCTCTGTTATTGAGACTGGTTCTAGCTCCAACAACCACAGGGGAAAGTCCCCTGGGGAGGTCTTCATTCCAAAGACCACTACTCCTGTGTTGTCTGAGTTGAACGTCAGACAGTTGGTTCGCATCCTGTCTGTTACCATGGTAATGCAGTTGGTAAAGTTAGTTGTAGTGGTGTTTGTCTTTTCTGTCAGAGAGCGAATGAGTTGATTGTCATTGGTGTAGAAGATTACGGTGATGTCTTATGATCGGATGTATATGTTGAAAAGGGTAGGACTGAGGGACGATCCCTGAGGGACTCCACATATCAGTTTCTTGGTCTCTGATGTGAAGGGTGGCAGCCTGACCCTTTGGGTTCTTTCCATGAGGAAAAAACAGATGCATTTGAGAGCAGATCCTTGTATGCCAATGTTTTGGAGTCTTCTATTGAGGGTGTGATGCAAGACAGTGTAGAAAGCTGTAGAGAGGTCTAGCAGCATGAGGACCCCGTTTCTTTTCCAGGATGATTCAAATGTCGTTGGCAGCTGCAACTGCTGTTTCAGTGCTGTGGTTCTTTCTGAATCCTGATTTAGTGTTGTCTAGACGATGGTGAGCTTTGAGGTGGTTTGTGAGTTGCTTTTTGATGGCCTTCTCAATCACTTCGGCTAGATAGGGGAGCAGGGAGATGGGTCCGAAGTTGCTCAGTTTATTCAGATCAGGAGGGCATTAATTTCTGCAAGTTTACATTCATTTGACAATGTGGCGGACGTGATGGAGGTGTTGATGATGTGGTTTAAGGTGGTTCTGATGTGTGACAGGAAGCAATGAGCACAATGCAACAGGTATCTCGTCAGAACCATAGAGGGAGCAGTGGGAGGCAGAGTGAGGTGAGTTCAGTTAACTAGGCATACTCCAGCTTCCTGCTCTGTGAACATCTCCCTCACTGCTGACAATCCTCAAATACTTTTTTGTAGCTATCAGGCTTTCGTTTGGTCTGTGGTACTAGCAGTGCAGCTAGCCGTTGGCATCAGTGCAATGGTGATTGGCCTGATAGTTACCAGTATTTTCTTGAGTGTTCAATATTATATGATTTCCTTTGCCATTCCAACACTGCCAGTGCAGTCCTGGCTAGCAGCAGTGTGAGAACTAGTGATCTGAAAAATGTACAAAGGTCTGAGTGAGTTACGTTCACAGGATTCTGCTGATGCCACCTGGAAGTACTCCCTTGTAAATAGACTTAAAACACATTCACTTGTGTGTAAAGGACAATTTAGAAATTCAGTATTTAATGCTCTGACGATTGGCAGGGATGCACCTGGAGTGATATGGTACTTCATACATTCATTGGCATTGAAAACTCATGGAAAGCCTCCAATTTCAAATGTCTTCACACTTACATAACAATAAATAAACTTCATTAGGGTGCTGTTATTATTTTTTTCCAAACAAACCTCCTGAGTAGGCATTGTAGACTGCCATATGGCCATGGACCCGAGGTTAAGAACTATTGCCCAAGAGAGTAGCAGTCACACATTACCAGAATGAGACAGAGATGAGGCAGTCCTGGTACATTGTCGCGTGGTGAATGAAGCACAAGGGCAGCCTTAACCCTCTGGCAATGTGATCCAGTTCTGGCTGAGTGCTCTTTTAGTTACTCCTACAAGTCAAGCCCATCAGCACAACTTATTACTGTCAAATGTTTGCCAGTAATGAATCTGCTGGGGGGTTTATTGCATTTCAGTATATGTGTCCAGTGTTACATAAGTGAAATGAAGAGCTTGCTGATCGTAGATGACTGTTGCTGGAAAAAATATTATTGTTAAAAACTGCCTAGCCAGGCAGCTTTGGAACACTTCATGCCAAAGAGTACAAAGCGCATGAAAAGGAAGAGAGGAGAAGGAAGTGGACACCACCAAACAGCGGGATGAGCTGAGGAGAGGAGGAAGGAACCTAGGTGCATGGGGGATTTGAGTTGGAAAGGAGCACAAATAAGAAAGGAAGAAAACACACTCGCTCATAACATGACAGAAAAAGAAGTATTAGTTCCTTTAGAGTAGGCAGTGGAAGAGTTTAGGTGATCCAATCAAAAGGATGTTAACAAAGCTACACTGCAGAGTAGGGGCAAACACAATAGGAGTAGGGAAAGCCACTTATTAGGAAGCAAGAAAATGAGACTGACCAAAATGTCAAGCGAAAGTAAGTTCTGTGCTGACTCACTGCCCACTATAAGTAATGGTATTGTCCACAATAGGTCTTCAACAATGATGGAGCATTTTTTGTATGCTTTAATTCAAGGTTGATGATCTTGGAGTCTATGCAAGGAAAGAATTAGATAGACAAAATTTCAATCAATAACCAATTCGCCTAACAATGAAAACCAAATCACAAATAAAGTTAAAGGGTTTAATACAAATTAAAACTCAGGTCAATGTAGACAAATCTCAAGAAAGTACTGTAAAAATACAATATTACCATAGGATAACCAAATTGTCTAAGGAAATTTAGTTGAGTTAACATGAGACACACCTAACACTCAGTAACCACAATGCAAAATATTGAGAGTAAAATCTGATGCTCTGAAAATAAATACTGGTCATTTCTCATACACATTAGTGCAAGTTAAAAGCATCTAGCCAAGTTAACTAAGGACAAGTAGGGTAAGTATTCTAGAACCTCAGCTTATCAAAAAATTGAATCTAGGAAAAGAACATGAGGGTAAAAGTGAAGAGCAAAAGTAGGACTAAAGGCTTTGTAAAAATGGAAAAAAGAAATTGGTAAGAAAGGCATATGGGTTCGGGAAGGTGTCAGCTTTCAGGAGCTCAGTCAAGAGTATTCTTAAGTGGTAAGGTTTGAGCCTAAGCCACCCTCAGCAAGCATGGGGCAAAGGGGAAAGTCAGAGGCCTGTAGCTCTCAAAGTCCAAGAAAATCTGCTTCCTAATCAGTCAGTGAAAGACCTAGTTAATACTACGATTAATCCACTAAGCAACACCCATTGATCAGGCCAGGAAATGTTCCATTCTCTCCCATCTCATGTTAAAACTTGTTACAGCAGGTTTAGGTCCCACAACAAGCTTGAGAGAATCACTTTCCTTGGTCTCCTGAGCATCATTTGCACAATTCATGAATAGGAACAATCATTTCTATCTCAGTCTCTCAAGGTACCTTCTCTAAGGTTAACTTCTCAGACCTTCTATATGTAAAACAATAGTACATCTATGTCCATACTAACTTTTCATGAAAAAATACCTGCAATGAAATGACATGTTAGTAGAAAATGGAAAAACAATTCTCACATTTTGGAATTCTCAGGTCTAGTAAAGTCAAGCTAAGAATAATGTTCTCAATTGCTTGTAATTGTATGTTGCAATATGCACACGTTTAATTCTACATTAACATAATGTCAGTTACACTTTCTCATTTTAAACTCCACATAACAATTAATAAAACAACATGAAATTGTTAACATATGCAATTCAATATAATGAGGAACTACATTTTTCAACATTAGTGCACATGTTACATAAACTATCATCGTGTTAAGGTGAACACTCCCAAATAATGTGAGGATGGTTATAAGGTTATGTCAGAGATTATATTTCTCTTAGTGAATTTAATGCACACAGTACATATAATTTCTAACACTACAGTGGATTCACATCAGTACTGAAATTGAGTGTGCCACTTTACATTAGAGGATGATCAAAACACACAGTTATTATATGCCATGAATACACATAAGTCATATTTATGACATCAAGGGTAGCAGCAAATTCTCCACTGCACCAACAACATGTACCTAAAAGCCAACTGTGCAAGACTGTAAAAGTTAGAAGTCTTTACTGTTTACCAGAGGAGGAAGAAACTAGAAATAAATTGTGGAAAAGTGCATTCTTTAACTTGGTTGCTTGAGATAGCAGTCTTTTTTTCAAAAGCCCGATACCTCTAATGTTTTTATGGGGCTAACACAACTTCAAATACAAATAGTGTCTTCTGTAAATATCCACAGATTACAGGGGAATATTTTAAGTTAAAATCAAAAGAATCCTGGGAGAAGAACTGGGGATATAAGACATGAAAAAGGTTTGGACAGAGTTAGCTTGAGATCAGGTTGGAGGACTTGTGATGTCATTATAAAGAGTCTGCTAAGCTCTGGGGTGGATAATGCAGTAGATTGTAGGGTTGGACTAGCCTAAAGGGCAATCTGGCAATGCCAAAAGGGATAGTGTGACAGGTCAGTGTGTAGGACTTTTTTGTAGCTGTTTGTGGGCTTCTTTTTATGTTCTGGTGGGCCGGTTTCTACTGTTGATTTTCCTGATATTACCACAAACATTGCCTGCAGAAAGCACAAATCTCTCATACCTCGCACAACACTATACAGCATATATTTACAAGCTGAAATCTGCCATGATTTGATGATTATACATACATAGAGGGGCTTTTGTTTCCACTTATTGGGCTATTGAATTGTTATTCAGATTGTGCTTGTGCCCACCACAGCATAGAGCATAGGGCAATGGATCGGCTCACTTTAACTATTGACTCCTTTTATTCAGATTGACTGCACCAACCTTTTGCGCATTGTTCACATCTGCATAAAAATAGATCATTTCTCTTCAATCACAAAGCTCTTTCAAAGTTTCTTCTTACATTTTATTTGCTTTAAAAATTGGTATTGTGAGTGCACTGTTGTAACCAGGTAGTGATTTATTTCCTTTCAACTTTTTATAGTTGTATTTATAAAGGGTTTAAGTGACATTATGATAGCATAGCTGGCCGCAATTTGGGTGATGATTTCTTCTTTTGCCTTTATGCAAAATGTTGGTAAAATGTATGGCACTGCTGAAAGGCTTGTAACTTGCATATTTATTGCAAGAATATGGTGGCCACATTTACATGGCAGTCATTTTTTCTTTCTTTTTGTGGAACATGCCTGCAGTAAAAACACAATAGCATTTAACCATTGCAAGGCCAGACTTGTTGCTTTGCAGATGCTTGTTTAGCCATCTGATTCTCCAAAGGGAACACTTTCATGTCAGGGCACAGCCATGTTTTCTACCCCCCTCTGACTCTGGTGGTTTGTGTAAGAACTGTCATTTTTCATGGCTCTCTACAAGGGCTGTGAAACAGAAAAAGGCCCAAGTGAATTAGGAGTGTACTTACTTACCATATTTGCCATGTTTGCTGCTTCATAAAATTAGCAGTAGAGGTTCCCAGAAGATGATGGTTAAAAAGCAGGATGCAAAGGGTCATGTCAATTGGTAGGTATGTCTTTACTTGAGCAAACATTTGCCATAGTTATGAAATCAAATACTTGCTTCTTTAAGGATGAGTAGCAAATGATTGAGAAGATGATTTTGAGTAAATTTTCAAGCGGATAGATTAAGATTCAAATCAGTAAAACTATGTTTAAATATATCACTTGCATCTAAAGAGTGATACTGGTAAAGAAGCTCTGAGAGGCACTCATTCGGGTGATGATTTATCGCAGTAAAACACATGAAACCAGCAGCAACATCCTATTTTCTCTGGCCCCTAAGCCTATAAGGCAAGGGGCAATTTCGGCTGGATCATTAGATAGACCAAGTAAATATGACAGAAATGTTTTTAAAACTTTTTTTTATCAGAGATCGATGAGAACAAACATTTTAGCATTACATGTCTGGTCCATAATCAGATGTTTTCAGTAGTATAGCAATTATTATATAATTTGCATCTTTTTTAATTGCAGTTTGAATATACTTTGTTAATTGCTGTTTCATACAGTAACAGAAAAAACTATCATCCAGTGTAGTGCAATACATGTTCCTCATTATCTCCAATAATAGAGCAATGATCGTTAAGCCAGCTTTCCAGTTGCAGCCAAATTGGGTGGAGTCTTTTTCTTTGCAGGATAATTCAGTATGGTAGCAAGATAGATTCTGCTTCGTCCACTCTTGAAAAAGAAGGGCGTTCTGGACTCAATCACTCTGCAGCTATTCAAATCTGATCAATGGTAATGCCAACAAAGACTGGTGGACTTATGCCTATGTCAGAATTCAGTCTTAATACAATCAGCTGGGGACTTGATGGACTCTGTCTTCCAGTCAGTGCCCCAATAAAATGGAATATTATCTTCCAATATTTATCTAAAGCTGTACATTACACAAACATGTGAACTATATTGGAATGTGCCTATTCACAGCACAGACATTGAGAGTTGTTCCTGTTGCCCCATTCACATATATAGCTTTGCCAGGGCAAGGTACTGATTAAAAAACATGTAACGTTCTAAATTTTAAAATTAGTAAAGCATAACATCTAACCACTTAACGTTGTAGATTTCACAATATTACCTATTTCTGTATTTAAATTCCATCTCATAGTGTTGAGTTAAATAGCTATGTGACTATTTTCCAAATCCATAAAAACCTTATAATAATTTTTCATATTACACTTGCTTCGTAAGTTAATTTTTTTGTAGCAGTGCAATCCTAGCCAAGGTAACTCATCGTTAGCTATTTTTATGTGCAGGTATTTAAAAAAATGTTTGTTTGGGCAAAGCAATATTTCACTGTCAGGTGCCAAAGGAATGTATTGACTCATTGCTTCAGATGTCTCTTAAAAATGGAATGCCCTTAGCTGCACATATCTTACAGTAATTATTTCTAAAAACGTCAGGGAATAATTTTAACTTCCAATCTTCCATAAGTGTATATACATTTTGATTTTTAACGTATTGAGCCAGTTCTTCCACAGCCTACCAGCAGATACCAAAACATTAAGCCTTACTGATTTGCAATAGCTATATTCCAACTGCCTTGCAAGAAATCCTTTGGTGGTGTTACCCAGATATAGATCATAGATGGACAGAATACCAGTTATTTTTGAGTTATGGCTTTGAATCAAGGTTTGCACATGTATTACTGCTGCAGCATAATACGAGTATTAAAAACGGGGGAATGCCCAACCACATTTATCAGTTGGTAACCTAAGAAACTTTAGGGCTGTTCTAGGCTGTTCATATTTCAACGCACAGCTGCTGCAAATTGACTCAAGTCTCTTAAATCAGATAATAGTTAATTCAAGAAGAATATGTCTAAAAGGATAGGTAGATATAAGCAATATTGTCATTTTTGTGAAATTCCATTGGACTATAATTGTAAAATGTAATTATTTAATAATTGTGCTTTCTGTCCCTGTTGGCCATTAGGAGTCGTAGTTTAAAGGTATTATCTCCTTAACCTCTGGTGACCAATTCACCCCTAAATATGTAGCTAAGGTGGTTGTCTTAAGGTCCTGCATTTTGCAAAAATAATTACATAATATTTATGTTTTGCTAGTATTTAACAAATAGTCAGACACTGCCCCAAAGCTATGTGTCTCGACTTCTATATCCCATATTGCCAACATGAGGTAGTGAAGCCATAATAGAGATGCCACCTACACAATGAGGAATTTAATGTGGTTGCACACCTGTTCAAAACAATTCCTTACTGTTTTTAATCTCCATTATTATTTGTATAAATGGTGCTTTATACATATATGGTAAAAAAAAAAGGGCAGCCCTGTTGAGTCCCTATTGATATATAATTTTTTCAGATTCTAAACCCATAATTCGTGGTTGTGCTTGAAGGTTTTGAAAAAGGGTGTGAACAGATTTCATATGCTGCATTGTTTCCGACATATCATCCCAGGCAACCATGCCAAAGGCTTTTTATCCATGGAGCAGCATCATTGCCAATGGTGACCCACATCTGACAGCATGCACTGCTAACAAGATCAGTACTACCTCTACCAAGTACGAACCCATGCTATCATGCGGAGACTACCTTTGCAATGGTCCTGCTCATATGTAGAGCCAATATCATGGAATACATTTTTACATGTCTATTTTTAGAGATATTGGTCGATATGACCCTGGATCAGATGCTGGTGTATTTCTTTTTTTAGAAAAAATATTGTATTCGTAATTTCCAGGATTGTCAAGAGTTCTCTCTAGCTTAAACTGATGTAGACTAGGTCAAAGGTGTTCCTGATTAAAGAGAGAACAAATGCTGATAAAACTCAAGCTAGAAGCCATCAGCACCAACCTTTTTGCCAGTCAGTAGTGATTCTATGGCTATTTTGATCTTTTCTTAAGTGATTGGCTTATTCAGGGTCTCTCTCTTCCTCAGTTATAGATGTAAATTCTATGCTGCCAACAAATGTGTTGAAAGCAGCAACATGTGGATATCTATCTTTCGTATAAAGTGTCTGATAATATTTGTAAAAGAGTTGGATGATTCCCTATCATAAACAAGATCTCCTTTACTGTCCTTCTCCTATCGTAAACAAGATCTCCTTCATCATTCATCATTGACTCATTGTTGTACCTCACTGACACAACTCAACTTGAGGGCCAGTATTTACCCTATACTCTTGCCATATTCATCAATCTGATTTATAAATGATATCCTTTTTAACCTTTTTTCACTGTGCCATCTATGAATATTAGCTTTAGTCACAGTGATTTGTTGCTGCAGATTTGACTTGGCCGGATCATTGTTCACAATTGCTAGCATGTGCCATTTTTCTAGGCCTATGAGCACAGAATTATTTTTAAGGAACAAGTCATGGTTCTGTTTCTGGTGATATCTTGCATAGCCTAAAATCATGCATGTTAGCCCTGCTTTAAAGGTGCCCCACCCCACACCCAATTGAGCTAAGCCTGCATCAAATGTAATAACTCTGGAAGCCACGTTGCAACATTATTTTAGCACTCAAGGTCTATTAACAGTGCTTGTTCAAATGTCCATCTAGACATAGGTGATTTTATACTGTTAATCTGAATATTCGGGGCTGAGGGTTTATAGTGTAATAACATTTTGGAATATAGCGGTGTCTCTGCATCCAGCAATAAACACAGAGAGATCATAAAGTAATCAAATCTGGAGTATTGATGATGAAATAAAGTAGATCCAGGATTGTCCTCTTTGGGGTTTTCCTAAGCACCATCAAGAACATACATCTCGGTAAGCCTCCAGATCGAATCCAAAATCCTGGATATACAACTAGGTTGGAACCTGGTTATTTTATTAGCTATGTAACAATTACAGTCCCTGTATAAAAGTAGCAGCATAGGTCGTTGTCCCAACTCCAAATGTAAAGTATTAAACCCAAGGATCATCCAAAATTGGGCCAGGCATGAACATGTGTGATTCCGTCAGACATTTCGCAACCACCCACCTCTCTGTGCTTTATATAGGCAATATGCACCTGCTGGCTACATAACAAATCTGGATTAAGAATTTTCAGTTCTTTCCTTAGCATCAGCATCTTGCATTTATCATGTAACCACTCTTGCATTCTAATAGAAGAAATGTTGTCATCAATCTCTTTTTTGGTAGGGGTGCAAAGCCTCATATATTCCTACCAACTGTCGCATGCCCCCTGCAACATCTCTCCCCGGCCGCCCCCTAACTGACCAGCCCTCCCCAAGCTAACTGTTCCCCGCTCTCCCACCCTCCTCTCCTCAACTGCCCCAAACCACCCCTCCTCCCTATCCCCTAGGTCCACCTCACCTAAAGAGAAGCCCTTGCCCTAAAAAAAGATGGGGGGAAACCGACCATATACCAAAAAAAGGTCATAGTTAAGGTTATGAAGGTTAGGTGCTTCTTTGGTCGCACCAACAAATCTATAACAATATATATTAGTTGTAGTAATAAAGATGATTTAACTTTTTCACTCAAATCATAGCTTCAATCCTAGCAGTTTAAGTTCCATAAATCATTTAAATTCAGTGTGTCTTGAAGTTCCTTTGGCTTTATCTCTGAAGTAAAACAATATGCTTTGAATCCTTGTTACTTTCAGGTGTGCTGGATTTAAAAGAAAGGCTTGCCAGTTCTTTCCTTGAAATTGCTGTATAAGCTTTCACAAGTGCCATCTATGCTCCACATGTACGTGACAAAAGTGACAAAAATGTGCGACCTACACCTGTTCTTCAGGCAAACCGATGAGCTTTATAAAAACATATTCTGCCTCAAAAGGGAGTTCCCAAAAATACCAATATTGTTCTGGGTTTCACTCCTGCACCTTTATTTGCCTCCATACAAGTTGAAATCTCTGTATTTGTCAATGTCAATCCCAATCATTCAAGTCATGAAAAGCTGAAACAAACCAATAGGAATGGATCTTCTTCCGCACCTTCCTCTGTATATAAAACCCTATTGTTACTCCTGTGCTGTCGATTTTCGTAGCCCTTCAGTTTTCAGTGTATATCTTCAATATGAACAGCCTGACCCAAAGCTCGCTCATCAATAAGCATGTGTTTAGATTCCAGGTCCATAGTTCACTCCTCGGGTTCACTAAGTCTCAGAGATGCTGTTGCAGGCCTTTAATAACTTACTCACTACCCCCGTCACCTCTTTGTGGCAGCTCTAGCTTTTTTACTGTCTCTTTTTTTTTTCATCTTTGTGTGTTACAATTCCCTGTTCTGCAGTCTGAAGAGTAGGTTCTTGTGCAATTTTCTCCAATAAGGAAAAGGGATTGTGGATTAAAAAGGGTTGCTGAATAACCCACTTTCAATGTTTTAGAGCCACGTAGATCAAAATGTTTAATTATGGCTTTGCATTGACTCCTGATAGTATACTTACGAGTCATCTGTACTATTTTAGTGACCTAGGTATCTGAGAAAATAAATCAAATAGCAAAAAGAATTGCTCACCTAAATCACACTTGAGTGAGACACAAAGCTTTATCACTTGATGTATACTACCTTTGATTTTTTAACCCTATACCGGCTTATAAATCATGGAATCCGATTGATTATTTACGATACTGATAACATTTGAAACACTGATTTCATGTTCAGGATGTATGCTTGTCACTATTTTTAATTGCTACTGATCGTCTAATGTTTTGTAGCTTTGTTTGACAATGAATCCTGGCACCACCATCTCCCCTGCTGGTTTCACACTAGAATCAGAATGTGACCCTTTATTAATTTGTTTATTGAATTTAGAAGTTATTTCAACATATAGCCCCTTCATGGCTATATTAGTGACATTGGTCATTTCCTGCACAAAGTGGGGGGGGGGATATCAGTTTTCACTGTTTCTACCACTTGGGTACTGTAGAGAGCCACCCGGCCTCCACATTATGATGTATCCACTCTCACCCTTGATAGCGCGTCCAGTCTTTATAAATTACTTATACTTGGACACGCCGGAGGTTGGTGAACCTTTTGACCGAGTTGGGTTTTCCTCATCCAAGAATAGTCGGATCACTCAAATCAATAATCAATAATCATTATGATCCATACCCAATACTCAATTAATAGATCAAACAACACATTAGGAATCAATAACAATCAGTATTTGACACACCATGACCTTTCAGTCATGAATAACCACACCAGTTTATTAAAAGTTAATGAGTTTATTTCCCTATATTAACAAAGCTAACACAATATATGTAAGTCTCAAAATCAAATGATATACGTATACTAACATTACTAGCTGTCCATAACGACGGAAGAAACGCAATCTACGCAATATTTGGATTATAATGCACTCGGTTATGGCAATGCAAATCACTAATAAAAGTAACTGAATTTGACTAATTGCATACATCGGTCAGCATAACAAGATTTCAATTCAACATGGTGCATCAAGTGAATACCTCAACTAACCTCTAATTGGCATTGGCATGTGGGGCTTCATGCAAAACGAATTTAGTCAACACAAATTTAGAAAACTTCTAGCTTGGGCTCTGTCAAAATAAGCAGTTGGTACCTTAGAAGCAAAACACAATGCATAATACAATTATCCTTTCATAATTACCAAATACAATCAGCATTCAAGGAAAAGTCTTCGTCCTTCAGGTACCGGTTCGATCAGCATGGGGCAGATTTCAAAGGGGCAAAGTTAAATGCAAGTTTTCCTTGCAGCAGCAAGGAAAATCGGGTAAATTTTACTGCATGGACAAGACGGGGCAAAATTAAAGTTTTAAAGTCTCTAGGGTGAGAATTCTGAAAGTCTCTTTCTCTGCGACAGAGAAAAGGCATCAAAGTGTCATTTAAAATGGCGTCTTGAATCTGGCTTCAAAATGGCATCAAAGAAAATGGCTGACTTCTCTTTGTCCGGTGGGTTTAAGTAAGAAACATTCCAAATTCTTCAGGGTCTTCCATTGGAGGGTTCATAGGATGGCTTCCTTTTGACCAATGAATAGTGTCTTTCTCTTAGTACTCATTTATGCATAAGGTGTCCTTGGAGCCTTGGAACACAAGTAGCAACAAAGTTTGCCAATTATTTCTATATCAGTGTCTTTATTGTCTGCACCTGCAGAAACTGACCTTGCTTCAAAGGGGATGAAACTAGCCTAGCACGAAACCTTGAGATAAGGGTATTAGTCATTTCTACAGGGAAAAATACAACCTTAAAGTTAAAATACGTTTTTGTTAATACAAGTGAAAACCACGCAGTTAAATTTGATACCAGGCAACTAGGCCAAAGCCTCTGCTAAATTTAAGCTAAGCATAAAACAGTTTCAACAAGAAAATCATAGAATACATTTGCAATTATGACGGATTACTACATTGTCAATTCTTCATAATTAATTAAGCTCGTTTATAATAATGGCGAACTACCTCGTGGGCACATTTTCCCACATACATTAATTTTCTTTGCTAAAATCACACTACCTTATATGATTTTGTTGCATGATATATGAATATTTGTTAGTCTTTCTTTTCCTGCTTCATCAATCCCTCCTCTGATGACTAATTATGTCATCACATCAAATCTTCCACCACAAATTTTATTTCATTAAAATTCTGTTTTAGTAATTTGGCACTTCAGTCAATTCCCTCTTCCTTTTTGTTCCCTTTGATTTTTCCCTACATATTTCTACTATTTTATTTTGTACTTTCTCTTCTCTTCTCCTCTTGCTTCTTGATTTCAATATTTTAATAGCTTTCCAGATTCCACAAATACCTAATAAGCAAATTAATATTATTAATAATCCTTTTACTATTTTCAGTAATAGTCCGTTCCAAATGTTGCTGAGCCAATTTCCCATGGAAGCAAATCCTTTTCCAACCTTTTCCCATACTAATGGTTCCTTCAATTCTTTCAAATCTGCACTCTCGTTAGTTAAATTTGTAAGCATTTTCCTAATTTGCCCACTGTTGTCCGGAATATAAGAACAACAGTGACGTGCACTAAGCATTTTGAAAACGCCGCCATTCTTTGATAAAAGAATGTCTAAAGCAAGCCGGTTTTGAAGAGTCCTAGCTCTTTCTGCAGCAAGTTCAGCATCAATCAGGATCATGGCTCCTGAGAATTTTGTCAGCATGTTATCCACAATAGTAGACAACTTTTGTATCTTAATTGAATTCAACATAACTCCTACAGAAGGAATCATTGCTCCAAATATATCTCCTACCACACCAGAAGCTGTCTCCCTTTTCTGAATACGATGTAATTCAGACAGCTTTGGAAATTTCTTTAAGTCGTCTAGTTGAAAAATCTTTGGAAATACTATTCCCAAGTAACATCTCCCATACCATCCTTTTGAAAGGCGATAATAGGCATTGAGTCCATAAATATAGTATACTCCTGGAGTAGCTGGATCTAGGCCATTTAACATGAACGTCCATTTAGCCTGAAACAAAAACGCGTGTTTACATTCACTCGTTCCCACAGAGATTGTGTCATAATATGATTTAGGTCTATATATTCAAAGCTTTCCTACGTGTATTGCATCTAAAGCTAATTTCCCTTGTGTCTTTATTGCGGCAAAAGCATAGTTATCTACAGATGTCCTTTTGTGTAATTCCCTTTCTAATTTCTCCCTTACCACTTTCCTTCTATCTTCAGTGTGATCTAAAAAGCTTTTCTCTACCGGTGAAAGCAAGCATGTAAGGTTTTCTCTATGAGCTTGAGCTGTGGAAAAAGGTGATAGTGGTTCAAAGAAACCCCTAACTATTTTTATATAATAATCTCTTGCTACTTTACTCAAGTACTCTATTATGGGGACATATGAAAACATGACATCATGATTGGAATAGAAGTATTGAATAGACTCCTGGCCATAAAATCTGGTCAGTAAGAAGCTACATGATATTCCATACGTAAGAGGCATGCTATGATATGTCACTCCTTCTATTACTGAGGTAGGTATTTGTGTGCACACATAACAATCTTTCGCATCCATTGTCTCAACATACTCATTCAGCAAGCGATAGAAGACGTTGGAAGAGAGTTCTTTCTTGTCGTGTAAATATTTCTCGTCTTGTTCGAGTTTCTGCAAAGGAGTTATTTCAGTAGTAGTTTTAGAAGTAGAAGCATCATTCGCATCTCTTTCATTCTCTCCATGCATTCCAAGAACTATTGCTATAATTATTAGTACACATGCAGTTATTAGACCTATACACATGTATTTACAACATTTCATTTTATGTCCCTTTGTAGTACTGCCTGGCATGATCTATATAGAATCAGAAAGTTGAAGACACTTTATCAAATTAGATTTGCAGATATATATATAAAGCTGAACAAGTTCAATGTTTCACACGGTTTTCTTTAGCAGCTTAGTCTCTTATCGGATTAGCAGCTTTGTCTCAAAATCGGTTTCAAAAGTCAATCAGGTTAGCAATGTCTTATCCGGTAATGTTCATGAAATTTTACTTTTCAAGTACCAAAGTGTCGCTCTGCTTCTTCTTTTTCAAGACTGAGAGATAGAAATTCGTCTGACCAATCATTAGTGGCTGTGTATGCCCACTCTGGACCAGAATATCTTCTGTTCGGTATTCTTTTCCTTTTCAATTTTGCATCTCCTTTCGATTCTCTTTCGCTTATGTCTTGTTCTTTGGCTCTGTCTTTTTCTTCATTCGATGCGGTTATTGCGATAGACACTTCTTTTCTTTTCTCTTTCAACTTTGGCCCTTCACTTTCTTTTAATATTTCTTTAGTCTTTGATTTCACTGGCGATATGCTTTGTCTCCGTTTCGCGCTGTTTTCACCTGATGGACCTGCAACCGGTTCTGGAATAACTTGAACAATTTCACTCTGCTCTGTCTTGTCTTCTTCCGCTAGGAGGTCAATCTGGTTTTCTCCTTCTTTTCCTGTATCGTCTGCTTCTGGGAAAGCCCTCCTCTTATTAGGATCTCCTGCTTCTTCGCCTGTGACAGGATCTTTGTCTCCTCCAGGATCTTTGTCACTTCCTGAGGCTTCTTCTCTGTTGTCCTCAAAAGGATCGACTGCGTCTTCCTCAGAAAATATTTCTCCTGTCTCGATTTCTTCTTGTTCACTTTCAGGCTCTCTTTGTTCTGTATCAGTGCCTGGTACTTTCCAGTCAGTTGCTGGTAATTTCAGCGCTTCAATTTCCTCTTCGGTGGGACACGTCACCCTTTTCGTGTGACTAGCGTGAATCCAGTTGGGAACTCCCGCACACTTCACAGCGGTGGTAGTTGTCAGAATCACTTGAAAAGGTCCTTTCCAACGGGGTTCCAGACACGACTTCCTCACGTGCTTCTTTATCACGACCCAGTCACCTGCTTTCAGGGCGTGTCCTGGACCTTGGATCGGTGGCAAGGTGGTTGCCTCCACCTGGTGAGAAAAAGAGCGTACCACATCAGCCAGACCTTTGCAGTAGTCCAATACCATATCATCGGTAATATTTACAAGAACATTTGCAGGAACTGCTGGAAGTCTCATGGCTCTGTCCATGAGGATTTCATGCGGTGATAGTCCAGTTTTTCTATCAGGTGTGTTTCTCATTGACATTAACACCAAGGGCAACGCGTCAGGCCATTTCAAGTTTGTGGATGCGCATATTTTCGCCATCCTCGATTTCAATGTGCCATTCATTTGCTCCACTAGTCCTGATGCTTCAGGGCGGTAGCTACAATGCAATTTTTGTTCAATGTTCAGTGCTGCACACAATAATTTGATTACTTCGTTATTGAAGTGACTTCCCCTATCTGATTCTAAAGAGATCGGGAATCCGAAACGTGGTATTAGTTCTCTCAAGAGTAGTTTTGCAACTGTAAGGCTGTCATTTCTGCGTGTAGGGTATGCTTCAATCCAGTGACTAAAAATGCACACAATCACCAACACATATTTCAAGCCTCCATGCATAGACATCTCAATGAAATCCATTTGCATCCTGCTGAATGGCCCACCTGCTCTTCCAATGTGGCTCAAATTTACTAATGTTCCCTTCCCTGCGTTCATTTGTTGGCAAATGACGCAACGATGGCAAACTGCTTCAGCAACTTGACGGAATTTGGGATTAAACCAATCAATTTTGAATAGTCTAATCATGGCATCCCTTCCAAGGTGGGCTTGTCCATGATACAACCTGGCTAATTGCGTCAAAAGACTGTCTGGCAGAACCAATCTCCCTTCACTTGAAACCCACAAATCATCTGGTTTCTTCACGCATTGTAATTTGCTCCATGAGAGTTTCTCATCCTTACTAACATTATTTTGTAGGAATTTCAATTCTTCGATTGTATCTACAACTTTTAGAGCAAAGGCTTCACTTGGTTCAAGTTCTGGCTCATTTATCAAGTTCCATTCGTCTCTGAGCAATATACAGTTCAATGCGCAAAACCTTGCGACTTGATCTGCATATCCATTTCCCAAAGAAACAAAGTCTTGTGATTTCGAGTGTGCACTGCATTTTACCACTGCTACTTCTCCTGGTAACTGGATGGCATGTAACAATTCTCTTATTCTTTCACCATTTTTCACTGGTGATCCTGAAGAGTTCATGAAACCTCTCTGTGACCATAATTGTCCAAAATCATGCACTATTCCAAATCCGTACTGACTGTCAGTGTAAATGGTGACTTTCATTAATGCGGAAAGTTGGCAAGCTCTAGTAAGGGCTACTAGTTCTGCCACTTGTGCAGAGTAAACTCCCTGAAGCCAAGATGCTTCCAGAACACCTGTTATTGTACATACAGCATATCCTGCTTTCAATATTTCTAGTGCATCTCTTAAACATGAACCATCAACAAAAATTATTTGATCATTTTCTTCCAATCGGGTGTCTTTGATATCAGTTCTTGGTTTTGTACAAAATTCAGTCACCTGAAGACAGTCATGCTCGATGTCTTCGGCGTTCTCAATTTTAATATTTTCACTGGGAAACAAGGTTGCTGGATTCAAAGTAGTGCGCCTTTTCAGCTGCACATTGGGTGATCCCAAAATTACTGTCTCGTACCTTGTAAGCCTAGCACCGGTCATGTGCTGTGTTCGGAACGTGTCAAAAGTATTTCGACTGAGTGAGGGACCATAACTGTTAAAGGATGTCCCATCACTATTCCTTCACTCTGATTTAGGCTTATACCAACTGCTGCTACAGCATGCACGCATCCTGGTAAGGTTGCTGCGACTGGATCCAAAGTAGCTGAAAAATATGCTCCTGGTCTGTTTACGCCACCATGGGCTTGAGTCAAGAGAGACAAGGAACATGCATCACGTTCATGACAAAACAATGTGAACGGCTTTATGTAATCAGGCATACCTAAAGCAGGAGCTCTGCACATGCATTCCTTTAATTCAATAAAAGCATCCATTTCATCTCTTTTCAACACTATTTCATCCATCGCATCTTTCTGGGTCAGTTTTAGTAAAGGTTTGGCTGGAGTTGAGAAATTGGGAATCCATTGGCGACAATAGATCACCATTCCCAAAAACTTTCTCACCTCTTTTCTCGTCTTGGGTGGACTCATTTGAAGTACACTTGTTATTCTTTCTTTCATGATTCTTCTCGACCCTTTCTCTATTTGGTGACCCAAATATGTCACTTTCATCTGGCAGAACTGTAATTTTGAAGGAGACACTTTGTGTCCATTCCTTCCCAAATGGTTCAATAAGGCAATAGTGTCAACTGTACAGTCATTTTCTGTCTTGGATGCAATCAGTAAATCGTCAATCTACTGTACTAATGTTGATTCAAAAGGTAATTCCAATGATTCCAAATCTTTCTTTAGAATCTGATTGAAAATTGATGGTGACTCCGAAAACCCTTGAGGAATTCGACACCAACTGTAGACTCTGTCCAGGAATTTAAAGCAAAAGGGAAATTGGCTGTCCTCATGAAGAGGCACAGAAAAGAATGCTTGTGACAAATCGATAACTGAGAACCACTCTGCATCACAGGGAATTTGAAACATTATCACAGCTGGGTTTGGCACCACGGGACAACACTTGACTATTATGTCATTTATTTTTCTCAAATCTTGAACAATTCGGACATTTCCACTTGGTTTTATTAGTCCCATGATTGGCGACTTACATGGACTACTTAGTACTTCTTTCAGTACTCCCTGTCTCACAAACTCGTCAATGAGTTGGGCGACTTTCAAGAGAGTGTCTTGCGACATATGGTATTGTGGAGTCTGAGGAAAATTTACTTTAGGTTTTACAGTCACTTTCACAGGTTCTGCTCCTTTAACCAATCCTACTTCTTTCCATGTCATATCCCACACTTCCTTTTCAACCGTTTCCTGTAACTCAGCAGGAATATCTGCTTCAGTGAGCATTGGATAATGAGTAATCAGGGGGTACTCTTCATCGACGGTCTCCACTTCGTCCCCTCCTAAACTGTCCTCTTCTTCCTCATCACTGTTTGTTTGAATTTTAATTTCGTCATTTGAGCACATAATCGAGCATCCCAATTTGCACAATAAATCTCTCCCTAATAGGGATATCGGACTCGAGTCACGCACCACAAATTGATGTGACCCTTGAAAGTTACCAATTCTAACTTGCACTGGATCTGTAATTGGGTTTGTCAGATACCTATTTGCTACTCCCACTACTTGAACTGTTCTCCCTGAAAGTGGCAAATTTGGTACTTCAATACTTCTAACTGTAGAGCGTGTAGCTCCTGTGTCAACCAACAATGAAACGCTGTGACCCATAACTCTTCCTTCCACATATGGTCCCTTTTGATCAACTTCCAAAGATGCTGCAAACACACAATTTCCCTCCTCATCTGAACTTTCACTCTACCATTCATTGTTTATTCCATTCTCACTGTGTAACGGGAATTGGTGTACTGTGTCATTTTGATTCATTCCTTGACCCGTGACCTGTTGAGGAAGCATTACTTGTTGCTGATTCATTGGTGCTAAGGGTATTTGCATTTGCTGATTAGGTACCATAGGAAACTGCTGTTGCATTGGCTGCAACTGCGCCATTTGTACACGGGGCATTTGCACCTGCTGTTGTTGAATGGGTTGTAAACCCTGCATCTGATTTACATTATTTTGGAAATTTGGATTTGGACCTCTCAATTTTGGTCCTCTCGTATTCTGAAATGTATTGACTTCATTGTTTTGCTGACCTACACCTTCCTGCACCAACATTGGGCACTCCCGTTTCCAATGCCCGACGATTCCGCACGTGTGACATGGCATCACCTTCTTCATTGCCTGTATACCATTCGGAACCACAACAGCATTTAAATCAGGACCATTATTCACAAAACCTCCTCGGCCTCTGCCTCTCATTTGTGGCTAAAACATAGCATTTCTCTGCTTTTGCAGCTGAGGCAACTGTTGCTGGAAACCTTGCAAACCTGTCTGAGCTGCTCTAATCTGCATCACCATCACTTTTTCTTTCAACCTTTTCTGTTTTGTCTCAATCTCATCACTGCAGTATTTTGCATAGTTCAACACCTCATTGATCGATTTTGACTGCCAACAAATCAAATGCATTTTAATCATCTGGCTGATTTCGGGTCTCAATCCTTCCACAAATCTGAACACAAAATGGAGCATATCCTTTGCCTCAATCGTTTCCGTGCCACTGTAATTTTTAAATGCTTTCAACAATCTCTCATAGTACGCATGTATTGACTCTTTAACTTCTTGTGCTGTTCTGTCAATTCTCTGCCAATCCACATTTTTCGATGCAACTTTTGTTTTTAAATGCTCAATCACCTTATGGTATAAACTCATTACCATAGGCAATGGTGCACCTGTGTCCCTATCTCTTTCTGGTTCACTTGTTGGCCAACCTACAGCCCTTTTACAATCTTCCCACAAATCTGCCGGAACCTCAATTTCGAATAAGGTATTCAGGTCTTCCCATAGACATTTTGCGAGTTTCACAAATCTATCTGTTTGTTGATACCATTCGATCGGTTTATCTCTTAATTTAGGGAAGTCATCCGTAAAGGATTGAATGTCACACCTGTGCCATGGTACATGGACAAGCTTTCCCCCTGCTGTTTCTTTCATTGGTAACATCGTTATAAGATCATCATTCTGTTGTGCTTTCTCATTCTGATCTGGGGTACTTTCTTTCTTCTTATCCTTTTTCTTTACCCACCTGCTCTCCCATTTGTCTAAACATCTCCAAACCTGCGCGCTTTGCAGTATCTCTTTAAGGTGTGTTTTCATTCCTGCAGACCTCATATGTTCAAAATCTTTTGTCTCAAAGTCTAACCTGTAACTTTTGCTCAAGTGTTTGGTTTTACCTATGTCTACTTTGTATCTATCTGCAATTTATTGTAACCTCCTATGTATGCTGCTTACTTCTCTTGTAATTCTAGGGCAAATGTATCTCAGCTCTTCTTCCGTGTATGATTCTAACCTGTTCAAACCCATCATTCCCTCTACTAGTTCATCTGCTTCAATGCCCAATCTTATGTTATTCAAATATTCCTCTCCCTTCCCGCTGGGTGTACTCTGTGGGGAGTTCAGGCTGTTCAACCATTGTGTCAACTGTTGCACGTTTAGTCCCATCAATGTAGCACTTACATCGACTGCTACTGATGGTTTCTGTAAGGTTTCTGTTTTTGAAGTTAGCGGTACTGTTAGTGGTGGACCTGACCTTACCACAGTTGAAGGGGCACAAGCTGGAATTGGACTAAATTCCAACAAAGACCCAGATCTATTTAGCAGTGTTCCTACCGGAGTTGTTTCTTGACTATTTTCTATGCATCTCCTTCCTGTCTCATTTTGTGTCATTACCCCTTGTCGCATACATTCGGCTTTGCCTGTATATACAATGGCACTGGCGGGCCTACAGTGATAGGCAAAGATATTGCATCCGGATTCTGTCTGTTCCCCGAATTCTATGGCATGTTAATTCCCACATTCTGGTTCATCATTGCTGGCATGTCTAACTGGTTTTCTGCTATTTGAATGTATTTCGGCACTTCTTGCATCTGCTTTTGAGGCATCAAAATTTGTGTTGATTCGGCTTGAATCAATGTCGGTCTTTGGTAATTCTGTCCTCCCTGCGCCATTAAATTTGAAGTCATTCCCAAATTATGCTCATCATAATAGCGCCTTTGAACCTGTGGCTGATAATCATTGACAGGTTTCAATTTAGGCACGTCAGGATATGTTCTCTGAACTTGTGGTATTTCTGGTGTAAAAGGCATATCGGGACTACTTTGCCTCTGCAATATTCTCAAATTCGGTGTTACAGTACCCTGTATTGGTTCTGGAGGGGCAGTACTAGTGCTTGGGCCATTTTAGCTTTCCACATATGGTGGCGGGCGGTCATTTAGCAATTGCAGAATGAACTCCTCATCGTCTGATTCGTCTGACCTTTTCGAATTTCTATTGTTTTCTCTATCTCCGGACTGACTCCTGTTTGTTTTATAGGTAGCTTTCCTTCCTTCCGTCTCTGGTTCGTCAGTCATTGCTGGAAACAATTTAATTCCCTGCAATATGTCTGATCTCCAAACCTTTTGAGTACTATCCCATCTAGCATCCGCTAGTGTCTTTTCTACTTTTCTCATTCTTGTCTCAAATTTCTTTTGTAGTTGGCTTCTAGCCATTTGTTCCCAAATTGCTAATGCTTCAAACTGTGCTGGTCTCGGAGGTACTTTCATGTCATATAGCGCAAACCTTAAATTCTCCAAAACTCTTAAATTGAACGACCCGTGGATAGGGAACGCTACACTTCCATGCTTTTCTGTTAATTTGCACCATTGCTTTAACCAAAGACATGGTGCAACTCCCTTTTCTTCAATCACGATGTAAGCTGGTGTACCCTCAGGCGGTGTTTCTTCTCCTACATTTGCTTTAATAAATACATCTCCCCAAAAGGCACTCTTAAGTGCTTTGAAAAATTTCATCTTTCCGTCTTTTATTTTCTTAAAAAAATTTAATCAATAAGTGACTTTAATTCCCGGAATACTCTTCGCTTGCCTTTCCCCACCAATTGCACTCCACGGACTGCGTCCAATCCGTGTGCGACCCTCCTCACCAACCAACCCATCCCAGCGCGGCTCCTAGTGACGTCACACCCACACACTGCAGCTGACAAAGTCCCGTGGCTTGTCCTCTTTCATTCACTTCACTCAAAACTAATTTCTGCAATATATCGCGAGCACTAACCAAAAAGAAAAAAACAAATCTGTCGGTTTACTACAGGAAGGGTAATACAAACGCTTCAGAAACCTTAGGGATTTTTCACTAGCCTCTGCAGTTATTCCATCTTTCTCGGTTTCCCACTTTCGCAAGCAAAATTTGACCCGCAAACTTTACTCTCAACTGATCAATGAACTATTCTAGCGCGCCTTAGAGTTCATCAAATCTCAAAGTTGAAAATTTTCTTTTATTCCTCAACATTCATACTGACTTGTTGACCACGCCCTGATCAACCTACTAAACTGAACAAATGACAACATCAGTCAAGTGTCTCATACACTTTTCAACATACTCCGGAGTCTCTTGACCTCGCAGGGCCCGTCTCAACATCAACAACCACATGGACAATTTTTTCTATGCACAAAGCGCTACACACATGTGAAGTTCGACGACTTCCCTACTCTCACACTTTGGAGTATCACTCCTCTAAAATTTTTGATTGGAGTTTGTAACCCCCTAAAATCCTCACAAACTTCACAATTCATCTGCGGCATAAGCTGTGCAAGCGCAAAACCCTAACTTCACTCATACTGTCACTAGGAAATCCTCCATTTGCAAGCTCCGAGATTCCGGGAAAGTCATTGGGGACTTAGGGCATCATCATCTCTCCAACTTGTTTTATCAAAGAAAATTCTAACTTGACTCCGTCTATTGTTCAGATGGGGTCCCAAAGGGCGAAACCATCAATCTCTGCTACCATCTACTGATAGCGCGTCCAGTCCTTCTAAATTACTTATACTTGGACACGCCGGAGGTCGGTGAAGCTTTTGACCGAGTTGGGTTTTCCTCATCCAAGAATAGTCGGATCACTCAAATCAATAATCAATAATCATTATGATCCATACCCAATACTCAATTAATAGATCAAACAACACATTAGGAATCAATAACAATCAGTATTTGACACACTATGACCTTTCAGTCATGAATAACCACACCAGTTTATTAAAAGTTAATGAGTTTATTTCCCTATATTAACAAAGCTAACACAATATATGTAAGTCTCAAAATCAAATGATATACGTATACGAACATTACTAGCTGTCCATAACGACGGAAGAAACGCAATCTACGCAATATTTGGATTATAATGCACTCGGTTATAGCAATGCAAATCACTAATATAAGTAACTGAATTTGACTAATTGCATACATCGGTCAGCATAACAAGATTTCAATTCAACATGGTGCATCAAGTGAATACCTCAACTAACCTCTAATTGGCATTGGCATGTGGGGCTTCATGCAAAACGAATTTAATCAACACAAATTTAGAGAACTTCTAGCTTGGGCTCTGTCAAAATAAGCAGTTGGTACCTAAGAAGGAAAACACAATGCATAATACAATTATCCTTTCATAATTACCAAATATAATCAGCATTCAAGGAAAAGTCTTCGTCCTTCAGGTACCGGTTCGATCAGCATGGGGCAGATTTCAAAGGGGCAAAGTTAAAGGCAAGTTTTCCTTGCGGCAGCAAGGAAAATGGGGTAAATTTTACTGCATGGACAAGACGGGGCAAAATTAAAGTTTTAAAGTCTCTAGGGTGAGAATTCTTAGTCTCTTTCTCTGCGACAGAGAAAAGGCATCAAAGTGTCATTTAAAATGGCGTCTTGAATCTGGCTTCAAAATGGCATAGAAGAAAATGGCTGACTTCTCTTTGTCCGGTGGGTTTAAGTAAGAAACATTCCAAATTCTTCAGGGTCTTCCATTGGAGGGTTCATAGGATGGCTTCCTTTTGACCAATGAATAGTGTCTTTCTCTTAGTACTCATTTATGCATAAGGTGTCCTTGGAGCCTTGGAACACAAGTAGCAACAAAGTTTGCCAATTATTTCTATATCAGTGTCTTTATTGTCTGCACGTGCAAAAACTGACCTTGCTTCAAAGGGGATGAAACTAGCCTAGCAGGAAACCTTGAGATAAGGGTATTAGTCATTTCTACCTGAAAAATACAACCTTAAAGTTAAAATACGTTTTTGTTAACACAAGTGAAAACCACACAATTAAATTTGAGACCAGGCAACTAGGCCAAAGCCTCTGCTAAATTTAAGCTAAGCATAAAACAGTTTCAACAAGAAAATCATAGAATACATTTGCAATTATGACGTATTACTACATTGTCAATTCTTCATGATTAATTAAGCTTGTTTATAATAATGGCGAACTACCTCGTGGGCACATTTTCCCACATACATGAATTTTCTTTGCTAAAATCACACTACCTTATGCGATTTTGTTACATGATATATGAATATTTTTTAGTCTTTCTTTTTCTGCTTCATCACCCTGAGGGCCGGGCTCGGTCCGAGGGGATAAATGAACGGGTTGAAGTTCGTTCGTGGCCTTAGCCAAATAGTACCAATTTGTCGCACGTGTTCTTTAATGTTGCAGGCTCTAAGTACTAGGCATTTAGTGTGGTACCCTTTTGCTTCCACCACGCTACAAGGGCGATGAGGAGGACGCAGCCTTATTAAATGGTTTTCCCTCGCCAGTATGCTTTGGCGTACTGCACTGCTACTGGGGCATGGGGCCATTCCAGTGTGGGGAGACTCGGTCCTGCTACCTCATTGACATCAAGCCCAGAGTGGATACTGCTTGCCCACGACTCTTCAGAACCATGCTGCTTGCCGTGACCGTGACCGTGCCAGCACTTTATATCTGCTGCCTTGTTGGCCTGCCTGGCGGCCTGAGCTTCCCCCTAGAGGCACGTGCAAGTGGCCAGAAGAGGCATTCCTGAAACCTCCTGCCACCTCCCAGCACGTGGGATGAGCAGGCGTCGCTGATGCTGCCTCCAGCTACTTGAGGCCTCTCCTGCTCAGCAGGTAGTGCTGCCACGTCCTGAATACATTCTGCCATCCCACGCAGCCCTCTCCTCACCATGCGTGGGCCCTGCCCCTATGAAGCTGCCAGGAAGGGTGCCTTCTTCATGTGGCCAGTTCATAGCACTGTTTGCCACCGCATGCATTGTGCCTGTGTCTGGAATTGAGGACCTGCTGTCTTGCTCCTGCTGCCTCCATATAGGCCTGAGAGGTATTGTGCAGAAATGCTGCTTTAAATCACTGTGCAGTGCAATTGACTGGGAGTGAACCATCTATGCCTGAAGCGCCAGTGATATCCTTCTTGCTAAACAGTATTACAACGTTCGTGGACAATAAACACTAGGCACCCCTGTGCTGCTACAACCCCAATGGAGTTCAAAGGCCATTGGACAGTCAGAAAAAGGCCTTTATAACATCTTCAAGGCCCACGCTCTGGGGGTGTGACATCTGTGCTTAGGTATTCTCCCATAAAAATAAGGTGCATGCCCACATTGCAAGGAGGGATGAGTTCACTGTTACAACCAAATCATGCACTGTCTGCTCACGTCCCATGCTTGCATGCCTCAGTAACACTGCCGTCACATTTTAGTCAACTGTTGGACCCTGCCACAGAGGAGCCAAGGTGGCCTCATTGACTAAAAAGATAGCAACACTATTTTCACACCATGAGGGATTCAGATGGTGCGGTGAAGAGGTCCTTGCTACTGCATTTTGGAGGTGATGAACTATATGAACTCTCTGAGACTTTTTCCTAGTACCAGGGAGGATGATGATTTTGATGCAGCCATGGCTGTGCTAAATAAACATTTTGACCTGCAGTTAAATCCAGACTACGAGCGCTTTAGATTGTGCCAGGCTAAACAAACTGATACTGAGCCGGTTGACATTTATGCCAGGTAGTGAAAGCTAGCCAGCACGTGCATAGGCACTAATCAGCATGAAGAGATCTGTGTGCATGTCATACAAGGATGTCACTCAAATGTTTTGACGACTCAGTGTCAGACAACCAGGTATATCCCTAAGTTACAATTTGATCCTTGCTCAGTCCCATGAACTATTAAAATAGCCATGCAGAAGACATGGAGGCAGCTTTGGGCCACATCACAGCACTGATCGGATCTTCAAAGGGCACTACAGTGAAAGAAGAGCACATGGATTCCATCCAAGGGTGCTGTATTCCCCAACGACCACCTGGCACCTCATAATCAGGAAACAGCAGGTATAGCAATTGTGGCTTGGAGCACAAGGCGCAAGGATTGTGCCCAGTGAAAAGGAAGACATGTTCGAAATGTAGTAAAGCCAACCATTTTGCAAATGTTTGCTATGGTGGAAGGCCACAAACCAGTTCTGGGCAACTGAAGCTGGTGACTGCAGCCCTCTGCCAGCTGTCGGTCAAAGATGAAGCAGTGGGTACTGCCCTGGATGCCAACGAAGCCAATGCTCACAATAATGATGAAGAAGGTGACAGCTTCATTTTTTTTGCAAGTTGGCAGGGGCATAATAAACAACCACCTCCCATGTACACAGTCGACATCAGTGGCACCCCGTGACAGTTCTCATAGACACAGGCACCTCCATGAATGCCATGGACTCAGAGCAGTTTGAGAAGCATGTACCACCCCTAGCCTTGTGCCTAGCCTGCTGAGGATCTACACATATGGTGGAATAGTCTTGTTGCCTATCCATGGTACTGTCAACATTGCATGCTATAGCTGCTCTACAACAGCAAAATTTCATGTGATGGAGGGAGGCAATGGAACTCTACTGGAATGCCACATTGCGAAGGACCTTGAGTTGATCTTCTTTGTGAGATAGGTCCATGAGCCTCACACTGACTCCCTGCTCGCTGACTTTTCACAGCTCTTCACTGGTCTTGGGAAGCTAAATGGAGTACAGTTCCAGCTTCATAGTGAACACTCAGTCAAGCCCACTGCCTGCGGCACTGGTGTGTGACTTTCCGTCTGCGGCCGCAGGTGGAATGTGAGCTGCAGGCGCTGGAGGATCAAGGAGTAATAGAGAAGGTGACTGGCCCCACCGCGTGGTTGTCATCTCTAGTGATCGCGCCATACACATGAGGCTTCTGCAACAAGCTGTCAAACGTGAGAGACACAAAACCTTAACTATTGATGATATGATATAGTGGCTGATCTGAATGGGGCCAAGTGGTTTTCAAAATTAGACCTCAACTCTGGCTACCATTAATTAGAACTTGTTTCAAAGAGCGCTATGACATGACCATGTTCTTTACACATGTGGGCCTACAGAAGGTGGAGCTTTGGCATTTCCTCGACCTCCGAGGTGTTCCAAAATGCTGTCCATGAGATATTGTCTGGCCTTGTTGGAGTAATCACTTTGAGCGATGATACCTTCATCTTCTTCAAAATCCTGGAATATCATCTACCTAGAATCTGTAGACTTCTTTGGGTACATCTTCTCCAGAGAGGGTCTCCAGGTCGACCCTAAGAAAGCTGAGGCATTCTGAAGTGCACTAGTACGTCAAAACCCCACTGAAGTGCCCTCAGGCAGAAAAGGCATTCTGATCCATCAAGGAAGCTTTGCTAGACAAGGCCACCATGGCCTACTTTTACCTGCAGTGGATGAGTGAGTTGGTGTTGAACGTTAGCCCAGTCAGGCTAGGAGCCATGCTTCTGCAGGAACTAAGTGATCAGGAGTGGATACCGGTAGTGTATGCTAGCCGTGCGCTTTCTGCAACATAGACTCGATACACTCGAGGGAGGCCCTCGCTATTAGGTGGGTGTGTCATCACTTCCACCTGTATCTGTGGGAGCACAAATTCCGAGTGGGTACGGACCACAAACTGTTAGTTCCCCTTTTCACCGACATTACTCGGCTGGTCACCTAGCATCAAGAGGCGGGCTGTACAGTTGCAGCCATACAAGTTTCATGTCATCTACCGCCCAGGAGTCAACTACCTGGCTGATTATCTATTGCAAAATCCCCATCAGGAACGATCGGGAAGTATGGAGGAGGATAAAGAGAATACTGAATCTTTTTTTCAAATAACTGTGCAGAACGCGTGTCCCAAGGCATTATTTTTGGAGGAGATCTTGGCAGCCATTCCAGCAGATGCCAGCTCACAAAGGTGAAAGAAGCCTTAGCTTGTAGGCAACTGCAGCATTTTCTTGATAGAGCAAAGTCCCTCACGCATGAAGAATGGTAGGTGAGGCAGCTGCTGTGGACAGTGAGAAGTGATCTGTGCAAGAGTTGTGAGGGTCTGTTGCTCATGGGGTAGCAGATAGTCATACTGCACAGCCTCTGGCTCACCAAGGGCATCAGGGATCCACAAAAACAAAAGCTTTTCTGTGCAGAAAAGTGTGGTTCCCAGGGATGAATGTGATAGTGTGTGAGTGAGTCAGGAGATATCACCCCTGCGCTATTATGGCAGGGGACCAGCAGCAAGCCTTGGTGTTGGCGGAACAACCATGCACAAAGCTGTGGTCGAAAGTGAGCATGGACTTTGGAAGTTTTCCCAAAGGTCATTTAACTGCTATGTTGATTGACTCCTGTAGAAAGTTTGTGGTAGTGGAGCTGATAGCATCCACTGCATTTTCTCATGTCAAACCCGTATTGGAAAATATGTGTGCCAAGCTGGGTATGTCTGAAAAGATTTGGTTGGACATCTGACCTCCATTTCAGGGCCAAGAGAACCTCAAATCTTTGACCATCTGACACTACAAAATCACTCCTCATTGGCCTCAAGCCAATGGGGATGTTGAGTGTTTCATGAGAACTTTTAACAGAGCCCTCAGGATTCTTGTGGACCAAGAGGAGGATGTGGAGTGGTGTTTGCACCAATTCCTACGATCATACTGCCAAACACTGCACAGTACCACCTGATGTGCCCCAGCTGCTCTGGTGTTCACATTGCCTCCACGGTATTGCATTCCTGAAGACGCAAGTTGGCAGCACACAGTTTTAGATGTGGAAGCAACCCAGAGAAAACGAATGACCACCAACACCAAAGCAAGCTGAAGAGACATGTTTGAAATGCCGACCTCTGAATTGGATACCAGGTTTTCATGAACAACCGACATCCAAGGTGGAAGTTTCAGACCCCGTATGAGCTGGAGGAGTGGGAAGTTGTCCAGCTCTGTGGTCACCATTCAGAGGAAAGGCAGGACAGTAGTACGAAATGAGTGCCGTGGTTCAAAAAAGTGACTGCAGAAGGTGGCACATTTGGTGAGGGATGGGAGGAAGAGTGTGATGATGGAGTCATGATTCTTGCATCAATTTAATCTTGCAGATCAGACAACTCGAAGACCATGAACGATCCTGGCAAAGCAAGAGTGCAAGCAGTGCATTGTCCAAAGACATCACTGGACAGCAGACACTGCCAGTGCCAAGTGCTTCCAAGAGTGGTTTTGGTGAAGACCAGGGTGAGAGGGTATCCTGAAAACAGAAGTATGGACTGCATCCCAGCCCTGCTACTAGGTAGCGGCTGAGAAATGTTGCCATCTGTGGTGTTTTATTTGTGTGCTACTTTAATTTACTAAAAGAAGGGAGGGATGTAGAGTGCCACCCGCTGGCCTCTACAATAAAATGTACCCACTCCCACCCCGAGAGCCGGGCTCAACCCAAGGGGATAAATAAACGGACTGAAGGTTGCTTGTGGCCGTAGTCGAATAGTACTAATTGTTGCACAACTTTTAATGTTGAACGCTCTAAGTACAAGGCCTTTAGCGTGGTACTCTTTTGTTTCCGCCACACTACAGGTATCGGTAGAAGACAGTACATGCTCATCTCTCTTCGAATTTCCTGGGTCACCAACGGCAGAAGGGAGAGGGTCTGCCTGCACGGGCGCTCTGTTCATCGGACTATCAGTCTGGGAGTGGGGAGCTAGATATGCTGCTGTATGCAGTGTGGGTGTTGCGATTTTGATTACAATCAAACCTGGTGGCATTTAGTGCTATCTGGAATGGATTTGTAGCTCTCATTACAATGCTCAGGTGGTGTGCAGAAATTATCAACAGAGTCTTTTGACGACCGGCAGTCTCCAGACTCGTGGTCTGAAGCTGAGCTGTGTGAATTCAATAGTGGCTCCTGCCAGGAAGGGGAGAGGGGACGGGGGAAGCACGCTGAGCTGAGGGTGCGGGGCAGCGCAAAGAGCAGGGGATGAGGAGGGCAATGGGGAAAAGTATATTTACCTGCCGCCTCTATGCGCTCCAGCCAACACGTCTTCTTCCTACCTCCCCACCCAATCCAGATGCTTCTTTCATGCTGTTAAACAGCATGAAAGAAGCATCGGCATTGGCTTGAACGGGCAGAAATGCAGCTCAGGGAGGGAGTGGGACACTGCCCTTGGTCTCCACCCTGCTGTGTAACACAACCAGATGGAGAGTTCTAAGTGCGCATGTCAGCTTGCCTGGTCTCGGCCGGCAGGCAAACCTGACTCGCACACTGAGAAGCGCACCACCAGTCCTCATCCACTTGATGAGGTGGAGGATCCTGGCCCTGCCCCACCCTACTAAAGTGGAAAAATAAAGATATAAAAAATGCTTTTACTATCCCTTCATTTTTCTGCTTTCAGCAGCGGGGCGACGGTCCTCCACTATAGTAGAGGGGTCGCCCCTGTGTGAATTCTGCACATATGCAGCAAAGATGCTGGTCCATTAGCTCTGCCATTAAAGCCATCTGCACCGCTCTCCCAGAGTTCAGCCTGGGCATTTTTTATGGTCCTGATGGACTTCACTTGCTTGTTAAATTTTTGCACCATCACACCATAATAACGTAGCAGGGATTCTCCAGCTGGCGTTTCTGAGAATCCTACCGCTGCTCTTGCAGCCCAAGAGGTAAAACGTAATACAAAGGTAGCAGTCCTTATTGGATCATATAATCCTACATGCTGCTACTTAAACCTGTGGTCTGCACAACTATTAAAGCTTGTTTTGTCGTAGAGGCTCGAACAAACGCCCTACAGATGAGTTAGCCGCACACATCTTTAGTTTGACAGAATATTAAGGAAATTGTAAAACCTGTAGCACATGCAGAAATTAAGTGGTACATCTCTAACAATGACCTGTGCTAAAAGCTTGGAAACGCAGGCGGTAGTAAAAGGAACTAGTGTTAGATCCTACTTGCTTAAAGCACTAGTGCTGGGTAATGAAGAAGAGTGCTTAACCGGGGCACTGTCAAGTTAACTGAATAGTAGTGAGGGGAAGGGTAACTTCGCGGCAGATCTAAAGACCGAGAGATTCATCAGGATCAGCAAATGTAGCGCCTGAGGAGCAGGGCCGCTAGAATCTGGAACATACACTGGTCAGGAGATACAAATGCCTGTGGGCATGTCCGGTGTTTCAGAGCTCTGCTGAGGATTATGCACTTTGGGAGAGGCGTCATGCATGCTCCTCTAGGGAGAAGCGTGGCTAGAGCAGAAAGCCTGGAAAGCTGGGAGGGGCTGCTAACGCTGTTTCTCTATTCAGGAAGGAGAGCAATTTGAAGGAAAGGTTCTTAGCCAGTCAGGTAGTAAAGTTGGAAATCCAAGTTTAGTCACAAAGGGCCAGATGTATCAAGGGGTTTTATCCATTCTGTGTCTATGGGAAAATGTGTTTGTACATATGGCCCAAAGTGATTGAATAGACTAAGTATAGAAAAGGGTACTGTTTAACATGCACCATGATTGAAGGGGTCAGGAAGAGGATGTTAGAGATCCCAGATGCTTGCAGGCATTTCCAAATCCAGGCACACCTAATTCAGCATGCATGCTCAATACCACTCTGTGAAAGATTCCCAGAACAGCCGAAACAATTCTTTGGTTCTCTAAACTATTTGCGTTGGCAAGTCTTCAGTAGGAAATTAAGATGCTTGATTCTCAGAATAAAGCTGTAAATATTTTACCAGCGCTAACTTTTGTCCAAGGTGGAACAATACTTTAGTTTACCATGGAGGATGTGAAAGTCCTTTCATGTGGTTGATCCATTCCTCTCTTGGACTACCTGTAATCCCAAACCGCCATATTTTATCCTGTGGCTTATATCTGTCTTTGTGTACATTTCTATTAAGTCTTTCTTTTTCTAATTCTTTTCTTCACATACTCCCCGTTCTATTGTCAATGTTCGCCTCTCAAGCTCTACAGCTCAGTTGAATGTGCCCACGGTTTTGTTATGTTATCTCACATTGGCTATGTTTCAGCGACCAACGTGTGCGAAGTAAATAGTAATTAGTGAATACAATCGAAGTAAATGAGAGAAGCAATTTAATTCTATTTCTGTTGCCGCAGATGCAGCAAATAAAAAAAAAAGCATACGATTAAAACACTCAATGTGGTTCTTAAATTGACTCATATGTGGTCAGATCAGAGGTATTTTAAAACTGCAGTAAATGTATTAACGCTGCGTGGGTTTTCGTTTGTAAGATATCTTTGGCATTAAATCAGTCGCAGAAAGGGGCGTGGGCTGGTAAATGAGTAGCACATTGTTAAGCCAGTAAACCTGACTTCTGTTACTGTTTATCTCACATGACTGAACTTTGTTAGTCTGGGCAAACCACTGTAGGCCTGTTTCACAAAGATATTTGCATACCCGAGTGAAATATAAGTGCTAAGTGGTAGCATTTGCGAGGACAAAACGTCCTGCCCCTGATTTACAGAATCTGGGTTGGTGAGATTGTACCTATGTGTGCTGTACTCACACAAAATCGTGGACATTTCTATATTTTTCATTTATTTATAGAGGTTGCCTAAGGGGTCTAAAGGTAGGGGCGGGTGCCCTGCTAAAAATAATAAACACTCACAAATGAATGGCAGAGAAGAGGCACCCCAAAAATTGGAGCTGCAGTAGAGAAAGGTGCTTTTCCATGGAGGAAAATATTCCCCTAAAGAGAACAAACAATATTGTGTCAATGTAATACGTAGGGGCAAACACGCTTTATGCATTGGAATTGTGGACTTGCTAGAATTTCCGTCTATGTAAATGTCTACACTTCTGAGTACTCCTAGGAATAAGGACCAGTTGCTACTACTGGGGTTCTTCTGGAATTTCTTGAGAATTAATTGGAGGTTGGACATTTACACAAAGCACAGTATTAAGGTTTTCATTGTGAACTTGGCGGGAAAACCTGCAGAGTTCGTCGCTGGCAGTCAACAAAAGACAGCCAGTGCACAGAACACCCCGCCGACCACACAAAGAACATTCAGGCGGTCATTCTGACCCTGGCGGTCAAAGACCGCCAGGGCGGAGGACCGCGGGAGCACCGCCGACAGGCCGGCGGTGCTCCAATGGGGATTCCGACCGCGGCGGTAAAGCCGCGGTCGGACCGGCACCACTGGCGGGCTCCCGCCAGTGTACCGCCGCCCCATTGAATCCTCCACTGCGCCGCCGAGGGGATTCCGACCCCCCCTACCGCCATCCAGATCCCGGCGGTCCGACCGCCGGGATCCGGATGGCGGTAGGGGGGGTCGCGGGGCCCCTGGGGGCCCCTGCAGTGCCCATGCCACTGGCATGGGCATTGCAGGGGCCCCTGTAAGAGGGCCCCTAAATGTATTTCACTGTCTGCTGCGCAGACAGTGAAATACGCGACGGGTGCAACTGCACCCGTCGCACAGCTTCCACTCCGCCGGCTCGATTCCGAGCCGGCTTCATCGTGGAAGCCTCTTTCCCGCTGGGCTGGCGGGCGGCCTGAAGGCGACCGCCCGCCAGCCCAGCGGGAAAGTCAGAATTACCGCCGCGGTCTTTCGACCGCGGAACGGTAAGCTGACGGCGGGACTTTGGCGGGCGGCCTCCGCCGCCCGCCAAGGTCAGAATGAGGGCCTCAGTGTTTTCGTCAGCCGGCCCAACTAAATGCAGGGCCTCAACATTGACGCCGGTTCCAAATGGAGCCAGCAGCAATGTAGCAGTGCGGCAGGTGCAGTAGCACCCATTGCGCATTTCACTGCCCGTAAATTGGGCAGTGAATTGCACGATGGGCCTGTGCATGGGGGCCCGAGCCACCCATTCTGCCAGCCTTTCCCTGGTGGGGTAAACCGCCAGGGAAAGGCTGGTGGAACCTGACACATTATCCAGCGGGCAGCGCTGCTTGCAGCGCTACCCTGTCGGATAAGTAACTCCGCCATCGACAGGCTGCCTGGTGGTGGAAGCCTGGCGGTGGTGGAGTTAGAAAAGTGGCAGTTCTGCCACATTTATTATATGGCGGACTGGACTGCCATGCCGGTGATGGTAATTACTGCCACCGCCAGCTTGGCGGCCCAGACCGCCATGTTCGTAATGAGGGCCTAAATCTGCCCAGCCCTTTAAGAATCTTATGTTAAATTATGTGTATTTGTAGTGCACACAACTCATCCTGGTGGGTAACCTAAAGCTAAAGAAAGGAACTCCATACACCAGGCCAGGGCTAAGATTAGGTGAAGAACCAGGTCTTCAGTTTCTTATGCACTTGAGGAACTGGCTCTGTTATGCAGGGGCCAGTCGTTCCAAGCTTTGGGTGCAAGGTCGGAGAAGGCATGACCTCTGAGTCTGGTTCTGCATATGGCAGGGATGTTTGAGAGTAGGAATACAGCTGAGCAGAGGTGTCTGGTAGGTTTGTGGAACTTTATGTGGTTGTTGAGGTAACTAGGGCCAATGTTGTGCAAGGCTTTGCATGTGTGTGTGAGGAGTTTGAAGAGTGCTCGTTTGTGGGCTGGGAGCCAGTGGGGTACTTTGAGGTGAGGAGCAATTGAGTCCAGGTGAGCAGTTTGAGTGTGAGTCTGGCTGCTGAGTTTTGTACAGTCTGCAGTCTTCTGATCAGTTGTGCTTCATTCTGACATAGCGTATGCTGCTGTTTTCTTGCTTGCTGGTGATGAGGGCTTGGGTGACATTTCTCCCACTGTTGGCGGGTAGCCTTTTGAAAATTCTGAAGTCTTTTTGAGTATCTCGAATGTTTGAAAGCAGAAAGGAAAGACCACATAAACTTGACCAGTCATAGTGAATTAATTGTTGATTACTATTTCGAGGTTCTTTGCGAAGGCTGCCAGGTCGGGTACAGGTCTGAGTTCAGCAGGCTACCAGGTGGAGTCCAAAAGCTGCGTGTATTTGCCAACTATTACTACTTCAGTCTTAATGGTTGAGCACGAGGCAGTTGTTTTTTATCTGCCTGACAACTTCTGTCATGCAGGTGGAGAAATTGGTTGTGGTGTTTGGTGTCCTCTTGGAGAGTAAGAGGATGAGCTGGGCATCAGCTGCGTGGGATATTATGTTGACCCCATGAGCAAGTAATGATCTTTATGCAAATTTGAAGATGAGGTTGGTGGTAGTTGAGGTGAAGGTAGCCAGGCTGCCTGACTGGGTTCAACCTGTAAGGAAAGAGCAGACTCAACGCAGCATGGGTCCTTGAATGCCATCTTTGTGCAGTCACAGGATGCAGATGGGTGGAAGATGGTGTTGAAGGCAGTGGATAGGCCCACCTAGATGAGGGCAGTGGTCCCTCCCCTGTTCATCATCAGTGTGATGCAGTCTGCGGCAGTGATAAAGCCAAACTCCATGCTGAGGTTGTGACAGAATCCAGATTTAGTGGTGTCAAGAGGATGGTTGTCATTGAGGTGGGTGGCTGTCATCTTTTTCATGACTTTCACCGGGTAGGGTAGTAGGGAGATGGACCAGTAATTGGCTAATGTCCTCAAATCTGCTAGGGATTTCCTAAGGAGGTAGAGTATTTTGGGATAGACAATCTGGTGGGGGTGAGTTGAACGACTCATTCAGGATCAGAACTGGGCTGATGGGGTCCAGTCCTTTGGTGAAGATGTGATGAGGGCAGGGATCCAATGGTGCTCCGGAGTTTATGAACTGCAAGGTTGTTGCATTTTCTTTGGTGATGAGGGTAGACCAGTCAGTCAAGCTGGCCATCCAGGTGTTGGTTTGATGAGCAGGAGGGTGCAAGGATCGATGGGTTTGAGTAGTGTTTGAAGTTGTTGTGGATGCTGGTGATCTTTTTTGCTGAAGTAGAGGAATAGCTGGGGGCAGAGGTTCAGTGAGGGTGTGGTAGAGGTAGAGCTTGCTGCAAGAGAGGTGAAATCATTCATTTCTGTGATTCTGTCTGTGCTGCTTTCAGTGTAGTTGCCTAGCATAGAGTGCTTGGAAGCACTGATTCGTTGATGACTGCATCTAAGGGCATATCTATCGGTACACTTGTCAGTGTCATCCTGGCTTTATTGCCATCTTGTTCAAGATGCTTGTAGTGGTGTTTGGTGGGTCTGAACTCTTCCGTGTACCAGCTCACTTGCAGTCTAGTTCTTGAGACCTTGTTGGTTTTGAGGTGACCCAGAGTATCTCTGCAGGTGGTGGTCCAGGCATTGAAGCTGGAAGTGAATCAGGTGAGGTTGTGGTGGAGTAGCGGTTGGTAAAGTAGGAGTTTCGGAAAATCCAGGATTCGTGAGCTTTTTTCCCAGTCCCGCCATGAAGATTTAGCAATGGTATTTCTGCAGTGGTGTGGGAGAGGTTTGATGAAGTAGAGCTGTATTGCGGTTTTCTATCCGGGGTGAGGGAGGATTGCAGTGACAATGTTGGGGCCTGACGAGTGGTCAGACAGGTTTCAGTCAGAAAGAGCAGGTCCAATGAGCAGTTGCGCAAAGATCCCAGATACAGGTTGGGTTTTTAGTGAGGAAGGTTTGGTTAAGGAGGAGGCAGGATAGGGATAGTGTAGTGCATGGTGGCTTGGGTGTGTATAAGTATGTGTGTTGTGTTTGTTAGCTGGAGGAGGTGTGGTGGCATGAGGTGGGTGTGGTAGGAAGCAGGTAAAGTGGTAGGCAGTGCAGGAGAACATATCTTTGGTGTTGCTCAGCCAGGCACACCAGCCTTGAGGGGAACAGTGAACAGGGTTCAGGGTGTAGAGGGTGGTGCTGGCATATCAGTGAAAAGCACAAATAATCAGGATTCAAGCATGTAACTGGTATCAATTTTCTGTGTTTTTTGCTGGCTGTTCCTGATAGCTGCAAGGTGATGGTAGTAGTGATTGCTTATCATGAGTGATCTTAAAAATCGCTTAACTTTTATCTGCAAAGTATTAAAAATTAGTGCAAACAACATTGGACCCTGTTTGTAGCGTTGATCCTTATTATAAATGAGCTCTTAACTAAAAGTCCACATTGTTGCAAACATGGAGGAAAATGGTAGCTAAAGCAGACTTAACAGACCTTATTTACTTAAACAAAAATGTAAATTTTCTTCTTACTTGACATATCCTTCATGGGTTTGTGGGTGTTTCCTTTAGTTCATAATTAAAAAGAGTTAATCATACATACTATAGAGCCTTTGCTAAACAAAAGTTTTGGGGGGACACCAAAATATATATTAGGACAGTTGCATTAGTACACGGATTAGATTGAACATTCTTTCATTTTCCTATGTGAGCTTGTCACATACAAAACCAGTGATCCATGACAAGTTATATTTTATGCCACCAACATGTGTTTTTCAGCACTAGGCTTCTTTTCCAAGGCATAGATATATAGAAGAAAAAAGTAAGATTGTTCTTCTCTTGGAACTGAGTGATGTGATGTTAATAAAGGAAATTGCTCCATGATAGTTTCAACAATTTATTCTAAGAATCTTTAGTAGCAAACCAACCACCATTTTTTTTCTGAGCACTATAGCATCAACTGACTCTTCAGTTCCCTAAACAATATCTAGAAGCCCATGACATACCTAACATTCTGATTGCAGCAGCACCCAATAATGACAGGCATGACATAAGCATAACACATATCCATTTCATAACTATGAAATCAGAATTTGATAATAGTGTTACATGAAAACGAAAACAATGCATAACAGAAAAAGTAAAACAAACAGAATAGGTTGTCAGGTGTATTAAGTTATCATAAGAATAATAGTTATTCCAACACAATATCCTTATTTAGTTATCCCACCAAAAAGTATTTGCGTCAAAACATTTTTCCTTGCACACTCTCATAGACCTTCTCAAAAGACCAGCATCATACTAAAAATAATTGTTTCCTTCCATACATCACCCAAATCTAGAACCACTACATTTTGTTTTACCTCACTTATGATGAATAGACCCACAAACCTGGATATCTCTTTCTGATCATTCTTGTTTTTTCCTCTAACATAGCCTCACTAGCCCTCCAAACTCTGCATTTCGCTATGTTCTAATGCGTATATCTGAACTTGTTCTGAAATTATTTTCACCACAGAACAAAAGTTCCTTCTTTATAATTGCCAAAATCACTTTTAGTCTTGAACAAGTTCAACCATGCAGGATTTTACTTACTCAATGGTCTTCTGCCTTTTAAGGAAAACATAAGCAATGCAATAACGTGTGGTGCAATGTGCCCATCACTTTTCTCTCAGAATTTTCTTTAAAACGTTTTTGTGACATTTGCCCTCTGGACACAAACCTTTACAATTCTATTCATCTGTTCAGCATGACCTTTGGCTTATAGCTAGTAAAGTGCAGCCTCACTGGTTTTTAAAGATAAACTTGCCAACAACTTGTGCGTTTCATAGGAAACATGCTTGCACACCACTGTCAGTAATTGAGAAATTTGGAATACCTTCATGAGACTATTCTTCATTAAGAAATGCATTCACAGGTCTTGTGTTCACTGTGGCTACACACTTGGACCCGGATTTATACTTTTTGGTGCAAAACTTCACTAATGCAGTTTTGCACCAAAAAGTTTTGCACCGGCTTGCATCATTTCTATGCACCAGCCAGGCACCATATTTATGGAATGGTGCAAGCCGGTATAAAGGGTAGGCTAGAGTAAAAACAAATGACGTTAGTCGGGTGGGGCAGGCAGTATGGAAGAAGGGGGTTTTGCACTAAAAAATGACATTAGGCAGGTTATAGTAAAAAAATAAATTACTCTAACCTGCCTAGAGACAATTTCTGACACAAAACCATCCATACCACATGACTCCTGTCTTAGAAAAGACAGGAGTCATGTCCACTAACCCAATGGCAAGCATAGGGGACCAGGGTCTCCTGGGCATGGCCATTGCACCCAGTGCCATATAGGGGGGCCCATTTCAAGGCCCCGAATGGCACTTTAAAAATAGAATAAAATATTTACCTGTACTTACCTCTACTTTGTCCCTCTGGTGTAAGTCGGGGTGTCCCTGGAGAGGGCACATGTGGGCTTTTTCCATGGTGTTCCACAATGAAAATAGGCCCACAGGTCCCCTAACGCCTGCCCTGACCCAGGCGTTAAAAAATGCTCCAAAGCAAGCTTTACACAATTTTTTGACCCCTCCTCCCTCCCGTGCGTGATTTTAGCACTCGGGGATAAATATGGTGTTAAGGCCATAGAGTCATTTTTTGCACAGGAAAGCATACTTTGCATCTCATTGATGCAAAGTAGGTTTCCACGTCCAAAAAAATGATTTTAACTCAATAAATTTGGCACTACACCGCTCTAGTGCCAAAGTATAAATATGGAGTTAGTTTTGTACTGAATTTGTGTAAAAAAACATTACACAAAAATGGCGCAAAACAAGTATAAACATGTCTCTTGGTCACTATCCACTTTGAGGTATAATCAACAAAAGAACATACTGTTCATGTTGTGAGAACAATTCAAATGGACCAGACATATCCCGCGATAATTTAGCCCATGGCCCTGTAGAAATATCTACTGGTGCAAGCAGAGCAGTATATGTAGTTTTACTTTTCATTACTTGCACAGTGCACAACAATCTTTCACAACGTCCTCTGTTTTGTGATCCATTCCAGGCCATCTGTCCCATTCACATGACCTAGTCTTAGTCACTTTCTTTCTCAAATGACCTTTGTGTATCAAATTTATAATTTTCCCTCTCAAAATCAAAGGATGAACAACAACATTACCCCTGTGTATTTTTCCTTCTATTATACAAAGCTCATCTCTTACATTACACCACATCAGAAATGGTTTGGCATTCAGCCATTCATTGACCACTAAATTATTCAAATTGGAATGACTCATCATTAACTGTGGAACTGTGCCATTCTTTATCACCACCTGGCTCTCTCACCCACACCCTACAATGATAGGCTTTGCACTCTTACATTCTTCCCAATAGAAAGCTGTGACAAACAATCCACCACACAATCTTTACACCTTGGAGTCTATCCACACTAAAATTGTATTCTTTCAACCCTTCTCTTAATTCTAGGAGATAAATTCTCATTTCTCATACAGGTGAAAACCTGTGACAAGGGTCAGTGCTCAGATCTAGTCTTAAATGGTATTCCCCATCAAAAAGATTTGAAGCAGAGAATTGCCTATTGCACAGCCAATGCTTCTCAATCAATAACAGAATTCAGTTCTTTGGCTGCTTTCAATGAATGGTATGCCAATGCAATTACACTTAGCTCACCCACAGCAAGTTGGTATAAAACTGCTCCCAGACTCACATCTGTTTGACAAAATAGTTTTCATGCTTGCATCAACATGCTCAAGAGTTAGTAATGCCCCTCAGCTTTTCTTGATTTCACCAAAAAGCTGCATCACATTCACTGAACCACTCAAATTTCACTACCTTCTTGAGAACAGACTTTATGGGTTGCAACACACTGGTAAAATGTGCAACAATTTAGAGCAAAACTCTGGAAGATCTAGAAAAGAGTACTCTTGTCCCCTGATTGGAGCAGGTAGAGCCCCTGAAATGATATCACCAAGATCCACGACAGATGTCACATGAAACTTGCACTTCTCTTTTTTATGGGTAAGTCCCAAATCCTGCAATCTCTTCAAAACTGTCTTTAACTTTTCACCAAGTTCACTTCGTCCTTCCTATGTATCAAAGTGTCCTCCACCACTCTTCAGCACCCCCTGGAAGCATGAACCTGCAAACGTCAACCTAAAGGGCATGTGTAAAAACCTGCAAGCTCTGAGAGATGTCACAAAAAAATCAATTGCTTAGATTCAGAGTGAAGGGGAACCTGATGATAAACTGAAGACAGATCCATCACACTAAATAGTTTAGCACAAATTGTAATTGCTGGATTCTCCAAAATGTTTGGTAAGGTTTGAAGATCAACCCAAATATGCTTTTTAAACCCCTTCAATTGACACACATTCTTACTTTTTTCCCTGCATCTTTGGGAACCAAAACTATTGTGGACAACCTCTCTGAGGACTCTTAACTCCTCAATTTCATATAAGTGAAATGGCGTCTGAAATTTTTCTTTGAGTGCATTCTGTATCATATTAGGATCTTTCCACACTTTGTACACAACAGGTAATGCATTCTTCTTTAAAATATTTTTATTCAAAGTTTCTAAGCAAATATAGCTCTGTCTTAAACCCTCTGGGAAAATTCTAGAAAAATGTAATTCTCCAAATCAGGTTTATACAACAACAACAAAAGCTCAGATGAATTTGAATTACTAACATATTGTGAACATGCTCAGCCACATATATTTTACTCACTTTCTCTGTCATTAGATCGAATCATCATTGTAGAATATCCTAGAATATCCATCATAGCGTGCCAGGTTTGTGTCTGAAGGTGTAAATTCAATATCATCATAACCAAACACATCACTCCAATTCTTCGCACCAATCATTGTGTAAGGTGATCTGGAGTCAGCTAAAGCCATTAGTCTCTTGCCACTTATTTTAATCGCTCTTCCAGCATCTTTAACAGTTCACATTCAACATTTCAATCCTCGCTGATACTCTAAACTATCTTCTTATCATGCACTTAACTTACACCCCTTATTTTTCCATTCCAACACACCTTAATATAGTGACCCTTTTCCCACATTTCCTACATGTTACAAATTTGGCAAAACATCCCAAACTATTTGAAAGACGACCTTGAATTTCATGCCTGAAACATTTTAAACCTTGTTCCTTGCTATCCTTAGTAACATCATTATCAACCTCACCAATACATTTATTATGATCAGTTAACTTTTCCAATCACTAGACTTCATTTTGAGATTGGCCAATCTCACCTACACTTCTCTCTTAACAATATCTCATTTCCCCCTACCCACATATTAGTATTTTCCATCTCTTCAACAATAGCTAAAGTCTACTTTGGATCAGGGCTTTTAGTGAGCATATTTCCACGATCCATCAGATTATAATTCACTATCTGGTCCCTAATTGATGAATCTGTGTGAGAGAGTCAAATTCACTTGTGTGTGCCAGTGTCTTCAACAAGGCCACATAACTTCCCATCTTCACAGACTTCCCTAAATTCCTCGGAAAACAAATATGCCTCTCAAATACTGTAATTATTTTTGACCCAAAATGTTTTTTCACCATCTCCACAGTCTTGTCATAGATATTGTTAGGTTCACACTCCACATTGTCAATTGGAATTTCCCTTAAACTTTCATATATATTCATTCCTTCTACCAGTGCTTAATTTGTAAGTAGAAACGTGCCAGTGCCCAAAACCCTCCTCTGAAACACGCGGCTGCTGCAATTCAATTTGCAAGCACGTAATACTGAGGCAGCGTAATACTGAAGCCATGTCAGGCATCTTTAATCTTTTACAGCCACTCCCTGCCCCTTAAGCTCACTCTTGCAGCTTTCTGTTTTCTCCTTTGATGACACTTTTTTTGTATTTTTTTTTCATCTGTCTTTCCCCGATGAGGCTTTTGCTCACAGGAAATGCTTGAGGCAGCAAATTAAGTCCCGGCCTTCAAAAATAAGTGGCGGTGCCCTGCACTGGAAACCACTAGCTCAAATTAAGCACTGCCTTGTACCCCAAGTTGTGGAGTAACACATCTTGTTTTCTAACTGATGAAAATTCATCTCCACCGATCAGTAGTAAATAAGAGTCGAATAACTGTTTCCATCATTTCCAGGGCAATAAAAGATGTCCCTTCTCTGACAAAAACTGTGGTGGTTGAGACATGTTTTCTACCACCACAGTAACTGTTAGGATTTACTATCAAGGAAAAGCAAGGTTAATGAGTACCATTTAATGAATAAATCTTAAGAAATAAACTTGGATAATACAGTAGTAAGGTTCTGCTCTCCAATGTCAAAATTCCGCTGTCGTATTGAATTTGTTATCCATGCAAAAATGAAATATTAACTTGATCTCCGCAGTGTACATGTGCCAATGGTTGTTAATTCCAAAGCCCAATTCAGCCATAGCTCACATCAGTGCCACATGTGAAGATCAATTGCAGTGACCCATCATGACTGCTCAACTCACGTTTGATGGCCTGATTCACGAAGGTACATACTTGCAGTAAAGTTAAGAGTGCAGAGTCTCCACAATTGTTGTAGAGTCTCCACCCTCATTGTGAAATCTCCGTATGGTGCACTCTCTAGAGGAACATAAGTACCTTTGTGAATCAGGCCCTCAGCCTTTATACACTTGAAATACGTTGTGGGTGTAACATCACCACACAATGCCAGTCTCTTAAAGCATTCTTTGAACTAGGCCCGGGCGCAAAACCCCACTCAGCTGGTGGAGTTTTCAGAATTTGGGCACTTCACACTACACAAAACAGCGTGGACTCCCCAAATTCCACCATCTGGCACAAAGCGGAATTTTCTGTTAGCACGTGCAAGATTGTTGTTATTAACGCACGCTTGCACCACAATACTCTCAGACCACTAGCGAGTGCACACAAGATTTTGCTCCCACTGGCACAGCTTCCCGCCTTGACGGTGCCAAGAACAGTGACGCTTGCAAACTCGTACGCACCTTGAGTAGATTTTCTATTTGAGATGCAGTTGAATCTAGTCATAAAGAGGTTTTTGAGTGAATTTTCTTCCTCAATTGACCCTTCAAGTTGTTTTTAGTGCAAGAAACATTTTTTATTTTTTTTCAATAGGAAAGAAGTGCCCCAGAGACTGCAATTTCCTGTTCCTGTTCAGCAGACTCCCTGCAGTGTTTTGTCCATTTCCTGGTCACTTTTCACTAGGGTTTCAAGGTGGAAGCACCGCTCACTTTGTCTCCTGGATATATACCTTTGGACTTAAGGACTTTGGCCCATATTTATACTTTTTGACGCAAAACTGCGCTAACGCAGTTTTGCGTCAAAAAAATTAGCGCCGGCTAACGCCATTCTGAAGCACCATGCGGGCGCCGTATTTATTGAATGACGTTAGCCGGCGTTAGCCGCCGGCGGCGTCTGGTGTGCATTAAAAAAAACGACGTACACCAGGCAGCGCCGGCGTAGGGGAAAATGGAGCTTGGGCGTCAAGAAATGGGACAAGTCAGGTTGAGGCAATTTTTTCGCCTCAATCCGATTTGCGCCATTTTTTACGACTCCCAACCCCCATAGAAATGACTCCTGTTTTAGCAAAGACAGGAGTCATGCCCCCTTGCCCAATGGCCATGCCCAGGGGACTTATTTCCCCTGGGCAGGGTCATTGGGCATAGTGGCATGTAGGGGGGCACAAATCAGGCCCCCCTATGCCACAAAAAATTAAAAAAAAATACTTACCTGAACTTACCTTAATGTCCCTGGGATAGATCCCTCCAGCCTTGGGTGTCCTCCTGGGGTGGGCAAGGGTGACAGGGAGTGTCCCTGGGGGCATGGGAGGGCACCTCTGAGCTCCTTCAGAGCCCACAGGTCCCTTAACGCCTGCCTTTTGCAGGCGCAAAAAAACGGCGCAAAAGCGGCCGTACGTCATTTTTTTTGACCCGCCCACTCCCGATCGTGATTTTTGCCCGGGAGTATAAATCCGACGCACATGCCTCGGAGTCGATTTTTTAGATGAGAACGCCTACCTTGTATATAATTAACGCAAAGTAGGTGTCCACGCTAAAAAATGACGCTAACTCCATGGACTTTGGCGCTAGACGCGTCTAACGCCAAAGTATAAATATGGAGTTAGTTTTGCGTCGAATTTGCGTAAAAAAAACGACGCAATTCCAGCGCAAACGGAGTATAAATATGCCCCTTTGTTTTTATGTCATCACACTAGTAAGTTCAAAAACTATTGTATAAGGGTGTTGTTTGTTTTTGTGGGCATGCACCAGTGTTTCTTTCTACTTACATTTAATTTTAAATTTCATTGTGGTGGGTGGATTTTAGTTTAAGGAGAGATCTAGTTATTTATTTTGCATTTCATTGATTTTTCAACTTTTGTGAAGGAAAATTGTTGCACAGCTCAGTACTTTTTCTCCATGTTTGTGACATTTGCAATATTCATTTATTTGACTATGTGGCCTACACTTTCAATGGGTTATCTAGCCAGTAGGCTCAGTACTTGTCTTCAGTGTATGAAAGAAATGTTTCTGTGGTATATGGTTTTAAAACTTCATTTATGCCAGGGATGACATTGGATTAAATTTAAAATGTTGGTTATTGATTGCATTTCGGTCGGTCGGTCGAATAACTTTATTCAGGAATTGCCATAAAAGTGCAAACCAGTTCACATATTACGGATCTATAAATAGTATAAAACACAATTAAAAACTATAAAACAATTTCTAAGACCATCATATAAGCATCCAAACTAAAAACCCTTGACATATAGCAGATAAATATACTAAAACATAATTACAAATCACAAAAGCACAAAAAATACAGATGTTATCTCAAAATTGTAAACTTTCACAAACATATAGAGATTAAAATAGAGTAGACCTTTTCCTAATACTTAAAGAAACTGTAACAAAATCTAGTTCGTGATGACAAGTTTGGATATCTGGCAGTCTCTGGAAATATAATAGAGCTTCCTTATAGTGGATAGGTCTAAGATTACATAAAATGGGTAAAATAAAAGCCTTTCTGGGAGCAGCATATAGAGGGCAAAAAAGAAGGAAATGCGAGGTACTCTGATTTGATTTGAAATCACAGGGGCAGGGTGGTAGATCCTTTTTCCAAAAACATGGTTCGGGAAAGGCTACCTTAAAATGAATTAGATTAAGGGGGTCATTCCTACCCTGGCGGTCCGAGACCGCCAGGGTAGGGGACGGAGGAAGCACCGCCAACAGGCTGGCGGTGCTTCTGGGGCTATTCTGACCGCGGCGGTAAAGCCGCGGTCAGAAAAGGGAAGCCAGAGGTTTCCCGCTGGCTTCCCACTGCCCCTGTGAATCCTCCACGGCGGCGCTGCAAGCAGCGCCGCCATGGGGATTCCGAGCCCCTTCCCGCCAGCCTGGTTCTGGCGGTTTTCACCGCCAGAACCTGGCTGGCGGGAACGGGTGTCATGGGGCCCCTGGGGGCCCCTGCAGTGCCCATGCCACTGGCATGGGCACTGCAGGGGCCCCCTAACAGGGCCCCACATTGATTTTCAGTGTCTGCTTGGCAGACACTGAAAATCGCGACGGGTGCAACTGCACCCGTCGCACACCAGCAACTCTGCCGGCTCCATTCGGAGCCGGCTTCCTCGTTGCTGGTGCTTTCCCGCTGGGCGGGCGGGCGGCCTTTTGGCGGTCGCCCGCCAGCCCAGCGGGAAAGACAGAATGACCGCCGCGGTCTTTTGACCGCGGTACGGTCTTCTGACCGCGGTACGGTCTTCTGGTGGTTCCCGCCAGGCGGGCGGCAACCGCCGCCCGCCAAAGTAGGAATGACCGCCTAAATCTGAAAAGTGTTAAAAGAGAAGTTATTCTAGAACTTGAAAACCAGATCAAATAGGGTTCAAGGCATGAGCAGTCACAATCCAAGTGTAGGGATCGAAAGATTTCAGTTTCAGGGAGCTATAAAATCTCAGCTCTGATACATGCTCAGAATAAGTTAACTTCAAAACAGACCTAGAATTTGCAGTTTGCATTTCATTTTTTTCTGCTAAAAGTGTATATGTGGGGTAATATTTGATGGCATAGGAGGATATGTGTTGTTGTAAACTTCTTATAGCTCAGATAAATTTCATGTTTTTCATTGCTGAATTAATGTTAGTGTTTTCTCGAGTGTTATCACCATGCCTCCTGGCAAGTGTGTGTGCTTGTCATCGGTCACCATTTGTCTTTGTTCTATATGCTGTGTGGCAGGGGCCATTTGTGAAGTCTATGCCCACAGGCCTGAATGTGTTCTTTGTTCCCCATTCCTCCTTGCCTAATATTGTTGTTTGACCATGTGGCTGGCAGTCATTTTGTGCATCCATCCAGTGTGTCTTTACCACAGGCTTGCATGTGTTCTTTGTTCCCCATGCCTCCATGCTCACTGTTGTTGTTTGACCATGTGGCTGGCAGCCATTTTGTGCTTTTAGCCAGTGTGTTTTTGCCATAGGCTTGCCCGTGTTCTTTGTTCCCCATGCCTCCTTCCACGCTGTTGGCATTTGACCATGTGGCTGACGGCCATTTTGTGCATCCAGCCAGTGTGTTTTTGCCATAGGCTTGCATGTGTTCTTTGTTCCCCATGCCTCCTGCTAACTGTTGTTGTTTGACCGTGTGGTTGGCGGCTATTTTGTGCATACAGCCAGTATGCCTTTGCCATATGCTTGCATGGATGGATGCGACACCAGTTTAATAATATGCCTGGGGATCATTGTAGTATGTGTATACTAAAAGAATATGATTTTGATTAACATTATGCCTTGGTTGAGAACTTAGGCTTTTGCTTGACTTGTAATGAAAGGCTGCAAAATAACGTAATCTTCATCTGTGCCACCATACTTGATCCATGCTAGAAAGAAATTCTTCCCACTTTCTTTCCTTTTTCTGAAGAGAAATATAAGAGGTGGATTGTTGAGCAAGCCGACACCAGGAAGAAAAATGGCTCTCCCACTTCACAGTCTAGGGTACCGACTTCAACTTCCAGAGAAGCAGTCTTGTTTCATCACAGCAGCCAACACCAACAATAAGAGCACAGGCAAAAACAGCAACAGAAAAATTGAACCAAACTTCTTCTTGGCTTGGTTTCAAGTGGCAGGTCTAAAGTCCAGTGTGGAGATAGAGGCAAAAGCAGTCAAGTAATTTGCAGCACCAATGACCATTCTGAGGACATTCCAGGAGTATGTGGAAGACCAAAAAGAGGTGTATGTGCATCAAATCCCATTGGTGTATTGGTATGGGAAGATGTACCAATGGCCAGAGTGTCGCAGGCAGGCAATAAGTATCTGGCATGTCCTGTAGACAATATGTCAGCAGAGTGTGTGTTCAGTGCAGCTGGTGGATTTGCTAAAGTAAGAAGGACTTCAAAACGTAGAGAAATTGATCATGATCAAAATGAACCAACACTTCATACCATTTGTTTACACCGTTCCCCAAACACCACAGGAGGAGAAGGATGTTTGGTCAGAATCAAGAGTGTTAGGTGACCAACTTCTGGGTGAATCACCTAAGTTTGATGGATGAACTCTACTTCCCAGACTTAGTATGATAGTGCCACAGTAGAACTTTTTGATTATTTCTTGTTGAACTTCTTTCTTTGCAAAACAAAAAGAAGGGAACATTGTGACAAATTTAATTTTATGCTGCCCCACCATTTTCTAGTTACATATATGGCTGGACTGAAGTTGGACCAGTGTGCAGTGAAGAAGCCTTCACAATACTTTCATGACATTGGATACAATTATTGCCTCCCTTGCATGCCTGTTGTTCTTTTGCATGACTTACCAGAGTTGCCCCAGAAGATCATTTATTTACAAGAGTGTCAATACCAAATTCCACTGTGTTGCCTGCGCCAAATATACAATTGTGTACCTAACCTTCTAGTGCTTGGAACTAGCACTACACTATTACAATAATAAGTGAGTATTTATGAGTGATGACTGATGATTTATGTGGTGGCATATAGTGAAGGAAGGTGTACAATTAATAGTAAACCTGATTTTAATGAATTGCAATGTTTGGTGCCTGATGGGAGATAATTTTTCCTCCTTAAGGTGATTGGCCTTTTCAAACTTACTAAGCACAAATTTGCCTGTGTGGTCTGCTCTTTTTTTCAGGTTCTTCAAAGACCAAACTAATAACTTTAGTAAACAAACACAAAGCTGTACAATGTATGGCAATTCAGTTTCTCTACTTGCTCTTCATCAGCAGTGCACTACACCTCTATCTTGCTCGTGTTGAGACTGGTACAGAGTTACTTGGAGTCAGGAGGAGGATGGACGTTCTCAGGGTGGGACTACCTCATCAACAACAGCTAGAAGAATGGCATTATCGACTTCAAATGGAAACCATGACTCTGAGGCCTAGCACTCATCTATGTGAAATGGAGAGAGGTGCATTGATTTGGACAATGCTAATGAATGTGTGTGTTTCACTGGTGCCAAAAGTGAAATTCTGAATCCTCTTGTTTTTGACCTGCCTCTGTGTCTTCTTGGTGCACCATCATGAAGCTTACCTTCCTTCTGTCCTTCTCTTTTACTCTACAATATAATTTCTATTTTCCAATCCTCAGGCCTTCTCCTCTCCTGCATGAACAAAAGGCAAAAGATGAGTACAACACTACTCCTTAACTCTTGAGGCAGGCACTCAAGAGTGATGAACATTCCAAGGAGAATGCAGACACACCGCCCAATTTGGCTATACAGTATCAATTTTTTAACAATACATTTTTTTAGAACTGGGTGGGTTCAATTCACTCCTCCATTTCAAACTAGATGGCAGAACATTTAGCTATCTATACCTTGGGTCGCTGAGGCAGAAGTACCTTTTGCAATATATTTAATGGAACTGTGTCCATCTCATTCCTTCATTTTGTTCTACAACAGATTGATGATGACGATGTGCTGTTCATCACCCTGTTGTGTTGTGTTTGTTACACCTTTCCCCAAGTGCCCTTTCCCATCCATTCATCAAACCCCTAACCCTCTTCCCAGGGCTATGTGATTTATTGAGATGTGACTCAAGATAATTTATACCAAAAAGATCCCATACTTGGTGGTGCGGATGTAGTTAAATGCTACACCACTCTGTTACCTGTGCAGTAGCCCAAACTAGCCCCACGTACCCAACCACGCATAAGTAAGAAAGAGGTTAAGAGCATCATTCCTCAAAGTCAACACATCATCAGTCAGGCCTTTGTTATGCATCAATAAACTGCTTAACCTTGTCGACTACAGAGTACAGATTTGAGAACATTTTTCATTACTTGAGGGGTTCATAACTTTGTTTTCCAAATTCTATGTTCACCGTTGCTCAGAATAATTTATTACTGCTAGTTTTTTATATGAGGTATTCTTTCATGTGTCATGGTGGTGTTAGTCTTTCCTCAGTCTTTCTAAAGATAAAATCCTACTACCTCTTACTTCTTCTTTCAATTTAGTTGCCTGTGATTCTTTTGATTAATCCTACAGTTAGAGATTACCCAGGTGTGTGATGCCTTTCCTGTTAGCACACTACCACTGCGATAAAGAAGGCACCTTGGAAAACCCTTCAGTAAGGTGTTGGAACTTGGAAGATTGACAGAGGGAACAGCAGCTAGCCATAACTTCATCTTATAAGGTAAGAGAAGTAGGCGGTGAAGGTAACTACTTTACTTAGTATATTACTAACATACTGCAGTTGAGATAAGTGCTTGTTTCTCTATGTTTTTGTAGGCGATATAGGGGATGGCAGCATACCTTCCTAACTGGCATGCACCTAAAGAAATTAATTAAAAAAGATACACTGCATGAAAAAGCATCAGTGCAGAGTTAAAGTAAAGCACAAAAAAACTTCAGACATAAAGTGGATCATAAAAATTCCCCCTTTACTAACATATAAAATATAAAAATTAAACTGTAAAACGCACCATTTCTACCCACAACAGACTCACCCCTCTCCCACATCTTTCCCAATCCCCAACCAAAGTCCAAAATACATTTCCAGCTGTTCAATGCTCAAAAGAAAAAAGTCCCTTCCCAAATTCCCACCCTCTCTACCCATAACAAGTCCCTCCCTCCCAAAAAAATGAAAAAAGAGCTAAAAGAGGGCAGTTTGTATGTGGGTCTCCAGATATTCAATGCAGCCTTCAAGGCATGCCAGTCGACCCCTAATTTGTAGCAGCTCGCACAGCTTTCAGTAATAATAGAGCTGGTCTGAAAGGTGGATGGCATGGGACGATCAGCTCCAGGCTGGTGATGGTGCTGGTGTGGCCTGGAGGATGAAGGTGCAGCCGGTTGGCTGGTAGAATTGGACCCAGGTCAATGAGCAAGGGCATGTACTGGGCCCTCAAGCTCCACCAGCTGCTGGGAATGTGTCCTGGTGGCCTCCACTCTCTGCTGTTGGAGCTGGGCCACGAACTCCTGCTGGGTTGGTGGTGGAGGTGGACCAGCAGGAGCAGCTACATCAAGAAATAAAACAAATTGTAACAAAAAGGTCCTGTGTAAACACTTTTTAAAAAATTACATAGTGGCACAGTATAAGTACATTGGTCCCCTAGGGCCAATGGAATTTTTTATGTGATGATTATCAAAGTCAGTGACAGGGAGGGACATGATTTCAACACATGCCTCAAAAAAAGCACTTACTGGCTGAAAGGAAGCAACATAATATTAGTAAAACAGAGTGATTATTTTCTGTTAAAAGCTTTTCTAAAAAATTAAACCACATACACACGTTGGCTTATTACAATCCTGGCGGTTGGTGTTGAAGTGGTGGTAATACCGCCAACAGGCCGCCGGTAATTACTGCCAAATTATGACCATGGCGGAAAGATCTCCGATAGACAGCCAATGTACCACACTGACTGCCAGGGTGGAAACAACAGGCGAACCGGCGGTAGCCACCTACAGCCAGGCGGGAGTGAATGATCCACCCAGGAAACCGCAACCTTTTCTGGGGTGGTACCAACAACATCAAAAGCTTGGTGGAAACAGACCTCAGAAGGGAAAGGACTCACCATTTGAGACATAGGTAACAACCACGTCGCCATGGAGCCCGAGCTGCATGTCTTCCCCATGATCTTCTACATGCTGCTCCACCACGAACACCAACACTGGCCAAGACGACGACGGTGAGTACAGCCGCCTAGCACACAAGGGAGTGAGGGAGGAAAAAGAGAGTGACACACATACCCACAACACACCAACCCCCAACACCATACACACCATCAGCTACATTACTAAAACATTTTACCCCGTACCTCGGATGAATAATGCAAGGAAAAACAAATTTGAAAAAGTGAATGTAATGAGATCAACACATCAAGATAAATAATTGAGGCAAGATAAGAGATATATACATATGTACATAAAAAGGGACACAGCCCAGTCCACAATGTACGTTGTCCACATGGCCACAGGCCAAAGTCCAAGGCCAAACATGGCACCTGCCTCATCACAGAGAGAACACTGCAGGGGCATCAGTTGGGAAATAGGCAGGCACCTCAGGGGGACAGGGGATGGGGGGCACCTCAGCCATCAGATGGAACAAGACCACTGGTTCTGGAGGGGGCAACATGCCCTGTGCTTGGTCCTGGGGAGTGCAAGATCACAGTCTCTCAAGTGGGTGACTTGCCCACTTGCCATGGAGGGGGCAAAATGCCCTGTGCTTGGTCCTGGGGACTGCAAGGCCACAGTCTCTCGAGTAGGTGACTTGCCCACTGGTTCTGGAGGGGGCATCGTGCCCTGTGCTACTGATCCTGGGGATTCTGGGGTAGGTGGGTGTCTTACCCACTGGGTCTGGAGGGGGCATTGTGCCCTGTGCTCTTGGTCCTGGGGAGTGTTGGGCATGTGGGTGTCTTAACCACCGGTTCTGGAGAGGGCATCGTGCCCTGTGCTCTTGATCCTGGGGATTCGGGGTAGGAGGGTGTCTTACCCAGTGGTTCTGGAGGGGGCAACATGTCCTGTGCTTGGTCCTGGGGAGTGCAAGGTCACAGTCTCTCAAGTGGGTGACTTGCCCACTTGCTCTGGAGGGGGCAACATGCCCTGTGCTTGGTCCTGGGGAGTGCAAGGTCACAGTCTCTAAAGTGGGTGACTTGCCCACTTGCTCTGGAGGGGGGAAAATGCCCTGTGCTTGGTCCTGGGGACTGCAAGGCCACAGTCTCTCGAGTAGGTGACTTGCCCACTGGTTCTGGAGGGGGCATCGTGCCCTGTGCTACTGATCCTGGGGATTCTGGGGTAGGTGGGTGTCTTACGCACTGGGTCTGGAGGGGGCATTGTGCCCTGTGCTCTTGGTCCTGGGGAGTGTTGGGCATTTGGGTGTCTTAACCACCGGCTCTGGAGAGGGCATCGTGCCCTGTGCTCTTGATCCTGGGGATTCTGGGGTAGGAGGGTGTCTTACCCACTGGTTCTGGAGGGGGCAACATGTCCTGTGCTTGGTCCTGGGGAGTGCAAGGTCACAGTCTCTCAAGTGGGTGACTTGCCCACTTGCTCTGGAGGGGGCAACATGCCCTGTGCTTGGCCCTGGGGAGTGCAAGGTCACAGTCTCCCAAGTGGGTGACTTGCCCACTTGCTCTGGAGGGGGAAAAATGCCCTGTGCTTGGTCCTGGGGACTGCAAGGCCACAGTCTCTCGAGTAGGTGACTTGCCCACTGGTTCTGGAGTGGGCATTGTGCCCTGTACTCCTGATCCTGGGGAGTATGGGGTAGGTGGGTGTCTTACCCACTGGTTCTGGAGGGAGCATCATGCCCTGTGCTGTTGATCCTGGGGAGTGTTGGGCATGTGGGTGTCTTAACCACTGGTTCTGGAGAGGGCATCGTGCCCTGTGTTCTTGATCCTGGGGATTCTGGGGTAGGAGGGTGTCTTACCCACTGGTTCTGGAGGGGGCAACATGCCCTGTGCTTGGTCCTGGGGAATGCAAGGTCACAGTCTCTCAAGTGGGTGACTTGCCCACTTGCTCTGGAGGGGGCAACATGCCCTGTGCTTGGTCCTGGGGAGTGCAAGGTCACAGTCTCTCAAGTGGGTAACTTGCCCACTTGCTCTGGAGGGGGCAAAACGCCCTGTGCTTGGTCCTGGGGACTGCAAGGCCACAGTCTCTCGAGTAGGTGACTTGCCCACTGGTTCTGGAGGGAGCATCGTGCCCTGTTCTCTTGATCCTGGGGATTCTGGGGTAGGTGGGTGTCTTACCCACTGGTTCTGGAGGGGGCATCGTGCCCTGTGCTCTTGGCCCTGGGGAGTGTTGGGCATGTGGGTGTCTTACCCACTGGTTCTGGAGAGGGCATCGTGCCCTGTGCTCTTGATCCAGGGGATTCTGGGGTAGGCGGGTGTCCTACCTACTGGTTCTGGAGGGGGCATTGTGCCCTGTGCTCTTGATCCTGGGGAGTGCAAGGTCACAGTCTCTCAGGTGGGTATCATACCCACTGGATTTGCAGGGGGCAGGCCGCACAGCAGCCCATGGAAGCAGGATTACATACCGTCTTCCTGCGGTGACGGCTGCACACTGGAGGTGGTGGTGCTGCTGGTGGGGGGAGGCTCTTCCCATCCCCTGCAACCTCGGACGGTTGCTCACTGGTGGTGGTGGTGCTGCTGCTGGTGGGGGGAGGCTCCTGCCCATCCCCTGCAACCTCATACGGCTGCTCACTGGTGGTGCTGCTGCTGGTGGGGGAGGCCCCTGCCCATCCCCTGCAAATTCAGATGGCTGCTCACTGGTGGTGGTGGTGCTGCTGCTGGTGGGGGAGGCCCCTGCCCACCCCCTGCAACCTCAGATGGCTGCTCACTGGTGGTGGTGCTGCTGCTGATGGGGAAGGCTCCTACCCATCCCCTGCAACCTCGGATAGCCGCACAACCATGGTTGGTGGTGGGGACTCTGACACAGTTCCTGCCCCAGGCCTCTTGCTCTTCTTGCCTGCTAGTGCAGGCTCCTTGCTCTTCCTGGCAGGTGGGGTAGGCTCCTTAGTCCTCCTGGCAGCTGAGGCCGACTACTTAGTCTTCCTGGTAGCTGGGGCAGGCTCCTTAACCTTCCTAGCAGCAGCTGGGGCAGGCTCCTTTGTCTTCCTGGCAGCAGCTTGGGCAGGCACCTTTGTCTTCCTGGCAGCAGCTTGGGCAGGCTCCTTTGTCTTCCTGGCAGCAGCTTGGAAGGCTCCTTGCTCATTCTGGCAGCTATGGCAGGCTCCATTCCCTTGGGGATGCCTGGTGCAGGCTCCTTCACCCTCAGGACATGTGCCCTGGATCCTTTTCCACTACGATTGGGTGTGGTGACGGCTGGGCCTGTGGACTTGGTGGCTGAGGTGCTTGGTTGGGTTCTTTCCACCCTGGCCAGACGTGCAGGATGTGGGGGAGGGGTAGAGAAGAGGTCAATGGTGGATAGGAACAGTTTTGTAGGGAAATTAGGGCGGGAAGAGGGAGAATGTTTGGGAGTGGAGGAAGAGGGAGTGGTTGTAGGAGGTGTCTGTTTGCTGCTTTTGGGTGCAGGTGCATGGGCTGTATGCTGTTGTGAGGTGGTTGGCTGTTCAGTGTCTGAATGCTTTTGTTTGTGTACCTTAGGAGGGGGGGACATACACAGTGGGAGAGGACATAGGGGACGTGTGCATGGCTGTTGTGGAGGTGTCTGCCAGTGAGGTGTGTGTTCTGCTTGGTGTGGTGGTGATGCTGGTAGTGGATGATGATGTAGTGCATGCACGTGTGAGTGTAGACAGAACTGGGAGGGAGGTGGAGAAGGAGGAGGAGGGGAGACAGTGAAAATTGTGGATGTTGGTATGTCCGCATCTGGATGATGTTTGTGTGAGTGCCTGTGGGATGAAGTGTGGTGCTTGTGTTTGCCAGTACCGCTCTTGTGTGTTGTCTTGTGTGCATGCTCGTCTGCCTGTGTGCTTGGAATACGTTGGGGTTGAGAAGAATGGGATTGGGAAGAGGAAGTTGGAGGGGGGAGGGTGGAAACAGGGACAATGGCTGCCATCAGAGAAGAGGCCAGAGCTTGGATTGACCTCTGTCGGGCTGCCAAGCCAGTGTGAATGCCCTCCAGGAATGCATTAGTCTGTTGTATCTGGGCTGCCAGCCCCTGGATGGCATTCACAATGGGTGACTGCCCTACAGAGATGGATCTCAGGAGGTCAATAGCCTCCTCACTCAGGGCAGCCGGGCTCACTGGGGCAGGGCCTAAGGTGCCTGGGGCGAAGGAGATGCCCACCCTCCTGGGTGAGAGGGCACGGTCAAGCTCAATGAGGAGCTGCTGGGACGGCGGTGCTGGTACGGGGGTGGCGGCTTTACCTGTAGCTGGGTGGTCACACAGGTGTCTGCCACCACCAGGGAACTTCCATCGGAGGAGGTATCTGTGTCAGAACTGTCCCCTCCAGTCTCTGCCGTGGTGCTCCCCTCACCCTCTGTCCCACTGGTGCCCTCACCGTCAGTGGACTCTGCCTCCTGGGTCCTGTGGGATGCAGCTCCCTCCGTGGCCGGTGCCTCTGCTCCTCCACCAGATGATTCTACTGCACATAAGAAGAGGGCGACAAAACAAGAAGGGGGGAAGAGACAAAGGATACACTTGGTCAATGGCTGCACCAACACCACCGTTGGCGTACACAGCACCCTCACACACAGGGAACAGGCCTATGCACTATGCATTGCACTACCAGAGAAATAGCTTGCCACCAAGGCATGGGGAGTGGCACACACTGCCAAATTCAGCACACCTGGGACCCATGCAGCCCTGACAAGTAGTGGACGCCAACGAGCTATGTAGCAGGATTTTCCCTTCTGAACCCTAGCCACCAGGGGACGATGCTGCAATGTCAGGCCTGGCCTAGGGGCACCCACTGACACACATCCACCACCCAGATACCACCCCACCAGGCGTAAGTAGTAATGATGGGCACTGTAGTCACCCCCTTGTGATGCCCTCAAGCGCCCATCCAGCTCTGGATAGGCCACCTCCAGTATGCGGGCCCTCAGTGGGGTCAGGGTTTGATGGGCACCCCTTCCTCGTTGGGAGGCCATCCCCAGCTGGGCCTCCGCCGTCTTCTGTGCCCAGCGTCTCAGGTCTTCCCACTGTTTGCGACACTGGGTGCTCCACCTGGCGTAGACCCCCAGGGTCCGTATGTCCTTAGGGATTGCACACCATGTACCCTTCCTTTGATGGGTGCTGACCTGCTGAGGAAATACACAGAGGAAAATAGTATTAGACAAACAGTCCTGCCTGTTACACTTATGGCCCACCATACCCCTTCACGTCACCATTTGCACACACATGGCCCAGCACACAACCAATATGCCGCCCAGAGGACATCCACCCACCCCCCCTTACACGAGGCCTTCACACACCACTCCATGCACTCAAGCCACATTCATCATGCCCACACTATACTCACCTGTTGGTCTGGAGGCACATACAGCAGTCCGTATTGGGGTAGGACCCCATCCACCAGTCTCTCCAACTCCGCTGAAGTGAAGGCTAGGGCCTTTTCTCCAGTCACACGGGCCATGGTAGGTTCCAGACACAGGTCACAGCAGCATATGCAGTGTAGGTCCTATCCTGTTGGAGATCAGGTAGCAAGTGAGGAATCAGATAGAAAATGGCGGTCACGTCTGCGGCGGTGCATACCGTCACCGCTGGCGAAGATCACCATTGGCCACTGTAACCCATAGGGCCCAATGTTAACCAATGAGGAGTTGTATGGCGGTTCACGACCGCCTCCCGCACCGGCGCACAGCGTCAGCGGAATTACCTCACTTCTACCTGTCCCTCCACATAGGACAGACAGATGCCATTTCAGGGAGTGGGGCAGGCCCTGGATATTTGCTCCGTCACTGGTTAATTTTGAACATACTGGACAATTCACACTTACCCATTACAAGTTAACAGCATGCAAAGTTCTGTTGTAGCCTCATTGTTCAGTTAGTGACCAGCTCATCACTCTTTTGCCCTATAGATTGCTACCGCTGAGGATTAATAGGAGATGGAGACATACCCCTGTGTACAGACCCCTGGTGGACTTGGCAAAAATGAAGGACAGGCACATCATCCTCACCTATAGACTTGACAGGGCTACAATCACAGAGCTGTGTGCCCAATTGGTGCCTGACCTGATATCTGCTATCCGTCACCCCACTTGTATCCCCCCTCTTGTGCAAGTTCTATCAGTGCTCCATTTCCTGGCAACTGGTTCTTTCCAAGTGACAGTGGGCTTGGCATCAGGAATGTCACAGCCAATGTTCTCAAATGTGCAGACCAGAGTGTTGTCTGTCCTGATTAAACACTTGTGCAGCTACATTGTATTTCCCCAGGTTGAAGATTTGGCCACAGTGAAGGCCGAGTTATATGCAATGGGACATATCCCCAACATAACTGGGGCGATTGATGGAACACATATTGAATTTGTCCCCCGTCAAAATGAACAGGTGTTCAGATATCGTAAGAGTTTCCACTCTATGAATGTACAGATGGTGTGCTTGGTGGACCAGTACATCTCCCACGTCAATGCAAAGTAACCTGGGTCGGTGCATGATGCCTTTGTCCTGAGGAAAAGCAGCATCCCAAATGTGATTGGCCATCTACAGAGGCACAGGGTGTGGCTAATAGGTGAGCCCTGGTCCCCACCCAGTATATGTTGGTGTATGGGTATAGTGTGGACAATATGGGATAGTGTGTGGCTAAATGTTGTCCCTCAATATTTCAGGTGACTCTGGGTACCCCAACCTATCATGGCTGCTGACCCCTGTGAGGAATGCAAGGACAAGGGCTGAAGAACGTTATAATGAGGCACATGGGTGAACCAGAAGGATGATAGAATGGACCTTTGGCCTCCTGAAGGCTAGGTTCAGGTGCCTCCATCTAACAGGTGGATCCCTGTACTACTCACCCAAGAAGGTCTGCCAAATAATAGTGGGAGGCTGAATGTTGTACAACCTTGCCCTGAGATGCCATGTGCCTTTTCTTCAGGAGGAGGAGGCTGGAGATGCCTGTGTTGCAGCAGTGGACCCTGTGGACAGTGAGGATGAGGAGGCAGAGGATGAAGATGAGGACAACAGAACATCAGTCATCAGACAATACTTCCAATGACATACAGTTAAGACAGTGTTACTTCACATTTCAATGGCATTTTTTGGAATTTGTGCGGGACTGACATGCTATTATTTCCCACTTCTATGCCCACTTACTGTACCCTTTGGCAATTCATTTTACAGATGTTGGTGACCTCACATATGCTTCTGGTGTGATCACTGCAGCCAGCTACAGGTCATTTACCTATGCTCATTTTCTGTACAGTTGAATTGCAATGTTTGTACCTGTTTGAATGAATACATACTTGAAAAGTTCAACATACTCCATACTTCTTTTTTTGGCAAGGGTGTTTATTGAAGTGCTAAAATATTGATGGGCAAGAGCAATGGGATGAGGTGATGATGTAGGAAAGTCCAGGGTATTGTTCCAGTCTGTAGCACAGGTGCATTGTCCAAGGGGACATAAGAAGGGGAGCAATGGCAGTTGAAGGTGGACAGGGTGACTGAGTGGGACACAAGGGTGACAATCAGGAGAGTCTCATTTCCTGGCGGGGTCTTGGCAAGTGTCTCTGGCTTCTGCCTGGATCGCAGGTAACGTTTGTGGCGTGGTTCACCTTTTGCAGGGGAGGTGTGCTAGTGGCCTGTTGGTCCTGTGGCGGGGCCTACTGGCCACTAGTGGCAGTGGAGGTGGAAGGCTGTTTAGGTGTCTGGCTAGTGGCAGGGGCCTGCTGTTGTGTGACTGCCTCCCTCATAATATTGGCCATGTCTGCCAGCACCCCTGACATGGAGACAAGGGTGGTGTTAATGGCCTGCAAGTCCTCCCTGATTCCCTGGTACTTTCCCTCTTGCAGCTGCCTGTTCTCCTGCACATTGTCCAGGATCTGGCTCATCGTGTCCTGGGAATGTTGATGTGCTCCTAGGATCTCTGCAAGTGCCTCCTGGAGAGTCGGTTCTCTGGGCCTGTCCTCCCCCTGGCACACAGCAGTCCTCCCAGTGTCCCTGGTGGCCTGTGCTTCTGTCCCCTGAATGGTGTGTCACTGCACTGACCCCAGGTCCCTGATTGTCTTGTGTGCAAAGTGTGGCCTGGGGTCCTTGTAGAGGTGGACACACTGCTGATTGACGTGTCCTGGGGACAGAGGTATGGGTACACTGGGTGGGTGCTGTGGTGGTGTTTCCTGATGGGGGAGGCTCTGTGGTGGGGTGTGCCTGGGCCTGGGTAACCGGCTGTCCAGAGGTCCCTGATGGGCCAGGTTGGTCATCCAGATCCAGAAGACTCTGAGTTGCTGTCATCATTGTGGGCCTCTTCTGTTGGGGGACTGGATAGTGCTGGTACCTCCTCTCCGGTGACATTGGCTGGGGTACCTGTGGGGATATAAATGATGTGTTATTGTTTCTGTGTCTGACATATTGTGCATCCGTGTCTTGCCCTCTTTGTTTTTTATTTGCCCTTGGCAGCTTCCACTTGTGTAAGTTGGTATATGGTGGGATAGCTGATTCTCTCTAGTGTGCATGCTTTAGTGATAGGTGTCCATGCAGGGCTGTGAGTGGGGTCCATGCATTGGTATGGCATGCAGGGCCTGGCATTGGAATGAGTGAGATGTGATGGTGGGGTGTGTGGGACGTATTGGAGTGATGGGAGAGAGGGTGAGGGTGGGGGTATGTGATGGCATGCAGGTAGGGGGATGATAGTAGTAAAGAGTTGACTTACCAGAGTCCGGTCCTCCTCCTATTCCGGCCTGGCCCTCAGGTTGCATGATTGCCAAGACCTGCTCCTCCCATGCTGTTAGTTGTGGGGGAGGAGGTGGGGGTCTACCACCAGTCCTCTGTACAGCAAGTTGGTGTCTTGCTGCAATGGAATGTACTTTCCCCTGTAGGTCGTTCCACCTCTTCCCTATGTCATCCTTTGTTCTTGGGTGCTGTCCCATGACGTTGACCCTGTCCATGATTCTCCGCCATAGCTCCATCTTCCTAGCTATCAATATCTGCTGCACCTCTGCTCCAAATAGCTATGGCTCTACCCTGATGATTTTCTCCACCATGACCCTTAGGTCCTCCTCTGTGAAACCGGGGTGTCTTTGTGGTGCCATGGGTGTTGTGTGAGTATTTGTAGGCGAGGGTGTGTAGGGTAATGTGTTGGGGTGTGTGATGTGGGGTGCGTGGGTGGTGTATAGGTGTATGTATTGTGTGGCTCTGGTTTTGTCTGTGGTCTTGGTGTCTGTCTTGTGCCAATGGTTTGTATTTGTAAAGGGTTGTGGGTAATGTGGGTGTGTGCTTCATAGTGGTGTGGGTGTGGTGTATGTATGGGTGTCAGGTGTGTGTTATTTAAATTGGCCAATGTAATTTGGTTTTGTATGTGTGTGTCAATTTTGAGCACAGAGGTATCTACTGCTAATGGTTTACCGCCATTGAATGTCCGCCGTGGTGATTTGTGGGTCATAGTGTGATGGGCGTTTTTCTGTTGGCGTAACGGTGTGGGTTTTGATACCGTCACTTTATCACTGACCTTTGGTGTGGCTGGTGCAGCTGCAATGGACAAACAATTATCTTTGATTCAAATGGTCCTGCTTGTCTCTAAATGCATTTTAATTCTACCTTGACTAGAAGAGGCAGATGATGATTATATGTCACACACATCATGTATAACATGAAGATAATAGATATCCTGTCTGGCGTAAGTAGACAGTGGGAAAAACGATGTACTGCAGTACAAGGAAAGGAACAGGACATATTGGGATACATTTAAGAGTCCCTAGCACCTCCTTGCGCCACATTAGCATAATTTTTTTCCGCTAATGTGCCCAATTAGGCCAAAATCACTGCGCCATCTTTACAAAGTTGTGCAATGAATGCATTGCTCTAGTTTGTAACCCTTTGAGCTACATTATGCCTGCACCATTAGAGGGGCCGAAAAAATGGCGCAAAGAAATCTGAGAGATTTGTTTGCATCATTTTATTTTGCACTTTTAACGCCTGCTCAGAGCAGGCATTAAAAGGAGGCGCACCATTGTTTACAATGGGCCTCAATGGGCCTTGCAGGATTAGCGTCAACATTTTTCACGCTAATCCTGCAAAACTCCGAACTAGCATTGCAAATTTTGATGCTAGTTCCTTAACTACCCCCACGGTGCGCCATATCTTAGATACAGCGCACACATGGTGGCATAAGGGGGGCCCTAAGGGGCGCTAGAAAAGCCGCTCTGCACTATGTGCAGCACCACTTTTCATAAATCTGCCTCATAGATTTTTTTGGGCACGTTCGTCACAGAGTATCCCATCCGCAAAAGAGAAAATCACAGACCCTTAATCCCACTTTACTTTCTGGCCTCGTCCTCAAACACAAATTATTTAAATCAAATACATTCAATTGGTATTACGGGAAAGAAAAGGAAAGGAAACTTGACTTAGGGACTGATTTAGAGGACTAGAGTTTGTCAGGGGGCTTATTCAGTCACAAACATGGCCATCCAGTCCACCATACTACAACTCATAATACGTCTGACGGCCCACTGTCACATTTGTGACGGAGTATCCCCTCTGCCAAACTCTCAAACGGACTCTTAATCTTCTGCAGCTTGGTGAGGTACACTGAAAAGTCCGGGTAGGTAGGGGAAAGGTTTTGCTAAAGAATACTGGTGGTAGTGGTTCACTGATAATGTAGCTTAGGCTTAGTCAGTCACTATAGTTGAAACTGAAAGTTGATGAATGTCAAATTTGAACAGCCGTAAATCCATCACGAAAGCCTTATGACGTATGAACCACTTGTCCAGGCTATAACAGTTGACACTTGCCAAAAATGTTTTTTTTTCAATGTGGACAGAAGTTAGGAACAAATAGTGCATTACTAGGGGAGGTGAATGGGCGTGGGGAGGAAGGAGAAAGACACCTTGTTTTTTTTGTTTGCAATCCATTGAAAGATTTGTAAATGCTACATTAACAGAAGCAGACACACATTGCACAGCCAACACTGCAGTGCCGGATTGAACAACGCTGCAGTTGGGTGGGGTCATCATCATTATCATCATTCGCAAAGTGTCATGGGCAGGGAGGTCATTGATGATGATGGATGGGTGGGATCTGCCTGACTTAACAAATACAGTGAGTATACTAGTAATTGTCAGTAACCAAGCAAAGTGACTTACCATCACCCATCCCTGCTGCCACAGAGACTCCCCCTCCAGGTGCTGCATCTGGCGCACTGGTGCTGGCCCCGGAACTGATGGTTTGTGTTGCTAGAAAAAAAAACATTACACATTTTAGATGCCACATACATTTTATCACATGACTACAATTGAGTTCACAGTATCCCCTCTGCTATCTAAAATATCACTTTGGGCATTCTTCTCATTGACAATGTTAGAATAGCCAGTAGTGAAGCAAACCGTAATGGAGGGGCAGTGATAGCATGATGACTATGAGTCATTTGAAGTGCAATGAAGGGGTAGAATAAATTGGTCAATGATGGACACATGGTTTAGTTTTGGTTGGCAATGTTGGCAAATGCAATGGGACTGTCCTTGTGCTACTTTATTGCCATGCTGCACTGTCAATGAAACTACTGGGATAAAACAGCACAGCACTGAGGTGGGGGTGCTGAAGCGGGGGGGTCACCATAACCTTGGCCACTCTTTCATCTTTTGAGTATGAGCAAGAAATAGAAAGCCTTCTCAACAAACAAGCGTAGAAGAGCTTGCTTGGGTCTGCAAACTCTGCAATTTATAGACTACCTCAGCTACCGTCTTAGTCTTACAGTATCAGTCCACAGGGTATAATAATGTTAGGGGAGAGGGACAGCATAACCAAGCAGAACTTAAGCTACAGATTACAGAAACAGGAGGTAGTCAGCTACAGAACCAAGAAATATATTAGAAAGGATAATGCAGGATGCGATAACATGAATAAACATTGAATAGAATGAAGAGCATTTGAAAAAAGGTCACAGCATGAGACAAAGGAGGAAAAAATAATCTAATTGAAGAGAGTTAAAAGTTAGAGAAATAAATATTAACAAGAACTTACTGGGGCCAGCAGAGCCATCTGCTGTGACGCTTGTGGTGGACGTGGAACTTTCACCCGGCACACTCCTCTGCCTGACCCTCTAATGCCCTCTCGTTGTCCTTGGGTGCTGATGTAACTAATAAAGAAGATAATAAAGATAGATCAGTGGTTCAATTAGACTCCCAGAAAATATTTTGACAGACAAAGGCAGTCACATATTGACATTGTACTTTTCTGAATCAGATTGCCTAGTACCTATATAATCGAGTTGGCTTATTTCAAATTTCCTAAACTACATTTGGAAATACTAAGGCATTCCAACAAATGATCTTTGCTTTGCAAATCGCATTTGCAACCCCCTTTCATGGGTCAGGTCAGTAAGGTTCCCTTTTCAATGCATAGATGCATGCAAACGTCACTGGAAGTTTATTCGGGACTGTGAGCTACATAAAAGGAAAGACACAAAGAATGTTAACGCACTGATATATATGACTTATTACTGTTACCACAGTACCATTATCTTAGTGACAGCAGGACATAGGAGTCAGCATAACCAGCATGTTCAGCATAGTCAGACGAAGCGAGCGCCTACAGCAACAAGCAGAAATAGGTAGCACCGAGCACCTGGTTCGCTCAAATTGGATCGCATAATATTTGATACGTTATGTTACGTTACGAGAACTTCATTTACCTTTGAGTTTGAGGCACCAATCTATTTGAAAACAAATTACCATTATGTGACAGGACATAACAAAATTAGTAATAATTATTTACTAATACTCACGAAGCCCCGCAACATGGATGCCCAGCAGCTTGAGCAGATCCCTCTCCCGGTCAATGATATCAGCCCAGTGGTGCTTCAGCTGCTTCTTGATGCTCCCACTGGCTGTACCCACTGCTTGGGCTGCCGCATGCTGCCAGCAAGGAGACGACGTAGCGCTGCACAAAAAAAACAGGTGCAGCCACCTCCTCCTCACCATTCATTCATTCATTCATTTAGCTTTATTTCGGTAAGTAAAAACATACCATAAAAGTACAGAACACATCAAGAAAATTTTAAAAACAAGGGAACACTAAAGATAAAAGCACAATGAAAAGATTAAAAAAGAATAAGAGAAAAATTTAAAAATCAAGCAAAATGAGCAACAGGATGAACACCTCTTAATGATGAAAAAGTCCACTCAACAGAAAACAGTTCCGTAAATCAATAAATAATCAATTATATAATAAACCAGTATCAGTGTCCTGCAAGATAAAGGCTAAAATCATGCATCCAATTCAATAAATATACATAACTGGATCTAAAAATTGGTTACCCAGTCTTGTTCCTTAAAATTGCTAATCTCATCTACCAAAAAATAAATAAGAATTTTTTGAGACTGATAAGACCATCTGGACGGGTGAATCACGTCTTGAAGTTCTCTCAGCTTAAAAACAAAAGGCAGGTTCCATAGAGCAATAGATAGTCAATAATATACTGAACCATTATCAAAGTCCTACGAGGTGGAGACTAAAATCATGCGTCCAAATTCTATAGGCATGCATAAATAAAATTATGCATTAGCTACCCAGACTTGTTCCTTAAAATTACTGATCTGAACCGCCAGATTGATTCGAGAAATTTTGCCACTGGTAAAACTATCTGGACGGATGAGTCACATTTTAAAATTCTCTCAGCATGCAAACAAGATCTGGCCCCTATTTGTTTACAAAGTGGAATGAGCCAGAGAGCTCTTTGTTTATGATAAGCATGACAATGAAAAAGAACATGTGAAACAGACTCTTCACTTTTGCAACCCATATGGCACAATTTGGAGCTATTGATAGAACTGGACCATTTGTACGTTAGGGAACACAGAGGGAGAGACCCAATTCTGAACCTAATAAAAAGGGCACGAGCAAATGGAGATAACGCTGCGTCCATAAAAGGCTCAAATTCATAATGGCATTTTACAGATAGAAAGTTATCAGACATAGACAGCGGGACAGAACTAGCAAATTGGCCAATCTGGACATTATGCCAAAAAGCATCCTTTAACAGCTGTGCAGCATTTTTAGGAATGGAAATGGGATCCTGCCAATAGGACCCTAAGCCCAGCTGGGTGAAAGATTGTTCTACAAAGACACACCATTTGATTTTGCTAGTAGAATCGCGACCCACCAAATTAAGAAGCCCACAACGAAAAGGGGTTAGAGCATCTGTTGTCCATAACCGGATCCAAAACAGCAGAGGTCTTATAGAGGCAATCTGCGAAATTGAGAAGAGGTTTAGGTCCATTCGGATGGGCAGAGATGGTGTGCTACAGGGGACCTTTAGCAGCATTTTTAGAAACTGATTTTCTACCCTTGCCAAATTCGCCAAGTTGCAGTGGCCCCAAAGTTCGGCGCCGTATAGGGCACGCCCCCTAGCTTGAGATTTGTATATTTCGAGGGCAGGGGACATTGCAAAATTAGGAGATCTCAATGCAAATCTTGCAATACCGCCCGCCCTTTGTTTCAGGCACAATAGACATTTTTGTCGATGAGCATGCCAGAGATGTGAATCTTCCACTTTAATGCCTAAATAATCAAAGGTGCCCACTCTCTCCAAGGGAACGCCTTCTAAATATACAGGTCTCTTAATTTTGTGCCTAGTATCCCCAAAGACCATATATTTTGTTTTTGATGAATTGATTGACAACCCGTGATCGATACAAAATTCCATAAATCTGGAGAGCAGTCCAGAAAGGCCCATGGCGGTACGCGAGAGTAGCAGAGTATTGTCCGCAAACAAAAGACAAGGGAACTTCTGCCCACCCATGCTAGGGGCATCACTTTGGCAATCTGAAAAGTATGGCAAACAAGCGTTAATGAACAAAAGGAACAGGGTAGGCGCTAGGACGCACCCCTGCCTCACACCACGTGATGTTGGAAAAGCTGGAGTCAAATCGCCAGTCACACCCCAGTGGACTTTGGCACAGTTATCAGAGTAAAGATCCTTGATAATATTAATCATAGAACCCGGAACACCAGTAGTGCTAAGTACTTCCCAGAGCTTGGCGCGCGGGACAAGGTCAAACGCAGATTTCAGATCGACAAAGGCCACAAATAAGTGGCCCTGATCTGCGTCTACTATCTTCCACTTGATGGTAGTAAATCGGAAGATCTGATCGATGGTACTGACCTTGTCCCTAAATCCCGCCTGGAGATGACTTAAGACCTGTTTTTTCGTTATCCACTGTTTTAATCTAGATAACAACTGGAACAAAAAGATTTTCTGCAAATTATCTAATAGACTAATAGGTTCATAGTTTCCTGGGGAGCTCTTATCTCCTTTTTGTGAATGGGGACAATGATTGCCAGCTTCCACGAGGCAGGATAGGATCGAGTTGCCATGGCAGCATTCGATACCCTGTTGATGTACCGGGTCCATACAGATAGATCTGATTTGTACAGATCCGAAGGAATGCCATCTGTGCTGGGAGCCCTGACAGATCTTTAGGCACGAATTGCCATCTCTGTTTCTTTTAGAGTAAAAGGCGGCACATCAGGCTGGTAAGGTGCACAATCTGTAGAAATATCATCAGAATCCAACCGAGGACCGTACAATTCCCCGAAATGGGAGAGCCAGATTTCTGAATCACTATGACATTCAGGAGAAGATGACCGGGCAGGATCTTTACGCGAAACCAAAGTCCAAAGGAGTTTGACATCGCGAGCACTAGCCGCCTTGGCCATGCACTCCCATAAATTTTCCTCATACTTGAGTTTCGATAACTTGCGAGTAGACGTATAGTTTCTTCTCGCATGTATAATGGCATCCCGGTTCTTTGACTTCAACGCTTTGGACAGAAGATTCTTGGCCACCAGACACTTTTTGTCGAACCATTTGCAGTTAGGTGCAGAGGATTTCGATTGGATTTTAGAAGATTTAGGGGCATATTTATACTCCGTTTGCGCCGATTGTGCGTCAACATTTTTGACGCACAATCAGCGCAAACACTGCCCCAATATATACTTTGACGTCCGACCCCGCGGGCGTCAAAGTTCCACCATGTGCTTCATTTTTTAGAAGGGGGAACCAGCCTTGCGTTAATTATATGCAAGGTAGGCGTTCCCTTCCAAAAAATGACTTTAAGGCCTGTGCGCCTTATTTATACTGTGACGTCATTTTGACGCACAGGAAGGGGCAGGCCTTAAAAAACGGCGCCCAGCCTGATGGGCGCTGTTTTTTAACGCCTGGGTCAGGGCAGGCGTTAAGGGACCTGTGGGCTCAGAAGGAGCCCAGAGGTGCCCTCCCATGCCCCCAGGGACACCCCCTGCCACCCTTGCCCACCCCAGGAGGACACCCAAGGATGGAGGGACCCATCCCAGGGAAGGAAAGGTAAGTTCAGGTAAGTATTTTTTTCGTAATTTTTTTGTGGCATAGGGGGGCCTGATTTGTGCCCCCCTACATGCCACTATGCCAAATGGCCATGCCCAGGGGACATAAGTCCCCTGGGCATGGCCATTGGGCAAGGGGGCATGACTCCTGTCTTTGCTAAGAGAGGAGTCATTTCAATGGGGGTTGGGCGTCAAAAAAAATGGCGCAAATCGGGTTGAGGCCAAAATTTTGCCTCAGACCTGACTTGCCCCGTTTTTTGACGCCCAAGCTCCATTTTCCCCTACGCCGGCGCTGCCTGGTGTGAGTCTTTTTTTTTTACGCACACCAGTCAGCTGCGCCGGCTAACGTCATTCAATAAATAAGGCGCCCGCATGGTGCTTTGGAATGGCGTTAGCCGGTGTTAAAATTTTTGACGCACAACTGCGTTTGCGCAGTTGTGCGTCAAAAAGTATAAATATGGGCCTTAGTGAAAAGCTCCTTGAGTTCCGCAAAAAAAGCTACATGGGAAGACATCATTTCCGAGGAAGATAGTGTAGTGACGCCATCAAAGAGCTGGTGACAGGACACCATAGCACAGAGCTTGTGTTCAGCAGAATAGATTTCAAAAAGGAGGGCCACTTTACCACACGCCTGTTAGTGGACAATTCCAACCGATCATTGGGATCAGCCGAAGCCGTAGGCCGATCGTGCTCTGAAACTAGAGCTACATTGTATGCAATTTGTAAAGGGGCATGATCACTGGTACGGGGGAGACCCACTTCTAAATTAGTTATAAGATGCCAAACTCGTAGATCTAAAATAACATAATCCAGAAAACTGCTGTAGCCTCCTCTAAAAAAGGTGGGCCTAGCAGGTTTATCGTTTGGAAATCGACCATTTCCAAAACGAAGGCCGAATGTGAGTGCAAGGTCTATTATCTGTGACGCCCTAGGGGAGGAAATGAATGGCATAGATTGAATTGGAAGCGGGGGAACATTCCACACCTCATCTTCAGCCTGAGTGGACTTGATAAAGGCTGAGTCAAGATCAATTTGGACATTAAGGTCACCTGCGATGATGACACAGTATTTAGAATGAAGATCAGATAAAAGATTATGCAGCAAATAAATAGTATCAGACTGTTGGTTAGAAGAGCCTGGTCTATTATAGATATTGATGCATAACACAGGAATACCAGAGTTTGGTCGTATTGCTATGGCTAAAATGTCACATGAGTCAACAGCAATTTCCTTTACCCTGCCCATCTCAGACAGCTTGACCCAAGTAGATAGGCCCCCGGTCGCCCTTCCCCTAGGAGATTGAATTGCCTTTTTGGTAAACGTACAGTAACCTTGTTTAACACACAATCCGTTGCCCAAGTTTCCTGAAACATGCAGATGGAATAAGAATCGACATTAGCCCCGCACTCAGAATCAAACAGTTTACTCTTGATGCCTGCCACGTTCCAGGACAATAAATTCCCTGAAGCAGGTAGAATGCTACACGTGGGCGTACAAGACTCAGCGTCCAGAGCTGAATTAAACATTTCTTTAGGAATACAGGATGAAGCACATAGAGTGGGAACGCCCAAGCTGGCTAGAGATCTATGAGGTGACAGGTGAGGAGCACTAAATTTGCAGGAATCAGGAAGACATAGTCAATCCACATCAGATGTGTCCCCTAAAAAAGCAGGGTCTCGGGTGTCAGCACCTTTGGGGTTACAGACCAAAGCAGCCCCATCAACAGGGAAAGGCAGCAAACCAGGAAGGGCAGCAGAGGCTGGATCATTACAAGGATTTTTCTTGACCCTAGGAGAATGGACGGGCAGGGTCTTATAACTCGTAACAGGCAAACATTCTCTAAAATATATATCCAAATCCGTTCTTGACTTGTTGCGGGCTTCCATCTGCAAAAGCCCCGTGACTAACTCAGGATTAACAAAGTTGATTTTGATAGTGTCCCGCCCACCGGGACAGCCACGCACACGGAAGGCAGAAACAATATCCGAATGGATAATAGAGGCACAGCCCCTGGTGTGACGGATCCAGTATGACACCTTGTTGATAAGAGAGGAAGTTTCTTCCCTAATGTGAGATGTAAGAGGAGGGACATTGCACAAATAAATGCAGATTGAATTAGACACATAGGAATGATGGGCCACGGATTGATCAAAATTAGGGAAAGAAGATGTCAAATGTGCTGACAAAGGGGCCAAATGATTCCCATGAAGTGGCTTTTTGGAGGGGCCCTTATTAAGAGCACCAAGCGATGGAGAAATGACTGGCACTACAGCCGGAACCAGTGGACAGGAAGATTGGGCTGGCGCTGGAATCAAGGTACACTGAGAAGATGAATCAGATTTTTTGAGAAATTTGAGAACCTCAAACAATAGCCCCTTGAGCTCCCCAACTTCTCGTTTTAAACTGGAGACAATTGTTAACACATCTTCTCCTGGGGGATCACAGTAAGCGTTGAGGGGCGGAGGAATCGAAGATTGTTTATCACCCGCCTATCCAGAGTGGTCCAAGATGGAGAACCGATTTGCACAAGGAATCCCACTGAGGATGGGGTCAAGGAAAGTAGCATCCGAATTGGCAACTGAGCCAAGTGAAGGTGGAGAATTGAGCGAACACGACTGCCTAGGAAAGGCAGGCACTTGGGCAGGAGTTTTCGGAGGCTGGGCATCGGTAGAGATATTAGAACCTGTTGTTAGAAATGGAAGTAGGGTTCCAGGTTTCAATCTCTTGCAAGCATCACCTTCCTTTTCCTTAAGAATAGATTCCACTTCCTCAATTAAATTATCGATTTCTCTTGAAACGCAATTTGAGTGAATTTGCGTTACTCTGTTGAGTTTGGAGGTTTTAGGCTTAACTACAGCAGGATCAGGACTGGTACGTGCCTTGCGCTTCCCCATACTGAAAAGAGAAAGGAGAAGAAGGGGGAAAGCTCGCTTCGCACCCCTAAAGAGCACAGCAAAAAGAAAGAACTCAGGGATGTGGCCCAGCCCAGCCTCTTCCGGGCACTGACGGGCAAGGACGTGCCCTCCCTTGGCCCGGGCTTCGCCCGGGCGCGTCCCGCGAGCCGGAGCACTGCAGTTGAATTTAAAGTGCTCCCAGGCCCTGGCAACAGCCCCTCCTCCTCCGGCAGCAGCGTTGGTGTCGTGCGCGTCCCACAAGCGGGAGCGCTGCAGTTGAATTTAAAGGGCTCCCAGGCCCTGGCAACAGCCCCTCCTCCTCCGGCAGCAGCGTCGGTGTCGTGTGCGTCCTCCTCACCAAAAATGATGCAAGATTGCACCGCTTGGAGGCACCTACATGGCGTGCGGTTGGCTGCATCCCCCGCATTGGCGCCACCTTGTCCCCCACATTCTGCCATGGAGCTGGGTGTGATACAAAAAAAAGATAGGGGAAAAGAACAAAAGAATGAATAAAGAGGGAGAAATTAAGCTAGGAAAAGTTAGGGGAAAACTAATATAGGGACAAAAAAGTCACAAAATAAAAAAGAGGCAAAAATGTAAATACAACAACACAAATACACATACTATCGAAATAACTGTAAAAAAGGGAAGGATAAGTAGGCTAGAGTAAGGATTGCAAAGACATAGATTAGATTTAAAAGTAGGCCCTGCACAATGCACAGAATAGGATAAACAAGATGGATGTACTTGCTGGTGATCGTGTAGTGCCGTTCACACTTGTGTCTGCAACACGGAGCGCCGACTTGCACCAATCAGCACAAACGGGCGGCGAGCACAACTCTGCCCACTCACAAGGAGTTAGGAAGAGTTCATGTAGTGTTTTCGTCACTCCACCGAATTCTGCATAGTGGAACTCTGCAAACTCCACCCAGGTCAACTTTGAACATGGCAGCCACATCACGTACAAGATTTTGCACTTGTTCCTTTCTCATGCCGAGTAGCAACCTTTCACACAACAATGTTGCACAAGATCCTCCTTGGTGATATCTTTAATTCCTCTGAGTTCCTCACACACATGCTTGTGTTGACTTGAGTGCACCGTTAACATTTCACATGTAAGTACTTTAGTTCATTTTGGAGCGTGCAAGCCAATACTGCCCAAATCACAAATAGGCTACCACCTGAGCCCAAAGTAACTTAAGTTTCCAACTGTACATGAATCCCGTTCTCCACACAGGGGTGCCATGCAGTTTCCAAATTGTAGGTTCCTGGGGAGTTGGTGGTTTTTGTTTACCTGCCCCCAACAGGGGGCTTGTCACCAGTGTTAAATTATTAATAAAGAACATGGCTACAGGATAGGTTCAACAATTTATTCCAAGAATCGGTAGTGGCGAACAGACTATCAACACAAGCACAGCATCAACTAACTCTTCAGTTGCTTCAACGAATCTAGAAGGAAATGACATAGCTAGCATTCTGACTGCAGCAGCAATCAACAAAGGCAGGCATGACATAAGCCCTAACTGTGGATCTAGATGTCAACTGTAATATCTTACACCAAGAATTCTAAAGTGTTTCTCTGGCCACGAACAGATGAAATGTGCCTTTGCTGTTTATTTTAAGTGTGCAATTAGCGTAGGTGTCACATTCTAGTGGTTAAGGTTGAGTTGAACAGAAGTGGCAGTATTAACGCGTCATTAAGAGAACTGACGTGAAATAGACGGAAAAGCAGTTAGAACTATGACGTAAGACACAAGAAGTCTTGGGATAAGTAGGCCAAATATAAACTACAAGTACATAAAGAAGAATGGCCACATCTGCCTCACCTTAGTTCATTTAAAGCTAAACCTTACAGTTTCTTGTAATTTCAGACATGATTCATGAATACCGTGTCAGGATGGCATTGGAATTGCATCTTAGGTTGCCTATGGTTTCCCACTTGTGTCCCTTCGTCGTAACAACTGTCACCCCATATCCTCCAGCTTCTCAGGGGTGGGTATATGCCACCTCACATTGATGGGGTGAAGAATGGTAAAAATAATTATGGTGCATACCCATTCTCAGGCTTGTAATACAACTCAGCAGCATTGTGGTGTAGACATCTGAACCTCCAAGCTACATGGTGTTCCGTGTCCAGATGTGAACTCTGTTGTATGATTGCTCTTGCACACTACCTGGTTCCCATAGTTAGGCCATGAGCCATAGCTTTAGACCGTAACTGACATCACCTATTGGTGAAATACATATAATTGTGAATGTTGATGTTTGTGGCAAATAGTAACATGCTCAATTCCTGGTGTCAGCATATCTAACATAATGTAGGAAATTGTGATAAAGTTCTGACAGGTAGGTATGAGACACCTTTTCAATGTAGAATTGGCATAGCATTCCATTTCCTCATGGACATTGCCTGTCATGCTTCTCATGCCACCGATATTGTCATGCCTTCAAGTCCCATATATTTGATGTCAGAGAGCCTAGACTTAAACAACCATAATGTGTTCGGTTGGCACATACACATACTGTACTGTTTAAAGTAAGCAGAGTAAAGTGTTTAATTCTGAATGTTTTACTGCTAGACGGGGAAGTGCAGTTGTCCCTCTGAGAACGTCAACATATCTTCACTGTTACTTATCATGTAAAAGAGGACATATCACATACTCGGTGAATAGCTATGTTCTCTGATGGTGATTGGGCTACATGATGTGTGAAATGCAGCTCCTGTTCAGAATAATCAATGTGTGCATCAACTACGATGTATAACACAGGAGTAAGTGAAACAGAGACCAACATCACATGCCATTTTCACATTCATGCTGCGCTGCATCTTTTATCTTCGGTGCACTTTACTCCTGATCCTTTGGTACAAGCAGTGCAATGTGTATGTAGTCTAGGGCCCCGTAGCGAGTTCAGAAATCCTATAATGACATGCAAATTGGCCTTCAGGGCTTTTGCTGTCTGTGAGGCAGTGGGACAGATAACGTGCTGATGACTCACATCGAGGAAGGTGTGTTGAAGATGTTACAGAATGTTGGCCAGGAAAAACCATGCACAATACACACTGTGTGCTACGAACAGACACTTGCCACAATTCCAGCACAGCAAGTGTCTTATGTATGAGGTATGGCTGTGCTTAGGCCTTTCTCTGACAACAAAAGCATCTCCAGTAGTAGTCAGGATCTTGTGTAACATATCGATGTTCAGCCTGTAGTTGTATGTGACCTCTGTTCGTAGTGGTATTAAATGTAAGGAAGCCTAACATTTCAGAATATGGAGAAGTTTATTAAAATAGAATTTAAATTCAGCAGCTAATATTCAAACTGTTGATCACCAGCAATTTTAACTTTCAGATTCAAAAACATCTGACCATAAGAGGTGCAAAATAGGTGTGATTTCTTTAAGGTCATAGTGCCCTCCTGAAGTAATTGCTGTTTTGTGAACACTGTAATAAGAATTCAGCATTGCATGAACACTGAAATAAAAGATTTTAATAGCAAAGAAAAACTTTTTTTCTATTTTAAACAACATTTAAATATGGAAGGTTTTTGAAGCGTTTTCTGAAATCCATGAATGCTGGTTTAAAATATTGTGAGAAATCGGGATACTGGTTGAGGGAGGAAAGTACCTACCTCAAGTAATAACCTCTATCTTTGTTAGGGTGAACATTCGTGGTAAAATTAATTTGATCTCAACCCCCGGGTAGCTATGGCACAGAACAGACAGGCTTAACTTTAAAGCAATGTGTAAAATATTTACACAGTACTAAAACTGTCATAAAGTTGAGACATAAAGCATTACAAATCTCAAAATGAATTAGACAAATAGAAGAAAATTGAATAAATAAAATAACACAAACATGACACAATCCAATAAGGGGACCCGGGGATATGAATTTTTAAAGATTTAAATGGCGATAGCTACAAGTAGCAGAAAGTGCAATGATAGTAAATGGTCTCTGTAGAAACAGACTTTGGCACAATTTGATGCTGACCATGATTGAGCGTGGGTAGGATGCACTAACCTGGTTCATCCTGGACAACGATTTAACCTCATGACTTAGGGGGTCATTCCGACCCTGGCGGCCGGCGGCATGTTGGCGGTAACACCGCCAACAGGCTGGCGGTGTTCCGCCAGCAATTCTGACCGTGGCGGAAAAGCCACGGTCATACCGCCGGCCCCTCCACTTTCCCGCCAGGCTTCCGCCTGGCGGGCATAATCCCCAGGGCAGCGGTGCAAGCACCGCTGCCCTGTGGATTATGAGTCCCCGACCGCCAGCCTGTCCGTGGCGGTAAACACCGCCATTGAAAGGCTGGCGGGAAGGGGGCTGGGGGTGCCCCTGGGGGCCCCTGCACCTCCCATGCACTTGGCATGGGCAGTGTAGGAGCCCCCAGGCATAGCCCCATCGCGCATTTCACTGCCCGAATTTCGGGCAGTGAAATGCGCGACGGGTGCTACTGCACCCGCTGCACATCAACATTGCCGCCGGCTCTATTACAAGCCGGCGGCAATGTTGATGTGCCATTTCCGCTGGGCCAGCGGACGGTAACGCTGTTACCGTCCGCTGGCCCAGCGGAAATGTCAGAATAGGGAGGCATGAATACCGCCGGCAATGGCAGTATTCTGTCTCCCCCGGCCTCGGCATTCTGGAGAGAAGACCGCCGAGGTCGGAATGACCACCTTAGTCCTTTAAGTCTCAATCCACCACAGGAGTACACTTCTAAAGCCCCCTAGGACCTCTGAGGAGGCAAGTAGAGACTCACTGGGTGGCATGCTGAGGCCACAGCAGGATCAAGTACAGGTCCAGTTGCCAATTGTCAGGTAGGCAGTTGCAGGAAAAGACCTATTGTAGCTTGTTGTGTTCATGCAGCTTTAACAGGAGGGCAGATTGTGTCCTTTAGAGTCCACTTCTTTGTGCTGCGGTACACAAGGGAAGGCAGAGCCAAACTTCTAAGCTCTTCTCAAGTCTCAGACAGCAGGTTCAGTCATCTTCAGATCATCCACATGTTTAAGAGTGTTCCGAAGTGGGTGACTGTAGGTGCCACATTTATGTCTGACATGAGCTAGTGGGTGAAATGACCCCTGTGGACACCCCAAATAATGGGATAAATGTTCCTGGCACTAACCCTACGCAATCTTTACATTTCCAAGGTGGCCGAAGTCTTTGGCCACACTAAACTTGGGCTCTGAGGGCTAGCGGTGTGTGTGGGGAAAATATCATGGCATTACTGGTGTCCTCCCACATATATCAGTAAAATCCAGTTTTATATCACAGAGACCTGGCTCACCCCCATCTCAGCCCAGAACATCACCACGTCAATACCCTCCAGCTACAAAATGTAACACTGTGACTGCACCAACAGACACGGAGGTGGCATCGCCATCATACACTAGGAATCAATCATTGCACCTTTACCAATGATGAAACCACACTCATCATGGAACACATGAACTTCCAGCTCCACTCCAATGACAACATCACCATCAGAGACACCCTCTCATACAGATCACAAGGAGCAAGAACTGGTCTCAGCGACACCATTACTGAATTCATCACCCCACTCACCATTGAATCTGAGCACTACATCTTCCTGGGAGACCTCAACAACCACATGGGCGACCCCATTGACACAACTCAACTGACCTACTGGGAGACTGGACAACATCAGCCTGAAGCAGCTGGCCACGGGCCCCACGCACAAAGCAGGACACACGCTGGATACCATCTTCCTGGTCAGTAACAAAATCAGCTACAGCCACAGTGCGGAACTCACCTGGTCGGACAACTGCATCGTACACTTCACCCTCGCTGGATCCCCCGCACTGCCCTCATTCACTACAGCACCCCCTCCCATGGCTGGACCAAGGTCATTGAGCAGCAAAGGACCAACACCCTCAGCACCTCACAGCCCAACGTCACTACCAACCTAAATCAAGCAGTACAGAGCTTGAATGACTGGATCATCAGTGCTGTCAACCTGTGTTGGAAAATGGGTTATTGGTAGGGCAGGTAGGTACCTACACCTAGCAACAAGCCACTAACCTCCACCTAGGTACAGTTAGGTCTCAGTAAATTAATCCCAGCTCAACCCTTGGTAGCTTGGCAACGAGCGTCAAGGCTTAACTTAGGAGACAAAGTGTAAAGCATTCAAATATCACAAAACAGTAATTAAATAAAACACAGGAAACAGTTTAAAAATCCAAAACCAATTTATAAAAATAGTTTATATTTTTATCTTTAAAATGACACAAAAACGATTAAAATCGGTTCAGGGGAACCGGAGATAAGAATTTTTAAAGAATTATTACTTTTCTAGCGCTTAGAAACAAAAAGCGCCAATCGGGTCATCTGGTTGCACCTCGACCGGGGCAAAGTCAAACTTTCAGGCCGACCGCGATGGAGCCCTGCTCGGCTACAGGACGCGGGAGGCCTCGGTTAAAAAGTTACCTTCTGACTTAGTCTTTATTTTGAAGTTTTTCTTCACCGGGACGAACCTGCCAGTTGAATCCGACCTCCTGGAGCCCTTGTCCGGATACGCGATGTGGGTTTCCTCGGTGGAGACTTTTACCTTCGGACTTAGTCGTTTTTTCGAGATGAAAATCCTTCGACCGGGGTAAACCTGGATCTTGATCCGACGTCCATGGAGCCCTTCTCGGATACGATGGCTGGGAGGTCCCGGTCAACTTTTTACGTTCGGACTTAGTCTCTTTTTTGGATGTTTTTCTTTACCGGGACGAACCACGAAGTCAGGCCGGGTCGCGGTTGAGGCAAGCCGGCTAGAATTTCCGCGGCGGGTCGGTCCCTCTCTGGAGCTTTTTTCCAAAAATTCTCAAATCTTTTCCAAACTTCTGGGGCTTCACCCAGATGTTCTTTTAAGGTTCTTTTGGGGTCCACAGCTCACCCCATGGGTCCAGAAGTTCTGTGATGGTCCTTGGGGGGGGTGCGGACTTCAACTCCCAGAATGCACCTGGCGCAAACTCCTTTTTGGCCACTGGACAGTGGTCAGCTGGTCGCTTTCTTCAGGAGTTGGTGCAGGGGACTCTGGTTAGCAATTTTTCACCTGTAGCAAACAGGGAGTCCCTCCTTGAACCAGTTGAAGCCAGGCAAAGTCCTTCTTGTGGTGAAGCCCAAGTGTGCAGCTGGTGCAGTCCTTCTGAGTGCAGGTTCCAGGTGCAGGCCAGGGGTCCAGCAGGGCAGTCCTTCTTCTTCTTTAGTTCCTTTCTTGTTGAATTCTGGAGGGGATCTGAGGTGTGGGTGCAGGTTTGCCAGTTTTATCCTTGCTCCTGGGTGAAAAGCAGGGGGGCCCTGGTTCTCCAATCAGGAACAGGGTCGTCCCCCTGCGATGACCACTTCCTGGGAAGTGTGGCAAAAATCCATCCCAGAAGGCAACAGTCTCTAAAAATCCAACATGGATGAATCTGATTTTTGGAGGTTACATCTGGCTGAGCCCACCCACTGGTGTGGCTAAAAATCATAAACACACCCCTCTCCTGCCCTCTCCTAATCTAATCAAGGGGGCACCTAGCTGTCTGGGGTTGCAGGATGTGGGGGTGTTGCTGGGTGCTGCAAATGTCCTTCTCTGCCTTTGAAGACCAGTTTGGCAGCCCTCCCCCTTCCTGCCTCACCATCTGCTGAGGGGAGATTCTCTCCCCCAAGCACATTCCTTTGTGTGAAGCCAGGCCACTTCACACCTCATCAAAGTAGCCTGGCAGAAGCTGCTGCAGGCTGGCCAATCAGAGCACAGCAGCAAAAACAATGCAGAGCTGAAATTGGCAACTTTTTAGGTAAAGTCTAAACTTTTTACCTGAACAAGTTATATTAAATCCCACAACTGGAAGTTGAGGGATTTATTACAACAATTAATTTGATACCAAATTCTTGGTATGTAACATTTAAGGAGACTTTAAAATTTAAAATAAAGTCTGCCCATTCTAGCCTATGAAGGCCATTTACTTCAATGAGGGAAAAACGAATTTGGCGGTTTTTACCTCACCAGGGCTTATAAATCTATTTTTATAAAGTCCCTGCTTATAGTTACATGGCACCCAGCCCTAGGGGCACATAGGGCACACCTTAGGGGTGACTTATATGTAAAAATAAGGTAGTTTAAGACTTTGGAAGTACCTTTAATTCCAAAGTCGAATTTGCATATAACTTTAATTTAAAAGCAGCCAGCAAAGCAGGCCTGCCTTTAAAATGACACTGGGCACCTCAGCAGTGCACCTAGGTGTGCACCACCTATGCTGTGGTCCCTAAACCTACATGCCCTACCATATACTAGGGACTTATAGGTAGGTTAACTTAGCCAATTGTAATTAGCCTAATTTGCATATCCATTTTACTCAGAGCACAGGCCCTGGGACTGGTTAGCAGTACCCAGGGCACCATCAAAGTCAGGAAAACACCAGCAAAAAGAGGAAAATGGGGGCAAAAAGTTATGGGGCCTCTGCAATCAGCCCTGTTTTCTCACACAACCCCCCCCCAGCCCACGCGCCCAGGAGACTCAGCCCAACCCTGGGAGAGTCTTCCTGGCTTGTTAGGCGAGGAAGACAGTGAAGAAAACTGGCTGTCCCTTTGCAGGGCCTACTCTGCCTTATATCCTCCTGTCAGGGTCACTCCCTATGGGTAGTGAAGCCATCCCAACAGTAAAAGGACCCAACACAAACTGAAACTTTCCTCTAGGGGGGTCTTCCTCCTTTCTCTCTGCCAACTTGGGTAGTGAGGTGCCCACCTCCCCTACTCCAAACTTTGCTAGGGCAACACCTAGCTTACCCAAAGAGGTCACCCAACACTTGAGCAACCCCACCATGACCAATAGGGTCAGGGGGCCTACTTTGCTATTGGCCCTGGGGTCTGCCTCCCAGGCCAAGTACAGTGCTGCCAGGAAGGCTAGCACCCAGCAGAGGCTACTGACAGCTGTCAGTACCCAGAACCACACCCTAAGCTCTCCACTGACAGGTGGCTGAGCTGCTTTAGGGGCATCTTTGGGGTCCTGGCACCCCTCTTGCTGTCTAGAGTGGGGGGCTACCACCTCCTGTGGCAGACACCCTCCTTCCACTCTCCCTTCTGTCAGTGCAGGGGCAACACCTTGCATCTGGACAGCTGCCTGACTACTCAGGACTTCCTTGGGGTCAGGTGAGGCCTCACCAGTGCCAACTCTGGGCTCCCCCCCTACTGGGGCAGAAGGCCCTTGGCTCCCTGGAACTCTCTTTAAGAGTGGCCTACCCTTCCTTTTCTTCTTTCCTTTTCTTGGGGACCCCTGTCTCCTAACTGTAGGGACTGACTCCCCAGGACTTTGGGTTGGGGGGGCGCCCTGGGCGACCACCCCATCTGTGACCAGACTCACCTCTGGGAGGTCATTGCCCAGGATACAATCTAGGGGAAGGTCAGCACTGACTACCACCCTAATCCAGTCAAGGATACCCTTCCTCTCTAGGGGCACTATGGCTACAGGTTTGGAGGTGACCTCCCCTGTGGCTATCCTGACTTTCTTTGTCTTTCCTGGGACATACATGTCTGGGGTCACTAACCGGTCACTCACTATAGTGTGACTGGCACAGGTGTCCCTCAGGCCAGTGGTAGGGATCCCATTCACTTGAATGTGGTGGAAGTGCCTACTCCCACCCTCAGGGATCACCAGCTTACCATCTGGTCCTGTCTCCCAGCACAATGCTAGGAGGACTTCATCATCTGAGGAATCCTCCTCTATGGCTACACTGGACAGCCCAGTGCCAACCACCTTCTTTGGACAGGCTGCATCTCCTCTGAAGTGACCTGTCTGCTGACAGTCAAAGCAAGCCCTACTGTCCAAGAGCTTTTTTAACCCTGGGTCTAACTGTCTCTGCTGGTCAGAGTGGGATTTACTCTCCTCCTTCTTAGGGTTCTGGGGTACAGAGGGAGTCTCTGTGGTGGGCTTACCACCTCCCTCCTTAGGTTTTTGGGGACCTGTCCCCCCCTTCTTGGAGTCTCCCCCCTGGGACTTGACAACCACCCTGGTTCTCAACCACTCATCAGCTGCCTCCCCTAGCTCTCTAGGGTTGGTCTGCTTAGAGTCCACTAGATGCTGGCGTAACCTTTCTTGGGTACAATTGGTCAAGATGTGCTCTCTCATGATCAGATTGTATAACCCCTCATAAGTATCTACTTTGTTACCAATAATCCAGCCCTCTAGTGCCTTTAGTGAAATGTCCACAAAGTCAACCCAAGACTGGGTACTGACCTTCTGGGTGTCCCTGAACTTCATTCTATATTGCTCTGGGGTCAGACCAAACTTCTTGGCTAAGCACCTCTTCATACTAGGGTATGAATCTGCCTCCTCCCCCCTTAAGGTCAGAAGCCTATCCCTCCCTGAGTTGGGGACCAACTCCCACAAAAGGGAACCCCAGTATTGAGGCCTAACCCTTCTCATTTGGAGTGCCCTCTCAAAGGCCCCCAGCCACTTATCTATGTCATCCCCCTCTACATAAGCAGGAACCACCCCCTTGGGTAATCTGGGGCAAACTCCCCCACCCATGGACACCTCAGCTTCTTTATCGCTGCTTCCATCTCTTTTCTCTTTGTATGCCCACTTTTTCTTTTCTAGGGCCAGCTTCTCTGCTTCCAAAGCTATGTATGCTAGCTGGGCCTCCAGCTCTTTTTCTCTGATGGATGGGTTCTCTCCTCCTGAAAGGACCCCCTTCCCACCACTAGCTTTGGATCTGCCCCTAGTGACTGTATTTACTGAGGACCGTTCTTCCTCATCCTCACTTGGGCTCAGATGCCTTCCCTCCCGTGAGTGGTTACAGCTAGCATCCTCCCTTCTTTCTCCCTCCTCTGGAGCTTCTTCTGACTCTACCTCTTGGGCCTCAGCCCATGCTGTCAGGGATGTGATCAGGATTTGCTTCCTGAGATCAGTGGTTGCAGGCAACCCTCTTTCAATACACAACCCCCTAAGCTGGACTACTGTCAGTGTGGGTAGGCTAGCCAGATCAAGCTCCATGGTTCCCTAGTTTTGTGTCAACAAAAACTTTTTGCAAAAATTGGAAACAAGAATTTAGAAAAATTACAAAAATTCAATAATTGAAATTAATCCAAATTAAAAATTACAAACAATTTTTGCACTAGGACAATTTAAAGGATTTTAAATTTGTTTTACCTAAAACTGTAACGTGATATTGAACACAAGTACAGGATCCCGTCGCTGCTTCCAATTACGTTGGAAAATGGGTTATTGGTAGGGCAGGTAGGTACCTACACCTAGCAACAAGCCACTAACCTCCACCTAGGTACAGTTAGGTCTCAGCAAATTAATCCCAGCTCAACCCTTGGTAGCTTGGCAACGAGTGTCAAGGCTTAACTTAGGAGACAAAGTGTAAAGCATTCAAATATCACAAAACAGTAATTAAATAAAACACAGGAAACAGTTTAAAAATCCAAAACCAATTTATAAAAATAGTTTATATTTTTATCTTTAAAATGACACAAAAACGATTAAAATCGGTTCAGGGGAACCGGAGATAAGAATTTTTAAAGAATTATTACTTTTCTAGCGCTTAGAAACAAAAAGCGCCAATCGGGTCATCTGGTTGCACCTCGACCGGGGCAAAGTCAAACTTTCAGGCCGACCGCGATGGAGCCCTGCTCGGCTACAGGACGCGGGAGGCCTCGGTTAAAAAGTTACCTTCTGACTTAGTCTTTATTTTGAAGTTTTTCTTCACCGGGACGAACCTGCCAATTGAATCCGACCTCCTGGAGCCCTTGTCCGGATACGCGATGTGGGTTTCCTCGGTGGAGACTTTTACCTTCGGACTTAGTCGTTTTTTCGAGATGAAAATCCTTCGACCGGGGTAAACCTGGATCTTGATCCGACGTCCATGGAGCCCTTCTCAGATACGATGGCTGGGAGGTCCCGGTCAACTTTTTACGTTCGGACTTAGTCTCTTTTTTGGATGTTTTTCTTTACCGGGACGAACCACGAAGTCAGGCCGGGTCGCGGTTGAGGCAAGCCGACTAGAATTTCCGCGGCGGGTCGGTCCCTCTCTGGAGCTTTTTTCCAAAAATTCTCAAATCTTTTCCAAACTTCTGGGGCTTCACCCAGATGTTCTTTAAAGGTTCTTTTGGGGTCCACAGCTCACCCCAAGGGTCCAGAAGTTCTGTGATGGTCCTTGGGGGGGGTGCGGACTTCAACTCCCAGAATGCACCTGGCGCAAACTCCTTTTTGGCCACTGGACAGTGGTCAGCTGGTCGCTTTCTTCAGGAGTTGGTGCAGGGGACTCTGGTTAGCAATTTTTCACCTGTAGCAAACAGGGAGTCCCTCCTTGAACCAGTTGAAGCCAGGCAAAGTCCTTCTTGTGGTGAAGCCCAAGGGTGCAGCTGGTGCAGTCCTTCTGAGTGCAGGTTCCAGGTGCAGGCCAGGGGTCCAGCAGGGCAGTCCTTCTTCTTCTTTAGTTCCTTTCTTGTTGAATTCTGGAGGGGATCTGAGGTGTGGGTGCAGGTTTGCCAGTTTTATCCTTGCTCCTGGGTGAAAAGCAGGGGGGCCCTGGTTCTCCAATCAGGGACAGGGTCGTCCCCCTGTGATGACCACTTCCTGGGAAGTGTGGCAAAAATCCATCCCAGAAGGCAACAGTCTCTAAAAATCCAACATGGATGAATCTGATTTTTGGAGGTTACATCTGGCTGAGCCCACCCACTGGTGTGGCTAAAAATCATAAACACACCCCTCTCCTGCCCTCTCCTAATCTAATCAAGGGGGCACCTAGCTGTCTGGGGTTGCAGGATGTGGGGGTGTTGCTGGGTGCTGCAAATGTCCTTCTCTGCCTTTGAAGACTAGTTTGGCAGCCCTCCCCCTTCCTGCCTCACCATCTGCTGAGGGGAGATTCTCTCCCCCAAGCACATTCCTTTGTGTGAAGCCAGGCCACTTCACACCTCATCAAAGTAGCCTGGCAGAAGCTGCTGCAGGCTGGCCAATCAGAGCACAGCAGCAAAAACAATGCAGAGCTGAAATTGGCAACTTTTTAGGTAAAGTCTAAACTTTTTACCTGAACAAGTTATATTAAATCCAACAACTGGAAGTTGTGGGATTTATTACAACAATTAATTTGATACCAAATTCTTGGTATGTAACATTTAAGGAGACTTTAAAATTTAAAATAAAGTCTGCCCATTCTAGCCTATGAAGGCCATTTACTTCAATGAGGGAAAAACGAATTTGGCTGTTTTTACCTCACCAGGGCTTATAAATCTATTTTTATAAAGTCCCTGCTTATAGTTACATGGCACCCAGCCCTAGGGGCACATAGGGCACACCTTAGGGGTGACTTATATGTAAAAATAAGGTAGTTTAAGACTTTGGAAGTACCTTTAATTCCAAAGTCGAATTTGCATATAACTTTAATTTAAAAGCAGCCAGCAAAGCAGGCCTGCCTTTAAAATGACACTGGGCACCTCAGCGGTGCACCTAGGTGTGCACCACCTATGCTGTGGTCCCTAAACCTACATGCCCTACCATATACTAGGGACTTATAGGTAGGTTAACTTAGCCAATTATAATTAGCCTAATTTGCATATCCATTTTACTCAGAGCACAGGCCCTGGGACTGGTTAGCAGTACCCAGGGCACCATCAAAGTCAGGAAAACACCAGCAAAAAGAGGAAAATGGGGGCAAAAAGTTATGGGGCCTCTGCAATGAGCCCTGTTTTCTCACAACCTGGTCACCCCGACCAAACCAGCCAAGCCCCACAAAACCATCAAAAAGGCCATCTGGAACACTCTGGAACTCAGCAAACTGAAATGCAGGTGCAAACTGGAGAGAAGATGGCACACCAGCAAGAACCACACTGGCCAAGCCACCTTCAAAATAGCCCTCAACGACTACCACTGCTAGATCAAAGCCACAAAAAAGAGGCCCTGGCCCGCTGGATCGAGAACAGCACCAACCAAACCAAGGAACTCTTCACCATCGTCAGACAGTTTGTCTGCCCATCAGCCATCAAAAACTCCATCCTCCCCACAAATACTCTGCGATGCCCTTGCCGACCACTTCTACAACAAGATAGAAAGCCAGAAGCCTGAAAACACACAAAGATCAGACCCCCCTCATCAAGAAGCCCTTTGCAGGCCCCAGTAAGATTCATAACACCTGCCCGATCTCTCTGCTCCATTTCCCGCCGAAGACCTGGAGAAGGCCACCAACCTCCAACTCACTGAACACCTGGAGAGAAAAAACCTGCTAGACCCTCCCAACCAGGCTTCAGAGGCAATCACAGCACTGAGACAGCTCTGATGGCTGCACCAGATGACCTCCATGCCCTGATTGACAGAGGAGAAGCAGCCACCTTGATCCTGCTTGACCTCTCCACCACCTTCATCACCGTCTCCCACCACACACTGATAAATCAACTACGCCAGATTGGGATCACAGACGATGTGCTCAGATGGATGGTATCCTTCCTCATGGAATACACCCAGAGACTCCGCCTCCCCCTCCCTTCACCCACAGGTCAAACACACCATCTGTGGCATCCCCCAATACTCCTCCGTAAGCCCAACACTCTTCATCATCTACATGACACCACTCACAGATATTGTGAGATCATACAACCTCTCCATAATCTCCCATGCTGACGACACGCAGCTCATCCTCTCACTCTCAACAGACCCCACCAAGATGAAGAACACCTTCCACAACTGTATGAAGAATGTATCTGCCTGAATGAAAAGCAACTGCCAGAAGTTCAACACAGACAAAATGGAAGTTATGATGTTTGACAGACAGTCAGCCGTCTGGAACGACTCCTTGTGGTCAGCAGAGCCAGGTCCCAACCCCGCACTGAAAGATCATGCTCATAACCTTTGCATCATTCTCAACAGCAAACTCTCCATTAAAAACACCTGGTCAATGCTGTTTCCTGAGCCTGCTTCCACACACTCTGCATGCTCTGCAAGATCTTTAAGTGGCTCTCCATGGGCTGACAAAGGCAGCGACTCAGCTTCCTGAATGACTCCTGGTGGCCAGCAGAGCTAAGACCCACCCCCACACTGAAAGATCATGCTCACAACCTCTGCATCATTCTCAACAGCAAACTCTCCATTAAAAACACCTGGTCAATGCTGTTTCCTCAGCCTGCTTCCACATACTCTGTATGCTCTGCAAGATTTTTAAGTGGCTCCGGCACGAGGAAGACAGTGATGCAGGCCCTCATCACCAGTTGACTCGACTACTGCAATGCACTCTATGCAGGCACCACCACCAAAGTCACGCAAAGACTCCACACGATCCAGAGCGCAGATGCCAGACTGATCCTCAACCTGCCCAAGAGACCCACCTCCCCCTGCAGCTGTACGGCCTCCATTTGCTCCTGATTCAGAAAAGTTGGCTCTTCAAGCTCTAGACCCATGCCTTCAAAGCTCCCCATAACCAAGGACCTGCCTACGTGAACCACAATCTTCACCTCCACCAAGGGACCAGGATCCTCTTCTTGGCACACATTGCCTTTGCAAAGATACCAAGCATATGCCGCTGCCACGCTGGAGGACACTCCTTCTCCCACCTCGCTGCCAAAGCCTAGAACACTACCCCCCCACCTCCACACTGCAACCTCACTGACCCACTTCAGAAAGAGACTGAAAACCTGGCTTTTCAAATAAACACCTGCAGCAAGCGCCTGAATACCCACTCAGGTTACAAGCTGCGCTACACAAATAACATCTGATTGTTTGATTGATTGATTAGGCAGTCCCTCTGCCCCTTACAAACTTAGAAACAGAAGCCTGATGAAATGAAAGCTGAGCTTCCTGCAACCAGACAGAGGATACACACAAAGGCCCTCATTACAACCCTGGCGGTAAATCGCGCTTACCACCGTGCAGAAGACCGCCAACATACCGCTGCGGCCGTGGAATTCCGCTACAGGTATAACGACCCACAGCTCCGAATCCGCCACAATACAGACACCCACACAATTCCACCACACCAAAGGTCAGTGGTAAACTGGCAATAACAAAACCGACACCATCACGCCAACAAGAATACGCCCACACTATCACGACCCACGAATCAACGTGGCGGTCTTTCAACCGCGGTAAACCATTGGCGGTACACACCGCCATGCTCAAAATACACACACATTTACAAACACAACCACATTGGACAATTAAAGATACACACACCTAATACACATACACACACCACACCTACACACCCACAACACTCTAAAACACACACCCACATTACCCACAAACCCTTACTACCAGAAATTTGAAAGCAGGCCAGAGAGAGACACTACCTAAAATAGCACCAGCATCCACAGACACACAACACCATCACTTACACAACATCCACGCACCTCAAACAACACACACCAACACATCCCCTCACACATCACAACAGACACCACCTCACACATCACCCACACCACATCATGGCACCTCAAAGACACACCAGGTTCTCTGAAGAGGAGCTCAGGGTCATGGTGGAGGAAATCATCCGGGTAGAGCCACAGCTATTCGGATCACAGGTGCAGCAGACATCCATTACAAGGAAGATGGAGCTATGGCGCAGAATTGTCGACAGGGTAAACGCAGTTGGACAGCATCCAAGAACACGGGATGACATCAGGAAGAGGTGGAATGACCTACGGGGGAAGGTGCGTTCCGTGGTATCCAGACACCAGATTGCTGTACAGAGGACTGGCAGTGGACCCCCACCTCCTCCCCCACAACTAACAACATGGGAGGAGCAGGTCTTGGCAATACTGCTACCTGAGGGCCTCGCTGGAGTAGCAGGAGAACTGGACTCTATTAAGGCAAATCTTTACTACCTTATCCCCCCCACCTCACCTGCATGCCATCACATACTCCCACCCTTACCCTCACACCCATCACCCCAACAACCCACAGATACCCCACCAACACAACCCACACATCCCAAAACCAAGCCCTGCATGTAACCCCAATGCATGGACACCCATCACCCAAGCATGTCCATTAGAGAGACTCACTCATGCCCCAAAATTACCAATCACACAAGGACCAAGTCAATAATGCAAGCACAGGAGTAGAGGGTCACTCACCCATTGCACACGATGGCATACACAGATACAATAACTATGTATTTACACCCAACAGGACCCATACCCAACGTCACCGGACAGGAGGTGCCAGACATATCCAGTCCCCCCACAGAAGAGGCCCACAGTGATGACAGCAGCTCTGCACGCCTGGATCAAGATGACCAGTCCGGCCCATCTGGGACCTAGGGACAGTCGGTTCCCCTGCCACTGTCACGAGCCACCACAGAGCCTCCCCCCTCAGGAAACACCAGCACAGCACCCACCCAGCGGGCTCATCCCTCTGTCCCCAGGACACGTCAATCAGCAGTGTGTCCACCACTACAGGGAACCCAGGCAACCCCACTAACACAGGATGATCAGGGACCTGGGAGCAGTGGCACAGGGTTCAGGGGACAGAGGCACAGGATAACAGGGAAAGTGGGAGGACTGCTGTGCGACAGGGGGAGGACAGGCCCAGGGAACCGACACACCACAAGGCACTCTCCAACATCATGGGAGCTTACCATCATTCCCAGGAGACCATGGCAACGGTACTGGCCAAGTTTCAAGACACCCAGAGGCTGCAGGAGGAACACTACCTTGGGATCAGGGAGGACCTGGAGTCCATTAACAACACCCTGGTCACCATTGCAGGGGTGCTGGCAGACCTTCTCAACACCAGGAAGGACACAGTGGCACAACAAGGGGCCCCTGACACTAGCCTGGACGATGAACAACCCTCCACCTCCGCTGGCGCTAGTGGACAGGAGGCACTGCCACAGGAACAACAGGACACCAGCACTCCACCCCCTGCAGATGGAGAACCACCCCGCAAATGGTCCCTGAGATCCAAGAACAAGACAGAGAACATTGCCAAGACCCCCGCCAGGAAACGAGACCCGCCTGAATGTCACCCTTCTGTCCCACTATGTCACCCTGTCCATCCTTAAACTGCCATTGTTCCACTTCCTATGCCCCTTTGGACAATGCACCTGTGAAACAAATAGACTGGACTCTGCCATGGACATGCCCCCACCATCACCCAAGCCCATTTTACAACCCCCTCAACTTATTTGCACAAGAATAAACACACTTCAATCACAAAACAATCTGGAGTCAGTCTGTGCTTTCACAAATGTGTAATTGCAATAACTATGGAATATAGCAATGTCAATTTACTTGTTCACATACCAATGTAATACTGCTGTAGGCCAGCAGTAAACATAGCAGAGGGCACAAAGTGGGACCCAGATCTGTGAAATGGAAAGTCAAAGTGACAAGTCAGGGTCCATACACTGAATGAAAATGACAGACTCATGCTAGCTCAAACAATAGTATGAGATGTGGGAAGCAGTGACATCTTCTTACCTGTGTCTCACTGAAAGTATTGCATGATGATGTTGTTTCGGTTGTCAATATCCTCTTCTTCTGCCTCCTCTCCTTCACTGTCCACAGGTTCCACAGCTGCCACAAGTCCACCATCTGGCCCATCCTCCTGCTGAAAAGGCACCTGGCGTTGCAAAGCCAGGTTGTGCAGCATACAGCAGGCCACGATTATCTGACACACCTTCTTCGGTGAGTAGTATAGGGAGCCACCTGTCAGATGGAGGCACCGGAATCTGGCCTTCAGGAGGCCGAAGGTGCGTTCGATCACCCTCCTAGTTCGCCCATGTCCCTCATTGTAGTGTTCCTCTGCCCTTATCCTGGGATTCCTCACTGGGGTAGGTAGCCATGACAGGTTGGGGTAACCAGAGTCACCTGCAAATGTCGAGGGACAACTGTTAGACACACACTAACCCTTAAGGACAGCCCCATATCCAGACACCTATGTCTACTGTATTGGGACCTTGGCCTCACCTATTAGCCACACACGGTGCCTCAGGAGTTGCCCCATCACATAAGGGATGCTGCTATTTCTCAAAATGTAAGCGTCATGCACAGAGCCAGGATACTTGGCATTCACATGGGAGATGTACAGGTCTGCCAAACACTCCATATGCACATTCATCAAATGGTAGCTCTTCCGGTTTCTGTACACCTGTTCATTCCTGCAGGGGTGTACAAATGCCACATGTGTCCCATCCATGGCACCAATTATGTTGAGGATATGTCCCAGGGCATAGAAATCACCTTTCACTCTGGGCAAATCCTCCCCCTGAGGGAACACGATGTAGCTGCGCATGTGTTTCAGCAGGGCAGACAACACTCTGGACAACAGGTTAGAGAACATTGGCTGGGACATCCCTGATGCCATGGCCACGGTCGTTTGAAAAGACTCACTGGCCAGGAAATGGAGCACAGACAGGACCTGCACTAGAGTATGTGACTAGAATGTGTCTCTCTTCAATTGTCGACAGGTCCACCAGGGTTCTGTACACCGGAGGATGCCGCCATCTCATCACCTGCCCCAGTGGACGTGCCCTATGGAGGAGGAGAGCGGGCAGAGAGTCATCCAACACTGAGGTATCACAATTTGTTATTTGCAGAAACGTTACTAATCCGCAATGTGCCGGTTTCTGTCTATATTCCCGGCCTAGATAGGTGTGACGCAGTTATCATCCATCCCATGTGGCCTCCTGAAATGGTTGCTGCCTGACCTGTAAGGTGGGACAAGGGGATATGAGGTAACTGCGCTGGCGTTGTACACCGTCGCAGTAGGCAGTCGAAGACCGCGGTGCAATTCTGCATTGGTTAACATTGGGCCCTATGGGTCCCAGGAGCCAATGACGATGTACGCCGGCGGTGACGGTACGCACTGCCGTGGACGTGACCGACATTTTCTGTCTGTTCCTTCACTTGATACCTGACCTTCAACAGGAGAGGACCTACTCTGCAAGTGCTGCTGTGACCTGTGTCTGGAAGCGACAATGGCTTGAGTGTCTGTGGAAAGGGCCCCTGCCTTCACTTCGGAGGAGTTGGAGAAACTAGTGGATGGGGTCCTCCCCCAGTACACGCAACTGTACGGTCCTCCAGACAAACAGGTGAGTACACTGTGAGCATGCTGCTTAGGCAATGCCTGTTTTGAGTGGTGTGGATGGAAGATACATGGGGTGGGGGCTGAGGCCTGCATGTGCGGATGGTGAGTGTATGTGCGTCACGGCATGGGTGGGAACTGGTGGTCAATGAGTATGACGGTCCGGTCGGGTGAGTAATTTCCTTTCCCCCTGTACCATTCTTCTAGGTCAGTGCTCACCAGAAGAAGGGTATTTTGCGTGCCATCGGCAAGGACGTCCGGACCCTGGGGGTCTACCACAGACAGAGCAACCACTGCCGTAAAAGATGGGAGGACCTGCACCGCTGGAGCAAGAAGACGGCGGAGGCCCAGCTGGGGATAGCCTCCCAATGTGGGAGGGGTGCCCGTCGCACCATGACCCCCCTGATGTTCCAGATCCTGGCGGTGGCCTATCAGGAGTTGGATGGGCGGTTGAGGGCATCACAGCAGCCACAAGGGGGTGAGTACACTCTCATTCAGCGCATTATGAGGTGTCTGGGTGGGGGAGGTGGGAAGTGGGTTCCCCTAGGCCAGGGCGAACTTGGTAGGCAAGGTCCCTTGTGAGGCAGGCTATGTGGCACCCCAACCCCACCAGTGGTAAGAGCCATCTACACCTAGTCAGGCTCCTGTGACTTCCAGGTGTGCAGCAATTGGTCTTAGGCCTCATACCCCATGGTCAGCTGAAATTTCTAGGAACTGTCAGTGCATGGCGTAGTGCAGAGGGCTGCTCCATGTGTGTTGTGTCCGCCAATGGTAGTGGTGTTGCATGCACTGAACATGTCTTTCTTCTGTCTTCCCCCCCCCTTTTTGTGGTCTCCCTGTTCTTGTGTGCAATAGCATCATCAGACAGAGGAGCAGTGGCACCGGAGCAGGAGGGAGCTGCAACCCACTTGGCCCTCGAGGGTGAAGCAACGAAGCCTGAAGCCACCAGTGGGACGGAGGGCGAGGGGAGCTTCACGGCAGGGACAGGAGCAGACAGCAGTGACAGCGACTCCTCCTCTGATGGGAGCTCCGTTGCGTGGCGGGCACCTCTGTGCCCACTGCATCAACAGGTACAGCGGCCAACCCCCCTACCAGCACCGCCCTCCCAGCAGCCCCTCAGCGTGTGTCCCGTGCCCACTCACACAGGAGTGTGGGCATCTCCTATGCCCCAGGCACCTCGGGCCCTACCCAAGTCAGCCCTGCTGCCCTCATTGAAGAGGCTATTGACCTCCTGAGATCCCTCAGTGTTGGGCAATCTACCGTTGGGAATGCCTCCAGGGTGTAGAGAGGCCTTTGCAGCAAACAAATGCATACCTGGAGGGCATTCATTCTGGGCAGGCAGCCCAACAGAGAGCATTTCAGGCTCTGGCCACAGCACTGATGGCAGCCATTGTCCCTGTGTCCAGCCTCCCCCCTCCAACTTCCTCCACCCAGACCCAATCCCCTGTACCTCAGCCTATCCCAAGCACACCATCAGCCCAGCATGCACACTCATCAACACACAAGAGTGGTTCTGGCAAACATAAGCACCACACATCCTACAGGCACTCACACAAGCACCATCCCCATGCAGACACAGCAACATCCACTGCCTCCACTGTGTCCCCCTCCTCCACGTCCTCCTCCTCCCTCCCTGTCTTGTCTCCACTCACACCTGCATGCACTTCATCCTCAGCCACTACCTCCATCACCAGCACGCCCATCTCCACACACCGCTCACGTGCACTCACCACCCCAACTACCATTCACACATCCCCAGTGTCCTCTCCCAGTGTGTCTGTGAGCCCTCCTCCCAAAGTACACAAACGCAGGCACACACCCACCCAACAGCCATCCACCTCACAACAGCCTCCGGCCCATGCACCTTCACCCAAATTCAGCAGACGTACACCTCCTACAACCACTACCTCTACCTCCACTCCCAAACCCCCCTCCATCTTCCCATCCCAGTGTGTCTAAAAAACTCTTCTTGGCTAAAATTGACCTCTTCCCTACACCCCCCTCATCCTTCCCCTAGGGCCAGGCTTTCCAGGTCCCAGCCCAGCACCTCAGCTACCAAATCCCCAGGCACAGTGGTGCCAGCAACTGCGGGGTCATCGAGTGCGCCACCCATTAGGGCTGCCAGTGTGCCACGTACCGAGGGCAAGGACATTCCGCCACCTGCCAAGGTGAAAAAGGTGCCCACATCCCGGAGGGAGAAGCCGAAACTACCAGCCTCCAATGGCTCAGCAAAAACAAAAGGGGATAGTGGCAAGACAACTGCGGCACCATCAAAGGTGGGGAAGGGCCACAAGCAGAAGAGCAGGTCAGGAGAGGGCATGGTGGCAACGACTGAGGGACCAGTGTCACACTTTCTGTCCACGACCACGCCAACCTGTATGGCAGTGAACACCGCTAGCTGCCCCGCCACCACAACCGCCACCTGCACCGCCACCTGCATCGCCCCCGGCACGTCTACAGCCTCAGTGACAGTCCCCACCCTTCTCCCCCAGTTGGCAGCCATCCGAGGCTGCAGGAGACGTCCTGCTTTGTCCCTCAGCAGGTGCTGACCCATGCACCGCCGCCAGCACCGCCGCCACAGACACCGCCGCAAGCACAGCCACCACAGACACCGCCGCAAGCACCGCCACCGGCCCCGTGGTGTCCTCAGAGACTGGCACCACCGCTGACATGGCTACCATCCCCAGTGGTCAGTCGTCTGAGGCTGGAGGAGAGTTCCTGGACCATGGGCAGCTTCCATGAGGCATAACTTCCATCACTGTTTGCACCTGCAGGTGAAAGGCGAAGCCGCAGCACTGTGGGATATGTCGCTGCCTCCATGGCGTATCATGCTACCTGAACCTCGGCAATCTCGTGGCATGCACACCCAGGTGAGGGAATTGTACTGGCCACACTGCACGTGGAGCACTCTGGGCACCATGCCCCCTCCAGAACCAGTGGAGTATCACATCCACTACCTCAGTCCTTGGCAGGATGAAGCACTCTGGGCACCATGCCCCCTCCAGAACCAGTGGAGTATCACATCCACTACCTCAGTCCTTGGCAGGATGAAGCACTCTGGGCACCAGGCCCCCTCCAGAACCAGTGGAGTATCACATCCACTACTGCAGTCCTTGGCAGGATGAAGCACTCAGGGCACCATGCCCCCTCCAGAACCAGAGGAGTATCACATCCACTACCTCAGTCCTTGGCAGGATGAAGCACTCTGGGCACCACGCCCCCTCCAGAACCTTCGGAGTATCACATCCACTACCTCAGTCCTTGGCAGGATGAAGCACTCTGGGCACCAGGCCCCCTCCAGAACCAGTGGAGACTGTTATCCACTTGAGAGACTGTGGCTTTGCACTCCCCAGGATAAAGCAGTGGGCAAACCACCCACTGGAGAGACTTGAGAGACTGTGGCTTTGCACTCCCCAGGATAAGGCAGCGGGCAAACCACCCACTGGAGAGACTTGAGAGACTGTGGCTTTGCACTCCCCAGGATACAGCAGTGGGCATGGAGCCCCCTCGTGCAGATGTGGCGTTGTGCGTTCATCAGGCTGAGGTGCCCCCCCCCCGAGGTGCCTGTGTATTTTCGATCTGATGCCCCAGCAGTGTTCTCTCCATTTCGAGTCAGGTATCATGTGTGGGCTTCGCCCATGCATTTTGGGCCCAGTGGTCCACGGACAATGATTGGTACACTATCTGGACTTGTGTAGTTGGTGTACATATTTGTACATACTGAATTTTGACTTTTGACTAATGGATTTTTCATGATTACAATCGTTACAATCATTTCCTTTTGTCCTTGCGTTCTTCCAGGGGGCAGGGATGTGTATATGTAATGTTGCTGCATGTATTTGTGTGTATGTTGTTGTGTGTGAGGGTGGGGGTGTTGCATGTTGTGTGTGTGTGTCACTCTCTTCCTCCCCCTCCCCTGTGTTTTAGGTGCAGTACTCACCGTAGTTGCCGCCGCCGCCGTTCATACTCCTGGTAGAAGAGGAGGTAAACCAACATAGGTAACACCTGAAGTTCGGGCTCCATGGCGTCCTGGTTCCTAGTTGGGTGTCGAGAGGTGAGTGGTGTCCCTTCTTTGTACTGTTTCCGCCGTGCTTTTGATAGCGTTGGTTCCGCCCCGGAAAAGGTGGCGGATAGGCCTCTTGTAATACAGTGGGCGGTACTTTGTCTTCCGCCTGTCTGTTGGCGGTTACCACCGCAGTGTTTGTTTCTACCGCAGTGGCCATCGGAGTGTTAAAGTGGCTGTCTATGCTGGTGGTTTCCGCCACAGTCGTGATCCCATTTTTTCCGCAGGCCTGTTTGCGGTATTACCGCCGCTTTAACTCCGACCGCCAGGGTTGTTATGAGGGCCAAAGTCTTTTGGCATTCTGTTTCACTTCTTTGAAGGGCACCCCAAATGTCATATGTAAATACAGCAGACCTGTCAAACAGATTGTGACACTTTAATGTCAAAGACAGTCTCAATGTTATTAGGCCCTGACCTTCTGGCAGGACAAAAGGAGGGCCCTGCTTAAGTGACTGACAGACAAGGTCTGTTTGGAGTGCGTCCCAAGTGCCATTTAAAAAAATACCTTCAGATCTGTCAAGCAGATCGTGAGTTTCAGACAGGACTTGCCACTCTAATGTCAAAGAGGATGCTCACAGCTCCACTCCGGTGGTTGCTCTAAACCAGTTCTGTGGAAGCTCTATCTGCTGGAGTTGGAGTCTGGCTGACTAGAAGTACAAAAGGGGAGGCAGGCCAGATACAAGGTACATCTGCCTATGACAGGTGAGGCCCCTTTGGAGTGTACCAAGGTTCTAAGCACAGCACCCAGGCCATCCTGTCAAGGAGAGGACAACTCCTCCCCAACCACATGGCCAATTTTCCTTATCCCAGGAGCAGTTCACACCTCATTACAGGGGGATCCATCAAACGGCTAGGTAACAGTTAAAAACTTTGAGTAATGCATCCAGAGGCTATAGACAGGTAAAAGTACCTTTCTGTAATAGACAAAGTTTGACTTTACTATTAATTGGGTTAGCTATTCAAAAAAGTGAGTCCTTGTAATATTTCCCTAACTGCTTCCTAGGAGGAGATAACATTTATTAAACTTAGGGCCATATTTATACTTTTCGACGCACAACTGCGCCAACGCAGTTGTGCGTCAAAAAATTTAATGCCGGCTAACGCCATTCTGAAGCGCCATGCGGGCGCCGTATTTATTTAAAGACGTTAGCCGGCGTTAGCCGGCGGAGCTGCCTGGTGTGCGTCAAAAAAAATTACTTACACCAGGCAGCGCCGGCGTAGGGGAAAATGGAGCTTGGGCGTCAGAAAATGGGGCAAGTCAGGCTGAGGCAAATTTTTCGCCTCAACCCGATTTGCGCTATTTATTTTTACTCCCAACCCCCATTGAAATGACTCCTGTCGTAGCAAAGACAGGAGTCATGCCCCCTTGCCCAATGGCCATGCCCAAGGGACTTTTGTCCCCTGGGCATGGTCATTGGGCATAGTGGCATGTAGGGGGGCACAAATCAGGCCCCCCTATGCCAAAAAAAAATACTTACCTGAACCCTGAACTTACCTTAATGTCTCAGGGGTGGGTCCCTCCATCCTTGGGTGTCCTCCTGGGGTGGGCAAGGGTGGCAGGGGGTGTCCCTGGGGGCATGGGAGGGCACCTCTGGGCTCCTTCCGAGCCCACAGGTCCCTTAACGCCTGCCCTGACCAGGAGTTAAAAAATGACGCTAACGCGGCTAGATGTCATTTTTTTTGACCCGCCCACTCCCGGGCGTCATTTTTGCCCGGGAGTGTAAATACGGCGCACAGGCCTGGGAGTCATTTTTTAGACGGGAACGCCTACCTTGCATATTATTAACGCAAGGTAGGTGTCCACGCAAAAAAATTACGCAAACTCCAAGATCTTTGGCGCTAGACGGGTCTAACGCCAAAGTATAAATATGGAGTTAGTTTTGCGTCGGAATTGCGTAAAAAAAAAGACGCAATTCCGGCGCAAACAGAGTATAAATATGCCCCTTAATATTGTATCCCAATGCTTTCCTATCGAACACAGTGGAAAAAGCTTTGATGCTCTCCTCACTTAAGGCATGTTTTACATTGACCTTTACATGTCATATGTTTAAATATCATCCAATATGCCTTAATGGGCAATAATATTACACAAAAATTGTTCTGTCAAATTTACCTTGTATACCTCATAAGGAGTCACATCCCGAGTGAGAACTGGAAGAAGTGGGCAGCTTCTCCAAACTGTCTCTGGCATTTGAATCTATAGTTTAGGCAGTTGTACAAAAATATTCTTCTTTTTGTATTGTACACTAGTTGGCGCACTGCACCAGCGCCCTTGTAGTAACCATGGAACACTTCTCAATAAGTTCAATATTGCTGTGAACAACTTCTATGAGTTTAATTGTGCTCTAAACTGCTATTATTTTATTTAATCGCTCCTGTGTGTATATGTTGTGTGAAGGAGATATTCAATTGCTTTCTTCACACATACAAATTGAATCTGACAGAGCTATTTATTGTGCAAGATCATATGTTGCCTAGCTCTTGAGGAATACAGGGTTAATTCAAAGTTTACAGCCTTAATGGGCAGTAAGACTTAATTAGGGGGAACCTGTAAATATGTAAAAGAAAGTTTTTAGTCCTGTAAAAAAGGATTACTTTGACAAGTCGAATTTGCAGTTTAAACTTCCACACTGTGCTACACATGGCAAGCCTACAGTCATGTTTGCCTTGTCTTTTCATTGAGTGGCACAATGTGTGCTGCAGCCCACTGGTGACATTTAACTTAGAGGCCTTGAGTACACTTTATGCACCATACGCTAGGGACCTATAGGAACGGTAAATATGGCAATCAGGAGAATCTCAATTTTATAGTGTTGAAAGGAGGTGCATAAACACTTTGGCCCCCATTATGACCGTGGCAGTCACCGACCGCCTCAACATTACGACTGTGGTGAAAGTGTCACAGTCGGACCGCTGACTTCTCCAGGTTGCCGCCAGGCGAGAGGCTGGCTGTCTCGGTAGCTGTAATTCTCCAGGATTACGAGTCCACATTCGACCAGCCTTTGCATGCGGTAGCCCCACCATGCAAAGGCTGGTGGAAAGGGGGTGCCAGGGGCCGCTTGGGGACCCCTGCACTGCCCATGCAGTTGGCATGGGCAGTGCAGGGCCCCCCATGGACAGCCCCGTCATGCTTTCCAGTGCCCGAATTACAGGCAGTGGAAAGCATGACAGGTGCTGCTGCACTCGTCGCACCGCCATAGTCACCGCAGGGCTGCGGGGCGGAAACGCTGTTTCCACCCAACGGCTCTGCAGTGAACTCTTTATCGGGATGGCGATGTTCGGGCTGCACAGGAACGAGTTTGGCAGGTGGCAAACTCGTAATGGGGGCCTTTATCTCTGGTTTATCTATGTCTGGTGCACAGGGATCAATTGCCACACAAAATAGGGTTCAGCAAAAACGCCCCAAAAAATTGAAGTGACCGTGCATAAAGGAAAATGTTCCTCCAAATAGTATGCTGGGCAAATTCTTTCTCTGTAATTCTTAAAAAAACAATCAACAAGTGAAAAGTGTTCCATTCAAAGAAATGTGGACAATTTATTATTTTTCTGTGACAGATTTTGGACCTCATTACAACCCTGGCGGTCGGCGTAGAAGTGGCGGTAATACCGTAAACAGACTGGCAGAAAAAAATGACATTACAAGCATGGCGGTCGGAGTGTAGAAGTGGTGGTTTGGCATGGCGGTAACCACCATGCTTGTAATGTCATTTTTTTCCTGCCAGCCTGTTTGCGGTATTACCGCCACTTCTACGCCGACCACCAGGGTTGTAATGAGGTCCAAAATCTGTCACAGAAAAATAATAAATTGTCCACATTTCCGTAATACCGCAAACAGGCTGGCAGAAAAAAAGTGACATTACAAGCATGGCGGTTACCGCCATGCCAAACCGCCACTTCTACACTCCGACCGCCAGGGTGGTAACGACCGCTGGGCTGGATACTTCAGTCTCCAGCCCGGCGGCCGTTACTAGACCGCCGGCGGTTTCACGACCCTGCATACCGCCATGGACTTTGTGGGGTTCGGTACCGCCACACAATCCATGGCGGTAGGCACTATCAGTGCCAGGGAATTCCCTCACCCCGCCACCCCCCTCCCCTTCCCCAGAGTCCACCCCCCAAACCTATGACCCCCCTACCACTCCCCAAAGGTGGCAGGACCCCCCTCCCCAACCCCCCCAAATTAACACACACACACCCCCCACCCCCAACACGCACACTCACACAACTACTACACATAGAAGTAGACATACTCGCACACATACACACAGACATATGCGCACACATTTCCCATACACACAACACACCCCCCACATGCATACACGCACTCATACACCCCCTCTACACACTCACACGCACACCCCATGCACCCACACATCACACAGCACCCCCCCACACCCCTCCCCTAACGGACGATCACCTTACCTTGTCCGGTGATCCTCCGGGAGGGAACAGGATCCATGGGGGCTGCTCCGCCGACAGCTCCCAGACACCAGAATACGCCACACCGAAAAGGCCATAGAGCCATTTTTTGCACGGGAACGCCTACCTTGCATCTTATTAAGGCAAGGTAGGTCTCCACTTTCAAAAAATGACTTCTGATGGATACAACTACCTGTGGATTCCTCACCTCATGAATACTCCCATGGCGCCAGCATTCGACGGAAATCTTCTTACTAGTCTCTGCACGTCGACGAGGACGTCACTGTCTCGCACGCGACGCCGTCTGATGTCATACAGGCAATAAGAGGTCCTCGACGACGTGCGGACGTCAGTTCCCTTTTTTCCGTGCATTCGAAACGGTTATCTTCGAGGGAGCAACTGTTACTCTTGCGGTTACAGTGTATATCTTGCTGCGTACTCTTTCTCTGTGGAAATAATGTCGCAGAGAAAGTCTGGATTTAAGCCTTGTCGTGAGTGTGGAGGCAAGATGTCGGTGACGGATCCTCATTCCGATTGCCTTTGGTGTTTGAGCTCCGACCACGACGTCTCGACTTGTGATTCGTGTCAGCACATGAATCCGAAGGCCATTAAAGAACGCGAGGCGAAGCTGTTTATGGCCAAGTCAAAGGAGAAGCATCACAAGAAAAAGTCTTCTCCAAGACATCGGCGTCATCGAGACTCCCGGCGCCGTAGAGAATCTCGGCGTCATTCAAGGGAGGCTCGTTCCAGGTCTCCGGATCGGCGCCGGAGGACATGGGAGGTCAGCCCCACGGTGACGCCGCATCCTTCGACGCCGTTGCTCTCTCCGACGTCTCCAACTTCGCCTGGACAGGCGTCGGTGATTGAGGTATTGGAGCCTCATGTGTTTTCTCCGGCGCAGACGCCGAGGCCGGCGTCGGGGTCGCCTCCGAGTCAGGCACCCCAGTATCCGGCTTTTCCCACCCCTGGAGCCGATAGTTCCGCATTCTTGAATGCGATGTATGCCATCTTCCAACAGATGGCTCCAGGGGGTGCTCCGGCTGGGCCTTTGGCCTTTTCTTTGGGTGATCCTGCGCCTCTTCGGCCGGCACCCTTTATGCCCTTTCTCCCGTTTGGGAACGTGGGCTCGGCGCCAGTGTCGGCGCCGGTGGCCGCTCCGATGGCTTCGGAGGGATTGGCCCCAAGGATTTCCATCCCGTCGACGTCGAGATTTCGGCCTGTGACTCCGGTGGGTCCATCCGTTTCATCTGCTCTTCAGTCGGCGCCGATCTCCGACTTCGGCGGAGGTGTTGTCGACTCCGCGGATTGAGCAACGACTGCATTCAAGGAGGCGTGCTCTCCGGGTACTAGAGGAGCAGGAGTACCAACGAGCCCTAGAGGAAGGAGAGCTAGAGGACTCGGGTGATGGGCTGCGTGGACTGGAGTCGGCCAGTGGGCTGGACACTTCCCCTGAGTGGGACCTTTCGTCCCCGGGGGAATATACCGAGGAAGCTGCTTCCTTTCATACAGTGGTACGGAAGGCAGCTAGTTTTTTGGACCTGCCTTTGCCGGTGATGGAGGCGAAACAAAACCTTTTGACAGAGGTGTTGCATCCGGCCTCAGCCGCGGCGGAGCCTCTATTACCTTTTAATGACGCTCTGCTGGATCCGGTTTTAGAGGTGTGGAAGAAGCCGGCATCTTCCCCAGCAGTTCACAGAGCCGTGGCCAGGAGGTATCGGACGGCTCCAACTGATCCTGGTTTCCTATCTAGGCACCCTACGCCGGAGAGCTTGGTTGTGCAGGCCTCCTGTTCGTCCAAGTCAGCGCCTGGTTCTTTCCCGACGGTGCCTGGGGACAGAGACTCAAAAAAGCTAGAGGCGCAGTCGAAGAAGATTTTTTCGTCCTGCAGTCTGGCGTTAAAAGCCACTAATGCGACCTGTATCCTGGGGAGGTATATTCATGCTCTGATGGATGACATCTCCTCTTCGTTTACAGAGCTTCCCCAGGGTCTTTTGGATCTTGTCTCTGATGCCCAGGCTGCTGCGACCCAAATTATCCAGACGGGACTGGATACCACCGACTCGGTAGCCAGAGCAATGGGCACAACTGTGGTGGAAAGGAGACAGGCCTGGCTCCGTAACTCGGGCTTTTCGGCAGATGTACAGTCCACATTGTTGGATCTCCCGTTTGATGGGGACAAACTGTTTGGGGCTAAGGCTGATTCGGCCTTGGAACGTTTTAAGGAGAGCAGGGCCACGGCTAAGTCGTTGGGACTCCAAGCTCCTTCTTCCACGGCCTCTTCCAGATTCTTCAGGAGGTTTCGTGGATTTGGGCGTGGCTCTTCCTCCTCTTCCTTTCGGGGAAGATATCAGCAACCTGCCTCTTCCCATCCCTATAGATCTTTTAGGGGGAGGGGTAGGGTCCGCACCAGGGGAGCCTCTCAGCAGCACTCTGCCTCTTCCTCATCCTCTGGCGGGGTGCAGCAGGGGAAGCAGCCTTAGGCTTCCACCATTTCCCACTCACTCCTCTCCTGTAGGGGGAAGATTACAGCATTTTCTCACCAAATGGGAGACTGTTACGTCGGACACTTGGGTTCTCAGTGTTGTGGGAAAAGGCTACACCCTTCCCTTTCGGGAGTTTCCGCCCCTCATCCCGCCCCGCCCTTCGTATTGTTCACAAGAACACCTCCTGTTGCTAGAACAGGAGGTAGAAGTCCTCCTTTTAAAGGGCGCGGTGGAGTTGGTCCCGGAGCAGGAAAGGGGTCAAGGAGTTTACTCAAGGTATTTCCTGATTCCCAAGAAGGATGGTCGTTTGAGACCAATTCTGGACCTGAGGATCTTGAATTGGTTCCTCAAGCAGGAAAAGTTCAAGATGCTGACCCTAGCACAGGTGCTTTTGGCGTTGAACATGGAAGACTGGATGGTGTCTGTCGACTTGCAGGATGCTTACTTTCATATCCCGATACTCAAGTCACACAGGAAGTATCTCCGGTTTGTGGTGGGATCGCAACACTACCAGTTTGCGGTCCTTCCGTTTGGTCTTACTTCAGCACCTCGAGTCTTCACGAAGGTGATGTCGGTGGTTGCGGCAGAGCTCAGAAGGAAGGGGATAGCAGTATTCCCTTACTTGGACGATTGGTTGATCAAAGCCAAGTCCCCGGAGCTTGTGTTGCGTCATCTGCAGTCAACAACCCAGTTGTTGTTCGACCTGGGCTTTTCGGTGAACGAGCCCAAATCTCACCTGGAGCCCTCTCAGCGCCTCCTGTTCATAGGGGCAGTACTGGATACGACATTGGGTCGGGCCTTTCCTCCGCCTCAGCGGATTCAAGATATTCAGGATTTGGTTCCAATGTTTCGAAATGGAGCGGTAGTTCCAGTCCTCAAGGTCCTTCGTCTGCTCGGTCTTTTTGCCTCCTGCATTCTGTTGGTCACGCATGCTCGCTGGCACATGAGGGCTCTTCAGTGGTGCCTCCGAAGGCAGTGGTCTCAACACAGAGGGGATCTAGAGGGTACTGTCAAGATCTCCAGAGATGCTGCTGTGGATTTGAAGTGGTGGATTGCAAGCAACAATCTTTCACAAGGAAAACCGTTCCAGCAGTCGCCACCAGTGGCCACAGTCATAACGGATGCTTCCACTCTAGGGTGGGGAGCTCATCTGGGGGATCTGGAGATCAAAGGTCTTTGGTCTCCAGAGGAACAGATTTTTCACATCAATCTGTTAGAGTTACGGGCTGTACGTCTGGCTCTCAAGGCCTTCCTCCCTTCCCTTCGTGGTCAGTCGGTACAGGTCCTAACGGACAATACTACCACGATGTGGTACATAAACAAGCAGGGAGGAGTGGGGTCGTACCTTCTCTGCAGAGAAGCTCTTCGACTATGGTCCTGGGCAAAGGACCATCGGATTTGCTTGATAGCAAACCATCTGGCCGGAGTCTTGAACGTGCGTGCGGACAGTCTCAGTCGCCACTTCTCGGCAGACCACGAGTGGCGTCTCCATCCAGATCAAGTCCGTTTAATCTTCCAGAAGTGGGGGTTTCCTCGGGTAGATCTGTTCGCCACTCGAGAGAACGCGCATTGTCCGTTGTTCTGCAGCCTTCAGTATCCGATGCAGGAAGCGTTGGGGGACGCGTTTCAAATGACCTGGTGCGGCCAGTTGCTTTACGCGTTTCCTCCCATACCCTTGATTCCTCGAGTATTGAGGAAGATTCGCCAAGACCGGGCTCTAGTAATCGTAATAGCTCCGGATTGGCCAAGGAGGGTGTGGTACTCCGACCTTCTCCAACTCTCAACGTGCCCGCCGCTCCGTCTCCCTTTCAGGGCAGACCTCCTCTCGCAGTCGCAGGGGCAGGTTCTACACCCCAACCTCCAGAGTCTGCACCTACATGCCTGGAGATTGAACGGGGCAACCTGAGTTCCTTCTCTCTCCCGCCTGAGGTAGTGGATGTTATATTAGCGGCCAGGCGACACTCCACTAAATCTATCTACGCTAATAGGTGGTCTAAATTTGTTGCGTGGTGTGGAGAGAGGCAGATTGATCCTTTACAAGCTCATCTATCGGACGTTTTGTCTTTTGCTCTATCTCTGGCGCAGAAAGGTTGTGCAGTGGCTACCATTAAAGGTTATTTATCGGCCTTGTCAGCCTTCATATGTCTTCCAGACCAACCATCTTTATTTAAATCCCCTATTGTTATCAGATTCTTGAAAGGTCTTCTAAATCAATATCCTCCAAAGCCATTCGTTATGCCGCAATGGGATTTGTCCTTAGTCCTGACTTTCCTTATGGGGTCCCCTTTTGAACCTATGCATTCTTGCCCCTTGAGGTATTTGTTTTTAAAAACAGTCTTCCTGATAGCTATAACATCAGCAAGGAGAGTGAGTGAGTTGCAGGCCTTATCAGTAAAACCCCCTTATACAACGTTTTATGGGGATAAGATAAGGTGGTGTTGAGGACCAAGGCTGCTTTCCTCCCGAAGGTTGTTTCACCCTTCCATTTGGCTCAGGCAATTACTTTGTCCACGTTCTATCCTCCGCCTCATCCTTCCAAAGAGGAAGAAAGACTGCACCGTTTGGACCCAAAGAGAGCGTTGAGCTTCTTTATCGATAGAACAAAGGATTTCAGGCTGGAGGATCAGCTGTTTATTGGATACGTGGGCAAGAGGAGAGGAAAGGCAGTCCACAAGAGAACACTATCCAGGTGGGTTGTTCTTTGCATTAAAATATGTTACTCTTTGGCAAAGAAGGATCCTCCTGAGGGCATTAGAGCTCATTCCACCAGAGCTAAGTCGGCCACTTCGGCCTTAGCCAGAGGTGTTCCTGTGGTCGACATCTGCAAGGCCGCAACTTGGTCGTCCCTTCACACTTTTGCAAAACATTACTGTTTAGATTCTGAGGTTAGAAGGGACGGCCATTTTGCACGGTCAGTGCTGCAGGATTTCTTGGTTTGACCATTTAGGCACCCACCGCCGGGCGTGGTACTGCTTTGGGACTCTATTCATGAGGTGAGGAATCCACAGGTAGTTGTATCCATCAGAAGAACGAGTTACTTACCTTCGGTAACGACTTTTCTGGTGGATACATTAGCTACCTGTGGATTCCTCACGGTCCCACCCGCCTCCCCGTTGCCTTTATGGTCTTGCCAAGTAATCCTTGAGTGCGCTCCTCTTGATCTTTGAGGGTGCAATAGATGTATATATATAATATATTTATATATATATAGGTATATGTGTATATATCTTTATGTATATACTTGGTGTGTGTATATATTTTAAAAGAAAGAGTTTTATATATATATATATATATATATATATGTACATAAAAAGATTTACAGTTATTCATACAATGTGGTGTATTTTTACAATATAATGGATGTTGCTTTGTTCTTTCATTGCATTGCCTGGTTGTTCTCATGCACGTAAAAAATGATTGGTACTGACGTCCGCACGTCGTCGAGGACCTCTTATTGCCTGTATGACGTCAGACGGCGTCGCGTGCGAGACAGTGACGTCCTCGTCGACGTGCAGAGACTAGTAAGAAGATTTCCGTCGAATGCTGGCGCCATGGGAGTATTCATGAGGTGAGGAATCCACAGGTAGCTAATGTATCCACCAGAAAAGTCGTTACCGAAGGTAAGTAACTCGTTCTTTAACTCCATAAATTTGGCGCTAGAGGGGTCTAGCACCAAAGAATAAATATGGAGTTCGTTTTGCACTGAATTAGAGTAAAAACAAGGCCAGTATTTATAGTTTTTTAGCACCACATTTGCACCGCTCTTTGACGCAAAAGCGGCGCAAACTTACAAAATACCACTTTGGCGTCAAAATCGGACGCACATGCAGCACAAAAAAAGTATAAATATGGGCCCAAATGGCACTAATTCGGTGCAAACAGAGTATAAATATATAAATTGCAATTGAGTCCCAACACTAAGGATGATTTTATAGAAGAATAGTGTAGGAGTGATAACTAGGACACTGAGCATTGCCACAGAGATGGGTGTTATGAGTGTAGCTCACTATGGCACATTTTTATACTTCAGCGTTGTGCAGCAAATGTACAAAATTACGCACTCTGGTGAGCCTACAAGGAACACCATGTGTATTTGTGTGCGTTCATCATTGATTATTTCAAGATGGGTGGTTCACAATATTCCTTTGATGTTATATGAATGGGTGCATGGGATGGTAGATTAACAGGTTTCAGGGAGCTATGGGGATTTCATAGTTGCAAACTGTGGAGAAAGACTAAAGTAGGGAGAATACTTTAGAAGACATTTTAAAAAGAGGCGACAAAAGTGTCAGCCCCTCTTTAAGAGGAGCTGTTGGTAATGATCTCTCAGGGAGGATCTGATGAAGGCTTAGTTTGAGCTGGGTGAGTTGGTGCCTCACAACCCAGTCTTGGAGAAATCCTAAATTGACACTGGTGTAAGTAAACTTTAGGGATACAAACTAGACTCTGCTGGCTGCTAGACTAGAGAAGATTACCAAGGTGCTACAGAAGAAAACAGTACAATATGATCCACTTATTGGCAAGAAAAATAAGCCATTCCAAGCAAATACATGAGTAGCTGTTAATGTGGCATTGGGTGGCAATGACCTGAATAATTCTGGAGGACTGTGGAAGCCAGATGCAGGAAAGGTACTCGTGTCCATACATTGAAGGAACATTTGTTAGGTTATACATCTGACATGCGGACGGATTTGTTGATGGGTCAAGGGAGCTTTCTGCAGGCAGGGAATCCAGTGCTCTGTATGCAATTAAAGAAATGTACTAGCAGGTTCGCAGTGAAAATGTCTGTAAAAGCATGGTCGCAAGCCTGTTTTCAATTTGTCTATGAGAACTTACGCACTGCTTAGCAGCCGTGATGTACCTTTTATATTTTGGCATGAGAGAATAATGGGCCTGATGTACTGTTATTCCATTAGCAAAACGTAGACTAAAACAGTGCATCAACATTTTGGAAATAGAATAGTATTTTCTGAACAGGCCTCTGTACTAATAGGCCCGTTCACTAATACCGATTCGCAAGGGAGCAAATAATGATCTGTCTTATATTCATTAGGCAGGTCACAACTTGCAACCCTGTATTTGGCTGAAATCACAGCCATGGTGGCCTGCCACGTACGTATGATTGCATTTCAACATGTACAGCACGTTTTTTAAATATTGAGGGCCACGTTTATTCTTTTTGACGCAAAACTGAGCTAACGCAGTTTTGCGCCAAAAATTGTAACGTTGGCTAATGCCATTTCTTAATGCCACCCATGCATCCAATTTAAAAGTTGACGCACGGGTCAGTGTCATTTTTTCTAACACTAACCATTGCGCCTTGTCATAAGGCAAAATGACGGTAACGCTGGAAAAATTACTCTAATCCGGTTTGCGACACAGAAAAATGTCGCAAAACGGATCTGTGCTATTTTTCACTGCTATAGCATCAAAAAGTGACACAAACACAGCAAACAGTGATAAGGAGCCCCAAAGTGGATCCCAGAAGCCAGGGGAGACCCCAGGGAGACCTCAATCAACCAGGAACCAGCCAGGAGGACACAGACAAGACCCAGGGGAGAAACAAGAAGAAGAGGAAGTCTCACTTCAGTGCAGAGGAGCATGAACGTCTGACCAGAGAGGTGATGGAGCATCAGCATCAATTATTCATCACCTCTAAATTGCCAATTGGGAGGAGAGAGGCAATTTGCCAACAAACTGTGGACAAGATTAACAGTGTGGCAGAGGTCAGGAGAACTGTCACCGAGTGTGAGAAACGCTGGCATGACTGCCAGCGCAGGATAAAGGGGAAAATGGCAAGGAACAGGAAGGCAGCACTGCAGACCGGAGGTGGAAGTCCAGCACTGCAAGAGGACCTGGACGAGATGATTGCAGCCATCATCCCGGAGGAGTTCATCACAGGAATCGCAGGACAGAACAGCACAGACTACTAGGAAACAACACATATGCAGGGTAAGTTGTATGGGGGACACAAATGCCTGAATGTCAAGTGCAAGAAGGGGGAGGCACATACCTACTACACAATGCATGTCAACCCTGTAAATCAGGCAGTGGAGAGGGCAGGGTGGCATGACACGGGACTCCCTGCACTGCCCATGCAAGGTGCATGGGCTGTGCATGGGCATCCAGGGGCACAGCACAACACAACATCAACAACCTTTGCATGGGGGTTCACCACCATTCCAAGGCTGCTGGAAATGCTGAAGCAGACCAGAAGGGTAGGGAAGAACGTAAAACTGGGCTGCTGTCACAGGACAGCTGGTATTGTCAGAATGTAAGGTAGGGGACAATGCCCAGTCTCAGGCCATTGGGTCAAGCCGCATTTACCATTGACAACACTTGCCACTACTACCTGTGCTGTGTGCACTGGTCAATTAGGAAATGGCAGTTAGGTGCCCATGGCACAAACACACCCAAAATGAGGGATCAGTATGACTACGTGATCAATCCCCATCAATCCCTATCCAACTCCTGTCAACTGCTCATTTCCATAGACTCAATAAACATCAGGCACTGTAACATACATAACGAAGCACACAGCAGTAATCTCATACCAATGCTGCCCATTCCAGGGACTACCCCTGTGACTGCGTCACAATAGCTGCAATGCCACCATCTCTGGTGTCATCATGCCAAGACAACTGCATTGAGGGGGAGAACATATGTGTGTAGCTAGGAAAACACATCCGCACAGTCATAAGAGGAAATGGAAGTCTGCCATGGCCCATCAGTGCAATGTAATGTAGCACACATACGCAAACATCAACATGAGAAACTACCAATGGGGACACCTGTATTGTTTTATGGAAATGCAATAGATGGTAGAGTGGTAGGTCTCAGCACCATATAGGTGTATGTGAAAAATGATAGACTGGAACAGAGCCAAATTTGTATGTGTGGTGCATGTGGTGTCAGCACACCAACAACCATTTCAAGGTCTCACCATGCTAATGGTAGCAGAGGGAGGGTTGATTAGGGCAAGAAGGTGGTAAGACACATTTGGACAGAAATCACACCTAGAAGATGTGACGCAGACAAATCCCCTAACTGCCCACACTACATGTGATATGCAGGTGGGGCATAGGCCTGAGAGACTGTAAACATTAGTGACAGGAACAATGAATGGAAACCCAGCTTACAACGTACCACCAATAGGAAGTCAGTGACGTCACATTACAACTGCCACAACACAGACACACTAATTGTACAATATCTCATTGCAGAGGACGATGGCTCTCCTGTGGATCTGTCTGTCCTGGACTACCCTGATGACATGGATGACCAGCTGACAACCATCAGCCAGGAAACCCTCCAAAATGTCCTGGGAACCCTCCAGACACCACCTCCAGTCGCAAGGAGGAGCACACATGTAGCAGCCATCCCAGAGGGCCCACCTACCACCCCAATTATATGACCTGCCAGCTCAAACACAGCTGAGGACTCTTATGGCACTGGAACAATCTTTGAGAGGACAGTTGTGGGCATACAGCGGGAGCTGGCCAAGGAGGTGCGGGTGGTGATGCAAACTATGGCAGCCAGCCTTGAGGGGATACACTAGTGCATGATGACATCCTCAGAACAGTCAGCAGCCATACAACTCACCCAATCACAACTGCAAGGAGTCCAACACCTGCCCTCCAAATCTTGCATCTGCATGCATGACAACAAGCTGGACTCCCTCAGGGCTGACATGGCTGCCTACCACAGGGATGTTGCTGCCATACTCAATAATCAGCAGCTCCTCATTGCTGCAGTTATGCCATATCTAGTTCCACAGATGGCAGCTGCCGGGAATTTGGAGTCCACTTCTCCAACCAATGAAGTGTGTGTTGCCCCCTCAAACGCACCACCACCACCATCAAGAGCAGAGGAGACGACAGACACATCAGAGGATGAAGATGTGGAACAGATCAATTTCACCCATAGGAGTACCCGGTAGCACCAGCCCATGTCACATGGGCACTGTTTTTCCTTTGTCCTGTGTTTGACAACATGCCAGTGACATGCTGCAGGGTGACATGCACTGTTCACCCACACACTGTTAACCTTACCACTATTGACTTCAATTTTTTCTCACTAGCCAACTGGCAATTCATGTTCCTCTGCACTGAATGACACTTCATCTCAGCATGTCCAATGACATGTCCCTCAACCTTGCACTTGTGTTGCATCACAATAGAGTACTTTCCACTAATGGGCTCACAAACCTGGACCATGGAAATATTGCACTATAGCTCTTAAAATAAACAGCACCTACACAACCACTTTGTCTCTGTGTAATGTGACACATCTACTTTGCTGGAGATTTGTGATGCATGTAACATGTCAATGGTCACAGAGTGTCAATGCCAGAGTGCATAAATAATGTGGGCAGATATTTACGCACAAGGGCCAGGACTTCTAAATCTTCTATGCTGCCTGTGCCTTATTTCAGTAGTAAAAGCAGCATAAACTTACAAAATATCACAGCAATTTGTAAGTTTGTGCTGCTGTTGCGTTAAAACATGAGGCAAATGCAGTGTAAAAATAGCATATTTCAGGCCCAAGGTATGTACAAGATCCCCTACAAGACAGTCATTGTGTATGTGTCATTTGTCTAAAAGCATACATGCCACACCCAAAACATACAGCAGGAATGGCTCAGTAAGAGTGTTTGGCCAATAACGTCAACTTCGAGTACAATCAAACCACGTAGGCATGAATATTGTATACTTGAGCTCATCAGAAATTGACACCACTCAGTTTAGCAGTGTTCACATGAACATCATGCTGCAGGCAGACGTCCCACAGTGCCCAACACTCCAACACAGGACCCAAACGAGGACAGCTTTAAAATCACACCTACCTGTCCAATACATGGGAACCATAGTCACCTTGAGTGGTGGGTACAATGGATGGGGATGCATAGACATTTAGCTTTGTTGTAGCTGCCAATGTGACAGCTCAGTTGGAAGTGGGAATTAACATGTCAAGAGTGAGATGTGTATGCAGAACGGAATACACAGGCCAACAGACAGTTGACACTGTACACTCATGCAAAGACCCAGATCCCCAAGCATATGACACATGTCATAAAGGAGTACCCAAAACTTGAATAACTATCTATAAAAGAACACTTAAAACTATGTCACACACCTATACTAACCTAACCTATCCTAACTATACATTACCCACAACTGGCCCTAACTACCCTATGCTAAACTTACTTACCACATTTAACTAAACACTAAATATTTACCCTCCATCCCCCTTATATGATGGGACACATGTAGGACAACATATACTAACTTAAACAGATACTAACTAATACTAAACAAAGATAATTTGTTTTGTATTTTTTAATTTTTATTAGAATACACAAAAGCCCCAACATTAACCCCAACTCACACACCCACAAACTAACATGTATTAATATGAACCCCTCCCACCCCCAACCTACTTATCTTCTATAAACTACTAGCCTACTCTAACCTATCACTAAACCCCCTAGACCCACTAAAAAACTGGATAAGGAAAGAGGAGGGAGGAGACAGAATTAGGGCTGAGGTAATGCATGAGTTCAGAGCTTTGCCCTCTTCAGAGTTTTTTTAATGGACTTTAGCCTCCGGCTATTCCGGTCCATGTCCTGCTGGAGAGTGTCAATCTTCTTTACGACTTTTCTTGTGTTCCTCTGTAGCTTTGTGATTGTGGCCATTTCCAAAGCAGCTGCTGTGTTGGTCTGTGTCCCTGATGAAGTTGCTCCTGCAGGTGCCTTGGTCGGGGTGCTGTAATTGAAGGTGCAGCAGGTGTTGTGGCTGTTGCTCCCGAGGTTGAGGGTGTAGCAGGTGGGGCTGATGTACTGGTGGCCACTGTGCCACTGTCTGCAGTTGTGGTGGTGGCGACACCTGTTGTGGCCAATGTCGGGCCCCTTGGCTGAAAGCCCGCCATGCTCCTGTGGCTCTCTCCCTACGATAGCGTCTAGCCATCATTCTGAAAACAGACTCCACCTGTGTCACACCTCAGTGTCTTCCTGACCATGTGTCAATGTAGTGGTGTATGTATTGTGTGTCCTACAGGGTTTCTGTGGTGTGTGTATATTGCTAGGTTTATGGACTTACCAACAAGAAGGCCATTGCAATATCATCCGTCCTGAAAGTGCAGTGCTGTGGCGGAAGATGAAGGAATCATGTACACTCCCAGGATACTTGGCCAATATGTTGGTAAACAATCCCTGGTGGTCAACTATGGCCTGCACATTTATGGAGTGGGTGTGTTTTCTGTTCTGGTATAGATGCTCTGTTGCAGCAAGTGGTACAATCCGGACATGGATGCAGTCAATAGCACCAAGCACATGCGGGAAGCCATGTATTTGGTAAAACCCCTGTTTGGTCTCCTGCTGATTCTACTGTGTGTTGGGGAAGCTGATGTGGCAGGGTGTGAGGGAGATGATGGCATCTAGGACTTTGGGAAGGAAGGCAGAGAATGAGGGCTGGGATACCCCAGCGACCAGGGCACCTTTTGTTTAGAATGAGCCACATGGCAACATGTGCAGGACAGCTAGCAGCTTGGTCACCGGTGGAATATTGTGTGGTGTCTGCAGACTGGCTGTTATCTGTGGCTCAATTTTGCGCAGCAGCTGCTGTATTGCTTGCCGGTTGAGTCTGTACCTCTAGATGATATCCTGTTCCCTGAGGCCCTGGAGGGTTGTCCTGGTCCTGAAGACCCTCTCCTGCCTTCGGCGTTGCATTTAGGGTCTACGTTGGGGTGGTGGTGGCTGCCGCTGTTGGTCCTAAACTCTGCATCGTTTGGCATGCTGCATCAGTAGCACCTCTATGTTGTCCTTCTTGAACAATTGTGTTGCTTGTGTGTGTTTTCCTTAAGTAGTGGTGTGTTTGCCCCATTTTAACGCCTGCCCTGGCCCAGGCGTTAAAATTTGATGCAAATCGGGTTTGCGTCATTTTACAACACCGGATCCCAGCCGTGCATCATTTCTGCCCTGTTTGATAAATATGGCGCTAGGGTGTTTGGGTCATTTTTTGGACGGGAATGCCTACCTTGCATCTCATTGACTCACAGCGGTTTCACGCATCCTTAAAATTACGCAAACTCAAATATTTTTGACACTAGACTGGTCTAGCGTCAAAATATAAATATGGAGTTAAGTTTGCAACGGATTTGTGTATAAAAAATGATGCAAATCCAGCGCAAACAGAGTACAAATATGCCCCTATGTGTTCCTTAAAAGAACCAGTGCTGCTTTAAAAAAAAAAAAATCTCTTTTGGAAAACATCAGGGGGAGCAGTCATTGGTTCCCTGAATTATAGCTTTCCCCACCAAAGGCTGCTAACAAGATTCCTCATGAAATCAAGGAACCCTCTCCCTTTATACAATTCAGTTCCAAAACCAGTTTGGGAGCATGTAATACATCAAAGGTTTGGGACAGCAAAGCATTGGTGGATTCCTTGCCTTATCAGAAATTGGAGGTGCATACCACTTCTCCTCCCTCTTCCTATGATTTTGAAATGATCGAAAATCCCTTTATGAATCTAAAACATTTTTTTTACTTGAAGAAGGGAGTTTGTATATAAAGAAATATACTTTTACAGTTACAAAATCACAGGATATGTGACACAAAACTTGTGATTTTGCGAACAGCAAGATTTTATGAAGATTGAATTTTAACTTTTGAAACTGTTTCATGGAAATATTTTCTGAATAAACAATTTATGCTGATGACAAGCAGCAACTCAGTAGTGCCTATAGGTGGTTCAGTAACCTTGTTTTGTACTGCACCATGGATGCATAAATCATACGTTGCATTCTCTCTGCGCCAGTCAGTTAACAGTGTCTTATTCACAGAATACAAACTAGAGGTATCAAATTTTTTTTGTGCCTTGATTTCTTACTTATGGTGGCCTCTGATTCATAAAATGAAAAGGACAGGTGGGCACACAATGCATCCAGGTAAGCAACCTTACTGCAAATGTCACTACAGATGTGAGAGTGGCGTATCATAAGCCCCAGCAGCTCAGACCTCCAGAAGCCCCCTCAGCAAAACTGGCAGGTGGTGGGCCAGGGAGGGGGGCCCCCTCCATGTACTTTGCAGGGGGCTCACATTTCGTTACGCCACTAAGATGAAAGTTTTATTGGAAAGTGGGCATTATGGTTCAGTGTGGATGAGATTCAAGTAATTGGTGCCTGCGTTACCACTGACCAACATTTTGAGATGAGGGCAAGCTTCTTGCCTACTGCAGTATCTACTCATCTCCAAAGTACCTGGTATGAGCAAACATTCTAGTTTTAAATTAATCTCCTATCAATGCAAACATACCACCCAACTCACTCACTGCACTGCTAGCAAGTTGAACACAAATTACCCTGGGTGCTTCTAATTGGTGTGGAGAACCAAATGGCAAAGTCTACAACATCATGTCTTGCCAGATTTATTGTAAAAGGGATAATTAGCAAAAAATTGTTCAAGCTCTGCTTTGCAGATCATCCGTCTGGTACCTTGATTCCAGATGTGACTACACTAAAATTGAAAATGAAATGTGGCTGAAAAAACTGTCCCTGAGGAAATTGACCCTGTTTTGAATAAACAGGAACTAATTTATTGGCAATTTACTCCACCATCTCTTCCAGGAAAGATATGCTATATGTGGAAAAATATACATTAGTGAGCCAGTTGCTAGTCATCTGGCATATTAAGACAGCAGATAAATGGTGTTTTTCAGATTTTTTATATTTTTTATTGTTGGGACAATTGGATTGGCATAGTTGTTGATTAGTTACAAACCTTCTCGACCCCAATTCAGGTCTATTGCTGGACAAACCATTTGATTTGGGAGAAGTTAAAAGAGAAAAAAGAGCTTGCTGAAAGGTTGATCCATGTGCAATATAATGGCTGCCAGATCCTGTTGGGATGTCATGGGGGAAGCTGGGGCTACTGATCCTTGACCAAAGGAGGTTGGCACTCATCTGCCTCTGATGTTCATACAGTGGCTCAGCAAACCGGGCGAAGTTCGATGCCTTCAGCATTGACTCAGTGGTACTGATGCCAATTAGTCACAGGTTTTCAAGGGAGTTAGTGTGAGAGTGTTCATGCTCAGAACTCAACAATCATGCAGCAGTGCCATAACTGATTGTCCACCTCAGTGGTTTGGAAAAGTACTTTATTACAAATGTAAAGTAAAATTGCACATACACAATATTTAGTGGGTACAATCCAGTAACTAGCAGTGTTGCATCTTGGTAGGTCACCCACCCTTCACCACACACCCGGGTGTCCTTCCTTCTCTGAAATAGGCACATCTCTCCTGTGGACTAAAGTGTCTTAGAATAGTATGAATAAAGTCTCAGGTGCAGATTATAGCTTTTAGATGTGGAAACACTCACATTTGTACAGTTAGTCTTTTTCAGTTTGCAAAGCCATCCCACATGCAGATCTCACTTCAAGCATGCGAAGGCCAGATGCTGACCAGCAGTGTTAGACCTGACAGCCTTAGGGTGGTCACCCTCAACTTTTTGTCTGCCTCTCTCCACTTTTTGATACTGTTTTTGCTGGTTTTAGAACTCTGCACACTTTACCATTGCTAACCAGTGCTAAAGTGCATATGCTATCTTCCTCAAAACATGGTGACTTTGCCTCATACCCAATTGGCTTGTTTAATTTACTTATATGTCCCTAGTAAAGTGCATTACATGTGCCCAGGGCCTGTAGATTAAATGCCAATAGTGGGCCTGAAGCACTGATTGTGCCACCCACATAAGTAGCCCCTTAAGCATGTCTCAGGCCCGTCATTGCAAGGCCTGTGTGAGCAGTTTCACTCCCAATTCGACTTGGCATTTAAACATACTTGCCAAGCCTTAAACGCCCCTTTTTCTACATATATGTCACCTCTAAGGTAGGCCCTAGGTATCCCATAGGGCACGGTGCTATGTAAATAAAAGGCAGGACATATACCTGTGTAGTTTATATGTCCTGGTAGTGTAAAACTCCTAAATTCATGTTTCACTGCTGCGAGGCCTGCTCCTTTCATAGGCTAACATTAGGGCTACCCTCATATACTGTTTGAGTGGTAGATTCTGATCTGAAAGGAGTAATAAGGTCATATTTAGTATGGCCAGAATACAAAATCCTGCTGACCGGTGAAGTTGGATTTAATATTACTATTTTAGAAATGCCACTTTTAGAAAGTGAGCATTTCTCTGCACTTAAATCCTTCTGTGCCTTACAATCCACATTTGGCTGGGTTGGTTGACAGCTTCCTTGTGCATTTCACTCAGACAACCCCAAACACAGGATGCTCAGTCACACCTGACACATCTGCATACTGAATGGGTCTTCCTGAGCCGGAGGTTGGAGGGCCTGACACTTACATTTGAAAGGACAGTGGCCTGCCCTCACACAATGGACTGCCAAACCTCCTACTGGGACCCTGGCAGACAGGATGGAATTTAAAGGGGACATTGTGCACTTCTAAGTCACTCTTTGAAGTCTCCACCACTTTAAAGGCACATTTGGGTATATAAACTGGCTCCCTGGACCTACCAACTGAGACACTTCTTGACAAGATACCTACTGGGAAAGGAGCTCTGAACCAGAACCTGCAACCTGCTATGAGAAGCTGTCTGGCTGCCCAAAGGACTCACCTGACTGCTTTGCTAAAAAGGACTGCTGCCTTGCTGTTGCCCTGCTGCCTTGCTGCCATTCATTTGGCTTTGCTGAGAAGTGCTCTCCAAGGTCTTGGATTGAGCTTGCCTCCTGTTTTCTGAAGTCTCAGGACCAAAAAGACTTTGGGGGTCATTACAACATTCCGCCGCCAAGCTGTAACCGCTGTGCGGCCCCCATTACAACATCCCCGCTGGGCCAGCGGGCGCAAACCTAGTTTACGCCCGCCGGCCCAGCGGGGATGAGGCCGCAACATAGGAGCCGGCTCCTAATTGAGCCGGCAGTTTTGCGGCCGTGCGACGGGTGCAGTTGCACCCGTCGCGCTTTTCACTGTCTGCTATGCAGACAGTGAAAAGCTGCACGGGGCCCTGTTAGGGGGCCCCTGCACTGCCCATGCCAGTGGCATGGGCAGTGCAGGGGCCCCCAGGGGCCCCAGGACTCCCCTTACCACCAGCCTCTTCCTGGCGGTGCAAACCGCCAGAAATAGGCTGGCAGTAGGGAAGTCATAATCCCCAGGGCAGCGCTGCTTGCAGCGCTGCCCTGGCGGATTATCACCGCCGGGGCTAAAATGGCGGGAAACCGCCGGCCCCGGCGGTGCGACCGCGGCGCTACCGCCGCAGTAAAAATACACCGGGAGGCACCGCCAGCCTGTTGGCGGTGCTCCCGTTGTTTTGGCCCTGCGGTTGTAATACCGCCAGGGTCATAATGACCACCTTTATCTCTGCAAAGAACTCCTTGTGTGGCGAAAATCGATGCACAGCCTGCTGGAATCGATGCACAGCCTTCATCGCAGTGAGAAAATCACTGTGCGCTGGACCGGAATGACGCAGCTTTGCTCCCTAAGTGGAGATTGACGCAGGACCAGATTTGTGACCGGAACTTTGACACACAGCCCACTGGATCGAGGCAGAGCCGAGCCAGAACGATGCAGCCTGACCTCCTGCGAGAGGAATCGACGCAGCACCTGCCATGTAACAGAACTAAAGACTCTATTTATCCTTACAAAAGTGATATCTCAACTTGTACTTATCAAATCTTGATCGTTTTGACCCTATTTTAACCAGATAAATAGTCTATATTTTTCTAAACCTGTGTGGTATATTTGTTGGTGTTTATACTTTGTTATTGCATGATTTATTGCACAAATACTTTATACTTTGCCTTTTAAGTTAAGCCTGACTGCTCAGTGCCAAGCTACTAGAGGGTGGGCACAGGATAATTTGGACTGTGTGTGACTTACCCTGACTAGAGTGAGGGTCCTTGCTTGGACAGGGAGTAACCTGACTGCCAACCAAAGACCCAATTTCTAACAAGCAGCATTTGAAATCCCTCTCTCCCGTATTCCGGAAGTGGCTCCTCCTTCAGTCCTAGAGATTTCATGGTTTAAGACAGTTCTGACTCCAATGTCATAGCCCTCCAATCATAAGTACAAGGAACTGGAAGTTGTAGTGGCCCCCTGGGAGAAGGCAGGTCTAGGTTGAGTTCTCGCCTGCCTCTAGGTGCTGCAGTAGAGGGTTGGTTGTTCACGCCAACCTTCTGCTAGCAACAGCAGAGGGAACAGCTGTCGGCACACTTTGCTAGTCTCAGCAGCATTGACAGCCATACTCAAACGTCCCTTCATAACAGTAGTGCATTTAATTGGCTGCAGTGGTGTTTACAGCCATGGATCTTTGGCTCCAGCCCAGCACCACTGCTCATCAGAGCGTGGTGCTTGCCAACAACCGTGGCACATAGATCACTCTTCTCCATCCTCCTTTCTCTGACAGGCCCCACCATCACAGGCATGGTGGACTCATTTCCCTTCTTAGCAAGCAAGTTGGATTATAGGTATTTCAGTTTAGATAGGCAACTTTCTCCAGCAGAATAAGACTTGATGTAATGTCCCAGGACCCTTGTGAAGCTAACTGACAGGCAGATACTAGTCAAGATGGGAGTAATCTGTGAAGCACTCCCTCTCTTAGCAAAGAGAGCTTGGAACTATAAGAACAAATTGTTCAGTAGCTCCCAGTAAAAGCAGACAGGTGGAGTGAATTCACAGTTTCCAATTTCAAAACTAAATTGAGGTGCTTCTACTTTCCAATGTAATCTCCAGGCTGCTTTCCAGACACGGCCTTTGTGTATAGTGATGCTCCTCATAGCAGGGTAGTCTCCATCCTGGAGCATCAACAATAGAGCCACAAAGAGGTGTGAGCTTTCAGCACATGGCTTTAAGCAGTCACAGTGAACTGTGATTAGAGAAAGACAAAAGGTTAGCATCACCTAAGGGGTCCCTTTCACTTAAAAACAACAGAGACTACAGTCCAACTCTTCACCCTGACCAGCTACTAAAGAGCAGTGCTACACAAAGACTAAACAGCAGCTCCTCAAAGCAAAAAGCCTAACTGAATTATGAAAGGAGAGTGGTCTTCTCACTCCCCACCCCACAGTGTATGTCTCTTATCTCCAACTCCAGGAATATCAGCAATACAATACCACTCTCTGTGGAAACAATCTCACTTCCATATTAAACAAAAAAATACACAAACAGCCAGAAACAACTGTAATGTGTCCCATAGGTCTGCCTTAATCTAGCTCTACATGCACAAAAATATACTTATGGAGTTAGCGCCAGGATCTAGGTTAAAAGATAGGAGAACTTTACCTGAGCAGACCAGTAGGCCTCCAGTACAGTGACACAGATAAAATGGTTTGGCCACAACTATACATTCACAAAACAAGGTATGCTTCCACCACTGCTCTACAGGCCAAACCCATGACAGAGGCAGGAGTCAAATCTCATTGAAATGAGGGCACACTTAGTACAACCTTCCAGGTCACAGGAAACATCCATGATCTCATTCCTGTCAAGACAATGGCCTATGACTCCACACACACTCTCAATTAGTGTGAGGCTAAGGCCAAAATAAAAAAAACAGGGTACCACGTACTCACAATTGGGCACTCAGGGCAGGATGAACATGACTATGCACCATCCAGGGGACATTTATGTCCCAACACCAACTTTAAAAATATAATAAATATGAACCTTAAACATAGGAGCTGGTGTTTTAAAGGAAGATTGGTGCATTTATGGCCATTTTCATCTTGGCCAATTATGGATCTGGGACACAGAGTTGGCTTGTATATTGGTAGACAAAAATAGTGACAATGAAGCATGTTTACGTAGAACGCTATTCTATGAATTGCTGTCAGGACCAGTTCAATGCAGGTCATCAGTGGTATACAACTTACCACATTACAAAGCTCTTAATGAATTTAAGCAGTCCTTTATTTCTGTAATCCTTCGGAAATATTTTTAAGATACTAATTGGTGGGAGAAGATGAGTGACTGATGTTTTTTAAGCTCTGTTACTATGCACCACTCAGATGCTTTTGAAAATGATGACATATTGTTTAAATAAAAACATTCTAGTTTTATTTTGCAATTGAACATTTACAGGCAAGTTTAAGGTATGGCTATGGGCACCTGCTTTGCCCCCGGCTACGTGAATCTGTTGACAGGCTAAATGGGAGGAGCAGGTGTCCTCTGCTCCTGAGTTTGAGGAAGACATGGAAAAGCTTATGTTATGAGTTAGATTTATTGACAACTTTTTCATAATTTAGCAAACAAGCAGAAGGAAGGCTGGGAAGTTTGTTGAATGTCTTAATGTTAACAATTGCAATGTAGAACTGATACGTAACATGAGTGGAGGTAGTATAATCTTTTTGGATGTGAAGGTAGAAGTTCTTGGCAAAAGACTGGTGTCCAAATTGCACTGAAAACCCACAGCTGGTAATAGCTTTCTCCATGCCTCCAGTAGCCATTTGAGCCAACTGAAGTGGAGCATCCCCTATGGTGAGTTGATTCGAGCAAAATACAATTGTAGTAATGAAGAGGATTTTCGGAAAAAATACCCCACACTATGGCCCTGATTTATACTTTCTTAGCGTCATGTTTTGATGCAAAAGCGGCACAAATTTACAAAATACAATTGTATTTTGTAAGTTTACGCCACTTTTGAGTCAAAAAATGATGTTAATGTGATGCAAAAAAAGTATAAATCAGGGCCTATGATTGATAGGTTCCAACAATGTGGGTGTCCTGACTAGGTACTTGAAAAAGCTGGACAATGGGTTAGTGACAAATCCAGAGATAAAATTCTGTTTTGCCCTAACACACATCTTAAATATGAAGAGGGCAACTCTTTAGGGTTGATTATCAACTTTAACAGTTTGTCAGCTACTGTAAGCAGAATCTTGACTAACAACTGGGAGTTGGTTATATTGTTGCTATCACTCATCATAGTAGAGGATCACTCAGGTACACCATGGCATGGAGTGACATCACCACTAAAGCTAGGGTGATTGATAACAATAATCTGATGGGCTTTCATTTATGCGGTAATTGCAAGGTGTGTGCCAATTCTGTTAGCTGTAAAGACTATGATATTCTTTCCAGTACAATAAATAGAAGGATACCTCAATTTATTACATGTGGCACTAATTATGTAATATATTTTCCACAATGTCCAAGTGGTTTAAAGTATGATGGTAGCACTAGTCATCCTGTACTAAGAGAGAGTTAGAGCATATGCATGCAATTACCAATCATGAGAAACATTATCCAGTGGCATGGCACTTTGACAATTTCACTTCAGTGACCTGAATTAGTTGAGAACCATGGCATTGAGAAAGTGGATGTGGATATTCATGGTGGGAATAGGTTGCTCAGATTAAGGAAGAGGGAATCTTGTTATATAATTGATCTTAATACGAAATCCCCCATGGTTTGAACTCTGATGAAAGGCTCTTTGTTCAATTACATTGAGTAATTTATGATTATGTTAATTTGATTATCAGTTGGCTGCACAGATTGCTCCTTTCAGTTCTAATGTTAGATGGTTTTAAATGTGAGTAACTGTGGTTTTCATGCTTTTATTGTTCTGTCTGGTCTGTTTTATCGTACAGGGAGGTGAGGAAGGGACACTCCGAACCTGGCATTGCTGGGGGAGGAGAGGCTGCCCTGGAAGGGCTGCCTACCCTACCCTACTCTTCCATGATTGAGGTCTCAAAAATGACACTGGAGGGTTTGGCATTTGTTATTGTATTTTTTCCTCGCTTTCATTTTTGATCACATTTTTTGAGGAAATAAGACTGCTATTTACTGAGTGAGCCCACTTGGGCTGCTCATGTTGAACTCTGATATATTCCAACTTCATGGTGAGCTAATTTAGCAATGATGTGTTCATTATATTTTTTTTAAATGATGATAGACAATGTTGTACAATGCTATTAGTGACTGCATATGATCCATGCTTTCTGAACATACATTTTTTTTTAACATTCCTTTGATGTAACTTGTGAGTCATTCAAATATTTTGTATGATACAAGATGTCTGAATATGTTATTTTAGTAATTTAGATCTTTTAAGATGGTGACCATGTGTACTTATTAGTCCGCTTTCTATTTTCAATAATTCACTGTTAAATAATCTGTCTTCCATGGGGAAATGCATGCATGAGCGAGGCCATCTGGTCGAAACACATTGCATGAGCTGGTGTTTCTTCTGGTAATAAAATTTCACCTTTTGCAAGTTCAGAGTGTTATCAGCATGAACTACTGCATTTGGACGATGCTCCAGGCACAACATGACACCCCTGCAACACATAGCAAGTTAAAGTGGGCTTTTCAACTCCCCCCACTTAGTAGTGATAGTTAGGACCATGTTTTCATAGAAAAAGCATTTTTTGACAAGCCTATATCTTTGGCATCATTTTATGAATCTTCACAATTTTTTTTTTTTAAGTGTGCATGGGAAGATTTTGGGTGATCCATCAAGCGGGGGCCGAAAAAAAGGGGTGGGTAAAAAAATTTGCATTTCCCATGTTAATTCCCTTAGGTGTTTTGAACACGACTACAGGCCAAACTGCTGGACGGAATTACACCAAATTTGGCAGAAAGCTAGATTTTGTTCAGCAGATTGTGATTTTGGTAATTTGGTGTAAATCAATTCAGTAGCTTTTAAGATATCAAAGAGAGAAAAAAATATGTATATCTAAGGCTGGTGATCCACCCTGATGACTGCATGAATAAGAAGAGCTGAGGCACGAAGATGCCGAACTTTGATTGGCTGCCAACGCTTCAAACCAGGAAGTGTTGTCAGCCATCTTGGGACTCGGTTTCAGCCACAGCGACCCCGCCAGGGCACAAAAGCACTTTTTAAAAATATTTTTGCCGGTGAATTCACGACGACGTCCCAAATTCATAGCTAACAATTTTTAAAAACAAGCACCTGCGCTTGTTTTTGTGAAGCCCCCGAGTGGGCCAGGTACAAGAGGCATGTTCAAATAAAGGAGGGGGGCACATGGGGCCACCTTTGTAGGGCATTTTGATACCTCAGGGACCACCCCCACCAGGGCTTTAATCAGATATAATGTGGGGGGACGCACAGCACCCCCGCAGCCCCAGGGTCAGCCACTTTCCCAGGGCTTTAATGAAATATAATGTGGGGGGCTTTGTGCCCCCCTGCAGCCGCTGGGACTGCCACCTCCCTGGAGCATTGATAAAATATAATGCAGAGGGGCCACATGGCCAACCTGCAGCCCCAGGAACCACCACCTCACTGGGGCTATTTTACATTGGCGAGGGCCGCATGGTCCCCCAAGAGGAAAGAGGAGCCATAGATGTCCCCAGGGACCACTAACTCCCTGGGGATTTAGTTAAATATAATGCTGAGGGCAGTGTGACACTGAGCAGCCCCGGGGACCACCACCTCCCGGGGCTTTGATCAAATTCAGTGCAGGGGCTGTGCTGCCTCCCTACAACTCCGGCGACCACCACCTTCCCGGGGTTATTTTATGTTGGAGGGGCGCTGCGTGGCCCCCTCAAGGAGTCATAGATGGCCTGGGGACCGCCACCATTTAGGGCTGGCTCCTGCAATGTCCCGGAGTGCCCACCCCTGGGACATAGATGTTTGCTCTTACTTGGTGGGAGCTTTAACAACTCCCACCAAGGGAGAGCAAAGACTTCACTTTCTGCAAGTGAGAGCAGTAAAACAGCACTCACTTGCAGAAAGTGACGTTTTCATCAGTTTCCCTGCACACAGATATGCGTGCAGGTAAACAGATGAAAATATTGCTCCTGCAATCAGGGAGCTGCTATTTAAAACAGTTCCCTGCTTGTGGGGGCAATGCCGGTTCCCGCAGGACATGGGGAACCAGCTAGGACCACAGGTGCCTTGAGGCTCCCCCTGCCGCCCTGTCTGTCCCTTTCTCTTCCATCCCATAATGGGATGGAAGAGAGAGAGAGAGAGAGAGAGAGAAACAAAGGTTACAGGGACGTTATAGTTAGGCTCACGTTTTAAACATACAAAACCATAGAAATTCACCTGCTATAGTTAGAGTTATCCCAAAGAACTTTAATTTGTGCCCTAAGGTAACTAAAGCTTGCACCCTCGCCAAGCACTGCTCATTACCAAACAAATTACAACACTCATGACATCTTTGATAACATTGTTGATAATGTGAATGTAATACTTGCAGTAAAAAAGTTTGTGAAAAAACTGTGCATGGCCGAGGTGTAAGTTATAGTTACCTACCAACGTCCGACAACCCGGTATAAACACCAAGGCCCAGATTCATACTCTGTCCTGAATTAGCGTTATTTTTTTAATGCTAATTCACCGCAAACTTAACTCCATATTTATATGACACTAGACTAGTCTATTCCCAAAATATTGGAGGTAATGTAATTTTTTTGGATGTGTGAACCCACCTTGTGTCAATGAGATGCAAGGTGGGCGTTCCCATCCAAAAAATGACTCTTAGGCCCTAGAACCTTATTTATCCTCCAGTGCAAAAATGGTGCAAAGGAGGGAGGCGGGCCTAAATAATGGCTCTAAGCCTGCTTAGCGCCATTATTCAACACCTGGGTCAGGGAAGGCATTAGAGGACCTGTGGACCCATTGCCATGGTTGAACACCATGAAAAAAGCCCAAAGGTGCCCTCCCCCAGCCCCAGGAACCACCACACCGACACCAAAGGGACACCACAGGATGGGGGACCCCATTCCAGGTAAGTATAGGTAAATAGAAGTAAGTATTTTAAAAAAAATTAAAGTGCCATTGGGGACCCTGAAATGGGTCCCCCTACATGGTACTGGGTTCAATGGCCATGCCCAGGGGACCCTTGTCCCCTGTGCTGGCCATTGGGGTGGTGGGCATGTCTTTTCTAAGACAGGAGTCATGTGGTATGGATGGTTTTGTTTAAAGAAATGATGCTAGGATGGTTAGAGTCATCTTTTTTTACTCTAAGCAGCCTAACTTTTTTTGGTGCGAAACACCATTCTCCCATACCACCATCCCCACACGGCTAACGTCATTTTCCATGAGGTTGGCCCACCCTATGTGCCGGATTGCGCCATTCTATCAATTTGGCACCGAGATGGCATCCTGGAATGGCACAAGCTGGCGCTATGCTTTTTGATGCAAAACTGCGCAAAGGCAGTTTTGCGTCAAGAAGTATAAATCTGGGCCCTAAACTTGCACTGTGCACGCCCTTCTCCTGTGTGCAGTAGTCATCGCCTGCAAGGACTGGCCTGTAGCCAGTCCCTGCAGCCAATCACCCAACCCGATGCTGTGCACTGCCCTTTGCGCATTCACGGCAGAAGCTGTCTTCGGCCTCTTAGGGTGTAAAAATAGGTGTGAGAGGCTGCATCGGGAGTAAGAGTGGCTGTCAGAATGTCTGTTTGGGAGTGAGAATGTATACATCAGTGTTTTAGTGGGTGTGTCAGTATGTGCGTGGGTCTCTGAGTGGGTGCATCAAGATGTCAGTGGTTCTGTGAGTGGGTGTGACGGTTTGAGTGAGAGTGTGAATGGGTGAGTAACTGTGTGAGTAGGTCTGAGTGGGAGTTTGAGGGTCTGACTGGGACTGTCAGTAAGTGCCTGAAGGTCTGAGTAGGTCTGTGAGTGGGTGCGTGAGTGTCTGAGTGGGTCCGGGAGTGGATGCATGAGTGTTTGAGTGGGTCTGTGAGTGGGTGCGTAAGTGTCTGAATCGGTTTGTGAGTGAGAAAATTGATTGAAAAAGAGAGAGAGAGTGAAAGAAAGTGAGAGGGAGAGAGGTCGAGTTTTTTAGTCTTTGATGTCTGATATACTTTAAATGAGTTTTTTGTTTCCATTTTAAAATAAGATTTTTTTTATTTTATATAATAATAAAAAAAAAGATTAAATGAGTCCAGCTGGACTTGAACCCATCCCAAAAGCTCAGTGTAAAAGTCTGCAACCTTCACACTCAGCTATGGGGTTTTTATTCCTTTTTTATTGTTTTGTTAGCCCTTTATGGGCTATCTGGGACCGTCCCCATGGACATATATACTTTTTTTATTTATTTTTTTATTTTAAAACCGTTTTGTGAAAAATAAAACACCCTTTACGGGGTACTTAGCACTGCGGGGGAAGCTTTAAGGCCTCCACTGCAGTGCCATTGCTTCAGCCAGCACGGAGCTGCTTTGACAGCAGCTCCCTGCTTGCTGAAGCATTTCATCTCTGTCCCCTGCACGTGTGAAGGGGACAGAGTTGAAAGGTCTGGTGTATGACAGCGGGATCTGCTTTAAAGGTCCTGCTGTCAAATAACAGAGTGTTTGCTGTGGCTTGGCTGCATCTGCAGAGCTGCAGCCATGCCACAGCAAACAGCTATGTCCCGGGGTGGGCACCCAGGGACATAGCAGGAGCCGGCCCTAGGGTGTATTGTTCCCCAGGGCCATCTGTGGCTCCAAGAGGAAGCCCCCCCTCCAACTAAGAAAGAGTCCCAGATGGTGGTGGTCCCAGGGGCTTGGTGGGACATGGGCCACCGCCAAATTTGAAAAGGAAATCCCTGGAGAGGCAGTTGTCCCCAGGGCAGCGGGGGCATGCCCCCCCTGCATATATTAAAAAGAAAGCCCTGCAGAGGTGGCGGTCCCCAGAGCAGTAGGGGGCCACGTGTCCTCAGCATATTTTTAAAGGAAATCCCTAGGGAGGTGGCGGTCCCCAGGGCAGCATGGGGGCTGCAGGCACTCCTGCATATTCATTAAGGAAAGCCCTGGGAGGATGGTGGTCTCCAGGGCAGCTGAGGGTCCGCGGGACCCCTACATATTTTAAAATGAAAGCCCTTTTTTCTCAAAAAATACAATGCTCACTTCAGCATTTCAGCATCTGTCTGGAAAGTCGAGCGGGCCGAGAAAAGTCGGGGTCCCAAAACACTTTTCCCATGCATTTTAAAATAGGGATTTTGAACAGGAATAGCGCCCGAACGTCTGGATGGAATTACACCAAATTTGGTAGAAAGGTAGTTCTTGGCCTTGAGAGTGACCTTTTTGTTATTTCGTCAGGACCGCCACCTCCCTGTGGCAAACATAAAAAGATATGAAGGAGAGCTTTCCAGCTCCCCCGCAGCCTCTTGGGACCACCACCTCTCTCGGGAAAACATAGAATTGAAGGAAGGGGGGCAGCCTGGCCCCCCTGCAGCCCCAGAGACCACCACTTCCCTAGAGCAAACATAGAATTAAATGTGGGGGGCACCCAGCTCCCCTGCAAACCCTGCGACCTCCACGTCCCTGGGGCCCAAGATAGAATGAGATGTGGGGGGGACCGCCTATCCCCAATGAAGCCCCGGGGACTGCCACCTCCCAAGGGCCACATCTACAATGAAATGCAGAGGACCACCTGGCACCCCTACAGCCCCGGGGACTACCACATCCCTGGAACAAATATTCAAATAATTGTTGGGGCAGCACAGCACAGCCCCCGGGTCTGCCACATCCTTCGGCAAATATTAAATTAAGTGTCGGGCTGTGCAGCCAACCTTGAACCCTGGGGGACCACCATCTCCCCAGGGCAAATGTTCAATTAAGTGCAGGAAGCCACGCAGCCCTGGGGATCACCACGTCTCTGGGACAATTTGCAATGTTGGAGGGAGGCCGCATGGTCCCCCTCATGGAGCCAATAATGGCCCTGGGGACCCCCACCCCCAAGGGCCAGCTCCTGCTATCTCCCAGAGAGCACATCCCTGGCACATAGGTGTTTGCTCTGACTTTGCAGGAGCTTAGATAGCTCCCACCAAGTTAGATCAAACACTCTGGTTCCAGCAAGTGAAAGCTGTCAAACAGCTCTCATTTGCTGGAAGCGAGGTTTCCTCTTTTGGCAGGGAAACAGAGGAAACAATTGCTCTCACAGAGAGGGGGCTGCATGTTTAGCTAGCAGCTCGCTCTCTAGGACAGTTATGCTGGCTCCTGCCTTGAGGCTCCCCCTGCAGCTCCCATCCATGTTGACATGGCCGGTCCCTGGGGGATGGGGTCCCTGGCGATGAAATTGGGCCAGGGAATGGGGCCTCATGGCCCCCTGCCCCCCAAAAAATATTTAGGCTGGTTCCCAGGGGATGAGGTCCCTGGAGCCGAGATCAGCCCAGAGATGGGTCCACATGGCCATCTTCCCGAAGAAAAATATCTCAACATCAGGACCTGAGGGATGGGGTCCCCTGGGCTGAAATCGGCCAGAGGAGAGCCACATGGACACCCTCCCCCCCAAAAAAATGTTAGATGGCCAGGGCCCTGGGAATGAGATCCCCAGGGCCAAGATCAACCCTGGGAGAGGAGCCACGCGGACCCCCTCTACAAATTTTTTTATATATAAATATATTAACAGTGGGCCCTGGGGGATGGGGTCCCCGGGGCCGAAATCAGCCGAGGTAGGGGGGACGCGTGGCCCCCCTCCCTAAAAAAATATAAGAAGGTCAGGCCTCAGGGGATAGGGTCCCCGGAGCTGAAATCGGCCAGGGGAGGGGTCACGCAAAACTGCAGCCAACTCCTGCTGAGCATGGCCGAAGGCCGTGCACAGAACGAGATTGGGTGCTTATAGGGGGTTGGCGGCAGACCCTGCGGCCAGCCTTCGACCATGTGCGGTGGTGGTTAGATTAAAGTATAGTAATGAAAATTACTTTCATTTAAAAAAATAGAAATTCACTGAAAAAAAGGTTACAGGGGCGTTATTGTAGGAGAGAGAATAAAAAAATAAAAAAATTAATTAACTTAATACGTCAAAGGTTACAGGGAAGTTATAGTTAGGCTCACATTTTAAACGTACAAAACCATAGAAATTCACCAGCTATAATTATAGTTATCTCAAGTCTCTATAACTTGTGTCCTAATGTAACTATAACTCGCACCCTCACCATACACTGCTAATTATCCCACAAATTACAGCTCTCATGACATCGTTGATAACATCACTGATAATATCAATGTAATATTTGCAGTAAAGTTTTTGATGAAAAAACTGTGCGTGGTGGAGGAACGAGTCATAGTTACATAGGGCATGAGTTATAGTTACTTGAGATTACTATAACTATAACAGCCCTGTTAACCCAGCCATCCAGATAGCTATAAATTTTGACCCTTAATTTTTCAAATACTACTGAACAAATTTACACCAAATCATAAAGAGCACACATTCTGGGTAAAGGTATAGCTTCCTGCCAAATTCGATGTAATTTCATTTAGCCATTTGAGTGTAGGTGTGTCTAAAATGCCCTATAGAATTTGCATGGGGAAATTGCATTTTGGGCCCCCCTTTTTTCTCAGTCCCCGCTTGATGAATCACCACTAAACATTCCAGAAAGGAACTGAGATGAATGAACTTTTTTATGGAAAGTTTTGTGAAGATTCGTCAAGCTGGTCAAAAGTCACTAGCAAACCATAAAACATTCTTTCAATGAAAAAGGAGACGTAACTATAACTACCTAGTAATGTCCGCCACTAGGTAAAATAAATAGATAAATAGATATATCTACATATCTATCCATCTATCTGTCTATCTGTCTATCTTTCTATCTATCTATCTATCTATCTATCTATCTATCTATCTATCTATCTATCTATCTCTCTCTCTCTCTCTCTATATATATATATATATACATATATATATATATATATATATATATATATATATATATCTTTATTGTAAGGACATAGTTTCCATAGGAAGGAAGTTTATTGTGTTGCTAATAACTTTGGTGCCTTTTGACGAATCTTCACTAAATTTTCAAAACTAGTTTACCAGTCACTTCAGCTGCGATCTGGAAAGTTTCAGGATTAGCTGTCAAGCTGGGGCTGATGAAAATTAGGTTCCCAAAACACATTTTCCCCATGCAATTCCCTATAGGGATTGTAGATATGATTGGAGCCCAGAGTGCTGAACGGAATTACACCAGATTTAGAAGAAAGTTAGATCTTGGGCCACAAAGATTACTTATTGCAAGTTGGTGTAAACCTGTTCAGTAGTTTTGAAGTTATTGAAGTAAAAAGGTTTATGATGCACCGTGGCAGATCCACAAATCCATGCGCCAACAGCAATGCCATAATTGACTGGCCACAACCAGAGAGGAAAATTGCTGCCACCATTTTGTGCATCAGGACCCGGCTCGTGGAGGGAAATAAAACTTTAAAGTGATAGAAGCGGTCAGTTTGGGAGTACCCGGAATCGATGGGACTGATGGAGGGGCCTGTGAGGGATCCGTCATGGGAAGAAATTGTCTAGAAACATTTTTTTATAGTGCGCAAGGATCCATGTATCCACTGCAGTGCTCAGCCTTACCTCCTGAGTGCTCCACAGCAGATCTGCAGATCCAAACCGCAATTAAAAAACACACTCACTGACCCACACACCTACTCACAGACACACTCACACACATACTTATACACCCACACAACCACTCCCACACCCACTGACACCCCCACACAGCGACTCACACACACCCTCACAGACCCACAAACCATTCACACAGCCACTCACACACCCACACAGCCACTCACATGTCCACTCATACACTCACACAACCGCTTACACATCCACACCATTCACACATTCATACAGCCACTCACAGGTGCAATCACAGACCCACAAATCCACTCACTCACCCACTGACAGATATCCCTCTCTCATGCACACACCTAGTTACACAGTCACACAACCACTCACACACCCACTCACACACCCATACAGCCACTTACAGACCTACAAAACCACCCACTCACAGATGCAGACAGACATTCACACACCCACTTACACACCCACATAACCACCCACACACACATACAGCCACTCACACACCCACTCACAGATCTACAAAACCACTCACACACGCACTCACACACCCATAAAACTATTCACACACACACACTCACACACCCACCCACTCATGCACTTCATACATACATAAAGCCACTCACAGATGCACTCACAGACCCACACAACCACTTACTCACCCAATAACAGACCAACATAGTCTCTCTCAAAACCCCACTCACACACCCACAGAACCTCTCACACATCCACTCATACAGCCACTCACACACCTACTCCCAGACCCACAAAGTCACTCACACACCCACTCACAGGCCAACACAGCCACTCACACACCCATTCACACACTCACACCCCCACTTACACATCCATATAACCACTGACACACCTATACAGCCACTAACACACCCACTCACAGACCCATACAACCACTCACACACTCACTAACACACCCATAGAGTCACTTACACAGCCACTCACACATCCACACACAGGCAGTGATGCACTTCTAGGAATTGCAATAGCTTATTTTTGTATTAAATCTATTGTTTAAGTATTGAGTGTGTGCTTTTGGTTGGGAACAGATCCTCAGATCATCCCACAATGTTACCGGCAGACCCCTCATTTATATAAGAATTCGCCACAGATCCACAAATTTTAAAAAAAGAAAGAGTTGGTGCATAGAAAGACTACATGTCACATTACCTTAATTTTCTAATTTTTAATGTAAAAATATATAATAAGAGTTAATTTGTGAATCAAATGCATTCATGAGCTTGTGAGAGCATATATTAGGAAACTGAAGCTGTGGGTCGAACTGTAGTACAATTTATGCTAAAAGAAATTATGAAATTCACTAAAATAACATAGGTTACATGGATGTTATAGTTAGGAAATAACTTAAAAAACTGTAGAAATTCACGTAACACCCAAAAGGTTACAGGGACATTCTCATTAGAAAAGAGAATTAAAAAAAAACTAGTAATTCACTGAAAAAGGTGACAGGAACGTTATAGGTACATTCAGATTTTACACAAAAACACCATAGAAATTCAGCAGCTTATAGCTACCTAACTAAATTATGAATTGTGCCCCTACAATGCACTATTTATGGTCTAACATATTACATCACCCATAACATGATCACTGATGACATCTCACTAATCAATCTGTTAGCAAAGTAAATCTGACGCTGGGTTTGAAACATATATTCATTTTTTTACACTAATTTATAGAGAAAAACATTTGTGCTCCTATTTTGAAATGTAAAGCTTATAGAAAAGATTTTGTTTAAGAAACAGATGTGTCACTTGTAAACGTACTTAGATTCCTATCACAGCCTCTTCTGTGTCCCATGCATAGCGTATCTGACCTGTGCCACATGGGATAAAGATTGCAGGTGCTGTGCCTTTAAGAAGTAAGAGCAGAGCCTCCTAGACCATAAGTGCATGGGGTAAATACTCGGTGATGAATGGCTTTATCATTCCATAATCCCATTTGTGATGAGAGGAATTCCTGGGGATTAATTTAAATTCTGTTCATGAGCAGCAGCTCCGTGGGTTAAATCAGATAAAACTAGCTCTTATCAGATTATTAGTCACATTAACCAATTACATTCTTATCTCTTAGCATAATTTGTACAGTACCAGTGCTTATTTCTCCTCATTAGAAGGGGGGATAATGCCTGATTACGGTATTTTGCTCTCCGGGCAATAAGCTTCTATATTGGATCTTCTGCATAAATTAATAAATGCCTCAAGGAACACGAAGACAGATGCCCATTCCTTCAAGAAGTACTTCCTCAATGACCTTCAGATCGATACTTCAATCGGAGCTCGAGCGTGGGTCTTTGATGTTGGAATTTAAAGACGTCACTTGTTTTGCTCTTTGGAAATCGCCATGCCCTTCCCACATCAAATACTGCCCTGCCTCTAACAACTGAATATTGCTGAACCCGTGTGATACAGAGTGGCGGAGTACACCCTCATAACGTGGCTCGGAGGCTTCATCCCAATGATGTCTTTTTAATGGTGTAAAACCAATCCTTTCACAGAACATTTTCCCAAATACATTAGCCAAGAAGTATATATTGTTCCATTGTGCCATTGGCTAGTCGTGGGCAACTCATTTATGGGGTGTTTTGAGATTCGCTAATCTCTCAAAATGTAATAATCGAGTTTAAGGCGATTTTACCCCTTAACTCACTTTTTTTTTAATTTGCATATTGTGTGTAATTGGATATGAGGAGCCTTTTAATCACCTAGTTCTCCCCTAAAGATTTGACAAACTCAAAAACAGAAATAATGTACTAAGGACTACCTAGAAGTGTCTTTTGTCAGCACCAGCTGATCACAGAAGAACTGTGGCACTTCGAGTAAGGTGGCCCTTATCTCCATCCATCCAGTCCTGAATTGGGCCCCCTGTCCCCCAGCCCGCAGGGGTCCTCTGGCAAGTCCATCCATATAAAAGCGGTGTGGATAATGGAAATCAGACTTCATCGTTTGTGTTGGCCCGTAAAGTGATCACCTCAAAGTGATTTTGTTAACAGGTTAGATTGCTTGAATCTGACAATCGGTATGCAGACTTTACCATTTGTCTGTCTTCTGAGGTCTAAACCGAAAGGTAAAATTAAACCGATGTCAGAGTATTGTACAAATACATACAATCTACACAGGATTTTGTATTTCTTTTCCGTGGTTATCTCGATGAATTAAAATAAGTATGTTGCTAGAGGGAAAAGAGCCTACTCATCCTCCCATATTTGCAAAATGGCCTTGAGAGCACGAAGTGCCAAAGAGATCCATGTGCCCTGGAAAGAGAGAAAGATGAGTTTGTGAGTGGCAGTCCCAAACGTGCATCAATAACCGATAGTATATAGATGTATGAACATCTTGTACGTTTCTGTGAGAACCAAACCGGTAGATCTGAAACACTGATGCCCTGATTTATACTAGCTTTGGACTGAATTAGTGTAATTTTTATTGCGCTAACTCAGTGCAAACCTTACTCCATACTTATACTTTGACGCTAGACCAGTCTAGCGCCAAAGTTATGGAGTTAAAATCATTTTTTGCTAGCGGGAAACTACCTTGCATCAATGAGATGCAAGGTAGGCGTTCCAAGGCAAAAAATGACTCTAAGGCCCAGACGCCCTATTTATCCTTGCGTGCAAAAATTGTGCACGGGAGGGAGGCGGGCCTAAATAACGGCGCTAAGCTTGCTTAGAGCCATTATTTAATGCCTGGGTAAGGCAGGGATTATGGGACCTGTGGGCCCATTTCCATGGTGAAAAACCATGGAATAAGTCCACAGGTGCCCTCCCCAGGCCTCAGGGACACCCACATCAGAAGGACAGCGGAGGATGGGAACCCCATCCCAGGTAAGTATACGTAAGAAGAGGTAAGTATTTAGCATTATTTTTTCAAATGCCATTGAGGGCCCTGAAATGGGGCCCCCTACATGGCACTGGGTGCAATGGACATGCCCAGGGGACTTTTGTCCCCTGTGCTGGCCATTGGGGTGGTGGGCATGACTTCTGTCTTTTCTAAGACAGGAGTCATGTGGTTTGGTTAGTTTTGCATCAAGAAATGACGCTGAGCTGGTTAGAGTAATCATTTTTTACCCTAACCATCCTATCATTTTTTGGGTGCAAACCCCCCTTCTCCCATACCGACACTCCCACCCAGCTAACGGAATTTTCCTTGACGTTAGCCCACCCTTTGTGCCGGATTGCGCCATTCCATAAATAAGACAAAAAGAAAACCTGAGAAGACTTTTGGCGGCATTTCAAGCAACCCCACAGACTTGGCTGCTCTCTGCTGATGACGGGCTAAACCTAGAAACACGTGTCCAGAGATACACAGCACTTGCTGCACCTACTTAGGTGAAAGACTTTTGATAACTTTTTCAGCACGAAACGAAGTGACTGCATTTACCATGATGCATTGGGGCTAACTTTTTGCTTGAGTGTGAGGCAGTGTGCTCCCTTTTTTCTCATTCCATAAATAAGACGCCTGGCCGGCGTCTTGGAATGGTGCTAGCCGGCAGTAAACTTTTTCACACAAAACGTGAAGTTTTGCGTGAAAAAGTATAAATATGGGCCTAAGTGTCCAATATGAAAAAAAGTGCATTTTGGGTTCTTTGGAAACTCGCAGTTTAATATACGCTCCTATGCACAGCAAAGGTGACAACTTTCTTGTTTTTAACATATTCAGGGAGTTTCACCACTAGGCAACAAAACCTACAGAGATGTGCATAATCCAGTAAAGAAATCAATAACCTATCACTGCACAGTAAACAATAGTCTTTTTCGAAAATCTATAAGCAAGCTCTTGTACAAATGACTCTGTTCTGAGGCACTGAACCGGAAGCAGAAACTCACAACAGAGCTGTGCTGTGAGCCGCGAGCGGAGCAGTGCCGTGAACCGCAATCCGCGACCTGAGGAGTCAAGGAGAGGGGGAGAGGAGCGACATTCACTCTCTGCGTTTGTGTTCAGACCCTCAGTGCTAAAGGGGCCACAGAGGGGGGCTGCAGAGGAGGAGGGACAAGAGAGAGAGGCGAGGTAAGGCGAGAGGGCTGAGGGGCTGAGCGGCGGTGCGAGGTGCAGTGTGGTGGTCACGGCGGTGTGTGGGGGCAGGGGATCGGAAAGGTGTCAGGCCGGGATGTACTGTGTGGTCACGGGGGTGTCTGTGGTTTGTGGTCTCAGGGAGGGCAGAACTGGCCAGGCGGGGCTCTCTATTGGCTCACTCACTCACCCACCAATCTTGCTTGCCGTCCTGCTGCCGCTGCTGTTGCAATTGGCATCTGTGCCCTGCCTCCCTCCTTGCTCCCCTGGTTCCTCCCACTCTGCTCCGCCCTCCCTGTCCCCCTGTCCTCACTCTCCCATCTCTCACCACCTGTCTTGCATCCTGCCTCGCGATCCCCCATACCCTGAGACCCAGAGCTTCCCAGATCCTGGGCTCCTGATCCTCCCGAGCCTCCCCGCTCTGGCTAGGCAGGTGGTGCCAGGAGCAGTAGGGGCAGGCAGAGGGGAGAGGGCGGCGAGGGGGGTTGCTGCTGGTTGGGGCAAGTGGCGGAGCAGGAGGTCACTGGTCCTGCCCTGCCCTTGACCACTCCACCATTTGTCTCTGCCCCCGGCACTTCTGCAGCTCACCAGGCCTCCAGGTCCCTTGCATTGGACTCTGGCCCCAGGCTAGATGCTGCAATACTGAAGCAAACCTAACCTGTCTTCAGCTTCGGGGGCAATTCTTGCAGCAGCTAGACCTATTCTTCGGTGTGCAGGAGCGAGATGACAGGCGAGTGCAGTGACTGTACTCAGCCACCACTAAGGGTGTGCCCCAGCATTCATGGAAGCGGCCCTCCTAGGGTGGGGGCAGCTTGCGGACGGCTGGTGAGCCCCACTTGCCAAGCCAGCAGGATTAGTGGCACCGGCATAGGTACCTCCAGGTACTCTTCAATCTGCACCTGACTCTGCCCCAGCGGAATCCAGTGTCCTTACGAGCAACAGTTTTAACAGTCGACTGTCAACTCCTCTGCGTTACCACTTCTACTACCTCCCTCACCTCACCGGCAGAAGCCCACAGGGATCGCAGGAGGCAAAAAAGGGAAGGAAGAGAAGGAAGGGGAACACATGAACATGCAATCAGGCAAAACAAGAAAGGCGCCCCTCAAAAAACCGCAATGGGAAAAAGGAAGAGGAGACCTCAGGCTCCGGACCGCCATCACGAGGCACAGAATGTCCTACCTCTTACTGAGATTGAGTCAGAGCCAGACGAGGAAGGGGAGCAACCCATCTCCAGACTTCATGCTGAGCACTGTCTTGAGCCCAAAAACAGCCCAGAACAATCTAAAAAACGTGGCATCACTAACTGCCAACCAAAAATTTATACCAAGTTTTCCTTTCTAAAAAACGGCAGACCGGCCCTCCTCTCAAATAGCATTGAAACACAGGGGTACAGCCACCATTAATCCCATCAATCCTCACAAATACAGCAGACAGCTCTCCATCATGAATTGACGCTGCCACAACGGGGCCACATCAAACCTAAGCCCTGCTCAGCCTTCCGTAACCACCACAACCTTGTCGCCCCTGGGGCAATCTGTGCCATTTATCAGGGCGGAGGTGAATGAGGAGCCTAGACAGGCTCCAGTGAACCAATGGTGGGATTCCCCACAACAGAGAGTGACCCACAAAATCAATCTAGTGCTCTGTGGACTGAAAGCGGCACAGCCTGTCTTCATCAAAAAGGAGGACCAGCTGCCCACAGACGCCCTGGCCACATCTTTGGCTCCAGATGCTGCTTGCCAGGGAACCGTAACAAATGAAGGATCTCAGCCTCCCTCCCCATCATCTCTCAAACAAATACAAAAACAGAGGGCCTCATTACGGGGTGGATGATGAAACTTTAACCTACCAAAATACACAAGAGTGGAAAGACATGCTTGTTGCATACTCCCAAGATTCCCCCTCTGCTTCTCGATTTACTTTAGTCCCCAGCCAGTAGTTTCCAGATGACGAAACATGGACCAACGCGACCATTCCATCTTTCAGCCACCCGTCTCCCAATGACTGCGCATGGATCAGTGTAAGCACAGACACAAGCGCTGCATCAACAAATGGCCAGGACCCTGTTACAAACCATCACAACCCACATACGGACGGCGCCTGGGCCTTCCTGCTGAAAACCATGCAGCTCCTAGTAGAAGCACTTCATTATCAATCAGACAAAATGGGCGTTCAGCTAACTCTGCTCAACTCCTTGGAAGTATTCGTAGCTGGTATTGATGAGAAATTAGGAGACCTCAAATCCCTTTTCATGCACACACTTCCATGAGCTGCTCATGTGGGCCAGTAGTAGACAAACTACCCAAATTACATTCCATGCTCTCTAACCTCTGTGCATCTCTAAAAGTGGGAGCCTCCAGCCATCACCCACACTCACACCTTTTATCCAACCTTTCAGTACATGTCCTGGAAAAAACGTACTTGGATCCTCCAGAGATCACAACCATCGGCCTGGTTACAAGAAGCGAATACAGGACAAATTATCCCAACCAGGAGACTCCTGCAATAGCAACCCCTTGCAATCTGACTCCAACAGTTACCGCACCCGACCTTTTAAAGAACTAACCCCCAACCGACAGTCCTGTTGATGGCAACGCCATGGTGAAAACCAATGCCAAGCAGAGACGCACTCAGCAGAGGAAAGGCTGCAAGAAGGGAACCGCAGGGAATGGAGTGAACCTGGCAGCTGACCCCAAACTAACAATACCCGACATCTGGGCCTCAGATGAAGCTACGTCTTCTGTGTCACCTGCTCCAGCAAAAACCTCTGAGGACCCACCCTCAAATGTGGCTATCAAGCAGAGGAACGCAGCCAAAAATGACCAGCCCTGGCCTACAGAAGGGGTGGGCAATGCTGCACTACTGCAATCCCAGCAGCCCCAGCACACCACAGTGGCTTTATCTCCCAGCAGTTACAATCAACCTACACAAGCAACTTCCTCTACTCCCTCCCCCGACCAGCTAATGGCCCCTCCACCACAGGACCAGGGAGCAATTATTATACCTTCATGCCCCACACACCAAGCACAAGTGGGAAACTCTACAACCAACAGGTCCAACAACTGCTGGAATCTGGGAAGGGACTCCCCCCATAGAACCCTCTGCATCCGCCGCAGAAATTCGAAACTCGACCAGATCCCTCAACTACCAACTCATACATTTTTCATCCTCACTACAAATCCAGGGGAACTGGTGATATCTTGAACAGGGAGAATATGCTTCGGCTACTTTCACACATCCCCTCTAAAAGAGGCCTTAATTCAAGTGATCTCCTAGCAGTAGATTTTCTCCACCTAACCAACGCTACTGCCTCTGAAGCTACTAATGCCACATGGAAGACAAGATTAATCACCCAAACAGTCTTAGGAGAAAGTCGAACCTTCGAATGTTGGGGCATCAGTATCACCAAGCATCGGGAGGCTGGCTACCCCACCCCTTTGCTAACATCAGGTCCTGCCTTTGAATCAGACCGCCAGTGCAGGAAAACACGCTCCATTCATAGGAGTGTCCGGGGCTGCTCTCCTGTGTCCTCAGGCTCCTCCTCTACTGCTAGAGGTGACTCTCAGCCGCAAAACTTCTTCTCCTCAACTAACTTCTCTTTAAACAACAACGACTTAAGGTGGGTTTAAAAAACAATCAACAACTGCAACAGGCAAGGGTGACAAACCTCAGATAAAAAGCGGGGCCCCATATTGTCAAAGGAGTCACCCTTTTGCTCTCTACCTGCTCCTCTACCAATATTTTGACAATAGCCGCCATGATGAGTGTGCCCACAGCAGAGATAGTTCTGTTCCCATAAACACTTACCTTCATCCCAAACTAAAATCTAGTTATGCCAATGACCTAGTGGCTTCACTCAAGAGTTATTTAAGAAATGGTGGTATAGCCAATACGGCCAATATCATCGTCTCAGGTGATTTCAATTTGCATCTACTAGGATCCTCTACAGACGAAACCTCAAATGCTCTTTCCAGAGCTTGGGGCCTTCCTATACAGTGGGCCAACAAACATGGCCATCCCACAAAGATCAGCAGGTCTTTGCTCAATGGCTTAGAATTGTTAGAGCTAAGAGCCCTGAACAACAGATTTACTGAGGACTTGCCTCCAGCAGCAACATCCTTTTCTACCACAGCCTCTACCACAATTGACTACACATTTGTCACCCTTCCACTATTCAAACAAGTAGCCTCATACCATCTAGGCAACAGGAGCGAGAGTGACCACTGCCCACAGGAAATATCCATCATCCTGGGGCTTTCCAAAATTGAGAACACGAGTACTGCACATATAGCCACTTTCACCACAAACTGCAAATGGGTCAAATGTGGGCAATCAAACATGGATCTTCTCACCAAAGCAGCAATAGATCCTGCAATTGAATTAGAAACAAACAATGACAGTGAAGTGCAGAAATGGGAACAACTCACAATCAGGCTTACTGAATTTTTGCAGAGCCATTCATGGACAGGCAACTGGCACCTCCCTCAGCCTTAACACACTTGGCACATGCCCACAGAACAGCACTACGAGACGCAAAGAGAAAAATTTACTTCAGTATAAGGGGTCTCCCTTGCAGCCCTGGCAATGCAGACCTTCTGGCAACCTTAAGGCACCACTAACAGTCACTGAACAAGCTAAAATGGGCAATCAGTAGGAATCACAGTGAAGACTTGTTGGCCAGGCTACACTCGGACGCAAGGAGCAACGACAGCGCAAGCTTCTGGCGTACAATATGCAACCTTACACCCACATATCACAGCGACATTACATCACATCTACAAAAAGCTGTCTGGGCCCAACATCTTGGAGAAAATTTCAATGGCCAGACATCACTCAGCGTGACCACACAAAGCACGACTTCTCCAGGAACTCTTCTCCTAAACGGGCCCTCATTAAAGACCACGCTTACACTACTCACTGACTCAGTTACTATAAAAAATCAGATAGTCAAGGGCAGGAGAAAGGGCGCCTGTGCCCGAATGGACTTCCGCCTGCAGTCTTCAAGCATAACAGCACCTTCTGGGAAAAGATTTTTGAACCTCTCAACCTGGCAATAGGTCTGACAGGAATGATCCCACAGTCCTAGAAGGGGTCCATAATCTCCCCCATCTTTAAAACTGGGGACAGGTCGCTCCCTAATACCTATCGTCTGATTGCCTTAATTGACAATGACGCAAAGTACTTTGCAGGTCTGCTATTGGATCATCTGCGTACATGGACTACTGAAAAAGGAACAATCCCCAGGATCCAAACAGAATTTTCTAAACAGACTAGCACCATTATGAACATCATGGCCACTGTCCTCTTAATCGACAAAGCTATAACACTGAAACGTCAGCCCCAGTTCTGCTTTGTTGACTTCAATGCCACATTTGACCACGTGGACAGGAATCTGTTGTGGAAGAAGTTTGAAACCTTACGGCTTCCATATCCACTCCTATGCACGATAATAGCCCTTCACTCGGATGCATGAGTTCAGATAAAATTGGGTACATGCACTCATCTTTCAAGGCAGATCCCCACTACCAAAGGGTTAAAACAGGGTTGTGTTTTGGCCCCCACACTGTTCAATCTATATTTAGCAGACTTGGTGGGTTCACTCACCCTCACAAACTTGCACCCCACAAAAATTGGGGACCTGGAACTACAGTGCCATATATATTCTGATGTCCTCATACTGATCAGTCATACGGAAATAGGCCTTCAGAGACTATTAAACACTACTCAACATTACTCAGCCACTAATGCTTTGACAGAGAACTTTGGAAAAACACGAACATTGTCAATTAGATCTTAGGCATCCTCAAGACCATGGTTTTGGGGTAGGACATGACTTTTTTAAACAGACAAGTATAAATATCTTGGAGTCGTTATTGACAAATCAAGGAACATTGTGCATCAAAGAAAAAGCCTAATGTGAAAAGGCTGGCCATAGTGCTATCCTTAAAAAGACTTAAAAAAGTATCTGAATGGGCATTCATACACCCCCCTCCTAAAAGTGCTAAAAGCCAAGCTCCTGCCCACAATACCATACAGGAGCGAAATACAAAGAGGCAGTGTTTTAGACATCTTAAACCACGCTGTGACGAAATTCTACCGGACAATCTTCAACATCCCCAGATTCACCTCCCCCACCCAACTGAGACTGGAGTTTGCCTACTGAACCAATCCCTGGCACGACGCGGTGCATATATAAACTTCTGGAGCAAAGCCTGTGGGGCCACCCTAGATACTCTCAATTACTATATGTGGCAAGAGCTTGAACGTAGGAACACCTCCCCGTTCAGAATCCACTTAGACAATTCACTGAAGAAGACCGGGCTCACTGACCTTTGGAGGATCTCATTTCCGCACAGCGCCTTTTAGAAAGCAGTTGGGAAATCAATTAGGCTTCAGTCACTACTGGAGGACAAAGCAGCCTTCTCACGGAGGTCTCATGCATGGATGACTTTGCACACCTACACGTCTCTGACACCACAGTCATACCTAGGCCAGGGTTTCTCGAGACAAACAAAGGACCAATTCTTAAAGTATTGTCTTGGTCTTTTACCACTTGCTTCAAAATACAGCCCCTTGGCTGAGGGATGTAACCAATTCTATCTGCCACCAGTGTGGCGAGGACACGGAAAATCTCCTGCATGTCCTCTGCTCATGTAACCGTCTTGCACTGGAACGAAAAGCCCTATTAAAGAACAAATTCAACAAAAAAGGCAAATGGACACAGAGACAAGCAGTGATGGCACGCTTTGCACCTGGGGACCTGCAGCTGAACTGTGCTTTAGTGAAGTTTTTATCACTGTTGACGCAAAAGCAGCATTTAACAAAATAGCACTATCCTTCCTGTGACTCACGAGCTCATACGGAGCGCATATCGAAATGACTGGAGAATGTGCATAACCCTTTAAGATCAAATCTGTTTATTGTTTTATAAGAATCTAAACATACAAAACACCGCTCAGCACAGGGCCAAAATTATATAAATCAGCACAATAGCCAAATCGTAGTTTCATACAAAGGTTTCCCTCATAAGTCCCAAAACCATGCTAATATTGACCCCCGAAGGATCTTCTCCTTGTTGAGCCATGTGTCCACTGACGATGACCAATAGTCCTCCAATATATCAGCCCCGCAGTTGAGAACCACACAAACATATATAAAAACAGGAAAAAACATTTCAACAGTGCTTCCCTAAGAGAGACCGTGTCATCCATCTATCCTACCCCTCGTTAACCCCTACCTTATCAATCGCACTTCACTTCTAGCGCCCCCCCGCACTCCAGTCTATGATTCAAATCAACCTCAAAACTCTCAGGTAGGTCGGGCATGTCAGCTCAGTAAATTCTGCAGAGAGAAGCCGAATAAATGGCTTCCACAGTGCGCCCAAATCTTCTGTCCGCTGCTGGGTGGCTAACGTAAGCTTCTCCATTGCAAGGATAAACCAGAGCTTCTGGAGCCATGAGACACGAGTCGGAACCCTATCTGTACCCCAGAGAGCTAGAATCAGTTGCGACGCTGCATTGAGTGCCAGGGCTATCTACCTCCCTTTTAGAGATCTTAAAGGAAAAGTAAGGGGGTTGGGCAGCCCCAATAGGATATACAATGGGAACCTCGGGATCGTGACCTGGAACGCTACATCTATCTCATCTATAATGTTTCCCCAGTAACAGTGTAACTTGGGGCAGTGCCAAAGCAAATGTACCAGCGTGCCTGTAGCTCCACAACCTCTCCAGCAAAGGTCTGTCTTAGCATCGTCCCATGCGTGCAACCGCGCCGGAGTGTAGTACCAGTAAGAGGCAACTTTATATGATGTCTCTGTCCCTGCCGCACTATATGCTGTATGATGTGTTCTATAGAATATGCTGTCCCATTCCTCGTCCGAGAGCTCTCTCTCTAGCTCCCTCTCCCATCTCAGCTGACCCTTTAACTTCGGCGGGCGGCTTGCTCCTTGCAGAAGGCGATAGAGCTCTGAGATAATTTTCTTATCATCCTTCTTTAGGAACAGCCATTTCTCAAATGGTGTGAGACGTCTATCCATCAAAGCTCTGTTCGCCGGCAAGAGAGCCCAATGCCGAACCTGGTAATACATCAGCCTATCCGCCTCCACTAGGTCGTAGGCCTCTCTCATCTGGTCAAAGGACAAAACCCCATGTTCGTCAAAGAGACTTCCCACTCTCCTACAACCCCCCTCATACCAACGTCTAAGGCCTTCCAGGCATAGTCCAGGCTCAAAATCAGGGTTCGCACCTATGGGGGTCATCGGGGTGGGAAAAGAAGTCAGCTCTAAACGGCAAGCCACTGCGTCCCACACTCGCAGCGTTGTTCCAGTAATCGGGGAAGTATAGAGACCTCCAGCCCTATGTCTATGCCGGAGCCAAGGCTCCTTCCAAATATGAGAGCCAGCCACCGCCCGGTCCATAAAACACCAGTGTTTCTCCGTGAGTGGGCGACTCCACTCTACAAGAAAGCGCAACTGGGCTGCCTGGAAATATCACAGAAGACACGGGATCGCCAGTTCCCCACAGCTCTTGGAACGGTATAGAACCTGTCTCGATAAATGCGCCAGTCGACCCTCCCATATAAATCTCAAGACCGCGGATTGTAGAGTAGCAATCGTCCGGGGGGGTGGGGTCAACGGGAGCACCTGAAATATATATAAAATTTGCGGCAATACCGTCATCTTAACCACAGCCACCCTTCCCAGCCAAGATAGCTTGTTTTTCCCCCATACCTCCAGATCCCGCTGTATATCGCGTACCAGTTTCTTGTAATTTAGGTTCACCGTTTTTGCGGCAGACGTCACTAACTCAACCCCCAGATAGGAAAGGCGTGAGGACGGCCAAATAAAAGGGTACCGAGCTCTCAAATCTTCCTCGTGATCTGTGCTCAAAAACAGACTAAGGACCTGAGACTTCTGCATATTCACTTTAAATCCCGAAACCTGGCTAAACTCAACTAATAACTCAATAAACGCAGGCAAAGAGGTGGCAGTCTCCGCAAGTGTAAGAATCACATTGTCTGCGTATAGAGAAATAAGGTGGTGGTCTCCACCAAATTTCACACCAGAAACCAAGGGGCTGTCTCGCAAGAGCTGTGAGAAGGGCTCCATATATAGCGCAAACAACAGGAGGGAAAGTGGGCATCCCTGTCTAGTCCCACGCCCAACCGGGAACGAAACAGAGAGCACACCATTGACTTGAACCGCCGCCCTAGGAGAGCGATAAGCACATTGGATCCAAGATCGAAAGCCCGGACCCAGGCCGAAATGCTTCAAGACCAGGAAGAGGTATGGCCAATGGACCCTATCGAACGCTTTTTCAGCGTCAATTGAAAGAAAGAGCGCCTCTCTTCGAGACCCATCCATTTTGTCTATCAGATGCAAAAGTCCCTTCGTATTATCACCGCATTGTCGATTTGGAATGAAACCTGACTGATCTGGATCAATAAGGCCCGGCATATAAGGATTAAGGCGGAAGGCAAGTATCCCCGTGAATAATTTGGCATCTATGTTCAGAAGCGAGATCGGCCTATACGAAGCACAGTCCTCTGGATTCTTACCCGATTTTGTATAACAGTAATAGTAGTGTCAAGCATGCTAGGCGCCAGGGTCCCCGTCGTCCGAAAGGAAATAAAAAGCCGGGTGAGTAGCGGGGTGAGTTCCACACAAAAGGTCTTATAAAACAACTCTGTGAACCCGTCTGGGCCAGGGGACTTCCCATACTTCAGGCGGGAAATCGCCGATATAACTTCTTCTAGCCTTATCTCCTGGTCTAATGACCTCACCTCCCGCTCCCCAAGAGGAGTGATTGCTACACCCTCCAAATAAGAGTCCAGAGCCCCATCGTCCTGCTCATCCACCGCATACAAACCCCGGAAAAACCCCGCGAAGGCCTCAGCAATCTGATTACTCACGCAGGCCACTTCACCGGAAGGGGAATGAATCAATTTAACTGTCGACGATGCACGTTGCACTCCAATCCATGCGCTAACAGCTTTCCACATCTATTGCTCCCAATGTAATATTTGTGCTTAAGACGTGCTACTGCGTACTCCTCCCTATCCCAGTCTAGTCGCTTCAGCTGCTGCCTCGCCTTCTCTAACTCTCGCCAAATTCTGGGCGCATTTATGGGAAAGCTCCAGGACAGCCACTCTCTGCTCTAGCCTTTCTCTCACCTCTTTCCTCGCTATATTATGCCTCACCGACAATGCCATAACCCCTCCCCGCACTACTGCTTTCAATTCCTCCCAGACAATCTCCATGGAGGTGCTACCGTCATCGTTAAAAACAGTATAGTCCACAATCGCATGTCGAAGCGACTCCACTGCTGACTCATTCTGAAGAAAGGAGTCCTTAAAGCGCCAGCTCGGGGTACCAACGCGCCCTACCTCCATGGCCAGTTCAACAGTAATAGGGGCATGATCAGTCAAGGCCCTGGGCTCAATCGTAGCCTCTCTAACCCGAGACATGAACTCTTGCGAGGCCAAGAAAAGATCAAGCCGGGCATAGGTCTTGGTCGCCGCAGAATAGAAGGAATAATCTTGCAGTGTAGGATGGGACTTCCTCCACACATCCTCCAGCTCACACTCAACCCACCATTGACGCCCCATCTCCGACACTGCCCCAGTCTGTCCAAAGCGCTGGCCCGAGCGATCGAGCTCATTGTCCATCACTAGATTAAACCCCCCCCCTATTAAAATAGCACTATCTGGCAAACTAAGTACAGGGGAGATTGACTGTCTCAGGAAAGCCTCCTGCTGGGAGTTCGGGGCATAAAGGGAAGCAAGGGTAAAAGAAAACGCCCCAAGCCGTATTCTGATAGCCAGGAACCTACCTGGAACTTCATGTATCTTCCCAACTATCCCCCCAGGAAACGTCCTCGAGAGCAATATTGCCACCCCGCATTTTTCGTAGTAGTTGAGGACCAAAGCTGCCTAGGGAACCATCGTGAGCGCATGCGGAACGTATCTTTATGTAACAAGTGGGTCTTTTGTAATAGGCAAATGTGACCCCCGATTTCTCTAGACCCGACAGAATCGCTAGCCGTTTGGTTGGGTTATTAAGCCCCCGAACATTCAAACTTATACATTTAACTGTCATGTCGTCGCCGGGAGTGGGTCACCCAGGGGCAAAGAGGCACGGGGCTGCTCCTCCACGACTACTCCTAGACCGTATTCCCAGGGAAGCACACCAACAAACAACCATTGCGCACAACAGGTGCTCACAACCATAAAGTCCTCTCACTCTCATCTCCAAAGAGGAAAAAGTCTTGACTGGGCCGTGGAACCCTCTCAAGTTCACCACCTAAGCCCAATCATCCCGCCGCCCAGGCCCCTCCCTGACATCCCGTAGGCGAACAAATAAGCGACCCAGTGCTAAGCAGCCGTCCTCAGGTGCCCCAGACTTAGATATTGGTCCTATCTGCTACATTGTTCACTGCCGACTTCCGTTCCGATAGCTGCTCCGACGCGGTAAGCCGCTGTTGCTTCCTCCTTTTCTCCTTTCTCCTCCAACTCAGTCGGTCCTCTCCGCTCGGGCCCGTTTTCACACCTAGATCCTGGCCTCCTTCCACCAGGCCCAGGATCCGGTTCACCTCCGATATGGACTTCACCTGATTGAGCTGTGCCTCCCAGCGAAAGATAAGGCGGAACGGGTGGCCCCAAGAATATGACACTTCCTGTGCACGCAAATGTTCTGTAATTGGTTTAAATTCACGACGCCTCTGCAAAGTTCGTGCCGAAAGGTCCTGAAATAATTGAAGCTGTAGCCCTCTAAATTGGATCTGCGGCAGATTGCGTGCTCGTTGCAGTATACTGTCCTTAAGCCCATAGTTGTGGACGCATGCCAGAATGTCCGGGGGGCGATCTCCATCGCCCCGAGTCCGACCCACCCGATGCACTCTGTCCAGCGTAATCTCTCGGGACTCCTCTAAGCCAAGAACTGAACGAAATAGCTCCACCACGAACTCTCCAATGTTGTCCTTCTCAGCCCCAGACGACGCTCCCCTAATCCGGATATTATGCCGGCATGAGCGATTCTCTAGGTCCTCCACCATAAGCTGGAGGAGATCCTGTTGCTCCTGCAAGCGAATGCATTCTTGTTGGAGATCTGCCACCTCCTCTCCCCGGGAAATTTCACCATCCTCAACCTGTGCCACCCGTTCACTGAGGGAGGTGACTTCTGCTCTCAGTTCTTTCACCTCATGGGAGATGTCCCTTTGAAGCTCTTGGAGATCGCTCCGAAGCGAGTCGAACAGGGAGGCCAGAAAGCCCCTCGTAACCGGGGCCCCTTCGTCATCTTTCACCTCGCCCCTCTCCTCCGGAGACCTCGCAGCAAGTGGCCCCTCTAGAGCTCCGCCCGGCACTGGGCGAGCCCCTGTGAGCATATCTCTAACAGTCCGTTCCCGCTTGCCCTTAGCAGATGCCATCATTCCAGCACCCTCCCCGCGTCGGAGCCGAGGTCAATCGAAGCTTCCTCAAAAGTGCACCCGCGGGTCACCCCAGGCACAACGTAGTCACCAACCGCCACTAACCTTTTCTCTCAGTGGCGAGGCACTTCACTTCCCAGCCGCTCCTTATGTCTTGGTGCCAATAAAGACTTCCGCGGGCCGCCTGCACCATTGATCAATGGGCCCAGGGTCCCGTCTCACCAAGGGCTGCTCATCGCCCGAATCTAGATGTCTGTCACTGCAGCTGCAGCTCAAACAAAGCCTCCTCAAAAGTGCGCCCGGGGTCTGGTCACTCTAGGCCCAACGCCGTCACCAATCACCACTAACCTCTTCTCTTAGTGGAGAATCACTTTGTTTCCCAGCCGCTCCTTATGTCTCGGCACCGCCAAGGTCCACCGCGGGCCACCTGTACCGCCGATCAATGGGCCCAGTGTCCCGCCTCATCAAGGGCTGCTCATCGCCCAAATCCAGATGCCTGGCACAGTAGCAGCTGACTCGTGCCTCCCACCTGGGGCCCAGGCCCTGCCGCTCTCAAGCACCGGTGCTCCAGCCACTTCAGGAGCGCACCTCCGCCCCACAGAGCACCAGCGTCACGGCGCCCTCCTGGGCCGCCGCTGCACCACTCTTCAGGGCCTCAAGGCCACAAGGCTCAAGGGCCGCTGCACAGGCCGTGCCCGCCTACTGCAGGCGTCGGCACAGGCCCGCAGCTCCGCTCTCCCGTTCGGCAGCAGCGCAGGCGTCCCGGGCCCTCCGGGGCTCCTCACCCTCCGGGGCGTCCGATGCGCTCTTTCGGTCACCCGACTTCACCCCATCTGGGGCCGCAAAGCTGTATCAGAGGCCCTGGCGGCGGAGCACGGACAAAACACGTCCGCTCACACCGCCATCTTGGCCACGCCCCCGTGCATAACCCTTTAATGATGATTAGCAATGCATTTTAAAAGTGTCTGCTTCTTTTTACCTTTTTTACCTTTGTTATGGTTTTAAGTAACTAAACAATAAATCTTTACTATTACTACTATTCTAAGTGGTCTTGTGAAATATAGGGAGATACATGAGGATTCTCTCCTTTGATGATTTTGAGTTATTTCTTAAGGTTACTGTGCTTAGGGACTCGCGACGCAGTCTAGCTAGCTTACTGGTCAACCTGCTCATAAAGTCAAAGCATCACTCTATCACTGTTAGCCAAAACTAATAAAACTGCAACATCCTCTTCTTGGAATACCTTCTCCTTCTGCCCGGGTCCTCCTAATCAGTGCTTAGAACCTGTTTCTTGTGGCATGATCTATTCTCACAGATCAAACAAAGAGATCGCGTCTGGCTTCCTTTCTCATTACAATTTCATGAAGCGGCTGTGAGATAATTTTCTCTGAACCACCTCCTAGTGCACCTTTTGGGCCAGAGACAAGACACTTTTATGGCTTTCTGTGACCAACACATTTAAAGTGCCTACCTTTTTTCAGGCAATTGGAGCCCTCCTAATGACAAACAATATTGAATCATATGTGAAATGGCCTGAAAGAGGCATACAGAAAAACAGCACAAAGGTCAGGTACTCCTTCTGATATCTAAAATCGTATCAAAAGCAAACCTGAACAACCATTTATGAAAGCATTTCTTTTAATGCTCGGATTTTGATTGTTTCCCCTTGCAGTAACAATATGTTATGTGGATTGCAGTGTCTCCCCTTTCTGTTCCCCCCATTGCAGGCAACAGACAGCGTGGGTTGACTTAGTGGATGTCTAGTGGACTAATGCACAAAATTAAAGGAAGAGAAGAAGTGAGTTTAAGACGAGAGAGAAAAATTATTTTATAACATAATTTCCACCAGCAGTCTGAGGTTGGGCAGACCAGGTATGCTAGGCTGTCAAAATAAAAAATAATGTTTTTTTTTTTTTACCTCATCATTTTAGCAGAGGGCTCCCTGGAAGTTGGGGGTCCTCGGCAATTACTAATTTGTCCAGTGCCTTAAAATGGCTCTGCCAACTCGCCTCCAGAAATCAATTAAACTCTGCCCGTTGCAATTGCCTCTGCACTTCTTATACATGCTCAAATATAAAACAACAAGGAGACAAGTTGCAGTTATGTACTTACCGCATGTTTCTTTGTTTGGTCATTCACTCATTCTGGGATTACCAAAATTGGGGCGTGACAGAGCTGCAAAGCTCACCTTCGACCCCTGAAGTGAAATCCTCTTAATTATTTTTGGCCCTGGAGTCAGCCTTCTACTCCTTTGGGCACCATGTATAAAAATCAGAGCTCTCTGCCATGTACCCTTACAAAAAATGTAATGTTACATCATTTGTACACAAGTGTAATTGCAATGAGGTAACTTGAATCCTTTGTTCTTGCTGAACCTTCACTGTGAACTCAGAGTTCAGGAGATATTCACAAGTGCCCCTCAGCAATTACTATATGAATCAAATATTGTTGTGATAATGTCATATATTAAAACTGCTCCTCTGGTGTGACTTCAGAGCCTCTGAAATAACTTCACATGTTTTCACTGCTACTCTTGCATTGACCCAAGGACTGAGAGGACAATGGGGAACCTCTATTTGAATGCCACAATAACATCAGGGTTCTGTTGGGTTTACACAAATATACGCACTGCAACTCTGGTGTGACATCAGAACTCGCAGGGTAACCCAAGCTATCATCACTTCAATGCGACAGTAGACCATTGTGGAATAAGTCCATGCATCTTCTTTGCAACTCGTCCTACATTATACTTCTCTTGTTAATACTAATTACCTAAAGTATCAAATGTGACCTTGAGTTTTACTTCAGAGTTTAAGAGATACCACCACACAACAATTTGTGTATCACCATTGTAACACCAGTGTTGACTCGGATGATAACGCAACTCATAAACCTTGACACTGCAATCATGTGGTGACATCGGAGCTCAGGGACTATCATAAAATAAAAGAGTAATAAAGACTGCTACTCCAGTGCAGCTTCAGAGCGTGCAGGATTAAACTACTGTAACTCCCCACAGTGTAGCTCTAACTTGACACGAGATCTCAGTGAATAGAACTATAGGACCCTGTTGAAATTGCAGTATCCCTCAATGCCTGCTGGGATTATGCCTTGTATTCACACTACACCTTTTTGTGAGATCAGAACATGATGGGATAACACCGGTTAGCTACACTGCAACTCTGCATTGACATTAGAGTTTGGGGGGTATTGACATGATGTACTCTTAGGGCCTCATTCCGACCCTGGCGGTGGAGGCCGGCTGAAGCACCGCCAACAGGCTGGCGGTGCTTCATTCAGTATTCCGACCGCGGCTTTGAAGCCGTGGTCGCCCAGCCGGGTCCGGCGGTTTTCCACCGGATTTCCCCCGGCTGGGGGTGCCATGGGGATTCCAACCCCCTTCCCGCCAGCCTGTTTCTGGTGGTTTTCACCGCCAGAAACAGGATGGCAGGAACGGGTTTCTTGGGGCCCCTGGGGGCCCCTGCACTGCCCATGCCACTGGCATGGGCCGTGCAGGGGCCCCCTAACAGGGCCCCACAAGGATTTTCACTGTCTGCATTGCAGACAGTGAAAATCGCGACGGGTGCAACTGCACCCGTCCCACCCCTGCAACTCCGCCGGCTCCATTCGGAGCCGGCTTCATTGTTGCAGGGCCTTTCCCGCTGGGCCGGCGGGCGATCTTTTGGCGGTCGCCCGCCGGCCCAGCAGGAAAGCCAGAATGGCCTCTGCGGTCTTTTGACCGCAGAGCGGCCAAGTGGCGGTTCCCGTTTGGCTGGCGGCGCCCGCCGCCAGCCAAACTTAGAATGAGGCCCTTAATATCCAAAGTATCATCATATCTCAATGTGTAACTCCATGTACAGTCACTTCACTTTGACGTTATTGTACAGAAAATACTCCAATGTGGCACAATGGTCTTGTGAGATAGTACATTGCAAGTGCACTGGTACTCTGGTATGACGTCTGAGTGTAGTGGGAATACAATATGCATCTTCACTTTAAAAAAAACATTTTTTATATAGCACAAAATTGCAGTAGGGAGAGTGGAAATTACAGAACAAGGTGGGTAATGCACTGTACGGCTCACATGATTACATCTAGCATTCACTCACAAGATCAGTAGGGTGAGCCTCACCAGTAGTTGCCCTGTCTCGACTGTCCCTGCTAGGAGGAGGTGCTTCTCCCAGCTGTCATCTGGCTCCAACCAGCGAGCTGCATACTGGATGTGCATGGCATAGTAAAACAAATCTAGCCATGGCACATCCAGGCCACCCTACTCATATTGTATGGTCAGTGTGGTCAGGGCCACCCTGGTGCGCCTGCCTGCCCAAAGCAAAGATACAGGATTGAGTCCAACTGCCTGAACACTCTGGCTGGAAGGGGCAAAGAGATTTCTGTAGGACATGTAAGCAGCACGGCAGGAACACCAACTTGGGGATGACCAGCCTGCCCATCAACAACAGAGGAAGTGTATTCTAGAAAGTTACAGAGGGTCTCAGTGAATCTAGAACTTTACCCATCTTAAGGTGAAGTTGTGTGTGTGCGACCATAATCACCAGGTATCTAAAGTGTGCCATGTCCCAGTGCAGAACAATATCTTGGATCTTCTCCACTGGGGTTCTGACCAGTGATGCAAGGGGGAACAGGAAGAATTTACCACAATTTATCCTGAACCCCAATAGGGTCCCATATTCATCCAGCAGGTGCAACAGAATCACCAGGGAGACCTTGGGGGGGGGGGGGGGGGTACAGGTATACAGTGTATTGTTTGCATACAATGAAATGATGTGCTGCACATCCCTCAAGTGTATACCCTATTCCCACAGCTTCTATCTAGCTTGGACTGTCAGAGGTTCCATTACAAGTGCAAAAAGCAGTGGGGAGAGGGGACAGCCCTGGTGCATCCCGTGGCCCATGACCCATTTCTCTGAGCAGCACTGCTTGCATTATGACACTAGGTTCAGTGTAAAGTAACTGGAATCAACTGCAGAAATGGGGTCCAAATCTCATGATTCGCAGGACGTCGAGCTGATATTCCCAGTCCATGGTGTTGAAGGCTTTTCCTAGGCCGATAGAGACAAAGGCTATTTCAACTTTGCATTGCCCAACCTCATGCATAACTTGAGATAATCACCTGTGGTTGAACACAGTGTTCTAGCATATGTAACCTGCAGTTCCTCCTCCATTTCTATAGTGGTGTCACGTGCCACAGCCACCTCCTCCCCGAATTTGGGAAGTCCCAAGCCTTCAAGAAAGGTCCTGTAGCAGTCTAGTACTATTTTGAGGTCCACAGTATACACTTCCTTCAGATACAATGTGAAACCTGGTTTTAATACTGGCACCTTCTGACACACAGGGGCATATTTACAAGCTTCCTTGTGCCACATTAGTGCCATTTGTTTTAACGTTACTGTGGTGTTAAGAAGGCATTTTGCTGTGCTTGTTTTACAAAGTAGTACAATGCATGCTTTGTGCCACTTTGCACCGCCTCACACCACATTTTGCCTGCACCAGGCATTATGTATGCAAAGGGGTGTTCTGACGCAGGAAAGCCCGAAATAATGCCGACGTGAAATCTACAAGATTTCTCTGTGCCATTTTTTCCATCATTTTTAATGCCTGCTAAAAGCAGGCATTAAAATTATGCATCCATTGAGATTAATGGGGCACCCCGCACTTTGCTGCACTAGCGTCAAAAGTTTTGATGATAGTGAAGCAATGTGCCACAATAGCGTCAAAAACTTTGATGCTATTTGCCCAATCTGCGCCATGGTGCACCATACTATAAATATGGCACACCCATGGTGTCACTAGGTGGGGCAGGGGCAACACAAAAAGACTGGCACATCAGTTCTGATGTGTCAGTTTCTTGTAAATCTGCCCGAAGTGCGTAGTTGGAGATGGTGTGTGTTTTCTATGCAGGATCTATCCCAGCAGCCTGCCTGACTTGTCTGCCTCCCTGTATAGTCGCTGCCTATATTGCTTCAAGGTCTATTTGTCTAGGCAGTCCCAAAGGTCCGCTATCCACCTGCGCATCCCCAATTCCCTCGTACATGTGTCCCAAGACTCGTCCCTTACTTGTAGCTCCACCAGGTCTGCTTCTTGCCACCCCAGTTCCACCTAAAGTTGCCTTCCTGCCCTGCAAGTTAGACCCGGGCAGGTTCCCCAAATCACAGCCTTAAATGTCTCCCACTCCATGTCCCTGTGTGTTGTGATATCCCACTTGATGTCCAGATAATCAATGAAGGCTCGTGAGAGCTCACCCTTCTCAATCAGCTCAGTGAGAATGTCGACCGCCATCCTCCATGCTGCTTTCACCTGCGCCAGGCCCCCCATTTCAATTTGCAACTCACTGGGAAATGATTGAATAACACCAGGTGTGTCACCTCTATGGCCTCAACCAGTGAAACACCTCCCACCAGGATCCTATCCATTCTGCTAAATGTGTTGTGAGTTATGGTATGGCAGTTGTATGCCCTTTATGTGGGATGATGAGGATGTTAAATGCCCACCAAGCCCCGTTTCTCATAACCCCTTTGAGTGTGGTTGTTATGAGGGAATTAGTGTCCTCCCTGGACAGTGTTTTCTCAAGGTTCCCATCTAACATGCAGTTAAAGTCTCCTAGACAGATAAAGGGGGAGTCTGCCTCCTGCACTACCAGGACCTGCTTGTCAAAGGAAGAAATGGTAGCCTGTGTTTTGGGCATACGTGTTCTGTACTGTCAGCTGCCTCATGTCAAGTGTCTCGTGTAATAACACATACCTCCCTTCCACATCAGCCCCTACAAATGTTAAGGAAAATGGAAACCCAGGTGTCACCCAGATCAGTGTCCCCCTGGCAAGCATGGAATAGGAGGGGTGGAAAGCTTGTTCCACTGCTTCTTGGCCAGTCGCATGACCTTGACAGCATCCAGGATGGTCTCCTGCAAGCACACTATACTGTTTTTATGCCTCCTAAAGAAGATGAGCACTCTAACTGTTTTTGTGTATGACCCTAAGCCTCTGACGTTCCTGGTCAGAAATCTGTAGTCACCCCCAATCATCTAGACAGAGATTCTGTGGGAGCCCACCCACCCACACTGCACCATGCTCAGTTTGACCACTGCTCAAACAAAAACAAATGTAAACAACCTACCTCCACCCATGGACAAACATAGTGACAACATTTTGACTACATATTCCAACCCACTGCATGTGCCAGGACCTCCGTAGCATGCCAGCCTGTCCAACAGGGACCGGCAAACACAAACAACTACCCAGCCAGCCACACAACTCTGCATACGCTGTCCGAACTCCCAAAAGGGAACCAAACACATCCTGGCTGTTCAGTGTCACTTATCAGTCAGTTCCCAACGGTGCACCGGTTGGGGGCCCTTGTTCATTGCAATTCAATCAAGCCAACTGCGCTCCAGCAAACACCCTGTCCCTGGCTCCATGCTACATCAACCGCTGGCAATACCCAGTCTCCCCAGTCATCCATTTCACAAAGTATATAACGTCTTTCCAGAAGTGAAGCAATCATTAGCAGTCAGCCCCCATTCTCCACCTTTGGGGCAACCATTGCTTTTGGAAAAAAGTCCAGTGCAGGCCCCGATGCCATGCCCACCACTACATGGTCAGTCTGACCACTGCTCAAACAAAAACAAACCCATGGACAAATATAGTGACAACAGATTGACTACAGATGCCCACACACCACATGTGCCAGGACCTGTATTCCAGCCCGTCCAACAGGGACCTGTGAACAAAAACAACTACTCAGTCAGCCATGCAACATTGCATATGCTGTCTGAACCCCCACAGGGGAATTAAACGCACCCTGGCTGATCAGTGCCACTTATCAGTGTGCCAGTTGAGGGCCCTTGTCCAATGCAATTTAATCAAGCCAGTTGGTCTCCAGCAAACATTCTGTCCATGGATCCATGCTGCATCACCCGCTGGGAATACCAAGACTCCCAGCCATCCATTTTACAAACTACATAACTTCTTTCCTGAAGTGAATAAATCATCAGCATTCATCCCCATTCCCCACCTCTAGGGCAACTATTGCATCTGGGATAAAGGCCAACACAAGCCTCAATGCCCCAGTCTCTAATGCTGTCTCAGGTGGAAGCGTCCCATCACTCATTGCCATTTCCTGAGGCCCGAGCCGTGCAACTGTCTGGTGCCAGCCATCCTCCCAGATCATCACTCTTAAGGAGCTCAAGTTCCAGCATCTGAGTTGTCCTCCATGGAGCGATTACGCCAGGGACCCTGCCGAGGCCGGGATACCTGGCTCTGCTGCGAGGCCCCCTGGGTGGTCAACAAGTGTGCTTGCCTGTGAGGTGATCTTCAGCCTCAAGGGATACTGGAGCATGTATTTGAGTTATAACACCCTTAGCTTTTTCCTTTGCTCAGGAAGGATTTTCATTGCTCCTGCACCTTTTTGGTGTAGTCCAGATAAATGGCTATTCGACAGTTCTCAAAGAGGGGCACAGCCTGTTCATGTGCGGCTCAAAGGATGTCATCCCTGTGGCAATAGTTTAGGATTTTTGTGATGGATGCTCTCAGCAGGACCCCGAGAGGTGGCGGGGGGGCAGAGCCCTGTGGGCATGCTCCACCATGAAGAAGTCTGACAGCCCCTTGGGCCATAGGTCCCGCCACACTCAATTCTCCTACACTTTTCCAGCCAGAGTCCCCTCCACTCTCTCAGGAAACCCAGCACACAAATATTACTGCATCGGAAGTGACCCTCTGCATCCTCAAATTGGTGCTCAGGCTCGCCAGAGACCATAGACATTTGGACCATTGGATGCTGAGGGACAGAAACTGCCCCCTTCACTGCGACTTTATCCTCTACTTTCCATAGGTCAGCACGAAGGAGATTGACATCAATTGAGACAGTCTCTATTTTGTGCGGTCTGGGAGCCATGTATAGCCACCAACAGCTTGGCCCTAATGGACTCCTGATCCCTCTCCAGAGAGCCCTCCATATTGTCCACACATCCTTGTCACTTGAGTCTCTAAGTATGGTGGCATGGCATCATATATTGAGTGATGGTGTTCGCTGCATTTGAGCATGCTGATCTGTCCTTGCCCATGACAATGGGAGTGACAACTCTGATCCAACCGCTTATGTCATCATAACTAGCAGCTGCCTGTGCTCCTTGTGCCCCTGGTTCACAATTCTCTGACTCCAGGCCACATCTGCAGCTGTCGATGGACAGGTGCCTCCCACCCCTGTGGGCAAGAACTGGTCCCGCCTTTGCTCGAATTGCAGGCGAGAAGGAGCAGTCCACTCTGGGTCATCTATCAGGCCTCTTGGCATTCCCATACCCACCCTACAGAACCAGCAAAAGTAAGGCACTCCATATCCGTTGCAGTATTGACCCACCAGGATCTCTCTCCAAACCCTCACCAGTGGCACGGTGTACCTGCGCTGGCCAGGAGCAGCAGTCCAGCTCTTTCACTGTAGTTCTCTCAGGCCGCCTCCACTCCAGGGCCAGAAGGATTTAGAGGCATCCAGAACACCATCTGAACCCAGGAGGTCGAAACAGTGTGTCCGCACCTCGCCACCCAGCAGTGAGGGCAAGCACAGGCCGTTCTCTGATGTCATCCACCGTAAGCCTTTGCCCTCAGGTGTGGACCACCCAGGCCCATCCATCCCGCCCTGCTTAGGGCTTCAAGTTTGTCTGATGAGGGAGCCCACTCAGTGAACCAGAGCTCAGTTAGGGAGCAAGGGGCCCAGTCTCAGCGCCACCCGTAGTCCGTGGCTCTTCTCGGCCCCAGGGCTGATTAGCTAGGAAGCCCCCCCCCTGGGGCCACTTGCCGCAGGTCAAGCATGAGCACCAGTGAGCCGGTGCTTGGGAGCAGCGCCTCCACTTGAGACCACCGCAGCCTGCGTGGTCCCCCTCTCTGTTTAGTTTTCTTCTGGGGGTTCCCCCTTCAAATCCAGCAAGGGGCTCTGGTGAGGGCCTGCCTGACTCCCGGGTCTGCCCTCCTACTCTGCCACTCAGCTGGATCGGGCCAGCTCCACACAGCAGCAGATGACCCTGGTTCCCCGAGCCTCAGTCGCTTGCCGGCACTGGCTGCCCTCAGCTCCCAGGAACGGCGCCGCTGAATGCGAATTCAGCTGCTTGCCACTAAGTGCAGACAGACTTGAGCTAGTATCTGTGTGGATCAGAGAGAAGAAGTTAAAATTTACATTTATTTATTTATTCATGCAGCACACAATTGTCTATAAAGGCATCCCGCTTGCACAGACTTGAGACAAAAACACAGCAGCATCAGTTAAATCATGAAGAGACAGGTTTTCAGTTTTTTACTGAAAGTCAGATTGTCATTAGCTGCATGAAAATCCGTAATGAGGGAGTTCCAAATGTTTATTATATTTATGTGTTAAATAATTAAAATTTTGCCCACCCTTAGTTTTTAACAGATGTCTAGTTGGCTAGATCCTTGGCCTCCTGTTTGACCTATCTCAAAGCTGGTGTAGTAGGTAGTTGGTGCTCTTATATGGCCTAATACATGACAAGCCAAAGTATACAAAAAAGTGATGGATGGAATGCTTGAATTAATCTTTCATGGGTAGTAACTTGGGGCCACATTCCAGTCGATTGTTATTTTGCACACCATGCCCCCTCAATTTGGACCTAGCCATTGTGTCGCAATCAGCTTACTGGAATGCTGAATTCACAAATATGCCTGGAGGGATTCCTCTACTGCCTCATGCTTCTCCATGCAGGCCTGGGTCTCCCAAAATGTAACCTCTGATATGCCACGCATTGTGCCATTCACCGGCACACATACACAGAGTACATGTATTTAAGATACACAATGCACACCACTGTATCCTTCCTGTAATGTACCATTCACAGACACACAAATACCCAGCACATATAGTTACCATGCAAATACTGCACAATGTTATACCCTTCATGAGTTGTATCACTCACTAGCACACATACATCTAGCACATGCCTGTACCACACACACACTGCACAGCACTACATCCTTTGTGCATTATACCACTCACATGCATCAACCATGCATGCACTGCACTGTAGTGCATCATCCCTATATTGTGCCCTTTCCAGGCACACACACGCCCAGCACAGATACACACTCCTGTGCAGCATTTCACAACAACCCTATGTACTCTGAGTGGTGAGTTACGCATACAGATATGGAACTTTGAATGAGTGAACCTATAGGCCTCACTGCAATGACCCAGGTTAACAAGGACCTTTTCATTCTTATTGATCACTCCACAGTATGCTGCGACCACTGCACTCATGCTGCTTAACTCCTGGTATAGGCAGTAGCCTTTCACCACTATGACAATAGCACCGTGGGAACCCATCTTGGGCCAAAAAGACCGCATAATATGAGACATGACTAAGTCATGACATACATGCTTGATCCATGCTTGCCAAAGGCAACAAAAACAGCATTGGAAGCCACATATCAGTAGAGTTGGGGCAGTCAGGCAGGGGTTTACATGCATTACCTTGCGGCGGTCCTTTGCGTCCCAACAATAACATATAGGAAAACTTGCAAACAGCAATTCAGACCAATGTGAGGATCAGAATGAGAAAAGAAAAGAAAAACAGTAAAGGAGGCAAATGTTACAGGAGTCCAGGTGAGATCTCAAGGGAAAGATAAATGTTAAAATAGAGTATAAATGAGCAAGAACTTAGGTTTGCAAAGAGATATAACGAATATGAAGTTGTGGAAAATATCAAGGTTTTGAAATTATCAGCTATAGTTCTCAAAGACTTTTAAATAAATGTTATGAGCAAAGGGATGGGTTTTTGTCCTATTTCTTTTTGCAACTATGCTAGTGTTTTATATAGATTTAATGAAGTTTTATATAAAGTGAAATTAAATAACTTCCATCGAATTACACTTGAATGATTACATTATTGAGGACATTAAAGACATAGCTACTTTTATATCATTAAATAAGGTTAAGGATCCGAATTTCTAAGAAATATTGGTGGCTTGATGGTCCTAGATTCTGAAAATGATAGGACTTGTCTTTCTGCCATGCACAGTGTTGTCACCAATTATGTCATTTCAGATGTCTTAGTGATGTTTTTATTGATGTTATATAACGTCATGAGTGATGTAACGTGAGGTCATAAGCAGTACATGGTGAGGGTGTCAGTTACAGTTACTAAAGTTAACAATAACTGGTGAATTTCAGTGTTTTGGGAGTTTAAAATGTAGTATTTTAACTTACATTTTACCTAATTTTAACTTTAAATTGTTGTTTTTTTAAAAATGTAAAATAATATCTTATTACCGTACCTTACTAAGCCTATTCCTCACTGCCCATGGCCATGGGTCATGCACAGCAAGGGGTTGGCCACAGTGTGTCGCCAAAGGCCAGGCCCTGTGCTTACCCCTCCCCCACTGGGGTCCAAGACCCCATTGCTGGCCAACCTCCATGGTCTTGCAACGCCCCAAGGTCCAGATTTTTTTAAAATTCATGTTGCCACTAGAGCAAAACTACATTGAGGGCCATGCTGTGTGCCACAGTACCACAGCGGTAACTACGTGCAGCCAAATAAAAATCATCTTTTTAATTTGACCACAACGGGGTTGCTCTGGTACCGCCCTCTATGGGCCACGGTTTCAGGTTACCCTCTACCCTGCCCTTTTATTCTCTACTTTTGCTTGTTTTTTTAGGACACTTGGACTAGGACTGGGTCCTAGAGTCATAAATGGAGACAATTTCCAGATTAGATCACATGGTATGAGCTTGCAGTACCACAGTACTCAATGGTAGTACTGCACCACTAGATTTCTATAAATATAGGGTTTTAATTTCTGAACAGAAATACATCAAGTCACAAAAAGCACTCTTTCTGGACCAAAGGCTACCTTTTCTGCCAAATTTGGTGTAATGACATTCAGCCATTTTGGCTGTAGCGTTGTGTAAAGTTCATGGTGAACACACATTTTAGGGCACTTCTCTCTTTTTCTCAACCCCAGCTTGACAGAATACCCAAACATTTTCCAGGAAAGAGCCAAGGTGGATGAACATTTTTTGTGAAGTGTCCTGAAGATTTGTCAAATTGCTCCAAATTTATTAGCAAACCAAAAAAAGCATTCCCTGTGGAAACCTGACCCGAACTATAACTGGTTAGTGGTGCCCACTGTTCTTGAGGAGGAAAGGAAACTCCTTATAGCCAATGATAGAGTTACCTCAGAAAGCAACAACCTTCTCCATTGTCTGCCACTAATATGCCACCAACAGCACTTTACTTCATACCTTTCACAGTTCCCATGTTACATAAAATCCCTACTTGGTAGCTGCACCTTGTGCAAGCTACCTTGATGTCCAGTGAGGGTTTATCTCATCAGAAGACAACAACCGCTCACCATCAGGAGGTGCTTAAATCCTTGATGTTTTCTGGTCTGCTAAGAATCACAGGGACAATCAAAAGTGCTGAGTGACAGTAAACAACTTTGAGGTAAAGAATCACCAACATTTTTTCTGTCGCTCTGACAGCCAGGAATTACGTAGTATCCTTTCCTGTTTGTTTTACAAGGTCCTTTGTACAGGTTTCACTCGTATGCAGGGTCACTCATCTCACCTCTGATAAATATCTGTAGCTGACACCGCACCCTCTAGTTCACCCACGGCCAACCAGCCAATGGCAGGGCTCTTCTCCCAACAAATTGTCAGGCACACCACCTGCTTAGCGGCCAGTTTCCACATTTTCACTGCCTGTGTTATCCATTGCTTTTTAGCCAATTTTCAGGGAAAATGCACTCTTGTTTGCATACCATGAAGGCTCTGAAAATATTGCAAATTGAGAAAATAATGGCTTTTTAGCACGTTTATGTGAAGACTGTAATGTAAGTGCCCCAGTTTGTAAAATGGCTCAGCTTTTTCACAATGTATTGGCTGAACTTGATCCACAGCTGCAGTAGGCGCATACAGTCAATGCCAATGCATTTTTTGCAAAACCGGTTTACACTACTCACATCATAAACAAGCATTTGCAGTGCAATGGGTTTCGCGTTTGCTCGAGTAAGAGCTATTGGCATTGTAAATTCTTAACTGGACGTTTCTTGCCACATAAATTGAAAAGTAAAAGAAAAACAGTTGACATAAGCAAGCCAATTCAAAGCGTCATGGCTGCCATGAGCATGAGCGCAAAGGCTGGACAGAAAAAGAAAAAGAAGTTCTCTCGCAGCCAAACATATGGACAAACGTGCAGTTATCCATATAACAGGGTCGGTGTACAAAGGGGTAACAAAACCGCCCAAGGAGAGACAAACATAAAGCATTTGCCAATGATAAAGGATTTTTTACAGGCAAGCCCACTGAGTGAAAGTGATGTACGCGAGATCGGCGAGTTTAAAAGCCCACAAGACTTACAACAGGTCAAAGTGCTTGGATCCAATCTTAAATTGCAGCAATGTTCCGTCATCTGATTAGTTTTATTTCAGTGACAGAATGTGATGTTAGAGTCACTAATGACAAACTTTAAACACACATTGTCACTGAGCCTGTCCCTAACCCTTACCTTAAAAGATATCAGAACCCATGAAAATTAGTTAGCAAAACATACCAGACATAAAATTTAAGATAGAAGGCAAGGGTACGACACTGTTTTGTCCCACAGATCATGTGGGGCCTGCCAACGGGAACTGCCAGGCTTATCAGAATCATACGTTTTGAGTTTTTTTCACACACATATTTCATATTCAGAAGACACAAACGAGCTACATGTCTTGCAAATTCTTGTTGCTTTCTTGTTTTCGCATTAAAAAGTCTGATCTCATTTTCCGTGAAAGCACAATCTGTTTCGTCGGACTGGAACCAGACAAAGGGGTTTGCGATACAGTTGCCTTTTAATTTCCAACGTGAATACAGTATTTCTTAAAAATTGCAAGGAAAAACAAGAAAGACACATGTTTACCGAAAAACAGTCAGAATTACATATTCTTTTTTTTTAAAGCAGCTTGTTTACGACATGTTGAGCGTTTGGGTGTTGCTTACCACCAAGTGTGGAGCACAGGGGAACACTGAACTAAGATAAGTGACCTTATTTTGAAGATGCAAACCTAGGGGCATATTTATGTAAAGTGGCGCCTCACTTAGTGCAGCGCCCCTGTTCTTGCACCACCACTAACGCCACCATGTGTGCGCCGTATTTAACATATGGCGCACCATGGTGGTAGTTAGGGAACTGTAGCCAGAATTTTTGATGCTAGTTCAGTACTTTGAAGGCTTAGTGTCAAAATATTTGACTCTAAACCAGCAAAGCATCCAGAGGCCCATTGAAGGCAATGGGAGCCTCTTTTTAACGCCTGCTCTGTTAGATTTCTTTACGCCATTTGTACAGCACCCCAAACGGGGACATGCCCCCTTTGCATGTATTATGCCTTGAGCATGCATAATGTAGTGCAAAGGGTTACAAAGTAGTGCAATGCATGAATTGCGCCACTTTGTATATGTGGTGCGGCGATTTTGGCCTCCAAACACCACATGAGCATTAAAAAAAATGCCACTAATGTGGCTTTAGCATGGCGCTAGACCCTCAGAAATCTGGGCCCTGGTTTCTTTGCAACATGAAAGTGATACACGCACTGGCAATGCCATCTGGGATTAATGTGTTAACACATACAGCATAAGCACATTAAAGCCAGACTACGAACAAAAGGCCTGAATTGAAAGCTCCCTTGCCTTCAGCAAAGTCCTGTCTTTGTAGTACATATGAAGAGGCCTATAAATATAAAGTAATCTGCAGCTTATTAAGCCTACCAAAACGTACTTGCCTCTTGCTCTGCTTGACAGTGCACTGTGAGAAAGTAGCTTCTTTCTAGCCTTGTTACCCCCACTTTTGGCCTGTTTGTGAGTGTATGTCAGGGTGTTTTCACTGTCTCACTGGGATCCTGCTAGCCAGGGCCCAGTGCTCATAGTGAAAACCCTATGTTTTCAGTATGTTTGTTATGTGTCACTGGGACCCTGCTAGTCAGGACCCCAGTGCTCATAAGTTTGTGGCCTATATGTATGTGTTCCCTGTGTGGTGCCTAACTGTCTCACTGAGGCTCTGCTAACCAGAACCTCAGTGGTTATGCTCTCTCATTTCTTTCCAAATTGTCACTAACAGGCTAGTGACCATTTTTACCAATTTACATTGGCTTACTGGAACACCCTTATAATTCCCTAGTATATGGTACTGAGGTACCCAGGGTATTGGGGTTCCAGGAGATCCCTATGGGCTGCAGCGTTTCTTTTGCCACCCATAGGGAGCTCTGACAATTCTTACACAGGCCTGCCACTGCAGCCTGAGTGAAATAACGTCCACGTTATTTCACAGCCATTTTAAACTGCACTTAAGTAACTTATAAGTCACCTATATGTCTAACCTTTACCTGGTAGAGGTTAGGTGCAAAGTTACTTAGTGTGAGGGCACCCTGGCACTAGCCAAGGTGCCCCCACATTGTTCAGAGCCAATTCCCTGAACTTTGTGAGTGCGGGGACACCATTACACGCGTGCACTACATATAGGTCACTACCTATATGTAGCTTCACAATGGTAACTCCGAATATGGCCATGTAACATGTCTATGATCATGGAATTGCCCCCTCTATACCATCCTGGCATAGTTGGCACAATCCCATGATCCCAGTGGTCTGTAGCACAGACCCTGGTACTGCCAAACTGCCCTTCCTGGGGTTTCACTGCAGCTGCTGCTGCTGCCAACCCCTCAGACAGGCATCTGCCCTCCTGGGGTCCAGCCAGGCCTGGCCCAGGATGGCAGAACAAAGAACTTCCTCTGAGAGAGGGTGTGACACCCTCTCCCTTTGGAAAATGGTGTGAAGGCAGGGGAGGAGTAGCCTCCCCCAGCCTCTGGAAATGCTTTGTTGGGCACAGAGGTGCCCAATTCTGCATAAGCCAGTCTACACCGGTTCAGGGGACCCCTTAGCCCTGCTCTGGCGCGAAACTGGACAAAGGAAAGGGGAGTGACCACTCCCCTGACCTGCACCTCCCCTGGGAGGTGTCCAGAGTCCCTCCAGTGTGCTCCAGTCCTCTGCCATCTTGGGAACAGAGGTGCTGCTGGCACACTGGACTGCTCTGAGTGGCCAGTGCCACCAGGTGACGTCAGAGACTCCTTCTGATAGGCTCCTTCAGGTGTTAGTAGCCTATCCTCTCTCCTAGGTAGCCAAACCCTCTTTTCTGGCTATTTAGGGTCTCTGGGGAAACTTTAGATAACGAATGCATGAGCTCAGCCGAGTTCCTCTGCATCTCTCTCTTCACCTTCTGATAAGGAATCGACTGCTGACCGCGCTGGAAGCCTGCAAACCTGCAACATAGTAGCAAAGACGACTACTGCAACTCTGTAACGCTGATCCTGCCGCCTTCTCGACTGTTTTCCTGCTTGTGCATGCTGTGGGGGTAGTCTGCCTCCTCTCTGCACCAGAAGCTCCGAAGAAATCTTCTGTGGGTCGACGGAATCTTCCCCCTGCAACCGCAGGCACCGAAAAGCTGCATTACTGGTCCCTTGGGTCTCCTCTCAGCACGACGAGCGAGGTCCCTCGAATCCAGCAACTCTGTCCAAGTGACCCCAACAGTCCAGTGACTCTTCAGTCCAAGTTTGGTGGAGGTAAGTCCTTGCCTCACCTCGCTGGGCTGCATTGCTGGGAACCGCGACTTTGCAGCTACTCCGGCCCCTGTGCACTTCCGGCAGAAATCCTTTGTGCACAGCCAAGCCTGGGTCCACGGCACTCTAACCTGCATTGCACGACTTTCTAAGTTGGTCTCCGGCGACGTGGGACTCCTTTGTGCAACTTCGGCGAGCACCGTTTCACGCATCCTCGTAGTGCCTGTTTCTGGCACTTCTCCGGGTGCTACCGGCTTCAAAGAGGGCTCCTTGTCTTGCACGACATCTCCTCTCTCTGCTGGTCCAATTTGCGACCTCCTGGTCCCTCCTGGGCCTCAGCAGCGTCCAAAAACGCTAACCGCATGATTTGCAGCTAGCAAGGCTTGTTGGCGTTCTTTCGGCAAGGAAAATACTTCTGCACGACTCTCCACGGCGAGAAAAATCAGTCCACCAAAGGGGAAGTCTCTAGCCCTTTTTGTTCCTGCAGAAACCGCAGCTTCTTCTGTCCAGTAGAAGCTTCTTTGCACCCGCAGCTGGCATTTCCTGGGCATTTGCCCATCTCCGACTTGCTTGTGACTTTTGGACTTGGTCCCCTTGTTCCACAGGTACCCTAGATTAGAAATCCACAGTTGTTGCATTGCTGGTTTGTGTCTTTCCTGCATTATTCCTCTAATACGACTTCTTTGTCCTTAGGGGAACTTTAGTGCACTTTGCACTCACTTTTCAGGGTCTTGGGGAGGGCTAATTTTCTAACTCTCACTATTTTCTAATAGTCCCAGCGACCCTCTACAAGGTCACATAGGTTTGGGGTCCATTCGTGGTTCGCATTCCACTTTTGGAGTATATGGTTTGTGTTGCCCCTATCCCTATGTGTCCCCATTGCATCCTATTGTAACTATACATTGTTTGCACTGTTTTCTAAGCCTATACTGCATATTTTTGCTATTGTGTATATATATCTTGTGTATATTTCCTATCCTCTCACTGAGGGTACACTCTAAGATACTTTGGCATATTGTCATAAAAATAAAGTACCTTTATTTTTAGTATAACTGTGTATTGTGTTTTCTTATGATATTGTGCATATGACACTAAGTGGTACTGTAGTAGCTTCACACGTCTCCTAGTTCAGCCTAAGCTGCTCTGCTAAGCTACCATTATCTATCAGCCTAAGCTGCTAGACACCCTATACACTAATAAGGGATAACTGGGCCTGGTGCAAGGTGCAAGTACCCCTTGGTACTCACTACAAGCCAGTCCAGCCTCCTACATTGGTTGTGCAGTGGTGGGATAAGTGCTTTGAGACTACTTACCACTCTTGTCATTGTACTTTTCATAAGAGAAAAATATACAAAACAAGGTCAGTGTATATACACATAGCCAAAAAGTTTTGCATTTCCTCTTTTCACTCTTTTCTAAGTGCTGAAAAGTACTTCTAAACTTTCAAAAAGTTCTTAAAAGTTTAAAAAGTTTTTTTCTGTCTTTCTATAAAGTTCTGAAAACTTTTTTCTCTTTTTCTATCACTTTAACTCTCTCTAAAAATGTCTGGCACAGGCCAAAATGTTGATCTGTCCAAACTTGCATATGATCACCTTAGCTGGAAAGGAGCAAGGAGTCTCTGCATAGAGAGAGGTTTGAGTGTAGGGAAGAATCCTTCCTTGGAACTGTTACTTAACATGCTTAGAGAACAAGATAAGGCTATAGGTGCCCCATCTGTTGAAAAAGTACCTAATAGTTCCCAATCTGATTCAGGGACTCCCCCAGGAAAAGATTCAGGAAAGAAACTTCCTAGCCTGCCCATTACTAGACAGTCTAGCATAGTTGGGAATGATGATGAGCCACACCATACAAATAGTGTTGTCTCACATCATAGCAAAAGCATTTATTCTCACCATACAGGTAGTAATGTTTCTGTTAACCAAGCTGTTAGGGTGGCTTCTGTAAGGGACAGGTCTCCTTCTGTTCATTCCCATGATACCTCTGTATCTAGGAATGTCCCTCCCACCAACCCTGATGACAGAATGTTAGAGAGGGAACTCAATAAGTTGAGGGTGGAACAAACCAGACTGAAGCTTAAAAAGCAACAGCTGGATTTGGATAGACAGTCTTTTGAACTAGAGAAGGAAAGACAGAAGTTGGGTTTAGAAACCCATGGTGGCAGCAGCAGTATTCCCCATAGTCATCCTGCAAAAGAGCATGATTCCAGGAATCTGCACAAGATAGTTCCCCCTTATAAGGAGGGGGATGACATTAACAAGTGGTTTGCTGCACTTGAGAGGGCCTGTGTTGTACAGGATGTCCCTCAAAGGCAGTGGGCTGCTATCCTATGGCTATCATTTAGTGGAAAGGGTAGGGATAGACTCCTTACTGTGAAAGAAAGTGATGCCAATAATTTTACAGTTCTTAAGAATGCACTCCTGGATGGTTATGGCTTAACCACTGAACAATACAGGATAAAGTTCAGAGAGACCAAAAAGGAGTCTTCACAAGACTGGGTTGATTTCATTGACCATTCAGTGAAGGCCTTGGAGGGGTGGTTACATGGCAGTAAAGTTACTGATTATGAAAGCCTGTATAATACAATCCTGAGAGAGCATATACTTAATAACTGTGTGTCTGATTTGTTGCACCAGTACCTGGTAGACTCTGATCTGACCTCTCCCCAAGAATTGGGAAAGAAGGCAGACAAATGGGTCAGAACAAGGGTGAACAGAAAAGTTCATACAGGGGGTGACAAAGATGGCAATAAGAAGAAAGATGGTGAAAATCCTCAAGATAAGCATGGGGATAAGGGTAAAACCAAAGATCCCACTTCAAATCTTAAACACTCTTCAGAGGGTGGGGATAAAACAAATTCTTCCTCTTCTTCCCAACCTGCACACATTAAAAAGCCTTGGTGCTTTGTGTGTAAAAACAGAGGCCATAGGCCAGGGGATAAGTCCTGTCCAGGTAAACCCCCTGAGCCTACCACCACTAATACATCAAGCTCTAGTGCCCCTAGCAGTAGTGGTACTAGTGGTGGGACTGCTGGCAACAGTCAAGCAAAGGGTGTAGTTGGGTTCACTTATGGGTCCATCATAGAAACTGGGGTAGTCAGTCCCAAGACAGTTTCTGTCACACCTAGTGGCATTGGCCTTGCCACACTGGCTGCTTGTCCCCTTACAATGGATAAGTACAGGCAGACAGTTTCAATAAATGGTGTTGAGGCCTTGGCCTACAGGGACACAGGTGCCAGTATCACTTTGGTGACTGAAAACCTAGTGCACCCTGATCAACACATCATTGGACAACAGTATAAGATTATTGATGTCCATAACTCCACTAAGTTTCTTCCCTTAGCTATAATTCAGTTTAGTTGGGGTGGAGTTACTGGCCCTAAGCAGGTGGTGGTATCACCTAGCTTACCTGTAGACTGTCTCTTAGGTAATGACCTAGAGGCCTCAGGTTGGGCTGATGTAGAGTTTTATGCCCATGCAGCCATGCTGGGCATCCCTGAGGAATTGTTCCCTCTCATTTCTACTGAAATGAAAAAGCAAAGGAGAGAAGGCCTGAAAACTCAGGATCCCTCTCCATCAACAGGTAAAAAGGGTATCACAGTATTCCCTAACCACTCTACCATTCAGGATACCATTCCTGTGGTGGGAGAAACCTCTCCTGGGGTGGCACCTGTTCCAAGGGAATCATCAGCTGGCAAAGCTGGACTCCCTGAGGTAGAAGTACCTCTCTGTGGGATAACTAACATTGGTGAGAAAAAGAGCACCATTTTAGTTAACATGGAGCATCCCTCCAACCCTCCCAGAGAAACTTTAGTGCAGAAACCCTGCACTGCCTCACAACACTTAGGACAGCATCCCTGCCCTAGTGTGGAGCTCATAGGACAGCATCCCTGCCCTGCTCCAACTCAAGAGAAACAGCATCCCTGTTCTCTCTTCCAGCCATATGGACAAAGTTTTTGCCCAGCTATGGCTTTTCTGAGACAGCATCCCTGTCTGGCATTTCCATCACTACAAATAGGTTCAGTGGACAATTCCCACTGCTCTAAACTAAAACTTACTGATAGAAACTCTGAAAATACATCTTCACATTGTTGCTTAGCTAAAAAACTTCAAACAGGGTGGTTTACATCCCCACAGGGAAGTAACCATATAGTGGATGATAAAGGGAGTAACCAGTATATTGCAGAGCTACTCTCTACTTATCACCACTTAGACAATAAAGTCTCAACTGGCCAAGGTTAGCCTTATTGTCCTTCGTTTGGGGGGGGGTTGTGTGAGAAAGTAGCTTCTTTCTAGCCTTGTTACCCCCACTTTTGGCCTGTTTGTGAGTGTATGTCAGGGTGTTTTCACTGTCTCACTGGGATCCTGCTAGCCAGGGCCCAGTGCTCATAGTGAAAACCCTATGTTTTCAGTATGTTTGTTATGTGTCACTGGGACCCTGCTAGTCAGGACCCCAGTGCTCATAAGTTTGTGGCCTATATGTATGTGTTCCCTGTGTGGTGCCTAACTGTCTCGTTGAGGCTCTGCTAACCAGAACCTCAGTGGTTATGCTCTCTCATTTCTTTCCAAATTGTCACTAACAGGCTAGTGACCATTTTTACCAATTTACATTGGCTTACTGGAACACCCTTATAATTCCCTAGTATATGGTACTGAGGTACCCAGGGTATTGGGGTTCCAGGAGATCCCTATGGGCTGCAGCATTTCTTTTGCCACCCATAGGGAGCTCTGACAATTCTTACACAGGCCTGCCACTGCAGCCTGAGTGAAATAACGTCCACGTTATTTCACAGCCATTTTACACTGCACTTAAGTAACTTATAAGTCACCTATATGTCTAACCTTTACCTGGTAGAGGTTAGGTGCAAAGTTACTTAGTGTGAGGGCACCCTGGCACTAGCCAAGGTGCCCCCACATTGTTCAGAGCCAATTCCCTGAACTTTGTGAGTGCGGGGACACCATTACACGCGTGCACTACATATAGGTCACTACCTATATGTAGCTTCACAATGGTAACTCCGAATATGGCCATGTAACATGTCTATGATCATGGAATTGCCCCCTCTATACCATCCTGGCATAGTTGGCACAATCCCATGATCCCAGTGGTCTGTAGCACAGACCCTGGTACTGCCAAACTGCCCTTCCTGGGGTTTCACTGCAGCTGCTGCTGCTGCCAACCCCTCAGACAGGCATCTGCCCTCCTGGGGTCCAGCCAGGCCTGGCCCAGGATGGCAGAACAAAGAACTTCCTCTGAGAGAGGGTGTGACACCCTCTCCCTTTGGAAAATGGTGTGAAGGCAGGGGAGGAGTAGCCTCCCCCAGCCTCTGGAAATGCTTTGTTAGGCACAGAGGTGCCCAATTCTGCATAAGCCAGTCTACACCGGTTCAGGGGACCCCTTAGCCCTGCTCTGGCGCGAAACTGGACAAAGGAAAGGGGAGTGACCACTCCCCTGACCTGCACCTCCCCTGGGAGGTGTCCAGAGCTCCTCCAGTGTGCTCCAGACCTCTGCCATCTTGGAAACAGAGGTGCTGCTGGCACACTGGACTGCTCTGAGTGGCCAGTGCCACCAGGTGACGTCAGAGACTCCTTCTGATAGGCTCCTTCAGGTGTTAGTAGCCTATCCTCTCTCCTAGGTAGCCAAACCCTCTTTTCTGGCTATTTAGGGTCTCTGTCTCTGGGGAAACTTTAGATAACGAATGCATGAGCTCAGCCGAGTTCCTCTGCATCTCTCTCTTCACCTTCTGATAAGGAATCGACTGCTGACCGCGCTGGAAGCCTGCAAACCTGCAACATAGTAGCAAAGATGACTACTGCAACTCTGTAACGCTGATCCTGCCGCCTTCTCAACTGTTTTCCTGCTTGTGCATGCTGTGGGGGTAGTCTGCCTCCTCTCTGCACCAGAAGCTCCGAAGAAATCTCCCGTGGGTCGACGGAATCTTCCCCCTGCAACCGCAGGCACCAAAAAGCTGCATTACTGGTCCCTTGGGTCTCCTCTCAGCACGACGAGCGAGGTCCCTCGAATCCAGCAACTCTGTCCAAGTGACCCCCACAGTCCAGTGACTCTTCAGTCCAAGTTTGGTGGAGGTAAGTCCTTGCCTCACCTCGCTCGGCTGCATTGCTGGGAACCGCGACTTTGCAGCTACTCCGGCCCCTGTGCACTTCCGGCGGAAATCCTTTGTGCACAGCCAAGCCTGGGTCCACGGCACTCTAACCTGCATTGCACGACTTTCTAAGTTGGTCTCCGGCGACGTGGGACTCCTTTGTGCAACTTCGGCAAGCACCGTTTCACGCATCCTCGTAGTGCCTGTTTCTGGCACTTCTCCGGGTGCTACCGGCTTCAAAGAGGGCTCCTTGTCTTGCTCGACGTCCCCTCTCTCTGCTGGTCCAATTTGCGACCTCCTGGTCCCTCCTGGGCCTCAGCAGCATCCAAAAACGCTAACCACATGATTTGCAGCTAGCAAGGCTTGTTGGCATTCTTTCGGCGGGAAAACACTTCTGCACGACTCTCCACGGCAAGAGAGATCCGTCCACCAACGGGGAGGTCTCTAGCCCTTTTCGTTCCTGCAGAAACCGCAGCTTCTTCTGTCCAGTAGAAGCTTCTTTGCACCCGCAGCTGGCATTTCCTGGGCATTTGCCCATCTCCGACTTGCTTGTGACTTTTGGACTTGGTCCCCTTGTTCCACAGGTACCCTAGATTGGAAATCCACAGTTATTGCATTGCTGGTTTGTGTCTTTCCTGCATTATTCCTCTAACACAACTTCTTTGTCCTTAGGGGAACTTTAGTGGACTTTGCACTCACTTTTCAGGGTCTTGGGGAGGGCTAATTTTCTAACTCTCACTATTTTTTAATAGTCCCAGCGACCCTCTACAAGGTCACATAGGTTTGGGGTCCATTCGTGGTTCGCATTCCACTTTTGGAGTATATGGTTTGTGTTGCCCCTATCCCTATGTGTCCCCATTGCATCCTATTGTAACTATACATTGTTTGCACTGTTTTCTAAGACTATACTGCATATTTTTGCTATTGTGTATATATATCTTGTGTATATTTCCTATCCTCTCACTGAGGGTACACTCTAAGATACTTTGGCATATTGTCATAAAAATAAAGTACCTTTATTTTTAGTATAACTGTGTATTGTGTTTTCTTATGATATTGTGCATATGACACTAAGTGGTACTGTAGTAGCTTCACACGTCTCCTAGTTCAGCCTAAGCTGCTCTGCTAAGCTACCATTATCTATCAGCCTAAGCTGCTAGACACCCTATACACTAATTAGGGATAACTTGGCCTGGTGCAAGGTGCAAGTACCCCTTGGTACTCACTACAAGCCAGTCCAGCCTCCTACATGCACTTGTTGAAGTCTCATAGAACACTGTATGTATATTCACACGCAGTGCTAGAATTGGAAAATGTTTATTCCGGGAACCTATGGATTGGTGGTCAAGGCGTAGCAACAACAAGAGGGTGGAGTCATGAAAAGCAGTAGGGCATTCAATTTACACTGTTATTTTCTAAAATCTCTACCACAATTGGCAACAAGGAGAAACATGACATCAACTCTGTTCTGGACTCATTAGGTGCAAAGGCTGCATTTAAAAATATCTTATGTAGTTAAGGCAACTGCTGCAGAGAGCTTTGACTCCTTTAAAGTACATCATGTAACATGCAGATGATTTTTTAATGTAGATAGTTAAGTGGGTTACCGCTTTTGACACAAAGATCCTTTTCAATTTGCAGTCCAGAAATTGTAATACTTCACATATAGAACAGTGAACTATGAGCCAGCATCAAGAACCTGCATGCCAACTGCAAAGCATGGTTTTAACCACATATGTTTACTTAGGTGCTAATGGGTATAGGGGTATGTGCAAGGGGCTGGGGTGATGGTGGAGGAAGGTCGATGGTAGAGTCCAGTCTGTTTGTATCACAGGTGCATTGTCCAATGGGGCATAGGAAGGGGAGTAATGGCAGTTCAAGTTGGACAGGGTGACATAGTGGGACAGAAGGGTGACAATCAGGAGGGTCTTATTTCCTGGCGGGGTCTTGGCAATGTTCTCTGTCTTTTGCCTGGATCGCAGGGACCGTTTGCAGGGTGGTTCTCCTTCTGCACGGAGTGGGGTGCTGGTGGCCTGTTGGTCCTGTGGTGGGGCCTTCTGTCCACTAGCGCCGGCTGTTCCTCAGTTTGGCTAGTGTCAGGGGCCCTTTGTTGAGCCACTGCCTCCCTCATGGTCTTGCCCGTATCAGCCAGCACCCCTGCTATGGTGACCAGGATGGTGTAAATTTTGGTGAGGTCATCCTTGATCCCCATGTATTGTCCCTCCTGCAGCCGCTGGGTCTCCTGAAACTTGGCCAGTACCGTGCCCAGCGTCTCCTGGGAATGGTGGCATGCTCCCATGATGTTGGAGAATGCCTCGTGGAGAGTGGGGTCCCTGGGCCTGTCCTCCCCCTGTCGCACAGCAGTCCTACCAGCTTCCCTGTTGTACTGTGCCTCTGTCCCCTGAACCGTGTGCCCACTGCCATTGACCCCAGGTCCCTGATCGTCCTGTGTTTGTGGGGTTGCCTGGGGTCCCTGTAGTGGTGGACACACTGCTGATTGACGTGTCCTGGGGACAGAGGGATGGGCCCGCTGGGTGGGTGCTGTGCTGGTGTTTCCTGAGGGGGAAGGCTTTGTGGTGGGTTGGGATTGTGGCAGGGAAACCGACTGTTCAGTGGTCCCAGATGGGCCAGGCTGGTCATCCAGATCCAGGCGTGCAGAGCTGCTGTCATCACTGTGGGCCTATTCTGGGGGGGGGGACTGCATGTAGCTGGCACCTCCTGTCCAGTGACATGGGTAGGGGTCCTGTTGGGATGCAAATGCATTGTTATTGTATCTGTGTGCGGCATCTTGTGCAATGGGTGTGTTTCCCTGTATAAACGTGCTTGCACTGTCGCCTTGGCCTTGTGTGATTGGTGATTATGTGGGCTGGGTGAGTCTGTCGAGTGTGCATGCTGTGGTGATGGGTGTCCATGCAGGTCTGTGATGGGGGTCCATGCATTGTTGTTGCTTGCAGGGCTTGGTATTAGGAGGGGTGGGTTGTGATAGTGGGGTATATGTGAGGTGTTGGAGTGATGGGGGTGAGGGTAGGGGTAGGAGTTTGTGATGGCATGCAGGTAGGGTGGGGGGGATAAAGTAGTAAAGAATTTGCCTTACCAGAGTCCAATCCTCCTACTATTCCTGCGAGGCCTTCAGGATGCATGATCGCCAAGACTTGCTCCTCCCATGTTGTTAGTTGTGGGGGTTCACCGCCAGTCCTCTGTATAGCAATCTGGTGTCTTGAAACCACAGAACGCACCTGTCCCCGTAGGTCATTCCACCTCTTCCTAATGTCATCCCTTGTTGTTGGATGCTGTCCCACGGCATTAACCCTGTCGACGATCCACTACCATAGCTCCATCTTCCTTGCAATGGAGGTCTGCTGCACCTGTGATCCGAATAGCTGTGGATCTACCCGTATGATTTCCTCCAACAGGACCATTAGCTCCTCCTCAGAAAACCTGGGGTGTCTTGAGGTGCCATGATGTGGTGTGAGTGATGTGTGAGGTGATGTGTGGGGTGCTGTGTTGTAATGTATTATGTGATGTGCGTGGATAGTGTATGTGTGATGGTATTCTCTGGGTGATGGTGTGGCCTTTGCTTTTCTCTCTCTCTGCTTGTTCTCATTTGTTTGTTGAAAGGGTTGTTTGTAATGTGGTTGTGTGTTTTATAGGGGTGTGAGTGTGTGGGTGTGGTGTGTGTATGTGTGTCAGGTGTGTGTATTTTGAATTGTCCAATGTGGTGTTGTTTTGTAAGTGTGTGTGTATTTTGAGCGTGGAGGTGTGTACTGCCAATGGTTTACCGCGGTTGAAAGACCACTGTGTTGATTCGTGGGTTGTGATACTGTGGGTGTATTCCTGTTGGCGTAACGGTGTGGGTTTTGCTATCGCCAGTTTATCACTGACCTTTGGTGTGTCGGACTTGTGTGGGTGTCTGTATAGTGGCGGAATTCTCTGTGTGGGTCATAATACCCGTAGCAGAATTCCGCTGCGGTCTCGGTATGTTGGTGGCCGTCGCCACGGCGGTAAGCGGGATTTACCGCCAGGGTTGTAATGAGGGCCTTAATATCACTTTTCAGTGATATCTCTACATATACTAATTGCATGTTTGTTTTGACCTGCAAATATCCAGATAAATATTATATATTTTTCTAAACACTGTGTGGTGTATTCTTGTGGTGCTATATTGTGTTATTGTATGTTTTATTGCACATATACTTTACACATTGCCTTCTAAGTTAGGCCTGACTGCTCAGTGCCAAGCTATCAGAGGGTGGGTGTAGGAGGCTGGACTGGCTTGTAGTGAGTACCAAGGGGTACTTACTCCTTGCACCAGGCCCAGTTATCCCTTATTAGTGTATAGGGTGTCTAGCAGCATAGGCTGATAGATAATGGTAGCTTAGCAGAGCAGTTTAGGCTGAACTAGGAGACGAGTGAAGCTCCTACAGTACCACTAGTGTCATATGCACAATATCATAAGAAAACACAATACACAGATATACTAAAAATAAAGGTACTTTATTTTTATGACAATATGCCAAAAGTATCTCAGTGAGTACCCTCAGTATGAGGATAGCAAATATACACAAGATATATGTACACAATACCAAAATATGCAGTAATAGTATTAGAAAACAGTGCAAACAATGTATAGTTACAATAGGATGCAATGGGGACACATAGGGATAGGGGCAACACAAACCATATACTCCAAAAGTGGAATGCGAACAACGAATGGACCCCAAACCTATGTGACCTTGAAGAGGGTCGCTGGGACTATTAGAAAATAGTAAGGGTTAGAAAAATAGCCCACCCCAAGACCCTGAAAAGTGAGTGCAAAGTGCACTAAAGTTCCCCAAAGGACATAGAAGTCGTGATAGGGGAATTCTGCAGGAAAGACACAAACCAGCAATGCAACAATGATGGATTTCCATTTGAGGGTACCTGTGGAACAAGGGGACCAAGTCCAAAAGTCACAAGCAAGTCGGAGATGGGCAGATGCCCAGGAAATGCCAGCTGTGGGTGCAAAGAAGCTGCTACTGGACAGTAGAAGCTTAGGTTTCTGTAGGAACGACAAGGGCTAGAGACTTCCCCTTTGGAAGACGGATCCCTTACGCCGTGGAGAGTCGTGCAGAAGTGTTTTCCTGCCGAAAGACCGCTAACAAGCCTTGCTAGCTGCAAATCGTGTGATTAGTGTTTTTGGATGCTGCTGTGGCCCAGGAGGGACCAGAATGTCGCCAATTGCGTCAGGGGACAGAGGGGGCGTCGAGGAAGACAAGGAGCCCTCTCAGCAGCAGGCAGCACCCGCAGAAGTGCCAGAAACAGGCACTACAAGGATGCATGAAACGGTGCTCACCCGAAGTCACACAGAGGAGTCCCACGTCGCCGGAGAACAACTTAGGAGGTCGTGCAATGCAGGTTAGAGTGCCGTGGACCCAGGCTGGACTATGCACTAAGGATTTCCGCCGGAAGTGCACGGAGGCCGGAGTAGCTGCAAAAGTTGCGGTTCCCAGCAATGCAGTCTGGCGTGGGGAGGCAAGGACTTACCTCCACCAAACTTGGACTGAAGAGTCACTGGACTGTGGGAGTCACTTGGACAGAGTTGCTGGATTCAAGGGACCTCGCGCGTCGTGCTGAGAGGAGACCCAAGGTACCGGTGATGCAGTTCTTTGGTGCCTGCGGTTGCAGGCGGACGATTCCGTCGACCCACGGGAGATTTCTTCGGAGCTTCTAGTGCAGAGAGGAGGCAGACTACCCCCACAGCATGCACCACCAGGAAAGCATTCGAGAAGGCGGCAGGATCAGCGTTACAGAGTTGCAGTAGTCGTCTTTGCTACTATGTTGCAGTTTTGCAGGCTTCCAGCGCGGTCAGCAGTCGATTCCTTGGCAGAAGGTGAAGAGAGAGATGCAGAGGAACTCGGATGAGCTCTTGCATTCGTTATCTAAGGAATCCCAAGAGACAGAGACCCTAAATAGCCAGAAAAGAGGGTTTGGCTACCTAGGAGAGAGGATAGGCTAGCAACACCTGAAGGAGCCTATCAGAAGGAGTCTCTGACGTCACCTGGTGGCACTGGCCACTCAGAGCAGTCCAGTGTGCCAGCAGCACCTCTGTTTCCAAGATGGCAGTGGTCTGGAGCACACTGGAGGAGCTCTGGGCACCTCCCAGGGGAGGTACAGGTCAGGGGAGTGGTCACTCCCCTTTCCTTTGTCCAGTTTCGTGCCAGAGCAGGGCTAAGGGGTCCCTGAACCGGTGTAGACTGGCTTATGCAGAAAAGGGCACCATGTGTGCCCATGAAAGCATTTCCAGAGGCTGGGGGAGGCTACTCCTCCCCTGCCTTCACACCATTTTCCAAAGGGAGAGGGTGTAACACCCTCTCTCAGAAGAAGTCCTTTGTTCTGCCATCCTGGGCCAGGCCTGGCTGGACCCCAGGAGGGCAGAAGCCTGTCTGAGGGGTTGGCAGCAGCAGCAGCTGCAGTGAAACCCTGGGAAAGGCAGTTTGGCAGTACCAGGGTCTGTGCTACAGACCACTAGGATCATGGGATTGTGCCAACTATGCCAGGATGGTATAGAGGGGGCAATTCCATGATCATAGACATGTTACATGGCCATATTCGGAGTTACCATTGTGAAGCTACAGATAGGTAGTGACCTATATGTAGTGCATGCGTGTAATGGTGTCCCGCACTCACAAAGTCCGGGGAATTGGCCCTGAACAATGTGGGGGCACCTTGGCTAGTGCCAGGGTGCCCTCACACTAAGTAACTTTGCACCTAACCTTTACCAGGTAAAGGTTAGACATATAGGTGACTTATAAGTTACTTAAGTGCAGTGTAAAATGGCTGTGAAATAACGTGGACGTTATTTCACTCAGGCTGCAGTGGCAGGCCTGTGTAAGAATTGTCAGAGCTCCCTATGGGTGGCAAAAGAAATGCTGCAGCCCATAGGGATCTCCTGGAGCCCCAATACCCTGGGTACCTCAGTACCATATACTAGGGAATTATAAGGGTGTTCCAGTAAGCCAATGTAAATTGGTAAAATTGGTCACTAGCCTATTAGTGACAATTTGAAAGAAATGAGAGAGCATAACCACTGAGGTTCTGATTAGCAGAGCCTCAGTGAGACAGTTAGTCAAAACACAGGTAACACATTCAGGCACACTTATGAGCACTGGGGCCCTGACTAGCAGGGTCCCAGTGACACATACAACTAAAACAACATATATACAGTGAAAAATGGGGGTAACATGCCAGGCAAGATGGTACTTTCCTACACAACCACCCCCCCCCAAACGAAGTACAATAAGACTAGCCATGACCTGATGAGTCTTCATTGTCTAAGTGGAAATATCTGGAGAGTCCATCTGCATTGGAGTGGCTACTCCCAGGTCTATGTTCCACTGTATAGTCCATTCCCTGTAGGGATATGGGCCAACTCAATAATTTAGGATTTTCACCTTTCATTTGTTTTAGCCAAAGTAGAGGTTTGTGGTCTGTCTGAACAATGAAGTGAGTGCCAAACAAGTATGGCCTCAACTTCTTCAGTGCCCAGACCACAGCAAAGGCCTCCCTCTAAATGGCAGACCAACACTTTTCTCTAGGGGTCAACCTCCTACTAATAAAAGCAACAGGTTGATCCTGGCCCTCAGAATTAAGTTGTGATAGGAATGCCCCTACTCCTAATTCAGATGCATCAGTTTGGACATATAATTTTTTAGAGTAACAAGGGCTTTTCAGGACAGGTGCAGAGCACATGGCCTGCTTCAGCTCCTCAAAAGCTTTCTGACAGTTTGCTGTCCATAATACCTTTTTAGGCATCTTCTTGGATGTGAGGTCATTAAGAGGGGCTGCAATGGAGCCATAGTTCTTAATGAACCTCCTGTAATACCCAGTGAGGCCTAGGAAGGCTCTCACATGAGTCTGAGTAGTAGGGGGAACCCAATCTATAATAGTTTGGATTTTCCCCTGAAGTGGTGCAATCTGTTCCCCACCAACAAGGTGTCCCAGATAAACCACCTTACCCTGCCCTATCTGGCACTTTGAAGCCTTGATAGTGAGGCCTGCCTTTTGCAGGGCCTCTAAAACTTTCCATAGGTGGACCAGGTGATCATCCCAACTGGAGCTAAAGACAGCTATATCGTCCAGATATGCTGCACTAAAAGCTTCCAGCCCTTGCAGGACTGTGTTCACCAACCTCTGAAAAGTGGCAGGTGCATTTTTCAATCCAAAAGGCATTACTGTGAATTGGTAATGTCCTCAAATGGTTGAAAATGCAGTTTTAGGTTTAGCATCTTCTGATAATTTGATCTGCCAATACCCTGCAGTCAAGTCAAAAGTGCTTAGATACTTGGCAGATGCCAGTGTATCTATGAGCTCATCTGCCCTGGGTATAGGGTGAGCATCAGTTTTGGTTACCTGGTTGAGACCTCTGTAATCTACACAAAACCGCATTTCCTTCTTTCCATCCTTGGAATGAGGTTTTGGTACAAGTACCACAGGAGAAGCCCATGGACTTTCAGAGTGCTCAACCACTCCCAGTTCTAACATTTTCTGCACCTCTTGCTTTATGGAGTCTCTGACATGGTCAGGCTGCCTATAGATCTTACTTTTGACAGGCAAGCTGTCTCCAGTATCTATAGTGTGCTCGCACCAAGAAGTGGTACCTGGCACAGTAGAGAAGAGTTCAGAAAACTGACCCAGGAGATTTATGCAATGGTCTTTCTGCTCAGCAGTAAGACAATCAGCCAAAACTACACCTTCCACTAGAGCATCTTGTTCTGTGGAAGAGAAGAGATCAGGTAGAGGATCACTGTCTTCTTCCTGTCCCTCATCAGTTGCCATGAGCAGGGTGAGATCAGCCCTGTCATAGTAGGGTTTCAGGCGATTGACATGGAGCACCCTAAGGGGACTCCTGGCAGTGCCTAAGTCAACTAAGTAGGTGACTTCACCCTTCTTTTCAACAATTATACGGGGTCCACTCCATTTATCTTGGAGTGCTCTTGGGGCCACAGGCACCAAGACCCACACTTTCTGCCCTGGTTGGTACTGAACCAAAACAGCCTTCTGATCATGCCATTGCTTCTGGAGCTCTTGGCTGGCCTGAAGGTTTTTACTGGCCTTTTTCATATACTCAGCCATCCTTGATCTGAGGCCAAGTACATAATCCACAATATCTTGCTTTGGAGCTTTTAAAGGTTGTTCCCAACCCTCCTTGACAAGTGTTAGTGGACCCCTAACAGGGTGTCCAAAGAGGAATTCAAAGGGGCTGAAGCCCACTCCTTTCTGGGGTACCTCCCTGTAGGCAAAAAGGAGGCATGGTAAAAGGATATCCCATCTCCTGCGGAGTTTTTCAGGGAGTCCCATAATCATGCCTTTGAGAGTTTTGTTAAATCTCTCCACCAGTCCATTTGTTTGTGGATGATAGGGTGTAGTGAACTTGTAAGTCACACCACACTCCTTCCACATGGCCTTTAAGTAAGCAGACATGAAATTGCTTCCCCTGTCTGATACTACTTCCTTTGGGAAGCCCACCCTGGAAAATATTCCCAGGAGGGCCTTTGCCACTGCAGGTGCTGTAGTGGTCCTTAAAAGAATTGCTTCAGGATATCTTGTGGCATGGTCCACTACCACCAAGATAAACCTATTGCCTGAAGCAGTAGGAGGGTCAAGGGGGCCAACCATGTCAACCCCTACCCTTTCAAAGGGAACCCCAACCACAGGCAGTGGAATCAGGGGTGCCTTTGGGGTGCCACCTGTCTTGCCACTGGCTTGACAGGTTTCACAGGACTTACAAAACTCTTTTATGTCCTCAGACTTTCTAGGCCAATGAAACAAGGGAACAAGCCTGTCCCAAGTTGTCATTTGTCCCAGATGTCCAGCTAGGGGAATGTCGTGGGCTAGAGTTAAGAGGAACTTTCTGTACTCCTGAGGAATCACTAACCTCCTGGCAGTTCCAGGCTTAGGATCCCTTGCTTCAGTGTACAAGAGGTTGTCCTCCCAGTAAACTCTGTGAGAGTCACTGACATCCCCATTAGCTTGTTTGACAGCTTGCTGTCTTAGACCCTCTAGTGTGGGACAGGTATGCTGTGCCACACTCAGCTCCTCCCTGGCAGGCCCCCCTTCACCCAAAAGCTCGGCAGTGTCTGCTTCCAGCTCCTCTGGTGTAGGTTCTGCACAGGGTGGAAATTCTTCTTCCTCAGAAGTAGAATCCACTGTAGAGGGAGGGATAGTAGGAAGTGTTTTACTTCTACTAGCCCTAGCTTTAGGGAGCACTTGGTCCATTGTTCCAGGATCCAAGTCACCCTGTCCTTTTTGCTTTTTGGCCTGAGCCCTGGTTAAAGCAAAAATATGCCCTGGGATGCCCAGCATTGCTGCATGGGCCTCCAACTCCACATCTGACCAAGCTGATGTCTCCAAATCATTTCCTAGTAGACAGTCTACAGGTAAATCTGAGGCTACCACAACTTTCTTTGGACCAGTAACCCCCCCCAGTTGAGATTTACAACAGCCATGGGGTGGCTAAGTGTGTTGTTGTGAGCATCGGTTACTTGGTACTGGTGACCAAGTAGGTGTTGTTCAGGGTGGACCAGTTTCTATATGACCATAGTCACACTGGCTCCAGTGTCCCTGTAGGCCTGAACCTCAACACCATTTATTAGGGGTAGTTGCTTGTACTTATCCATGTTAAGGGGACAAGCAACCAAGGTGGCTAAATCAATAGCCCCCTCAGAGACTAACACAGCCTCTGTGGTCTCCCTAATCAGATCAACCCCAACTAAGTTACCAATAGTGAGCCTAGCTACTCCCTTGGATTGGCTATTAGTAGGTTTGCTCCTACCACCACTGCTATTAGTAGGGACACTAGGTGTAGCAGTAGGGGTTGTAGTGGTAGGAGGCTTGGTGCTTTTCTTTGGACAACTGGGGTCTGTTGTCCAATGGCCTTTTATTTTAAATAAATAGCACCATGGTTTATTTTCTTTGTTTTGAGTAGAAGAGGATTAGGGCCCACCACCCCCACCAGAGTGTTTTTGTGGGCCTGATGAAGACTCATTTTTAGATTTGTCCCCACACTTGTCAGAAGACTTACCATCCTTCTTCTTGTTGCCATCTTTGTCACCCCCTGTATGAACTTTTCTGTTCACCCTTGTTCTGCCCCATTTGTCTGCCTTCTTTCCCAATTCTTGGGGAGAGGTCAGATCAGAGTCCACCAAGTACTGGTGCAACAAATCAGACACACAATTATTAAGAATATGCTCTCTCAGGATCAAGTTATACAGGCTGTCATAATCAGTAACTTTACTGCCATGTAACCACCCCTCCAAGGCCTTCACTGAATGGTCAATGAAATCAACCCAGTCTTGTGAAGACTCCTTTTTTGTCTCTCTGAACTTTATCCTGTATTGTTCAGTTGTTAAGCCATAACCATCCAGGAGTGCATTCTTAAGACCTGTAAAATTATTGGCATCACTTTCTTTCACAGTAAGGAGCCTATCCCTACCCTTTCCACTAAATGATAGCCATAGGATAGCAGCCCACTGCCTTTGAGGGACATCCTGTACAACACAGGCCCTCTCAAGTGCAGCAAACCACTTGTTAATGTCATCCCCCTCCTTATAAGGGGGAACTATCTTGTGCAGATTCCTAGAATCATGCTCTTTTGCAGGATGAATATTGGGAATACTGCTGCTGCCACCATGGGTTTCTAAACCCAGTTTCTGTCTTTCCTTCTCTACTTCTAAGGACTGTCTATCCAAATCCAGCTGTTGCTTCTTGAGCTTCAGTCTGGTTTGTTCCACTCTCAATCTATTGAGCTCCCTTTATAACAATCTGTCATCAGGGTGGGTGGGAGGGACATTCCTTGACACAGAAGTGTGGTGAGAATGGACAGAAGGAGACCTGTCCCTTACAGAAGGCACCCTAACAGCTTGGTTAACAGAAACATCACTCCTACTGTGGTGAGAATGAATGCTCTTGCTATGATGTGAGACAACACTATCTGTATGATGTAACTCAACCTCAGTGCCAACTATGCTAGGCTGTCTAGTATTGGGCAGGCTAGGATGTTTCTTTCCTGAATCTTTTCCTATGGGAGTCCCTGGATCAGATTGGGAACCATTAGCTACTTTTTCAACAGATGGGGCCCTTGTGGCCTTATCTTGTTCTCTAAGCATGTTAAGCAATAATTCCAAGGAAGGATTCTTCCCTACACTCAAACCTCTTTCTACACAGAGACTCCTTGCTCCTTTCCAGCTAAGGTGGTCATATGCAAGTTTGGACAGATCAACATTTTGGCCTGTGCCAGACATTTTTAGAAAGAGTTTAAGTGATAGAAAAAGAGAAAAAACGTTTTCAGAACTTTTAGAAAGACAGAAAAAATCTTTTTAAACTTTTAAGAACTTTTTAGAAAGTTTAGAGGTACTTTTCAGCACTTTAGAAAAGAGGTGAGAAAAGAAATGCAAAACTTTTTGGTTATGTGTACACACACTGAACTTGTTTTGTATATTTTTCTCTCATGAAAAGTACAATGACAAGAGTGGTAAGTAGTCTCAAAGCACTTATCCCACCGCTGCACAACCAATGTAGGAGGCTGGACTGGCCTGTAGTGAGTACCAAGGGGTACTTACACCTTGCACCAGGCCCAGTTATCCCTTATTAGTGTATAGGGTGTCTAGCAGCATAGGCTGATAGATAATGGTAGCTGAGCAGAGCAGCTTAGGCTGAACTAGGAGACGAGTGAAGCTCCTACAGTACCACTAGTGTCATATGCACAATATCATAAGAAAACACAATACACAGATATACTAAAAATAAAGGTACTTTATTTTTATGACAATATGCCAAAAGTATCTCAGTGAGTACCCTCAGTATGAGGATAGCAAATATACACAAGATATATGTACACAATACCAAAATATGCAGTAATAGTATTAGAAAACAGTGCAAACAATGTATAGTTACAATAGGATGCAATGGGGACACATAGGGATAGGGGCAACACAAACCATATACTCCAAAAGTGGAATGCGAACCACGAATGGACCCCAAACCTATGTGACCTTGTAGAGGGTCGCTGGGACTATTAGAAAATAGTAAGGGTTAGAAAAATAGCCCACCCCAAGACCCTGAAAAGTGAGTGCAAAGTGCACTAAAGTTCCCCAAAGGACATAGAAGTCGTGATAGGGGAATTCTGCAGGAAAGACACAAACCAGCAATGCAACAACAATGGATTTCCATTTGAGGGTACCTGTGGAACAAGGGGACCAAGTCCAAAAGTCACAAGCAAGTCGGAGATGGGCAGATGCCCAGGAAATGCCAGCTGTGGGTGCAAAGAAGCTGCTACTAGACAGTAGAAGCTTAGGTTTCTGCAGGAACAACAAGGGCTAGAGACTTCTCCTTTGGACGACAGATCCCTCACGCCGTGGAGAGTCGTGCAGAAGTGTTTTCCCGCCGAAAGACCGCCAACAAGCCTTGCTAGCTGCAAATTGTGCGGTTAGTGTTTTTGGATGCTGCTGTGGCCCAGGAGGGACCAGAATGTCGCCAATTGCGTCAGGGGACAGAGGGGTTGTCGAGCAAGACAAGGAGCCCTCTCAGCAGCAGACAGCACCCACAGAAGTGCCAGAAACAGGCACTAAAAGGATGCGTGAAACAGTGCTCACCCGAAGTCGCACAGAGGAGTCCCACGTAGCCGGAGAAAGACTTAGGAGGTCGTGCAATGCAGGTTAGAGTGCCGTGCACCCAGGCTGGACTGTGCACAAAGGATTTCCGCCGGAAGTGCACGGAGGCCGGAGTAGCTGCAAAAGTCGTGGTTCCCAGCAATGCAGTCTGGCGTGGGGAGGCAAGGACTTACCTCCACCACTCTTGGACTGAAGAGTCACTGGACTGTGGGAGTCACTTGGACAGAGTTGCTGGATTCAAGGGACCTCGCTCGTCATGCTGAGAGGAGACCCAAGGTACCGGTGATGCAGTTCTTTGGTGCCTGCGGTTGCAGGGGGATGATTCCGTCGACCCACGGGAGATTTCTTCGGAGCTTCTAGTGCAGAGAGGAGGCAGACTACCCCCACAGCATGCACCACCAGGAAAGCAGTTGAGAAGGCGGCAGGATCAGCGTTACAGAGTTGCAGTAGTCGTCTTTGCTACTATGTTGCAGTTTTGCAGGCTTCCAGCGCGGTCAGCAGTCGATTCCTTGGCAGAAGGTGAAGAGAGAGATGCAGAGGAACTCGGATGAGCTCTTGCATTTGTTATCTAAGGAATCCCAAGAGACAGAGACCCTAAATAGCCAGAAAAGAGGGTTTGGCTACCTAGGAGAGAGGATAGGCTAGCAACACCTGAAGGAGCCTATCAGAAGGAGTCTCTGACGTCACCTGATGGCACTGGCCACTCAGAGCAGTCCAGTGTGCCAGCAGCACCTCTGTTTCCAAGATGGCAGAGGTCTGGAGCACACTGGAGGAGCTCTGGGCACCTCCCAGGGGAGGTACAGGTCAGGGGAGTGGTCACTCCCCTTTCCTTTGTCCAGTTTCGCGCCAGAGCAGGGCTAAGGGGTCCCTGAACCGGTGTAGACTGGCTTATGCAGAAATGGGCACCATGTGTGCCCATGAAAGCATTTCCAGAGGCTGGGGGAGGCTACTCCTCCCCTGCCTTCACACCATTTTCCAAAGGGAGAGGGTGTAACACCCTCTCTCAGAAGAAGTCCTTTGTTCTGCCATCCTGGGCCAGGCCTGGCTGGACCCCAGGAGGGCAGAAGCCTGTCTGAGGGGTTGGCAGCAGCTGCAGTGAAACCCCAGGAAAGGCAGTTTGGCAGTACCAGGGTCTGTGCTACAGACCACTGGGATCATGGGATTGTGCCAACTATGCCAGGATGGTATAGAGGGGGCAATTCCATGATCATAGACATGTTACATGGCCATATTCGGAGTTACCATTGTGAAGCTACAGATAGGTAGTGACCTATATGTAGTGCACGCGTGTAATGGTGTCCCGCACTCACAAAGTCTGGGCAATTGGCCCTGAACAATGTGGGGGCACCTTGGCTAGTGCCAGGGTGCCCTCACACTAAGTAACTTTGCACCTAACCTTTACCAGGTAAAGGTTAGACATATAGGTGACTTATAAGTTACTTAAGTGCAGTGTAAAATGGCTGTGAAATAACGTGGACGTTATTTCACTCAGGCTGCAGTGGCAGGCCTGTGTAAGAATTGTCAGAGCTCCCTATGGGTGGCAAAAGAAATGCTGCAGCCCATAGGGATCTCCTGGAGCCCCAATACCCTGGGTACCTCAGTACCATATACTAGGGAATTATAAGGGTGTTCCAGTAAGCCAATGTAAATTGGTAAAATTGGTCACTAGCCTGTTAGTGACAATTTGAAAGAAATGAGAGAGCATAACCACTGAGGTTCTGATTAGCAGAGCCTCAGTGAGACAGTTAGTCATAACACAGGTAACACATTCAGGCACACTTATGAGCACTGGTGCCCTGACTAGCAGGGTCCCAGTGACACATACAACTAAAACAACATATATACAGTGAAAAATGGGGGTAACATGCCAGGCAAGATGGTACTTTCCTACAGTGGGCACAGGATAATTTGGATTGTGTGTGACTTACCCTGACTAGAGTGAAGGTCATTGCTTGGACAGGGGGTAACCTGACTGCCAACCAAAGACACCATTTCTAACAGGGGGTTAAAAGGATAATACAACACTAAGAGGCCAGGTCCATGCTCAGGAGTTAGTGATGTTGCGTGGGAGTCTTGAATTACGCGATAAGGGACACCAACACAGAGAGAAATGTGGATAGTTGGACAGGAAGAAGTTATGACGATGGAGCTGCTAGTGTGATGCTGGTTCATGGGTGTCAGGAGGAGGATGGGTGCCTGTTGGTCGACTGGGTTGATGTGAAGAGGAAGAAGCAATTCCAGATTAGGATATCTCATCAGTGGGGCTCTTTCTGAAAGGAATCCACATTGATTGTAACCTATTTGCTAGTCATGGGGATCTTGCAGAGCCCATAGGCTTCTTCCCTGCTGTGGTCTGCCTCATCAGACTAATTGAAAAGAGTCTCCAGCGTTCTAAAGTGTGTGGGGTTAACTGAGCTGCAATTACTTGTGATAGCTTGTTTGGAGCAGAAGCACCAGTTCCAGGCAGCGTAGGGCAGCTTTAGCTTTCTTTGTTCGCCCAAAGATTCTCATCTCACAGACCTTCCATTTATCTTGTTTTGGAAGACCTGTTAGTTCTACAATCTGTAGGTGAACTCCGGACCCGTAAGAAGACAAATTAGGGCACCCCCGAAGCACATGATGAAAGTCATTTGGCAGAGCTCCACAAATGTAGCAGGCTCCGTTAGCCCAGGGGAAAGGGTGCTAAACCTAGTTGGAGATAAGTAAGCCCTGTGAAGGCGGAAGAATGTAATTAATTTGAAACAAGCATTACACCATACTGTGCTTGGGTATTCAAGGAATTTTTTGTCCATACTTTATCACTGAGAGGTCTGCAAAGCTCTAGTTCTCAGGTATCTCTGGAGTTGTCAGAGGGAGTTGGGTATGGGTTAGGATAGTGTTGTAAAGCCAGCTAACAGTTCACTGCACCATGTGTATATGGCCTGTAATAGGGCACGTATTTCAGGTTCCACATCTGAGATAGGCTAGGATGTTCAAAGAGTACAGCATAGGGACTGTAGACCAAAAATTGACAGTCATGTAGTTTGAAGTGTTCAGTTAGCAAGTTGAAGAATAGAAGTTGTCCTCAAATAAAGAGATCTCCAAGTGATCTGATGTCAGCCTCACCTCAGTGAAGGGGATCAGAGTCAGAAACCCACCCTGAAAATAGAAGAGGCCCAGCAGTGGTACAGCTGGAGAATATGGGGTAACATGTTGGGCTATGTGGAGACTTTTAGAGAAATGGAGGCACCACCCTAAGAACGTGGGTCTGAGCCCTCAGAGGTCCCAGTCACCCCATGCAACATCTCAAGTCAATACTTCCTCCAACAAACACCCCACATGGGGACCGTTGTATGGTAAGGTAGTAATGGTGAAAGCTGGTGGTGATCAGACCCCATCAGTCCAGTGGCAATCATAGCTTTGCCAGTGATACCATATGACACCTCACATGCCATCTAAGTTCCCCAAGAAAGGAATTTAGCTCCAGAAATATTCTTACTGCTAGGAACTTTGGTAAGTTCACAAAGTAATGCAGCAGACATGGTATCATAACCATTTTTGAGAAGGTGACCCGACCTACAACCGATAAGGGCAATCATTTCCAAAATCCCACCTGCGTTCCAAGGGCCTTAACCATTTTAATGTGATTACCTTTGTGGAAGCATCTTAAATTTGAGTGCCTAAGTACTGAAAGGAGGTGCCCTCCTGTGGAAGTGGGCTCCTTACCATATTGATGGAAATTTGAAGGTGGTTAGGGGATAACAAGAAAATGTAGAACTTTCGTTTGCTTTCACAGAGACCTGACTGCTCTCCAAATTCTGTTAAGAGGTCTGTTGTGCTAGGATGGTCTTTATGTAAGTCTCACAAGTATAAGAGGAAATCCTCGGTGTAAAGTGACGGTTGATGTGAGTGGTGTTTGGTAGGATCCCCCATGTGACTCACTCCACCCTCGCACATTTTGCAAGTGGTTCTACAGCCAAGGAGAGAGGATGGGGGATGGGGGCACCTATGATATGTGCCCTGGAGCTTAGGAAAGGGAGCTGATATGAAGTGTCCCAGGAGGATTCTTTCTAGGAGGGTGGTGAAGAAATGGTGAAGAACTAGTTAAGTTTGATAATATGGGGCCCAAATTTGTACATCCTCACAAATCTGAGTAAGCAATCCCATCAAAGACCTTTCCTGGGTCTAACATAGCACAGACTGCATAGGGATAACCCTGAAGAGCTGCATCCAGTAATGCATAAAACGCCATGGGTTCTGGAAAGTACTTGAATCTGTAATCAAGGCATTTCGGTCTGTGAGGATGAGGTGGGGGAGCATTTCAAGAACACAATCAGCAAAGATCTTAATAAGTATTTTATAATCAGTAATACGAATAGCTATTGGGCATATTAGCTAGGGTCTTATGGGTGTTTCCAAGGCTTTAGGATGAGGATAAGCAATGCTTCATAAACACAAGAAAAAGGGGTGAGAGATACCATACCCCTACTGTCCTCCCTGACCAGTAACCTAGCACACAGAAAAGGGAAGAGGAGATAATGTTAAAAGGATATTACCTTCTGTGGGTAACCAAAAGTCTTTTTAAAATGGAACCTGGAGAGGAACCCATCTGTACTAGGAGTCTTCCATGGGCCAATCAGATTATCACCTGTTTTTAATGTCCAGGATTGTGATATTGAATTCTTCACAGAGGACTGCTGGCAATCATGGGAGTGGTAATTCTACGAAGGAGTCAGGTACCCTCACCCTAAGGGTACCGGCCAAAGGTTATACAATTCAAAATGTTACTCTAGAAAGCAGGAGATTGTATCTCTCTGGGAGTGAACCAAGGGCCTGATTTAGATTTTGGCAGATATGTTACTCCATCACAATGGTGACAGATATCCTGGGCGTCAAAATATAGATCCCATAGGGAATAATGGGATTTATATTTCTGCTTATGGGATATCCATCACTGTTGTGGCAGAGTAACCTGTCTGCTGAAATCTAAGGCCCTCATTACAACCCTGGCCGTAAATGCCACCGACCGCCGTGCTGACGACCTCCAACATACCGTGACCACTGCGGTATACCGTTATGGGTATTATGACCCACACAGAGAAATCCAACACTATAGACACCCACAAAAGTCCACCAGAAAAAAGGTCAGTGATAAACTGGCGGTACCAAAACCCACACCGTTACGCCAACAGAAATACGCCACAGCAGAAGGACCCACGAATCACCGCGGCGGTCATTCAACCGCGGTAAACCATTGTTGATACACAACGACGCACTCAAAATACACACACACTAACAAAACTGCACCACATTGGACAATTCAAACTGCACACACCTGACACACATACACACACCACACCCACAATCCAATATAAAACACCCACCCACATTACCCATAACCCTTCATGACGAAATAAATATATTGCCAACTGAGAGAGAGAGACAAGCCAGGAGCACCCACTTAATCTGAGCCACATAACAACATCACCCATACACCATCCACACACCTCACATCACACACCCCAACACATCACCCCACACATCCTCACACATACCACTCACACTACATACATGGCACCACAAAGACACCCCAGGTTTTCAGAGGAGGAGCTAAGGGTCATGGTGGAGGGAATCATATGGGTAGAGCCACAGCTATTCAGATCACAGGTGCAGCAGATGTCCATTGCAAGGAAGATGGAGCTATGGCGGAGAGTCGTGGACAGGGTCAATGCCGTGGGACAGAACCCAAGAACAAGGGATGACATCAGGAAGAGGTGGAACGACCTACGGGGGAAGGTGCGTTACGTGGTTGCAAGACACCAGGTAGCCGTACAGAGGACTGGCGGTGAACCCCCACCTCCTCCCCCACAACTAACAACAGGGGAGTAGCAAGTCTTGGCTATCATGCATCCTGAGGGCCTCGCAGGAGTAGCAGGAAGACTGGACTCTGGTAAGTCAAATCTCTATTATTATATCCCCCCACCCTACCTGCATGCCATCACAAACTCCTACCCCTACCCTCCCCCCATCACTCCACTACCTCACACATACCCCACTATCACAACCCACACATCCCTTTACCAAGCCCTGCATGCAACAACAATGCATGGACACCCATCACAGACCTGCATGGACACCCATCATCACAGCATGCACACTAGTGACCATCACTTAGCCAACCGAATCACAACTCACACAAGCCAAAGCTGGCTTGCTAATGACAACCATAGAGGGAAACATGCCCATGCACAAGATGGCACACGCAGATACAATAACACTGCATTTCATACCCACAGGACCCCCACTCAACGTCACCGGAGAGGAGGTGCCACCAACATCCAGTCACCCCACAGAAGAGGCCCACAGAGATGACAGCAGCTCTGCACGCCTGGATCACGATGACCAACCTGGCCCATCAGGGACCTCTGGACAGTCAGTTAACCTGCCACAGTTCCAACCTTCCACAGAGCCTTCTCCCTCAGGAAACACCAGCACAGCACCCACCCAGCAGGCCCATACCTCTGTCCCCAGGACACGTCAATCAGCAGTGTGTCCACCACTACAGGGACCCCAGGCAACCCCACAAACCCAAGACAATCAGAGACCTGGGGTCAGTGGGCACACGGTTCAGGTGACAGAGGCATAGGACAACAGGGAAGCTGGGAGGACTGCTGTGCGACAAGGGGAGGACAGGCCCAGGGAACCCACTCTCCACAAAGCACTTGCAGGGATCCTGGGAGCATACCACCATTCCCAGGAGACCATGGGCCAGATAATGTACAAGTTGCAGGAGACCCACTGGCTGCAGGAGGGACAGCACCTGGGGGTCAGGGAGGACCTTAAACACATCTACACCACCCAGTGCTAAGGAGAAACCGGAGGGGGCGGGACCAAAAGGCCCCTTTAAACGTGTTTGCACGCCTGCATCCGTGGGTCGCGCTAAGGAGAAACCGGAGGGGGCAGGACCAAAAGGCCCCTTTAAACTTGTTGCGCGCCGCATCCGCGAAGAGGCTGAGCTGGGCCACCCCCCTGACATTTACTCTACGATTGTGCCATTGTGTCACTGCTGCCTGAAGGTACCCTTCCTAATTATTCTCTTATTTCTATCAAGCACCGTTCATCTTTATAGTTACTCTACATCCTAACTTCAGTTGGTAAAGATTTGTGGAATTCTCTTGTCTGGGGCTATTGGAGGCGGGTATAGCCCCAAAAGAACTGTTTTGTGCTGTGGTTGCACAGGAGAGCGCTGGACTCTGACTGTGGTAGTCCGGGGTGGCTCAAGTCCCTATAAACTAGACACTTTGCTTGCTTATTGGAAGTGTTGGATTTGTTTTCTATTGCAGTTAAGATGGGGAAAAGGAAAGCCCGCCGCAATTCTACAGGGCAGGGGGGGGCGAAGAAAGTACCTCGCCATGCCGCTGAAAATTGTACTCTATCCCAAATTGACGATCTAATTGAAGAAGTAGAAAGTATGCTTGCGACCAAACCGTCTAAACATCCTAAAGGAAGACCTGATGTTGCGACCAAAGATATAAAATCTTTCTTTACTTCTGTGACTTCTGTGAACAATAAGATCTTGTCTGTACCATCACAAGGGTCCCAAATAGATCACATTACGCCCGACACTTTGACTAATTGTATAGAGAGTTCGAACCCGAATGTGGCTATTCAGCAGGATACTGTACCTACTCATGCAAACTGTTCTAATCGTTTTTTACCTTTGGCTTCGTTGGTAACCCCAAGCCCTGAGAAAGATGTTGCAAGCAAGAACGAGGAGCCAACAGTACATCTAGCCACTCAGACGGATCGGCCCATAGAGGCTCAGTTACTACAATTAAGATCCGAAATAATGAGTTTAAAAGAGTACCTCACTTCCTTTAGTCACATGGTCCACATGAAGCTTGATGGATTAACAGCAGCTATCGGGAACATCAGGAAATCTTCTTTTAACCCCAAACTTGACTCTTCACTCACACAAACTCAGCAAATTGATATATCTACGAAGGGAACGTATAGGGGAAAAGATGCTGGAGCGACCTCACTACCCCGTCACTGGGAAGTGGGTATTACTCCTGTAGTGGCTAATTCAGATAAATATGATGTTAAATTGCTCAGAGGGGCCACCAAGAAAAGTATAGTGTTAAGCCCCAAGACAATGTTATCAAAGCCTCTCAACCAAGCACTCTGCTTAACACGTTGCTGCAGGGCAAATGTGACATCTATATGACGAATATCCCCAAGTTGAGACATGGTTCAAGGGAACTAGAGGCTTCACTGAAGAACAAAGTAATTCACTGGATAAGGGGAGTGAAAAAATGTAGGTCCGTTATACGGGACGATTTAATAACTGCCCAGAGATTCACAAGTGATACCTCAGAAACTGACCTCATAGGGTTACAGCTGAATAGTCAGAGTTTAGTAAAGGGCCTTTTAACTCTTGAGCTAAGATCAAGACCTGATGCTTTTTCTCAAGTATCTCTTGTCCAGTCGATCCCCCTTCCAATGGCTAATCAGTTCTTCAGAGATAGACCCAATTTGAGATCTTCTCCCAAATCATATATCACTAGACGGGGACCTATGAGTAGTCCAGCTTCAACTTTAGATTGACATAAAGCTCCACCAGTTGGGGTAGGGAAGGATGACACTTCTGCTGTAAAGCCCTTGGAAGAATGTGATTCAGGTTCCCCTCCGCTGGGCATTGTGGGACTAGAGTCAGGATTGTGTTACAATGTCCATGTAGATGGGTGGCATAGCGGAGTTACTCCACAAGAAAAGCGAGTAGTGAGATTGTCCAATATTGGGACCAACAATGAATCTTCAATTAATCTCTTATCATGGAATGTGGCGGGTGTGTCATCTAAGATAACCAACCCAGAGTGGTGTAGCTTTATGGATCAACAACACATTATTTTTTTACAGGAAACATGGGCCCCCTCTACAATCCACCGAGTAGGATATTGGTCTTTCCAGAAGACTGCACTTCCGTCTCCATCGGGTAGAGCATCTGGGGGCTTAGTAATCTGGCTTAAACATGATTTGTTTCCCAAGGTAAAGGAGCTGCCCTCCCCCACGAGGGATATACTAGCTGTGGAAATCGTGTTCAGCGGCCCAAGGGGGCCAGTTCGCATAGTTCTCGTAAATATATATATTAGGCCTGGCCCGCATAAGTCTCAGACCGCCCAGGTAAAAACGCTAATAGATTTTTTGAACTATTCATCTGGGGGGCAGGGCTTACTTGTCGCAGGAGACTTTAACATGCAGTTGAACTGTGAGGCCAATTGTCAGCAAAAAATAATTCAGTTTTTCCATCCATGGGACAGATCAGGTCCGGTCCAAGGTGTAATAGAACCATCAGGGGGAGTAATAGATCTAGTGGAGGACTTGACAAAAACAATGGGCCTTAGAATAGTCAATGGAAACACGAAATCAGATACCCCTGCGTCGCCTACGTATAGGAGAGGCTCATACAAGAGCCGCTTAGATTATGGGGGTCATTCTGACCCTGGCGGTAATTACCGCCATGGCGGAGGTCGGCGGTAGCACCGCCAACAGGCTGGCGGTGCACCGCTGGGCATTCTGACCGCGGTGGTTCAGCCCCGGCCAGAAACGGAAAGTCGGCGGTGTACCGCCGACTTCCCGCTGCCCTTGAGAATCCTCCATGGCGGCGGAGCGCGCTCCGCCGCCATGGGGATTCTGACACCCCCTACCGCCATCCTGTTCCTGGCGGGTCTCCCGCCAGGAACAGGATGGCGGTAGGGGGTGCCGCAGGGCCCCTGGGGGCCCCTGCAGTGCCCATGCCAATGGCATGGGCACTGCAGGGGCCCCCGTAAGAGGGCCCCACGAAGAATTTTAGTGTCTGCTTTGCAGACACTGAAATTCGCGACGGGTGCAACTGCACCCGTCGCACCTTCCCACTCCGCCGGCTCCATTCTGAGCCGGCGTCCTCGTGGGAAGGGTGTTTCCCGCTGGGCTGGCGGGCGGACTTTCGGCGGTCGCCCGCCAGCCCAGTGGGAAACCCAGAATGACCGCCGGGTACGGTCTTCTGGCGGTTCCCGCTTGGCGGGCGGCTACCGCCGCCCGCCAAGCTTAGAATCACCCCCTATGTCTTTGTAGATGATTTTCTTTGGAGTTCTCTCATTGACATGGCAGTTTTCCCACATGACGATAGCGATCATTTAGCTCTCTGTACATCTTTTTCAATCTCCCCATTTAAATGTATTTCACTTCCTAAGCGGGTGAAGGGTAGCACACTAGTTCTAACAAATGACTTTAAAAATGTAAGGTGGGAAATGGTAGCTGATGATATACACTTTCAGGCCTCAATATATAAAGTGGTGAAATCAACGCTTTCCCCTTTGAAGCACATTGACTTGGTACCAGTGGACTTAATTAAATTACATAATATCATGGTCAACCAGTTAAGGCCCCTCTTTCAGGTAACGAGGAGGCGGGTAGAAACTAGGGCTGGACCTTTGAGGTAGTATACTAGCTCTTGTCGATCGGCTAAATCACGACTTTTGGAAGCTTTGAAGGTAGGGAGCTGCCGTGCGATAAAAGCCTCCAGGTTCGTATATAAAGCAGAATTGAAAAACGCAAAAAAAGTGTGGGAATTCAATCAATGGAAGTCTTTGGTAGAAGCTTTACAAGCAAAGGACTCAAAATTGTTTTGGAAGTTGGTGGCTGACAAAGGTTATTCTGACAACGCGGAGATATACCCAGCAATTCAACCAGCACTTTGGGTATCATATTTTGGAACTGTATATAGTGTGGCTCAAATTGGTAGTTTTACTGTCCCGTCACCCCTTGAGGGGTCCTCCCATCCACCTTTTTCTGGGCTAGCTATTGCTCCTAAATTCAATCTGGCTCTATTTTCTTTAAAAGAAACAACCTTGGCACTCCAAGCGTTACGCAAAGGGAAGGCCCCAGGGTTAGATTGTATCCCAGGTGATTTGTACTTGTCCCGACCTAGAACCTGGTCCTTATATTTAAACACACTTAGTAATGAGATTTTGAGAGGTGGTGGGCTTCCTTCTACATGGCAAGGAGCAATTATAGTTCCTGTTTTTAAAAAGGGCGTAAGGGAACTGCCTTCCAACTATAGGCCAAGAAGCTTAATTGACATTAGCCATAAAGTTTTTTGCAAGCAAATTTTGGCTAGATTGCAGGTGTGGATAGAGGACTCACATATCCTCTCTGGCCTCCAGGCAGGTTTTAGAAAGGGTGTGAGTACCATCGACCAGGCATTTAGGTTCAACCTTCTCTGTTGGAAATATCTGACACTAAATAAGGGCCACTTGTACGTGGCCTTCATTGACTTAAAAGCTGCGTTTGATATGGCCCCAAGGGATTTACTGTGGGGCGCCCTTGAGTACCATAAACTAGACAGTGAGATGTTGAAACTGATTAGGTATCTTCATGAGGGCACTTATGCCCAGGTACGCTGGTCCCAAGGTGGAGATTTGACAGAAGCTATACCAATCGAGAGGGGTGCGTTCTGGCCCCCACTCTGTTCAATCTCTATATCAACGGAGCGGTTGACCAGCTGATGCACTGTAATCATGACGCCCCAAAGTTAGCAGTAACCCCTGTTCCTATTTTAATGTTTGCAGACGATACCGTATTGATCTCACGATCTCCAATGGGCCTTCAAAACGAACTTGATGCCTTTTTTACATTTTGTGTAAAGAGGAGCCTAGAGATAAATTTTTATAAGACTAAGGCCCTCATCCTGACCTTGGCGGGCGGCGGAGGCCGCCCGCCAAAGTCCCGCCGTCAGGTTACCGTTCCGCGGTCGAAAGACCGCGGCGGTAATTCTGACATTCCCGCTGGGCTGGCAGGCGGCCGCCTTCAGGCCGCCCGCCAGCCCAGCGGGAAAGAGGCTTCCACGATGAAGCCGGCTCGGAATCGAGCCGGCGGAGTGGAAGCTGTGCGACGGGTGCAGTTGCACCCGTCGCGTATTTCACTGTCTGCGCAGCAGACAGTGAAATACATTTAGGGGCCCTCTTACGGGGGCCCCTGCAGTGCCCATGCCAGTGGCATGGGCACTGCAGGGGCCCCCAGAGGCCCCGCGACCCCCCCTACCGCCATCCGGTTCCCGGCGGGCGGACCGCCGGGAACTGGATGGCGGTAGGGGGGGTCGGAATCCCCTCGGCGGCGCAGCAAGCTGCGCCGCCTTGGAGGATTCCAAGGGGCAGCGGAAAACCGGCGGGAGACCGCCGGTTTTCCTGCACTGACCGCGGCCAAAGCGCCGCGGTCAGAATGCCCTGCGGGGCACCGCCGGTCTGTCGGCGGTGCTCCCGCCGACCCTGGCCCCGGCGGTCTAAGACCGCCGGGGTTAGAATCACCCCCTAAATGTATAGCTTTTAATCCTCATAAATCCTTTATGGGGAAAATGACTCTTGCAGGCCAACTGATAGAGCAAGTTAAGCAATTGGATTATCTGGGGATTAGGATATCTGACGACCAACGCTGGTCAGCACAGATTGAGAAGAGTGTGTCCACCCTACGACAGAGGTCGACTGTGATAGCTAGAAAAATTGCTAATACTACGGAATGTGAAATTTCACCCGCTATCACAGTATATAAGGCAGCGGCTGTGGCTGCTTCAATCTATGGTGCTGAATTATGGGGGTACTGCAATTCTAGCAGGTTGACGAAAGTGGAAAATCGCTTTATGCGTAATTTTCTGCACCTACCAACAAGTACCCCACTCACTCCTTTAGGACTGGATTTAGCCTTAAATGAGATCCACAACGAGGCTGCCTTAAGACCCCTTATTTATTGGGTCCGCCTTTGGACATCCGAATACTTGTCCCCCTACCAAATAGCTGTTGCTGAGCTCTTAGCGGATCGCGGTGTGTTAAAAGTTCCCTGGCTTAAATACATCAGAGATACGTGCCAACTTATTAAAATGGACGAAGTGTGGTCAGAACCCCATAGCTTGACGAAGGAAGCAAAGGCACGAATAAGTCGGTGTTACTGGGAGTTCACTTTGACCCAACTTTGGTCCAAAAATGACCATGGTAGTAGGATGCTACAGTTTTTGGATCATAAGTGTAGCCCTAAGTTTGAGGCTTTTATGAATAATATCAATCCCCCTTATGCCAAAACACTTTTTATTAAATTAAGGCTAGGGGTATTGCCTCTTAATACGTTTACTACAAGATGGTGCAGCGAGGTGCATAAATCGAGATTCTGCCACTTCTGTCCTGAGCAATCCGAGACATTGGCTCATTTTAGTTTTTTTTGTCCTAGGTATCTGAAGCCCAGGAAGACGTGGATAATACCCTTATGTAGATCAATGGGGATAAGGAAACATAGTATATCCTTGCCAATCCTTTCGAGTGACACAAGTGATAAGGTGGTCTTTGCCGTTGTCAAGTACCTACAAAACGCTTGGGCCATAAGAACTAGAGAATACACTGCCGACTGACTGGATTAGCTATAATTACCCTAGGCCTCTGATAATCATTATGGGCATGAAACTACAAAGGTTTATGCAAAGAAAAAGGAAATTTGATGTTAGTAGCTAGTTTTATATTGTTGTTATAACTCTGTGTACCAAAAGCTTATTTTTGCACAATCTCCCGTAGGATGAAATAGACTATTTTATGGAATCAATTTTAGGTAATTGATTTAACAAAGGAGCTTTATATTTTAATTCAGTATAATTGTTGTTCCCCTTTCTAATGTTTTACGTGGAAATTGTGTTTTTTATCATTTATAATCTCATTGCATGGTAATTGTCTGTTATTTATTGGATACTTTTATGGCTTTCAGCCGAAATAAAGTTATTTATTGATTGATCTACACCACCCTGGTCACCATAGCAGGGGTGCTGACAGACATGGCCAACACCATGAGGAAGGCTTTGGCACTCCTACAGGCCCCTGACACTAGCCAAACTGAAGAACAGACCTCCACCTCTGCCGGTGCTAGTGGACAGTAGGCCCCACCACAGGAACAACAGGCCACCAGCACCCCACTCCATGCAGAAGGAGAACCACCACGCAAACAGTCCCTGCGATCCAGGCAGAAGCCAGAGAACATTGCCAAGACCTTCGCCAGGAAATAGGACTCTCCTGATTGTCACCCTTCTGTCCCACTCAGTTACCCTGTCCACCTTGAACTGCTATTGTTCCTGTTAGAAAATGTTAGAAATGGGGTTTTTGGTTGACAATCAGGTTAGCCCCTGTTCAAGCAAGGACCCTCACTCTAGTCAGGGTAAAAGAGAATCACCCTCAGCTAACCCCTGCTTACCCCCTTGGTAGCTTGGCAGGGCAGTAGGCTTAACTTCAGAGTGCTAGATGTAAAGTATTTGTACCAACACACACAGTAACTTGATGAAAAAACTACAAAATGACACAACACAGGTTTAGAAAAAATAGGAAATATTTATCTAAACAAAACAAGACCAAAACGACAAATATCCACCCTACACAAGTCAAGTTATGAATAAAAATGCAAAAAGAGTCTTTAAGTAGTTTTGAACACACACTAACGCTGTAAGCATGAAAAAGTACCTTGGGTGCGTCAAAAATAACCCCGCATGGGGGAGTGCGTGTTAAAAAGGGCTTGTGATGCGTTGATTCCACTCAAGAGCGGGACCTTGCATCATTTCTCCTTTCGCTGGTCAGGGAGCGTTGTTTCTTCTCTCTGCAGGAGAGCGATGCGTCGATCCGGTCAGCACTCTCCGGTCTGGGCAGGCCTTGCGTTGTTTTTCCATGCCCAGCAGGACTTGAACCAGAAATCAAGCTGCACGATGATCCGAAAACCCTGCAGCGCGGGTTGTGATCTCCCAGCCTCCGTCAGCGATGCTGGACGTCGTTTCTCCTGCTCCGTGCGTCGATTCTTAGGTTGCGTTTCCGGCAAGTGTCGATTTTCAGTTGCGGAGCCGGCAGCACATCGTTTCTTCAGCCACAGATCGGAGTTGCGTCAAACATTTCCCCACACGGCGCTCTGTGCGTGGATTTCCTTGTCTTTAGGCTGCCAGCTTCTCCTTTCAGGGTCCCAGGAACTGGATGGGCAACACAGGGCAGAGTAGGAGTCTCTTCCGAGACTCCAGGTGCTGGAGAGAGATGTCTTTGCTGTCCGTGAGACTTCAAACAACAGGATGCAAGCTCTAAATCAAACCCTTGGAGATTTCCACTCAAGATGGAAGGCACACAAAGTCCAGTCTTTGCCCTCTTACTCTGGCAGAAGCAGCAACTGCAGGATAGCTCTACAAAGCACAGTCACAGGCAGGGTAGCTCTTCTTCCTCATCTCTTCAGCTCTTCTCCAGGCAGAGGTTCCTCTTGTTTCCAGAAGTGTTTTCTAAAGTCTGTGGTTTTGGGTGCCCTTCTCATGCCCAATTTCTCCTTTAAAATAGGCCTACTTCAAAGCAAAGTCTCGCCTGAATGTGAAATCCTGCCTTGCCCAGGCCAGGCACCAGACACTCACCAGGGGGTTGGAGACTGCATTGTGTGAGGGCAGGCACAACCCTTTCAGGTGTGAGTGACCACTCCTCCCCTCCCTCTTACCACAGATGGCTCATCAGGATATGTAGGCCACACCCCAGCTCCCTTTGTGTCACTGTCTAGTGTGAGGTGCAACCAGCCCAACTGTCAAACTGACCCAGTCAGGGAATCCACAAACAGGAAGCGTCACAGAAATAGTAAAGCAAGAAAATGCTCACTTTCTAAAAGTGGCATTTTCAAACACACAATCTTAAAATCAACTTTACTAAAAGATGTATTTTTAAATTGTGAGCTCAGAGACCCCAAACTCTACATGTCCATCTGCTCCCAAAGGGAATCTACACTTTAATCAGATTTAAAGGTAGCCCCCATATTAACCTATGAGAGGGACAGGCCTTGCAACAGTGAAAAACGATTTTAGCAATATTTCACTGTCAGGACATATAAAACACATCAATATATGTCCTACCTTAAACATACACTGCACCCTGCCCTCGGGGCTACCTAGGGCCTACCTTAGGAGTGTCTGACATGTAAGAAAAGGGAAGGTTTAGGCCTGGCAAGTGGGTACTCTTGCCAAGTCGAATTTACAGTTAACAACTGCACACAGACACTGCAGTGGCAGGTCTGAGACATGATTACAGAGCTACTCATGTGGGTGGCACAACCAGTGTTTCAGGCCCACTAGTAGCATTTTGATTTACAGGCCCTGGGCACCTCTAGTGCACTTTACTAGGGACTTACTAGTAAATCAAATATGCCAATCATGGATAAACCAATCAACAATACAATTTACACAGAGAGCATATGCACTTTACAACTGGTTAGCAGTGGTAAAGTGCTCAGAGTTCAAAAGCCAGCAGCAACAGGTCAGAAAAAATAGGAGGCAGGAGGCAAAACAATTGGAGATGACCCTGCATAAGCAAAAAAAGTTCAACACGATCCCCTACCAGCCTAAATCAAGGGGAGAATAATCAATACCTTGATGTACTTCCCTGATTGGTGCGATAGAGCAAGGACCCAGGCCCACAATAGCATGGGCATGTTCCAGTTCTACACCTTCCTAACTCCAGTTGGATCCCTCTGTCCATACTCTCAGGGCCCACTAAGCTAACCCATGGGGAACCCTTCTCCACATCTGCTGATACCATCTGTGCAGCACCTAACTTTACTTTGCTCACAGATGTATCTCTATGGGCAGATAGTACCACCAGGGCCAACACAGTGGTGTTGCCCATTCCACTCCCAGGGTGTGACTCTCGTCCCCCCCCAGGGGCAACTCTGTCCACCAGGATAGTAAGCCACAGTGACCCCTGACAACTGTCAGGGATGAGAGCCCGACCTCAGGCCTCTCCAACCACTGTGACTGTGGAGAGTGGGGGGCGGTAGCCCCTGGTGCCTGGCAACCTTTGACCATTCTCCCTTCCACCAGGTCAGGGATGACAACCTGACCATGGTCCTCCCCTCTGGGGCTCTGTATCCTCCCTCCAGGAGCAGCACCCCCAGAGACATAAATTATCAGGGTACTTGTAGAAGCAGTCCTGCACAATGCTTCCACCAGTGCAGGGATGTTAACCTGCAACTGGTCCTCCAACGTGGGGTCTGTACCTTCAGGTTGGACCAGGATCAGGGGTGATACTTCCCTCCCCTGGCACTCTCTTCTGGGGTCCTGCACCCCCCAACTAGGAGTGGCCCCCCAGAAGACAACATGGTAGGGGCACAGTTAGCAGTAGCCCCTTCCTCCAGGTCAGGGGGGACATCCTGAGCCTGGCCTTCCAATCCAGGGTCTGTACCCTTAGATTGCACTGGGGTCAGGGGTGAGTCTCTCTCTCCCCTTCCCCTACTCTCAGGGTTCTGCACCCCCCCCCCCTGGGAGAGTAACCCTTGAAATCACACTGGGGTGATTGTGCAACCTGCCCCCCCCTTTCAGGTCAGGGTTTACCCCTGCACCTGATCCTCCAGTCCATGGTCTGTACCCTCAGACTTGACCACTGTCTGGCAACCCAGGACTTCCTGGGGGGCATGCCTACCCCCCACTATGTCAGAGTTTACCCTCTGAACCTGGTACTCCAACCCAGAGTCACCACCCTGTGGTTGAACCACTGCCTGGCGCACCAGGACTTCCTTGGGAGCACACCTACCTCCCATCAGGTCAGAGTTTACCCCCTGAACCCGATCATTCAACCCAGAGTCACCACCCTGCGGTTGAACCATTGCCTGGCGCACCAGGACTTCCAGGGGGGCACACTTACCCGCTCAAGGGACACACAGTCCCCAAGGGCCACACAAGAGTCTGGCTGGCGCAGGTCTCCTGACCTCTGCCCATCTGACAGAGTCTGGATTCCCCCCAACCCAGGAATGGTCTCACCAAGGTCATTCCTGGGGGGCTGAGCTCTCAGAGCTGACCCCAGACCCTCCAGATTCTCAACTGGGGTCCGCAACCCCCTCTCAACCCTCTGTCTGGACTTCTGCACCCCCCCCACTAGGAGTGGTACTGCCAGACACCGGATCTGGTGGGACGCTGGGGACAGCCGCCCCTCCAAGTTCTCCTGACACTGTGGGGTCTCCCTCAACAGATGGCCCTATGGTACTGGCTAGGCTCCTCTCCTAGTGTTCCCTCATGGAACCCTCCAGGACCTGGAACCGGATCTCAGACACCTTGGGCCTCAACCCATCCCCATTCCCTCTCCTCTGAGAATGGACATAGGGTCCCTCACCCATCCAACTACACTGGGACCTACCTGGGACACTATAATCCTTCGCTACCTCACCTGGGTGGGAAATACCTAGACCACTCCTCTCAGGAACACCCCCAAATGCCTCTTCAGACTCTCTGGTACTCCCCCAGGTGTCTGCCTCCAGTGTAAGCTCCCTGGGGTCAGACAACTCAAACTCCATCTGGTGTTGGCGTAGCTCTGGAAAATACGGACTAGAAATATGCTCTCTAGCAATTACATTACTCAGCCCCTCACATGAATTAACCAAAGTACCCTTCACCCAACCATGCAGTGACTCTGCTTTGAAAAAGCACCCCACATCACCCTCCTGAGACTGTTAAGACAGTACCTGACTGTCCCTGACACTCAACCCACACTCTTCTGGGATGTCTTCACACTCCATAACCAGGACTTCTACCTGGGGGGAACCCCTCTCCCTGTCACTCTCAACTAGAGTCAGTAGAGTGTCCCTCCCACCAGTAGGAATATGACTCCACATGCCAGTTCCCCAATCCACCCCAGGGACCCTGCGCATCACTGGAGTACCTCATACCCCTGAACCTCCTGGTGTGTGTTAACTCCCTCCTTCAAGTAGGGCACCACATCTCTGGGCATGTGCACGTCTTCATCAGCACTGGATATAAAATTGTTGCTGCCACCTTTCCAGCTGGACTCAGTCCTCATGACTTCCAGCTCTTTCAGTTTTAGCACATAAGCCAAAATCATCTTTTTTACCTCTAAGGCCATCCTCATTTTTTCCAACTCCCTCTGGTGCTCCCTTTCTGCCCGTCTGTCCTGCAATTCTTCAGGAGTCAGACCCTTAGACGAGATGCTGATACCTATCCTGGAGACCCTCCCCAAGGTGTAACAGGTACCTCCACTACACCACTGTGTAGACTCTGCACTTCCACATCCTCATCCTCTGTGTGCCCCGCAGCCTCCTTGACTGTCACCCAGGCCATCAGTGCCTTTTGCAGCTCCCCCTTCCTGGCAGAGCTCTTAAAGGGACAGGCAAGATCTTTACAGAACTGTTTCAATTGAGCAACTTAGTACCTCCTCAGTTTCCCTAATTCAAACAAACAAGTAGTATGTGGTCACGTAGTGGTCTGCACTCAAAACAGTAGGGTACACTTAATTACTGTATGTCAAGTACAAATACAAGTCCAAATCCCAACCGCTGATCACTAATGTTAGAAATGAGGTCTTTGGTTGACATTCAGGTTACCCTCAGTTCAAGCAAGGACCCTCACTCTAGTCAGGGTAGAAGAGAATCACCCTCAGCTAACCCCTGCTTACCCACTTGGTAGCTTGGCAGAGCAGTGGGCTTAACTTCAGAGTGCTAGGTGTAAAGTATTTGTATCAACACACACAGTAACCTAGTGAAAACACTACAAAATGACACAACACAGGTTTAGAAAAATAGGAAATATTTATCTAGACAAAACAAGACAAAAACAGCAAAAATCCACCATACACAAGTCAAGTTATTAATAAAAATGCAAAAAGAGTCTTTAAGTAGTTTTAAACACACACTAAGGCTGTTAGTGTGAAAAAGTACCTTGGGTGCGTCAAAAATAACCCTGCACGGGCGAGTGCACGTCAAAAAGGACTTGTGATGTGTTGATTCCACTCATGAGCGGACTTTGCGTCGTTTCTCCTTTTACCGGGTCGGGCGTGTTGTTTCTTCTCTCCGCAGTAGAGCGATGCATCGATCCGGTCAGCCCTCTCGGGTCCGGGCAGGCCTTGCATTGTTTTTCCATGCCCAGAGGAACTTGAGTAGGAAATCCAGCCGCACGATGATCTGAAAACCCCACAGCATGGGTTGTGGTCTCCCTGCCTCCGTCAGTGATGCTGCGCGTTGTTTCTCTTGCTCCGTGCGTAGATTCTCCAGTCGCGTTTCCAGCAAGTGTCGATTTTCAGCTGCAGAGCCGTCAGCGCGTCGTTTCTTCAGCCGCCGATCGGAGTCGCATCGATCTTTTCCCCGCAAGACGCTCTGTGCGTGGATTTCCTTGTCTTTAGGCTGCCAGTTTCTCCTTTCAGGGTCCCAGGAACTGGATGGGCACCACAAGGCAAAGTAGGAGTCTCTCCAGAGACTCCAGGTGCTGGCAGAGAGAAGTCTTTGCTGTCCCTGAGACTTCAAACAACAGGAGGCAAGCTCTAACTCAAACCCTTGGAGATTTCTTCTCAAGATGGAAGGCACACAAAGTCCAGTTTTTGACCTCTTACTCTGGCAGAAGCAGCAACTGCAGGATAGCTCCACAAAGCACAGTCAAAGGCAGGGGGTTCTTCCTCATCTCTTCAGCTCTTCTCCAGGCGGAGGTTCATTTTGTTTCCAGAAGTGTTTTCTAAAGTCTGTGGTTTTGGGTGTCCTTCTTATACCCAATTTCTCCTTTGAAGTAGGCCTACTTCAAAGCAAAGTCTCTCCTGAATGTGAAATCCTGCCTTGCCCAGGCCAGGCCCCAGACACTCCCCAGGGGGTTGGAGACTGCATTGTGTGAGGGCAGGCACAGCTTTTTCAGGTGTGAGTGACCACTCCTCCCCTCCCTCTTAGCACAGATGGCTCATCAAGATATACGGGCTACACCCCGGCTCCCTTTGTGTCACTGTCTAGTGTAAGATGCAACCAGCCCAACTGTTAAACTGACCCAGACAGGGAATCCACAAACAGGCAGAGTCACAGAAATGGTATGAGCAAGAAAATGCTCACTTTCTAAAAGTGGCATTTTCAAACACACAATCTTAAAATCAACTTTACTAAAAGATGTATTTTTAAATTGTGAGCTCAGAGACCCCAAGCTCTGCATGTCCATCTTCTCCCAAAGGGAATCTACACTCTAAACAGATTTAAAGGTAGCCCCAATATTAACCTATGAGAAGGATGGGCCTTGCAACAGTGAAAAACAAATTTAGCAATATTTCACTGTCAGGACGTATAAAGCACATCACTATGGGGGTGATTCTGACCGGGGCGGACGGCCGTCGCCGCCCGCCACGCGGTTCCCGCCGAAAGACCGCTGCGTTCATCCTGGCTTTCCCACTGGGCTGGCGGGCGACTGCCGAAAGTCCGCCCGCCAGCCCAGCGGGAAACACCCTTCCCACGAGGACGCCAGCTCAGAATTGAGCCGGCGGTGTGGGAAGGTGCGACGGGTGCAGTTGCACCCGTCGCGAATTTCAGTGTCTGCTAGGCAGACACTGAAATTCTTTTTGGGGCCCTCTTACGGGGGCCCCTGCAGTGCCCATGCCATTGGCATGGGCACTGCAGGGGCCCCCAGGGGCCCCGCGGCACCCCCTACCGCCATCCTGTTCCCGGCGGGAGAACCGCCAGGAACTGGATGGCGGTAGGGGGTGTCAGAATCCCCATGGCGGCGGAGCACGCTCCGCCGCCATGGAGGATTCTCAAGGGCAGCGGAAAGTCGGCGGGACACCGCCGACTTTCCGTTTCTGGCCGCGGCTGAACCGCCGCGGTCAGAATGCCCAGCGGTGCACCGCCAGCCTGTTGGCGGTGCTACCGCCGACCTCCGCCATGGCGGTAATTACCGCCAGGGTCAGAATGACCCCCTATATGTCCTACTTTAAACATACACTGCACCCTGACCTTGGGGCTACCTAGGGCCTACCTTAGGGGTGTCTGACATGTAAGAAAAGGGAAGGTTTAGGCCTGGCAAGTGGGTACACTTGCCAAGTCGAATTTACAGTTAAAAACTGCACACACAGACACTGCAGTGGCAGGCCTGATAGATGATTACAGAGCTTCCCATGTGGGTGGCACAACCAGTGCTTTAGGCCCACTAGTAGCATTTTGATTTACAGGCCCTGGGCACCTCTAGTGCACTTTACTAGGGACTTACTAGTAAATCAAATATGCCAATCATGGATAAACCAATCAACAATTCAATTTACACAGAGAGCATATGCACTTTAGCACTGGTTAGCAGTGGTAAAGTGCTCAGAGTTCAAAAGCCAACAGCAACAGATCAGAAAAAATAGGAGGCAGGAAGCAAAAAGATTGGGGATGACCCTGCTTAAGCAAAAAAAGTCCAACAGCTCCCCTTCCTATGCCCCCTTGGACAATGCACCTGTGATACCAATAGACTGGACTCTACCCTGGACTTTCCTCCATCAGCAAATCAGCCCATTGCAATACCCCCTCCACTTATTAGCACATAAATAAACACCCTTGGAACAAATACCACAAATACAAGTATGGAGTCTGTCAATTGATTCAAATATGTATTCATTTAACAAGCTGTAAACATTGCAATTCAGCTGTACAGTCATGTATACATAGGTATTACCTGTAGTGGGCAGCAGTAAACACACCAGGAGCCAGAGTGGGGCACAGAGATATGAAAATAGAGATGCCAAAGGGTACAGTAAGTGGCCATAGAATATGGAAAATCAGGCTCCCATGTACTATGCCCAACACAAAACTGCAATGGAAAGTGAAGTTACAGTGTCTTGACTGTGTCACTGGAAGTACTGTTGAATGAGTGAACTTCTGTTGTCCACATCTTCTTTCTCTGCCTCCTCTTCCTCACTGTCCACAGGCTCCACCGCTGCCACAAGACCTCCCCCAGGCTCATCTTCCTGCAGAAAAGGCACCTGGCATCTCAAGGCCAGGTTGTCCAACATGCAACATGCATCGATGATCTTGCAAACCTTCTTGGGTGAGTAGTAAAGGGATCCACCGGTCAGACGGAGGCACTTAAGGAGGCCAAAGGTTCTTTCAATTATCCTCCTTGTTCACCCATGTGCCTCATTGTAACGTTCCTCTGCCCTTGTCCTGGCATTCCTCACTGGGGTCAGCAGCCATTAGAGGTTGGGGTAACCAGAGTCACCGGCAAATATTCGAGGGATACCTGTTAGATAGACACTCACCCTTAGGGACAGCCTCACACCCATATACCTACATCAACTGGGTGGGGACCATGGGCTCACCTATTAACCACACCCGGTGCCTCTGGAGTTGAGACATCACATATGGAATGCTGCTATTCATCAAGATAAAGGCATCATGCACAGAGCCAGGATACTTGGCATTCACATGGGAGATGTACTGGTCTGCCAAACACACCATCTGCACATTGAGAGAGTGATAGCTTTTCCTATTCCTGAACACTTGTTCATTTCTCCGGGGTGGGGGACAAATGCAATATGTGTACCATCAATGGCACCAACGATGTTGGGGATATGTCCCAGGGCATAAAAGTCAGCCTTCACTGTGGCCAAATGCTCCACCTGGGGGAATACTATGTAGCTGCGCATGTGTTTCAGCAGGGCAGACAACCCTCTGGTCAACACAATGGAGAACATAGGCTGTGACATGCCTGATGCCATGGCCACTGTTGCCTGGAAGGAACCACTTACCTGGAACTGGAGCACTGACAGGACCTGCAGAAGAGGGAGGATACCTGTGGGCTGGTGGATAGCTGAAATCAGGTCTGGCTCCAATTGGGCGCACAGCTCTTGGATTGTGGCTCTCTCAAGTCTGTAGGTCGGGATAATGTGTCTGTCCTCTATCGTCGCCAGGTCCACCAGGGGTCTGTACACGGGGGGATGTCTCCATCTCATATTCATCCTCAGCGGTTGAAGTCTAGGGAGAAAAATGGTGAGCAGAGGGTCATGTTCACACATATGTCGTAATAAAAATGCATTTCTTCCTTTACAGAAACAGTATGTGAATTCAAGAGGCAGGTGATGTGCCAATGTCTGCTGTGACGCAGTTAGGTGCCATGGCCTGTACCCCCCTGAAATGGCAGCTGCCTGACCTCTGAGGAGAGACAAGTGGAAATTAGGTAATTCCGTTGGCGTTGTGCGCCATAGCGGTCGGCGGTCTATGACCGCTATGCAACTTCGCATTGGTTAACATTGGGCCCTATGGGTTCCAGGAGCCAATGGCGATGTACACCGGCGGTGAAGGTACGCACCGCCGCGGACGTGATCACAATTTTCTATCTGTTCACTCACTTGCTACCTGACCTTCAACATGAGAGGACCTACACTGCAAGTGCTGCTGTGACCTGTGTCTGGAAGCAACAATGGTTCAAGTGTGTGGGGAAAGGGCCCCTGCCTTCAATTTGGAGGAGTTGGAGAGACTGGTGGATGGGGCCCTCCCCCAGTACACTTTACCCTTTGGTCCTCCAAACAAACAGGTGAGTACACTGTGAGCATGATGAGTGGGCCATGAATATGTATGGATTGCTGTGTGTGAAAGCCTCATGTGGGGTGGCTGAGGGGTCCTGGTCAGAGTGCTGCATGTATGGTAGTCAATGCTTGTGCGCAAGGGGATGGAAGGGATATGGTGGGCCATGAGTATGACAGTCCGCACAGTATGACTAATCCCTTTTCAGCTGGTTTTTACCTGCAGGTCAGCGCCCATCAGAAAAAGGGTATTTGGCATGCCGTCGCTAAGGAGGTGTGGGCCCTGGGGTCCTTTGACAGGTGGAGGACCCACTGCTGCAAATGGTGGGAGGACCTGGGCCACTGGGCAAGGAAGACGGCAGAGGCCCAGCGGGGGCTGGCCTCCCAACAAGGAAGGGGTGCCCGTTGTACCCTGACCCCCCTGATGTTCTGCATCCTGGCGGTGGCCTATCCGGAGTTGGATGGGTGCTTGAAGGCATCACAGCAGCCACAAGGGCGTGAGTACAGATTCAGAATCTTGATTTTGCACACGTTAAGGTTTTACCTGGGTGGGGGATGTGGGATGTGGGAGCCCCTTGGCCAGGGCGAACATGGCAGGGTAGGTCCCTTGTTGGGCAGGCTCTGAAGCACTCCAACCCCAGTAGTGTTAGTGGCCATCTACTACTGGGCAGGGTCCTGTTGGTTTCAGGTGTGCAGCTGGGGCTGGTGACTAGCTTTGTAACTGGTAGTGCATGGCCTAGTGCATAGGGTTGATCCCTGTGTCTCCCCCCCATTCTTGTTTTGTCACCCTGTCCTTGTGTGCATTAGCACCATCTGGCAGAGGAGCAGAGGCACCGGCTACGGAGGGAGCTGCATCCCACATGGGCCTGGAGGCCGAATCCACCGACAGTGAGGGCACCAGTGGGACTGAGGGCGATGGAAGCTCCCTGGTGGTGGCAGACACCTCTGTGCCCACCCCAACAACAGGTACAGCCGCCACCCCCGTACCAGCACCGCCCTCCCAGCAGACCCTCAGCTTGTTTCCCGTGCACGCTCTCCCAGGAGGGTAAGCATCTCCTTTGCCCCAGGCACCTCAGGCCCTTCCCCAGTCAGCCCTGCTGCCCTGAGTAAGGAGGCTATTGACCTTCTGATATCACTCACTGTTGGGCAGTCAACCATACTGAATGACATCCAGGGTGTCGAAAGGCATTTACATCAAACAAACGCATACCTGGAGGTCATTCACTCTGGCGTGGCGGCCCAACAGAGAGCATTTCAGGTTCTGGCTTCTGCACTGATGGCAGCCATTGTCCCCGTCTCCAGCCTCCCCCCTCCAACTTCCTCTACCCAGTCCCAATCCCCTCAACCCCAGCCTATCCCAAGCATACCTTCAGACCAGCATTCACCCAAATCAACACACAGAAGTGGCTCAGGCAAACACAAGCACCACACTTCATCTCACAGGCACTCACACAAGCACCATCCCATTCAGACACACCAATACCCACTGCCTCTACTGTGTCCCCCTCCTCCTCCTCGTCCACCTCCCTCCCAGTTGCGTCTCCCATCACACCTGCATGCACTACATCCTCAGCCACTACCTCCATCACCAGCACGCCTATCACCACACGCCCCTCACTGGCAGTTATCACCCCCACATCCATGCACACGTCCCCTGTGTCCTCACCCACTGTGTCTGTGACCCCTCCTCCCAAAGTACACAAAGGCAAGCACACACACACCCAACAGACATCCACCTCACAACAGCATCCAGCTCATGCACCTGCACCCAAACACAGCAGAGCTACACCTCCTACAACCACTCCCTCTTCCTCCACTCCCAAACCCTCACCCTCTTCCCGCCCCAATGTCCCTAAGAAGCTTTTCCTAGCCAACATTGATCTCTTTCCTACCCCTCCCCACGTTCTTCACCTCGGGCCAGGGTGGCCAGAACCCAGCCCAGCACCTTAGCCACCAAGTCCACGTCCGCTGTGGTTTATGCAGCTGTCAGAGGCTCTAAGGAGGCACCCGTCAGCCCAGCCAGTGTGCCACCAACACCTGCCAAGGCCAAGAAGGCTCCGCCACAGGGCAAGGGCAGGAAGGAGACAGCATCCAGCAAGGTGAAAGAGCCACAACCACCCAGCAAGGCCATGTCAAAGACTCCAGCTGCCAGACCGAAGGAGGCACCACCATCTGCCAAGGGCAGGAAGGGGCACAGAACACCAGCCAGGGCACTTCAGCCATCCGAGGCTGCAGGTGAAGGCCTGGTGGCTACCAGCACAACCTCCAGCACCGCCACCTACACCGCGGCCAGCACTGCCACCTGCACCGCCGCAAGCACCACCACAAGTAGCACCACTGCTAGCTGCAGCAGCCCCAGTGGGCAGCCGTCCGAGGCAGTAGGGGAAGGGCTGGAGCCTCCCCACACCACTGCCAGCACCCCCACCAGCACCAGCACTACCACCATTGTGCAGCCGTAGCACCGGTGGATGGACTGTAGTCCTGCCTCCATGGAGTGTCATGCATCCTGCCCACTGCAAATCTCGTGGGTCTGACACCTAGGTGAGGGACTGTGACCTGGCACTCCCCAAGTGCTGCATCACTGGGCACACAACCCCCTACAGAACCAGTGGAAGAAGGCATCCACTCACCATATCCTTGGCAGGATGAAGCACACTGGGCGCAATGCCCCCTCCAGAACCAGTGAAAGAAGGCATCCACTCACCCTATCCTTGGCAGGATGAAGCACACTGGGTGCAAAGCCCCCTTCAGAACCAGTGGAAGAAGGCATCCATTCACCCTATCTTTGGCAGGATGAAGCACACTGGGCACAAAGCCCCCTCCAGAACCAGTGGAAGAAGGCATCCGCTTGAGAGACTGTGGCTTTGCATTCCCCAGGAACAAGAAGTGGGCAGACCACCCACTAGAGAGACTGTGGTTTTGCACTCCCCAGGACCAAGCAGTGGGCAAACCACCCACTTGAGCGACTGTGGCTTTGCACTCAGACCACCCACTAGAGAGACTGTGGCTTTGCACTCCCCAGGACCAAGCAGTGGGCAGACCTCCCACTTGAGAGACTGTGGCTTTGCACTCCCCAGGACCAAGCAGTGGGCAACCCACCCACTTAAGAGACTGTGGCTTTGCACTCCCCAGGAACAAGCAGTGGGCAGACCACCCACTAGAGAGACTGTGGTTTTGCACTACCCAGGACCAAGCAGTGGGCAAACCATCCACTTGAGTGACTGTGGTTTTGCACTCCCCAGGACCAAGCGGTGGGCATGTAGCCCCCTCCATCTTCCGGCTGAGGTGCCCCCCTTCCCCGTCCCCCTGAGGTGCTTGTGTGTTTTCAACCTGATACCCCTACAGTGTTCTCTCCGTATTGAGGCAGGAGTCAAGTGCCGGCTTGGCCTCTGTGTTTTGGGCCAGTGGGCCATGAACAATTTTTGTGTGAACATTGTCCCTCCTTTTGTATATATTGTATATATTGTACATACTGTTTTTTTATTCATGAACGTATTGCTCAAAATTTCTAATATTACACTCATTTGACTTAATTCCTTTTGTCCTTGCGTTATTCCAGAGGGTTACGGGGTGTATATGTAATGTTGTTGCATGTGTTTGTATGTATGATGTTGGGGGTGAGGGTGGGGGTGTTGCGTGTGTGTGTCAGTCTCTTCCCCCCCCCCTTGTGTGCTAGGTGCAGTACTCACCATGGTCGTCTTCACCGGGGTTGGTGCTTCTGGTATATGAGCAGATACACCAGCATGGGGAAGACCTGCAGCTCGGGCTCCATGGCTTGCTGGTTCTTCCTTGAGTGTCGAGAGGTGAGTGGTTTCCCTTCAGAGTACTGTTTCTGCCGTGCTTTTAATGATGTTTTGTACCGCCCTGGAAAAGCTGGCGGATGGGCGGGTTGTAATGGTACATTGTCTTCCGCCTGGCTGTTGGTGGTTACCGATGTGGTGTTTGTTGCTACAACCATGGCGGTCGGAGTGTTAAAGTGGCCTTATGTGTTGACGGTTTCCGCTGTGGTCATGATTAATTTATTTTTTACTGCTGGCCTGTTGGCGGTGTTACCACTACTTTAATACTGACCGCCAGGGTTGTAATGAGGGCCTAAATCAGGCCCTAAGTCTCCATTAGAATTGTGGAGGGAAGAGATAGAATTCTGTGCTCATTGTTGACAAGCGATGCCAGCAGTTGACTAGATATTTCGCCCTCAACAAATACACAAGCTGAGCAAAATTTGTAATCTAAGCATCAGATCTGTTCATCTAGTGAGGCTCTTTCTTCTCTGAGCTCCCCAATGGGAACTGTTAGTTTAAGATCCTCAACTAGCTGTCTCTCCATGACAACATAGTTATTTTTTCTTTGCTTCAGGACTCTTTCTATGGAACAGTGAGAGCCTGATGTGGTATGTGTACTATATCCACAAATTACCACTTTGAAGGACTCCACTCCACGAGGGGAGATGAGACTGTATCTTTGTTGTATATGAAGTAACCATAGATATTGTCTGCAATCCTAGAATGGAAAATGGTGTCTTCAAGAGCCGTCAGTTGAAGATGCCAAGTGAGTATTGGTTGGAACATCTTTCCCCAAGTAGACTGAGAAGTAAGTTGTCGTCAGAAAGGTTCATACCCAAATAGTCAGGGGAGGATGCCATAGAGCAGACCCCCTCAGAGCATGCTATCCTGTAAAGGCACATGTATAAGTTATTTACAGCAGAGTGATGAGAGTAAAGCTGGAGTTGTGGATTCTGGAGGCACAAGGCATCTTACAAGGATCATTGGTAAAGGCACTCTGAGAGGACACAGACATTAAGAGCAGTAGGTTCTGATGGACCGGGAGTGTGAGATCTGTCTAAGTGTATATGGAGGACACTGTTAAAGTCTCCTCTGAGTAGTCATAGGATGAAGCAACTTAAAGAATTGGTAAAGGAAGGGTGCTTGAATGACATGAGGGATGTAGGTGCTGCCCATGACTAGAGGGCTACCATCGAGATGACTCTGGACTAGAATGTACTGGCCCTCTTTATCCAGGAGTTATAGGTGCGGAATGAATCAGACTCCCACCTTAAGCCAAATAAGCAGTCCCTTAGCATAGTCAAGGTAATTTGTGGCAAATAGTTGCCATTCTATTGTTTTTGTTTCCAAGAGTAAGGCAGTTTGGACAGCCCATCTCTTAAGGAAAGAGTAGACCTTTATAGTAATTGGATGAGGTATGCACTCTATTGTATTCTTTCCCTATGTACCCTATTTGCATTTTGTTAGAAATTGGTTCTCTAGTTGGCAGAGATATGCACCCTGTCCAAGTAGGGACCACAATCCTAGTCAGGGTAAGTCACAACACAGCCTAAATTATCCTGTGCTTATCCTCTGATAGTTTGGCACAGAGCAGGCAGGCTTAACTTAGAAGACAAAGTGTAAAGTGTTTGTGCAATAGCTCATACAGTAACACAGTGAAAGCACCCCACAAAGTACTCCACACCAGTTTAGAAAAGTAGATAATATTGTTCTGAATAAAATAAGACCAAAATGACAAGAACCCAATATGCACAAGTCAAGATATCACTTTTTAAGGTTTAGATGAGTCTCAATCCTTAAGAATCAGTGGTAGTATCCTTTTAACACACAGTTCCTGGGATGGGAAAATAACGACGCAGAGGGTTGCAGAGGAGGAGATGCGTTAAAAAGTTAAGTAATCCATCGGTTCTTCTGGTGCGGCGAAGGCGATGCGTTGTTACTTTCCACGATGCAAGGCGATGCGTCGGTTTCAGGGAGCTTAGCATTGGCTCCTCACTGCAATGCAGTAGTATTTTTACATCCAGTAACGATGCATGGAAAATATAAAATGCGTTGTGAAGAGGCAACAGGCACTGCATTGCTCCAGCAAGCGATGCAGAAATTCTGCAGCTGCAAGACAGGCTCTGTGTCGATTCGGCAGGCATTGCGGCAAATTTTGCCGGTTTTGTGTTGATTTTCCGATGTGCTAGATTTTCTTCTCTTTTGTGAAGTCTTTGATAGCCCTGAGACTTCAGAACAGGAGGCAAGCTCAATCCAAGCCCTTGGAGAGCAATTGTGGAGGAAGGCAGAGTCCCTCCAGCAGAGTCAGGGGCCAGCAGGTAGCAGGGCAACAAGCAGGCAAGCAGTCCTTCTAGCAAAGCAGTCAGATGAGTTATTTGGCCCGCCAGGCAGTCTCTCTGACTGAGTCCAGTTGTAGGTCTAGAAGTGTCTGATTTGGTGGGGCCACAGACACAATATATATACCGACAAGTGCCTTTGAATTGGAGAAGCTTGAAAGAGTGGTTTTGAAGTGCACAGGTTCCCCTTTCAACCTAGCCCTGTCTGCCAAGAGATCTGTGAGGGGTTATCAGTCCTTTGTGTGATGTCTGGCCACTATCCTTTGAAGTGAAAGTGAGAGCCCGCCCACCCTTCCTGCCCAGGAAGGCCCATCAGTATGCAGATGAATGCAGATGCAGCTGAGCTGAGTGTCCTTTGTTTATGGCTGTCTGGGTGGAATGTATTTGGGGAGCTGTCAACCAGCACAGATCAGATGTGGATTGGAGAAAGGCTATAAGGCACAGAGAGCATTAAGTGAAGATAAATGCCTACTTTCTAAAAGTGGCATTTCTAAAAGAGTAAAGTAAAATCCAACTTCACCAGTAAGTAGGATTTCTCACTACCATTCCAACCATGCCAACATGACAAGGCTATTCCTCTCATATCAGAAATGACCACTTAAAGCATAGAAGGGAATTTCCAATGCTGGTCTATGAGAGGAGCAGGCTTCACAGTAGTGCAAAATGACTTAGGGGGATTTTCACTACCAGGACATGTAAAACCTACAAGTACATATCTTGCCTTTTACTTACATGGCGCCCTGCCCTATGGTATATCTAGGGCCTACCTTAGGGGAGACGTATATTTAATAAAAGGGGAGTTTAAAGCTTGGCAAGTAATTTTAAATGTCAAAAAGTCTGAGGTGACCCTTTAGAGAGGGCAATTTTCCAACATATTGTATGCTTAACTTGATATTGTTCGAGTTACATACTGTGCATGTGCTAGTAGCTGAGGCTTTGAGAATGTAGAACTGCCTGTGTCAGTTAAGCCTGCAGATCTGAAGAAATGCTGAAGGACCTCCTGAGGTGCCTGTTTTCCAAAGCTCAATGTGCCATCTTTTCAAAGACATGGAAAGTCATGTGAAATGTTTTCAGGATGATATTTTAATATTCTAAAAGAATGAACAAGAACATTTCAAGCACATCAATGATGTATGTAACAGATTGAAGGAAAGTGGACTCACAATGAAAAGGAAAAGCATAAATTGTTCTGCATATCTGTTGAATAGATCGTACTCTATCTGGTAAAGGTAAGGAGACAAAGAATCCCTGGTTATTGCCATCATTATTGCACCCACACCATTTAGCAAGGAGAAACTCTTGTTGTCTGTTGGGTCGTGTGAGTGCTATAGTAAATTTATAAACAAATTTGCAAGAAAGATGGAACTGTTAAGAGAACTCGCAAGAAGTTATCCTGATCAGAGAAACAACAAAGAGTGTTTGAGCAAATCAAAATGGAATTTGTGGAGGATCCCACTTTGAAGCTGTTTTGCATGAAAATGGAGTGCATTATTATGGTGGATTCCAGTTTGTATAGTATTGGTGGGATTCTATGGCAGATGAGTGATAAGGAAGAAATAAATGTTGCATTTGCTTCAAGGAATATGAATGACACAGAAAGGAGATATGCTGTCATAGAGAAAGAGTTGTTAGCTTGTTCATGGGTGACTGAAATTAGGAACTATGCCTGAAGAGGTAATTTCACATTGAGGACTGATCACAAGCTTCAAGTACGTAATTTGTCTTTGGGTGGGGGGTTGGAATGCCACAGCCCATATTGCAAGGTGAACCTCAAGGCTTCAAGAGTGTAGTTCTAAAGTGGAGTTTGTAACAGTGAAAAAATGACGTGACAGCTGATTGCTTGTCTAGGCTTCCATGGAGAGTATTGGTGAAAACACTGGGGGTTACTGAAGCAGTGGATATGGTAGTCACCTTAGGAGATTTTGGGTGTGGAAGATTTGAAGGTATTGAAGAAGAAAGATGTGTAGAGAATGCAAAGGATGATGAGCTATTTGACAGTGGTGAAAAGGTATGTAGTGGAAGGGTGACCTAAAAGAATAAATGTACCTCCTGAGGTGTTATATTTTGAGAAGGTTTACGGAGAACTGGAAGTTGAAGGAAGCATGGTATTCAAAGAAGGAAAATATGTCCCTCCTGTTTTAATGCAGGAAAAGATATTGGGGGTCATTATGACCCTGGCGGAAGGCGGAGAACCGTTGGTAAGACCACCAACAGGCTGGCGGTCTTACTTTGTGGAATTATGACCATGGCGGTTACCGCCATGGTCATCCGCCGGTTCTCCGTTCCGCCCGCCGGGCTGGAGACCTGGGTCTCCAGCCTGGTGGCCGTCACTATACCACCGGCGGTATTTGGACCCGGCTTACCGCCGTGGATTTCCAGCGGTTTGAACCGCCATGAAATCCATGGCGGTAAGCACTATCAGTGCCAGGGAATTCCTTCCCTGGCACTGATAGGGGTCTCCCCCACCCTCCACCCCAACTCCCACCCCTACCCCCCCCCCACCGTCCCTGCCACCACCCCAAAGGTGGCAGGGCCCCCCTCCCCACCCCGACCACCAACATCACTTCACCCATACCCACACGCACACACGCCGACATACATGCCTACATCCACACACACAGTCATACACGCACACTCACATTCAAACATACACGCACACACCCATACAGACATACACGCACTCATTCCCATACACACAACACCCCCGCAGGCATGCACGCACTCACACACCCCTTCTACATACACACACGCACACCCCCATGCACCCACACAACAGCCCCCCACCACCCTCCCCTCACGGACGATCGACTTACCTGGTCCGACGATCCTCCTGGAGGGGACGGGAGCCATGGGGGCAGCTCCGCTGACACCACACCGCCAACAGAACACCGCCACAGCGAATCACAGGACGTGATTCGCTGGGCCGTGTTCTGTTGGCGTGGCGGTGGAGGTGGGGCAACCTCCACTTCCCCGCCTCCCGCCAGTATGGCTGTTGGCGGCTCTCCGTCTGTAAAAGGACGGAGAGCTGCCAACGGTCATAATAGGCCAAGCAGCAAACCGCCACTACTGGCGGTCTTCCGCACGGCGGTCCCTCGGCGGTCTTTAAAAAAGACTGCTGAGGTCAAAATGACCCCCATTATCACTGACATATGAGCGACACCCAAATATTTATCCTATGAAGAGACTTATTAGATCGTGTTTCTGGTGGCCTGGTTTGGAGAGAATGGCAGATAGAGTAGTTAGGGAATAGAAGGTTTGTGCCAGTAGTGAAAAATACTGAAAGTAATGTCTGCTCCTTTGAAGCCCATAGTTGGACCAGAGTATCTCTGGGAAAAGAAGCGTTTGACATTTCTGGACCGTTTCATTCTCTACCACAAGATTCACATTTTGCCTTGATTTAAGTGGATTGTCATTCAAAATGATAAGAGGTCAAATTTGTGGCACTAATTATCACTAATGCTGGTATTGAAATTTTCAAGGAGATATTTGCTAGGGAAGGGTGTCTAGAAGTGTAGTTACGAGCAATGGAATGCATCTTAAATCTTGTGAGATGGAGGGATTTCTTAAGTACTGTAATAGTTGAAATGTGACTACAGCTTTGCATGAATCTTAAGGAAATGCTCAAGTGGAGAGATTTAACCGCATATTGAATGAAAATACTTTGTGGGCTTGCAGTTTTAGGTGTCAGAAGAAAGATGTATCGAAAGTGAAGTTGTGGATGTATTGAATTACATCATACACAATTACTGAAGTCAACCCATTGACGTTGTTGAAAGGAAGAGTCCCAGTCTCCAAATTGTGTCTGTGGTGATTTAAGAAAAGACATACGAGATGTGAATAAGAGGAAAATTGCCATGAGAGTTTGTAAGAAACAAAACCAAGCAAGCATATGCTTTCAAATAGAAGGTTAGGGAGCCCAGCTTTAAGGTTGGCGATTCTCAAACGTGGTTATTTGGCTAATGGTGCTTCTGAATTTGTGAAAGCCAAGGAAGTGGTAGCAGTGAACACTAATTGCGTGGTTACACAAGATTGTACATTTAGTAAAGTGAAGAGAGTAGTGACGTATAAATGTAATTTCAATAGGGGTTCAGGTGAACCAGATGTTGAGAGTTTATTTGGTAAAGTTTTGGAACACATAAAGTGGTTGGTTCCAGAATCACTCCAGGTGTGCCAGTAAAGTGATCAGAGTTGTTGGGTTCTCTGATTCTACAAATGCTAGTGGGATTGCGGGTTCTGTGACAAACAGAGTAAAAAAATCAAGGAGGGAAAGGTCTCTGCCTGCAAGACAAAAAGACTATTTATAAAGATTGCATTCTGGTTCAAAGAACATTTATATTGTAATTACGGGTTTTTAAAGGATGTGTATATTGTAACTGTTGTTCTTTTTCTGGTGGATTTTATTTTTCCCTATTTTCATTTTTGTTTTAGAAGTTATGCTGTATTCCGTTTCATCATACCCTATTTGCATTTGTATGATTAACTTGTTATTGTTTTAGTTATGTTCTGTGTGTGTGCTAGTAATTGAGGCACTGAGAATGAAGAACTGCTTGTGTCAGTTAAGGCTGCAGATCTGAGGAGATGCTGAATGACTAGTACGGTCCTGCATGAATAAAAGTCCCTTCTCACAGGAATTTATCTGGAACCTTATTGCAACACATCCCTTTAATTTTCTATATCATTAAGGGGCATGCAACAGAATAGGGAGAGTAGGTATGGAGTGATATTCCGGGGTGACTCCCTGAAGGAAGAAGTTCCATTTGTGGAGTAGGAACCCTCACGAATAGGTGACAATGGCCATCTTTTGAACTGTGGTAAAACACTAGCAGGGGAACATCAATGCTGGAGGTAGCATGCCGACGGCCCAAACTAGATTGAGAATGCGATGTTCTGTACATCAGGGCAGGTGAGTGGTGATGGGATAGAGATGGAGCAAGGTAGGTCAGACCTCCCTAAGTTCAAAAGGAGTGGAGGAGACCAGTCCCCAAGGTCAATAGGGGGTGAAAGTCCACATAAATCCATCATTGTTAGGGATGAAGTACAGGGATATGGCCATGGCTAAAATAAATTGTCAGCTGTTTGGAGCAAGACAGCTGGGACCAGTTGGACTTGCCCTGGTCAAGGTTCCCGCATCCAAGTCTACAGAGGAGACAGATGCAGCCTCCACAGTCAACAGGGCTGAACACTAGCTGTCCTGGGCTTGGTTGGTTGAAAGGGGCCAGGAAAGAGTATCTACTTGTCCATATTGGGTGATGGCTGCATCTTCTAACGGCTCGACCAGTGCTGGGGAGCATCTGCCTCAGAGGTAGTGCCTGGTTTTTTAAGCCATTCCCAGGCTTCTTTGGGTTCTGTAAAGAAGTAGAAATTTTGCCTTCGATGACTTTAAGTTTGACAGGGAGAAACAAGGCATATTTCAAGTTCATTTCCTTCAGTTAATGCTTCACTCCCAGAAATGATGCTTGATGGTATTGTACTTCCAGGGTGTAGTCAAGAAATATTAAAATGGGGTGGTTCCAATTGTAAGGTGGCCGTCTTGGTGGGCGGTTTTCATGATAGAGTCTCAGTCCTTGTAATGTAATAGCTTTGCTACCACTGGGTGTGCTGGGACCCCTAGAGGGGGTTGGCAGGCTAGGACTCAATGAGCTCTTTTGAGTGAGAAAAAAAAGAGGAAAAGTCAGGTGGAGACATAAGTCCCTTAGTCTAGGTCTTGAGATAATCATTCATAGGTTGACCTTTCAGGCCTACGAAAGGCCAACAATATGGATGTTAATCCATCTTGAACGATCTTTGGCATCCTCAGCTCTTCTTTCAAGGTATCAGATGCTTTCTGTAAGATCCCATATTTGTTCTTGTATGTCATAGGCCTAAGGTTGCAGATCCTGAATAAACGTCTCAGATTGAATGAAGCGGTCTGCAAGTTTTCTATGGTTGTCTTCAAGAATAGTTATTTCCACCTCCACAGCATCTACCGTTGCTTCATGTCTTGGCGGTTTCAAATGCATTCAGGATGATAGCACATCAGGTTCTGTGAGGGAATGGAAGGAGCAGCCACCCTGTTGGTCTCCGAAGGGTGTGAGCCCATCATGGATGCCCTATTGCGGCTCATGAATGGTACAGTAGCCGAGTGTCAGGGGTCCACTTCCCAACCCTGCTTTCTCATTTGTCACTGCTTTTTCACCTTTCTCTCCCTCTTTCACACTCCCTTGTATTTTGTTCTCTCTTTTGCTTTGTCAAAGTCTGATATGGAAAAATAAGAGCTGATCCTAAAAAAAAGAGAACCTGTGGGCCCCACCTGCAAACATTGTTAAAACTAGTTGTTTCCGAGAGCCTGTCAGACAGAGCAGTGAACAATAGCAAATAAGACGCCACAACAGTGAGCCCTTTTAACTGTCTGCAAAACCTTGCTTGCAGGATCTTTTTATTGAGGCTATGACATAATGCTGGACTATACTAAATGGTCCAGCAAACACAGGATGAACCTTACGTCCTTCCCCTCTCCGGGGTCAAACTATTCACAACCCTCCCCCTGCCAACACTACATTTCTCATCATCTACATATAAAACAAAAACCCACAAGTGGAAAACAAAGCACAAACCAGAAAACTCTTCTTGGTTGGTCCTTGGGGACCATAATGCTTAACCTAACACAAAGTCTTGATACTGTTGCCAGAGAGTGGTATTCAACCACAATTTGTACATCTGAATACCTCCTCAATGACTATGGCCAATCGCCTTTGGATCTGGGTTTGTCCTGAGCAGCTCAAAAAACCTCTGCTTCTCAGGGTGAATTTCCACCGAGATAACTGGGTCTCCTCAGCAAACCTCCGCCTGATCTTCACCCATTCCTTGACTGCCAACATCTCCATTTCTAGGTCCCAGAATTGCTTATCGCACAATCTGTTTCTTGTGGTAGCTTTAGCTCGTCTGTACACTGACTCCATGGTACTGCAGACATTGATGACTGTCCATGGGCTGGGTTCAAAAAATCAATGGGGCTTACTCCCCGGATGTTGGTCTCTCACCAACACCTGGTCACCCACCTGCAGATTTTGATGCTAGGTCTGCATTCTTTTGCTGACTCGAGTGTTCCAATCTGTTCAATGCTGAAATGACCTCTCAGTTGCAGGAGTGGCCATGGACCACTCTGGATGATGTGGGATAGTCTCCACAGCCCTTCAGCCCATAGACAGAATGCTCAAGGCTGTGACTGTGATCATATGCAGGGTCAGTCAGAGCTCTTGCAATAATATGTAGATGGCTCCTTTGATGTCTGCTCCGATGTTTGAGCCATGTGGATAGCTTTAACTGATGTTCTCATGAAGCGTTCTGCTTTTCTGTTGTCCTTAGGATGACACGATCTCCACCTAGAGATATTTGTAATAGTAGTCTATGACACCCAACATGTGTTGGCTATTCTTTAGCTTGCCAAAACCAAAATCGGTGCTTGCTCAGTGCTAGTGGATGCCGGGTATCGCCTCTGTAATGATCAGAGCTGGGGCTTTGGCATTCCTGGTCACCTGACATTGCTCGCTCCACCTGACTGCTTGTTCATTAGCTCATCCAAACTGGGGCATCATACTTTCCTTTCTTCTGTTCTTTGTCTTCACCATTCCTTGGTGGGAGCTGTAGGTTACTTTTACCACTTGTTTGGCTATACTCTGCATTGTCACCATACAGAGTCCTTGCATGAGTCTTCCTGAGCGGTAACCACTAGTTCCAGGTGCACATGATATAAGGATGTCAGTACTTGCCGATCTTTCTTCATTCTGTAAGCTTCATTGAGCATGTGAGGTTTCCAAACTCCTGACTGCACTACTGCAGCTGCCAGTTTCATGCAGTCATCAGCTCGGATGGCCTAAGGGATCTCCACCAGTGGGTTGTATGACGGAACCACAAATGCAATTACCACGATTGCCTTGAGAATGTGGTAATTACAACGCATCTGTCATTAAAACTAATGCACTTACAATGAACGTTTTTTACCACAAAAATGCCTTTACCACGAAAATGTTGTTGTAAAGGCATGGTTGGAAAACAAAGACATATGTGTGGTAGAAAATAAAATTTTAACTAAATTGGTAAGTATAACCCATATATATATATATATATATATATATATATACACACACAAAAGTGCGGTAGAGTACTGTGAACACTAAGAGACGCACTGCAGTAATGGGGTTTCGTGAAGAAAGTTTATTCAGCAACGCATTTCGATCTAGCGATCTTTTTCGTAGCCAAACACAAACCCATGCCTAATTTCCTTTAAAAACATGTATACAACATCATCAAGGAAGCCAAAGAAAATGAAAAACAAACCAACTATATTGGTAATCTATATGAAAACATACTTGATTTCCAAATCTGTTTTAAATTGAACACTCAGGCGATATGCCTAAAAACAAAACTGTCATATTGAGAACAAATCTGTATTATAATATTCTAATTATATATACCAATTTATATCCTAGCCAAGTGGCCTGGCCCTGCCCAAGATTAATCCAAAAATAGCAACCCCTCAATTACATGTTATGATAAGTATACATTAATAGGATAAACCATCTACCCCTCCCTCAATGTCATACTGCAAACCCTTCTTATGGTATTCATTATTCATCCTTCTCAATGGAAAAAGCATATAAAAAAGCTGCACGATCAAAAAATATTAAGAAAGCAGCAACATATATGTTCACTTGCACAATCTGTACAATTACAATAACAACAACTCTTCTTTAACCAATATGAATAAAAAGTTCCTCATTGGTTTTCAGTCCTCTAGGTATCTGACTATTTAGCTGGATTATGTATTCAGATTCCATGATCCGGAGCACTCTGTTTGTGCACCAATGACCAATGCCTTGCCATGGGATAACTTAGATCAAGTTTCCTAATGGCCCTCATGTGTTCCAAAATTATTTTTCTCACTAAAAATATTGTGCTACCTACATATAGTAGGCCAGAGTGGCACATCAATACATAAACACAGAAATCACTACTGCACGTTATACATTTATTGATATACCTTGTTTTTCTCTTAGGTAATGAGCCCTAAATCCTTTACCACACATACACCTTTACCATTCATGCCTTTACAAAATGAAAAAAAAATATATTTACCTTTAAATCCTTTACTTCGCATATGACTTTACCATTCATGCCCTTAGAACGAAATTCGTTGTAAAGGCATGTGTGGTGAAGGCATATTTGTGGTAATGGCATCTTTGTAAATGCATTTCGTAATAAATGCATCGTTGTAAATGATGTTTCCCCCACCAGTGATATCAGCAGCGGTCGGGATTGCTCCATGATCATGCAAACATACGCTTCCATTTATTTTCAGCTCCTTCTTCCTCTCTGGTAGCTGGTCAGGCATACCTCAACAGATATTTCACCGGGTTCTGATCCCCGGCTTGTACTCTACAGTGAATTGTTATTCTTATAGCTATAATATCCACTTCTTTATGTGAAGGGGTGGTTTAGGTGCTGACCCAAGGAACTGATGAATATGGGGCTTATGATTGGTGTGCATCATGAATGAATGTCCATATAGGCATGTATGAAAATTCCTGCATCCCCAATGAATGGCTATCACTACCTTTTCAATACTGGAATGCCGCTGGTCAGTGGACATGAGTCGATGGCTCATGTATGACACTGGGGCTAATCCCTGTACTTCTGTTTCTGTGACAACACTGCTGTATGTCCAGTGGGACTGGCATCCACTGACAGCTCTGTGACCTTTCTTTGAATTAAATATGTCAGTGTTTAGTTCTCCAGCAAAACTTTTTTTGTGTCTCAGAAAGACCTGTTCTTGCCCCAGACCATGGTGTGGACGTTTGCTAGTGTTCCCGTAGGGGTGCTGTCAGAGAATTCAAATTCTGAATGAAACAACCGCAATAAATGACCATGCCTAGGAAACTCCGGATGCCTGTCAATGTGGTGGGGGCCAGGGCAAAATGGATATCTCAGAATTTGGCTACATTGGGGTCATCTCTGTCGTTGAGAACCAGTTGCCAAAAAAACTGATTTTGTTCTTGAGGAACTCACACTTCTCTCTATGGAGTGTCAGCCCCTCTACATGAGTCAGTGGAACACTGCTTTCAGTTGGGTAAGGTGGTTGTCCTGGGTCAGGGCATGCACCAGCATGGCATCACTGACATTTAACTCCCCAGTGAGGCCAGCCAGCACATCACCCATAAAGTCTTGAAACACTTTGTTGGCACTCAATATGAAAAAGTTCAGGCACTTATAGCACTTTAGAACCAGGCTGGTTGAGAAAGTAGTGTTGTGCACAATTCTGCTGCCAGTGATATTCAATGGTACCCTGACCTTAGGTTCTTTTTTTAAACCAGCATGAAACCAGCATGACCTGATGACCAGGCTCACGGCATCTACCATCTGAGTTAGCTATGTTAGTGGTGCACATGTCCATGCTCAGCTGAACGTTGTCAAGTTTCTTCAGTTTATTCGTTTCCCATAAGTCAAAAACTGTACTTCCAAAATGCTATCATTATGAGCTAATTCATTGCTTTGCTTCATTCTTCCAGCTTTGTGTATCTTACCAATAGTATCAACCCCCTCTTTCTGCTATTTTATTGCCTGACGTGACCAATCATGTCCAACCTAACCCAGTGAGGCCAGCCAGCACATCAGCACATAACCTTGTGAGCACCATATAAGGATACTCAGGTTATATGCTCTCCTCATCTTTGTTTTCTTGAAACATTTATTCCAGCAGTAGTCTGCCACCCACAGTAGCCTCTGTGGAGCAAACGTCCTAGCAAGTTTGCCTTCCAGACATCCAGCTATCACCAATTCAGTTTCTGGCATGGTCAGTTCTGATGACTATCTGGGGCTGTATTACAGAAGTGCCCCGGCATTCAACAGGCATTTGAGTCCACTTTGCTCACCACCCCAGGGCACTTTGGTATTACAGAAGGGACCACAGACTCTTGCGCGGACCCTTCTGTAATACTGATAGCACTGGCGCACGTATAGCATGAGCACTATAATCAGTGGGTGTTCCCTCATTTGTATGGGTGTGTGGCCATCCACCTCTTCAGGCTCAAATGGGACCCCTGACCTCACCCACATTCGTGGCTCTCTCACATATGAGGAAAATATGATGTAATATACCTGACCACTCCTCTTTATTTAATTTACTCCCCTCTGCTTGTGTCAAATGGGTCTCCTTCTGCTGCAGGAAATGCTTTATTTCCCATATCATTTTAATTAAGAGTTTTCAACAATACTGTTGATGTCTTTGACCTTTCACGTGAGGAACTTTATTTTATATACATTCATAGTGTGAATTGTATTTTGCATTTGGGGCTGTGGTCCCCTCGGCAAGCCACTAGACTGCTTCCAATCTAATGGACTGTTGCCACCCCGGGCAGCAGCATTACCAGAACCTTCAACTCATCCATAAAAATGATACCCTTCCCACTTGGGGCGACAAATGCAAAAACAACAGATGATGGACAGAACGCAGAACAAATCAAATATTCACCGCCAGTCACAGATCTGGGTTTAATCCATCAGTTTTTTAGCTTGGCATGCCATTCCAGTTGGGACCCAGCCATATGCAAATCAGTATTGACCCTGTTCCACATGGGAACAGTCCAGCCTGAACTGCCAGGCCAGGTCTTCCCTGGACTAGAAACAAGCATCCTGGGACTGGTGATAAAGGTTTTCTTTTGCCTCTCCCTGATGATGGAATAAAGGACATTTCAAAGGGGCGGTGGAGATTACCACACAAAGCATTATATAAGTGTTTTTGGCTGGAAGAGAGTCAAAGTTGAAATTATCATCCTTCGCTTAAAAATTGTTGTGTATCTGTCCAAAATCTACAGACCCTTCTGAATGGAGTTACATCTCCATTAAATAAGACCCTTTCATTGGCCTCTCATTCTACCCAGTTCTCATAGATTCGCGGGAGGGCTTCATTGTTTTTATTGTTGAAAATGAGGACATATGGTTCAACTATGTCCCGGGGGGTAGTGAGGTGCCAGAGTACCTGGCATCTTGGCTCAGGCAGATATCAATATGAATCTCAGCAATGCAAGAGCAATGATCCATAGCAGAAGGCCAAGGCCCTACCTCGGGAGCTGATGTGAGCCACCGGAGCCATCAGGATAGACCAATCAAATGAATTCTCTGCTGACAGGGGTCCATGGACCCTTGAGCCAAGATGGCACCTCCCACTTGCTGCCTGCCGAGGAGAAGAGGGCTTGAGTGAGTTGGTTGCCTGTCTTTCCTACCTGCATCACATGCTGCTGATACTGATGGGTTGCTGAGGCAGCTGATGTAAGTGGGGCAGGCCAAAGACTATTGAAGAGCAGTGTGGTCCAGGTTGATGAGACTTCATTGGACTGTGGCCTGACACTGGGGACGTGCTGCATTAGCAGGTGTTTGGCCTAGGAGGCACTCCGTGTCTTATACAGTGTTGAGAATATCCATTTGGCCTTGGAGCGCAGATGGTGCTAGGCCGCTTGTTGAAAAGTTAAAGGATTTAATCAAGGTGGGCAGATTTGGAGATTTTATACGTCGAGGCTGCATAGTGGACATTTGTGGATGAGGTGGCTGCTTTGGGGAGGCTGCCTGTGAATTGCGCCATCCTGATGACAACAGTGATCATAAGCTAATCAATTGCTGGCTGTATTATAACACATTGAAGGCCCTCTGTCCTACCCCCGTCCACTCCTCATTTGGGCTTGAATATTTTGCTGGGTGCTGGAGCTGCCTCATTTGGAGAGACTGCACCTACGTACCCGTAACTCGTTGGAGGGGCTTGACTATCCAGCGCTCTGCAGCTGGCCCACCAGTTGACCCTGACAAACTTGGTACCATCTGAGTGGCAACATCTGGTACTGGTTTATGCCTACAATATGGGGAAAGGTGATCCCAAGCAGGCCACTCTGTCACTAGAGGCGAGGCGCAACAGGGGTGCTTTAGCATCAGATGGCCTAGATATCCTGCAGACGTTGGAGGATATGGATGACCCGGATATTACATTGCTACTGCTCAATATGCAAGATAACCTCACCTTCATTGACAGAAAGCTGCTCACTCTCATTGCAAGGGTCGATAAGATATCTGCCAAAGTTGATAAGTGGGAAAAGAGACTCTCTGACGATAAGGCCAAGACTTTGTCCCTCAAATATGACATGGCAGGACACAGCAATAAACTGCTTGACATGGCTAAGGTCCTGAAGGTCATTCGAACTAAGAACAAGGACCTTGAGGCCAGGTTCCAACACAATAATTGACTGGTAATGGGCCTGTCAGCATCCACCAAAACAGGAAATATGGTTGACTACATGTAAACCCTAATCAAGTAATAGTTTTGGGGAATAGCGTCTCTCCCCTCTTTGCTGTGGAGCAGAATCTCCTGACATTAACACCCTCTCTAGCTTTCCTGACTTCACCCTGGCCGTCCAGGCATTACACTGTGAGCACTTGTCAGTGAAGTGCAAACTGCACCAAGCTGGCATTCCAAAATCATTGCTGTACCCTACACATTTGAAGATCACTCATTGCAACAAGCCACATGTATTCCAGAGTCCACAAAGTGCAGCCCCATTTGTGAAGCGCATTATATCAAAGACTGGTAAAAAAATCCTCTGCAAATTCACCTGTGCTAAGTGAAAGCCTGAGCAACATGCAGTAAAAACCGTTCTTATATAGTGCTGTTGAATGCTTCTCTGTTGCCAACAGTGATTATTTTTATCAGGTGGGCTTATTGGAACACCATACACCATGAAGCAAATCAAGGTGTTCCCTAAAAGTGGCAGCTGTGATATTCCAACTTGACGCATTACCTGCATCCTGACATACCCATGCTGGCTCTCCCATGCTATGTGATTGCTCCGTACTAGGAGCAACTTGTTTGCTTACCACACTATACTTCCAGCAAGTGTACTGAACTAGAGGAGTTGGCTAGCCAGCACTCTGACTTCCCTATAGTGTAAACCCCTTGCAAGTTAAGCTTATTGTTTGCTATCTGTGCAACTGTATATGCACAATGTGGTTGTGGGTTGGGTGGGTTGGTGAAATGATGAGCAGTGGCAGGATAGTGTGGCTGGTGTGGGAGGGGATGGAGGGTTGTTTGGATGAGCCACAGATGCATGCAGAGAATTCCATATGTCAGCTAGCATGCCATGTACAACTGCACAATCACATAGGAACATATGGGGGCAGGGTGTGGCCACTGCGTGGCTTGTTCTGGATCACCACGACTACGATCAGAACTTCTCATCCATAAATAGGAGCAACACATGAAGACTGAAATCTCAAATGTTTTCGGATGAATGAGGGATTGGTTGACTCTGTGGGCATCACATACAAGGCCTTTAAGGTCTACGTGAGTGACATCTGTATTGCTAAACAATATGGAGTATGTAAAGCCTTACATGCCCAGCTTGACAACTAGAGACCAAAGTGAGGGCACTGAGGATAGTCTATAGTGGTTCTCTGATACACAGGAGTTATCCCGGTTGGGCACAAAGCTAGAGGAGTGCACTGCACTTGTAGATCACAACCAGAAACCCCTACATAGACATTCCAGAGCCAGGGCACACGAGGAGGTTGAGAGACTGATAGAACTTTGGTGGCCTCGCCAGGCAGTCGCTCATGTACAGAACAATAACATGCAGATTGTATATGATGCAGATGACACACTTGAGAAATTTGTAAAGTAAATTCTCTGCTTTATATACCTTGTTCACACATAACTCATCAAGTGAATGCATGATGTACTGTGCCCGTATTGCTATGGCATGGCTGGAAGATCCAAGATGACAATTCCTGGCTGACCACTGGCCTTGGAAGGGATAACTGCACTGATTTATGGTTTCCCTACTTGCAAGGCCCCTGGAAGCAACTGCTTCACCTGAAGCGGTTTATAAAACCTATTTACACCAGTTTGCCCCTTACCTTCTGAGAGTGTATAGTAAGGTGTTGGAGTAGGATGTACTTCAGTCCTTCCTCAGGCTGCTGCTCTTGCTGATAGATCTCATACTCCCAGACCAGGTGGGATTCATTCCAAGAAGGTCCACCTCCTGTTAGAAATGGGGTGTTTGGTTGGCAGTCAGGTTAACCCCTTGCCAAGCAAGGACCCTCACTCTAGTCAGAGTAAAAGAGAATCATCCTCAGCTAACCCCTGCTTACTCCCTTGGTAGCTTGGCATGAGCAGTATGCTTAACTTCAGAGTGCTAGGTGTAAAGTATTTGTACCAACAAACACAGTAACTTAACGAAAACACAAAAAAATGACACAACACAGGTTTAGAAAAATAGAGAATATTTATCTAAACAAAACAAGACCAAAATCCACAATACACAAGTCAAGTTATCAATTAAAAAGCAAAAAGAGTCTTCATGTAGTTTTAAACACACACTAACACTTTTAGCGTGAAAATGTACATTGGGTGCGTCAAAAATAACCCAGCACGGGCGAGTATGCGCCAGAAAGGGCTTGCGATGTGTCGATTTCACTCACAAGCGAGACTTTTCTCCTTTCGTCGGGTGCATCGTTTCTTCTCTCCGCAGGACAGCGATGCATCAATCCAGTCAGCACTCTCGGGTCCGGGCAGGCCTTGTGTTGTTTTTACACATCCAGTGGTGTTTGTGTTGGAAATCCAGCCGCACGATGATCCAAAAACCACGCAGCGCGGGTTGCGATCTCACCAGCTTCCGTCAGCGATGCTGCGTGTTGTTTCTCCAGCTCTGTGCATCGATTCTTCGGTCACGCTGCAGGCGAGCACCTATTTTCAGCCACAAAGCCGGCGGTGCATCGATTTCCCAGACGCAGATTGGTGTTGCGTCAATCTTTTCCATGCACAGCATTCTGTGCGTGGATTTCTTCCTCTTAGGCTGCCAGCCCCTCCTTTCAGTGTCCCAGGAACTGGATGGGCACCACAGGGCAGAGTATGAGTCTCTCCAGAGACTCCAGGTGCTGGCAGAGAGAAGTCCCTGAGACTTCAAGCAACAGGAGGCAAGCTCTAAATCAAGCCCTTGGAAATCTTCACAAGATGGAAGGCACACAAAGTCCAGTCTTTGCCCTCTTACTCTGGTAGAAGCAGCAACTGCAAGATAGCTCCACAAACCACAGTCACAGGCAGGGCAGGTCTTCTGCTCTTTTCCAGGCAGAAGTTCCTCTTGGGTTCCAGAAGTGTTCTAAAGTATGTGGTTTTGGGTGCCCTTCTCATACCCAATTTCTCCTTTAAAGTAGGCCTACTTCAAAGCAAAGTCTCTACTGAATGTGAAATCCCTCCTTGCCCAGGCCAGACCCCAGACACTCACCAGGGGGTTGGAGACTGTATTGTGTGAGGGCAGGCACAGCCCTTTCAGGTGTGAGTGACCACTCCTCCCCTCCCTCCTAGCACAGATAGATCATCAGGATATGCAGGCTACACCCAGCTCCCTTTGTGTCACTGTCTAGTGAGAGGTGCAACATGCCCAACTGTCAAACTGACCCAGACAGTGAATCCACAAACAGGCAGCGTCACAGAAATGGTATAGGCAAGAAAATGCTCACTTTCTAAAAGTGGCATTTTCAAACACACAATCCTAAAATCAACTTCACTAAAAGATGCATTTTTAAATTGTGAGCTAAGAGACCCCAAACTCCACATATCCATCCGCTCCCAAAGGGAATCTACACTTTAATCAGAATTAAAGGTAGTTTCCATGTAAACCTATGAGAGGGACAGGCCTTGCAACAGTGAAAAACAAACATAGCAATATTTCACTGTCAGGACATATAAAACACATTACTATATGTCCTACCTTAACCTTACACTGCACCCTGCTTTTGGGGCTACCTAGTGCCTACCTTAGGGGTGTCTGACATGTAAGAAAAGGGAAGGTTCAGGCCTGGCAAGTGGGTACACTTGCCAAGTTGAATTTTCAGTTAAAACTGCACACACAGACACTGCAATGGCAGGTCTGAGACATGATTGCAAGGCAAATTAGGTGGGTGGCACAACCAGTGCTGCAGGCCCACTAGTAGCATTTGATTTACAGGCCCTGGGCACTGGTAGTGCACTGTACTAGGGACTTACTAATAAATCAAATATGCCAATTATGGATAAACCAATTACATACACATTTTGTAAAGGAGCACTTGCACTTTAGCACTGGTTAGCAGTGGTAAAGTGTCCAGAGTAACAAAAACAGCAAAATCAGAGTCCAGCACACATCAACAATCTGGGAAACAGAGGCAAAAAGTTTAGGGAGACCACGCCAAGGATGAAAAGTCTAACACCTCCCATAATTTCTGCTCCCTATTTGCCCTGATGTATAAATTAAACATGCAACTTAATGCGGTGACAGTCTTATTGGATGCCACAAAAGCATGTGACTCTCTAGAGAGGACCTTTCCATTCACCTTCCTCACTAGGATGGGCTTCCCCAAAAGTTGTGTACATTGGGTAAAACTCCTGTAGACAAAATCAATTGCTAGGGTGCAATTAAATGACCTATTATCCGAACCAATACCACTGGGAAAGTACACTCAGCAGGGATGCCACATCTCCACAGTGCTTAATGCACTAGCCTCAGAACCACTGGCATTGATGGTCGGGCAGATACATAAGCAAAGTGTTTTTAAATTCACTTCTCGCAATCTTGTTGTGTCACTTTAGAAGGATGACATAACTCTTTTTCAGCACGATCCAGCTCACAATCTCAGCCCCATTATCAGAGTCTAAAGCACTGTCAAGTGTCACCATTAACTGGAACAAGTCCTTGGTCTTCCTGTTGAGTTTTCCTTATTCCATGGTGGACCTATCAGTCAAGTATCTAGATGTCAAGGCAATCCAGAATTAACATGTCGTACTGCCTGGACACTACAGAGTGACAGTGGCCGGGCTCGAGGAATTGGTTGATTAACGGCGTCACATCCCTCTCCTTAATGGGTAGAATGGCCCTGATGAAAATGGTCAGTTTCTCAACTGTTGTACCCTTTTCACAATGTCCCCATTTTCCTCACCAAATAGTTCTTTGTGATGCATCATGATCTCCCAGGCATGGGGGGGGGGGGCAAATAGGCAAGTGTTCTTTGGGAGATACTCATATTGCCCTGAGAATATGGTGGCCTTGTGGTGCCTGATTTTGAGCTATACTATACTTCTACGGAGGTGCACTTTGCCCACTATTAGCAGCACCCCCTGCTGCATATGCCACTTGCTGCCATAGAACACATTACTGCACTGCCCCACCCTTTCTGAGAATGATTGGCCTCATGTGGCTGCACTGAGATTAACTCAGTGACTTGCACTTAATGAGCCTGGGACCACATCTATGGTAGCCTGAAACTACCAATACCTTCTGAACCAGGAAAATCTCTGTCTCATTACCCAGTGACTCACCCAGGAGACTGTAGGCTCCAGAATTAGGGGATGCACACAATGGGGGATGTTTACCTTGAGGGAGAATGTGTTGACCACTCCTCCATTGCAAATAGTATTAGATAGGTTCTCATACCTTAGGCTGTGGGTGCTCTGCAAAATTTATACTCCATCTGTCTCAAAGGTGCCGTTGTCGTGTGGGCCCTGGAGACAGTTATCAAGAGCCCATCTAATAAACACCTGGTAACTGGGTTGTGCTTTATTATTCAGACTGATGCTCCTCTAGTGACTTGAAGGGCCAAACTCAATTGGGAGGCGGACACTGGAGGCACAGTTACTGAAAAGGAGTAGAAATACTGTTGTGAACAAACTAGGAAACTGTCTCCTATTGGCTTCTTACGCCTTACCCACTTCAAATTTCTGCATCAAGTTTACCGCATGCCTCTCAATCTGGCCAAACAATGACTGCAGCAGGACCCTCGCTGTCTCTGGTCCTGATGTGGACTTCATTCATCTAGCCCTCTATTCCCAATCTATAAATAATTACCAGGTCAAAGTATTTGAAACTCTTTCAAAGATGGTTGAACTAAGTGGAGCTCTCTCCAAAGATAGCACTCTTGAGTTGTATTGCTAATTTCCATGCAATACATGATGTTTTGTTGCTATCGCTCTTTTATTGACAAAGAGGTGGGTGGCATGCACCGGGGGAGGAGCAAAATCCTAGCTGTCATAAAAATGCCTCTAGATATCATCTATTATCAGGAACAATTGGAAGTATATTACTCCACATGGCCTGCTACAATCTTGTTTGTTCAACATTGAGACACTGCAGGTCTAACTATTATTGGGATGCAGCTGGATGTACAGGAGGGGCACAAAGAGAGTCACAGGCTCACCCATCCTTTTGACATCCAGCCTAGCTGCTTGTGCATAGCAGATATGGTGTGTTGTTGGATTGTCTTAATGTATTTTCTTTATCCTTGGCAAGGATTCGAAAAACACTTTTCTCCTCTTTTCCTTTAGGTTGATTGGATATTTTGACCTAGTGAAGAGTGTGGTAACCATGCACAATCAATTCAAACTCAAATACCAAATTTAAACACCATGACCCATTTGGCCACGGAAGAATATTCACAGTCAGATTGTAAAGATAAATGAACACCACAGGCTGACCAAATCTACGAAACAAGTTTAATCTGCTCAACATCATCACCATTAGGCATTCAAGAGGAATAATGCATATTAATAAAGCAATCATGTGTGAGACAGAAACAGGTTTCGATTCAGGCTGTCAAGGCAAATACACAGATTCAGAATTCAGGTATTGGGACATAGGTTCTCCCTACTACTAACCAAATCAGAACAAGCATGTATGGGACTAGGTTATTCATATGGGCAAAAGTCAAAAAGACAAAAACTCGGGCTAAGGTAAACTTGCTAAGAAAAATAAGTACAGGTGTCAGCATGCTAACTCTACTCAGAAAAGCAGGTCAGGGGAAATAACATTTGCATTAGAATAAACCTCTGCTAGGATCAGCATTCAATTCAGTTTCATCAACAAAGCATGAAGCTCATCAACAGTCTGTTAGAGGCATCATCAGGGAGACAATGCAGAACACTGGCTGCACATGGAAATCAGGAACATTCAAGGGGACAATTTAACAGAACAGGATTTGAAAGGGGACTGACTCTGAACTTACAAGTGCTTCCCTAACTTAGAATGACTCAAATCAGTTTGATTGGTCCATTCAATGAGTCCACATTACGAAAAGGGGCAATATCCAATGAAAATTCAAGCACAAGTCGAATTTGAAACATCACTGCAGTTTCAAACATTTGGGGGGTTATTCTAACTTTGGAGGAGTGTTAATCCGTCCCAAAAGTGACGGTAAAGTGACGGATATACCACCAGCCGTATTACGAGTTCCATAGGATATAATGGACTCGTAATACGGCTGGTGGTAAATCCGTCACTTTTCCGTCACTTTTGGGACGGATTAACACCTCCTCCAAAGTTAGAATAACCCCCTTGGTCTGGTTTCATCCCCTTTTCCCGTGTGACTCCAATAATTTAACAATGTGTACGTCACTTGTTGCGATCCACATTCTTTCCCATGGCACAAGACGATTTTCTCCTTTTTCATGGTAATAGGTCTTTAAAACAACATTACTACTCTAATTTCAGTCATCATGTTCCAGTGTTGAAACATCCAAGGACACTGTGGTGTAAAACTTACATATAATACAATAGGGCTCTTTTTCTAATCATGCAAAACAACCTAGTGGAAAAAGTCATGTTAGAGAGAAAGAAATGATTCAACAAATCTAACTGGCTGCAATATGAAGACTTCAGGCCTAGCTATGCTAATGCAAGAAATATAGGGCCATATTTATACTTTTCGACGCACAACTGCGCCAACGCAGTTGTGCGTCAAAAAATCTAACGCCGGTTAACGGCATTCTGAAGCGCCATGCGGGCGCCGTATTTATTCAATGACGTTAGCCGGCGTTAGCCGGCGGAGCTGCCTGGTGTGCGTAAAAAAAAATGACGTACACCAGGCAGCGCCGGCGTAGGGGAATATGGAGCTTGGGCGCCAAAAAATGGGGCAAGTCAGGCTGAGGCAAAATTTTCGCCTCTACCCGATTTGCGCAATTTTTTTAACTCCCAACCCCCATTGAAATGACTCCTGTCTTAGCAAAGACAGGAGTCATGCCCCCTTGCCCAATGGCCATGCCCAGGGGACTTCTGTCCCCTGGGCATGGTCATTGGGCATAGTGGCATGTAGGGGGGCACAAATCAGGCCCCCCTATGCCACCAAAAAAAAAAAAAAAATTACTTACCTGAACTTACCTTATGTTCCCTGGGATGGGTCCCTCCATCCTTAGGCATCCTCTTGGGGTGGGCAAGGGTGACAGGGGGGGTCCCTGGGGGCATGGGAGGGCACCTCTGGGCTCCTTCCGAGCCCACAGGTCCCTTAACGCCTGTCCTGACCAGGCGCTAAAAAACGACGCAAAAGCGGCTGGACGTCCTTTTTTTTGACCCGCCCACTCCCGGGCGTGATTTTTGCCCGGGAGTGTAAATACGGCGCACATGCCTCGGAGTCAATTTTTTAGACGGGAACGCCTACCTTGCATATCATTAACGCAAAGTAGGTGTCCACGCTAAAAAGTGACGCAAACTCCATGGACTTTGGCGCTAGACGCGTCTAACGCCAGAGTATAAATATGGAGTTAGTTTTGCGTCGAATTTGCGTAAAAAAAAACGACGCAAATCCGGCACAAACGGAGTATAAATATGCCCCGTAATGCATTAATATATCCATTAATAAACACAAATAATATGCAAACATATGAATTCAGTATCAATAATATATCCTCAGAATATGATAAAGCATTTCATTAAGAATCGCAATCTTTGTTAAAGCATCACATTAAGGCCCTTATTTATACTTTTTGGTGCAAAACTGCACTAAAGCAGTTTTGCACCAAAACGTTTAGCACCGGCTTGCACCATTTCTGTGACCAGCCGGGCACCATATTTATGGAATGGTGCAAGCCGGTGGAAAGGATAGGCTAGAGTAAAAAAAAGAAATGACTTTAGTCGGGTGGGGCTGGCGGTATAGAAGAAGGGGGTTTAGCACCAAAAAATAACTTTATGCAGGTTAGAGTAAAAACAAATGACTCTAACCAGATTAGCGTCATTTTATGGTGCTAAACTTACCATGCCACATGACTCCTGCCTTAGAAAAGGCAGGAGTCATGCCCACCACCCCAATGGCCAGCACAGGGGACAAGGGTCCCCTGGGTATGGCCATTGCACCCTGTGCCATGTATGGCGGCCCATTACAGGGCCCCCTATGGCACTTTAAAAAATAAAATGCAATACTTACCTGTACTTATCTTCACTTACCTGGGATGGGGTCCCCATTCCTCCGCAGTTCCTCTGGTGTGGGTGGGGGTGCCCCTGGGGCCTGGGGAGGACTTCTGCTGGCTTATTCCATGGAGTTCCACCATGGAAACAGGCCCACAGGTCCCCTAATGCCTGCCCTGACCCAGGAGTTAACAAACAGGGCAAAGCAAGCTTTACACAATGTTTTGACCCCTCCTCCCTCCCGTGCACCATTTTTGCACAGGAGTATAAATATGGCGTTAAGGCCATAGATTCCTTTTTTGCACGGGAATGCCTACTTTTCCTCTCATTAAGGCAAGGTATGTTTCCACTTCCCAAAAATGACTTTAACTCATAAATCTGGTGCTAGTCGGGTCTAGCACCAAAGTATAAATACGGAGTTAGTTTTGCACCGAATTAGAGTCAAAACAAATGACGCTCATTTGGTGCAGACAGAGTATAAATATGCCCCTAAATTTGTCTGAGATGTGCAGTTACCCATGGATCTGTACTATAGATTACCCTTTAACATCCATGATTTCCTGCCACTTATCAATGATTTATGTATACCATGTTATGTCGCTAACTTGGTTATGATTTAGCTGATGTAGATAATCTTTTCCTTTATATGTCAAACCTGGAAACTCTTATGGTATTCATGCAAATCAAAACAAGACTCTAGTTGGTAATAAAAGTAGTCCTGGTGCACCCCGGTTGAGAGGATTCATGAAACCACAAATCAATAAAGATTAAGCTATACACAGAAAATCGTTCCCTATCTACACAGTGAGTGTCCATATTTTTCTAGGGCTGGGGGGTGTTATAGATACGTTCATTCCATGTTTTACAAATATGTCAGGAACTTTTTAAGTTATTTACCAAAACACTTACCCTAAACAGTTGTTCTAGCCATTTTCAGTCTTTCAGCATTTCAAACTCTTAAAACTATTCTGTGTGAAGAATGCTTCTTACTGTATACTAACTTTATCCGTTCCTATTTTCTCGAAGAAAATAGTTCAGGCACTGCCTTATGAGGATTTCTTTTCCAACATGACCCTCCAGATAAGAAAAGAAAATGTAGATGAGGCCGCTAGGGAAGTAGCACAGAGAGAAGATGGAGCGGAGGAGACTGTCAGAAGTGTGAGAGCAGGTTTACGTGGAGGGGCAATAAAGGAGGAGAATATCAGAGAAGCAAGACAGAGATGGAGGTAGGAGAGTGGATGAAAACATTGAAGGAGCCCGAGAAAAGTGCAACAGAGGAAGAAGAGTCAAGGAGAACATTGGATGTGAACAAAGGTGAAGGGATACACCCTACAGGGGAAACTTGCACTTACTTGACCCAAGTTACCAACTTATGATCCATGTTGTAGATTTATCACTTTACTAATAGGATTACGGTGTTTTAGGACCCTGCCAGTGGTATTTTGCTTTATTAATTTCTGAGGAGTGAAGGCCTCGTCCTAAGTTCCTGAAGTAGCATTCTGTGATGTACAGGGATAACAACGAAGTGCACTACATTTATGACCCACTATCATGGACCGCATTGGAATAATCCAAGGCAAACATGCAATTCACATGAAACAAAGTCTTGCAGGATACCAGCTGAAGCCTGGTTTACACAAAATGTATTGCTCACAGAGATTTTCTGCTCAAAACAATCCCATGGCGGTATCCAGCAGGAGTGTTTTTTTTATGGAAGGCATGCTGGCTTTAAAAAACAGTCACAAAAGATAGTAGCAAACCACGTTGTGTAATAAAAGGATAATTTCATGAAGGTTTCCAGGAATTTCATAACGTTTTGTGAGAAGAAAAAATATGCAAAGCTACACCCTTACAGGTAACAGACGTTTTTTCAGAAAATGTCTAAGTGCAGAAAACATAGACACCAACCCCCAGTGCTGTGAAAGAGTGAGTAAGAGGTTTGTAGGCATTGTGACCCATAATTTTTCACACCTGGAAAAAAGATCAAACACTGAGACATATTTCCTTTAATGGTATTATTTGGTACAATTAAAACACTACACAGCAGAAAGGTTAACACATAAGTGCAATATGGTCAATTTATTTCATATGAATGATCATGATCATAGATTCTAAGCTGTTCAAAGTATAGAGGGCAAGGACAGGTTGGCAAAATGCAAACTGAAAGGGCACAAAGAGTGTGAAGGTTCAAGATTAAAAAAAAGAAGTCAGCTCAAAAGTAAAAAAGAGGATGGCAAGAAGAAATGCAAATTGCAAAGAGAAACATGTGAAAGAGTGTGGCATTGGTAGATTAAACCTCATTCATTGTTGGGTAGAATTATCACAATTGACAAGTAAAGAATAGCAAATCAATGTATTCCTTAAAAGAAAATAAAAAATTAAAATCACATACAGACAAGCACACAGAGGACATATAATTTTGAGCTACCTTCACTCACCGCTCTACTGACAAAGCACCACCTCCAGAATATGTGCAACGTTCCTAATGTAGCACAGCCAAAGCAAGTTATTAAAACTGTAATCTGAAAGTCTTTCATTGATTTATTATTGAAGTACATAATTCATGAATTAATAGAATAACACAATGGAAAGTCTGCACTGAAACAGTGACTGAAGATGATGCTCCCTCTTGCACAATCTGGTAGTTTGGCCCCTAGAATTTCACTTCTGTTTGCCACATCAATGACGTATAGGCTTTTGCCTCAAAACGTATAACCCTGAGTGGCTCTTTGCAGGAATCTGAGTTACAGTCATGCACAACAACTTGTAACCACAGAACCAAGGAACAATAAAGAGAATATTCAACTAACACTGGTATTAAAATGATGCTCTGAAGTGCTCTAGACTAAGATAGCTAAACATATTGTACAAGATGAGTGAGCTTTAAGTAAGCCTGTTTTTGGGCAGATAGTGGAAAGACTTCAGCCCTAATTTATGGGGATTTTCAGGTAGGACAGCGCAACAAGGCACCTTGCTGTGCTACCCTGTGCCAAAGTGAAAGGGTAGGAATGCAATGTATTTATGGAATTCGGTGCATCTAATGGATTACACTGCACCATTTTTCAGGGCCTCCCAACGGAGGAACACCCACCTTTCATACATTATGTCTGGCGCAGGCATAATGTGGTGCAAGGGTTTGCAAAGTGGCACAATGTGTGCATTGCACCACTTTGTAAATTTGGCACTGTGTGTTTGCCAAGCTAATGCCACACTAGCGTAAAACAAATAACACTTATGTGGCGCTAAGCGGTGCTAGGTGGCACTAGGCCCGTTCTTAAATTTGTGCCTTGGTATTCTAGCTTGTCTCAGGTTCATGATAAATATAGCACTTCAGTTCTCACAATGCTCTTAAGTACTGCAAGCTTAAAATTAAAGCATTATTTCTTAGTATAATTAAAGAATCAAACTGTGTCATGAGGCCTACAATGCGAAGTTGTGTTTTGGCCAGTTTAGTTACTCATGGGAGCTCTTTCTCTGGAGTCTGGATGGATAGATGCTAGGAATCTGGATGATGGTGTTATAATTGATCTAGGTGCAGTGCATCGACTAAGTAGCAAATCAAAATGTTATGATTTTCTCTGTATTCTATGCTATTATTATTGTATTATTTTAGTCACATTTAAAAGATTCAGATTAAAGAACTCTTTAGACTTTCTTGTTTTTCCTTTTAACCTTTCTTACACCAACATATCCTGTTTGACAATTTCCTTATGAAATACTAATGGCTTCAAAGGTAGTTGTGGTAGCCAACTTTGCCTCATTTGTCCAAACATCTGTTTTGACAGGCACTTTTCATTAAATCCATGAATGTTGTTTTTATGATCTCTCAACACTTGACATCATGCTTGATTTAATGCATCTGTGTTCATTTCACTCTCGGAACTGCCTTCTTTTTGGTACCCCGAAACCATTGATCATTCCATTTGCCTCTGACCAATGTGGTGTTATTTTTAAATGAATTACTACTGTATAGTTTGAGAATTTTTTAACTCTTCACCTTTGAATGGTGGTCCATTGTCAGTTTTTAATACAGACTGTATTCCACAGGTACAAATTGAAAGTATGGAAGAGACTGTGGTTGATATTACATGTTTGAAATCAGTTGTATTCATCAAAGATAATAAACAGATAATGTCCTGATTCCATGAGTTCATAGAGGTCTGCTGCTAGTGGTGTTCAAACTGCACTTCAGAGATTTTGACATTCTGAGCTCTTCTGTGAATTATCCCTTTGCAGTGCCTTGCACAAATTACAGGTTTGAATGATGTCCTCAACCCGAGCATCTAATCCAAGGAACCATACTGCATGTCATTCTTTATAGTTTCTTGAAATATTTCAGAAGCTGAACAGATTCTGAAATGTAATGTTTTGTATCTGAACAACCCTAAATGAGTGGAAATTGTTGTGATGTATCTTGACTATTCATCGATTTCCAACTAATGATAACCTTTGCACACATCTACCGCTGAAACTATTCCAGCACAGTTGTGATTACTCATAATGCCATCCAAGTGTTGTTCCTTATGCCTTTCTCTTTCAATCACTGTTGGGAATTTTCATGTGAATGAACATCCCGATTTTTACTGTGTTTTTCTTAGGAAGCACAACTATCGGAGAAACCCAAGGTGTTGGAACAGTCGCTGGAGCAAAGATGTCTTACTTTAGTAAATAATTTATCTCTGCTTCCACTTACTTTGTAGATGCATCAGGAATCTTCTGTGTATCTATGCTACTAGTTTAATCAACTCATTTATGTTAAATAATGACCTTTACTTTCAAATTACCTAGAGTTTGTAATACATTTGGAAACATTCCTAAAATAGGCTATTGCATTGTATTATAGAAAGTCGCTGAAATTAGACCCATAAAATATGAAGTTGCATTGCTTAATAAACAAGGAGATGGGACTTCTACTTTCAAGATATGAATTTCTTTTTCACTTGACATGGTCTCATAAATGAGAGCTTCTGTGAATCTTCCATTGTGATTGACAGGATGTCTGGCTCCCCATTCGACATTGGATGAACCTAATGTAGTCTTGTTAGCTTATTCAGAGGCGCATATTGTTGCATGTTACTTCACTATCCAAAACAAATGGGTGCTTTGCAAGAACCATCAAGAACGTCAGCTGTGGCTGTTTTATTCATACAATCGCTTTATGTTAAAAATATTTGCTCAGAATTTGTATTGTGTCTCTTGCATCTTTTATAGTCCTTCCATTGAATGTATCTTTCTCTGAAAATTCTTGTTTCAAGTGAATATTCCATTTGTCTTATGTATTTGTCACCACATTTTTTGTGTTGTTTTCGCCATAATTTTGTCTGTCTTTTTGTTATAGTGTCTGAATTGGCTTTGCACACAGTCGCAAAATTATTAATTCTCCCACACTTTCAACATGTTTGTACCATAGCTGGGCAGTTTCCTTTGTGTTGGAATTGTAAACCACGTCTATAACACTGCTTATTTTTTCCTTTTTCTGATGGTTTATTTTTTCAAACTTTTCATATCTGGTTGACATTTGTTGAAGTTGTTCTATTGTTTTCAAATGTCCTTGTTCCATGTTTAGTGCATGGGCCTTTGCTCTTACTTCCGTACAAGTCATCTTTAGTAAAGTTTTCAAGACATGTTTTCTCCACTATTTTTTTTAATTATGCTGAGAAGCATCCTTCATTTATTTTCGGTCTTATAGTTTCCTCATTGAAGTACTTATCAAATCCACAGACTGTAACTAGAATACATAATCTTGCAACAAAATTGTCAATTGATTCATCTTCTGTTTGACATGTAGTATTAAAGGTATACCTTCCAAAATCTATACTTCATTGTTGGTCAAATCTTTCACGAGATATTTTACAAGCCCTTCAGAAGTATTTACATTTTCTTAGGGAAATGTTATAATTAAATCTTCCATTTCATCTCCTCCTAAATTGAGCAACAGATCTCTTGCATTTTGGCACATAGGCCCATATTTATACTTTTTTAGCGCCACATTGTGTCATTGTTTGTGACGCAAAGAGGTGCAAACTTACCACATATAATTGTACTTTGTAAGTTTGCGCTGCTTTTGCTTAAAAAAATTATGCAAATGCGGCACTAAAAAAGTACAAATATGGGATATAGAATTTAGAAAATGTTCAAATCTTTTCCACCTTTCCCAACTTTCCCACATTGGCGCTAGGGTTTGTTGGTCAGACATTTCAAAAGGCATTGATCAGTGAAAATAGCAGTTGAAGCACTTTCCTCTGTTATTCATTTAAATATATTTGCACATTTTCCATTATTTATAAAGATATAAATATTGATTACTATTGAGGGAACCTATTTTTTAACATATATAATATATATCATTTAAATTAGTTTATATTTTCTTCTCATTATTATTTGTGTGGATGAAAAATTGCAAAAAATCTAAAAATGACTTAAAAACCATGGCCCATATTTATACTCAGTTTGCGCTGAAATAGCAATATTTTTTATGCTAGATCCGTCTAGTGTCAAAATATTGGACTTAACATCATTTTTTGGATGCGTGAAACCACCTTGCATCAATGAGATGCAAGGTAGGCGTTCCCCTCCAAAAAATGACTCTAAGCTGGCTTCCCACATGTGCTGGGTGCAATGGACTGCACCCATGTCCGACTTGTCACACCTGCAGCAACAGGACAATTATACAGAAACTGGAAGCATACGCATTCCATAAATGTGCAGGCCATAGTGGACCATTGTGGACTATTTATAAACATTTTAGCCAAGTATCTCGGTAGCGTTTATGATGTCTACATATTCAGACACAGCAGGATCAACAAACACTTCCAGGATGGCCAATATGGCAATGGCCTACTTGTGGGTAAGTCAATAAGCCTAGCCATATACACACAACACACCATCCATGTAGGACACACAAGACACACACCACTCCAAAAACATATGGCCAGAGTTACACAGGTGTGCAGGTAACAATTACATATGCGTCAGGCTGCAGTACAGCACAGTCAGTGCACAGCACAAACACATCCACATGTACGTAACAGACCCAAAGCTTGACAGGCACACAGCGTGAATGACAGGTGGAGATATGTACCCTTTGCTAACAGAAGATGTCCACAAACCACTACAAGTGCCCACAGATTGGCTACTACATGCACTTCACACACACATTACACCAAACAAAGAATAGCACCGCAATGTCAATGGCATACACAATGCTCATGTAACGAAAGACACACATAGGCACAGACCCCTTAAATCATGTTGTGCAAGTCTCTGCCAAACAAACATCAAATGCCAGACAACTAGTGCCAATGCCAACTACATCTCATCTACACATACCTGACTTACCTGTAGTGTATATATACATCTGCCTGATGCATTGGGTCACACACAGATAGAAATAAAATATAATGGCCATCGCATACCATGTGCCAGATTTGTGAGAAGTGGCACCACACCTGCTGTAGTGCCACCTCACATGCACCAGTTACTGACCCACAACACCATCATGTCTGTACGGTAAACAATAAATGGCCCACCATGTGGCAGAGTCACTGTTAGACAGTGCAGATCATGGATGCTATAGTGTGACCCTGTAGGAGAATTTAGGACATCACTGACCTTACATGCACCGTGCTAAGGGACACATTTGCAAAGTAGCTGAGTCCCATCCCATAGCCTGCATGTGTTGACAGTATAAATTAGAAGTATTGGAAGATAGGAGGACACTGGTAGTAATGTTGATCATCCAGAAACAAAGGGAAACACACCCTTGGACACCTGATGGCTGGCACAAACCTTGGCTGCCACTTAAGATCACTAAGGGACATAAGTAAGAGCCCCTAGTGCCATTGTCATGGCCTGCACTGTATGTACAAGTTGGCGGATGACCACTCTTTTGTGATTTGAAGCCACATTGTAAATAGGGCCCCCTCCTACGCAGCACTTTGCGTTGAATGGACGTGCAATGTGTGTTGCAATAAGTGTGTCATCTCAAGATGCATAGCATGATGACGCTGACTCAGATGTTGGTGTCACCTAAAACCTGAGGCAGTGCCAACATCAGACACCTCCCCAGGGGTGGCATTTGCAGTTTGCAATAAGGAAATTGACAGTTATTTGACCTCATATGAATGTGCCGCCTATGCATGCTGCATACTGCTGCACACACACTAATTGCCCATGAAAATAGTATATGTATAGGAAGGTGTCCCTTCCTGCACAGATATATCCATCTCCACAGGGCAGCCAGCCAAGCACCCTGGTGCAAGGTTGACAGTGTTGGTGCACGGTTGTATATGATGCGCCAGTGCAGGGGACAACAAAGGGTTGCCTTGTAACATAATACACATGGTGCATTCCTGCATAGTGAACATGATGCAGCACAGCGTTGCCAATTTTGGAGCTGTGTTGTGCACTGTCACTTACTCATTAAAATGGGCCTAAGTGTTGCACTTCATCTGTACTGACACATGTCAAAATGACTGGGATGTCCAGGCCTTGTAGGGTGCTATCATGTTGTCACTACATCTGACCCTATTGTGTTGCAAGGATGTGTCATGTCCCCTCTGGTGATAGCACACTGCTACAAAGATGCACTACACAACACATGGTAGAACTGGAATCAGTTAGGAATCCAAATTATATGTCCCAGGTCCTTGAGCCAATTCCCAAGATTGTCATTTCCAACAACACAGTGCTAGTAAAACTTAGCACAAGGCCAGGAACTCACACCATACCACAAACACGTCTGAGTCACAACCAACTCCAACTGACAACTGCCGTGCTACATACTACACCTGTTGCAAGCTTTAACAACAACTTACATCTTTTATCCTTTGCAGTGGATCGGGGTTACTGCATACAGACGTGGGTGATGACCCCATTTGCAAACCCAAATACAGCAGCACAGCATGCCTACAATGAGGGACAGAGTCAGACATGCAATGTGGTGGAAAGGACATTTGGCATCCTAAAATCCAGATTCAGATGCCTGGACTTGACAGGAGGCAGCCTCCTTTATGCCCCACCCATTGTGTGTAAAATTATCCTCACATGTGCCATCCTGCACAACATATGTGTGCGAATGAAAGTACCAATGTACAACCAGGTTGATGACCTGCCTGAGGAGAAGGAGGAGGATGGTGCTGAGGATATGGACGGGGACAGCACAACACAGCTACTGGGGGAGCCAGAGACAGCATATTGTACACAACATTTACTTCTAAGAACCACTAAAATCACCATGTTAAATTTGTAAATAAACACTTCACATATACAACCAATCCTGCTTTGGTCTATTCAATCTTCACTACATATACCATTGGAATGTGAGTCTAACCTCAGGGAGTATGTAACAGTTACTAATCTGACAAGTGATGTTGTGACATCATATGTGATGTGTTACATTGTACTGCCACCATCACACACATCACTCACAGCCTTACAATGGTATGTGACAACTGAAGGACACAATCCATGGACCACAACATATTTTGCACATTTATGTTGCCAACTTGCTAATCAATAGCTCATCACACCCAACTATATCATGTTCCAATAGGATGTATGCAAGGGGCCCACACCTGAGGTTGGGGATGTAGAAACATAGAAATTAAGTCATGTTGGAACTGAACACTGTCACAACTCAGTGTGAGAGTTGCAATGGCTGCATGGAACATGTGTGATGAGGGGGGGACATCATTGGTAACTATGGTCATCATGATTTGCCCAGGGATATTAACCAATGGAAGAACTTGAGCCTGTACAGTCTATCCATGGCAATCTGTCCTGCCACTGCCATGGGCCACAACCTTGACACAGGGTAAACATGATCTCACTCATTGCACTGGCACGTCTGTGGTATGCACATTAGTATGGATGAGATGAGAACATATGCAGCTAGGACTGCCGGGACACAGTACAAAAACAACAACCATTGGTAAATGCAATGAGTGGAATCCAAAATATGTGATCCTACCATATTCTGGGTGGAATGTAGGCTGAGTGTGGCATACACACTAAGTACAAAAGATGTACACATGTCAGGCAAATATGCTGTCTTTACATAGCTCTCCATAAACTCCAAATCTAAATACGGAGACAGATGTCGGGTCACATTTCCTAGATAGCAATAGTTTCGCCCATAATTAACAATGCCTAAGCTGCGTATGCAGGTTTAAATTGTCTGTATGACAACATCACACATCACATACCAATACACAATATACAATCAAATTTCAGAACTATTGCATTGTACTGAATGCCAAACATATGTGGATACACTGTTGTCACACATGCTATTGACTGCGTAACACACACATTGGTGGAACAGACCAATCACACCCTTACCATATTGTTGCATAGACTACCACATGTGGACATATCCGTTATGCCACATTGCAGCACAGCCCATGTCATATGTATGGTGAATCAGGGTCCATCGAAGGACAATGCAAAAAACATCCGCAAATGCAAAGAAAATGACACATGGGCCCTAAGCATGAATTCTACGTTCACACTCCTCTTAATGCAGCCATCTGTGAAATCGACGCATAACCATCATACGTCAATGTAAACGAGGCATGTGCATTATGCGTGAAAAAAAACTACACAAATGTCAAATGTGTCAAATTAAAACATGCATAACTGAAAAACGGGACACGCTGGAATAGGAAGTGATGTAATAGGCAATCCTGTCTACAAGCATGATACAGTGGTTGTTGTTTCACTTTCTCTTTACAGTCTGTGCCTTTGTGACTGTGTGGTTGTGTATTGGAGCTGGTGGTTGAGTCTTGGCTGTGGTTGGAAGTTTGTGGTGTCCCTTGTGTCCTGGCCAGTTGAATTTTGTGTGCATTTTGTCCCAGTCATTGTGGTTTTGTGTAGTTTTTGTCCAGTTTTGTATTTGTACTGTGGGGTGTGTGTTCGGGGTTGTAAGCTATTTGGGATAGTTGGGATAAGTGACCATCAGTTGACATGTCTGGAAAGGGGAGGATGACCAGAATGTCAGCAGATGAGCTGGCTGGTATCACATTACTTGCCAATGATGCTTGAGATTGGTGGCAGGGTGATCCCCGGGTACCGGACCGAGGCCAGGTGGCTGTGGTGGGGTAAGGTGCTCCATCACCTGAAGCGCATTTACAAGACCGGCAGGAATGAGCACCAGCTGAAGCATCACTGGGCAGATCTGGTGGCTAGGGATCGAGATCGGCGGAACTGTTGGTGAGTTTCCCATTGGCATACTATTGACTGTTCACTGCTCATGAATGACAGCAGTAGATGAGTGGGAGTGCTGCATGCAATGCTTGTGGACAGGTTGTATGCAACCAGTATGAAGAGTATCTGCACCAGGCCTGGAGTTCACATGTCCAGTTATTATACCAAAGCAGGTCAGATGTCTGATGAGTTCTGCACAACCATCACAAAGGCACACATTTCAGAGCCCATAGCATCACTTGTGCCCTGGCATAGTGTCAATTATGAAACGCCAAGGAACCACCAGCCTGCCATATTTTCCCTGGATTGTGTAAAAAAAAGTGGCTCAATACATGCATAGCGCAACTTTGTCAACATTTCACGCACATTACTCCTGCCTCAGCCATTATGTTAGCAAAGGGGGTTTACCCGCCTTAGGGAGCAATGAATATGGGGCATTTGGTACCATTAGATAACTTTGCCACATCAGTAATCAATTAATCAATGCTTGATCATAGCAGACTTTCAATTGAGCAGCATTTCTATCACAAAGCGCCTCTGGCTGCCTTGCAGGACAAGCTTGAGTAACTGAGTTATAAGTCTTGCAAAGCACCAAGGTACTGTCATGTTTTTATTACACTACTCCCCCTCATAACATGTTGTGCCGTTTTGTAGAGATGGCCCACACATGGGTTTTGTCAGGGATGTGCTAAGGGGCACACATCATGTGGGGCAGTACTAGGGGCCAGAATTTTGAGAGGGTAGGCCGTCCGTGCATCATTTTGTGAGGCATTAGCAGCACAAAATTAACCTCAAACACATTATTTGTAAATTAGTGTTACATACACGTTGGAAAATGATGCAAAGGCGGCGCTCACTTTTCATTACTCAAGTCCCAGGTGCTGCACCACTGTTGTCCTATTGGCCCCTTTGTGCCATTGGGCAAGGCCATGTAAGGGAGATTGAACATGAATTGGGAAGAGACTACTGGCAGTTCCATGTTCCAGTTCATGTTCTGTCACAGACTGTCCATACCACACACATGTCCAGAGTCTGTTCCACTGGCCTACAGCTCCTCAAAACAGTATGAGGCTGCACTGCATCAGCTCCATCCCTGCCACATCACTCACTAACCTGCAACTCCTGATACATCCTCTGACCACAGAGCAAGTGTGTCTGTGTTGAACACTTTGTCTATGCCCATGTACTTCTCCCTCACTGGATTGACAATAGTGTAATGGATTTGGAGGTTTTGTGTGCTGGGGGAACGCTACTTCATATATAAACGTTACAGCAATTCATTCAAACCATATGGTGGACAGAGCAAGAGGGCTGGTTGGGGCCAGAAAGAAAGGGGGAAAGGTGGCGCTTAAAAATGGTTTGGGACAAGTAGCGTACTCCCTGCAGAGTGCTAAAAAAAAGTAAGAAAAGAGTGGAAGTCGAGAGTTTGGCCCCCCTCCAGAAACGTTCTACAGTGAGAAGTAGGGCGGAGCAAAATAATAGGTTTGTTAAAAAGAGACTGGATGTGAATAGTGGTGGAAGTTTGAACAGTAGGAAAGTCCGGGTTACCCCATCTGTAAGGACCTATTTTCGGGTATTGCCAGGATCACCTAAAATGTCCAGGGGTGCGAGCATGCAAGAGGTGGACAAGTTAGAACCTGCTGCTAGTTTCAAGGGCATGGGCTCAGACTTCCGGGTAGACGGGAGAGGTGTGCCACAATTTTCATTATCCAGGAGTTCTGTAGAGATTCAAGAAGAGGTAAATGCAGGGAAAGATCTCCAGCCGCCTGTGGAAGTTCATGGACACTCCATTGCAGATATGTTGAAGGCATTATCTCTGGAGTTGAAGTGTGGCTTTGAGACCTCTAATGCTAATCAGGCAGAGATTAGGAATCTTTGTGAAGACTTAGGGAAGAAAATCGATGAACTTGTGGGCCGGACGGCTATCTGGAGGAGGAGGTTGGTGAGTTAAGGATGGTGGTAGAGGAAAATAAAGAGCAAATAAGACACCTAAAAGAAAGGGAAGTAGGGGCAATGGCCAAGATGGAATCCTTGGAAAATAATGAGAGGAGGAACATTCTGAGGTTTCTCAGAGTGCCGGAAGGTTTGGAAGAAGGTGACTTAAAATGTTTTATGGCTCGACTAATAAAGCAGGAAGTGAATGTGGAAGAATCAGAAGAGGGCATTGCTAAGGACATTCAAAGGGTGCACCGGGACCCGGCGAAATTGCACTCTAATAGGGATAGACCAAGGAAAATTTTTGTTTATTTTCAAACATATGCATTGAAGGAACACATTTTGGCCCTGGCGTTAAAAAAGAAATCATTGTCAGTGAATGGATCCCCATTTGAAATTAGGTCAGACCTAGCGTCTGTGACTTTAAAAAAACAGTGGGAACTGGGTAAAAGAATTGATATACTAAAAAAGCTTGGCGCAACAGCTCAGTTAAAATTTCCTGCTTCCTTAAGGGTCATGGTGAATAACAAAATGTATAACTTTTCGGATTGGAAGGAGGTAGACGAGTTGATTAGGAAATTTGACAAAGGGAGCGGGAATGGGAAAGGTCTCGTCTAAGTTTCTATTGTTTCCTATTGTTTTTCCCAGTAAGGAGGTTTTGTTATGGGAGTGATGCCCCAATTCAGGTACGGTGGCCCTTCTCTGACATTTGTCAGATTAAAGATTGGGTGGGTTCTATGGGGAGGAGTGGGGTTGGGTGGTGTGGAGGGGGATGGTGGTGGGGAACACTGGGTGGGGAGCATAAAGAGGAAAAAGGAAAAAAAGATCCTCATTGATGTAGTTAGACAGAGGGGAATGGGAGGAGGGAGGGGGGGGTGTAAGAAGGGATTTGTTTTTTTATTTTGGAAGATGGCAATAAAGAATTTTAAACTCCTGTCTTGGAATGTTAATGGTCTGAAAGATGACCCATTTGATGTGTTGATTTTACAGGAGACTCATCTTTCTAGGGAAGAATGTTTTGAAGTTTTTAAGCCATGTAGATGGATACAGCAGATATCTAGTTCAAACTGTACGAGTGGTAGTAAAGGGGTGGCCATTTTAATCAAGAATCATGCTAATATTACTTTTGTGTAAGGCCCTTTGGATAATTCTGGCAGGAGGGTGTTGGGAAAGCTGTCTGCCTTTGAGTATGCCTTCACGTTGGTAGGATACTATGGTCCTAATAGAGATGATATAGGTCCATTAAGGGAAGTCTCAGATCTTCTTCTACAATATTCAGATCCAATATTATGGGCAGGAGACTTCAATGTTGTATTGAATCATGATTTAGAGAGATCATCGGGTAGCAGATCAAAAATAAATGAGAAAATGCAGACTCAGATTCGGGTAATGATGGCCCAATGGGGATTATATGATGCCTGGAGGGATAAAAGGGGGCTGGAGAGAGGTTACTCTTATAGTAATAAGAAGTACCGGCACCAGTCCAGAATTGATTATTTCCTTCTGGATACTGTTTTGAGGGATTATGTTGAGGCAGTAACACATATTGGTGCCCATTTATCAGATCACTCGGCGGTTAGTTTACATCTTAGGCTGCCAACGAAAAGGAGTGAAAAAAGGTGGACTTTAGATAGAACACTGCTTTTGGAAGATGAGGTGGTCACGGTATTGCGGGCGGATACCGAAGAATTGTTTAGGATAAATATGGGCTCAGCTTCCTTAGCGATAGTTTGGGATACATTTAAGGCCTTTTGGAGGGGGCGATTGATAAGACAGCTGCATATAGGAGGAAATTATATAACAAAGAAATAAGTAGGTTGGAGAATCAAATACGACAATTGGAGCAGAGAATGTTAAGTAAGGAGCAGGGAAAAGAATTTGATGACTTAAATAAGCAACGTAAGCCAGCTAGTTTGGAGTTGGCAGCTATTTTAGACCATAGGATTAGATTGAGATGTGAGGCTAATAGGGTGACACATTTTGAGTATAATGAGAATAGTAGTAAATTGTTGGCTTGGAAGTTAAAATCAGATATGGTCAGAAATCGGGTGATAGAAATTCGAGATGAAGATTCGGGTGAGATTAGAAATGGTGGCGAGCAGGTGGAACAAGTTTTTTTAAATTTCTTTAAGGAATTATATACAGAAGATTTGGAGCGTATTGAAGGTAATGAGGGGATGGCTTGGGGAACTAGATTTACCTACTCTGAATGAAGAGGAAAGAAGTGCGGTTAATGAGCCGTTTTAGCAGAGAGAGATAGAACGGGTCATTCTTGCAGGCAATTTGGGGAAGGCATCAGGGCCAGATGGGTTACCCACTGAGGTTTATCGAGCATTGGGTAACAGTATTTATGAAGTTTTTAAGCAATTATGTAATAATATTATGGAGGTAATGAGAATCTCCCTCCTTCTTGGAAAGAAGCTATTATTACGTTAATCTTAAAACCTGGTAAGGACCCTAGGAAGTGTGAGTCATACCGTCCAATATCATTGTTAAACTGTGATTATAAAATTTTTGCAAAACTTCTGGCTGATAGATTAGGGACTGTTATGGGGAAACCCAAACATATAGATCAGAAAGGTTTTTTGAAGGGTAGATACATGCACGAATTAACACATGGTTTGGTAGGGTTGATTGATTTAGCCACTTCTCTGCGTATGCCTTTGGCTGCGGTAATGGTGGATGCAACAAAAGCATTTAACAGAGTTAACTGGAGCTATTTGATTATGGTATGTGAACTTTATAAACTTGGAGGCCATTTTATTAGAACATCACAAAAAATCTCTCATGACCCTAGTGCAAGAATTTTGGTTAATGGTTTGCTTACTCCTCCGGTAAAAATAGAAAGAGGGACGAGACAGGGGTGTCCACTATCTCCATTATTGTTCAATCTCTATATCGAGCCATTAGCTAGCAGAATTAGGAGAGATAAGAGAATACTTCCCTTCCGGTGCGGAGATCTTGTTAGGAAGGTCTCTTTATATGCAGACAATTTAATGATTTATACTTCGAATTTAAGTCAGGTCAAACCAGTTCTACAAGAGTTAATGGAGGATTTTGGGGGACTCTCTGGTTATGCTGTTAATAATCAAAAGACCGAAATTATATCTTGGAATATGGAAGTAAATGACTCAATGAATGTAAAGGAAGAAGTTAAATATCTGGGGATTATTGTAACGCACGATATATGTAAAATGGTGGAAACAAATCTTGGACGGGTTATGCGGAGGTGGATCTACTAATGAAAAAATGGCTTAATCTTCCACTATTATGGGTCTGATTAATGTTGTAAAGATGGTGAGTGTTCCCAAACTAACTTTTATCTTCAACTCATTGCCATTAATGTTTAACAAGGTTGCTTTAAAGAAGCCTCAAGGGAAAATTTGCAGTTTTATTTGGGCATCCAAAGGTGTTTGTATATTGTGGAAAAAACTAAGAAGGAAGAAAGAAAAAGGTGGTCTGGCGGTTCCTGATATGCAGTATTACGCATGGGTTTTTTTGTTGAAAAATGTAAGGCAGATTCTTAATTTACCAGATCATTCAGAATTGGGGCAGGTGTTAATCGCTATGATGGATGGACAGGAGGTTCAGAAAAGTTTTTTGTATAATTTCGGGGATCCTAAGTTCTTTAAAAAAAATTGTTTTAAGATATTACAGGATTGGGCAATGCTGTGGTATGAGGTGAGGAAGATCACAAGGTTGTCGTATTATAGTGAGTATGCTCCGGTCTGGGATTCTCCTGGTTCTCCAGAATGGACTAAAGATGCCCTGGCCATTCCATTGAAAGAGGCAAGATTAGTACAATGGAGACACTTGTGTTATAACGGAGAAATCAGGGAGTTTGAAAATCTCAATATGGAAGTAGGAGGAAGGTTTTCCAAGTTTAAATATCTTCAGATGAAGAGTTGGGTAAGGAATGTGACTGAGGAAGTGGGAAGTACTAACGGAGTGGAGGACCAGATGCAGCTGGATATTCCGTTGAAGAAAGAAGTGGCTAAAAGGTACTGGCTGATGATGGACATCGTTGATGGTGAATTTATTCTTCTGGAAGAAATCTGGAGGGAGTGCTTGCTAGAGCCTCAGCTTTAAGATCTTTGGCAAGTATCTGCTACACTTCTTTATAACACTGTTAAATCTGCTACATTAAGAAGAAAGCATTTATTTTCAATTCACAGAGTTTTTTGGACTCCCACAAAGTTCTCCAGACTGAGACAGGATAATGTGGTGAGGTGTATGAAGTGTGGTTCTGCTTCAGCCGATGATCTACACATGTTTGTAGACTGTCCTCTACTCTGTGGATTTTGGAAGAGGTGGGTGAAGCAATTAAGGAAATTCTTCCCACAAGTCCGAAGGTAAGACCGTCAATAGTGATCTTTGGTAGCTCATATGAGGCACAGAAGATGGGTAGAGATGGAGCTAAACTGTTGTTCTATATGATGCTTGTGGCAAGAAGGGAGATATGTAGGAAATGGATCAGTCCTGTTCCCCCTACTCTTGTTGAATGGAAAAACTCTCTAATCTATCATCTTAAATTAGAATGTCATAAAGACTGTGGGAGAACTAGATTTTGGAATCCCCGGAAGCAATGTTTGGGAATTGGGGAGTTATAAATAGGTAAGATGTGATCCTATGATTATACTCTTTCCTTTGTGTTACACACCGGATTTCATGTGGAAAGTTTTTCCTAGACAGGGGAGATGTAGTGGGAAACGGGTGGTGAGCAGTTGTGTGAGAACCTTGCTACCCTCCCACCCCCAGTCTCTGAAAGGAACTTTGGAAGGTAAATGAGGATTAAAAAAAAAGAAATAGTGTACAATGGGAACAATGGCAGGCCAAACAGTATTTGCAATACATGCATGTCACAATGCAGTCAATGTGCAGGCAGACGAAGCAACTGCACATGACTCCACAGCCATGGCAATTCCTCAAGTGTGTCTGTCTTGTGATGGCACACACATTTACCTCTGTTCATTGCAGGGTGTGTAATGCAAATCCTCAAAACCTTGCAAATCCCACACAATCCCAGGGTAGTAGCATGTCTGTGAGCTATGATGATGCCATAGTTGTTCCCTACAACTGTATGCAGGCAAAAATGACATGGGTGTGACAACGGGCCTGCACTGCTACAACCACAGCATGGCCCTCAGATACAAAATACCTGATCAAACAGTCCCATTTGGCAATGGAGGTGTTGCGCCCACAGACAGCTGCCTGACAATGCCACATATGAATGTTGCAGGGTGTAGCACTACAGGAGTCCCTGGCCCAGTAATTGGGTGATCATAGTGGTGTGTCTGTTGCACTGATTTCCACTAGGATGACTAGCTCACTCCTCTCAACTAGTTCACACTGAAATTTGTTGTCCACCCTCTGACAGTGATTTGACACTAAGCAAGGTTCACCATTCATGTCTTACAGGTGGACCAGCCTCCTACACGATTGGTGAAGTGGCATGTTTTGAAGACCCAGATCTATCCAGTAAGTGTGATAATGTGTGTCCTGTGAAGAAGTCCAGGGTTTGGTGTGAGTGAGTCATGTGTGTTGAATTCAATGGCAGATGTGATAAGCTGTCAAATGATTAGATATCAAAGTAGGCTGGATGGTGACATAATGGCCAATTTTAAGGATCCCTGAGCACCACCAGAGGGTCACGCCTTGTGAGGCTCGTGGTGCACAATGGCCAGCATTGTGTACATAAGGTGGTGACAAGCCACATGTAGTGCCAAATGTGACTAAGAATGACAGAGTGCAACGCTGTGAGTAAATTGGCAATGACGCACTCCATCATTCTCACAACACAGGGATGCACCATATTGAACCTAATTTGGTGCATCCCTGTATTGTCATCAGCATGGAGGACTGGGCTGTCAAATGTCCCCCAGCATGGAGCTCCGTCTTTTGCACTCCATGCATGTTTCACTTTTGTGGAATGTAATTGGCTTGCATGCAGGTGAAGGCCAAACGTGTGCTGGCATGGAAGTGGGTGTGAAAGGAATAGTAGGGCAGATCCGCTATTGATGGGTTTCTACACCTTGACACATGAATGTAGATGTGATAGACCTATGGATACCAGCTTCCTAGTTGGCAGCTGTCCTAACATATGGTCCACTCCTTGACTCCATGATTGAGTGGGCAGGCCTTGGTGGATGACCAGGACAGTTGAGATGATGGATTGCACGTTTATCCTCCCTTAGGCACGGGGGAGAGGAACACCAAATTTGTAGGCAGCTGTGATGTTCACAGTGTAGGTGACAGTCATATTGATCAGGCTTGCATGTGTACCTATCAGCTCTGACCCCTTAAGGTTACCAACAGCATCCTATCCTCCCAATGATATGTCCAAGTTACTGGTGATGTATGGTTGGAAATAGACACAGATGATGAGGACGTTTGGGCCTGAGCTATATAAAGTTAGCACCACCTTTGCATTATTTTTCTTTATGCAAAACCAGTGCACACTTCCAAACTTATGGTTCATTTTGTAGGTTTGCATCGCTTTAGCATCAAAAATATGATGCAAAGGCAGCGTTGACGTTACATTTATCAGGGCCATTGTCTTTTCTGGAATGTGAGTTGGAGTGCATGTGTAATTAGATGTAGCAGTGTAAGCTACTAATCTGTACATACTCCACACAATGCTGACACTGATGGTTGGTTGTCTCCATTTTACACCTGCCAACACGACCAATGATGAGCAGGGTGCTTTTCAGAAGAGTACAGTGAGGTAACTCCACATCCTGGCAGTGGAGTCTGGGTTCAGACGCATGGCTCGCCTCTCTCATGCAGAGATGGCAACAAGGGAATGGCAGGCATTCCCGCAAGGAGCCCACTGCACTGCCTAAGAAGACTCAGAAGACTCCTAGCTCATCAGCAATGCAGGGGGCACAGCTGGCACCACACCCACAACATTGGCTGCAACTGTAACCACATCGCTGCCATTGTCACACAGTTGCTGCAGGAACTGCAGAGGGACGTATCCCTCGTACTAAAACATTTGGGCAGCTTGGAGGAAGAGGTGGCCACTAATACTAAGATGTTGAAATACATCCAAAAAAACTAAAGAAGGCATAACTTTGACTCTGCTGTGATCTGCCACCTCAAACTCTGTCCCCTCCCTTCTGATGTTCCTAAATATTTTATTGTGGGTTTTAGGGGGTTAGTGTTAGGTTAGTGTAGATATATAGATTAGATAGGATAAGTGTATTTGGGGGAGTTTTTTTTTACTTATTATGTGTTAATTATTGGGTGGGAGGTCATGTTGGGGTATCGATGTGTTTTCTCTGATAAAAAAAGGGAAAAAAAGAAAAAATACAAAAATATATATATGTTTGTTTAGGATTAGTTAGTATATGTGTAGTATTAGTATATGTTGTCCTGCATGTGTCTTGTAACTTAAGGGGAAGTTGGGGGGCAACGTTTAGAGTGCGGTGTTAAATGTGCAAGTTAAGTTTAGCATAGGGTAGATAGCTTTAGTTGTTGAATAAGTATAATTAGAATAGGTTAGTTTAGGATAGAGTAGGTTTTATTTATTTTTTAGGTCAGTTGAAATTTCAATAAACCTTTTTGCATACTCCTATACATGTTTTGTTATATGCTTGTGTCTCAGGGTCTTCCCATGAGTGCGCAGTGCAAATTGTGTGTTTACCTAGGGATTCCGTCCTGCTACCGAATACGTCTCTTGACATGTGCATCACCTATTGACAATTGAGCTGTCACATTGGCAGCAAAAACACATCTAGACCAGCATAAACATTTGTCATGTTAGGGACCTTGTGCGTAGCTTTGTGCCCCCACAGTCCTGCACTCTTGTACTGATATTCTGTGACCAATGACATGGAAACCCACATCACATTTACTTAACGTAGTAGATAGATCACAATACACAAAGACATGGAGATTGTGTAGGAGGTGTTTATTTACGAGTGTTGTAGTGCGATATTTACAATGTCCACATTAGTGACCCCATTTGTGAAATCCATATAATTGTGACACAACACAAGTCCAGGGTTGAGAGACATGACATGGGACATGCTTGGTGAAGTGTCATTAAGTGCGGAGGAACAACAATTGCCAAATGGTAAGTGAGAGACAATCACAGTCCATAGCAGACAGGTCAACAGTGTGTGGGTGAAGAGTGCACATATCCAACTGTGCTAACACTGGCATGATCTCAAGCACAGGACAAAGGAGAACACTGCCCATGTAGCATGTGCTGGTGCTACCGGGAACTGTTACGAGTGAAGCTGATCTGTTCCACATCTTCATCCTCCGATGTGTGTGGTGTCTCCTGTGCCCTTGATGATGGTGGTGCTGAGGTAGAGGGGGCCTCACTCACTTCAGTGGTTGAAGATGTGGAATCCCAAAACCCGACAGCTGCCATTTGTGGAACAACATATGGCATCACTGCAGGAAGGAGGAGTTGCTGATTTTTCAGGATAGCAGCAACATCCCGGTGGTAGGCAGCCATGTCTGCCCTAAGGGAGGCCACTTCCTGGTGCATGGAGTCCAGCTTATTCTCAATCACGCTGCTGCCAGTTTGGGAGGGCAGTTGTTGTGGCCTCTTCCTCATGGCAGCAGCTATGTCCCTCAGACACTGCTAGACTCCATGCAGTGGAGAGTGTGTGCTTCGTATGGTCAATATGTTCATTGGCCACAACGAGGCATGTGCACATTCCCCCTAGGCTGGCTGCCACAGTCTCCATCCCCACCCACACCTGCTTTGCCAGCTCCCACTGGACTCCTACCACTGTCATTTCAAAGCTGGTCCCTGGGTCCTCGGACTCCTCAGCTGTGTCAGTGCTGGCAGGTTGTACTATTGGGGTGTTGGGTGGGGCATCTGGGATGGCTACTACATCATTTGTCCTCCTTGCGACTGGAGGTCGTGTCTGGAGGGATACCAGGACTTCTTGGAGGGTCTCTTGGCTGATGGTTGTCAGCTGGTCATCTAGGTCTTCGGGGTACTCTAGGGCAGGCAGATCAGCAGGAGAGCCATCATCCTCTGCAATGAGATGGTGTAGATTCAATCTTTCAATGTTGTGGCAGTTGACATGTCAAGTCACTGACTTGCTATTGGAGGCTTATTGTCATCTTACTTCCCAAGCAATGCTCCTGTACATCATGGTTGCAGTCTATCAGCCTTTTGCCCCACCTGAATGTCACAATAGGGGAAGCTTGGGTGGTGCAATTGGCTGCAACATATTTACTAGATGTGATGTAAATCCTTTTGGTGGCTTGACACTATCTTGTTCTTCTGGACCCTTCCTATTTATTCATTTGCATGGTAGGGTCTTGCAATGGGTGTTGCAGTGATCAAGCCACAGCAACACACATTGCAATATGCACCTGTCCCAGTCTTACATGTTTCACATACACCCAGGCGGTACTGAAACCTTACACCACCGCAGGGATGGCATTGCCAAGACACTATGCCGTTGTTTCCTTTGATTGCTCCTCATGTTGATGTATGTGTATATGTGCTACATTACACAGCACACATGGACTTAGCAGATTTCCATCTCAGTTTCTGTCTGTGCTTTGAAGGTGCTCCTTCCTACACAAATATGGTCTCCCCCTCAATGCAGCCATCCTTGCACTATGATGCAAGAGATGCAGCATTGTGGCAGTGCAGCTAAATTGACACTGGCACAGGGGTGGACCCAGGATGGCCAGCACGGGTATCATTTGTTGCTGTGTACATCATTTTCTACATGACAGTGCCTGATGGTAAAATAATGAATGGACATAGCCAGTTAACTAAAGTTGAACTTAGGACAGTGCCTCGAGCTAGTTTGGTGGTGATTTTACTGGTGCATTCATGGACCCTCATTTCAAGTTTGGCAGTCCTATGACCACCTGAATGCCATTGTCTATATGACCACCCCCAACAGCGCAGGTGGTAGTGGCACATGTTGTCCATGGGGAATGCCCCATGGGCCAACGGCCTGGCACTGGCAGGTTGCCAGAAGCTTACAGACTGGCAATGCCACCTGTCTTGTGATACCAGACCAGTATTACGATCAGCGCTACCATCCAGGTATGTTCCAGCTTTTTCACCAGCCTTTGCATGGAAGTGAAACCCTCATGCAAAGGTTGGTGGTGATGTGGTGTGCCCCTGGCATGGGCAGAGCAGGGGGCCCCATGCCCAGCCGCTTTGCACTTTCTACTGCCTGATTTACAGGGCTAAGAGCAGCATGTCCTGTCACACCCAATGCACCCCAAGACTGACACTGACTCTATTTGATCCATCAACAATATTGCGGGAACTGCCCCACAGAGCTACCATGAGCAGACAGATTTCCACCCGCCATCCCAACGTATAACTCATACTGCCAACCGCAAAGGGTACACTGCACTGCCAGTCTTCCACCAAGTGTTGTATTTGTATGGTTATTTCCCCATTCCTATGTGTCTCACATGGTTGTGTCAGAGTAGTTGTGGTATCAGCCTGTATTTGTTGTGACCTACAGTTTACAATCTGTAGTACATATTTTCTCTAGTGGCACAGTTCTGATCACTGTCACAATGTGTGGCTCCAACCTACACCAGTTTAGTCACACTGGGTAGTGGGATGCCTCCTGTGATACAGGACCACCCTGCTATTCCCCCAGCATCTGCCCAGATTACTTTTCCCTGCACCCAGAGGGGCATCCTTACTGCATGATGGAGTGGTGGCTGCCTTATGTGGATGTGTTCTTAATATGCAGGGTGCTGGTGCTATCGGAACATGTCTGGGTACTGTTGGGAAAGGTTGCAATGAATTGTTTGCTGTGAGATGCAGCACACGTGTTTTGGCAATGAGAGGTTGCAAGGTATTAATGAAAGAGACACCACCATGATGTAACCCCAGGAATGGAATTGACTGACTTCCTACTCTCTGATGTCTTGGTCGTGTTGATAGAGTTTGTTTGACTATATGGAAGGGATGTTGTGATGAAACAACCAGAGGCACAGTCATTGGACATGCCTCCATATTATGTGCTGCATATGTACATGTAGATATTTAGCCCTGGTGATTGACATATGTCTAGGTTGTGTATTTGTTGTTGTGCATGGCACTACCAAGGCGTATGTACATGTGTTGCTTATGTTTGAATGGTGCAACTTGATTCATGTGCAATGTGTCCCTCAGCGCTCCTTTGACATGCATTGAGTGTGTCCTATGTGACTCCCCCTTCTTGTACTTTACAATTTTGCATTAATTTCCCCCATGCAACTTACCCTGCATTTGTGGTGTTTCATGGTAGTTTGCGCTGTCCCGTCCTGTGAATCCAGTGACCAGTACCTCCGGGATGGCCGCTGCTACCATCTCCTCCATCTCGTCCAGGTCGTCTTGTGGTGCTGGACTTCCAACTCCAGTTTCCCGTGCTGCCTTCATGTTCCTTGCCATTTTCTCCTTTGGCCTTTGTCCTTCGCTTACAATCATGCCAGCGTGTCTTGCACTTAGTTACGGTTCTCCTCACCTCTGGCTCACTGTTGATCTTGTCAACTATCTGCTGCCAGATTGCCTCTCTCCTGCCAATTGGCAATTTAGAGGTGATGAAGAGTCGATGTTGGTGCTCCGTCACCTCTCTCATAAGTATTTCGTGCTTCTCTGTACTAAAACAACACTTTCTTTTTTCTTCTCCCTCCCCTGGGACTTTTGTATGTTCTCCTGGCTGGTTCCTGGTTGAATGGGGTCACCCTGGGGTCTCTCCGAGCATTCTGGGTCCATTTTGCCTCTACTTTGCAATGTATGATCCATTAGCGTCTGAAGTTGACGTTAATGCGGATAAAAATGGTGCATATCCGTTTGCAACAGATTTACTTGCCGTAAAACAGGTTAGAGTCATTTTTGCGGCATTAACGTCATTTTGTCTTAGGACAAGGTGCAATGGTTAACGTCAAAAATGTTGACTCTAACCAGTTTTTAGCGCCCTCTTGCGTCGTGGTATAAATTTGACGCCCAGATGGCGCTAAAGAACGGTGCTAGCCAGCGCCGAGCTTTTTGATGCAAAACTACGTTTGCGTAGTTTTGCGTCAAAAAGTATAAATCTGGGCCCATGTTCCTTATGAATTGCCTGACTTTGACATTGTGCCTTCCATTGCTTCTTACTGCTCAAGTGGATTTCCCTTACTTAAAGATGACCGCCATAAGAAAAATCTCATTCATAATCTAGCAATGTCTTTCAAGTGGGGGGGGGACAGTTTACTGGGATTTTCCAAATGGCAAGTGTTTTCAGTTTCAGGCCCCAAAAAACAATCCTTTAACTTTACACTTTAAAAGTGGTGGGTGGATGCACCTTTTTGGGATCAGCATCCGCATTTCAAACCTTTTTGTGTTGTGCTCAGCTACTCATTGCAGACCATACGGGATTTTCAGCTTTAAACATTGGATTCCTGCCCAAATCATTAACAGAACTGTAAGGTAGGCAGCATGCAGAGAGTTGAGACTAAAATCCTTGTAGTATTTTCAATTAACACTTCACTTGGGACAGCCTATCTGCATGCTGTCGCCTAGTTGCATCCTAGGTTTCAACTGCAGCTACTCTTAAAACATAACATTTCCATCCAACTACAAGCTGTATGCTACATTCTAAACTTTAACAGCCATCTCACTATATCACAAGTGAGAATGATTGATTCTTACCATTCAATTTTAAGTGATTATATTTTAATTTTTGTATGTATTTTGGTTGAAGTTCTCTACCTTGCTGTTGCCACATAGAGACTACTAATGACCCAGTTGGCCATATTTAGTTATCGGGGTAAATCCATGCACTCTGAGGGCTCCTTAGAGGACCCCCAGCATTGCTCCTACAGCCTTTTGAGATCTTCCAGGCAGCCCCAGCTGCTGTCACCTCACATACCGGTTTATGCCCTCCTGGTGCTTGAGCAGCTGAAGTCCATGAAGGCAGAACAAAGAATTTCCTTTGGGAGAGGGGTGTTACACCCTCTCTCTTTGGAAATAGGAGTTGCATGGCTTGGGAGGGGTAGCCTCCCCAAGCCACTGGTATGCCTTGAGGGGCACATTTGGTGCCCTCTGTGCATAAACCAGTCTACACTGGTTCAGGGACCTCAACTCCCTGCTCTGGCGCGAAACTCGAAAGAGGAGTGTTACTACTGGTCAAAGATACTGCATCTAGAGACTCCAGGACCCGACAATCTGCAACAAAGACGAATACTTCGCCTGCAACATTGTTCCAGGGCTCCTTCCAGCTTCAGCAACATTTCCTCGATCATGCATCCACTGAGGACAGCCCCTCTTCAATCTGCACAGGAAAGAAGAAGGAATCTCTCTTGGAGTGAAGGAGTCACTCCCCTGCATCTGCAGACACCAACAGCAACGAAGACCTTCTGCGTGGATCCCTTCTCTTGCTGAACTTCATGGATCCTGGATCACTGGTGGTGGTTGGAAGTGGTCCCATTGGCCCTCTCTACCAGCTATCCAGCTTGGGTGGAGGTAAGCCCTTGTCTTCCAACACAGGACAGTACCCCCCATGCATTGCGTCTTTTGCAGCTGCCAAGTCTTGTTGGCACTTCTTCCAAGGGGTCTTCGTGTAGCTCCAGTCCCCAGCACTCCTTCCTGCGACGCATAACTCCGTGAGTGACTCTCCTGCGGGTTGGGAACTTCTTTTCGTAGTGCTGCATGGGCTCCTTTTGCAACTTCTGTGTCTGGGACTCCTGTGAGTGCTGCCTGGTCTGCGATGCTGAGGGTTACCTCTGACTCCTCCTCCTCCTGGGTTGAGTCCTCCTGGGCCTTGCTAGTCCCTGCCAGCACCACTTTCTGCCAACTACAAGCTTTGACTGTGCCAAGGCTTGTTGGTGGAATCCGGACATGCAAACGTGACTGCAATCTTCCTTCCGGTGTGGGACATCACTTGCTTCCTCCAGGAACTCGACTCCGACTCCAGGGCTGCAGTGCTGACTCCTCTTCCTCACCATCGACCAACCCCTGCATCCTCAGCCTGGTGGGTAGGGGCTCCTGCCCTCACTGGACTATGCTGTGTCTGCTGGACTTGGTCTCCTCTTTCCACAGGTCTTCCTCATTAGGAATCCACCGTTGGTTTCTTGCAGTCATCTCTGCGTTTTGCAATTCTCTTCTTTTCTTCTAAGTGGGTGTTCTGGGGAAATTCTAGTGATTTACTCCTGCTTTCCTGGTCTGGGGGGTGTTGTGTTACCTAACTTCCTAGAGCCCCTCTACACACTCCTCTTACCTAGGTGGGGGTCCAACACTCGCATTCCATTTTGGTATGTGCACCCACCTAGGGCCATGATTCTTATTGTGTTTTTCACTGTTTGCATGGTTTTCTAACTATTCTTGGGCCTATTTCTGACAGCTAGTGTATATATCTTGTATATTACTTACCTCCTAAGGGAGTATTGCCTCTATAGTATTTTTGGAGCTGTGTTACCATAATAAGTACCTTTGTTTTGTAACACTGAGTGTATTCTTTCATGTGTGTGAGTGCTGTGTGACTACAGTGGTATTGCATGAGCTTCGCATGTCTCCTAGATAAACCTTGGTTGCTCATCCACAGCTACCTCTAGAGAGCCTGGCTTCGAGACACTGCCTACATTACATTAATAGGGGATACCTGGACCTGGTATAATGTGTAAGTACCTTAGGTAACCACCAGACACCAGGCCTACTTCCTACAACTGTACATTACCATGGTAGATTGTAATAAACATTGTTATTCTCAAAATGTGCCTTGAGGGTGAAAAATAAATCCCTCATATATAGGTATTTTCTCGTTATCATTTATTTTCCAATTCAATACTAGAATTTCTTTTAACCTCAAATAGTTCCAAATTTCTCATTTGAGCAAAATGAAAGTCAGCTTTGTTGTGTAGAGTCACACAAATGGGGACGTGTTATGTCTTGATTGAACACAGTGGTTCATTGCTGTCTCTGTCTTTCACATTGCTCAAGGTATTGCTGGTTAATGGATTTGTTTCGAGTTATCTCAGCTATTACTTATAGTAAGTGTCATAGCGGCTTCAGATTATGGTCATATTTAGACTCACTAATCACCAGCAAGTTAGTTAAGGCCATGATTGTGTCAATGTTTTTTCGGATGTGTAATTTTGTGTGACAAATTGTTTGTGCCAATTAGTAATTTTAATGATGAATATAACCATAACCGATGAATTAATGATTTTGTGCTTAAAATTATATGATTATCTCATGTAGAAGTGTGACTATTAGTGAAGTAAAATTGTGTCGCATTTTTATATGACAACATTGTTTTTAAAATGGATGCAGTTTATGGTGTTTTGCTAATCCTGCTCCTGTTCATTCCTTCCACCCAATCAGTTACTGGCTGTAAGACTTCTCTCCCTACTGTTCCCACAAAACACGGTGAGCAATGACGTCAATGTAGTGAGAGTTCGAAAGTATGTATTGTGAACAAATGTTTCCATTGTGTACCTAATGTATTAATCTGAAGGGTTTCCCTTGTCAGTTCCAATGTAGTCATGTAGAAAACCTAATTCTATGAGCTATTATTAAGAGAATGCTTCGTATTGAGTTGTGCATCTTTGGAGTGCAGTTTTAGAGGAAGCAAAGAGGAAGATTTCTCTTACCTTAAGAAGTTGGTTAGTATGAGAGCCTTATCAGCTTACAAAAACATTTTTGATTTGCCAGCACGACATAACCATGATCATACTATCCTGAGTTTGCAGTTTTAGAAATTATTATGCATAAATTGTATATGGTTTTGAAGGACCTGGGGTGACTTTCCATTTTCCACTTGACACACTGTCCAATTATTTTGAGGTGTTCCTTCTTTAGGATGCTGTTAGTACTCTTTATGAGTTTGTCACTTAGAATTTAGATAGAATAACTAGGGTTTCTCTTCTAAATCATGATTTTGTTTTCTGCATGTGAGCCATTATGACAGAATATACAAATTGCTTTGTAATGCTCAATTTTATGATTCTGTATTTAAACTCTTAAAATGAATTTTGATCTAGAACTCAGTTTATGAGTGGTACCAGTTACTATGATTTTACTCTGCTAAGTTTGTATATCAATGGGGAGGGTTGTTTCTTGCTAAATCAAGGAGAAGTCTTGTGGACCTGAACTGCTTCAGATAAATTTGAGGGATTGTTTGATATCAGGCTTCATGAAATTATTGGAGTTCAGCTCCCACAATGGCATGTGTGTACCAATAATTGGTGCATGGGTATGCAACCCTGTCTTTGCATGGTCTCCCGAACAAATATTGTGGACCCCAACCATTCAAGTATATTCATTCTATAGCATCTACCTCAAAATGAAATGTATCGGTCACACAATTTTAAGAAAAGTGCATAATTGGCTTAGATTGAAAGCAATTTCTACATTTAGAAGCTACTTAAGAGCTGGACTCTGTACAACCTTTGACAAAACTTGAGGTCTTAAAATCTAGATTTGACCACTGCAGAGATCTTGGATGCTCAGGAGAATTCAGAGCCCAGAAGGAAGCTAAGCTAACACACAAAAACGAGTCTCCCAGTATCCAGTAAATAAATCCAATAATAATTTACTTGCATCTTGTGTCCTCTGGTTTCATTGATGAGGGATTCTAAATGCCATTTCTGGGGGATTTTTCATCACCCAAGAATTTCTAAAACTATACTAACAATACCTTGCAATGCACTATAGCCAAAGACAAATAGTGGCTTAATTTTACAGAGCCCTTTCCTCCTTATAGTCCAGGAGACAATGCTCATTCTCTTCACGCACTATGAAAGTGATGAGATGAAATCACAACTTTCAACTTTCACCTGCTCCTGTGCAATGATGCCTTTCCCATTCCATCTTGCATAAAAAAGAATGGCCACCAAGACCTTCTGCTTTTGTCCGATATAGCAATCCTTGGTTGGAGGTCAGCGTGACCATTGTTGTCTTTGAACCAGAAGGGAGGACATTCCTTCAACATTGTTGTCAGCCCACCACTGGTTCCTCACCCCCAGCCACCACTAGATGTTTCTTTAGTGGGTTTTCAGCCACCCAAGATGGCTGCCACAAATTTTGGTCGAGCATTCAGACCTGGGGGAGACAAGATCATAGGTGCTCTTCAAATGTTTTAGATTGTTGAAAGCTACTCACTGGTGGACTGATTGATTGCACTCATCTGTCTCTGGCAATCTGTTAGAGATAAATATGTCTATTACTTCAAATTAGGTGAAGTACTTTGGAAGGCTATGTGACAATATAGGCGCTTGGAATAATCTCAAATAAGATGCTGCATAACTATTTGGTCATGTAGTTAATGAACATTGATCGTGTGAGTGCAATATTAGTTTTTTACCACATAGTTTTGACCAGTGCATTGTAACTCAAAGCGAATAAGGTTCTTGCACAAGGTATGTCCAGCTGTAACCTGGTATCTTGCTTCTCGGGTATGCCTTTGTAGCAATTGACAATACATTGGGATCTATGTAAACAGAACCTACTTAAGAAGGAAGTCTCAGTGCACATGTTGTCAGGTATGCCACATGTTCACATTGTGACAGTCTCTGACGTAGACACATAGGGGGTGATTCTGATTCGCCGCCCGCCAGAATTCCGCCCCCAAAATACCGCGCCGCGGTCAAAAGACCGCGGCGGGTATTTCAAGTTTTCCCCTGGGCTGGCGGGCGGCCGCCAAAAGGCCGCCCGCCAGCCCAGGGGAAAACGACCTTCCCACGAGGATGCCGGCTCGTAATCGAGCCGGCGGAGTGGGAAGGTGCGACGGGTGCATTTGCACCCGTCGCGTATTTCACTGTCTGCCAAGCAGACAGTGAAATACTTGTAGGGGCCCTCTTACGGGGGCCCCTGCAGTGCCCATGCCAGTGGCATGGGCACTGCAGGGGCCCCCAGGGGCCCCGCGACCCCCCCTACCGCCATCCGGTTCCCGGCGGGCGGACCGCCGGGAACTGGATGGCAGTAGGGGGGGTCGGAATCCCCTCGGCGGCGCAGCTAGCTGCGCCGCCTTGGAGGATTCAACAGGGCAGCGGTACACTGGCGGGAGACCGCCAGTGTTGCCGGTCTGACCGCGGCTTTACCGCCGCGATCAGAATGCCCTGCGGGGCACCGCCGGCCTGTCGGCGGTGCTCCCGCCGACCCTGGCCCCGGCGGTCTTAATAGCTTGTGTTATATTTTCGTAAGGGGGTTCCACACAGTGAGATGTTTTTGGTACAATATGGCTTTCCTTTATGGTGCATTATGAGAACAATAGGTGTGCCTCTCTGTACCTTTGTATCTTGATTCTTGGGTGTGTTTCATGGCTACATTGTAGCTGTTTACAGTACATTGGGATCTATGTAAACAGAACCCATCATAAGGTTCATCTCTTTGCAAATGTGAGTATCAGGTATGCAACAGTTTTTTATTATTGCAGACTACTGACAAGCCCCAGCAGTACATCATTTTGATGAAGGAGCTTTACAAACAGCGAGATTGTATTGATACATGCTGGCTTTCCTGATAGTGTAGTGTGTGAGAATTAACAACTGTGGTTTTGAGTAACATAATGGCAACTGCACCACAGTAATGCATATTGATTTCCTGATTTATGACAGTTCAAATTATGAGGAGCCAACTTTTGGGGGTCTTGCGAATAGATAACCTCAGCATGTATAAGGAGTAATACAGCATTGAGGTGCAATGGTTTATTATTAAGAAACATTGCCATTTAGAATGTAGCTAGACATTTGTGAAAATAGCCTTTCTCTGCCTTTAGGAGACCCACTAGAAATGGGGTGTGGGAGAAAATGTCAGCACATTTTTGGGGAGTGTTCAATGCTGATTGAATCTAACAGGGAGGAAAACAATTCATACTGCACTGTGTACATTTATGATTTGTGGGACAGTCCTCACATATATATGTATCATAGTTTACTGTTCACATAACTGCACCTGTGAGCACTGCTACGTCTACACTATTGTAATATACCAACACCTATCTAAAAGATTTAAAAGAGAGATTTTTAATGTTCTGTTGTTCTGTATGCCATTCTAAGCAAGCACTTGAATTACAAGGGTTCATTGAGTGAAAAGCCTTGGTTTGATACTTGAATATGACCCATGGAACTATATTCTGCCCAGATTCCGTTATTAGGCAGAACAGTTGGTTCTATTATTTTTCTGTGTCTAAAGAGGAGCCAGATGGGGCCTTTGTTCTAGGTCTGTTTTTCCAGTCCTCCTTGCCCCAAATACCCCCCTTCCACTCCTCTCCATCTACGGGACCCCTACTACAGCTGTTGAATGTGCCATACGACGGCACAGAAAAACAAACACACACTGCACCTTGCCACATGTATTGTCCAAATATGTTTCACTGCAATGCAGTGTTGTTTGCTAAAAATGTTTAAATCTGATTTACATGTATGGTGTATCCATCAATATACATATACAGGTCTACACATATATATATATATATATATATATATATACATATATATATATATATATATATATATATATATATATATATATATATATATATATATATGCAAAGTCAGAGTTAAACATTTAAGCAATATATGAATATATTTTTTGTGGATGTTTGATTTAAATGTTTAAATCTGGCTTTGTGTATATGTTAAAGGTAAAAATGAAGATATAAGATGGGTCACTGGAACTGTGTGGCAGAGGAGGAGCAAATTATCCAGCAGGGGAAATTAAATCATGTGGCAAAAAAAGGCAAATGATGTGGCGTCATACGTCAGAATTTATCGTAGTATTACTTCATTATTTTCATCATTTGTATCCCAGTTCACACTGGCTGGGCATTGGTTGAAACCTATTAGTACCAGTGTAACACCCAACTGTACAAATAAACAATAAAAAGGAGACCAGTCAACACTTGTGAAGAGCCTTACGCTGTGCAGCATCGCATCACACAGTTTTTAGTGACTTTTTATCCGGTTGATTTAGAAACTTTTTTTTGGGGTAAAATCCGCAGATCATGCAGCAGATGATGGATTGTGCAGCAAATGCATCAATCCATAATTATGAAGAAAACACAGTTGCTGCAAAATCACATAATTCCAGTGGCTCTGTGTAATTGCAAGGAAGGCTGTAAAATATTAACATCATTGAAAAAGTATTAATGTTTTAAAATCAAAAATCACTGAAAACACCAGTTATACTTACATAACATAAGTATAAATTCCACTGCCATAAACTCATTAGTGATGTAATATGTGCAGTCATAAGCAGTGCTTCATAGAGGAACAAGTTATACTTATGTTAGTTGTACATAACTGACAGGCTTTGAAGTTTTATATCCACATGAACACCATGGGAACTAAGATCTATATTTATTGAACCTGTAAAACCGCTGAACAGATTCACACCAACTCTAAAAAAAACATGCTTTCTTTATAAATGTCTATCTTTCTACTAAGTTTGGTGTAATTCTATTCAGCCGTTCTTTCTATATCATTATCTGTTTGTTACTATGGTAACTGCATGGGGGAAAAGTGTTTTTGGCCCCCCTCTTTCCTCGTTTTCTCGGCCCATGCTTTACGGAGGTAGATGAACTGTTTTTTTTTTATGTTTCATGAAGATTCATGAAACTGCACCAAAGTAGCAAAACTAAAATCATCTTTCTTGTGTAAAGCCAGACTCCTGTATAACGTAAACAGTAGCTACCAAAAATGTGATATTTATGTATATGTATTCACTTAGAAAACCAAAGGTTTACGTAATGCTACAGTTAGATGTAGTAAAATATCTGTTTTCGTAAAAAATAAAAAAAACTTAGAAATTCACTGAAGAAAACAAGGGTTAAAGTAATATTATAGTTAGGTGAATTTCTCAATGACAACCTTAATATTTGAACTAAAAACAACACAGAAACTCAGCAGTTATAGTGACCAGCACTAACTATAACTTGTGCCCCTGCCATGCATTGCTTATAGCCTCACTTATGACATCACTCATGACATGTTTTATGACATCATTCATGACATCACTGATGACATCTCAAATGGCATAATTAATGGCATCACTGATGACATCATCCAAGCTTTGCTTTCCTGCTTATTGGTCTATAAATTACTATGGCATTAAAGACCTGCCAGTAAGTGCAAAATAGCTCAGGAGAATATCAATCATCATTACTGCCATCACAGATCCAACTCCCTTGTATGTAACAAGCATGCTTAATGTGCAACATTGACCCTATACCATACACTTTAGAGGTAGCATAGTTCACAATAACAATCAACCATTCAGCCATCTTACCCACCCATTGAATCCTTGGTGTTGCAATTGTTAGAAATGAGGCCAGCTGGCAAGAACATTTCTGCGAAGTATGTTACCTGTAAACGTTGCAGCAAAGAGTTCAACCAGGGGCGCAAAAATAAACAATATAGCATGAGTACCACAGGGATGTGGTGAAACCTTAGGTCTATGCATCCTTAAAGGCTTGCACTGACAGAGTTGACTTGTGCTGCTGAGGTAGACAACTCTAGAGGTTCTTCAACATCATTTTCTCCAGTACATACTGTGTCTGCGGAGGTTCTAAATGCAGAGGCGGATAATAACCCTGCTTACCCGAATCAAGAGCTATTTTGCTGCTTGTGCAACCATAATATTTTGTCATCAGAAACAAGCAGGTCTGCCAAGTGCAAGCTTGTCTAACAGCACAATTGCCCCTGTAGGCAGTAGTTTTTTTAACAGTTTTTTGTAATTTTTTTCTCCTTTTTCTTTTTAAGGAGATGCTCTTGGTGTTTGTTTAACATGTGAAGTTGTATGTTTTTGTCCTACTCTTTTAGAAAAAGAAATGTTAGAATTGTTTGAAACACAAAAAATATAGCTATTGAAAACTGTTAAAAATGGCTCTTTTCAGAGCTACCCTCTACTGTGATAATGAGTTTGCAAGAGTGGGGGAGGCAATCCCTCATGTTCAATCTGAGGGGACAATGCATCTTGTTTTTTCCCATGAGTCTCTCGCAAGATTGTACTTTCTATAATGGAATTTGCATTTACACTAAATATATCCTGATGTAGTATGTAAAAAATATATACATTAGAATAGTAATAGTGTGTTTATTTCAATGAAATGCAATCCATTATCTAAATGTGGGGAAAAATAAATATACTTAGATTTATGAAAAATACATGTTTTTGTGCATGAGACAAATATTGGTACATAGCACACATTGATACTCATTTATTTGTTTTAAGTCAACTTATTATTATTAGTATATGGTCATTATCTTTGGTAGGCCACACAACAACAATGAAAATTAACTTTAATGTTTTTGTGCCTTTTTATGTCTACATACATGTTTCTAAATATTGTTTCTTCTAGAACTTTGGTTGTAGAAATATAAGATATGAATTTGGAAGGTTCCAGGGTAATCTCTGTTCTACTGTAAGAGAAGCATCATCGTTCAGTCCAGCCAGATGCATTTTAAGGTAGACTTTGGTTACTACCAGAGTTGATTGAGTGTACATGATGGAAAACAATAGTCACAGTAGTGTATGTTTTACTATGAACTGATATCTGACCAGCTTTGAAGTTGGTGATATCAGTATTGATTTTGCTACAATCAGCTCTGTATCTTTGTAGTCTGCGAATGAGATATTTTGAACTGTGTAAAAAAAAAAAAACAATGTCCACAACAGTTGTGATGTGCAGTCTGGACAGAATTGATCTGTCCAGCTTTCACAAATAGTTTTCTTTTTAAACACAGACATGCAATCTGGAATTGTGAGGTGTACAAATCTCTCTGATTGGATGTCTGTGCTGCCTGATTAGCAACTAATTACACATTCATGATTCCATGAATAGTTTGTTGTAAAGAAATTATTAATTATAATTACCTAATTGTTTAACACATTTAGCACAATCATTAAAAACTCCTGTGCATCTTGTTGCACATTCAAAGTGAACTGTGTTCTACCATTATAGTGGTCAAAGTATCACATATAAAAACAGTAGCATTACACACATGTTTTTCAGTATGTACTAAATTAAAAAGCTTGGCATAAAGGTTTGTCTTTGTGTTGAAAAATGTTTTCAACTACTGGCTGTCGATGAATCAGAACATTATCTACTACATTACAGAAACATGGAACTCCAAAAGTGTTAGAAAATGGAAAACCTATTACATTGCTGACTTCTTAAGTTTTTTACTTTTTTGAAGTCTTTGTAGATTCTTCACTTTGTTTTGAATGTTTTAAAAAATCTACAATCTCAGATCTTTTTTGTTTTCTATAAGTTGAATGCTTGTCAACAATGGCATATAAGCTGAGATGAGAAGCATAGATCCCTCGCAAGCGACTGTACTCTGTCACACATGATGAGTCCTCATTGACTTTGCTCTCATAAAAATAAAAAAGGTACAACCCTGACAATGTCCTTATCTGTGATAAAGCAACATAAGGCATTCCTTCCTTAAAGACTGTGGCCCTCATTACGACCCTGGCGGTCGGCGGTAATTTGGGGAAAGGTACTGCCAACCCGCCAATGTACCACTCCGTCCGCCAGGGTGGTAACGGCCTCTGGGCTGGAGACTTCGGTCTCCAGGCAGGTGGTCGTCACAATCCCACCCTCAGGATTATGACCCCCCTACCGCCATGGTTTTCGTGGCAAGCGTACCACCACGAAAACCATGGCGGTAGGCACTATCAGTGCCAGAGAATTCCTTCCCTGGCACTGATAGGGGTCTCCCCCGCTCCCCCAGAGTCTTCCCCCACCCTCCCCCTCCCTCTCCTGCCCCTGCACATTTGCACACCCACATGTACACACATTTACACACATACACACACATACCCACATCCACCCATGCATGCACACATACATACCCACACACCGCAACACACACCAACATACTTTGTCGCATACACGCATTCACAACAAACAAAATACACGTACACTCACATTCAGTTATTCACGCACTCATTCAACGTGACTCACAACCGCATGCATGCATACAAAACCAGACACACACACACCCACACACACACAAACACCCCTACATACACACACACACACAACACCCCCGCACACGCGCACAACACCCCCACCACGTTCTCCTGTCAGAGAACCCGACTTATCTGCTTGCAGGAGGTCCTCCGGCTTGAGACGGGACACAGCGCTGCTGTCAGCAGCAGCATCTGCCAGCAAAACACAGCCAGGCCGTATCATTGCTCATGATATGGTAGGAAGTGTTTTGCTGATGTGGCACTGCTGCTGACAGCAGCGGCACCTTACCGCCACCTGACGCCATGACCATCGATGGAATTCCGCCAGCCTTCTGGCGGAATTCCGTCGACTGTCATAATGCGGGTGGGTGCCTGGTAGCGACGGTGTGCTGGTGGCCTTCACCGTGGCAGTAGGCGCCAGTTACCGCCAAAGTTGAAACGAGGGCCTGTGTGTCCTAAAGTTATCTTAGCTGCATCCCAATTTAATCCTTAAGATTTGTGAATAGTGACAGCATAGGCCAAACACAGAGAAACTGTGTTTTCCCATACAGATCTTTTACCAGAAGAGATCTGGCAGTGCACCTTCCTATTTTTTACCCTCAATGTGAACAATTTTAAGCAGAATATAGTCATACTCTGTTCTGTTGGGGTATGTATTGAAGTCTATCACGTTTCCCATGGCACCATTCACTAATCTCTCCTCGATGTTCAGATTTTGTTGCAAAATTATTCTGCAGTTTTTACAGAGGTTTAAAGTCTTCTCTAAACCAGCAGTACGCGAACCTGTTTTCTCTAAATATTCCAGTTTCTTTACCTCTGATTGACATAGTGGTAAGATTTAAAACTTGATGTTCTATTTTCTCTTTACTATTAAGACTCACTATTTCCTGTTTTTCCAAATGAAGCTTATCTAAGTTAAATTGTGCATACTCGTCCAATGTTGGTAATAGGCGCACAATCTGTTTCTGAATTTTCATAATGTGCTACATTATAGAAGCTGGTTACATCTTGTGAATAGTGGTCTAACCATGTGAGAAGCAACAGCTTATTTAGATTGTTTGCTAATTATTCCTATTTTCATGTATTTTATTATCTTTCCATATTCTAGATCTGCTGCCTCTCTCATATCTTCTGTCAACTCTGCATACATCTATGTAAATAGATGTTAACATTTCGAATACTCCCTAATGACTTATTAGTTTCTACGCGCACACATTTTTTAAAACTAGTTGACCTTTGACGAAGTCAACTGTAGAAGCTCACCAAAAACTATGACATGTTTACTCCTCTGTCATCAACAGATGAATGAACGCTAGCATAAGGTTAGATACAATATTAACCTCATCAATAATCAGAATTTCCAATTTCTTGAGAACTCTTGACACCTCGTGAGAAGCATCATCGGATACCTTTGGGTATTCTAGTTTGTTGTCATGTTCCACAGGAAACATGAGCAGTCTGTGCAATTTGATTCCTTTAATGTTGTGTACAGCTTGTCCAGTAGGAGCAGTCACAACACATGATGGATTATAGCTTGCTTTTATTTGAACAAATGCATTAATCTCTTTAATCAGGAAACATTTCCTTGTACCTGCCTGACCACTAACATAGAGAAGTGTAGGCTTGAATGTTTGAAAGTACATTTCAGACTTATCATGTAGCAGTCCATGCTCTACAGATTTTGATATTTGCTGAAAAATATTTAGCTGTTCTTCATTTAGTCGTGAGATCAAACTTCCTAAATCAATGCTCGCTATCCTGACTTCACCCATAGCATTTTCTACTTCATTTATAGCTATTAACGCCTCATTTTCAATGAGAGACTGGCCAAGGGGAGCTTGCCTATTAGGCACTGAGCTTTGGCTGCTATGTGAGCTATCCTGGCAAACTTCTGCAGCAATTGTGTCCTCCTGTTGGAGTTAATCATTTATAATTTTCTTCTATGTGGGAAACACTTCACATTGAATGCTATCTTTGACTGCTTTGAAAGTATCTTCGTAACAGTCATAGTCACCTAGCAGCTCACCTTCTGAGTGCCAAGGTTTAAAATGTTGCAAGAGAGCTAGGTAAAATAATTCTCTTTTCTCACCTGTCTCGCAGCTCAACTTACATTGATTAATGAGACTTGGCTTTCCATGTCTCACTAAACATCCTATACAGCCAGTGTCTTCAAACTTTCCTTGATCAATATTTTCATCTATGTTATTTCTGTATTCATAATATTGCACAACTTCATACAAACACATGTTTCCTACATGGACACATTGAGTAGGGTAATACTGTACGTGTCCATCATATTTGTTATAAGGAGCTCAGTGCTTTCTGGATCAAACTGAGCAAGATACTCATTTTCAGGAAATGCTCTCAACACACATTTTTGTGTTGATGCCAGGCCCAATCTAGCCCAAATTATTGCTTTGGACTTCCAGCAAAAGCCAGTAACAGTGTGTCTGACTTAGGAAGTCCAAAGCAACACTTAGGGCCTCTGCCACCCGCCAAACTCTTTGGGCCGGAAAACCACTGCTCCGGTTTTCCGCCAGCTGGTCCTATTGCAAGTTTCCCACTGGCCCAGGGGGAAACTCACCACAACATTGATGCCAGCTTGTAATCAAGCAGGCGGCAATGTTGCGGTGCATTGGCTGCGATAGCACCCATCGCGCTTTTCACTGCCCCCTCGCACCCGGTCTCCGCCATCCTTTGCATGGCGGTGGAACCACCATGCACAAGCTGGCAGACAAGGGGGTCGTAATCCCCAGCGCTGCCCTGGCGGATTACGACTGCCAACACTTTCACCACGATGGTAATGTGAAGGTTGGACCGCCACTTTGGTGGTGGTCCGATTGCCACCATGAGTGTGCCGGTCTTAAGACCACCACACTCGTAATGAGGGCGTCAGTGTAGTATTTCCCTTTTTGCTCTGTATCTTCGTAGATAATATTGGCCACATTTATGGGACTGGAATCTCAAAATTTGTTGCCTAAGAGTTCTGTTCTGAGACTCTTCTGGAATGTCACAAGTTACATATTGCTCAATGAATGACAACATTGACTCATCAGTATCCTGACCAAACTTTGGTGCATCTTTCACCCGCAATAACATATGTATATGTGGTGCTCCTCCAGGTTGGTATTATTTTCTTCAAAAGAAGTCAACAACCTCACTAAGTGGTGGATTTTTTTGTTGCAGAAAAAATGAAGCATATCTTCAAATCTATGTTCGAAGTACCTACAAACATTTGAAGGCTCAAAGGAACACAATTCACCTGCAGTCTTGAAATCAATCCCTGGAATGCTTGCATTAGCTTGTTTGAAAAAGTAATGAAGATCATCCCAAGCATACTCTACACAGCTCAAAGTAGATAGGTGCACCTAGATTTCATGACATACACTTCAGCTCACCGTGACGACAGAACCAATAGTCATCGATATCATGTTGGCAAGCTATTACATTCATCCAATTACTTTCTAGTACCTCATCTTTACCATGTACGTTTTCCACAAAATGTCTTGCAGTGATTTCATTCAACCATGTGCCTATGACAGCACTGACAGATAACTCTAAAAAAGTAGAAAATGTATTGTATTCTTTACCTAAAGCAGAGATCTTCAGAATACAATCTACTGCATCTATAACCTGATGCACAAATCTGTTATGGACGACCACCTGTTCCTGTAGGAAACAACATGGGAAAACAAAGTGCTTCTAATCTCTTTTCCCACATACATACTGGTTCTTGTTTTGCTTGCTTCATTTGGTACAAATCTAAAGCATCAGCCATCATATCTTTGGAATGCAGAGAATGAATGCTGCAATGTTCATATATTTCTGCTGCTTCACCTAAATTAACCTTTTCAAATTGAGCAGAAGGAGCTGATGTGGAACTTTCCATTCTAAGACAGGTAGCATGTTCCTGAACATAAATATATTTGTAAAATGCATTTTCTATTATGAGGTATTGTAAAGCTCTCTTAACCCTCTCAAGTTCCTGCCAATTTTTTTTTCTCTTTTGTAGTTACTTTATTTACTAGAACCACTAGTGTTCTTCTTCTTCTTGATTAACCCCTATAGTTTCTATATTTTTCTTCATATTCAAAGGCAAGTACACCTCTTTACCTTTCAAACCTTTGAGTAGTTCAGCAGGAGGTAATTTCTTATTTTTAGTTTCCAATACAACAATGGTTTGGAAGGGATGTACTGTTTGTATGAGCATAGTCTCATACACATTCTGGTTTTGAAGAGGAGGAAGAATTGGAAACATTTCTGATTTGTTAAGAATTCCTCCAGCATGCATTTTTTTATAACCCAGTTTGTCAATGTAGTATTTACAGACAATCTGTCTGGCGCACAAGCCAAACCTATCTTCAGCAATCAAATAAGAACAAGTTTAAACCACTGTACTAGATCGCTCTCTTCTGTTTTTGCACAAACATCATTTGTTTTGACTTTGATTTGTAGTGAGTTCACTTGCAACAAACACACACCCTGTCTGGAATTTCTGCAGTTGTTCTTAAAATTGCATCTATTTCATTTTTAAAATAATCTAAGATTGTGCTCATATTTTCAGTGTTGTTCTCCACAACCATCTCAGTCTCAGCCTTTTCACTTGGCCTTTGCGACCCAAAGTATTGCATCTGAATGTCATTGATTGCATAACTGACTTCAGAATGAGTAATATCAGTAATAGCATAACATTTACTTTTTTAAAGCTGAAGAGCTAGACGTTTCACAAAATATATCTTCTTACAAGAGTATGTATTTTAGTATGGTGCACAGACAACATTCGGATATGGTGGAAAATACTGTCACAGATCTGCTGTGATAAGCAAGCCCATGAATGTCCTTGAAGGTTTGTGAGTTACCTTACTCAACAAACATTAAGGCTTTGTAGTAGTTTCATTTTTTGTTTCACAGTTCCTTTGCTGTATTTGTTTAAGAGGAGTCTAAGGACCAGATTTAAAAGGCCCTAACACCACCGGAGCATCACAAAAAGTGATGCTCTGGTGGCACAATGCCCTGCGCTGTATTTACAAGGTGACCTCAAGCCACTTTTTATTGCTTAACACCACCGTGTAAATTCTGCAGCACACATAGAAAACCAAATGGCTATTTGAGATTGTTTTTGTGCAGAACGGTGTTCCTTCCTACACAAAAACAATCTCCCCATCAACGCATCCATCCTTGCACTATGGTGCAAGGGTGGCTGCGATGGCACATGGCAGGAAATTTAGCGCAGGGGGAGGGGGAAACACAGGGGTGTGCCTTATTCTAGTAAAAACAGTGCATCCCTGCATTTTGAAAATGATGGTGTGCAAAGTTGCCAAATTTGGCGCAGTGTTGCGCACCCTAATTTTCTTTTAAATCTGGCCCTAAGTTTGTCAATAGAATGTTGTGTTAATTCGCATATATTTCTACAATTTCACTCAAAAACGGGATTTTGAGGACATTGAGCTAATACTTCATTAGTTACTTTGCAAAGGTTTGCTTTATTTGCTTGAACCATTTACCAACATTTTTTCTTCGGTGAATTATTCAGTTTATCTAAACATCTGATTCTCAGAAAATTAGTATATATAGCTTTTTTTTTATACAAATGCCTTTCCAACTAGACACCCAACAACATTTTTCTGGTTTTGCAAAGCTCTTTTGTTTTTTACAGTCTTCATGTATCTCATATTATTACATACTACTTTCCTACGAAACAACTTTTGATGACGTTCTTTAAATTTATTTTCTTAAATCTAATGAGTGGGCTCTTTTGTGGCATTCCCTTTTTTTAGAACAATATGTTTTTTTGTTAGATGTTGATACATTTTGCATTCTACTCACCTCTGTAGAAGAAAGTTTACATGAATTTGTTTAAGAAACATTTGGTACTCTTACTAGATTTGAATGTTCTTTTCCCTATCATTTTCTTTTTGTGCATTTGTTTCATGCTTGGAGACTTCTTTATAATACTGTCATTTTTTCTTCTTTGTCTTCGGCTGCTTTGTTGGCATTTTCAACTGACTGCTAACCCTACAGAAAAAATATAGAACACTTAAATTTATTTCTGGTTTGTAAAGAGTACTTACTAATAAATAAAAGATAGATATTGTGTTACTGCATTTAGCATGCTGCCCGTTCTGCATGGACAGTTTCATTAAACCATGACCCTGTAACAGCAGTCTCTTTCAGTAACAGCTCAACATAGACCTTCGAGAGCTAGTACCTCCTGTGATACATAGCCTTATAAACAGCAGGGTGTCTACTAAGATATGTGAACAGTGCAAATAATGTGTGTAGAAGGCTTAGAGAAACACTACTGCTACTACAGTGTACCAGTTGGTAGAGAAGGTAAAATAAAGTTTGATGTAAAAGCAGATGTTTGTAATATAATTCTATACTGAGTGATTGGCTCACGTCTATCAAAACATTCCATCGCTACTAATAGGTCTGTAAAGGTTACAGGTTGGGTATAAAAGAGTTTAGTGAGCAATTAACCCCTATTCAAAGTAGCCTGGGCGGAGTTCACGGAGTCCGACTCCGCGTAATTCCACAGAGTTAAAAAAAAACTGTGTGGAATTAAGCAGAGGTGGAGTTCTGTGACCCGCGGAGTCCTGAATCCGACCGATCTCGGAAGGATTAAGCATGGTCGGCCTGCTCATCCAGGCCCGACCCTGCTTAGCTCTTCTGAGTTCAGGTGCATTGAGGAGAGGGCCTTGGCAGTGAAAACTGCTAGGCCTCTTGTGCACCAGCCTGCCCCATGTGAACTGTACACAGGGCAGGCCAGTGCACAAGAGGTCTGTAACAGCAGCTTTCACTGCCAAGGCCCTGGCCTAAATGCAGGGCCATAGGCAGTGAAAGCTGCTGTTTCAGGCCTTGTTTGTGCACCAGTGCGTGAGAAGAGGACGTACCTGGGTCTTCCCAGGGGGTCCTCCTCTCTGAAGAGTCCTCCTCAACACGGCTGCCTCCCTTTCTGTGCTCCGGTGCGAGCTGAAGCTCAGTTATGGGCTGCACAGCACAAGCGCAGACTGTCTGTGCTTGCTCTGTGCAGCCCACTGTGCTACAGCGCACACCAGGTGAACTCCACTCTGCTGGCGGGGCTAGCGGAGTTTTTTGGAAAACTCTGAGCTCAAAGTGGAGCGCGGGTTTAAAAAAACTCCGTTAGCATCACCAGCAGACCGGGGCACCCTACACATCCCTAATACAAAGGTGGCTCCTGTGAGAAGATTTATAACAGTGCACCATCTCACCTAACAACCCTCTAGAGGTTAGACAGCGGGTGAAAAATCATTTGCTAATTCAACCATGTCTCTAAACAAATGTTTTGTCAGAGTGAAAAGGGTGTTTGATTCAAATCAGAAAGAACTATCTGCGTTCTGAAACTTCTCAAGAGGGTAAACGATGTAGGTAGAAGGTTCAATGGAAACACTAGGCCTTCTATTATCTCATTTTAACAATCCACAGATTCGGTATGGTTCAGCTTCAAGAGAGAGGGGCTCCTTTTCTTATAAGTGTATACAGGCTGAATCTTTATTTTTTATGAGAACATAGCCTTTCTGTTGAGACAGGTCTTCATGGTGAGGTCTGACTGTGAAATATTTCACTAAGAAAGTCATACTTCTCTAAAGATGTTTGCCTGTGTGAACTGAGTGTTCAGTTCAGTACAGTAAGAGCACCCTCTCGAATGATTCCTCTAAGAAGTATACTACCCTCTATAGCTACATTGACAGAAGAAGTAGACCTTGTGCTATTACATTTCACTATGCTACATAGTCTAGTGCTCCTATCTTGTAATTCAATGTTACAGCATTCTCTCTAAGTGACAGCACGACAGAGACCAATTACTTAGTGTAGAAGGTCTCAGAGCGCTAGCACCTACTGTGCTACATAGTTTAATAAACTACAAGGTGTCTACTAATATCTTGAAACAGAGTAAATAATGTATGTAAAAGGCATCACACAAACACTAGTCCTTGTCTTACTACCTTTTACGAGAGGACATATAAGGGATAATAACATAATAGGTCTAAACAAGTTAACATGATGTATGAATGGGTTCATGAAAGAGTAACTCCCTCCTACACAATCCCATACAGATTAAATACTTCAGATTTATAACAGCACACTATCTCTCCTACCACCCTGTAGAGGTTAGATTCTGGGTATGAAGGGGGTTGTATGACAGAACCACGCATGCCGGAACAATGCATGCCTTAGCAACGTTGTCGGAACCACGACCGCGTCATTTCCACGCATGCCTTTACCATGCATGCCTTTACAGTGAATTTCATTGTAAAAGCATTCCTAGTAAAGGCATATGTGGAAATGGCATTGTGGTTCAGTCATACAACCCCTCACCCACCCTGAGCCCTAAAACCTTCCCCCACCCCAAATAACTAAACTACCCTGATCCCCACCCACACTAAGCCCTAAAAAACTACCCTGACCCACCACCCCACCCCGAAAAACTAAACTACCCGACACCCCCACCCGCCCTGAGCCCCAAAAACGAACCCACCCCTAACATCTTAACAACCCCAACCCACGCCCACCCTAAGCCCTAAAAAAGAAAACTACTCATACCCCCTACCCTGCCCCTAAAAAATAAACTACCCCACCCCACCCTAAAAAAACTACCCCAACTCCACCACCCCGCTTCTAAAAAAAAACGACTACAAAATTAAAAATCCTGACACCTCACCTGCCCTGAGCCCTAAATATGGCCTCTAACAGCTTAACTACCCCAACTCCCACCCACCCTAAAAAAGAAAACTACCTGTACTCTCCTGCCCAACCTGAAAAATAGGCTACCCGCCCCATACGAAACCCTAAAAAAAACCTACCCCAACCACGCCCCTAAAAAATAAACTACCCTGATATCCCCACCCGCTCTGAGCCCTAAAAACAACCCCCACCTCAATAGCTAAACTATCCCGACCTCCCACCCATCCTAAGCCCTAAAAAATAAACTATCCTGACCCCCCACACTGCCCCTAAAAAATAAACTACTCTGCCCCCACCCTAAGCTCTACAAAAACCTACCCTGACCCCACCCTCCCCTTAAAAAATAAACTACACCGCCTTCACCCTAAGCCCTAAAAAAAACTACCCAAACACCCCCACTCCCACCCCTATACAAAAAAAGCCAGAGATCCCCCACCCACCCCAAGCCGTTAATTCAACCACCACCCCTAAAAACCATCCCCAACCTTGCCCCAGCCCCACTTACCTTACCACATCCTCTCCCGCTCTCTGCCTTTTTCTGTGCCTTAACCACACATATGTGCAGTTGGGCATATGCGTGGTTCAGGCACAGAAATAGGCAGTCATTGTTCCAGCATTTGCGTGGTAAACGTCCGCCTTGTTTACAATGCTTGCTTAAGGATGTTTCCCTATGAAGGGATTTAGTAATATACCAGTATCTCTCAAATTATGTTTTCTCACAGTGAACAGGATGTTTGGTTCAGATCAGAAAGAGCCATGGGCTAGATTTAACCCCTTCGCTTCCAGGGCTTTTCCCCTCCTGTGCCGAGCCTTTTTTTGGCTATTTGGGGCAGTTTGCGCTACCCTCATAACTTTTTCTCCACATAAGCAACCCATGCCAAATTTTCTTCATTTTTTCTAGCATCCTAGGGATTCTAGAGGTACCCAGACTTTGTGGGTTTCCCTGAAGGAGACCAAGAAATTCGCCAAATTACCTTGAAAATGTCATTTATTTTTTAAATGGGGAAAAAAGGGCTGAAGAAGAAGGCTCATAGTTTTTTTCCCTGAAAATGGCATCAACAAAGGGTTTATGGAGGTAAAATCACCATCTTCCCAGCTTTCAGGAACAGGCAGACTTGAATTAGAAAACCCAATTTTTCAACACAATTTTGACATTTTACTGGGACATACCGCATTTTTACTATTTTTTGAGGGAACAAACAAACGAAGTTGCCGGGGAAACAGGACGCTCTCCCCCAGCCCGCCCATCTGCCTCAGCCAGCATAAAAGAGGCGTGCCCCTCGCAGGACGCGGAACAAACAAACAAATTTGGAGGGGGAACAGGACGCTCTCCCCCAGCCCGCCCACCTGCCTCAGACAGCATAAAAGATGTGCGCCCCTCGCGGTACGCGGAACAAACAAATAAAGTTGCCGGGGGAACAGGATGCTCTCCCCCAGCCCGCCTACCTGCCTCCGCCAGCATAAAAGAGGCGCGCCCCTCGCGGGACCCGGGACTAAGGCCGGGCCGGGCCCCATCTCTTTATTGCTGCATTCTGCAATTAAGAAGCCCTCGAACACGCTACAACAAGGCCGGGGATCACGCCGTCATCGCCCAGAGGAGACCGGGCAGGGCTTACTATCTCGGCTGTGCTGAAACCTAAGTAAGGCCTTTTACTTATATTCTAGCCCCGCCATTACTTAGACTTCATGGGGAAGAGGAAGGCCGTAGATTTGCCAGCTCCACCCAAGGGAACCAAGAAAGCCAAGACACTTCCTGGCAAACATGTTAATCAAGCTCCCCTGAGTGGCCAAAATGCGCTAGACGCTATTGACCTCCTTTTTGAGGAGGTCGAGTCCATATTAGTCACCCAATCGACAGGTCAAAGGCCTCATAAAGAGTGGCAAACAAGGGCAAGGAAAATCCCAGACATATTCAATTTGAAGGGCAAAAGTCATTCTTTAGACATTATCCCCGAGACAGATGGCGGCAAAAGTAGCGATATTTATAGATCTCCCCCAGTGGCCCCTTTGCGGACTCCCATTGACAATGTACCTAGGGCCAGATGTACCAAAAAAGCAATTTGCGACTTGCAAATTGCGAGTCCCTGCGACTCGCAATTTGCAAGTCGCAAATTGCTATGCAGTACGGTGTCTCAGACACCGACTGCAACTCGCAATGGGGTCGCAATGACCCACCTCATGAATATTCATGAGGTGGGTCGCAAATTGCGGCCCCATTGCGAGTATGGGCACTCGCTAACATGGAGGCCTGCTGACGTCAGCAGGCCTCCATGTTAGCGACCTGCTTGTCAATAAAGCAGGTTTTTTTTTTTTTGAAGTGTAGCCCGTTTTCCCTAAGGGAAAACGAGCTGCACTACAAAAAAAAACGAAACCTTTCGTTTCGGATTTTTCAGGGCAGGGAGTGGTCCCTTGGACCACTCCCTGCCCTGAAAAAATATTTTGAGGTGCAATCACAAACTGGAAGGGGTCCCATGGGGACCCCTTCCAATTTGCGATTGGGTTACCATCCACTTGAAGTGGATGGTAACTGCGATGCCATTTGCGACCGCATATGCGGTCGCAAATGGTATTGCATCCCAATGCGACTCGCAAATAGGAAGGGAACACCCCTTCCTATTTGCGAGTCTGAAATGCATTATGCGAGTCGGTAACGACTCGCAAAATGCATTTCTGCATTGGGATACGCGTTTTGCGACTCGCAAACGGCAAATTTTGCCGTTTGCGAGTCGCAAAACGTTTGCTACATCTGGCCCCTAGTTCTATGGAGCCACAGAAGGAGTCTCTCTTTGAGGCTGGCAAGTATATTCCTCCTCCTTTGAGTCCTGTGAGGTGGTTCCCAATATATTGTGTTCCAATCGCTTTGAACTATTGCAGGGGTACAATGAAACGCCATGTTTGTCTGGATCTGCTATTTCAGCTGTGAGGTCACATAGCCCCCATTTTGACTCAGAAATTCGAGAAACCCATAATAACAGAACCAATCTGGCCTCAATTTTCAGAGAGTTAATGAAGTCAAGGATCTGGTTCTGGTCTTAATTATTTTAGTAAAAGGGAATTTAACTTGCCACTGTAGTTGTATATGTTCAGGAGACAGTAGGAAGATCCAAGGGAATGGCTACCCGCAGCGACTAATCCAGTTATGGGGGATACAGGCCTACAGCCTGTGATCCTTTGCTTAGTCCAGACAGGAATGGGGGCTATTCTTCATACATTTCTGTAGAACCAAGTTATAAAGAAATGCCTGTTAGAACAACTAGTTACAACAAAAGTTCAAACTCCAGGACAAGTAATAAAGCTTACCTTGATGGTGATGTAGAAAGAGGAGGGGACGGGGTTTATGACCCATTGATCCTAGCCAGAACAGAGGCTCCAGCTACCTTCTTATATACCTGACCTCCTAAACCCCCCCTCAATCATAACTCTTCCTTGCGTATAGGAAAAAATGAAGTTGCAAATACGCCTCAGGCACAGGATATGGGGAAGGGTGATAATGTTATCCACTTGGTAGATGTTCCTAAATTAGCATTGGGCACAACGGAGAATCAGGATTCTTTGATTAATAAAGTGACACACTGGTTACGCATTCGACGAAATTGCCTTTCTATTATCCGTTCGGACATTTTGGCAGCAGACAGAAGGAGTGTCCCAGGTACCAATTTGGATAAGATCACCATTTACCTAGCAAACAAGTTTCTGGTAATCCAGCTCATGGATTTCGATCTGCGGACTAGACCGCATGAGGTGAAGAAAGGGGGGGCTAGGCTTATGATAGATCCCCGTAGTTCTCCTACTGTAGTAGATCCTGATACACTAAGCAACATGTGCAGAGATGGCACATCTACAAGAAACTCCAATCGTCTCTCGCAGCTAATCCCTGCATGACTGCCTACAGCCACAAAGGTATCTAACATGATTAACCATGAGATACTTAATTTTGAGGAGGGCGACAGGGGACTGGTGAGGGACATAGGGAGTTCTGATATGGATCAGAAGGTCTTTGGCGGGCTGACTTGTAACATAGACCAAATCAATAACCCACTAATTTTATTGTCTTGGAATCTAGCAGGTCTTGACAAGAAGTTGGATGACCCCGATTGGTGCGCCTTTATCAAACATATAGATATATGCCTTTTTCAGGAAACATGGGCAGAGAGAGATAAGGTTATAGACGGATTTTCCTCCTTCCCTGTCCTTGCGACACCTTCGGGGAAGGGCAAGGGTCGTGCAAAGGGTGGGCTTTTGCTATGTATAAACAAGGATGTACAATGTGATTTTCAGCTATTAGATATAGATTCTGCCGATCTAATGGGTATTCGAATCAAATTCAAACAAGATTTCATTATAGTTATCATTAAAGTGTACAATCGATCAGTTTAGCAGAATACTGAATCCCAAATTTTAGTCGCACTAATTAGCTACTTGGAGACCATGCATCCCTCTACCCTACTGATTATAGCCGGGGATATGAACTGCACCTTTGAGCCTTCCCCCTTGCTCAGTGGTTTAACAGATGAGGAAGATGAGCTTTGGGGGATACCCCAACTAAACAGTACTCGGCTTGGCACACGCTCTTGTGTGGCCACACAGCTTGCCTCCCTTTGCTTAAAATTTGGATTAAGGGCTTGCAATGGTAGGACACTATCTGATTTAAATCAAGCCCCGACCATTAAACGGGGTATGTCTATAAGTACCATTGATTATTTTTTGGTGAATGTTAGGTTATGACCACATTTAAGGGATATGACAGTGGAAGTCAGAAGTGAGAGTGATCACTTCCCCCTGCTACTCACATTGTCGGGGAGATGTTTAGGAGAACTTCTAACATCCTAAAAACCGAGGCTCCCCACCGCGATGGACCAGTAATTTTACTAAGGTCACATGGCCCAAAGTGATGACCAACCCCCCTGTGATTAGAGGAATCTACCAGGCCTTTATAGATAATTTGGCAGTATACGAGAATCAGGCTGTAGATAACATTCCGATTCTTGACATCCATGTTAATCTGACCAAACAATTACAGAAGTTCTTTTATAAAGAAAGGAGATTTGAGTCGCATGGAAAGGACAAGGGACGCTGTGGTTGGTTTGATGAATCATGTTCAAGTGCCAAGATTGGGTTAAAAGATGCACTTGTTAGCGGCTCCCAGGGGGAGATACAGCAAGCAAGACGCAATCATAAAGGAATCACAACCCAGGCAAAAAAAAAGTGAGAAGATTGTATGTGGCAGGAACTCTTAGGCCCGTATTTATACTTTTTTTTGCGCCGCATTTGCGCCGTTTTTTTACGCAAAACGGCGCAAAGCTACAAAATACAATGGTATTTTGCAAGTTTGCGCCGTTTTTGCGTCAAAAAACGACGCAAATGCGGCGCAAAAAAAGTATAAATACGGGCCTTAGAATCCACAAGAGCAAATGACAACAAGCTCTTCTGGGAACTCCTGACCAAAAGGCAGTCAGGAGGTAGGACATCTCCTGCCATTCATACCCAACCAGAAAGATGGGTGGAGCATTTTACTAGTCTTTATGCTCTCCAAGTAGACTCTATGGAAGTTTCTGGGTTATATCCCCGCTCAACGAGTTTAGATTCTAGTCCAAGCCTGCCCCTACTTAGGGGGGGCGACTGTGATTCAAACAACTGTATTTTTTTCTCTCTGGAAGAGACCCTGGAAGCTGTGAATTCTCTAAAACTAGGTAAAGCACCAGGTCCCGATAAGCTTCCAGAATATCTCTATAGATCAGAACCAAATCTATGGTCATGGTACATAAACACAATGTCAAATAGTGTAGCTGCAGGGGGACTAATTCCTGAGACCTGGAAGGGAGCAGAAATCATACCTATCTACAAAAAGGGCAATGTAAACCTCCCGATCAATTACAGGCCTATTAGCCTCATAGACAACATGCAAAAGATTTTTGCAAAACAACTTCTGCAGAGGTTAATCAATTGGGTTGAGGATCATCAGATTCTTTCCCCACTTCAGGCAGGTTTCTGACAAAAAACCAGTACAGTGGATCAGATCTTCAGGTTGGCAGTACTGTATTGGAAATATGTTGCCCTTGCCAAGCAGCGTTTGTATGTAGTATTTATTGATTTGAGATCTGCATTTGACTTGGTTCCTAGAGCTAAGCTGTGGGAAGTGTTGGGAAAATTGGAACTCCCAGTCGAATTATTGCACTTGTTAATAAGACTCCATGAAAATACCTATACACAAGTGAGATGGGGGGACCATGGCGAACTGACAGAGCAGATTCCAACTGAGAGGGGAGTTCGCCAAAGTTGTGTGCTAGCTCCGTTACTTTTTACTCTATTTATTAATGAGGTAGTGAAGTACATGACCCATTGCCAAAATGATGCTCCCTCTCTTGATGCTCAAAAAATCCCCATTCTTCTATTTGCAGATGATTCGTTGCTTATCTCAAAATCCCCAATGGGGCTACAAGTTTTGGTGGATAGATTTAATCTTTTCTGCAGAGAACATGGACTGGAGGTCAATGTTAACAAAACTAAACTAATGGTGTTTCACACTGGGCCTAGTAAAAGCTGCTCCATTACTATTGATGGAGTCCCGTTAAATAAGGTTAGTTCTATAGATTATCTGGCCGTTAGACTATCTAGCTTATCTTGGGAGGATCAGATTTCGAAGAGTTCGGGGCTCCTGCAACACAGAGCTGCCTCTATTCTTCGCTTCTATCAAAGTTCTAGCATTAAAGCAGTCCTTCCAGCAATTAAAATGTAAATAGCCAAGGCTCAGGGGGCAGCTCTGTATGGTGCAGAAATCCAGTACTTGCACCAAAATAACAGTGGGAGAGAATGCATTTGCTAGGGCCCTGATAGCGTGCCCGCGCAGCATACCTTTGACCCCTATCTTTTTAGATTTAGGGCTGAAACGTGTAGCAGACTAAATTATTTTGAGACCCCTAATTTTTTGGATAAGGATATGGACCACCCCTGAACTGATCTCTTACAAAGCATCATTAGTCGATCTGTTAAAAAAACAGAATGTATAAACAATTCCCTGGATTAGACATGTTTCCTATTGGTTTGGATTACTGGGTTTGGCTGATTACTGGGAAAACCCTCATAATTTAGAAAGATGCCACAAAAATGTCCTGAAGACAACTTATTGGTCCTATATTAGGGCCAATTATATAACTTGTAATTCCTATGGTCGGTTGACGGATTGCTTTCTTAATTTTAAGTGTTTCCCGCAGTATGAGCCATATCTAGATATTATACCAAACCTATTGGGCAAAAGCCTATATGCAAGATTTCGATTTGGAGAATTGCCCTTATTATCCTTGATGAGTAAATGGGGACAGTCCACTAAAACTGATATGTTTTCCTGCGTGCGATTGCGCGACAGAGTCTATTGAGCATTTTATGTTCTTTTGCCCTGCCTATTCTATCCCGCGGTCAAAGTGGATCCGCAAAACCTGCTTAGAACTGGGCTTAACTAACTGCAGTCACTCACTAAGGATTTTAAATACTTATAAATCTAATGATTTAGTTTTAGCAGTTAGCAAATTTTTAGTTGCAGCCTGGCATATACGACGTTGTATTTTAACCAAAAATAGTTGAATTTTAACTGCAATTTGATGTTGTTTAGGTTTTTATGTATTTATGCTTTTATCATATTTTTATATATATATTGATGTTGTATTTAATTAAGGATTATGTACTGCTGTGTATTGCTTTGAAGGTCAATGGACCGAATAAAGCTTGTTCTACTATTTTTTGAGCTTTCAGCCTCCTTCCACTTAATGACAGAAATGGGTAAGAAACCAATGCTAGATCCCAGAAAGCTAAACATTTCTGAAAAGTAGAGACAATTCTGAATTCAGCAGGGGATCCTTTGTGTAGATCCTACAAGTGTTTCCTACAGAAAATAACAGCTGAAATAAAAGAATATTGAAATTAAGGTGAAAAAAACAGCCATTTTTCTCCATGTTTTACTCTGTAACTTTTTCCTGTGATGTCAGATTTTTTTAAAGCAATATACCGTTACGTCAGCTCGACTCTTCTGGTTGCGGGGATATATAGGGCTTGTAGGTTCATCAAGAACTCTAGGTACGCAAAGCCAATAAATGAGCTGCACCTTGCCATGGGTTTTCATTCTATACCGGGCATTCAGCACTTCATTTTCTGAAATATAAAAAGTGAAAAATAGGTATCAAGAAAACCTTTGTATTTACAAAATAGCCACAAGATAAGGTGTTGAGAAGCAGTGGTTATTTGTACATCTCTGAATTCCGGGGTGCCCAAACTAGCATGTGAATTACAGGGCATTTCTCAAATAGACGTCTTTTTTACACACTGTCTTACATTTGGAAGGAAAAAATGTAGAGAAAGACAAGGGGCAAAAACACTTGTTTTGCTATTCTGGGTTCCCACAAGTCTCCTGATGAGGGAATCAAAGATCGGGTGACTTGTGGGGCTCTGACCAGGTTCTGTTACCCAGAATCCTTTGCAAACCTCAAAATTTTGCCAAAAAACACTTTTTCCTCTCATTTCAGTGACAGAAAGTTCTGGAATGTGAGAGGAGCCACAAACTGCCTTCTACACACCGTTCCCCCAAGTCTCCCGATAAAAATGGTAGCTCACTTGTGGGAGTAGGCCTAGCGCCCGCGACAGGAAATGCCCCAAAACACAACATGGACACATCACATTTTCACAAAGAAAACAGAGCTGTTTTTTGCAAAGTGCCTAGCTGTGGATTTTGGCCTCTAGCTCAGCCGGCATCTAGGGAAACCTACCAAACCTGTGCATTTTTGAAAACTATACACCTAGGGGAATCCAAGATGGGGTGGCTTGTGGGGCTCTCACCAGGTTCTGTTACCCAGAATCCTTTGCAAACCTCATAATTTGGCCAAAAAACACTTTTTCCCCTCATTTCGCTGACATACAGTTCTGGAATCAGAGAGGAGCCACACATTTCCTTCCACCCAGTGTTCCCCCAAGTATCCTGATAAAAATGGTCCCTCACTTGTGGGGATAGGCCTAGCGCCCACAACAGGAAATGCCCCAAAACACAACGTGGACACATCACATTTTCACAAAGAAAACAGAGCTATGTTTTGCAAAGTGCCTAGCTGTGGATTTTGGCCTGTAGCTCAGCCGGCACCTAGGGAAACCTAGTAAACCTGCGTGGTTTTGAAAACTAGAGACCTAGGGGAATCCAAGATGGGGTGACTTGTTGGGCTCTGACCAGGTTCTGTTACCCAGAATCCTTTGCAAACCTCAAACTTTTTCCTCTCATTTCAGTGACAGAAAGTTCTGGAATCAGAGAGGAGCCACAAATTTCCTTCCACCCAGCGTTCCCCCAAGTCTCCAGATAAAAACGTTACCTCACTTTTGTGGGTAGGCCTACTGCCCGCAAAAGTAAATGCCCCAAAACACTATCTGGACACATCAAAATTATCAAATACAAAACTACCTCTTTTTGCGGTGGGGCACCTGCGTTTTGGTCCTGGGATCAGCAGCCATCTAGGGAAACCTACCAAACCCATTTCTGAAAACTAGACACCCGAGGGAGTCCAGTGAGGTGTGACTTGAATGGATCCCCCAATGTTTTCCTACTCAGAATCCTCAGCAAACCTCAAATTTAGCTAAAAACTCACTGCACCAAGACAAATTTCAACCTTCCTCTCAGTCTCCCAGTAAAAATGATACCTCACTTGTGTAGGTGGGCCAAGTGCTTGTGACAGGGAAGGGCCAAAAATATGTTCAGATTGAGGAGGAACCAAGGAGGGTCCAAAAGGACAGTTTGAAAAAAAACATTTTTAGGCTGACAAGTGCAGCAGAATTTTTATCGGTATAGATGAGACAATGCTGCGTGGTAGGAATTTTGTGGATTCCTGCAGATTCCGGAAGGTTCCATCACAAAAACATGGGAAAAATGTGTGATTTCCAGCAAAGTTGGAGGTTTGCAGGGCATTGTGGGTAAGAAAATGGTGCAGGTGCAGGTGCATGTGAAACACACCACCCTGGAATCACCAGTAGTTTTCAGATGTGTCAAGGTCTTGTGAATTTTTCTACATGGAAGCGTCCCAAAGTCCACAAAGTGCAGCCGTCACCATTCCAAGTGGGACAATTTTGAGAGTTAGCCAAGCTCTCATGGCCCCAATGTAAAACCAAAACCCCAAATAATCAAATGTCTTCTTGCTTGCTGTGGGATAAGATGTTTTAGAGTGCGGGGGAGAGCTGAAACACTGTTACCCCCTTCAGTTGGGGTGGGGGCATAACCAGGCCCATACTGGTTGGTAGCCACCACCCCACTATTTTTTTTTTTAATTCCCTGGCATCTAGTAGACTTTCTGCCCCCTGGTGTGTGGATCAGGGGTAATTTCCCCATCTGCCCACTGGTGGACAGAACAACTTTGGCCCCATTTATTTGTTTATTTAGGTAGGGGTATGGCCATATCGCCCCCACCTCTTATTTTGGAAAAAAATCTTCCAGGGTCTCTGGTGGGCTTTCTGCCCCCCTTTGGGGGCAGATGGGCCTTCCAAAAATAGGCCAATCTCCCCCCAAGGCAGATATGGCCAACAGTAATGTGCCCCCATGGGGAGCGACCCTTACCCAAGGGGCTGCCCCCCTAAAGAAAATACACACATACACACACACCAATCCCTGGTGCCTAAGTGGTTTCTGACCCCCCGGGGGCAGATCGGCCTAAGAGAAATATGCTGATCTGCCCCCAAGGGGAGCAGAAATGGCCTAAAATAAATTTGCCCCCCGGGGAGTGACCCTTGCCTAAGGGGTCGCTTCTCTTATGTGAAATTGGCGCAAAAAAAAAACCCGGATGCCTGATGGTTTCTGCCCTCCTTGGGGGCAGATTGGCCTCAGAAAAATTGGCAGATCTGCCCCCAAGGGGGGCAGAAATGGTCTAAATACAATTTGCCCCCAAGGGGAGCAACCCTTGCCTAAGGGGTCGCTCCCACCTCAAAAAAAAAAAAAAAAAAAAAAAAAAAAAGATCCCTGGTGCCTAGAGGTTTCTGCCCCCCCCGGGGGCAGATCGGCCAAATAACAATAGGTCAATCTGCTCCCAGAGGGGGCAGAAATGGCCTAAAATAAATTTGCCCCCTCCGGGAGCGACCCTTGCATAAGGGGTCGCTCCCCTTCCCTGAAATTGACGCAAATAAAAATCCCCAGTGCCTAGTGGTTTCTGCCCCTGGGGGCAGATTGGCCTAACAAAAATCGGCTGATCGAAATGGTCTAAATACAATTTTCCCCAATGGAGCAACCCTTGCCTAAGGGGTAGCTCCCCACCTCTAAAAAAAAATAATAATAAATATCCCTGGTGCCTAGAGGTTTATGCCCCCCGGGGGCAGATCGGCCTGATAACAATAGGCCTAAAATAAATTTGCCCCCCCGGGGAGTGACTGTTGTCTAAGGGGTTGCTCCCCTTCTGTGAATTCACCATAAAAAAAACTCCCTGGTGTCTAGTGGTTTCTGCCCCCCCCCTTGGGGGCAGACTGACCTCATACAAATAGGTCGATCTGCCCCCAAGGGGGGCAGAAATGGCCTAAATATAATTTCCCCCCCTAGGGAGGCGACCCTTGCCCAAGGGGTCGCTTCCCTTATGACAATTTCATTTTTACTATGAATCCCTGGTGTCTAGTGGGCATTTCAGAAGCCGGATCGCTTTACAATCTGGCTTCTGAAATGCTCTGAGAGACTTCAAAGGGAAGGAAAGTCCTTTCCTTCCCTTTGAAGCCTCTCAGGCCCCCATCACATGACCAGAAGAGAAATGCAAAGAATTTCTCTTCCGATCGTGCTAGAAGCTGAGCTTCCAGCGTGATGGGGAAGTGGCCTCTGATGAGGCCAGCTCGCGAATGCTCGCTGTCATCAAACGTCACTGGGGAGGTCGAGGGTCTGGGGTGGAAGGGGAAGGGCTTCCCCTTCCATCCCTGCCTTGGGGAGAGGGAGGGAAGCCCACAGAGAGAGCATAAGCACTCCCTCTGAGCTCCATGCCGAGGACGTAAGGTTACGTCCTCAGCACAGGAGCACTGTGCCGGTTGACGTAACCATTATGGCCCCGGCACAGAAGGGGTTAAAGAAAAGTGGTGCATCGCAGTGCTGTGCCAAAATTGGCAGCACCGCGCTGCGTCACTTTAGAAATGCAGGGATGCGCTGTATTTAAGGGAATACGGCGCACCCCACGTTACACCCTGCTCTGGTAATAAATTTAGCTGCCAGCGCCAACGCAGGCCTCCTTGCACCATCGTGCAAGGATGTCTGTGTTGAGGAGTGTGATTGTTTATGTGCGGGAAGGTGTCCCTTCCTGCACATAAACAATCACTAATGGTGCTTTGGCACTTCTGTGTGTGCTGCCCAATGCCCCAGAAGTGTCAAAGCGTAATTTTCAAATGATTGTTTATGTGCAGGAAGGGACACCTTCCCGCACATAAACAATAATTTCTGGCATTTTGCCTTTTCTGTGTGTGCGGCAGAAAGAAGTACTCATAGAAAAAGCAAAAAACAAGGAGGAATAAAAGTATTCCTCCTCGTTGCGCCCTACTAATGCCACTCCTGGGGGTGGCGTTAGATTTTGGCGCTGCCTCAGGTTTACGAAATTTCATAAGTCTGAGGCAGTGTCAAAATGCAATGGGTGTTACTGTGGTACGCCCACAGCAACACCCATTGCACACCTTTTCCACGCACAGTGCTGAGTGGGAAGGGGCCGTATTTACAAGGTGGCGTTAAGCCACAAAAAGTGGCTTAACACCACCTTGTAAATAGGGCGCTGTGCTTAGCGCCACAAAAAGTGACGCTCCTGTGGAGCTAGGGGCCTATAAATACGGCCCTATATGTGTACTGATATTTCTCCAGAGGGATGTATGTAGAAAGATCAACACAAACACCAGCCCATGTATTATTACACTTGAACAAACTACTGATTCTGTATGGTTCAGCTTCAGGAGAGAGGGGCTCTGTTTCTTATAAGTGTGCAGGCTAAATGCCTAATTTTTAAAGACACTATAACCTCTCTGTTGACACATTTGTTTGTGAGTGCTGGGTGTGAATGACTTTACTGAGATAATCATCCCTCCCTAAAGATAATTTGTCAGAGTGAATAGGATGTTCAGTTCAATACAGTAATACCGCCCTCTCTAATGATTCCTCTGAGCAGAATACACAGTATCTGTACAAACATTGACAGAAGTAGGCTTTGTGTCATTACACTTCAACATGCTGCACATTCTACATGGTAGACTTTCATTAAACACTGATCCTAGCTTGTACTACCATGTGACACTTGTTACTCTAAGTGACAGCTCCACACAGACCAAGTGCTGAGTGTAGAAAGCCTCAGAGAGCTAGTACCTTCTGTGCTATACAGCTTTATAAACAGCAAGGTGTCAAATAATGTCTTTAAATAAAGTAAAGAAAGTGTGTAAAAGGCCTCAGACAAACAGTAGCTCCTGTGCTACTACATGTTACTAGAGAATAGATAAGGGATGATACATTTGATATAAAATGAGAGGCTTATAAAACAATTCTATACACCGTTCAGATTAAAAAGAGCTATCTATGTACTGACACTTCTCGAGAGAATAAGGGATGTATGTAGAAGGATGAATACAAGCACTAGGCCTTCTATTATCACTCTTTAACAAGACACAGATTCTTTATGGTTCAGTTTCAGGAGAGAGGGGCTCTTTTTCTTATAAGTGTCCACAGGCTAAATACCAGTGGCGGCTGGTCACATTCGAAAGTGGTGGAGCATTAAATTCTGGGTATGACTGGACAAACATGGGGTCCAGTGTGGGTCCTCCTCTCAAGAAAAACATGAAAATAGATTGACAAATGGTGCATTTGAAAGGAAAACATTTAGTGAGAAAGCAAGGTTTATAAAGCAGTGGAAATGTATAGTCTTGAAATATTAAACACATTAAAAACTGCTCCATATCTTACTGCATTAATAAAGTCACTCCTTAATTTAATGTGCAAATTGTACTCTGCAACAACTTCAGGCCCTTTAAAGTGTATGCTTACCTACTGTGGTGCACTTCTTGCTGCATCAACTTTGGAAGAAAATGCTCTGACGAGGCGTCAGGAAGCACCCGAAGCTGCCGGCTGCAATAAGTGATACAGAAATATGTGCAGACAGGTCTTTAAGTGGGAACATGCAAAATAAAGTTCTGTGATTCCCATAGTGTGTCACCTGGCCTGTGTTTTGGTTTCTCTCTGAGACGTTATTACATCCAGAAATATAACAAAACAACTGACATACACCTAAAACCTGTCAGTACTGTTGGCTTTGGCAATGGTTGTTAGCTCTTTAAGATAAATGAGTAATAACAATGATTAGTTATAAATATTTAACGTTGGAAATGTTTCAATTCTACAATTGTGAGACTGCAAACTAAATATTATTGAGGTCTGTGGAAGGAGTAGGGCCTTCAGGTATGTGTGCTTTATGTTAGATATGTATGCCCTTTTTCTCTTCACATTCATCCATCTGCACATTTTCAACCTCCTTTCTCCTCTTCAGCACCCTTTTTCATTCTTCCCTGAATGCACTTCCACTCATCTCCCTTATTTTACCACCCCAAACATACACTGCACTCATTCACATTTAAGCACTTTATTTCCTTTCACCTTCTAAATAGTGTGACCTCTGTACACCCCTTCACACACGCTTACACTGAATTTCAATTGTAACTGAAACACATTACCATTGTTCTGTGTTCTCTGCAGTGGCACCAATACACTGACAGGCACTTTGCTTTGGCTTCAGCTTAAGAGCACTCAATCAAAGCCCCTCATAAACACCTGGCATGAGTCAAAGTATGCACTATGCAAGATTAATACAATGCACAGAAACAGAGCATGATGATACATTTAACTCTCTTGGTGAATGCAACATTAAGTGAAACATGTGAAATAAGGGAGGAGCTAAATCGCTTTTTAAAATTCATTGTTTGCATAGCAATCCATGTTTTTGGCATTAATGCTAAGGGCATGTGGCATGGGCCAGTTTTAAAGCCAAACAGCAAATACCTGCCTTTACTGTGTGCATGTATTTCTCCCTTTGCGCTTGAGACCGATATTTGGATCAATTTCACAAGGGAACAAGAAACCCGCTCATCTTTTGGATCAATTTTGTGAGGGAACCAATACAGCAGCTCCACTTCAAAAATAGCCAGCAATCTGCAGCCAAGGCCTGGGATGTCACAGTGGGGGAGGTTAGCGTGACAAGGGGTCTCAGTACAATAAAAATAACACAAGATTAGCATTATGACACTTACCGAAGCCAAGGCACTAAATCATACGTGCTTGCATCCACTCCTACTGTGTGATGCATGGGGAAAGGGTGGGATCTATGCCTGTGAATGACAGAAGGCTGTCCTCACACAGCTATGAAGATTCTGACACCCAAAATCATGATGCAAAAAGTGTCACTGGCATATAGTGAATACTACCATAGACCACAATGGAAATGAAGGGCTTTAGAGCAGTCAGCCGTGCGTCATGCGTCACAGTGTAGAAAGTTGATTTACTCCCTGGCTTCTGTCTCCTGCTTCAAGGTGAGGCGGGCCAGGCAGCCTGGGACAGACAGCCCAGTCTTAAATGCATCGATTTGTTTAGAGTTACAATCACATCTCTGAACAAATCGATTTATTTATTATTTTTTGCTATAAATGTGTAGGAAGTTCAGAGGAACACAGCTCCTCAGCCCTAAAGGAGAAACTGTCCCTGTTAAATATGTCTTCTACTGAGAAAGTCATCCATCTCTAAATATTTTTTGTTTGAGAGAATAGGGTGTTTAGTTCAGTACAGTAAGACCACCCTCTCTAATGATTCCTCTGAGCAGAATACACAGTTGTTGTAGAGCACTGAGAGAACAAGGAGGCCATGTGCAACTTTATTACATCATGATATACATTGTTCATGGTACAGTTTCATCAAACAGTGATCCGATCTCATACTACCCTATAACAGCAGTCTCTCTGAGTGATAACTCAACAGAGACCAATTGTTTTATGTAGAAGATGTTCGAGAGCTATTGCCTCGCCATGGCTTTATAAACAGAAAGCTGTCTACTGATATCTGTGGACAGAGTAAAGGGTGTGTGCACAAGGCCTCAGACAAACACTAGCCCCTATGCTCTACATTTTGTCAGAGGAGAGATGGGTGATTATGATGTTTGATTTAAAATAAGAGGCTTGTAAGAGACGTGTACAGAGTGATTGGCTCACTTCTATCAGAACATTCCCTCTGTACTAATAGATCCGACAGAGGTTATAGTTTACGTGTAAGAGGGTTTAGCAAACAATTTACCCCTGCACAATGGCATCTCCACTGACACAAAATGATATATGAATAGGTTTATAAGCAGCAAGGTCTCTAATGATGCCTTTCAAAAGAGTAAGGAATTAGTGTAGAAAGGTTTAGATAAACATTAGGCCCTCCCATACCAGATTTAAAGATGGTACACTTTGGTTGTGGTAGTGTTTTGTGAAAGTGTAACTCCTTATAGAAGTCCATACAGAGTGAATGGTTTAGATTTATAAGAGCATACCATCTATCCTGACACTACACTACAAGTCAAACAGTATCAGTGATAGACATTACTAACAAAATGGCCTTTCTACTGAGACCTCTCCACATATTAAATGCTTGGAGTAAAATACTTTTGTTAGAAATCCATCTCTTTGCAAATACTTTTTCTATCAGTGAAACATGTGTATAATTGCTTTATGAAACAACACCCTGTATCATTAAAGCACACAGCACATTTAAACAGTGTTTAGATTAAACACTGTGCAAGTCCATAAACCCTTCAGTGTACAACATAGAACCTTTTTAGTATGAAAGCTTCAGTTTAATTTCAACATGCACTCCCTACAAAACATCTTTGTACTGAAACATACATGTTAAACAGTTTAGTAAGCCTATAATTCCTAATCCAAACATATTTTCTCTGTGTAAATTGCATCTATGATTCAATTCAGTTAGTGCACGCTCTTAAGTGCAAACACACTCCAGTATATATTTAACTGTACTTAGGACACCTAGGCCCTTATTTATACTTTTTGGTGCAAAACTGCACTAACTCAGTTTTGCACCAAAAAGTTTTGCGCCGGCTTGCACTATTTTTTAGCACCAGCTGGGCACCATATTTATGGAATGGTGCAAGCCGGTGCAAAGGGTAGGCTAGCGTAAAAATAAATGACTCTAACCAGATTAGCGCCATTTTTTTATGCTAAGGGGTTATTTATAAATATGGAGTTAGTTTTGCACAGAATTAGAGTAAAAAAAATGATGCTAATTCGGTGCAAACAGAGTATAAATATGCCCCAGAGTATAAATATGCCCCTAACTATGGCGTTAAGGCTATAGAGTCATTTTTTGCACGGGAACGCCTACCTTGCATCTTATTAAGGCAAGGTAGGTCTCCACTTCCAAAAAATGACCTTAACTCCATAAATTTGGCGCTAGACGGGTCTAGCACCAAAGTATAAATATGCAAAGATTAGAGTAAAAAATGACACTAATTCGGTGCAGAGTATAAATATGCCCCCCTGTGTCCACAAGTATATACTGTAAGTTGAAAAGTTAGAATAGACATCAACCATTCTTGAGAAACACAGATCTTAAAACAAAATTATCTCCATAGCCACCTATGAACTCAAAAATATATGAAAAATACATTCTGCTAGCATTCAATAGCAAACAGTTTTAATTTATATTTAGCATTTTCAACATCCAAATTCTTAGTACTGGCATAACAGTACACTGAAGGGTATTTTTAAATAAATTATTTTATTTTAATATTTAGTCAGAGATTTCATAATTAAATTACACGATATTTTTAATTACCTAAAGGAAGCGGAATACACCAATCACTTTTAATCACAAGTTAAATTACCTCTGCTGAGCACAAGTTGAAGAGATTATGCTTGCTTCACCTCCAAACCACAAGGGGCAATCTCAGGTGTCTGAGGTTATGTAACATATGTAACTATCTGAAACCTCAAGCCTTGCAGCCAATCATATTGAAGCTTTTTTTTAAATGTAAAGAGGGAAAGTCAACTATTAGTTGACCCAAATATAACCTCAGTCTTGAATTCCACACAAAAAAATGTTATCTGTTTCACAGGGCATGCACTCCATGTACCATAATACTCCTTTAATGGTTTTTTGTAAACTTTTATTTTAGCTTAACAACTAATATTCATGACCTGTGTTTTACGTGTGTTGCTTTATGATTCTTTTAAACAGTTAATGGCACTGGTACTGTGGTAATACATAGGCCCACATTACGACCCTGGCGGTATAGAACCGCCAGGGTCGCGGGACGCGGTGGCACCGCCAACAGGCTGGCGGTGCCCCGCGGGGCATTCTAACCGCGGCGGCTTAGCCGCGGTCAGTAAAGGGAAACCGGCGGTCTCCCGCCGGTTTCCCGCTGCCCCCAGGAATCCTCCAAGCCGGCGCAGCTTGCTGCGCCGGCTTGGGGATTCCGACTCCCCCTCCCGCCATCCAGTTCCTGGCGGTTCTCCCGCCGGGAACCGGATTGCGGGAGGGGGAGTCGCGGGGCCCCTGGGGGCCCCTGCAGTGCCCATGCCAATGGCATGGGCACTGCAGGGGCCCTCGTAAGAGGGCCCCTACAAGTATTTCACTGTCTGCTTGGCAGACAGTGAAATACGCGACGGGTGCAAATGCACCCGTCGCACCTTCCCACTCCGCCGGCTCGATTACGAGCCGGCATCCTCGTGGGAAGGTCGTTTTCCCCTGGGCTGGCGGGCGGCCTTTTGGCGGCCACCCGCCAGCCCAGGGGAAAACTTGAAATACCCGCCGCGGTCTTTTGACCGCGGCGCGGTATTTTGGAGGGCGGAATTCTGGCGGGCGGCCTCCGCCGCCCGCCAGAATCAGAATGAGGGCCATAGTCTTTTCCCCTGTAAAATAAGACTTGCAAAACTGTTGCAAGATTGAAAGAAAGGCCTAGTGCGAGGGACACTTTTGTGACTCTCATGAGAGTTCCATGTGACTATTGCGAGGGACACTCTTGTGAATCTCGTGAGAGCTCCATGTGACTCTCATAAGAGTCTTGCAAGATTGTACAAGGACCCCCTCATCCAACTTTACCTCAAGAAGCTTGCCAATGATTCTCACAAGGTAGTACCAACATTTGAAAATCAGCCAGTAGAAAAGCTCATACTGTTTATCAAGTAACTGTGTACCATACAAACAGCAGTTTGTACAACTTAGCCTACTTTTGTAGCAGCCAAAAATCAACTATTTACACTTATAATTTTGCCACCTTACCATATTTCCCTCCTATTATAAATCTATGTTGCTCCTGGAGCTTACTCATTCTGCTGAGCACTCCTCTTGTGACTGAGATCTCCATACTGCACCATGGTTTGGCTCTGCATTTTGGGACACAGCTTCAACCACTGGACTAGAGAACATGCCATTAACTGTGGTACTGACAAGAATCTTGGTTATGCAAACTTGGAGATAACTTGGAATAGCTGTGGACGTATGACGTGGCATTAATTGTTACCAATGGTTGAGAGCATTTTGGATTGTGAGCACCCACGCCTCCTGATATTGCACTGTAGTGGCAATGTCCTAGGCACAATCACAGGTGTTTTGCTTGAAATCCAAATGAAGGAGACATTTCACAATTGATGTCTCTCTTTCCTAATGCTACTTTTGTTTATTCTAAAATATGTCAAAGGCAGAAATAGCAATGGTCAAAATAGCTTTGTCCTAACACTGAAAAATCCCTGAAGCATGTCAATAAAACAGTTTCTGCATTTCTTCATGACATGGGCTCTATATATCACAAAAGCAACCAGTTTGATATGCCAGGTGTCTATAGATGAAATGGAGTGCACTTCACTGCTGAAAGGAACAGGAGCTTCTATAATAACATCAAGCAATGCATCAGTTCTATGTGTAACTGAACATTATACACTATAAACACAAAGGCTTTTGTCAGAGCCATCCTTCTGCAACAATATTTGATTATTTAATGGAATTTATCTATTTCCTTTTAATACTGACACCTGCAAGACTCTCGTGAGAGTGGGAGCACACAAACGCCCGTTCTCACTCGTATATTTGTCCAGGTCTTGGAAGAGTCTTGCAAGTTCAAACATTTAAACTATATTAAATGCATAATAACTGTGTATAGTGCAAGCACACAAGCCTCTGTCCTGTAAGCTTCCTCATGAAATAGATTTTCTATATCCCACTATTTCTTATTTGTTTATGACCTTGCTAGATATTCACATTTTTACTGTACTTAAGCATTATAGTTCTCACTAGTAGGGTATGGGGAGAAAGTGGCCTGTCTAATGAGACCTTTTCACAGTGTGACAGGAGTGCTTAGTAGGGTGTGAGGAGAGACTGAGTTCTTCACTAACACCTCTACCCTGGGCTACAAGTGTGTATAGTACAGTGTGGAGAGCGCTAACTTTGACCCAGAGGGACTACATATCCCAGACAGCTTTGTGGCCGTAGGAACCGTCCATTTTCTGCATCACCTGCTTCCACTTGCCATTCCAACGAGTGCTATAAAGCGGGAGGGGGCATATCACAGCGCGGGAAGCACTATCTTTGATGAGGGGGACTGCACATCCCAGACTGCTTTCTGGCCCCAGAATCGGCCATTTTCTGAATCACCTGCTCCCACTTGCCAATCCAACGAGCGCTATAAAGTGTGAGGGGGCACACCACAGTGCGGGAAGTGCGCAGGCCACGCCCGGACAAACCCTGAGCCAAAGGTGGGACCAACCATGTACATTGGAGCCCGAAGGAGGCTGAACTTCCCACCTAACAACTATTATCAAGTAGGCTTTGTTGGTGCGTCTGTATTATTGCAGCCTCTGTGGGAAGCTCCATTGATTTATCTCACCTTAAAGGGACCATCTGTTTGTCAAACCATCTTTAATGGGCAAAAGGAAAGCGACCAAGGGTGGAGCTGAGGCGGCACACAGGAAAAAACACAGAAGGCAGAAGCATGTAGGAAGCAACTGTCTAATGGATTCTATCGACAATCTCTTGGTTGATTGTGAGGATATCTAAAATTCCTATCCGGATAAAGCCTCTAAATATATCCGGAGCAAGCGCTCCCCAGTTAGACAAAGTAAAGACCATAAGAAATTCCCAGACGTGTTGAAAAAAGGTGGTACACAGGTTCTAGTTCCCACAGGACAGGGAGAAGCGAGAAACACTATTATCCACATTTCATTAGCATCAGCCAATGAGCTACCACCTGCTGATAGTGATGCTCTTCAATGCACCAATTGCTTCAGCCCTCTAAATGATTTATCAGACCTACACAATGACCCTGACCTAAGTGCCCTGATGGGTGGGATAGTAGACACAGTCAGCACAAACGTAAATCCGGACCTCCCTAATGCTCAATACATCTTTGTATACACGATCAAAAGAATGAGGTGCCTGAACTTCAAATCCATGGTCAGTTCTTTAATTGCAGTGGTAAAACAGTTAACATCTGTAGAGGCGACGTCCATCATGGACCGCAACTGTAGTGCCATGCTTAATCTCCCAGGTCCCCCGACATGATTGCCCAAACTCACTTTGAACTCCGATAATAAGAACTCTAATGCACCCCTTCCCCTGTTACTGCCAGTCTGGTAACCTGTGCTGGCTACCTTCCAGTAGGTGGTAGGACTGAGAACCCTTGTCAGGGTCCCACACATAATAGTCTAAACCTGGGCGAACAACCAAGACCTCACCACCAACTTTCTAGGCCAACGAAAGACAATGACCCAAATGGTGTTAGACAGTTTGATGCCAACTGGCCCAACTCGAACAACACTGTCTTAATTGTCAACGTCCCTAAATAACATCTATTGATCTGAAGGGAGAGACTCTGTTAGAAACAAGGAGATCCATTAGAACCGCCATGTAAGGGGCTGTTATTCCATAATACACAAAGGCATAATCGATGCAATTAGAAGGTCAGACCCAGACACATGCTATGATACTATCAAGATGACACTCAGAGATAGGAGCTTGGTCGATAATCTGGTGGCCCTACATACAAGAACAAGCGCCCCAGGGTACTCCTGTATTCAGTTTAAGTATCCCAGGCTTTCCCCGTGTCGTGGGGCCAGGGTTACCAACTATCCAGCAGCCAATCTCTCCGTCTTCAATGAGAACAACTGACTTGGAGTGCCACCTGAAACCCCTGTTGATCTAATACACCACCTAAACATATAACTATCCTGGGTTTGGGTGTTTCTTTTACTCTTGACTCTAAAAAAAAAACTCTCACCCCTCTTGGACAGACTCCACCGACCCACTCAGGACCAACTGGCCAATTGTGAAAATACTGTCCCTGAGGGGAAGATAAGTATAGCATTGTGGAACGTGGCAAGCCGACTGTCTAAAGTGGTAACAGCAGACTGGTGTAACTTTGTGAATAGCTCTACTGTAGTCTGTGTTCAAGAAACATGGGCAGTAAACCCAATCCACCTAAATGGCTTTAGAACCTATCATACTCCATCTAACTCGGGAAGAGCAAAGGGGGAATCTGTACCTATGTATCTAATACCCTGAGGGTATCTAGAATAACTATGCTGGTACCACAAACCTGCCATCAGATTGTCGTTCTTGAAATCTCAGCCACATGCGTGCTGGCATTAATCAACTTTTACAATAACATTCCGAAAGCTGAGGTGAAAACAGCCTTGCCCTTATTAAAAAGGGATGTCAAAGCTCTCAGGAATAGGAAATTCCAGGATTTGGTATTCCTATGGGGGGAGACTTCAAAACTGAACTATGTACTAGGAGTTCAGAGAAGATCTGTGGTCTAAGTGAAAGGGGGTATGTTGGGCACTCACACTTTACACACTCCGTCCTTGGGAAGCAATTGAATGAGCTTATATTTAGTACTAACCTATCTGCAACAAACTCTGCTACCCACCTATCTTATTTGCAACCACACACAATAGTCAAGAAAAAAACTCTGTGATAGGCTACATACTGATCACAAGCAGACACGCCACAAGGGTTGGAAACTTTATCACCCATACAATTGTATGCAGTGACCACTACCCGCTGAGTATAGATTTGGATGTGACATCAAGGGATTCCCTTACCCCAAGTGCCAGTTCCCAAATACTGCATGGTGGGTGACATGGACATTAATAGGCTCAATGGGTATACCTTGCATTGGTCAAAGATTGATCCCCAAATGTTCCTAAAAAGGCTGATCTGTGAAAGTAGGCAGGCTTTTGAAAATTGTCTAGAATGGGGTACTAATCCTGATGATATCACTGAGAATTTTCAAAAGATTGCTGGGGACATTAAGGAGGGACTGTGGCAATAACAGGATGATGGGATGGTTTGATGAATCTTTTACCAAGGCCCATAGCTTGCAGAAACTAGCCCTACAGAAATGTCCATGCTGTGTAAATGAAGTCACTGCTGCCAGGAAAAACCATAAGTATGTTTTAATGCAGAGGAAATCAGTACTGAAAAAGGAACTGCGGGACAAACTGCAAGAAGCTACCAACAGTAAGGATTTTGCAGCTTTCTGGTGGGTAATTAATTTGCCCTATCTCCAGTCAGACACCAGACCATGCCTTGAAATGGCCATTAGCGAGGGAGACTGGATCTCCCACTTCTCAACCATTTATTCTAATCCAACTGATAGGTTAAGCCAGACAGAAGATGAGACGCCGGTCAGCGACTTCCTTTCTCCTGTTAACTTCCCAATCAAGCTTGCATTTACTCTTGATGAGGTCATTACTGCCCTAAATGCAAGTAAAGCTGGCAAGGCGCAGGGTCCAGATTTCATCCCTGTAGGTCTGTTTAAAGCCAACACGACCCTCTGGGGGTCACTGCTTACTCAAGTCCTGAATGCATGTTGTCAAGTTGGCCTATTGACCATTTGGAAAGAATCTATTATTGTGCCAATTTTAAAAAAAGGAGACAGACATAGCCCTACCTGTTACCATCCTATCTCTCTCCTAGATTCGATGCTGAAAGTGGCAGGTTGTGTCATCTTGAACAGACTGCAAGAATGGGCCTAGGAGAAGAACGTGCTATCCGACTTACAGTATGGGTTCCGGGAGGGAGTAGGGACTGTGGAGCAGGGCCTGAAATGAAGCATGTTGATAGAGAAATATTTCACCATTAAACAAGGGAGACTTTTCCTGGACTTTGTTGATTTAACTGCTGCATTTAATTGCATAATCCATAGTAATGGATCCACCGATTGTATAATTTCTCAGGCAAACGTATTTTGAGTGGAGGGCCAGAGTGGGACATGGTTTAATGAGTGAATGTACCCAACCATTTAGCATAGAGAGGGGTGTAAGGCAGGGTTGTGTTCTGGCACCCTTCCTTTTCTCCTCATACATTAATAGCTTGGGCAATGTACTATCTGCTGATTGTAACAACCTGCCTCAAATAGGGTCCTGGTCCATTCCTGCCCTACTGTATGCTGATGACCCTGTTCTTATGCACGAACTCCCCTTGCACTACAACATTTACTAATGCGCTTTGTGTCCTATATGGAGGGACTGGGTTTATTAGTTAACAAAATTAAGACATTTGTTATGAGGTATGGGAAAGTGATACCGAAAACACCCAGCCTCATGATAAAAGACACTAGAATTGTCAACGTCACATCCTTCTCCTACCTGGGGATCATGTTCAATTCCAAAGGGTAATGGCGGGTGGCTACTAGAACTAGAAGGCTACACTTTCAGAAAACTGTTACTGCTCTGCGCAATTTCACGTGCAAGGTTGGAAAGAAACCTCCTAGAGAAATACTAACAGTATATAAGGCGAAATGTATGTCACCAGCCCTGTATGGGGCAGGCCTTTGGGGGCATGTAAAACATGACTCCCTACAACATACAGAGAGTGCCTTCTTGAAGTATCTTCTTTCACTGCCACAGGGTAGTCCATCACAGGTATGTCATACCAAACTAGGGGTCCTGCTCATCTCAAACCTAGTTAAAATACAACCGATCCTACTATGGCACAAGACATTTACCTCTGAGTACACCAAGCTGAACCAAGAGATTATAGGGGACTGTCTTAGGTCCTCCCATGTAGGAAGAGTACAATGGATAGGATATGTAAAAAATGTTTGGAGTGATCTGGGGCATCAAGATTATTATTATAAACCAGAAACCCTACAAGCTGTTACAAGAAAAACTCTGAAAAAAGAGTGTCTGTCACACTTAGAAGAACTAAGCCTATCTGATGAACTGCTTAAGCCAAGTGTTGTTAAAAATCACTTGATCCTAACCTCACTCGGCATGCAACTATGTCTAAAGGAGGTGAGCAATGAACAGCATAGATTTGTTTTAACCAGGTTTAGGCTAGATGTCTTTCACCATTTGGATAGCTTTCCAACCACAAATGACTTGTCTGACGCCTATGGCGAAATGCTCGTGCGACAAGGCTACTGAGCAAAGTACTTTTCAAACTGTTTTATTCGGTACACTGTGGTGGTCATTATGAACATTGGCAGTCCGCACCGCCATGCCGGCAGTGGCGGAAATTACCGCCACCGGCATGGCGGTCCGGACCGCCATATAATGTCCATGGTGTGACCACCACAGGCTGAACTCCGCCACCGCCAAGCTATCACCGCCAGGCAGCCGGACGATGGCAGAGTTCCTTATCCGACACGCTGCCCGCTGGATAAAGGTGTCCACCACCCTTTCCCTGGCGGTGTCCCCTGCCATGAAATGGCTGGCAGATAGGGGCCTGGGGCCCCCCGTGCACAGCCCCATCGCGCATGTCACTGCCCGATTTACAGGCAGTGATATGCGCAACGGGTGCTGCTGCTGCACCTGCCACACTGCGACATTGACGACGGCTCCATGTCCAGGCCAACACTGTTTCTGCCCGCCCACCCAGCGGAATGTTCTTTATAGCGCCGGTGGGGTCTTCAATGGGCTGGCGGTCTGTGTTTAGACCGCGACCATGAACACAGGGGGAAATCCAGCCGTGTTCATAATGAGGGCCTGTATAACTTGCCAAGAAAGACATTTTTGCTGCCATTATTGAGATCTATGGACTTTGGGCAATGTCGATCAGCTTAGGTGTTTTTACAGTCTCTGCCAACAATATATATCTAATATCATGTCTAAATTTTTATGGACTATTTTTAGACATAGTAAGTCAATACATTTTATCAATGACTGAGAGGTAGATTTTATACTTTAGCTGCATGAGACCTGTTGTTTTCTTTTTAAATATTATTTTATTGTCTTTTATGTGTGCTTTTATGATTTAAAAAAAAATCGAATAAAGATTTTGTGTACCTAACTTCCTTTTTTACGATTTTGCAAGAGTCTTGCAAGATCATTATCTTTTTTGGGATGAAGAATTTACACTTTTCCTTATTACAGTACTTATGCTTTAAAGTCCCCATTAGTAGGGTTTAGGGAGAAAGTAGACCCTCAAATGAGAAAATGTCATAGTTGAACAACAGTCACAGTAAGGTGTAATGAAACACAATGGTCTTATTGACATCTCCCCACAGCCAAAAACTGTGTATAGTACACTCCACTGAGACCTTGCATCAAGGTGACCACTGCATAGAGAACGGTGTAAGAAGAGACTACTTCTACACTCACACATTTCTCCGGGCTAAGCATTATGCACAATAGCGCGTGGAAGGTACTCACCTCACATGTTAGATATCACTATTCCACAGCAAATATAACACGTACTGGTGTTTCCACTGAGGCCTCTCCCCAGAGAAATAACCATATATATTAGGGTGTAGAAATGGATTTGCATGTCCAGTCACAGCTCTCACTAGCATGACAGACATACCCAGTAGTGTGTAGGGAAACATTTTCCTCTCTAGTGACACCCACCTCCAGGACAACATCGATGTTCAGTAAGAAGTGCACAAGGAGTTGGCTCTCTGCTGACACCCCTCCCTAGACAGGGATGCGCAATGGTGTCTGGGAAGAGGGTGACTTGTCCACTAACACATCTTACCAGAGTGAAAGATGTCTGTATTATGGTTTGGGAAACATGTATTTCTCTGCTCATACCTCTTCCCATGCTGACAGGTATGCATTGTAGGCTGTGGGTAGGAACTGCCCTGTTTGATGACAGATCTCTCTTGTACGATATGTCTGTATAATACAGTGTGGGGGCGAGACTGACCCCTCTCCTGTGAACAGTATCTAGAACGGTGGACGTTCACATTAGGGTGTGTAAAGAGGCTTACTTCTATGGTCACAGCTCTCCCCCGGATGAATGTCTCCAAGCAGGGTGCGGGGATGAAATTACATTTATGCTGAGAAGTCTGTCTTGCATAAAAACGAAAGAAACTATGGTACGGAAACACACTGCCCTGTCAGCTCAGACATCTCCACAGAGTGACATATGTGCAAAGTAGTCTGTGGTTAGAGACTGCTCTCTCTGTGCATACCTCTTTTCATTATAATGAATACCCATAGTAGAGTATGGGGAGGCGCTAGACTCTTTTCCATTGGGCAGGAGCCCTTTAAACACTGCGTAGCGCTCACGCCACTCGGGACGCACTAGACTCTTTTCCATTGGGCAGGAGCCCTTTAAACACTGCGTAGCGCTCCCGCCACTCGGGACGCTCTAGACTCTTTTCCATTGGGCAGGAGCCCTTTAACACTGCGTAGCGCTCCCGCCACTCGGGACGCGCTAGACTCTTTTCCATTAGGGCAGGAGCCCTTTAAACACTGTGTAGCACTCCCGCCACTCGGGACGCACTAGACTCTTTTCCATTGGGCAGGAGCCCTTTAAACACTGCATAGCGCTCCCGCCACTGTGCCCGTCAGCGGCTGGCAGAGGCTGGGCTGGGCCACCCCCCTGACATTTACCACCCAAATAGGCCCCATTGGACTTAGCCCTATTTTCTATTGCCAACACTGTGCCTTCAGTAAGCTGCTCTACTAAATCTGACACTTTATAGATCAATCTTGCACTAACATCCATTCCAGATGGGCAAAAGGAAAGCAATAGAGGCTGGGGCCGGGGTCGTACTAAAAGCCAAGCGAAAAAGACACAAACATGCAGCTAGCAACTGCGTCATGGACAGAATCGACTCTCTCCTGGGTGAATGTAATGGAATATTAATTATCCCCCAGGGAAATAATTCTATTGAAACTGGGGGGGAGCCCTCACCAATCAACAGGAAGGATGGTCCTACGAAAATCGCTGAGATTTTCGTGAAACGTGGACAACAAGCCACTGACACTACAGGGCAGGGCGAGAGCAGGAATGTTATCACCCATACCGCCCCTCCTCTAGTAGAAGACCTACCACTGGGCACCAACGATTTCATCCAGCTCAGTAACCGCTTTAATCCCCTAATCAACAACCCTGAATCACACGATGACATCAATCCAGGCATCCTGGAAGATGGGCCAGCAGCCACAAACATGCATTTTCCTCACATAACCCCACAGCATATTGAATGCATACAAGATCTAAAAAAGGAAGTTATAGAACTCAAGCTTATGGTTAACTCCTTAATTGCTATAGTAAAACAGCTAACTCACGCAAATAACACGACCACCACGAACCTTGCCCAAAACCCAACCCTATCAGGCATCACAACAAACCTGCCCAACTTTTCAGCACCCAGCCATGTCAGCCCCCTCCCTATCGGAGACAATACCATGAACTCATACCAGACACCCTTTTTCCACAATTCAGGCATAGGAAATTCACTAGACGTCCATCACAAAACCCCCAAACCCATGAGCAACACTGTCTCAAAATACTCTGCACAGCCTGCCACTGATCGGTCCCATTCTGGTAATATAGTCCTAATGGTTAACGTTCCCAAGCTAACCACATCGACACACAAGGAAGGGGCAGACTCTATAAAAAACAAGGCAATCCATTGGATTCGCCCTGTTAGAGGCTGTCGCTCCATAATACGCGATGACCTAATTAATGTAGTACGACGGCCAGACCCGGGAACACATTTTGACATTTTAAAACTGACACTCAAGGACGGGACCATGGTGAACAATCTGGTGGCCCTAGATGCAAGAACAAGCCCACCAGCACACTCATGCATCCAGTTCAAATACCCCAGGCCACCTACGCACTACGAGGAGTGCCCGAGTTACCACCCAGCAGAAACATTATTTACTCTTGGTAAAAATGATTGACTTACAGCCTCACCTAAAATCTATGCTGGCAAACCTTGCAACCCTCTAACATCCATCACCCCCTGGTCTGCCTTAAACCCCACCACTGTCTGTCCATGTATTCTCTCCCCTACCCACGATACCAAGACCACTGCCAGTCCACTGAGCAAACATGACAACGATGTATCTTTCATCTTGCAGGCGCATTGCCCACCAACCCAAGTGCTGCTGGCTAGGCCTGCAAGCACCTCCGGGACCAGGACCGGGTCAGTTCCAATAGAGGAACATCACCAATCACCTCAGGCTCCACGGGTAAACATTGGTATTGCCCCACCTCTCCCCACTCAACCACATCTGCCAGATCAACCTCCGACAGCCAACCACACAAACCCCAGGCATTCAGACAGGATAGTTCAGCCACTGACTGGGGTACGACTTGTCTCGTGGAACGTGGCAGGTTTGAAATCTATTCTCCCCCTCCCATCCTTCTCCTCCTTTATTGACGAACATGACATATGTCTTCTCCAAGAGACATGGTCACTCGACCCACTTTTCCGAACAGGCTATTCAAACTTCCACATCCCCGCTGTGGCCAGTATGAGAGGCAGGCCCTCAGGGGGCCTGATCATCTGGATCAAAACATCACTTAGCTGCCATATATCACAGCTACCTACCGACTTTCCCGACCTGTTAGGCCTTCGTCTTTCCTTTGGGCCCGACTCTGTGGTGAACATCTTTAATATCTACACTCGAGGGGTCAGGGGGGGTCAAGTCTCCAAAACCCTATTCGCCCTCGTAGCCCTCTTACAAAACTATCCCCGCCATCATAAAACCATTGTGGCAGGGGACTTCAACGTCACATTCGAACCCCTTGACTGGGACGATCTCAGGTCCACTAACGAGGAGGATCAAGCCTGGTCTATCCCCGCCCTGTCAATCCCACCCATCAAGAGATGGACGCAGGTCGCTATCCAGGTCAAATCACTGACCATGGAGTTCGGGCTCAGGACGTTAAATGGCAGAACCAAATCAGAAATCAATGGCAGTCACACGTTCAACAAAACCAATCACACCAGCAGAATCGACTATTGTCTATTCGACATAAGACTATGGCCTCTAGTCATCGACATGACGATCGTTGAAAGGACTGAAAGCGATCACAACCCTCTCTCTGCCAACACATTAGCTCTAGGTAATCTCCCATCCACGTTTAACTCCCCAGCAGTAGCACCTGAGGGTATTAGCCTGGCCAACAATAAACAACACTTAAAATGGGACAAGGTCGTGGCTCGGCCCGCACTCATCAATGCTGCTAATAACACCCTAAAATCCACACTAATGGTCCTAGAGGCAGGTCCTGCAATTCCCTACCAGGAAATAAGCTTAATCCACACCTCCTGTTTCAGGGATATCGCAGCCCACTTCTCAGTACCCCCAGCCCATGATGACAAACGACCCATAGGTAGGCACCGCTGGTTCAACAAAACGTGTCGTTCCCTAAACAAGCGCTTAGTTCAAGCCATTAAATCCAAGGACCCCACCGCCATCCGCGTAGCTAGGAAGTCCTATAAATCTGCAATACGCAAAGCCAAGCGTGACCAAGATAATAAATGGTGGACAGCACTCAGTGACGCTGTACGCGCGACGAACCATAGTCTGTTCTGGTCCCTGGCAGCGCGAGGCCCAGAAACCAGTGGTTTGGACATCACAATCAATATTGCCCCGAAAGACTGGGTAGTACACTTTAGTAGCCTGTACTCCCCTGACCATGATAGCCCCATCCCTGCTTGCATGGGCCCCCACCTAAATCCCTCATTAGCACCCACCACCGCCGCACCCCCGTTGTTCTCCCAAAGTGACATAACCTATTCCCTAAGCACCTTAAAAGGCGGCAGGGCCCCTGGATCAGACTGCGTCCCAGCAGACCTGTTCTCAACAGACCTAGCATCCTGGTCGAGATACCTCACCATCATAGCAAACGCAATAGCATCTGGGGCGCCAATCCCCGAGTCCTGGAAAGCGGCTATTGTTATTCCAATCTTTAAAAAGGGCGTCAGATCACTTCCATGCAACTATAGACCTATTAGCCTAATTGACTGTGTCCAAAAAGTCTTCTGCCACTGCCTCCTAGGAAAGATCGAAGAATGGATGACTGAACATGATATCCTTAGCACCCTCCAAGCCGGTTTCCGGAAGAAAATATCCACCACTGATCAAGCCCTCAGATTCCTATTATTATATTGGAAAACAGTGCTCATTGGCAAAGGCAGCCTTTATGTAGCTTTCGTGGACCTCAAATCTGCTTTTGACCTGGTACCTCGCAACAAACTTTGGGACACTCTCTCTCGGACGGGAATCCCGGAGTACATTCTTGCCATATTGATACGACTCCATGAGGACAACTACGCACGAGTCAGGTGGGGCAACAAGGGCCAACTAACTGATAGAATCCACGTTTCCAGGGGTGTGCGGCAAGGGTGCGTCCTGGCCCAGACTCTCTTTTCCCTGTATATCAATGAAATCGTCCCCTCCCTCCTCAGATTGCAGGCTGACGCACCTTCACTTGGCACACAAAAAATCCCAGTCTTACTCTTTGCCGATGACACTCTTTTGATATCCAAGACCCCTAGCAGTCTAAGGAAACTCCTTACGTGCTTCGAGACATTCTGCTCATCACAGGGACTCGAAATTAATGCCTCGAAAACAAAACTAATGACCCTCAATCCCCATAGATCTTTTAAAGGGAAGTTTACTTTAGAGGGCTCCACACTTTAGAAGTTGGGCATTTTCAGCTACCTGGGCATAACATTCACTGACAACATGTCTTGTAAACCACACATAGGAAAACAAGCTCTAAAACTAAAACAAACAACAGGGGTACTACTAAAAAACGATCACCTCTCGCACACAAAACCAATTCGCCCAGCATTACAGTTATACGAAGCCCAGGCCGTCTCCTCAGCGCTTTACGGGGCTGAACTTTGGGGCTACACCAAAACCCAAGACTTAACCACCGCTGAAAATAACTTCCTGAGAAACCTTGTGTCCCTTCCGCAAAGCACCCCACTGTTCACCCTTTTTAAGGATCTCGGTATCAAACACATTGGACACAAAGCCCGCCTGCATCCTCTGCTGTACTGGCGGCGTCTCTGGACCACCCCTGAGCTAGATATCTTCACTGAAGCTCTACAGGTCATTCTAAAAGCCGACCATCTTCACAGAATCCCCTGGCTACGACACATCAAGAGTTCACTGTACTCACTCGGGCTCGATGATCTCTGGAACTCACCAACCACGTCCGTCTTCCCCTCGAAAAGCGAACTAAAGAAACTATATTGGCAAATGGCAAATTACTAAGACACAAGGGCTGCACTCCACACTACACTATCTTGTGACTTTGCCAACCTAAAAGAGTCATGCAAGTACGAAGCTTTTTGGGACCTAATCACGGCCCCAAGGGAAAGGAAACTGTACTTCCAGCTCTGCATTGGAACACTCCCATTAAGAGCTCTCACCAGCAGCTGGTCACACAATGAATCAACCGTCTGCCCAGCTTGCAAAGCCCCCGTCGAGAATCTCCCTCACATCCTTTTTGCCTGCCCCGCGTACACCGCCCCTCGCAGGAAATGGCTGGCCCCGGCATGCAGACTACTGGGAGTCCGCAGCTCTGAGCTAGCCCTGCGAATCCTCAGATCAGACACTAGGCCAACGCTAGTGATCGCCGTCGCCAAATTCCTCGGAGCTAGCTGGCTTGTCAGAGGGAAAACCCTTCTGTATAAAGACTCCAACTAAGACTGTCCAATCGTCCTGTGCGAGCGCATTTTATTCCATTTTTATTCCATCTTTCCTATCTTTTACTCCCTTTTATCATTATATTTATTATTGTAATTATCATTTTGTGTTTTTATTGTATTTATTACTGCTTGCGCTTTTTTGGCTCCTGTAGCCGCAATAAAGTTCCTTTGAATTGAATTGAGTATAAAATGGAATATTCTCTCTGCTGATAACTGTGTCTTGGTGAGCTGGTATCCATATTTCAGTGTGGGGAGATACTCACCTCACTTTCAGACTTCTCCCATTGGCGACAGCTATACATAGTAGGAAGCGCACATGCACATTCTTCTCCACATAAATTTCTCTTGAGTCACAAACATATATAGTAATATCTGCAAAACAATTGCCGCCTCCACAATGACATCTCCAGCGGCTGATATGAGCACTTAGTAGATTATGAAGAGAAAGGTAGAGCGTGAAAATGCAATACCCTCTGTGCCAAGATCTCTCTCTTGTATCAGAGGTTCCTTTACTACAGCATGGACAAGGACTGATCTCTCTACTGACACGACAGATTACCATAGCTGCATAACAAAATAATAGGCTTCTCTATTACCAAGTCTCCGTAAGATAAAAGATGTGCATAGTACCATAGAGAGACGTGCATGCAGAAGCATATTCACAGTCCCTGAAGATGGCACTGCCAGTTTTAGTCAATACTGCAATACTGTGTTAAAATTAAAATGTACAGTAAGTATTAAACAAAGAAATCAAAAGTAACTTTAAACTTTTTTAACTTCAATAAAACAATTTACCAAACAATACATAACTACAATAACTATACTAACAAACTATATGCACAACTACAAAACAAACAAAACAAACATTTTTAGTAATATATCAACATTTTCTCTAATGCTCATCAGCAATAATGTCTACCCCCTTTGTGCTTTCTTTGTCTACTGTATTTTGATGTAGGTAGCAGTTCTTTTCCAGTCTTTTAGCCAACTTAGCCTGCAAAAGAGTGTTCAGTTTCCTGTTATTTCCTAGCAGGCTGGGTGGTAAAAAAAAGTCTCACCAAAGTAACATATCTACAAATTACAGTTTTTTTAAAAAGAGTTCACAAGACATAGCTCATGACGAATTAACTTGTGCTGCTGAACTGGACAGTTGTTCTGTCACTTCTACATCCTTGCAACCTGAAAACATTGTGTCTGAAGAAGTATTGCTGACCAACACAAAAATCCTGTGTGTCTTAACAAGGCTCTTCTTTGCTGCTTATGTAAGCAGATAATTATTTCCTCACAGACAACTTTCCATTTCCCTCCTACAAAAAGACAAAATAGCCAAAAAGATAAAAGTTACATACTGATTAATAATTGATAACAGTGATACATCACTATATTGTCTGAGCCTTACTACATTTTTCACCCACATTCACATATTTATATCTAGTGCACCAGGAACTTGTTATTCCTTTCTCCTGAAACATTCCACAACCTCGACTAGTCTATTTTCATATTTTCACATTTAAATTATAACATGTCATGAACTCTGCTTCCGTAACAGTTGATAAAGTAACAAATTCATCTTGATACACCGTTGATAACACTTACCACAGTGCTTCACTCCAGAAATACCAATATCACCACTCAACCATCTCATGGGGCTAAACTATATGTACAATGAGGTACATCAGAACATTAGAGGTTGTATTACTGCATTCTTTGTTTGATAATTTGACAAACACTTCTTCCTATACTTACAAGTACATACAGTTTGAACACTTCACTTTTGTAACACAATCTGCAATACTTGCTATCTCGCCACATTGTAATCTCTACCTCTCAAAACTACATTGACATCTACACCTCCCCAGCTTTTCACTCTGTACACCTTCTGTAGAATAAGTTTACCAACATTAGTCCACTTACTGACACTTTACAACAAAGTTTATAAACTATATTATTTTTTAACTGAATTAAAAGTCCTTTCTTAAATACAGCTGAAGACACCAGTCTCTTTCAGCTCGATATTAAGGGGAAAATGTAAGGGCCCCTAGCACCTCCTAGCACCACATTAGCATCATTTTTTCATGCTAATGTGGTCCAACAAAGCCAAAATCGCAGCGCCAAATTTACAAAGTGGCACAATGCATGTATTGCGCCACTTTCTAACCCTTTGCACTACATTATGCCTGCTCCAGGCATAACATATGCAAAGGGGGCGGTCCCCCCTTAGATCACCAAAAATATCAAAACAGGAAAAAATTCCAAGAAGAGCAAAAGAAAACAAGTAGTATGTGGTCACGTAATGGTCTGCACTTAAAACAGTAGTGCACACTTAATCACTGCATGTCAAGTGCAAATACAAGTCCATTCCTCACCGCTGATCACCAATGATAGGAACAGGATCTTTGGTTAGCAGTAAGGTTACCACCTGTCTAAGCAAGGGCCCTCACTCTAGTCAGGGTAAATGAGAAACACACCTGGAGAACCCCCACTCACCCCCTTGGTAGCGTGGCACAAGCAGAAAGGCTTAACCCAGAAGCAATGTGCAGAGTATTTGTACCAACACACACAGTAATACAGTGAGAACACTACAAAATGGACACCATACCACTTTAGAAAAAAAGGCAATATTTATCTAAATCAAACAAGACTAAAATGTCAAAAATCTAACATACACAAGTCAAAGTATGAATTTTCAAAAGAATAAGGGCCAGATGTAGCAAAAATTTGCGAGTTGCAAATGGCCCGAATCGCAATTTGCGACCCTGCAAAATCAGAAATGGGATGCAAAAACCCCATTTCCGAATCGGAAATTGAGACGTGAGCCATTACCGACTCACAAAATTTGCAACCCCATTGTGAGACCCCCAAATAGGTAGTCGCAATTTGCGAGTCGCAAACCATATGAAAAAGCCACTCGCAAATTGCGACTAGTCGCAAAAAGCCCATTTTGCACACCCAAATTAACATTAACTCAGAGCAGGTGGTAACCATAACCAAAGTATAAAAGGAGACCCAGAAGGCATCTGGGTTACTCAAAATGGCTGAAATATATGTGATAGCAAGGAGGAGGAGAGTCCACGACGCACAGCAGAGGAGGAGGAGGAGCCAGAGACAGGAGAGGATATACAGAACCAGGCAGACACTTTTCCAACAAACCGAGGAGGAGATTTATGACAAATACAGACTCAGCAGTGCAGCAATCTTAGAATTAATTGATCTACTCAATCCGCAGCTTCAACGCCAGACTGTGTGCGGCAGCGCCATCCCCACACATGTGCAAATGCTATGCTCACTGCACCTCTTGGCCTCGGGTAGCTATCAGGGGGTCATTGCAGTGGCAGGTGGGGTATCCCAAAGTGCCCTCTCAAGATTCTTCAGATCATTCCTAGATGCCATACTCACACACATGTCCAGATACATATACCTACCCAGGAATGAGGCAGAAATTAACAACACCAAGTTGGAATTCTACAGAATTGCCAACTTCCCACATGTAATAGGGTGTGTAGATGGGACACATATACAAATATGCCCTCCTGCAAATCTCGAATATCTGTTCCGCAATAGGAAGTGTACACACTCACTGAACATCCAGGTGGTATGTGACGCCCATTATGTCATCACTGACATGGTAGCCAAATTTCCAGGCAGTACACATGACTCTTACATTTTCAGGCACAGTGGGATACACCAACGCCTAGAACGTGGGGAGTTTGGAGACGGATATCTCTTAGGTATTGCTGAAGACACCATGAAGCCATACACACAGGTCACTGTAGAAACCATCCATGCCCTGCTAACATTGTTAATTTCTGCCACACAGGTGACAGTGGATATGCGCTACGACCATGGATACTTACCCCGTACCTAACACCCAGCAATGAGAATGAGAGGCGATATAACAGTGCACAGAGGCGGACCAGAAATGTCATAGAGAAGACCTTTGGACTGCTATAGGCAAGATTCTGATGCCTCCACAGAAGTGGAGGTGCACTCCAGTATGCCCCAATAACAGCTTTCAAGATAGTCGGCGCATGCGCTATACTGCACAACATTGCCACCAGATGTGGGCTAAATCTCACCCCTGAAGACCCAGATTCGGAGGATGACGAGCAAGAGCTACCACATCGATAGCCTGGGGATAGAAGCATTGAAAATCAAGGCAGACAAAGACAGGACCACATTGCAAACCAATACTTTGGAAGGTACAAGGCAACTGTCACCATGCACACTTATGTCACACACAAAGAGCCCAGTTGTGAAGTGGATCAAACAATACTTTTTAATAAGTGAACCAATAACTAAAGAACTGAACTGTTGTTAAGGGGCTGCACATGTCCACCCTCAATGAGGACACATTAACTCCATGTGCCTCATGTGTCCTGCAGTGTGTTGTTTGGGCCTCACACCTCCTCCTGGTACACCCAGCATGGCTTGTGCTAGGTGGGTCAGCAGACCCCTGATGTGCACTACCACTCCGCAAGACACGTGTGTCTGTGGCAGATGCGCTGCTGATGGTGGACCCCTCCTCACTGTCCTGAGGTGTCTCTGCTGTGCCCCTAACCACCTGTCTGGCCTCCAGAATGTCCAAAGCGTGGCTAATGCAGCCCAGTCCCAGAGCCACATCCCCTGCAAAGTGGCCCAAGTCCACCTGCAAGCTCACAGTACGTCGTGACAGCCCTGTGGTGTTCACTGCTAGACAGACAATGGATGCAGCCATGCGGTCCAATCTCTGTACCAGTTGGCGCTCACGGCGCCTTGCACTCTGTCTCTCTGATACCAGTTCCGTCACCAGTTGCCGTATGGATAGTGCTAGGTCACTGACATTGTCATTCAAACGTGTGAACTGTGTGTTCACTTCTGCCAGGCCATGTGTAAAATTGTGCTCCATCCTCTGCATTGCCCCAGAAATCATTCTCAACTGCCTTGTTTGCAGGCGCTGGCCAGATATGAGGGATGCCTCTGCTGCAGACATGGATGCGTCACCTATATCCTCCTGGGACACTGCGTGGACATGGAGTCTGCGTCTGCGACGCAGTGGTGCTTCTTGGTCTTGCTGTCTCACACTGTGGCTGGGACCAGGTGCTGTGTCTCTTTCCTCCATGTTCACTTCTTCAGCTGGAGGGAACTGTGGTGGTGTGGTGCTGGGCACTGTAGTGGCTGCTGCAGCCTCCTGCCCTGCCTGTGGCCTGCTGTCTTCACCCTGGACGGTGTGGCTGGTGGGGGTGTCTTGTGGGAGACCTGTGGGACATAGGGAACACACTGTCAGTATCTCACATCTGTTTTATGCCTCCTAATAAACATTTGCCTATATGCTGCCTACTGTACTACATTGCACATAATGCATCATTCTGGTAGTTGCTACTGTGGAATGGAGCTAGTCTGGTTGTGCATGCTGCTGTGTAATGGGTGGGTGCGGGTATTGGATTTATAGGTGTACATGCATGTTTCATGGTACTCACTTTTTGATGTCCCTTGTGCTGACGTGTCCAGTACTCCCATTCCTGACACTGCCTCAGGCTCCAGGGTCTGTTCAACCAGTTCCTCCATGGCTGTGGGTGGTGGGATGGTGGATGGGCCTCCTCCTGTGCCCCTCATCTCCCTGAGGCGCTCTGCCACCCTCTCCTTTGTCCTGGAGCGCAGGTCATACCACCGTTTTTTAATTTCCTCTATGCTTCTGTGGCTCACCCCTATGGCATTTACCCTCTCCTGGATGTCTTGCGAGATTCTCCTCTTTTCAGTGTCTGGGACACTCAGGGCAGCCTTTCCAAACAGCTGGTCATGGTGCTGGCAGCATTCCTCTGTCAGCACCTCATGTTCCTTTTCAGAGAATTTCAATTTTCTCTTCCTGCCTGCACTGCCTGAGTCTTCCATTGTTGCAGCTGTTCCTCCAGGTAGTTGCTCTGCAGTTTGAAAAGGGTGTGGTCCTCCCTCCTCCCAGGTGTATTTAATGACTTCCTGGCTCTGATGTCATCAACAAGAGCCAGGAAGTGTTTTTCCAACTGTTTTCCTGCACCTGCATGCAATTTGCGGCACAGTCGCAATTTGCGATACCCAACTCGCAATTTGCGAGTTCATTTTTACAGAGGTCGCAAAAAGCTACCTCACTAACAGCGGACTCGCAATCTGCGGTGTGACATTATTTGCGAGTCGCAAATTGATGTCCCTTTTTTTTGTTGGATCCCATTTTGCGAGTCGGAAATTGCGAGTCGGAAATTGCGAGTCGCAATGACTCGCAATTTCCGACTCGCAAATTTTTTGCTTCCTACATCTGGCCCTAAGAGTCTTACTCCATAGAAAACAAAGTATCTGGTTTGCGTAAAAAATAAAGCTGCACGGACGAGCGTGCATCAGAAAAGTCAGCAATGCATCAATTCCTTACTCTCAAGTGAGGCCGTGCATTGTTTTCTACTCCGGTCGGGTCAGCAGTGCGTTGATTTCCAGACAAGGCACCTCGGATCCGTGCAAGTACACAATGACTTTGCCGCCCAGGGCTAATGCATTAGAAATTCGGTCACACGGTGTTCGAAAATGTGCTGCGTGGGTTTGCGTCATTATCAGCAGCCGCAAGTGGGTGTTGCGTCATTTTTCCAGCAGCGATGTGTCGATCTCCCAACCGTGATGCGGAGGGAAGCATTGATTTCAGCCGTGAAGCGGGTGGGGTGTCGTTTATCAGCCACGTTGCAGAAGGTGCGTTGAAAATTTCCCCTCACGGCACTCTGTGCATGGATTTCAGCTCTTTTTCTGCCAACTTCACCTCTCAAGGGCCCAGGGCCTGGATAGGGCACCACTTGGCAGGGCAGGAGTTTCAGCAGAGAGTACAGGTGCTGACAGAGAGATTCTTTGATGACCCTTAAACTTCAAAACAGGAGGCAAGCTCAGTTCAAGCCCTTAGAGATTCTTCTTCAAGCAAGAATGCACAAAAAAGTCCAGTCTTTGTCCCCTTTCACAGGCAGAAGCAGCAACTGCAGGATAGCCCAACAAAGCACAACACACAGGGGCAGAATTTCTCCTCAGCTCTTCAGCTCTTCCCCTTGACAGGGGTTCCTCTTGGTTCCAGAAGTGATCTTAAAGTCTGGGTTTTGGGTCCACCACTTATACCCCTTTCTGCCTATAAAGAAGACAAACTTCAAAGGAAAGTCTCTGTTGTTCACAAGATCCTGCCTTACCCAGGCCAGGCCCCAGACACACACCCGGGGTTGGAGACTGCATTGTGTGAGGGCAGGTACAGCCCATTCAGGTGTAAGTGACCACTCCTCCCTCCACTCTAGCTCAGATGGCTCATCAGGATATGCAGGCTACACCCCAGCTCCATTTGCATCTCTTCTAGAGGAGATTCACAAACAGCCCAACTGTCAGTCTGACCCAGACAGGGAATCACCAAACAGGCAGAGTCACAGAATGGTTTAAGCAAGAAAATGCCCACTTTCTAAAAGTGGCATTTTCAAACTAACAATCTAAAAACCAACTTCACTAACACATGTATTTTTAAATTGGGAGTTCAGAGACCCCAAACTCCAATTTCTATCTGCTCTGAAAGAGAATATATACTTTAAAAATATTTAAAGGCAGCCCCCATGTTAACCTATAAGAGAGATAGGCCTTGCAACAGTGAAAACTGAATTTGACGGTATTACACTGTTAGGACGTGTAAAACACATCAGTACATGTCCCACCTTTAAAATACACTGCATACTGCCCATGGGGCTACCTAGGGCCTACCTTAGGGCTCCTTACATGTATAAAAAGGGAAGGTTTAGGACTGGCAAGTGGGTACACTTACCAAGTCGAATTGACAGTTTAAAACTGCACACATGGACACTGCAGTGACAGGCCTGAGACTTGTTTTCAGTGCTACTCATGTGGGTGGCACAATCAGTGCTGCAGGCCCACCAGTAGCATTTGGTCTACAGGCCCTGGGCACACCTAGTGCCCTGTCCTTGGGACTTACTAATTAATCAAATATGCCTATCATGGAGAAACCAATCACCAGAACAATTTAGACAGAGAGCAGAGGCACTTTAGCACTAGTTAGCAGTGGTAAAGTGCCTAGAGTCCTAAAGCCAGCAAAAACAGGTCAGAAAAAATAGGCGGAAGAAGGCAAAAGGTTTTGGGATAATCCTGCAAAAAGTACCAGGTCCAACATATATGTTGCACCCTGCCTCTGGGTTGTCCACACCCTACCTTAGGGGTGACTTGCATGTATAAAAAGGGTAGGATGGGAGGTGACAAAAAGGTTATTTTGCTAGGTTGACATGACTGTGTAAAACTGCACACATAGGCTCTGCAATGGCCGGCCTGAGACATGGTTAAAGGGCTACTTAAGTGGATGGCAACATCAATGCTGGAGGCCCACAAGTAAAATTTAATTTACAGGCCCTGAGCACATGTAGTGCACTTTACTAGGGACTTATAAGTAAATTAAATATGTCAATTGGGGATAGGCCAATATTACCATGGTTAGGGTAGAGAAAGCACAAGCACTTTAGCACTGGTTAGCAGTGGGAAAGTTCACAGAGTCCTCATATCAGCAAAAACAGAAAATGGAGGAGGTAGACTAAAACATTGGGAAAGACTACCCTAAGGTTTTCAGGTCTAACAATGGCTGTGTGTGGTAGGGTGTGTGGGGAGAGAATGGCCTCTCTTCTGAGACCTCTCTCTCAGGTGATGGGTGTGCACAGTAGGGTGTGTGAATCGATTTGCCTTTCATTTCAGAATGCTGTCTCACATGACAGGTGTCCACAGTAGTGTGTAAAGAATGACATGCCTGCCCTTTCACACCTCTCTCTCAGATGACAGGTGTGTGTATTAGTGTGTGGTGCGGGACTGGCCTCTCCTTTCACACCTCTCTTTCAGATGACAGGTGTACTTGGTAGGGTGTGTGGAGAGAGACTGGCCTTTCCGCTGAGACCTCTCTTTCATATGTGTGGAGAATGACAGGCCGGTCCTTTCTCACCTCTAGCTCAGATAACAGCTGTGTGTAGTAGTGAGTGGGAGGGACTGACCTCCCCTAACAGACCTCTCTCTCAGATGACAGCTGTGCATAGTAGGCTGTGGATAGGGACTGGCTTCGTCTTTCAGACCACTTTCCCAGATGACAGATGTGCATAGTAGGGTGTGTGAATGGACTGCCTCGCCTTTCGAATCCCTCCCCAGATGACAGGTGTGCGAAGAAGGTTGTGTGGATGGATTGACTCTCCTTTCAGACCTCTCTCTCAGATGACAGGTGTGCATAGTAGTGTATGCGGAGGGACTGCCCTCTACTGTCATACCTCTCTCTTAGACGACATCTGTGCATAGTACAGTGTGTGGATGGACTAGCCTCTTCTATCAGATCTCTCAGATGATGGGTGTGCATAGTAGTTTGTGGAGAATGACAGGCCTGTCCTTTCACACCTCTCTCTCAGATGACTGGTGCACATAGATGGTGTGTGGAGAGAGATTGGCCTCTCCGCTGAGACCTCTCTCTTGGATGATGGGTGTGCAAAGTATGCTTTGTCCATATACTGTCTTCCCCACTAGCACCTCTCTCTGATAATGGGTGTGCATAGTAGGGTGTGGGAAGAGACTGGACTCTACTCACAACTCTTACCAACCCGTGGGGCATAATTAGTAGACTGATAAACACCAACTTCTGTAAGAGTCTTTCCTATTGTACCAAGTGTGTATACAACAGTGTATTCAAAGATGTCCAACTCCTTTCTATTTTTCATGATCCTGAGAGATCGTAACTTTTTTAAAATAAACCATCTACTCATCACAGTACTTATCGCTTACACACTTCCTCTCAAACAAGGGCCACAATATGCATTACTACTAATAGAGTGTATTGAGAACTAATCTACTCCTCATTACTATTTACCATCCTGTGAGATCATAAAAATTTGTTAAAAGCAATATACATTGATTATCGTCACAGTAGTTATGCCTTAGACACCTCCTCTCTAAATCTAGGGGGACAGCATTCATTTCTACTGCCCCCTTATATATCTTTTTTACTTCATTTCCACAACACCTCCAATTTTTCTCAGTAAACAATACTGGCAGCCATTTATTTTCTAACATTCCAACAGCCAGCCAATCAGAGTGTTTGCAGGACTCATTGGAGCCACTCACTCCTGTGAGACCATGAAGGCTCACAGGTAAAACGGGCCTCTCGACCAGTCACAGGGCTCCATTTTTGATTTTGCGCTCTCACGAGCCCAACTACCAAAATATATAATTATTTTGTAACCTTAATTTCTCATATCTAATAAACAGATTTATATCAAATCAAAAAAAGCATAACCTGTGGACCAAAATCTAGCTTCCTGACAAATTTGGTGTAATTCTGTTCAGCAGTTTCTGCGGTAGTCCTGTCTAAAGAAGTCTATGGAAAATGTATCAGGATTTTACATTTTGAGACCCCCTTTTTCTCAGCCCTTGCTTGCCAGATCCTCCTGAAACTTTCCAGGAAGGAGCTGTCGCGTAGGCTCTTATTATCCTAATAAGACTGCTGGATTTGGGTGAGTAATGGAGTTGGACCCCTAACAAAGCTGTGGCGTCCCTGAATGCCCTAGTGGCAAAAGCAGGGCCCTGGTCTGAGTGGAGAGCTGCAACTGCATATGTGACGATAAAGACTTGCAAATCTTTAATAACAGTCCGAGCGTCAGCCGAGCGTTGTGGCCACACCCATAGAAATCTGGAGAAAGAGTTGACAGCGACTAAGATGTATTTGTCTGCACTGTCCGGTGTTAGGGGCCCACAATGGTCCAAGAACACACATTGTAATGTTTTTTTGGAAATTAGGAGGGGTGTCTGCGGTGGGCGTTTGATGGTGGAACACTTAATTTGTTGGCAGATGTAGCAACAAAGGACATACTGCTTGGTCTGTTTGTGTAGACCTGACCACCAATAACGTGCTTGCAATAATGATATTGTAGCCGCCACACAAGCATGGGCAGATTCAACCCCTCATGCGCTGCTTTAATCAACTCTGGTCTTATGTCTTTATTGGGAATTACTCAAACTCCCCTGCCTGGTATTTTTATTTCAGCGTCAAGGAAGCCTCCCATCCGGTAGGAATATTTAGCAGGAAATGCTTTTGGATAGGGTGTGCCTTCAGCCGTGGCTTTCACTGCAGCCCATACATCATCGTCCGGGTTTGTTCCAGAACGAGTTACTGCAGCAACAGAAAACATAGCCACTGCTGATTTGGCTCCTTCATCAGCCAGTGTATTTCCAGAAACATGTATTCCAACGCACTGGTGTCCAAGTGTATGTACAACATGGACATTTGGTAGCGTTTCCTTCAGATCTGCTACTTTCCCCCACAGAACTCTGTGTTTCATGGTGTTGCCTTTAGAATCTCTGAACCCATTCTGGCACCAGTAATGCGGGTATTCATTGAAGGACTGGACACAGTAACACAAATCTCAAACAATCAGTGTTAGCTGCGCAGGATCTGTATGTTCCAGTGCCATCACAAGAGTCTTTTGCTCCACTAGTTGTGCTATGCCATCCCCTAGGGTTTGCGTGTATGTATGTTGGGGACAAAATGTATTATCCTCCATGTAGCCACTTACGACTGCGCAAGCTGCGGAGTATTGATGCTTTGTGCCTATGGCAGGTTGTGCTGAGCCATCGGTGTACATGACTCTTTGATACTGATCAATAGGCAATTGATTTGCCGGAACTGGGTATTCTAGTTCATATTGCAAAAATTCCTGAGTATGTAATTTTGGGTCAAAAATATAGTAAACATCAGTGGCTGTCAAAGACGTTGCCCATTGAATCCAATGTGGATGTAATGCTTTAGCGTTTGGGATGCTGGCTTTAGTAACAGCCTCAAGGGCAGGAATTGGAGATACGACAATTGGAGATGCGTTTCCCCTGGGCTAATGGTCTTTCTTTAAGGATAGACCTCTGAACAGCATTGAGAATTTTCTCAGTGGGAGCGAAGCGTTGTTCTGCTGCTGAATACAAATGTGATTTGTATGTAATCAGGACTGTCTCACCCTCATTGACAGTTACATAGGTGAAACCAATGGCACCAGCAATTACTCTGATGACCAGAGGTTTTTTGTTGTCCCTTGTGTGTAAGTGTTGTACTGCAAGCATGTCTGTTTGCAAGGCTCTGAGAATGCGTGTGTGTTAGACTGACCAGCATTTACTGAAAAAGTCAGGACGTATTAAGTCATATAAAGGTTTAATGCATGATGCATAATCTGGAATGTTAGTTCTGCCAAAATTTAGGAAACCCAATAGGGATTGGAGTTTTTTAATTGTATTTGGACGTTGTAACTGCGTGCATTTTTCCAAGAATTGTGGTGCTAGTCTCTTTTCTTCACTTGATAGGTCATATCCCAAAAACAGGACACTAAGGAAGGCTATATTTGTTTTTTAAAGTAGAATTTGTAGCTGAATTCGGCAAATCCTACAACAATGCGGGCTACCCGTCTTAGATGTTGCAGTAATTTACCATCCAAGAGATAGATATCATCTACATAGAACACTGCTTCAGGGTCAATGTAGTGCAACATTGAAGTCACACAAGCCACGAACAGTCCTTGACTGGTCTTGTACCCCTGGGGTAAACAACAGAATTTTTATTGGGAGCCTAGTGCGCTGAAACTTGTTAAGTCTCTACTCTCAGGCGCTGTATTTTGGCAGAAGAAGCCATTGGAGATATCCAGCGTTGTTTTGTATTTTTTACGCACTATGTTGTGCATGAGTCCTGTGCTATGTGAGTTTTGTATAGCGTATGTGCGTGTTTGACTGTTTAAATGTTTGTAATCTAAGACTATTCTGTATGAATTGTCTGGTTTAGCTACTGGGAATAAGGGATTATTCATTGGTGAGACACAGGGTTCAATTATGCCCTGGTACTCCAGTTGTGTGAGGATTTTCCTCACGGATGCTTTTGCATCATGTTTTATTGGATACTGTGGTTGAGGTTGGGGATGATTTTTAATAGGAATTACATGATCGTGGGAATCTTTATCCCACCCTACGTAGTTGCAGTATAATGTGGGTGCCTGAGCCATTGCCCAATCGATGGCGTAGGATTCTGCAAGCTCATTGGGAACAAGGGGAGAGAAAGAAGGTTTGATAACATCTTCCCATTTGGGCAGGTACGGACATATTCAGGTGGCCAATCCCTTTCGGCCAGTAGAATATCATATATGTTTATGACGCGGTCCCAAAAGATTGCGCTAATTGTGCGTTCAATGTCTCCGTCTAACTGTAATGTTACTTTGTACAACCTATCAGGCATGGAGACACGCATGTCAGCAGTTTCAACTTGTAAGACGTCATCAGTTGCTTTCACCTCCAGATGCTCTTGAAGACTCCAGAGAACTCTTGTGACCTCTGCCGCACTGTCTAATAGCGCTAATGCCCACTTCTTGTTCTTCAATAGAGCCCTCTTCTTGATTGGCATGACAAACTGCAACTGCTGCCACTTTTTTCTTTTTAAATTGGGTTTTTGTTGTGGAAGTTTCTCTTCTTTTTTAACAGAAACTTCTGTAGAGCGTTGTGATTCCTGTCTTGGTTTCACATACTCAGTTCTTCGCTCTGACCGCCCACCTCTCTCATTGCGTTTTTCAGGTGAGTCCTGAAAGGAACGAGATTGGCGTGTATCAGTATATTGATATCTGTCAGGTATTTTTATATTATCTCTATTTTTGAAATTATATCTATTCTGTGGGGTCTCCGTATGCAGAGATTCTCCCGTTTCATTTTTTAGGTGTTTGTTGTTTTTTATCCCAGCGTTTTTTAGTACCCTCAGGAGCTTGCTTGGTAGAATCTTTATTAGATTGACCCTGAAATTGTGGTTTTGTAGGTCTGGCCCCCAGACTATCTCGACCATTACTAGAGTAGGTCTCTGCGATAATCTTTGGCAGCTCACGTTCTTGATCCTGTGGAGGAACATCCCAGAGCCGCATGCGCACTGCTAGTGCAACTGCTTCCCCTTTAAGGTTACTTAATCTAATTGAGGATACTGTGGAAAAATTGCCCATTAATTGCATCTCCAAGTCCAGGGCCAGGGCAGCCCTGTATTCATCTTGAATTTGTTTCAGCACTTACGGTATTTTGGCATGTGTCAGTGCACCATGTGCGGTAGTATAGAGCGTGCAAATGCCATGCCCCAAGTATTGCAGTTATCTACTGTGGGAACTATCCCAAATGGCAAGCACATAGTTAATATTCTATGCTTATCATGAGATCCCATATGGGAAAATACTGCTTCCAGTGCATTTATTTTTTGAGCTAACCAATTTGGAATCTCTTCTCGTTTGGCGGGTACTTTACCCATGTTCATATGTACAGGCGCAGGATTGATGCCTGGCATTACTGCATGTGGTTGCGCCGGAGCAGCACGTGCTGGGTTTGTATTTAATGTTTGCATTACAAACTGTACTAATTGTCTGTATATTGCCTTAAGGTCAGCATATAAGCGACGGACTTTAGCTACCGTTAAGTTTGCTGCAGCAGGGTGAGGTGTATATGTGGCCAATAAAGGCCAGGTTGGACCATCATTGCTTAGAGGACCTAACCTAACATGTAGAATTGCATGGGGTAGGGCGCCATCAAGATAATTTGTATGTTCTTGATAAGATGGAGATATTTCTAGATAAGCATATGCTCTGTATTGTTCAGGTGTGTTTGCAGGTGTATAGTGATGAAATGTATTTGTGTTCCCATCAGCTGCTGGAAATGTGACCCAAGAATAAACAATTTCTGTGACTGGACCCCCCTAGGCCGTTAGGCCATGTACCAATAAGTGTGCAGTAAGGGGTGGTCACATATTGACTGCAATTGCTACCTGTTGCGGGTTTGCTATGATGAATGGCCAATTTTTGTTCAGAGATAAGCACACCAAATGGGGATTTTCCTTGTAAGGGATCAAGCTTGAACAACCTACAGCGATAGTTAGGTACTCCCTACTTAGCTGAAGAGGAAAATCCTCAATACCACGGATGTCTCCGTATATAGTACTGAGATGTCTTTGTATGTAGTGAGACAGAGATAATTAGGAGGACCCAAAAATTAGAGCCTGACCAAACGTTTACGGCACCATGTCAAGTAGGCTCTCATTATGCTAATGAGTACTGGATTTGGGCGGCAAAATCACTTGCACTGTGGGAGACTGAGTCTGAACCCACTACAGGTGACACCTGTCAGCCTAATCCGGGTTTTGCTCTGGCTACCTAGCAGTGCTTCATCTCCACCCAAGAGCAGGGATGATTGGGCAGCCGAGCGCATGACACAATTGACGCCTCAGGGAAATCGTGGTCACTCAGATCGCATCTGTTTCCCTCAGTTACATTAATCTCACATATACAAGGGCGATCAGAGGCAGAATAGAATTCAATAAGATTTTTTTGAAATAACTGCATCTTAGATAATAAAGCATGTACTGCAACAACTGGGATGATGAAGCATGACAGGATTAAAATTGTGACAAGGAGAGTAAAGCATAAAAATAACGCTGACATATTGTCACCAGAGTCGTTAAAATGGTTCCCACCTAGGCTATGTTAGAGCACAGCATGTTAAGCACTAATTCTGTCCTTCAGGTTCCCCTGGGAAGACATCATCCCTCATACCTAAGCAAGAGGCCTGTAGTTTACATAGGCAGCTGTAGCGAAGCACTCAGCAATCAGCAAACAGTCGTGGTCATCTGGCTGGAATCTCCCTCTAATGTACATGGGTCAAAGTAGTGTTTTTATAATCAAACAGCTGATGTTCCAAGAAAGGATCCCTACATAAGAGTGTGTATGTTCCTATGAACACTAGAGACAAAGCGTTACCACGTTTGCCGGCAACCTATCTTACTGCAGCCTTGAGAAAAGCACAGAGTGAAAGATATGTCTTGTTTAAGAATTCAGTGCTGGCCTAGGCAAAAAACAGCTAGATAGAGAAAATAAAACAAGACCACAAATGTGGCTATTGTTAAAATAATAGAACAAAGCTGAATAAAATATGTCTAGGTTAAAGTGCACAGCGGCAGGCCTAGTTTGCTGAAATAACGTGTATGAAGCTATAACTAAAATGGCTACACGACAGACCTGGGGTAGATTTACTTTTTTTCAGCAAGTTTAGTAAAGATTTGTCAAACCGGGCCAAAGTTATTAGCAAAATTAGTAAACCAAAAATGCTCAGTCTATGGAAAAGCTGACCTAACTATAACGATTGCCACAAGGTGTTTTATATATATGAACAAAACGTGCATCAAAAGTACTGGGAGTCTTTGTGAAAACACTTGTGTATAAATACATATATACCTCTATCTATCTATCTATCTATCTATCTATCTATCTATCTATCTATCTATCTATCTCTATCTCTCTCTCTCTCTCTATATATATATATATATATATATTTGTATTTATATGTATAAACATAAAATACAAATATATATATATATATATATATATATATATATATATATATATATATATATATATATTTGTATTTATATACAAGTGTTTTCACAAAGACACCCAGTACTCTTGATAGGGGTTTTGTTCATATCAGTATGATTAAACATTTTTGCATTCCCCCATTTGAGAGTGCATGGTGTCTTCTTTGGATACCCAGTGGCATATCAAAGGCCCCCCGAACTCCAGGGGGTCCCCTCAGAAACAATACCCAGGCCTGAGAGCTCTTAGATAAGTCCAGAGGAGGGCCCCCATGTACTTCGCGGGGGCCCTCAAGTTTAATTGCACCACTGTGGGGACCTTCAACAAGTTGTTTAGTGATAGATACAAATATATTCTTTGTAGGTAGCCCCAGCACTTTTATCTGTGGCCCTATGTGTGCTCCCCTTAAATCTGACTGATAGAAACACCACTGAGAGCAACTAACATCCCTGGACTAACAGTGCCAAAGGCTTATTATTTTGCTTTGAATACCTGTGAGAAATATGTGTGTGTAATTTATATTTTTTCAGCTACTGCCAAAAGAGTCCATATTTACATATCGGGAAGGCTGCCTCAAAATTTTGACCCTTTGGGGCAAATAACTTTTGTTTCGCCAACATTTTGTCTTCTGCTTTTCTTGCCACCATTTTATCTGCACCTATGGGAGCCCTTAGGCCCAGATTTATACTATGTTTGTGCCGAATTTGCTTCATTTTTTTTACCCAAATTCGGCACAAACCTAGTGCCATATTTATACCTTGGCGTTAGACATGTCTAGCGTCAAAGTTTTGGAGTTAAAGTCATTTTTTGCTCATGGGAAACTACCTTGCGTCAATGAGATGTAAGGTAGGCATTCCCGTGCAAAAAAATGACGATATGGCCTTAGCGCCATATTTATTCCCCCATGCTAAAATCCGGCACGGGAGGAAGGGGGCCTTAAATAATGTTGTTAAGCTTGCTTAGCGTCATTACTGAATGCTTGGGTCAGGAAAAGCGTTAGAGGACCTGTGGGCCTAATTCAATGGCCAGAGACCATGGAATGGGCCCACAGGTGCCCTTCCCTAGCCCCAGGGACACCCCCACCCACACCAGAGGGATGCCAGAGGACAGTGGGACCCCATCCCAGTTAAGTAAGGTTAGTACAGGTGAGCATTTTAACTTTTATTTTAAAGTGCTATGGGGGGGCCTAACTTGGGCCCCCTACATGGCACTGGGTCCAGTGGCCATGCCCAGGGGACATGTGTCCTCTGGGCATGGCCATTGGGGTGGTGGGCATGACTCCTGTCTCTATTAAGGCAGGAGTCATGTCCATGGGGGTTGTGCATCAAAGGATGATGCTAGTCTGGTTAGAGGCATTTTTATGTCTCTAACCAGACTAGTGTCATCTTTTGACGCACAACCTCTTGTTCCCCTACACGTTCCTCACCCGGCTACCGGCTTTTTTTAGGATGCTAGCCAGGCCTTACCGCCGGCTACGGTCATTCATAAATATGACACCCAGCTGGCATCTTGGAATGGGGCTAGCCAATGGTATACTTTTTCACGCAAAAGTATGTTAGCGCAGTTTTGCGTGAAAAAGTATAAATGTGGGCCTTAATATGTTCCATAATAAGAGGTCCTAAGCCACTGCATATGTGACAAAGGCAATGCGTCCAAACAGATCTGTCATCCAAAGAGCTTAAGAAAGCACAACTTTTGCTTGTTCTTTTCGCATGCGGGTAAATTACACAGCACAGGTGAAAACAGTTGAATTGTGACATTGTACAATGTTTACTGCTTAAAACCCTCATTGTGAGCTCTGTCACTTCGTGACTATTAATACAATACTTTTAAATGGGTTCTTGCTCATACTGGGGTTGTGTAAGGATACTGACAGATAAATTAACACAATGGGGTTGTGTAAGGATACTGACAGATAAGTGAACACAATAAACATTCAGCCTGGTTCATATAGAGTAGTTAGTGAGTGGGAGTTGCCTGCCATAAACAACTGATTGTCGAGATAGCTATTAAAATGAACCTTAAATGCATAACATTCTAGATGTTTAAGTCGTTAGTCAGTGAAAGTCCCCTTGTACCTTTATCTGTAGAATCACTGCATTGTTCAGTGTGTGCCATAAAAAGGCATTTCAATTGGGTCTATGTAATGGAAAGTTAACTTTGCTGACCTCAGCTGAACTCTAACACGTACTTCGAGACAAGTGTAGGGCGCAGACAACTATCGCTTTAATTAATGTTGACCACGTCTGCACAGGTAACAATCCTTTGATAGCCTCTAGCTGTACTTTGGCCATTTGCTTCTTGGAGAATTGCGGGTTAAAAGCATCCCACAAAGAAATGCTGATGTATGGATTACCTGTGCAGGAGTGTAGTCATTATGGGCCAGATGTACCAATACGGCCCTTTGCGATTCGGAAATAGTGATTTTTAAGAAATCGCTATTTCCGACTCGCAAAGTGCCATGTATCACATTTGCGAATTGGTAATAGCGATTTCTTAAAAATCGCAAAGGCTATTACCGATTCGCAAATTGCGATGCCGGCCCCATTCACAGCTATGGGCCTGTTGGCCCATAACTGAAAATTTTTTGCATTTCCAAAATTGCGATTTCTGAACCTGAAATCGCGATTTTGGAAATGCAAAACCCCAGGGTGCTGGGGGGCTAAGGCCCCCTCTGCTGCACCCCAAAATTTTTTGGGGGAACATGTGAGGTGCACACATGCCAAAAGGGCATGTGTGCTTTACATGTACAATTTAAAAATGCATTTTAAATGCATTGTTAAATTTTGCACATGGTTACCACCAAGTTCAACTTGGTGGTAAATAACAATTCCTAAATGCCAAAATCGCATTTAGGAATGGCTTCATACATGTGCTAAGAAATCGCAAATAAGGAATCCTTATTTGCGATTTCTTATTTAGAGAGTCGCAATTTGCGACTCTCTAAACAGGGTCGCAATTTTAAGGAATTGCTATTTTAGCAATTCCTTAAAAATGCATTCAGAATGTATTTCATACATTCTGAAATGCCATTTTGCATTCGCAAACGGGCGTTCGCACCGTTTGCGAATGCAAAATGCTTTCATACATCTGGCCCTATGCGTCAGAAACTTGCACCAATGATTTCAAACATTAGGCTACTTAGGGCCAGATGTAGAAAGCATTTGGTACCGACTCGCAAATTGTGAATGCGACTCGCAAATAGGAAGGGGTGTTCCCTTCCTATTTGCGACTCGCATCGCTATGCTAAATTGCTTTGTGACCGCGACTGCGGTCGCAAAGCAATTCACAGTTACCACCAGTGTCACACTGGTGGTAACCCATTCGCAAAAGGGAAGGGGTCCCCATGGGACCCTTCCCCTTTGTGAATGTAGCCAATAAGGGTTTTTCAGAGTAGGCAGTGGTCCAATGGACCACTGCCTACTCTGAAAAACGAAACCAAAAGGTTTCGTTATTTTGTTTATTTTGCAACTCGTTTTCCTTTAAGGAAAACGGGCTGCAAAATAAATACAAAAAACTGCTTCATTTAAAAAGCAGTCACAGACATGGAGGTCTGCTGACTTCAGCAGGCCACCATCCCTGTGAGTGCAGGGACTCGCTATGGGGTCGCAAAATGCGACCCACCCCATTAATATTGATGAGGTGGGTCTTTGCGACCCCATAGCGACTCGCAGTCGGTGTCTGAGACACCGTACTGCATCCGATTTTGCGAATCGGAAATTGCGAGTCGCACCGACTCGCAATTTCCGATTCGCAAAATCGGACTTTGCTACATCTGGCCCTTATTTATTTATTTAGGAGTTTTATAGTGTGCTCTGTCTACAGGGCCAGCTTTAGAGCTGGTGTCACCAGGTGCAACAATCTTTGTTGACGCCCCACCAATACCCTCCTCCTCCACAGATTCCCTCGCTACCACACTCCAAAGGTAAACCTCATCTGTCCATAGCCCCTCTCTCACAAGCATTTATTTTCTTTTATAGCGCTGCTCATCACAATGTAATGGATCACAGCACTTTACATCTAGCATATACACAGACAATAAATCATTCACGTTTATATAAGACAATGCGGACTGAAAGTTGTAGTAGTCACATGTCATCCATAGCGGATGGCATTATGGGGGTGATTCCGAGTTTGGCTGGCGGCGGTAGCTGCCAGTCAAACGGGAACCGCCACTTGCCCGCTCTGCGGTCAAAAGACCGCGGAGGCCATTCTGGCTTTCCCGCTGGGCCGGCGGGCGCCCGCCAAAGGAGCGCCCGCCGGCCCAGAGGGAAAGGCCATGCAACAATGAAGCCGGCTCCGAATGGAGCCGGCGGAGTTGCAGGGGTGCGACGGGTGCAGTTGCACCCGTCGCGATTCTCACTGTCTGCAATGCAGATAGTGAAAATCTTTCTGGGGCCCTGTTAGGGGGCCCCTGCACTGCCCATGCCAGTGGCATGGGCAGTGCAGGGGCCCCCAGGGGCCCCACGACACCCGTTCCCGCCATCCTGGTTCTGGCGGTGAAAACCGCCAGAAACAGGCTGGCGGGAAGGGGGTCGGAATCCCCATGGCGGCACTGCAAGCAGCGCCGCCATGGAGGATTCTCCCAGCCGGGGGTAATCCGGTGGGAAACCGCCGGACCCGGCTGGGCGACCGCGGCTTCACAGCCGCGGTCCGAATACACAAGGAAGCACCGCCAGCCTGTTGGCGGTGCTTCCGTGGTCGTCGACCCTGGCGGTCGATGACCGCCAGGGTCAGAATGACCCCCTATATGTTAATAGTGCTTAATCTGGGAACACACAAACTCAGGAGTTAAATGGTTGTGATTGTCTTTACTAATCAGAATGTATTACTGTGGAAAGGAACCCTTTTTAGCAATCTTAGAATAATGAAGGACTGGAAAAATATAAATTTCTAATCCTATGCCTTGGAGTCTGCATGCAGCTCCTTGATGCCAGTTCAGAGCTCACTATGGGCCAGATGTATGAAAGCATTTTGCATTCGCAAACAGTGCGAATGCCCGTTTGTGAATGCAAAATGCCATTTCAGAATGTATGAAATACATTCTGAATGCAATTTTAAGGAATCGCTAAAATAGCGATTCCTTAAAATTGCGACCCTGTTTAGAGAGTCGCAAATTGCGACTCTCTATATAAGAAATCGCAAATAAGGATTCCTTATTTGCGATGTCTTAGCACATGTATGAAGCCATTCCTAAATGCGATTTTGGCATTTAGGAATCGCTAATGACCACCAAGTTTAACTTGGTGGTAACCATGTGCAAAATTGAAAAATGCATTTAAAATGCATTTTTAAATTGTACATGTAAAGCACACATGCCCTTTTGGCATGTGTGCACCTTACATGTTCCCCCAAAAACTTTTGGGGTGCAGCAGAGGGGGCCTTAGCCCCCCAGCACCCTGGGGTTTTGCATTTCCAAAATTGCGATTTCTGGTTCAGAAATCGCAATTTTGGAAATGCAAAAAATTTGCAGATATGGGCCAACAGGCCCATAGCTGCGAATGGGGCCGGTATTGCAATTTCGAATCCGTAATAGCATTTGCTATTTTTAAGAAATCGCTATTACCAATTTGCAAATGTGATACATGGCACTTTGCGAGTCGGAAATAGTGATTTCTTAAAAATCGCTATTTCCGAATCGCAAAGGGCTGTGATGGTACATCTGGCCCTATATTAGGATTGTAACTGATGTACTGGAAGTAACGAAAGGATATCTGTGACAGTTGCACACTGAGCTAGGTAGATAAAATACATTTCTGCCTGTTATGTCGTGCTTGGCAAGAGGCACATCAATCCTCTGAGCTACTTTATGAAGAATGAAAACTGCAACTAAACCACACAGAGATCTCTCCAAGGAGCACATTAATCACCAGAGTTATCTTTACATTTTTATTACGATCTGAAAACTGCCTAGTACACAAGAAAATCTGAAGCAGATACATTGATCCCCTGAAGCTATTTCAAAACACATTGATCCCATGCTTGGCGCGTGGTGCGGCGCGACATCACAGCACCCTGAAGTCCACACTATGGGGCATATTTATACTTTTTGATGCAAAACTGCCTTAACAGAGTTTTGCATCAAAAAGTTTAGCACAGGCTTGCATCATTCCGGAGCACCAGCCGGGAATCATATTTATGGAATGGTGCAAGCCGGTACAAAGGGTGGGCTAGTGTAAAATAAAAATGACTTTAGCGGGGTGGGGGTGGCGGTATGGGAGAAGGGGGTTTTGCACCAAAAAATGACATTAGGTTGGTTAGAGGCAAAAAAATGCCTCTGACCAGCCTAGAGGCATTTTCTGATGCAAAACCATCCATATCACATGACTCCTGTCTTAGAAAAGACAGGAGTCATACCCACCACCCCAATGGCCAGTAGAGGGGACCAGTGTCCCCTGGGCTTGGCCATTGCACCCTGTACCATGCAGGGGCCCCCAAGTTGGATCCCTGATGGCACTTTCATTAAAAAAATATATATACTTACCTATACTTACCCTACTCACCTGGGATGGGGTCCCCCATCCTCCGGTGTCCCTCTGGTGTGGGTGGGTGTGTTCCTGGGGCTTGATGAGGGCACCTGTGGACCCATTCCTTGGTGTTTAAACATGGAAATGGGTCCACAGGTCCCCTAATGACTGGTCAGACCCAGGCGTTAAATAATTGTGCAAAGCAAGCTTTGCACCATTATTTAGCCCCTCCTCCCACCCGTGTGTCATTTTAGCACGGGGATAAATATGGGACTATGGGGATAGCACCATTTTTTAGATGGGAATGCCTACCTTACACCTCATTGATGCAAGGTAGGTTCACGCATCTAAAGAATGGTGCAAACTCCAATATTTTGACTTTAGACATGTCTAACATCAAAATATAAATAAGGGGTTAGTTTTGGACTGAATTTGCATAAAACAAAATGATGCAACTTGGCGCAAATGGAGTATAATATGCCCCTATATAAGTAAAGCTTTGATTATTCTGTAGATGATATCCGTATAGGAGCATTATCCAGTTTCATAGTGAAGCAAGGGGAGAAAGCGTCTGATTATTTAGCGTAGACCTCTTAGCTGATATTTTGTACGTGCAGTTCCTGAGAGACCGGACGGTCCATTTAGAACCAGAGTTTAAATGGTTAAGACTTTTCCTGAAGTGCATGATGACTTGTTTCTGATTTTAGTGAAGAAAAACCTTGAGCTTACCACTTTCACAATTGTTGCATTCTCTACTGCTAATGATCTTCTTATTGGATGTTACCTATACCAGAGGTCTTCAACCTGGGGGGCGTGATCTCCAGTTGAGCGTGTAGTCATGGGAAGAAGGGCGTGCATTCCCCAGCCTTAATGTTAGCAGAAAAAAGATTCATGAAAAACTGTTCTACTTTTTGTAAAACAACCTTCAGGGGACGGTGATATTGTAAATGTTTCAGCTGAAGTGTCATTCAGGGAGTGTCAGCCAAGCAAACAGATAAACAACTTTCTGCCAGGGTGCCTGCTGCCTGAAAGAAATGCAAATGTGTTCTAAGAGCGAGGGGCATATTTATAAGCCCCTAGCACCACTGGAGCTCCAGTGGCGCTAACCTCTGCTCCATATTTACAGAGAGGTGTAACACCACTTTTTGTGGCAATACACCTCCTTGTAAGTATGGGCCCCTCTGACGCAGTTATCTGCGTCAGAAGGGGGTGCAATGGGTGTTGCTGTGGGCGTGCCACAGCAACACCCATTGCATTTTGATGCTGCCTTAGATTTACAAGATTTCTTAAACCTGAGGCAGCGCCAAAATCTAACGCCACTACCAGGGGTGGTGTTAGCAAGGCACAACGAGGAGGAATACATTTATTCCTCCTCTTTTTTTGCTTTTTCTATGCGCTGCTTCCTGTGCATCCAGTTTGATGCACTCTGCAGCACACATAGAAAGAGCAAAATGCCAGAAATGATTGTAATATGTGCGGAAAGGTGTACCTTCCCGCACATAAACAATTTTTTGAAAATGTCGCTTTGGCACTTCTGTGTGTGCTGCACTCTGCAGCACATGCACAAGTGCCAAAGCGCCATTAGTGACACCTTCCCGCACATAAACAATCATGCCCCTCAACGCATGGCTACGTTGGCAACTAAATTTAGCGCCAGCGCATGGGGCAACACAGGGATGTGTTGTATTCACTTAAATACGGCGCATCCCTGCATTGTGAAAATGATGGAGCGCGGTGCTGCTAATTTTGGTGCAGCACTGCTCTCCGTCAGTTTCCCATAAATATGGGCTTCAGTCTGCAAATGTAAAAGGTAATCTGCAAATGTAAAGGCATGCTTGGGAGCCAGTACTGGCTTTAATTGATCGAATGTTTGTGATAACAAAGGTTTAGGGCCTAATTTATCAAATGTTAGTCCCACATTTGCATCATTTTTTATCGCAAAAGCGGCTCAAACTTACAGAATATGATTATTTATTGTACCTTTACACCGCTTTTGTGTCAAAAAATGACGCAAAGATGGCGCTAACTTTTCATAAGTCAGGCCCTTATTCTTTTTGAGTGTAGTGCAGTTAATAACTAAGCTGTGATGTGAGTGCTTTTAATTGTAATTAAATTTACATAGCGCATACTACCAGGAGTAGGAGTTGAAGGGGTAGGTATTTTAAAAAATTGCAATAGACAGTATGGGTATTGCTAAAATCTATATTTTGGAAGCACTATTTTATTGGAAAACCCTTAATAAATTTTGTAACAGTATATTTCATACTGTGTGTAATTCAACTTTAAAATAATGACGAATATTCACAATACTTTCTGTCACAGGTTGGGACCTTGTAGCACTAAAAATACAAAAGACTTTATTTTCTACTGCACCACCCAAGATGTAATTGTGTGGCACTCTGGTTACACACAGAGCACTGCAGTGCATTAATTAATAGAGGTTTCATAACCACGTAGCTGCCCATTCCTGTGCAGATGATGGGAGGTTGGCAAGAACTGAAGCATTGCACTGCACAAAGCACTGACACCTCAGTGAATACTGTTCACTCGTCACAATATAGCTGGCACTGGTCACGCTGGCCTGGGGGCTCAGCTGCTCTGGCTGCAGCAGTCTGACCAAAGCTGAGATTCACTCTGCCCGGGCGGCAAGCAGCAGTTATGTTTCTTTTTCGGACAGCTGCCTGTGCCTCCAGTTTGGTGCATGCCTCATTGACAGTGTGAAACCACTGACTTCATTTTGGGGTAAATTGAACTCTGTATGTGTTTTTTTTAATGTGAGGGGCACCTCACCTTTAGGTCATGCAGACATGCACTGTCCTACAGTACTGTGCTAGCTGCTACCACAGCGGTTTTCCTGCCCAGACAGTGCCTGCCTCAGCATATGGCTGCACCCCTGCACCTAGGCCAGCTCTCACTCCAAGGCAGCAGCAGAAAAATAAAGCAGTGTGTCGCAGATGCACACATTAATTAAGGCCTATGGTGCATGGGGACAAAGCACAGGATGTTATACCACTGGGTCAGGAAGCACTATCACATGGTTCTCTGTGCTCAAACTCTCAAGGCCATCCATCCTCCTTCCCAAACATGACTGAAGCCAACAAAAGCAGCAAACTAACATAACTAGGAGTAACCCACAAAACTTTGGTTTGCTAAACTCTGGCTTATTATTATTTATCTACCGTAAAAATTATTTGCTGTGGGGATTGGGGACATTTATGGTTGTCGATGATGAGGAGTACCATGTTCTAGGGATTTTTTGTCAGGAGGGGGCACTTACGCCCAAACAATTTTGACAGTGGGGGTCTCAGCATCAAAATGTTTGAAGATCTCTGACCTATATTGAGTCGTTTACTCTTGGCACATCTGCTGAGGAAGATTTAAGCCCATGATCTTCATCATTCTGCATTTGGTTTGGCCCATTCATGCTAATCAAACGAGAGACAATGTTATATTTTTAAACTGAGGCTTTGAACCCAGGAGCTCTATGATATCTTGGTATCTAGAGATCTGGTCATAGTATTTGATCTTATAGTAAAAAAATAGCCCAAGGGGGCGTGGCCGGGCCACGAAAGAAGATGGCCGCCTAAGTCCCGAGCTCTGCACCGCAGCGGTCCCGAGGAGGCGGCGGGGGCCCCGCAGAGGCCGAAAAATCGCCTTACTGCACGTCGAAACCCTCCCACAACCTCGAGCTTCCGACCCGAACCTCAACAACCGGCCGCCGAGATCTTACCGGCCGGCAGCGCGCCTCGGAGGGAAAAGGGGAAAAATGGCCTACAGAGAGGGCAGAGCTGCATCACCTCGACCAGAAAACCGGCTCTCTTAAGGACGGAGGAACCCAGTCCGGAAGACCCTGAGGAGCCCTCCAAAGCCCAGGACCTCTGATCTCGAGTGGGGACACGCTCCGGAGCACCGGGGGATCTAGGGTGCACAATATCGAGGTAGGCCCAACTGCGGGGGAGGAGCCGCGCTCTCGAGCCAAGAGAGGAGCCGACCTCCCTACCTTTACAGCGATTGGAGTCACAGGCACAGCCCTTCGCATCCGATTTCCAAAGGGAGGCGGTGAACATTTATCCTCTATTTGGCCCGGGAGAGAAAGGAAGACAGTGCTGCGGAGCGGCGAGGAGAACGAGGTGAGGAGGAAAGGAGGAGCGAACCAGGACAGTAAACAATAGAAAGGAATAAAGACAAGGAAACAAGAGAAGAAGGGGAGTAAGGGAAAAATAAAAGTAAGGAAGAAGAAAGAGCAAACAGAAAAGGGGAAGAAGAGAGCTAAGAACCAAGTTAAATAAAGAAAGGGAAGAGAGGGGATGGGAGGCGAAAGGGGGGGAAGAGGGAAAGAAAAACAAAAAAGGGGGAGAAGAAAGAAGAAACAAACAAAAAAATCCCTCTCCCCCCCCCCCAACATAATCAGGAACAGAAAAAGGATTAAATATCCTCTTACCGCCTAAACCCTACAATCCCCCCAAAACAAAAAAAAGAGGAGGGGAAAAGAAAGAAAAAAAAAAAAAAAAAAATCAGAACAAGACAAGAGCCGACTGACTGCGTAACGCTGCTTTCGCCAGACTCCGAGGAAAACTCTGGAATCAGCTGGACAACATACGCAGACGGACGAGGCGATGCCCGGCAGCAAAACAAACCAGAAATCCACTGGTAAGTTGGCACGACAATTATTATTCTCTGAAGCTCTTCATCACAGGCGCCTAACATCTATGACAACAGGACCTCACTCACCACCCTCCCCAACGCAATCCACAGCAATGTCTGACAAGGAACAATCCATAACCATGGAAAAAATACTACAGGAGATCACCGCTGTCAGCCGCCGAATAGAGGGAATGGACGCTTCCCTATCTTCACTTACCCTGGAAACCAAATCTATGAGATCAGACATTGCAGGTTTTCAAACCAGAGTGACAGGCTTGGAACACCGCATGGGCTCATTAGAAACGCAGGTGACCACTTATCGAGACAGAGACCACGACCTCCTTTACCTTAGGAGTAAACTCACAGACCTAGAGGATAGGAGTCGAAGAGATAACATTTGCCTACTGGGAATCCCGGAGCATGAAGAAGGCACGGATATGCAGGGCTTCCTGGGCTCCGTTCTCCCCAAACTAACCTCCCTGGACTTTGACCCACCGCTGGAATTCCAAAGAGCACACAGAGTAGGCCCGAAACGTTCTGACACATCCTTAAGACCCAGACCGATAATCGCTTGTCTATTACGCCACAATCATGCCCGACAGATATTACAAACGGCGCGCAAACAGGGCCCTTTCCGGATAGGCAAACATGACATCCGAATAACGGCTGATTACTCCAAGGACACCAACGAACGAAGAAAAGCCTTCCTAGCTCTAAGACCTCGACTTCGCCAACTGGGGATGAAATTCGGCCTCTTCGACCCCGCCAGAATGTGGGTCACCAATAACAGTATATCCAAAGACTTCTATAATCCAGATGAACTGAGCCTTTTCCTTGACTCTTTACAACATCAGCCTATGGATTCTACCAATCCAGACTGTTCACAAGATACCGAGAGAGAAAACGAAGGGGGAGGACTCTTACCCCCGGGCCCAGAGAAAGAAGGCCTGCTCCATCATGACACCGACCTCAATCAAAGGGACAGGGACACAGAGAGACTAGCCAGACTACACGACAACTGGGGTCTGGTTCTCCACGCTGTGGCAACCCACACCCAACTGTCAGAAAGGGACAAATCCAGATCACCTCTAAAACCAACGACTGTACCCCCCTGAGACACCGATCCCTCGTTGGGCGCATGTATAGATGATTACAAGACATTGAAACCTGAACAACGAGAACTCATGGAAGGATGAGTACAAACCCGGGTTTTGTTTGTAGCCATTATTACTTAACAATCGTCAATAACCCTTTTAACACCATTAGATGACCATTATGTTTACATGTCCTACAAGATAACACGGGGCCTTATTCTATAACACTGTTGCATAGACGTCCATTGTATAATGCGAAATGCACAAGCCGGATCTTGCAGACCCCACAGGTGATGCAAACACATACATCGGGACCCTGCTCAGTAGGGACACGTTCCAACACCTAAAGAGAAGCTGCCATTCACCCCCTCGCAGCGCTACTACAATATAGAACATCCAACAACACAACACCACACAATAACAATAAGACTACATGAACAGGCCCGATTCTGCAGACAAGTCGTAAAGCTGACCCCTTTCAGCTGAACCTACCACCTTCCACTTCTCCCTTAAACGGCCGCACAGGGAAACTAATGTAATATAACCTACACGCAATAATACACATCCCGATGATCACCAGAGTACTGGCACAACATGATCACCTGCCACAGGGGACGATAAGATATAATACAACACAACATTACATATTACGGAAATGCACCACTACTTCTTACAGGAACACTATATCTCCATGGAGGCATAACAAATAGGCCGACATTCACACGCACTCCCCAGAATCTATTGGCTCTTACCCTAAACATAACCTTAAAAACATATTTAATAATGTGAAGAGTGATGTGGGGGCTAGGAATGAGTTTAAAAAGGTTACAATTGGGGCATATTTGCTTATAATGTACAAGGAAAGTATTCAACCTTACATTTTGATGTTATCAAGTCCACATCACATCTTTATTTTGAATTGCTTTTGTTTCAATTTGATATACCATGTGCTAACCTTTCCAAAGACGGCTCAATAGCAAAGGAATTAATCCCATGTCCTTGTAATGGGCATTCTGAACAACAAACAAACTTGGGGTTGGGCCTATATAAGGTAGCAACGAGGTACCTGTATTTACCTATACTTACCTATACTTACCCTACGAGGCTGGGTCACACAACAAATTGTATATACAGCAAGGGGGCCTCCCTCTCTAATTTAAAAACATAATAAAATGGTACTTAGTGGTAATTCAGTCATACCATGCAAATAAATTGCCTCATACCATTAAATGAAAACAATTCTATGCCATTTGTTTATATTTGGTAACCATACAGCAGGACAGTGTACCAATGTTATTAAATTGTTTACAGTTTTTTATAACAGTTGTTGGAGAGGAAAGGAAATGTGAAGAAATTAGGCTACATCGGACATCAGTTGAAAACGAGATAAAATCATATGTGGTGAAAGAGCAGTGTAGGCCTAAAATTTGTGCTGATGCCAGAGAGGTGAAGAGTACAATTGAAAAAAGAATGCATCACCAGCAAGCTCTTAGTTAAAGGAAAACCCATGTTTGTGAGCCTCAAGGAATTTATGGTCGTAGCACGTAGGCACATATTCTGTTGTCTCAGTAAATTAAAAACATGATTGAAGAATGGGAGCAGGAGACTAAATCAGTCAAGGGTACACAGAAACTGATAAGAGGTCTTGAGAGCACAGTGATAAAACACACACACACATCCACATGCAGTCAAGAGTAGTGAATAGTTAGAGCCTGATTTATATTTTGGCAGATGGGTTACTTCGTCACAACAGTAACGGAGATCATGTCTGCGGAAATTTTCATCTCATTATTTCCTATGGGATTTATATTTTGGCAGATGGGATACCTGTCACTGTTGTGATGGAGTAACCCATTCGCTAAAATCTAAATCAGGCCCCAAGCTTGTTAAGCATTGTTAAAACTATAACAAAAAAATGTGTAAGAAATAGGTTAAAGGTTTGGGGACACCGGTGATGATTTGTAACAAACATGTACCTGCTAAGTAACGTACTATTTGACCTTTTGCAATAAGCATTGTTTATGTTGCTATACAAATGTCTGCCTGTGAAGAAGCAAATTGAGGCCAGTTGTTTACCTATCTGGAGATAGCTACTCTCCCTGCCGTGACAATAAAAAGCTGTGTTTGCCTTGCTGAGAGAAGTTTTCCCTCTTTTTTCATCTTGCATTTCCCCACAACACAATTCTGAGAAGAAATCAAAAATCATGTACAATAACCACGCATGAGGGGTTCAATAGATGACGCTGGCGGCATCATGTTTGTCAAAGGTCCGGCTCTTCAGCCTGTAACACATTGAAAAAAGTGCTTAATACTAGCATTCCGACTCTTGGTGAAAGATAATCTGCTGACTGTGATGAAGAAAAACTAAAACAAATGGTCCTCTGTGGAATAAGTGAGCAGACCATGCAGCCCAAGTCCTGAGGAGACCTCTAAATGTTTGTGCTCAAAACTCATTGACGATATTGGGGCCAAGAATGATGGACTTCTGATATTCTTAAAATAGCTTTGGCAGGGCAAAGTAATTGATCCACTGGACCCTAACTTACCCATTTGTACATTCATAGTGGAAGATTTAGCTTATGAGTATTTTCTACATGCTTAAAGTAAATAATTTTGACTGGCATCCTAGGATATTGCTGATTGTTTTACTATTACAATTTATATGTTTCACAGCGATTTCTGCATTTACTTGGCGATCACTTGATAAGCGCTGATGTGTATTGGGGAGTACTTTTGGTTATTCACCTTGATCGTGGCACTTGATTTTGTTATTGCTTTAGTGAGTTGTTAAAAATAACTGAAAATGAAGCTATAGCATTGGTACACTGTGCCCTGCTCTAAGGGTATCAAATATAAAAAATAACATAGTAATGGTTTGATGTAATGGTGTCAGACAAGTTCTTTTCATCGTATGGCTTTATTACCCAGTTCATACTCGCTTATGTTTTTAAATTAGTGGCACGGCCCCCCTTGCTGGGTATTCTGAACAAGGCACATTGCACTTTCTTTTTTTTGTAGATATTATATAGTTTTACAGAAGCGTTACCCGAAGCCACTTTCAGGTATAGAGAATCTTCTTTACAATGTAGACCGTCCTTAATATATCACCAGCGGTTGGATTATTTATTCAAATGGCCCGCAGATATTAGCCGTATCCTGCAAGCTTTCAGAATGAGAAATAGGTTTGAACTTTCTGAATTTTCACTTCTTACCAAGAAAGTTGTTCAATTATTATGGCCCTCATTATAATCTTGGTGGTATAAACCGCCGAGATCTGCGCTGGCGGTCAATAGATGACCGCCAACGCGACTACCACCGCCGGCCGTATAATGTTTTCCCCGCTGGACAGAAAAAGTGTTTCCGCCCGCCGGCCCAGCGGGGAAAAGGGCTGTAACATTGACAGCAGCTCCAAATGGAGCCACCGCCAATGTTGGTGTGCGGCAGGTGCAACTGCCCCCGTCACGCAGATCACTGCCTGTAAATCGGGAAGTGACCTGCGCGATGGGGCATTGCACATAGGCCCCCAAATTGCTCAAAGATACCCATTCCACCAGCCTTTCCCTGGAGGTGTGAACCGCTGGGAAAAGGCTGGCGGAATGGGTATCATTATTCGGAGGGCTGCGCTGCTTGCAGCACTGCCCTGTTGGATTGGAATACACCGTCCCCGCCAGCGGCGGTCTATTCCGCCGTGGGGTTTAGGGCAGGTCATTATATGGCGGTCTGGGCCACCATGCCGGATGGCGGTATTTACCGCCACCGCCGGCATGGCGGCCCAGACCGCCAGGATCATAATGAGGGCCTATGTCTTCATATTTGAATGTACATAATGAGACATGATTTTTATGCCTATATTTATTTTGAAAAATGTCACTACCTGCTGATTTTCAATTTTTCTTAGCTGAATCACAGTCCATTCATATAGTTGCCTAGCATAGGATTCTATTCCACCTGAGTTAGGCCATGCCTTTGTTACATATTCCACATCTCTTGTAGAGGTGTTTTAGGATCACCCTTTTTACATCCTGCCTAAAACACTGCTTGAGCCACAGGACAACAAAGAGAAAGCACAGCAGTACAATGGACAAATCTCATTGAGAAATTGTCTGTGCCCAGATCCAAACACCACAGAATCACAAAAATAGCTGCAAAAGAAACACCTTCAATTCTGAAAAAGGGTGAAAAGTAATGTCTCATTTCACCCAAAAATGTGCTTTCCAAACACATGTACATGGTTTTCAATGTTAGTATGGGATAATTGAGAAGTGGCCCTGCGCTCTCACCCACAGGAGTCAGTTTATCGCCTTGACTAAATATTCCACTATTCCACAGAATTGTGGGGAGAAAAAACTCAATACTAGAAACATTTACACAAAAACAAATTAAATACACCACAAATATTAAATTATTAAAAAATAATTATTATATTATTCAATTAATGCAAATTCATCGTATCAAAAAGATAAGACAACTCACTATGTCTATCATCTATCTGATCATGAGAATTGTTTACCATATACCATTTTCAGCAGTGAAAAGCACCAATAATATATTCATTAAATGTACATCATAATTGCACATATAATGTTCATAGCATGTACATCATATATTGATTATAGTTGACAAAACGTATCCATTCACAAGTTGTAGCTGAAGCTGCCATCCATTGCAGTTGCCAACGCGTGTTTCCCAGAATATCCGCTTCTTCAGGGCAAAATCCATTCAAAAACAGACCAACATAACCGTCTCAACTCATAAGGTAAATGCTTTACAATCCGCAACAAAACTCATCAGCTGTAATTGATAACTCATAAAGGGCCCATACTCTTGTTCATCTACTCAGATGCTACATCACAAAGAAACTGTACACATCCATTGCCATGTGTGACATCTTCAACGATCCAGTGAAATTATTCCTTAAAAAAGAAGACTAGCATTGCTGCACAAACCTCCAAAGGGAGTTCAGCCAAAAAATGTACATGTCTCTAGCAATTGAGGAAGTCTGCAAAAACAGATTCTGGTGCAGCACCATTTAGAAGAAGGCGTCTGGGTGGTGGGGGGAATGGAAACAAACAATTCCTGATAAGTGGTGCCTATTTACTGACCACACCCCTTCAGGTATATGCAGTGTAACAAACACATCCAAGCACCTTTGGTGCTGGATTAGTGCAGCACTGGTCGTTTAATTTCAGCCGACAACATTTATTACCACGCATGATCTCCTGGATCCTAATGTTTGCACACCCGCAGAAGTGTTCCTCCCGCCTCAGGTTCAGAAACCGTAAGCACGCTGCTAAGACACCATCGCTAGTCTCACCACTAGAGGTCGACTGAATCTTTGGACTTGGCGAAAAGTGTAGTAGTCAGAATCATTCAATCACAAATCAATGACATAAGCCATAAACAATTCTAAACACCTTAAACAATTTAACATTAAATCAATCTCCAAACTGAAATAATGTTCAGAGCTTCATAACAATCCCAAAGTTAATGTTATATATATGGTGTGCATATATAAATTATAAACATACATAAACACCATTGGCTGGCCAAAACGTTTGAAAAAATGTAACCTACTAAACATCAATACTGTTAGTCACTCCAAAAGAGTAATATAAATTAGCAACAACACCATATGCACATTATTATCCGACTTCACAGCAGATGATGGTGACATCAACAAGTCATCAAAATACAGTTTTAACATTCAATTTCAGAGCTGGGCCATCCTTATTTCTATAACAAATTAGGTCTTGCTTGTGTAGGAACGGGCTAACACATGCGGACAAAACAAAAATAAAAAAGACACAAAAATAATTAAAAAAAATTAGCTAACTAGGGCAACTCACTATATAAATACATTGCTGCAAGTGCCTAAATTAAAAGCAAACACAAAACCACGTTTAATTTTAGCTCTACGCATTGGACAGCAGACAGGATTGCTTCATTGGCAAGATCGGTCACTTTCTTCTTGCGTCAGTTGACACCAGCATCAGGACAGTGCAGAACACGGGCTGCACATAGGACATATCAACAGTTCAGACTTAGTTGGACATATTAGAACTGAACAGCATAACAGTATAGGGAAATTAGGACTAAGATGAGAAAACTCATCTGGGGACTTAAAGAATCAGATGGTGACAGCAGACTTAAGCAAGAATGGACAGACAGACAGAATTCTGAGCAGCATCAAGACAGGGACAAGACTTGGGGCCTGATTACGACCTTGGCGTAGGGGATTACTCCATCCCAAATGTGCTGGATATCCCGTCTGCAGTTTTTCAAGTTCCATAGGATATAATGGAACTTGTAATACGGCAGGTGGGATATCCGTCACTACTGGGACAGAGTAATCCCCTCTGCCAAGGTCGTAATCATGTCCTTGATTTCCAATTTCAAATGTTCTCACTAGTTAGAAGTATTCACAATTCTCTTGATTAGTCCTTCAGGTGGTCCCCCCTCAGACGTCAGATTCGGTGTCCAATGGTTGTTGATGGCAATACTAAGTTTGCAACTACTCTGGATTTTCTCAGCAAAAGTGCATTGTCATTTCAATGATTTCATACAGTTCCGACAAAATATTACATTCTCTAACAACTTGCAGCATCAGGTTCTTCTCTCACAATACACTAAACAAAGTGATACAATTTCATGGGAATCATAAGTTTCCTGTCTTGCATGACAGCTAGACCTAATAATGTAACATTGTTAACAACAACCATGTTTTTTGCCTTCAATATAATATGTTGTAAGTGGACTATTGGTAAGAACAGGCAAGTACCTACTCTTAGCAATCGGCCACAAACCTCCACCTGGTCCAGTCAGGGTCTCAATAAATTATTACCAGCTCAACCCTTGGTAGGTGGGCAATGAGCATTTAGGCTTAACTTAGGAGACAGGTGTGTAAAGCATTTAATATTCACAAAACAGTAATTAAGTAACACACAAAACACAGTAAAAATCCAACACCAATTTATAAAAATAGATTATATTTTTATCTTTGAAATTACACTGAAATGACAAAAACCCAATGAAGGGAACCGGAGATATGAATGTTTGAAGATTAACGGGATTCATTATGACCACGGCGGTCGGCAATAATGTGGCGGTAGTACCGCCAACAGGCTGGCGGTACTTACTGCCACATTATGACATTGGCGGGTTGGCTGAAGCCTACCTGCCAATGTACCACTCCGACTACCATGGCAGTAGCAGCCGCCGGGCTGGAGATAACCATCTCCAGCCCTGCGGCCGCCATTGTGACGCCTGCAGGATTATGACCCCGCCTACCACCATGTTTTTTGTGGCGTTCGTAATGCCACGAAAACCATGGCGGTAGGCCCTATCAATGACATGGAATTCATTCCCTGTCACTGATAGGGGTCCCCCACCCCCTACCTCTCCAAAGACCTGTAGGAAAGTACCATCTTGCCTGGCATGTTACCCCCATATTTCACTGTATGTATGTTGTTTTAGTCCTTGTGTCACTGGGACCCTGCCAGGCAGGGCCCCAGTGCTCATAGTATGTGCCCTGTATGTGTTCCCTGTGTGGTGCCTAACTGTCTCACTGAGGCTCTGCTAACCAGAACCTCAGTGGTTATGCTCTCTCTGCTTTCCAAATTTGTCACTGCAGGCTAGTGACTAAATTTACCAATTCACATTAGCATACTGGTACACCCATATAATTCCCTTGTATATGGTACTGAGGTACCCAGAGTATTGGGGTTCCAGGAAATCCCTATGGACTGCAGCATTTCTTTTGCCACCCATAGGGAGCTCTGACAATTCTTACACAGGCCTGCCATTGCAGCCTGCGTGAAATAACGTCCACGTTATTTCACAGCCATTTACCACTGTACATAAGTAACTTATAAGTCACCTATAGGTCTAACCTTCACCTGGTGATGGTTGGGGTGAGAAGTTACTTAGCGTGTGGGCGCCCTGGCACTAGCCAAGGTGCCCCCACATTGTTCAGGGCAAATTCCCTGGACTTTGTGAGTGCGGGGACACCATTACACTCGTGCACTATACATAGGTCACTACCTATGTATAGCGTCACAATGGTAACTCCGAACATGGCCATGTAACATGTCTAAGATCATGGAATTGTGGGGAAAATGGGGAAAATTCCATGATTCCCCAGGTCTCTAGCACCGAACACGGGTACTGCCAAACTGCCTTTCCGGGGTCTCCACTGCAGCTGCTGCCATCCCCTCAGACAGGTTTCTGCCCTCCTGGGGTCCAGGAAGCCCTGGCCCAGGAAGGCAGAACAAAGGATTTCCTCTGAGAGAGGGTGTTACACCCTCTCCCTTTGGAAATAAGTGTGAAGGGCTGGGGAGGAGTAGCCTCCCCCAGCCTCTGGAAATGCTTTGATGGGCACAGATGGTGCCCATCTCTGCATACGCCAGTCTACACTGGTTCAGGGATCCCCCAGCCCTGCTCTGGCGCGAAACTGGACAAAGGAAAGGGGAGTGACCACTCCCCTGACCAGTACGTCCCAGGGGAGGTGCCCAGAGCTTCTCCAGTGTGTCCCAGACCGCTGCCATCTTGGAAACAGAGGTGTTGGGGGCACACTGGAGTGCTCTGAGTGGCCAGTGCCAGCAGGTGATGTCAGAGGCTCCTTCTGATAGGCTCTTACCTCTCTTGGTAGCCAATCCTCCTATCTTGGTAGCCAAACCTCCTTTTCTGGCTATTTAGGGTCTCTGCTTTGGGGGATTCTTCAGATAACAAATGCAAGAGCTCACCAGAGTTCCTCTGCATCTCCCTCTTCACCTTCTACCAAGGATCGACCGCTGACTGCTCCAGGACGCCTGCAAAACCGCAACAAAGTAGCAAGACAACTACCAGCAACATGGTAGTGCCTAATCCTGCTGGCTTTCTCAACTGTTTCCAGGTGGTGCATGCTCTAGGGGTAGCCTGCCTTCACCCTGCACCAGAAGCTCCGAAGAAATCTCCCGTGGGTCGACGGAATCTTCCCCCTGCTAATGCAGGCACCAAAAGACTGCATCACTGGTCCTCTGTGTCCCCTCTCATCCTGACGAGCGTGGTCCCTGGAACACAGCAACTCTATCCAAGTGACTCCCACAGTCCAGTGACTCTTCAGTCCAAGTTTGGTGGAGGTAAGTCCTTGCCTCCCCACGCTAGACTGCAAAGCTGTGCACCGCGTGATTTGCAGCTGCTCCGGCTCCTGTGCACTCTTCCAGGATTTCCTTCATGCACATCCTAGCCTGGGTCCCCAGCACTCTTTCCTGCAGTGCACAACCCTCTGAGTTGGCCTCCGACGTCATGGGACCCTCTTTTGTAACTTTGCGTGGACTCTGGTTCACTATTCTTCTAAGTGCCTGTTGGGGTACCTCTGCGGGTGCTGCCTGCTTCTGTGAGGGCTCCATCTCCTCCTCCAAAAGGCGACATCCTGGTCCTTCCTGGTCCTCAGCAGCACCCAAAAACCTCTACCGCAACCCTTGCAGCTAGCAAGGCTTGTTTGCAGTATTTCTGTGTGGGAACACCTCTGCAAGCTTCATCGCGACGTGGGACATCTGTCTTCCAAAGGAGAAGTTCCTAGTCCTCTTCGTTCTTGCAGAAATCCAAGCTTCTTCCATCCGGAGGCAGCTTCCTTGCACCTTCATCCGGGGTTTCCTGGTCTCCTGCCCCCCCTTGACACTGTTGCGACTCTTGGACTTGGTCCCCTTGCCTTGCAGGTCCTCAGGTCCAGAAATCCGTTGTCAGTGCACTGCTGGTGTTTGTTGTTCTTGCAGAATCCCCCTATCACGACTATTGTGCTCTTTTGGGGTAGTAGGGGCACTTTACTCCTACTTTTCAGGGTCTTGGGGTGGGGTATCTTGAACACCCTGATTGTTTTCTTACAGTCCCAGCGACCCTCTACAAGCTCCCATAGGTCTGGGGTCCAATTGTGATTCGCATTCCACTTTTGGAGTATATGGTTTGTGTTGCCCCTATACCTATGCTTGCCTATTGCTACCTATTGTAATTCTACACTGTTTGCATTACTTTTCTGACTCTTACTTACCTGATTTTGGTTTGTGTACATATAACTTGTGTATATTACTTACCTTCTTACTGAGGGTACTCACTGAGATACTTGTGGCATATTGTCATAAAAATAAAGTACCTTTATTTTTAGTAACTCTGTGTATTGTGTTTTCTTATGATATTGTGCATATGATATAAGTGGTATAGTAGGAGCTTTGCATGTCTCCTAGTTCAGCTGCTTTGCCATAGCTATCTTCTATCAGCCTAAGCTGCTAGAAACACCTCTATTCTACTAATAAGGGATAACTGGACCTGGCACAAGGTGTAAGTACCTTTGGTACCCACTACAAGCCAGGCCAGCCTCCTACATAGGTGGTACAGCGGTGGGATAAGTACTTGTAACTGCTTTACCACTTTGTCATTTTGTACTTTTCATAAGAGAATCATATACCAAACAGTTCAGTGTATGTGCACTTAAACCAAAAAGTTTGCTTTTCTTCTCTAAAACTTTTTACAAAGTTCTGAAAACTTTCCTAAAACTTCTAAAAGTTTTCTAAAAGTTAGAAAAAGTTTTTTCTCTGTGCATTCAAAAGCTCTACAACTTTTTCTTTCCTCTCACTATCTCTAAACCTTTTGCTATCATGTCTGTGGTAGACTCTGCTCCCAAAACTGTCAATGCTACTTATGACATTTTGAACTACAAGAGCTTAAGGGGTCTCTGCTTAGATAGAGGTTTAGTTATAGGAAAGAACCCTACAAAAGAGTTTCTGTTTAACATGCTTATGGTGGATGACCAGAACCAGTCTGGCCCATCCAATGAGAGGTTAGTAGAAGCTTCCCAGTCTGATTCAGAGGAACCCCTTCAAGAAGCTGGGGAGGGTTCCTTATAAGGGTCTGTCCCCTAGCAGGGCACCAAGTAATGCTGGTAGTAATGGAGGTTCCCATCACAGTAGGGCATCCTTTATTCCTAGAGGCCAGGTTACTAGGGTCCAGACAGATAGGGACAGGTCCCCCTCTGAAGTTTCCAATTTGTCATCTGTGTCAAAGCATTCCCAACCCACCCACCCTGAGGATAACTTGTTAGAAAGGGAACTCAAAAAGTTGAGGGTTGAAGAGACCAGACTGAAGCTTAAACAGCAACAGCTGGCCTTAGATAGGGAATCCCTAAACATTGAGAAGGAAAGACAGAGGATGGGGTTAGGACCCCATGGTGGCAGCAGCATTATTCCTGATAGTAATCCTGTTAGAGAGCATGATTCCAGGAATCTGACAAGATAGACCCCCCTTACAAGGAGGGGGATGGCATCAACAAGTGGTTTGCTGCACTTGAGAGGGCCTGTATGATACACATGGTCCCTCAAAGGCAGAGGGCTGCTATTTTGTGGCTATCTTTCACTGGAAAGGGTAGGGATAGGCTCCTTACTGGTAGAGAAACTGAAGCTAACAATTACACAGTATTGAAGGATGCACTCTTGGATGGATTTGGCTTAACCACTGAAAAATACAGGATTAAGTTCAGGGACACCAGAAATGAGTCCTCTCAAGACTGGACAGATTTTGTGGACTGTTCAGTGAAGGCCTTGGAAGGGTGGTTACATGGCAGTAAGGTATCTGACTATGAAAGCCTGTATAATCTTATTCTGAGAGAGCATATTCTGAACAACTGTGTGTCTGACTAGTTGCACCAATACCTAGTGGACTCGGATCTGACCTCTCCCCAAGAATTGGGAAAGAAGGCAGACAAGTGGGTCAGAACAAGGATGAACAGAAAGGTTTATACAGGGGCTGACAAGGATGGCAAGAAGAAGGATGGTAAGTCTTCTGACAAGCCTGCCAGGGAAGAGCTGAGTGTGGCACAGCAAACCTGTCCCACATTAGAGGGTCTCAGACAGCAAGCTGTCAAACAGCAAAATGGGGATGTCAGTGACAGCCATAGAGTTTACTGGGAGGACAACCTCTTGCACACAGAGGCAAGGGACCCAAAACCTGGAGCAGCCAGGAGATTGGTCATTCCCCTGCAGTACAGAGAGTTCCTCCTAACTCTTGCACATGACATTCCTTTGGCTGGGTGTAGGAAGTTGGCTCTGTATGTGCTATTTCAAAGTAAGGAATAGCATGCACAGAGTCCAAGGGTTCCCCTTAGAGGTAAAATAGTGGTAAAAATAGATAATACTAATGCTCTATTTTGTGGTAGTGTGGTCGAGCAGTAGGCTTATCCAAGGAGTAGTGTTAAGCATTTGTTGTACATACACATAGACAATAAATGAGGTACACACACTCAGAGACAAATCCAGCCAATAGGTTTTTGTATAGAAAAATATCTTTTCTTAGTTTATTTTAAGAACCACAGGTTCAAATTCTACATGTAATAGCTCATTCGAAAGGTATTGCAGGTAAGTACTTTAGGAACTTCAAATCATCAAAATTGCATGTATACTTTTCAAGTTATTGACAAATAGCTGTTTTAAAAGTGGACACTTAGTGCAATTTTTACAGTTCCTGGGGGAGGTAAGTTTTTGTTAGTTTTACCAGGTAAGTAGGACACTTACAGGGTTCAGTTCTTGGTCCAAGGTAGCCCACCGTTGGGGGTTCAGAGCAACCCCAAAGTCACCACACCAGCAGCTCAGGGCCGGTCAGGTGCAGAGTTCCAAGTGGTGCCCAAAACACATAGGCTAGAATGGAGAGAAGGGGGTGCCCCGGTTCCGGTCTGCTTGCAGGTAAGTACCCGCGTCTTCGGAGGGCAGACCAGGGGGGTTTTGTAGGGCACCGGGGGGGACACAAGTCCACACAGAAATTTCACCCTCAGCAGCGCGGGGGCGGCCGGGTGCAGTGTCGAAACAAGCGTCGGGTTTGTAATGGAAGTCAATGGGAGATCTAGGGATCTCTTCAGCGCTGCAGGCAGGCAAGGGGGGGGTTCCTCGGGGAAACCTCCACTTGGGCAAGGGAGAGGGACTCCTGGGGGTCACTCCTCCAGTGAAAGTCCGGTCCTTCAGGTCCTGGGGGCTGCGGGTGCAGGGTCTCTCCCAGGTGTCGGGACTTTAGGTTCAAAGAGTCGCGGTCAGGGGAAGCCTCGGGATTCCCTCTGCAGGCGGCGCTGTGGGGGCTCAGGGGGGACAGGTTTTTGTACTCACAGTCTTAGAGTAGTCCTGGGGTCCCTCCTGAGGTGTTGGATCGCCACCAGCCGAGTCGGGGTCGCCGGGTGCAGTGTTGCAAGTCTCACGCCTTTTGCGGGGAGCTTGCAGGGTTCTTTAAAGCCGCTGGAAACAAAGTTGCAGCTTTTCTTGGAGCAGGTCCGCTGTCCTCGGGAGTTTCTTGTCTTTTCGAAGCAGGGGCAGTCCTCAGAGGATGTCGAGGTCGCTGGTCCCTTTGGAAGGCGTCGCTGGAGCAGGATCTTTGGAAGGCAGGAGACAGGCCGGTGAGTTTCTGGAGCCAAGGCAGTTGTCGTCTTCTGGTCTTCCTCGGCAGGGGTTTTCAGCTAGGCAGTCCTTCTTCTTGTAGTTGCAGGAATCTAATTTTCTAGGGTTCAGGGTAGCCCTTAAATACTAAATTTAAGGGCGTGTTTAGGTCTGGGGGGTTAGTAGCCAATGGCTACTAGCCCTGAGGGTGGGTACACCCTCTTTGTGCCTCCTCCCAAGGGGAGGGGGTCACAATCCTAACCCTATTGGGGGAATCCTCCATCTGCAAGATGGAGGATTTCTAAAAGTTAGAGTCACCTCAGCTCAGGACACCTTAGGGGCTGTCCTGACTGGCCAGTGACTCCTCCTTGTTATTCTCATTATTTTCTCCGGCCTTGCCGCCAAAAGTGGGGCCTGGCCGGAGGGGGCGGGCAACTCCACTAGCTGGGGTGTCCTGCTGGGTTGGCACAAAGGAGGTGAGCCTTTGAGGCTCACCGCCAGGTGTGACAATTCCTGCCTGGGAGAGGTGTTAGCATCTCCACCCAGTGCAGGCTTTGTTACTGGCCTCAGAGTGACAAAGGCACTCTCCCCATGGGGCCAGCAACATGTCTCGGTTTGTGGCAGGCTGCTAAAACTAGTCAGCCTACACAGATAGTCGGTTAAGTTTCAGGGGGCACCTCTAAGGTGCCCTCTGTGGTGTATTTTACAATAAAATGTACACTGGCATCAGTGTGCATTTATTGTGCTGAGAAGTTTGATACCAAACTTCCCAGTTTTCAGTGTAGCCATTATGGTGCTGTGGAGTTCGTGTTTGACAGACTCCCAGACCATATACTCTTATGGCTACCCTGCACTTACAATGTCTAAGGTTTTATTTAGACACTGTAGGGGTACCATGCTCATGCACTGGTACCCTCACCTATGGTATAGTGCACCCTGCCTTAGGGCTGTAAGGCCTGCTAGAGGGGTGTCTTACCTATACTGCATAGGCAGTGAGAGGCTGGCATGGCACCCTGAGGGGAGTGCCATGTCGACTTACTCGTTTTGTCCTCACTAGCACACACAAGCTGGCAAGCAGTGTGTCTGTGCAGAGTGAGAGGTCTCCAGGGTGGCATAAGACATGCTGCAGCCCTTAGAGACCTTCCTTGGCATCAGGGCCCTTGGTACTAGAAGTACCAGTTACAAGGGACTTATCTGGATGCCAGGGTCTGCCAATTGTGGATACAAAAGTACAGGTTAGGGAAAGAACACTGGTGCTGGGGCCTGGTTAGCAGGCCTCAGCACACTTTCAATTGTAAACATAGCATCAGCAAAGGCAAAAAGTCAGGGGGCAACCATGCCAAGGAGGCATTTCCTTACACAACCCCCCCCCAAACGAAAGAGGATGAGACTAACCTTTCCCAAGAGAGTCTTCATTTTCTAAGTGGAAGAACCTGGAAAGGCCATCTGCATTGGCATGGGCAGTCCCAGGTCTGTGTTCCACTATAAAGTCCATTCCCTGTAGGGAGATGGACCACCTCAACAGTTTAGGATTTTCACCTTTCATTTGCATCAGCCATTTGAGAGGTCTGTGGTCAGTTTGAACTAGGAAGTGAGTCCCAAAGAGGTATGGTCTCAGCTTCTTCAGGGACCAAACCACAGCAAAGGCCTCCCTCTCAATGGCACTCCAACGCTGCTCCCTGGGGAGTAACCTCCTGCTAATGAAAGCAACAGGTTGGTCAAGGCCATCATCATTGGTTTGGGACAAAACTGCCCCTATCCCATGTTCAGAGGCATCAGTCTGCACAATGAACTGCTTAGAATAATCTGGAGCTTTGAGAACTGGTGCTGAGCACATTGCCTGTTTCAGGGTGTCAAAGGCCTGTTGGCATTCCACAGTCCAGTTTACTTTCTTGGGCATTTTCTTGGAGGTGAGTTCAGTGAGGGCTGTCACAATGGATCCATATCCCTTCACAAACCTCCTGTAATACCCAGTCAAGCCAAGGAATGCCCTGACTTGAGTCTGGGTTTTTGGAGCTACCCAGTCCAGAATAGTCTGGATCTTGGGTTGGAGTGGCTGAACTTGGCCTCCCCCTACAAGGTGTCCCAAGTAAACCACAGTTCCCTGCCCTATCTGGCATTTGGATGCCTTGATAGAGAGGCCTGCAGATTGCAGAGCCTTCAAAACCTTCCTCAGGTGGACCAGGTGATCCTGCCAGGTGGAGCTAAAGACAGCAATATCATCAAGATAAGCTGTGCTAAAGGACTCCAAGCCAGCAAGGACTTGATTCACCAACCTTTGGAAGGTGGCAGGGGCATTCTTTAAACCAAAGGGCATAACAGTAAACTGATAATGCCCATCAGGTGTGGAGAATGCTGTCTTTTCTTTTGCTCCAGGTGCCATTTTTATTTGCCAGTACCCTGCTGTCAAGTCAAAGGTACTTAGAAATTTGGCAGCACCTAATTTATCAATGAGCTCATCAGCTCTTGGAATTGGATGAGCATCTGTCTTGGTGACAGAATTGAGCCCTCTGTAGTCCACACAAAACCTCATCTCTTTCTTTCCATCTGTGGTGTGAGGTTTGGGGACTAAGACCACTGGGCTAGCCCAGGGGCTGTCAGAGCGCTCAATGACTCCCAATTCCAGCATCTTGTGGACTTCCACCTTGATGCTTTCCTTAACATGGTCAGACTGTCTAAAGATTTTGTTCTTGACAGGCATGCTGTCTCCTGTGTCCACATCATGGGTACACAGGTGTGTCTGACCAGGGGTTAAGGAGAAGAGTTCAGGAAACTGTTGTAGGACTCTCCTACAATCAGCTTGCTGTTGGCCAGAGAGGGTGTCTGAGTAGATCACTCCATCTACTGTACCATCTTTTGGGTCTGATGACAGAAGATCAGGGAGAGGTTCACTCTCTGCCTCCTGATCCTCATCTGTTACCATCAACAGATTGACATCAGCCCTGTCGTGGAAGAGCTTAAGGCGGTTTACATGGATCACCCTCTTGGGGCTCCTGCTTGTGCCCAGGTCCACCAAGTAGGTGACCTGACTCTTCCTCTCTAGTACTGGGTAAGGGCCACTCCATTTGTCCTGGAGTGCCCTGGGAGCCACAGGCTCCAGAACCCAGACTTTCTGCCCTGGTTGGAACTCAACCAGTGCAGCCTTTTGGTCATACCAAAACTTCTGGAGCTGTTGGCTGGCCTCAAGGTTTTTGGTTGCCTTTTCCATGTACTCTGCCATTCTAGAGCGAAGGCCAAGTACATAGTCCACTATGTCCTGTTTAGGCTCATGGAGAGGTCTCTCCCAGCCTTCTTTAACAAGGGCAAGTGGTCCCCTTACAGGATGACCAAACAGAAGTTCAAAGGGTGAGAACCCTACTCCCTTCTGTGGTACCTCCCTGTAAGCGAAAAGCAGACATGGCAGGAGGACATCCCATCTCCTTTTGAGTTTTTCTGGGAGCCCCATGATCATGCCTTTTAATGTCTTGTTGAATCTCTCAACCAAGCCATTAGTTTGTGGATGGTATGGTGTAGTGAATTTATAAGTCACTCCACACTCATTCCACATGTGCTTTAGGTATGCTGACATGAAGTTGGTACCTCTGTCAGACACCACCTCCTTAGGGAAACCCACTCTGGTAAAGATACCAATGAGGGCCTTGGCTACTGCAGGGGCAGTAGTCGACCTAAGGGGAATAGCTTCAGGATACCTGGTAGCATGATCCACTACTACCAGGATATACATATTTCCTGAGGCTGTGGGAGGTTCCAGTGGACCAACTATGTCCACACCCACTCTTTCAAAGGGCACCCCCACCACTGGAAGTGGAATGAGGGGGGCCTTTGGATGCCCACCTGTCTTACCACTGGCTTGACAGGTGGGGCAGGAGAGGCAAAACTCCTTAACCATGTTGGACATATTGGGCCAGTAGAAGTGGTTGACTAACCTCTCCCACGTCTTGGTTTGTCCCAAATGTCCAGCAAGGGGAATGTCATGGGCCAATGTTAGGATGAACTCTCTGAACAGCTGAGGCACTACCACTCTCCTAGTGGCACCAGGTTTGGGGTCTCTGGCCTCAGTGTACAGGAGCCCATCTTCCCAATAGACCCTATGTGTTCCATTTTTCTTGCCTTTGGACTCTTCAGAAGCTTGCTGCCTAAGGCCTTCAAGAGAGGGACAGGTTTCTTGTCCCTTACACAGCTCCTCCCTTGAGGGTCCCCCTGGGCCTAAGAGTTCAACCTGATAAGGTTCAAGCTCCAAAGGCTCAGTTCCCTCAGAGGGCAGAACTTCTTCCTGAGAAGAGAGGTTCTCTTTTTCTGACTGTGTTGCAGTTGGTTTCCCAACTGACTTTCCTTTTCTCTTGGTAGGCTGGGCCATTTTTCCAGACTCCAGCTCTACTTGTTCACCCTGTGCCTTGCATTGTGCTCTTGTTTTCACACACACCAGTTCAGGGATACCCAGCATTGCTGCATGGGTTTTTAGTTCTACCTCAGCCCATGCTGAGGACTCCAGGTCATTTCCAAGCAGGCAGTCCACTGGGATATTTGAGGAGACCACCACCTGTTTCAGGCCATTGACCCCTCCCCATTCTAAAGTAACCATTGCCATGGGATGTACTTTTCTCTGATTGTCAGCGTTGGTGACTGTGTAAGTTTTTCCAGTCAGGTATTGGCCAGGGGAAACCAGTTTCTCTGTCACCATGGTGACACTGGCACCTGTATCCCTCAGGCCCTCTATTCTAGTCCCATTAATTAAGAGTTGCTGTCTGTATTTTTGCATGTTAGGCGGCCAGACAGCTAGTGTGGCTAAATCCACCCCACCCTCAGAAACTAGAGTAGCTTCAGTGTGGACCCTGATTTGCTCTGGGCACACTGTTGATCCCACTTGGAGACTAGCCATACCAGTGTTACCTGGATGGGAGTTTGGAGTGGAACCTTTCTTGGGACAGGCCTTGTCTCCAGTTTGGTGTCCATGCTGTTTACAGCTATGACACCAGGCCTTTTTGGGATCAAAGTTTTTACCCTTGTACCCATTGTTTTGTGAAGAGGCTCTGGGCCCACCCTCCTGTGCAGGTTTTTGGGGGCCTGTAGAAGACTCTTTACTATTTTTAGTTTTGGTTGTCTCATCACCCTTCTGCTGGGGAGTCTTTGTGACCCCTTTCTTTTGGTCACCCCCTGTTGAAGTCTTGGACACCCTTGTCTTGACCCAATGGTCCGCCTTCTTTCCCAATTCTTGGGGAGAAATTGGTCCTAGGTCTACCAGATGCTGATGCAGTTTATCATTGAAACAATTACTTAACAGGTGTTCTTTCACAAATAAATTGTACAGCCCATCATAATTACTTACACCACTGCCTTGAATCCAACCATCTAGTGTTTTCACTGAGTAGTCAACAAAGTCAACCCAGGTCTGGCTCGAGGATTTTTGAGCCCCCCTGAACCTAATCCTGTACTCCTCAGTGGAGAATCCAAAGCCCTCAATCAGGGTACCCTTCATGAGGTCATAAGATTCTGCATCTTGTCCAGAGAGTGTGAGGAGTCTATCCCTACACTTTCCTGTGAACATTTCCCAAAGGAGAGCACCCCAGTGAGATCTGTTCACTTTTCTGGTTACACAAGCCCTCTCAAAAGCTGTGAACCATTTGGTGATGTCATCACCATCTTCATATTTAGTTACAATCCCTTTGGGGATTTTCAACATGTCAGGAGAATCTCTGACCCTATTTATGTTGCTGCCACCATTGATGGGTCCTAGGCCCATCTCTTGTCTTTCCCTCTCTATGGCTAGGATCTGTCTTTCCAAAGCCAATCTTTTGGCCATCCTGGCTAACTGGATGTCCTCTTCACTGGGGCTATCCTCAGTGATTTCAGAGGTGTTGGTCTCTCCTGTGAGGGAACCAGCATCTCTGACTATTATTTTAGGAGTCAGGGTTTGAGGGACCCTGTTCTCCCTAGATAGGACTGGTAGGGGGGAATTGTCCTCCAAGTCACTATCCTCTTCCTCTGAGTTGCCACCCTCAGAGGGGTTGGCCTTTTCAAACTCTGCCAAAAGCTCCTGGAGCTGTATTTTGGTAGGTTTGGGGCCCATTGTTATTTTCTTTAGTTTACAGAGTGACCTTAGCTCTCTCATCTGTAGATGGAGGTAAGGTGTGGTGTCGAGTTCCACCACATTCACATCTGTGCTAGACATTATGCTTCTAAAAGTTGGAATACTTTTTAAGAGACTAAAACTGATTCTAGAATCTAATTCAAACTTTTAACAAACTTTTAAACTCTAAAAGAAATGCTAAACAGGATCTAACACAAGGCCCTAGCAGGTCTTTTAAGAATTTAGAAAACTTTTCAAATTGCAAAAATCAATCTCTAATGACAATTTTGGAATTTGTCGTGTGATCAGGTATTGGCTGAGTAGTCCAGCAAATGCAAAGTCTTGTACCCCACCGCTGATCCACCAATGTAGGAAGTTGGCTCTGTATGTGCTATTTCAAAGTAAGGAATAGCATGCACAGAGTCCAAGGGTTCCCCTTAGAGGTAAAATAGTGGTAAAAATAGATAATACTAATGCTCTATTTTGTGGTAGTGTGGTCGAGCAGTAGGCTTATCCAAGGAGTAGTGTTAAGCATTTGTTGTACATACACATAGACAATAAATGAGGTACACACACTCAGAGACAAATCCAGCCAATAGGTTTTTGTATAGAAAAATATCTTTTCTTAGTTTATTTTAAGAACCACAGGTTCAAATTCTACATGTAATAGCTCATTCGAAAGGTATTGCAGGTAAGTACTTTAGGAACTTCAAATCATCAAAATTGCATGTATACTTTTCAAGTTATTGACAAATAGCTGTTTTAAAAGTGGACACTTAGTGCAATTTTTACAGTTCCTGGGGGAGGTAAGTTTTTGTTAGTTTTACCAGGTAAGTAGGACACTTACAGGGTTCAGTTCTTGGTCCAAGGTAGCCCACCGTTGGGGGTTCAGAGCAACCCCAAAGTCACCACACCAGCAGCTCAGGGCCGGTCAGGTGCAGAGTTCCAAGTGGTGCCCAAAACACATAGGCTAGAATGGAGAGAAGGGGGTGCCCCGGTTCCGGTCTGCTTGCAGGTAAGTACCCGCGTCTTCGGAGGGCAGACCAGGGGGGTTTTGTAGGGCACCGGGGGGGACACAAGTCCACACAGAAATTTCACCCTCAGCAGCGCGGGGGCGGCCGGGTGCAGTGTCGAAACAAGCGTCGGGTTTGTAATGGAAGTCAATGGGAGATCTAGGGATCTCTTCAGCGCTGCAGGCAGGCAAGGGGGGGGTTCCTCGGGGAAACCTCCACTTGGGCAAGGGAGAGGGACTCCTGGGGGTCACTCCTCCAGTGAAAGTCCGGTCCTTCAGGTCCTGGGGGCTGCGGGTGCAGGGTCTCTCCCAGGTGTCGGGACTTTAGGTTCAAAGAGTCGCGGTCAGGGGAAGCCTCGGGATTCCCTCTGCAGGCGGCGCTGTGGGGGCTCAGGGGGGACAGGTTTTTGTACTCACAGTCTTAGAGTAGTCCTGGGGTCCCTCCTGAGGTGTTGGATCGCCACCAGCCGAGTCGGGGTCGCCGGGTGCAGTGTTGCAAGTCTCACGCCTTTTGCGGGGAGCTTGCAGGGTTCTTTAAAGCCGCTGGAAACAAAGTTGCAGCTTTTCTTGGAGCAGGTCCGCTGTCCTCGGGAGTTTCTTGTCTTTTCGAAGCAGGGGCAGTCCTCAGAGGATGTCGAGGTCGCTGGTCCCTTTGGAAGGCGTCGCTGGAGCAGGATCTTTGGAAGGCAGGAGACAGGCCGGTGAGTTTCTGGAGCCAAGGCAGTTGTCGTCTTCTGGTCTTCCTCTGCAGGGGTTTTCAGCTAGGCAGTCCTTCTTCTTGTAGTTGCAGGAATCTAATTTTCTAGGGTTCAGGGTAGCCCTTAAATACTAAATTTAAGGGCGTGTTTAGGTCTGGGGGGTTAGTAGCCAATGGCTACTAGCCCTGAGGGTGGGTACACCCTCTTTGTGCCTCCTCCCAAGGGGAGGGGGTCACAATCCTAACCCTATTGGGGGAATCCTCCATCTGCAAGATGGAGGATTTCTAAAAGTTAGAGTCACCTCAGCTCAGGACACCTTAGGGGCTGTCCTGACTGGCCAGTGACTCCTCCTTGTTATTCTCATTATTTTCTCCGGCCTTGCCGCCAAAAGTGGGGCCTGGCCGGAGGGGGCGGGCAACTCCACTAGCTGGGGTGTCCTGCTGGGTTGGCACAAAGGAGGTGAGCCTTTGAGGCTCACCGCCAGGTGTGACAATTCCTGCCTGGGAGAGGTGTTAGCATCTCCACCCAGTGCAGGCTTTGTTACTGGCCTCAGAGTGACAAAGGCACTCTCCCCATGGGGCCAGCAACATGTCTCGGTTTGTGGCAGGCTGCTAAAACTAGTCAGCCTACACAGATAGTCGGTTAAGTTTCAGGGGGCACCTCTAAGGTGCCCTCTGTGGTGTATTTTACAATAAAATGTACACTGGCATCAGTGTGCATTTATTGTGCTGAGAAGTTTGATACCAAACTTCCCAGTTTTCAGTGTAGCCATTATGGTGCTGTGGAGTTCGTGTTTGACAGACTCCCAGACCATATACTCTTATGGCTACCCTGCACTTACAATGTCTAAGGTTTTATTTAGACACTGTAGGGGTACCATGCTCATGCACTGGTACCCTCACCTATGGTATAGTGCACCCTGCCTTAGGGCTGTAAGGCCTGCTAGAGGGGTGTCTTACCTATACTGCATAGGCAGTGAGAGGCTGGCATGGCACCCTGAGGGGAGTGCCATGTCGACTTACTCGTTTTGTCCTCACTAGCACACACAAGCTGGCAAGCAGTGTGTCTGTGCAGAGTGAGAGGTCTCCAGGGTGGCATAAGACATGCTGCAGCCCTTAGAGACCTTCCTTGGCATCAGGGCCCTTGGTACTAGAAGTACCAGTTACAAGGGACTTATCTGGATGCCAGGGTCTGCCAATTGTGGATACAAAAGTACAGGTTAGGGAAAGAACACTGGTGCTGGGGCCTGGTTAGCAGGCCTCAGCACACTTTCAATTGTAAACATAGCATCAGCAAAGGCAAAAAGTCAGGGGGCAACCATGCCAAGGAGGCATTTCCTTACACTGGGCATTTGTGCCAGATCAAAACATGGGAAAGACTTGTCCCCTTGTTTCACTCGCCTAGGATGTCAGAGGACACGAAAGATTTTTGCAAGTCTTGGGTGACCTGCCAAGCCAGTGGCAAGACTGGTGGCACTCCAAAGGCCCCTCTAATCCCACTTCCAGTGGTTGGGGTGCCCTTTGAAAGGGTAGGGGTTGACATAGTTGGCCCCCTTGACCCTCCTACTGCTTCAGGCAATAGGATTATCTTGGTGGTTGTGGACCATACCACAAGATACCCTGAAGCAATTCCTCCAAGGACCACTACAGCTCCTGCAGTGGCAAAGGCCCTCCTGGGAATCTTTTCCAGGGTGGGTTTTCCTAAAGAGGTAGTATCAGACAGGGGTAGCAACTTCATGTCTGCATACTTGAAAGCAATGTGGAAGGAGTGTGGTGTAACCTACAAGTTCACCACTCCTTACCATCCACAGACTAATGGACTGGTAGAGAGGTTTAATAAAACTCTCAAAGGTATGATAATGGGACTCCCTGAGAAACTCAGGACGAGATGGGATGTCCTGTTACCTTGCCTCCTTTTTGCTTACAGGGAGGTACCCCAGAAAGGAGTGGGCTTCAGCCCCTTTGAACTCCTCTTTGGGCACCCTGTAAGAGGTCCACTCACTCTTGTGAAGGAGGGTTGGGAACAACCTTTAAAAGCTCCTAAACAGGACATAGTGGATTATGTACTTGGCCTAAGATCCAGAATGGCTGAGTACATGAAAAAGGCCAGTAAAAACCTTCAGGCCAGCCAGGAGCTGCAAAAGCAATGGCATGACCAGAAGACTGTTCTGATCCAGTACAACCAGGACAGAAGGTGTGGGTATTGGAGCCTGTGGCCCCAAGAGGACTCCAGGACAAATGGAGTGGACCCCATCTAATTGTTGAGAAAAGGGGTGAGGTTACCTATCTGGTAGACCTGGGCACTGCCAGGAGTCCCCTTAGGGTGATTCATGTCAACCGCCTAAAACCCTACTATGACAGGGCCAATCTCACCCTGCTCATGGCAACAGATGAGGGACAGGAAGAAGAGAGTGACCCTCTCCCTGATCTCTTTTCCACCACTGAAGCAGATGCCTTAGTGGAGGGAGTAGTTTTGGCAGATTGTCTGACTGCAGAACAGAAAGACAACTGCATCAATCTCCTAGGACAATTTTCTGACCTCGTTTCAATTGTGCCAGGTACAACATCCTGGTGTGAACACACAATTGATACTGGAGACAGTCTGCCTGTCAAAAGTAAGATTTATAGGCAGCCTGACCATGTCAGAGACTGCATTAAACAAGAGGTGCAGAAAATGTTGGATCTGGGAGTGATTGAGCCTTCTGAAAGCCCATGGGCTAGCCCAGTGGTGCTTGTACCAAAGCCTCACACCAAAGATGGAAAGAGGGATATGAGGTTTTGTGTAGACTACAGAGGACTCAATCAGGTAACAAAAACTGATGCTCACCCTATACCCAGGGTAGATGAGCTCATTGATACACTGGCATCTGCCAAGTATCTTAGCACTTTTGATTTGACTGCAGGGTATTGGCAGATCAAATTGGCAGAAGATGCTAAACCAAAGACTGCATTTTCAACTATAGGAGGGCACTACCAGTTTACAGTGATGCCCTTTGGTTTGAAAAATGCACCTGCCACTTTTCAGAGGTTGGTGAACACAGCCCTGCAAGGGTTGGAGGCTTTCAGTGCAGCATATCTTGATGATATTGCTGTCTTTAGCTCAACCTGGGATGAGCACCTGGTCCACCTTTGGAAAGTTTTGGAGGCCCTGCAAAAGGCAGGCCTTACTATCAAGGCCTCAAAGTGCCAGATAGGGCAGGGGAAAGTGGTTTATCTGGGCCACCTGGTAGGTAGAGAACAGATTGCACCACTACAGGGGAAACTCCAGACAATCATGGATTGGGTTCACCCTACAACTCAGACCCAGGTGAGAGCCTTTTTAGGCCTCACAGGGTATTACAGGAGATTCATTAAAAATGATTGCTCCATAGCAGCCCCTCTTAATGATCTCACAAGTAAGAAAATGCCTAAAACGTTATTATGGACAGCTACCTGTCAGAAAGCTTTTGAGGAGCTCAAACAGGCCATGTGCTCTGCACCTGTCCTAAAAAGCCAATGTTACTCCAAGAAATTCATTGTTCAAACTGATGCATCTGAATTAGGGGTAGGGCAGTCTTCTCACAACTGAATTCTGAGGGCCAGGATCAACCAGTTTCTTTTATCAGCAGAAGGTTGACCCCTAGAGAAAAGCGTTGGTCTGCCATAGAGGGGGAGGACTTTTCTGTGGTCTAGGGACTGAAAAAGTTGAGGCCATACCTGTTTGGCACTCACTTTATTGTTCAGACAGACCACAAACCTCTACTTTGGCTAAAACAAATGAAAGGTGAAAACCCTAAATTGTTGAGGTGGTCCACATCTCTACAGGGAATGGACTATACAGTGGAACATAGACCTGGGAGTACCCACTCCAATGCAGATGGACTCTCCAGATATTTCCACTTAGACAATGAAGACTCATCAGGTCATGGCTAGTCTTATTGTCCTTCGTTTGGGGGGGGGGGGTTGTGTAGGAAAGTACCATCTTGCCTGGCATGTTACCCCCATATTTCACTGTATGTATGTTGTTTTAGTCCTTGTGTCACTGGGACCCTGCCAGGCAGGGCCCCAGTGCTCAAAGTATGTGCCCTGTATGTGTTCCCTGTGTAGTGCCTAACTGTCTCACTGAGGCTCTGCTAACCAGAACCTCAGTGGTTATGCTCTCTCTGCTTTCCAAATTTGTCACTGCAGGCTAGTGACTAAATTTACCAATTCACATTAGCATACTGGTACACCCATATAATTCCCTTGTATATGGTACTGAGGTACCCAGGGTATTGGGGTTCCAGGAGATCCCTATGGGCTGCAGCATTTCTTTTGCCACCCATAGGGAGCTCTGACAATTCTTACACAGGCCTGCCACTGCAGCCTGTGTGAAATAACGTCCACGTTATTTCACAGCCAATTACCACTGCACATAAGTAACTTATAAGTCACCTATATGTCTAACCTTCACCTGGTGAAGGTTGGATGCAAGGTTACTTTGTGTGTGGGCACCCTGGCACTAGCCAAGGTGCCCCCACATTGTTCAGGGTAAATTCCCCGGACTTTGTGAGTGCGGGGACACCATTACACATGTGCACTATACATAGGTCACTACCTATGTATAGTGTCACAATGGTAACTCCGAACATGGCCATGTAACATGTCTAAGATCATGGAATTGTCACCCCAGTACCATTCTGGTATTGGGGTGACAATTCCATGATCCCCCGGGTCTCTAGCTCAGAACCCGGGTACTGCCAAACTGCCTTTCCGGGGTCTCCACTGCAGCTGCTGCTGCTGCCAACCCCTCAGACAGGTTTCTGCCCTCCTGGGGTCCAGGCAGCCCTGGCCCAGGAGGGCAGAACAAAGGATGTCCTCTGAGAGAGGGTGTTACACCTTCTCCCTTTGGAAATAGGTGTGAAGGGCTGGGGAGGAGTAGCCTCCCCCAGCCTCTGGAAATGCTTTGATGGGCACCGATGGTGCCCATCTCTGCATAAGCCAGTCTACACCGGTTCAGGGATCCCCGAGCCCTGCTCTGGCGTGAAACTGGACAAAAGAAAGGGGAGTGACCACTCCCCTGACCAGTACCTCCCAGGGTAGATGCCCAGAGCTCCTCCAGTGTGTCCCAGACCTCTGCCATCTTGGAAACAGAGGTGTTGGGGGCACACTGGACTGCTCTGAGTGGCCAGTGCCAGCAGGTGACGTCAGAGGCTCCTTCTGATAGGCTCTTACCTCTCTTGGTAGCCAATCCTCCTATCTTGGTAACCAAACCTCCTTTTCTGGCTATTAAGGGTCTCTGCTTTGGGGAATTCTTCAAATAACGAATGCAAGAGCTCACCAGAGTTCCTCTGCATCTCCCGCTTCACCTTCTACCAAGGATCGACCGCTGACTGCTCCAGGACGCCTGCAAAACCGCAACAAAGTAGCAAGACAACTATCAGCAACATTGTAGCGCCTAATCCTGCCGGCTTTCTCAACTGTTTCCAGGTGGTGCAAGCTCTGGGGGTACCCTGCCTTCACCCTGCACCAGAAGCTCCAAATAAATCTCCCGTGGGTCAACGGAATCTTCCCCCTGCTAATGCAGGCACCAAAAGCCTGCATCACTGGTCCTCTGGGTCCCCTCTCATCCTGACGAGCGTGGTCCCTGGAACACAGCAACTCTGTCCAAGTGACTCCCACTGTCCAGTGACTCTTCAGTCCAAGTTTGGTGGACGTAAGTCCTTGCCTCCCCACGCTAGACTGCAAAGCTGTGTACCGCGTGATTTGCAGCTGCTCCGGCTCCTGTGCACTCTTCCACAATTTCCTTCATGCACATCCTAGCCTGGGTCCCCAGCACTCCGTCCTGCAGTGCACAACCCTCTGAGTTGGCCTCCGACATCGTGGGACCCTCTTTTGTGACCTCACATGGACTCTGGGTCACTATTCTTCTAAGTGCCTGTTGGGGTACTTCTGTGGGTGCTGTCTGTTTCTGTGAGGGCTCTCTGAGTTGCTGAGCGCCCCCTCTGTCTCTTCCTCCAAAAGGCGACATCCTGATCCTTCCTGGTCCTCAGCAGCACCCAAAAACCTCTACAGCAACCCTTGCAGCTAGCAAGGCTTGTTTGCAAGATTTCTGCGTGGAAATACCTTTGCAAGCTTCATCGCGACGTGGGACATCTGTCTTCCAAAGTAGAAGTTCCTAGTCCTCTTCGTTCTTGCAGAAATCCAAGCTTCTTCCATCCAGAGGCAGCTTCCTTGCACCTTCAGCCAGGGTTTCCTGGGCTCCTGTCCCCCTGGACACTATCGCGACTCTTGGACTTGGTCCCCTTGCCTTGCAGGTCCTCAGGTCCGGAAATCCGTTGTTAGTGCACTGCTGGTGTTTGTTGTTCTTGCAGAATCCCCCTATCACGACTATTGTGCTCTTTCGGGGTAGTAGGTGCACTTTACTCCTACTTTTCAGGGTGTTGGGGTGGGGTATCTTGGACACCCTGACTGTTTTCTTACAGTCCCAGCGACCCTCTACAAACTCCCATAGGTCTGGGGTCCAATCGTGATTCGCATTCCACTTTTGGAGTATATGGTTTGTGTTGCCCCTATACCTATGCTTGCCTATTGCAACCTATTGTAATTCTACACTGTTTGCATTACTTTTCTGACTCTTACTTACCTGATTTTGGTTTGTGTACATATAACTTGTGTATATTACTTACCTTCTTACTGAGGGTACTCACTGAGATACTTGTGGCATATTGTCATAAAAGTAAAGTACCTTTATTTTTAGTAACTCTGTGTATTGTGTTTTCTTATGATATTGTGCATATGATATAAGTGGTATAGTAGGAGCTTTGCATGTCTCCTAGTTCAGCCTAAGCTGCTTTGCCATAGCTACCTTCTATCAGCTTAAGCTGCTAGAAACACCTCTATTCTACTAATAAGGGATAACTGGACCTGGCACAAGGTGTAAGTACCTTTGGTACCCACTACAAGCCAGGCCAGCCTCCTACAAGACCCCACCCCCTACCTCTCCAAACTCCCCTCACCTCTCCAAAAAAACCCACCTCTACCTCTCCAAACCCCCCTACATCCACGGTCCCCCTTCACACACACACACGCATACACACACACATTCACACATACATACACGCATGCGTACATCCAATCACACACACATCCGTACACACTTCCAAACATACATGCAGACACTCATTAAGATTTCTAAACATACACGCACTCACACTTCCATACATGCACACAAGTAATCAACACTCAACACACACAGGCATTCATGCACACACCTACATGCACACACCCCACACACACACACACAACACCCCCCCTCCCCTGTCGGAGACCCGTCTTACCTGGATCCAGGGGATCCTCCGGCAGGAGACGGGGTGCTGCTACCGCCAGCATCACCCGCCAGCAGAACACTGCCAGGCCGTATTATTTCTCATAATACGTCTGGTGGCAGTCTACTGGCGTGGTGCTGTTGGTGGTAGCAGCGCCACCTTACCGCCATCCGCCAGGATGGCCACAGTCGTATTTCCACCCTTCTTGTGGTGGAAATCCGGCTGTGGTCATAATAGAGCAGACGGCTGGAAGCCACGGCAACGGTCTTTTGTCGGCTGTCACCGTGGCAGTAGGTGGTTTTTACCATCAATGTTATAATGAGGGCCTAAAAGTTTTCTAGCCCATAGAAATCAAAAGCGCCAATCTGGACATCTAGTCGCACTTGGCCAATGCAAACTCAAAAGTTGAGGCCGACCGTGATGGAGCTCTGCTCGTCTACACTCAGCGGAAGGCTTCGGTCAAAGTTTTACCTTTGGACTTAGAAACATTTTTGAAGCTCTCTCACTGACCGGGACAAAGTGACAAGTTGAGGCCGTCCTCGCTGGAGCCCTCTTCAGATATGTGTCGCTGGAGGCCTCAGACAAGAGGTTTACGTTCGGACTTAGACAATTTTTCAGGATGGAAATTTTCGTCCGAGACCAAGTAAAGTTGAAGCTGACCTCGCTGGAGCCCTCTTCAGATACACTGCGCAGGACGCCTTGGTCAACTTTTTACCATCGGACTTAGAAACATTTTTGGAGCTTTTCTTCTCCGACGTTGGACGATCCTCCACAGCAAGCCAATTTTGATGCAACATCATCGGATTGCATTTCCATGAACCCCAGGTGGAATCCTGGAAGTATGGGGCTCTGGAGCTTTTCAGCGGGACAAACCTGCAAGTTAGGCCGTGTCGCGGTCGATGTTGGCCGGCTTATGTGATGATGTCTGGTTGGTCCACTTATGGAGCTTTTTTCCAAAGTTGCTTTAAACTTCTGGATCTTCTTCCAGAAGTTATTTTAAGGTTCTTTAGATGTCCACAGCTCACCCCCCAAGTTGTAGAAGCTCTGATTTGCTCCATGCGAGTTAGGACTCCAACTCCCAGAATGTAACTGGTTCAAATCCAAAAATGACTACTGGTCACTGGTCAGCTGGTCAATTGCTGCAGGGCTTGGTGCAGGGGACTCTGGACAGCTCTTTCTACGTGTAGCCCACAGGGAGTCCTTCTTTGAAGAAGCAGAAGCCAGGCAAAGTTCTTTTCTTGGTGGATCCCAAATGTGTGTAGCTAGTGCACTCCTTCTGAGTGCAGTGTGCAGATGCAGGCCAGGGATACAGTATGGCAGTCCTTCTTCTGGTTGTCTTGTTCCTGTAGGGGTCTGAGGTGGGGTGCAGCTCTGCCATAGATATTCTTTCTCCTGGGGTGGCAAGCTGGGGAGGGGGCACTGTCCAATCACATGCAAGCCACCACCCTCTTGAGTGACCACTTCCTAGGAAGTGTGGCAAAAATCAATCTCGGGTGAAATTTTCTCCAAAAATCCAAGATGGCAACAATTCAATCACAGAGGTTAGGTCTGGCTGAACCCACCCACTGGTGGGGCTAAGTTTCCCTTGCACACCCCTTTCTGCCCTCTCGTAATCAAATCAGGGTGCACCTGGCTGTCTGGATTTGCAGGAAAAGGGGGAGGTTCAGTTGCTGTCCAAAAGGTCCTTCCATAATTTGAAGACCAGTTTGGCCGCTTTCACTAACTGGGTTGTACAATGGACAGCGGACGGCGTAACCACAGAGAGAACAGACATAGGCAAGGGGACCAGCAGAATCATGTGGGCCAGTAATGCACCTGCTTTATCAGCCCCAATATGTTGTCTCTGAGTGCAGGCGTTGAAGTCTAGAACTCAAAGTTGTTCCAGGAGTTCTGCATTGGTGATCCTAGTGCCTTGTAAAGTGCCTGAGTGTGTATCATTGTGAGCTTCTGCTTTTTCAAGCTGGCCAAGAAGGGCTCAACATGGCACAGGTCACAGATAACCAATGGACAGGCACCAGTGAAGGTGGCATTCTGTCAATGGGGAGGAAGCAGTACCAGTGTTATTCTTGAAATTAGTGTCCATGGCAGTGGCCAGCAGGTCTGTAAACACAATGGCCCTCATTATGACATTGGAGGTAAGTCCCACTTACCACCACGGTGACGGCCCCCAACATACTGGCACAGGAGCGAATATCCGTTCTCCATATTATGACACACACTCACCAATCTGACAGAATATTGCCACATACACAAATCCACCAGTCCAAAGGTCAGTACTAAAGTGGTGGTACCAACACCTATACCGTTACGCCAACAAAACAATGCCTGCCCACCCAACGTGACCCACGAATCACCATGGCAGAAATTCAACGGCAGTAAACCATTGGTGGTACACACCGGCGTGCTTAGAATGGACACCCAAATACAGAACAACACAACATTGGCCAATACCAAAAACACACACCTGACACTCATACACACACCATACACACACACCCACAGCACTTTAAAGCACACACCCACATCACACCTAACCCTTTATGAATACAAATTATTGCCACCAGACTGACACCGAGACCACTGCGACAACTAGACACACACATTACATAGACCCATGCATCCCTCACGCACACCACTACGCACACCCAACCACAGTACCCAACACCCACACACTTACACACAACACCCATGTCCCCACAAAGGCACCACCGTTTCACAGATGAGTTGAGGGTCATGGTGGAGGAAATAGTCAGGGTAGAGCCACAGCTGTTTGCAGCACAGGTACAGCAGATATCCATTTCCAGGAAGATGGAGCTATGGTGGAGACTCGTGAACAGGGTGAACACCATGGGACAGCATCCAAGAACAAGGGATGACATCAGGACTTTGGAAGTACTTTTAATTCCAAGTCGAATTTGGGGTTAACTTTAACTTAAAAGCAGCCAGCAAGGCAGGCCTGCCTTTAAAATGACACTGGACACCACTGCACTGCACCTTTGGGTGCACTACTTATGCTGGGGTCCCTAAACCTACATGCCCTATCATATACCAAGGACTTATAGGTGGGTCGATAAAGCCAATTATAATTAGCCTAATTTGCATAATCTATTTTACACAGAGCCCTGGCCCTAGGGCTGGTTAGCAGTATGCACTGCACAGTCATAGTCAGTAACCACCAGTATCTATTCACAATGTTTGGGGGTGACCAATGAAAAGAGGAGGACTTTCCTACATAATAGGACATCCAACATCACATTAACAACCTAGGAAAATAATTCAGGTCAGTGGGTACAGAATAAACAAGTGATTTTCCATTACTGCTGCAAAATTAATCTTTCAGCCTAGTCATGCTAAGAAGCCTAAAGGCACACTAATATAATTAACACATTAATAAACCTATTGTGCACCTTACAATTATAATCAAATAGGGAAAGCAAATTATTAAATTGCAAACAATATTTACGACATGTTAGAACAATTTTAAAACATGCATTAATTTGTCTGCACTTAAGTTAGTTATATTAATAAAATTCATTTAATCAATAAGTACAATTAATTCATATTCATTTAATACTTTCAATTCTTAATCTTCCTTTTAATACAAACACTCTTAATGTTAACTCATTTTAGTATTTCATTTAATATGAATGCAAAATATCTCATGTTAAAATTCACCATAATTCAAACGTGCACATTTTACAACTTGTGTTATTTTCTCTCTAAGAGTTTAAATGGAGGTTAATTTGTCAACATATGCGAACTTCTATGTCACTAATTTATTAATAAAATTTGATCTCTCTCACTAACATTTTGTTTTCATGTGCAGAAAGGATCAAGACTAGGCACACGGCAACTTGCAGAGCACCTTCTCAACATTGCACCAACATTGTACCAATGCATGAATCAATATCATACTAACTGTATTCATATAAGGAGTATGAAGAAGCTGTGCCTAGACTGTACTTTGAGAACGAGAATTGCATATCTAGAATGCCTGAGTTAAGAACAAATTCTTTGCCATCCCTGAACTCTTCCAGAAGGTAAACAACACCCAGATGTTGTTATTATTGTTTACTTCAGCAATTAACACATATTACCTATTGCAAAGTTACAAGGATGGGTCAGAGTTCACATCTAGGATGAGCGAGAGTTCAACTAGGGCCTCACACATCTTTGGGAAATTTAAATTACATTTCCCCAAGTTATTGATTAACTATTTTATGGCACCCCAACAGGATTGTTCTGGGTAATAGTGCAATTTGGTGAGAGAAGATAAACGAGAAGTGCATATACGCTATCTGGGGTTTGCAGTAACTGGTGGTGGGGAGGGAAAAGAGATCCGTGGGATCTCATTATTAGTTACCAGGACGTGCATCTTGTAAGCTCGCACCCCTGGAGTTAATGAAACTGAGGACCTCTTCAACTGCAGGGATGTGGTGTTAGCAGATATTCTGAGTGAAACTCTGATATTACACTGAGAAATGGGGCATTGCTGCGTGGATCAGTCTCTGGAGCTTATTTGCTCTGTAATTCCCCATTCCTCTTCACAGTTTCCCCACAGAGTTTTCAACTGTTTTGAACAGGTAGACATTCTAAGGCAGAAATGTTCGAACTAAGGGGCGGGCCCCCCAAGAGGGGCCTCAAATGATTCCAGCATGGCCAAAAGAAGCATTATGCTGATAACAGGGCTTTGTTTTAAGCTGATAAAAATGAGCAGCAGTAAACGGCTCTGTTGTGGGCTATCACTAATGTGTTTTCTCATTTATATCCAAGGTGGGAGTATGTGACAAAAGGGAAGGGGCTCCATCTACTCATCAAAAATGCTACCCCCATCCCCCATTAATCACACTGTAGATACTTTTACACATTAGTAAGGTCTGCTTGTCCAGAATAGTATGTTTGGCATCATGCATTTGATTGCATTTTTAAATTATAACATAAGTTAACTGCAATGTTTAAATACGTCTAGACATATTTAAACATTTCCAATATAATAGAATAATTTCGAAAAAATTGGAGGGGGCCCTGATGATTTTTTTTCTTCACTGGGGGGCGTGGCATTAACAAGTTTGAAGACCACTGCTCTAGGGGGAAAAACACAGATCTGCTATGTTTACGTGGACCTCCTAATTTCACTGAGCTGGATAACTCCTGTTACTGTGCCCATCTCAATTTAGGGGTCACGTGAGATGCAGTCCGTAGGTTGTATGCTGTAATTGGGGTTATGGGACCTGCACCCTGTCTCCTGATACAGTATACAATCATCCTGCTTCTTGTTAGAAAACTAGGCCAGCAATGAAACTGAAAGTGTTTATAGAATCTGATTCTAGCAGGATGTTCACAGGATATTACATACCTAAAGGTAAACATGGTTTGGATGACCACACATAACTTCAGCAAGGAATTAGATGTTCACTCGGTTTAAGTGCCTGGTAGCTTTTACAAAGTTTGAGATCCTTAAATTTCTGAAGAACTGGTGAGTCGCGTAGTTCTGTTCTGGAACAAAACATTGTTAACATTCAGGAGAAATCTAGGCAATGGGGAAGTCTTCATACTCAATGCTCCCTCCAGCTGTTAATGTAGAATGGTACCCATGAGATCAAACCATTTCTCACACACGATGACAACATACGGTGCACCGGTCAGCTGATAACCATTGGTCAGTGGAAAAGTCTAAATAGGTGGTTCTCGGTTTTTTTAAGAAGAGAAGAAAGTTATCCAGAAAATATAATTTACTATTCTCATGGTGAGGTGATGATCTTCAGTTCAAATACTGTTGTTATTGATATTTCAGAAACCAAAATAGAGGATACTATAAGAAACACTGCCTCGAAGTTTCTGTTCAGTATTCGTTTTTAGATAACATTTTCTCAAAACAAGGAACTGTTTGACGCCAGGCATGTACTTCGGCAGCATTAAAAAAAAAAATTCTTTGATTGTATTCGTAAAATAAGAACTGTTCTGCCATGCTATTTGTGACCAAGTATAGAGATGTAGTACAATAGCAAAGAAAGTTGTATATAGTGTGTGGTGGACTGTGTAACATTAATCATATCAGCTTTCAGCCCATCAGAAAAGAACTAATAGAACATAGAAAATAAAACTAACGAGGAACATAGCACAGATCTAAACTATTCCATTACATACCATCGAGTGCACCCTGTGACCCCTGAGAGGGCATCCACCACCTCCTTTAAGTATGATGATAGTGTAGGACAGGTTCATAGCGTGTACGAGATCTGAAGCATCTGCCTTACATCGAGGGCATTCCGACGATGCTGCGGGGAAAATCAAATGGAGATTTTGTGGTGTGGCTCTGTGAAGGATGGAGGATTGCATATATTTGAAGCAGGAATTGCGACAAACTAAGGTGGGATATTCAGTGAGGAAGCGCCATTCTTTATCATGGAACGCACGCTGCAAGTCTGTTTCCAAGTGCGCTCGTAAGGGGCACAGATTAGTCTGTAAATAGGCACGTAAAACTCTGTAAATCCATTTAACCAGGTATCGCCCCGCTCTTATTTCATATACTGTTTGAATTAAATCATGGGTGTCAGGTTCTGCCTCGCTGGTGACCAATGAGCACGTACATATTATAGAGTGGTGGCGTGCTTCAAAAAAAGGGAATTTGGTAGGCAGTGATGTCAGGTAAATTCTGAATGAGATATCAGTATAACTTCCGCAAAGAGATCTCCAATAGTGGAGATCTCTTCATTCTCTCAGCGAGGAGAGCGCGCCCTTGGCGGTAAGCAGGCCCCAGAATGGGATATTTGGGGCTAGTGTGGCGGTGAGTTCGTGTAACAAAGGGCCTGTCTCCAGTATTATGGCATTGCTAAGCAGTAATGGGAGATGAGAAGGTCATGTTGTTCCAGGTAGTAATAACCTGTGTAGTGTGCCCCTGTGCCACATTCCTTGTGTATACCTTATCTCGTTGAGACGGACACCTGCTAGCTAGTACAACAACCGTTGCAGTTATCCTGCCAAGCAGTATTCCCTTAAGTCCAGGGCTCCCGTCCCTTCCTCCAATGGTGACAACTGAACTTTCAATAAACTGACCCAGCGTCTCCCCATGCCCCAGATGAAATCAGTCAGCAAGGAGTTCAAAGTCTTAAATACACTCGTTGGGAAAATCACCTGTAGGTTTACCAAAATAATAAAGTAATCGGGGTAGCATCTCCATTTTGGACAGGCAATCCGACCAGCCACTAATATAGATAGTGTGACCCAGAATTTTGTTTGAGACCTCAGGGATGTGATGGCTTTCTGCAGGTTCCCGTCTATTAAATCTGTGCCAGATCTGTATAATTGAATACCGAAGTACTGAAATGTATGGCGTGCTATTTGGACTGATCGTGTGCAGAGAGGTATAGAATCCTGAGGCAGAGCCTCCTAGAAAGAGAAGTAGTAAGACTGACATAATAGATTTAGAGGCCGGACAATTCTCCAAATAGATGAAGTGTCCAAGGTATCAGAGTTAGGTCCATTCCCAAGGCCCGGTTGTACACTATCATATCTGCGTACATAGAAACCGTGTGGATTTGGAGGCCCAATGAGACACCCCAGTCACCTGTCATCTGTCTAAGGCGCTAGGAGTTCCATGGCTAGAACAAACAGTAAGGGGGACAAGGCGCATCCCTGTCTGGTCCCGTGAGATATTCAATACTGGGATGAAATATGTTTGCCGGATCGTGCTCTCAAAGTAGGGTTGGAATATAGGAGCTTGACCCATTGGATAGACATGGGGGGAAGATTGAATTTGCTGAGTATTGCAAACAAGTAGTCCCAGCCCAGGGTGTCAAATGCTTGCTGGAGGTCCAGCGACAGACAGTTCGCTGATGGGTAGTGCTGTCTGGCAACCTCTAATACTTAATAAAAGCATCGGATATTCAAGGATGTGCTCCATCATGGCACAAAACCGCAATGGTCAATGTGGAACAATTCAGGGAGTAAAGAAAGTAACGCCCTGCCAGGACCTTAGCTACAATTTTGTCCTCAGTAACAAGAAGGGACAGAGGTCTATAAGATGATAAATCATCCAGATTACAACCAGGTTTTAGGAGGAAAATAACCAATGCTTGGCAGGAAGTGGGTAGTTGGGCTCCCTCTTCTAGTGAGGCATTAAAAAGACGTTCTAATTGAGGGACCAGCTGTGAGACAAAGGTATTATAGAATTCGATGGGTAGACATTCTATCCTCAGATTCTTGTTATGTGCTCGTTCCCCCATAGCCTGGCATGACTTACCCTGTATCAGAGGAGCTCCCAATTTATACTCGTAGGAAGCACAGGCTCAAGGTAGTTGTAGATCCTGAAAGAAATCATCTATGCCGCCTGGGGGTGGGGAGGCAAGCACCATACAAGAAAAGCATAGCACTCTCAGACAGCTCCATTAATATCTAACCGGGTTGTACAATGGACAGCGGACGGCGTAACCACAGAGAGAACAGACGTAGGCAAGGGGAACAGCAGAATCATATGGGCCAGTAATGCACCTGCTTTATCAGCCCCAATATGTTGTCTCTGAGTGCAGGCGTTGAAGTCTAGAACTCAAAGTTGTTCCAGGAGTTCTGCATTGGTGATCCTAGTGCCTTGTAAAGTGCCTGAGTGTGTATCATTGTGAGCTTCTGCTTTTTCAAGCTGGCCAAGTAGGACTCAATGTGGCACAGGTCACAGATAACCAATGGACAGGCACCAGTAAAGGTGGCAGTACAACTTTAAATACCTCCCATTGTATCAATTGGGAGGAAGCAGTACCAGTGTTATTCTTGAAATTAGTGTCCATGGCAGTGGCCAGCAGGTCTGTAAACACAATGGCCCTCATTATGACAGTGGAGGTAAATTCCGCTTACCACCATGGTGATGGCCACCAACATACCGCTGCGGTGGAAAATATCAGTTTTCCATATTATGACACACACTCACCAATCCGACAGAATATTGCAACACACACAAATCCACCAGTCCAAAGGCCAGTACTAAAGTGGTGGTACCAACACATATACCGCTACGCCAACAAAACAACACCCACCCACCCAATGTGACTCACGAATCACCATGGCAGGAATTCAACGGCGGTAAACCATTGGGGTTACACACCGGCGTGCTTAGAATGGACACCCAAATACAAAACAACACAACATTGGCCAATACCAAAAACACACACCTGACACTCATACACACACAACACACACCCACCCACAGCACTATAAGGCACACACCCACATCACACACAACCCTTTATGAATACAAATTATTGCCACCAGACTGACACCAAGACCACTGCGACAACTAGACACACACACCCCATACACCCATGCACCCCTCACGCACACCACTGTGTACACCCAACCACAGTACCCAACACCCACACACTTACACACTTACACACAACACCCATGTCCCCACAAAGGCAACCCCGTTTCACAGATGAGTTGAGGGTCATGGTGGAGAAAATAGTCAGGGTAGAGCCACAGCTGTTTGCAGCACAGGTACAGCAGATATCCATTGCCAGGAAGATGGAGCTATGGCGGAGAATCATGGACAGGGTGAACGCCGTGGGATAGCATCCAAGAACAAGGGATGACATCAGGAAGAGGTGGAACGGCCTACGAGGGAAGGTACGTTCCATAGCAACAAGGCACCAGCACCCCGTACAGAGGACTGGCTGTGGACCCCCACCTCCTCCCCCACAGCTCACAGCATGGTAGGAGCAAGTCTTGGCAATACTACCTCCTGAGGGACTCACTGGAGTCACCGGAGGACTGGACACTGGTGAATCAGCATTTACTACTTATCAACCCACATACCTGCATGCCATCACACCCCCTCACTCCCATCATTCCACTCCATCCCATGCGCTGCTCCTACACATATGACTAACCACAATGCCCAGCCCTGCATGCAATACCAATGGATGGACAGCCCCCCCAGCCCTGCATGGACACCCATCGCTAAAGCATGCACAGCATAGGGGAACTAACAATCCCACAATACATCAATATACACAAACCAAGGTGGCAGGAAAACAGCAACAATGGAGGGGAAGCTAGGAACGTACAATATGTCACAGGTATGAAGAATAATATATCACTTACATCCCTGCAGGTGCCCCAGCTACTGTCAGCAGAGAGAAGGTGCCACGACAAACCAGTCCCCCAACAGAAGATGCCCCCAGTGATGACAGTAACTCTGGACTTCAGGATCTGGATCACCAACCTGGCCCATCAGGGACCACTGTACATTCGGTCACCACAGCCCACTCACAGTCAGTCCACCACAAAGCCTCCCCCATCAGTATCCAACACCACAGCACCCACCCAGCGTACCCACACCTCTGTCCCCAGGACACGTCAATCAACAGTGTGCCCACCTGTACAGGGACCCCATGCCACACCTCACACCCAAGACAATCAGGGGCTTGGGCTCAGTGGCAGTATGCACACCATTCACGGGACAGAGACACAGGACAACAGGGAATCTGGGAGGACTGCTGTGCGCCGGGGGGGACAGACCCAGGGAACCGACTCTTCAGGTGACACTCACTGAGATCCTGGGTGCCTACCAACAATCCCAGGACACGATGGGTCAGATCCTTGACAACATGCAGGAGAACAAGCGGCTGCAGGAGGAACACCATCAGGAGATCAGGGAGGACTTGCAGGCTCTCAACACCACCATGATCTCCATGGCAGGGGTGCTGGCAGACATGGCCAACATCATGAGGGAATCAACAGCACACCAACAGGCCCCTACCACTAGCCAGTCTATTGACCAGCCCACCACCTCCCCTGCAGCTAGTGGGCAGGAGGCCCCGCCACAGGACCCACAGGCCACCAGCACCCCTCCCCCTGCAGAAGGTGGACCACCCATCAAACTTTCCCTGTGACCCAGATAGAAGCCAGAGACACTTACCAAGACCACCGCCAGGAAATGAGACTCTCCAGATTGTCCCCCTTGTATCTCACCCTGTCACCATGTTAACTTTGAAATGCCTTTGCTGCCCTTCCTATGGCCCCTTGGATACTGTACTTGTGCTACAAAAATACTGGAACAATATCCTGGACTTTCCTCTACCATCACCCCATTACATTGCACTTTACCCTCAATTTTATAGCACCACAATAAACACCCTTGAACACAACTTGACTGATAGTATTTTATGTGTTGAAAATGTGCATTTAGGGGAACAGTCACATCTCTTGCAACTTATATGGACACTGTGATACCATACAATTAATGAACTCTATCTGTCTGTAGTAATCACATCAGGACACTGTTCTCATATCACCAACATCTGTAAAATGACAAGCCATAGGCGACAGTAAGTTTAAATGCAAAGGCAGCGAATGCCATCATGCCACAGTCAACAGATGCAATCAATATTCAGAGCAATTATCAGTTCCACTGTCTCACCCTTCTGTCACTGGAAGTATTGACGTATAACTGATATTCTGTTGTCCACATCCTCATCCTCTGCCTCCTCATCCTCAATGTCCCCTGGGTCCACTGCTGCCACAGGGGCATCTCCAGTCTCCTCCTGCAGAAAAGGCACATGCCGTCTGAGGACCAGATTGTGTAACATGCAGCATGCCACTACTATCTGGCCGACATTCCCGGGTGATAAGCACAGGATCCACCTATCAGATGGAGGCACATGAACATGGCCTTCAGGAGGCCGAAGGTCCTTTCAATTATTCTTCTGGTTCGCCCATGTGCCTCATTATAACTCTTCTCAGACCCTGTCCTGGCATTCCTCATTGGGGTCAGGAGTCATGAAAGGTTTGGGTAGCCAGAGTCACCTGTAAATAGTGAGGGACAAACTTCAGCCTTACACAATCCTATGAGGATAACACCTCAAGGCGTACACTAATATACAGTGGGTGGGGACTCTGGCTCACCTATTAGCCACACCCTCTGCCTCTGTAGTTGGCCCATCACATTTGGGATGCTGCTATTCCTCAGTACAAAGGCGTCATGCACTGACCCAGGATACTTGGCAGTGACGTGGGAGATGTACTGGTCAGTCAGGCACACAATTAGCACATTCAGTGAGTGGAAACTCTTCCGATTCCTGAACACCTGTTCATTCTGGTTGGGGGGGCAACTAACGCAATATGTGTGCAGTCAATCGCCCCAATAATATTGGGGATATGGCCTATTGAATCCTGCCTTAACAGTGGCCAAATCTTTCATCTGGGGGAAAACAATGTAGATGCACACGTGCTTCCCCAGGGCAGACAGAAGCCTTGCCAGTATGATTGAGAACATTGCCTGTGACATTCTTGTTGCCAAAACCACTGTCACTTGGAAAGAACCAGTTGCCAGGAAATGGAGCACTGACAGAACCTGCAGAAGAGGGGGGATCCCAGTGGGATGACGGATGGCTGATATCAGGTCAGGTTCCAATCAGGCACACAGCTCTGTGATTTTGGCTCTAAAGGTGAGAATAATGTGCCTGTCCTCCAGCGCAGCCAAGTCCACAAGGGGTCTGTACACGGGGGTTTGTCGCCTCCTCCTATTCCTCCACAGCAGAAGGTACCTAAAGGACACAAGAGTGAGTAGGATGTCACAATTTGAACAATGGAACCACCACATCAGCATACATACAGCATCAATGTGATAGGACAGTGGGAATGGCAATGTATGTGCTATTTTAGGCAATGACTCAGTTATGGTTTATCCGATCATTGTCCACTACCATGAAATGGTGAGCGCCTGCCCTGTATCTTGGGACAGGTGGAAATGAGGTAACTCCGCCGATGTTAGGCCTCATGGCGGAAGGCGGTCTTGCACCACTGTGCAATTCCTCATGGGCTAATATGGGGCTCTATGGAGTACAGTGGGCAGTGGGGATCTGCACCGGTGGTGACGGTATACACCGCCGTGGACGTGACTGCCATTTTATATCCAAACCCTCACTTGTTTCCTGACTTTCCACAGGACGACACCTACACTGCGTGTGCTGCTGTGACCTGTGTCTGGAACCTACCATGGCCCGTGTGACCGGGGAAAGGGCCCCTGCCTTTACTTCAGAGGAGTTGGAGCGACTGGTGGATGGGGTCCTACCCCAGTTTCGACTGCTGAATGGGCCTCCAGACCAACAGGAGAGTACACCATGGGCATGATGCATCTGAGAAGGATGCATGAGGATGTGTGTGCAAGCATCGTGTCATCGGGATGGGATGTCTGGTGATAGTGTACATGGTGGGCGCCGGACGATGTGTGTGCCAGTGGTGATGGAAACAGGATTGGTAGGCCATATGTGTGACAGGCTGGATTGTACGGTTAATGGTGTCCTCCTGTCTGTGTTTCCTCTGCAGGTCAGCGGCCATCAGAAGAAGGGATTGTGGCATGCCATCGCCAAGGACTTGCAGACCCTGGGGGTCTACAGCAGGTGGAGCACCCACTGCAGGAAATGGTGGGAGGACCTGAGACGCTGGGCATGGAAGACCACGGAGGCCGAGCTGGAGATGGCCTCCCAAAAAGGAAGGGGTGCCCATCCAAACCTGACCCCCCTGATGGCCCGCATACTGGAGGTGGGCTTTCCAGAGCTGGAAGGGCACTTGAGGGCATCACAGCAGCCACAAGGGGGTGAGAACAGTGGGCATTACTACAATAATTGGTGGGTGGCATGGGATCCAGGTGGTGCGTGTGAGTTAGTGGGTGCCCCTTAATGCCAGGCCAGACATTGCAGCATGATCCAGCTCAAGGGTAATGAGTGCATGGTAAATGCAGGTAACCTAGCTTGTTTGCATTCCATGTCAGTCAGGGCTTTGTGGGTACCAGGAGGGGTGCAGTTGGTGGTGGTTGGCCCTCATCTTGCTGTGGCATCTACCCAAATCACTGGCACAAATCATGATCCCTGTGTGTGACGGTGCTGTGTATGCCAATTGTGGTGTTGGTGCTGTAATTGACCCAGTGTTTCATTTCTCTCTCGCCCCCCTTTTTCCTTCTGTAATCCTGTCCATGTGTGCCTTAGCATCATCTGGCGGGGGAGCAGGGAAACTGGTGACAGAGGGAGCTGCATCCCACAGGACTCAGGAGGCAGAGTCCACTGACACCGAGGGAACCAGTGGGACGGAGGGTGAGGGGAGCCCCATGGCAGAAACAGGAGGTGACAACACTGACTCAGATACCTCCTTCGATGGAAGCTCCCTGGTGGTGGTGGACACCTCGGTGACCATCCCAGCTGCAGGTACAGCAGCCACCCCTGTACCAGCACCGCCTTCCCAGTAGCCCATCAGTGAGTTGCCCGTGCCCGCTCACCCATGGGGGGTGGGCATCTCCTTCGCCCCAGGCACCTCAGGCCCTGCCCCAGTGAGCCCTGCTGCCACCAGTGAGGAGGCTATTGACCACCTCAGATCCATCTCTGTAGGACAGTCAACCAATGTGAATGCCATTCAGGGGCTGGCTTCCCAGATACAGCAATCCAATGCATTCCTGGAGGGAATCCACTGTGAATGGGCAGCCCAACAGAGATCAATTCAGGCTCTGGCCTCCTCTCTTAAGGCAGCCATTGTCCCTGTTCACACTTCAGCCCACAAGGACTCACGCAAACACAAGACAGTTGCAGACACAACCACATCCATTGCCTCCACTGTCTCCCCCTCCTCCTCCTCTTCCACCTCCCTCACAGTCACATCCACACTCACACCTGCATGCACTGCTTCAACATCCACCACCAGCATCACCACACCAAGCAGCACACACACCTCACTTTCAGACACCTCCAGAACATCCATCCACGCGTCCCCTCCCACCCTGTCTGTCCCGACCTCCGAAAGGACACAAACGCAGGAACTCAGACACTCAACAGCCATCCACCTCACATCAGCACACTCCCCATGCACCTGCACCCAAGTCCAGAAGACGTACTCCTCCATCAACCATTCGCTCAACCTCCACTCCCATCCCTCCTCCCTCATCCCACCCCACCGTCCCTAAAAAACTTTTCCTTGACCAAATTGACCTCTTCCCTCCCCCTCCACCCCCCTCGTCCTGTCTGTAAGTGCAAGATCCCAACGACCCTGCCCAGCAACTCAGCCAAACAGTCCACAGGGACAGTGGAGGCACTTCCGAGTCGTAGAGGAAAGATAGTGAAGGATCCCACTCCACCAGCCAGGAAGGGAAAAGATCCCACTCCACCAGCCAGGAAGGGGGAGGATCCCACTCCACCAGCCAGGAAGGGGAAGGATCCCACTCCAACAGCCAGGACAGGGAAAGTGAAGAAGCTCTCACTTCCAGCTGACACACAGCAGCCCTTGCCTCCAAAGGAGGCTGCCCAGGAGGCACCTTCCAAAGCTGAGACACAGCAGCCCTCACCTCCATCAGAGGCTGCCCAGGAGGCACCTTCCACAGCTGAGATACAGCAGCCCTCACCTCCAGCAGAGGCTGGCAGGGTACCACCACCACCACCACCAGTGGTCACAGAGCCCTCACCTCCAGCTGAGACAGTGCAGCCCTCACCTCCAGCAGCGGGCATGTGGGACCCTCCAGGGACTGCTGTGCAATGAGCCTCCTCCAGAAGCAATGGGCGAGTTCTGCACCTCATAGACTGTAACACTGCACTCCCCAGCAAAGGATAATGGGCATGGAGCTCCCTCCAGAACCAGTGGAGGAGTTCCCCACCTCAGAGACTGTGACCTTGCACTCCCCAGCATTGGGAAATGGGCATGGAGCCCCCTCCAAAAGCAGTGGGTGAGTTCCTCACCTCAGAGACTGTGACCTTGCACTCCCCAGCATTGGGAAATGGGCATGGAGCCCCCTCCAGAAGCAGTGGGCAAGTTCCCCACCTCAGAGACTGTGACCTTGCACTCCCCAGCATTGGGAAATGAGCATGAACTTCCTCCAGAAGCAGTGGGCAAGTTCCCAACCTCAGAGACTGTGACCTTGCACTCCCCAGCATTGGGAAATGGGCATGGAGCCCCCTCCAGACCAGTGGGCGAGTTTCCCACCTCAGAGACTGTGACCATGCACTCCCCAGCAAAGGAAAATGGGCATGGAGCCCCCCCTCCCAGAAGCAGTGGGCAAGTTCCCCACCTCAGAGACTGTGACCTTGCACTCCACACCATTGTGAAATGGGCATGGAGCCCCCTTCACATCCAGTAGGCACGTTCCCACCTTTGGCTGAGGTGCCCCTACCTTCCTCCTTCCCCTGAGGTGCCTGCCCACTTCAATAATGGTGCCCCTGCACAGTTCTTTGAGGATGTCATCATGAAACAAGTTGGGCCTTGGACTGTGCCCTGTAGCCATGTGAGTCCTTAGTACTTTTGGCTGGGCATTAGCCCTTTGTGGACAATTGTACATATCTGGTTCATGTGGTGGCTTTTGCCTTGCTGATACATTTTCAGTACTTCTGAACTCTAGTCCTTGTTTTATTATACAGTGTGTCGTGTGCCATTGTTTTTCCTCTGCAACTGGTTGTGTGTATGGTGTATGTGTGCCTGGTGTGTGTTGTGCGTGTTTGTGTCACTCTCCTTTTCCTCCCTCCCTCCCTTGTGTGCTAGGTGGCTGTACACACTGTCGTCGTCTTAGTTGATGTTGGTGTTCCAGGTGGAGCAAGGCGTAGAAAAGCATCAGGAAGACATGCAGTTCCGGTTCCATGGCGGAGTTGTTCTTCTCTGTTTCTCTGATGGTGAGTCTTTGGTCTTCTGTGCAGTGTTTCAGGCTTTTGATAGCGTTGGTTCCGCCCTGGAAATCGTGGCAGATTGCAAGGTCATGATATGTGGGCGGTACCTTGTCTTCTTCCTGGCTGTTGATGGCTACCGCCGAGGTGAGTGGTGTTAACGCCCTGGCCATTGGCTTTCTTTGGGAGTTATCACCGCCATGGTCATAATTTGGCAGTAATGACTGCCAGCCTGTTGGCAGTATTTCCGTCACTTTATCACTCACCGCCAGTGCCATAATGATCACTAATGTCCTCCAGGAGGGAAGGCTGCAAGAGCAATGTAGGAATTAGCCATGTAGGAATTAGGCTAGTGGCCTGGCCCCAAGCTAGTTCTAATTCTAAAGGGTTATGGTCAGACAATGTTTTGCCCAAATATGCAGCGTTTGTGACCACTGATTGTAGGTGTAAAGGACAAAGGATGCAGTCCACGTGTATATGTAATTTGCAGAGGTAGAATAAAAGGAGTACTCTTGCATTCCTATATTGTGTGCCTTCTACAGGGAGGATCTCATGACCCAATCGCTCAGGGCCCTGTCTTGTTTGACTGAGGCGGTGCTCGGCAATTAAGGGTGTGAGCAGTCAAGCTGGATGTTGAGGACTGCATTAAAATCTCTGCCAATCAGCCAGGCAAGGTGCAACCAATCAGCTAGAACAGAAAATAGGCTCACCAGGAATATATCTTGGTCTATATTGAGGACAAAGACATATCTATCATGAGTATCTGTCCGGACCTTGATGGCTGTGAATGGCACTCCAGCCCTCAATCAAATTGCCGCCTCTCTGGAAACTGCTGAATAAGACGTGGCTAACAATTTGCCCCTCCATTTAGTTCTCAGTTTAAGGGCTTCAGCGGTGGAGAGGTGATGCTAGTGATGCGCCACTTTCTTAGAAATATGGCCTCATATGTGTCTTGTGGTGGTTAAGCTGAGCAAGGATTCTATGGTGTGCATAGACAGATCCGATCCCCTGAACATTCCAGGTCAGTATTTTATAAAGTTGTATCATAGGAGACATTCAATCAGAAACCTAATAGCACATTTCAACAGGCCACATCAGGAGCATAGTTCAGATCATGGTCCATAATAGCAAGCATGATGGCATGAAGAAACAAACAATTTCCCAATACTAGGTCAAGCGAAAAAACAACCATTCGACCAAAACTGTGAAACCACAATAGCAAAATATAACCGTGTGCAACTGCCTTGGGGGTTGGGCAACATAGTTTGAAAGAGAGAAGTGTGCATACAGGAATTACAGAGAAGTAGATTGCAGTCATGGGATTTGTCAGAAACCCTCATCAGAGTGAAGCAATGAGGTGAGGAGCATACAAATACATGAAGGGGCTGATACCCGCGTGAGGGGGGTGATAGTGCAGGGAATGGAAGGGGGTAAGGGCGAGCTTGCATGGGACTCAACATTCACAGTTGTGGTATGGAGGGGAAACAGTAGGGAGGGATGGAAAGAGCAGATAGGGAAAACTGCTGAAGGTCATTGTCTCAATAAGGGTAGGAGTAGGGACTGAGATGCCCAATGAGAAGGAACGAGGCACAGTTCAGAGCAGTCTGGGTATGTCCAGGGAAGGTGCAAAACATAGAGAGCTCAGTGTTCAGAAAGGGATAATAGGAACCAAAGAGGTTGGAGATTTGAGCCACAGTCCATGCCAGGGTACGATGGAACAAGAGACCCCACCCCCACAGGAGAGGTGAGGATTACAGTAACCATATTACATTACACATTGTCTGTGTTGTCACTGAGGGAAAAAGTGCCATGCTATTATTAGAGTCTGAGTCCGAGGTGGTTGTTGTGATCTAGTAGAGGATACGGATGCAAGGACAGCCTGTCTGCGTTCCAGAGGCTGCTGCAGAGAGGGTGATTGCTAATGGTTTTACTGTGCGTGGTCCACCATGTCAGCGGTGTCAAGGGAGTAGCTGCTGTTCTCGGGATGGGGGCTCTGATGAAGCACGACAATGATCATGAGGGTAATGCTGTTCCCACCAGTCCCACACAGCCTCTGGTGTATCAAATAATAAAGTGTGTTGGTCATGGATGACTTTCAGTTGGGCTGGGAACATCAGAACATATGTGAGGCATTCTGATATGAGTAATTTTTTTGCAGCAAGAAAGGATGCCTGCTGATGTTGGACCACCAGGGTGTAACCCAGAAAGATGGAGACATTGCTATTCTCCACCAGTAATGGAGCATTCTCTCTAGCTTTCCTTAAAACCATGTCTCTTATCCGGAAGTTAAGAAAACAGGCAACAATGGATTGTGGTGGCGTCTTTGAGGGAGAGTGACGTGCCGTCACTCTGTTTGCACGATTTACACTGCCACTTTGGATTGCAGACAGTTTTCAATGTATAACGTGGCACTGGAACCCTCTACTCCCTCCAGCATGCCTATTATATGTATGTTGTTAGGATGTGCTCGCCCCTCCGCATTGTCTGCCCTGTTCTGCAAAGCTGTGAACTGTTTGCAGATGTCTTCCACCTTGTCAGAGTGTGACGCTTGTTGAGGAGGCAACTCAGAAAGTGTATTCTCATCCGACTTGACCCAGGCAGAAAGTTTTCAGTGATCATCGCGCAAAATGCCAAGATCTGTTGCCAATATGCCAATGTGGAGTTCGATGACGGCCAAGGAATCACGTAACTCTTGGAGTATTATGTCCAGTTTATCACTAGCAAGGTCTGGTATTGTGGGTGGAACACACTCCTCAAGTGTTTGTAGGGGAGATTCTCCAGGACAATAGCACTGAGAGGTATCTTGGTCTGGCATCTGCTCTGACCTGGTAGATTTGGTATCACCCAGGACACTGGCGGCAGGGGCCCAGCGTATATGCAGTGTTGTCCATGCCAATTGGGAAGCAACAACACTGGGCTCAGTGACCCAGGTCATGCAGGAGACTCAGGGGGGCGTAGCCTCCGTAGCCTGTGAAGAACAGACAGGAAGCAACAAGACAAAGTCCAGAGTAGTGTTCGGTGAAGGGCCAGTGGCCCCACTGCTGAAGGAGTAGTTTATTACAAGGTGGCACCAGTAAGCGGTGAAGTTAAGGTAGAGTGGGACAAGCAAATAGGTGTAATCAAGGGGGAAAGCTCACTCTCCTATGATTGACAAGGGTGGCCTCAGGTGTAGTGGCAGATGCAGGACTCTCCAGCACTGTAGTTAGTCCTTAACCAGAAGGCGGGGCAGTGCTTTAATCACAATGCCAGTCCCTGTATCCTATGCCTAGTCCTCCATTCATTATGGTCATCTTGCCTCCAGTGAGAAAGGAGAGAGTGTTAAGTGGCCCCTGCACTCTCAATAGTCTCAGCAGTCAATGTGTGTAATACATGAGGAACTTAAATTGTTTAAATACCTCAGCGCAGGCCGTTGTAGCCTATCTTACAGGTGTATTCAATGCACATCCCCTCATGCCAGCAAGGTGTGCAATAGTGGAAGCAGGTTCAAGCATTTGCTTTAATGTCACCAGGGCATTGAAGTATGTTCAGCAGGGGGTCCGACAGGAAGGAAGCAAGAGGCGTCACCTGCAATGTTGCTAACTCCTCAGAAGACTGGTACGTGCCAGATCATAAAGTTCCATTGGGCCGGCTTCACTCTCAATTACATCATCGATGCAGCTCCCACACTGGAGGTCTACTCTCCTGGGCTGCACATGGGCCCCTCCAGTCATCCCCCAGGAGGTCACTGACTTCTGGGCAGCCGGCGCAATGAGGTGATAAAAGAGAGAGTATCAATCCATTAGGGGGCAGTTGTCTGTCCCTCACGTGGGGCCTCAGCAGGCAGGAGATAAGGGGGAGGCAGGGGGCAACCACATGCAGCACCTCTAGTAACTTCAAAAGCTGCAGCCACTGTTGGAAAGAGGTTCCCAGTGCCTACCTCGTTCTCCACTGCAACCGATGCCGCTGATGCAGGCGTGGTTCTTGGGTCAGGCCGTGCAAGCTGCACGTGGACCCATCCAAGGGTGCCCAGGGGGAGGGGACTCCTCTAATTATGGGTCTCCAGGGTAGAGGGGTAACAGAGGGGAGAAGGGAAGATCCTCCAGAGGGAATTTGGCCCACGGTCACCACACCTAGTCCAAGCGATCTGGGTGACTGAAGAGGGAGCCGTCTCGTAAGTCACAGCCTGCAAGGAGGCCAAGCCACTCCACACAATTTTCTGGCTGCCCTGCAGCAGAGTGGAATGGTGGTCGCGAGGCTCTAGAAGGCATCAGAGTTGTGTCGCCTCATGAAGGTGGCAGCATTCCATGTTGCAGGAGCCAGATGATGGCAGATTAGTGGAGGATTAAGAGCACCCGACAGGGAGTTGTAGGAAAAAGCATCCACCATCGTCAGCTGTTGGTCACGGCCCCCTACTTTGGAAGCAGTTAAACAGGAATGGGAGACTTTATTGTCTTAGGGCACAAGATTTTCATCTCAGGGTAGTGCTTTAAGGATTTCCCAGTAGAGATGTGCAACAACATATGATAATGAAAACTACCTCTTGTTTGTGTATGTGTAATCACTGGCTAAACTATGGTGAGTAGCTTAAAGTGGTACACACACGCAATATTCCTTTGGAATGTCACTCCTGGATATCCTCAGAGGGAAACTCACTGTGCTGATCCTTTCAATCCAACTGTATCCTGTAGCTCCCCCAGATGTGGTGGTCTTCATTGCTTTGAACAGGTGCAACACCGAGGTTGGGATTGCATGGAGCCTGGTGAACAATACTTTAAAAACCTTTGGAAGAGGTTGGTGCCTCTGTGACAGTGCTTATTAGCCTGTAGTTTAGGGACCTCCTGTGGGCCCACAGAGCCTTCTCAGGGGGTCCATGACTGCTTCGAAAATTAAATGATAACAGATCAATAAAGTGTATATAAATAAGGAAGTAAAAATGAAAATTGAAAAGTATACACATTGTATATAAATAAGGAAGCAAAATGTAAAATTGAAACGTTTATAACATTCTCCAAATTTGAAAGAATTTGAATTAGGAGGCTACAAATGTAGTTAATATCCACTGATTGATTTGTGAGAACAGTGCAAGTATGTCAAGCAGAACTCTGTATGGGTGATAAGAGGCCTCAACTGAAATTGTAAATTGTAAGCACACTTTATTTGCGGCTCAAAGCCAAAAAAGTTCATCAATAAATAAAATCAACTACATTGCATACAATTCATTACAATAATAGAATTTAGAAAATCCCCAACCGTCACATTAAAATTAAAATTGTGTTTTTCTTTATATTTTTTTGTTAATTAATTAAAACAATTCATCATTCATATATTTGTATGGTGAATGTTTGTTTCTGTATTTTTTCTGTATTGTTTTGTGGTTTAAATTATTGAAAATGCTTAGGCTGGGGTACTTAGCTTCCAGTAATGACTCAGTGGTAGACCTCCGATTCCAATAGTGATTCAGTGGGGGTATCTGGGTTCCAGTAATGATTAAGTAGGGGTCCACAGAAGTCAAAAGGTTAAGAGCCACTGGTCTAGAGCATTATTGTTTAAATGGCGGAAGGTAAAATAACACCCACATACTAAATTACAGCTACTTCTCAGTATGTGGGAAACCAAAGCATTAATATAAACAGCAGGTCTCTGAGTGACAAAAGTAGGACTTTTAGTATGTTGATGTGGAATAGCACCTAAATGAGAATGGTGCCAGAACTCACTCATACATCCACCTAATTATTCCTCAAAGTGAGTTAAGCACTTACTCCAGAAATCTGTCTGTAACCTAGGTTACTCATGCTTTAGATGTACACAGTCTGTGAGAGATGAAGGCTTAAGCTAGCCTTTTCTTTCGGGAATGCAAGAATGCACTTGTTGCTTTTTGTGAGAGAGTGAAGCTTGCTTTGCCGTACTGTGTCTGTTCCGTGAGGAAGCAAAGCCTGAACTGCTACTGCCTTCTTTGTATGTGTCCCAAGCTCTGGAAAGCTTGTGAAACTGCTGCCCTAGCCCAACCTGTCCTCTGTAAGAGGGAAGCTTGCACTATTTCTACCCAAAGAGTACCTGTTCTATGGTGAAGGAGTATTCCCTCTGCCAATCCCCATCTAATGATAAAAAAAACAAAGGCTATATTTAATGCACTTGCATAACATGCCCTATCAACCAGGAACTGTTTCATATTATTTAATGCAAGATGGAAAACAGAAGCAGGGTTTGTTGCTTAACCCTCCCGTTTTTTAATCTAGCATTAGGAAGACAACAGTACAAACAATTTGATATCCCCTATGCACATATTGCAATACAGGTCCGACAGTTTAAAAAAGGGAGAACATACTGAAATTAAGGACTCACCTTTATCCAAACTAGAGGGCCCATGACTAGGAGACAGCGGAACCAGTGAACAGCAGTATTTTTGGATGCGTCCCGGTGCTGGATGCGGTTCCAGTATTAAATCGTACCTTACTAGGTATGTGAGGGGCAGCATCCTATGTGAGTACCTAAATGTATAGTAACTCCCTAGGAGGTTTGAATGTTTTTTTCAAGGGGTTTGAACTTCTTGTATGTTTATGTCTCTTTACAGAAAGTGTGCACAAGTTCATTAACTCCTCTCACTCCCTGTTTAGTTTGTTATCTACAGCTGCTGTGCCTGTTTGGTAAATGTGAAATACGCATGTAATAGCCCTCCTCCTACTGTCACTGATTATTTTCTTATTTTTTGCATGTGATATCCCTCCTTCTACTGTCACTGTTTATTTTCTTATTTTATGTGCCATTAAAGATTGCACTGCTACTGTCCATGCTATGCCTTGTTGTGTTATAATAACCTTGCCACTGAACAAATGAAAAAAGGATTTACATTGCCAATGCTTGTTTTAATGCATGATGCAAATGAAATATGGGAGCAGAGTTTACTTTTGCTGTTTACTCACTAAACAAGTAGTTGTTGAAATGACCTATGCACCTTTGTAAAAATTAAACACAACTGACAAATGAGTCTGGGTTATGGGTAATACCTTGGAATCATGCTGCCATTTGTGCCAACAGCTCATTTCATGCTGCGGATTTGACACTATAAAGGAAATGTTAGCAAACAAAGGTACAAGTCCTACAATGCAATGTGTGGCTGGCTGAAACACCAGGAATGGCTGATGGTATTATATGTCAGTGCCACTTGGCGGACTTGAGAAATGGAAAATAAAACTTAGGGCAATATTTAAAGAAAAGTGGCGCAGCGCGGTGCTGTGCCAAAATTGGCAGTGCCGCGCTGCGTCACTTTAGAAACGCAGGGATGCTCCGTATTTAAGGGAATACGCGCACCCCTGTGTTTCCCCCTGTGTTGGCACTAAATTTAGCTCCCAGCGCCAATGCAGGCGTCCTTGCACCATTGTGCAAGGATGTCTGTGTTGAGGGGTGTGATTGTTTATGTGCGGGAAGGTGTCCCTTCCTGCACATAAACAATCACTAATGGTGCTTTGGAACTTCTGTATGTGCTGTACAATGCAGCACACACAGAAGTGCCAAAGCATAATTTCAAATGATTGTTTATGTGCAGGAAGGGACACCTTCTCGCACATGAACAATCATTTCTGGCATTTCGCTTTTTCTGTGTGTGTGGCAGAATGCAGCACGCATAGAAAAAGCAAAAAACATTGATAAATTAAAGTACTCCTTCTCGTTGCGCCCTGCTAACGCCACCCCAGGTGGATGGCGCTAGATTTTGGCGCTGCCTCATGTATACGAGATTTCATAATCTGAGGCAGTGTCAAAATGTAATAGGTGTTGCTGTGGCATGCCCACAGAAACACCCATTGCATGCCCCTTCCACGCACAGTGCTGTGTGGGAAGGGGCCATATTTACAAGCCACCTTGTAAAGACGGCGCTGTGCTTAGTGCCACAGGAGCGTATAAATACGGCCCCTAGTTCCTGGCCTTCTGCATTTTTTTTTCTTGTTGACAATTAGGAGTTAAACCAGTGGCTTAACATAAGCCCCAGCAGTGCATGGGGGGGGGGGAGGGGAGAACGAGCGAGCTCTCAGGGGCCCTATTAGGAAAAGTGGTAGGTGGTGGGCCAGGGAGAGTGGACTCCTCCATATACTTTGCAGGGGGCCGCCTCAAGTTTCAGTACACCACTGAGTTAAACAGCCCAGTGGGTGGGAAGGCAGAGATAACTTTTCAAGTGCAGATGTGAGCATCTCACTGTTAATAGGCTAAAGTTACCATTCTTTGAAAAACATAATGCTAAAGACATTCCTTAACAAAACAACGTGAACAGCAGTGGCTGAACAGTATCTGAAGGGACAGTGAGAAGGGAAAAACAATGGGCTTGCAAGCCAATACTCGCCATAGAGGTTGGCGCCATTTTTATGAAGAACCCCTGCTACAGCACCTGATAATGCCCTGCTTTGAACAGGTGCAACACATGATGTAAGTACTGTTCCAGAAGGGCCTCCAGTATCCCTCAGTTTAGGTATTATTTTTGTGGGTCAAGGCATTGGGTTTTCCCACGTGTGGGGACTTCATGAGGAGATGAGTTAAATCTAAATAATGATTCATTTGTCTATTTAACATAGAACCTGTATACGTGTTCAGGTCCACTGGTGGTGGTTACAGCTTTCACAATTACAGGCGCCAGTCTGTGAGTAATGCAGTCAGAATGTTGATAGATCCTCCTGCCTATGACTTAAACAAATAAACACCTGCTCCGTTAGGCAAGCTCCGCAGCGTGTGATACTGAAAACACGTCTCACTCACCACAAAAAGCCACCAGGTACCATTGTCAGGGTTTGTTGACGGGATCCCCGAAATTCAGCTGTGCTCCCCAAAGCATCTGCCACATACAATTCCTTTATAAAAACAAATACGGCCGTTTGAACCAGAAATCTACAACTTAACATAAAGTTCTGTTTCTGATAGTAACCGCCAATCTCCTCAAAACTGTGGCCCACACCGGTCGTTCCTCAAATCCAACCCCATTTCTAGTTTCGTCAGAAATACATCCTTCACTAAAAATAAACATTCTCTTTGACCTGCAAGCTCTGCGCAGTGTAATCGTTGTAAAAATATATATATAGTTAATTATAAACTGTAAACACAATTTTGCCAGATTTAGTTGCTACGCTTGCTTTAACTGGTCCTCTTTCAAATCCCAGCTACGCACTCTTCCTTCTGAAATGATTAATTGAATTTAAATCAGAAGCCTATGCAAGTCAACGGCAGAAAATAGACAGTAATTTATCACGTGATCATGTTAGTCGTTTCGCAAACGTGCCATCTCACAATGACTCTCTAACTGTAACTTCCAGTCTGGTTTCCCCATTGACGAAATGGGTTCACAACAAAAACAAAGGCTATGTTTAATGCACTTGCATACCATGCCCTATCAACCAGGAACTGTGCAGCTCATTCATAGTTTTAGGAGGCTGGCCTGGTATGTGGTGGGTACCTATGGTACTTACACTTTATACCAGGTCTAGTTATCCCTTATTAGTATAGTGTAGGCAGTGTCTAGAAGCCAGGCTCCCTAGAGGTAGCTGTGGATGAGCAGCCAAGGCTTATCTAGGAGACATGCAAAGCTCATGCAATACCACTGTAGTCTAACAATACTCACACGCATCAAAATACTCAGTGTTACAAAAATAAAGGTACTTTATTTTGGTGATACAAATGTAAAAAATACCAGAGACTATACTCCCTTAGGAGGTAAGTAATACTCAAATTATATACACTAGTATGCAGAAATAGGCATAAAAACTGTTAGAAAATAGTGCAATTAGTGAAAATTACAATAGTTAGAAATGAGCCATGGGGGAGCACAAACCATACACTAAGAAAGTGGAATGCGAAAGTCAGTCCCCCACCTAGGCAAGTGTAGTGTGTGAAGGGGAGCTGGGAGTACTTGAAAAGCCCAAAGGTAAGTACCACAACCTACCCCAGCGACCAGGAAAGCAGGAGAAAATCACAGTAACTTTCCCAGAACACACACAGAAACAAGAAGAAGAATTATGCAAAACCCAGAGAGACTGCAAGACACCAACAGTGGATTTCTGGACAAGAAGACCTGTGGAAGAAGGGGACGAAGTCCAAGAAGCACAGAAGAGTCCAGGAAGAGCAGGAGCCCCTGCTAACCCAGAGGAAGGTGCAAAAGGAGAACCACTGGTGAAGAAGAAAAGTCAGCACTGCACCCAAGAAAACAAAGTCCGGTTCCTGGAGGGTGAAAGTGATGTCCCACACCGGATGGAGGATTGCAGTTGGGTTTGCATTGTCGGAGTCCTCCAACTAGTCTTGGCACATGTAAAGCTCACGGTTAGCAGAAATGGCGCTGCCCTGGACCAGGAAGGACCAGGTGGACTCTACCCAGGAGGTGGAGTCAGAGTGAACCCTCAGCAACTCAGAGAGCCCACAGAAGACCAGTCAGCGCACACAGGAGTCCCACAGCACGGGGACAAGCAAGTTGCAGAAGAGGCCCACGCAGCACTACGACAAAGGCTCCCACGCCACTGGAGAACCACTCAGGAAGCTATGCGTTGCAGGATAGACTGCTGTAGGCCGGAGCTTCAAGATGCATGAAGGACTTGGAGGAAAGGAACTGGTAACGCGTCCCTTTATGATAATTTATTACACATTAGGACTCGTTTTAGGCCAATGAATCTTTTGACCCAGTTGAGAGACACCTTAGGACGAGATAGTTAATCAATATGTCAATCAATACGTCAATAATATCATCAATATTTATTATCACAATGCATTTCACTTTAGTCAAAGTCATTAATCAACTCAAGACACTACCATGACCTTGCAGTTATGAATAACCACACCAGTTTAGTAGAATTTTATGATGTTTATTCCCTATTTGATTACAATTCTAAAAGCATGTATGTTAATCTTAAAACCAAAAACTCAAAACCATTAGTCATAATTTGGCAACTCGAATAAGACTTAAACAACGCGAGGAACGCAATTATTAGAACATAACACAACGTTAACATGGACCAACCTTAGCAGAGTGTCATCAACGCGTCAGTCCAACAAAGCATAGATTCAGTCATTTGTCTATTTGTGTCGGTGTAGTGAACCCCAGTCCTAACCTTTGATTAGCATTACCATGTTGGGCTTCATGCAAAACAATTTAGAACACCAATTTGGAAAACATCTAAACTAGGGTCCCTGTCAAAAGTAAGCAGTTGGTACCTAGAAAGGAAAAGCAAACAGACAAATCACAATGTCATTGTCATAGTTACCCTCCAAGGTTTAGGTCAGCACTCAGGTTCAGTCTTCGTCTTCAGGACATCAGTCAAATCGCCATCAGTCAGAATTCAGCTCCGGGGCAAAAGGGGCACTTCCCTCATAAGGAGGTAAAGTGTAAAATGGGCAATCTAAGAAAGGATGGTTTAAGTAAAACCAAAGTAAGTCACCAAACAGAGTGACAAAGTTTCTGGATAAAATCAACAGCATCTCCCTAATCCACCTAAATGGCTCCCCGTGTCATGGGTTTTTATCCCTTTTTCGTTGTACATTCCCCTAAAATTTCATTGGTCCTTGGTTATACCCCACTATCTTAACCCAGTTAGAAACAGATTATGGGGGTCATTACGGCATTGGCGGGCGGCTACCGCCGCCCGCCAAGCGGTAACCGCTGTGCGGCTACCAATGCGGCCGCACTCCCGCGGCCCCCATCACGACATCCCCGCTGGGCCGGCGGGGTTGAGGCTGCAACATAGGAGCCGGCTCCTAATGGAGCCGGCGGTGTTGCAGCCGTGCGACGGGTGCAGTTGCACCCGTCGCGCTTTTCACTGTCTGCTACGCAGACAGTGAAAAGCTGGCCGGGGTCCTGTTAGGGGGTCCCTGCACTGCCCATGCCAGTGGCATGGGCAGTGCAGGGGCCCCAGGGGCCCCAGGACACCCCTTACCGCCAGCCTCTTCCTGGCGGTGCAAACCGCCAGAAACAGGCTGGCAGTAGGGATGTCATAATCCCCAGGGCAGCGCTGCCCTGGCGGAATATCACCGCCGGGGCTAAAACGGCGGGAAACCGCCGGCCCCGGCGGTGCGACCGTGGCGCTACCGCCGCGGTCGTAATAAGGGCCTCCGTACCGCCAGCCTGTTGGCGGTACGGACGCTACATTACCCCTGGCGGTCTCCGACCGCCAGGTTCGTAATGACCACCTATGTCATTAATCTTTCACCCCATATTAATTTACAGACATTTTATTGGTCCATATGATTGACGTCTTCAGAGGTAGCACGTCCGGTATGATTTCATCCTTCTGTAATTCTTGCACATCTTTTGATCAGTAGCTCCATTGTCTTCACCGGTTTGAACGACCTTGTACATTACATTAATCTACACTGTTGCATTTTGACTAACATTTTCTACAAGCAATGTGAATTTCGTGAGAACGGATCTACTATGGTTACATTCAGCTTCTAATTTGAAGAAAACAAGAGGGCATGTCCTTTTGCGAGTCAGCACACTGCACGTTAGGAAAAATACAATTTAATATGAGAGCCAGGCAGCTAAGCTTCGGCTCATGCTAACTTAAGGCCTACAAGGATTTTAGCACAATTTCAATACCATAATCATTAATAATTAGTATAAAACTTATTCAACTACAATAATTCATAAACATTAGTAATTTTATTAGTCCACGTATACATTGACAGCCACTCCCAGTGGTGACATTTTAAGTGCATGTTTAAGCAAGAAAAAAATCATTACTACAGTTTCTATGCTGCATTATCACACATTAATTCATAAACATTTCATGTAAGCTACGCTCTCTCAATACCAACAAGTCCTGGCAGCTGCAAAAGATGCGGTGCACGGCTATACTGTTTTGGGTGGGGAGGCAAGGTCTTACCTCCACCATAGTGGGATATCTGGAAGAGAGGGCCGTTGGGCCACTTCAATCCATCACCCATGATGCAGGACGCACGCAGCTCAGCAGGAGAGGTGATCCACGCAGCCAGTCGTCATCACAGTTGATGCCTGCAGAAGCAGGGGAGTGACTCCTTCATCCCAAGGGAGATTCCTTCTCTCTTCTGATGCAGGCTGAAGACGGCTTGTCCTCAGAGGATGCACAACTGGGTTGCAGTTTGTAGAGTTCCTGGAGGGTCCAGATGCAGTTTCTTCAGTAAGAATTTGAAGTGGAGGATGCAGAGGATTCCTGCTGGAGTCTTGCAATCCAAATCTGAGGAACCACCCAAAGGAGAGACCCTAAATAGCCCTGAAAGGGGGATTGGTCACCCCATCAGGTAAGCACCTATCAGGGGAGGGCTGTGATGTCACCTGCCTGGACTGGCCACTCAGATGCTCCCAGAGTTCCCTACCAACCTTGAATCCAAGATGTCAAAACCCAAGGACCCTCATGAGGAGCTCTGAGCACCACCCCTGGGGTGGTGATGGACAGGTGAGTGGTCACTCCCCTTTCCTGTGTCCAGTTTCGCACCATAGCAGGGACTGGGGGTCCCTGGACCGGTGTAGACTGGTTTATGCAAGGAGGGCACCAAATGTGCCCTTCAAAGCATTTCCAGGGGCTTGAGGAGGCTACCACTCCCCAGCCTGTAACACCTATGTCCAAAGGGAGAGGGTGTAACACACCCCTCCCAAAGAAAATCCTTTGTTCTTCCTTCCTGGGCCTGAGCTTCTCAAGCAACAGGAGGGCAGAAACCTGTCTGTGAGGTGGCAGCAGCTGGGGCTGCCTGGAAAACCTCAGAAGGCTGAAATGGCAATACTGTGGCTCCTCTAAGGAGCCCCCAGAGTGCATGGAATCATATAACCAATGCTTGCAAACGTCTTGGGATATGATTCCAACATGTTTGATACCAAACATGCCTATGTTCGTAGTTACCATTATGTAGCTGGACATAGGTAGTGACCTATGTCCAGTACACGTGTAAAATGCTGTCCCCATATTCATGAAGTCTGGGAAAATGGCCCTGGAGTTCATGGGGGCACCCCTCACACACAGGTACTTTGCACCCTGCCCTCTGGGTTGGAGATCCTGCTATAGGGGTGACTTTTAAGTGAACTGGTGCAGTGAAAATGGCAGTGAAAGGGTGCTAGCACCTTTTCACGCAGGCTTCAAAGGCAGTCCTGCTTAAGCCTTTGCATGGGCTCCCTATGGGAGACAAAATATATGCTACAGCCCATAGGGATCCCCTGGAACCCCAATGCCCTTGGTACCATATACTAGGGACTTATAAGGGGGCACCAGTATGCCAATTGTGAGTGAAATACAGACTTTTGGGTGAGAGATCATAATCACTGGGGTCGTGGTTACCAGGATCCCAGTGAACACAGTCAAACACACTGACATCAGGCAGAAATTGGGGGTAACCATGCCAAGAAAGAGGGTACTCTCCTACAATAGCCATGGCTGCTTTACCTTAGACAGTGTTCCTGCCGCTCTCTACCAAAGTGTTAGTACAGCCTTCCCACATAGTATGAAACACACAGTATAGCTAGGTCTAGCTAGGTCACCATGCTGTGCCACAGCTAGGTGCAACTGTCCTTCTTGGAAGGTTTGAGTATGGAATGGTGCTCAGACTGGCTGCAATAGACTCCACTTAGACAATGGCAGCTAGGTCTGGCTTAAGCTTTCCTACTTTTGGTACATACTTTCTCCCTGTTGTCTCGAAGACAATGACTTGAAACCGAAAGCAATCAGGACCCTAAAAACTTGTTGCACCCTTTGAACTTTCGCTGTCTCCCTCAGCAATAATTGGGAAGCTGTTGAGCGTCGAGGGGTATGTAGCGGTGAAGTCATTCCCTCCCACCAAGGTATTTTAGTGAATAGGCGTCGATAAAAAATCACTTTTGGTTTTGCCTTTCTAGGTTTGACCTAGGCTTCTGTTCATGTGCACTTTCCCCGTGAAGGACATGTTCTTCGTTACTCAGTAGTGTGCTGATAATTACATTGCTGCTTGCCTGAGAACCTTTTGTTCTTCGCAGGTAATGCTTTGCTCTATTTTTGTATAGATCTCTTCCTGCTAAGCAGGACCCAATGTTTATTTTGATAAGAAGAATGATTAATCTGAAAACGTGTACGGTTGTTCCGTGGTTATTACATAAGACAATTTTTATTCGGTCAGTTGTAAAGATTAATGGTTCTTGAGCTTTATGATTAGGTTTTGTTATTAGTCACAAACCAGCTACAGTAACATGTTTGTTTCATGTCCTCAAATAAACCACCGGATGGCGGGAAGGTAAATTCCTCATCTACATCGACTGTACTATATATAGTTCGCAGCACGTGGATACATCTTTCAGCACAGAGGCGTTCCCTATTGCTGAAATGAAAAGGAAGCTATCGCGTGTAGTTTCAACTGGTTTGTGTTTTCTCCTTCTAAGCACATAAATTAATTTCTTTAAACCTAAAGTTCAAGCATCTGAGTTGTACCGCTAAAATATGTTATATCTGCAGGGTTCTTCTTTAAGAGCTTTGGTGCAGGTAAAAGCAGGGGAAAGTGCTGAACATAGCTGATTGGCTGTGGAATAATTTATAGGTATGCCTTCACATTGCAACAGAGGGCTTATCATTTGCATGTGCAGAACCTAGCTGCTATCGCGACATAATCACCACCACATTACCCTACAGTGTAAATAACATTTGAATAATTTTAACATTCAAAACTTTCCAGCTTTCTTTCTACACCGCCCCTTTTAAACTCCCCTTTTCACTCCCTTTTCACTTTCGTTCCACACTTTTGCCTCCTTTCACCCAGCCCCCACCTTCATTCACCTACTATCCACACTCTCCTTCCATACCCTGCCTCATTCGGGCATCCCCCACCCACTGTCATTCTTCACCTGCTTCTCTTCCCCCCCCCAACTACTGCCTCCCAGCAAAAAACCCTGGGGCCATTTTGCTGCCCCACCAGCAAATCCACTGCAACACTGCAACCTTTCAAGCAGTATCTCTGAACCACACTTTTTCCCCCCACAACTCTCCCAACAAAGCTCGTAATTCCAAAATGTAATATGCATTGCTCATGACTTCTCAACAAGCCTAACGAACATCAAATCCCTCACTCCCGAATTTACGTTGGGACCGCTGTCTTGTGCTTGTCTGTGCCAGGTGCCAAGCTGCAGAAATGTTGCCATTGTGAATGAGACAGCGACTCCTGGAATGTATGCTACCTTAAATATGATATTCAATGTTAAACAACGAAGCATGAAATGCCGTAGCAGCCGCAATAGTCTGAGATCCCTTGCTCTTTGCCTATTCACCAAGTCCACCACTGTCAAATTGTCCATGTGAATTACTGTCCGATTAGCTAACTCATCTCCCCACACCGCCGGCGCCACTAGCAAAAAAATAATTCCAGGAAGGCTACTCTTCTGCCTTGAGCCAACCACCGATAAGGTCAAGCTTCCGCGCACCACCTGCCGTCCCAAAGCAGACCAAAACCAGAAGCTCCAGCCACGTCTGAGAACATCTGAACCTTCCACACTGTGTCCTCCTCCTGAAAAACCATGGAGACCCAATTAAACTGTGTAAGGAACACTTCCCAGACCCTGATGTCCTCTCTCAGCCCCACAGACATCTAAATACGGTGATGGGGAAGTGAATCGCCTGACATAGCAAGGCCCATTCGCTGCAAAAAGTCCTGCCCCCCGTACCACCCTGCATGCTAAATTCGGAAATCCCAATAGCTGCTCAACCTTGTGTAGCAACCAAATGTGCCAAAGAAAGACCACAATTTATTCCACTTTGTCTGCTGGGAGTCATGCTATGAGTGCTACCATGTCCATTTATATGCCCAGGAATGTCAATACAGTACTTGGACCCTCTGTCTTTTAGGAGCCAAAGGACCCCCTATGTCAATTTCCAATTGTTAAAAACACCTCAACGCCCAGCCACATGTCCCAAACTCTGACTTGGCTACAAACAGGAAATGATCTAAGTAATGAGACACTTCCTGATGTCCACTCACCTTCGTGAAAACCCACTGCAAAAAGGTACTAAAAGCTTCGAACGATGCACATGAGATAGCACAGCCCATGGGGAGGACCCTGTCCACATATATAGCCCCACCCAGCTGCGTGTCCAGCAATGAGAAATCCTCTGGGTGAATGGGCAGGAGTCGAAAAGCCGTCTTGATGTCACACTTAGCCAGCCATAAACCCCTACCACAGTCCCAAATAAGGCAAATGGCATTGTCAGAGATACATTAACCACTTGCGTGTTATCTGGCATGATAAAATCATTCACCAATGCCCCCTCAGACCATGGCAAATGATGAATGAGTCAAAACTCCCCTTTTTTTTTCTTTGGCACCACACCCAATGGTGAAATCATCAAGTCCTCCATTGGCCACTTGTAGAAAGGGCCCATAAACCTCTCTTCACTGACCTCATTACTCAATTTGGTTGACACCACATCTGGAAGCTCCCTGGCTGACTGCAAATTTTCAGCCCACCGCTTCACTTGTGGCCCTTGATAGCCTACCCAGAAACCCTCTCTAAAAACCCCATTCCAATCTCAGTGCCACGTCTTGAACAATATATATGCGCAACCAGGGCAGCAACTTGGTAAGCCTAACTGGCGTAGGAGTCCCTTGTCCCAGGAGTGCCTGGAGCTCCACAACCCCTGGATGGGCACCATTGCTTCGCTGGACTGGCCAGTGAGAAACCCTGCATGACAGGGTGCCTACCCCCACATTTGGAGCTCTCGTGTTTGAAGTTACATGGGTGCCTCAAGCAGAAGTCTTCTGCGATAGGAATGGGGGAACGCTGTGTGTGTCACCTGCCCCCACCTGGGTGGGACGGGGTTGAAAAGGCTTATAAAACACCGCAGGCCACTTGCCGTGTGGGTTGATGCCACCGAATGGGATGACACCATCCACTGCATCCAAATTCAGAATCTACATCCTCCCACGGTTTCTCTGGGTTCACACTCACCCTCACCCTCAACTCCTCAAAGTAGCTAAGCCATGCATATCCCCCAAAGTGCATCTGTACCTTAAGGATGATATCCATGTACTTAAAAAGTGCAATGGCTCTATCTGTGTACTTGTCGCAATAACTGCTTGCATAAGTAAGGAAAGCGAATGTCCAATTCTCCATTGTAATGGGACCTAAAACATCAAACAAAGAAACGTTTGCGCTGCCCCTGCACCCCTTGTCCCTCCCTTTTCCCTTGCTTAACTCTGCTTTTTGAATCTCCCCATCTTCCGAATTATCGCTGTCATCCTCATAATCGAGCTCCACTTCATCCTCCACATCCATATCATACCTCACATCTGCATACTCAGCATCCGATACACTCTGCCGTGCCTCCTCACTTTCTCCCCCGTGGTGCTTGTCGTGTGTCTGTCATGAACGCTCTGCATCTTAGGGAAGGCCGCCACAGACACCCCTACTTTTTCTGACTAACGTCCAGGGCCGTTTTGCAACCCTCTGGCATTGCCATCTGTATTCAAGACTCACCGCTGGCTTTGACTCGCTTTGTACCACCTGGCCACCTTTGCCACATGTGCCTCTCGCGCTGCTGGACCCATAAGCCGCACTGGCCCCCTGTTCTGCACTGGTACCGTCGTGTCATGCCCATAACCAACAACCCTTTTCTACTCTGTGACCTTCTGTATCTTTAGACCACCCTGCTCACTCCACATCCGTCTTCCTCTTGTTTTGCCCTACCAGCCCAAGTGCCTCATCTCTGTCTCGCACAACTGCGCCCATCTATCCTCTGTCTCTGCCACCAACCTATGCTGTTCCCTGATCCTGGCCTCAAGATCCACTGTGGACCAATCTACGACTTGGCGTGCTCCATCACCATGTGTCCCTTCACCACTGGAGCCTGCATGGTCCCCAGGGCCCCCAGTCTCCACTTCATAGAATGTCCTGCAGCCACCCCTGTCCATGAAGGACTCTGCCTTGTTAAGCTTAGGCCCAGCCCCCTGCCTGTTCTTTTTAAACCATCTTTTTGCCCCCAGAGCCCTGGCCTGTCATGTCCCTGCCTAAGGATAAGTCCAGGGGCAGCTCCGGTTCTGGGTGCTCAATCTGCCCTTGTGCTGAGGGGGGTTCCTCTCTGCCTGTACCATCCTGCAGTACAGGCCTCACCACATCCCCTGTGGCCCCAGCCCCCCCAAGGTCAGCCCCACTCACTAAGGGGCCTTACTACCTCCTCTGTTGCCTCCAGGGCCTTCTGAAAAACCGGGAGAGTGGATGTGCTGAGTCCCCGCCCCTCCACTGCCTTTCTTTTTCTTTTGCCTTCAGGAGGTGACTGGCAAGCAGCGACCGCCATTGCCATGCCATGCTCTGCTGCATGCATAGGCTGCGCCATGCCTAACTAGGCCTGGTCTAATATGCCAGGCCTGAGAAGGTCCTCTCTCCCCGCTACGCCTAATACGCGAAGCACGATGCAGACTGCCTCCGCATCATGGCCCGATGTCATGACGCAACCAAATACACCGCAGTAAAAACACTACACTCATCTAATTTCCCTACTGTCTACAGCCAAACTTCCAGTAGCGCATCAGCTACTGCTCGGAAGAGGCTGACCCCTCCCCTACTCTGACTATATATAGAACCCACTGAATCCTCCCCTGCTTCCCCCCCTCCATTCCCATCCTTGTGATGCTTTTCTCGTCATGAAGAGACTAATCTGCATCTCCGCTCTCCACTGGGCCCTTCAGTCTGATTGGTGTGAAACTGATTGGTCAAGTGATTGTATGGTTGTGGCTATAGCCTGATTAGGATAGAATAGTCTGAATGTGACTGGAGAGGACACTTATAGAGAGTCCCTGGGGAAGGTCCTGAGTCGGACAGAACCGGAGGAGGATCCCAAGGCACCAGGCCCAGACTGAGCCACCGGCGCCTGCATGGTTCCTTGGCAGTGGCCCAGTTTCTTTTACCATTCTGGAGAGCAGAATGGAATCAGAACTGCATGTGAAGAAGTGCTGTGCTCCATAAGTGGGTAAGGTGCTCAGGCCACTTTTAGAGCCAGAAAACCCAAGGATGGGCGAATCAGTTTCCTGTCCCAAGTGCTGAGTATATGCTGTCCCGGTACAATCTACAGTAATAGAAAAGGGGTATGGCATCTAAAACAGCAAGGCAACGCCAATCAAACTACACAAAAGAAACAAGAGCCAACACTGTAGTTAACTTGGAAAAAAAAATTATATACAATGAAAAGGCAAAACCAATTACCTCTCCCTAGCATAAATACATAACATTCATCCAGAACTATTTTAGTTGAAGAACATTTATCAAACACAGAAGAAGAAATACAGAAGAGAGCAATTACCTCATATAAACATTTTTTGGCACTGCACAAATACTACTTACATCAAAAACATTTGACAATAATACAAGCTCAAGAACAAACAATGACAAAAAAATCTGGTTCTGCACCAATTTGAAAAAGAGGGAACTCAAAGCCTAACTCATTCGCAAACTTTTAAGGCTCCTCCTTAAATAGCAAAATAGTGCAGTGGCACTAATTGTAAGTCTTTGTGGTAGCTCAAACAGGAATGATATGCATTCAAGAAAATACTTTGAATTCTTACTGAAGGCCTAATCTTCTTTAATCCTGGATTCACATCGGTCTCAATGCATAGTGAGCAAGCAGTAGAATAGTAAGACCCCTGCATTGGTTGTAAGCCATTCACAAAATGGCAGTTCCTCCTGACCAGTTGTGTTTTGGTGTTCTGTGTCCTGAAGAGAACCCTTGAATCTATTGGGTTTGAAACGCGTCGACAATGGGGAGCAGCAGTGAGCACTGTTAAAGAAGATTAGTGCAGGGTGACGAATGTAGCGCTTGGAAAGGGGTTGGCCCCAATCAGTGATGGGAAGCCAGCTGAGTTAACCCTAGTCTCCCTGGGTGAGGGTGAGGTGGTCCACATAACCCTCATGCCTGACAGCACTAAGAAATACAGGCAGTGGGTGACCATCAATGAGAGGCAGGTGGAGGCTCTGAGAGACATAGGAGCCATTATGACAACTGTACGCTGTCATCTGGTATCTGAAGAGAAGTTAATCCCCAATGTGGTCCACCAGGTTGTAGCACTAGACAACAGTGAGCACCAATGTTTGGTAGCTCAGGTTCCCTTTGAACAGCGGGGTCTCATGTTCCTTGAGAGTAGCTGTGAGTCCATACATGCCTGTTGACTGCCTGCTAGGGAACAACCTGGAGCATACCACCTAGAAGGAGGTGGATCTCAGGTTGCACTTGAAGATGTTAGGATTGCCAGAGTGGGCATGCACAACCACATGATCCATGGCCACCGGAGAGGGTGATCGGAAGGACCTGGAGCATGAAACAGTGTCCCAGGTGCCTGCCAGGTGGAGGAGGGGTAAGGGGCGCATGAAACCCACTCCTAAGATTTCCACAGTCTGGGAGGAGGTTGAACCTGAGGAGGATGCCCCAGAACCTACAGGGGAAGAAGTCGCCGAACTGAGAAACCTGTCTGAGCTGACCCATTGGCTGAGGGAAGAAGGCTCCACCACGGAGGAGTTCTGCGCAGCGCAGAAAGTGTGCCTCACTTTTGAAGGTCTTTAGAGACAGGCTGAGGTCCCGGCAGCTGGTGACACCTCTGGATCACACCTGGTTTACTGGGAGGATGATCTCCTGGATAGTGAGCCTAAGGTTGCTGAGCCTGGGACAGCCCATGTGTTGGTGGAACCAGAGTGTTTCAGAGCATTCCTACAGAGTCTGGATCATGATGCACCACTGGCAAGTAATTTGTGCAGGAGAAGACCTTTGACAGGCTTGTCACCAACTTCTATTGGCCCCAAATGAGGAAGACCTCAGATGCGGTCTGCTGGACTTGTCAAACCTGTCAGGCAAGTGGCAAATCTGGGAAGAGGGGCAAGGCTCCTCTTTAACCATTTCCTGTTGTGTGCACGTTTTTGAGCAGGTGTGCATTGACATTGTGGGGCCTCTGGATCCCAAGACAGCCATGGGCAACAGGTTTATCCTGGCCTTGGTGGACCATGCCACTTGATTTTCGGAAGCTATCCCTCTGAGGACAGTGACTGCACCCACAGTGGCCCAGGCACTTTGGGGGATCTTTACCTGTGTGGGTTTCCCCAATGGACTGGTATTGGGCCGGTGTACCGTTTTCATGTTGTTGTACATGAAGGCCATGTGGAAGACGTGGTATTATCTTCAAATTCACCATGTATTTCCACCCCCAAAGCAATGGTTTGGTTGAAAGGTTTAGCTGTACCTTGAAGGGCATGATTATGACCCTCTCAGAACCCATGAGGCGTAAGTGGGACGTCCTGTTACCATGCCTGCTGTTTGCCTACAGGGAGAAACCAGAGAAGGAAGTTGACTTCAGCCCTTTTGAACTTCTGTATGGGAAACCTGTGAGAGGGCATCTCAGTTTAGCCAAGGAGGGCTGGGAGCAAGCTCCAAAGAAGCCACCCCAGGTGGTATTCAGTTACATGCTGGCCTTCAGGAACCAGACGGCCCGAAACCAAAAGCTCACCCAGGAGAATTTGGAAGCTATCCAGGAGGATATGAAACACTGATAAGACCAGAAAACGACTCTGGTTGAGTTTCAGCCTAGCCAGAAAGTGTGGTCTGGGCCATTTGAGGTGAAGGAGCACAAGAGTAATGTCACCTACCTGGTGGATATGCAGACTCCTAGCTACCCTAGGAGGGTCCTGCACGTGAACTGCTTCAAGTCATACTTTGAGAGGTCTGAGTTGACCATGCCCTTGGTCACGGATGACGGAGTGGAGAGGAGAGTTAACCTTTCCCCAACATCTTGTCTTCCAAAGAGCAGGATGGGTCAGCAGAGGGTGTGAACCTCTCCCCTACTCTGACCCCAGAGCAGCAGAGGGACTGCCAGTTACTGGAACAGTTTGCCTCTATGTTCTTGCTCACCCTGGGGGTCACCCAATGGTGTACTCATGACTTTGACACTGCGGACAGCCTACCTGTTGAGCACATGTCTTACAGGGTGACTGATAGAGTGAGGAGCAGCAACAAAGAGGAAGTCTGTAAGATGCTGGAGTTAGGGGTGATTGACCACTCTAACAGTCCTTGGTCCAGTCCAGTGGTTCTGGTCCCCAAGGCAGCTCCACCCAGGGTCACACCCAAACTGAGGTTCTGTGTTGACTACTCTGGGCTCAAAGACTGATACGCATACCATCCCTCGAGCTGATGAGTGAATTGACTGGTTGGGAGCTGCCAAGTTCCTCAGCACGTTTGATCAAACATCTAAGTACTAGCAGATTGCCTTAAATGAGGGGGCCAAGAAGAGGTTGGCATTCTCAACACCAAAAGGGCATTACTAGTTCTGTGTTATGCCCTTTGGGTTGAAGAATGACCCTGCCACATTCCAGAAGCTAGTCAACCATGTCCTGGCTTGGTTGGGGGACTTCAGTGCTGCCTACCCGGATGACATTGCTTTCTTCAGCTCTAGCTGGGAGGACTACTTGTACCACCTCCAGGAAGAATTGGGGGCTCTGCAGTGTGCAGGCCTCACTGTCAAGGCCAGTAAGTGCCAGATAGGGCAGGGGTCTGTGGTGTACTTGGGACACCAGGTAGAGAGTGGCCAGGTGGTGCCCCTACAAGCCAAGATTGACACCATTCTGGTTTGGTGGTTTGGGCACTCCCGAGATCCAAGCAGAGGTGAGATTGTTTTTAGGTCTCACCAGGTACTACAGGAGATTTGTCAAGTGGTATGGCACTATTGTTGCCCCATTGATAGAGCTGACTTCCATGAAACAGCCCAATCAGGTGAACTGGACAGAGGTGTGCCTGACCGCTTTTGACAACTTGAAGGAGGCCATGTGCACATCACCCAAGCTCAAGGCTCCTGACTTCTCCAAGGAGTTTGTGGTGCAGACAGGTGCCACGGAGCATAGTGTGGGAGGTGTCCTCTCACAGCTAAACAAAGAGGACATAGATCAACCTGTAGCCTTCCTTAGAAGGAGGTTACTTTCCCAGGAACGGAGTTAAAGCACAAACGAAAGAGAAACATTTGCTGTGGTCCGGGTACTGAAGAAGCTAAGACTCTACTTGTTTGTGACTCATTTCCGGGTTCAGACACACCAGGGACCCCTCAGATAGTTAATGACAAACCTAAAGTGTTGAGGTATTCTATCTCCCTACACCACCCTGGCAAAGTGGGATGCCTTTATGGTTTTCATCCGCGGCCATTGCATGGGGACCCAGTGGAACTTGAGAAGTTCGGTTGAGCAGGACCTTGCTCATATAGAGCGGGAAACGTTGCGCCCGGACCGGGAGGTTGCTCGGGATCCTGCAACAATGGAGTTGTTGTCTCGAGCCCGTGCTGAGCGTCTAACTCTGCTTGAACGGCTATGTTGCTTGAACTACGTCACTCACTCGGCGAGAATGCATGCCTCCGCGGATAAGTCGGGTAGACTTCTGGCCTGGCTGATCAGAGGTGATCGCGACCATGGCCCGGTCATGGAGGTTCGCTCGGAGACCGGCTGTTTGTTGCACACGCCTGGGGAAATACACTCAGCGTTTACACAACACTATGAGATGTTGTATACCTCCGTTGTGGTGGCCCCCGAGTGGTTGTGTGATGACTTCCTCTCTGGAGTGGAGCTCCCATGTCTGACAGGCGACCAGAGGAATCTGCTGGAGGAACCTCTTGTTCTTACTGAGGTGCAGACTGGTATTCGGGAGCTGGGGTCGGACAGGACACCGGGCAGGGATGGACTGCCGACCGACTTTTATAAGGCGTTTACGCCACTTCTTGCGCCTAAGCTTCTCCGTGTCTTTGAGGAGGCGGTGCAGATGGGACACTTGTCGGCATTTCAAAGGGAGGCGTTGCTAGTCTCTCTTACCAAGCCCGGCAGGGATCTGGTTGAGTTGGGCTCGTACCGCCCTTTGGCCATGCTCAATATGGACTACAAAATATTAGCCAAAATTTTTGCGATGCGTTTGGCACCCATCACGCCGGATCTGGTGCACTCAGACCAAAATGGATTTGTTCCGGCGAGGGACACGTCTTACAACATCAGGCGGCTGTTCCGAGTTATGTGCAACGCGAGGCGAGTCTGGCCGCGGGCGGGCTGCCTTGTCCTTGACCTGGAGAAGGCCTTCGACTCTTTGGAATGGCCTTATCTTTTCAGGGTCTTGCAGCAGTTCGGCATGGGGCCCCTTTTTGTTCGTATGGTTAAACTGCTATATACTAAGCCGCAGGTTCGGGTTAAGGTGGGGCGTGTTATATCAAAACCAGTCCATGTGTGTAGAGGTACGAGGCAGGATTGCCCCCTTTCCCCACTACTCTTCTCCCTTGCAATGGAGCCGCTGGCGCCGGCCCTGCGTGACAGTGGTACGAGCTGGGGCATCCCTCTTAGGGATGGCGTGCATGCGATATCGCTATACGTCAACGACCTCTTGGTATCCTTTCGGGATATTTCGCGAATCCCTCCAGGGTTTGGGTCCTTACTGCAGCAGTTTGCCTTGTTTTCTGGCCTCAGGGTTAACTGGGCTAAGTCCTGCCTTTTCCCCTTTGACCCTGGGCTCCCTGATCCAGAGCTCTGCTTCTTTGGGAGTGCGGTTCCCTAGCAGCCCGTGCATTCCGTTATCTGGGCATCCGCATCTATCACCATGAAGACGATCTAATAGACGAAAACCTCAAGAGAGCGGTGTCCTCAATCAAGTCCGAGATGACTTTTTGGCAGACGCTGCCGCTGTCGGTGGCAGGTAGGATGGCGCTCTTAAAAATGATAGTTCTGCCACGCCTTTTATACTGCTTCACTAACATCCCGCATTATATCCCTCCTAGCTTCTTCAAGAGCCTGGAACCTACACTGAGAGACTTTGGCGGTCATTACAACATTAGCGGTAAAAGCCGCTTACCGCCGTGCAGAAGACTGCCAACACACCGCTGCGGCCGTGGAATTCCGCCACAGCTATTATGACCCACAGCTCGGAGTCCGCCAAAATTCAGACACCCACACAACTCCGCCACACCAAAGGTCAGTGATAAACTGGCGATAACAAATCCTCCACCGTCACGCCAACAGAAATAAGCCCACACTATCACTACCCACGAATCCATGCGGCGGTCTTTCAACCGCGGTATTCCATTGGCGTACACCCCGCTGCGCTCAAAATACACACACATATACAAAACACTACCACATTGGACAATTCCAAATACACACACCTGATACACATACACACACCACTCCCACACACCCAATATAATATAAAACACACACCCACATCACCCCAAACCCTTACGCCCACAAATCACGAACGAAAGCCAGAGAGAGACACCACCATCAACAACACTAGCATCCACAGGCACACAACACCATCACCCACATAACTTCCACGCACCTCACACTACACCCCACTACATATCAGCACACTTATCACCCCACACACCACCCCACACATCACTTACACCACCCCATGGCACGGCAAAGACACCCCAGGTTCTCGGAAGAGGAGCTAAGGGTCATGGTGGAGGAAATCATCCGGGTAGAGCCACAGCTATTCGGATCACAGGTGCAGCACACCAACATTGCAAGGAAGATGGAGCTATGGCGAAGAATAGTGGACAGGGTCAACGCAGGGGGACAGCACCCAAGAAATCGGGAGGACATCAGGAAGAGGTGGAACGACCTATGGGGGAAGGTGCGTTCCGTGGTCTCAAGACACCACCTGGCGGTTCAGCGGACTGGCGGCGGACCCCCATCTCCTCCCCCACAACTAACAACATGGGAGGAGCAGGTCTTGGCAATTCTGCATCCTGAGGGCATCGCAGGAGTAGGTGGAGGAATGGACTCTGGTAAGTCAAATCTTAACTATTACATCCCCCACCCTACCTGCATGCCACCACATACCCCCACCCTCACCCTCACCCCCATCACTCCAACTCCTCACAAATGTCCCAACATCACAAACCACACATCCTAACATCAAGCCCTGCATGCAACAACAAAGCATCGACACCCATCACTAAAGCATGCCCACTGCACCTACCCATACTCCCCCCTAAACCATCATCACACAAGGTCCCACACAGGAATGCTAGCACTGGGGTACACAGTCACCCACCCATTTTACACCATGACACACACAGATGCAATAATCATGCTTTTATACCCCTGCAGGACCCATACCCAACGTCACCGGACAGGAGGGACCACACATGTCCACATCACCAACAGAAGAGGCCCACAGTGATGACAGCACCTCTGTCCAACTGGATCTAGATGACCAGCCCGGCCCATCGGGGACCTCGGGACAGTCGGTTCCCCTCACCCAGTCACAGGCCACTACAGAGCTTCCCCCCTCTGGAAATACCAGCACAGCACCTACCCATCGGGCCCATACCTCCGTCCCCAGGACACGTCAATCAGCTGTGTGTCCACCACTACAGGGAACCCAGGCTAACCCACCACCCCAACAACAACAGGGACCTGGGGGCAGTGGCAGTGGGCACACGGTCCAGGGGACGGAGGCACAGGAACACAGGGGAACTGGGAGGGCTGCTGTGCGACAGGGGGCGGACAGGCCCAGGGAATCCACTCTCCATGAGGCCCTCTCCTCCATCATGGGAGACTACTCCACTTCCAGGAGACGATGGCAATGGTGCTGGGCAAGTTTCAGGTGAACCAGCGCCTGCAGGAGGAACGGTATATGGGCTTCAGGGAGGAACTCAGAACCATCAATTCCACCCTGGGCACCATTGTAGGGGTGCTGAAGGAAGTACTCAACACCATGAGGGACACTGTGGCACTACAAGGGGCCCCTGACACTAGCCTGGACGATGAACTGCCCACCACCTCTGCCGACGCTAGTGGAAAGGAGGCACCACCACAGGACACCCACACCAGCACCCCAGCCCCTGCAGAGGGAGTACCACCCCCCAAACGGTCCCTGAGATCCAGGACAAAGACAGAGAATGATGCCAAGACCCCCGACAAAGAAATGAGACCACCGTGATTGTCATCCTACTGTCCCACTTTGTCACCCTGTCCATTCTTAAACTGCCCCAGCTCCACTTCCTTTGCCCATATGGGCAATGCACCTCTGAGACTAATAGACTAGACTCTGCCATGGACATTCCTCTGCCATCAGCCATCACCATTTTACAACCCCCTCCAATATTGAGCACTGAAATAAACACCCTTAAAGCACAAAACAATCTGGAGTCTGTCTGTGATTTCGGAATACTGTATAAGCAATAACTGTGGCAAAAAGCATTTTCATTGGTAATGTCAACATACCTATGTCACACAGCTCTAGTCCATGAGGAATCAAAGCAGATGTCACACAGTGGGACTCACATCTGTGAAATCATAAGGGAAAGTGACAACTCAGTGACCATATACTGTGTGAAAACGACAGACAGTAGAGAGGTAGTAGTGTTTAAATACATGTAGGAGGCAGGTTTGTATTCTTACCTGTGTCTCACTGGAAATATTGCTGGATCACTGAGTCCCTGTTGTCCATGTCTTCTTCCTCTGCTTTCTCGTCTTCACTGTCCACAGGCTCCACAGCTGCAACAACACCACCATCTGGACCATCCTCCTGCAGAAAAGGCACCTGTCGTCGCAAAGCCAAGTTGTGAAGCATACAGCAGGCCACGATGATCTGGCACACCTTCTTTGGTGAGTAGAATAGGGATCCACCTGTCATATGGAGGCACCTGAACCTGGCCTTCAGGAGGCCGAAGGTCCACTCGATCACCCTCCTAGTTCGCCCATGGGCCTCATTGTAGCTTTCCTCTGCCCTTGTCCTTGGATTCCTCACTGGGGTCAGTAGCCATGACAGGTTGGGGTAACCAGAGCCACCTGCAAATGGTGAGGGACAACTGTTAGACACATACTAACCTGGAGGGATATCCCCAGACCCAGACAACCATTCCCACTGACTAGCTTCCAGGTGCTCACCTAATAGCCACACACGGTGCCTCTGGAGTTGACCCATCACATAAGGGATGCTGCTATTCCGCAGGATGTAGGCATCATGCACTGAGCCAGGGTACATGGCATTCACATGGGAGATGTACTGGTCGGACAAACATACCATCTGTACATTCATGGAATGATAACTCTTCCGGTTTCTGTACACCTGTTCACTCCTGTGGGGGGGTACCAAAGCAACATGGGTCCCATCAATGGCACCTATGATGTTGGGGATATGTCCCAGGGCATAGAAATCACCTTTCACTGTAGGCAAATCGTCCACCTGAGGGAAAACGATGTAGCTCTGCATGTGTTTCAGCAGGGCAGACAACACTCTGGACAACACGTTGGAGAACATAGGCTGGGACATACCTGATGCTATTGCCACTGTTGTTTGAAATGACCCACTTGCAAGAAAATGGAGCACTGACAGCACCTGCACTTGAGGGGGGATTCCTGTGGGATGGCGGATAGCTGACATCAGGTCTGGCTCCAACTGGGTACACAGTTCCTGGATTGTGGCACGGTCAAGCCTGTATGTGATGATCACATGTCCTTCCTCCATTGTCGACAGGTCCACCAACAGTCGGTACACCGGAGGATGCCGCCATCTCCTCACATGTCTCAGCGGACGGTGCCTATGAAGGACAACAGTGAGCACAGAGTCAAACAACTCAGAGGTACGTACCCACAGCTTACACAGAACACCATTCATAATCAAAAAGTGGCCTGTATGTGTGTTGAGTCTAGGCCTAGGTATGGTGACGCAGTTGAAAATGAAGCCATGTGGGCCCCTGAAGTGGCGGCTGCCTGACCTCTAAAGTGGGACAATGGGATGTGAGGTAACTGCGCTGGCATTGTACACCGTCGCAGTAGGCGGTCGAAGACCGCGGGGCAATGCTGCATTGGTTAACATTGGACCCTATGGGTCCCAGGAGCCAATGACGATGTACGCCGGCGGTGACGGTACTGACCGCCACGGACGTGACCGCCATTTTCTATCTGTACAATCACTCGATACCTGATCTTTGACAGGGGAGGACCTACACTGCAAGTGCTGCTGTGACATCGGTCTGGAAGAGACAATGGCTCGAGTGTCTGGGGAAAGGGCCCCTGCCTTCACATCGGAGGAGTTGGAGAAACTCGTGGACGGGGTCCTCCCCCAGTACATGCTACTCTACGGTCCTCCAGACAAACAGGTAAGTACACTGGGAGCATGCTGTATGGGCTATGCCTGTGTGGAGAGGGGTGGGTGTAAGAAGGAAGGGGGGAGAATGCAGCGTGCATGAAACAACGGTGAGTGCATGTGCCACATGGCAAGGGTAGGGATGGGGGCTAATCACTTTGACGGTGCAGTTGGTAATAAGTTTCTCTTCCCCCTGTACAAATCATGTAGGTCAGCGCCCACCAGACAAAACATATTTGGCGTGCCATCACCAAGGACGTCCGGACCCTGGGGTTCTACCACAGATGGAGCACCCACTGCCGGAAAAGATGGGAGGACATTCGGCGCTGGAGCAAGAAGATGGCAGAGGCTCAGCTGGGGATGACCTCCCAACGTAGGAGGGGTGCCCGTCGCACCATGAACCCCCTGATGTTCAGGATCCTGGCGGTGGCATACCCGGAGTTGGATGGGTGCTTGAGGGCATCACAGCAGCCACAAGGGGGTGAGTACACTCGCATTCTGCTGATTTTGCGCACAGTGGAGGTGTCTGTGTGTGGGAGGTGGGCTGTGGGTTTCCCTAGGCCAGGGCGAGTTTAGTAGGCAAGGTCCCTCCGTAAGGCAAGCCATGTGGCACCCCACCCCACCTCTGTAGAGTACCAAGTACACCTAGTCATGCCCCTGTGTCATCCATGTGTGCAGATGTCGTCCATAGCGTTGTAGGCCATTTCCCAGGAATTGAACAGTGGAGCCCAAGAGCGCAGCGTAGTGCAGGGGGCTTCTGTGTCTGTGGTGTCCACCAACGGTAGCGGTAATGCATGCACTCAACATGTCTTTCTTCTGTCGTCCCCCCCCTTTTTGTGGTCTCCCTGTTCTTGTGTGCATTAGCATCATCAGGCGGAGGAGCAGTGGCACCAGAGAACGAGGGGGCTGCATTCCACATGGCCATGGAGGGCCATGCTACGGAATCGGACTTCACCAGTGGGACGGAGGGCGATGGGAGTTCCACTGCGGGGATAGGAGCTGAATCCAGTGACACGGACTCGTCCTCTGATGGGAGCTCCCTTGTGGTGGCGGCAACATCTGTGCCCCACGCATCTACAGGTACAGCCGCCACCCCCCCTTCCAGCACCGCCCTCCCAGCAGCCCCTCAGCCTTCGCCCCGTGCCCGCTCACCCGGGAGGGTGGGCATCACCTTCGCCCCAGGCACCTCAGGCCCTGCCCCTGTCACCCCTGCTGCCCTCAGGGAGGTGGCCATTGACCTCCTCAGGTCCCTCACTGTTGGGCAGTCTACCATTTTGAATGCCATCCAGGGTGTAGAAAGGCAGTTTCAACAAACCAATGCATTCCTGGAGGGCATTCATTCTAGTCAGGTGGCCCTTCAGCAAGCTTTTCAGACTCTGGCCTCAGCACTGATGGCAGCCATTGTCCCTGTGTCTAGCCTCCTCCCTCCAACTTCCTCCACCCCGACCCAATCCCCTGTACCTCAGCCTATCCCAAGCACACCTACAGACCAGCATGCACACACGTCAACACACAAGGGAAGCTCAGGCAAACATAAGCACCACACATCCCACAGGCACTCACGCAAGCATCACACACATGCAGACATAGCAACATCCACTGCCTCCACTGTGTCCCCCTCCTCCTCGTCTCCCTCCCTGTCTCGTCTACACTCACACCTGCATGCACTACCTCTACAGCCACTACTACCATCACCAGCACACCCACCACCACACCACGCTCACGTGCAGTCACCACCCCCACTACATTCACACGTCCCCTGTGTCCTCTCCAAGTGTGTCTGTGACGCCCCCTCCCAAGATACACAAACGCAGGCACACACCCACCCAACAGCCATCCACCTCACGACAGCCTCCAGGGCATGCACCTTCACCCAAAGTCAGCAAACAAACACCTCCTACAACCACAACCTCTTCCTCCATCCCCAAACCCCCTCCAGCTACCCGTCCCAGTGTGTCCCAAAAACTTTTCCTGTACAACCTTGACCTCTTTCCCACACCTCCCCCACCCCGTCCGTCTCCTAGGTCCCGAACTAGCACCTCAGCCACAACATCTCCGGGACCAGTGGTGCCTGTAGTCACCGGAATCTGGAGTGCACTGGCCACCAGGGCAGCCAGTGTGGCACGGAGCCACAGCACAGACAGTCCCCCACCTGTGAAGCATCAGAAGTTGGCCAGTGCCTGGCGGGAGAGGGGGAAGACTCCAGCCACCAAAGCCGCTCCCAGGGGTACAGGTGGAAGTCAGCTGCGACACCTTCCAAGGTGGGGAAGGTCCACAAGAAGGTCAGCAAGTCTGGGAAGAGCAGCACGGCGGATAAGACCGCCATCATCCCAGCTGCCCAGGAGGCCACCTCCAGCACAGTCCCAGCTGCCCAGGATGCCACCGCCAGCACAAGCCCAGCTGCCCAGGAGGCCACCGCCAGCACCAGCCCAGCTGCCCAGGAGGCCAGCACCAGCCCAGCTGCCCAGGAGGCCACCGCCAGCACAGTCCCAGCTGCCCAGGAGGCCACCGCCAGCACAAGCCCAGCTGCCCAGGAGGCCACCGCCAGCACCAGCCCAGCTGCCCAGGAGGCCACCGCCAGCACCAGCCCAGCTGCCCACGAGGCCACCGCCAGCACCAGACCAGCTGCCCAGGAGGCCAGCACCAGCCCAGCTGCCCAGGAGGCCACCACCAGCACAAGCCCCACTGGGCCATGAAGGACCGCCAGCAAAAGCCCCGCTGGGCCATGAAGGACCACCAGCAAAAGCCCCGCTGGGCCAGAAGGACCGCCAGCAAAAGCCCCGCTGGGCCATGAAGGACCGCCAGCAAAAGCCCCGCTGGGCAATGAGGGACCGCCAGCACAAGCCCCGCTGGGCCATGAAGGCCCGCCAGCAGCTGAGTTACTGCAATGGAGACCGCTGTCTCAAGCACCGCTGAACAGGGCACCGCCGTCTCAGGCACCGCTGAACAAGGCACCGCCATCTCAAGCCCCGCTGAACAGGGCACCGCCATCTCAAGCACCGCTGAACAGGCATCGCCGTCTCAAGCACTGCTGAACAGGGCACCGCCGTCTCAGGCACCGCTGAACAGGGCACCGCCGTCTCAAGCACCGCTGAACAGGGCACCGCCGTCTCAGGCACCGCTGGCCCGTGAGCGCCAAGGGCACTGACGCTACTGAGTCTGTCACGGGCAGAATGAAGCACTCTGGGCACAATGCCCCCTCCAGAACCAGTGGAGAGATCTATCCACTACCTCTGTCCTTAGCAGGATGAAGCACTCTGGGCACCATGCCCCCTCCAGAACCAGTTGAGACTGTCATCCACTACCTCTGTCCTTAGCAGGATGAAGCACTCTGGGTACAAGGCCCCCTCCAGAACCAGTGGAGAGATACATCCACTACCTCTGTCTTTAGCAGGATGAAGCACTCTGGGCACAATGCCCCCTCCAGAACCAGTGGAGAGATGCATCCACTACCTCTGTCCTTAGCAGGATGATGCACTCTGGGCACAAGGCCCCCTCCAGAACCAGTGGAGAAAGGCATCCACTACCTCAGTCCTTGGCAGGATGAAGCACTCTGGGCACCAAGTCCCCTCCAGAACCAGTGGAGATTGACATCCACTACCTCTGTCCTTGGCAGGATGAAGCACTCTGGGCACCAAGCCCCCTCCGGAACCAGTGGAGAGATACATCCACTACCTCTGTCCTTAGCAGGATGAAGCACTCTGGGCACAATGCCCCATCCAGAACCAGTGGAGAGATGCATCCGCTACCTCTGTCCTTAGCAGGATGAAGCACTCTGGGCACAAGGCCCCCTCCAGAACCAGTGGAGACTGTTATCCACTTGAGAGACTGTGGCTTTGCACTCCCCAGGATTGAACAGTGGGCAAACCACCCACTGTATAGACTTGAGGGACTGTGGCTTTGCACTCCCCAGGATTGAACAGTGGGCAAACCACCCACTGTATAGACTTGAGAGACTGTGGCTGTGCACTCCCCAGGATTGAACAGTGGGCAAACCACCCACTGTAGAGACTTGAGAGACTGTGGCTTTGCACTCCCCAGGACTGAACAGTGGGCAAACCACCCACTGTATAGACTTGAGAGACTCTGGCTTTGCACTCCCCAGGATTGAACAGTGGGCAAACCACCCACTGTAGAGACTTGAGAGACTATGGCTTTGCACTCCCCAGGATGGAGCAGTGGGCAAGCCACCCACTGTATAGACTTGAGAGACTGTGGCTTTGCACTCCCCAGGATTGTACAGTGGGCATGTGGCCCCCTCGTGGATTTGGCGTCGTGCACTCAAGAGGTGCCCCCCTTTCCCTCCCCCTGAGGTGCCTGTTTTGTTGCTCTCTGATGCCCCTGCAGTGTTCTCTCCGTCATGGTCGGGGATCTTGTGTGGGCCTCGCCCATACCGTGTGAGCCCAGTGTTCCAAGGACTTAATTGGAGCACTACCTGGACTACTATGCTTGGTATATATTTTGTACATGGTGTATATATATATTTTTGCCTACTTGATTTTAATAGATTACAATGGTTACACTAATTTTCTATTGTCTTTGCATTCTTCCGGTGGGTTGGGGGGTGTAACTGTGATGTATCAATATGCATTAGTGTGTGTGTTGTAGTGGGTGAGGGTGGGGGTGGGGGTGGGGGTGTTGCGTGTTGCGTGTGTGTGTCCCTCTTTTTTCCCTCCTCCCTCCCCTGTGTCGTACATGCAGTACTCATCGTGGTCTTCGCCGCCAGCGTTCTTGCTCCTGGTAGAGGAGCAGGAAGACTATCGCAGGGAGAATTTAGAGTTCCGGGTCCATGGTGTCCTTGTTCCTCGTGGGGTGTGTAGAGGTGAGCTTTTTCCCTTCGGAATTCCTGTTTCCGCCGTGTTTTTAGCCGTGGTGAATCTGCCCCAGAAAAGGTGGCGGATTGGTGGGTTGTAATAGTGTGGGCGGTACATTGTCCTCCGCCTGTCTGTTGGCGGTGACCTCTGCGCTGTTTGTCTGTACCGCTGTGGCGGTCGGAGTGTTAAAGTGGCTGTCTTTGTTGGCGGTTTCTGCCATGGTTGTAATTGCAATTTTTTTACCGCCAGCCTGTTGGCGGTCTTACCGCCACTTTAACACCGTCCGCCAGGGTTGTAATGACCACCTTTATATGGAATGGGGGAAGGTGTAGGGTCGGGCTCAGGAAATTGTACTTACCGCTGGAGAGGAGTGGCCTGTCAGTCCCTAACATGGAGCACTACTATTTGGCGTCCCAGCTCCAATGGGTTTCTATGTGATTGGCGGGCCTGAACCTCGCCAATACGGCAACCCTGGAAGGCCCTTGGACCCTCATGCAGGTCTCGCATTTGTTTCACCCAATAACGCCAGTGGCATTACCAGACCAGTTGTTCCCCAGGGTTGCCTTCAGCTGTTATCGTAGATCACTGTGACTTCCTGGAGGGGCGATCCCATTTGCGCTGGTGTTGTTGGGCACCCCCGTGGCTCTATAGTTACGTCCGGGTACGAGCTACTGGCATGGCATGCTACGGAGCTGTACACGCTGGGTTATCTGTACGACGACGGTAAGCTGATACTGTTCCCTGCGCTGGTGCAGGAGTCGGGCCTTCCTGTGGGGCAGTTTCTGCTGTAAAATTCACTGCTGCGGTCACTTGCATCTAAATGGGGTGACTTGTCTGCTGCTCCTCCTACACATTTATTGATACAGTATATACAGGTGATGGGACAGAGGCGGCACCTAATTTGATGGTTCACTGAGGCGTTGCACCTACACACATCCCTTGAATGTGATTTGCTGCGTGTGACCTGGGATGGGGATGCGACTACTCCGTTAACGGATGCGCAGTGGAAGTCAGCTCTTTCCAGCCATGTTAATATACCGCGTAACTCCAGATTCCGCTTGATTCAATTCTACATCATACACAGGGCATACCTCACTCCGGCCTGCATAAACAGATACTTTGCACGCAGTGATGCGGCGTGTCCCCGTTGCTCTCGCAATGACGTGGACATGATCCATATGCTCTGGTCCTGTTCATCGTTGAGTTGCTTCTGGGGGCGGTGGTGGGTTGCTTATCGGAGTGCGTGTCGCGACCGGTACCGTTCACTTGGGAGTCATGTGTGCTGGGCCTTTTTCCTAGAGACGCGTGGAATAGAGCTGCAGCACGATTTCTGGACCTAGACCTGATAACGGCAAAGAGATTGATAACCCGCCAGTGGAAGTCACCTGACCCACCGGTTGAGAGGGCCTGGAAGTCCTTGTTTGAGGTGTGGGTTGGCGCGGTGGCGTTGGCGAGGGAAGATGCGCTGGGGCTGCGTAAGTATCCACTATCAACCAGTTGGGAGGCGATGCTGGCATGCTTGCAGGGCTTGGGGCAGACCTCGGAAGTGGAGGTGGTGGTCTGAAGGCCACTGAGTGCATGTATCTCCTCCTGGTGCGGGAGTGCGCTGAGTTGGGTGGTGAATTTTGAGCAGCAGACCTGACCTTGACCTTTGAGTTGAGAGTACAACCTATGTGGGAGACGGGGGATTGTGGTGTATGCATTTATCCGCCCCTTTGCTGATGCGCACGGGCAAAACATGGCATCTCTATGCCCCAGAGATTATGCTCCGGCCTGGGCCTGTTGCTTGTAGAGACAGTCCTCCAAAGTTCTTTATGTTCACGTTCTTATCATTAAGTTGTGTCTTATCTGAAGATCTGCACCTGAATGCACACTGCTGTACGTGCACAATGACCTTCCGGACTGGGTTACGGTGCCACTGCCGTGCCTGTAGCATCCTCAGTTATCTGTGTGACTCATGATTCCAGTGTATGGTCTTCTCTGATAGCGTTCATGCATTAATTAATCCTGTTATACACGGGTTTTATGGTGAGTGGTGGAACCATCTGTAATATGTCTTCGCAGCCAATTGTTCTGCTGTCTGTTTTGGACAGTTGTGCTCATCCCATCTACTAATAACTGCACATAATAAATGTCCTGCGTTTGATGTACTAATGAATGTTATAATATGCTGAAAACGTTAATAAACAGATTTTCCTCAAAAAAAGAGGGGGGATCCCAGTGGGATGACGGATAGCTGAGATCAGGTCAGGTTCCAATTGGGCACACAGCTCTGTGATTGTGGCCCTGTCCAGTCTATAGGTGAGTATTATGTGCCTGCCCTCCAGTGTAGCCAAGTCCACCAGAGGTCTGTGCACAGGGGTATGTCTCCATCTCCTATTCATCCGCAGCGGTAGGCATCTAAGGGACACATGAGTGAGTAGGCTGTCACAAACTGAACAATGGAGCCACAACAACAGTCAACATTGTGCATACATGCTATGGGATAGTGTAATTTATAAAGTATGTGCCTATTGATCCTGCGATGCAGCAATTATCGATAGGCCTGTTCACCCCCCTGAAATGGCAACCCCCTATCCTGTGTGGAGGGACAGGTGGAACTGAGGTAATGTTGCCGTCGTTGTGCACCGTGGCGGTAGGTGGTCATGGTTAATATTAGGCCCTAAGGGGTACAGTGGCCAATGGGGATCTACGCCGGTGGTGACGGTATACACCGCCGCGGATGTGACCGCCATTTTCTATCTGATTCCTCACTTGTTTCCTGACCTTCCATAGGAGAGGACCTACACTGCATGTGCTGCTGTGACCTGTGTTTGGAACCTACCATGGCCCGTGTGACCGGGGAAAGGGCCCCAGCCTTCACTTCTGAGGAGTTGGAGTGACTGGTGTATGGGATCCTACCCCAGTATGGACTGCTATATGGGCCTCCAGACCAGGAGGCACGATGCATGCGGCATGAATGCATGGAGTTGTGTGTGAAGGCCTCGTGTAAGGGGAGTGGTTGGATGTCCTCTTGGTGGTGTACATGTTGTGGGCTGGGCTATGTGTGTGCCAATGGTGATGCAAACGGGTATGGTGGGCCATTTGTGTGACAGGCTGGACTGTTTGTCTAATGGTGTTCTCCTGTCTGTATTGCCTCTGCAGGTCAGCGCCCTTCAAAAGAAGGGAATATGGCGTGCCATCGCCAAGGAGGTGCAGACCCTGGGGGTCTATGGCAGGTGGAGCACCCACTGTCGGAAACAGTGGGAGGACCTGAGATGCTGGGATCGGAAGACCATGGAGGTCCAGCTAAGGATGGCCTCCCAACAAGGAAGGGGTGCCCGTCAGACCCTGACCCACCTGATGGCCCGCATACTGGCGGTGTCCTACCCTGAGCTGGATGGGCACTTGAGTACATCACAGCAGACACAAGGGGGTGAGTACAGTGGCTATCATTACAACTTACGGCTGGTGGGTTGGTATCCGGGTGGTGGTTGTGTGTCCTTGGATGCCCCTATGCCTGGCGGACTTAGCAGCGTAGGTCCTCTGGTGGCTAAGGGTTTGAATATAAAATACTGCTTACCTAGCTTGTTAGTATTAACTTCTGGGCAGTGTTGCGTGGGTCCCAGGTGTGCTGCAGTTGGCGGTGTGTGCCCCTCCTCATTCCTGGGTGACTAGCTATTTCATTGGTAGTGCCATGCATAGTGCACAGGCCTGTTCGCTGTGTGTGAGGGTGCTATGTACACCAACTGTGGTGTTGGTGCAGTCATTGACCAAGTGTATCCTTTGACTTTCTCCCCCCTTTCTTGTTTTGTCATCCTGTCCTTATGTGCATTAGCATCATCTGGCGGAGGAGCAGAGGCACCGGTGACAGAGGGAGCTGCATCCCACAGGACCCTGGAGGCAGAATCCACCGACGCTGAGGGTACCAGTGGGACAGAGTGCGAGGGGAGCACCATGGCTGAGACTAGAGGGGACAACACAGACTCTGATACCTCCTCCGATGGGAGCTCCCTGGTGGTGGAGGACACCTCTGGGACCACCCCAGGTGCAGGTACAGCCGCCATGCCCCGTACCAGCACCGCCTTCCCAGTAGCCTCTCAGCGAGTTGCCCGTCCCTGCTCACCCAGGAGGGTGGGCATCTCCTTCGCCCCAGGCACCTCAGGCCCTGCCCCAATTAGTCCTGCTGCCCTGAGTGAGGAGGCTATTGAACTCCTGAGATCCATCTCTGTAGGGCAATCAACCATTGTGAATGCCATCCAGGGTCTGGCATCCCAGATGCAGCAATGCAATGCATTCCTGGAGGGCGTTCACAGTGGACTGGTGGCCCAACAGAGATCGATTCAGGCTCGGGCCTCCTCTCTGATGGCAGCCATTGTCCCTGTTTCAGCCGCCCCCCTCCAACTTCCATTTCCCAGTCCCATTCTTCTCAACGCCAACCCATCCCAAGCACACAGACAGACATGCATGCACACACGACAACACCAAAGAGTGGCACAGGCAAATACAAGCACCACACTTCATCCCACAGGCACTCACACTACCACCATTCAGTTGCAGACACGACAACATCCACTGTCTCCACTGTTTCCCCCTCCTCTTCCTCCACCTCCTACCAAGTTACGTCCACACTCACACCTGCTGGTGCTACATCAATATCCACTACTAGCATCATCACCACATCAAGCAGAAAGTACACCTCACTGGCAGACACCTCCACAACATCCATGCACGTGTCCCCTGTGTCCTCTCCCATCGTGTCTGTCCCCCCCTAAAGGACACAACCGCAAGCACTCAGACACCCAACAGCCATCCACCTCACAACAGCATACAGCCCATGAATCTGCACCCAAATCCAGAAGACATACACCTCTGACGACCACTCCCTCATCCTCTACTCCCATTACTCCTCCCTTTCCACGCCCCAATGTACCTAAAAAGCTTTTCCTTTCTGCGATTGACCTCTTCCTTACCCATACCCCCATCCTGCATGTATGGGCATGGTAGCAAGGACCCATCCCAGCACCTCAGCCAAAGAGTCCACGGGGACAGTGGTAGAACCACCTACTCATGGTGGTAGGGATATCAGACCAACAGTACTGAAGGGGAAGGAGGCAGCACAACCTGGGATTAAAGGGACAAGTCCGGCACCAGCTGCAAAGAAGGGGAAGGAGCTTGCACCAGCTGTGAAAAAGGGGAAGGAGCCTGCACCAGCTATGAGGAAGGGGAAGGAGCCTGCACCTTCTGGAAAAAAGGGGAAGGAGCCTGCACCACGAGGCAGAGGGGGAAGAGCCCATCCACCCCTTACAGGAAGGGTAAGGGCTACCCAACTCATGACCAGGAGGAGAGGAGGCAATCTACGCCAGCGGAAGCTGTCAGCCAAACACCGCCACCACCACCAGCTATCACAGGGCCCCCAATGCCAGCCATGGTTGTGCAGCCATCAGAGAGTGCAGGGGCTGACCAGGAGCCTGCCCCAACCACCACCACAGTGCAGCCATCAGAGAGTGCAGGGACTGACCAAGAGCCTCCCCCAACCACCACCAAAGTGCAGCCATCACCGCCGGTGGATGCCATGTAGTCCACCCTCCAGGGGCTACTGTGTAGTCTGCCCCCTCCAGAACCAGTGGGCAAGACACTCACTTGAGAGACTGTGGCCTTGCACTCCCCAGGACAAAGCACAGGGCATGTTGCCCCCTCCAGAACCAGTGGGGAAGACACCCACTCGAGAGACTGTGGCCTTGCACTCCCCAGGACAAAGCACAGGGCATGTTGCCCCCTCCAGAACCAGTGTGGAAGACACCCACTCGAGAGACTGTGGCCTTGTACTCCCCAGGACAAAGCACAGGGCATGTTGCCCCCTCCAGAACCAGTGGGGAAGACACCCACTAGAGAGACTGTGACCTTGCACGCCCCACGACAAAGCACAGGGCATGTTGCTCCCTCCAGAACCAGTGGGCAAGACACCCACTGGAGAGACTGTGGCCTTGCACTCCCCAGGGAAATCCACAGGGCATGTTGCCCCCTCCAGAACAGTGGGCAAGACACCCACTCGAGAGACTGTGGCCTTGCACTCCCCAGGACAAAGCACAGGGCATGTTGCCCCCTCCAGAACCAGTGGGCTTGTTCCCGCATCCGGCTGAGGTGCTCTCTCACCCACTGAGGGGGCCTGTCTATTTGATAACTGATGCCCCTGCAGATTCTATCCGGATTGCTGCAGGATTCGAGTTGGGCCTTGGACTTTGCCCTGTGGCCATGTGAGCCCTTTGAACTATGGACTGGGCAGTGTCCCTTTTTTATACAAGTGTACATATATGTTTCATAGCCAAATTGGATTGTTGATTTTATTGTTGAACTGAGTGCCATCGCTTTCGTCAATTCCTGTTGTCCTTCCATTATTCTGCAGATTTTCGGGGTCTAATTGTAATGCAGCTGGTTGTGTGCATGGCGTGAGTGTGTCGGGTGGGTGTGTGTTGTGCGTGTGTGTGACTTTCGTTTTCCTCCCACTCTCCCTTGTGTGCTAGGCGGCTGTACTCATCGTTATCGTCTTCGCCGGCGTTGGTGTTCCCAGGTGGAGCATAACGGAGAAGATCATCGGGAAGACTTGCAGTTCGGGTTCCATGGCGGTGTGGTTCTTCCCTGTGTCTCCAATGGTGAGTCCTTTGACTTTTGTGCTCTGTTTCCGCCAGGCCTTTGATGGGGTTAGTATTGCCTCGGAAAAGGTGGTGGCTTCCTGTGTCAAAATATGGTGGGCGGTACTTTGTCTTCCGCCTGGCTGTTGGTGGCTACCGCCGTGGTGACTGTTGTTTCCACCCTTGCGGTCGGTGTGGTACATTGGCTGTCTATGGGAGATATCACCGCCATGGTCATAATTTGGCGGTAATTACCACCAGCCTGTTGGCGGTATTACCGCCACTTTATCACTAACCCCCAGGGTCGAAATGAGGGCCTTAATCTTTAAACGTTGATATCTTTACTTGTGTAGGCTTTCTTTTTGTCGCTTTAGTCTTGTTTTACTCAGGTCAATATTTGTTATTTTTCTAAACTGGTGTGGAATACATTTGTGGTGTTTTTACTGTGTTACTGTGTGTGCATGTGTGTGGGTGTGTGTACAAATACCTTACAAATTACCTCTAAGATGAGCCTGATTGACCGTGCCAAGCTACCAAGTGAGTGAGCAGGGGTTATCTTAGCTGTGTGGCTCCCTTACCCTGACTACAGTGAAGGTCCCTACTTAGACAAGGTGTAAACAACTGCCAACTAAAGACCCCATTTCTAACATTACATGGTAAGAAAATCTGCCTTCCTTTGGAAAGATGATGGTAATGTGCTGTTCAGCTGTTCCTAAACTGCCCAATCATCATAAGTAGGCATTTTGTTCTACTGGGTGACTTGAAAGAGGAATTGAACATGGTGCACCCTGTAATCAATATACCCATGTCTGGGAATGTTAAAAGACAGCTGTCCCTACCACCACATCATAAAGGGAACAAGTAACTACACATAGCCTTATAGCCCTCAATACACACAAGAGTATTTAGCCTTCCTTAAATTCGAAGACAGGTATTCTTCCTGAAATTCAAAGTGTATATGATGTTCTTAAAAGCAGTGTGAATTATAATGTGCCAAAGCATGGGGCACACCTGGGGCAAAAAAAAAAGAATACACAAAGTGTATCAGATAAAACGAGAAGTGCAGGGAGTAGAAAAATAAGAGAAGTGAAAAACATTAAGGAATAAAATCGAATGTGGCTCCAGCAGAGAAGGACATATTGGCCCTCATTACAACCCTGGCGGTCAGTGATAAAGCGGCAGTAATACCGCCAACAGGCCAGCGGTAAACATTTTTTTATTATGACCACAGTGGAAACCGCCCACACAGACAGCCACTTTAACACACCCACCGCCACGGCAGTAGCAACAAGCACCACGCCGGTAACCGCCAACAGCCAGGCGGAAAACAATGTACCTCCCACAGTATTACAACCGGCCTATCCGCCACCTTTTCCGGGGCGGTACCAACGACATCAAAAGCACAGCGGAAACAGTACACAGAAGACAAAGGACCCATCTCTGGAGACTCAAGAAAGAACCACGACGCCATGGAGCTCGAGTTGCAAATCTTCCCCATGCTTGTATACCTCTTCATGCATTACGAACATCAACGCCGGCAAAGACAACCATGGTGAGTACTGCCACCTAGTACACAAGGGAGGGGGGAGGAAAAAGAGAGTGACACACACACGCAACACCCTCACACCAACACCATACACATGAACAGATGCAATAACATTACATATCTACCCCGTACCCCTCAGGAATAATGCAAGCACAAAAGGAATTGATTAAAGTGAACATAATAATATAAATTAGTAGAAATACGTGCTTCTATATCAAAACAGTAAATACAAATATACAAATGGAGGGACACTGCACAGTCCTCAATGTCCGTGGGCCACAGGGCCACATCACATAGGCCAAGGCCCCACCTCACTCCTGCAACAACACAGAGAGAACACTGCAGGGGCATCAGGTCAAAAATACACAGGCACCTCAGGGGAATGGGGAATGGGGGGCACCTCAGACGGAAGATGATACAAAATACTGCTCCTGGAGGGGACTACATGCCCTGTGCACTGTCCTGGGAAGTGCAAGGCCAGTCTCTCAAGAGGTTGGTTTGCCCACTGCTTGGTCCTGGGGAGTGCAAAGTCACAGTTTCTCTAGTGGATGGGTTGCCCACTGCTTCGTCCCGGGGAGTGCAAAGCCGCAGTCTCTCAAGTGGGTGGTTTGCCAACGGCTTGGTCCTGGGGAGTGGAAAGCCACAGTCTCTCAAGTGGGTGGTTTGTCCACTGCTTGGTCCTGGGGAGTGCAAAGTCACAGTCTCTCTAGCGGGTGGTTTGCACATTGCTTGGTCCTGGGGAGTGCAAGGCCACAGTCTCTCTAGTGGGTGGTTTTCCCGCTGCTTGGTCCTGGGGAGTGTAAAGCCAGAGTCTCTCAGATGGGTGGTTTGCCCACTAGTTCTGGAGGGGGTCTTGTGCCCAGTGTGCTTCATCCTGGCAAGGAGGGGGGTGAGTGGATGGCTTCTTACACTGGTTCTGGAGGGGCCCTTGTGCCCAGTGTACATCATCCTGGCAAGGATGTGGTGAGTGGATGGCTTCTTCCACTGGTTCTGGAGAGGGCCTTGTGCCCAGTGTGGTTCATCCTGGAAAGGATGCAGTGAGTGGATGGCTTCTTCCACTGGTTCTGCAGGGTGCCCTGTGCCCAGTCTGCTTCATCCTGGCAAGGAGGGGGTGAGTGGATGGCTTATTCCACTGGTTCTGGAGGGGGTCTTGTGCCCTGTGATGTAGCACTTGAGGAGTGCAAGGTCACAGTCTTTCACTTGGGTGTCACACCTACCGGATTTGGAGGGTCCAGGATGCACCACAGCCCATGGAGCCAGGACTACACACTGCCTGCCGGCGGTAACGGCTGCTCAGTAGTGGCAGTGGTGGAGCTGGTGTCGGGGATGTCAGTGGTGGAGGAGGCTCCAGCCCTTTCCCTGCAGCCTCAGACGGCTGCCCACTGGGGCTGCTGCTGCTGCCAGTGGTGCAGGTGGCGGTGGAGGCAATGGTGGGGGGAGGCTCCAGCCCATCCCCTGCAGCCTCGGACGGCTGCCCACTGGGGCTGCTGATGCTGGGAGCGGTGCTGTGCTGGCAGTGGTGGGGGGAGGATCCAGCCCTTCCCCTGCAGCCTCGAACGGCTGCCCACTGGGGCTGCTGCTGCTGGCGGCGGTGCTGGTGGCGGTGCAGGCAGTGGTGGGGGGAGGCTCCAGCCCATCCCCTGCAGCCTCGGACAGCTGCCCACTGTGGCTGCTGCTGCTGTTGGCGGTGCTGGTGGCAGTGCTTGTGCTGGCAGTGGTGGGGGGAGGCTCCAGCCCATCCCCTGCAGCCTCGGACGGCTGACAACTGGGGCTGCTGTTGCTGGTGGTGGTGCTGGTGGCGGTGCTGGTGTTGGGGATGCCAGTGGTGGGGGGAGGCTCCGGCCCTTCCCCTGCAGCCTCAGACGGCTGAACCTCCATGGTTGGTGATGGGGGTTCAGAGTCAGTCCCAGCGCCTGGCTTCCTGTCCTTCCTGCCTGCAGGTGCAGGCCCCTTGCCCTTCCCTTTCGCAGGTGGTGGTGCCTCCTTGCTCTTCCCCTTGGCAGCTGATGGTGCCTCCTTGCCCTTCCCCTTGGCAGCTGGTGGTGCCTCCTTGCCCTTCCCTTTGGCAGCTGGTGCAGGAACACTGTCAGTGCTGATGGGTGGTTCCCTGGAGCCTCTCCCACCTGCTGTAGCTGCCAACACTACAGTGGCCGTGGACTGGGTGTCTGAGGTGCTCGCCTGGGTTTTGACCACCCTGGCTCAACGTGAGGGACGGGGAGGAGAGAGGTAGGGAAGAAGTCAACGGTTGAGGGGAAAAGCTTCTTAGGTACACTGGGGTGGGAAGAGAGTGAAGGTTTGGGAGTGGAGGAAGATGGAGTGGTTGTAGAAGGTGTCTGTCTGCTGTGTTTGGGTGCAGGTGCAGGTGCATGGGCTGGATGCTGTTGTGAGGTGAATGACTGTTGGGTGCCTGAGTTCTTGCGTTTGTGTTCTTTGGGAGGTGGGGGCACAGACACAGTGGGAGAGGACACAGGGGACGTGTGCATGGATGTGGGGGTGGTGACTGCCAGTGAGGGGCGTGTAGTGATAGGCGTGAATGTGATGGAGGTAGTGGATGAGGATTGAAGTGCATATAGGTGTGAGTTGAGATGCTACTGGGAGGGAGGTGGAGGATGAGGAGGAGGGGGACACAGTGGAGGAAGTAGATATTGGTATGTCTGCATCTGGATGGTGTATGTGTGTGTGCCTGTGGGATGATGTGTGGTGCTTGTGTTTGCCTGAGCCACTCCTGTGTGTTGTCTTGGGTGCATGCTGGTCTGAATGTGTGTTTGGGATAGGTTGGGGTTGAGGGGAATGGGACAGGGTAGATGAAGTTGGAGGGGGGATGCTAGAAACAGGGACACTGGCTGCCATCAGGGAGGAGGCCAGAGCCTGGATTGATCTCTGTTGGGCTGCCATGCCAGAGTAAATGCCCTCCAGGAATGCATTTGTTTGTTGCAAATGGGCTGCCAGCCCCTGGATGGCATTCACTATGGTTCAGTGCCCAACAGAGATGGATCGCAGGAGGTCAATAGCATTGTCACTCAGGGCAGCAGTGCTAACTGCAGCAGGGCCTGAGGTGCCTTGGGCGAAGGAGATGCCCACCCTCCTGGGTGAGGGGGCACGAGCAACTCGCTGAGGGGATGCTGGGAGGGCGGTGCTGGTATGGGAGTGGGGGCTGTACCTGTAGTTGGGGTGGGCACAGAGGTGTCCCCCAATAGCAGGGAGATTCCATGGGAGGAGGTTTCACTGTCCAAACTGTCCCCTCCTGTCTCCGCCGTGGTGCTCCTCTCACCCTCCATCCAACTGGTGCCCTCACCTTCGGTGGATTTGGCCTCCTGGGCCTTGTGGGATGCAACTCCCTCCATCGCTGGTGCCTCTGCTCCTCTGCCAGATGATGCTAGTGCACATAAGGACAGGGTGACAAAACAAAAAGGGCAGGAACAGACAAAGGATACACTTGGTCAATGGCAGCAACAACACCACCGTTGGCGTACATGACAAACACAAACAGGGAACAGCCCTACGCACTAGGCAAAGCACTACCAGTCACAATGCTAGTCACCAGCCCACGGACAGGAATACCAAACACCAATAGCAGCATACCTGATACCCACAGACCCCTGCCTAGTAATGGATGCCTACAAGCTTGGTAGGAGGTGGTATTCATCAGACCCTGCCCAACATGGGACCTACCCTGAAATTTCCGGCTGGACCTAGGGGCACCCACAGGCCCACATCCCCCACCCGGAGACCACCCCACCACGTGCAAGTAGTATATTGGGAAACTGTACTCACCCCTTTGTGGCTGCTGTGATGCCCTCAAGCACCCATCTAGCTCCGGATAGGCCACCACCAGTATGAGGGCCATCAGGGGGGTCAGGGTTCGACGGGCACCCCTTCCTCGTTGGGAGGCCATCCCCAGCTGGGCCTCTGCCATCTTCCTTGTCCAGCGTCTCAGGTCCTCCCACTGTTTGCGACAGTGGGTGCTCCACCTGCCGTAGACCCCCAGGGTCTGCACCTCCTTGGTGATGGCACGCCACATACCCTTTTTTTGATGGGTGCTGACCTGCAGAAAAAGAAACATAGAAAAAGGTATCAGTCATACTGTCTGGACTGTTACACTCATGGCCCATCATAGCCCTCACATCCCCTTATGCACAGACAGTGCCCACCATACATGCAGCATGCTGCCCAGAACACTTCCACCAACCCCCCCACAAGAGGCCCTCACACACAGCACTCCATGCATCCATGCCCCTTGCATCGTGCTCACAGTGTACTCACCTGTTGATCTAGAGGCCCATACAGCATTCAGTACTGGGGTAGGACCCCATCCACCAGTCTCTCCAACTCTGCAGCGGTAAAGGCAGGTGCCCTTTCCCCAGTGACACGAGCCATGGTAGGTTCCAGACACAAGTCACAGCAGCACTTGCAGTGTAGGTCCTCTCCTATTGAAGGTCAGGTAGCAAGTGAGTGAACAGATAGAAAATGGCGGCCATGTCTGCGGCGGTGCATACCGTCACCGCCGGCGTACATCACCATTGGCCACTGTAACCCATAGGTCCCAATAACAACCAATGAGGAGTTACACGGCGGTACTCGACCGCCTCCCACAACGGCGAACAACGTCAGTGGCATTACCTCATTCCACATGTCCATCCACACAGGACAGGCAGACGCCATTTCAGTGGTGGGGCAGGCCATGGCACCTAACTGCGTCACAGTACATCTAGTACATCTAGGCACCATTTGGGCCTATACAACAACATACTGTTACAGTCACAACATGCAATGCAGTGTAGTGTTTGGAAATGTGGAATACTAACCAGCTGCTCATCGTTTTGCCCCCTAGATTACAACCGCTTTGGATGAATAAGAGATGGAGACATCCCCTGTGTACAGACCCCTTGTGGACTTGGTAACAATGGAGGACAGGCACATTATCCCCACCTATAGACTGGACATGGCCACAATCACAGAGCTGTGTGCTCAATCAGAGCGAGACCTGATATCTGCTATCTGTCAGCCCACTGGAATCCCCCTCTTATGCAAGTCCTATCTGTGCTCCATTTCTTGGCAACTGGCTCTTTCCAAGTGACAGTGGGCTTGGCAAAAGGAATGTCTCAGCCAATGTTCTCAAACGTGCTGACCACAGTGTTGTGCCCTGAATAAACACATGCGCAGCTACATTGTTTTCCCCCAGGTGGAGGCTTTGACCACAGTGAAAACTGACTTCTATGCAATGGGACATATCCCCAACATTATTGGGGCTATTGATGGTACACATATTGCATTTGTCCCCCCCCCGGAGAAATGAACAGGTGTTCAGAAATCGAATGAGCTTTCACTCGATGAATGTGCAGATAGTGTGCCTGGCGGACCAGTACATCTCACATGTCAATGCAAAGTATCCTGGGTCTGTGCATGATGCCTATATCTTGAGGAATAGCAGCATCCCACATGTGATGGCTCAACTCCTGAGGCACCGGGTGTGGCTAATCGGTGAGCCCATGGTTCCCACCCAGTGTATGTTGGTGTATGGGTATGGTGTTGGCCATAAGGGTTAGTGTTTGGCTAACAGGTATCCCTCGATATTTGCAGGTGACTCTGGTTACCCCAACCTCTCATGGCTACTGACCCCAGTGAGGAATGCCAGGACAAGGCCAGAGGAACGTTACAATGAGGCACATGAGCGAACAAGAAGACCGTTTGTGGGGTTCTCCTTCTGCAGGGGGGAGGGGTGCTGGTGGCCTCTTGATCCTGTGGCAGACCCTCCTGTCCACTAGCAGCAGCTGAGGTGGAGAGCTGTTCATTGGTGTGGCTAGCGTCAGGGACCCGGTGGTGTGCCACTGCCTCCCTCATGGTGTTGGCCATGTCTGCCAGCACCCCTGCAATGGTGACCAGGGTGGTGTGTATGTCCTTCAGGTCCTCCCTGATCTCCAGGTACTGTCCCCCCTGCAGCCGCTGGGTCTCCTGCAACTTGTCCAGTATCTGGCCCATCGTGTCCTGGGAATATTGGTAGGCTCCCAGGATCTCGGTGAGTGCCTCCTGAAGAGTCGGTTCCCTGGGCCTGTCCTCCCCCTGGCGCACCGTATGCCCACTACCAATTGTCCCTGATTCTCTTGGGTATGAGGTGTGCCCTGGGGTCCCTGTAGAGGTGGAAACACTGCTGATTGATGTGTCCCTGGGACAGAGGTATGGGTATGCTGGGTGGGTGCTGTGGTGGTGTTTCCTGATGGAGGAAGCTCTGTGGTGGTGTGTGACTGGGCCTGGGTAACTGACTATCCAGAGGTCCCTGATGGGCCAGGTTGGTCATCAAGATCCAGGTGACCAGAGTTGCTGTCATCACTGTGGGCATCTTCAGTTGGGGGACTGGATAGTGCGGGATACCTGTGGGAATGTAAATGATGTTTTATTGTTTCTGTGTGTGACATATTGTGCATTGATGGGTTGCCCTATTTGGTTGTATTTGCCCTGGCAGCTTTCACTTGAGTAAGTTGGTATATGGAGGCCTAGCTGATTCTCTCTAGTGTGCATGCTTTGGTGATAGGTGTCCATGCAGGGCTGTGAGTGATGTCCATGCATTGGTAGTGCATGCAGGGCTTTGCATTGGAATAAGTGGGATGTGATGGTGGGCTGTGTGGGAGGTGATGGAGTGATGGGAGTGAGGGTGGGGGTATGTGATGGCAGGCGGGTAGGGGGGTGATAGTAGTAAAGAGGTGACTTACCAGAGTCCAGTCCTCCTCCTACTCCAGCCAGGACCTCAGGATGCATGATTGCCAAGACTTGCTCCTCCCATATTGTTAGTTGTGGGGGAGGAGGTGGGTGTTCACCGCCAGTCCTCTGTACAGCAAGCTGGTTTCTTGCTGCTATGGAAAGTACCTTCCCCCATAGGTTGTTCCACCTCTTCCTGATGTCATCCCTAGTTCTTGGGTGCAGTTCCACGGCATTGACCCTGTCCACGATTCTCCGCCATAGCTCCATCTTCCTAGCTACAGATATCTGCTGCACCTGTGTTCCAAATAGCTGAGGCTCTACCTTGATGATTTTCTCCTCCATGACCCTTAGCTCCTCCTCTAAGAATCGGGGGTGTCTTTGTGGTGCCATGGTTGTTGTGTGAGGTGTGTAGGTGAGTGTGTGTAGGGTAATGATGTGGGGTGCGTGAGTGGTGTATAGGTGTGAGTGGTATGTAGCTCTGGTTGTGTGAGTGGTCTTACTGTCTCTCTGGTGGCAATTATTTGGAATGGTAAAGGGTTGTGGGTAATGTGGGTATGTGTTTTATAGTGGTGTGGGTGTGGTGTGTGTATGGGTGTCAGGTTTGTGTTGTTTCAATTGTCCAATGTGGTGTTTTTTTTTTGTGTGTGTGTATTTTGAGCGCAGCAGCATGTACCGCCTATGGTTTACCGCGGTTGAATGTCCGCCGTGGTGATTCGTGGATCATAATGTGATGGGTGTAGTTCTGTTGGCGTAACGGTGTGGGTTTTGATACCACCAGTTTATCACTGACCTTTGATGTGGCGGAATTGTGTATGTGGCTGTATAGTGACAGATTGGGGTGTGTGTGTCATAATATGGTGAACGAATATCCGCCGTGGTGGCGGCGGTATGTTGGCGGCAGTCAGCATGGCAGTAAGTAGCACTTACCACCAGTATCATAATGAGGGCCAGTATCTTTTTTCCTTCATGTTTTGATAGAAAGTATTGGCATGGAGTCACGTCCCACAAAGCTATACCAAGAGACTCTCAATTATTTTAACCAGATCTTGAAAAAGAATCTGGAATCATTGATAATGCCCTGTAGTTCAGTATATTGCTCAACTTCTTGTGGCATTAGAGACAAAGGCCCTCATTACAACCCTGGCGGTAAATCCCGCTTTCTGCTGTGCTGAAGACTGCCAACATACCGTTGCAGCAGCGGAATTCCTACAGGAATCACGACCCACAGCTCGGAATCCGCCATAATACAGACACCCACACAAGTCCGCCACACCAAAGGTCAGTGATAAACTGGCGATACTAAAACCTACACCGTCACGCCAACAAGAATACGCCCACACTATCACAACCCACGAATCAAAGCGGCGGTCTTTCAACCGCGGTAATCCATTGGCGGTACAGACCGCCATGCTCAAAATACACACACATCTACAAAACACATCTATATTGGACACTTCGAAATACACACACCTGTTACACATACACCACACCCACACATCCCCAACACTATAAAACACACACCCACATTACCCACAAACCCTTACAACCAAAAATCTGAACGAAGGCCAGAGAGAGAGATTAGCTAACACAACACCAGCATCCACAGACACACAACACCATCACCCATACAACATCCACGCACCTCAAACAACACACACCAAAACATCCCCTCACACATCACAACAGACAGCACCTCACACATCACCCTGCCACATCAAAGACACCCCAGGTTTTCTGAGGAGGAGCTCAGGGTCATGGTGGAGGAAATCATCCAGGTAGAGCCACAGCTATTCGGATCACAGGTGCAGCAGACATCCATTGCTAGGAAGATGGATCTATGGCGGAGAATTGTCAACAGGGTCAACACAGTGGGACAGCATCCAAGAACACAGGATGACATCAGGAAGAGGTGGAACGACCTACGGGAGATGGTGCGTTCCGTGGTATCCAGACACCAGATTGCTGTACAGAGGACTGGTGGTGGACCCCCATCTCCTCCCCCACAACTAACAACATGGGAGGAGTAAGTCTTGGCAATACTGCATCCTGAGGGCCTCGCAGGAGTAGCAGGAGGACTGGACTCTGGTAAGCCATATCTTTACTACCATATCCCCCCACCCCACCTGCATGCCATCACATACTCCCACTCTTACCCTCACCCCCATCACTCCATCAACTCCATATGTCCCACAATCACAACCCACACTTCTCAATACCGAGGCCCTGCATGCAACACCTATGCATGGACCACCATCACCAAAGCATGCCCAGTACAGAAACCCACACAGACCCCAAACCAACTATCACAAAAGGGCTAACACAATGACGCAAGTCCAGGAGTAGAGGGTACCGCACCCAATGCACAAGATGGCACACACAGATACTAAAATTATGCATTTACACCCCAACAGGACCATACCCAACGTCAGGAGGTGCCAGACATATCCAGTCCCCCCCAGAAGAGGCACTCAGTGATGACAGCAGCTCAGCACGCCTGGATCAAGATGACCAGCCCGGCCTATCAGGGACCTCGGGACAGTCGGTTCCCCTGACACAGTCATAAATCACCCCAGAGCCTCCCCCCTCAGGAAACACCAGCACAGCACCCACCCAGCGGGCCCATCCCTCTGTCCCCAGGACACGTCAATCAGCAGTGTGTCCACCACTACAGGGACCCCAGGCAAACCCACCAACCCAAGACAATCAGGGACCTGGGGTCAGTGGCAGTGGGTACATGGTTCAGGGGACAGATGCACAGGAAAACAGGGAAGCTGGGAGGACTGTTGTGCGACAGGGGGAGTATAGGCCCAGGGAACCCACTCTCCATAAGGCAATCTCAAACATCATGGGAGCATACCACCATTCCCAGGAGTCCATGGGCACGGTACTGGTCAAGTTTCAGGAGACCCAGCTGCTGCAGGAGGAACACTACCTTGGGATCATGGAGGACTTGAAGTCCATTAACACCACCCTGGTCACCATTGCAGGTGTGCTGGCAGACCTTTTCAACACCATGAGGGACACAGTGGGACACAAACGGGCCCCTGACACTAGCCTGGACAATGAATAGCCCTCCACCTCCGCTAGTGGACAGGAGGCACTGACACAGGAACAACAGGCCACCAGCACCCCACCCCCTGCAGAAGGAGAACCACCCCGCAAACGGTCCTGAGATCCAGGCACAAGACAGAGAACATTCTCAAGACCCCCACCAGGAAATAAGACCCTCCTGAGTGTCACCCCTCTGTCCCACTTTGTCATCCTGTCCACAATAAACTGCCATTGCTCCACTTCCTATGCCCCACTGGACAATGCACCTGTGATCCAAATAGACTGGACTCTGCCATGGACATACCTCCACCATCACCCAGCCCATTTCACACACTCTTCCACTTGTTTGCACAGAAATAAACACCCTTGATTCACAAAACAATCTGGAGTCAGTCTGTGCTTTCACAAAAGTGTAATTGCAAAATTTTTGGAATATAGCAATGTCAAAATACTTGTTCACATACCAAGGTTACACAGCTGTAGGCCAGGAGTAAACATAGCAGAGGGCACACATTGGGAGCCACATCTGTGAAATGGAAAGCCAAAGTGACAAGTCAGGGTCCATACACAGAGTGAAAAAGGCAGATTTAAACTAGCTCCTACAATAGTATGAGATGTGGGAAGCAGTTCCATCATCTTACCTGTGTCTCACTGGAAGTATTGCATGATGATGTTGTTTCGGTTGTCTACATCTTCCTCTTCTGCCTCCTCTTCTTCACTATCCGCAGGCTCCACAGCTGCCACAAGACCAACATCAGTCCCATCCTCCTGCAGAAAAAGGCACCTGGCTTCGCAAAGCCAGGTTGTGCAACATACAGCAGGCCACGATGATCTGGCACACCTTCTTCGGTGAGTAGTATAGGGATCCACCTATAAGTTGGAGGCACCGGAATCTGGCCTTCAGGAGGACGACGGTGCGCTCTATAATCCTCCTAGTTCACCCATGTGTCTCAGTGTAGCGTCCCTCTGCCCTTGTCCTGGGATTCCTCACTGGGGTCAGTACCCATGCCAGGTTGGGGTAACCAGACTCACCTGCAAATATCGAGGGACAACTGTTAGACATCCTCCAAACATTAGGGAATCTCCCATATCCAGACACCAAATGGAACTGTGTGGGGACTTTAGGCTCACCTATTAGCCACACCCGGTGCCTCTGGAGTTGCCCCATCACATAAGGGATGCTGCTATTTCTCAAAATGTAAGCATCATGCACTGAGCCAGGATACTTAGCATTCACATGGGAGATGTACTGGTCTGCCAAACACAACATCTGCACATTCATTGAATGGTAGCTTTTCCAGTTTCTGTACACCTGTTCATTCTTGCGGGGGGTGGGGGGACAAATGCCACATGTGTACCATCAATGGCACCAATGAAGTTGGGGATATGTCCCAGGGCATAGAAGTCACCTTTCACTGTGGGCAAATCCTCCACCTGGGGGAAAATGATGTAGCTGCAAATGTGTTTCAGCAGGGCAGGCAACACTCTGGGCAACACATTAGAGAACATTGTCTGCGACATCTCTGATGCCATGGCCACTGTTGTTTGAAAAGACCCACTGACCAGGAAATGGAGTACAGACAGAACCTTCACTAGAGGGGGGATTCCTGTGGGATGGCGGATAGCTGAAATCAGCTCTGGCTCCAAATGGGCACACAGTTCCTGGATTGTTGCACAATCAAGTCTGTAAGTGATAATGATGTGTCTCTTTTCGATTGTTGGCAGGTCCACCAGGGGTCTGTACACCGGAGGATGCTGCCATCTCATCACCTGCCCGAACGGACGTGCCCTATGGAGGAGAACGGTGAGCAGCGGGTCATACAACACTTAGGTATCACAATGTGTTTATTGCAAAAACGTTACAAATTCGCCATGTGCCTTTGTCTGTCCGTATTCCTGGCCTACATAGGTGTGACACAGTTTTTTTCCATCTCATGTGGCCCCCTGAAATGGCGGCTGCCTGACCTGTAAGGTGGGACAAGGGGAAATGAGGAAACTGCGCTGGCGTTGTACACCGTCGCGGTAGGCGGTCAAAGACCGCGGCACAACTCAGCATTGGTTGACATTGGGCCCCATGAGTTCCAGGAGCTAATGACGATGTACACCGGCGGTGACGGTACGCACCGCCGCGGATGTGGCTGCCATTTTCCAACTGTTCCCTCACTTGATACCTGACCTTCAACAGGAGAGGCCCTACACTGCAAATGCTGCTGTGGCCTGTGTCTGGAAGCGATGATTGCTACAGTGTCTGGGGAAAGGGCCCCTGCTTTCACTTCAGAGGAGTTGGAGAAACTGGTGGATGGGGTCCTCCCCCAGTACACGCAACTGTAGGGTCCTCCAGACAAACAGGTGAAGACACTGTGAGCATGGTGGATGGCGCATGATTGTATGGAGTGTCCTGGATGGAAGAGGGTGGGGAGGGGGACAGGCCAGCATGTGAGTATAGTGTGTGTGTATATCTGGGCCAGGGTGGGAGGTGTTTAGGCAATGCCTGAGAAGAACTGTACAGGATTGTAACATCCATTCTAACTTCACTTTTCCTCTAGGTCAGCACCCACCAGAAGAAGGGTATTTGGCGTGCCATCACCAAGGACGTCCAGACCCTGGGGATCTACCATAGATGGAGCACCCACTGCCGGAAAAGATGGGAGGACCTACGCCGCTAGAGCAAGAAGACGGCGGAGGCCCAGCTGGGAATGGCCTCCCAGCGTGGAAGGGGTGCCCGTTGCACCATGACCCCCCTGATGTACCAGATCCTGGCGGTGGCCTATCTGGAGTTGGATGGGCGCTTGAGGGCATCACAGCAGCCACAAGGGGTGAGTACAGTCTAATTCATCTGACTCAGCACGCTTTACGAGGTGTCTGGCTGGGGAAAGTGGGCTGTGGGTTCCATTAGGCCAGGGCGAACTTGGTAGGGTAGGTCCCTTGTTAGGCAGGCTCTGTGGCACTCCAACCACAATAGTGATAATAGCCATCTGCACCTAGTCAGGCTCCTGTGGGTTCCAGATGTGCAGCAAATGGGTTTAGGCATCGTCCCCCATGGGCAGGTGAATTTCCTAGGAACTGTTAGTGCATGGCTTAGTGCATGGGGCTCCTCCCTGTGTGTTGTGTCCGCCAGCGGTAGTGGTGTTGCATGCACTGACCATGTGTATTGTCTGTCTTTCCCCCCCTTTTTGTTGTGTCACCCTGTTCTTGCATGCATTAGCATCATCTGGTGGAGGAGCAGAAGCGAGCTGCATCCCACATGGCCCTGGAGGGTGAAGTAACGGAGTCTGAAGCCACCAGTGGGACGGAGGGCAAGGGGAGCTCCATGACGGAGACAGGAGCATACACCAGCGATAGCAACTCCTCCTCTGATTGGTGCTCCCTTGCGGTGGCGGGCACCTCTGTGCCCACTGCATCAACAGGTACAGCCACTACCCATCCTACTAGCACAGCACTCCCAGCAGCCCCTCAGCGTGTGTCCCGTTCCCGTTCACCCAGGAGGGTGGGCATCTCCTTCGCCCCAGGCACCTCAGGCCCTGCCCCAGTCAGCCCTGCTGCCCTCAGTGAGGACGCTATTGATCTCCTGAGATCTCTCACTGTTGGGCAATCTAACATTTTGAATGCCATCCAGGGTGTTGAGAGGCATTTGCAACAAACAAATGCATACCCGGAGGGCATTCATTCTGGGCAGGCAGCCCAACAGAGAGCATTTCAGGCTCTGGCCTCAGCACTGATGGCAGCCATTGTCCCTGTGTCCAACTTCCCCCCTCCACCTTCCTCCGCCGAGACCCAATCCCCTGTACCACAGCCTATCCCAAGCACACCATCAGACCAGCATGCACACTCATCAACACACAAGAGTGGACATGGCAAACATAAGCACCACACATTCCACAGGCACTCACACAAGCACCATCCCCATGCAGACACAGCAACATCCACTGCCTCCACTGTGTCCCCCTCCTCCAAGTCCTCCTCCTCCCTCCCTGTCTCGTCTCCACTCACACCTGCATGCACTACATCCTCATCCACTACCTCCATCACCAGCACGCCCATCACCACACACCGCTCACGTGCAATCACCACCCCCAGTACCATTCACACATTCCCAGTGTCATCTCCCAGTGTGTCTGTGAGCCCTCCTCCCAAAGTACACAAACGCAGGCACACACCCACCCAACAGGCATCCACCTCACAACAGCCTCCGGCCCATGCACCTTCACCCAAATTCAGCAGACGTGCACCTCCTACAACCACTACCAAAGCCCCTCCATCTTCCCGTCCCAGTGTGTCTAAGAAACTTTTCCTGGCTAACATTGCCTCTTCCCTACACCTCCCCCCCGTCCTTCCCCTAGGGCCAGGCTTTCCAGGTCCCAGCCCAGCACCTCAGCCAACAAATCCCCAAGCACAGTGGTGCCAGCAACTCCGGTCTCATTGAGTGCGCCACCCATCAGGGCTGCCAGTGTGCCACCTAGCGAGGCTAAGGAGCAGGCCATTCCACCACCTGCCAAGGTGAAGAAGGTGCCCACATCCCGGAGGGAGAAGCCGCACCTACCAGCAAGCAAGGGCTTCTCCAAACCAAAAGGGGACAGTGGCAAGACACCAGAGGCAACATCAAAGTTGGGCAAGGGACACAAGCCGAAGAGTAGGTCAGGACAGGGCACGGTGACTCCGACTAAGGGACTAGAGTCACCCCTTCTGTCAACCACTACACAAACCTGTATGGCGGTGGACACCGCCACCTGCACCGCCACCAGCACCCCCACCAGCACCGCCACCGGCACGTCTGCTGCCTCAGCAACAGTCCCCAGCAGCATCCCCAGTGGGCAGCCGTCCGAGGCTGCAGGAGACGTCCTGCCGTGTCACTCAACAAGTGCAGATACATGCACCACAGCCAGCACCTCCGCCACAGACACCGCCACAAGCACCGCCACCAGCCCCGTGACATGCTCAGACAGTGCCATCACAGCTGACATGGCTATCATCCTCAGTGGGCAGCCGTCAAAGGCTGCAGGAGACATCCTGGACCCTGCCCAGCTTCCATGAGGCATGACTCTCAGCACTGTTTGCATTTGCAGGTGGCAGGTGAAGACGCAGTAGGGTGGGGTATGTCTCTGCCTCCATGGCGTATCATGCTACCTGTTCCCAGGCTATCTCGTGGCACACACACCCATGTGAGGGAATGGGACCAGCCACACTGCATGTGAAGCAGTCTGGACACCAAGCCCGCTCCAGAACCAATGGAGTATCACATCTACTTCCTCAGTCCTTGGCAGGATGAAGCACTCTAGGCACCAAGCCCCCTCCAGAACCAGTGGAGACTGTTATCCACTTGTGAGACTGTGGCTTTGCACTCCCCACGATAGAGCAGTGGGCAAACCACCCACTGGAGAGACTTGTGAGACTGTGGCTTTGCACTCCCCAGGATAGAGCAGTGGACAAACCACCCACTGGAGAGTCTTGTGAGACTGTGGCTTTGCACTCCCCAGGATATAGCAGTGGGCAAACCACCCACTGGAGAGAATTGTGAGACTGTGGCTTTGCACTCCCTAGGATACAGCAGTGGGCATGGAGCCCCCTCGTGGAGCAGTGGTGTTGTGCGTTCATCTGGCTGAGGTGCCCCCTCCCCCGAGGTGCCTGTTTCATTTCGATCTGATGCCCCTGCAGTGTTCTCTCCGTTTCGAGTCAGGCATCTTGTGTGGGCTTTGCCCATTCATTTTGAGACACTGATCCACGGACGATGTTTGATTAATATGCAGACTTGTGTAGTTGTTGTACATATTTGTATATACTGATTTTTGAGATTGCACTATCTGATTTTTATTGATTACAATCGTTACAATCATTTAATTTTGTCCTTGTGTTCTTCCAGGGGGTGTTGATGTAATGTTGCTGCATGTATTTGTGTGTATGGTGTTGTGGGTGAGGGTGGAGGTGGGGGTATTGCGTGTGTGTGTCACTCTCTTTTCCCTCCCCCCTCCCCTGTGTTGTAGGTGCAGTACTCACCGTGGTCATTGACAGCGTCTTTCATGCTCCTGAAACAGAAGGAGGAAGACCAGCATGGGCAGGACGTGTAGTTCGAGCTCCATGGCTTCCTGGTTCCTTGTTGGGTGTCGAGACGTGAGTGGTTTCCCTTTCAAGTACTGTTTCCGCCGTGCTTTTGATCGCATTGGAACCGCCCCGGAAAAGGTGGCAGATAGGCCTGTTGTAATACAGTGGGTGGTACATTGTCTTTCGCCTGTCTGTTGCCGGTTACCGCTGCGGTGTTTGTTTCTAACGCTGTGGCGGTCGGAGTGTTAAAGTGGCTGTCTGTGTTGGCGGTTTCCACCATGGTCGTGATTCAATTTTTTTTCCGCCGGCCTGTTGGCGGTATTACCGCTGCTTTAACACCGACCGCCAGCGTTGTAATGAGGTCCAAAGTAATCTTGCAAAAATTACTCTATTGCACTATTGCATCATTTTGCAGAGAATGGACACAAAGGGCCTCATGATGAGTTTGGCAGCCCCAGGACAGCCATGTTGGCTGTGGTGGTCATACCGCCGAAAGGCTGGCAGAGAAGACCGCCAAATTATGACTCCAATGGTATTCCCTACGGAATACAGCCAAAGCACCGCCGGCACTGCCATTGAAGTCAGACCGCCGTGGATGACGGGAGGCACCTGCAGGCCGGCAGAAACCATGTTTCTGCCTGAAATATTACAAGGCTGCACACCGGGAAGATTTCAGCCGCGGTCGCACCACCACAGAAACCCTGGTGGAAACAAACTATATAAAAGAAGACACTCACATTCAGAAAACCACTCATGTCCGAAGCTGCAATGGAACCAGAAAATGATGTCATCCCGCTGCTCCTGCTCGCTGAAAATCTTTGAAATCTTCACTGCCACCGCTGAAAGCAACCGTAAGTACACACACTTACGTGTTACTATTGCATATTGTTAATTTTTGTATAATTACACAACATAGAATGGGGATGGGGGTGCGATGGCGACACTCACACGTAACTGTACACTGACATGCAAACTCACATGCAGCCACACAGACAACCACACATACACAGTACACATACTACAGCCAGCACACACATGTCAAAACACACACACGCATTTAAACACAGCACAAGCCCATAATAGCACACAATACCACAACATGTCACCACAACCACACCATAGTCAACATATTGGCAAGCACTCACAATGGACACTACCCAGGGACACCTCACACATACAACACAACCTACAACCAACACGGAATGAACACACACAATTACACAATCAGACAACTCACCAATTGACAAACACACACAGCACATTGTGCCTGTTATCACATGCACAAAACATGCACACTCACATATTCAAAGCACAGAAAGCCACAGAACACAGCAACAAACACATGTCAACACAAACGCCACACAATACCATCACAACAACATGTCTGCTACATACACATGCCCATCACACAAAACACACCCTATCCCTGGGGGACAAAAGCACTGCACACACCCACGCCTACAGGCCATACAATACAGGAAGCACAAGCACACACAAATACTGACATACAACCAATGTCAGCCAGGAACAACTCTAAAAGAAATGCAGAACAAAGATGTAACCAGGGAACCAACAACTGTTTGGTCTGACTATATTGTAAAGCATAAATATAACAAAAGTCAAAGGCTATAGGCCAGTCCATTGTCAAAATAATGTGCACCAAAGGTGCCCGAACTTGACTCCTGACTGCCATGTAACCTCCACAGGTAGGTGCATCAAGGGGGCAGGCAGGAACCTCGGGGTTTATCTTGGGGGGGGGTGGCAGAGAGGGTTTTTGGGATTAGGCTTGGAAGGTGGTGCTTTGGCGTTTGGCTTGGGAGGAAGGGGTTTAGTTTTACGCTTGGGGGACGGATGGGTCTTCATGGGAGGGGTAGACTTCTTGGCAGGGGAGGGGCCTTGCAGGAGTGTAGGCGAGGCCTTGGAGGTTGAAGGGATGAATGTGGGGAGGGTAACTGCACATTTAGGGGGTTTCATGGGGTGAGAGGAGTAGGGAAAAGGGCAAACTCAGAAATGAAAGATTTTTTACACGGACTGGGACGGTCAGAGCAAAACGGTTTGGGTGTGGAGGGAGAAGTAGTGGTTGTATGAGGTGTTGGTGTGGATGTATTGGATGCATGTTTGTGGGAGGTATGCTTGTGGGTGTCTGTTGGGTGGGTGAGTGAGGGAGTTTATGTGCTTTGGGCTGAGGGGGTCGAAGTACTAGGAGATGCTGTGGTGGGTGCGTTGCTGTCTGTTGGGGTAGTGACTGTAGGTATGGTGGATGTGTTGCATGTAGGAGTGTCACTGGTTATGGTGTCTGTGGATATGGTGACTGGTGTGGACGGAGGACAGTGGTAGAAAGGGGGGTGGCGGACAGAGATGCTGCTGGGGTGGCCCCAGATGGGTCCTCCACCAACAGGGAGTGTCCACTGGAGGAGGTCCAAAGATGATGAGGTGGATCTGGTTTCCCACGTGACCCTCCCCTCGCCCTCTGGGCCATTGGGTCCCTCAGTGTCGATGGTATGACTTGAGGTCCTGTGGCCAGCAGCTTCCACACTTGGTTGTGCACCATCTCCTTCGTCTGTCGATGCTGATGCTGGAAAACAGGAAGAGAGGTAGGGTTATCACATTGTTTTTCATACACTAACATCACACTGTACACATTCACATTACATCTAGTTGCAATACACCCCAGGTAGTACCAAGTTAGTGCCAATATCATGTCACAACAAGAAACTATCTACACCCCTAGATGACAGCAATGTCACACACCAGCTAGGCAACCTATTGTACACCTACTATACTATCATATCAATAGAGCTATCACACTAACCATTCCATGACAACCTAACTTGGCTACATGATTCTGGGTCCCTATCCACAGCAACTTAGTCAACCAACAACCAAGCAATGGTAAGTGGTGGTGACATTCATTTCTACATATCACATACACAAAATCCACACATACCTACATTATTAGCTGATGTCATGTACCAGGAAAGGAACCTTATCATATGTCAAAGACAAGACAGCATGTTCCAAACAAGCCAAAACGATTTCATGTCACAGAGTCCACAACCTTCACAATTGAAATTTCCAAACATGCAACCACTATATTTTGCATTTCCTATTTCGGAGTATGATAGAGTCTAAACACATGTCACTAACACATGTACCAATAGTGATGTGGGAAAATATGATACATATTTTGTTGTCCTACTCACCTTAGTCATTCTACAACTGTAAACAAAGGCCCTCATTCTGACCCTGGCGGTCGGTGATAAAGCGGCGGCCAAGCCGCCAACAGGCCGTCGGTCTAAAATATGCAATTCTGACCCTGGCGGGAACCGCCAACACAGCCCGCCAACTTAACACTCCGCCCGCCACAGCGGTACTAACAAACAGCGCGGCGGTTCCCGCCAACAGCCAGGCGGCAGACAATGTACCGCCCACCCTATTACGACCCACCAATCTGCCACCTTTTCCGGGGCGGGAGCACCGCCGATAAGAACACGGCGGAAACAGACTACGAACGGGAAAACGCTCACCTCTACGCACTCCACGCGAGATTCCGGCAGCATGGAACCAGAGTTGCAGGTCATCCCCGCACTCCTATTCCTGCTCATATACCAGGAGCACGCCCGGCGGCGCGGAAGACATCGGTGAGTACTGCACCTACGACACAGGGGAGGGAAAAGATTACCGGCACACACCCACTACAACACACACATCAATGCATTCCCACAGATCACTGTCACAACCCACAAACCACCCCCCTCCGAAATAATGCAAAGACCAAAAGAAGAGATCATAAACGGGCAGATATATTGAAATATGGACACCAGTAATCGCAATAAATAAATAAACTATATACAAAATATATACAGCTACTAAATGTAGTCCAACCACTGTCCGTGGATCACAGGGTTCCTGTGCAAAGGGGCAAGGCCCAGTCCCACGACAAGAACTCCACGGAGAGAACACTGCAGGGGCATCAGAAAGAAAATCGGACAGGCACCTCAGGGGGAAGGGAAGGGGGGGCACCTCAGCCACTTGAGTACACGACGCCAGATCCACGAGGGGACTCCATGACCACTGGCCCATCCTGGGGAGAGCAAAGCCACAGTCCAAAAAGTCCATACAGTGGGTGGCCTGCCCACTGGGCCATCCTGGGGAGAGCAAAGCCACAGTCCATACAGTCCATACAGTGGGTGGCCTGCCCACTGGGCCATCCTGGGGAGAGCAAAGCCACAGTCCAAACAGTCCATACAGAGGGTGGCCTGCCCACTGGGCCATCCTGGGGAGAGCAAAGCCACAGTCCATACAGTCCATACAGTGGGTGGCCTGCCCACTGGGCCATCCTGGGGAGAGCAAAGCCACAGTCCAAACAGTCCATACAGTGGGTGGCCTGCCCACTGGGCCATCCTGGGGAGAGCAAAGCCACAGTCCATACAGTCCATACAGTGGGTGGGCTGCCCACTGGGCCATCCTGGGGAGAGCAAAGCCACAGTCCAAACAGTCCATACAGTGGGTGGGCTGCCCACTGGGCCATCCTGGGGAGAGCAAAGCCACAGTCCATACAGTCCATACAGTGGGTGGCCCGCCCACTGGGCCATCCTGGGGAGAGCAAAGCCACAGTCCATACAGTCCATACAGTGGGTGGCCCGCCCACTGGGCCATCCTAGGGAGAGCAAAGCCACAGTCCATACAGTCCATACAGTGGGTGGCCTGCCCACTGGGCCATCCTGGGGAGAGCAAAGCCACAGTCCATACAGTCCATAACAGACCCCACTGCCACTGGAGGAGGCAAGTTGGCCAGAGGACATCCTGCAGCCCTGCCCGAGATAGATCCTGCCCTGCCACGTCTGCCAAAGGGCCAGCGGTTCTTGCCTTGAAGGGCCCAGTTCAGCGGTGCTTGAGACGGCGGGGCCCAGTTCAGCGCTCCTTGCCTTGAAGGGCCCAGTTCAGCGGTGCTTGAGATGGCGGGGCCCAGCGGAGCGGTTCTTGAGATGGCGGGGCCCAGCGGAGCGGTGCTTGAGACGGCGGGGCCCAGTTCAGCGCTCCTTGCCTTGAAGGGCCCAGTTCAGCGGTGCTTGAGACTGCGGGGCCCAGCGGAGCGGTTCTTGAGACGGCGGGGCCCAGCGGAGCGGTGCTTGAGACGGCGGGGCCCAGTTCAGCGCTCCTTGCCTTGAAGGGCCCAGTTCAGCGGTGCTTGAGACGGCGGGGCCCAGTTCAGCGCTCCTTGCCTTGAAGGGCCCAGTTCAGCGGTGCTTGAGACGGCGGGGCCCAGCGGAGCGGTTCTTGAGACGGCGGGGCCCAGCGGAGCGGTGCTTGAGACGGCGGGGCCCAGTTCAGCGCTCCTTGCCTTGAAGGGCCCAGTTCAGCGGTGCTTGAGACTGCGGGGCCCAGCGGAGCGGTTCTTGGGACGGCGGGGCCCAGCGGAGCGGTGCTTGAGACGGCGGGGCCCAGTTCAGCGCTCCTTGCCTTGAAGGGCCCAGTTCAGCGGTGCTTGAGACGGCGGGGCCCAGCGGAGCAGTTCTTGAGACGGCGGGGCCCAGTTCAGCGGTTCTGGAGACGGCGGACGGTCTATGGCCAACTGCTCATTGCCTGGTGGTGCCCTCCTGGGCAGCGGGGATGGTGCTCCTTCAATGCCCACCTGGGCTGTGGGTGGTGGGGCCCTCCTGGCCAGCTGGGCTGGGTCCTCCCTGGGCAGCGGCTATGGGGGTGGTGGGCTCTCCCGGGGCAGCTGTGCCGGTTCCTCCCGGGGCAGCGGCTATGGGGGTTGTGGGCTCCTCCTGGGCAGCAGGCCTGCTGCCTGACCTCTCCGACTTGCTGCCCTTGCCCTCCTTAGTCGTGGGCCTGTGGCCCTTTCCTCCCTTTGGAGCTGTGGCTGGTGACTGTCTCTGGGTGGTGTCCGGGGGGGATGTAGAAGGCGGGCTCCTGCGGCGCCCCTTCCGCCTTCTGCTCCTCTTCCCAGGGGGTGGGCTGCCTGTCCCCTTGCTGCTGGGCGAAGATCCAGACATGCGGGCTGGCGGGCTCCAATACCCCTGCACCCTTGTCAAGGGGGCTGCAGGGCTGGTGGTGGCTGAGGTGCTCTTCTTACCTGACGAGAAGGAGGGGGGGGCTCAGGGTCAGGAAAGAAGTTAGTAGTGGCGAGGAAGAGCTTCTTGGGACAATGGAGAGTGGTAGGTACAGTGGGAATGGGAGTGGAGGGAGAGGATGTGGTTGTAGGTGAGTCACGTTTGCTGTCTTTGGGTGCAGGTGCAGGAGGGATAGGCTGTCGTGAGGTGGATGGCTGTTGGGTGGGTGGGTGGCTGCGTTTGTGTGGTGTGGAAGAGGGGGTGACAGACACAGTGGGAGAGGACACAGGGGACGTGTAAATGGCAGTGGGGGTGGTGACTGCACGTGTGCGGACTGGAGTGGAGGGTGTGCTGGTGATGGAAACACTGGCTGATGGTGAGGTGAATGGAGGTGTGAGTGTAGACGTCACAGGGAGGGAGGAGGGAGACGAGGAGGTGGGGGTCACAGAGGTGGTAGTGACTGTTGGCATGTCTGCATCGGAATGTTGCGTGTGTGAATGTCTGCGTGATCTGTGGTGCTTATGTTTGGATGAGCTTCTCTTGGGTGTTGAGGTGTGTGCAGGCTGGTCTGATGGTGTGGGTGGGACAGGCAGAGGAACAGGAGACTGGGAGGAGGGAGTTAGTAGAGGCAGGCAGGAGACAGGGACAATGGCTGCCGTCAGTGCTGAGGCCAGAGCCTGGAACGATCGCTGATGGGCAGCCTGACCCGAATGAATGCCCTCCAGGTACGCATTGCTGCGATGAACCTCCCTCTCCACCCCCTGGATGGCATTCAAAAGGGTAGTCTGCCCAACAATGAGCGTTCGGAGGAGGTCAATGACCTCCTCACTGAGGGCAGCGGGGGTAACAGGGGCAGGGCCTGAGGTGCCTGGGGCGAAGGAGATGCCCGGCTTCCTGGCAGAGCGGGCACGGGGCGAACGCTGAGGGGCTCCTGGGAGGGCGGAGATGGTGCGCTGGGTGGCGGCTGTACCTGTAATGGCGGGGGGCACGGATGGTGCCACCCCCGCAAGGGAGCCCCCTTCCGAGGACGTGTCCGTGTCGCTGCAGGCTCCAGTCGTCCCCGTCGTGGAGCTCCCCTCGCCCTCCGTCTCACTGGTCCAGTCTGACTCTGTGGCATGGCCCTCCTGGGCCATGTGAGATGCAGCTCCCTCCTGCCCCGATGCCACTTCTCCTCCGCCTGATGATGCTGATGCACACAAGCACAGAAAGACAAACAAAAAGGGGGGGGGAGAGAGAAATAAAGGGATATTGAGTACATGGATCTCCGGTACAGTTAGCGGACATGACAGACACAGATGCCCCCTGCACTAAGTTGCGCACTTGGGGTCCGCTACGCATTCCGTGGAACATGCCCTACACGCCCAGAGTTGACAACTGCACCCATGGATGACACGGCCCAGGGATGGCTGTACTGACAAACTACTGAGGGTGGTGGCTGGGGACACAGGGGCTTACGGGGGTGCCCAGCCTACAGATATCGCCCTGGCCTAGGGGGAGCCCCAGCCCTCCTTCCCCACCCAGACACCTCCACTGCGCGACAACAGAGTAGATAATGCTTGTACTCACCCCCTTGTGTCTGCTGTGCTGCCCTCACGCGCCCATCCAAATCAGGGTAGGCCACCGCCAGGATCCGGAACATCAGGGGGCTCAGTTGACGGCAGGCACCCCGCCTACGTTGGGAGGCCATCCCCAGCAGAGACTCGGCGGTCTTCTTGGTCCCGTGGCAGATGTCCTCCCACCTCTTGCGGCAGTGGGTGCCCCGTCGATGGTGGACCCCCAGGGTCCGGACTTCCTTGGCGATGGCACGCCAAATCCCGATCTTCTCATGGGCGCGGACCTATGTGACACGTACAGGGAGGGAGAAATACCACGTTCAAGTTTGTCAGCATTTTCCTTTCCAGTGGCCCAACGCCCCCCATCCCCTCCAGGCCCCCCGCCATGCCCAACATGCCCCCCATCCCCGCCAGGCCCCCCGCCAGGCCCAACATGCCCCCCATCCCCGCCATGCCCCCCGCCATGCCCAACATGCCCCCCATCCCCGCCAGGGCCCCCGCCAGGCCCAACATGCCCCCCATCCCCGCCATGCCCCCCGCCAGGCCCAACATGCCCCCCATCCCCGCCAGGCCCCCCGCCAGGCCCCCAAGCCAGCCAGTGTCCCCAAATCCAGATTGAATTAAACTCACTTGTTGGTCTGGAGGACCGTAGAGTAGCGCATACTGGGGGAGGACCCCATCCACAAGTTTCTCCAACTCCTCTCCAGTGAAGGCAGGGGCCCTTTCCCCAGGTGCAGCAGCCATTGTCCCTTCCAGACCGAGGTCACAGCAACACTTGCAGTATAGGTCCTCTCCTGTGAAAGTTCAAGTCGCAAGTGGATAAGTAGATAGAAAATGGCGGTGACGTCCGCGGCGGTGCGTACCGCGGCGGTGCGTCCCGCCACCGCCGGCGCCCTTCGCCATTGGCTCCTGAAACCCATAGGCTTCAATGTTAACCAATGCGGCTTTGCGCCTCGGTCTTCGCCCGCCGCCCGCCGCGGTGTGCCACGCCGGCGCATTGACCTCACATCCCATTGTCACACTTCACAGGTCAGGCAGCCGCCATTTCCAGGGCCCACATGGCTCAATTTCAACTGCGTCACACAGGCCTAGGCCTTGCATAGCCACTCAGACACGCCATTCACTGCATAGAGAATCGTATACTGTGCTAGCTGTGAGTACGTACCTGTGGGTTGCTTGACTGTGTGCTCCATGTTGTCCTTCCTAGGCACCGTCCGCTGGGTTGGGCGAGGAGACGGATGAATCCTCCCGTGTACCGACCGCTGGTGGACCTGTCGACAATGGAAGAACGCCACATTATCCTGACCTACCGTCTTAACCGTGCCACTATCCATGAACTGTGTGCCCAGCTGGAGCCCGACCTGATGTCCCCCATCCGCCAACCCACAGGGATTCCCCCTCTGGTGCAGGTCATGTCAGTACTCCATTTCTTGGCAAGTGGGTCATTTCAGACAACCGTGGGAATTGCTTCTGGGATGTCTCAGCCCATGTTTTCGAAGGTGTTATCCAGAGTGTTGTCTGCCCTGATGAAATCCGTGAGGAGCTACATCATTTTCCCTGAGGTGGGCGAATTGGCTACAGTGAAGGGTGATTTCTACACCCTTGGACATATTCCCAACGTAATTGGTGCCATTGATGGGACCCATGTGGCTTTGGTTCCCCCAAGAGACAGGGAGCAGGTGTACAGGAACAGAAAAAAATTCCATTCGATGAACATCCAGGTGGTGTGTTTGGCTGACCAGTACATCTCGCATGTAAATGCCAAATTCCCAGGGTCAGTGCATGACGCCTACATCCTAAGGAATAGCAGCATCCCTTACGTGATGGAACAGCTACAGAGACACCGTGTATGGCTAGTGGGGGACTCTGGGTACCCCAACCTGTCGTGGCTACTGACCCCAGTAAGGAATCCCCGGACCAGGGCAGAGGAACGGTACAATGAGGCCCATGGGCGTACTAGGAGGGTGATCGAACGCACCTTTGGCCTCCTAAAGGCCAGGTTTAGGTGCCTGCATATGACAGGTGGATCCCTAATGTACTCACCTAAGAAGGTGTGTCACATCATCGTGGCCTGCTGCATGCTTCACAACCTGGCTTTGCGCCGCCAGGTGCCTTTCCTGCAGGAGGATGGTCGAGACGGTGGTGTTGTGGCAGCGGTGGAACCTGAGGAGAGTGACGAGGAGGAAGACGACGGGGCTGAAACAGACAACAGGGACAGAATCATTGAACAGTACTTCCAATAGGACACAGGTAACATTTCAAAGATAATTTAGTAAATGTTAACTACTCTCCAGCATCTCTGCTGCCTGTCTATTTGCCCCAGTGTATGATGACTGAGTTTTGGCTTTTCCCTCCCTATTTCAGATCTGGGGTCCCCACTACGAGTCCTGTGCTTCGTTTCCCCATGGACTACAGCTTTGTGGCAGCTGTTTGTTGACTTCACCATGTACAAGGACATATTTGCACTGTCATGTCAATTACAATCTATTGAAATCACAGCCAGACTCCAGATATTTTGGTGCAAAATAGGTGTTTATTGAAGTGCTCAAAATGGGATGGGTGGTTTCAAGTGGGTGGGGGCTATGGTGAAGGAATGTCCATGGCAGAGTCCAGAGTAACAGTCACACAGGTGCATTGTCCAGAGGCCTGTGGAGAGATGGAGCATGGGCAGTTCAAGGATGGACAGGGTGACAATGTGGGACAGTGGGATGACATCAGGTGGTATCCATTGCTGGCGGGGGTCTTGACATCCTACTCTGTCTTCTTGCGAGATCTCAGGGCCCTCTTGCGGGGTGGTTCTTCTCCTGCAGGAGGTGGGGGTCTGGTGGGCTGCTGCTGTGCGGGGGCCTCCTGTCCACTAGCGCCGGCGGAGGTGGTTGGCTGTTCTTGGTCCAGGCTAGTGGCAGGGGCCCTTGGGTGTTGTTCAGTGTCCGCCCTGGTGTTTACGAGGTCCTGCAGCAGCCCTACCATGGTAACCAGGGTGGTGTTGATGGCTCTGATGTCCTCCCTGTACCCCCGATAGAGTTCCTCCTGCAGTACCTGGATCTCCTGGAACCGGGCCAGTACCGTCGCCATCGTCTCCTGGGAGCGGTTGTATGCTCCCATGATGGTGGTGAGGACCTCGTGGAGAGTGGGTTCCCTGGGCCTCTCCTCCCCCCCCTGTCGCACAGCTGCCCTCCGAGTTCCCCTGTTTCCCTGGGCCTCTGCCCCCTGGCCGGTGTGCCCACTACCACTGCCCCCAGGTCCCTGTTGTTGTTGGGGTGGTGGGTTATCCTGGGTGCCCTGTAGTGGTAGACACACCGCAGATTGACGCGCCCTGGAGACAGAGGCATGGGCCCGCTGGGAGGGAGCTGTGCTGGTGTTCCCAGAGGGGTTAGGGTCTGTAGTGGCCTGGGCCTGTGTGAGGGGAACCGACTGTCCAGAGGTCCCCGATGGTCCGGGCTGGTCATCGGTGTCCAGGTCGACAGAGCTGCTGTCATCGCTGACGGCCTCTTGGGTGGGGGGTGTGGATAATTCTGGCCCCTCCGCCGCGGTGTGTTGACGGTCGGGTCCTGCAGGGGTATAGAGGTATGGTTATAGTTTCAATGTGTGGCATGTGGGTGTATCTGTGGGTTCTCGTGTCCCCAAGTGCTGGCATTCGTGTGTGGGGGCTTTGGTGAGGGTGGCTTGTGGGGGGGATGTGTATATGCATTGGGCATGCTTTGGTGATGGGTGTCCATGCTTAGTGGACGCATGCAGGCCTATGTTTTGGGATGTGTGGGTTGTGATGGTGAGACATTGGCGGGGAATAGGTGTGCTGGGGGTGGGGGTGAGGATGGTGGTGGGGGTGAGGATGGTGGTGGGGGTGAGGATGGTGGTGGGGGTGAGGGTGGGGGTGAGGATGGGGGTGGGGGTGAGGGTGGGGTTCGAGGATGGGGGTGAGGGTTGGGGTCTGATTTGGCATGCAGGTGGGGGGAAGCAGTATTGAAGCTTCAACTTACCAGTATCCATTCCTCCGCCGACTCCTGCGAGGCCGTCAGGATGCAGGATGTTCAAGACTTCCTCCTCCCATGATGTGAATTGTGGGGGTTGAGGTGGGGGTCCTCCGCCAGTCTTCTGCACGGCGATGTTGTGCCTGGATACCATGGAACGCACCTTCCCCCGTAGGTCGTTCCATCGCTTCCTGATGTCTTCCCGATTTCTGGGGTGCTGTCCCACTGCGTTCACCCTGTCGACAATCCTCTGCCATAGCTCCGTCCTCCGGGCAATGCTGGTGTATTGTATCTGTGTGCCGAACAGCTGGGGCTCTACCCGAACGATTTCCTCCACCATGAGCCTGAGTTCTTCGTCTGTGAAGCGGGGTTGTCTTTGGGGTGCCATGGGGTGGTGTGTATGATGTGTGGGGTGGAGTATGTGTATTTAAGTGAGTTGAGTGTGGTGGTGTGTGTTGTTTTGTGTGTGGATAGTGTGTGGGTGATGGTGTTGAGTGGCTGTGGCTGTTATTTTTTGGATGCTGGTGTCTCGCTCTTGCATTCGTTACGAATTTTTTAGCGTAGGGGTTTGTGGGTGATGTGGGTGTGTGTTTTATATTGTATTGTGTGTGTGGGAGTGGTGTGTGTATGTGTATCAGGTGTGTGGGATTCAAATCGTCCAATGTGGCAGGGTTTTGTTCGTTTGTGTGTATTCTGACCGCGGCGGTGTGTCCCGCCAATGGAATACCGCGTTTGAATGACCGCCGCGTGGATTCGTGGGTCGTAATGGCATGGGCGTATTTCTGTTGGCGTGACGGTGGAGGTTTTGTCACCTCCAACTTTCCGCCGACCGCTGGTCTGGCGGTCTGTTGTGGCGGTCGGATTTTCGGAGGTTTGCCTTCTGCGGGTCAGAATGACCGTGGCGGGTTTCCGCGACCGCGGCGGGATTATGGAGGATTTCTGACCGGCGGTAGGCGCCTTTTACCGCCGAGGTCAGAATGACCCCCAAAGTCTTGCACAAAAAAATGGGCCTAATTAGCCCATTTCATTTACCTATAGACAACCACAAGTAGCATAACTACTACTTAAATATAATGGACATCTATTATGTGCATGCAGGCCACATACAGTACAAGGTATCATAATGAGTGGTAACAACAATAGCCCAATGTTTGAGTGGCAACATCACTTTCCACACCTTAGACATGAGTAGTCTTACATATGTATCGGAATTTGTTAATGACATAAAACCACATCGGAGGATACCATGACAGAGACATACACCTTGAGGCTAGCCAGATGACTGACTACACACACCATTCCACCCACATGTGAATGTGAACTACAACACCTGCACCACAATGTAGTCAGTGCAAACAATAGGTTTCCATACTAAAAGCAATCAAACCATATCCAATATAGCAAAATAAATTATGTTTATGATAGATTACAGTGTTTATTGATGACATAACCTTCCTATGTACACATGGCCAGCAGAGTATATTTAGCAGTATTGTGGTACACATATGACACAGTCACATGTGCATCATCATATGCTTTTGTACAGAAGATATAACATAGGAGAGTAGTATGTCCCTATACATAATAGTGTGAACACACCTGTGTACCAATGTCAAGGACTTTACATCTATGTTTTCCTTGGAGATCTTTGACCCTTAACACTTACCACATTGCCACAGCTTAGATTCCATCACGTTACACACTGACCGCGCATAGGGATGAAAATGTGTTAAGTTAGTACTTACCCCCTTGTGGCTGCTGTGCTGACCTGAAATGGTCATCCAACTAAGGGCACGCCACCGCCAATATGCGGGCCATTGGGGGGGTCAAGATCCGACGGGCACCCCTTCCTCCTTGGGAGGACATCCCCAAATGGGCCTCTGAGGTCTTCTGGGCCCAGAATCTCAGGTTCTCCCACTGCTTCCTACAGTGGGTGCTCCGCTGGCTGTGGACCCCCAGGCTTTGCATTTTCTTAGCAATGGCACGCCAGATACCTCTTTGCAGGGGGGCGTTGACCTGCGTGGATGACACAGACAAGAGGAGAAAGTAATGTCAGCATGAACCATCCCAAAACAAGAAGGTTGAAACAAACATTTGTGCAGGTAGCCATACATACACTTCCTCCCACATCCCCTTTTATGTGGAATGACCATCTGCAGACAGGCCACGTGTGAAGTGGAGTCAGGTATACAACCTGCATATCCAGTACCAGGTCTTGGCTAGAAAGATAGGACCAGACCACAAGCATGTCTTTAAAAATGGTATAAGTATACAACTATTTCAAACACCACTTAAATTTATCATGTTATACAGATTTTCATTGGGTCAGGGAACATACATCACATACTCCCTATTATGTATCAGGGGCCAAAACCATCTGCGCATATGTGCACATGTCCATCTACCCACACATATCATTCCAATCCTTCATTCCACCACATTTGACCAACATCATCATACACTCAACATGTCATACAGTAGTATTGCAGTGCACTTACCTGCTCCACTAGTGCACTATAGAGCTGTCCAAACAGGGCTAGGACCTCCTTCACAAGCTTGTCCAGCTCATCAGTGGAGAAGGCAGTGGCCCTAACTGTCAACATCAGGGCAGTGCGCGCTCTATGGGCGACTAGAATGCAAAAACCCAGCACTTTCAAGATAACGTACTTTATGCTTTGTGCTGATATGCTGTTGTTTAACCTTTTGCATTGCAGAATTAATCCAGAAGACTTCTTTTCAAGATGCTTATTAATACTGTTAATTTGTAATGTATTGCTGCAGGCTTGCAGAGTGTGTCAGGGTGTGGTCCCTTTCCAGGGCCTTCTAGAAGCTTCCCCTGCAGCATGCCTGGGTGTGGTTTGTGGGCTGGACCAAGACTCTGTATAAGGGAGCCAGCGCAGCTCCACGTGCTCACTATTCAGAGGTCCCGGTGCAGAGCAGCAGCAACTTCCTGAGCTCCTGTCCCAGAGGCCTACTTTGATCCTCCAGTCCTTGCCCTTTAACTTTGTTGGTGATTCTTGATCAAAGCGGTAAGACGGAGGTCGGGCTGGGCCCCCAATCCAGTTCTCAAAGGCTTTCGAGTTCTTGGGCCGAATTTGCATGATAAAACATTTTGGCTCTTGTGCGTGTGAATGTGCGCTTGGTGTTTCATGGCATTTACATGCTGACATTCGAATAGGCAAGACGTGCGATTCATTGCTCGTGTACAACTCTTGACATTTATTGTGCGCTACCATTTTATGGCATTTACAAGGTGGCACTCGAATCGGCAAGATGCGCGATTCATTTCTTGTGCTTAATTCATGTTATTCATTGTGCGCTACCATTTCATGGCATTAACATGGTGGCATTCGAATTGGCAAGACGCGCGATTAATTTCTTGTGCTTAATTCATGTTATTCATTGTGCGCTACAATTTCATGGCATTCACATTGTGACATTCGAATCGGCAAGACGCGCAATTCATTTCTTGTGCTTAATTTATGTTATTCATTGTGCACTACCATTTCATGGCATTCACATGGTGGCATTCGAATTGGCAAGACGCGCAATTCATTCCGTGTGCTTGATTTATGAATATTCAGTGTGCGCTACCACTTCATGGCATTCGCAAGGTAGCATTCGAATCAGCAAGACACACGATTCATTTCTTCTGCGTAATTCATGATATTCATTGTGTGGTACCATTTCCTGGCATTTACGTGGTGACATTCGAATCGGCAAGACGTGCAATTCCTTTCTTATGCTGAACTCATGTTACTCATAATGTGCTACCATTTCATGGCATTCACATGGTGGCATTCGAATCGGCAAAACGCGCAATTAATTTCTTGTGCTTAATTTATGTTATTTATTGTGTGCTATCATTTCACGGCATTCACATGGTGGCATTTGAATCGGCAAGACGCGCGATTCATTTCTTGTGCTTAATTCATGTTATTCATTGGGCGCAATCATTTCATGGCATTTAAAAACTCTTGTGGAAATCCGCAATGTGCGCAATTCATGTTCCTGCATTCTAAGAAACTAAAGTGCTAGAATTCTAGATATTATATTGTGAGTGCGTAATAAGTTCCTTAAGTACAATTCCCATGGTGTCATAGAATTCATTCAGATTATTTTCTTGTCCTCATGCAAAAGACTATGCTTGAATTTGAAAACGTAATTCTAGAAGGTTCTGATGTTATCTAATCCATGTGTAACATTTCATTGAAAGGTTCACTGAACAGTTGTATTAATCCTTCTTGATTCCTTCACAGGTAACCAGTCATCTTGAGGCCTAGCCATTTAGTCCATGCTTAAGTTATCCATGTTTCTAGTATGACAATGCTTAGAATCATAGTCTAGTAATGATTAATATGATATAATCTTGATGTTGTGTGTTTTAACCTTTTTGCTTCCTACAGGTCTCCTTCCCAGCTGTTCCCTTCCTAATTCCCCTTTTCTCCACTTGGACTCTCTTAGACTCTGTGACATTCTAATCAGAGTATTGGAGCTGTCTTGTGGTGGACGTGGGAACGTGATCTGGTGACTCTGACACTGTCACCTGTAGAATGTGGTATGATTGTTCCCAGAAGCAGTACACAGCAGCTCATATCATTGAGGTCTTGGTGGCAGCAGTATCAGGAGTCAAGTGAGGCATGAAGCATGAGATGGCAGTCACATCCGCTGCGTACCGGACCGTCACTGCCGGTGGACGTCCCCATTGGTCCAAGTCTGCCAAAGGCAGCAATGTGTTTCAATGGCAATGTCCACCGCGATTGTGACCACCTGCCACCATGACAATATTTGCCCGTGGAGTTAGGTCACCAGTACAGTAGGTCAGGCAGCTGCCATTTTGAGGCTCATATATGTGTGTTATGGCTTTAAAAGTTTTGTCATTGACTAAGATTCGTATTTGTGATAATGTGTTAACTGGTGACTTAATGCAAACATGTGACAATGTGCATGTAATATGTATAGGATGCGAAAATGAAGTTTCCTGAGTTATGTACATGAAGCAGTATTGTCAGCAGAGTAATGACAATCTGAACATAGTATAGGTGTTCCAACTATGTTTCGTATGTTAAGTAAGTTGATGTCACTTTTATAGTCAGTGACATGTTTCTCCATTCAAAGAACATGCTAGGGGTAAAGGGCATTTGATTACAGTATTTAGGCAAATGTTTCCTAGGTAGGTGCTGAGTACAACTTTTTTACTGTTTCATGTGACATAATGTAGCGTTATCAGTGACGTTGGTGTGATCATACTTATGATGTATAGATTGAGTCATACACATACTTTCTCGTGTTGTGCCACATAGTTTCCCTGGCATGAGAAGAGCAAGATAACCTCCAGTGTACAGTCCACTAGCAGACCTGCACACAATGGAGGAGCGGCATGTCATCTAAATAATACCACCTGGATAGATAGACAACCATGGATCTTTGTCGTTAGTTGGAGCCAGATCTGATGCTTTTCATTTGTAATCCCAATTCCATACCTCCCATTGTCCAAGTCATGTCAGTGTTACACTTCCTGGCCACTCGGTCCTTTCAAAATACAGTGGCCCTAACTGCAGAGATGTCTCATGTCCAGTCTGGTTTTGAAGGCTGTACTCTCTGCTTTGTTGGAACACCTGGACAGCTACATCAGATTTCCTCAACGTGAGTATTTGGCCCATGTAAAGGCTGCTTTTTATGCTTTGGGACACATTCCAAATGCGGTTGGAGCCATAGATGGCACCTATGTTGCCCTGTTTCCCCCAAGTCCCCACATCAACGTCCAAGTGGTCTGTTTGGCTGATCTCTACATTTCACAAGTTTGTGCTAAGGATCCTGGGTCAGTCCATGAGTCCTTCATCATGCGGAACAGCAATATTCCACTGCTAATGACATGAATATCCACAGAGAGGGTTAGGCTGGTTGGTAAGTCATATTTGTAATGTGTGTCTCTACCTTTTATCTGAAACCATATCTGTGGATGTCCAAGATTAATGTTTGGATTGTTGTTACCATACCTTACAGGGGACTCTGGCTACCCAAACCATCCTTGGTTGTTGGCACCAGTGAGGTACCCAACTACTTCAGGTGAAGTCTGCTTCAATGAGGCCCACAGAAGGACAAGGCGTGTCGTGGAGCAGACTTTTGGGCTCCTGAAGGCAAGATTTTGCAGCACTGATAAGTCCGGAGGAGCCCTCCTCTACTCCCTCAACAAGGTTTGTAAATTTGTTGTTGCCTGCTGCATAATCCACAACCTCCCCCTGAGATGTCAGATACCATTCATACCAGATGAGGAGGAGCCAGCAGATCCTGTGGGTGGAAATGCAGATTTGCCAAGTGAGGATGAGCATGGTGAGGATGAAGCTGGAGACATCAGGGCTGATCTCATCAATCAGCACTTCAATTGAATCAAGGTATGAGATGTGATGTAATAAAAGTAATTCAGTCGGGTATTGGTGAGGTTAGGAATCCCAGAAAAGATTCTTAATATAACCCTCAGGTAGATCATAAGTTACTCCCAAGCCCATTAATCAGATATGCATGCAGATTGTTCTTGGAGCTGTGTATAGGACTGTTATGTACATAGTCTAATGTTTTCACAATGCATAATGAAAGTAACACATGTATATATGATTTGGCAGTGTAATGTACATGTATCAATGAGACCTATACCTTATGTTTGTCAAGTCCAGATTGCAGATTGACTGTTTGGCTCATCCTCTTTTGGCAATATCAGACAGTGCCACAGGTAGAAAGGATTTGCAGACTGACATGTGAAATGAACATGGAATAAAACTGGTACTGTCTGGCATGTGATTTGTGGTGTATGGGTTCCATGCCAGACTGTCAGAACAGTGGGATGGTAGTGTCCTTTTCCACACTAAATACCTGTTTGGTATTGGAAGTAGGGCCAATGGTGCCATGTGTGTGTTCATTTGTCTCTGACACATGTCATAATGTGGTATCCAGACCCTCTAACATCATAATGTTTTGTGTTGTATGTGAGCTAACTTGTACATAGCTGTCAGTGTTTCTACTTTGTAGACCAATGTGTATGCATCTGAAGACTAACATAGGTGAGTGGCAAGCCTACAGATACATGACCATGGTAAGTGGGTGGTTCCATGACTGGGGACATTAGTACTGACCTCCATCTGTTTCATGGGCTATGGTTATTTGGGAACTGTGGTAAATGGGTAAGTGATACGGCTTTAACTGATGATACATTGGCCCATATTTATACTTTTTGACGCAAACCAGCGCTGGCGCTGGTTTGCGGAAAAACATTTACTGCCGGCTAACACGCCAGGCGGGAGCCTTATTTATGGATTGACATTAGCCGGCGCTGCGGCCTGGTTAGAGTAAAAAAACATGACTCTAACCGGGCAATGCAGGCTTAGGGAAGAATGTGGGTGGGGTGTCAAAAAATGGTGCAAGTCAGGTTAGAGTAAAAATCATGGCTCTAACCGGACTTGCAGCATTTTCTCATGCACAACCCCCATGCATATGACTCCTGTCTTAGGAAAGACAGGAGTCATGCCCCCTGCCCAATGGCCATGCCCAGGGGTCTTCTGTCCCGAGGGCATGGTCATTGGGCACAGTGGCATGTAGGGGGGACCAAGTTAGGCCCTCCTTTGCCACTTTTTAAAAAAATTACTTACCTCTACTTACCTTTACTTACCTGGGATGGGTCCCCCCATCCATGAGTGTCCTGCAGGGGTGGGCGAGGGTGGCAGGGGGTGTCCCTGGGGGCAGGGAAGGGCACCTGTGGACAGCTTCCACGGTCAGAGACCATGGAAATGGGCCCACAGGTCCCTTAACGCCTGCCCTCACCCAGGAGTTAAAAAACGGTGCACATCAGGCTGTGTGCCATTTTTTAAGGCCCGTCCCCTCCTGTGCGTCAAAATGACGCAGGAGTATAAATAAGGCGCACATGCCTTAAAGTAATTTTTGGGACGGGAACGCCCACCTTGCATGTCATTAACACAAGGCGGTTTCACGCATCCAGGAAATGACGCACACTGCTGAATTTTGGCGTCCGTGGGGTCGGGCATCAAAGTATACATATGGTGTAAAATGTTGACGCAAATTTGTCGCAAACAGAGTATAAATATGCCTCATTGTACCAATCTGTCGGCCTCCTGGGATACTGAAAAACTGGCATGTCCCTAACTTCAGAAGTCTGTGGGTTAGTATTGTTTGACACCTATGTTGCAACATTAAAGTTAGCAGCAGTACTTCACTATGTGATAATTGGCATTCTCCAGGTAAAGATGTGGAAATGTACAATACATGGGATTTGTGTCATGTATATAATACACTGTGAATGCAATAGATATATCCTGGTTATATAGAATGTGTAATGACCATGACTGATGGTTTACATTAGAGAGGAATATTTTGACTCAGGTACCTGTACTGGGGGGCACACGATGGAAGACACTTTCCTTGGGATGCAGGTTTGGGGGCAAATGGTTGCCTGTGATGCGGATGCAACAGGACTGGGAGGAGTCGATGTGGGCAGGATTAGGGTCACAGTGGTTGACTGACCATGTGTCCCTGATGTCCTCTTGGAGTTTGTTGCTGTTTAGGCGACTGCTGATACCCTCATATATTGTCTGAGTAAAGACATGACAATGCACATTTCTCTCCTAGTAAGGTGTATGGCCTCATTGATTCAATTGACAGCTGGACAATTCACAATTGTTGCAGATGTGGCACACAGTATGGGAGTTATCATTTGACCTGGGCCACTGTATGGATGTACTGCAAGTACATCCATTTTCCCATAGAGTCCCCCCAGGTGAGAATATGACATTGTTAGGAAGGTTTTCTCAAAGACAGGTTTGGTAGGGGACATAGCTGTAGCTGTGTTTTGCTTGTAATAGCACTGGTAGTGGGCCATATAATTTCTGTCATTGCCATGGACTGTAAGACAGTGGTGCATTCAGGAGGGGTTACATTGATTGTTAGTTTCACATGCAAGACATTTTAAAAGGTAGTACACTGTCATGATTTTCTAACAGGTGGGGCAGTGCCTGCTGGGAGGTGTAGTGCAGTCAGTCCCTGTACTTCACATGCCACACACAAACACTGTGGCCCCAGGTGAGTTTATTTGATATGTGGCATGCTAGAGAAGGATATTTAGACATTTGAACACAGGGTTGGTGGGTGGTTTGAGCATTGAGGTGGGGAAAAGTAATCTGTGAGCATGCAAGACAAAACCTTTTGGTGACATGAATGGTGTTGTGACTTACCAGATTCCACTCCACGAGCTATTCCTGTCAGGCACTAAGGATGCTCAATGTCCAAGACCTTCTCCTCCTATGAGGTGAAAGTAGAGGGAGGAGGTCTGGGTCCACTGCCAATCTTGCGGACCGCCAGCTGGTGTCTGGAAGCCATGGAACATACCTTCCCCCTGAGGCCGTTCCACCTCTTCCTGAGGTCCTCCCTTGTGCGTGGGTAACTGCCTGCAGAATTCACCCTGGCAAATATCCTTTGCCACAACTCAATTTTCCTGGCTATTGATATTTGCTGGACCTATGCTCTGAGAAGGTATGGCTCTACTCTGACAATTTCGTCTACCATGACCCTCAACTCATCATCAGTGAAACGTGGATGTTTTTGTGAGGACATGGGGCCATATTTATACTTTTTGACGCAAAACTGCGCTAACGCAGTTTTGCGCCCAAAATATTAGCGCCGGCTAACGCCATTCTGAAGCGCCATGCGGGTGCCGTATTTATTCAATGACGTTAGCCGGCGTTAGCCGCCGGCGCTGTCTGGTGTGCGTTGAAAAAAACGACGTACACCAGGCAGCGCCGGCCTAGGGGGAAAATGGCGTATGGGCGTCCACAAATGGTGCAAGTCAGGCTGAGGCAAAAAAATCGCCACAACCCGATTTGCGCCATTTTTTTACGACGCCCATCCCCCATTGAAATGACTCCTGTCTTAGCAAAGACAGGAGTCATGCCCCCTTGCCCAATGGCCATGCCCAGGGGACTTCTGTCCCCTGGGCATGGTCATTGGGCATAGTGGCATGTAGGGGGGCACAAATCAGGCCCCCCTATGCCACAAAAAAAAAAAAAAAATACTTACCTGGACTTACCTTAATGTCCCTGGGGTGGGTCCCTCCATCCTTGGGTGTCCTCCTGGGGTGGGCAAGGGTGGCAGGGGGTGTCCCTGGGGGAAGGGGAGGGCACCTCTGGGCTCATTCTGAGCCCACAGGTCCCTTAACGCCTGCCCTGACCCAGGTGCTAAAATCCGGCGCTAATGCAGGTTTTTTAGACCCGCCCACTCCCGGGCGTCATTTTTGCCCGGGAGTATAAATACAACGCATATGCATCGGAGTCATTTTTTAAGACGGGAACGCCTACCTTGCATATCATTAACGCAAGGAAGGTGTTCACGCAAAAAAATGACGCTAACTCCATGAACTTTGGCGCTAGACGCGTCTAACGCCAAAGTATAAATATGGAGTTAGTTTTGCGTCGAATTTGCGGCGTAAAAACGACGCAAATTCGGCGCAAACGGAGTATAAATATGCCCCATGGTATTAGTGGAGACGGTGAGGTAGTGAAAAACGTGTTGGAAATTTTTTAGTGATGAGGTGTGGGTGCTGTGAAATGAGTGGATGACAGCTGTTGTGTATTGTGTGGTATACAAAATTGTGTGTTGTGTATGTTGTGCAATTGTGGGATGAATGCTGAGTGAAATGTGTAGGGGTGCCTATTGTTTGTTTTGCTAGTTCTTTTTACCTTTTTCTTTTTCTAGGCTCTGGTTGTGAGCGGCATTCTGGTTGCAAAGGAATGTGGGTTGTGTAGGGGTGTGTTTTATAGTGCAGTGTGTCAGGTGTGGAGTATTCAAACTATCCAATGTAGTGTTGTGTTCTGACTGATGTGACTTCAGTCCACTGCGGTTCACACCGCCAATAGTTTTCTGCCATGGAAGAACTGCTCTTGTGATTTGTGGATCGTAATTTGATTGAAGGCTTTTTGGCAGGCTGGCGGTGCTGGTGGTCAAACCATCTTTTTTCCATCCTCCAGTGCCCTGGCAGTTTTGGAAATGTGGTTGTTTTTTGGCAGACTGTGCTGTGTAACTCTTAATACGGTGGTCAAATAACTGCCAACATGGAGGTCTTTAGGCGGGTGCCACCATGGCGGTCTTACCGCCAGACCACCAAACTTGTAATGAGGCCCAAAGTGTCTCCAAATAAATTACAGTACTGTCAAAAAGAGGTCTAATATTTGGCACATTTCATTGTAAAAGGAACAAGAAAGATGTTAAGAGAGGGAGTTGAAACCATTCTGCACATTAATCCTCCTGAAACATAGAAAGAAGTTAGGATATTTTTGGGACTGGTTGGCTACAGCAGACAGTAGATACCCAACGTTTCCTTGGTGGCAAAACCGTTATTGAGGTTGACACATAAAGATCTGATCCCATGGGACAATGAATGCATGAAAGCAATCCTAAAGCTAAGACAAGGTCTCTGTCATGTCCCTGCACTGGGAACACCAGAGTACTCAAAGGATTTTATTTTGTTTTGCAGTTAGAGAGAGGGAGTGCTTTTATAAGTACATGCTTATGCTGAGAGACTGGTTGCCTACTTTTCGGTGACCCTTGATCCTGTAGCCGCTGCTTTTCCTAGCTGCCTCAAGGCAGTAGCTGCAGAAACAGTGAGTCATGAAAGGTGTGAACATATAGTGATGGGACTTCCTTTAAAAGTTATGGTTCCTCACTCTGTCGAAGTTTTGTTTACCAGAACAAAGACTCTGCACATGACTAATATAAGTCTAACAAAGTATGAGCAGCAAATCCTTGTAAAAAGTAACATTGTGCTCAAAAGACATCAAATCTTGAGTCCCAGTACACTGTTACCCGTTCCTGAAGGGGATGCCTCAAAAGATTTTGAACAATTGCCTTGATGTCACAGATTTATCCACCAATCCTAGACCAGACATAAAAGATGAGTTCTTAATAAGTCCAAATTACGTCCTATTTTTGGATTGCTCATGTTTGAGAACAATTCAAGGCTCTTTGAGAGCAGCCTGTGCAATTTGTACAATCCAAGAGATAATAGAAGCTTCCTGGCTTCAAGGAAATTCCTCAGCATAAGATATAAAATCGGCTGCTCTTACCAGAGCTTACAACTTGACAGCGCAAATAAAAGAGTCCATGGGGCTCATTATGAACACGACTGGAAACCCGTCATGTTCATGCTGGCGGTCTTTCCATAGACCGCCAGCCCCTTTGAGACCCCGCCAGCTGCATTATGAACATTCTGCAGGGCCGGGACTTTCCCGATGGCTCAACGTGGAACCGTTGTCAATGCCTCAGTGCGGCTGTGCAGCAGCACCCGTCGTGCAGATCACTTCCCATAAATCGGGCAGTGACCTCCACGACAGGGCACTGCACGGGGGCCCCTGCACTGCCCATTCCAAGGGAAAGGCTGGGGGAAACAGGGTTCATTATCCGGAGCAGCGCTGCCCTGTCAGATAATGTAATCCGCCATCGTCAGGCTGCCTTTCGGCGGCAGCCTGGTAGTAGCGGAGGGCCACCACAGACAGCCCTCCCTGTGTTTATCATATGGCGGTTCAGACCGCCATGCCGGGGATGGTCTTTTCCTCCGCCGCCGGCATGGAGTCTGAACCGCCGGGTTCATAATGAGCCCCTATATTTACAAATAGTCAGTATGGCTATGTTGTTGTTCATGATTTTGGGCTGTTGTGGTCACAGGGAGGTTTCATGACCTCATCTGGTTCCCCTATTAGAAATGGTGACTATGTCAGAAAATTATTGGAAGCTATACAACTCCCAAAGGAAATTGCTGCAGTGAAATGTGTGGTGCACAGGAGCGACAATAGTTATGTCACGATTGGCAACAAATATGCTGATTAAGGGGCACCCTTTTGTGCAGTTGTGGCCTGTACATTTAATGGAACATTACAAATGGATCGCAAATGGATCTCAAGAAGAAATGCTTTTTTCTGTGAGGATGAAAGTTGCAGACACTTAGGGTGAATTGAGATGAGTACAAGAAACTGTACCAAAAACAAAAAAATTTGGTTGGACCAGAGCAGGTTGTGAGAAAGATGAGTATGATGTTTGGGTTTCAATAGGTCAATAGATGGAAGATCAGTACTATCGGGCAGTCCACTCTCTCCAATGACAAGACATTTCAATGGACCAACACTTTTAGGGTGGGATGCTTTGATATGAACTTTTTTTTTATAAACACATTTTTTATTGTTTTGAAAAGGAAAGAGGGAGGAGAAAACAGGTGGGAAAAAAAAACTCAAAACAGCTTGCACAGGTAAGTATGAAGAGGTCCAAGTCCAAATCACATTGACATTTAACCAATCCAGGTGACAGACTTCAATCCATTTCTTAACATAATAATGGGAGCCGCATCCCCCCGTTGGCCCACAGCAGCAGACCTAGCCATCGTCCCCATACCTTCTCATGTTTCCGGGGGAAACCCCTAGATTCAGACACCAGTTTTTTTTGGTTTGCTCACCAATCCAGTCCCTGTCTCCATTTTCTGAGGGACAGTACCGTAGATGAGTTCAAGGTGGCAGCAATGTCTCTCTTTGCAAAAAGCAGGGCCGTACTCGCAAAGGCACGACTTGCTCATGAGCCCCCCATTTCATCCATCACACCCAATAATACTAGCTTGGCAGACATCTGTTGCTCCTGCCCCAGCACTGCGTTCAGTTCGCGTATTACTTTACCCCAATATATCTGCAATATCGGACAGGACCACACCATAGGAAAAAAATCGGCCAGTTCCCCTGCACATCGTGGACACTGAGCCATGGTGCGAAGCCCCTCCCGATGCATCCTGTTAGGCATTAGATATGCCCTATGTAAGTAGTAAAGTTGTACCACGCGAAGCCTCGCCGACACCGCCAGTACTCTAGGTGCCATCAATGCCTCCCTCTATTCTGTTTCCTCAAGCGGCCCCACCCATAACTCCCATTTATTCCTAGTCAAGTCCAAACCTCCCGGGACATTGTTAACTAACATTTTATAAACCTGGGAAACACCCTTCCCTCCCTGATTGTCCATGAGCAGCTTGGCCTCAAGTGGACTGAAATCTGGCATAGGGCCAGCGGTGGGCATGTGAGCCCCTAGAGCATGCCAGAGCTGAAGATATTTAAAGAACTGCGACCTGGACAGCTGAAAATCAGCCTGCATTTCCTGAAATTATTTCATTGCATCACCTTTCCATGCATCTCCCACTAGTGAAATACCCAGCAGACCTCACTCAGCAAACCCGTCCAGTGCCGCCGCTTCACTCAGCCACCTCCCTTTCCACAGCGGGGTCTGATGGGTGATAATAGCATTCCATTGGGTGTGCCGCAGCGCGCCGTGCCAGGAAGACCACTTTGGTTACCAACTCCATGTCTCAGGGAGAGGTGCGCCATAAAGCAGATCGAGGATATGAGGGAAACCCCATATCTCCAGTTCCACCTGATAGGCTGGGTCCGCCCACCCCCCAGTAAACCAGTCATGAATCACCAGGAGCTGGGTCGCCAGATGTTAGACTTTTCATCCTTGCCGAGGTCTCCCTTAACTTTTTGCCTCTATTCCCCAGGTTGTTGATGTGTGCTGGACTCTGATTTTACTGTTTTTGTTACTCTGGGCACTTTACCACTGCTAACCAGTGCTAAAGTGCAAGTGCTCCTTTACAAAATGTGTATGTAATTGGCTTATCCATGATTGGCATGTTTGATTTTACTAGTAAGTCCCTAGTAAAGTGCACTAGAGGTGCCAGGGCCTGCAAATCAAATGCTACTAGTGGGCCTGCAGCACTGGTTGTGCCACCCACATTAGTAGCTCTGTAATCATGTCTCAGACCTGTCATTGCAGTGTCTATGTGTGCAGTTTTAACTGTCAATTTGACTTTTTTATATGTTTTATATGTCCTGACAGTGAAATATTGCTAAATTCGTTTTTCACTTTTGCAAGTCCTGTCCCTCTCATAGGTTAACATAGGGGCCACCTTTAAATCTTATTAAAGTGTAGATTCCCTTCGGAGGGGATGGACATGTGGAGTTTGGGGTCTCGGAGCTCACAATTTTAAAATACATCTTTTAGTAAAGGTGAATTTAAGATTGTGTGTTTGAAAATGCCACTTTTAGGAAGTGAGCATTTTCTTGCTTATGCCATTTCTGTGACTCTGCCTGTTTGTGGATTCCCTGTCTGGGTCATTTTGACAGTTAGGCTGGTTGCACCTCACACTAGAGAGTGACACAAAGGGAGCTGGGGTGTAGCTGGGGTGTAGTCTGCATTTCCTGATGGGCCATCTGTGCTCGGAGGGAGGGGAGGAGTGGTCACTTACACCTGAAAGGGCTGTGCCTGCCCTCACACAATACAGTCTCCAACCCCCTGGTGAGTGTTTGGGGCCTGGCCTGGGCAAGGTAGGATTTCACATTCAAAAGAGACTTTACTTTGAAGTAGGCCTACTTCAAAGGAGAAGTTGGATATAAGAAGGGCACCCAAAACCACAGACTTTAGATCACTTCTGGACATCAAGAGGAACCTCTGCCTGGAGAAAAGCTGAAGAGCTGAGGAGAAGTGCTGCCCAGCCTGTGACTGTGCTTTGTGGAGCTATCCTACAATTGCTGCTTCGGCCTGTGCAAGGGGACAAAGACTGGACTTTGTGGTATATTCCTGCTTGAGAAGGACTCTCCAAGGACTTGGACTGACCTTGCCTGAAGTCTCATGTCCATCAAAGACTTCCCTTACCAGCACCTGTACTCTCTGCTGAGACTCCTGCCCTGACAAGTGGTGCCTTATCCAGTCCCTGGGCCCTTGAAAGGAAAAGCTGGTGAAAATTCAAGGAAATCGACTTCGGACGACTCCGGACCGCCGCCGTTGCTGAATCCGGTGATGCTGCCTGCAACCAACTCCGTGATTTTCACTGGAACGCAATGACCTTCGCAGGCCCGACACCGCTGCAGTCCCGCCGAAGTCCGTGACTCTGTGGAAGTCGCCACACCACATCGTGACCGACGCCGCTCGAAGTGCACGGACTCAATGTTTCGCACAGACGCCGCGATCCCCAACTTCGTGCATCAGCTTGTTTTCATTCTTCACCAAGGTACTGAACCTGAGGGTCTGCGTGACTACGTTGCCGGCACCATTGGTGTCGGATTGTTAGGAACGACTCCGTCATGACGCCGTGTTAACACCTCATTGAAGCATTCTATGTTTCTAAGCGCTATTTTTGAATTTAATCTTCAAAAATTCATAACTTGACTTGTTTATTGTGGATTTTTGTCGTTTTGGTCTTGTTTTGTTTAGATAAATATTTCCTATATTTCTAAACCAGTGTTGTGTCATTTGGTAGTGTTTTCATTAAGTTACTGTGTGTGTTGGTACAAGTACTTTACACCTAGCACTCTGAAGTTAAGCCTACTGCTCTGCCATGCTACCAAGGGGGTAAGCAGGGGTTAGCCGAGGGTGATTCTCTTTTACCCTGACTAGAGTGAGGTCCTTGCTTGAAGAGGGGGTAACCTGACTGTCAACCAAAGACCCCATTTCTAACATTGGTGATGAGCGATTGGGATTGGACTTGTATTTGTACTTGACATACAGTGATGATGTGTACACTACTGTTTTAAGTTCAGACCACTACGTGACCACATACTACTTGTCTTGTGATTTAGATTTTTTCTCTTTCAGTCTATTTTTGTTACTGATCCCTTGATTGAATTTTTTTAAGGAACTTAATTTGGGAACTTGTTTTCTGCCTTTGGAACTTTGCACTTTTGCTTAACTCTTCATCATGTTTCAATCTGGAGATGCATCAGCTGGAGCTGCTTTTGAAGTAGAGAAATTGGAGAGCTACACCGTGGTACAGTTGAAGCAGTTCTGCAAAGATTTAGCCTGTCCCATTAAGAGCTCTTCCAAGAAGGAGGAGCTTCAAAGGGTGCTGAGGGCCTGGGTGACAGCCAAAAAAGTTGAGGGGCACACAGAGGAGGAGCAGGGTGAGGAGGAGAGGGTGCAAGTCACTCACAATGATGTAGTGGGTGGACCTGTTATGTCCAGGGAGAGATGTCTCCAGGGCACGTAGCAGTGTGTCCTCCAAGGGTCTGACACCTGAAGAATTACAGGACAGACAGGCAGAGAGGGAATACCAATTGGAGCTGAAAAAGTTCAGTCTAAGATGGAGATGGAAAGGGAGATGGAGCAGAGAAGGTTGGCCATTGAGGAAAGGAAGCTGCAGCTGGCTCATGAGCTTAGCTTGAGGGAGTTAGACACAAGGAGCCAGTCTAGCAAAAATGGTGGCAGCAATCCTACAGTGCAGCCTGAAAGGAGGGTGCACATTCCTAAAGACCTGGTGAAGGATTACAAGAGGGAGGATGACAAACACTTGTGGTTCAAGGGTTATGTGTCTGCTCTCTACATGAACCTGGTCCCTGAAGCTCACTGGGGAGCAACTCTATGGAAGCTCTTTGAGGTAGAGGGGAGGGATACACTGACAGCCTTAGGGGATGCTCAGAATCTCACCTACACTATCATGAAGGGTGCCCGACTCACAAGGTATGGTCTCACCCCTGAGCAGTATAAGGACAAGTTTAGGTCCTCTAAGAAAAAGGAATCCCAAACATGGTTGGAAAGTGTTGATTCTTATTGCAGGTCACTGGATGGTTGGGTGAAGGGCAGTGAGGTAACTACGTATGAGGGGCTTTACAATCTGATTGCTTGGGAGCACTTGTTCAGTTTATGTTTTCCAGAGCTGCGCCAGCACCTGATTGACAGCAAGTTGACTGATCCAAGGAAGCTTGCACAGGAAGCGGACCGCTGGGAAAGCACCAGGGTCCAAAAGAGGTATGGGAAAGACCATGCCAAGGGTGGGCAGGGTCCCTCTCAGAAGAAAGGGGGGGTAAGGGTAAACGGGGGAGTTCTCTAAAGGGCCCCAAACTGATTCCCAGGGTAAGGATTCGCAACCCCCCAGTGAGAAGAACTCATAGTTCTCCAAAGGGAAACCAGTGGCAGGTGGTCCCCCACGTAAGTGCTGTGCATGTGACCAGGTGAGTCATGTGAGGGGAGACTCCAAATGCCCCAAAAGTACACCGGCACCCAATGGTGCGCCACCCAGGGTTTGGCCAGTGTAGCGCTTGGGGAGGAGTTGGTTCAGGTGGGTGGGAACCAGCTGAGATGACCCTTGTCTCACTAGGGGACAGTGAGATGGTCCAGAGAACCCTAATACCGGAAAACACTAAGATGTACAGGCAGTGGGTGACCATCAATGGACAGAGGGTAGAGGCTCTGAGAGAAACAGGAGCCAGTGCAACTACAGTGAGGAGTCAGCTGGTGTCTGAAGAGCAGATTAATCCCAGGGTACTTCACCAAGTAGTTGCAGTGGACAACTCAGAGCGCCTGTGCAGAGTGGCTCAGGTTCCCTTTAAATGGGGGAGGGTCTCAGGTTCCTTGAAGGTAGCTGTGAGTCCAACCATGCCTGTTGATTGTTTGCTAGTCAATGACCTGGTGGATTCCCCTTGGAACACAGGTCTCACTTGGAGATGTTGGGTCTGCCTAGGTGGGTATGCGTATCCACCCGGACAATGGAAGCCCGTCAGGGTGCTCAAGAGCCCCTGGGGCCTGAAATAGTGGCCCAGGGGACTGCCAAGAAGAGGAAGGGCAGGGGGCGTGGGAAACTGTCCCCAAAAGTTCCCACGGTCCTGGAGGAGGCGGAGCCTGAGGGTGACACCCTGGATCCTACAGGGGAACAGGTGGCTGAACTGGGGGAGGTCCAGGAGCTGTTGCAGTGGCAGCAGGAAGGGGGGCCCACCAGAGAGGCATTCTGTGAGGCACAGACAGTATACCCTACTCTGGAGGGGCTGCGGCAGCAGGCTGCAGCCCAGGCAGCTGGCGAGGGGCCAGAATCACTATTAAGGCGAGCAAGTGCCAAAAATGGCAGGGTTCTGTGGTGTACTTAGGACACCAGGTGGGGAGTGGCCAGGTGGCACCCTATAGCCTAAGATTGACACAATTCTGGCTTGGGAGCCTCCCAAAACTCAGACTGAAGTGAGAGCCTTTTTAGGTCTTACAGGATACTACAAGAGGTTTGTTAAGGGATATAGGCCCTCATTACGACCTTGGCGGTTGGTGGTAAAGCGGCGGTAAGACCGCAAACAGGCCGGCGGAAAATAAATGGAATTATGACCGCGGCGGTTACCGCCACGGTCATCCACCACTTCACCATTCCGACCGCCATGGCGGTGAGAACAGCTGGGCTGGAGATTGCGGTCTCCAGCCCGGCGGTCTTCACCAGACCGCCGACGGTATCAGGACCCTGCATACCGCCATGGATCTCGGGTAGTTGGGTACCGCCATGAAATCCATGGCGGTAGGCACTATCAGTGTCAGGGAATTCCTTCCCTGGCACTGATAGGGGTCTCCCCCACCCCCGCTAACCCCCACAAATCCTCCCCATCATGGGACGTGATTCAGTGGGCGGTGTTTGTAGGAGGCTGGACTGGCTTGTAGTGAGTACCAAGGGGTACTTGCACCTTGCACCAGGCCCAGTTATCCCTTATTAGTGTATAGGGTGTCTAGCCGCTTAGGCTGATAGATAATGGTAGCTTAGCAGAGCAGCTTAGGCTGAACTAGGAGACGTGTGAAGCTACTACAGTACCACTTAGTGTCATATGCACAATATCATAAGAAAACACAATACACAGTTATACTAAAAATAAAGGTACTTTATTTTTATGACAATATGCCAAAGTATCTTAGAGTGTACCCTCAGTGAGAGGATAGGAAATATACACAAGATATATATACACAATAGCAAAAATATGCCGTATAGTCTTAGAAAACAGTGCAAACAATGTATAGTTACAATAGGATGCAATGGGGAAACATAGGGATAGGGGCAACACAAACCATATACTCCAAAAGTGGAATGCGAACCACGAATGGACCCCAAACCTATGTGACCTTGTAGAGGGTCGCTGGGACTATTAGAAAATAGTGAGAGTTAGAAAAATAACCCTCCCCAAGACCCTGAAAAGTGAGTGCAAAGTGCACTAAAGTTCCCCTAAGGACAAAAAAGTCGTGTTAGAGGAATAATGCAGGAAAGACACAACCCAGCAATGCAACAACTGTGGATTTCCAATCTAGGGTACCTGTGGAACAAGGGGACCAAGTCCAAAAGTCACAAGCAAGTCGGAGATGGGCAGATGCCCAGGAAATGCCAGCTGCGGGTGCAAAGAAGCTTCTACTGGACAGAAGAAGCTGAGGTTTCTGCAGGAACGAAAAGGGCTAGAGACTTTCCCTTTGACGGACGGATCCCTCTTGCCGGGGAGAGTTGTGCAGAAGTGTTTTCCCGCCGAAAGAACGCCAACAAGCCTTGCTAGCTGCAAATCGTGCGGTTAGCGTTTTTGGACGCTGCTGAGGCCCAGGAGGTACCAGGAGGTCTCAAATTGGACCAGCAGAGAGAGGGGACGTCGAGAAAGACAGGCAGCCCTCTCTGAAGCCGGTAGAACCCGGAGAAGTGCCAGAAACAGGCACTACGAGGATGCATGAAACGGTGCTCGCCGAAGTTGCACAAAGGAGTCCCACGTCGCCGGAGACCAACTTAGAAAGTCGTGCAATGCAGGTTAGAGTGCCATGGACCCAGGCTTGGCTGTGCACAAAGGATTTCCGCCGGAAGTGCACAGGGGCCGGAGTAGCTGCAAAGTCGCGGTTCCCAGCAATGCAGCCCAGCGAGGTGAGGCAAGGACTTACCTCCACCAAACTTGGACTGAAGAGTCACTGGACTGTTGGGGTCACTTGGACAGAGTTGCTGGATTCGAGGGACCTCGCTCGTTGTGCTGAGAGGAGACCCAAGAGACCGGTAATACAGCTTTTTGGTGCCTGCGGTTGCAGGGGGAAGATTCCGTCGACCCACGGGAGATTTCTTCGGAGCTTCTGGTGCAGAGAGGAGGCAGACTACCCCCACAGCATGCACAAGCAGGAAAACAGTCGAGAAGGCAGCAGGATCAGCGTTACAGAGTTGCAGTAGTCGTCTTTGCTACTATGTTGTAGGTTTGCAGGCTTCCAGCGCGGTCAGCAGTCGATTCCTTATCAGAAGGTGAAGAGAGAGATGCAGAGGAACTCGGCTGAGCTCATGCATTCGTTATCTGAAGTTTCCCCAGAGACAGAGACCCTAAATAGCCAGAAAAGAGGGTTTGGCTACCTAGGAGAGAGGATAGGCTACTAACACCTGAAGGAGCCTATCAGCAGGAGTCTCTGACGTCACCTGGTGGCACTGGCCACTCAGAGCAGTCCAGTGTGCCAGCAGCACCTCTGTTTCCAAGATGGCAGAGGTCTGGAGCACACTGGAGGAGCTCTGGACACCTCCCAGGGGAGGTGCAGGTCAGGGGAGTGGTCACTCCCCTTTCCTTTGTTCAGTTTCGCGCCAGAGCAGGGGCTAAGGGGTCCCTGAACCGGTGTAGACTGGCTTATGCAGAATTGGGCACCTCTGTGCCCAACAAAGCATTTCCAGAGGCTGGGGGAGGCTACTCCTCCCCTGCCTTCACACCATTTTCCAAAGGGAGAGGGTGTCACACCCTCTCTCAGAGGAAGTTCTTTGTTCTGCCATCCTGGGCCAGGCCTGGCTGGACCCCAGGAGGGCAGATGCCTGTCTGAGGGGTTGGCAGCAGCAGCAGCTGCAGTGAAACCCCAGGAAGGGCAGTTTGGCAGTACCAGGGTCTGTGCTACAGACCACTGGGATTATGGAATTGTACCAACAATGCCAGGATGGCATAGAGGGGGCAATTCCATGATCATAGACATGTTACATGGCCATATTCGGAGTTACCATTGTGAAGCTACATATAGGTAGTGACCTATATGTAGTGCACGCGTGTAATGGTGTCCCCGCACTCACAAAGTTCAGGGAATTGGCTCTGAACAATGTGGGGGCACCTTGGCTAGTGCCAGGGTGCCCTCACACTAAGTAACTTTGCACCTAACCTTTAACAGGTAAAGGTTCGACATATAGGTGACTTATAAGTTACTTAAGTGCAGTGTAAAATGGCTGTGAAATAACGTGGACGTTATTTCACTCAGGCTGCAGTGGCAGGCCTGTGTAAGAATTGTCAGAGCTCCCTATGGGTGGCAAAAGAAATGCTGCAGCCCATAGGGATCTCCTGGAACCCCAATACCCTGGGTACCTCAGTACCATATACTAGGGAATTATAAGGGTGTTCCAATAAGCCAATGTAAATTGGTAAAAATGGTCACTAGCCTGTTAGTGACAATTTGGAAAGAAATGAGAGAGCATAACCCCTGAGGTTCTGATTAGCAGAGCCTCAGTGAGACAGTTAGTCACTACACAGGTAACACATTCAGGCACACTTATGAGCACTGGGGCCCTGGGTTACCAGGGTCCCAGTGACACATACAACTAAAACAACATATATACAGTGAAAAATGGGGGTAACATGCCAGGCAAGATGGTACTTTCCTACACAACCCCCCCCCAAACGAAGGACAATAAGACTAGCCATGACCTGATGAGTCTTCATTGTCTAAGTGGAAATATCTGGAGAGTCCATCTGCATTGGAGTGGCTACTCCCAGGTCTATGTTCCACTGTGTAGTCCATTCCCTGTAGGGATATGGACCACCTCAACAATTTAGGATTTTCACCTTTCATTTGTTTTAGCCAAAGTAGAGGTTTGTGGTCTGTCTGAACAATGAAGTGAGTGCCAAACAGGTATGGCCTCAACTTCTTCAGAGCCCAGACCACAGCAAAGGCCTCCCTCTCAATGGCAGACCAACGCTTTTCTCTAGGGGTCATCCTCCTACTAATAAAAGCAACAGGTTGATCCTGGCCCTCAGAATTAAGTTGTGATAGGACTGCCCCTACTCCTAATTCAGATGCATCAGTTTGGACATAGAATTTTTTAGAGTAACAAGGGCTTTTCAGGACAGGTGCAGAGCACATGGCCTGCTTCAGCTCCTCAAAAGCTTTCTGACAGTTTTCTGTCCATAATACCTTTTTAGGCATTTTCTTGGATGTGAGGTCATTAAGAGGGGCTGCAATGGAGCCATAGTTCTTAATGAACCTCCTGTAATACCCAGTGAGGCCTAGGAAGGCTCTCACCTGAGTCTGAGTGGTAGGGGGAACCCAATCAATAATTGTTTGGATTTTCCCCTGAAGTGGTGCAATCTGTTCCCCACCAACAAGGTGTCCCAGATAAACCACCTTACCCTGCCCTATCTGGCACTTTGAAGCCTTGATAGTGAGGCCTGCCTTTTGCAGGGCCTCCAAAACTTTCCATAGGTGGACCAGGTGATCATCCCAGCTGGAGCTAAAGACAGCTATATCGTCCAAATATGCTGCACTGAAAGCTTCCAGCCCTTGCAGGACTGTGTTCACCAACCTCTGAAAAGTGGCAGGTGCATTTTTCAAACCAAAAGGCATTACAGTAAACTGGTAATGTCCTCCAATGGTAGAAAATGCAGTCTTAGGTTTAGCATCTTCTGACAATTTGATCTGCCAATACCCTGCAGTCAAGTCAAAAGTGCTTAGATACTTGGCAGATGCCAGTGTATCTATGAGCTCATCTGCCCTGGGTATAGGGTGAGCATCAGTTTTGGTTACCAAGTTGAGACCTCTATAGTCTACACAAAACCGCATTTCCTTCTTTCCATCTTTGGAATGGGGTTTTGGTACCAGTACCACAGGAGAAGCCCATGGACTGTCAGAGTGCTCAACCACTCCTAGTTCTAACATTTTCTGGACCTCTTGCTTTATGCAGTCCCTGACATGGTCAGGCTGCCTATAGATTTTACTTTTGACAGGTAAACTGTCTCCAGTATCTATAGTGTGCTCACACCAAGAAGTGGTACCTGGCACAGTAGAGAAGAGTTCAGAGAATTGATCTAGGAGATTTATGCAATTATCTTTCTGCTCAGCAGTAAGACAATCAGCCAAAACTACACCTTCCACAAGAGCATCTTGTTCTGTGGAAGAGAAGAGATCAGGTAGAGGATCACTGTCTTCTTCCTGTCCCTCATCAGTTGCCATGAGCAGGGTGAGATCAGCCCTGTCATAGTAGGGTTTCAGGAGGTTGACATGGAGCACCCTAAGGGGACTCCTGGCAGTGCCTAAGTCAACTAAATAGGTGACTTCTCCCTTCCTTTCAACAATTGTGTGGGGTCCACTCCATTTATCTTGGAGTGCTCTTGGGGCCACAGGCTCCAAGACCCACACTTTCTGCCCTGGTTGGTACTGAACCAAAACAGCCTTCTGATCATGCCATTGCTTCTGGAGCTCTTGGCTGGCCTGAAGGTTTTTACTGGCCTTTTTCATGTACTCAGCCATCCTTGATCTGAGGCCAAGTACATAATCCAGAATATCCTGCTTAGGAGCTTTTAAAGGTTGTTCCCAACCCTCCTTTACAAGTGTGAGTGGACCCCTAACAGGGTGTCCAAAAAGAAGTTCAAAGGGGCTGAAGCCCACTCCTTTCTGGGGTACCTCCCTGTAGGCAAAAAGGAGGCATGGTAGAAGGATATCCCATTTCCTGCGGAGTTTTTCAGGGAGACCCATAATCATGCCTTTGAGAGTTTTATTAAATCTCTCCACCAGTCCATTTGTTTGTGGATGATAGGGTGTTGTGAACTTGTACGTTACACCACACTCCTTCCACATGGCCTTTAAGTATGCAGACATGAAATTACTTCCTCTGTCTGATACCACTTCCTTTGGGAAGCCCACCCTGGAAAATATTCCCAGGAGGGCCTTTGCCACTGCAGGTGCTGTAGTGGTCCTTAAAGGAATAGCTTCAGGATATCTTGTGGCATGGTCCACTACCACCAAGATAAATCTATTGCCTGAAGCAGTTGGAGGGTCAAGGGGGCCAACTATGTCAACCCCTACCCTTTCAAAGGGAACCCCAACCACAGGCAGTGGAATAAGGGGTGCCTTTGGTGTGCCACCTGTCTTTCCACTGGCTTGACAGGTTTCACAGGACTTACAAAATTCCTTTGTGTCCTCAGACATTCTAGGCCAATGAAACAGGGGAACAAGCCTGTCCCAAGTTTTCATTTGTCCTAGATGCCCAGCTAAGGGAATGTCATGTGCCAGTGTTAGGAGGAACTTTCTGTACTCCTGAGGAATCACTAATCTCCTGGAAGCTCCAGGTTTAGGATCCCTATGCTCAGTGTACAAGAGGTTGTCCTCCCAGTAAACTCTGTGAGAGTCACTGACATCCCCATTAGCCTGTTTGACAGCTTGCTGTCTGAGACCATCTAATGTGGGACAGGTTTGCTGTGCCACACTCAGCTCCTCTCTGGCAGGCCCCCCTTCACCCAAAAGCTCAGCAGTGTCTGCTTCCAGCTCCTCTGGTGTAGGTTCTGCACAGGGAGGGAATTCTTCTTCCTCAGAAGTAGAATCCACTGTAGAGGGAGGGATAGTAGGAAGTGGTTTGCTTCTACTAGCCCTAGCTTTAGGGAGCACTTGGTCCATTGTTCCAGGATCCAAGCTTCCCTGTCCTTTTTGCTTTTTGGCCTGAGCCCTTGTCAAAGCAAAAATATGCCCTGGGATGCCCAGCATTGCTGCATGGGCCTCCAACTCCACATCTGACCAAGCTGATGTCTCCAAATCATTCCCTAATAGACAGTCTACAGGTAAATCTGAAGCTACCACAACTTTCTTTGGACCAGTAACCCCCCCCCAGTTGAGATTTACAACAGCCATGGGGTGGCTAAGTGTGTTGTTGTGAGCATCGGTTACTTGGTACTGGTGACCAAGTAGGTGTTGTTCAGGGTGGACCAGTTTCTCTATGACCATAGTCACACTGGCACCAGTGTCCCTGTAGGCCTGAACCTCAACACCATTTATTAGGGGTAGCTGCTTGTACTTATCCATATTAAGGGGACAAGCAACTAAGGTGGCTAAATCAATAGCCCCCTCAGAGACTAACACAGCCTCTGTGGCCTCCCTAACAAGGCCAACCCCAACTAAGTTACCAATAGTGAGCCCAGCTACTCCCTTGGATTGGCTATTAGTAGGTTTGCTCCCACCACCACTGCTATTAGTAGGGACACTAGGGGTAGCAGTAGGGGTTGTAGTGGTAGGAGCATTGGTGCTTTTCTTTCGACAACTGGGATCTGTTGTCCAATGGCCTTTTATTTTACATAAATAGCACCATGGTTTCTTTTCCTTGTTCTGATTAAAAGAGGATTTGGGCCCACCACCCCCACCAGAGTGTTTTTGTGGGCCTGATGAAGACTCATTTTTAGATTTGTCCCCACCCTTGTCAGAAGACTTACCATCCTTCTTTTTGTTGCCATCTTTGTCACCCCCTGTATGAACTTTCCTGTTCACTCTTGTTCTGACCCATTTGTCTGCCTTCTTCCCCAATTCTTGGGGAGAGGTCAGATCAGAGTCCACCAAGTACTGGTGCAACAAATCAGACACACAATTATTAAGAATATGCTCTCTCAGGATCAAGTTATACAGGCTGTCATAATCAGTAACTTTACTGCCATGTAACCACCCCTCCAAGGCCTTCACTGAATGGTCAATGAAATCAACCCAGTCTTGTGAAGACTCCTTTTTGGTCTCTCTGAACTTTATCCTGTACTGTTCAGTGGTTAAGCCATAACCATCCAGGAGTGCATTCTTAAGAACTTGGAAATTATTAGCATCATTTTCTTTCACAGTAAGGAGCCTATCCCTACCTTTTCCACTAAATGATAGCCATAGGATAGCAGCCCACTGCCTTTGAGGGACATCCTGTACAACACAGGCCCTCTCAAGTGCAGCAAACCACTTGTTAATGTCATCCCCCTCCTTATAAGGGGGAACTATCTTGTGCAGATTCCTGGAATCATGCTCTTTTGCAGGATGACTATGGGGAATACTGCTGCTGCCACCATGGGTTTCTAAACCCAGTTTCTGTCTCTCCTTCTCTACTTCTAAAGTCTGTCTATCCAAATCCAGCTGTTGCTTCTTGAGCTTCAGTCTGGTTTGTTCCACTCTCAATCTATTGAGCTCCCTTTCTAACAATCTGTCATCAGAGTGGGTGGGAGGGACATGCCTTGAAACAGAAGTATGGTGAGAATGGACAGAAGGAGACCTGTCCCTTACAGAAGCCACCCTAACAGCTTGGCTAACAGAAACATCACTACCAGTATGGTGAGAATAAATGCTTTTGCTATGATGTGAGACAACACTATTTCTATGGTGTGGCTCATCATCATTACCAACTATGCTAGACTGTCTAGTAATGGGCAGGCTAGGAAGTTTCTTTCCTGAATCTTTTCCTGGGGGAGTCCCTGGATCAGATTGAGAACCATTAGCTACTTTTTCTACAGATTGGGCACTTATGGCCTTATCCTGTACTCTAAGCATGTTAATTAACAGTTCTAAGGAAGGATTCTTCCCTACACTCAAACCTCTCTCTATGCAGAGATTCCTTGCTCCTTTCCAGCTAAGGTGATCATATGCAAGTTTGGACAGATCAACATTTTGGCCTGTGCCAGACATTTTTTTGAGAGAGTTAAAGTGATAGTAAAAGATAAAAAGTTTGTCAGAGCTTTTAGAAAGACAGAGAAAAAAACTTTTTAAACTTTTTAGAACTTTTTAGAAAGTTAGAAGTACTTTTCAGCACTTAGAGAAGAGTGAAAAGAGGAAATGCAAAACTTTTTGGCTATGTGTATATACACTGACCTTGTTTTGTATATTTTTCTCTTATGAAGAGTACAATGACAAGAGTGGTAAGTAGTCTCAAAGCACTTATCCCACCGCTGCACAACCAATGTAGGAGGCTGGACTAGCTTGTAGTGAGTACCAAGGGGTACTTGCACCTTGCACCAGGCCCAGTTATCCCTTATTAGTGTATAGGGTGTCTAGCAGCTTAGGCTGATAGATAATGGTAGCTTAGCAGAGTAGCTTAGGCTGAACTAGGAGACGTGTGAAGCTACTACAGTACCACTTAGTGTCATATGCACAATATCATAAGAAAACACCATACACAGTTATACTAAAAATAAAGGTACTTTATATTTATGACAATATGCCAAAGTATCTTAGAGTGTACCCTCAGTGAGAGGATAGGAAATATACACAAGATATATATACACAATAGCAAAAATATGCCGTATAGTCTTAGAAAACAGTGCAAACAATGTATAGTTACAATAGGATGCAATGGGGAAACATAGGGATAGGGGCAACACAAACCATATACTCCAAAAGTGGAATGCGAACCACAAATGGACCCCAAGCCTATGTGACCTTGTAGAGGGTCGCTGGGACTATTAGAAAATAGTGAGAGTTAGAAAAATAACCCTCCCCAAGACCCTGAAAAGTGAGTGCAAAGTGCACTAAAGTTCCCCTAAGGACAAAGAAGTCGTGTTAGAGGAATAATGCAGGAAAGACACAAACCAGCAATGCAACAACTGTGGATTTCCAATCTAGGGTACCTGTGGAACAAGGGGACCAAGTCCAAAAGTCACAAGCAAGTCGGAGATGGGCAGATGCCCAGGAAATGCCAGCTGCGGGTGCAAAGAAGCTTCTACTGGACAGAAGAAGCTGAGGTTTCTGCAGGAACGAAAAGGGCTAGAGACTTCCCCTTTGGTGGACGGATCCCTCTTGCCGTGGAGAGTCGTGCAGAAGTGTTTTCCCGCCGAAAGAACGCCAACAAGCCTTGCTAGCTGCAAATCGTGCAGTTAGCGTTTTTGGACGCTGCTGAGGCCCAGGAGGGACCAGGAGGTCGCAAATTGGACCAGCAGAGAGAGGGGACGTCGAGCAAGACAGAGAGCCCTCTCTGAAGCAGGTAGCACCCAGAGAAGTGCCAGAAACAGGCACTACGAGGATGCGTGAAACGGTGCTCGCCGAAGTTGCACAAAGGAGTCCCACGTCGCCGGAGACCAACTTAGAAAGTCGTGCAATGCAGGTTAGAGTGCCGTGGACCCAGGCTTGGCTGTGCACAAAGGATTTCCACCGGAAGCGCACAGGGGCCGGAGTAGCTGCAAAGTCGCGGTTCCCAGCAATGCAGCCCAGAGAGGTGAGGCAAGGACTTACCTCCACCAAACTTGGACTGAAGAGTCACTGGACTGTTGGAGTCACTTGGACAGAGTTGCTGGATTCGAGGGACCTCGCTCGTCGTGCTGAGAGGAGACCCAAGAGACCGGTAATGCAGCTTTTTGGTGCCTGCGGTTGCAGGGGGAAGATTCCGTCGACCCACGGGAGATTTCTTCGGAGCTTCTGGTGCAGAGAGGAGGCAGACTACCCCCACAGCATGCACAAGCAGGAAAACAGTCGAGAAGGCGGCAGGATCAGCGTTACAGAGTTGCAGTAGTCGTCTTTGCTACTATGTTGCAGGTTTGCAGGCTTCCAGCGCGGTCAGCAGTCGATTCCTTATCAGAAGGTGAAGAGAGAGATGCAGAGGAACTCGGCTGAGCTCATGCATTCGTTATCTGAAGTTTCCCCAGAGACAGAGACCCTAAATAGCCAGAAAAGAGGGTTTGGCTACCTAGGAGAGAGGATAGGCTACTAACACCTGAAGGAGCCTATCAGCAGGAGTCTCTGACGTCACCTGGTGGCACTGGCCACTCAGAGCAGTCCAGTGTGCCAGCAGCACCTCTGTTTCCAAGATGGCAGAGGTCTGGAGCACACTGGAGGAGCTCTGGACACCTCCCAGGGGAGGTGCAGGTCAGGGGAGTGGTCACTCCCCTTTCCTTTGTCCAGTTTCGTACCAGAGCAGGGGCTAAGGGGTCCCTGAACCGGTGTAGACTGGCTTATGCAGAATTGGGCACCTCTGTGCCCAACAAAGCATTTCCAGAGGCTGGGGGAGGCTACTCCTCCCCTGCCTTCACACCATTTTCCAAAGGGAGAGGGTGTCAAACCCTCTCTCAGAGGAAGTTCTTTGTTCTGCCATCCTGGGCCAGGCCTGGCTGGACCCCAGGAGGGCAGATGCCTGTCTGAGGGGTTGGCAGCAGCAGCAGCTGCAGTGAAACCCCAGGAAGGGCAGTTTGGCAGTACCAGGGTCTGTGCTACAGACCACTGGGATCATGGAATTGTACCAACAATGCCAGGATGGCATAGAGGGGGCAATTCCATGATCATAGACATGTTACATGGCCATATTCGGAGTTACCATTGTGAAGCTACATATAGGTAGTGACCTATATGTAGTGCACGCGTGTAATGGTGTCCCCGCACTCACAAAGTTCAGGGAATTGGCTCTGAACAATGTGGGGGCACCTTGGCTAGTGCCAGGGTGCCCTCACACTAAGTAACTTTGCACCTAACCTTTACCAGGTAAAGGTTAGACATATAGGTGACTTATAAGTTACTTAAGTGCAGTGTAAAATGGCTGTGAAATAACGTGGACGTTATTTCACTCAGGCTGCAGTGGCAGGCCTGTGTAAGAATTGTCAGAGCTCCCTATGGGTGGCAAAAGAAATGCTGCAGCCCATAGGGATCTCCTGGAACCCCAATACCCTGGGTACCTCAGTACCATATACTAGGGAATTATAAGGGTGTTCCAGTAAGCCAATGTAAATTGGTAAAAATGGTCACTAGCCTGTTAGTGACAATTTGGAAAGAAAGGAGAGAGCATAACCACTGAGGTTCTGATTAGCAGAGCCTCAGTGAGACAGTTAGTCACTACACAGGTAACACATTCAGGCACACTTATGAGCACTGGGGCCCTGGGTTACCAGGGTCCCAGTGACACATACAACTAAAACAACATATATACAGTGAAAAATGGGGGTAACATGCCAGGCAAGATGGTACTTTCTTATAGTGTTCTGTTGATGTGGCGGTGGAGGTTGAGCAACCTCCACTTTCCCGCCGTCCGCCAGTATGGCTGCTGGCGGCTTTTTGTACGAAAAAGGACGGCAGCCTGCCAGCGGTCATAATACGCGGTGCGGAAGACTGCCACCACTGGCGGTCTTCAGCACGGCGGTACCTCGGCGGTCTTGCGAAAAGACCGCTGAGGTCATAATGACCCCCATAGTACCCTTGTTACCCCCTTAACTGAGATGACTTCTAAGAAGCAACCCAGGAAAGTGATCTTGACAGAGGCTTGCCAGAACACTTTTGATGCCCTGAAGGCTGCCATGTAAACAGCACCTGTGCTGAAGGCACCTGACTACTCCAAGGATTTTGTTGTGCAAACAGATGCCTCAGAGCATGGTATTGGAGCAGTACTCTCATAGCTTAATGAAGAGGGCCTAGATCAACCTGTAGCCTTCATTAGCAGGAGGTTGCTACCCAGGGAATGTAGGTGGAGTGCCATAGAACGTGAAGCGTTTGCTGTGGTCTGGGCACTGAAGAAGCTAAGACCCTACTTGTTTGGGACTCACATCCAAGTTCAGACCGACCACAGGCCCCTCAGATGGTTAATGCAGATGAGGGGTGAGAATCCAAAACTGTTGAGGTGCTCCATTTCCCTACAGGGGATGGACTTTACAGTGGAACACTATCCTGGTACAGAACACGCCAATGCTGATGGTCTGTCCAGGTTCTTCTGTCTTAGTGATGAGAACTCCCATGAGGTTGGGTAGTTGCTCACCACTTTCAGCTGGGGGGGACACGTGTTAGTCTTTTCATCCCTAGCGTGGTCTCCCCTAACTTTTTGCCTCTGCTTCCCAGGTTGTTGATATGTGCTGAACTCAGTTTTTGCTGTTTTTTAATACTCTGGGCACTTTACCACTGGTAGCCAGTGCTAAAGTGCAGGTGCTCCTTTGTAGAATGTATGTGTAATTGACTTATCCATGATTGGCATATTTGATTTACTAGTAAATCCCTAGTACGGTGCACTAGGGGTGCCCAGGGCCTGTACATCAAATGCTATCAGTGGGTCTTCAGCACTGGTTGTGCCACCCACATTAGTAGCCCTGTAAACCTGGCTCAGACCTGCCACTGCAGTCTGTGTGAAGTTTAAACTGCCAATTTGACTTGGCAAGTGTACCAACTTACCAGGCCTAAACCTTCCCTTTTCATGCATGTCAGGCACCCATAAAGTAGGCCCTAGGTAGCCCCATGGGCAGGGTGCAGTGTATGTTAATGGTGGGACATGTACTGATGTGTGTTACACGTCCTAACAGTGAAATACTGATAAATTCAGTCTTCACTGTTGCAAGGCCTATCTCTCTTATAGGTTAAAATGGGGGCTGCCGTTAAATCACTTTAAAGTGCAGATTCCATTTGAGAACAGATAGAAATTTGGAGTTTGGGGTCTCTAAACTCACAATTTAAAAATATATCATTCTGTGACTCTGCATGTTTATGGATTCCCTGTCTGGGTCAGTTTGACAGTTGGGCTGTTTATGAATCCCTTCTAGACACTGAGACAAAGGGAGCTGCGGTGTAGCCTGCATATCCTGATGAGCTATCTGTGCTAGAGTGGAGGGAGGAGTGGTCACTTACACCTGAATGGGCTGTGCCTGCCCTCTCACAATGCAGTCTCCAACCCCCTGGTGTGTGTCTGGGGCCTGGCGTGGACAAGGCAGGATTTTGCAAACAAGAGAGACTTCCCTTTGAAGTTTACCAACTTCAAAGGCAGAAAGGGACATAATTAATGGAACCAAAGCACCTGAAACTTAGATCACTTTGGGAATCAAGAGGAACCTCTGCCAAGGAGGAGAGCTGAAGAGCTGAGGAGAACAGCTGCCCCTGCCTGTGACTGTGCTTTGTTGGGCTATCCTGCAGTTGCTTCTTCTGCCTGGGAAAGGGGACAAAGACTGGACTTTGTTGTGCATTCTCGCTTGAGCGGTATCTCCAAGGGCTTGGAGTAGAGCTTGCCTCCTGTTTTGAAGCCTAAGGGACAGCAAAGTCTTCACCATCCAGTTCTGAGTCTGCATGCTGTAGATTCTAGCTTTCGAGGGGTTGCCATTCCAGTTCCTGGGCCCATGGAAGTGAATTTCTGGAGAAAACCTATCTGAAGACACCTGACGGCACCGTGCAACTTCGCTAAGGACACCGCTGCACGGAAACCGCGACGCCACCTGCCCCAAAGCCGTGGACCTCACCGAAGCGCGATGACTCCAATGACTCCGCAGGCCTTGCGTCGCTGGAGCCACTGATCCCGCAAGTCCTCGATGAGATCGAAATGTCGTAAGTCCAACGTCCGTGACATCTGATGCCATCATAGCACCTGCGGTCCTGTGATGTCATTGTGACCCTTTGAGGTCACCCTGCAGCACTGTGACTTTGCCACACTTCGTATTTGCTGGAACCAAGGGACAGACACCTCACAACCGATGCCGCCTCACCTCCACCACTCTGCAATAAGGACCCGATACCGCTGCACAATGTCTCTGCTCCTCTGCCCCGTGGCATCGGAACCATCGCTGCATCGGATCCAGAGATGCCTTGCTCCCCAACTCCGTGCACCGGCCTGTTTTCTTGTTTTACAAAGATACTGTACCTAGGGTCCGTACGACTCCGTAAACTGTGCCAGTGGCATCACATTGTAGGAAACGACTCCGTCACATCGCCGCTTAACATCAAATTGCAGTATTTGTGCCTCTTGGAACTATTTTTGTGTTTTTAAGTACTAAGATCATATTTTTAATGGTGTACTGTGGATTTTTATCGTATTTGGTCTTGTTTATTTAGATACAATATTTACTATTTTTCTAAACCTGTGTTGTGTCATTTTGTACTGTTTTACTGTATTACTGTGTGTGTTGGTCCAAATACTGAACACCTTGTCTCTGACGTGAGCCTGCCTGCTCGTGCCAAGCTACCAAGGGGATAAGGCGGGGTTAACTGAGTGTGATTCTCCTTTACCCTGACTAGAGTGATGGTCCTTGCTCGGACAGGGGGCAACCTGACTGCTAACCAAGGACCCCATTTCTAGCAATAAGGACTTCAGTTTTGTCTGTGTTGAGCTGGAGGCAGATGTTTTTCATCCAAGCAGAGATGTTGCTCATGCATTTGCCAAAGTTTCCTTTGGCAGTGCTGGTTGAGTTGGTAAGGCAGAGAATGAGCTGCGTGTCATTGGTGTAATATACCCTGATGATACTGTGGGCTCTGCCGATGTCTGCAAGGGGCATCATGTAGATATTGAAGAGTGTTGGGCTGAGCGTTAATCCTTGAAGTAGTCCGCAGGTGAGTTTCTTGGGTTCTGTGCTAAAGAGGTAAAGTTTAACTTGTTGAGTTCTTCCCATGAGGAAGGAGGATATCCACTTGAGACCTGATCCGCAGATACCCAAGTGCTGAAACTTTCTGATGAATGACTTGTGGGAGACCACATCGAAAGTTGCAGATAGGTCGAGGAGGATGAGTGTAGCTGTTTCCCTCAGCCGATGATGCTTCTGATGTCATTGGTGGCCGCAATGAGGGCTGTTTCTGTGGTTTAGTTGGTGTGAGAGCCAGATTGAGAGCTATCTAGGATTTTATGGAGTTCTAGGTAGTCTGACAGTTAGGCATTGATGGCTTTCTCCATGGCCTTTGCTGGAAAATAATGGAGCGAGATGGGCCTGTAGCTACTGAGGGTGTTGGGATCCGCTGTTGGTGTCTGCAATAGGGTATTGACTTTTGCATTTTTCCAGCAGGACTGGAAGGTGACAGTGGTTATGGAGGTGTTTATAATAGCAGTGAGCAAGGGGAGATAGTGGTTCTACCAAGTTTGTATATACAGTGGGGGCATGGGTCTCAGGGGGCTCCTAATTAGATTGTATTGATCAGGACTGTGATGTCTTCATTGGAGAGGGGCTTCCAGTTGCTTAATTGCTGTTTACAGTATGCTGTGGGTGAATGTGTTGTAGATCCTGGCAATGTTCATTTGGAAGAAGTTTGAGAGGTCATTGTAGAGTCCTTGGGATAGGAAGATGTCATTTTTGGCAGTTGTGGGGTTGGAGAACTCCATGACGATAGTGAAGAATTCTTTGGTGTTGTTTGGGCTGGCTTTAAGTCTGAAATTTAGGTCCCTTTTCTTTGTGATTCCTAATTGGTGGTGGTAGCGGTTGAGGCTGTTTTTGTACGTGGATCTTGAGGTGGTGTTTTGGTCTCCCTTTTTTCTGAAGTTGTTTGCAGTGGCACTTACTCTCTGAGGTCGTTCATGTACCACCTGGGTTTTTTGTTGTAATTTGGAAGGTCTGGCACTGGGTGCAGTCCAGGGCTGACCAGGTCATACCAGCAGCCTGCCCGCTGGCTACATCTGCTGTGTAGTCATTCTGCCACCTGCATTAAGTAGATCCTGGGATTGGCGGCCTTCTGTTGGTGGGAAGAATGGTAAGCGGGTAAACTTGGGTGGGAAAATCAGTGCTGCTGCGGTGCCACTTGGTCAAATGGTGACAAATGGGTCAGGCTGGAACAAGCAAGAAACAAAGACCACAGCCAAGTGTCTGCTAGATGCTTAGGTGCCTACTACTGTGGTTGCGCTGTGGCCTACATTAAGTAGGTCCTGGGATGGGCAGGGCTTCTATTGGCAGGAAGAACAGTGAGTGGGAATAACTGAGTGGGAAAAGCTGGGTGGAAAAACCTGGGCAGCTTTGGTGCCACTTTGGTCAAGTGGCAGCAACTGGATCAGACTGTAACAATCAGGAATGGCAGGCCACAGGCAATAGGCAGGCTAGGTGCCCAGGTACCTACTAGTGTGGTTGTGCTGCAGCCTGCATTAAGTATGAGCTGAGGTGCAATGGGACTTCTGTTTTTGGGAAGGATGGTGAGCGAGAAAACCCAGGTAGCAGCGTCGTCACTTGGACAAATGATGGCAACTGGATCAGGCTGGAACAAGCAGGAACTGGAGGCCACTGGCAAGTGGCAGGCTAGGTGCCCAGGTGCCAAACAGTTCAGTTGTGCTGCAGCCTGCATTAAATAGGTCCTGGGGTGGAAAGGGCTTCTGTTAGCAGGAAGAACAGTGAGTGGGAAAACCCAGCAGGAAATCCTGTACAGTGGTGTTGTCAGTTGGTCAAATGGCAGCAACTGGATCAGGCTGGAACAAACAGGAACTGGAGGCCACAGACAAGCGGCATACTAGGTACCCAGGTGCCTACTAGTGCAGTTACACTGTGGCCTGCATTAAGTAGGTCCTGGGGTTGGTGGGGCTTCTGTTTGCTGGAAGAACTGTGAGCCGGAAAACCCAGACAGCGGAGGTGTAACTTGTGTAAATGGCTGCAACTAAATTATGCTGGAACAAGCAGGAACTGGAGACCACAAGCAAGTGGTAGCGGAGGTGTCCAGGTGAATGTTCATTTAATTGGCTAAAACCTTTGTCAATTTTAGAAAACAGGAAATGCATATCCCACATTCCCATTTGATTTAATATCTTCAAAGAAGAAGGTTGTGCTCTTTAGAAGAGGGAAAATATTTTGTTTTAAAAACACCTTGAAGTTTTGAACAACTGCAATAGTTGAAGAAAAAGGATTCTGTGCCGTTGCAAAAGGAGGAAGAAGAGGAGGTGCAGAGGAAGAAATTGAAAGGCTTTATTGTGTGTTTTTTTTTCTTTTCCACCTGGAGGAAGAAAGTTAGTTCCAAACTTGTTACATGCAACCTATGTAGCAAAGTTATTCCCCATGTTGAAGTAACCCTCAGCAAGGCCTACTAGTGCAAGGGGTTCACCTTTCTCTGCACAAAGTCCTCAGACCATGTAGGAAGAAGTTGGCACAGAAACTGAAATAAAAGACAAAGTTTATTAACCTCATGAGGTGGTACTACAATTCAAACAGCACCCTTCGGTAATGTTTGAAGTAGCACACTGAACTGAGAGAGCATGGTCCTTTTATACCCACGCAGGGGCTATAAGGAGGTGGTACAATTATAGAAGCAAGACGTGCATACATGTAAGGTCATGTGGAAATGCACAGTCGACAGGTAGGAGGAGCTGATAGTTTTCAAGGACTAACAGCTGCAGACCTTACTGAGCATGTGCGAAAGTGGGAGATGCTAAATATAACTTGTCACTAGGCAGATTTTCAAGAGTAGTTAACAGAAAGGTAGGACATGGCAGCATGTGGCAGAGAAAATGGCTGCCATGAATACAAAATGGATTCCGTGAAATGTTCACAATAGTTACTAAATGCAAGATGTCTTCTGCTAATGCTTAATCTAATCGCTGCTAAACTACAACAGACGACCCTTTCAGCATTAGCTGAAGACATTCGTCTTTCTAGGATAATCTAAATATTCATCTTGTATATTTATGCTCATCATTTCAGCTATTTCCTTATCTAACATGTTTTGTGCTTTCATTTCTGTAATATTTCTTTTGGTAGGCATACAAGCAGTAATACACATGGAGCAGAACATTGGACCACACTGAATACAGATACAGCATGTGAAAAATATTGCAATCATTACACACAGGATAGTCAGTAGTTTCCAGCCCCAGGCGGAAACAAGAGCCCAAAACCATCCAGAAAAAGTCCAAGTACCAGTCTCTGTGTGGATTTCTGCAGCAATTTTATGCAATTTAGATGTTGCATCATATACTGAAGGTGAGTGATCGGGAATAAAAACACAGCAACTACTACTGATGATGCGACATGCACCACCTCGGTCAGCTAATATCACATCTAGTACCATACGATTTTGGAACGCTACAATCCTCGCAATTTGGAGCTCCTCAGAAATATTCCCTAGTGCCAGAGCTGCCTGATTGGTAACAGCTTCCACAACCCTAGTCAATCGTTTCACTTTCCTACTGTTTAACGCAGCACCCACAAAGGGGAACAACCCTAAATTAAAATCAACATATTGTTGCAGGCTAATATCCGTTTGGTCTACCTTATTTGTACTTATTGCCCTTCTATATCTATTTTTAACGATATCATTGAACAGTTTAAAATCTCGGTGATATGATGCAGGGGCCAAAAACACAGGGGGTAATAGAAAAGATACATAACACACACCTGACCACCCAACAGGTAGTTGGTAATATCCATAGTTACCACAAACAAAATATGTATTATGTGAAGCTGTAAAACTACTATTATTTACACCCTCAATAGTTAAAATCAAGGTACAATCACGTATCCCTACTGGAATTCGCCCAATGCTACGTATACATAAATCTGCTTTAGTTTTTGTAACAGAAATCACAAATTGTTCTTTCTTGTCAGAGTCTCTTATATTTGTGAAGACATATGGTATTGAAACATTGTCCGGTTGATACTCTTCCCATTCCCATTTAGTTCCTTTGGCTTGGGGATACCCATCTTTGTCTTGGTAGCATACTTTATTAAGGCGAAAAAGAAGTACGCCCTCTGTACGTTTTCCAGATGCAAACAAAAGCGTGTACCAAGCTTGACGAGAACCATTGTGTGAAAAAGGAAGAGGAATGAAAGGTGTTCCTCCTTTCTTTTGATGCGCAGGTATCATTCCACATACCCAACAGTTAGTAGTATTTGTAGCATTATGAGTATGATGCAACATCTGAATGAAAGTATTATTGAAGTACGATTGACGATGCTTCTGCTCCTGATAGGGAAGCGTAAAGTAATAGTGATCCTCTGGTACTGGAGTAGTGGCAACAAAAAACTCATGAGCAGGAGCCTTCTTTTCAACAAACCAAGTGATTATTGCTATAACCACCAAAACAACAACAAACCCCATAGTACTAATGATCAGTTTGTTATTCATTTTGGCAACAGTGATAATCGACCCTTTCAGAAATGAATTAAAAACAATTGTTGGAGCTCTTATCCCTGGGCAGCCGCTGATTTCTTCACCACGGGCCAAGACGGGTGTCACTACTCTAATGCATGGCTGATCCCCCCCCCCCCCTTGCCACATTGGCTCTCCGTTTCACTAACCCAGGGGGGTAGCTCAACCAGTTTAAAAAAAAAAAAAAAAGATTCTTTCCTCGGTCTCAAATTATATCGCAACACTCCAGAAGTCGTATGGTCCAGGAAGACTTCTGCAGATTCGTCAGGTGATATAGCACGGCCTTTCTCCGTAGTCAAAATCTCTCGATGATCGGTCAGCACAGCAGGTTCCGCCAAGGTAGGTAGCACTCTCTTGCAGTGAGTACTATGGACCCAATTCTTTCGGTTCGTCACTCGAACTGCTGTCCTTGTCGCAAGGAGCACCTGTTCTGGGCCTCGCCACCTTGGTTCCAAGCTGCTTGATCTTTCAAAGGACTTAATCATCACCTGGTCACCAGGTCGGAGTTCATGGCCTTCACCTGTAGATCTGTCAGGAAGTGCTTCTCAAACCTGTTGATGAATAGAAACCATATTGTCGGTTAACTGTGCCAAATAATCATTCATTAGGACACAAGGTACATAATATACAGATTTTGGGTTAGGAACTCCCCAAATATTCATTGGCCTTCCGAATACTATTTTATAGGGGGTCAAGCCTGTTTGAGAGTGTGGCACTGACCTAATAGACAATAATGCCAACGGTAATGCATCCGGCCAAGTTAAGGATGTGGAAGCCTGTATCTTCGCTAACTTCAGCTTCAAAGTAGCATTATACCTTTCCACCAACCCTGCTGATTGTGGGTGGAAAACCGCGTGGAACTTCTGTTTGATCCCTAATCCTTTCCAGGACATACTTAATACCTTCCCCAACAAAATGAGGTCCGTTATAATTCCATAAAAATCTGCAAACACCAAACCTAGGGAAAAATTCTTTCAAAAGCACCTTCGCTGTGGTAATGGCAGTATTATCCTTTGTGGGGTACGCCTCTATCCATTTACTGAAGGCACATACCACCACCAAGACATACTTTAAATTGTTGCAGCATTCAAGCTGAATATAATCCATTTGTAGAACTTCAAAAGGTGCAGTTGGTGTAGCAAACCCTCCTGCAGGAGTACGTGTCCCTTTTCCAGGATTGTATTGTAAACAGATCAAACAAGACTGTACTACTCTCTTAGCTGTACTGGAAATTTCTGGATGCTCCCAAACTTGCGTAAGCAACTTCGTTATTGTTGAAGCTCCAACATGTGCCAGCCCATGTGCCATCTGAACCATAGGTTGTACAGAAGCTATAGGCAATTTCCATTTATCCATCTGCGTATTCCGCCAACAGCCCTCATCATCCAATTCTCCATCTTCAGACCATTGCTCACGTTCTTTCACAGAAGCAGATTTCTGTATATCTAATACGTCTTGTCTAGCATTATGCCAACGTTCAGCTTGTGACTTCACTACATACATAGAAGTAGTACTTCGCTGCATCGCAGTCTCACGTGCTACGCGGTCTGCAAGAGTATTACCTTGCCCTATCTTATCGGTCACTTTCTTGTGTGCACTACATTTCACAATAGCTAGTTTCTTTGGATATGTCAATAAGGTCAAGAGGTTATGCACTAATTCTCTGTGCATTATCTGCATCCCGTGGGATGTGAGAAAGCCTCTCTCCTTCCAAAGCAAACCAAAATCAAGGGCCACTCCAAAAGCATAGCGGCTGTCTGTATAAATGTTCACACATAAGTCAGTACTAAGCTCACATGCTCGTGTCAAAGCTATTAGTTCAGCTGCTTGAGCTGACTTCGTGGTATACGAGCTGTCTCCACTACCGTGTGTATTGTGGTGATTGCATATGCAGCTGAGGTCGTACCATCTGGCAACTTCAAACAAGACCCATCAACCCACAATTCCCCATCTACATCTGGAAGGGCGTATCTTGTAAATCAATACAACCCTTTGTCTGTTCTTCGGTAAGGAATATACAATCATGTGTTTCTTGTGACTGAGGCTGAGTCACCGGATATGGCAACAAAGTGTCTGGATTTAGTGTTGCACATCTCTTCAGTGTAATGTGAGGAGCCAGCAATGTAAACTCATATCCTGTTATACGAGCACTAGTTAAATGTTGTGTCTTTGTTTGATTTAAAAGATCATCAACCACATGGGGTACTAACACCAACAGCTTATGTGACAAAACTATCCCTTCACTCTGACGTATTGACACAGCTATTGTGGCAACTGAACGAAAACACCCAGGCAACGCTCGAGCGACAGGATCAAGTACTGCCTAAAAATATGCACAGGGACGCTGCTTATCGCCATGTGTCTGTACTAAAACTGACAATGCACATCCATCTTTCTCATGTACGTAAAGTGCAAAAGGCTTCATGTAATCTTGAGTACCTAACACTGGTGCTGAACAAAGGGCTTGTCGCAGCTGCCGGAAAGCAGTCTCACATTCATCTGTCCATGGGAGGGGCATTGGAGTATCTTTAGTCAAAAGTGCTAGCAAAGGTTTGACAATGTGTGAAAACCCTAATATCCATTGCCTACAAAAAGAAGTAAGACCAAGGAATGCACGAACATCTTTCTGAGTAGAGGGAACTGGTGTGTCTAAAATTGCTTGAATACGATCTGATGTAAGTGCACGGCCCTCCTTAGACAAAAGGTGACCTAAATAGGTTACCTTTGGTCTACAATATTGCAATTTCTTTCGTGACACTTTATGATGGTGTGAAGCAAGACAAGAAAGTAAGGACAAAGTGCACTTTTCACATTGCTCAGGGGTATCTGCCGCCAACAAAATATCATCGACATATTGTATGAGAGCCACACCTTCGGGCAAAACAAAAGAATCAAGTTGTCGTTTTAACGCTTGACTATAAATACTTGGACTCTCAGGATAGCCTTGAGGAACTCTGCAAAATCTAAATGATCGTTTATTCAAAGTAAAACCAAACAAATATCAGCTGTCAGGATGAATAGGGATCGAAAAGAAAGCATTCTTCAAGTCTATCACAGAGAACGTAGTTGCTGTCAGGGGAACCAAAGTAAGAAGTGTTGTGATGTCAGATACCAAAGGATATTGTGGTATCACAATCTTATTGACTTCTCGTAAATCAATAATGAATCGGTAAATCCTGGTATCAGTATCCTTTTTCAGAATAGGAAGAATCGGACTGTTACAAACATTATACAGAACTTCCTCAACAACTCCAACTGCAATAAGATCATGCACAATTCCTGTGAGTGCTTCTTCGCCCTCCTGTGAAATTTTGTATTGAGGCAAACGTGGCAATACAGCTCCCTCCTTGACACTAATATGTACTGGTGGAATAATCATTTGTCCCACATCAGTATCTGAAGTAGGTCACCAAGTACGAGGGAGTGAAGCTAATGCAATATCCTCTTTAACAAGACAAACTCTTTCCATCACAGGATGATTATCATTTAAAATAACACGCACCCCTTCAGGAGAGCATCGTATTGTAGCCCTGAAATACTTGAGCATATCAAGACCCACAATATTGTCTGGTGTATTTGGAGAAAGCAAAAATGGACATGAAGCAGTAAATTTATCAACATGGAATGCAAGTGGTTGTGACAATGGGCTAGGGGAAGGTGTTCCATCGAAGCCTATCGATGTAATGGTTAAGCCAGACAGGGGAGCCCTTGGAATCAATTGTTTAGACAAGGCGCTACGAGTAGCTCCTGTATCAACCAGAAACTGATCAGTAGAACCCAAAACATGTGCTGTAACATAGGGACCCCTCTGATCTATTGGAACTTCAACTGATTCCTTAACCCATCCTAGGAAATCCTATGCATAAGCAGAATCTTGGAAATCAGGCTGCACATGGTTAGACATCTGGTATTGGTTCCGTCTATCAAAAGTGTTAAACCCATCCTGCCCTCGTATATTAACATCAACCCTAGCATGATCATTTGTGCTTCTTCTAGGTCCTGAATATCCTGAGCGATTTCTCATTTGTCCCCGACCACGTGAACACTGCTGAACACGTAGTGCTGGACAATCGGCAGCCCAATGCCCAAACTTCTTACAATACGCACACTGATCAACAGACAAATTTGAACGAATGTAAGAAGAACCATAAGATCCACGTCCACCTCTATCACTACCTCTAAAAGGCGGACCATAAGCTTGAGCCAACATAACCTTCGTTTTTAATTCTTTAATCTTTTTATCCTCGCTACCTTTTGCTTCTAATTCCTGACGTTCATAATACTGAGCCATAGTCAAAAGAGAAACCGGAGTAGAGGTAGTCCATGAACTTTCACTAGCTTTTAGACGACTAGCTATTCCTGGTAACAGATTTGCGACATATTTATCGACAAACAAATGTCTGCCCGTATCATCTGACAATAACTGACCGCTAAAATCATGAAATGCTTCTTCAAAGCGTGTAAAGAAATCAGAGACCGATTCATCTGCCTTTTGCTTACAAGACGCTAAAACAGTCCAATCTATCTTTTTAGGGGGAATAATCGTTTTTAACTTAACCAATATGGCTGCAGGAAGATCTAGAATCAACTGATATGGCTTTTTCGCAGGTTCCCTATCCCCGTCCATCTGTTCTAATTCTTTCCATGACGCCCCAAAAACTGCACGATCATCAATTTTACGAACCGTTCTCCACATATCTGGCGGTAATATCAATCCGAAAAATAAATCAATGTCAGCCAAAGTCATAGTACAAGAACTAATTGCTCCCTCAACTTCCTCATAAAAAGGCGGCTAGATTTTTCCGCGGGTCAGGTAATGCTGTTTTAAGTGCCATTACATCTGCCCTATTCCAAGGAGTATACACCAACTATAAATAAAATAACCCTTAGCATCAACAGAAGTTTTATCATCACTTGTACCCAATCCTTTAGGAGGAACATACAAAGGCGCGGCCTCCCGCATTGGTTTCACGTGAACTATCATAGTCTTATCTGTTCAGAAGATGGAAGCTTGCACCCCACCGGTCTGAGATGTCCGTTCAACTACGTCCACAGCCCTTTTCTCCTCTTGCAAGCGGACTGCCACAACACATAATTTCACCAAACGCCTGATTGCATCAGCCACCTGGGAGAAAACAAAAAGACCATCACGCATTTGCTTATGATCAGCTGCTACATCATCGGGCTCTAACTCATCAGAATATTTCCGATATAGTTCAATAACTTCTGAGCCAAATGCCTCAGTAAAGTATAGCTGCTCCTTTTCCGTCCACCCTTTCATGTTGTCTAAAAGTTCAGAAGCAGAGACAACGCTACAAATTGTTTTACGAGCAATAGATCTAAGCTCAGACGCACGGTCAGCAGGCAACATAGAGCGACTGTCTCGCATCTTCTGATGCTTTGAACTGGAGACCTTAACTAACTCATGAGGGGCAAAAGGAACGACATACGGAGGTGGAGGGGGATCTAGTAACAAAAAATCATCATGTGGTTTATTAAGGATAGGATAGAGAGGTTGCCTAACGGTGTATTGGCCAGTTACCTGTAATTTACGTTCTTTCTCTTCAAGCTCCTTTAATTCATTTATTTCTTTCTTTCTCATTTCCAATGCTTTCACATATACATTCTTCTGCTGCTCTTTCTCAAGCATTTCCAATGCTTTCACATATACATTCTTCTGCTGCTCTTTCTCAAGCAAGGCTTGCTCACGCTTCACTCGTCCACGCACTTCTTTCTCCCACATTCGTACACAGTCAAACATATCTTGCCTAGACTTTCGTTTACACATACATTGTTCCACATACTCAATCTTTCGCAAATCAAATGACCCATGCATAGGTCAACGTAACTCAGGATCCGCTCGAGTGTATTTATTCCATAATGTGCTGTACATTATAGAAGAAAGACCATGTTTAACAGACATATCTCTATTGGGCGTCCCCTCTGGGGGTGCCGGTTGCGATTCTTCCAGTCTCAAATTCGTACCATTACAAAAGCAACACATCCTACCAAGTGTGCTAAAAACAGGCATGCCAAAAAATAGTGCAGAATATGCAATATTATAATCAAAGTAGCACTTAAGGTGCAGTTCAAATCACAATTAAATTGGAGAAAATTCTCCTCATTACCTGCCTATATAAATTGCAATTTATATATCAATTCAAAGGACACAAATTGACTAGTCACCGAAAACACGAGAGACACAGTAAGTAGTGCTAAACTGCATTACCAAACAAAGGCATCAAAACCCACAGCAAGTGCCGTAAAACAGCTCTTACCAATCACAGGGTGTCCAGGTTCCAAATGCCAAGTTCTAAAATCGACCAAATGGTCACTGCATGACGAATGAGCAAAAAGGATCTCAGTCGAGGACCGGCGCCACCTGGATGGTCAAATCAGAAAGAAGGGAAAAACGCTGTGGTTGCCAAGACTCGGGTCTCCTCAGGCATTGATCGTCCGCAGCGAGATCCCAATCCTTCCTCGCGACCAATCCGTTGGGCATCCGAGTCGCCGATGAGTCCCTGTTCGGGCGCCAATTTGTTGAAGTAAGCCTCAGCAAGGCCTACTAGTGCAAGGGGTTCACCTTTCTCTGCACAAAGTCCTCAGACCATGTAGGAAGAAGTTGGCACAGAAACTGAAATAAAAGACAAAGTTTATTAACCTCATGAGGTGGTACTACAGTTCAAACAGCACCCTTCGGTAATGTTTGAAGTAGCACACTGAACTGAGAGAGCATGGTCCTTTTATACCCACGCAGGGGCTAAAAGGAGGTGGTACAATTATAGAAGCAAGACTTGCATACATGTAAGGTCATGTGGAAATGCACAATCGACAGGTAGGAGGAGCTGACAGTTTTCAAGGACTAACAGCTGCAGACCTTACTGAGCATGTGCGAAAGTGGGAGATGCTAAATATAACTTGTCACTAGGCAGATTTTCAAGAGTAGTTAACAGAAAGGTAGGACAGAGCACATGGTGAGCACATGGCAGCATGTGGCAGAGAAAATGGTTGCCATGAATACAAAATGGATTCCGCGAAATGTTCACAATAGTTACTAAATACAAGATGTCTCCTGCTAATGCTTAATCCAATCGCTGCTAAACTACAACACCCATGGAAACAACATACAATACTCCTTTGGTACTGCAGAAATGAGAAGCCTGCAGGCAATTCATTCCACCAAGTTGGCACCAGATTGGCATGTGCAGAAATGAGGCATTAGAAGGGGATAGAAGAGGCCGAAGCAGGAAGATCAGCAGAGGACCCTTCTTCAGTTACTGCACCACATTCAACTTTCTTCTACACCACCAGTACCTCCACCACCACCCGCTACATCTGTCTGTCCATCAGCACTTCCACCAACACCTGGTGCATCTGTCTCTTCAGCAGTGCTTTCTCCTGACATGGTCCAAACAATATGGCTGCCTTTTTATTTTACAAGGGCTTTGGTTGCCACCTCCCATCGCCAAAGGACACTCAAGGCCCATTCACCTGCCGCAACTGCGCCCTCTCCTGCCTCTGCACACTGGATCCTCTAACCACAGGCCCACCCAGTACTGGAGCTGACCACCTCAGCTGCATCCTTCTCAACACCCGTTCCCTCATCAAACACGCAGTGGAGATCTGGGACCTGCTTGACTCCATCTCTTCATGTTTCCAGGCATCGCCGTCTTTACTGAAACCCGAATGACTCCCACCTCTACCCTGGACATTGCCACTGCCATTCCTGATGGCTACAAAATCATACACAAGGACTGCATCAACCGACGGCGAGGAGGTATCGCCATAATTCACAGAAACACCCTTCGACTCACCACTAACTCTGACGACTACTCTCCCAGCATGGAGCACCTCCACTTCTAGATCCAGACCAGCTCGAACACCACCGTCCATGGCACCCTCATCTACAGGCCGCCACAGACCCTGTCTCCCTTTCATCGAATCCATAGCTGACTTCATCACACACCACGCTTTCACCACAACGGACTACATCCTCCGCGGTGGCCTCAATTTCCACCTGGAAACCTCAACGACTGCAAAACATCTTCTCAGCTAGAGAACCTTGACATCCTGGAACTCAAACAACTGGTCACTTCACCACCCACTCAGCAGGATACTCGCTCGACCCCATCTTCTCCACCAGCAACAACATCCTTGGCTCTCACACCTCCGAACTCCACTGGACCAATCACCACTGCATATACTTCTCCTTTAGCAAACTCACTGAACACCACTGCACCCATCACCACCCACAAAGAAGCTGGAACAAGGTCTCTAAAAATCAACTCGCCACCACCCTCTGCCAAACACCACCGCTGGCCACTATGGACAACAACAGCATGCAACCTTCACCAATAGATCTCTGACTGCACCAACACATTGGCCCCCCTCACAAAACCCTCTGACAAGCACACCCCACCACTGGGCCCAAATGCATGGGCGAGGCCCACACTAGATACCTGAGTCCAAACACAGAGAACACTGGAGGGGCATCACATAGAAAATATACAGGCACCTCAGGGGGAGGGGGGGCACCTCAGCCTGATGAACGCACAACGCCACTGCTCCACGAGGGGGCTCCATGCCCATTGATGTATCCTGGGGAGTGCAAATTCACAGTCTCTCAAGTCTCTCCACTGGGTGCTTTGCCCACTGCTTTATCCTGGGGAGTGCAAAGCCACAGTCTTTCAAGTCTCTCCTGTGGGTGGTTTGCCCACTGCTGCATCCTGGGGACTGCAAAGCCACAGTCTCTCAAGTCTCTCCAGTGGGTGGTTTGCCCATGGCTGCATCCTGGGGAGTGCAAAGCCACAGTCTCTCAACTCTCTCCAGTGGGTGGTTTGCCCACGGCTGCAACCTGGGGAGTGCAAAGCCACAGTCTCTCAACTCTCTCCAGTGGGTGGTTTGCCCACTGCCTTACCCTGGGGAGTGCAAAGCCACAGTCTCTCAAGTGGATAACAGTCTCTACTGGTTCTGGAGGGGGCTTTGTGCCCAGAGTGCTTCATCCTGCCAAGGACTGAGGTAGTGGATGCCTTTCTCCACTGGTTCTGGAGGGGGATTTGTGCCCAGAGTGCTTCATCCTGCCAAGGACTGAAGTAGTGGATGCCTTTCTCCACTGGTTCTGGAGGGGGCTTTGTGCCCAGAGTGCTCCACATGCATTGAGGCCGCAACAATGCACTCGCCTGGGTGTGTGGACCACAAGATTGCCGAGGTACAGGTAGGTTGATACGCCATGGAGGCAGAGACATACCCCTCACTGCTGCGGCTTCGCATTCCATATGCAGGTGAAAACTGTGATGACAGCGATGCTTCATGGAAGCTGTCCAGGCTCCTGGAACTCACCAGCAGCCTCGGACGACTGACCACTGGGGATGGCAGCCATGTCTGCGGTGGTGCCACTGGATCAGGATGTCGCGGGCCGCTGGCGGTGCTTGCGGCGGGCTCTGTGGCAGCGGTGCTTGCGGCGGGCTCTGTGGCGGCGGTGCTGGCTGCGGGTTCTGTGGCGGTGGTGCTGGCTGTGGGCTCTGTGGCGGTGGTGCTTGCGGCGAGGTCTGTGGCGGCGATGCTGGCTACGAGGTCTGTGGCAGCGGTGCTGGCTGCGGGGTCTGTGGCAGCGGTGCTGGCGGCGGGCTCCGTGGCGGCGGTGCTTGTGCAGGGTCTGTGGCGGCCGTGCTGGCTGCGGGGTCTGTGGCAGCGGTGCTGGCTATGGGGTCTGTGGCAGCGGTGCTGGCGGCGGGCTCTGTGGCAGCAGTGCTGGCGTTGGGCTCTGTGGCGGTGCAGGTGGCAATCTTCTCCGCCGTAAAGGTTGGCGTTGACACGGACAGAAGGTGTGACACTGGTCCCTAAGTCGGTGCCTTCATGCCCTCTCCTGACCTGCCCTTCAGCTTCTGGCCCTTCCCCACCTTTGATGGTGGCGCAGCAGTCTTGCCACTATCCCCTTTCGTTTTCCCTGACCCCTTGGTGGCAGGTGTTTTTGGCTTCTCTCTCCGGGATGTGGGCACCTTTTTCACCTTGGCAGGTGGCAGAATGTCCTTGCCCTCGCTCCATGGCACACTGGCAGCCCTGATGGTTGGCGCACTCCATGACCCCGCAGATGCTAGCACCACTGTGCGTGGGGATGTGGTGGCTGAGGTGCTGGGCTGGGACATGGAAAGCCTGGCCCTAGGGGAAGGACGGGGGGAGGTGTAGGGAAGAGGTCAATATTAGCCAGGAAAAGTTTTTTAGACACACTGGGACGGGTAGATGGAGGGGGTTTGGGAGTGGATGTAGAGGTAGTGGTTGTAGGAGGCATACGTCTGCTGAATTTGGGTGAAGGTGCATGGGCTGGAGGCTGTTGTGAGGTGGATGGCTGTTGGGTGGATGTGTGACTGCATTTGTGTACTTTGGGAGGAGGGCTCACAGACACACTGGGAGAGAACACTGGGGATGTGTGAATGGTAGTGGGGGTGGTGAGTGAACGTGAGCGATGTGTGGTGATGGGCGTGCTGGTGATGAAGGTAGTGGCTGAGGATGTAGTGCATGCAGGTGTGAGTGGAGACGAGACTGGGAGGGAGGAGGGTGACGTGGAGGAGGGGGACACAGTGGAGGCAGTGGATGTTGATATGTGTGCGTGGATATGATGCTTGTGTGAGTGCCTGTGGGATGTGTGGTGCTTATGTTTGCCTGAGCCACCCTTGTGTGTTGAGGTGTGTGCATGCTGGTCTGATGGTGTGCTTGGGATAGGCTGAGGTACAGGGGATTGGGTCTGGGTGGAGGAAGTTGGAGGGGGGAGGCTGGACACAGGGACAATGGCTGCCATCAGTGCTGAGGCCAGAGCCTGAAATGCTCTCTGTTGGGCTGTCTGCCTAGAATGAATGCCCTCCAGGTATGCATTTGTTTGTTGCAAATGCCTCTCAACACCTTGGATGGCATTCAGAATGGTAGACTGCCCAACAGTGAGTGATCTCAGGAGGTCAATCGCCTCCTCACTGAGGGCAGCAGGGCTGACTGGGGCAGGGCCTGAGGTGCCTGGGGCGAAGGAGATGCCCACCCTCCTGGGTGAGCGGGCACAGGCCACACGCTGAGGGGCTGCTGGGAGGGCGGTGCTGGTAGGGGGGTGTTGGCTGTACTTGTTGATGCGGGGGCACTGAGGGGCCCCCCACCGCAAGGGAGCTCACATCAGAGGAGGAGTGGCTGTCACTGCTGTCTGCTCCTGTCACCGCGTAGAGCTCCCCTCGCCCTCCGTCCCACTGGTGGCTTCAAACTCCGTTGTTTCTCCCTCCAGGGCCAAGTGGGATGCAGCTCCCTCCTGCTCCAGTGCCACTTCTCCTCCACCTGATGATGCTATTGCACACAAGAACCGGGAGACCACAAAAAGTGGGGGGGAAGACAGAAGAAAGACATGTTCAGGCATGCAACACCACTACCGTTGGCGGACACAACAGACACAGCAGCCCTCTGCACTACGCCATCCACTTATAGTTTCTAGATTTATCACATGCCCATGGGGTACAAGGCCTAATCCCGATTGCTGCACACCGGAGCCTGACTATGTGTAGATGGCACTAACCACTAGTGGGGTTGGGGTGCCACAGAGCCTGACTCACAAGGGACCTTGCCTACAAAGCTCGCCCTGGCCTAGGGGAACCCACTGCCCACCTCCTCCGCCCAGACACCTTGTTATGCGCACAAAGTCAGCAGAATGATAGTGCACTCACACCATTTTGGCTGCTGTGATGCCCTCAAGCGCCCATCCAACTCCGGATACGCCACCGCCAGGATCCGGAACATCAGGGGGGTCATGGTGCGATGGGCACCCCTTCCACATTGGGAGGCCATCCCCAGCTTCTTGCTCCAGCGGCAAAGGTCCTCCCATCTTTTCCTGCAGTGGGTGCTCCATCTGTGGTGGACCCCCAGGGCCAGGACGTCCTTGGCGATGGCACGCCAAATATCCTTCTTCTGGTGGGTGCTGACCTAGAGGAATAGTACAGGGGAAAAGGAAAATCTTTACCCATCCGGACCGTCATCTTCTTTGGCCCACGTTCCCACCCTTGACCTGACGCACATACTCTCACCGTCCGCACATACAAGCCTCAGTCCCCCCCATTTTTCTTCCATCCACACCACTCCAAACAGGCATTGCCCATGCAGCATGCTCACAGTGTACTCACCTGTTTGTCTGGAGGACCGTACAGTTGTGTGTACTGGGGGAGGACCCCATCCACTAGTTTCTCCAACTCCTCCAAAGTGAAGGCAGGGGCCCTTTCCCCAGACACATGAGCCATTGTCGCTTCCAGACTGAGGTCACAGCAGCACTTGCAGTGTAGGTCCTCTCCTGTTGAAGGTAAGGTATCAAGTGAGGGAACAGACAGAAAATTACGGTCATGTCCGCGGCGGTGCGTACCGTCACTGCCGGCGTACATCGTCATTGGGTCCAATGTTAACCAATGCAAGATTGCCCTGCGGTCTTCGACCGCCTACCGCAATGGTGTACAACGCCAGCGCAGTTACCTCATATCCCCTTGTCCCACCTTACAGGTCAGGCAGCCGCCATTTCAGGGGGCCGCATGGCATTAATTTTAACTGAATCACACCAATGTAGGCCTTGCATACACATAGTAGCAGGCACATTGCAGATTAATAAATGTGTGCAAATGACATTTTGTAATACCTCAGTGTTGGGTGACTCTCTGCTCACTGTTCTCGTCCATAGGGCTCGTCCGCTGGGGCAGGTGATGAGATGGCAGCATCCTCCGGTGTATACACCGCTGGTGGACCTGTCGACAATGGAAGAGAGACACGTAATAGTCACCTACAGACTTGATCGTGCAACAATCCATGAACTGTGTGCCCAGTTGGAGCCAGACCTGATATCAGCTATCCGCCATCCCACAGGGATCCCCCCTCTAGTGCAGGTCCTGTCAGTACTCCATTTCCTGGCAAGTGGTTCCTTTCAAACAACAGTGGCCATTGCATCAGGGATGTCCCAGCCAATGTTCTCTTACATGTTGTCCAGAGTGTTGTCTGCCCTGCTGAAACACATGCGCAGTTACATCGTGTGCCCTCAGGTGGAGGATTTGCCCACAGTGAAAGGTGACTTCTATGCCCTGGGACATATCCCCAACATCATTGGTGCCATTGATGGGACACATGTGGCCTTGGTAGCCCCCGAAGGAGTGAACAGGTGTACAGAAACCGGAAGAGCTACCATTCGATTAATGTGAAGATGGTGTGTTTGGCCGACCAGTACATCTCCCATGTGAATGCCAAGTTTCCTGGATCAGTGCATGACGCTTACATTCTGAGGAATAGCAGCATCCCTTATGTGATGGGGCAACTCCAGAGGCACCGTGTGTGACTAATAGGTGAGGACAAGGACCCTATACAGTGTGAATAGTTGTCTGGGTGTGGGGTTGTCCCTACGGGTTAGTGTGTGTCTAACAGTTGTCCCTCGACATTTGCAGGTGACTCTGGTTACCCCAACCTGTCATGACTACTGACCCCAGTGAGAAATCCCAGGACAAGGGCAGAGGAAGGCTACAATGAGGCACATGGGCGAACTAGGAGGGTGATTGAACGGACCTTCGTCCTCCTGAAGGCCAGGTTCCGGTGCCTCCATATGACAGGTTATTCTCTCTACTACTCACCAAAGAAGGTGTGCCAGATCATCATGGCCTGCTGTATGCTGCACAACCTGTGCTTTGCGATGGCAGTTGCCTTTTCTGCAGGAGGATGGTCCAGCTGGTGGTCTTGTGGCACTGTGGAGCTTGTGGACAGTGAAGAAGAGGAGGCAGAAGAAGAGGATATCGACAACAGAAACAACATTATCCAGCAATACTTTGAGTGAGACACAGGTAAGAAGATGTCACAGCGTCACACATCTCATACTATTGTTGGAGCTAGCATAAGTCTGTCATTTTCACTCAGTGTATGGACCCTGACTTGTCACTTTGCCTTTCCATTTAACAGATGTGGGTACCACTTTGTGCCCTCTGCTATATTTCCTCCAGCCCTATAGCTGTGTTTCATCGGTATGTGAATAATTAAATTGACATTGATATATTCCATAGTTATTGCAATTACACATTTGTGAAAGCACAGACTGACTCCAGATTGTTTTGTGATTGAAGTGTGTTTATTTCTGTGCAAATAAGTGGAGGGGGTTGTAAAATGGGCAGGGGGGATGGTGGAGGAATGTCCATGGCAGAGTCCAGTATATTTGATTCACAGGTACATTGTCCAAAGGAGCATAGGAAGTGGAGCAAGGGCAGTTGATAGATGGACAGGGTAACAAAGTGGGACAGAAGTGTGACATTCAGGGGGGTCTCATTTCCTGGAGGGGGTCTTGGTAATGTTCTCTGTCTTGTTCCTGGATCTCAGGGACCGTTAGTGGGGTGGCTGTCCATCTGCAGGGGGTGGGGTGCTGGTGTCGTGTTCCTGTGGCGGTGCCTCCTGTCCACTTGCGTCAGCGAAGGTGGAAGGCTGTTCCTCATCCAGGCTAGTGTCAGGGGCCCCTGGTTGTGCCACAGTGTCCCTCCTGGTGTTGTCAAGGTCTTGCAGCACCCCTGCAATGGTGACCAGGGTGGTGTTAATGAACTTCAGTTCCTCCCTGACCCCAGATAGTGTTCCTCCTGCAGCCGCTGGGTCTCCTGAAACTTGGCCAGTACCGTTGCCATCATCTCCTGGGAACGATGGTACGCTCCCATGATGTTGGACAGGCCCTCCCCCTGTCGCACAGCAGTCCTCCCAGTTCCCCTTTTTTCCTGTTCCTCTGTCCCCTGAACCGTGTGCCCACTGCCACTGCTCCCAGGTCCATGATTGTCTTGGGTTGGTGGGTTTGCCTGGGTTCCCTGTAGTGGTGGACACACTGCTGATTGACGTATCCTGGGGACAGAGGGATGGGCCCGCTGGGTGGGTGCTGTGCTGGTGTTTCCTGAGGGGGAGGCTCTGTGGTGGCTTGTGGCAGTGTCAGGGGAACCAACTGTCCCGAGGTCCCTGATGGGCCGGGCTGGTCATCTTGATCCAGTTGTGCAGAGCTGCTGTCATCACTGGGGGTCTCTTCTAGGGGGGGACTGGATATGTCTGGTACCTCCTGTCCGGTGACGTTGGGTAGGGGTCTAGCAGGGGTGTAAAGGCATGATTATTGCATCTGTGTGTGCCATCCTGTGCAATAGGTGAGTGACCCTGTACTCCAGTGCTTGCATTCTTGTCTAGGTCCTTGTGTGATAATTGGTTTGGGGTCTGTGTGGGTATCTGTAGTGGACATGCTTGGGTGATGGGTGTCCATGCATTGGTGTTACATGCAGGACTTGGTTTTGGGATGTGTGGGTTGTGTTGGTGGGGTATCTGTGGGTTGTTGGGGTGATGGGTGTGAGGGTAAGGGTGGGAGTATGTGATGGCATGCAGGTGGGGTGGGGGGATAAGGTAGTAAAGATTTGCCTTACGGGAAGCGCGTCAAGAGGTGTGTCCAGGGGCAGGAGCCCTTTAAAGTTCAACAGCGCTCCCGCCGTCGCGGGAAGCGCGTCAAGAGGTGTGTCCAGGGGCAGGAGTCCTTTAAAGTTCAACAGCGCTCCCGCCGTCGCAGGAAGCGCGCGGGCGAAGCCCGGGCGAAGCCCGGGCCAAGGGCGGGCCCGTCCTTGCCCGTCATTGCCAGGAAGAGGCAGGGCAGGGCCACCCCCCTAACTTTCACATCAAGACACTCGGCTTAGGTAGCTCATAAGTAGCTGGCCGCCTGAAGGTACTGTGCCAAAAAGGTCCTTTTTATAGAGGGTCTTAGGACGGAAGCCACCCTCTCCCAGCAAAGTGCTTTTCGTATTATTACCTGCTAGATTTGAAGTGGGTCCGGGCCGGGTCGCTGTCTCTCTACTGTATTACAAGAAATGTACTTGTAATTCTGAGTGTTAAACCTTTACTCAAATACCTGTCATATTCATTGTCAGTATTTATCATTTAGGCTTACCCCCACTAGACCTACTTCTACTCTTGTCCATAAATACATATTTGTCCTCGGGTTTCATTAGAGCCGAAGTATCATATAGGTGGCTCAAAGCATGGGAAAACGTAAGGCATCAGAACCCCCAAGGGGAAAAGAGAAATCTACAAAAAAACTCAGGAATGCGGGCGAGAATTGCACCATAGACGAAATTGATGATCTTATTGAGGAGGTAGAGTCATTATTATGTAGTAGGGCCACTGTCCGGGAGGGACCTGATAAAAAGATTACCTCTTACTACACAAAGAAAGTTGAACTAAAGGAAGATTTAGTGATAGACACTATTAGTCACCTAGAGGGGGAGGAATCACCCGATATTAGGTCTGGTAGCCCTAAGGATGCTACAACTCGATCCAGACATCCATGCTCCATAGATAGTACTAGGAAGAAGGGCCACATACAGGAGTGTGAAGTTGTTTGTTCTAATAAATATGCAGTCTTGGCAGAACTTGATAGTAATAAAGAACAGAATACACAAGAGGGAGAATTGCTGAACGAGTTATACCCAACTATTCCAATTGTACAGGTACTTAGAGAGAGGATCTCTCCATGCAACTTAGAACCAGTGAATCCCCCAAAACATAAAACAAGAACTATAGCAGACCTCTATGACCTACTCTCTGGATTAATACAGGAAGTTAAGGACCTGAAACTTGAAGTAAAAACCCTATCAGATATTGTGGAAAAGGGGGGGGGGGGGTAGGGGTACCCACAAAGCTCAGTGCGAAAAGGAGACCCCTCCTATATCACTTCAGCCACAAGGTAGACCCACAAGTTCCCATAATTTGACTACTAACCCCAACCCTACCCCAGCTATAGCCAAGATTTTTCAGCAACTGCAGGGATATACGAGAGGGGTAAACGGGGAAAATACTGGCCCACGCAATTACCCTAGAAGTAATGCTAGTGATCTATGCCAAAAAATAGGGAATCCACGTAGAGAATCCTGTTTGGTAAAAGGGCCCCAAAAGGGGAATGTGGAGCTTACCCAGATCACCCATCCCCAAGCATCTCATGACCGTAACTATTATACTACATGGAATCGGTATTCTGTGGGGGATAGGTTTCCCATTAGGACCAATGTTGTATATCTATTAAATGTCCCAAAATTGGCCATAGATAGTAGTGAAGACGAAGATTCCTTAAAGAATAAGCTTACACATTGGATTAGGACCAAAAGACACTGTCTATCCATAATTCATTCAGATATTAAGAGGGCAGAAAGAATCTCAGGGGGGATGGGGCAACATGATGTTATTGCATTAACACTTAAGGATGGAAGCTTATCCAGAGGCCTGATCGACATGGAACAGAGAACCGCCGCCCCCACGATCAATGCCATGAGGTTCAGTTCGGAACCTTACATTACCAAACCCCTAATCCCGAGGCATAAGTATAATGACATGGAGGGACTGCAAAATAGAAACTCCGATTCCAATCTTGAAAGAGTAGATTGACTACTCCAGATTGATCAGGCACAAGTGGGACTAATTGGGGACCCAATAGTAGGTGAGCCCCTCATAGGGTTTGATCCTCATGTAACAGGGGCAGGGAATATAGTGGAGTCTCTGCCCCGTAGGAAAGATTCGACAGCATATTTGAGCCCTACTTCTAATGCTATCACCCCAATCGGGAGGGGTCCTATCACTATGATCTCCTGGAAGTAGCAGGCTTAAAAAATAAGCTTACAGACCCGGAATGGCAGGACTATATTGATCAATATCATGTTTGTCTCTTTCAAGAAACTTGGCTTAAAGACCCACCGTATAAGCTAGGATATAAAACCTACTTTATTAGTGCAATTTCAGCTGCCAGAGGGAGACCGTCGGGGGGACTGGTTGTCTGGGTGAAAATCTCACTAAATGTTGAGATACGTATGCAAGACACAGAGTCAGATGACATTTTATGGTTGGTAATGGGGGGAAAAAATAAGATAATATCCCACTTATTCAATGTATATATAAGACCTAGAAGGACAAACTTGGAGTCGCCTGAAATAACTTTATTAGACGATCTGCTTAAAATGATCCCAGGAGGAGAGACAATTATGATAGGGGGTGACCTTAACTGTAATTATGAACCCATAACTGGATTTGAACATCTAGCAGAAGAAGAGGATAGAGCCAGAGCAATTCCTTATTTAACAATAGAAAAAACTGTCCCAGGCACAGTGGCTGCATTGCAACTTATGGGCCTTACATTAAAACATGGACTGAGGGCTTGTAATGGTAGAGTGGGTGAAGGAGGCCTTAATTTGGATACCTTCCAGAGAGGCAACTCTACCTCGAAAATAGATTATATTTTACATAGTATAAGTACATGGGGAAGATTAGTGACTTTTAAAATAGATAAAAGAAGGGAAAGTGACCACTTTCCGTTAATAATTGAACTTAGCGCCCACCTCCTAGATTTGGATTTGGAATATGCAGAACATAATAAGGTGGAGTTACAACCCTCCCTCAGTAACAACAGACGGGATATAAAATGGCCTGCAATAATAGGCAATCTGGAGACTATGACAAATATTTACCATACATATTCTAATCTCCTAGAGCCTTATGTTGAAAATGAACTTACTGATATCCCCATCACGGCCATCCACCAATCAATGAGTATTGCACTAAGACCCTTCCTGACTAAACAGCCACGGTACAAGTCCAAAAAGGAGAAGGTGCAGATCACCCCAAGCAGCCCATGGTACACTATTAAATGTAGGGAGAGGAAAAAAGAGCTGATAGAGGCTCTAAAGCAAAAGAACCAATTGGCCATACAACAGGCAAGGGCCAGCTACAAGAAAACACTGGCAACTGCCCAAAGCAACTGGGAGGATCAAAAATGGCAAGATCTCCTGGAAGCAGCAAAAACCAGTGACGCTAGGAACTTCTGGAAAATAGTTACCCATGGTAGTAAAGAGGGGATAATTTCTACTGATCATCATATAGATCCCAATACATGGGTTAACCATTTTACACACCTTTATTCTGACCCCCCCAGCCTTGATTTCTATCCCTCAAGACATATAACACTAGCTACTCAGGGCATCTTACCCGAGTTACGATTTAGCCTGGAGGAGACGGTGAACGCCATTGAAGCAATCAAGCTGGGGAAAGCCCCCGGTTTGGACAAAATCCCGGGGGACCTGTTCAAACATAGTTTAGAAATTTGGGCACCCTATCTAAATCTTTTAAGTAACGCTATAGCAAGGGGAGGTCTTGTCCCCGAGACATGGAAAGGGGCAGAAATAATCCCAGTCTTCAAAAAAGGTTCCAGGGATGAACCAGGGAATTATAGACCAATTAGCCTCTTAGATGTCACGCAAAAAGTATATGCTAGACAGCTGCTGAATAGGATTAACAGCTGGATAGATGGAAACAGCATACTGACCATATACCAAGCCGGCTTTAGACACCAGACGAGCACAGTCGATCAGGCCTTCAGGCTATCGACGATAATGTGGAAATATACTAGACTAACGAAAGGCCATCTCTATATCGCATTTGTGGATCTGCGCGCAGCCTTTGATCTAGTGCCAAGGGACTCCTTATGGGCTGCGTTAGGGAAACAGGGTATGCCAGGGAACCTCTTGAGCCAGCTAGAGAGACTACATGAGAATACATTTGCAAAGGTTCGGTGGGGGCCAAAGGGAGAGTTGACAGACCCAATACCTATTAAGAGGGGGGTGAGACAGGGTTGTGTGCTTGCCCCAACCCTCTTCTCATTATACATTAATGATCTGGTTCATTTTCTGAAACAAAGCAACCATGACTCACCAAGATTGAACGGTGATCCTGTCCCCGCCCTCCTCTTTGCAGATGATACTATCCTATTATCTCAAACTCCCATGGGCTTGCAAACTCTATTAGATAAATTTAGCGATTACTGCAGCCTGAAGGGATTAGAAATTAACACAAACAAGACCAAATACCTGACTGTTAACCCTCATAAAGCACTCAAGAGAAACATTTGGATTAGAGGGCAGGCATTGGAACGAGTAACAAATTTCAATTATCTAGGGATACTTCTTGATGCCAAATTGTCATGGACACCGCATGTTAATAAAGCTGCTATTTCCTTAGCGCATAGTTCCATGGCAATTAGCAAAAATTACAAATGCTCAAGGTCTAGTATTGTTTCACCAGTATTTGAGATTTATAGGTGCAAAGCACAGGTTGCTGCTCTATATGGTGCTGAACTCTGGGGATTCATAAATCTAACCCCATTGGTTACCCTGGAAAATAATTTTATGAGGGGGGTACTCGGTCTCCCTCCATCTACTCCACTGATTCCTTTAACCTATGATATTAACATGAAACAAATAGGTAAATTGGCAGCCTTGAGGCCCTTGCTTTACTGGTGTAGACTTTGGTCTACCCCTGAATTAATCCATTATAGGCAAGCGCTAATTGAGATTATAGACTTGGACAAGGCAATTTCCCTCCCGTGGCTCCATTATATAAGACAATGCTTTTACACTCTTGGCCTAAAATTTTACTGGGAAGAACCATACACACTAACAAAACAATCTAAGATTCAACTAAAACAAGTATTTTGGGACTTTACCCTAAACAGCCCTCTCTACAGCAAGGATCTAGGTAGACTCACTTTAAGTTTCCTGGATATGAAACCATTACCGTATGCTGAGGAATGGATAGATACTATCCAACCTAGACGAGCAAAAGTTTTATTTATGAAGCTTCGATATGGGACTCTCCAGGTTAAGGCTTTTACTTCTAAATGGGGCCCCTTCAATGGGAGAACACAAGAGGTGATTTGTGGGCTGTGCAATATGGAGACTCCTGAAACGACGGACCATGTCCTTTTAAACTGCAATGCCTATGATAAACCAAGGAGGAAATGGCTTCGACCTATCTGCAGGAACGTTGGAATCAGGAACTATAATGAAGCAGCAAGATTCTTGAGATCTAGTACTATACCATATGTTGTTTTTGGTTTAAGCCGGTTCTTACTAGCAATTTCATTTATTAGAGACAAGGCGGGCCTAAGGCTCTAGGATTCAGTTATTCAGTTATTTATTCACTTTATTTAAATAGTCCTCCCCTACCAAAGCAAAATAAGTGCCTGATGGCACTGAAGGCAAATTCTAAGGGTTTTATAAAAATGTAATACTGTAATTGATTCTTATTTATAGCTTTTAAGATTAATATTCCCTTTTATCCAGACAGTCGGTTTTTAGTAGCTAAATGATTGTTAATTGCTGATGGAATAATGTGTCTTTTGTAATACTTGATTGTTTGCCTTTTATGGCTTTCAGCCGAATATAGGCATGTATGGGAAAAGAAATCGTTGGGCATTAGGGATTCCCACTCAGCTCTTAAAAACTAGTAAAACAAGACCACATGCTATGGTGGAAGGCACATTGCCAAGATTCTTAGAGGCACTTTGGTATGCTAAGGACAAATGTCCTACAAAAGAAGCACAAAATTCTATTCTTACAATGGTCATTATTTGTGCTTACTTATAGTCCTAGAGACCAAGTGAACTTTCTTGCCAGTACACAGCCATAGCTATTAACAGTCAGATATCAATCCCATTTGCTCTGTGCACACAGATTCTATTTATGACCACTCTATAATATTCTTGGTGATTTGTAAAGTGATGTGTACTGTGTATTTTTATAATGTTTTAATCGATCAATTACTTATTCCTTTTCTTTTATCTAACTGTACTGTATGACCCAGGGGGAGTCCTGGATTTTATTTTTTCTTATAATCTTATGATGGGTCTGGTTTTACTGTTTTTACCAAACTGCTTTTGTTTTCTTTTAGAAATGTATGAATTGTGTTGGCATGCTTTTATGGTATTGTTTTACCGAAATAAAGCTGAATTGAATTAAGATTTGCCTTACCAGAGTCCAATCCTCCTCCTACTCCTGCGAGGTCTTCAGGATGCAGTATTGCCAAGACTTGCTCCTCCCAAGTTGTTAGCTGTGGGGGAGGAGGTGGGGGTCCACCGCCAGTCCTCTGTACAGCAATCTGGTGTCTGGAGACCACAGAACGCACCTTTCCCCGTAGGTCGTTCCACCTCTTCCGGGTGTCATCCCTAGTTCTTGGATGCTGTCCCACTGCGTTGACCCTGTCGACAATTCTGCTCCATAGCTCCATCTTCCTAGCAATGGAGGTGTGCTGCACCTGTGATCCGAAAAGCTGTGGCTCTACCCGGACGATTTCCTCCACCATGACCCTGAGCTCCTTCTCAGAGAACCTGGAGTGTCGTTGAGGTGCCATGACGTGGTTTGAGTGATGTGTGAGGGGATGTGGCGGACTTGTGTGGGTGTCTGGATTATGGCGGATTCTGAGCTGTGGGTCGTAATAGCTGTAGCGGAATTCTGCTGCCGCAGCGGTGTGTTAGCGGTCTTCTGCACGGCAGTAAGCGGGATTTACCGCCAGGATTGTAATGAGGGCCTATGTCTGTCTGAAACATCCATGGAAAAAGACACTCCTGGCATGCCAATACACTGGACGACATGCCACGCGAATCTACAACATGCCACTTCACTGTATGAAACAGCCTTCCATTCAACTCCACTCTATGTTATTCCACTCTATGCCACTCCCCTCTATGCCACTCCACACCACTCTACTTTATGCTATTCCATGATACGCCACTCCCCCATGTCCCGTCACTGTAAGATGCTGTATGACATGCTGCTCTGACTCGCCATTCAACTACACTGTACGATATGCCACTCCACTCTATACGATGCCACACCCTTCCACGCTACATCACTCCACTCTATGCCACTCCACTCCATTGTACACCACTGTACTCCTCACTATTCCACACCATTCCACTCTATGCCATTCCACTCTACACCACTCTACTCTACACCATTCCACTCTCGACCTCTCCACTGGAAGATACCGCACAACATGCTACTCTATGATACAACACTCCACTGTACTCTATGAAATGCCACTCCGCTCACTGGGACTCCACCATACTCTACGGCATACCACTCCACTCCCTGCCACTACACTCATTGCCATTCAACTCTATGCCACTACACTTCATATCACTCCACATTACACTATTCTACTCTATGCCAATTCACTCTATTCCACTCCACTCAACAACATTCCACTCTACGCCACTTCACTCTACACTACTCCATGCAGTGACACTCCACTGTATACGACACCCTGCCCTACTCCATGGCATGAAAATCCACTCTATGCTACTCCCCTCTATTATACAATGTGCCACTCCACTGTATGACCCAACACTCGACTCAGTTCCACTCTATCCCACTCCATTACATGCCATTCTGTTCTGCCACTCCACTCTATGCCACTTCACTCTATGCCACTCCAGTCGATTCCACTCCACCCTGCTACTCCACTCAATGCCACTCCACTCTATGCCGATCCACTGGAAGACACTGTGGGGGTTATTACAACTTTGGAGGAGGTGTTGATCCGTCCCAAATGTGACGGATATACCACCAGCCGTATTACGAGTTCCATAGGATATAATGGACTCGTAATACGGCTGGTGGTAAATCCGTCACTTTACCGTCACTTTTGGGACGGATTAACACCTCCTCCAAAGTTGTAATAACCCCCTGTGTGGCATGCTACTCTATCCTATGACACTCCACACTACTCTATGACACTCCAACGTACTCTACGACACACCTCTCCACGCTATGCAGCTCCATTCAATGGCACTCCACCCTCTGCTATTCCACTCGGCACCAGTCTACTCTACGCCACTCCACTCAGCGCCATTCCTTGGCCCTCCACTGTAAGACAGTGTACAACATGTAATTCTAAGACATGACCCTCCACTCCTCTCTACGACACCACACTCCACTTTCTGCCACTCTACTCTATGACACGCCACTCCACTCTATGTCACTCAACTCTGCCACTCCACTCTACACCATTACACTCTATGCCACACTACTTTAAGCCACTCCACACCATGACTCTCTGCTGTCAGACACTCCACTCTACATTATTCCACTCTTCTCTAAAATGCAGCACTCAACTATATGCCATTCCACTGTATGCCACTCCTCTATACGCTACTCACGGTATGCTACTCAACACTACTCCACTCCACTCTAATGCCTTTCCGCTCTGCCACCCCACTCTATGCCACTTATCCTATGCCACTCCACTGTGCAAGTCCACTCCACTCTATCCCACTCTACAATACTCTGACACACCACTCCACACTACACCATTCCATGCCACTCTACTCAATCCCACTCTACACAATGCTACTCCACTCTGCACTATTCTACTCTATGCCACTCCACTCTACGCCATTCCACTGGATGAGACTGTATGACATGCTACAACACTCCACTCTACTCTGCAACACACCACTCCACTCTACACCACTCCACCGTACTCTGAAATGCCATTCACTCATGCCATTCCACTCTTAGCCTCTCCACTCTACATTATTCCACCATACACTATTCCATTCTACCCCAATCTACCAAACACGCCTCCACTGTAAGACTTTGTACGACATGCTACTCTGGCATGACATTCCACTCTATGATACAACAGACCACTCCACTCCACTCGTCACTCCACTCTATGCCTCTCCACTCTGTGCCACTCCACTCTGTGCCACTCTGCTGTACTCCATTCTATGCCACTCCACATAATTTCCCTTTATGCCATTCCACTCGACACCAATCCACTCTACACCATTTCATTGTACACCACTTCACTCTGTCAGGAATAAGGCCAGGCACGGTCCAGGTCTCGCCCGAAACTCTGCTGCGTGACCCTGCAGCGCTTTATGAGCACCACTTGTCATCCCCTCTTGTTCCAAGGGTGACCATCAGCGTCGTCTGCCCTGTGGCAATGCTCATAGAGCTGCAGGTTGAGCACATTGGTGGACAAGATGCACTTATCAGTTATTTTCTATGAAGGGACTACAATTCCCATGTTTTTAGAGGCAGCATCCATCTTGGGGTGTGGCAGGCCTATAAAGCCCAGCCACACCCAAGCACATTGCTCACTATTTTGAAGTCTTCAATGCAGCCAGATCTTGTGGGCGTTTCTCTGGAGAAGAACAGAGTTCCTGAATGGCAAAGAGTGTTGTCTAACCAAAGAATCCTTGTTTCCATGGTGCATTCAAAAACTAGTAGGTCATACTCGTAGTGGTAGAGCCTGGCTGAATCCAAGTTTGGAGGAAGTCATTACTTCCAAAAGGTAAAGTGCCCCTTAGCATAACGAGCAAAGCGTTTTCCAGTTTCTAGAGTACAGCGGCTTTTGCTCAACAATCAAAGGCATTTCAGTTCACAGATGTAAAGCACTTTTGCACACAGCAATTCAAAGCGTTTCCATTCACAGATGTAAAGCGCTCTTTTGCACAAGCACTTCAAAGTGTTTCAGTTCACAGATGTAAAGCGCTTTTGTGCACAGCAATTCAAAGCGTTTTCATTCACAGATGTAAAGCGCGCTTTTGCACAAGCAATTCAAAGCGTTTCAGTTTACAGATGTAAAGCACTTTTGTGCACAGCAATTCAAAGCGTTTCTGTTCACAGATGTAAAGCGCTCTTTTGCACAAGCAATTCAAAGCGTTTCAGTTCACAGATGTAAAGCGCTTTTGTGCACAGCAATTCAAAGCATTTCCGTTCACAGATGTAAAGAGCTCTTTTGCACAACAATTCAAAGCACTTCAGTTCACAGATGTAAAGCACTTTTGTGCACAGCAATTCAAAGCGTTTCCGTTCACAGAAGTAAAGTGCTCTTTTGCACAACAATTCAAAGCACTTCAGTTCAAAGATGTAAAGCGCTCTTGGCATGACAATTCAGGCGCGTCAGTTCACAGATGTAAAGCGCTCTTGGCACAACTATTCAAAGAGTTTCAGTTCACAGATGTAAAGCACTCTCGGCATAGCAATTTAAGTGCTTCAGTCCTCAGGTTTAAAGCGCTCTTGGCACGACAATCAAAGCGCTTCAATTCACAACAATCTTGGCACAACAATCTAAGTGATTCAGGCTACTTGAGTAAAAACGCTTCCTGGTATTATTAAGTAAAGCGCTTGAAGGTCAATGACTAAAACTTTTTGGCATTTATTGTTGTGAATGTGAAAGTATTTCTGGAGATAAGCAAATCATAGTTTTCATTGTTCTTTGAAAAGCTTAAGATGTGAAAAGCATATTTAATTCTTTGAGATTTTCTAAGTCATGATCAGAGGTTTATGTTGTGAATACATAGATGTTACAGGATTGATATTCTGTGTATGATCATAGTTCAAAGTTCTTGCCATCTCTTGATTCTGAGGTCGTAGTTTACTCTTGTTCCATGTATCAAAGAAGGGGCTTTGCCCTAATTTCAAAAGAGGTCTCCATCTGATATCTCTGAGACACATTTAGTCAAGAGTCTATTGATGAGTTACATTTCTATGAATGAGTAAATGCATATTTGTTCTAACCTTTACTTTTCAGATCTCTCTACCTGCTGTTCCCTACCCTAATTTCCTTACCCCGACTGGCTTCATCATAACTCTGTGCTATAATAGCTTTCTGAGTTGGTGATGCTGGAAGGTGAGCCTTTCGTTCAGCGACGTGCAGATCCCGAGGAAAGGACACTGTGACAGAATAGTGAGCCCACAAGTTTTATACTTTCCTCTTGGTCTGTACAGGAGCTGCGCAAAATGGCCACCCTAGATACACTTATGCAAGTAGTCACTCAGATGCAAAGGGATTTGACAGACTCAAAAAATATTACAGCTGATTAAGTGAATAATGTAACTCAGTTACTGTATAAGGTAGATGGTTCTGAATCTGAATCTCGTCCTACGCCTCCCGCATCTATTAACACAGCTGTGAATGTGCCGACACAGATTCCTTTAGCTGCACCAGAGAGGTTTTCTGGGGACCCAAATAAGTTTAAAATGTTTCTGACACAGGTGGAATTACATTTTACGAGTCAGCCTAGTGCTTTTCCGGACGCACAATCTGGATTTACATTCCTTATATCATATCTGAATGGTGATGCAGCTACTTGGGCAGTGCCATTAGTCCGATTCGACAGTCTTCTTTTAAATAACTGGTGTCCTTTTTTAGAAGAATTCGCAAAGGTTTTTGACAGATGCGCAATCACTATGACTGCAGACAAAGAGTTATCAGAATTGCGTCAAGGAAATAAAGACCTGATAACGTATTTGTCACACTTCAACCAGTTAGAGGTGAAAACCGCTTGGCCTGAGGAAAAAAAGGTCAGCAGTATTTTATCAAGGGATAAAAGACGAACTAAAAGATGTATTGGCCCAAGTTGAACCACAACCAGAAACTTGTTCTGATTTAATTAATCTAACCCGAGGGATAGATCACAGACTCTCTGAAAGAAAATGAGCAAGGAAAAACAAACTGGTGAATGGAAAGATCCAGGTACTTTCAATTGTCTTCAGATTCTATGATAGAACCAAAGGATATCGGAACTGTTCGCCCACCACTGACTAAAGAGGAGAAAGACATGCAACGAAAAAATGGTCAGTGTCTGTATTGTGGGAAAAAGGGTCATTTTGTAAAAGAGTGCCAAAAGAAACCCAAAGGCAAAATTGATCCAACAGTTGTGACAAAGAAAAAGATAGCGGTTGCTTTGGAAAATTCACAGGAAAACTAAAGTGCCCAGGAAAAAACAAAGGGGACCTCTTGGGCAAATTGACAATCCTTTCAGTGTGCTCTTGCACAAATCGTTATGTCAAACATTTCCGAATCTTAGAACAAATGACTGTGTGGAGAAAAAGACAGGGGGGGTCATTACAACATTGGCGGTAAAAGCCGCTTACCGCCGTGCAGAAGACCGCCAACACACCGCCGCGACCGTGGAATTCTGCCACGGTCATTATGACCCAAAGCCCGGAATCTGCCAAAATCTAGACACCCACACAAGTCAGCCACACCAAAGGTCAGTGATAAACTGGTGATAAGAAATCCTCCACCGTCACGCCAACAGGTATACGCCCACACTATCACGATCCACAAATCCACGCAGCGGTCTTTCAACCGCGGTATTCCATTGGCGGTACACACCGCCGCACTCAGAATACACACACATTTACAAAACACTACCACATTGGACAATTCGAAATACACACACCTGATACACACACCACTCCCACACACCCAATACAATATAGAACACACACCCACATCATCCACAGACCCCTACGACAACAATTGCGACTGAAGGCCAGAGAGAGACACCACCGTCTACAAACGAGCATCCACAGGCACTCAACACCATCACCCACATAACATCCACGCACCTCACACAATACACCACTAAATATTACCCCACACATCACAACACACACCACCCCACACATCACCCACACCACCCCATGGCACCGCAAAGACACCCCAGGTTCTCTGAGGAGGAGCTCAGGGTCATGGTGGAGGAAATCATCCGGGGAGAGCCACAGCTATTCGGATCACAGGTGCAGCACACCTCCATAGCTAGGAAGATGGAGCTATGGCGAAGAATCGTGGACAGGGTTAACACAGTGGGACAGCACTGAAGAATCTAGGGATGATATCAGGAAGAGGTGGAACGACCTACGGGGGAAGGTGCGTTCCGTGGTCTCAAGACACCACATTGCGGTACAGAGGACTGGCGGACCCCCACCTCCTCCCCCACAACTAACAACATGGGAGGAGCAGGTCTTGGCTATTCTGCATCCTGAGGGCCTCGCAGGAGTAGCTGGAGGAATGGACTCTGGTAAGTCAAATCTTTCACTACTTCATCCCCCACCCTGCCTGTATGCAATCACATACCCCCACCCTCGCCCTCACCCCCATCACTCCTACTCCTCACACATGTCCCAATATCACAAACCACCCATCCCAACACCAAGCCCTGCATGCAACACCAAAGCATGGACACCCATCACCAAAGCATGGCCACTACACATACCCATACACCCCCCTAAACCATCATCACACAAGGTCCTACACAGGAATGCAAGCACTGGGGTACACGGTCACCCACCCATTACACACCATGGCACACACAGATAAAATAATCATGCTTTTACACCCCTACAGGACCCCTACCCAACGTCACCGGACAGGAGGGTCCAGACATGCCCACTCCACCCACTGAAGAGGCCCACAGTGATGACAGCAGCTCTGTCCAACTGGATCTAGACGACCAGCCCGGCACATCAGGGATCTCGGGACAGTCGGTTTCCCTCACACTGGCACAAGCCACTACAGGGCTTCCCCCCTCTGGAAACACCAGCACAGAACCCACCCAGCGGGCCCATACCTCTGTCCCCAGGACACGTCAATCAGCAGTGTGTCCACCACTACAGGGAACCCAGGCTAACCCACCAACCCAACAACAACAGGGACCTGGGGGCAGTGGCAGTGGGCACACGGTTCAGGGGACAGAGGCCCAGGAACACAGGGGAACTGGGAGGGCTGCTGTGCGACAGGGGGAGGACAGGCCCAGGGAACCCACTCTCCACGAGGCCCTCTCCAACATCATGGGAGCCTACCACCATTCCCAGGAGACGATGGCCACGGTACTGGCCAAGTTTCAGGAGACACAGCGGCTGCAGGAGGAACAGTATTTGGGCTTCAGGGAGGAACTCAAATCCATCAATTCCACCCCGGGCACCACTGTAGGGGTGCTGAAGGAACTCTTCAACACCAGGAGGGACACTGTGGCACAACAAGGGGCCCCTGACACTAGCCTGGATGATGAACTGCCCACCACCTCCGCCGGTGCTAGTGGACAGGAGGCACCGCCACAGGACCACCACACCAGCACCCCACCCCTGCAGAGGGAGAACCACCCCGCAAACGGTCCCTGAGATCCAGGACAAAGACAGAGAATGATGCCAAGACCCCTGTCAAGAAATGAGACCACCCTGATTGTCATCCATTTGTCCCACCTTGTCACCCTGTCCATCCTTAAACTGCCCCAGCTCCCCTTCCTATGCCCCTTTGGACAATGCACCTGTGAGACTAATAGACTGGACTCTGCCATGGACATTCCTCCACCATCACCCCTCACCATTTTACAACGCCCTACAATATTGAGCACTTAAATAAACTCCCTTAAAGCACAAAACAATCTGGAGTCTGTCTGTGATTTCGAAAAAGTGTATTAGCAATTACAGTGCCAAAATGCTCTTTCAACTGTAATGTCAACATACCTATGTCACACAGCTATAGTCCATGAGGAAACAAAGCAGATGTCACACAGTGGGACCCACATCTGTGAAATTGTAAGGGAAAGTGACAACTCAGAGACCATACATTGGGTGAAAAAGACAGACAGTAGAGAGGTATTAGATTTAAATTAGATGTAGCAGGCAGTGTTGTCTTCTTACCTGTGTCTCACTAGAAGTATTGTAGGATCACCGTGTTCCTGTTGTCGATGTCCTCTTCTTCTGCTTCCTCCTCTTTACTGTTCACAGGCTCCACAGCTGCCACAACACCTCCATCTGGACCATCCACCTGCAGAAAAGGCACCTGTCATCGCAAAGCCAAGTTGTGAAGCATACAGCAGGCCACGATGATCTGGCATACCTTCTTTAGTGAGTAGAATAGGGAACCACCTGTCAAATGGAGGCACCGGAACCAGGCCTTCAGGACGCCGAAGGTCCGCTCTATAATCCTCCTAATTCGCCAATGGGCCTCATTGTAGCGTTTCTCTGCCCTTGTCCTGCGATTCCTCACTGGGGTCAGTAGCCATGACAGGTTGGGGTAACCAGAGTCACCTGCAAATGGCGAGGGACAACTGTTAGACACACACTAACTCTTAGGGACATCCCCAGACCCAGACACCTAGTCACACTCTATTGGGTCCATGTCCTCACCTAATAGCCACACCAGGGGCCTCTGCAGTTGCCCCATCACATCAGGGATGCTGCTATTCCGCAGGATGTAAGCGTCATGCACTGAGTGTAGGAAAGTACCATCTTGCCTGGCATGTTACCCCCATATTTCACTGTATATATGTTGTTTTAGTCTATGTGTCACTGGGACCCTGCCAGGCAGGGCCCCAGTGCTCATAAGTATGTGCCCTGTATGTGTTCCCTGTGTGATGACTAACTGTCTCACTGAGGCTCTGCTAACCAGAACCTCAGTGGTTATGCTCTCTCTGCTTTCCAAATTGTCACTAACAGGCTAGTGACCAATTTCACCAATTCACATTGGCATACTGGAACACCCATATAATTCCCTAGTATATGGTACTGAGGTACCCAGGGTATTGGGTTCCAGGAGATCCCTATGGGCTGCAGCATTTCTTTTGCTACCCATAGGGAGATCTGACTATTCTTACACAGGCCTGCCAGTGCAGCCTGAGTGAAATAACGTCCACGTTATTTCACAGCCATTTACCACTGCACTTAAGTAATTTATAAGTCACCTATATGTCTAACCTTCACCTGGTGAAGGTTGGGTGCAAAGTTACTTAGTGTGTGGGCACCCTGGCACTAGCCAAGGTGCCCCCACATTGTTCAGGGCAAATTCCCTGGACTTTGTGAGTGCAGGGACACCATTACACATGTGCACTATACATAGGTCACCACCTATGTACAGCATCACAATGGTAACTCCGAACATGGCCATGTAACATGTCTAAGATCATGGAATTGTCACCCCAATGCCATTCTGGCATTGGTGAGACAATTCCATGATCCCCCGGGTCTCTAGCACTGAACCCGGGTACTACCAAACTGCCTTTCCGGGGTCTCCACTGCAGCTGCTGCTGCTGCCAACCCCTCAGACAGGTTTCTGCCCTCCTGGGGTCCAGCCAGCCCTGGCCCAGGAAGGCAGAACAAAGGATTTCCTCTGAGAGAGGGTGTAACACCCTCTCCCTCTGGAAATAGGTGTGAAGGCTGGGGAGGAGTAGCCTCCCCCAGCCTCTGGAAATGCTTTGATGGGCACAGATGCTGTCCATCTCTGCATAAGCCAGTCTACACTGGTTCAGGGATCCCCCAGCCCTGCTCTGGGGTGAAACTGGACAAAGGAAAGGGGAGTGACCACTCCCCTGACCTGCACCTCCCAGGGGAGGTGCCCAGAGCTCCTCCAGTGTGCCCCAGACCTCTGCCATCTTGGAAACAGAGGTGTTGCTGGCACACTGGACTGCTCTGAGTGGCCAGTGCCAGCAGGTGACGTCAGAGACTCCTGATAGGCTCTTACCTCTCTTAGTAGCCAATCCTCCTTCCTAGGTAGCCAAACCTCCTTTTCTGGCTATTTAGGGTCTCTGCTTTGGGGAATTCTTCAGATACTGAATGCAAGAGCTCAACAGAGTTCCTCTGCATCTCCCTCTTCACCTTCTGCCAAAGGATTGACCGCTGACTGCTCAGGACGCCTGCAAAACCCCAACAAAATAGCCAGACGAATACTAGCAACCTTGTATCGCTTCATCCTGCCGACTGTTTCCAGGTGGTGCATGCTCTGGGGGTAGCCTGCCTCCTTCTTGCACCAGGAGCTCTGAAGAAATCTCTTGTGGGTCGACGGAATCTTCCCCCTGCAACCGCAGGCAACAAAAGACTGCAGCACCTGTCCTCTGGGTCCCCTCTCAGCACGACAAGCGAGGTACCTGGAACTCAGCAACTCTGTCCAAGTGACTCCCACAGTCCAGTGACTCTTCAGTCCAAGTTTGGTGGAGGTAAGTCCTTGCCTCCCCACGCAAGACTGCATCACTGGGTACCGCGTGATTTGCAGCTGCTCCGGCTCCTGTGCACTCTTGCAGGATTTCCTTTGTGCACAGCCAATCCTGGGTCCCCGATACTCTAACCTGCAGTGCACAACCTTCTGAGTTGTCCTCTGGCGTCCTGGGACTCCCTTTTGTGACTTCGCGTGGACTCCGGTTCACTCCTCTTCTAAGTGCCTGTTCCAGTACTTCTGTGGGTGCTGCCTGCTTCTGTGAGGGCCCCCTGACTTGCTGGGTGCCCCCTCTGTCTCCTCATCCAAGTGGCGACATCCTGGTCCCTCCTGGGCCACAGCAGCATCCAAAAACCCTAACTGCGACCCTTGCTGCTAGCAAGGCTTGTTTGCGGTCTTTCTGCCTGGGAACACCTCTGCAAGCTTCTTCACGACGTGGCACATCCATCCTCCAAAGGGGAAGTTCCTAGTCCTCTTCGTTCTTGCAAAACACCAAGCTTCTTCCATCTGGTGGCAGCTTCCTTGCACCCTCAGCTGGCATTTCCTGGGCTCCTGCTCACTCTCGACACTGTCGCGACTCTTGGACTTGGTCCCCTTGTCTTACAGGTACTCAGGTCTGGAAATCCACTGTTGTTGCATTGCTGGTGTTGGTTTTCCTTGCAGAATCCCCCTATCACGACTTCTGTGCTCTCTGGGGGTTGTAGGTGCACTTTACACCTACCTTACAGGGTCTTGGGGTGGGCTATTTTTCTAACCCTCACTGTTTTCTTACAGTCCCAGCGACCCTCTACAAGCTCACATAGGTTTGGGGTCCATTCGTGGTTCGCATTCCACTTTTGGAGAATATAGTTTATGTTGACCCTATACCTATGTGCTCCTATTGCAATCTATTGTAACTTTACACTGCTTGCATTACTTCCTTTTGCTATTACTGCATAATTTTGGTATTGTGTACATGTATCTTGTGTATATTTGGCATCCTCATACTGAGGGTACTCACTGAGATACTTTTGGCATATTGTCATAAAAATTAAGTACCTTTATTTTTAGTATATCTGTGTATTGTGTTTTCTTATGATATTGTGCATATGACACCAGTGGTATAGTAGGAGCTTTACATGTCTCCTAGTTCAGCCTAAGCTGCTTTGCCATAGCTACCTTCTATCAGCCTTAGCTGCTAGAAACACCTCTTCTACACTAATAAGGGATAACTGGACCTGGCACAAGGTGTAGTACCTCTGGTACCCACTACAAGCCAGGCCAGCCTCCCACATTGGTTGTGCAGCGGTGGAATAAGTACTTGTAACTACTTACCACTTTGTCATTTTGTACTTTTCATAAGAGAATAATATACAAAACAAGTTCAGTGTATGTACACCTAACCAAAAAGTTTTGCTTTTCTTCTCTTACACTGTCTGCTAAGTGCTGAAAAGTACTTCTAAACTTCTAAAAAGTTACAAAAAGTTTGAAAAAGTTTTTTTTCTGTTCTTTAAAAAGTCCTGAAACTTTTTCTCTCTTCTCACTGTCTCTAAACCTTCTTCTATCATGTCTAATGTAGGAACGTCTCTTAAAATGGTCAATACAACTTATGACAATCTAAACTTTAAGAGCCTAAGGACTCTCTGCATTGATAGAGGTTTAGTGATAGGAAACAATCCTTCAAGAGAATTTCTATTTAACCTGCTCATTGAGAATGATAAGTCCCTAGCTGGCACTTCAATTGAGAAGTTGGTAGATAGCTCACACTCTGACTCAGGGGAACCCCTTGAGGGAGGTGTGGAGGGTTCTATTCCAAATCTGCCCCTTAGCAGACCACCTAGCAATGCTGGTAGTAATAGTAGCTCCCATCATAGTAGGGAGGTTTTTGTTCCTGGAGGCCATGTTGTTAGAGTCCAAACTGTTAGGGACAGATCTCCCTCTGTTGGTTCCAATATATCCTCAGTGTCCAAGCATTCCCAACCCACCAACCCTGAAGACAACATGTTAGAAAGGGAACTCAAAAAGTTGAGAGTGGAAGAGACCAGGCTAAAGCTTAAAGAGCAACAGCTGGCTCTGGACAGGGAATCCCTAGACCTGGAGAAGGAAAGACAGAGATTGGGCTTTGGACCCCATGGTGGCAGCAGCAGTATTCCTGATAGTAATCCTGTGAGAGAGCATGATTCCAGGAATCTGCACAAGATAGTCCCCCCTTACAAGGAGGGGGATGACATTAACAAGTGGTTTGCTGCACTTGAGAGGGCCTGTATGGTACATTGTGGCTGCTATATTGTGGCTATCTTTCAATGGAAAGGGTAGGGATAGGCTCCTTACTGTTAGAGAAAGTGATGCTAACAATTTTGCAGTTTTGAAGGATGCACTCTTGGATGAATTTGGCTTAACCACTGAACAATACAGGATTAAGTTCAGAGACACCAGAAAAGAGTCCTCACAAGACTGGATAGACTTTGTTGACTGTTTAGAGAAGGCCTTGGAGGGGTGGTTACATGGCAGTAACGTTTCTGACTATGAAAGCCTGTATAAATCTTATTCTGAGAGAGCATATTCTGAATAACTGTGTGTCTGACTTGTTACATCAATATCTAGTGGACTCAGATCTGACCTCTCCCCAAGAATTGGGAAAGAAGGCAGACAAATGGGTCAGAACAAGAGTGAACAGAAAAGTTCATACAGGGGGTGACAAGGATGACAAGAAGAAGGATGGTAAGTCTTCTGACAAGGGTGGGGAAAAAAGTAAAACTGAGTCTTTATCAGGCCCACAAAAACACTCTGGTGGAGGTGGTGGGTCCAAATCCTCTTCAAATCAAGTAAAAAAGACTTGGTGTTATCTATGTAAAGTAAAAGGCCATTGGACAACTGATGCCAGTTGTCCAAAGACAAACACCAAACCTCCCACTACCACAACCCCTACTGCAAACTCTAGTGCTCCTAGTAATAGCAGTGGTGGTGGGAGCAAACCTACTAATAGCCAATCCAAGGGAGTAGCTGGGCTCACTTTTGGTAATTTAGTTGGGGTTGGTCTTGTTAGGGATACCACAGAGGCTGTGCTAGTCTCTGAAGGTGCCATTAATTTGGCCACCTTGGTTGCTTGTCCCCTTAATATGGATAAGTATAAGCAACTTCCCCTAATCAATGGTGTTGAGGTTCAGGCCTACAGGGACACAGGTGCCAGTGTTACCATGGTGAGAGAGAAACTGGTACACCCTGAATAACACCTACTTGGTCACCAGTACCAAGTGACAGACGCTCATAACAACACTCTTAGCCACCCCATGGCTGTTGTGAATCTCAACTTGGGGGGGAGGGGTTACTGGTCCAAAGAAAGTGGTGGCTGCTTCAGATATACCTGTAGACTGTCTACTAGGAAATGATTTAGAGACATCAGCTTGGGCAGAAGTTGAGTTGGAGGCTCATGCAGCAATGCTGGGCATTCCTGGGCATATTTTTGCTTTGACAAGGGCTCAGGCCAAAAAGCAAAAAGGACAGGGTGACTTGGATCCTGGAACAATGGACCAAGTGCTCCATAAAGCTAGGGGTAGCAAGGGTAAATCCCTACCCACTAACCCTCCCTCTACAGATGATTCTCCTTCTGAGGAAGATGAATTTCCTCCCTGTGCAGAACCTTCACCAGATGAGCTGGCAGCAGACACTGCTGAGCTTTTGGGTGGGGGGGGGCCTGCCAGGGAAGAGCTGAGTGTGGCACAGCAATCCTGTCCCACATTAGAGGGTCTCAGACAGCAAGCTGTCAAGCAGCAAAATGGGGATGTCAGTGACTCACATAGAGTATACTCTGAGGACAACCTCTTGTACACAGAGGCAAGGGACCCAAAACCTGGAGCAGCCAGGAGATTGGTCATTCTCCTGCAGTACAGAGAGTTCCTCCTAACTCTGGCACTTGACATTCCTTTGGCTGGGCATTTGGGCCAGATTAAAACATGGGAAAGGCTTCTCCTCCTGTTTCACTGGCCTAGGATGTCAGAGGACACAAAAGATTTTTGTAAGTCTAGGGTGACCTGCCAAGCCATTGGCAAGACTGGTGGCACACCAAAGGCTCCCCTTATTCCACTACCTGTGGTTGGGGTTCCCTTTGAAAGGGTAGGGGTTGACATAGTTGGCCCCCTTGACCCTCCTACTGCTTCAGGCAATGGGTTTATCTTGATGGTAGTGGACCATGCCACAAGATATCCTGAAGCAATTCCTCTAAGGACCACTACAGCACCTGCAGTGGCAAAAGCCCTCCTGGGAATCTTTTCCAGGGTGGGTTTTCCAAAAGAGGTTGTATCAGACAGGGGTAGCAACTTTATGTCTGCATACTTGAAGGCTATGTGGAAGGAATGTGGTGTAACATACACATTCACCACACCTTATCATCCACAGACAAATGGACTGGTAGAGAGGTTTAATAAAACTCTCAAAGGAATGATAATGGGACTCCCTGAAAAACTCAGGAGGAGATGGGATGTCTTGTTACCTTGCCTCCTTTTTGCTTACAGGGAGGTACCCCAAAAAGAAGTGGGCTTCAGCCCCTTTGAACTCCTATTTGGGCACCCTGTAAGAGGTCCACTAACACTTGTGAAGGAGGGTTGGGAACAACCTTTAAAAGCTCCCAAACAGGATATAGTGGACTATGTACTTGGCCTAAGATCCAGAATGGCCGAGTACATGAAAAAGGCCAGGAAAAACCTTCAGGCCAGCCAAGAGCTCCAGAAGCAATGGCATGACCAGAAGGCTGTCCTGATTCAGTACCAACCAGGACAGAAGGTGTGGGTAATGGAGCCTGTGGCCCCAAGAGCACTCCAAGACAAATGGAGTGGACCCCATCTCATTGTTGAAAAGAAGGGCGAGTTCACCTACTTGGTTGACCTAGGCACTGCCAGGAGTCCCCTTAGGGTGATTCATGTTAACCGCCTAAAACCCTACTATGACAGGGCTGATCTCACCCTGCTCATGGCAACAGATGAAGGACAGGAAGAAGAGAGTGACCCTCTCCCTGATCTCTTCTCTTCCACTGAAGATGATGCTTTAGTGGAAGGTGTAGTGCTGGCAGACTGTCTTACTGCAGAGCAGAAAGACAACTGCATAAATCTCCTTGGACAGTTTTCTGAACTCTTTTCAACTGTGCCAGGCACCACATCTTGGTGTGAACACACAATTGATACTGGAGACAGCTTGCCTGTCAAAAGTAAAATCTATAGGCAGCCTGACCATGTCAGGGACTGCATAAAGCAAGAAGTTCAGAAAATGCTTGATCTAGGAGTGGTTGAACATTCTGAAAGCCCATGGGCCTCTCCTGTGGTGCTTGTACCAAAGCCTCACTCAAAAGATGGAAAAAGGGAGATGAGGTTTTGTGTAGATTACAGAGGTCTCAACCAGGTAACAAAAACTGATGCTCACCCTATACCCAGGGCAGATGAGCTCATAGATACCCTGGCATCTGCCAAGTATCTAAGCACCTTTGATTTGACTGCAGGGTATTGGCAGACCAAATTGGCAGAGGATGCTAAAGCTAAAACTGCATTTTCAACTACAGGAGGGCACTACCAATTTACAGTGATGCCCTTTGGGTTGAAAAATGCACCTGCCACTTTTCAGAGGTTGGTGAATACAGTCCTGCAAGGGTTGGAGGCTTTAAGTGCAGCATATCTAGATGATATAGCTGTCTTTAGCTCCACCTGGGATGATCACCTGGCCCACCTGTGGAAAGTTTTGGAGTCCCTGCAAAAGGCAGACCTCACTATCAAGGCTTCAAAGTGCCAGCTAGGGCAGGGAAAGGTGGTTTATCTGGGACACCTGGTAGGTTGGAGAACAGATTGCACCACTTCAGGGGAAAATCCAGACAATCATGGATTGGGCTCCCCCTACAACACAGACCCAGGTGAGAGCCTTCCTAGGCCTCACTGGGTATTACAGGAGATTCATTAAAAACTATGGCTCAATTGCAGCCCCACTTAATCATCTCACTAGCAAGAAGATGCCTAAAAAGGTATTGTGGACAGCTAGCTGTCAGAAAGCTTTTGAGGAGCTCAAACAGGCCATGTGCACTGCACCTGTCCTAAAAAGCCCATGTTACTCCAAGAAATTAATTGTTCAAACTGATGCATCTGAATTGGGGGTAGGGTCAGTCTTATCACAACTTAACTCTGAGGGCCAGGATCAACCAGTTGCTTTTATCATCAGAAGGTTGACCCCTAGAGAAAAGCGTTGGTCTGCCATTGAGAGGGAGGCCTTTGCTGTGGTCTGGGCACTGAAGAAGTTGAGGCCATACCTGGTTGGCACTCACTTCATTGTTCAGACAGACCACAAACCTCTACTTTGGCTAAAACAAATGAAAGGTAAAAATCTTAAATCGTTGAGGTGGTCCATATCTCTACAGGGAATGGACTATACAGTGGAACATAGACCTGGGAGTAACCTCTCCAATGCAGATGGACTCTCCAGATATTTCCACTTAGACAATGAAGACTCATCAGGTCATGGCTAGTCTTATTGTCCTTCGTTTGGGGGGGGGGGGGTTGTGTAGGAAAGTACCATCTTGCCTGGCATGTTACCCCTATATTTCACTGTATATATGTTGTTTTAGTCTATGTGTCACTGGGACCCTGCCAGGCAGGGCCCCAGTGCTCATAAGTATGTGCCCTGTATGTGTTCCCTGTGTGATGACTAACTGTCTCACTGAGGCTCTGCTAACCAGAACCTCAGTGGTTATGCTTTCTCTGCTTTCCAAATTGTCACTAACAGGCTAGTGACTAATTTCACCAATTCACATTGGCATACTGGAACACCCATATAATTCCCTAGTATATGGTACTGAGGTACCCAGGGTATTGGGGTTCCAGGAGATCCCTATGGGCTGCAGCATTTCTTTTGCCACCCATAGGGAGAGCTGACTATTCTTACACAGGCCTGCCAGTGCAGCCTGAGTATAATAACGTCCACGTTATTTCACAGCCATTTACCACTGCACTTAAGTAACTTCTAAGTCACCTATCTGTCTAACCTTCACCTGGTGAAGGTTGGGTGCAAAGTTACTTAGTGTGTGGGCACCCTGGCACTAGCCAAGGTGCCCCCACTTCGTTCAGGGCAAATTCCCCGGACTTTGTGAGTGCGGGGACACCATTACACGTGTGCACTATACGTAGGTCACCACCTATGTATAGCGTCACAATGGTAACTCCGAACATGGCCATGTAACATGTCTAAGATCATGGAATTGTCACCCCAATGCCATTCTGGCATTGGGGAGACAATTCCATGATCCCCCGGGTCTCTAGCACAGAACCCGGGTACTGCCAAACTGCCTTTCTGGGGTCTCCACTGCAGCTGCTGCCAACCCCTCAGACAGGTTTCTGCCCTCCTGGGGTCCAGGCAGCCCTGGCCCAGGAAGGCAGAACAAAGGATTTCCTCTGAGTGAGAGTGTAACACTCTCTCCCTCTGGAAATAGGTGTGAAGGCTTGGGATGAGTAGCCTCCCCCAGCCTCTGGAAATGCTTTGATGGGCACAGATGCTGCCCATCTCTGCATAAGCCAGTCTACACCGGTTCAGGGATCCCCCAGCCCTGCTCTGGCATGAAACTGGACAAAGGAAATGGGAGTGACCACTCCCCTGACCTGCACCTCCCAGGGGAGGTGACCAGAGCTCCTCCAGTGTGCCCCAGACCTCTGCCATCTTGGAAACAGAGGTGTTGCTGGCACACTGGACTGCTCTGAGTGGCCAGTGCCAGCATGCGACGTCAGATACTCCTTCTGATAGGCTCTTACCTCTCTAAGTAGCCAATCCTCCTTCCTAGGTAGCCAAACCTCCTTTTCTGGCTATTTAGGGTCTTTGGGGAATTATTCAGATACCGAATGCAAGAGCTCACCAGAGTTCCTCTGCATCTCCCTCTTCACCTTCTTGCAAAGGATCGACCGCTGACTGCTCAGGACGCCTGCAAAACCGCAACAAAGTAGCAAGACGACTACTAGCAACCTTGTATCGCTTCATCCTGCCGGCTTTCTCGACTGTTTCCAGGTGGTGCATGCTCTGGGGGTAGCCTGCCTCCTTCTTGCACCAGGAGCTCTGAAGAAATCTCCCGTGGGTCAACGGAATCTTCCCCCTGCAACCGCAGGCAACAAAAGACTGCATCATCGGTCCTCTGGGTCCCCTCTCAGCATGACGAGCATGGTCCCTGGAACTCAGCAACTCTGTCCAAGTGACTCCCACAGTCCAGTGACTCTTCAGTCCAAGTTTGGTGGAGGTAAGTCCTTGCATCCCGCACTAGACTGCATTGCTGTGTACCACGTGATTTGCAGCTGCTCCGGCTCCTGTGCACTCTTCCAGGATTTCCTTTGTGCACAGCCAAGCCTGGGTCCCCAACACTCTTACCTGCAGTGCATAACCTTCTGAGTTGTCCTCCGGCATCGTGGGACTCCCTTTTGTGACTTCGCATGGACTCCCGTTCACTCCTCTTCTAAGTGCCTGTTCCGGTATTTCTGCGGGTGCTGCCTGCTTTTGTGAGGGCCCCCTCACTTGCTGGGCGGCCCCTCTGTCTCCTCATCCAAGTGGCAACATCCTGGTCACTCCTGGGCCACAGCAGCATCCAAAAACCCCAACCGCGACCCTTGCAGCTAGCAAGGCTTGTTTGCGGTCTTTCTGTGTGGGAACACCTCTGGAAGCTTCTTCGCGACGTGGGACATCCATCCTCTAAAGAGGAAGTTCCTAGTCCTCTTCGTTCTTGCAAAACACCAAGCTTCTTCCATCCAGGGGCAGCTTCCTTGCACCCTCAGCTAGCATTTCCTGGGCTCCTGCCCACTCTCAACACTGTCGCGACTCTTGGAATTGGTCCCCTTGTCTTACAGGTACTCAGGTCCAGAAATCCACTGTTGTTGCATTGCTGGTGTTGGTTTTCCTTGCAGAATCCCCCTATCACGACTTCTGTGCTCTCTGGGGGTTGTAGGTGCACTTTACACCTATCTTACAGGGTCTTGGGGTGGGCTATTTTTCTAACCCTCACTGTTTTCTTACAGTCCCAGCGACCCTCTACAAGCTCACATAGGTTTGGGGTCCATTCGTGGTTCGCATTCCACTTTTGGAGTATATGGTTTGTGTTGCCCCCATACCTACATGCTCCTTTTGCAATCTATTGTAACTTTACACTGCTTGCATTACTTCCTTTTGCTATTACTGCATAATTTTGGTATTGTGTACATATATTTTGTGTATATTTGGCATCCTCATACTGAGGGTACTCACTGAGATACTTTTGGCATATTGTCATAAAAATAAAGTACCTTTATTTTTGGTATATCTGTGTATTGTGTTTTCCTATGATATTGTGCATATGACACCAGTGGTATAGTAGGAGCTTTACATGTCTTCTAGTTCAGCCTAAGCTGCTTTGCCATAGCTACCTTCTATCAGCCTTAGCTGCTAGAAACACCTCTTCTACACTAATAAGGGATAACTGGACCTGGCACAAGGTGTAAGTACCTCTGGTACCCACTACAAGCCAGGCCAGCCTCCTACACTGAGCCACGGAATTTTGCATTAACATGGGAGGTGTACTGGTCGGCCAAACACACCATCTGCACATTCATGGAATGGTAACTCTTCCGGTCTCTGTACACCTGTTCACTCCTGCAGGGGGGGTACCAAGGCAACATGTTTCCCATCAATGGCACCTATGATGTTGGGGATATGTCCCAGGGCATAGAAGTCACCTTTCACTGTAGGCAAATCTTCCACCTGAGGGAAAACTATGTATCTGCGCATGTGTTTCAGCAGGGCAGACAACACTCTGGACAACTCGTTGGAAAACATAGGCTGGGACATCCCTGATGCTTTGGCCACTGTTGTTTGAAAAGACCCACTTGCTAGAAAATGGAGTACTGACAGCACCTGCACTTGAGGGGGGATTCCTGTGGGATGGTGGATAGCTGACGTCAGGTCTGGCTCCAACTGGGCACACAGTTCCTGGATTGTGGCACGATCAAGCCTGTAGGTGATGATCACATGTCTTTCCTCCATTGTTGACAGGTCCACCAGCGGTCTGTACACCGGAGGATGCCGCCATCTCCTCACATGCCCGAGCGGACGGTGCCTATGGAGGAGAACAGCGAGCACAGAGTCAACCAACTCTGAGGTACGTAAACACAGCTTACTCTGAAAATATTCATAAATCAAAATTTGCCTGTATCAGTGTTTAGGCAAGGCCTAGGTATGTGTGACGCACTCAAAAATAATGCCACGTGGGCCCTTGAAATGGCGGCTGCCTGACCTGTAAGGTGGGACAAGGGGATACGAGATAACTGCGCTGGCGTTGTACACTGTCGCGGTAGGTGGTCGAAGACCGTGGCACAATTCTGCATTGGTTAACATTGGACCCTATGGGTCCCAGGAGCCAATGACGATGTACGCCGGCGGTGATAGTACGCACCGCCGCGGATGTGACCGCCATTGTCTCTCTGTTCAATCACTCGATACCTGATCTTCGACAGGAGAAGACCTACACTGCAAGTGCTGCTGTGATCTCAGTCTGGAAGAGACAATGGCTCGTGTGTCTGGGGAAAGGGCCCCTGCCTTCAGCACGGAGGAGTTGGAGAAACTCATGGATGGGGTCCTCCCCCAGTACACGCTACTCTACTGTCCCCCAGACAAACAGGTAAGTACACTGTGAGCATGCTGTATGGGCAATGCCTGTGTGGAGTGGGGTGGATGAAAGATAGAGGGGGTGAGAATGAGGTGTGCATGAAACGACGGTGAGTGCATGTGCGTCAAGGCAAGGGTAGGGATGCGGACCAATGACTGTGATGGTGCAGTTGGTAATTACTTCTCTTTTTCCCCCTGTACAATTCCTGTAGGTCAGCGCCCACAAGAAGAAGGACATCTGGTGTGCCATCGCAAAGGAAGTCCGTACCCTGGGGGTCTACCACAGACGGAGCACCCACTGCCGGAAAAGATGGGAGGACATTCGCTGCTGGAGCAAGAAGACAGAGGAGGCCCAGCTGGGGATGGCCTCCCAACGTGGGAGGGGTGCCAGTCACACCATGACCCCCCTGATGTTCAGGATCCTGGTGGTGGCGTATCCGGAGTTGGATGGGCGCTTGAGGGCATCACAGCAGCAACAAGGGGGTGAGTACACTCTCATTCTGCTGATTCAGCGCCAATTGTAGGTGTCTGGGTGGGGGAGGTGGGCTGTGGGTTCCCCTAGGCCAGGGCGAGTTTGGTAGTTAAGTTCCCTTCTTCAAGCACCCCCTGTGGCACCCCACCCCACCTGTGCACAGTGCCAACTACACCTAGTCAGGCTCCTGTGACATCTATTTGTGCAGAAATAGGCCATAGCCTTGTAAGCCATGTCCCAGGGATTGAATAGTGGACCCCAAGTGCGCGACGTAGTGCAGGGGTCTTCTGTGTCTGTCGTGTCCACCAACGGTAGCGGTATTGCATGCACTGAACATGTCTTTCTTCTGTCTCCCCCCCCTTTTTGTGGTCTCCCTGTTCTTGTGTGCATTAGCATCATCAGGCGGAGGAGCAGTGGCACCGGAGCAGGAGGAAGCTGCATCCCACATGGCCCTGGAGGGAAACACTACAGAGTCTGAATACACCAGTGGGACGGAGGGTGAGGGGATCTCCACGGTGGGGACAGGAGCTGACACCAGCGATACAGACTCCTTCTCTGATGGGAACTCCCTTACGGTGGCAGCCCCATCTGTGCCCCCCGCATCTACAGGTACAGCCACTACCTGTACAGTACACACACATTAAATGAAGCATGCTTTCTTGGCTGTACCCGCATAAATGGCAGTGGCTATCCTGCCAGTCCTGCTTCCAGGTAGCATCGCACTACCAACAGCCCCTCAGCTTTTGCCCCGTGCCCGCTCACCCAGGAGGGTGGGCATCACCTTTGCCCCAGGCACCTCAGCCCCTGCCCCAGTCACCCCTGCTGCCCTCAGTGAGGAGGCCATTGACCTCCTCAGGTCCCTCACTGTTGGGCAGTCTACCATTTTGAATGCCATCCAGGATGTAGAGAGGCAGTTGCAACAAACCAATGCATACCTGGAGGGCATTCACTCTGGTCAGGCAGCCCTTCAGCGAGCTTTTCAGACTCTGGCCTCAGCACTGAGGGCAGCCATTGTCCATGTCTCTAGCCTCCCCCCTCTAACTTCCTCCACCCAGACCCACACCCCTGTACCTCAGCCTATCCCAAGCACACCATCAGACCAGCATGCACACACCTCAGCACACAAGGGAAGCTCTGGCAAACATAAGCACCACACATCCCACAGGCACTCACGCAAACATCACACACATGCAGACACAACAACATCCACAGCCTCCACTGTGTCCCCCTCCTCCTCGCCTCCCTCCTCCCTCCCAGTCTCATCTCCACTCACACCTGCATGCACTACATCCTCAGCCACTACATCCATCACCAGCACACCCACCACCACACCTCGCTCACGTGCAGTCACCACCCCCACTACCACTCACACATCCGCTGTGTCCTCTCCCAGTGTGTCTGTGAGGCCACCTCCCAAGGTACACAAACGCATCCACACACCCACCCAACAGCCATCCACCTCACGACAGCCTCCAGCCCATGCACCTTCACCCAAAGTCAGCAAACATACACCTCCCACAACCACAACCTCTTCCTCCACTCCCAAAGCCCCTCTAGCTACCCGTCCCAGTGTTCCTAAGAAACTTTTCTTGTCCAACCTTGACCTCTTTCCCTCACCTCCCCCACCCCTTCAGTCTCCTAGGGCCCGACTCTCCAGGTGCCAACCTAGCACCTCAGCCACAACATCGGCGGGACCAGTGGTAACAGTAGTCACCGGATTATGGAGTGTACCAGGCAGCAGGGCAGCCAGTGTGGCAAGGAGCCACAGCACGGACAGTTCCCCACCTGTCAAGCATAAAAAGTTGGACAGTGCCCGGCGGGAGAGGGGAAATAAATCAGCCACCAAAGCCGCTCCCAGGGGTACAGTTGGAAGTGTGGAGACAGCTGCGACACTATACAAGGTGGGGAAGGGGCAGAGTAAAACTGGCAAGTCTGGGAAGATCAGCACAGCCGACAAGACCGCCAGCAGCCTCGCTGCCCAGGAGACGACCGCCAGCAGCCCAGCTGCCAAAGACAGGACCGCCAGCAGCAGCCCCGCTGCCCAGGAGACAACCGCCAGCAGCCCAGCTGCCTAAGACAGGACCGCCAGCAGCAGCCCCGCTGCCAAAGACAGGCCCGCCAGCAGCAGCCCCGCTGCCCAGGAGACGACCGCCAGCAGCCCCGCTGCCCAAGACAGGACCGACAGCAGCAGCCCCGCTGCCCAGGAGATAACCGCCAGCAGCCCAGCTGCCAAAGACAGGACCGCCAGAAGCAGCCCCACTACCCAGGACAGGACCGCCACCAGCTGAACCGCTGCCCAGGACACCGCCACCAGCAGCACCGCAGGCCAGTGAGCGCCAACGAATCCGACGCTACTGAGTCCGCCACGGGCAGGATGAAGCACTCTGGGCACAAAGTCCCCTCCAGAACCAGTGGAGAAAGGCATCCACTACCTCAGTCCTTGGCAGGATGAAGCACTCTGGGCACAAAGCCCCCTCCAGAACCAGTGGAGTATCACATCCACTACCTCTGTACTTGGCAGGATGAAGCACTCTGGGCACAAAGCCCCCTCCAGAACCAGTAGAGAAAGACATCCACTACCTCTGTCCTTGGCAGGATGAAGCACTCTGGGCACAAAGCCCCCTCCAGAACCAGTAGAGTATCACATCCACTACCTCTGTCCTTGGCAGGATGAAGCACTCTGGGCACAAAGCCCCCTCCAGAACCAGTGGAGAAAGGCATCCACTTGAGAGACTGTGGCTTTGCACTCCCCAGGATAAAGCAGTGGGCAAACCACCCACTGGTGAGACTTGAGAGACTGTGGCTTTGCACTCCCCAGGATAAAGCAGTGGGTAAACCACCCACTGGAGAGACTTAAGAGACTGTGGCTTTGCACTCCCCAGTATGCAGCAGTGGGCAAACCACCCACTGTAGAGACTTGAGAGACTGTGGCTTTGCACTCCCCAGGATAAAGCAGTGGGCAAACCACCCACTGTAGAGACTTGTGAGACTGTGGCTTTGCACTCCCTAGGATTGAACAGTGGGCAAACCACCCACTGTAGAGACTTGTGAGACTGTGGCTTTCCACTCCCCAGCGCTGAACTGTGGGCATGGAGCCCCCTCATGGATCTGGCATCGTGCACTCAACCGGAGGAGGTGCCCCCCCTTCCTTTCCCCCTGAGGTGCCTTTTTTATTTCTAACTGATGCCCCTGCAGTGTTCTCTCTGTTTGGAGTCTGGTATTGAGTGTGGGCCTCGCCCATGCCTTTTGGGCCCAGTGATTCACAGACTATGATGGTGGAATCCCTTGGACTTATGTTCTTGGTGTATATAATTGTATATGCTATAAATGTATATATTTGTAAATATTTTTATGTATGTAATTGAATATATCACAATTATTCGACTCATTTCCTTTTGTCCTTGCATTCTTCCAGAGGGGGTTGGGGGTATAACTGTTATGCATCAATATGTATTAGCGTGTGTGTTGTAGTGGGTGAGGGTGGGGGTGGGGGTGTTGCGTGTGTGTGTCACTGTTTTTTCCCTCCCCCTTCCCTGTGTCGTAGGTGCAGTACTCAACGTGGTCTTCGCCGCCGGCGTTCGTGCTCCTGGTAGAGGAGCAGGAAGATAAAGGCTGGCAGAATCTGGAGCTCGGGTTCCATGGCGTCCTGATTCCTCGTGGGGTATGTAGAGGTGAGCGTTTTCCCTTCGAAGTCCTGTTTCCGCCGTGTTTTTGTTTGCGGTGAATCCGCCCCGGAAAAGGTGGCGTATTGGTGGGTTATAATAGTGTGGGCGGTACATTGTCCTCCGCCTGTCTGTTGGCGGTAACCGCCGCAGTGTTTGTTTGTACCGCCGTGGCGGTTGGAGTGTTAAAGTGGCTGTCTATGTTGGCGGTTTCCGCCACGGTCGTGATTCCATTTTTTTTTTCGCCGTCCTGTTTTACTGCCGCTTTAACACCGACCGCCAGGGTTGTAATGACCACCATAATGTTCAAGTTCTAAGTGATTCAGGGGTATCAGGATATTTTGTAGACCAACAAACTGCACTAGACCTGCATATACCCAGAGTCAAGAAAAAGGTTCCAGAAGTTGTGTATGCAGTTGATGGACATGAGTTTGCAGGAGGCCCTGTTACTAAACAAACCTCACGAATACAAATGATTTGCAAAGATGAGGAGAATCAGAACCACTATGAGATAATTCGCTTTGATATAATCCAAGCACCTCAATATGGTTTTATTTTAGGAATGCCGTGGTTAATGTTATATAATCCATGCATAGACTGGCACAACCAGATTTTGCGTTTTTCTTCCTCTTCTTGTGCAAATAAATGTTTTCAATCAAGACGAAACAAAGAAGGAAATCTTCAATACTCCATAGCTACTGCAGTTGAGAAGGAAATTGATTTACCATCACAGTATTCTGAATATACCGATGTTTTCAGTGAAAAGAAAGCGAGCTCATTACCACCACACAGGCCGTACGATTGTCAGATCGATCTTGTACCTGGCGCCAATATACCAAATTGTAGGATCTATGCACTATCAGAGAAAGAAAATCAAGTCCTACGAGAATACCTTGATCAATGTTTAGCCAACAAGCTAATTCGTACATCACGATCTCCAGCGGCTTCTCCACTATTTTTTGTACCTAAAGCAAATGGCGATTTGAGGCCTTGTATTGACTTTAGAGTGATAAATAAGATCACAGTTAAAAATAAATATCCACTACCTCTCATACCAGTCTTGTTAGACCAGGTCAAATCCGCTGTCATCTATACTAAGCTTGACTTACGAGGTGCTTATCACCTAGTTTGAATTCGAGAGGGAGATGAGTGGAAAACGGCTTTTAAGACTCATTATGGCCTCTTCGAGTATTTAGTGATGCCGTTTGGTCTGTGTAATGCCCCAGCAGCCTTTCAATATTTCCTAAACGATGTCCTGAGAGAATATCTAGACATCTTTGTCATCGTTTACATTGATGATATTTTGATTTATTCAAACTCTGAAGATATACATGAAGAACATGTTAAAAAAGTGTTAAAAACTCTACAAAAACATAATTTGTTTTGTAAGCTAAGTAAATGTGAATTCCATACCAAAGAAGTTGAATTTCTAGGAGGCATTCTAACACCTGACGGCATGCAAATGACTGAAAGAAAAATTCAAGCTGTATCCGAATGGCCCACACCAAAATCAGTGCGTGATATTCAATGTTTTTTAGGTTTTGCGAATTTTTATTGACGCTTCATCCATCACTTCTCTGAAAAGGTGGCCCCAATCACCAAGTGCTAAGAAAAAAGGCCATTTTCAACTGGTCCCCAGAGACTGAGAAAGCATTTCAAGATTTTAAAAAGGCTTTTACTACCGCTCCCATTCTAGCTCACCCTAATGTGGAAGAACCATTCATCATGGAAGCTGATGCATCTGATGTTGCAGTTGGGGCCATCCTGTCTCAATGTCATCGAGAAACTGGACAATTGCACCCCATAGCTTATGCATCAAGAAAATTGAATGAAGTGGAACAGAATTACACCATAGTAGAAAAAGAATTACTAGCAATTCGTAATGCTTTTAAAGAATGGAGACATTGGCGGTCATTCTGACCGCGGCGGGCGGCGGTAGCCGCCCGCCATGCAGTGACCGACATTTGGCCGCTCCGCGGTCAAAAGACCGCGGAGGCCATTCTGGCTTTCCCGCTGGGCCGGCGGGCGCCCGCCAAAGGAGCGCCCGCCTGTCAAAGCCCAGCTCACCTGAGTTCTTGTTCAGTTCTGATGGAGGTTGAAGACAATCCGACCCCACCCTGAAACTGCTTGTTCCAGCACACTAGTTTTTAAAACAGTGCACTAAGAACAGAAGCTCAAGGGAAGGGGGGAAGTGGATAAAATAAAAAAGAGAGACAACACAGTTCTTGCGTTTCCACTGTTGAAGTGCTGCACAAATCTGCGGCCCTTTCTGACTTCTTTAGAAACTGGTGCCTAATGAAACATAAACAAAGAACAGATAAGTGCAACCTATTCCTAAATGGGTTCCTGACTATCCCTTTATTTATTAGAAATTCTCTTCTAAAAGTACCTCTTGGATCCTGGTCTCTAGTTTCCAGGTTTGGAATGTGTTACTGCTCTGGGATGTGTTTTCTATTACTGTAAAGCTTCTAAAACATTAAACAAATACCGTTATCAGAATTACCAATATCAAACATTCATCATAATATAACTAAAGCCTAAATTCCTAATAGCAGACTCACTTTTCCCATATTTCCAGAATCTTTTATAAAACAAATACTGTACTTTTACATCAAAATACAGCATGTAATTTGTGCAAGTCCTTGATTTACTGTTTGCCTTGCTGTTAATGGTTTCCACTGTTCGATTCTTAAAAGTTCCATGAGAAAAAACAATGTTTGCTTCACAAAGTCCTGCAAAATATTCTTGTAACAAAGAGTTTGAATCACAATGTTCGTGGAAGGTATTTCGTTTCAAATTGTCTATACACGAATCCAGAAATTGTTGTCAAAGTTCTTTCAGGTAATAAAAGGTTTTGCACTTACTTGTTGCTGGCAAGAGATACTGATCAGTCTAACCTTGTCTTCTTTCTCTTTTGCAGGTTACTCATAGGAAAGAGGCTGAAGCAAGGAGGAACCGGAAACCGGAAGAAGGAAGAGCCAGAAGCTGCGCCCATTGAAGTCAATGAAAGTCTGTAAAGAACAGGAGTGCCAGCGCAGAGGGATCTGTTCTCAGGTAAGCGGGAGGTAGACGAGCACAAGCACTGGGTGAGGCTCAGGGGATGCCTTTTATAGACAGGGCTGGGTGTGGTTTGAAGGGCTGGGTGTGGTCCTCACATGCTGCACATGTTCTTGGAAGGTGTGCAGAGCTGGGTGTGGTTTGAAGAGCTGGGTGTGGTCCTCACATGCTGCACATGTTCTTGAAAGGTGTGCAGAGTTTCAGTTATTATACAAATGAGTTGGATTAACACATGGCCTAGGGAGGAGTATTTTAAAGAAGCCTTGGTAAAAGCAAGGCCCAATGTGTAAACAAAACAGCACATTAAACAACATACACAGAAGCCTAGGGGGGGGGGAGGTGAGATAACAAGAAAGGCTTTCAATAGTAAGTTTAAAAGGGAGCTATTACAGGGGACATGCTCTTTGCTGTGTACAAACCCTAACACCGCCGGCCCAGCGGGAAAGGCCCTGCAACACAGAGGCCGGCTCCGAATGGAGCCGGAGGTGTTGCAGGGGTGCGACGGGTGCAGTTGCACCCGTCGCGATTTTCACTGTCTGCTATGCAGACAGTGAAAATCATGCTGGGGCCCTGTTAGGGGCCCCACGACACCCGTTCCCGCCATCCTGTTCCTGGCGGTAAAAACCACCAGAAACAGGCTGGTGGGAAGGGGGTCGGAATCCCCATGGCGGCGCTGCTTGCTTGCTTGCTTGTTTTACCCCCAGGGTCGGAATGACCCCCATTATCTGTTGGGAGCGAAACACACCATAACTGTATATTCTGATCATAGAAATTTACAATTTATGAGTTCTGCCAGGCTACTAACTCCAAGACAACTAAGATGGATGCTCTTCTTTGCAGAATTTGATTTCATAGTGACTTTTAGACCAGGAATAGATAATCGTAAGGCAGGTGCACTATCTAGACATAATTCCTCAGTCACACCTACTGAACAAAAGCCCATGCCTATTATAACGCCTTCAAAAGTGTTGTGTTTAGTAACTACCGAGAACTTTTTTGATCTAATTCATAATAATTTTCACATCACTAAGTGACAAGAGTGGTTACAACAAGACACCAAGAGGTATATTCAACAAGGCTTACCTCTACATGAATCTCGAGTATTCCTGCCTACTGAAGAGTTAAGAAAGACAGCTTTTCATTGGTTACACAAGCATCCTCTAGCAGGTCAAAGAGGTCCTAAAAAAACAATAGAACTCATGAAAAGATATTTTTAGTGGCCTACATTTGTTCATGACCTTAAGCAAATGCTACAATCATGTGAAGTATGTGCAAGATGCAAAAGCGAACATAGCAAGCCCAAAGGTCTATTGATACCTCTACCCATTCCCAATTATCCATGGGAACATATTTCTATGGATTTTATTACTGGTTTTCCTCAAATAAAACAATTTACAACCATTCCAGTGGTAGTAGACAGTCTTACCAAGTATGCTCATTTCATTGCCTGTAAAGGACTCCCAACTTCTGACACCTCAGCGACTATCATTTTAAAAAATATAGTTCAGCTTCACGGACTTCCAAGAGTTATCCTCTCTGATAGAGGACACAATTTTCTGCACGTTTTTGGCAACAATGGTGCAAGGCTCTACAAATTGATTCGACTTTATCTACTATTCATCATCCACAACGGATGGTCAAACAGAGAGACTAAACCAAACTCTGAAACAATATTTACGATGTTATGCAATAAAGGCTCCTACAACCTGGCTGGATCTTTTGTGGCTTGCAGAACTGGCTTATAATAACTCTCACCACTCTTCAATAAACTCAACTCCTTTCTATGGTTTATATGGGTGTCATCCGCACATTTTTCCAGTTATGTTACCTGTATCTACTCAAACCACACCAGCATTCAAGGACATGCTAACACACATGAAAAAGATATGCACAATTACAAACAAATCTTTGTCAAGCAAAGAAAAAATATAAAATGCAATATGACAAAAAAACACCAGCCTGGTCCTCAGTATACAATCAAAGATAGAGTTTGGTTATCCACAAAAAACGTTGTATTCAAAAATAAAAATATGTTTCATCGAAAATTCATAGGGCCCTATAAAGCAATACGACAAGTAAACCCAGTAACATATAAGCTAAAATTACCATTGTCTTTGAAAAATCATCCAGTGTTCCACACTTCGCTTCTTAAACCAGCTTCGCCCTCAAGCGTCACACAACCTGCTCCTCTATTAGTTCAAGGTCATTGGGAGTATGAGGTGTGATGTATTCTAGACTCTAAATATAGGGGGTCTTCCCTTTGGTACTTGGTGTCCTGGAAAGGATACGGACCACAAAATGACTCTTGTGAATTTGCAAGACATGTCCATGCACCACGTTTGGTGCGACGATTTCACCTCCTCCATCCTGATAAACCAGGTCCTGGACCGCGCTTGGGAGAGGGGTGTAATGTCCGGAATAAGGGCAGGTGCGGTCCAGGTCTCGCCCAAAACTCGGCTGCACGACTCTGCGGCGCTTTATGCGCACAACACTTGTCATCCCCACTTGTTCCAAGGGTGACCATCAGTGTTGTCTGCCCTGTGGCAAAGCTCATAGAGCTGCAGGTTCAGGACATTGGTGGACACGATGCACTTCATCAGTGCTATTCTATGAAGGGACTACAATTCCCATCTTTTTAGAGGCAGCAGCCATCTTGGGGTGTGGCAGGCCAATAAAGCCCAGCCACACCCAAGCACGTTGCTCACTATTTTGAAGACTTCAATGAAGCCAGACCTCATGGGGGTTTTTCTGGAGAAGAACAGAGTTCCTGAATGGCAGAGTGTCGTCTAACCAAAGAATCCTTGTTTCCATGGTGCATCCAAAAATGAGTAGGTCGTACTTGTAGCGGTAAGGCCTTGCTGAATCCAAGTTTGGAGGAAGTCATTACTTCCAAAAGGTAAAGCGCCCCTTAGCATAATGAGCAAAGCGTTTTCCAGTTTCTATAGTACAGCGGCCTTGGCTCAACAATCAAAGGCATTTAAGTTCACAGATGTAAAGTGCTTTTGCGCACAGCAATTCAAAGCGTTTCCATTCACAGATGTAAAGCGCTCTTTTGCACAAGCAATTCAAAGCGTTTCAGTTCACAGATGTAAAGAGCTTTTGTGCACAGCAATTCAAAGTGTTTCCGTTCACAGATGTAAAGCGCTCTTTTGCACAAGCAATTCAAAGCGTTTCAGTTTACAGATGTAAAGGGCTTTTGTGCACAGCAATTCAAAGCGTTTCCGTTCACAGATGTAAAGCGCTCTTTTGCACAACTATTCAAAGCGCTTCAGTTCACAGATGTAAAGCACTCTTGGCATGACAATTCAGGCGCTTCAGTTCACAGATGTAAAGAGCTCTTGGCACTACAATTCAGGCGCTTCCGTTCACAGATGTAAAACACACTTTGCACAACAATTCAAAGCATTTCAGTTCACAGATGTAAAGCGCTCTTGGCATAGCAACTGAAGCGCTTCAGTCCTCAGGTTTCAAGCGCTCTTGGCACGACAATCAAAGTGCTTCAATTCACAGGAGTTAAAAGTTGTTGGCACAACAATCTAAGTGATTCAGCCTACTTGAGCAAAAGCGCTTCCTGGTATTATTAAGTAAATCGTTTCAAGGTCAATGAGTAAAACGTTTTGGCATTTATTGTTGTGAATGTGAAAGTATTTCTGGAGATAAGCAAATCATAGTTTTCATTGTTCTTTGAAAAGCTTAAGATGTGAAAAGCATATTTAATTCTTTCAGATTTTCTAAGTCATGATCATAGGTTTATGTTGTGAATACATAGATGTTTCAGGATTGATATTCTGTGTATAATCATAGTGAGATCGTAGTTTACTCTTGTTCCATGTATCAAAGAAGGGGCTTTGCCCTCATTTCAAAAGAGGTCTCCATCTGATATCATGGAGACGCATTTAGTCAAGAGTCTATTGATGAGTTACATTTCTATGAATGAGAAAATGCATATTTATTCTAACCTTTACTTTTCAGATCTCTCTCCCTGCTGTTCCCTACCCTAATTTCCTTCCCCCTGACTGGCTTCATCTTAAATCTGTGCTATAATAGCTTTCTGAGTTGGTGATACCGGAAGGTGGGCCTTTTGTTCAGCGACGTGCAGATCCCGAGGAAAGGACACCGTGACACACTCTAAGCCTCTCCACTTGAAGACATTGTACAACATTCTACTCTATGATACAACACTCCACTCTACTCTGACACACCACTCTATACACTGCCACTCCACTGTACTCTAAGACACGTCACTCCACTCTATGCCACTCCACCCTACACCACTCCACACCACTTCACTCTATGACCCTCCACTGTAAGACACTATACAACATGCTGCTCTATGGCACAACACTCCACTCTACGCTACCCTACTCTAGTCTATGATATGCCACTCCACTGTACACCATTTCACTCTACTCTATTCCACTTTACCCCACCACACTCTACACCATTCCGCTCCCCTATTCCACTCTATGCCACTCCACTCTATGCCACTTCACCCTATGCCACTCCAGCCTATGCCACTTCACTATGTCACTCCACTCAGTGCTAATCCACTGGAAGACACGGTACAACATGTTGCTCTATTATATGACACTCCACTCTACTCTACATCACTCCACTGTACTCTGTGACAGACCACTCCACTCTAGCCAGCCCCACTCAATGCCACTCCACTCTACACCACTCCAGCCTGTGACACTCCATTCTGCCCCACTCCACGCCCTTGCACTATAAGACAGTGTACAACATGCAAATCTATGACATGACACTCCACTCTACGTCACCCCGCTCCACTGTACGCTACTCAACTCTACCCTATGGCACTCTACTCTACGCCAATCCACTCTTCCACTCCACTATATGCCATTCCACTCTTTGCCTTTCCACTCTACGCCTCTCCATGCATGCCTTAACCCTCCACTGTCAGACGCAGAACGATATGCTACTCTGAAATGACACTCTACTCTATGCCACTTCACTGTACTCTAGGATGCACCAAGACACTGTAAACGACTCCACTGACCAACACTCTGCTCTACACTACTCCACTTAATACCATTCCACAAAACTCCAGTCTACACCACTCTACTTTGCCATTCTATATTGCCACTCCACTGTATGCCACTCCATCCTAAGCCACTCAACTGTGACACTCCACTCTACTCCTACCCACTCCACTGTACTCTGACACATCACTCCAATCTATGCCACTCCACTCGATGCCTCTCCACACTGTGCTATTCTACTCTATGCTACTCCTCTCTATGCCACTCCACTCTATGCCAATCCAATGGAAGACACTGGATGACATGCTATGACACTCCACTCTACTCTGCAACATACCACTCCACTCTACACCACTCCACCGTACTCTGACATGACATTCACACCATACCATTCCACTCTAAGCCTATCCACTCTACATTATTCCACTCTACGCTATTCCATTCTATGCCAACCTACCCAACACCCCTCCACTGTAGTACAACACGCTACTCTGACATGCCATTCCACTCTATAATACATGCCACTCCACTCTACACCTCTCCAGTCTGTGTCATTCCACTCTATGCCACTCTGCTGTACTCCACTCTACGCCACTCCACACCATTCCACATTATACCATTCCACTCTACACCACTCCACCCTACGCCATTTCACTATATGCCACTTCACTTTATGCCTCTCCACTTGAAGACACTGTACAACATTCTACTCTATGATACAATGTTCCAATCTACTCTGACACACCACTCTAGTCACAGCCACTCCACTGTACTCTAAGACACGCCACTCCACTCTACACCACTCCACACCATTCCACTATATGACCCTCCACTGTAAGACACTATACAACATGCTGCTATGTGGCACAATACTCCACTCTATGCTACCCCACTCTGCCACTCCTCTGTACACCATATCACTGTACTCTATTCCACTCTATTCCACTCCACCCTATGACACTCCAACCTATGCTATTCCACTCTGTCACTTCACTCAGTGCTAATCTACTAGAAGACATTGTACAACATGCTGCTCTATTATACGACACTCCACTCTACTCTACACCACTCCACCGTACAATACGACACACCATTCCACTCTAGCTAGCTCCACTCAATGCCGTTCAACTGTACACCACTCCAGTCTGCACCACTCCACTCTGCACCACTCCACACCCCTCCACTATAGGAACAGAGTACAACACACAATTCTATGACATGACATTCTACTCTATGATACCCCACTCCACTGTACGCCACTCAACTCTACTGTATGCCACTCCACTCCACACTATGCCAACCACTCTGCTGCTTCACTCTATGCCATTCCACTCTTTGCTATTCAGACACTGTACGACATGGTACTCTGAAACGACACTCCACTCTATGCTACTTCACTCTATTCTACGGTGCACCACTACACTATACGCCACTCTGCTATACAACACTCTACTCTACACTACTCCACTTTATACCACTCCACACCACTCCAGCCTCCCATTCTATTTGGCCACTTCACTGTATGTCACTCCATCCTAAGCCACTCAAATGTGCCACTCTACTCTACTCCCTCCCACTCCACTGTACTCTGATATGTCACTCCACTCTAACCCACTCCTCTCAATGCCACTCCACACTGTGCTATTCTACTCTATGCCACTCCACTCTATGTCAATCCAATGAAAGACACTGTATGTCATGATGTGACATTCCACTCTACTCAACGACTTGCCATTCCATTGTACAACACTCCACTGTACTCTGACACACCACTCCACTCTATGTCATTCCACTCTAAGCCATTGCACTATACAATATTCCACTCTATGCCACTCTCCTCTACGCCCCTCCACTGTAAGTCATTAAATAACACATTACTCTGACATGCTCTACTCTATTACACAACGTACCACTCCACTCTCTGCCACTCTACTCCACTCTCCTCTACACCATTCCATGCTATGCCACTCCACACCATGCCACCTTACACCACTCCACTGTACGTCATTTTGCTTTGCCACTCAATGGCACTCATCCTATGGCACTCCACTAAACTCCACTTTACACCATTCCAGCGTACTCTGACATACCACTTCACACTACTGACTCCACTCAATGCCGCTCCACTCTACGCTATTCCACTCAATGGCACTCCTCTGTATGCCACTACACTTGAAGATACTGTGTGACATGCTTCACCACTCCACTGTACACCACTCCACTATACTCTGACATGTCACTCCACTTTACGCCACCCCATGCAGCTCCATTCATTGCCACTCAGTTCTACACCTCTCCCCTCTATGCTATTCCTTTATGCACCAGTCCACTCTACACTACTCCATACTGGGTCTCGCCATGCCCCTTCATTGTAAGACAGTGCACAACAAACAATTCTGTGAATTGCCACTGCACTCTACTGTTTGACATCCCACTCCATTTTCTGCCACTCCACTCTACCTACAGCATGCCACTCTACCCTACTCCACTCGACTCTATGCCACTCGACTCTAACACTACACTCCATGCCATTCTACTCTACACCACCCCAAGCTACATCACTCCACAACCCTCCACTGTCAGACACTATAAAACCCTCTACTCTATGACATGACACTCCACTCTACGCTGCACCACTCTATTCTATGATGTGCTACTCTGCTCTTTGTTGCTCCTTTCTATGCCACTCCACTTTAAACTGATCCACACCACGCCACTCCACTGACTGTCATTCTGCTTTGCCACTCCACTCTATGTCACATCATTCTACACCTCTCCACTCCGTGGCATACCATTCTACTCTACTCCACTCCACCGTACTCTGATATGCGACTACACTCCATGTCACTCCACTCATTGCCACTCCACTCTGGGCTATTCTACTATATACCACTCCACTCTATGCCACTCCACTCCCCGCTGAAAGACACTGTATGACACACTACTCTGACATGACATTCCACTCTACTTTATACTATGACACACTACTCCACTCTAAGCCACTCCACTCTACTGTACGACACACCATTCCACTCTACACCACTTCACTCTATGTCACTCCATTCTACACCACTCCATGCCATGCTATTCTAGTCTATGAAAAATCCACTCTACGCCACTTCACTGTATGCTCCTCAACTTTAGAAGACTGTACGACACGCTACTTTGACATGACACTACACTACACTCTATGACGTGGCACTCCACTGTACTCTGTGCCACTCAACTCTACTCTATGACATGGTATTCCACTCTACTCCGCTCCACTGTACAACACTCTAATCTATGCCTTTCCACTTTGCACCACTCAATGACATTGCACCATACTACACACCATTCTACGACACTGTATGACACTACACACTATGACACTCTTCTCTACTCCACTCTACAACACGACACTCGACTTAAGAATACTCCACTCAACCACACTCTTTGCAATAACACTCCACTCAGTCACACTCCACTAGACAGCACTGTACTCTATGTTTTAATACACATTTTTATTTTTTTTATTACGTTCATTAACCACACTACAATAACTTTAACTGACATATTATCCATGCACTGTCTCTACCCTTTCATATTATATCACTTATTTCATGTTAAATGAGAGCTTTTCTAACAAGACTCATTACATGTCTAATGAAATCATTTATCGGAACACTGTGCAAGGTAGAAGGGAGAGTTATAGATGATGCAGTGTGGCTAGCGACTGTGCATGTAGGTGTGACCATTATATGAAGTTTCAAATGGGGCACAAGTTATAACTAAGTTTTAACTATAACTTAAGAATTTCTAAATTTTGTGTAGTTGAAGGTGGTTTGTATAGAAGGAATACATAATGTTTTCCTAACCATACTGAGCTTTAACCGTTGTTTTTAATTGAATATAATGAAAAAACAAAGGTCACAGGGATTTTTTAGCTAGGAAATAAAATTTAAAAAACCTTCGAAAGTCTCTAAAAATCAAAGGTTACAGGGACATTATAGTTAGGTTCACATTTTACATGCACAAAACCATAGAAATTCAGCAGTTATAGTTAAAGTTATCTCAAGTAAGTAAAACTCATGCACTAAGGTAACTCTAACTAGCCACCCACCATTCACAGTATGTTCATCAATAATTTTACAGTAAATGTTGCACTGATATTATCAATGGTGTCATAGAAGAACCCATGGGTGATTTAATATGTGGGGAATTAGCAGTGCATAGCAAGGGTGTGAGTGTAAATATCTTAGGGCAATATTTACTTGAAATAAGTGTGTGCATGTAAAATGTTTAAAAGGAGAGGGGACATACTGCTCACCTCCCCAGGAAGCTGCTTTTATTCTTAAGGGGGAGAGGGCATGCAGCCCCTCCCCGACCAATATTGGGCCCAGAGACCCAATCCTGTGGGGCCTGGATAGACACTAAAAGGGAAGGGGGCATGCAGACTCCCCTCCCTTGGCCAATATTGGCCAGGGAACCCCATCCCCCGGGGCCTGGTCAGTAACTAGGGGGAGGGGGCACACAGCCCCCCTTCCTGGGCAAATATTGGCATCAGGATCCCATTCTCCAGGGCCTGGCCTGACACTAAAGGGGGCACCCAGCCCCCTTCCCTGACTCCATCCCCCGAAGACTGTTTACTACATCGTCGTTGGAGGTTGCCCTGGAGGCCACCAAGGGCACCCACTTTCTTTTTTGTTGGAGGCTGCGGGGGAAGCCCCAATGCCCCTGCAGCATCAGCCGGCTCCCTGCCTCCTGTGGGAGCCGGCATTGCTCCCGCCTCCAAGTAGGAGCTGCAAATGCTGCTCCCAGTGGGCGGGAACACATTTTTCATCTGTTTCATCATTGCTTCACAGCGGGCAGGGAAACAGATGAAAGTCCCCTCCCAGCAGGCAGGAGCATTTTATATGCTTCCACCTGCTGGGAGCGGACTTGCAGTTTGCTCTTGCTTGGTGGGAGCTTTCCAATAGCACCTCTGTGGGCAGGGATACCCCTTTGTCCCCAGTGTGGGCACCTCAAGACATAGCAGGAGCCATCCATGGAGGGTGGCCGTCCCCAGGACCATTAAGGGCTCTAGGAGGGGGCAGTGTGGTCCCCCTTCTTTTAAAGTGCACAGCCTCAGGGAGGTGATGTTACCCAGAGCCAAAAACAGTCTATATATATATATATATATATATATATATAATGTGTATGTATGTGTCTGTGTGTATATATATATATATATATATATATATATATATATATATATATCTGTGTGTGTGTGTGTGTGTGTGTGTGTGCATGTGTGTGTATATATATAGGTATGTGTGAGTATATATATATATATATATATATATATATATATATACATATATATTTATATATATATATGTAGATATATATAATGCAAAAACTGAAGCAAAGAAATGGGTAGTTCCCAAGTTTAGATGGAGAGCAGCGCCTATAGAGAGAACCCTACAACACCAGCAACACTATGGCCTAAGCAGAGTGTACCGGAGACTTGCTCAGAAACCATCTTTTGCATAAAGTGTTCTGCAAGGCATAATTTATGCTTCTGTCCGGTTTCTGTATTCTAGTGCCAAAAGGCCACAATACTGGCAAATGGTACATTCAACCCAATAATACAGCATAACATTGATCCAGTGTATAATTGGTCCAGTCTAATAATCCAGTCAGGTGTCTTCTCCTGTGCTGTGGATATGTTCGATAAATGAAGGTGGGTCGTCCTATGTCTCTAACAGAGTAAGAATAGATTGAACTATAATATCTGTATCTCATGCCACCCGTAGATTTAAATCTCCAACTCTAATGTCATTATCAATGAACCTTTGTATTATGGCAATACGTTCAAATAATCGTTCCTCAAAGATTCCTTTTTTGTCAACAGGCGTCTGACAAAATAAAACAATGTCAACTGTGGTTGTATTAGATAGTTTGGTATTGTACATTAATCCCTCACTGCTGGGCCATTCCCCCACCCCCAGTGCTGAGCCTTTATTAATTATTTGGGGTAGTTCATGCTTAGGGCTCCATAATTTTTTTCCGCATAAGGTATCCACGCCAGATTTATTTGTGCCCTCTTTTTCCAACATCCTGTGGATTCTCAAAGTGCCCAGGGTTTGTCGATTTTCCTGGAGGGTACAGATAAAAAAGACAAAATATAGCTCAATTTTGAGTTTTGGGGGAAAAGTAGGGAAAGAAGTGCTCTGGATAAAAGTATTTATGTTTTTTTTTTTTCTAAAAATGGCATCAATGAACAGTTTGCTGTGTTGGAGTCACCATCTTCTCAACTGTCAGGAACATGCAAACTTCAAGTTTGTGATCAAAACCAGTGTGAAATCCATGGGGGAGCAGGAAAAGCGATAGATTTCTGGAAAGTAGGCAAAATTCTAAATTCAGCAGGAGGTCATATGTGTAGACCCCTCAAGGTTTCCCGAAATAAAATAACTGTTGAAATAAAGAAATACTGAAAATGACTAGGAAAAAAGGTCATTTATGGGAATGTTTTCATCTGTAAAGTTTGTCACAATGACTGATTTACAGAAGCACTATACCATTACATCTGCTTGGTGCTTGTGGTTGAAGGTATATATAGGGTTTGTAGGTTCTCCAAGAACCCAAGTTATCCAAAGCCAACAACTGAGCTGAAAAATGATTATCAAGGAACCTATGAAACTGATGAAATGGGATCCAGATATGGAGTTTAGGAGCAGTGGTTACTTGTACATCTCTGAATTTGTGGGTACCCGTGCTAGCATATGATTCAGAGAGTATTTTTCAAAACGTCTTATTTCTTACACACTGGCTTACATTTGGAAAGCACAAATGCAGAGTAATACAATGGGCAATAACACTTGTTATACTATTCTGTGTTCCCTCAAGTCTTCTAATAAAAATAGCCCCACACTTGTGTGGGTAGGCCTAGTGCTCCCAGTAATGAGGGCCAAACGCAATATGGGCACATCCCATTTCCCTACTGAAAACTAACCCTTTTTTTGCAATGTACCTAGCTGCAGATTTTAGGCCCTATCTCAGTCGGCACCTAGGGAACTTAGCAAGCCTGCACTTTTTAAAACTAGACACCTTGGGAAATCCAGAGTGGGGCAACATGTGTGGGTCTCACCAGGTTTTGTTACCCTGAAGCTCTTGCAAAACTCAAACTTTGACTAAAAACACATTTTCCTCACATTTCCGTGATGGAAAGTTCTGGAATATGTGGGAAGCCACAAACTTTCTTCCACCCAGCATTCCCCTAGGTCTTCCAATAAAAATGGTACCTCACTTGTGTTAGTAGACTAGTGCCCCGTCTGCAAGTGACCCAAAACTCAACATGGATACATTACATTTTTCCACTCAAACAAAACTGACCCCGTTTTTTTTTTTGTTGCAAAGTGGGTAGCTGTGGATATTGGGCCCAAGTTCCAATGACACCTAGGGAAATCTAGCATACCTGCACTTTTTAAAAAAATTGACAGTGAGGGTTGTCCCGGATGGGGTGACTTGTGTGGCTGTCACCAGGTTGTTTTATCCAGAATCCCTTGCAAACTTCAAACTTTGACTAAAAATACTTTTTCCTCCCATTTCTGTGACAGAAAGCTCTGAAATCTGTTGGAAGCTACAAACTTCCTTCTACCTAGCATTCCCCCTCCATCTTCTGATGAATATGGTACCTCACCTGTGTGAGTAGGTCTAGTGGCTGACAGGAAATTACCTAAAACATAACATAGATACATCACATTTTTCCACTCAAAACTGACCTATTTAGTACAAAGTTGGTAGCAGTGGATTTTGGGCCCTAATTCAAGGTGCACCTAGGGAAACCTAGCAAACCTGCTTATTTTTTTTAAACTAGGCAACTAGGGGAGTCCAGGGTGGTGTGCCTTGTATGTATTCTATGTAGTTTTTTTTTACCCACTTTGGCATGCAAACCCCAAACTTTGCCTGAAATCACTAATTTTTCTTATATTTCTGTGATGGAAACGTCTGGAATCCACTTGAATCAACAAAATTGGTACTAACCAACATTACCCCACTTGTGCTGATCAAAATGCTTCCCCACTTGTGTGGCTGGACCTAGTGCCCGTGACAGGAACAGATCAAAGCAAGGTCAATGGGAGCCCTAGCATGGGGAGTTCTATAAACCTCGGTTTGATCTTTTCCTGTCGCGAGCACTAAGCCCACCCATAAAATTGCCAGTGTTTTTATCGGCACAAGTGGAGCAACGCTGCATGTTAGGAATTTTGTGGATTTATGTTATGTCTGAAAGTTTCCATCACAGAAAATTAGGAAAAATGCATGATTTCAGGCAAAGTTTGAGGTTTGCAGGGCATTGTGATAAAGAAAACCTTGTAGGATTCATACAAGGCATACCACCCTGGAATCCCATGTTTGTTTACTTTTCAAAAAATGTCTGTGGTTGGTAGGTTTCCAAGGGTGGTGGCCGAGCACGGCCCCAAATCCCATAGCTACACTTATTGCTGATTTCTCCACATAGCACTTTAGAGCCTTTTGTGTCAAAGTCTTTTGGCGAACCCACACAAGTGAGGTACCATTCTTATTAGGACACTTGGGGGGAATGCTGTGTCATATGAATTGTGTGGCTTCCCACATATATCAGGCATTTTCCTCACAGAAATTTGAGAAAAATGTGTGTTTTTAGTCAACATTTGAGGTTTGCAGGGCATTGTGAGCAAACAAATGCTGTGGGGTGCATGTGATGCACACCACCCTGGACTCTGTTAGATGTCTAGTTTTCAAAACTGTCTGGGTCTGGTAGGTTTCTACAGATGGCAGCCTACTCACATCCGTAAAGTGCAGCCATTTACCTTTGCAAGTGGGATGATATTGGGAGTTAGCCACACTCTCCTAGCCCAAAAGAATCAACTATTCCCTTTCTTGCCATTGAGATGGGTTGCTTTAGTCTGCAGGAGAGCAAAATGACTGTTGAGGTTTTAGGGGTGAGAGTGGTGTCTGATGTTAGGATGGGAAAGACCTACCCCATTATTTAATTTAAAAAGATATATTGCTGCCTTATAGTGGGCCTTCTGCCCCCACAGGGGTAGACCAGGGGTAATTACCCCATCTGCTCCCTGGAGGCAATAAGACTGTTGACCCATTTACTTGCAGTGGGGGCATGACAATGCCACCTGGGCATCCCCACCACTATATTTAAAAGAAATCTCTGGCATTTAGTGGGTTTTCTGCTCAGATCAGGTAATTACCCCCAACCTACCACCTCAGAGGGCAGAAAGACTGCTGTCCCTCTTTTTTTGGGATGGGGGGCATAACCATGCTCAAGGTGGGCAGCCACACCCCTATATATATATATATATTTGGGAGCAGACCAGATATAATTACCCCCCTCTGTGCCCTGGAGGGGCGGAAAGACTGTTGACCCATTTACTTGGAATGGGGACATAGCAATGCCCATGCTAGGCAGCCCCCACCCCTTTTTTAAAAAAAAGAAAACATTCCCTGGCTTCTAGTGGGCTTTCTGTCCCCACAAGGAAGTAGATCAGCGGCAATTCCTGCAATCACCCTCAAAGGGGGGGTGGAGCAGAAGAAAGCTATCTTATTTAGTTGGGATGGGGGCATGGCCATGCCCATGGTGGGTAGTCCCCACCCTCATATTTTTTTTACAAAAAGGTTCTCTGGCTTCTAGTAGGCTTTGTGCCCCCTCCCAGGGTAACAGATAGGGGGTAGTTACCACCATCTTTCCCCTGGGGGGAGAGACAGACTATTTCCCCATTTACTTGGGGTGGGGGTATAGCCATGCCCATTCTAGGCAGCCCCCACAACCATATTTAAACCATATTTAAAAAACATTCCCTGGATTCTAGTGGGGGTCATTACTACAATCTGCCCCTCAGGATTTTCAGATAAGAATATCTTAATTATAGCAGAATGTTTGGTTTTATATGTTTTCTTGGCAGTATTCGGGTGATGGGTAATTATCCCCGTATTTACACAGGTAGAAATATGGATTTACAATGTTTGATGTTTTATTATGTGTTTTTATTCCAAGTAGGACCCTAGTATACAATATGTTATTATTTATCACACGGTCCGGGGAATATCAACTTGGTTATGTTACATTGTTTTTTCCTGTTCTATTTCACTTCCCTTTAAGGGTAACATATAGGGATACGAATTCATCATGTCTAGTCGAAAAATAAAAAATAAATAAAAAAAAATATTTAAAACTAAAAACCATAATAGAAACTAATAGCTGCTATTTTGTTAGGTATTACGATCGGCACATACATTGAGGTTATTTGGGTGGGAGTTGTTAGCTTTATTTATTTAGCTTTATTTACTTATTTATTCATTTTCTTATTTACATATTCATTGTCCTATTTCTATGTTTATGGTGGGGGAGTATTTAATGGAGTTTCAGTGGTGGTAATTATCATGTGACCGAGGCTGCTGTGTCAGCCGAAACGCGTTGTGTGTTTTGGAATAAACTGAATTTTCTTTTCCTTGAATCCTGAGTGTGCAAGTACAAATCTTTTTTTTTTGTGTGTGACATATATATATATATATATATATATATATATATATATATATATATGTGTGACATATATACATATATATATATATATACACACACACACACACACACACACACACATATATATATATATATTCACTGAAAAAATGAAGGTTAGAGGGACGTTATAGTTAGGCTCACAATTCAAGCGTACAAAACCATAGAAATTCAGCAGTTATAGTTATTATAGCTAACTATAACTTGTGCCCCCCAATGCACTGCTTATGACCTCACAGACTACATAACTCATGACATGGTCAGTGACATCACTGATAACTCATTTACACATAGAAACTTTTCTGAGGCCAACCTCCTATAAGTACCCTAACTTTCACCATGCACGGCCTTCACCCCTGCACAGGGGAGGTTGCCCGCAAGACCTGGCCTGCAGTCAGACCATGCAGCCAACTCCCCTTATCCACTGAACCTCATGCTTCGGCCATGCGCAGCAGGAGTTGGCTGCGGCCTCTCTGGGTGTGAGAATAGATGTGAGAGGGTGTATCTGGGGTGAGAGTGGTTGTCAGACTGTCTGGGTGTGAGTGCGTACGTCAGTGTTTTAGTGGGTGCATCAGTGTGTGCATGGGTCTGTGAGTGGGTGCATGAGGGTGTGAGTGATTCTGTGAATGGGTGTGTGAGTGTCTGAGTGGGTCTGCGAGTGGGTGTGTGACTGTCTGAGTGGGTGCGTGTGTGTCTGACTGGGGCTGTGAGTGGGTACAGGCGGGTCTCAGTGGATCTGTGAGTGGGTGTGTGAGTGTCTCAGTGGGTTTATGACTGGCAGAAAGAGATTGAAAGAGAGGGAGAAAGAGATTGAGAGGGAGACAGATATGTGTTTAGGCTTTAATGCATGATATACTTAAAATTACATATTTTTGTTTCATTCAAAAATGAAAATCTATTTTTTAAAGAAATAAAATCACTTAAAATTTTGTATTTGAACATTTGAAATTAAATAAAAAGAGGGATATGATTCTAGCTCGTCCTTGACTTTGGCACTGAGCTATCTTTTTTTAAGCTATCTGGGACCAGTGGGGGGCCCTTGAGGGCTCCCTTGCAGTCCCTGCATTTCTTTTCAAATTGTATTTTACAAAAATGCCCTCTTCTGGCTACCTGACACTGGCCTTAAGGCTTCCCTCGCAGTGTAATTGCTTCACCAAGCAGGGAACTGCTTTGACAGAAGCTCCCTGCTTGATGAAGCATTTAATCTCTGTCCCCTGTGACACAAATGAAAGCTTTGGATTTTGCTAGTGCGACCTGCTTTACAGGTTCCGCAGCCAGAACCCAAGGTGTTTGCTGTGGCTTGCTTGCAGCTGCAGCCAAGCCACAGCAAACAGCTATGTCCCGGGGTGGGCACCATGTGACATAGCCGGAGCCAGCCCTGGGGGGTAGTGGTCCCCAGGGCTATCAGTGGCTCCAAGAGAGGGCCGTGCAGTCCCCCTCCAATGTTTACATAACTCGGGGATGTGGTGGTCCCTGAGGCCTGGGGTTCCAAAACGGACCACCTTTCGTTTCTTTTCTGTTTCTGCTCAAAATTCAGTCTCACTCCGGGAGGCGGAGGTCCCAGGGGGCTAATGGGGGTCCCAAAGGGACCCCCTTTTCTTTTTAGAAAATATTTGCCTCAGTGGTGGTGGTCCCCGGGGCAAAGGGAGGGGCCCGGCGCCCCCCTGCGTATCAAAACATCACTTGGAAGATCGCAGTCCCCAGGTCAGTCCCCAGCATCCCGCATAAACAATATAAGCCAAAAGGCCCCTCCCCCCAACATTTCTAAAAAAACATGCCGCCGGGACTTGGCCCACCTGGGGGCTTTATAATAACGAAACGCGGGCGATCGAACTTCATTCTTTTTTTACTTTATGGCTAATCTGCTGCAGATCCGATAATAAAATAAAAATAAATTATTTTTAACTGGGGGTCCCTCTGGGACTCCCACCACCAGAGCTAAAGGGTCAGGGTGTTAGTACCTTAGCCCCTGGTGTATTTTTTAATATGTTTTCCTGGGACTCAGCTTTAGCCAAGTCCCAAGATGGCTGACAACACTTCTGTTGTTGAAGTGCTATCAGCCAATCAGATCTCTGAGTGACATCGGGAGGTGTCGCGAATCCCTCACATCCCTAAATATACAAGTTTGATTTTCTTAAATTTCTCAAAAATGACTGCACGGATTTACACCAAATAACAAGGATATAGACAAGGACAATAAAATGGACCAAGAACTACCTTTCTGCCAAATTTCGTGTAATTCCATCCAGTGGTTTTTGCTGTTCAGCTTTTTCTATGGGAATTAGCATTGGAAATGCTCTAAATTTCACCTCCCCCTTTTATCTCGGCCCCAGCTTGATGGATCACCATGAAATTTTCCAGACATCAGCTCACGGAACGGTCAAATGTTTTGGGAAAATTTTGTGAAGCTTCGTCAAGCAGCACCAAAGATATAGGCAAGCAGAAAACAGCATTTTTCTATAGTAACTAGGTCCTAAGTATAACTACTTACTGGTGACCGTCTGTAGGTAATTCAGTAATACACACACACATACATATATATATAGTTTGGTTCAGATTTTACACACACAAAACCAGAGAAATTCTGCTGTTATAGTTAGTGGTATTTCAAGTAACTATAACTCATGCCCTAAGGTAACTATAACTTACACCCCCGCTTGCAGAGTTTTCTCATCAATATTTTTACTGCCAATGTTACAGTGATATTATCAATGATGTCATAGTAGATGTAATGAGTGATGTAACATCTGAAGTAATTAGCAATGCAATGCAAGGGTCTTAGTTATAGTTACCTTAAGGGCACCAGTTGTAGTTACTTGAAATAACTCTAACTAACAGCTGAATTTCTGTGGTTTTGTGTGTGTAACATCGGAACCTAACTGTAAAGTCCCTGTATTCTATTTCTTAACTATACCATTCCTGTAACCTTTGTTTTTTCAGTGAATTTCTAGGTTTTTTTAACATTAAGTATGATGGGCATCGCAGTGCATGGTGGGGGGCGAGAGAGGGGCTGAACACAGGGCCTGCCTGGCATTGTGCTGCCCCCTGCCAAGCTTGCTGCTCCTGCCCCCTCCTCCTTGCCATCCATTTTCCATGCCCAGGCCCCGACTTCCTCATTACAGCCCTGTGTGGCATTGTTCTGCCACTGCCCTTCCTGCCTGCCATGAACAATTAGCTTGCTGGCACATCAACCTACTAGTCCCTACCCACTGTTGTCTGAGTCCATGCACCAGCCCCCTCCATTTTGCCCTACATGGTCTGATGTGCTACCGCCACCCCCTCCCTCCTGTCCTGCATGGACCTTTATGCTGCAACTTTCCCACCTGTCTGCCCAGTATGGTTAGCTTATTGCCCTTGCCTTTTTCCCCTCTTCTCTCGATTGTCCCTGTGCATGGCCCAGTCACCTTCCTTTTGCTTTCCATGGTCAGTTTGCTGCACTGCTGTCCCGCTTGCCTTGTGTGGTGTTTTGTGCTGCTGCAACCCCTGATGCTTGCCCTGTAAGGTGAGATTGGTGCCCCTGCCCTTTGTTATCTCACTCAATGTCCCTACCCCATTCCTTCTGCCCACTGTGGTCCAATGTACCATGCTTGCCAACACTTTGAGCTTGGTAAGAGGGAGATTTTGAAAAAAAAGCAGGAGGATTGATGTTTTTCCATTGACATACATTGAAATTGAGGATATTTTAGACAGGCAGCAGATAATTAAAGCCCTTCTAGGCTTAAAAACATCAGGAGTCTCCGACCTGAATTGGATCTGTTGGCACGTATGGTTGTCCTGCCACAGCCTCTTCCTTCTGGCCTCAATGGTCTGTTGTATTGCCACAGCCTATCTTGCCTGTCCTGTATGGTTAGTTTGTTGACCCTGCTTCTTTTTCCCCTGCTGCACCTGCAACCTCCTCCCTGCCCTAATTTTTCTAGTCTATGCCCTTGACCTCTGCCTCCCCCCAGTACTCTAATGAACAACTAGATTGCTAACATTATATAGTTATTACAAAAGTGTGGCACACTTGACGCCATCTTGAAGTAACCAAAACTGTGATACTTATATGCTCTTAGAAATGATAAAAGCGAGAGAGTCTTATTCCCATAGAAATTATGTTTGGTGCTGTAGAAAAACTAAAATGAGGACATATTTTCTGAGTTCTCAAATAGCGACAAACCACTTTTAAATCATTTGCTATCTTTATGTTTTGTTACACTAAGGGGAGAGGATGTGGCGTTACTGTCAGAGTTGCAGACTTTGCAACAGGGAAACCAAGTTTGAGTTTTAGCATCAGCTCAACATCCTGTGATTTTTGGAAAATCACTTAGGGCTTGATTTAGAGTTTGGGAAGGAGTTACTGCTTCACAACAGTGACAGATATCCAACCTGCCGAAATCTAAATCCCATATGATATAATGGGATTTAGATTTCGGTGGACAAGAAATTTATCATGATTGTGATGGAGTAACCCCTCTGCCAAACTCTAAATCAGGCCCCAATCTCCCCAAGCCTAAAACCAAAATGAATGTGTTCTTGTGTAATTTAACTGATCCTCATGTAAAGCACTCCAGTACCTTCGGGTTAAGTCTGCACTATATAAAGGTGCAAAAAAAAATGTTTTGCACACTTCTGTCATTGGGCTATATTTGGGCTACATTTGGGTGCTAGTTGTTCTTTAGAACACTCTGGGAGGCTGCAGTAGAACACAAGGGAATGAACTGACATGCTGTTCCTGTTTGAAGAAAATGTTTTACTGAAAATGTCAGACTTCATTCTCATATGGCTGAGAACGATAGTGTGAATTTATAGAAAATATGCTCTCATTTTAGCTTCTGGGGCACCTTCCATACACTCTATGGGAAAATCATGAAAAAACTGTTTTCTGTCAAACATGATTCAAGAAATCCCAGCGAAAGGCTTTTTTCAAATGGTAAAATCACCTTACAGTTCACCAGAATTGCTAAAATTCTCCTCTCTTCCCCACTTTCCCTGCTCCCGCATTTCCCACCTTCCGCCACCCGGAAGGCCAGGGTCAACCCGGAGCCTCTCTGATGTATTCTGCTTAACACCCGATCTCTCTGCAAACACGCCACGGAAACCTGGAACACCATTACCTCCCTCTCACCACATGACTCCTTCATCAATAAAACCTGGCTAAACCCTTCCTCGAACCTCAACATTGCCACCACAACACCTGATGGCTACAAGATCATACACCGAGACCGCACCAACAAACGCGGTGGGGGCATTCCCATCATATTTGAGAACACCATTTGATGCATTGCCAATAATGATGACACCTCACCCCTCATGGAACACCTCAATTTCCAACTACAAACTGACTCCAAAAGTACCCTTAGAACATCCTTGTATATAGGCCTCCAGGTCCCCAACCAGGCTTCTGCAACACTATCCCCAACATAATCACACCACTAGTCATTGACTCAAACTCTACATTCTACTTGGTGACCTCAATTTCCACGTTGGTATCCCCAATGATGCCAATTCCACTACCCTCCCCAAGACCTTGAGGAACATAGGCCTCAGCCAACTAGTCAATATACCCACACTCAAGGCTGGACACACTCTCAACACCCTCTTCACCTCCAGTGACAGAGTCAGATTCAGCCATGTCACAGAACTCTCCTGGTTCAACCACAGCATCGTTCACTTCACCATCACTGACACCCAACTCTCCACCACCAGGAACCACAGAGTCAACTATCGCAACTGGATCAGAGTAACTGAACTACAGTGGGCACAAGCCCTCAGCTCATCCAAACCCAAGGTCTCATCCGACCTCAACCAGGCCATCCTGAACGTCTCCAGAATCACTGAATGCGCCAACTCGGGTACCCCGCTTAAACCAGCCAGAACCAACAAAACCTGGAGCTCAGAGCCACCAAGCACAGCTGCTACAAACTCAAAAAACAATGGAAATCCACTGGAAAGCCCTCTGACAGAACAGCCTCCAAAGCAGCCCTCCGCAACTTCCACCAACAACTCAAAGGCAAAGAAAGCAACCATTTTCGCCCACATTGGCACCAACTGCACAAAAGAACTTTTCAAGATAGTCAAAGAATACACCATCCCAGCAGCCACTGAGAATACCATCAACCCCTCCCAAGAACTCTGCAGCACCATCTCAGACTTCTTCCACAGCAAGATCGCCACCATCTACAACATCTTTTACCCCCACCCCATATCTCCAATGTTGACCCCCAGTGCACACCAACAATACAACCTCCATGTGGGCACGCTCACCACTCAATCAACCTCAGCCATCATATCATCCATTCACTCCGGGGCACCCACTGGCCCATTCCCCCACCACCTGTTTAACCTTGGAACCAACCCAATCAACACGTAACTCACCAGCATCCTCAATACTTCCATCACCTCTGCAGCTTTTCTGGACAAATAGAAACATGCAGAAATAAAACCCCTCCTGAAAATGCCCTCTGTCGACCGCAACAAATTTAAGAATTATCAACCCATCTCTCTACTCCCTTACCAGGCCAAAGTATTCGAGAAGGCCATCAGCAGCTCACCAGCTACTTGCAAAAAACAACCTACTAGACACCTCCCAATCAGGTTTCCGTACCAACCACAGCACCAAGACTACTATAATTACTGTCACTGACGACATCAGAGCACTCCTCGACCTTGGGGAAATCGCTGCCCTGATCCTCTTCGACGCATCAGCTGTGTCCGACACTGTCTCCCACCACACCCTCATGAACAGACTCCATAGCATCAGAATACAAAACGATGCCCTCAAATGGATTGCCTCCTTCCTGACAGGATGCAGTCAGAGCGTCTGACCACCCCTTTTCACCTCTGCACCCAAGAGCATCATTTGTGGCACACCCCAAGGTTTAGCTCTCAGCCCCACTCTATTCAATACTTACATGACCCCTCTGGCCGATATTGGTAGATCCCACAGACTCAACATCATCTCCTGAGCAAACGATAATCAGCTGGTCCTCTCACTGTCTGAAGACCCCTCCACCACCAGAACCAACTTCTGCAACGCCATGACCACTGTAGCCAACTGGATGAAAACGAACTGTCGAAGCTCAACTCTAACAAGACAGAAGTCCTGATCTTTGGGAAAAACACCTCCATTTGGTACCATAGCTAGTGCCCAGCCGAATTGAGACCCACTCCCACGCGTACAGACCACAATTGCAAGTTTGGCATCATCCTTGACAGTGAGCTGACCATGAAGCGGCACAACAACAGAGTTGCCTCCTCCTGCTTCCACACCCTCTGCTTGCTCCTCAGAATCTTCAGGTGGATCTGAGCCAACACCAGGAAAACCATCAACCAGGCCCTCATCATCTGTTGCCTCAACTATGGCAATGCTTTCTATGCTGGCATGTCCTCCCAGCTCCTAAAGAGACTCCAGACAATACAGAACACAGCCTCTCACCCCCACCTCAGAAACCTCCACTGGCTTCCCGTCCAGAAGAGTTGTCATTTCACATGCACAGTTTTCTCGTCAAAAATGTTACTGCAAATATTACATTGATATTTTCAATGATGTTATCAAAGGTGTCATGAGTGCTGTAATTTGTGGGGTAATTAGCAGTGCATGGCGAGGGCGCGAGTTATAATTACCATAGGGCACGTGTTATAGTTACTTGAGATATCTCTAATTATAACAAGTGAATTTCTATGGTTTTGTACATTTAAACTGTGAGCCTAACTATAAAGTCCCTGTAACCTTTGGTTTTTTTGAGTAAATTTGTTTGGTTTTTTAAATTCTATTTCCTAACTTCATGTAACCTTTGTTTTTTTCAGTGAATTTCTATGGTTTTTGTAATGTATAGTAATTTTTATTACTATATGTTAATCCAAACACCGCCATGTATGGCCTGAAGCCAACCCCATATAAGCACCCAACCTTGTGCCATGCGTATGGGAGGGTGCTGGCTGCAAGGATAGGGCTGTGGCCAGACCCTGCATCCAATTCCCTAACCACCAAACCCCACTCTACTCATGGCCCTTTGGCCGTGTGCGGTGGGAGTTAGCCACGGCCTGCCTCTCTGGGTGTGAGAATAGGTGCAAGAGGGTGTATCTGGAGATGAGAGTGGGTGCATCCGTGTCTTGGTGTGTCAATGTCTGTGGAGGTCTGTGAGTGGGTGTGTGAGGTTATAATATACCTGAGCCACCAGAGTTGAGTTACAATCACGTGTTAGGTATGTCTATCAATAACAAATTCAATATGAGCATCTGAAAGACGTACCCCAACCTAGTGCCCATTCTCAAAGAAAAGTGGAAGAGTCATGACTTTTGGATGTGATCTCCAGCTAAGTAAATACCAGTGTTGATAGTTGAGATGAGGTAGAAAAGAGGCTTACACATAGCTGAAGATAACCTTGTTTTCAGATTCCTGGAAGAATCTTACATCAAGATGCAAATTATTACAGACATTGGTGTGATACAAATTTCACTCCAGAGCAACAGTCATGAGACTGGGAAAGTACTCTTCATACAGGAAAATCCAGTTTCCCAGGCAACAATTCACGGCCGACCCCCTCAGAACTTTTTACTATGTTAATATTTGAATAATGTGAGCTGCTTGAATTCTCAAAAGCATACATCTGAGAAGCCCATAACCATTTTATTTTAATAATGTGTATAAACACCCTGTCCTCATGTAAGTGTGAAGAAAAATAATTTAAATGAGGCTGAAGTGCTACAATGTTGTGAGTTTCATCAGAGGATCCCCGCCCAGTGAAGACATCCAGAGCATTTTCCCATATAGCACACAGACTGTGTGCTGTTAACAGAATGAAGTTATGGATATGATGAGCTGTAGTGAATCGTCAATCACCGTAACCTTTCTCAGATTATATCCTTAATTAGCTGTTGACAGAATTTAGTAAATGAAGAGCACACTCTATTCTTGAGCATTCAAAGGTTTTACTGTACCTCTTTGAACCTGGCTAAAATTGTAGACTGTTATAGTTTTCAGAGGTGGGTTTTGGCTTAGAATACGTTTAAACAGGAGGAAAGGATTATTTAGATACAGGTACATATGTAGGAGTTATATGTCTTGCTGTGCATCACTTTACAGAAAATTCATACCATTGCAGGAATTCAGTTAAACACTGTTAGAAACGGTTCAGTTTTCAGGTGTGGAAGTGTGGAATTTAGAAATATTGCCCTAGAGTAACTGGAGTAGAGGCTACCATGTTATTTCTCAATGCTAAACCAATGCTAACAAGCTGTGCCTGACTCTGATGTGTAATACCTCACTCTCATGTCTGGTGTTGAAGACAAGAATTCTTGAATAGCTTGCTCAGTTCTGAAAATGTGAATCCCTAAACCAGTTTAAATGTTGATTGTGTACTATCCCATGGTTTCAGTTTCTGCACCAGTATAGTCATTACATGATTTCCAATGCAGCCCAGTACAATACAATATAGACATTTGCATTCAGTATTAATGTACTTTTAGCTTTGGGGTGGAGGGGAATCACCTGTTTCTGTGATTCACAGATTATTTTTATTTTGTTGATAAGCATTCAGTTCAGGGTTCAAAATGTGTACAAATTCCTTCACAACTCGATGTGTTGGTCACAAATTGCTTGCATTTGATCATGGTCAGAGACAAGAAGCAGGATTAAGCTCGACAGAGGTTCCCCGGGCACCAGCACAAGCCAGAGAATTCTCCAAAAAAAAGGTGACTGAGTTGAGAGTGCTCAACACACCGATCAGGTTAGGCAGCACTACATCGATTTCTAATTGAATTGTAATGCTTTAAAGAGAATTTGGATGGTGTTATCTGGGCAGTTGGCAATGAGAATGCTGGATTTGGAGAAGCATGGGAAGTCTCAGTATTAGGAAGTAAGAGGTGGGAATGAAATCTATGGCATAGAGCAGAAGGATCCAAAGAAGAAGTTAGAAAGGGAAAAGAACAAAGGACTGTCTACAATCCAGGCACAGACCTTACAAAATAAATGTGTCCAGTACATATGGATGCTAACTCATCTGAACCAGAACCTCTGTGATCCTCAACAGGCTGTGACTGGAGAGATTCGAAAGCAAGAAGCTCAACGGGATGGTGTGCAAGATACTTTCCTACCTCTCTTCACAAGAATAAATGGTTACAAGCTGTTAGTCCCACCCTCAGCCTTTTACCCTTCTGCCTCATTCCCCGGGTGTTGAGCCATGGCAAGAGGATGGCTGACACCTCAAGGGATTCCTGGTGGTGAAGGTGCGTGTAGTCATGGAAATGGCAAAGCAGCCAACAGGAGTAAGTTAAAGGTATCCCTGCCTATGTGGTGAACCACCAGTATGGCAAAAGCATGTGTATGTATTCAAGCTGTGGGGTTGGACTCAATAGCAAGGATAGGAAGAAGTCCTTCCCAGAAGAAGGTACCTTTAATCTAAAGTGAATTACTATTATCTGGAAAAGTTTAAAAGAACGCAAAAGTAAAATATAGGCTGATTAATGACCAGTCTTCCCAAAGTAGCCCAGGAGAACGTTAACAAACAAAAACAGGAATCTCAGGTGTGTGAAATGAGAGATCCATGAAAGGCTCAAATACCAAATGTGCCATTCCATAGAAATGGCTTGCTCTAGTAGCCCTACTTCTTCACCTCCTTCTTGTTTGTTTCCCCAGTTCATGTCCAAAAAATGTAGAGCCAGTAGAAGACAAGGAGGAGGACTTGTTCGACGTCTTCAGTTTCTCCATGCTGGTAACAGAAGCAGTGGGTGGGCCTGTGGAGGCACCTGGTGATGGAGCAGTGTTGGCATTACAACAGTGAGATAACACACAAATAACAAACGTAGCGGCTATGTTAGGGGTGGTAAACCACTAGAGGATGGGGCAGCGTTCCTGTGATGAGAAGCTGACTCTGCAACTTCACACATCTCTTCTAGAATACGTTCTTGCACAGGTTGCCTATAACTTGGGATAGCCTGAGACACACCATTAGAAGAAAAGTGAGTGAAATTGAAGGAAACCCCTAACATTTGCAGCATACAACCTTATTAAGTGATGCAGAGAATAGTGATTCTCAAGATGCTGCATTCCAAACATCATATGGCCTCCTCCTTCTGTGAGAGTACTCAGGGTTAGGGTTGGGTGGCTGAGTTATCATTCATGTCTCTTGGTCCCCCAATGACCTGTTTATCATTAAAACAAAGTTTCCTAAGATCTGTGAAAATCCAATGAAATTCCAAGAAGAGCTACAAACCATTTTTTAATGATACAATTAACTGGCTGATGTGAAATAACTGTTGCACCTTGGTAAGGGAAGTGAAATGAGTGATATGTTTGTGGAAAAGGACTTTATAGGCATTGGTAACTCACCTATTATTGCCCTGTGAAGAAGGCGTTAGTAAATACCATAATGGAAATGTTTCCTATGACTGAACTCCACTAAAATTTCTAATTGTAAACAGAATAAGAGTGACTCATCTGCAGATGACATTGATTATTTTGAAGATGTATTTGAATACTATTCTGGTATTGCGCAACCTCCTGTCAAAAATGCTCAGGAAGCTGTTGGTGGTGCTTTTATTAAAAGTGTTGCTCAAGGTACAAGAACATCTTCATACTATCTATATTAGGTGGAAGATCAAGGATTTAGCTAAGTTCAAGTCTGTCACTAACCCTTTCTTGGCATTACAAGAAAGGAAAATATATATATATATATATATATATATATATATATATATATATATATATATATATTTATGTATATATATTATATAAATATCGTAAGGGCTGGCAAGGGAGAGGAAGATCAGGGCAAAGCCAGAAATTGTTTAGGAACATTCTGCTCCACTGGGTGTTTCTTTTATTTGTAGCCCATTGGGTCAGGCCATTAGGTCACTAGAAACAGGATTGTCCCCATCTAAACTCTATCGCACCCATGCATCCTGAACAATCTGAGTTTGCTGACTACTCTCACAGTCTGTAACCTACCTTTTGGTAAAGCCCAAGTGATGCTGACTGCTCCATAAATACCTTGTTTCTAGTAGACCAAACTGACCACATGTAAAATGTGGGGATAACAGAAAAGTCACCTCAAGCCTCATTGATACTGGTGCTGCTTAATCTGCTCTGAAAATTGTATATTTGTCCTCATTACCTCAATCAGGCTTGTCCATTGAAGTTGAGGGCATTCCAAACACCCATGTCCTCCACATGAATCCCTGTCTCTATAACCCTGGGTGATATCACAGGCCAAGATGCCCTTCAGTTGAGTACCACCTCTCTTGTGGAGCAATTGGGGATAGACCTTTTGTGTAAATTCTAATGTACCATTTATTGCATCCTTGATTGTGTTTATCTGAATGTGCCAAAAAACAAAGTATGTTCTGGCTATGTGACGTGAAGTTACTGATTATACTGATGATGCTGAGTGAAAATATATATGCCAAAAACAATTTCTGACTTACTTGAGCAAATGTCTACTACTTTAGGGTCTGAACATTCAAATATTGTTGGATGTGTATTGTTGTCAGAACATGTGAGGGCTAAGGTAAGCCCAAAGAAGAAACAGCCTATATTTCTAAATACCTGTTGCCCTGAAGCAAAAGCAGAAATCAGACCTGTTACCAGTGCGCTGGGTAAACAAAAGGGCTAGTGCCCTCTGTAAATGTGTGCACTACACATATTTTACTGATCAAAAAATCTGGCAAAGACTAGTACAGGTTTATGCGTGAACTGTGAGCTACCAACGCTCTAGTAATACCAAGTTTTCCTGTTGTTTCCAACCCTACTGCCATATTGTCTTGTGTCCAAGCCACTGCCAAATAATATATATAGGGAATCTTTATTCAGCCTTCTTTCTTTTCTATCCCCATACACCCAGATAACCAATATCTTTTTTCACTTTCATTCTGTTGGAGCCAGATAATGTGGGTTTGACTCCCACAGGGGTTTACTGAGTCACTATCCATGTTCTTTCAAGTAATCAAACAAGATTTTGAAACCTTTATATTCCCTGGAGGATCCACTCTAGTACAATATGTAAATGATTTGTTGGTTGCATCTAATTCCTTGGACCGATGTAAGATTAGCTCCTCACTGACTTAGCAAAGAAAGGTGCAAAGCTTCTAGAGAGCACTTATAATTTTGCTGTCCCAGTGTCCACTATCTAGGTAAAGACATCTTATCAGGGGAGAAGCACCTATCTGCAGGCTGCCCCAAAGCCCTCTGTAAGTTATCAAGACTAGTCACCATTTTACAGATATACACCTTGTTTGGAATGGCAGTTTATTTGAGGAAATGGACACTTGGATATGTGAACATTGTTAAACCCTCTACAGTTATATAAAGCAAGATACCCCAGAGTAGTTGCTTGGACCAAAGAGGCAGAACATGCTTTTATATCTTTGAAACAATAACTAATGCTGGCGCTGCATTGGGACTGCCTGATTAAAAGAAGCCATTCACCTTATACTGTCATGAAAGAAATGGATTTGCATCAGAGGTATTGATGCAAGATACAGAAACCAAAAGAAACTAGTTTCTACGACTACTGCCCTCAATGAAGTAGCACGAGGGCTTCAGTCCTCTTTATGATCAATGGTAGGTGCTGCCCATCTTGTAGAAGCCTTGAGAAATATTGTACTTTGCTCCATGGTCATAGTCGCTGTACCACTTGACGGGCCTTTTTTCACCACTGGACCCATGACAAGACAATCCTTGTATGTAATTCTTTCCCTGTCTACTTCATATGTTACCTTAGTCTGTTTCCCTGTCTCAAACCCTGCATTCCAGCTGCCCATTTCCCAGGATGTTGACCAACATGACTGCCTCAGTGTAACCACCCATTTGACCATGCCCTCCATTGATCTCTCTGATGCACCAATACCCAATTGTGATCTTTTGTATTATATTGATGGACCTGTTGCAGAAATGGATGTAAGTCATCGGTGATGGGTCATTAGTACACTGTATGGAGATGTCAAAAAACAATTTCTACCCCATGTGTATTTCGCTCAAGTTGCTGAATTGGTTGCTTTTACCTGTGGCTGTATTCTCGCTGAATTAAAGACTGCTATTCTATTTACCAACTTGAAATATGCCGTCAGGCAGTAGGATTTCAGGCTCCTTTTGATGCAACAAGGTTTTGTCACATCATCCAGGGCCCTATCACGAATGGTACTTATGTTAAAACTTTGTCTGATGCTCTTAAGTTACCACTGCATGAGATGTTTCATGCAACAGGTACCAACTGGCTGCTCCATGTTTCCTTACCGTTGACCAACAAGATTGCCACGCTTCTTGCTCCATTTTTCCTTACAGTTGCACAACAAGATTGTCATTGTCACCCTTGAGCCACCTGCCAAACCCTTTTTTTGGAAAGGGAGCCAAATCTACTACCTCTACCCACCGATCTCCAGTGGGCCTCTTCATCAACATTCTGATTGATTTCATCCCAGTGTTGACGCTGTTCCTTTTAGTATGTCTTGGTCCTAGTTTGTATGGTTTTTTTTACGAAGGATTGAAGCCTATCCAGCTCCCAAGCTGACACAGTTGGTTTCAAAAAGGCTGATTAGGAAATGAATTACTAGATTTTGTGTCTCCCTTCAGATGGAAGTGACAAATGCACTTAATTTGGGTCTACTGTTGCGTACAAGTTCTGCAAGGCTAAAGGAACCAAACAAAACGTTCTCCGTGCTTACCACACTGAGTCTGCAGGAAAAGCAGAGTTTTTTTAATTCCACTTTCAAGAAAATGACTTGGATTTGCACTGCGATGGGTCTGGAGTGGCCTGATGCATTTTCTTTGACAATTTGGGCAATCAGAGCCATCCCTAGTTAAAAAAATAAACTAAGTTACACACATACACTATCCTCATGTGTCAGCTCAATCTGTCCCATTAAATTCCCTTATGTCCCCAACATGCCTGGGTTACCCCTACCTGATGATATCTCCCTCCAGTATTGAAAAACACTTATCTGCAGCTGCTACAGCTTTCATTCTTAGGTTTCAACTGACCTACCTGCCTCCCCTAATGAAGTCAGCCACAATGTGAAGCAAGGGGAATTGGTTACACCAAAGGATATCTGCCCTTGTGCCCTGTTTATATGGTTTCTTCCTAATCCAACTCACCACGAACACTAGTGTAAAGTTTCATAGATTATCAGTCTGGGTGTATGCCAGCCAGTATATGAGGACAACTGAAATGAATCTCCCAACTTCCTTTGCATCTGAAAGCCAGGTTTCTCCTATACATTCTGCTCCACAGCTGCCAACTTTCCTTAACTGTGTCCCTGCCAGGATCTTCCTTACCACAGATACCATGTCTTGCCAAGGCAGTTGGAAGTCTTTGAGATTCGTGATCCCTTTTTGGGTTTGGCTGGCCTTTTTCAAAAGTTCAGTAAAAATACATTTTGGTGCCTTTGAAAGGTATATTGACAAAGCTTCAATCTTTTTTCCTGTTGGATTTGTTCATACCTGCCCATTGATGCTAGATCTTATGTTTCAATGTTCTCAATACTTTTTGACAAAGAACTATGCCTCTAATTGTTTCTACATGGTCAGTTTCCAGATGAATGAGAAAATTGCACTATTCTTATCACCTTGGTAATCAATGATTGTTGTTTGCTAATCAAGGCTCCATACCCTGTGCTATCCATCTCACTGACTCTCCAGATAGAATGGTTTGTGAAACTCAGAATACAGTGTCTATCTACAGCGAGTGCAATGTGATTTTTGATGTCTGATCTAATTCTGAGCTTCATCCTTACTATTTTCAACTTTACTCAGGAGTCCATTATTCAAGCTACCATTCTTCGCAGCAGCCTGATGCTATGTCAGTGGCAACCAAGCCTATACATGCCTTCCCAAGGACTGGTCTGGATCCTAGTATCCTGCTTAAATAATAGTATGAATTTTTAGCTTGATCCTTGCGTTTCCTGGCAGTCAATGTACTCCTTTTAGGATTGATATGTTTTATATGTGTGCAATCTCAGGCATAATCTGGCCACCGTATTTCTTTAGTCTTTGTAGCCTGTCATTAAGCTTTTTAGGAGGTTCGGTGGAGACAATCTTGAAGCGGTAAAGACATGCTTTGCCTATGGCTCTAGTTGATCCCTGCTGAGGGGGCATAATGATATTTTGGAATCCTTGGAATCCTGGCCCCCTGATATACTGCTGTAAAGAAATTGTTGTCCAGAGATTTTTAATTTTGATTTGTGGTTTTGGATCATTAGAGAAGTAATTTAGTTTCAATGATTTTCAATGAGGAGTTGGTGCCTGTAGAGATAGATTCAAAAGGCACAGGCCATATTGCTCAAGAACTTAAGAGCAAATTGGAGGAAGCTGACTTTGGTGTTGTGCCACATGTTGAGTGGGCTGTTTGAAATGGTTCCAATTAAGTCATTGCACTGTCAAATGACACAGATGCTATTTGTGTGCTACTTAGATTTGTTGCAATGTTCATAAGTCAAGTCAGAGTTATCAATATGTTATGAAACAGGCGAGAAAAGACACTTAATCCTGCTTCATATTCTGTACAAGAAACTTGACCCAGAGATGCCCTGTGTTCTTCTCAAGGGACATATTCTTTGGGGGAATGACACTATGAGCAAAATTGGAACAAAGCTTGGCGCTCTAACTGCTGAACCTGTGAAGTTTCTAAAAGGACTGAGACAGAAGAAGAATGTGACTTTAAAGACGCGAAAAAATTACCTTGTGCGTGTGTGGAAAACGAGTTCTAACTGTCATACATTTGACGATCTTTGGTACAAAGATCAGTCCCTCTAAGTGACCTTCTAACAATGTCATATTCTGTGCTTGGATGCATTCTACATGATCAGATGATGTGTAAATGTTTTGGATCATGCATTTGTAGAGAAAGATCTTGTGAATTTGCTTTAGAAGATATTGATGGGGTGCTAAAAAAAATTCAAAGCCTCTACCCACAAAACTTACACGTACATGTACTTGCAAAACCTGTGCTACAGGTGTCTCTGTCGATATGCTCTTCTCAAATGTTGAACATTCTGCAAAAGTATCACAAGTAATTGTCAAAACAAATAAATAAAGTGAACTATGAAAATATGTCTAAAACAGGAGTGATGAACATTTTTTTTTTCATATTCAGATCATCAACATTTTTTGGTGTATACATAAAAGTAGTAAAAAACATTAATATTTGTTTCATTTCCAAATAGGCCTATATATGTCTCTTCTTCCTCTATTATAACCACCATTTTTTTAAATGATGGAAGGATTGCTCTGAGGGGTTATTTTCTGTCTCTATAAGGCAACTTGACCCCCAAAACCTATGATTTGACACCAAACTGAAGTGTATAGGTCTCATGGTTCCTGAAATATTACATCATCACTGCAACACAACTGCCATTTTTAAAATTGTTGTCCAGAAAATATCGCCCTGGAATAGCAATGTCTACCTAAGCTAAATTACTTGATATAAAAACACAAATAAAAAAGGACAATATCTGGACAACTTTTTTTTTATGAAGGTATATCAAGGGGCCATGGCTATGGAGGGAGGGCTGTAGATGTACACACTTAGGGCCAGATGTAGCAAAGGGTTTTACCCATTCTGTGTCTATGGGAAAAAGTGTTCGTACATATAGCCCTTATTCACTACCTTGATTTATTGACGAAAAGACATCTCCGATTCAAATATAGCTCCTATCCCTAACTGAACGTTTAATGCATAGCAACTCACCAAGGCTAAAGGGCCATGCAAAGGTTTCTTGGCATGGCACTACCTCTACCACACTGTGGATTTATTTGGTGTAATTAAGCTAAGTATTTAAAGTTCCCCCAAGGCTTTTAGCATGGAGATGATATTGCATGATATGGCCATTTCGATGGGCCCCAAGACTGAATAGTTTAGTATCATAGGAAATCATGTCATAAGAATATGACTAGTCTTCTACAAAACTGTGTGCATGAGACCAGCGGGAGAGGAGTAATTTCCTATGATACAGTTTTGCATGAGGATGATCCAGATGGAGGTACCTCAATATCTTATTTCTCAATATAGTCCCCATCTATATAAATTTGCGCCTCATCCAGTGAACTGTTGATCTCATTCTCTGACTTCTGTGCTCTTATTACCTGATTTTTGTTAGTAATCGTAACTATCTTTGTCTTTTTTCTGTCCTTTTTGGTCAGACAAAAAGGGTTGTGTTCCAGTAGTTCTGCTCTACATTTTAGGTCCCAATTCCTTGGCAAACTGTTAATTTTGGAATGCCATATCTTATCTGTCTCACTGTTGGTGGAATGAACTATGGTGAACTTTGTTTACCATGTCGTCATTTTCCATAATTGGAAAAATGGCAATAGTATATAACTCCTGTCTAGGCAAAGCCTAATCAGCAAGGTAGCACACATTTGTGTATCTGCAATGGGCATGCCTTTGCCGACAATGACTTTTGGAAGGCGGGGAGGAATTTAGTTAACCGATGACCAGATGAAAGGGTCACAAACTAGAGGAATCCAATAGAAAAGGAATCAAAGCAGCTCATCTTTAACCTCCCTGCACTTCCATTCAATCCCACTTCTCACCACCTCACCTCGTCCCACCACAAGAGCTAACCCTGACTGTAGTTCTTACCCAGCAGGACCAAATGTTAGGGCAACTCATGGACCCCAAATTGGATTTGTACCATAAATAAAAAACACTGCTAAAGTAAAGCATAATCAGCAATGTACCAATTATGCATATTTACCACCCTCAAACAAGGGACATGAGAGTACAGTGTTAGATTGACAGTGATTGTTATTGGTAATATTTTAATTAAACTGCAGCTGTCAGTTGGTGTAAACCTTCCCGTAGCAGCTTGTCAAATAAAATTATGTTTTTCTTTCTCCTGCTCCATGGTTTAGTAAAGAAGCCTTTCATTGTCAGAGCTTCTGGTTCTACCAAACCTGGCCACTGGCTGTTTTATGTATTACACTATTTAGCATAAACATTATGTACCAATAGTAACAACTTGTCTTTATAAAGCAATTCACACTTCACTGCTACAATTACTATTTTCAATGAATGTTGGAAATGTGGTTTCTGGTTGGCAGGGGTATGCAGCCTGTCCAAGCAGCATCCACAGTCCTAGTCAGGGTAAGTCAGATAAACACTCAAAGTTAACCTGCACTCATCCACTGGTAGCTTGGCACAGAGCAGCCAGGCTTAATTGTAGGGGCAATGAGTAAAGTGTTTGTGCAACACTTCAAACAGTAAAAAAGTGAAAACACCGCAAAAACAATACCAAACCTAGGTGGAAATAGATCTTAATATAATGAACAAACCAAGACCATAATTACCAAAATTCAATAGGCAGAAGTTGAGAATTTTTAAAGATTAAACTTTGTTTTAGTGCCTAAAACCATAAAGCGCCAACCGGGGCTATCTTGTCAAGCTAGACCAGGTGAAATCTAAATGTTAGCCAACAGTGATGAAGCACTGGTTGGATTCAGTCCCAGACAAGTCCCCCTGAAGTTTTACCTTGTCAAGAGTTGATCTAAGAGTCCTGTTCGCTGGGAAGAAATTTCCTGGGAGCAAGTACAATGTTGGTGGTGGTCCGCAGGTACAAGGAGTTGGTCAGGCATCGCAGGCAGGCGGGCTGCGGTCTTGCAGTCACGAGCAGCAATACTTACTGTGTGATGAGACAAACCTGTAGCGGCTCACACTAATTCTTCAGCCGAGCGGCACAGTTCTGGTGCAAGCTGGCCTATTTGTGGTTGCAAAGAGCCTTAAAGCTTGATTTCAAGAGCCACAAAACCACTCCCAAGGACCCAGGACCTGAGAGTCCCCTCTTGGGAGTCAGGAGCTTGTTGAAGATGGGTCCAGGAGCTGTGAGCAGCCTGTTACGTCACTGAGGAACAGATCAGGAGCCCAGCAGACTAGCTCTTTGAGTCACTCTGGTGTCCAGGGTTCAAGATGGAGGGTTGCATGTCCAGATCTCCATCCCGAGGCAGGAGGGTAGCAGGCAGCAGGTCAGCTCAGCAAAGCAGGAATCCAGCAGAGTAGCAGCCAAGAAGAATGCTGTCCTTGCAGCAGCACAGCAGTGCTTCTTCCTGACAGAGTGTCCAGAGGGTCAGAAGTGTACTGAGTTGGTGGTGTTTGAGGTCCTGTATTTATACTTTGGTGGCCTCGTTCTGGAAGGTGGGAGAACGTTAGGTAGAAGAAGCTACTAGACAGTGGCTTTGAGGTGCAGACACTCACCTTCCTCCCTTGCCCTGGCTCCAAGTTGGCTGGAGGGACAGTACAGGGCCTTTAGGCCTATTGTGAGGAGACAGGGTGCAGCCTATTCAGGTGTAGGTGGGGCTGTGCTCAGCTCTGCCCCGCACAAACCAGTTGATGGCACATCAGGGTCTGTCAAGTCACACCTAAGCTCCCATTATGTGTGGCAGTCAGGAGGGAATGCACATGGCCCAGCTGCCAACTCACCCCAGATGCATATTGGAGATAGGCTGCAGGAACACAGGGCTAATAGCAGGAAAGTGCCAACTTTCTAAAAGTGGGATTTTCAAAATTGTAACAATAAATTGAACTTTACCACTAAAGAGGATAAATCTTTACTAAACATGACAGATCTACCCCTTCCCAATAAGGAATTACAGCTGACTGAAGGTAAGAAATAATCCTGAATGTTATCCCATGAGGGGGTAGGCCTCAAAGTAGCGAAAAAACAACTTGGGAGTTTTTCACTACCAGAACACTTAAAATTTGAACATACATGTCCTTCCTTTTAATTTCACAGCAACCTGTCATATGGGCTGCTACCCAAGGCCTACCTTAGTGGTGATATATATGTAATAAAAGGGGAGTTTAAGGCTTGGCAACTTGTTTTAAATACCATTTTGACATGGCAGTGGGACACTGCATTCAGGCTGCAATGGCAGGTCTTGAACATGTTTTAAAGTAGCACTTCAGTGGGTGGTACAAGCAGTGCTGCAGGCCCACTAGTAGCATTTAATTCACAGGCCCTGTACACACATAGTGCGTTTTACTAGGGACTTATAAGTAAATTAAAGATGCCAATTAGCTATCTGCTAATCAAACCATGTTTTAGGGAGAGCGCACGTGCGCTTTAGCACTGGTTAAGCAGGGGCAAGGTGCTCAGAGGTCTAAGGCCAACAAATTCACCAAAAAGTGGAGGAAAAAGGCAAAAACGTTCGGGGATGACCCTGAAGAAAGAGAGAGGTCCAACAGTCAATAACTGGGCCAGCTGACTCACTAGGATTTAGGCCAGTCATTACGATTTTCTCAATTTTTACATAAATAATTGGGCTATTACACTGCGCTGGCACGTATTTTCTTTCTCTATGTACACAGGCATGCAAGACTGGTCCAAAACTTACTTTACAGCGTGAGACACAATTAGAACTATTATCTTTTATAGGTAAAACAATAATGCGTCTGAATTTTACAGTTGTGCACACTCAGACGTAATAAAGTTTCAATCTTAGTTACAGCAGCTCATTTTACAAGGTAGTCAGGGTATTTTTTCTTAGCTTTTACTAAGGTTACCAGAGCACATGTTCCACAGAGGCCAAACATGTACACTACATATAGGGCTAAACTACACTGATCTTTGCAGATTGGAGAATTTAATTGTGTTGGTAATTTTAGTTATGTATATATACTTTTCGTATTCTGTTGTTTACTTTAGATATAGCATCACATACTGCAACATTTCCAGTCAGAAGCAGCACATGCCTTTAAAGTTTTCCTAACAAATGACAATTTACAGCTGGCATATGTCCTAAAATAGCACTGCTCCAGATTTCACACTATTTAAGACCCTAGTCAGCAAAGACTTCTTGCAGAGACCTTGGGGTCTATGAGTGGGGACTATGGGTCAGATGTACAAAGCATTTTCCAGTCACAAACTGCCTGATTCGCAGACATGTTTTTTCTAATGTACAAAATGCAAAATGCGATTTGGTAACTTGGTACCAAATCGTATTTTGCTTTTGTGATTTGATATTTGAAAGGGGTGTGTTTAGGGCATCCATTTCAAATACCAAATGTATGATATGTATTACTGTTTTGCGACTCAGTTCTGGTTGAAAAACAGTAATATTTTACCACCAGTTTAAAACTGGTGGTAAACCATTTGTAAAGGAAAACGGGCCTCTTTGGGACAGTTTCTCGTTTGAGAATGGTAAATATGTATTTTTTACAACCAGGTAGTGGTCCCATAGGCCAATGCCTACTCTGAAAAAAAGAAACTGCAAAGTTTCATTTTTTTCTTTTTTAATGCATCCCATTTCTCTGTACGGAAAAATGACTGTATTTAAAAACATAAAATTGTTTTTTTTTAAAGCAGTCACAGAGATGGTGGTCTGCTGATCTCAGCAGGCCACCATCCCTTGATGGCTGCGATTCCTTGTGGGTCACAAATTGCAACCAACTTCATTATTATGCATAAGGTAGGTTTATTTTCGGCCCATTAGGAATCGCTAATGAAACTTTAAGAAGTGTCATACATCAGGAATGCAGATTTCCTAATTGCTATTTGGAGAGAATCACTATTAGGAAACCAGTATTACTAATGTTAGTACATCTGGCCGTGGGAGCGCTAAGTTAGGACACAATCTCTGCCACAGTTTTTGGGCCAAACGGTGCCTTAAGTAGTTGCAGAGCACAAGCAAGGCTAATTTACCACCTTAGATGGTGGTAAATGATTGCTTGTCACAGGGACTTTTAAGTCATGTGCTGCTCCTGGCTGCACATACAGCAGTATTTTTTTAAAATATCTAAAGCAAATAACTGAATGTAATCAAGCAACATACACAGTTTTACCATTTGAGATATCCAGCTCCTCTGGTTCACCAACTTGCAGCGTCTGTGCAATGTCTCTCCACACAGGTGCCCCCATCAGTCATGCTTGCAGCTTCACTGAACTGCCATTGACAATAAATTAATGTTATAGTCACAGCCAGCTGAGTAGCTACCCTATATTGATAGATGCCTGCTACCTTGCTACCATTCTTCTTTAGAGTCAATCATTCCTCCATCTCTGCTAATGTTTTTATATTTAAGGGGAATAATGTAATCTACAAGAAGGTACACAAAATTCTGTCATTTAATAAGAAATCTGTATTTCCTGATTTAAAAATTGCAGCAGAGGTTCTGTTTGTCCCTAGCAACAACTCATGAATCCTAAACTATTATTCAGTTTCGAAGAAGGACCAAATAAAGCTGTTCCTGCTCTTTGGTGGTGAGCTTATCTGCATTTTCTCACAACACTTATTGATGTGAGTGGTTTGCATGCAAACGTGCACACTTGTTTGTCTATCTATCTATCTATCTATCTATCTATCTATCTATCTATCTATCTATCTATCTATCTATCTATCTATCTATCTTTATATGTACCTATATATTACCTAGTTGCGGTCGCCAATAGGTAGTTATAGTGAAGACATAGTTTCCATAGGAAGATCGTTTTTTGTTTTGCCAATAATTTTGACTAATCTTCACAAATCTTCATGAAATTTTCAAAATGTGTACTTTGCTCGGTCCAGCTGCTATCTTCAAAAGCGGGAGCTGAGAAAAAGGGTTGTTCCAAAATGTTTTATCCCCATTAATTTTCCCATAGGATATTTTAGATACGCCAAAACCGTTGAACGGAATAACACCAAATTTGGCAGAAAGCTGGATCTTGGGAAACAGATTAAGCTTTTTGTGATTTGGTGTAAATCCGTTAGTAGTTTCTGAGATATTGGAGTTTGAAAAACATAGATATATGGAGATGCTGATCCTCTGGGGATCCGGTCCCGAAGATCCAGGTCCAGATTTGAGGATCCAGGTGAAAAACAGGGCCCTGATTGGCTGGCTGAAACCTGACAGAAAAGTTGCAGCCGCCATTTTGGTTGTTGCATCGGCTGGGGGGTGGAAAAGTAAGAGTGCAAAAACACATAGAGGGTCAGGATACAGGTATCCTGACCCCCCAGGAAACATAGAGGAGTCCCTCGTAGACAAACAATTGCCCTTTTTTTTGTCTTATCCACTGATCCATGGATCTGTGGACCAGCAGATCCACCAGTGGATCCACAGATTCAGAGAAAAATTGAGAAAAAAAAACCCATCCACTGCATCCAACCTCATGCTGTGTAAGGCTGAAGGCCACGCGTAACTTGGGTTCAGGTGCATGCAGGAGGGTTGGCTGCTGGGTCTGGCCATTGGAGCTAATTATATTTACGTATGTGTGTGCTAAAAAAAACATAGAAATTCACTGAAAAAAGAAAGGTTACAAGGTCCTTATAGTTAGGTTCTGAATACAGAACCATTGAAATTCAGCAGTTATAGTAATGGTTAACTCAAGTAACTATAACTCGCGCCCTAAGGTAACTATAACTTGTGCCTTCGCCATACATAGCTAATTACTCCACATATTACATCATTGATGACACCTTCTAAAGCATCTTGATATTAACATTGCAACATTTGCATTAACATTATTGATAAGAAAACTGTGCATGGTGAAGGCACGAATTATAATTACCTCAGGCATGAGTTATAATTACGTTAGAGTGTGAGGTGTAGTTGCTTGAGTTAACCATAAATGTAACTGCTGAATTTCAATAGTTTTGTTAGAGTAAATTCAGAACCTAACTATAACACCCTTGTAACATTTGTGTTTTTCAGTGAATGTATTTACACATGAAAACATTGGCAACCGGCAGAAGGTATAGTTAGGACCTACTTTCAATAGGAAGGGCGCTTTTTTGTGTTGCTAATAATTTTGGTGCCATTTGATGAATCTTCATGAAATTTTCAGAACTAGTTTTCCAGTCACTTCAGCTGCTATCTGCAAAGCTTTGAGGTGATCTGTCAAGCAGGGGCTGAGAAAAAGGGGGGGTCTACTGTGAATCCACAAACCAACAACAATGATGTAATAGGCTGGCTGCAACCAGAGGAATGTTGAGGCTGCAGTTTTGTGCATCGGACTTGGTTCCCAGGGCGGGGGGATAGAATTTAAAAGTGATAGGGACTGATGGAACAGGATGTGAGGGACCCCTTATGGGCAAAAGATTGTTCAAAAACATTTTTTTGGGCACGCGAAGATCTGCGGACCCACCGCACTGCTCACCGTAACCCTCTTTGTGCTCTGTAGTGGATCCAGATCCCAATTATAAAAAGCACACACAGCCACTTACAGACTGACACACCTAATTACACACTCACTCATACACAAACTTACACACCTACACAACCACTCACATACCCAAACAGCCCCTCACAGATCTACAAAACAACTCACACACCCACTCACCGACCACACAGCCACTCACACACCCACTCACACACCCACTCGTACACTAACACATCCACATACATACCCACATAACAACTTACACACCCACTCATACACCCATTCAGCCACTCACACACCTACTCACATAGCATATGTTTCTATTACATTTGTTGTTGTTTTAATATTGAATATGTGATTTGGTTGGGAACTGATCGGGGATCCATCGCGGATCATCTCGCAATATAACCGGCAGACCCCTTATGTGTTGAAGATTCACAAGAAATAAAAAAAATGGAAGTCTTGGTACATTGCATTTACAGAAAGACTAAAATGTTTAACTTAAAAAAAATATAAGTAGAAGAATGTGTGAATAAAATACATGTATAAACTTGTGAAAATCTGTATTAGTAAATTGAACTTGTTCATCAAATTGTAGTACAATTTATATTAAAAAGAATGTTGAAATTCATTAAAAAACAAAGGCTACTAGGTCGTTATTATTAGGAAATAGCATTTAAAAAAGTAAAAATTCACTGGAAAAAAACCAAAAGGTCACAGAAACATTATAGTTAGGTTTAGATTTTACACACATAGATGCCATCAGTAACGTCATTTTAATGTCATCAGCGATGTCACTGACCATGTCATTAGTGATATAATATGAGAGGTAATAAACAGTGCATTGCAGGGGGCATACGTTACAGTTAGCTCAGGTAAAAATAAATGCTGAATCTCTATGATTTTTCGTTGTGTAAAATATGAACCTCATTATAATCTAAATATAACATTTCTGTAACCTTTAATTGTTTCTGTACATATACATAAATACAGAGTAAGTAAACACATTTGCTTTGCCTTCACCAAAGCCTAGGAGTTAGGATCAATTATCCTTTCCAGAAGTGGAGCTTCAACTAGGGCACTTGCTACGTTTATATTTGTAAGTGCTTCCTGTTAAGATTTAATTTCTATGAAATGAGCATTATGGCCAGAACGGAAGCTCACCTGTACGTTGGTCCAACGAGAGTCCACAGTACAAAGCCTAGGAGTTAGGATCAATTATCCTTTCCAGAAGTGGAGCTTCAACTAGGGCACTTGCTATGTTTATATTTGTAAGTGCTTCCTGTTAAGATTTAATTTCTGTGAAATGAGCATTATGGCCAGAACGGAAGCTCACCTGTACGTTGGTCAAACGAGAGTCCACAGTACAACATGTATATTCAACTGGAACACTCTCTAATATTTAGATAGTAAGTGCTACCTTGTTGGGTTAACAGCCTGTGTGGTGGTGGGAGGCCACGTGGCCCCCCTCTCATGGCCAATTTTGACTCCAGGGGTTCCATCCTCTCTGGCCCACTACATTCCAATGGGGGAGCCCACACATCCCCTCTCGCCTGGCCAATTTTGGCCCCAGGTACCCCATCCCTGGGGCCTGGCCCTATAATTTTTTGAATATTTTTGGGGAGGAGAGTGTGTTGACCCTGGGGACCCCATCTCCTGGGCCAGTCTAAAAGTTTTGTTTTTGGGGTGAGGAGGGCCATGCAACTCCCCTCCCTGGGCGATTTAGGCCCCGGAACCACATCTCCCGAGGCCCATTACTATTGAATTGGGGAGGGAGTCCATGCAGCCCACCCTCCTTGTGCCGATTTTGGCCCTGAGGACCATCCATCTCTCCTGGGTGCCCTCCGAGGCACCCAATGTGCAATGGGACTGTGGGGGGAGAATGAAGGCCCCTGCGGTCCCAGCCAGCTCCCCACCTCTTGCAGGAGCCAGCATTGCTCTCACAGAGAGGGAGCTGTAAAAGATGCAGCACTCTCCCTGTGAGAGTGAGAGTTTCCTCTGTTTCCCTGCCCACATGTCTGCAGACAGGGAAACAGGAAATCTCTGCTTCCAATGAGCGAGTGCTGTTTGACAGCTCTCACTTTCTGGAACCGGAGTGTTTGCTCTGACTTATCAGGAGCTGTCAAAGCTCACACCAAGTCAGAGCAAACAGCTATGTACCAGGGGTAGGCACCTGGGGCATAGCAGGAGCCGGCCGTGGAGGTCCCCTGGGCCACTATAGGCTTCTCAAAGCAGGCCACATGGCCCCTCTCCAACATTAGCATTTGTCCTAGGGAGATGGTGATCCCCCAGCAGGGGCTCCGCAATGGACCCCTTTCATTCTTTCATTTTAGCCCCAGGCAGGTGGTTGTCCCCAGGGCTGCATTTCAATCAACATGTGCCTTGGGCAGGTGACAGTCCCTGGGGCTGCGGGGTTTGCATGCCCCCCTGCATTTTAATCAATGTTTTCCCTGGGGAGGCTGTACTACCTGGGGTTGCCTGGGGGGTCCTTGGCTTCCCTGCATTTCATTCAACATTATCCTCTGGAAGGTAGTGGTACTCGGGGCTGTGGGGTGGCAGGCGCTCCCCCAAATTTTATTCAACATTTGCCCCAGTGAAGTGGTGGTCCCTGGTGTAGCAGAGGGCCATGTGGACCCCTCCAATTAATTCAAAATTTGCCCTGGAGATCTGGCAGTCAATGGTTCTGCCCCCGCATCTTTATCTCTGTCCACCCCATGGAGGTGGCGGCCCCTGGGGCTAATACAAGCTCATAGGAGGGGAGCCCATGTTCCCCTCTCCTATTTAAAGCCCCCAAAGCCCTGGGACCTCGTCCACCCAGGGGCAAAAGAAAAAGACGGGAGACAACAGATTTTACCAACATTTTAAAATAAAATGCTTTTTAGCCTTGGTGCAATACATTAGGGACCCCAGGACCAAGGCTTGTGGCTACCCTGGCCCATTTTCTTTTTTGTTCCCTTTTGTTGTGGGACTCGACTGAAGCTGAGCTCCAAGATGGCTGCCAACACTTCCTGGCTGAAGTGTTGGCAGCCAATCCGATATCAGTACGGGAACAGGTGGATCCACAGAGAATCCGTGTGCCTAGATATCTATATGTTTTTAATTCTAATATCTCCAAAAATACTGAAATGATTTACATCGAATCACCAAAAGAACACTTTTTGGACCAAGAGCTAGCTTTGTGCCAAATTTGGTGTAATTCCATTCAGCAGTTCGGGCTATAGTTGTGTTCAAATGTTTGAAAAGTTCCATTGATGTAGAATGGGGAAGAACTGTTTTGGGGTCGCCCATTTTCTCTGCCCCTCCCTAACTGATCACCACTGAATTTTCAAGACAGCAGCTGAACTGACCACAGTATAAATGTTGTAAATTTCATGTTTTGTTAAACTAACAGGTATTGGCAAAACAAAATGTTCTGTTGATATGGGGTGTGTGTGTGTGTGTGTGTGTGTCTGTGTGTGTGTGCGTGCGCACGTGCATGCAGAGTGTAATATGCAATTTATTACCATTGTTAAGCATGGAAAATGGCCAAGACTCATGAGAGATGAAGCCTTGAGTGAGCCATGATGCTTTCCTCTCCCTCCACATGGTAGTAAATATTATATTACATTCTGCACATCTGCATATATGCTATAGCATTCTTCATGTACATTGGTTTTAAAAAAAAAAGGTGTAAAGTAATTGTAACATGCAAATCCGTGAGGCAGTAAACCATGATTTTTTCATGTGACTTTCAGGCTACCATGTTAATAAACAAATCTGACCATTGCACCACAGTAACAAATGTGTGAATGCTTGTTTCTTAGTACATTTGCTTACAATACCCAGAATTAGTCAGACACATATATACATTGACGCCATGACACTAAAAATAAATGTGGCTGAATAACACATTCTTTAGTGTAACTGTACATTCACATGTAGGCAGGGCTGGCTTTGCACTGGTGTCTCCCTGTGTGACAGTCTGTTTTGGCGTCTCCCCACCCCATGTCCACCTCCTCACATTCCCTCACTACCACCCGACAAATGTGCCCCTCATCTCTCCATAACCCCCTTTCACATACATTCATTTGTTTTAAAGCGCTTGTAAAGGCTGGCTTTACAAATTCAGTCAGCTATCCACATAACATATAATTCTGCTCTTTGCAGCTGGTATATTAACCCTCTCCGCTACTTTTTTGTTTTTTTATTTTTAATTTTTTATTGTTTTCATGTTTCAGATATATGGTACAAGCGTTATCAAATCTGTTGCAGGATCACATTTATCTGGTTAATGATACTTAGAAACAACCAAACCCCCCCAAATACACACTCTTAAAATTCAGTGATTATTTATTTTCTGCTGCTAAGATCGTGGCGCCGTGCTATGGTGCAGTTCGGGGAGGCCCCCTATGTGTCTACCGTAGAACCCCAGTTTTTGTTGGATCAGGTCCCAGGGGAATTGGATGCGTTCATTCGAGCGTTTGGGTTGGTGAGACGGTGGGTGTATCTCATTCTAGCACATTTCTTTCCTTGTGTTCCTAAGATGATTCCCTCGTACAAGTTATTCTCGGGTGTGGGGGTAGCACTCATATCAATTATTTTGCTATCTCGATGGGCTCTTATTGACTGATTTCCAGTATAGGATCTGGTGAGTGCAGCTTGTGTGCTCTACCGCCCCCTTCATGGAGGTTTATCATCGTTTTTTGTCTCGAGCTTGGCTACCAGTGCCTCCCAGATGTCGCACCCCGTGTGTGGTTGACCTTCCCGTGCCGATTTTTTAAGCACCTGATGTTCTGTGCGGGCCCAGCGGAGTGTAAGGGTGTGCCAGGACTTCTGGTCAGGGGGATTGAGCGCTTTCCAGTGCATTGCTATAAATCTTTTATACATCACGTAGGCCAAGTCCACAAACTTGTGCAAGTGTCTATGTTTTTCTGCTCTGGGCCGCAATCCCAGTAAACAAGATCTGGGGTCCACTGCCAGCTCGAGCCCTGTGTAGTCTGAGGTCTCCTTCACCAACTTTTCCCATTCTGTTTGCACCTTAGGACAGTCCCGGACCATGTGGTAAAAGTGAGCCTTTGGCTCCAGACATCTGAGACATGTCGGTGCCGAATCGGGGAACATCTGCTTTATCCTAGCTGGTGATAGGTACGTTTGGTGGATGAAATTGAACTGGGTATAGCGGAATCTAGGGTTCCTTGATACTCCCCTGGCATAGGTTAGTTCTTTCAGCCAGTCTACTTGAGGGATCGGAACAGGGAGGACAGAGTTCCATCTCACCCTGGCCCTCTCCAAATGGGGCTCTGAGAGTTTACTAAGGCCCTCATTCCAACCCTGGCGGTCTCTGTGCGTCACCTTTTAATATGTGATGTATTATGGGAGAGGTCTCTGGTTCTGTGACGCCTGCTCCCCATGTTTTTTTGATTGAGTGGGACATTGCATGATATGTTAAGAATTGCCCAGGGTTCACCATTGTGACGGCCTGGATGGCTTCAAACGACATTAGTTTGCCGTCCTCAAAGCAGTCGCCCACCACCTGTATCCCAGCCTCTGACCACTGTGAAAGTGAGTGCAACTCGATCGCGCGTCGTCCCGGAAGACAATCCAACGGGATATGGGGGGTGAATGGGAGTCCTTCGTGTCCCCTCTGGACATATTTCCCCCAACAAGCATGTGCCACAACTAGCAATGGGTTGATGGATTCATTTTTGAGATACTTGTTGGACAGCCATTTCAGCAGGTGGATTCCTTTTAGCCGAGTCTGCAACCATGCAGACTCGGCTGCCTCTGGTCTATGGAACCACAGCTGTATCCACTGAAGCTGTGCTGCTGCATAATATAATTCGAAATTGGGGGCTCCCATTCCGCCCGAGTCCACCGGGCGCTGCAGCGTGGTTAGAGCCACCCGCGCTCTCCCACCCCCCCATATGATCTGTGACAGTGTTGTATTCAGATTTTTGAAGAAGCTCCGTGGAAGGGTAAGTGGCAAAGCCGCAAAATAATATAGCAACCTGGGCAGAATCAACATGTTCGCTACCGCCACCCTACCCGGTGGAGAGAGCAGCAGTTTATTCCAGAAGCGCAGAGAACCTTTCATGGAGGCTAATGCTTTCCCCAGATTGCCATCTCTGAGGTCCTCTGTGCTATGGTATATGTGAACCCCCAGGTATTTAAACGTTTCGAAGCACCATTTTAAACACCCGCGTGGGGCCTTTTCCTGTCTTCCCGGTGGCCACCTTACCAACGGGAAGACACACGATTTTTCCCAATTTACTGCTAAGCCAGACAATGATCCAAACTCGGCTAGGAGTGACATTATGGAGGGCAACGATTCCGTGCCTTTTCGGGTGTATATTAGAGCATCATCAGCATATAACGAAATTGCATGGTGTGTTCCATGCCTATTTATGCCCCATTTGTTTGCCATAGATCGTACTTTAGACGCTAGTGGCTCATGGCTATAGCAAATAATATTGGGGAGAGGGGGCAGCCCTGTCTCGTGCCCCTAGAAATTGGAAAGCTGTCAGAGATCACTCCCCCCATTTTTACTCTAGCTCGTGGGTTTGAGTATAGTGTGCGGACCCAGCGCATATAGTTAGGGCCTATTCCCATCTGTTGCATTGTGGTCATAAGGAAGTCCCATTCCAGCGTATCAAACGCCTTCTCGATGTCTAGTGATAGTACCATTTCTTCGAATGCCTCGGGGGTGTCTCCCATTACGCTCAGGAGCCTACAGATATTTAAGAAGGTGTTACGCTTGGGGATGAAACCGTTTTGGTCGTCGTGGATTACAGTATGTATGATAGGAGCGAGTCTATTAGCCAATATTTTACCGAGCATTTTACAGTCTAAATTTAACAAGGATAGTGGTCTATAGGATTTGACATCTGCGGGATCACGCCCTGGTTTGGGAAGTACCACTATCATTGCCTCTCTTTGGGATGAGGGCAGTAATTCAGTGGTCCATGCCTCTTCAAACACCTTCAATAGATGGGGCTTCAGTCGGGATGAGTATGTTGAGTAGTACTCTATTGGGAGGCCATCTATTCCCGGTGATTTATTCCTGGGCATCTGTGCTAGGGCTAAATCTATTTCCCTTGTTGTAAGGGGAGCTTCCAATGTGTCCCTATCTGTTTGGGATAATTGCGATAGGGGGGATCTGCTCAAAAAGGACTCGAATTGTGTGGTCGTGCACGAGGTGCGCTTAGAATATAATTTCCCTTAGTACTCCTTGAACGTTTCGTTTATCTCTACTTGTGTAGTGACCATTTTGTGATTATCGACCCTAATAGCTCCTATGGGGGAGTGCTGTCTGTCTTCCCGCAATAGCCAAGCCAGCATTTTCCCTGATCTATCACCTTCCGATTGCAGTCGTGTTAAGTGGTAATTGTAATCGTGGCACCGCAGTCTATTGTCTGCTTCATTGTATTTTGGGCGGGCTGCTTTTAATACTGTATATGGAGTTTCCCCCCGCGCAACTGCTATTTCCACTATTCTTAGTTCCTTTTCTAATTTGGCGATTTCAACCCTCAGAGTGCGCCTCACTCCCCAGCTTACGGAGAGACACTGGCCTCTGACCACCGCTTTGTGGGCGTCCCACTACGCAGCCCTTGTGTTTGCGGTGAGGTTGTTTGTTTCCCAATATTGACGTAGTGCGGTGCTTAATGTGTCTATAAATGCCGGATCCTGAAGCGCTTCTACTTGTAATGCCAAGTGGAGATTCCCTGCAGACTCCTACCCCAGTTCAATGTCACTCTCAGCGGTGAGTGGTCTGACAGCGTCTTCGCTAGGTATTCTGTCCTGTTAATCATGTCAGATATGTACTGTGTGCCCCAGATTATATCTATTCTGGTGTGTATTTTGTGCGGGGTGAGTAAAACGAGTATTCCCTCTGGTGGGGATGTCTTAGGCGCCATATATCATATAGTCTCATGATGTCCGCCCAGTGTTGCATTGGACTTGTGTTGATTCTCATCGCCTTTGAGCCCCCTAGCGGGTTGGATCTATCTACAGCGGGGTCCGGTGTGCTATTAAAATCCCCGCCCCATATGGCCGGTGCTGATGGGTTTGCTAACAATGACGGCGTGAGTGTGCCCAGGAATCCCGCTGTGCCTCAGTTTGGGGCGTATATACCAACTACAGAGAGTTGTCTACCATCTAGCTGGTCTTCCACCACTACGTATCTGCCCCCTGAATCTATTCTGTGTGCCGTTTGATGGAATGGGACGCCTCCTGCAATCCATATTAATACTCCCCTTGCGAACGCCGAGAATGTTGTGCCTACCATTTGTCCTCCCCACTTCGCACGTAGCTCCCGTAGGTCTGGTTCCGTTAGATGTGTCTCTTGGAGGATGGCTATGTGTGTTCCCAATCGCTTAAGGCGTGCGTAAATTCGAGATCTTTTACTCAGTGTGCCCATGCCCCTTACGTTGCATGTCAATATGTCATATTGATTACTGTTGCGTTTGATTTGTGATGCCATGTGGGGTTATGGGGTGAACCTGTTCTTGTTCCTCCGCCTTGCTCTGTTGGCCTTCCCTTTCCTGGCCGTCTATTACCTCAGTGTGAAACATTCGCCCGCAGCAGTAGTGTACGCTTGCTCGTGTTATGGTTAAGGTGTGTATTTTGGTTAACTTGCTACTACCCTCCCCCCCAACTAATTCCCCCACTCTACTAACTACTAATATAACACTAATTAACTCACAAAGGTATAATAAAACCTGTATCCATCTGGATATCCGTGGTGGTGTTTTCATGACGGTCTTATATGGCTCGTTTGTAGGGCTCACATCTGACCGCAGACTATGTCTGCAAGTATTTGTGTGCACCCCCAGAGCGTGTGTCCCCCTACTTTCTGTCCCCCCCCCTATCACCCCTCCTCCCCTGTGGCAGGCACAGATTTATACAAAAGATACGCTTTATGTCCTTGCTTCGGGGTCTCTCGTCATTCTGGGTTCCCCCCGCGTCGACCAGCCATGCTTCCTCCGAGTTCTAGTGCGGGATTAATGCTGTGAGCCAAAGTCAGAGATCATCCGCTGTTCTGGGGGTGACCCGCGGGCCTTTCGGTTCCCCCGTTATCGTGGAGACAGAGCTGGCCGTGTCCGAGTCTATGCTGATTTCCGAGGTCTCCCTTATTACCTCAAAGTTATTCTGTGTCAGCAGGGGGGTTTCTTTCAAGACTTTTGCTCTTTCCGCAGCTGCTTGTTGAGCAGATGGTTGGACCTTAGTGCACCTCCTGGAGCGCTTCTTTGACGACGTGAGTGACCATTCCTCTCCTCCACCCTCGTCGTCGCACATGTTCACGAGGCCTTTAGCGTGTAGCCATGTCCAGGCATCCTCCGGAGAAGTAAATATGTGCGTTCGTTCCTCGGATATCACTCTCAATTTGGCTGGTAACAGTAAGGCGTATTTGATACTAAGTTCGCGCAGTCGTTGTTTGACCCTTGCATACGAGTTACGTTTCCTTTGCACTTCTTGGGTAAAGTCTGGATATGCGTTGATAGTTGATTCCTCGTATTTGAATGGGCCTTTATTGCGGAATTGTTGAAGGATTGCGTCTCGGTCCCGGAAGTTTAAAAATCTAGCAATCAGTGGTCTGTGGGGTTGCCCAGGAAGCGGGGGCCTGCCCGGGATTCTGTGCGCCCTTTCAACTCTAAAGAACTTTGTTGGGGTCCCACTTAGCACCTCATTGATTAGCCATTGTTCTAGAGTTAGTTCCATGCTTTGTTGCTGCGTGTTTTCGGGGAACCCCAGAAATCGGATATTATTACGGCGCGATCTACTTTCAGCCTCTTCCGCCCTTTTCCATAGCGCCTTCAGTTCTGCATCCAGACGTTGAATCTGCTTCTGGTTGTCCTGAGCTGTAGGGGTCAGTTCAGCCAGCCCCTCTTCCGCCGTTTTAACTCTTTCTGACAGTTTGCGATGGTCTACCCGGAGTAAATTCCAGTCTTGCGATACTGCGTCTATTATATTTTCCAGTGATGTTTTAGTGTCCATAATCGCCTGTAGTATCCTCTCCAGCTGCGCAGATTGTGTCGTGAGTGTGCTCTCCAGGGTTTGTAGGGTCGGGCTAGTTTGTTGGTCGGTCGGCGCTGCTCCTTGTGCTGTGCGGTCTTGATTTTTAGCTGATTTAAGCCTGCCCGCCATCGTGTACATGCGTGAGTGGTCCTGTGTTCAGGCAGTAATAGTCCCCGGGTAGGAGGCGTCTGTGCGAACGAGTTACAGGGGCCCCCATTGACACGAAGGGGGCGGGTCATCCAACTCTACAAGGAGCGGCCTTTGCTGCTCACTGTTCCCACAAGGCTTGCCCACGCACCCCCTGGTTCGCCGATTCACGTATTGTCTGGGATGGGACCCGAGTTAGGGTGGGCCCCCCGCCGCAGCCCACACCGGCGGGGAGATTAGCGAGGAATCATGGGGGGAGAAGGAGCGACAAGGAGAGGGGGGGCGCAGGTCCGGCCCCTCTGCAACACTCCAGGCCGTAGGCTGCAGCGCGCCCCCCGGTGCCCCCTCTTACCGCCGTTCGGTACAAAGCCAGGCCATGCCGCAGCCGATGGAGGGGTCGGACCCTGAGGCGTTGCAAGCAGGGCGCTTGAGTAGGGCGAGTCCTCTCGCTCCGATGCCAATTCGTCTGTCCTGCTGGGGGGCCGGGAAGCGCCCCGGATTCCTCAAGGGTGCGCCGCCCGGAGCGCGCCGGTTCCGATTCGGCCGCTTCCTCTCGGTTTCGGGGCAGCGGGGCCCCGGGCGGATCGCCCCGTCTAATCTTCTTTTGGCATGTCCTGCCGTATTAGTCCGGTGTATAGAGGGCCTGTAATGGCCGACGTTCTGTTCACCTGCACCCGATCTCTGGGTCGGCAGCTCCCTCAGCGACGGCACTGGGCACCAGCGGGTCGCGCCGATGTCCTGGGGGCCGTCCCCACGCCCCCGTACACTGGGCTCGCTCCGGGGGCTTGCATCAGGATTTTAGCAGCGAGTCCGGGACGGAGCGCGCACTCTAGCCGTCCATCCCGGTCGCCATCTTGGCTCCTTCCCCCTCTCTCCACTACTTTATGACAAGTCTAGACAAGTCTAAGGTGCCCTAGACAAAACTCCCATCGCTCTCTCCAGCAGGAACATTAATCACAGGAGGTATCTTGAAATTTTAATTGGTTCCTGAAGGCTGGCACAAGTAACTTTTCAGCAGGTGCTTTTAAGTCAAAGTTTCTACGTTATTGCTAAACACAGGCCACTCTGAGGTCAGCACTTAAACCGGCCCTGCACATAGGTGTTATTACTGCAACACAGGTCAAATTCAAGTTTATTACTTGACTCAAGAAAAATGACATTTTACTGTCACAGAGATTACATAAAATACATCTAATAATCACAGTCTTTTAAATGTGATTTTACCATTCTGGAAAAATGAAACCCCTTACATCCTGGTTTTTGTTAAATACTGTATATTTTGTTAAAACAAATACAGTTGAAAAGTCACCATGGCATAAGCCGTATATGCAGATTTGAAGAATTAACCAATGTAATAAATAGCATATTACACTCTACACTTGTGTATGTATCTACATGTATATACATACATGTGTGTGTGTGTGTATTATTTGGTCTTCAGAATTCCCTTCATGATGCCTGACGCCATAATTGAATGACATATAGACCTAACAGGTGGTTTTATATATTGGTTAGACTAGAGAGACTTACGCCACGTTAGGGTAAAATATCAAACTGAATCCCATTAAGTAACAGAAGGCGCTAAGTCTTGAAGGCTTTCCTAAAGGCGCCCAATCCCCACATTTGCATGCCATGGCCGAGCCTGATGCACTATGTGGACAATATTCTTTTCAATCTTTGCATTTTGATGCAGAGTATACATTGCAAAAACAGATGAGACCTCGATGGAAAAGGGCAGGACGGGGTGGGCTTCTTTTCTTTGCTCCATTCAGAAAAAAACGCTGTATTTCTTTACCCCACCAGCGTAGGTGCACCCCGCTGCGTCTGGCAAGCCACTCAAATGGCCCGCGATGTTTTGAGAAGCTTTCTCTTCTCTTTTTCTGGTCCTGGATTCCCTCGTGCCCCCAGCCCTCCCTGCGAAGCCGCCGGCCTCACATCTGAGAACCCTTGGGGTGGAACCTCCATGATGCTGGGACTATACGGAGATAAGCCCCCCTGGACAGAGAAATTCTTTAGAGGGACGTTCAACAAAGCACCCCGCTCCTATGGCCTCCCGTCCCCGGGATAGAGCTAAAATGGCTTCCCGGGGAGGAAAGTTGCATATTTAATGTCTGATTAGGAAAGAAAAATAGGCACATTACATGCTCAGATAGTGATGTTTGTGGGACTCAGTTCCACATGAGATTCAGATGCGGGCTTAGGAAATATCCCTTTTAGGCAACTGAAGGGTTGCTCGCAAGTTCACAGCAAGACTTTTACACGCATCTTTATCTGCTGGGATTGGGCGGGTTTAGTGCGTCTTTCAGCCCCACAGCCAGAGCACAACGGCACGGTGACATGCTCCAGCTGTCCCCTACCGAGCGCCCCCGGGTCCCCACAGTAGTATGGCTCTCCGCTGGGCTGTCGGCTGCCATTCACGATGAAGTCTCTTTTAAATTCGCTTGGCTAAAGACAGGAACGGAGAGTTGTGACCAACAAACCTGTGGATAAGTCTTCTTCAAAATATGGGTAGCTACTATATTTTTGAGGGCACCAAGAAACAAGTGGTCCCATTTAGCGAACCGTATGGTAAAAACAGTGGTCTACATTTGCAAATGAGGCCCGTTCTGAGCTTGTAAAGACAGATGTATGGGTATTTTGCAAGGTAGGGGAGACTGCAGGCATTTGTGTTTGCTGTAAGCAATGTTTGTGTTGATATTAGGGACAATTGCCAAATGCTGGTTTAGAAATAAAAAACAAACACTTTCATTTTTAAGGCTGCAATTTCCACATGCAGCCGAAATATTGTTTCTTCATGGAGCATTTGGACTGAGTGCTTCAATATTTGCATTGAACCCATGATTATTCGGTGCAAAAGTAGAGCTGCAGGCCATATTTTTTCCTTAAGTACTTGTCATATGTGTCTGTTTATGTCACTGTGTAGATTAATGAGCCCGAGATACTGTGAATATGCTTTAGGCTCCTACATGCAGTGCTATGTTGCCCTTCTGGCTTGGTCTAAGCTGTACTGATACACACACATAATAAAACGTAACCAAGACTCAGGATTCCAAACGCATCCATCACCTTGCCTCTAACCTGAATTGCCACAAAGAAACCCTCTACCATGATAAACACAGCTAGCAACGTCAGACCAGCACTATCTCTAACAGTGGAACACATACTAAATAACCTCTCTAAGAGATCCATAAATGTAAAGTATGAGTCTGCATAACAATGGTTAAGATTCTCTTTTAAAGACTTTGCATGCATTTACATTAGGTGTTAGTACATTGTGGCACATCAGGAATAAAAATATGTAGGAGTGCAAGTGTGTGTGTTAGATTTACCAGAGATGGCAATTCCTTGGATTTTTCACAATCAATATCTTTGCACCCTTTTTGTTGAATCTCGACGAAAACTTGCAGGCCTATTCCTTTTTCTACATTGGTGGAATATGCAAAGTTCGCCAAGGGGATGCAAGGAAAAAAGGGGACCCCAAAATGAGTTTAGGCACAAATACATTTTTCATAACGTTTGTACTCAGGCACAGAGAAAAGTGTAGGGCAAATTTGAATGAAATTTGGCAGGATTACACATTATGATGCACCGATGATCCTTTTGAGTACTACAGGTAACTAGGGTAAGTATTTTTTTACCTTAAAGCTATTTTAACTTAGTAATATCTGTAGTCACTATATTTTCACCAAAATGTGTGGAATTTTGAGGGGATTATGTGATTCGCTAATGAATGCTTTTCCAAAAGTTAAAGGCGGCCATGTTGTTTTTAGGTACACTTTACCTGTGTTTTACATTACACCTTCAGAAATAGGTAAGTATTGGGTCTGACATTTTTCCCCTACCTATTACCACTTTAGTATAGTTGTAGTAGGTAGAGAAATTGTTTATAATACCATGGTACTGCCTCAGGAGTACCACAGTACCGAAAATAACTATAAAAAAATTGAAATACACTGTAGTACACAATATTTTACAAATACAGTGTACTACAAGGTATTTTCTATTTTTAACATATTTAAATATGCACAAAAAAGTCCATGCAGTACTGCAGTACTACCTAGAAATTACCACACTACTTAAATTGCTTTTTTTTCTGTGTTTATTGTTGTGTTTATTTTATATTTTGATGACTTTTTTTGTACTCTTTTCCAAGCATGGCCTCACTGTCTGCCCTCCTCCTTTCTCTCTACTTTCCCTCCTGACTCCAATCCCACTACTTCCTCCCAATGGCAGAAGCTGGCAGCACGTGAGCCACTCCACACCATGTGGGTGTCACATAGGACAGGGGTGAGTCAACACCTATTCTAACTAACACTCATTTTTGTTGGTGCAGCGCCACCTTCCACACATGCCGGCAGCAGGCCCGGCAACAGCTACCTCTGCAGGAGCTGCAGGTGCACAGGGGGTGAGTGTGGCGGTGTGTGCCGCTGCACTTGGATCACTTGCACCTAGCAGCAGCTGATGCAATGCTGGGTAGACATCATTGACAAGGAACAAGACCTGCTCGACCGGCTGGGCATCGAGGTTGTGGGGCTCAGTTGGAAAATTATATTTTTGTTTTCTAAAAATTCAAATTTTGTTTTCAAGTTTCATGATCACTGGTGAGGTAAGTTTATATAAGTTTACATATATTCTCTCATATCCGTGCCATAAAGTTTCTCAACACTCCAAGGGCCGGATTCACAGCACCGCAGACACCAACATTGATTTTTTATATTTTATTGCATTGATGTGCTTATTTAAAGTTCAGCACATATAAAAGAGAAAGTAAGGTCAAAGCATTTCGGCATATTGCCTTCGACTGGACCCCCCTTTTTTCTCGGCACTCGCTTGCTGGATCACCCTGAAACTTTCAAGACAAAAGCTGAACTGACCATTATGTGCATTTAAAAAATTTCGTAAACATTAGTCAAGCGGCGCCAAAGTTAACCCCTTCGCAGCAAGGCCTTTTCCCCTTCAGGTGGCAAGCCTTTTTTTGGCTGTTTGGGGCAGTTCGTGCTTAGGCCCTCATAACTTTTTCTCCACATAAGCAGCCCACACCAAATTTGCATCCTTTTTTCCAACATCCTGAGGATTCTTGAAGTACCCAGACTTTGTTGGTTCCCATGAAGGAGACCAAGAAATTAGCCAAAATACAGCAAACATTTCGTTTAAAAAATAAGGGCTGCAGAAGAAGGCTTGTGTTTTTTTCCCAAAAATGGCATCAACAAAGGGGTTGCGGTGCTAAAATCAGAATCTTCCCAGCTTTCAGGAGCAGGCAGACTTGAATCAGAAAACCCAATTTTCAATACAATTTTGGCATTTTACTGGGACATACCCCCTTTTTACTGTTTTTTGTGCTTTCAGCCGCCTTCCAGTTAGTGACAGAAATGGGTGTGAAACCAATGCTGGATCTCAGAAAGCTAAACATTTCTGAAATGTAGACACAATTCTAAATTCAGCAATGGGTAATTTGTGTAGATCCTACAAGGGTTTCCTACCGAAAATAACAACTGAAATAAAAATATATTGAAATTGAGGTGAAAAAACAGCAATTTTTCTCCACATTTACTCTGTAGCTTTTTCCTGCAATGTTAGATTTATGAAAGCAATATACTGTTACTTCTGCTGGACTCTTCTGGTTGCAGGGATATATGGTGCTTGTAGGTTCATCAATAACCCTAGGTACCCAGAGCCAGTACATGAGCTGCACCTTGCAATGGGTTTTCATTCTACACCAGGTATACAACAATTCATTTGCTGAAATATAAAGAGTGAAAAATAGTTATCAAGAAAACCTTTGTATTTCCAAAATGGGCACAAGATAAGGTGTTGAGAAGCAGTGGTTATTTGCACATCTCTGAAATCCGGGGTGCCCCTACTGGCATGTGAATTACAGGGCATTTCTCAAATAGACATCTATTTCACACACTGTCTTACATTTGGAACGAAAAAATGTAGAGAAAGATAATGGGCAATAACACTTGTTTTGCTATTCTGTGTTCCCTCAAGTCACCTGATAAAAATGGTACCTCACTTGCGTGGGTAGGCCTAATGCTCGCGGCAGGAAACGCAACACATCACATCACATTTTTAGACCGATATATGACGTGTTTTTTGCAAAGTGCCTAGCTGTAGATTTTGGCCACTAGCTCAGCCGGCACCTAGGGAAACCTACCAAACCTGCACATTTTTGAAAACTAAACACATAGGGGAATCCAAGATAGGGTGACTTGTGGGGCTCTCACCAGGTTATGTTACCCAGAATCCTTTGCAAACCTCAAAATGTGGCCAAAAAAACACTTTTTCTCACATTTTGGTGACAGAAAGTTCTGGAATGTGAGAGGAGCCACAAATTTCCTTCCACCCAGCGTTCCCCCATGTCTCCAAATAAAAATGATATCTCACTTGTGTGGTTAGGCCTAGCGCCCGCGACAAGAAATGCCCCAAAACACAACGTGGATACATCACATTTTCCCAAAGAAAACAGAGCAGTTTTTTGCAAAGTGCCTAGCTGTGGATTTTGGCCTCTAGCTCAGCCGCCAACTAGGGAAACCTACCAAACCTGCGCATTTTTGAAAACTAGACACCTAGGGGAATCCAAGATGGGGTGACTAGTGGGGCTCTGACCAGGTTCTGTTACCCAGAATCGTATGCAAACCTCAAAATTTGGCCCAAAAAACACTTTTCCCTCTCATTTCGGTGACAGAAAGTTCTAGAATGTGAGAGGAGCCACAAATTTCCTTCCACCCAGCGTTCCCTCAAGTCTCCTGATAAAAATGGTACCTCACTTGTGTGGGTAGACCTATCGCCCGTGACAGGAAATGCCCCAAAACACAACATGGATACATCACATTTTCCCAAAGAAAACAGATCTGTTTTTTGCAAAGTGCCTAGCTGTGGAGTTTGGCCTCTAGCTCAGCCGGCACCTAGGGAAACCTACCAAACCTGCACATTTTTGAAAACTAGACACCTATGGGAATCCAAGATGGGGTGACTTGTGGGGCTCTTTCCAGGTTCTGTTATCCAGAATCCTATGCAAACCTCCAAATTTGGCCACAAAAACACTTTTTCCTCTAATTTAGGTGACAGAAAGTTCTGGAATGTGAGAGGAGCCACAAATTTCCTTCCACCCAGCGTTCTCCCAAATCTCCCGATAAAAACTGTACCCCACTTGTGTGAGTAGGCCTGGCACCCGCGGCAGGAGATGCCACAAAACACATCGTGGACACATCACATTTTCACAAAGAAAACAGAGCTGGTTTTTGCAAAGTGCCAAGCTGTGGATTTTGGCCTATAGCTCAGCCAGCACCTAGGGAAACCTACCAAACCTGTGCATGTTTTAAAACTAGACACATAGGGGAATCCAAGATGGGTCAACTTGTGGGGCTTTCACCAGGTTCTGTTACCCAGAGTCCTTTGCAAACCTCAAAATTTGGCCCAAAAAACACTTTTCCCTCTCATTTGGGTGACAGAAATTTCTGGAATCTGAGAGGAGCCACAAATTTCCTTCCACCCAGCGTTCCCCCACGTCTCCTGATAAAAATGGTACCTCACTTGTGTGGGTAGGCCTAGTGCCCGCAAAAGGAAAGGCCCCAAAACACCATCTGGACACATCAAAATTATCAAATACAAAACTACCCGTTTTTGCGGGGTGGGGGGGCACCTGCGTTTTTGGTCCTGGGCTCAGCAGCCTTCGAGGAAAAGCTACCAAATCCAGACTTTTCAGAAAACTAGACACCCGAGGGAGTTCAGGGAGGTGTGACTTGCATGGATCCCCCAATGTTTTCTTACCCAGAATCCTTAGCAAACCTCAAAGTTAGCTCACATTTCTGTGTGAGATCACCGCACTGGGACAAATTTCCTACCACCCAAGGTTCCCGTCAATCTCCCGGTAAAAATGATACCTCACTTGTGTAGCTGGGGCAAGTGCCTGTTACAGGGAAGAGCCAAAAACATGTTGAAATTGAGGGGGAACCAAAGCAGGTCCAAAAGGGCAGTTTGAAAAAAAGACATTTGTAGGCTGACAAGTGCAGCAGAATTTCTATCAGTATAGATGAGAAAATGCTGGGTGGTAGGAATTTTGTGAATTCCTGCAGATTCCGAGAGGTTCCATCACAAAAATGTGGGAAAAATGTGTAATTTGCAGCAAAGTTGGAAATTTGCAGGGCATTGTGGGTAAGAAAATGGTGCGGGGTGCATGTGAAGCACACCACCCTGGAATCAACCAGATATTTAGTATTCAGATGTGTCTAGGTCTTGTGGATTTTTCTACATGGCAGCGTCCTAAAGTTCAAAAAGATCAGCCCTCACCATTCCAAGCGGGACGATTTTGAGAGTTAGCCCAGCTCTCATGGACCAAGTATAAAACCAAAACCCCAAATATTCAAATGTCCTCTTGCTTGCCATGGGATAAGATGGTTTAGTGTGTGGTGGGAGAGCTCAAAGACTGTTACCCCTTCAGTTGGGGTGGGGCATAACCAGGCCCATACTGGTTAGTAGCCACCACCCCACTATTTTTAGTTTTTTTTTAAATTCTCTGGCACCTAGTAGACTTTCTGCCCCCCTGGGGTGTGGATCGGGGTAATTGCCCAATCTGCCAACTGGTGGGCAGAACAACTTTGGCCCCATTTATTTGGGGTGGGGGTATGGCCATACCCCCCCTTTCTTATTTTGAAAATCAAATCTTTCCTGGTTTCTGGAGGGCTTTCTGCCCCACTTGTGGGCAGATGGGCCTTCCAAAAATAGGGTGATCTGCCCCCAAGGGGGGTGCAGATATGGCCAACAGTAGTGTGCCCCCATGGGGAGCAACCCCAAACAAAACACACACCAAACACTGGTGCCTAAGTGGTTTCTGCTGCATCGGGGGCAGACTGGCCTAATAGAAATAGGCCGATCTGCCCCCAAGGGGAGCAGAAATGGTCTAAAATAAATGTGCCCCCCCCAGGGAAATGACCCTTGTCTAAGGTGTTGCTCCCCTTGCGTGAAATTGGCACAAAAAAAATAATCCCCGGTGCCTAGTGGTTTCTGCCCCCTTGGGGGGCAGATCAGCCTAATAAAAATAGGTTAATCTCCCCACAAGGGAGGCAGAAATAGCCTAAAATAAATTTGCCCCCCAGGGGAACAACCCGTGCCTAAGGGATCGCTCCCCTAGTGTGAAATTGACAAACAAAAAAAAAAAATCCCTAGTGTCTAGTGGTTTCTGCCCCCAAGGTGGGCAGAAATGGCCTAAATACAATTTGCCCCCCAGGGGAGCGACCCTTGCCTAAGGGGTCACTCCCCATACATAAAAACATAAGGTAAATAAAAAAGATATATATCCCTGGTGTCTAGAGGTTTCTGCCCCAGTAGGGGCAGATCAGCCTCATTATAACAGGCCAATCTGCCCCCGGGGGGGCAGAAAAGGCCTAAAAATATTTTTCCCCCTTGGGGAGCAGCACTTGCCCAGGGGGCCACTCCCCTCATGCGTAAGTATAAAAAATAAATTCCCTGGTGACTAGTGGTTTCTGCCATCCCTGGGGGTAGATCTGCCTAATTATATTAGGCCAATCTGCACCCAGTGGGGGCAGAATAGGCCTAAAAATAATTTGCCCCCACCCCCGGGGAGCGACCCTTGCCTAAGGGGTTGCTCCTCACATATACAAAGAAAAAAATAAGCAATAAAAAATTATCCCTGGTGTCTAGGGGGTTTCTGCCCCCCCCGGCGGCAGGTTGGCCTAATTATATTAGTGCCTCAGCGCCGCATCCACGGACGTAACCATTTTGTCCATGCTATCTATATATATATATATATATATAAATAACCTAGTAACTGTCATCGCTAGGTATAGTTAGGGCCTAGTTTCTACAGTAAAAGCGTTTTTTGTTTTGCCTATAACTTTAGCATCATTTGATGAATTTTTGAGAAATTTTCCCAAAAATGTGACCCTTACCTCAGCTTCTGTCTAGAAAGCCAAGCAGGGCAGAGAAATCAGGAGACCCTAAAAAGCTTATTCCCCATGCATTTTTAGATAGGTATTTTGAACAGGAATAGCACCCGAACTACTGGGTGGAATTACACCAAATTTGGCAGAAAGGTAGCTCTTGGCACAGAAAGCACACTTTTTGTTAATTGGTGTAATTCCATTCAGAAGTTTTTGAGAAGTTAAAGAAAAAAAACAATTTGTTTATGTAGGGACACAAAGGTCCCGCAAACCCTCCTGATCTCGTGCTGAGATATGAATTCCCCCCCAAAAAAGATTTTAAAAAATAAAAGGGACTAGGGTAGGGACAACCTGACCCCTTAGCTCCACTGCTGAGGTCCCAGAGGGAACCCCCAGAGAAAAAAAGCATAAAAAAAAAAAAAAAAGTTGGCAGGAGACAAGGTGGAACTGCCAAAAATTTAAAAGAAAACAAGTGTGGGCTCCCATGCTTGTTAAATGCAGCCCCTGGGTGGGCCAGGTCTCGGGGCCATTGAAATTTTGAATGCAGGAGGGGCGACTGCCCCCCCATAAAACCCTGGGGACTGCAACCTCCCCAGGGTAGAATCAGTAATGAAATGTAGTGGGCATCCAGCCTCCCGATACCCCGGGGACCACCACCTCCGCGGGGCAGAATCAGTAATGAAATGCATGGGCCACCCAACCCCCCCACAGCCCCGGGGACCGCCACTTCCCTGGTGAAGAATAAGTAATGGAAAGTGAGGGGCCCCTGCACACCCGCAGCCTTGGGGACCACCACCTCCCTGGGCCAGAATCAGTGATCGCATGCGGAGGGGCCGCTCACCTAGCCACCTCCCTGGGGCAGAATTTGAACTGAAGTAGGGTGCATCATGCAGCCTCCCACAGCCCTAGAGACTGCCACCTCCCTGGGGCTTTAATCATTATTAAGGGGGTACTGCGCACCCCCCACAGCCCCGTGGGGGAGCTATTTGCTCTGACTTGGCGGGAGATTTGACAGCTCCCGCCAAGTCAGAGCAAACACTCCGGTTACAGCAAGTGAGAGTTGGAAGCGGAGGTTTCCTCTGTTTCTCTGCCTGCAGAGATGCAGGCATGGAAACAAAGGAAGCTATTGCTCTCACAGAGAGGGAGCTGCATGTTTAGCAGCTCCCTCTCTCTGATGCAATGCTGAATCCTGCAGGAGGCGGGGAGCCAGCTGGGATTATGGGGGCCTTCAAGCTTCTCCTGCAGTCCCCAATGGTGGTGACTGGTTAACCTGGGGGGCACTCAGGTGCCATGACAAGTCCCCGGCAGAAGGTCAGCTAAGGTCAGCCTGGGGAAGGGGGCTGTGCAGCTTCCCCTCCCCCCAAAACATGAAATGTTTAGGTTGGGCTCCAGGGAGTGGGATCCCTAGGGCCAAGATCAGTCCATGGAGGGGGCCACGCTGCCCCCTCCATAAAAAAAATATATGAATGCTGGGCCCAGAGAGATGGGGTACCTGGGGCCGAAATCAGCCGGGGGACATATGGACCTGTAGCCACCTCCCACTGTGCATGGCCAAATGCCTTGCACAGCGTGGGGTTGAGTGGTTCACGGGGTTGGCCCGGGTCCAGCTGTAGGCCAGGTCCTATGGCGAACCCCACCACATAGGGCCAAAAGCTGTACCCAGTGCAAGGTTGAGTGTTATAGGGGGTTGGCCAACCAATCACCACCATGCATCGCCGAAGTCTGTGCGCAGCGGAGGTTGGATTAACGTATAGTAATGAAAATTACTTAACGTTAAAAAAATTGAAATTCACTAAAAAAACAAATGTTACAGGGACGTTATAGTTAGGCTCACATTTTAAACATACAAAACCATAAACATTCTCCTGTTATAGTTAGAGTTATTTCAAGTGTAGGAAAGTGCCTCTTTTGACATGGTCATCCCCCCACATTTTGTCTGGTTTCTGGTGTAATTTTGACAGAAAGTGCACTGGGTCCCTACTAAACAGGTCCCCAGTGCCAGATCTCTTTCCTCAAAACAGTTTTTTCCCAATTGGCAAACCTTTAGCTACTCTGGCATGGGGTACTAAAGGAAGGCCCCTGAGGGCTGCAGCACACATTGTGCCACACTCAGGGACCCTCTCACTAAGTGCACACAGTGCTTCTTTCACAGGCTGCGTGTCTTGGTGCAGAACTAAAATGAAAACTTGACATAGCACACAGCCTGTGTGCCCTGGCCCCTTTTACACTGCCTGTAATATATGTAAGTCACCCCTCTAGCAGGCCTTCCAACCCTAAGGGCAGGATGCACTATAGTATATGTGAGGGCATAGCTGCATGAGCAGATATTCCTCTGCAATGTCTTTGTCGATTCTCAGACACAATAAGTGAACAGGGAAGTACATGTACATGTGCTGGACACTGGTCACTACGATTTCCCCAGCTAAATGGTGACTTCACTCAAAATAGGGATGTCTGGTATCAAAAATCTCATATTAAAAAGCCCTCACCGAATTCAGTGATGGATTTATTAATGCATGCATTCAGAAGGCACCTTAGAGGTGGCCCCTGAAAACCTACCAACTCATGGCATGGGCACTGACTGGTCAAAACCAGTGCAGCCACCTTAGACAGAGTTCTGGCCTTCTGAGGTGAGAGCCCATGCTTGTGAGGTCTCAGAACAAAGGCTCGCTCTGGGCAGAGTTGTGACCTCCTCTCCCAGGCAGGATGGACCTTCCAGGATGGGGAGCTTCAAAGACCTTGCTGCCTTTATAATGCTAGTCAGATCTCTCCAGATGGTGGAGATGATCAACCCCCATGTCCAGACCCCACTTTTGTTAACAGTACAGGCAGGAAAATTAGTTAAGTTAGGAGGAGTGCCCACTTCATGCCAGTCCCAACCCTAAGGTAGATGAGCGGAACTGGACACTACTTTTTAAATTCCTCCATCTTGTTTGGAAGGAATTAGGCCAATAGGGTTAGGGCAATGCCCACTTCCCAAAGGAAGTAGTCATAATAAGGGTGTAGCCACCTTAAAGGTGAGTAGCCCATTGGCTGCCACCTGGAACTCCTTGTAACACCCCTAAATTCAGTACATAGGTGTCCCCTGTGAACCCTGGAACTTGGATTCCTATCAACCTAAGAAGAGCCGGACACCACAGAGTCACACCAGCAGAGAAGACTGAAGAAACCAACTGACTTGGCCCCAGCCCTACTGGCGTGTCTGCAGCCCTCAGAGAACCTGCACCAAAAGATGACTTTTCCAGTATTCTAGTGACCTCCAAAGCCTTGGGAAGACTGCCTGCCTTCGATAAAGACCAAGATCTCCTGTGGACTGTGAAACTGTCCAAAAGAAACCAACTTCAAATAAGAAGTCTGCCTGAGGAACCGTGAAACCTCCTCTTGATCCACCCCTGCTCCCTACACCTTAGGCCGGAGTCCAGGTGGACCACTGGTCCCGTGAAGGTTTCCCAACCATTCTGAGTCCACCGTAGGCTGGCCCCTGCTGAACTCTGCCTCAAAGCCTGCAGCTGTCCGAAGATTCTCAACCTTCCTGGTAAGCTGTTTACAACACCAAAAGACACCCCTGCACCCGGAGCCCCTGGGCCTTGGGGAGCTGGACCACTGGGGACCCTACATCCCCTGGCATCTGAACTTACCTAGCCAGTTATGGGTTTTCTTCTTTCAGCCTCCCTGCCTGAGCCAGCATCCTTTTCTAAGACTGATCTCCTCCATTGAATTACATTTGCCACCCAACGCTGTGTTGGCACTCTGTACCCAGCCACGCCTGTGCCACTGAGTGTGTAAGTTTGGTGCTGCTTTGCGCCCCCCCCCCCCTTGTACTTAGCTCAACTCCAGGAGCTCGACCCCTGACCCCACTTTTCTCACCTGTGAGCAGCACTTCTTCGGTTACCACCAGTCTGCATTGGTTAACACAGGGCACCCAACTCTGTGTTGGCACCCTGCACCTGACTGCCCCTGTGCCACTGAGGGTGTAAGTTTGGTGCTGTCTTGTGGCCCTCCCAGTGCTTACCTCAATCCCTGGAGACCAACCTCTGCCACTGCTTTTACTCACCTGTGAGCAGTGCATCTTCGTTCACCCCCAGTCTCTATTGGGTACCTGATTCCGAATTTGACCTCTGCACCCGGCCGCCCCAGTGCCACTGTGGGTGCACTCTTGGTACAGATTTGAACCTTGCCTGGTGTTGACCTAAAACCCAGAAGACTGGATTTGTAAGTTGAGTACTTACCTGCAAAACTGCATTCTTGTTTTCCTCCTATAGGATAACATTGAAGACTCTGAACCTTACACTGTGTCGAATTCTTAAACTGAAAAGTATTTTCAATTTAAAACTGCTTACCTTATAACAAAGTTCTTTGGTTCAAAGCATACATAAAAGTAAATGTTATTTTTCTAATTTGGGCTCTGATTTATTCTTTGAGTGTATGTCTCATTTATTGCCTCTGTGAGTACAACAAATGGTTAACACAACTCCTTGATAAGCCTAACTGCTCACCCACACTACCACACATAGAGCATTAGACATATCCATTTCTGGCTCTGCAAGCATTTGTAATCCATTGATCTCCCTGCTCAGAGTATTTCATTTTAGTGCACTGCATAGAGAGCCAGCTTCCTACGTTGGTGGAAGAGGGGTAGGGGCTGCGACTTTGCATTTACTGATAACACTTGGTCAATAAGTGATTACTTTTCCAAATTCTTAAAAGTACTGTCAGGGGCCCTGGTTAGGTCCCTGTAGCTTAACAGTAAAACAAATAAAAAACTTACTGTAGTTGGGACTGCAAAAACTGTGTTAGGTATTTTCTTTTGTCTAAACTCAAAAAGGTCTCAACATTATTAAAATAATGATTACCTCAGGGGACAGGGTTGTGGAGCTCAACATCACTCCTTACATTCAGCTTTCTCACAAGCAGTCAAGGACCCTCTGTAAAGGGCACAGAATGAAAACAGGCTCAAACCATACTAGAGCAAGGTTCCTGGAGCTACTGGCAGAGTCTGACCTGGCCCATCCTTCTGATGAGGCCATTGATCCTGTAATTCAGGATCAAGACAACTCAAATTAGGAGGAAGAAAGGGACCCTGCATAACTTGAAATAGAGGGACCTGTACCCGAAGCGTTTGGACACCTTCCTCTAAGGATGGCTCAGGATCCTCAAGGTCCAGAAATAAAATCTCTGACTGAAGATGTCCTCTTAGAGAGGTTAGATAAGAGACTGGACCTGGAACACAGGATCTTAGCTATTGAGAGGGAAAGAGCAGAAATGGGTTTAGCACCCATGAATAGTGGCAGCAATAACATAACTATGGACAGAGTGGAGCACTATGACCCTAAAATCCCCAAAGGGATTGTCCCCAAATAGGAGGGTGATGACATCACCAATTAGTTCACAGCCTATGAGAGCACCTGTTTTTCCAGAAAACATAAGAAAACATAAGAAAGAGTACTGGGGAACTCTACTTTAGGAACTGTTCTCAGGAAAGTGTAGGGATAGATTCCTCACACTGAATGAGGCCAATGCAACCTCCTATGATCTCATGAAGGCTACCCTGACTGAGGGATTTGGGTTGACACCTGAGGAGTATAGAATCAAATTCAGAGTCAGTCCTGGGCTGATTTTGTGGACTTCTCAGTGACTGAAGTATCAAGAAGACGTCAGATGGGATTCCAAGTAGGCACTGACCATGTCAGTGAGTATACTGAACAACTTTAGTCTAAGAGGGTGGGGTAGATGTAGCTGCCCTGGCTGTCTGGCCCAGAGGTCTGGAGACGTACAGACAACAGCCTAATATTAATGGGATTAGAGTTGAAGCACCGAGAGACACTTGTGCCATTGGAACCATGATGACTGAGTAACTGGTGTCCTCAAACCATCATCTTCCAGGAGAAACATATACTGTCATCAATGCTGACAATCACACTAAGGTCCATCCCATGGCAATGGTGTCCTTAGAATGGGGAGGGGTTACTGGCCAAAAGAGGGTGGTGGTATCTCCTGCTATACCTGTCCAATGTCTGCTAGGGAATGATCTGGAGTCCTCAGCATGGGCTGAGGACTCCGGAAAGACCCAAGCAGTTGCTGGATATCCCTAAGGGGCGTGCATTAAAAAACCAGAGCACAGAGCAAAGCCCAGAGTGTAAAAGTAGAGTTGGAGCATGGGATAATGTCCCAACCTACTAAGAGAAAAGGCAAGAAGACTGAGGGACCAGTTTTCAAACAGATCACATAGCAGGATCTCCCTCCTCAGGGAGAAGTCCTAACAGCCCCACAGGTAAGTGAGCTTCAGGAGCTTGGGCCTTACACGGCAGAGCTCCTAGGACCAGGGGTACCCTCTAGGGAAGATCTGAGCCAGGGACAACAAGCATGTCCCACTCTTGAAGACCTGAGGCAGCAGGCTGCTGCACAAGAAAAAGGTGATGTTCGTGGTACCCACAGGACCTATTGGGAGCTGGAGCTCCTGTATACCGAGGCCAGAGACCTTAAACCTGGTACCACCAGGAGACTGGTGGTGTCTCAGCAATGCAGAGATTTTCTCAAAACATTGGCCCATGATATCCCCTTAGCTGGGCATCTTGACCAGACAAAAATATGGAGTTGGTTGGTCAACCAGTTCTTCTGGCCAGGCATGTCCCAGAAAGTAAAGGAGTCTTGCAACTCCTGTGCCACCTGTCAGGCCAGTGGCTAGACAGGTGGACAGTCAAAGGCCCCTTTGATTCCAGTTCCAGTGGTTGGTGTTCCCTTTGAAAGGGTTGAGATTGGCATTGTTGGTCCCCTTGAACCATCAACAGCATCAGGGAACAGATTTATACTGGTGGTAGTGAATCATGCCACCGGGTACCCTGAAGCAATTCCCCCTAAGGAATACTACCAACCTTGAAATAGCTAGGGCCCTCATTGGCATTTTTACCAGGGTGGGTTTTCCTGAGAAGGTGGTGTCAGACAGAAGTCCCAACTTCATGTCTGGCCACCTGAAGCACATTTGGGCCGAATATGGTGTGGCCTATAAGTTCACAACCCCATATCACCCCCAGTGCAATGGCATGATTGGTGGGCTCCTTGAAAAGCTCAGAAGGAGATGGGATGTCCTACTCCCATGCCTGCTTTTTGCTTAGAGGGAAATGGAGTTGGTTTTTCCCCATTTGAACTTTTGTTTGGGCATCCTGTTAGGGGACCACTTTGCCTTGTAAAGAAAGGATGAGAGAGACCTCCCAGAAAGCCCAAGCAGGTCATAGTGGATTATGTGCTTGTTCTTTGCTCAAGGGTGGCTGAGTACACGAAACACGCCAACAAAGACCTTGAGGCAAGCCAAGAGCTCCAGAAGCTCTGGTTGACCAAATAGCTGCACCGGTTGTGTTCCAACATGGGTAGAAGGTATGGGTGTCAGAGCCTGTGGCCCCTAGGGCCCTCAAAGACAAGTGAAGTGGACCCTACCCCATACTACAAAAGAAAGGGGAATTCACCTATGTGGTGGACTTTGGCAGTTGCAGGAATCCCAAGAAGGTAATCAATGTAAAACACCTGAAACCCTACCATGACAGACTCATGGTTACAGATGAGGGTCAGGAAATTGAGAGTGAGCCTCTTCATGATCTCCTCTCCAGCAATCCCAAATATGACTCAGTTGAGGGAGTAGTCTTTTCAGACACCCTCTCTGACCAGCAGGAGCCTGACTACAGGCAGATCTTGCTCCTTTTTGCTAACTTTTTCCCCTTGACCCCTGGCAGAACTACCCGGTGTATCCATGATGTGGACCCTGGAGACACTTTAACTGTCAAAAACAAAATATATAGACAATGTGTCCATGTCAAGGACAGCATCAAAGCTGAAGTCAACAAAATCTGGAATTAGGAGTCATTGAGCACCAAGAAAGTCCCTTACCCAGCCCAGTCATGCTAATCCCCAAACCTCATTCCTGGTGTGGAAATAAAGAGATGCGGTTCTGTGTGAACCATAGGGGTCCCAATGCAGTGATCAAGACAGATGCCCACCCAATTCCAAGAGCACATGAACTAATTGACAGATTGGGAGCAGCCAAATATCTGAGTACTTTTGATATCACATCAGGGTACAGGTAGATAGGCCTGACTCTAGGAGGAAATATAATAGCTGCATTTTCCACTCCTGATGGGCATTATCAGTTCACTGTTATCCCCTTCGGTCTGAAGAATGCCCCTGTCACCTTCCAGAGATTGGTAAATAAAGTCCTTGCTGGGTTTAGTGCAGCATATCTAGATGATATTGCTGTCTTCAGCTCTACTTGGGAGGATCACCTGATCCACCTCAGAAAGGTCCATGAGGCTCTAGAAAGTGCAGGTCCCACTATCAAGGCAAGCAAGTGCCGCAAAGGACAGGGTCAGGTTGCATGCTTAGGACACCTGGTAGGTGGTAGCCACATTCAACTATTCCAACACAAAAATCAGACACTTCTGGAATGGGAAACTCCAGCAACTGAGGCCCAAGTCAGGGCATTCCTTGGCCTGCCTGAGTATTACAGAAGATTTGTGTCGGGCTTTGGCACCACTGTGGCACCCCTCACAGGACTCACATACAAATGGATGCCCAAAAACATAAACTGGACAGTCAGCTGTCAAAAGGCCTTTCACACACTGAAGGAACCAATGTGCTCAGCACCTGCTCTAAAAGCTCCAGATTACTTTAGCAGTTCATTGTGCAGACATTTGCCTTTGAACATAGGATAGGAGCAGCCCTGTCCTAAATCAGTAATGATAGCCATGATCAACATATTGCTTTCATTAGCAGGAGGTTAATCACAAGAGAGCAGCATTGGAGTGTCATTGAGAAGGAAGCATTTGCTGTGGTTTGGTCCTTGAAGATGCAGAGACCATGCTTGTTTGGTTCTCACTTTCTAGTTCGGACTGACCACAGGCCTCTCAAATGGCTAATGCAAATGAAAGGTGAAAACCTCAAACTGTTAAGGTTGTCCATCTCCCTACAGGAAATGGACTTTACAGTGGAACACAGACCTGGGACTGACCATGCTGATGCAGATGGCTTTTCCGGGTTCTTCTACTTAGAAGATGAAGACTCTCCAGGGAAAGGTTGGTTTAATCCTCCTTCAATTGGCACGGGGTTTGTAGGAAAAGTCCTCTTTTGACATGCTGACCTCCCACACACACATTTTGCCTGGTTTCTGGTGCATTTTCTACTGAAAGTGCACTGGGTCCCTGCTAAACAGGTCCCCAGTGCCAGATCTCTTCTTCAAAACGTTTCCCAATTGGCCAACCTCTAGCTACCACCTAGTAAATGGTACCCCTGGTACCTAAGGCATGGGGTACTTAAGGAAGGCCCCTGAGAGCTGCAGCACAAATTGTGCCACCCTGAGTCACCCTCTCACTAAGTGCACACCTTACTGCTTTCGCAGGCTGTGTGTCTTGGTAGAGAACTCAAATGAAAACAGAATATGGCACATATCCTGTGTGTCCTGTCCCCTTTTACACTGCAGGCAATATATGTAAGTCACACCTCTAGTAGTCCTTCGAGTCCTAAAGGCAGAGTGCACTATATTACATGTGAGTGCAAATATGCCCCTGCAATGTCTTTGTTGATTCTCAGACATAGTAAGTGAACACGGAAGCAATTTTCAAAACATGTGCTGGACACTGGTCATTACCAGTTCCCCAGCTACATGATGGCTTCACTGAAAATAGAGATGTTTGGTATCAAACCTCTCATATTAATAAACTGTCACTGAATCAATTTATGGATTTATTAGCGTGGGCACTGACTGGTTAAAACCAGTGATTTCACCTTAGACCCCCTGAGCTGAGAGCCCATGCTCTCGAGGGCTCAGAACAAAGATCTGCTCTGGGCAGAGGTGTGACCTCCTCTCTCAGGCAGGATTGACATTCCAGGGTGGGGCGCTTCAAAGGCCTTGCTGCCTTTGTAATGCAACCTATGTCTCTCCAGATGGTGGAGATGAACAACCCCTCTGTCCTTACCCCACTTTGGGTGGTAGCACAGGTAGGAACATTTGTTAAATTAGGAGGAGTGCCCACTTCATGCCAGTCCTACCCCTAAGGTGGGTGAGCCTAATTCCTCTGTAGGGTTTGGAAGGAATTAGGCCAAAAGGGTTAGGGCTATGCCCACTTCCCAAAGGAAGTGGTCATAAGAAGGGTTTAGTCACCCTAAAGGGCTTCCACCTGGCACGCCCTGTAACACCCCTAAATTCAGTATTTAGGTGGTGCCCCTGAACCTTAGAACTTGGATTCCTGTCAACCTAAGAAGAGTCAGACACCACAGAGTTACAGCAGCAGAGGAGACTGAAGACACCAACTCACTTGTCACCAATACTGCTGGCCTTTTGCAGCCCTCGAAGAACCTGCACTAAAAGACGACTTCTCCTGCAGTTTAGTGACTTCCAAAGCCTTGGGAGGGCTGCCTGCCTTTGATGAAGACAAAGGTCTCCCATGGACAGTAGACCAGTCTAAAAGAAATCAAGTCCACCTGAGGAAATGTAAACCGTCTCTGGATCCACCTCTGTACCCCACGCCCACGGCCCAAGTCCAAGTGGCCCAGTGCTCCATTGAAGGTTCCCCAGCAATTCTGAGTCTGAGTCCACCATGGGCTGAACCCTACCAGACTTTGCCTCAAAGCCGGCACCCTCAATCCAAAGACTTCCCCTAACCAGTACCTGCCTGGTAAACTGTTTCCAATGCTAAAAGACACCCCTGTACCCTGAGCCCCTAGGCTTTGGGGAGCTGGATCGTCAGATCCCTACATCCCCTGGCATCTGAACTTACTGGGGCCACTGTGGATTTTCTTCTTTCAGCCTCCTGGCCCTAGTCCTCGGGACATACCCTCTTTGGGGCAACAGAAGAAATTAAAGTGATGCTGGGGGGCCTGTGCAGCCCGCCTTTTAGCCCCGGGGACTACCAACTCCCTGGGGCATAGGATGAAATTAACACATGGGGACCCATGCAGCGCACCGCAGCCCTAGGGATCGCCACCTGCCCAGGGCAAACGATGAAATTAATGCAGGGGGTCAGCATGGCCCCTCACGGCCCTGAGGACCACCACCTCCCTGGGGCAATTCATTTACATTAAGGGGGGTCACGCAGCCCTCCTGCAGCCCCTGGAACCAACACTTCCCTGGGCTAAAAGCAAATGTTTAAGGGGGACATGGGCCCCCCTCATGAAGCCAATAATGGCCCTGGAGACCGCCACTCCCAGGGCCAGCTCCTGCTATGTCGAGGGGTGCCCATCCCTGGGACATAGCTGTTACTTGGAGGGAGATTTTACTGCTCCCGCCAAGTCAGAGCAAACACAACTCTGCTCCCAGCAAGCAAGAGCTGTTCAACAGCCCTCCCTTGCTGGGAGAGGTTTTTTTTTCTGTTCCCCTGCCTGCAGAGACACAGGCAGGGAGACAGAAGAAACAATTGCTTTCACAGACAGGGAGCTGCACGTTTAGCAGCTTTCTGTCTGTGACAGCAATACTGGCTCCCACAGGAGGCGGGGGGCCTTAAAGCGCCTCCTGCAGTCTTATAGCACACTGGGTGCCCTGGAAGGAACCCAGGAGAGATGGCCAGGTCCAGGGAATGGGGTCCCCATCACCAAAATTGTCCTGGGGAGGGGGGCCACGCTCCTCCCTCCTCCGTTGAATAGAGGTGGGCCCTGGGGGATGGGGTACCGGGGGCTGAAGTCGGCCAGGAGAAGGGGTCCACACAGCCCAAATCTCTCATTGCGTTGTGTTGGGTCCTGGGGGGTCGTGTCCCCATGGCCGAAATCAGCCAGGGGGGCCATGCGACTCCCTGCCCTGGAGTCCATGGGTCTCCCTTTAAATTGCTAAGAGTATTGAAATGTGTAAATCACCTGTAAGCTGTGCCCGCTTGGCCCGGCTACCATACGTTTGTAGCATACGTCTTTCCCCCTTTTGCCAGTATGATGGACAGGTTCCCAAAGGGCCCCAGTGTGTTTGCGCTAATTTTGATGGTGAGTTCTTGATGCAGAGTAATATGAGGAAATTTCCACTTAACAAATAAGCACTTTCTTCATCTAGATAAGAGGAAGGACCCTGGTTTGGTGGATATTTACGTCTTGGTGGTCTCCTTGGCCTTTCTGTAAGAGGATTCATCTTATCATACAAATCTAGAGAAACAGGCAACAGGAAGAATCATGTTGCCAAAACGCACACAACGTAACTGGTGACATTTCATTGTGATCTATTACACAGCTTTAATGTACAATACACAGTGAACATTTACCCAAGGAGGCAGAAAGAGCTGCACTTGGGTAGATATTTCATGCAAAGCTGTGGACTCTTGTTGGATAAAAGGGTAGGTGAGGTTCCTTTGAGGCACTCACACAGCTACTGACATGCCGACGCACACACCCACTCACAGACGCACTCAGATACTCATTCAGACACTCATGCACCCACTCACAGACTCATGCACTCACTCACAGACCCACTCAGACCCTCACACACTCATTCACAGACCCACTTACACACTCATGCACCCACTCACAGACCCACTGCGAGTCTCATGCACCCACTCACAGACCCACTCAAATACTTATGCACCCACTCACTGATCCACTCAGAGGCTCACACACCCACTCACAGACCCACTTGAAGTCTTTCACACCCACACACAGACCCACTCAGAGACTTACACCCACTCACAGACCCACTCAGAGACTCACACACCCACTCACAGACCCACTCAGGGACTCCCTCACTTACTCACAGACGCACTCGGATACTCACTCAGACACTCATGCACCCACTCACAGACCCACTCACAGACTCATGCACTCACTCACAGACCCACTCAGACACTCACATACTCATTCACAGACTCACTTACACACTCATGCACCCACTCACAGACCCACTCAGAGACTTACACACCCACTCACAGACCACTCAGACACTCACACACCCACTCACAGACCCACTCAGGGACTCCCTCACTTACTCACAGACCCACTCAGACACTCATGCACCCACTCACAGACCCTCTCAGACACTCACAGACCCACTCGGAGACTCACGCACCCACTCACAGACCCACTTAGACACTCATGCACCTACTCAGAGATCCACTCAGACATTCACACACCCATTCACAGACCCACTCAGAGTCTTACACATACACTCACAGACCCACACAGACACTCATGCACTCACTCACAGAGACACTCATGCCCACTGTCACACCCAGAGACACCCCTTCACACCTACTCTCACACCCAGAGACACCCTCTCACTCTCAGAGAGACAGGCCCTGTGGCCAACTTCCACTGCACATGGCCAATGTCCATGTGCAGCGCAGAGTTGGGTGGTTAGATGATTGGCCTCTTCAGCAGTGAGTGTCGCTTTGTTGGCTGAAGGCCATGCGCGGCAGTGGTTGGATTAACGCATAGCAATTAAAATTACTTAAAAAAATATAGAAATTCACTGACAAAACCAAAGGTTACAGGGGTGTTATAATTAGGAAATAGAAGTTTAAAAAACATAAAAATCCACTTAAAACAAAAAGGTAACAGGGATGTTATAGTTAGGTTCAGAATTCAATCACACAAAACCAGAGAAATTCAGCAGTTACGGACTAAGGTAACTATAGATCATGCTTTCGCCATGCACTACTAATTACCCCATATATTACAGCACTCATGACAACTTTTATAACATCATTAAACATATCAATTAAACATTAGCAGTCAAATTATTGAAGAAGAAACTGTGCATAGTTACCTTAGTCCGCAATAAGGTTGTATGCATATATAACCTAGTGGCATTCACCACTTTGTATAGTTAGGACCTAGTTTCTATTGAAAAAGTGTTTTTCCACTTGCCTATATCTTTGCCACCTGTTGACGAATCTTCACAACATTTTCCCCAAACATAGACACCTATGTCAGGTGCTGTCCAGAACGTTGGGGGGTGATCTGTCAAGTGGGGGCTGAGAAAAAGGGGGGTACCCAATTTTATTTCCTCCATGTTAATTTCCATAGGGAGTTTGAACAGGAATAGTGGGCGAACTACTGGACCAGTTTACACCAAAGTTGGCAGAAATTTAGCCATTGGTCCAGAAAGGAACCTTTTTGTCATTTGGTGTAAATCCATTCAGTAGTTTTCTAGTTAATAAATGAAAACCAAATTTGTATATATAGGGATGTGGATCATTCTTGGATCCTCCATCGATCCTCCTCGGATCCTGTACCGATTCAGAGGAAAAGCAAGGCCCTGATTGGCTGGCCGCAACCTGACCGAAAAGTTGCGGCTGCCATTTTGTTTTTCCCATTGCCTGGCGTGTGGGAAAAACAGTGTAAAAATAAATTAGGAGTCAGGATACAGGTATCCTGAACCCAAGGGACACATGGAAGGATCTCTTGGGGACACCTCATGGGCAAAATAATGATATTTTTGTTTTTCAGCCGATCCGCGGATTTGAGAATCGTCCTGGGATCCTCCTCGGATCCTCCTTGGATGTTGAGGAAAAGCAAGGCCCTGATTGACTTGCCACAACCTGACTCAAATATTAACGTGTGCATTAAAAAAACATAGAAATTCACTGAAAAAACAAAGGTTACAGGGACATCATATTCAAGTTGAAATTTTACCCATCTAAAATCACACAGATTCACCAGTTATAGTTATAATTATCTAAATAAACTATAACTTATGCCGGAAAGTCACGTTGGGCAATGAGTTATAGTTTATCAACATAAGTATAACTATAAGTATAAGTATATCCGCTGAATTTGTTTTCTATGGGTAAAACATCAACCTAGCTATAAAGTCCCTGTAATTTTTGTGTTTTTCAGTGAAAAAAATAAATATATATACATATATATATATATATATATATATATATTTATATATATATATATGTATTCAGTAAAAAAAAAAAACAAAGGTTACAGGGACGTTATAGTTAGGTTTAGACTTTTCACACACACCATAGAAATTCAGCAGTTCCATAAGTTCTATGGAGTCAGGATACCTCTATCCTGACCGCTTGCATCCTATTTTATCTTTATTCCCCTCCTTCCAGACCAAGAGCCAATAGACAAAATGACTGCTGCAACTTTCACTCTGTAGTTGGTGGGTGAATCCGCAGATCCACTGGGGTGGATCAGTATCACTAGATATATATTAATAATTTTTCTTTATTAACTCCAAAACTATTGAATAGATTTAAACCGAATTACAAAAAGAGATCTTTCTGGACCAAGATCTAGCTTTCTGCCAAATCTGGTGTAAGTCCAGCCAGCGGTTTTAGGGTGTAGTCACAACCCCCCCCCTTTTTTCACTCCCCTTGACAAATCACCCCAAAACTTTCAAGACAACAGCTGAATTGACTTGTGTACAAGTTCTGGAAAGTTCATGAGGATTCATCAAGCAGCGCCAAAGTTATGAGCACAACAAGACATGCTTTTACTATGGAACCTAGGTCCTAACTATAACTACTGGCGACCGGCCTCTGGTGAAAAATCAATAAGAACATTTTATTTATAAGCATGGTGTCATGTTCATGCAAGAGGTTTTTAAATGTTAGTGTGTGCCACTCACTTAAATATAAATTCACTTTTAGCATCAGAGAGTGCTTGCAGTTGCGTCCACTGTCTTTGTTCCAAATGGAGTGTGGGCATTATGTATTAATATTAATAATGCCAGGGTTTATTCAATACAGTGCTGAGTGCACCAGTGGCCAGCCCCAGAGTTATCAAAATTTTATGACGGGAGCAAGACAACTGCTGCGCTGCCAGAAAGGAGAGGGCAGGAATGAGACATTTAGGGGAATATTTAAGGGCCCCTAGCGCCATTCCAATTCCACATTAGCGTAATTTTTATGATGCTAATGTGGCATCAGAAGGCCAAAAATGCTGCACCATATTTACAAAGTGGCACAATTCATGCATTGTAACCCTTTGTGCTACATTATGCCTGCACCAGGCATAATGTATGCAAACGGGGCATTTGCCCATTATAGGGGTCAAGAAAATGGCACAAGGAAATAGATATTTCCTTGAACCATTTTTTCCGCACTTGTAACGCCTGTTCAGAGCATGTGTTAAAAGGAGGCTTCCATTGGTAACAATGGGCTTCTGGGTGCTTTGCAGGATTAGCGTAAAAGTTTGTGATGCTAATCCTACAAAGCACCGGACTAGCATAAAAAAGTCTGGTGCTAGTCCCCTAACAGTCTGATGCTAGTCCCCTAACTACCGCCATGGTGCGCCGTGTTTTAAATATAGTGCATACATGGCGCTAAGGGGTGCAAGAAAAGTGGCGCTCCCCACACAGAAAACAATCCATACAGGCAAAGTCAGCACAAACCCTTGACAAAGTACAGTAGTGGTGCATGGTGCCAGTATGAGAGGAGAATGTAGGAAGTTAGAAATATAGGAGGGAGAGGAAGTCAAGTAAATGATACTGCCAGGATACTGGCACTGATACTGTTCCAGTGTGAGCTGGGCTGGTGCTTGCTCAGGCTCATTTCAGGCATGATTGTCAATTCATCATGTCACTCACTCCTACAATGGCAGTTTATCAGGGGAGTTGCGTAACTTCTCTGTTCTTCTCTTTGGCTTTATGCAGCTCATAGTCCCAAACTCCTGAATGCACAGTATGCAAAGGGGGACCAACTTGACCCATCAAAGGGGAAGGAGAAGCAAAGATCATCCTTTGGAATGCATTATCCATGAATAACTCAAAATGGTATTGTTTGTGGTGTGGGATTTTGAAACAAGGAATGGACTAGCTGATTTAAAAAGTACAATGCTATGCCTTTCAAAACTTTTTTGTACCACCAATCTTTTTTTTTTAATCTTCTTTCTTAAGCACCCACGGGCAAGAGGTCATCTTGGCCAGCTGTCATCAGTACAGTGGCGGGTGTGACCGCTAACCAGGATTTTCTTTAGGAACAAATTTGTATTGAGTTGAATTTCGAAGTGTAAGAACAACATCAGCACTGCAGCAGCAGCGGATGGTTCTACTGCCCCTGTCATTTTTATTCCCTACTATTAAAATTATGCCCTTGTATATACTTACTGGGTTTTTTCAATTTGGATATTGCTTGTTATTCCTGCATTTCTCTCTGTTTTTCCAGCATTTCCTGTTCCTGCAGCGTTCTCTTGTCTGTACCTTTCTTCTGCTCCATTTTTTCTAGAGCTTCCCTTTGCCCCTCTTACATGTCTTGTTGTGTAGTGCTAAAAGGGAAAACGATTTTTGGTAACTTAAAGAGGATCACATAGCCAGGCCCAAGTAGTACTCTGGTCACCAAACATGATGGTGTTTTTTGTGATGAAGCTAAAGTACAGGGGCAGAGATAGATTGTTCATCATAGTCATGGACCTCAAATGTTGTCTTGTACTAGCAGTTTCCATCACAGTGCAGCATGGCAGGAAGGAGATACCACAACCAATACCATATGTCTTTTGCATTCCCTTCTATCCCTTATCCATTCGTAGCCTTACCTTATGCCTTTTCATTATTCCTGAATCCTAAACCGATTCCTTCCTATTCCTTCATTAGGAGAAAAAGTTCTTGGTTGACTCAATGGCTACCTGTTTTTTTAAATGTTGTCAAGCAGTAACACCAACCTCCCAAAGTGATTCCTTTTAATAGATAGCTAACCTAATTGCAATAAGGTGTTGCTGTTGTACATTGTGCAAAATAAATACTTAGGTGGCTATCAGGTATCTAAAATGAGTGCATTTTGTTTTTCAGTAAGCGCATAGACCACCTCCAGTGCCATTGCTGCCAGGATGTCAGCAGAGGTGCAGGCAGTCCGTGGAGAGGGAGAAGTCCCAGTGGGGGCAGGGACAAGTGGCAAGTCACCTTGCTTTCTTATTGAAAATACTATATTGCTTAACCGAGGCAGATATCCTACCCATCACCTAGAGTGCTATTTGTAATGCAAAAACTGAAGACCAAGCATGCTTCCCAGTGTCTACTCCATCACCTATTAGTGCTTCACTTCATCATTCTATCTTTCTGTCCCGGCCTACTTAAAAAAGTAAATTCTATCTCAGCATGTGATGTCTGTGCCTCATTTCTCTGCCCAAGTGAAGTTATATTTCATGTCTTCCATTACAGATTGACAGTTCCAATATGTTTCATCCCATCAATCAATGTGACTAAGAATCAAAATAGTAGTACATGATCAGTGAGACACCCAACCATTCCAAAGCCAAACCACTACCTAGCCCAATCTCTATAACTTACCTCCCTGTGGACTAATTGTCCCCACTTCCAAGTGTATGCATTATTTCTTGAGAATAATGTGTGTTAGAGGCCCAGGAGTATTGTGGGACTAAGGCCACGATTTAGAGTTTGGCAGATGGGATGCTCTTTGACAAATAAAATATCCCAGTCGCTGCACTGTAGTTCATCATATTCTTCCATGCAATATCTACTATAATATCGCAGATGGGATATCCGTTTAATGCCAATTGTGTCCCATCTGCCAGACTCTATCAGCCTAAGTCTATAACCTAAGTTTGGACTTAGGATAGTAGAGTGGAAGAGGACGTTGAAGAAGAGCAGGCCCATTGGAATTATAAGGTCATAACATGCTGCAGCTGGGCTTCCCCAAAAACATGCTGGAGAGAAAGAAGACCCATCAGTATGGCTCCATTAATGTTGTATAGTCAATATTAATTGTGCAGCATGTCAGATATGTACAAACCTCTACATATGCCTTGCTCATTAATGGTAAGTAATTCATTTTTAATACACATAAAGGGGGCCATTACAACCCAGGTGGTCAAAGACCGCCCGTGCTGTTTTGGCGATTGCACCGCCAACAGGCTGGCGGTGCAATCTTGGGTATTTTGACCGCGGCGGAAGCGCCGTGGTCGCACCACAGGGGCCGGCGGTTTCCCGCCACATTTGCCCCGGCGGTGACAATCCGCAGCGCTGCCCAGGGGATTTCGAGTCCCCGACCGCCAGCCTTTTCCTGGCGGTTTGAACCGCCAGGAAAAGGCTGGCGGTGCGGGGAGTCGCAGGGCCCCTGGGGGCCCCATGCAGCTTTTCACTGTCTGCATAGTGCAACGGGTGCAACTGCACCCGTCGCACGGTCGCAACACCGCCGGCTCCATTTGGAGCCGGCTCCTGTGTGGCGACCGAGATCCCCGCCGGCCCAGCTGGGATCTCATGATGACCGCGGCAGGAGTGCGGCCGTATTGGTGGCCGCCTGGCGGTCAGATCTTGGCCTGCGCCTGTAGCCGCCCGCCAAGGTCATAATGAGGGCCAAAGTGTCTTTTCAGTTTCACTATAAAATACTTTAAACTGAAATCACGTTTCAAATTATGTTGGTGTTCTAGCTTAATTATTCCTTTCGGTCAGTACTATGATTGATTACCTAGTTATGATGTGATGAATGGGTGGGAAACACTAGGCCCAGGCTTTGTGACAACTACTTCATCAATCATCACATCCAAATGAAATTCCAATGTCCTTAGGGGAACAGCAATGTTCTGCTGCTGTACTGTGCCACTATAGACAGTATAAACAAGTGTTTGACCTGAGCATCACAACCCATGTGTTTCTATTTTGTTCTTTTTACTTTCTTGAAATAGCTATTCCTGCTGCTGGAGCTGGTGACACCCAACAACTGGCTCTGGTCCCAAAATGGCTGGAGAGAGGCTCCGGGCTGTGGAAGAAGAATTTGAAGGCATTGGAATTTCACTGGCCAGTCACCCTGCAGAAGAAGAGGAGGCATAGGCCTCAAGTTCCAAGGGTAACTAGCCAGGCCCACCTCCAACTTGGCCACGCCACCACCACCACCCCCAATTGCAGCCGTGGTCCACGGCCGCCGGTACCACCACTAGCTTCCCCTCCTATTCGGACTCATCAACACCATGCCTCCTCCACTGCCTCCTTTGAGGGTTCACACACCTGAGATATAAGAAGGGCCAGCTCAGGCATGAGACAGCACTGATCCGTGTGGACAGCAGAACTTGGACTGGGAAATTGATGCCCTCAAGGCCCTTTTAATAAAAAAAATGTTTTGGGGTGGGAGAGCATTATATCTGTGTAGAGGCTAGGAAGGGCACTGAGGCGAAAAAATGACAGGCATTGGTCTTCACACATTTGTGAAATTTTTGGGGCTTGGGGAGGGGATGGGCATATTGTGGGTGGAGGGGGGGATCTTAAAATAAGTGGGATTTACTTTTTTGTCAACATCATTATCTGTCTTTTCTTTGCTAGTTAGCATATTATAGCATTGTTGTGTGTTACTGTTGACACAAGAGTGCAACAATCAGCTGCCCTTTGAAATGGTTCCACATTGTGCATCGATGTTTCTTCCTACACCTTCCCTACCTGAAGTCTCTTTCCATGTATGTATTCTTTAGTAGGTTACTTACCTCTTGGTGCTATCCAGTAATGAATTATTCCCTGCCACCAAAGTGGCACTGTCCTGGAACAGATTGGTGATTAATTTAATTCTGTTTCACTTGATGAGGTTTTTCAGCACCCAGCCTCCAATCAGTTATATAGTAAAGCAGTTAGTGTAGTAACTGCCCTTGTCCAACCCTCTGTAACTATTTGCCCAGTAAGGAGTATGCCGGCATACACAGAAATGTAGTATTTTTTATCTCTTCTTCCAAAGGACAGCTTCACTTCTAAGTCATCAACTAGTTCTGCAAGTTCACTTCTTACCTGAATTGATTAAGCAATGGTACATCTCACAATCTTCCCAAGCCTTACTGTAGGGTTTGCCAAAAGGCCTTCTTATTAATGGTGGTGGCATTATTAGTGTTCTTGTGCTAACAGTGAAGACAAGATGAGGTCCCAAGCTCCCTATTCCAGAGGTAAACAACTGTTTTATTCTTCAGAAAGATCCATCACAGACCACTAGACTGAAAGAAAACACAGAGTCAGTGGGTTAGTAAAGACTGAAACCAGACCACCAGGACAAAACAACCCTTATTTAAAAAACTAGCAGTAGTATCTCCTAAGGAATTTGGGGTCTCATTTATTAAAAAGAATAAACTAAACTTGCAAAATTCTTGAGTTAGGAGTCAGGACTCAGGAGGAGAAGGTTTGGTTACTCCATGTCGCATAGATTTTGCAACTAACACAGGGAGGGCCTGATTCACAAAGTTAAAGTTACAAGTTTGGTGTGACTTTACTGACTCTTGCAGTGTGAGCTTATGACTAATAACTTTTCAATCAGCAACTTTACGAGTATTACTTTGCGAGTACTAAGAAGATCCCGCAGTGAGTTGGTAGTGCTTTCACCACATCCACCCCACCAAGTGTGTGATCCATTTATGGTGCACATTTCTAAGTCACAAATCAATAATATTACACAGCCTGGGGGAAGAGGGATAGGTGCTTGATGAATGGATGGAAAGGGGGAGTTGGGGGAAATGTTGACACAGACAAACCCGGCACAACAACAGTATTCATCAGGTCGAAGAGCAGCACAGCATCATCATCAAATTTGTTGTAGAAGAAAATGAAGGAATGACATAACTCAGTTAATGCACTGCAAACAGTCCTCCCACCCCAGAGACTACCATTATTAACTAATTGTTCTGTCATCTAGGTTTGAAAAATACAAATTAAGGAGGAGTGACCACACACTACTCTAAAAGTTATGACTGTTAAAAGAAAAATGATACTGTGCTCAAATGCCAATTAGGCAATGCATCTGCAATATTTTTGGAATGTCCATGTAGGGTGCATGGCTTAACTGGTACAGTAAACAGGATTATTGGAGCTTTTGTGCAGAAGAAGAGAAGGCCTGTGGATTGGAAAACAGTAAATGTCAATATGGTAGAGTCAAGGAGAAGGTAAGATTCATAAGGAGTGCACAAGAGGCAGTGCAAGAGCATAGGCTGCTGCAGTGCTGGTGTTGTTGTTGTTGGTGTTGACTGCTGCGAGACATCAGCACTGCCCTTTCTGGAGTTTGAAGGGTGCATGCCAGAACTTCTGCTCAGGCCTCTAACTTCAGCTGTTCTTCTTCCATGTCTCTTGCTTGCACAACAATCTTCGTTGGTGAAACATTCCCTTATGAAAAAGGAAGGGAAGTGGTCAGTAATTTTTGTACCGTGTATCAAGTATTGTGACACAGGTGTACTCTTTGGGGGGCAGAATCTCTCTTTGCAGCCTTGGATTAACAGCCAAGTGAAGGATTAAGCTCCCAACCAACTCAGATGCTTCATCATTCACACCAGTGAACCTTTGTGACACCTACGGGACCAGTTCAAAAAGACACAGAATTTTTTTGACCTGGTCCTGCAGCAGATGCAACAATGGGATAGCTTGATTCATTGTACTGTCCTCCTTGCTGACTTCTTGTGTGACCCCAAAAGGAAGTAGCATCTGTGTCAGGCATTTGACTAGACCTCATTTGTCCACCTCCATGGTCATGCTTTTCCCAGTTGCATCCCCTCCTCTTTGAAGGACATAGTCAGAGCTCACGCTCTACTGCTCAAACAGATGTTGCAACATGTAATAGGTCGAGTTCCAATGTTTTGGCACCTCCTGTATGAGGGTTTTAACCTGTACTCTATGAGCATGCTCAATGATCCTCAACTGCTTTCGAGCTTTAAAAGAATGCCGGAAATGAGTGCAGAATCTTTTTCAGGTGGCCAGTATGTTGCGGACTATGCATTTTTTTAGAAAGTCCTGCACAATCAGGTTGATGCAATGTGCCAAACACAGGACCCTGAAATATCTGCCATCTGCCATGGCCTTAACTATATTACTGCCATTTTTCATGACAAAAAAACAATTCTGAGACCGCTAGGTCGCAGCCATTCAAATACCTTGCTATTAAAGGTTTCTGAGAAATTTGCAGCTGTGTGGGACTTCTCCATGGCAAGCATCGCTATTGTTGCATGCTGCTGAATGCCCTTAAAAGTTCCTTCAGCGCTGAGAGCAGCAGATAGCTGTTGCCTAACCACCTCAAAAGAGATCCAGTGCTCAGTGGTAACATGTAATCAGTTGCCTGACAACTGGTCCACATGCCTGTCGTCAGTTGGATAGTGTGAATATCACTCAGTTGTAAAGCTTATCCAACCCATTGCAGCACATTGTGATGGAACCCTGCAACAGCAACTCTTGGGAATAGGTCCGATTGGGAACCTTCTATTTTGGGAAGATGGCCACCACAAATTCTAAAAATCGCACTCCTTCTGCAAAAAGAAACAAGCATTGGCATAGCTTTATACTTATTGCATTTCTAAGCCCCAGTTTTGTAAGTTTGCGCTGCTTTTGCGTCAAAAAACGACGCAAATGCGGCACTTAAAAAGTATAAATATGGGCCGCAATTGTATTTTGCAAGTTTGTGCCACTTTTGCTTAAACAATTGATGCACATGAGGCGCTAAAAAAGTATAAATATGGGCCTATATTTTGTAAGTTTGCACCACTTTTGCGTCAAAAAATGACGCAAATGCGGCGCTACAAAAGTATAAGTATGGGCCTTAATGCTGAAAATAGTGAACTGGGGCTGCCATGAGTCAGATGCTGCTCTGAGTAAGTAAATCGAAACATAAACACGTAAGAGTGGCTCATTGTCTTTATTGAAAACGTTTGTTTCTACATAATCTTTCCTACATACCGAAAAATACACATACAGCATGTGCTTTGGATTTATATTCTGGCATGATTTGCAACAGTGAAATTATTTCAATTTAGCTATTCTGGTTCACTAATTAGGGGTGTTTGTATTTGGATGTTGTAGCCTATTTTGAGTCTTAGTCTGACCCTGGTTAGGCAGATGAGGCCTGTTGCGTGTGCCTACTGAAAATGCCAGTAGTGCCAGGAAAGTGGTCACCATCCACCTGGAATAATAATGCCAAAAAACAAACAGGTTAAGGTTCCTAACAATATCATGTTTGTTCAAGTTATGAGCCTCTTGTGCTTTTTTTTGGGACTTGACAGTAATGTTAACATTGGCCCCTCCGTTTCAGAAAGGAGGAGAGCTTAACTTGAAAGAAAATGCTTTGGGGGTAGCGTACTACAAACCACCTTAAATTTGGGAAATCAACTCACTGCTCTGAATTTAAATACAAATTTAGCATTTTAACCAATCTTCCTATCAGTTGAACACGCTAAATGGGTTTAATTTAGCAAATACCGTCAGCTGTAAAAAAAAATACACCACAATTAAAAAGCACGTAAGACGCGTGAGAGGTCTTTGGGGGAGCACTGTTCATAAAATAATGAGAACTACATAGTTTGAACGACCAAAACTCAACATACTGTCTGAACTATTTTTACTTAGCAAGTAACTGCAAAGCGGGAGATGTTTGGGGAACGAAGAAAAACCATGTCTGCGCAACTGTATCATATAGGGTGCTACAAACCAAATTACATTTGTGAGTTTACTTATATGCGCAGTACCAAATTTAAAACTAAATAGAAAATTTGGTAATGCTTCCTAACGATATTGTGCCTGTTCAAGTTTGGAGCCCCTCAGTGCTTCTTTTTGGGGATTTACAGTAATGTTAACACCGGCCCCTCCATTACGGGAAAAGAGCAGAAAGGATTTAAAAACAAAACACTTTGGCGGTAGTGCCCGGCAAAAACACCAAGCATTTGGAATGCATTAGTCTTGTGTTGCTCGAGTTAGAGCTCAGAGCAGCACTGATCGGCAAAGGGTCGGAATGTGCTGCTCCCTCCTCCAGCCCTCCTCCAAGTGATTCTGCTGTGCCTCTTAAATGGTGACATGCTGCAATGGGCAGTGGGAGAGACCAGCTGTTTCATGTTTCTCGGGTCCATTTGCGAGACGCCTATCAAGCCGAGGGTTTGGTTTTGACATCCGGGACATGTTTTAGCTCATAAAAGCAGGAAGACATGTCCCTGGATGCCAAACAAAAACAAGCATTTGAACTGTAGTGGATTTCACGTTCGCGTGTGAGCGTGTGAGCTCGCAGAGACAGACAAAAGGAACAAGCATTTGACATGCAAGAACAGAAAATGCACGAGGGACAGTAAGGAATGGAGTAAACAAAGTCACACATGACTGCAGATGAAAATGAGTAATAGACTAGAGCCCTGTTAATAGAAACAGCCTGGAGTCAATGAAACATCCAACGCTCTGGTCAAATGCTATTAGCCTTTGAAAAAAGTAATCCCTAAGCACATGCTACATAGGCACAAGTGGAAGGGTACAAGTACTAGGGCCATGCTCCAGGGGAGTGTACAACTGTGGAAAAGGTGGGACAAAGAGCAAGGATTGACCACTAGCAAGCAAGGATTTTTTAAGGGCACTGAAACAAACCAGTGAAAAAGCAGAGACCCCACAAAGAAGTATAGAAGTATATACTAAAGTATATACAAGAGGTCTCAAATTCTTGACCTAAAAAGTGAGGAAGGCGAGCACTAACATTTTAGCCAGCTTCCCATTGTACAAATGTGCCATTGGGTGGTTACGTTCATAGGGACCCTCCTACCTAAACATGCCCATAATAGTAGTTTGGATAGTTTCCTTTTATGGTGCCACCGATGCAGGCGTGTTCGAGAGAGAACAAGGTGGTGATAGATTCAACATACATCTTGGGAGAATCACTGTATGTGGTGGTGTCTCCATCTGAGGCTTGTACCATCTGGAGGTTGCTGATGCAGGTGATGCTGGTGGACTACTGGGGACAGATGTACAGCCGTCACCATCTTCTTCCTCATCACCTCCTATTGCTGTGATTGGAGCTGATTCCCCTCTCCCATTACCACCACCATCACCACCAGCTATTTTTAAGGTGCTCCTCCAACCGGACTGCATGATGTTTTTATATATGGGCAGTTTGACCTCCAGTAACATAGTGTGAACAAGGCTTACCTCGAGTAACACTAGCATGGCAAATGGAGCATATTGTAACCTGCTGGCTAATCGTAAAGAAGTCCCAAACTGGGGAGGAAATATTTTTTAATGTGTCACTGCCAATGCCTGAAGAACTGGGAGTAGGTAGGTGTGTTGATTGCCTCTCTGCAGTGTGTACTTCAACTGAGGTAGTAATGGATGCAGGTCACAGTGGTGCCTTACAAATATGAAAGCTGGCGGTGGTGGAACCAGTACCTCATCCCCCTGAGCAGGTTGAATAGGGTGGGGGTAATCTTGGTGTCCTCTGAGCTGACTTTCATACTGACAATCATTGGCTCATCCTCATCACTGTCCGTTTCCATAATTCTAAGACTTTCAGGAACTCTCCTCTTTCCTTATCTCTTGTGGCGGCCCTCAGGCTCGTCTCGGGTCCAGGTCATGTCCGGAGAATCTTAATGGGGCCTTGGAGAAGATGGTAGAGTACTCTTTCTTTTTCTAGCTAGAGATCTGGAAGCCGATAGTTCATCAAGAGCTACGTCTTTCTCAGCAGGAAGCTCAACCTCCTGTTCTTTTTCTACTTCAGAAAGAACTGTTATTGGCTGTGGCTCATGTTGTTCACTTTGCTCAGTTTGCTGCAACTACTAGGTATGTTGCAATTGAGACAAATCCAATTCAGACTCACTGCTCGTTGCCATAATTGTGGGGGGTGCTTTGCTGAGACACATGGACTTAGGTTGGGGTGGTGCCATTAGTGCAGGAGTTCTGCTCCCAGCTTGCTGCCCGTAGGATGGAGCTGCAGCCACACCACATTTCCTGAAACAGGTGGAGGGTGGCACAGAAGTGGTGGCAATCTGCTTCTTCCTCTCCTCCTCACTGGCCACCTTCTTGGCAGTAACACCTTTCTTTGGGGCCATCTTCAATCTCTGTCATTTGGCACTTAGCTGCACAAACTGAAGCAGGTAAAGGAGGTCTGAGGCAGTGTGATGTCACTTTGTGTCAGCCTTCTGTCTTGCAGTATTGTGGGTGATGTCTCTTGTGCACCTAAAAGAAAACAAACAAGAAAAGCATTCAGTGAAATGTGGCAGTTTTGCAGTTTGAATTATTCATAGAGACAATATAATTTAATGAGGTGATCCCAAATAATTAAGAATAGTAAAAAGAGAATCTATTGACCATACCAATCCAACCCATAACATAATATTTCAATTAGGATAACAACAAGAACATTCAGATTTAAAAGTTAGCTTTATGTGCCCCTATTGAGACACCTGTGGCAGGCAGTCGGTGCAGGGAAAAATTTAATAATGCTTTAGGAAGTGAATGCTTGTGTGCGCCTATGGCCAAAGAGGCCTACGGCATGCGCTGGATGCAGGCCAGGGAAAAACTGAATAAACCCTTCAAAAAAGTGAATGCTGGTGTGTGCTTGTGGCCCAAGAGACCTTGGGCTAGCTGGTGGTGCAAGGCAGGGCAAAATGGAATAATCCTGCCCCTTTGGCCTAAGAAGTTTATGGCAGGCAGAGGGTGCAGGCCAGGGAAAATTGAATAATCCTTACAAAGGTGAATGCTGGTGTGCGCCTGTGGCATAAGAGACCAATGGCAGGCTGGGAGTGCAGGGTAAAATTGAATAATATAAAAAAGTAATAATGGAGTCACTAGGGACTATGAGAAATCCTTCGGGAGGCCAGGAGGTGCTGGGGAAAATGGCAAAAAATGTATATAATATTAGATACGCACTGTACATACATACTACAATGATCACTAAGAACATGAAACTGATATTAGGGAAAAAAGTAAAAAAAAGTTTAAACAAACAAAAGGGCATAGCCCTCTTCAATGCCCTTAGAAAATGGCTTTGAAAACTGAAAAAAAGGGATTTATCACACTGGCCACATGTTCACACAACAACAAGAAAGAAAGCATGGACAACAAAGTAAACATACAGGCCTATGGCAAAATCACAGTGGGTGACTACACAAAATGGCTACTGGCCACAAGCTCAAACAACAAGCATGGAGATATTGACAACAAAGAACACATGTATGCCTATAGCAAAAGCACACTAGCTAACTCCACAAAATGGTCGCCGGCCACATGACCAAACACCAAACAAGGAGGAATGGACAACAAAAAACACATGCAGCCTATGACAAAAGCATACCAATTGACTACACAAAATGGCCACAGGCCATATGGTCACACAACAAGCAAGGTGGCATGTACAAAAAAGAAAACATGGAGGCCTTTGGCAAAAGAACACTGGCTGACTACACAAAATGGCCACCGGCCACGTGGTCAAACAACAAGCTAGGCGGCATGGACAACAAAGAACACATGAGGGCCTATGCATAAGTAAAATGCCCACATGGCATGGAGAACAAAGACAAAAAAGGTGGCCTATGGTGAATACACACACATAGTCTCACACACAAACACTCGCACACAATGGCCAGACAAAGGAGGCATGGCAAACAATGATAAATAAACACTACTATTAATTCAGAAATGCCAAAAAATGAAAATTACGTCAGCTATGAAAATTTTATAACACACATCCTTCCGAGGCATCAATTCAAAATATATCACCACACCATAATAGTATATATTTAGCAGAAAAAAATGTGAAATTAAAAAACACATTTTGCACGATTTAATCCAATGCAATATCTGGTCTAAATTTCATAAATGTTGTAAAACACATATATCACAGAAATAGTTCTTTCATATTCCTAATGTCTAGTACTGGTTGGATGGCCTGTGGGCAGACTAGGCCACATTGTAAAATAAATAAAATAGTGCAAACGCAACTAACATGGGGAAAATGTACTTAACTGTGCTAACTTTTTCTTTTAAAAAAGCAAAAACATTAAGTGTGAATAAATGCTAGCCCCCTACTGTCACCCTCAACAACCAAATTAAAAGAATAAATAAAATTACACATATATATATATATACTGGTGCTTGTCCTCTATCTAACAAAACCCTTATCCAAACGTTTTTAATTTGTAATGTCACAGAAACAAAGCCCCAAGTATTGTATATATGAAGCGGGAATTGCAAAGAGAGAGATCCTTTCACCTCAAAATCAAATTGAAAAGTGATGGAGATTGACAAAGCAGTAGGAGGAGCCTTCTGAACTGTAAGAGGAAACTGGAGTCTCTGTACACTTCCTTGAGGGAAAGAGTATAATAATAAAAAGTGATTTTAGCACCAAAAAAACAACATGAACCATCCATTCGAGTAGTATATCAACTTGAAAATATATTTTTGAGTTGATTTAGCTGCTTCTCGAGTAGAAACTCTACTCAAGAAGCATCCATGGCCACTTGTGATCGCCAGCATCACAAAATGGTGTTGGAAGGCTCAGTGGCTACCGGAAATCATGCTAGTCACGAGCAAATCTTGCAAGCACTTGCAAGCTCAAGATACAGGAGCCTGACATTGTTCACGTGAACACTGCCAGATGCCAACAGGAACATAATTCCACCACGGACTGATTGTTGGAACTTGGCAGAAACTCCACAATTCAACCGTAACCCAGAGTTACCAAATTCCACCAACTCCTCGTGCGGAATTAGATTTTCGGTCCTGGCCTACTCAAAGTGTGCTTTATGTTGCTTGGTGTAAATCCATTCAGCCGTTTTTGAGAAATTAGCTTTTGAAAAAGTGCTTGGGGTGGGCATGAAGGGGTTAATTCTGGTAAATTGTTAGAGATATCTGGACCAGTAATACCCAGATGTGCTCTGATTGAGCCGTTTCATGTGGCTGTGGGGTTCCTGATTGACTGACTATAGCAAGACTAATATATTGTGGCATAAATTACATGACTATCGAAAACAAAATCAAAGGCCCTATAAGTGGTCAGTACGGGACACCCAGGGGCAGTTGCCATTGTGGATATTGCAGGCTGTGTGCTATGGGGACTGGCTGCATTTAGTGGGTTATGGTCAGTGCTAACTCACATCTGCACACAGCTGAAGGTGGTGCACGGCGTGGACTGTTGGGTGCCAGTGGGGATAGTACACATATAGGGTGTTGGATCCCAAAGTGGGATCGGTGCAATTCCTGGCCAGACGTTGGGCACCCATGGAGGTGTGGGAGCTCACGGGGTGTTGGGCACAGGGTCTGGCCAGACCACAAAGGTAACCCTGGATGTGCTGTAGCAGCACTTAGTACCGTGGTACCCAGTAAGGTCCCCAGTAAGGGACTATGGGCCAGATGTAGGAAGCCTTTTGCGCTTCACAAACTGCGCAAAATGCAGTTTGCGACACGCAAAAGGCTTAACGCGATGCACAACCTCAAATTGCGAGTCGGTACCGACTCGCAATTTGAAGCTGCGACTCGCAAATAGGAAGGGGTGTTCCCTTCCTATTTGCGACCGCATCGCCATGCTGAGTTGGTTTGTGACCGCGAATGCGGTCGCAAACCAACTCGCAGTTACCATGCACTTGAAGTGGATGGTAACACATTCGCAAAAGCAGTCTCCAGCAGGCCACGATCCCTGTGAGTGCATTGACTCGCTATGGGGTCGCAAACTGCGAACCACCTCATTAATATTCATGAGGTGGGTCTTTGCGACCCCATAGCGAGTCGCAGAAGGTGTCTGAGACACCTTTCTGCATAATATTTTGTGAGTTGCAAATTGCGAGTCGCTATGACTCGCAATTTGCAAGTCGCAAAATATTTTATTGCTACATCTGGCCCTATGTTTCCAGTAGTGGTACCATAGTACCCTAGTACCGAATAACCTTTAAAACAAATGAGAAGGGTCTGGTCGTAGATCCTATGGCCACCATCATTGTACAGGTTCCAGACCATGTGCTGTGGAGGCTGGCTGCCTGCAATGGGTTGAACAACCTCTCTCTGCACAAGGCCAAAGGCCATATGCTGTTGGAGTTTTGGCCCCTGCGAGAGATTGAATGCAAGTTGCCTGACTGAGGTGGACATATGCTCAACTTTGAATATGATCAAAGAACCACTGAAAATCACTGCACACAACAAAGTTTAAAGTGACTCTATACTTAGGTTTTGAAATGAGAAAAGAACTAGTGCTTAAAATTTTAAAACAAAACACTGAACTGCACTCGTTATAGCTTTGTCAACTAACTTTAACTTGCAGCCCCCTCATGCACTGCTTATACCCACACCTATTATCAGTGATGACATGTCAAATCACATCATCCATGATCATCCATGATACTGCTTTTGGTCATGCGTTGGGTGGTGTTAAATGCAGGGCCTGGCCGGGAGCCAGGTCTTGCACCCAACCCCCTGAGGGAAGCTGACATCCCACCATGCACTGCCTTCAGCTTGGCCCTATGTCCAACCATGCCTGTTGATAACCCACCTTCCCTTCAACAGGGCAACTGATGTGCATAGTAGGGTTTGATGAGAAAGTGGCCCTCCACAAAGACCTTTATAGAGGATGAAAGCTGCGTGTGGTACTGTTTGGGGTGCACTGAGTCCTGTGGGACGATAACAACATTTTTTTTAATGTTGGCCTCTGGGCGGGAAGGGGGCAAGGTCATGACTCACAAAAGTGGAAGCCTCAAGGGAGTCCTCACGCCTGCTCAACAATGATAATAAACAGTATAGTATATTCTGCATATATTGTTTATGTCCTGGCAGTTGTTTATTGTGTGTTTATTTTAACAATAGGTATTTAACTAAAGCCAGAAAGCTAGGGGTTAAATTTGTGCAACAAGGTAAAATCATATTGGAGATCGCCTAGCTATAAGGTCAGTTGTTTCCCTGTGTTAAATATTTATTAAATGCAAACCTTGAGGTAATAAAACGTGTTTGTCTGAAGTTTTTTTTCCTCACTGTGATAAACTCAAAAATGACCTTTGTACTGTAGTAATAAAAGTGTGAATGTGTGTTTATTGGTACAGTTGCTCCAAATAAAGTGTTATGTTGCATCATTTATTTTCACCACCATGGCATAAATATAAAAACTTAAGTAAAGGATTTAAACCCTACCAGCATTGTAAATGCTCCCGGTGAAACTACCACAATGTAATGATTGTGGAAGTATAGAAGCCACTAGCTTAACCGTAATTACATTTGTAGTAAATGTATTTTGCCTTGTAGCTGACCATCAAAGTTTGCAGGCACAGCAGCTTGGTCTTCACAAACTGTTGAACATTTTCTCAACTGAATGGAATGCCCAATAGCATTGCCACATGAAGCACAAGCGGAAACCATGCTGAACGACTTCCCAAAACTGTTTAGAGGGCTAGGAAAACTCAAGGGGAAGCAGTTCAAGCTACATATTGATCCTGCAGTGGCGCCCACGGCGCCGCAACACAAAAGAGCTTCATTCCATCTCCGGCCAGTGGTGGAGAAGGAGTTGGAGGCACTGGAGGACCAAGGGGTGATAGAGAAGATCACGGGGCCCACTCCATGGGTGTCGATGTTGGTAATCGCTCCCAAGCCCAATCAGCCTTGCTTCATCCATCCCTGTGTCGACATGAGGCTGCCCAATCGGGCGATAAAGAGGGAAAGGCATATCACGCTCACCATAGACGACATCATGGCAGATCTTAACGGGCCCAGTAGTTTTCTAAATTAGATCTGAACTCTGGTTATCATCAGCTGGAGCTAGATCCAGAGAGGAGGAACATTACCACCTTCTCAACACATGTGGGGCTGAGGCGGTTAAAAGACTGAGTTTTGGTGTATCCTCGGCAGCTGAGGTGTTTTAAAATGCCATTGAGACACTGTCTGGCCTCAACGGAGAGCCTAACCTCAGTGATGATATCCTCATCTTCTCCGAGACCCTGTAAGACCACCATCTCCGATTGCGTGCCATGCCCCAACGGCTCTCAGATGCAGGGCTCGCCTTCCATAAGAAAAAGTGTGCATTCTACAGAAACTCAATTGACTTCTTTGGCTAAATATTTTCCCGCGAAGGGTTACAGGTAGACCTTAAGAAGACAGACGCCATCCGCCTTGCACTGGTGCAGCTGAGTGCCACAGAGGTATGCAGGTTTCTTGGCATGGCCACGTACTGCGGTAGGTTCATCCCTCAGCTGCCACCATGGTGGAACCTTTGATACAACTTACCAGGACCATGGCACAGTGGGACTGTAGGCAGATGAGGCCTTTCGAGCCATAAAAGAGCTGCTACTGGACAATGCCCCAATGGCCTATATCTACCCCAGAAATAGGACTGAGGTGGTGGTGGATGCCAGTCCCGTTGGGCTGGGTGCCATGTTGCTCCAGGAGCAGCGGGATCAGGAGTGGGTGCCAGTGGCCTATGCAAGCCGGGCCTTGTCAGCTGTCGAGACTCGATATTGGCAGGTCGAGAGGGAGGCATTGGCTATTCACTGGGCATGTCAGCATTTGCAGGGTCAACGCGACTGGCTCCCCTGCAGATTGAATGCTGGGCAGTCCTCCTGCAAACATAACAGTTCAAAGTCATCTACCGTCTGGGGGTGAACAACCCTGCTGACTACCTTTCACAGCACCCTACCATACCCCCTGTCAGAAGGAGTACAAGGAGATGAGGGGGAAGGGATGGAGAGTTTTGTGAGGATGGTGGTACAGGCTTCCTGTCCGGTGGCCCTCACACTGCAGGAGATAGTCGAAGCCTACAACAATTCAGTCATAAGCCGTGCTAAGGAAGCCCTGGCTCGACGACAGTGGAAGCGTTTCCTAGATGTATAAGGTCCCTGGATCTGGACGAATGCGCAGCCATGCAGGTAGTGTGGAAGGTGCGGGATGAACTGTCCATAGGGAGTGTTGGTCTGCTATTATGAGGCCAGAAGCTGGTGATTCCCCACTGTCTATGGGACAGAGTGATCGAGCTGACCCATCAGGGCCACCAAGGAGCCACCAAGACGAAGGCTCGTCTTAGAAGTAAGCTTTGGTTCCCTGGCATGGACTCCCTCATTGATGAGCATGTGAGGAGGTGTCCCCCCTGCGATATCACTGCTATTGAACAGCCTACTGCTCCAGTGATCACCGAAGCACCCATTACCGACCATGGTCCAAAGTCAGCATAGACTTCGGCAGCTTGCCCGACGGATGGCTGACGCTGGTTCTAATGGACTCAATTGCGGTTCCCAATAGTAGAGCTGGTTGTGTCAACAGTGTTTGAGAATGTAAAGCCAATGCTGGAAAATACATTTGCACTGTTTGGCCTTCCTGAGGAGCTAAGGACTGACAACATCCCACCATTCCACGGGCAAGACTTCAAAGACTATCTGGATTGACTAGCTATACCCCATTGCCGCATCACCCTGCACAGGCTGCAGGCCAATGGCAATGTGGAAAGATTCATGCAAACCCTGAACAGAGCCCTTAGGATAGGGGTGGAGCAAGGGGAAGATGCGGAGGGGTGCATGCAACAGTTTCTTAGAGCTTATCAGAGGCCCCCCCAAAGCACTACGGGCTACATCCCTGCTGTGTTAATGTTTAAGCAACCACCCAAAGACTGTATTCCTGCTGATTCACAGTGGAGGCCCAACAAGTTTGATCAGGTAAATGCTCAAGAAAGATGAAGGAGGACCAATCAGAAGGCCAGGAGGAGGACAAGATGCCCTGACCTGCGAATGGGGGACACCATAGTGGTCAAGAACAGGTACCCGGGATGGAAATTCCAAACTCAAGTTGAACCAGGACTGTGGAAAGTGGTGGTGATGCGTGGGAGCATGGTGATTGCCCAGAAAGGAGACCAGCGGGCCACCAGAAATGTGTCATGGTTCAAGCGAGTGGAGGAGTCCAGTGATGACACCCACGCTGACGTTGAGGAAGCAGACAAAGGGGAGGGCGTTGAAATGGTGGCGAGTGAGAGGCGGGTGAGTGGACAAGTAATGAGTCAAGTCCGTGAGCTTTCCACTAATGCAAGGCGGCCGGATGACCTGGTAGGCCGGAGTGAGAGGTATCACTTACGGCCAAACCCGGCCCCCCAGGCAAAGACTCAGAGACTTTGCATGCTAAGAAGGCGGCTGATGTTCCGGACTTCGAAGGAAATGTATCCATAATACTCTCTCTCTCTCTCTCTCTCTGTGCGCTGTAAAGTGCAATACAGCTCACATCACTGTACCTTACAGAGTGCTGCCGGATTACTTCCGTATTTATTTGAAACGCACGGAGTCGGAGAGGGACTTGGGCCCATATTTATACTTTTTGACGCTAAACTGCGCTAACGCAGTTTAGCGTCAAAAAATTTAGCGCCGTCTAACGCCATTCTGAAGCGCCATGCGGGCGCCGTATTTATGGAATGGCGTTAGCCGGCGCTAGCAGACCGGCGCTGCCTGGTGTGCGTGGAAAAAAACCACGTAGACCAGGCAGCGCCGGCGTAGGGGGAAAATGGCGTTAGGGCGTCTTAAAATGGGGCAAGTCAGGTTGAGGCAAAAAAATCGCCTCAACCCGATTTGCGCCAATATTTTCGACGCCCAGACGCCATTTAAATGACTCCTGTCTTAGTAAAGACAGGAGTCATGCCCCCTTGCCCAATGGCCATGCCCAGGGGACTTATGTCCCCTGGGCATGGTCATTGGGCATAGTGGCATGTAGGGGGCACAAATAAGGCCCCCCTATGCCACCCAAAAAAAAAAAAAAATGTAAAAAATAATACTTACCTGAACTTACCTGAATGTCCCTGGGGTGGGTCCCTCCATCCTTGGGTGTCCTCCTGGGGTGGGCAGGGGTGGCAGGGGGGGTCCCTGGGGGCAGGGGAGGGCACCTGTGGGCTCATTTTGAGCCCACAGGCCCCTTAACGCCTACCCTGACCCAGGCGTTAAATAGTGGCGCAAATGCGGGGTTTTTTGACCCGCCACCTCCCGGGCGTGATTTTTGCCCGGGAGTATAAATACGACGCATTTGCGTCGCCGTCATTTTTTTAGACGGGAACGCCTTCCTTGCATCTCATTAACGCAAGGAAGGCGTTCACGCAAAAAAATGACGCTATTTGCCCATACTTTGGCGCTAGACGCGTCTAACGCCAAAGTATAAATATGGCGTTAGTTTTGCGCCGAATTTGCGTCGAAAAAAACGACGCTAATTCGGCGCAAACGGAGTATAAATACGGGCCTTGGTTTTAAATGGAGCTGCATTTCATGAACTGCTCTTATTTGCAAGGTTCTGTTCCAGTACTGGGCACTGCGCAGTGGGGTATGACATTTTGACAGCACATTTAAAAACAACCAACGAATTTATGCAGCTCATTTTAAAATAATACTTTGTAAGGTGTTAATCCTCAACAAAGCACTGTACTGTCGTTGGTCACAGGACCCCTGTGTGACTGCAAAATACAGGGCACTGTAGAACGAGTTGGGTATGTTTAAGACGTAGCCTTTCGTTCTGCAGAAGTCAATATATTGAGTGCCAGCGAGTTGAGTAGTGACCGAATCTCTTTGCTTAGCGTTCCGGTATTGTAGCAATGAAAAAATAATATTTGTACAACAGGTGCAGTGAAATCATGGTTCAGCAGGGAGCTAGGTTCTGTGGAAGTTTTACCGAGGAATGGTCTTTTTTTTGCTCACACTGATCTGCATGTTGGTTCTTCTAGTCCTGTGTTTGCCAATATAAATACTAAAAGTCTCTACATGCAAAGAGTGTAAACTTGGTTCCCAAGGGAGGATGAATATCTTGCGCTTCACATGGAACACATTCAATGGTGTGGCCTCTCAAACTATGCTCAAGAACTGTAAGAAATTGGGTTGTTGGTTGGTCGGGGTCTGAGTCCTGGTCAAGCAGCAAACATATTAATTGTCAGGGTGAGGCACAAACCAACCCTAAATTAAGTTGTGCTCAATCTTCTCATAGTTTGGCACTGAGCAGTGAGGCGTAACTTAGAGGCAATGTGTAAGGAATTTGTGCAACACTTCAAACATTAATAAAGTAAAAACTCCACCAAAATATCCCACACCAAGCTTGAAAAATAGAGTAAAATGTAATAACCAAACCAAGACAAAAATGATATAAATTTAATCAGTGGACCCAGAGATATTAATCTTTAAGGGGTTTAGTCAAAAATAGCTCCAAAAAGCACAAGGTATTGATAGAGCGGTCCGTACTAATAATTTACCTGTATTTGGACGCTCTTTAGGCCGATGAATCTTTTGGCTAAGTGGGACTCTCCTTACTCTATACCGGTCAATTTAATCAAATCAATAATCAATAACGAACATAAGCAATACCCTGATCAACATAACACTTAACAATTAATCCAGAATACATTTCGGCGAACCCTGACCTTTCAGTCAGGAATAACCACACCAGTTTTTTCAAAGTTAGTGAATTTATTTCCCTATATTAACAAAGCTAGCACAATATAGATGTGTCTCAACACCAAATGATAAACGTAAATGAACATTAATAGCTGTCCATAACGGCGAAACAGATGCAATCTATGCAGCATTTGAATAACAAGGCATTCGATAATAGCAATGCAAATCACTAAAACTATAATCTGTAATGAGCTAATTGCATACATTTAGTCAGCATAACAAGGTCTCAAATTGCATCGTGCAACAAAAGGAATCCTCATCTAACCTCAAATTAGCATCGGCATGTGGGACTTCATGCAAAAACAATTTAGCAACATTAATTTAAAAAACTCCTAGCTAGGGCTCTTATCAAAAATCAGCAGTTGGTTACCTAAAAGAAACACAATGCAATTGTACAATTTCCTTTCATATTTACCAATTACGTTCAGCATTCAAGGAAGTCTTCGTCTCACAGGTACCGTTTCTCGATCAGCATGGGTACCGTTTCGATCAGCATGGGACGGGGCAAAGGGCAAGGTGGACGGGGCAATTGCCTCACGGCGGCAAGATAAAACTACTACTTCATGCAAGGGATCAAAGTTAAAGTCTCTAGGGCAAGAATTATTTAAAGTCTCTTTCTCTCGATTAGAGAAAGCATCAAAGTCTCTTTCAAAATGGCATCGCAGCAAGGTGGGCCATAATAGCTGCAAAGTCTACAAAATGGCGGGATGTCCAATAATGGTCGTAATGGCTGTAATGGCTATGATGTCCGGGTAATGGCTGCTTTCTTCTCGTGCACCTGGTTTAAATAGACAACAGTTCAAATCCAGTAGGGTCTTCCATTGGAGGGTTCATAGGTTGGCTTCAAATTGTCCAATCAAAAACAACAGTTCTCAGGCTTTTACTTAAGCATACATTATCCTTGGAGACGAGTACGCAAGTTGCAACATTTTATACCAATTAACTCACTTTCAGAGCTTCCATTGTCCGCACCTGCAGATTGACCTTGGAGTAAAGAGAAAAAAATGCCAGGCTGGCACGAAACCTTAAGATAAGCATGTGAACGATCTCAGTGGAAAAGTACAGCTTCAAGCAAAAATACACGTTTATTAGCACATTGGAAAAATACGAGCATCTAAACCGTGAGACCAGGCAACTAGGCCGAAGCCTGTACTAAAGTAATGCTAAGCTAAAACATTTCAAACAAGCAAATCGTAGCACACGTTTATGATTATGTCGGATTAATGCACTTCTAATACATCACGTTATATAAAGCACGCTTATAAATGTTGGCAAACTACTCTGAGGGCACATTTCGTCCCCGTACAATCTTTATTAGTTCGGTTAAAGTCACACATGATTATTTCTCTCTACGTTTATGCGTCAATAAATGTAAAACCTTCATTTCAGCTTCATCAATCCCTCCTCTGATGACTACTTGTCATCACACAAACTGTTCCCACAAATTTTATTCCATTAAAATTCTGTCAGTTCTCTTTTCCTTTTAATTCCCCTAGTTTTCGCTTTGTATTCTTCTGCCATTCTTTTCATCATTTTCTCTTCCTTTCTTCTCTTAATTCTTGCCATAATTATTATTATTCCCCTTTTTATTCCCCAAATTCCAAATATGCAAATCAATACTATTAAAATTCCCTGTATTATTTTTAGTAATATTCCATTCCAAATCCCCGCAATCCAATTTCCCACTGAAGCAAGTCCTTTTCCAACCTTCTCCCACACTCCTGGTTCTTTCAATTCCTTCAAATCTGCACTCTCTTTTGTTAGATTAGCAAGCATAGTTTTAATTTTCACACTGTTGTCGGGAATATACGTACAACAGTGGCGCGCACCAAGCATTTTGCAAACGCCGCCATCCTTTGCTAAAAGAATGTCTAAAGCAAGCCTGTTTTGACGAGTCATAGCTCTTTCCGCTGCAAGTTCAGCATCTATCAGGATTATAGCACCTGAAAACTTTGTCAACATGTTATCCACTATAGTAGACAACTTTCTTATTTTGATGGAATTCAACACAACTCCTAATGAAGGAATCATGGCTCCAAATATATCTCCTACCACAGCAGCTGCGGTCTCTCTTTTCTGGATACGATGGGATCCAGATGTCTTTTGAATCATCGATAGGTCATCCAGTTGATAAACTTTTGGGAACACTATACCCAAATAACATCTCCCCCACCATCCCTTTGGAAGACGATAATAGGCATTATACCCACAAATGTAATATACACCTGGTATGACAGGGTCAAGTCCGTTCATCATGAATGTCCATTTGGCCTTAAAGATAAACGTATGTTTACACTCACTCGCTCCTACAAAAATGTTGTCATAATAAGATTCACCTCGATATATACAAAATTTCCCTACATGCCAAGCATCTAAAGCTATTCTCCCTTGTGTCTTTATTGCGGCAAAATCATAATTGTCTACTGAAGTCCTCTTATGTAGCTCTTTTTCTAATTTCGCCTTCATTTGTGCCCTTCTATCATCTGTGCGATCTAAAAAGCTTATTTCTACTGCAGAGAGCGAGCAGGTAAGATTCTCCCTATGAGCGTGAGCTGTTTCAAAAGGTAGCATTGGCTCGAAAAATTCTCTCATTATTTTAGCATCCCAATCTTTAGCAATCTGGCTTAGCTGCGTGATTATAGGAACATATGCAAAGGTAACATCATAATTCGAGTAAAAATACTGTATGTTAGTTTGACCATAAAATCTAGACATTACTATACTACATGTAATCCCGTATGTAAGAGGCATGTGGTGATAAGTCACCCCTTCCTTTACTGATGTCGGTATCTGTGTACACACATAACAATCTTTCGCATCCATAGTCTCAACATATTCTGTTAGCAAGCGATAGAAAACATTATACGAAAGCTCTTTCTTATCATGCAAGTGTCTCTCATCTAATATTAGTCTTTTCAGTTCAGTTAGTTCAGTGACAGTAACAGGAGCAAAAGTAGAAGCATCAATTTTCTCATTCTCACCCTTTCCATGCATTGCAAGCACTATTGCCATTATTATTAGTACACATGCAATTACCAAGCCTATACACGCATATTTACAATATTTCTTTCTACTGTTTTGCGTCATGATCTGTATAGAATCAGAGAGCTAGAAGCACCTATAAGAGAAACTATTTAGCAATTCAGTTACAAAGCTGAACGAGCGCAATGTTCACACAGTTTTCTTCAAGAGGCCAGTCACTTATTGGTTAGCAGCATTTGTCTCAATTCGGCAATAACTCAGTCTTTTATCAGTTCAGCAAAAGTCTCATCCGGTTTAGCAATGTCTCAGCTGGTTGTTTGTATCACGTTGGATTGTAGCAAGCAATATCATTTATTACCCTTTCAATCGACAGAGTCCATAAAACTTTTCTTTTCTATTGGTATCTCTTCTTCTTCGTTCTCGAGGCTAAGAGATACAAACTCGTCAGTCCAATCGTCATGAACTACATATGCCCATTCAGGACCGGAATATCTTCTGTTCAGTATCCTTTTCCTTTTCAATTTTGCTTCTCTTTTCGATTCTGCTTCGCTGGTACTTTCCACTTTTGTCAAGTCTTTTTCTTCACTCGGGGATGGTACCACGACAGTTACTTCTTTTCTTTTCTCTTTCACTTTTGGCCTTTCTCCGTTGTTCAAACTTTCTTTAATCCTCTGTTTTATTGGTGATATACTTAATCTCCTCTTTGCACCGTGTCCATTTGATGGACCTGCGACCTTTTCTGTGGAAGCTTGAACTGTTTTGTTCTGTTCTACCTTGTCCCCTCCTTCTGGGGAATCAATCACGTTCTCTTTTTCTTTTTCTGTATCGTCTGCTTCTGGGAAAGCCCTCCTCTGATCAGGCTCTCCTGCTTTTTCACCTTTTTCGAGCCCTTCGTCACCGTTACTTTCTTCAGGCTCTTTATCACTTTCAGCTGCTTCAGGTTCTTTGTCACCTTCAGCTGCTTCAGGCTCTTTGCTACCCTCAGCTGCTTCGTCGCTGTCTGAACTTTCTCCTTGGTCTTCCCCAAGTGAGTTGGTCTCTTCGTCCTCAGAGAATATTTCTCTCTCTTCCGTTCCTGCATGTTCACTTTCAATTCGGTTTTGCTCTGTCTCAGCACTCAGCACTGTTTTATCAGGCACTGGCAGTTTTAGCGCTTCAACTTCCTCATCTGTGGGACACAACACTTTCTTTGTGTGACTGGCGTGAATCCAGTTGGGAACTCCCGCACACTTCACAGCGGTAGTTGTCGTCAGGATCACTTGGAAAGGGCCTTTCCAACGGGGTTCCAGACACGACTTCCTCACGTGCTTCTTTATCACGACCCAGTCACCTGCTTTCAGTGCGTGTCCTGGACCTTGGATCGGTGGCAAGGTGGTTGCTTCCACCTGGTGAGAGAAAGAGCGAACCACGTCAGCCAGACCCTTGCAGTAGTCTAACACCATATCATCTGTAATATTCAAAAGCGCATTTGCGGGAACTGCAGGAAGTCTCATAGCCCTGCCCATGAGAATTTCGTGCGGAGACAATCCAGTCTTTCTATCAGGGCTGTTTCTCATTGACATTAGCACCCAGGGCAATGCGTCAGGCCATTTCAAATTTGTCGATGCACATATTTTCGCCATTCTTGATTTCAGTGTACCATTCATCTGCTCCACCAGTCCTGATGCTTCAGGGCGATAGCTACAATGCAGTTTTTGCTCAATGTTCAGCGCTTCGGAAAGTAACTTTATCACCTCGTTATTGAAGTGACTTCCCCTATCTGATTCTAAAGAGATCGGGAATCCGAAACGTGGTATCAACTCTCTCAACAATAGCTTTGCAACTGTAAGGCTGTCATTTCTACGTGTGGGGTATGCCTCGATCCAGTGACTAAAAATGCACACAATCACCAACACATACTTTAGACCTCCATGCACAGGCATCTCAATGAAATCTATCTGCATTCGACTAAATGGGCCACTGGCTCTACCAATGTGGCTCGCGTTCACAACCGTTCCCTTCCCTGGGTTCATCTGCTGGCAAGTGACACATCGATGACAAACTGCTTCTGCAGCTTGACGAAATCTGGGGTTAAACCAATCAGTTTTGAACAATGTTATCATGGCATCTCTCCCTAGGTGAGCTTGCCCATGATAGAACCGCGCAAGCTGTGATAAGAGACTATTTGGCAAAACAAATTTTCCCTCATTTGAAACCCATAACTCGTCTGGTCTCTTTATACATTGTGATTTAATCCAGGAGTCTCTTTCATCCTCTCTGACGCTATTCTGTAATGCTTTTAATTCATCTATTGTATCTACGACCTTCAAGGCAAATGCTTCAGCTGGTTCGAGTTCTGGTTCACTTATCGAATTCCATTCATCTCTGAGTAATATACAGTTCAAGGCACAAAATCTTGCGACTTGATCCGCATATGCATTTCCCAGAGAAACATAGTCCTGTCCTTTTGTATGAGCACTACACTTTACCACTGCAACTTCGGCTGGCATTTGAATGGCGTGTAACAATTCCCTTATTCTCTCCCCGTTTTTCACTGGGGATCCTGAAGAAGTCAGGAAACCTCTCTGTGACCATAGTTGTCCAAAGTCGTGCACAATCCCAAACCCGTACTGACTATCAGTGTAAATGGTGACCTTCATCAATGCAGACAGTTGACATGCTCTTGTAAGGGCTACAAGTTCTGCTACTTGTGCAGAATAGACTCCTTGAAGCCAGCCCGCTTCCAAGACACCTGTTACAGTACATACAGCATATCCTGCTTTCAAAATTCCCATCCCATCTCTTAGACATGAACCATCAACAAAAACAATTTGGTCATTTTCATCAAGCTTAGTATCCTTAATGTCAGGTCGAGGTTTTGTGCAAAATTCAGTCACCTGAAGGCAGTCATGCTCGACGTCTTCGGCGTTCTCAATTTCAGCATTTTCTCCAGGAAGCAAGGTTGCTGGATTCAACATAGTGCACCTTTTCAGCTGCACATTCGGTGAGCCCAGAATTATCGTTTCATACCTTGTGAGTCTTGCTCCAGTCATGTGTTGCGTTCGGGAGCGGGTCAAAAGTATCTCAACTGAGTGAGGGACCATGACTCTTACTGGGTGTCCCATCACTATTCCTTCACTCTGAGTGAGGCTGATACCAACTGCTGCTACGGTGCGCAAACACCCTGGAAGTGCTGCTGCGACCGGATCCAAAGTAGCTGAAAAATACGCTACTGGTCTGTTTATGCCACCATGGGCTTGAGTCAAGACAGACAAAGAACATGCATCACGTTCATGACAAAACAATGTGAAAGGCTTTGTGTAATCAGGCATACCTAAAGCTGGAGACCTACACATGCATTCTTTCAACTCAATGAAAGCATCCATCTCATCTCCTTTCAACTCAATTTGATCCAAGGCATCCTTCTGGGTCAGCTTCAGTAAAGGCTTTGCTAGAGTCGAGAAGTTGGGAATCCACTGGCGACAGTAGCCCACCATTCCCAAAAACTTCCTCACCTCCCTCCTTGTCTTTGGTGGACTCATTTGAAGTACACTCGTTATTCTTTCCTTCATTATTTTCCTTGACCCTTTCTCTATCTGGTGACCCAAGTATTTCACTTTCTTCTGACAGAATTGCAATTTGGAAGGAGACACCTTGTGTCCATTCCTTCCCAAATGGTTCAACAGAGCAATGGTATCGGCTGTGCAGCCACTTTCTGTCTTTGATGCAATCAGTAAGTCATCAATGTACTGTACTAGGGTTGACTCGAATGGCAATTCTAATGCTTCCAAATCTTTCTTTAGAATCCGATTGAAGATTGACGGTGACTCAGAAAACCCTTGAGGAATTCGACACCAACTGTACACTCTGTCTAAGAATTTGAAACAAAAGAGGAATTGGCTGTCCTCATGAAGAGGCACCGAAAAGAATGCTTGTGACAAGTCGATGACTGAGAACCACTTGGCATCGCAAGGGACTTGAAACATTATCACAGCTGGATTTGGTACGACAGGGCAACACTTTATTATGATGTCATTTATTTTCCTCAAGTCCTGCACAATTCGGACCTTTCCACTCGGCTTTATTAGTCCCATGATTGGTGAATTACATGGACTGCTTAATACTTCTTTCAGTACTCCCTGCTTTACAAATTCGTCAATGAGTTGGGCAACTTTCATGAGGGTGTCTTGTGCCATGTGGTATTGTGGGGTCTGGGGAAAGGTTGCATTGGGCTTTACAGTCACTTTCACTGGTTCCACTCCTTTCATCAATCCCACCTCTTTCCCTGTCATATCCCACACTTCCTTTCCGACTGTTTCCCGTAATTCGGCTGGAATATCTTCTTCAGTTATCATCGGGAAAAGGCAAATCAGAGGATACTCTTCATCGACAGTTTCCATCTCATCCCCCTCTACACTGTCCTCTTCTTCCCCATCACTGCTCGTCTGTATTTTGATTCCCTCGTTCGAACACATAATCGAACAACCCAATTTGCACAATAGGTCTCTCCCTAACAGTGCTATCGGGCTTGAGTCACATACCACAAACTGATGTAACCCTTGATAGTTACCGATGCTGACTGGTACCGGATCTGTAATTGGGTTTGTCAGGTGCCTGTTTGCTACTCCCACCACTTGAACTGTTCTCCCTGAGAGTGGCAAATTTGGTACTTCAATGCTCTTAACAGTTGAACGTGTTGCTCCTGTGTCAACCAGGAATGAGACACGATGACCCATTACTCTTCCCTCCACGTACGGACCCTTTTGATCAACTTCCAAGGATGCTGCAAGCACACAATCTCCTTCCTCTCCTGAACTTTCACTCTCCCACACATTGTTTATTCCACTCTCACTGTGTAATGGGAACTGTTGTACGGTGCCATTTGTATTCATTACCTGACCCGAGACCTGTGGAGGAACCATCACTTGCTGCTGACTCATTGGTGCCAATGGTATTTGCATTTGCTGATTAGGTACCATGGGAAACTGCTGTTGCATTGGCTGCATTTGCGTCATCTGCATACGGGGCATCTGCATCTGCTGCGGCTGCATAGGTTGTAATCCCTGCAACTGATTTACGGTCTGAAAATTTGGGTTTGGACCTCTCATTTTCGGTCCCCTCATTGTCTGAAATGCATTGACATCATTGTTTTGCTGACCAACACCTGCACCTTCCTGCACCACCATCGGGCACTCGCGTTTCCAATGACCGACGATTCCGCACACGTGACACGGCATCACCTTCTTCATTGCCTGCACACCATTCACAACAGTGTTCAAATCCGGACCATTATTCACAAAACCTCCTCTGCCTCTGCCTCTTGCCTGTGGCTGAAACGCCATATTCCCCTGCAACTGCGGCTGCGGTTGCGGTACCTGCTGTTGTAACCCTTGCAACCCTTGCAAACCTTGCAGACCTGTCTGAGCGGCCTTAAGCTGCATCATCATCACTTTCTCTTTCAACCTTTTCTGTTTCACTTCAATTTCGTCGCTACAGTATTTCGCATAATTCAACACCTCATCAATCGGTTTCGATTGCCAGCAAATTAAATGCGACTTTATCATCTGACTTATCTCTGGTCTCAGCCCTTCCACAAATCTAAACACAAAATGAAGCATGTCCTTCGCCTCTATTGTCTCCGTGCCACTGTAATTCTTGAACGCCTTCAACAACCTCTCATAGTAACTATGAATCGACTCTTTAACCTCTTGGGCAGTTCGATCGATCTTCTGCCAATGCACATTTTTCGCGGCCACCTTCGTCTTCAAATGCTCAATCACCTTATAGTACAGGCTCATCACCATAGGTGATGGTGCACCCGTCTCCCTGTCTCTCTCTGGTTCACTCGTCGGCCAACCTACAGCTCTTTTGCAATCCTCCCACAAATCTGCCGGAACCACAATCTCAAAGAGAGTGTTCAGGTCTTCCCAGAGACATTTTGCAAGCTTCACAAACCTATCAGTCTGTTGATACCATTCAATCGGTTTCTCTCTCAGTTTGGGAAAATCATCCGTAAAAGACTGAATGTCGCTTCTGTTCCATGGTACATGTATTAATTTTCCCCCTGCTGTCTCCCTCATTGGTAACATGGTTACTGCATCACTACTCTGTGGTCTTTTCTCGTTGAGCTCTGAGACACTGTCTTTCCTCTTTTCCTTTCTCTTTACCCATCTGCTTTCCCACTTGTCTAAGCACCTCCACACTTGTGCACTCTGCAACAATTCTCTAAGGTGGGCCTTCATGCCTGCTGACCTCATGTGTTCAAAATCTGTGGTCCCAAAATCCAATCTGTAGCTCCTGCTCAAGTGTTTTGTCTTGTCTATATCCACCCCGTTTTTGTCAGTTATTTCCTGCAAGCTTTTATGTCCCTTGTTCACTTCTCTTGTAATCCTGGGACATAGATACCTCAGCTCTTCTTCCGAGTAGGACTCTAACCTATTCACACCCATAGTCCCTTCCACCAATTCTTGTGCTTCCATGTTCAACCTCATCCTATTCATATAATCTTCTCCCTTCCCACTGTCTGAGCTTTGTGTGGAATTCAGACTGTTGAACCACTGTGTCAGCTGTTGCGCATTCAACCCCATAAGTGTAGCGTTCACATCGACTGCCATTGATGGTTGCGGCAACTTTTCAGTATTCGATGACAGCGGTATCACCAGTGGGGGACTTGACCTCACCAGTGTTGACTGAGCACATATGGGACAAAATTCCATCAAGGACCCAGATCCATTTGGCTGAGCCGCTATAGGGGTTATCCCTGGAGTGTTTTCTATGCACCTCCTTTCTGTCCCACTCTGCAGCATTGATCCCTGACCGCTCACACCTAAGTTAGGCTGACTGTACAAAGGTACCGGTGGACCTACAGTAATGGGTAGTGATATCGCGTCTGGGTTCTGTCCATTTCCCATGTTCTGAGACATGTTCATTCCCACCTATGGGTCATCATTGCCGGCATGCCCATCTGACTCCCCGTCATCTGAGCATGTGCTGTTCCCCCCCTGCATCTGCTTTTGAGGCATCAAAAACTGGGTTGATTCAGCTTGTGCCAATGTTGGGTTGTGACCATTCTGTACTCCCCTTACAGTCGGGTCTAGAACCATTCCTGCACTGTTGTCACTGCTGTAGTACCCTGGCATCTGCGGCTGATAATTTTCTGCTGGTTTCAACATGGGCACATCTGGATATATTCTCCTAACCTGCGGTATCTGCGGGGTGAACAGTAAACTCGGGTCCTTAGACCCCGATGATGCTCCTGAACTCTGAGTTTCACTGTTCTGTACCGGTGCCGGAGGGGCAGAACTGGTACTTGGACCTTGTCCACTCTCTGCATAAGGTGGTGGACGGTCGTTCAGCAATTGCATTATTAGCTCCTCATCCTCTAACTCCTCTTCTCTTCTCAACTTTTCCTCGTCCTCTCTATCCTTGGAACACCTCCTGTTTGTCTTACAGGTAGCTTTCTTACCTGTCTCCTCTTCTTCCTTAGTAATTGCGGGAAACAATTTTATCCCCTGCAATACATCTGACCTCCATACCTTCTATGCATTATCCCACCTAGCGTCCGCTAGTGTCTTTTCTACCTTCCTTATCCTGGTCTCGAACTTATTTTGCTGTTGCTGTCTAGCCATCAGTTCCCAAATTGCTAGAGCCTCAAACTGTGCTGGCCTTGGAGGTACCTTCATGTCGTACATCGCGAATCTCAAATTCTCTAGGATCCTTATATTGAATGTCCCATGGATCGGGAATGCTAAGCTCCCATGTTTCTCTGTCAGCTTGTGCCATTGCTTTAGCCAAAGGCACGGAGCTACCCCCTTTTCCTCCATTACAATGTAAGCTGGTGTGCCTTCGGGCGGCGTCTCTTCTCCTACGCTCGCTTTAATGTAAGACTCCCCCTTCATCGCACTCCTTAATGCTTTAAAAAATTTCATTTTCTCGTCTTCTATTTCACAAAGTTTGTAATCAATAGGTGACTTTAATTCCCGGAATACTCTTCGCTTGCCTTTCCCCTTCCAATCGAGCCCTACGGACTGCGTCCAATCCGTGCGCGACCCTTCTCTGCAACCAACCTATCCCAGCGCGGCTCCTAGTGACGTCACACTCACACACACTGCGGCTGACAAAGCCTCGCGGCTAGTCTTCCTTCACTCAGCTCCTCTCGTAACAACTTCTTGCATGTATCGCGAGCTACCAAAAATATAAAACAGATCTGTCGGTTTACTACAGGAGGGGTAACACAATCGCTTCAGGACCTTAGGGATTTTTCACTAGCCTCGGCAGTTATTCCATCTTTCTCGGTCCCCACTTTCGCAAGCAAATCTGACCCGCAGACCTACTCTCAACTTGTCAATGATCTATTCTAGTGCACTTAGAATTTTGTCAAAGCCCGAAGTCGAAGTTTCTTTCACTCCCTTAACACACGTACCGACTCGTTGACCACGCCCGGTCAACCTACTAAACCGACCAGACCACAACATAAAACAACATACTCCGGAGTCTCTTGACCTCGCAGGGCCCGTCTCAACAACAACAACCACGTGGACCTTTTTATGCACGAAGCGCCACATGCACATGAAGTTCGACGACTTCCCTACTCTCACACTCGGAGTCGCACCTCCGCTATTTCTATGAAGTTCGACGACTTCCCTACTTCTACACTCGGAGTCGCACCTCCGCTATTCTCTAAAAAAGAAAAATCCTCGCAACCTTTTCACACACTCTGCGGCAATAAGCTATGCAAGCGCAAAACCCTAACTTCACTCATACCATCACCAGTACCGCCAACGCTGATCTCACACCTCCATTCTCTTCATTCGCAAGCTCCGAGATCCCGGGAAAGTCGCGGTGGACCTAGCCCATCATCATTTTCTCAATCTGTTTTACCCAACAAAAATCTAATTCAACTTCTCGAGTGGGATCTCAAAAGTCGAAACCGTTAATTCAACACCATGTACTTTAACGGTACGGAGTCCGAAAAGGCGAAACCGTCCTCTGCTACCATCTACTGATAGAGCGGTCCGTACTAAAAATTTACCTGTATTTGGACGCTCTTTAGGCCGATGAATCTTTTGGTTATGTGGGACTCTCCTTACTCTATACCGGTCAATTTAATCAAATCAATAATCAATAACGAACATAAGCAATACCCTAATCAACATAACACTTAACAATTAATCCAGAATACATTTCGGCGAACCCTGACCTTTCAGTCAGGAATAACCACACCAGTTTTTTCAAAGTTAGTGAATTTATTTCCCTATATTAACAAAGCTAGCACAATATAGATGTGTCTCAACACCAAATGATAAACGTAAATGAACATTAATAGCTGTCCATAACGGCGAAACAGATGCAATCTATGCAGCATTTGAATAACAAGGCATTCGATAATAGCAATGCAAATCACTAAAACTATAATCTGTAATGAGCTAATTGCATACATTTAGTCAGCATAACAAGGTCTCAAATTGCATCGTGCAACAAAAGGAATCCTCATCTAACCTCAAATTAGCATCGGCATGTGGGACTTCATGCAAAAACAATTTAGCAACATTAATTTAGAAAACTCCTAGCTAGGGCTCTTATCAAAAATCTGCAGTTGGTTACCTAAAAGAAACACAATGCAATTGTACAATTTCCTTTCATATTTACCAATTACGATCAGCATTCAAGGAAGTCTTCGTCTCACAGGTACCGTTTCTCGATCAGCATGGGTACCGTTTCGATCAGCATGGGACGGGGCAAAGGGCAAGGTGGACGGGGCAATTGCCTCACGGCGGCAAGATAAAACTACTACTTCATGCAAGGGATCAAAGTTAAAGTCTCTAGGGCAAGAATTATTTAAAGTCTCTTTCTCTCGATTAGAGAAAGCATCAAAGTCTCTTTCAAAATGGCATCGCAGCAAGGTGGGCCATAATAGCTGCAAAGTCTACAAAATGGCGGGATGTCCAATAATGGCCGTAATGGCTGTAATGGCTATGATGTCCGGGTAATGGCTGCTTTCTTCTCGTGCACCTGGTTTAAATAGACAACAGTTCAAATCCAGTAGGGTCTTCCATTGGAGGGTTCATAGGTTGGCTTCAAATTGTCCAATCAAAAACAACAGTTCTCAGGCTTTTACTTAAGCATACATTATCCTTGGAGACGAGTACGCAAGTTGCAACATTTTATACCAATTAACTCACTTTCAGAGCTTCCATTGTCCGCACCTGCAGATTGACCTTGGAGTAAAGAGAAAAAAATGCCAGGCTGGCACGAAACCTTAAGATAAGCATGTGAACGATCTCAGTGGAAAAGTACAGCTTCAAGCAAAAATACACGTTTATTAGCACATTGGAAAAATACGAGCATCTAAACCGTGAGACCAGGCAACTAGGCCGAAGCCTGTACTAAAGTAATGCTAAGCTAAAACATTTCAAACAAGCAAATCGTAGCACACGTTTATGATTATGTCGGATTAATGCACTTCTAATACATCACGTTATATAAAGCACGCTAATAAATGTTGGCAAACTACTCTGAGGGCACATTTTGTCCCCGTACAATCTTTATTAGTTCGGTTAAAGTCACACATGATTATTTCTCTCTACGTTTATGCGTCAATAAATGTAAAACCTTCATTTCAGCTTCATCAGTATCAACTGTGGGTATCTGGTAGTGCCACACTGGGACCAAGTCACAAGTTTAGGCTTGGCTGGGTACAGGGACCAAGTTAGGCCGTGAAACAAAGTACCTTGTGTCCTAGTTTGCGGAGCTTTGCATAGATCAACGTTGAAGATGCGTTGTGCAGCCGAAGCGATGTGTCAGTTCCGAGATGCAGCAAGGCTACAATGGAAAGCCTGTTTTGTCACAGAGAATCCTGTCAACGAGACTATGATGCAAAGTCTGGCATTGATAATGCAGCACATAGTTGAGGGGATGTGTTGGTTCTGAAAGGCTGCGATGTGGAGTCCAGCATTATCATCGAGGCCACTGCTGATGAGGGATGAAAGGGCCTGTGCAGAAGATGCATCACCCAGTCAAGGGATGCTTCGGTTCTGAAGAGCAGCAAGGGTGCGAAGCGGAGTCCAGGGTCGTCATCAAGGATGCTGTCAACGAGGTGTGCTAGGGCCTATGCCAAGGATGTGTCATGCGGTCAGGGTGATACGACAATTCCAAAGAGCTGCGATGCAATGCAGGTCTTTGCAGCGGGTCCAATTCCTGCAACAGCGACGATGCTTCGGTTCTGCTCAGTTTTGAGCAGCACAGCAGAGGAGGTGTGACGGTTCCGCTGAAGCCACATAAGCTGGCAGAGTACCTGAAATCCACTTCTAAGGGCCCAGGACTAGTGTGGCACTACTTGACAAAGTAGACTGACAGAATAAAGTCCAGGTGCAGATGTAAGTTTGTTGGAAGCCTGTTATATCCCTGAGGCTTCTGATCAGGAGACCAGCCAACTGGTCCTTGGAGTCACTCTGGGTTCTGGGTTCAAGGGATGTAGGCAGAGTGGCTGACCTTGTAGCAGCACAGCAGGCCTCCTTCCTGCCAGAGTATCCACAGGTCTAGAAGTGTATTGAAGGGATGGTGTCTGAGGTTTAGAGTTTAGGCACAGCGTGCCTTTGAAGTGGGGAAAAGCTTTAGAGGCGTGCCTTTGAAGTGCCCATGTTCCCTGCCTTACTGGTCCTGGCTCCAGAATAGATACAGGGGTTATGCAGCCCTTTGTGAGGAGGCAGGACACAGCCTATTAAAGTGTAGGTGGGGCTGGGCTCACCTTCTCCCACCCATCCTGCCAGTGATGGCCCATTCAGTAACTCCTAAACTCTCCATTGTGCCTGGCTGTCTACAGGGAATACACAAAGCGCAACTGAGGAGGGCAAAGACAATAAGTTAGGGGATAACCCTGCAGAAAGGGCCAAGTTCAAACGTACCACCCACGTGCATGCATACAATGTATGCTGGGAGGGCCATGCTCTTTAGAAATAATAAAACTGCATTGATAGTGCTATTATGCACTCTTGGATAGCGACAAGCATACAGGGAATAAGACTAGGCTAACAAGTCATCATCAGACACTGCTCTCAGCTAAGGGGCCTGGATACAGGTGCAGACACAGAAGGACAGGCAGATATAGAGCCTGTGCTAAGAAGTGCACCACCACTGACTGTTTCCAACTGAGGGATCTAGGTTAGAATTGAATGGGCAAGGTGCAGGGTCAGACTGGCCTACAAGGCATTCAGGCAATGCCCAAAGGGCTCGTCTGCAAAGTCAGTGTGCGGCCTGTTTTATTTTGCTGTTTGTGGCCCTTTTTTATGGCCTGCTGGGCTGTTTTTTACTGTTGATTTCCCTGACATTTAAAAAAATATTAACAGCAGCAGCACAGAAGCATGTAATCTCTCATATCTTTCAAAACACCCATACAGTGTGCCTTTACAAGTACAAACCAACTGTAATTTGGGCAATGTGGGCCTATTGTTTAGCTATTGATACTATAAGTGGGGCCACTTTTATTTGGTACTGGGGCTTATTTTCTGTCCCAGGCAAACTCATAGGGACAAAGGCAAGGGGGCAGAGACAAGAGTGAAACTCAGGTAAATAGAGACTTTAAAGAAAAATTAAGGAAACAAATCCAGCTATACTCAAACCCTGAACACTCATTATAAAGGTCTGTGACCTTCACAGTAAGCTATTCACATAGATTAAAAAAAATAATAATAATAATGTACACAATTATTCCCCTTTATTTCACAGAAACTACTGAGCAGATTTAGACCAAAACAAACAAGGTTGCTGTCTGCACCAGGACTTACCTTTCTGCCAAATTCGGTGTAATTCCGTCCAGTAGTTTTGGTGATATCGCTGTTCAAAATCCCTATGGAAAAATGAATGGGGAAAAACTTGCTTTGGGACCCCACCTTTTTCTTCCCCCCCCCCCATCCCCCCCTTCCCCACCACCCGCCCCTGGACAGATCACCCCAAATCTTTCCAGACCGCAGCCTATGTGACTGGCAATTTTTTTGGACAGTTTTGTGAAGATTAGTCAAGCTGCGCCAAAGATATAGGCAAGTAAAAAAAACACTTTTTATATGGAAATTAGATCCTAACTATAGCTACCTAGTGGCGACCGCCACAAGGTTTATATATATATATATATATATATATATATTCACTTACCTGCAAAATACTTACATTTTCGTCGTAAGCCGTAAGCAGCTCAAGCGGAATGACGCAAAACGGCGCAAACCTACAAAAACGACGCAAATGCGGCGCAAAAAAAGTATAAATACGGGCCTTAAAGTTGATGACAAACCTCTTGAGCAGGTCCGCAGCTTTGATTATCTGGGGGTCAGGATGTCTGACAAGCTATGCTGGGAGTTACAGCTTAACAAAAGATATTTACTTATAGATCAAAGATTTGAAGCTGTCTTATAATTCCACATGAAGACCCATTTGTGACCAATAAGTCCAGCTTTTGAGGTTTACTGTGCTAAAGCCCAAAGTGCTGAGCTCCTTGGAACTGAAATTTCGGGACACGTTGATACTCATAAAATGTCCAGGCTCTCTCCAGCCCAGCAACCATGTTGCTGGGCTGCAGAGAGCCCCGTGAGCATGTGTGTTTGGCCGGCTGGAGACGGTCGGGCAAACACACATGCACTCTGAGGGGAGTGCACAGTGCACTCAGCTCGTCAACCCCAATGCCCCGCCCCTTTCACATGGAAAGGTTAATAAACAGAGTTTATTATCCATTCCATGTAAAAAGATTTGCAGCGGTTGCTGCTGGCTGGGGGTGACGCTCCTCCGCCCATACATAGGAGCCGCACCTGCGTGTCACTGATTTACCTATACGACTACATTCTATGATGGCCCTCTTTAGCTTGCTTTTTGCTGACTTGCACTTGGCATGTATCATTTACGACCCCCTCCCTGGGGAAGGTTTAAGCTTTTAAGCTGCCTCCTTTTGAAATACATGTTGAAGCATTTTTAAAACATTACCATAGATACCCAGTATTGTTGCAATAGATAGGGAGGTGTTTTCCTACTGAAAAAAAGAGTGCAAGAACAAGTGATAGATCCTGGAGTGCAATTCATGATCAGCTAAAACCCAGAGGCATGTGATTCTTTTGAAGTTATTTGTCAAGATAGGCTCCTGGACTAATGGAAGACACACCGACAAGCCTCTTTTAAGGGAATCACCTGCCAGTGATAAGAGCAAGGGGTTGTGGTCACTGTCTAATCGATAAACAAATTCCAAGTCACTAAGTAGTGACAGCGTCTTAGATCTAACAGGATGTAATCTATAACACTTCTACTGGGTTCCCTCTTAAAAGTAGGATGTCTTTCTGGGTCGGAGCGAATCCAGCCATTACAAGCCCATAGGCTCCTCCCAATAACCAAAGATGCATGCTGAAGAGCAGCATTGGAAAAAGCATATTAGGCTTTGCCAGACAAATTAGGGATACCCCAGAGGTCGTCTTCCTCCTCTGTCAAAGCATTAATTGAAAGAGATGGCTCAAATTGAACATTGAAATTCCCTGCAACCACAATTTTCACATGATATTGGTAAACACTAATTTAATCGTATAGCATGGCCATTGTTAGTGAATCAGTACTCGAGGAAACAGATGTAACATTAAAACAGTTGGTTTTAGGCCTGAGGGGAACCTGAGCTGAAGCACCATTATATCAGCAGAGTAATTTTTTAACTGCTTGTGGATGTAGGCAATTTAATATTTTACTAAAATTATCAAACCTCCAAACATTCTCCTTGCTTTCTTTGGGGGCTAGCTTCAATACTATAAGTAATATAGCCATTAGCAAACACTTTGCCCACTGCCCATGTGTTCTAAAAAGCACTTACATATTTTTTCCCACTAAAGGTAGTCCACTCAGGGTCAGAAAGTTTAGAGTTGATCCCCACTAAATTCCATGATGTCATAGTCAAGCCATCTTGCAAATCAATGTCTGACTCACTTGTAAGTTCAGCAGCCCCCTTCATGGACTGGCAAGTAATGCCCAGTGTAGGTCTGACTACTCTTTGCTCTATCTCTGAGTTCTGGACTTCCAACGGGGCATCAAGGGAATAATGAGGGCAACAGAAGTAACAGCATGCTTGGCCTTGTGGTCTTGGGGTAGTCAATCTGCCAATTTCAAACCTGAACCTTGATCGCCGGACTCAGGTCCACAAGAGCTAGGCCTTGGAGTAGTTTAAAGAGCAGCCTGCTGCTGGATGGATTTGGGAGTAGTAGTAGCCAGGTACAGGAATGGAGGGGAGAGTTTTAACTGGATTGGAATGGACTTGTGGGACCATCAAAGTCACATGTATGTAATTGAAAGTTAAGCCATCAACAAATGATGAGTTACAAAGAGACACCACTATGTAATCATAAAGGGATGATTTGTTGTTGCATCTTTTGGTATAATCAATGTCAGATTCACTATTGATGTTCTACCTTGCTTGACTCTGACCTAATGAATGACCTTATTGGTTAAGGATTCAGCAACCTCAAAAGCGTTCCTGTCCAACTTTGGAACTGGAGTTAAATATACCATTCTCTGGGGATTTCTTCTGTGTTTGAAAGAGAGGTTGCCAGATTGACCATATGAGTGTAAGGTTTGAGAAGTAGGAGCATTGCTATATTGCCTTTACGTAGGTCGATTGTTAGGCCCGCTTCTTCACTATTCAGTCTCTGGAAGTGGTTAGAATTAAACACTGGCCTTGAGTAACCATTATGCAGATGTTTAAGGTTTGAGTTCCAAGGTTCTCTCCAAACTCTTGTAGCCTTACTACCTCTAAAAGAGCTAGCACTGGCATAGTACTTGACGCTTGTGTGGCAGAAAGCGGTTTGCCCAGCGCAAAGGTGTTATCACTCGTAACATGCCCCTGAATGCTCCCATATAGAAGAATGTCATTATAACAGCAGAAGCATGCTGGGTTGCCAGAACCATTGCGACCTAAATTGTTCCTCTCAACTAGTATAGTAACCAAGGTCAGCAATTTGTCCAGTTTAGAATGAAGCAAGGGCAGGCCATCGTCAACAGCCACTGAGTGACACAAGTTATCCACAGTAGTGTCCTTTGTAAGTGCGGCTGGAATGGGACCAACAGTTTGTGTGTTTTGCACCTGTGAAGCACGGCGACTAGAGGAGATGCTGCCATATCCTCAGCTGCTAAGGGAGAAAACCTGTTGACGCAAGAAATGTTTGGAACAACCACAATTTTAGGGGACAGTGTCGATTCAGCTGTGTCGTTGTTGTGCTGGTCTGAAGATTCAGCTATTTTAGGGCCAGCTTTAGTCCCTGACACACTCTTTTTGAACATGTTTGGGATTTTTGCTGGTGTTGCAGTTCCCTTAGACACTTTGGCATTCAGTATGGTTTCAACCTCATTTATTAAATGATCAATGGCCTCCATTGTACTTGAGCCAATAGTGCTATTGACAATGCTGTTAATACACAATCCACTCTCACCAGACATTTTTTTTTAGCTTTTTGGCAGCTGATTTCGGTGCCTCAGAGGCTTTAGGCTTCTGCATACCAGCTGCGGAGTTCAGAACCGTTAATAGATACCTTGCAAAATGCGCTGCACTTAGACTTTCAGGAACTTTAAAGAGTAAGAGGGTTTGGAGTACTCATAGCTTTCTAGAGGCAGCATTCAAAGTACGAATGTTAGAGGGTAATGCTCATTCTCTTCGGGGCGATGACGGGTGAAGATGGGCGTGCTCTTGGCCCGGTCTTCAAACGTGCATGAGCCTGGGCGCGTCCCATGTGCATCCTGCTCCTGCTCTATGATGTGTGAGAGCATTTTTGTTGCACTTTGGTGGCGTGGACCCTCCTCCTGGCTTTGGTCCTGAATTTTAGTGCCGCACCAGGGTCTGCTGGGGGATGTAGGCCCACTGCAGCAGGTCAGCAGAAGCAGAGTGCGCGCCCCACGCAGTGGTGTGTTAGAACACTTCTATAGTGCTTTGGTGGCGTAGCCCCCCATCTCTTGGCACTGGTGGCGAGGTTTAGTGCAGCAACAGGACTTGCTGTGGGACGTAGTCCCACCACAGCACTCAGCAGAGGCAGAGTGTGTCCCCTTATATTAGGGCATTGTAGGGAGCCAGCGAAGCAAGTGAACCGTGTGTCCCCTTATATTAGGGCATTGTAGGGAGCCAGCGAAGCAAGTGAACCACACCTTTTGTTTTGAAGAGTTTATGGGGTTCACTCCTGAGGAAAAATTTGAAAATTATTGTGTCTAACATTTGATTTTAAAGCACACTTTTTTAATAAGTTTGCTAAATAGCCAGTGGCTCTGAAAAGACCAATAATGGAATATTGTATAGAGTTATTTCATTGTGTGCCATGCCAATGAAATCGACTCTCTGCGGGGATTGACCCAATTTTTGGCAAAATGTGCAGTGTTTGTCTTCTTATGTCAAAAATTACCTCCATTGTGTCAGGGCCAGCCTTTTGTCCGGATTGCCACCAAATGCATAGCTGATGACTGAAACTCATACAGTATGCCGGTGCCAGAGGTTTGCCATTTAAGGCGTCCATTTTCTATGGTTGACCCTTATGTCAAAAACCTATCTCTAGTATGTTGGGCCATCACTAGTCATGGTTGCCCCCCTCCCATATACCACAATTCTCCTCTGTTACTCCAAGAAATACCTCCAATGCAGGTGTCAGTATTTTGCCACAGGTGCCCACATGCCTATAATTTTGTTAAGTATCTCAGAGTTTTCCACAGGAGCCCTGTATGCCAGTACCAGTATTTACCATGGGTGTTCATTATGCCATGAATTACTTTTTATATTATAGTGCCAGTATGTTGTCACAAGTGCCTGTCAGGGTAAGAATTGCCTTCAGTATGCCAGTGCTAGTATCGTCATAGGGGTGCCTTCAGAAGCCAAAAAGTCGTTTCAGAATGTCTGGCCAATAGCAGACCCACAAACTAACACCACATTCTCACTTGTGTTCACATACATTTAGTCACTCACAGTCATTCTTTCTCACTCACTGTCTTGCACTTATTCATACTCACATTGACTCACTCATTCTCATTGACATTTATACCCAGTTACTGTCACTTACTCATTATCACTCACAGTCTCTACACTGATTCACACTCATTCTTATTCATTCTCATTCACCTACTCTCCCACAAATGCAGAGCTTCTCACTGTTACTTATTCTCACTCATTTTGATTCACCTATGTTCACATACTAACACTCACTTGTGCATAATACCTGTCACTGAATTTCACTTGCAACCACACAGCTCACACATAAAGACACACACTAACATAAATACACACTCTCTCACATATGTGCACTCTCATGCACAAGTACTCACACAACATACTTTTACAAGCATTCTTTTACCTAATTCAACTGCCAGCGAAGGCCCTGTTCCAGCTAACTGCGATCTAGCTTTTATCACAATAGTAGTGAATAATAAAGTGTTATTCACTATTAGAATAATAGAAAAATAGCTCTAAAAAGGAGGGCATAGCCCCTGCACCCAGCAAGACAATACATCCATTTTTGCACTGATTGTCCCTTCTCTGAATCCAGGTGTTGCAAAGGCAGTGCCAGTGACTGTATGAGCAAACCAGGCGTGGTCAAAGAGTTAGTGAATGCCAACAAGCATCAATGTTTGTGGATGTTTACAATCTTCCAAAGCTAACCACGACTTTGAACTGCTATTTTCCCAAACAAGAGTGGACGTTACGGGTTCAGTTGAAGCAAAGATACCAGCACACGTAAATGGGTTTGAAACTGCCAGGACTCATTTATGAATTCTTGGTAGGCATTTAAAAGGATACATTTGATAAGTAACTTATGTTTAGGATAGAATGTAGCTTTGTGAATTCGGCTAAAAGAATTGGGGTAAGGGTAAACATGTAGTGGCAAGCACAGTGGGAGAGAGAGTGATGTCATGAGAGATGCACACTACGATATCTGGTTTGCGAAATAGATAAGGTAGACGTAGCTGAGAAGAGGGTTGAGATGGAGCAAGGGGTAGGTACACAGAGATGAAGAGATGGGTAGAGAGAGGAGTGAGGTAAAAGATGAGAGGCTAAGAAGATATGTGAGAGGAAAGAGAGATCATTTTGTAACTCAATTGCCACAGACTGCCTAAGAGCAGTCTGGTTATAATTAGGCAAGCCAGGCACGCTCAGCTGTCAAAATACAAAAAATAATATATATTTTTTGCAAACCATTATCACTTCACTAGCAAGCCCTGAGGGGACCATGAGCAATTGTCCAGTTTGCCCAGTGCAAAAAAAGTCTGTCTGTGGGGGAACCTTTTTAGGGTTTATTGAAAGTAATTAATTTATCTTGCGCAATGGTTTCAGAGTTTGCTGCTGAGTTTCTGTTGTGAACTGAAAATTATTTTGAACATTTATTTTTGGTAGCTCAGGGATCACATAAATTGTTTAAGTGAAGCATGATTTTTTTTTTAGCCCTTCTGACTCATGAGCAATAAATTCTGAAATGTAAGCTGGAGTACCCTCAGGCGGTGTAGGCTCCCCATCAGTTGCCATAATACATGCGTCTCCTTTCAGAGCGCTCTAAAATGCCTTGACAAAATTCATTTTTGCGGTTTTCTCTTATTTGTATTTAATCAGAAAGTGACTTTAATTCCCAGGACACTCTTCACCCACCTTTCTCAACCTATTGCCTCTCACGGACGGCAGCCAATCCGTGCGCGACCCCTCTCGATAACTGAACCATCTCAGCACGGCACCACTGACGTCGCACTCACACACTGCAGCTGACAAAGTCTTGCGGCTCGTCCGCCCCTCAGTGAATTCACCCAAAACGAAAGCAAAATTACTGTGAGCACTTTTAACAATAACACAAATCTGCCGGTTTACTACAGGAAGGGTAACACATTCGCTTCAGAACTTTACAGAGATTTCACTTGAAGCCTCGGCCGCTACTCTCTCCTTCTCAGCTCCTGCATATGCAAGCAGAATTCGACCCACAAATCCTACTCTCGACTTGTCAATGGTTCGTCTAGTGCACTTTAGAACTTGCCAAATTTCCATTGAAGGTTTCACACATACGTTTCGACTCAAACTCGACTTGTCAACCACGCCCGATTGACCTATTAAACCGCACAGATTACAACATATACCCAAGTGTCTTCTACACTTGTCAATATACTTCGGAGTCTTAGACCACGACGGGTCCGTATAAAACAACCAACCACGTGGATAATTTTGAGCACAAAGCGCCACACTCATATGAAGTACGCCGACTTCCCTACTCTCATACTGCAGAGTACGCCCACTCCTACTAAAACAACATTTACCTGGCCTGAATACACACAGATTTCACAATCACCTGCAAAAAAGGCATAAGCTGAGCAAGCGCAAACCCTATACCACACACATTATGACGCCGAGAACATTCCCAACTCACTTAGGCAGGCTCCGAGATCCCGGGAAAGTCATGGTGAATTTAGAAACCCATCATACCTCCAATTTGCATTATCTCAGAAAAACAATTCTCCGTCCTAGGGCCCCAAAGGTCCAAACCATCCTCTGCTACCAGAACTGCTAATGCGTCCCTTTATGTTAATTTATTACACATTAGGACTCGTTTTAGGCCAATGAATCTTTTGACCCAGTTGAGAGACACTGTAGGACGAGATAGCTAATCAGTATGTCAATCAATATATCAATAATGTCATCAATATTTATCACAACAATACATTTCACTTTAGTCAAAGTCATTAATCAATTTGACGACGCAACCATGACCTTCCAGCCATGAATAACCACACCAGTTTAATAGAAGTTTATGAATTTTATTCCCTATTCATTACAGTCTACGAGCAAATGGGTTAATCTCAATACTAAGAAGCATAATAACATAGTCACGATATGGCAGCTGTGATAAGATTTCATTAACGTGAGAATTACAAACATCAGAACATAGCACGGCGTGAACATAGATCAAAGTATAGCAGAGTATTGATATCACGTCAGTTCAACAAAGCATAGTCTCAGTCATTTGTTTATTTGCGTCAATTTGGTAAATACCTATCCAAACATCTGATTAGCATTCGCATGTTGGGCTTCATGCAAAACAATTTAGAACACCAATTTCGAAAACATCTAGCTATGGTCTCTGTCAAAAGAAAGCAGTTGGTACCTAGAAACGAAAAGAAAACAGACAAATTACAATTGCATTGTCATAATTACCCTCCAAGGATTAGGTCAACGCACAGGCTCAGTCTTCGTCTTCAGGACATCAGTCAAATCGTCATCAGTCGGGACTTAACTAAAGGGCAAAAGGGACACTTCCCTCATAAGGAGGAAAGTGTAAATGGGCTGTCTATGGATAAGGATGGTTTTCAATAAGTCTCAAGTCACCAAACAGAGTGACAGAGTTTCTGGATAAAATAAATAGCATTCCCTACCTAATTCCCCCGACCTTTCTGTGACATGAGTTTTTATCCCTTTTTCGTAGTACATTCCCCCAAAATTCTATTGGACATTTACTATACCCTACTAACTTTAACCTATCAAATTTAACATTCGGTAATCCCAATTGTCACCCCACATTAATTTACAGGTCTTTGATTGGTCTTCATAATTGACGTCTTCAGAGGTGGCACATCCGGCATTACTTCATATTTTGGCATTTCTTGGCACATGTTTTGGGTCAGCAGTTTCGTTGTTCACCGGTCTAAGTGACCTTGTACATTTCATTAATCTACATTTGTTTCAATTCATTTATAACTTTTAAACCAAGACACCGAAGATGCGCTTGGGAACGGATTTAACATGGTTACATTCATCTTCCAAGTTTGAAGAAAAAGAACATTTGCGGGGTCATGGCCCCTTGTGAGTCAGCACACTGGAAAACAGAAAAATGCATTTAATATGAGAGCTAGGCAGCTAAACTGCAGCTCACGCTAACTTAAGGCCTATGAAGATTTTCAATGCAGATTCAACAATACGAACGTTAATATAAGCTTAATTGAACATACCATAAACATTTTATTCATCATTATTAGTTTGCGTATACATTGGTGGCCACTCTTCGTGGTCACGATTCAAGTGCACATTTAAGCAAATTCGCTATTATTATAGTTTTCTATGCAGCATCATCACACATTAATATATAGACATTTCGTTTTAATATAGGTTATGTAAGCTACGCTCTCTCAGTTTGATTCTTGTTAGGTCGAGCCTAGACAGCACGCATGAACTGTCTGCAAGACTGTTGGATGGAGTATAGGCATTTGCTCCCGCCTGCCACTGCCTGCCACTTACAATAGGTTAAAGGCAGTGTCGCTCTTGTTTTGCTGCCTCCTAACTGGTTTGGCAGCTGATACATCACTTCCTGTAATAGGCTGAGGAGCACTGGCCAAGTACAGTTTAATTACGTCTGGAAAGTTTTTCTGTTATTTGGACAGACAATATTTCTTTGCTTTCTGCCTCTCGTGTTTGTCAGTAAGCACTCATGTTCATGCGCGCGGTTCTTTTTCCGCATTTGTCAATCACTTGGTTCTTACTTTAAATAATCAGTAATTACAAGTAGGTGTGTTGTGCATCTGTTTTGGACATTTTTGTTGTTGCTCTATATAGCATGAAATAGACCCAGGAATGAATCTTTAACAGTGGCTCTCTCAGCACAGCAGGAGAGCTGATACTACAATATTGACTACACTCGGGGAAACTCAAGCCATAATGCTTTGCAGGCATTCCTTTTACAACATATTTTTGGCCATAACTCAGCCTGTGGTGGTCCTAGGGCAATGGGTCCACCACCAAAACATTCAGAATGATGTGCTCTTTCTGTTCAGGCCACGCTTGTTCTTTTGAGTCACACTAGGTGAGAGGGGGGCCAGAAATCACAACCTCTTCCACCATTCTACGCATATTTAAATTCTCTTATAGTTGAAAGCTTTGTTTTTATAGCTGAGGAGAGTCTGTGATGTAAAGGTTTTGGTTGTAATAACATTTAGACAGCCTTGCTCTGCTTGCAAATGTCAAATATACTATGCTCTCCAAGAGCTGAAGGATGATAATTGCCCAAGGCATTATTAATTCAGTTGGTTTGACAGGGAGATCTAGCCAAGACTAGTGGTATTGCCACATCTGATAATGTACAAACACAGTTTGTTTCTGATTGAGTTTTAATGTATGCATGGAATCTCACCTCATAATACTTGCAGGAAATCCTTTTACAACACATTTGTGGCCAGAACGCAGCCTTTGGTGGTCCTAGTTCAATGGGTCCACCACCAAGTTCAGGCCACACTTGTTCTTGTGGGTCACACTAGGTGAAAAGGGCCCAAAAATCACAACCTCTTCCACCATTCAATGCATATTTAAATTCTCTTATAGCTGAAACTTTACAGCTGAGAAAGATTTGTGTTATGAAAGCCTTGCTCAACCTGCAAATGTCAAATATATTATGCTCTTCAAGGGCTTAAGGGTGGTAATTGCTCCAAGGCATTATTAACTCAGTTGGCTTGACAGGGACATCTAGCCAAGACTAGTGGTATTGCACCATCTGTTAATGCACAAACACAGTTTGTTTCTGATAAAGTTTTAATGAATGCAATGAAACTCCCCCCATAATGCTTGCAGGCATTTCTTTTACTGCACATTTGTGGCCATAACTCAGCCTGTGGTGCTCCTAGGGCAATGGGACCACCACCAAAGCTTTCAGAACGATATGCTCTTTCTGTCCAGGACATTGCGAGGGTCACACTAGGTTAGAGGGGGGCAAAAACTCATAACCTCTTCCAACATTCAATGCATGTTTAAATTCTCTTATGGTTTGGACTTTATAAGGGCCTATTTGTTATAATATTCTACCAGTCTTGCTTGTTCTACAAATGTGTGATGCGCTATGCTATCCAAGAGCTGAAGTATGATAATTGTCCCCAAAATACTGTTAACTCAGTAGGTTCCACAGAGATATCTAATCACGACCAGTGTTATTGCACCTTCTGCTAATGCACTAATATAGTTTATTTCTGATAAAGATTTAGGTCCAGATTTAAGAGGGCCTGTGCCATTCCAACGCTACATTAGCGTCACTTTTTTTATGCTAATGTGGTATTAGAAGTTCAAAAACTCCACGCCATATTCACAAAGTGACTTTGTAAAACTTTGTGCTACATTATGCCTGTGCCAGACATAATGTATGCAAAGGGGGTGTTCCCCCGTTAGGGGGGCCAAACAAATGATGCAAGGAACTTTAAGAGATTTCCTTGTGCCATTTTGTTTGTACTTTTAACGCCTTCTCAGAGCAGGCGTTAAAAGGAGGTTCCAATTGGTTTCAAAGGGCCTTTGGGTGCTTTGCAGGATTAGTGCCAACATTTTTGATGCTAATCCTGCAAAGCGCCGGACTAGCATCAAAATTGTCTGCGCACACATGGTGGCATTAGGGGGACACTAGGTGCAGCACAACTTTTCATAAATCTGCCCCTTAATGTGTGCACGAAAACTCACCCCATAATGCTTTGCAGGCATTCCTTTTACAAAACAATTTTGGTCATAACTCTGCCTGTGGTGGTCCTAGGGCAATGGGTCCACCACCAAAACATTCAGAATGATGTGCTTTTTCTGTTCAGGCCACACTTGTTCTTGTGGGTCACTAGATGAGAGGCGGCCCAAAAATCACAACATCTTCCACTATTCAATGAATATTTAAATTATCTTGTAGCTGAAACTTTTTTTTTTATGGTTGAGAGGTGTTTCTATTATAAAAGCTTTGTTCTTACTATAAATGTCAAATATACTATGTTTTCCAAGAACTAAAAGATGATAATTGTTCTAAAGCACTATTAACTCATTTGGCTTGATAGGGACATCTAGCAAAGATTAGGGATGTTGTACCTTCTGCTACTGTTTATTTCTGATGGTACTCTTGGCTCCACAGAGATATCTAGCAATGGCCAATAGTACTGCATCTTCTGCTGTTAATTCTACAGGGACATCTAGTCACAGCCAGTGGTACTGCACTTTCTGCTGTTGACCGTACAGCGACATCTAGTAATGACCTGCGGCACTGCACACTTGTGCCACTGACTCCACAGTTAAGTGATATTTAAAAAGACTGCTAGGCCTGAAAATGTGTAATATTCTATGCCCTCAAGGAGCTGATTATATTGTTACACTGCAATATTCTTTATCATTCTTTTTATGTGATTATGCCCTCTAGGGGCTGAGTTTATGTTTATGTGACCATGTTTCTTCCAAATGCTATTTTTACTGTGGTGCTCTGTTGGGGGTGTTCAGACAATTACGGTCTAATGCCAAGTGTATGAAGGAATGCACAAACGCAGTTTATTTCTGATGAAGGATTAATGTGCTGCATGGCTAAATATTTATAAGGTCCCAAATGAGAGGTTGTCATTATCATTTACAACGCCAACAGCTCTAACTCTCACTAATGCAAGACCTATTGCATTGCAAATGCTTGTGTTTTTCTGTGAGGTTATATGTACAGTGCTGTTTTATTTTAATGGGCTGTTTTAGAATGCTTTCTAACTGGTAATTGCTAGAGCCATTTAGAGTTGTGCTTTTTCTCTCAGAGACAGCGTGCTGCTCGCTAGCATATGATGGTGACAACGTTCATATATCACACAATGTGGATGTGTCTCTATGCAGTTCCAAGTTCTCTGCAATTGGCAATGTCAACGTACTTTGGGGCATATTTATACTCCGTTTGCGCCGAATTTGCGTCGTTTTTTTCGACGCAAATTCGACGCTAAACTAACTCCATATTTATACTTTGGCGTTAGACGCGTCTAGCGCCAAAGTTCATGGAGTTAGCGTCATTTTTTGCGTGAACACCTTCCTTGCGTTAATGATATGCAAGGTAGGCGTTCCCGTCTAAAAAAATGACTGCGATGCTATTGCGTCGGATTTATACTCCCGGGCAAAAATGACGCCCGGGAGTGGGCGGGACTAAAAAACCCGCATTTGCGCCGGATTTTTGCACCTGGGTCAGGGCAGGCGTTAAGGGACCTGTGGGCTCAGAATGAGCCCAGAGGTGCCCTCCCAAGCCCCCAGGGACACCCCCTGCCACCCTTGCCCACCCCAGGAGGACACCCAAGGATGGAGGGACCCACCCCAGGGGAGAGAAGGTAAGTTGTGGTAAGTATTTTTTGTAAAACATTTTTGTGGCATAGGGGGGCCTGATTTGTGCCCCCCTACATGCCACTATGCCCAATGACCATGCCCAGGGGACAGAAGTCCCCTGGGCATGGCCATTGGGCAAGGGGGCATGACTCCTGTCTTTGCTAAGACAGGAGTAATGTTAATGGCGTCTGGCCGCCAAAAAAAATGGCGCAAATCGGGTTAAGATGGTTTTTTTGCCTCAGCCTGACTTGCCCCATTTTTGGACACCCAAACGCCATTTTTCCCTACGCCGGCGCTGCCTGGTGTACGTGGTTTTTTTTCACGCACACCAGGCAGCGCCGGTCGGCTAACGCCAGCTAACGCCATTCAATAAATACGGCGCCCGCATGGTGCTTCAGAATGGCGTTAGCCGGCGCAAATTTTTTTGGTGCTAAACTGCGTTAGCGCAGTTTTGCGTCAAAAAGTATAAATATGGGCCTTTGGCCCTGATTTATAGTTTTTGCCGCAAACCTGCGTTAGTGCAGGTTTGCAGCAAAAAGTATAGCACAGGCTAGCGGGATTCCTAGACACCAGCCAGGCATCATTTTTTAAGGAATGACACTAGCCAGCGCAAAGGATGGGCTAACGTCAAAATTTCTTACGCTAGCCGGGTGGGGGTGGCGGTATAAGAGATGGGGGTTTAGCACCAAAAAATTACGCTAGGCTGGTTAGAGTTAAAAAAAATTACTCTAACCAGATTGGCGTCATTTTATGGCTCTAAACCTACCATGCCACATGACTCCTACCTTGGAAAAGGCAGGAGTCATGCCCACCATCCCACTGGCCAGCCCAGGGGACAAGGGTCGCCTAGGCTTGGCCATTGCACCCTGTGCCATGTATGGGGGTCCATTTCAGGGCCCCCTATGGCACTTTAAAAAATAAAATAACGGGGCATATTTATACTCTGTTTGCACCAAATTAGTATAATTTTTTGTACTCTAATTCGGTGCAAAACTAACTCCATATTTATGCTTTGTCGCTAGACCCGTCTAGTTCCAAATTTATTGAGTTAAAGACGTTTTTGGAAAGTGGAAACCTACCTTGCCTTAATGAGATGCAAGGTAGGCGTTCCTGTGCAAAAAATGACTCTATGGCCTTAACGCCATATTTATACTCCTGTGCAAAAATGGTGCACAGGAGGGAGGAGGGGTCAAAAAATGGTGCAAAGCTTGCTTTGCCTAATTTTTTAACGCCTAGGTCAGGGCAAGCATTAGGGGACCTGTGGACCTATTTCCATGGTGGAACACCATGGAATAAGCCCACAGGTGCCATCCCCATGCCCCAGGGATACCCCCCCCCCACATTAGAGGTAGAAGTACACACTTTAACCAGGCAGGATTTCAGAGTCTTGTTCACTTGCTTGATAATTGCAGCTGCTTCAGGTCGGTAACTACAGTCCAGTCTCTGTTCAACCTATAGGGCTATATGCAGCATTCTTAGGATCTCATTGTTAAAGTGTGTTCTATGTTTTGACTCCAGAGAAACTGGAAACCCGAACTGTGTGGTGCTAACTCTCGCAGCAATAACTTTGCTAATGTGAGACTGTCATTCCTTCTAGTTGGGTAATTTTCCACCCAATGAGAGAAAATGCACACTTCAACTAGGACGACATATTGCAGCGCGTTATCCACAGGCATTTTATTGAAGTTCAACTGCATTCTGTTTAAGGGACTTTCTTATCTCCCTATGTGACTCATCATTACTGGGGGTCCTCCTTCCTGCTTTCAACTTCTGCCACATGAGAAAGTGGTGGTAAAGGTTATTGTACATCAGCATTAAACCAGTTCTGCCTGAACAGTTGCAGAATGGCATCCCTCCCTATGTGTATGGGGCTATGGACATGTCTAACCATTGGGGACAAAAAGCTGTCTGGTAGCATGGGTCTTTCATCTCTGAAACCTAAATCTCATCTCCATTCTTCACACAACCTACTCTGACCCAACCCTGCTGTTCAATCTGTGGCACTTCTTCCTGCAATCTCTTGACTTCTTCCCACATATCAGCAACTGACTACAAGAAATTGAAATTGGTCTCACTCTCAGGATTGCTTGTATATTTCCTATTAAATCACAGACCCATGTGCACAATACTAGACAACTTCATCTTTGTATCAATTTCTAGGTGTAATATAATCATTATCACTCTTGTGTGCTGTGCACTTAACCACAGAAAAGTCCATAGTTATATATATTGCCTCCAATAATGTCATCACATAATTCCTATTTCTAATGGGAATCCCAGAAGATATCACAAACTTTCTTGATGACCACAGCTGTCTTAAGTCATGAACAACACCACAGTTGTGTTGACTATCACTGTAAATGGTAACTTCAATTGGTCTGAAACACAACAAGCTCTAGTAAGCACCACTTGGGCAGAGGTTACATCACAGAGCCAGGAGGCTTCCACTACACCTTTTAATGTGCAAACAGCATAGGCAGCTCTCAAATTTCCCCCATCATCTCTCAAGCAGGAGCCGTCCACAAACAAAACATAATCAGGCTCTGCAGGGGAGGGGGTTTATCTTTAATATTGGGTCTTGGCTCAGTGCATAGTTCAGTCACATTGAGATGGTCATGCTTAACCTTCCCACACAACAGCTTCAGTCTTAGGCAGTGCTCACAGGGTGTCAGGGGTCAAACTGCAGCAATGTTCAATTTAATGTTATAAGCTGCGGACATGCTTTGTTCATACATTGTTAATTGGCTACTGATCAGGTATTGGGTCTTAGTGTGAGTAAGAGGTAACTCTACAAAATGGGGAGCAATCATTATAAGAAGATAGCCCAGGACTAAATTCTCACTCTGCTTAGTGCTGACACCCATTGCATCCAGGCAGTCATGTGGCAACAGGGTCAAGTGTAGCTGAAAAGTAGACTACATGTCAGGAATCACCTTGTGTTTGTGTAAGCACTGAGAGAGCGCAGCACTCCCACTCACTGCAAAATAGTATAAACTCTTTACTGTAATTTGGCATTCATAGGGCTGGGGCATGGCAGATACTTTCTCTCAACTCTTGAAAGGGATTTATGCTTTTGTTGTCCCTGGTATTGGATCACACACATCCTTCTGCATCAAACTCTAAAGAGGTTTTGTCACACAGGAAAAGTTAGCTATCCACTGATGGCAGTAGCTCACCATTCCCAAAAACTCCTGACCTCTCACTGTCATCAAAATACTGTAGATTATCTCATGTGACACCATCCTTGCTCCTTTCTCAATGTGATATCCCAGCTTCAGGATTTTCATCTGACAATACTACAGTTTACTCAGGGATACTTTATGTTCATTTTCGACTAGATTTAACAGGGTAAATAGTGTCTTACTTGCATACCTCTTGCAACGTTGACATCACTAGCAAGTTATCAATGTACTGGACAAGGACTGAGTTACATGGCAATTTTAGGGTCTCCAGATTCTTTTCAGGATCTGGTTGAAAATCGAGGGATTCACCACATCAATATTCAGTTCTAGAACTGAAACACGAGGAGCCTAACTCTCTTCATGCAGTGGGGTAGAAAGAATGATTGCCATAAGTCAACAACGAGTGCCTCTTAGTTAATGCACCTGCACAGGAGAGAACATTAAGAGAAAAAAGATGACAGACTGTATATATATATATATATATATATATATATATATATATATATATATATTACCTAGCAGTGGTCACCACTAGGTAGCTATAGATAGGAGCTAGAGGCATATTTAAGAAAGTAGTGCCCCCTAACACCACCATGTGTGGGTCATATTTAAAAATACGTCGCACCATGGTGACAGTTAAGGGATTTGTGTCAAACTTTTTGACACTAGTCCGCCACTTTGCAGGATTAGCATCAAAAATGTTGACGTTAATCCTGCAAAGCACCCACAGGCCTATTGTGACCAATTGAATCCTCCTTTTAACACCTTCTCTGAGGCTGGCCATGTGATCTGTCACAATATGGGGACTGTGGGGGGAGCCCGAAGGCTCCCACTGTCCCTGCTGGCTCTTTTCCTCCTGCTGGAGCCAGCATTGCTGTCACAGAGAGGGAGCTACTAAAGCTTTATTGCCCGCACCTGTTTTATTTAAATTTTTTCCCAGAAATTTTTGACAACATTGCAATTTCAATGCTTTTTTCTCCGGTGGGGATCCCTCTGGGACTCATGCACCAGAGCTACGTTGTCAGAGTGGTTCTACCCTGGCCCCTTTCTTTTTTTACAATTTTTTATGGGACTAGGCTCAAGCCTAGTCCAAGATGGCTGCCAACACTTCCTGGTTGGAGAGTGCTGGCAGACAATTAGAGCTGTGCATTTCCCTGAAGGAGCTAGTCTTTTTTTTGTGAGTCATCGTGAAGGATCCGCGTCCCCAGATATACACATTTATTTTCCCTTTAATTTCTCAAAAACTACTGAATGGATTTACACCAAATAAGCAAAAGCGCAATTTGCGTACAGAAAGCTAACTTTCTGCCTGATTTCATGTAATTCCGGCCAGTGGTTCGGTCTGTAGTCGCGTCTAAAGGTCCTATGGGAATTAACATGGGAAACATTTTTGAAGTACCCGCTCTTTTTCTTGGCCCCCACTTGACAGATCATCCCGAAACATTCCGTGCACAACAAGAATCACCGGGCCACTTTTAAAAAAAAAATGTTGTGAAGATTTGTCAAACTGTGGCAAAGATATAGACAAGTCAAAGGATGCTTTCTCTATGTGAACATGGTCCTAACTAGGTAAGATATATATATATACACACATATATATATATATATATATATATATATATATACATCCAAACAAGAATGGCCCTCCATCGGCGTGCTACCCGCATTTATTGAATATTAGCACATCACAGGGAAACAAACGCATTTTGGCAGCGAACTGCCTTTGTCAACCTGTATGTCACCACTTTGTTTGAAGTTAAATACCCCTATTGTGTGGTTACACTCTACAAACAAAATGTCTTTAATCATAAATGAGATGTTGTTTCCAAACTTTTACCAACTTGGTTTAAAAACTATGGTCCAGATTTATGAAAAATGGCACACAACTGCGCTAGCACGGTAGCGCATCAAAACTTTTAACACAAGCTACCATCATTCCCTAGCGCGATCAGTGTGCCATATTTAAAAAATGAAGCACAGTGGCGCTAAGGAATGGTTAGTGCCCAAAAAAAAATGATGTGAACCATTGCAGCATGCCGTAAGCAAAAATTACGCTAATGCAGCAAAAGTGGCCCTAGACCGTTTTGCAGCAATTCTTTTTTTACGCAAAATGGGTTGGCGCCATATTTAACCACATTAGCATTAAAAAAATGCTCAAGCAAGAAATAAACATTTGGGAAGACAAGATTGAGAATGCAGGCCAGGAGAGACCCCAGGGAGAATCCCATTCAGCCATGTACCAGCCAGGAGGCTTCAGCAAAGTCCAAGGAGAAGGAGAAGAGGAAGCAGAAGTGTTGCTTTAGTGAGGAGGAGCATGACATATTGGTTAGAGAGGTGACAGAGCACCAACACCAGCTCTTCATCACCTCCAAATTTCCAATAGATAGGAGAGAGAGATACTATATGACAGGAAATATTAGACAACGTCAACAGTGTGGCACAGGTGAGAAGGACTGTCACCGAGTTCAAGAAGCGATGGCACGATTGCAAGCTCAGAACTCAGGAGAAACTGGCCAGAAACCGAAAGGCAGCACTGCAGATTAGAGGTGGAAGTCCCGCACCACAGGAGGACCTGGAGGAGATGGTTGCAGAGGTCATCCCTGAGTAGCTTGTCACTGGAATCGCAGGACAGGACAGCGCAGTGTACCAAGACCTAGCATAAATGCAGGGTAAGTTGCAAGGGGGGACTATCTGGAATCTCCCAAATGGCAGAAGGGGTAGACACATAGGACACACTCAATGCATGCTAAAGGGTTGCATCGGGACACATAGGTCCTGAATCAAAATGCCACATTGCCATACAAGCCACACTTGTAGCGATGCTCTGGTCGCGCAGTGCACTTCGACATATGCACAACATGGACATAAGCCACCTACTATGGCTTTACACCACCATGGAAATATGCAGCACATTGCCTGGAAGGGACGTGCAATTAGCGGGGCTGTGCCACAACAACACCCATTGTGTATTGTCATTTCCCCAGATCCAACACAACATGTTCATCAGAGACTGAAGTCAATGCCATCCAGGGATGGTGTCAGGATGGGGTAACAAGGCAAAACGTTTTCCTTACTCATCTTGCAGCACAAAGTGAAATGCCACCTTGCCATAATAGCTTGTACATGTGCAGAAAAGGACACCTCCCTGCACAAGAACAATCTATCTTCTCAATGCAGGCACCCCTTCATCATGGTGGAACAATGCCTGCATTGGTGCACGGAGAACAAATCTGCACAGGCACAGGAGGAATCACAGGGGTGCGCTGTATTCCAGTAAACATGATGCATCCCTGCGTTTCAAAGCTGGTGCAGCACTGTGCAACACATATTGCTGCTGCACTGAGCTGTGCCACTTGAGAAAAAATCAGGCCCTAAGTGTGCAGTCTGTGGAATGAAAACTGCACAGGGTGGACCAATAACAACTCTCACACACCTCCATGTGACATTTGGGAATGGCCACAAAAGTTAACTCATACAACACATGGGGCTTGTCTGTGAACATCATTTGTGCAGCTGTACAAATACCTGCAATCTCACCATCTAACAAGATTGAGGGGCATATTTATACTTTCTTTGCGCTGTATTAGCATAATTGTTTTACGCTAATTCAGCGCAAACCTAACTCTGTATTTATGCTAGACCCATCTAGTTAAAGTCATTATTTGCTAGCGGAAAACTACCTTGTGTCAATAAGATGCAAGGTAGGCGATCCCGGGCAAAAACTGACTTTAAGGCCCAGGCGCCTCATTTATCCTCCCGTGCAAAAATGGTGCATGGGAGGGAGGTGGGCCTAAATAATGGTGCTAAGCTTGCTTAGTGCCATTATTTGATGCCTGGGTCAGGGCAGACATTAGGGGACCTATGGGCCATTTTCATGGTGGAACACCATGGAATGAGTCCACAGGTGCCCTCCCAGGCCCCATGGACACTCCCACCCACACAAGAGGGACAGCGGAGGATGTGGGACCCCATACCAGGTAAGTAGAGGTAAGTATTTTGCATTTTTTTAAATGCCATTGGGGGCCCTGAAATGGCACATGGTGCAATGCCTAGGCCCACGGGACCCTTGTCCCCTGTGTTGGCATTGGGGTGGTGGGCATGACTCCTGTCTTTTATAAGACAGGAGTGTGGGATGGTAGGTTTGAGTCAAGAAATGACACTGGGCTGGTTAGAGTCATCATTTGTAACTATAACCAGCCTAACGTCATTTTTTGGTGCAAAACCCCCTTCTCCTATACCGCCAATCCCACCCAGCTAACGTCATTTTCCTTGACGTAAGCCTACCCTTTGTGCCGGATTGTGCCATTCTATAAATAAGACGCCCGGCCGGTGTCTTGGAATGGCGCTTGCCAGGGGTAAACTTTTTCACACAAAATTGTGTTAGCGCAGTTTTGCGTGAAAAAGTATAAATATGGGCCTGAGTGTGTTGTGTGAATGGTTGGTGTACTGCTTAATGAGACATTCAACATGTGTAAGAACTGGCACAAGTGGCATCAAAGTTGCACTACCAGCACAATGTCACAAGCCTGTAATGCAACTGTACCATCTTACAAATAGTTGCCCATGTAGAGCCAACCTGCACTTTCCCCTTGTGCCACATCAACAATGTCTCAAAATGCATGCATTGATACGTGATCTACATCCTTCCACCAAAATATGCCTGTGGCAGATATGCTGTGTGCAAGGAAAAGTCCTAAATGTAGGGAGGTACAAACTAATGGGGCAGATATTCCATAATGGTTGCACTGTCCCTTCTAATTAGCACATGTGTGGGGCCTGCTACAGACAGATGTGAAGGTAACACAAACATTGTACGCAATGGACCTACCAGTGCTATGCTGCAGTAGTGCCATTATTCATGGTGCCGAACCATTATTGCACCAAAAGAGTGACAGCACACATTACACTTCTGTGGGAATGTCCAATATTGTGAATAGGAAGGCAAATTATGTACCACCATGGTGTCAGTGGCAGGGACAAGGAGCCTGCAAGGAAGTAGGTGGTGTGGGATCAAAGCACAAAATACCTTGTAAGGTTGCCCCATGTGTGATGCACAATGCTGCACATGATATACAACTACAACCCGGGGTCTGTAACAAGTCACTGTGCCTCCATTATCAAGTAAATGATGTGCCATGTCAACAGCCACCACAGTCAAAGATTGACAGATCACTATCTCATTGCAGAGGATGATGCCTTACCTCCTGCGGACCTGCCTGTCCTGGATTTTACAGATGACATGGATGACCAACTGCCAACCATCAATGAAGAGACTCTCCGGGATGCCCTAGGTTCCCTCCAGACACCACCTCCAGTCACAGGGAGGACACACAGCATTGCAAGGTGACCACATGAACCACCCAGCTTCCGACACACACAGCAAAAGCCAGTCCTGACACAGCCCTGGACTCCGAGGACCCAGATATCACCTTTCAGAGAACAGTGGTAGGAGTCCAGTGGGAGCTGGCCAAGCAGGTGTGGGTGGGGATGGAGACCATGGCAGGCAGTCTAGAGGGAGTGCTGAGGTGCCTCAGTCCAATTAAAAATAACTCAACTGCAATCAGAAGCCCCCACTCCCCGCTACATGGACTCCAGCAGTGCCTGGCTGGCATTGCTGCTGTCATGAGGCAGAGGCTTCAACAACTGCACTCCCAAAGTGGCAGCAGCATGATAGACAACAGGCTGGGGGATATAAAGAATACCCTGGAGTCCATACAGCGGGAAGTGGCATCCCTCAGGGAAAACTTGTCTGCCTACCACCATGACGTTGCTGCTGTGTTGAGAAATCAGCAGTTCCTCCCTGCTGCAGTGATGCCTTATATGTTCCCACAAATGGCAGCTGCCGGGACCTTTGACTCCACATCTCTATCCCCTGATGTGTGTGTGGCCCTCTCAATCTCAACAACAGCACCAACTATGACACAGGAGGCACCAAACACATCAGAGAATGAAGGTGTGGAAGGAACAACATTCACAAGGAAAACCACCCAGTAGCACCAGTCTATGCCACATGGACAGTATCTCCTTAGTTCTGTGCTTAAGATCATGCCAGTGTTGTGACAGCTGGCACTGTGCCCTCTTCACTCAACCAATGTTAACTTGTCTGCTAAGTACTGTCATTGTCTCAAATCTTACCTATTGGCAATTTGGACACATCCTCACTAATGCACACTTCTCCTAACCATGTCTTAGGACATGTCCCTCACCCCTGGACTTTGATTGTACAACAAATACCTCAGAATCTCTCATGGGGTCTGTGAAATGGACATTGTATAGCATTGGAAAAAACACTTACACCTGTAAATAAATCACCTTGTTCACATGTAACATTTTAACGTTTACTGTGATCCATCAACTCAGCTATACATATGCATTGTGTGTAGCTATGTCAATGAGAACAGAACATAATTACATGTGTGGCTTACTGTTAGACACAAAGCCACACACTAGGATCCTAACATGAAAAGGGTGAATGATGGTGTTGTGGGTTACAACCAACTTACAGACCCTCAAATACATGTATTGAACAGATATCAATGGCATGTATGGGTCTCAACCAAGTGTGTGGTAATTTACCCAGATGAAAGCACCAGTACAACTAATATGTGTGGTTCAGAAGAAGTGAATCTAATCAGTGATGGGAAGCTGTCAGTGTGGCAGGATACTGACCCAAATGTGTCTAATGTCATATGTGCCACACTTTCCACCAATAATACTGCCAGACCTCAGCGATGACAGTTGAAGTTCAATTCTCACCTGTCCAAGATACTGTATACATACACAATGTGAATGGCTGGAACTCTGGATGACAAATGTTTTGAGTAGCTGATGTCATTTAACAGACAATCTGACAGTTCCGTGGCCATAGGGGATGCACATGGTCATCCATTGAAATAAAGACAGAAAGCATACCCTAAGCCATTCCTCCTACTTGAGAACACCTAGTCGCTCAATCAACATGGAGAGATAATTTTCTAAAACAAAAAGGATTTATTAAAACATATTAATAACATTATATCAAAACCTATCTTCACCTAACCTTATACATGTAACGCCACACTCTAAACATTATACCCCCACTCCCCCTTAGGAGACAAGAAATGAGTAGGACAACATAAACTAAGGATACACATGTACTAACCTAACCTATTTCCTAAACAAATACATATGTTTTGTAGTTTTTTTTATATGTTGAATTTTTTTTATTAACATCGAAACCCCAATATAACCCCCCCACCACCCACCCAAAATAAAGAAATGTACTAAAACCTACCCCCAACTATACTTACACTAACTTACACCTAAACTACACTATTTTACTATCCTAACACTACCCACCTAAAACCCACTAAAATGTAAGATCAGTAAAAGGGAGAAGGAAGGAACTGGGAGGCTGTGGCACAAATTTGTGGGGTCATTTTGGCAGCTGAAACATGAGGAGAACATTGCATTAAATACAGCATTGGATGGAGGTAGAACAGACATGCAATGCACATAGCATCCTCAAATGACATGCTGTCCACCACACATTCCACAACACTGACAAACTCAAACATGTCACTGGGGTAACGGCTATCCATTGTTGACCATCAGGGCCCAGAGGTATGTGGACTACTGCCTCCTTGCTCAACATTTGTGTCATCAGACTAGTGAGGATCAAGTGGCCCTTTAATTCCAGAATCCCTGTGACATTGTCAATACGTGGTGCAATGTATGCAATCCACTGCTTTGACACCCCTGGTGCTACATTAAGCCTTGGCAAGGCATCATGGATGCAAGGTGAGGGTCATCTGATAGCGGGTTGGGAAACTTTCCACTCACAATTCTAAGGTTCGGCAAAGCATCATTCATGTGTCCTTGGATTAACATCTGCTCAGAGCACACGTTACAAGGGGGTACATCATTGCTCACAATGGGCCCACATGCACAGTTCAGGCTTAGTACCCATATAGTTTGGCCAAAGCATGAACAGTAAATTTATGGTGGCTACAGATTTTGTACCTATTACCCGCTACCCTGTGCTATGTTGTGCAAATTGGGTAATGCGGCACACACATGGTGGCTGTATGGGTGCCCTAAGAGGCACAGTAAGATTGGCACTGCACTGGATGCAGCTACAGTATTCCTATTTATAGAACAACATGTGCACATGCATGTCAGACATCTCCTAAGTACCAGGTACACACTCAGCATTCACATTCTATGCAGCGAGTGACCAAGATCACTCACAAATATCATGATGGGTAGATCATGTTGGTAAATCTGCACACATCTAGCTTGCTGCATACCGTAGACATGTCCCACAGCCTACTTGTGCAAAGTTGTATTCTCATTGTGTATTCAACTGACTGTTGGCCATCACAATAAGGCTCCTTTCATGACTGCTGCCTCACTCAAAATCTGAAGAGTAGTGAGGCATAGGTGGTGCAAGTGTTTCCTACATAAGGCCCCTAGAGACCTCTAAACATGTACATCATCTGTACCATTTCCTGAGTAACTGAAAGCTACCTCTGGAACACAGTGCTGTCAAAAGTGCTGTGACGTGTATGTTGGCAACAGGCATGCTAATCAGATAAACAGTAGCTCAGACACGTATCATGATTGACATCAATGTATATGTGGGCATGCTTTCCTATTACTAACACCAACTATTCCATAGCAGCACACATTGGCACTTGTGCAAAAATCATCTCATACTCCATCCTCAACATAGCATCAGACATAGGCTCTTATTATGAGTCTGGCTGTCCTGGGACTGCCAGACTCGCAGTGGTGGTCAGCCCACCGCTAAAGCAATGGTCTGGCCTCCATATTATGACCGTCTTAATCCGCCATAGGATTACGAGTTCTCTCTCCGCTGGCTTTTGCATGGCTGTTCCACCGCCATGCAAAGGCTGGCAGAGACGGGGTGCTGGGGGCTCCTGCACTGCCCATGTACTTAGCATGGGCAGTGCAGGGGTCCCCATTGACAGCCCCGTCGTGCTTTTCACTGCTTGACTTACAGGTAGTGAAAGCACGACAGGTGCTATCACATCCGACGCACTGCAACATTGCCGCCGGCTCGATTACAAGCCAGCGTCAATTTTGTGACCTGTTTCCCGCTGGGCCAGTGGGTGGAAACGCTGTTTCTGCTCGCTGGCCCAGTGGGAAACTCATAATAGGGCCAGCGGGTGGAAAATGGTAGTGGCGGTTTTCCATCCGAAAGAGTTTGGCAGGCAGCCTCCACCGCCCGCTGAACTCAAAATGAGGCCCATAATGTCGACATTCTAACTCAGATGATGTCATCTCATTGGTCACACATTAAATTTCATTATTGCATTGCACTCATCACCCCCTCTCACACAAAACCCAGGAATGACACACGTGACGCACAAGGTGACCCTTACTGGATGCATTGGGGGTCTTCAAATCTGGACACTTCTCCAGTGGTGTATGGTGGAGGCCCACCTGCAATACATGACAGGAAAACATAGCTTAGTGATTTTTGGACATGTCTTTGCATGGGCAAGTTTCAGATTCAACTTGTTAAGCTAAGTAAGGTAGTCAACTTAGTGGTAGGTCAGAACAACTGCCAAACATTTATAATCTGTCTGTGAGATGAAGGACGAGATAATGGAGACCCTGGCACCACCAAAGCATCACGTTCCCTAAAGCTCCTGTGGTGCATTTCACTGCAAATGTACATGAATTTGTCATGCAGCTGTTTATTGGCGTTACACCTCCATGTCCATCTGGGGCAGCATGACACAGTATTCTGCATCAGAGGGGCATGCAATGGTTGTTGCAGTGGTCGTCCTATTGTAACACCCATTGCTTTTAACCCTGTCCCAGATGTTGAAGACATCTTACTCATTATCAGCGCTAAAAGACTAACAACTGCCCAGAGGTGGTGTGAGCATAGCAAAGTGTTGAGGCATGCATTGAGACATCCTTGTTTCTTGTCACTAATATGTGTGTGCCATTTCAAGGCACACACACTAGGGCTACAAAGCCATGGCAGTCTCCTCATGTTCACATAGTTGTCCCTTCCTGCACATTAACTGAATAACATTACGGATGTCTTGCCAATACTGTGTGGGCAGCCATTATCACCATAATAGATAATTTATGACCAGGAAGGGATACCAATCTGCGCATATACACTCACCTCAACACAGACATACTTGCACTGTGGTCCAAGTATGCCTGCATTGGTGCTGGGTACTGAGTAATGTGCTAGTGCTGCCATGGACTCAGGCCTGCCCCCTACTTTCTGTAAAATGGGGCAGGCATGTGGTACAAATTCAGCACATGTGTGTCAGAGAATAGAAACAGTATGAGGTGTATGTGATACACAATATACACAAAGAGGACTGTGCAAGTATTCTGGGCTCTCTGCATAGATAAGATCCTTTAAATGCCATTGGCCATAGACACAAAGGGGCTGATTTAAGGAAAGTGGTGCTGCACCTAGTACCTCGCAACTATCATTGCGCCCATTAGCGCTCCCTTTCCCTTCCCCCCATCATGTGTGCGTCGTATGAAATATACGGTGCACCATGCTGCAGGGTAGGGGGCAATTGCGTTATTTCATACAGACCCAAAATATGTACTCAGCAGGAGTGGCACCAAAAATTTAGCACTACTCCTGCAGAGTACAGAGGGGACCATCAGATGTGAAGGTATGCAGGGAGCAGGCATTCAAAGTGTGGGAAAAATGGCGCTAGGATATTTAAAGTTATTCTCTACCCCGTTTATTTTGCCCCTATTACAGGAAAGGCCCCCCTCCCATGCATGATGCCTGACGCAGCCATCATGTTGTGCAAGGCTTAACAAAGAGACGCAATGCAAGCATCGCACCACTTTGTTAATATAGCGCTGAAAAAATGGCACTTCAGCCCTAAGGTGGCACTAGGGACTCTTAAATCTGGCCCACAACAACCTGTCCTGACCCTTTACAAAACATGCTGCACTCAACCTTATGTCCGCTTGTCATGCACATGCAAATAAGGATGTTGCAATGCAAATGGGGTACTTATCAACCGGTCCACCAATCTGTATCCCTAAGTGATCAAGTAGATCCTGTTCCCGTGCTATCATGTCAGCCCAACAGAGCTTCAACTGGTGGTTGGTAGGCACTACTCCAAATATTCTACACAGGTGGTGGAGCACCTTGCCCCACAGCAGCTTCCGTGCCTCTGTGGGGTAGCCCCAGATTACGCGGCCACCCCAAACTAGCATAATTGGAAGGTAATGCTGCACCAACCAAATAAACCCTCCCAGTTCATCAGCTATCATCTTGGTTGCCCTCCCTTTCTCAGACATTATGCAGTATGTACAAACTGCAAATGTACCAACTCAAAAAAAAAATGAATTGAACAAACTACCTCACCTAACCCCAACTACCACAACAAACTATATTGCCCCTGGACAAAAACCCTACAATACAGTCACAAATACAGGACTAAAACACCACAAATGTCTGAGGAAGAAGATAAAAAGCAAACAACAGCAACATAACACAGCATACAAATTTCCAACAACACCAATCCACCAGCAGCGCCAGCTCCAAACACCCTCACACAGTCTCAGACAAAAAGACTGTGAAGTGAAAGTGAAAGTGAATGCACTGTACCATGTATGGAGCCAGTAAGTCCTGTTTCATCACTTCCTGGGCCTGTGTGTTATATTTTCTGATATGCGTAGTTTTTTTTATGCATGACAGCCATGCGTCAATTTTTCCCCATTGATGCTGACAAGGCTTCAAGACTTGCGATTGTCGCGCAGGGGCCAGGTGTAATTCTTTTCTTAGCAATGTTAGAAGTATTGGCGTTTGCGTCAAAATTTTTGTCGCATGATAGTCATGTGTGGTATTCCTTCCCATGAAGCCTGACAAGGCAAATGGACTTGCAATTGAGGCGCTGGTCCCAGGCATCATACTTTTGGCATAGCGGATTATTGAATATTGCAGTTTGCGTCAAAATATTTGACGCATAATGGGAACACGTGGATTTTGTTGGAAAGGCTGACAGTGCACCCAGATTCACATACCATGTCGCAGGGTCTATGCATGTATGTCGTAAATATGGTATGGCTACCTATGTGTGCATGTGCATACAGATCTTAACAGTAACATAGGTATGTGTTATCGTTTTGTTTGTATGTATGTGAGATGCATGCAGTGACTGATACCGTTTGCATCAGGCATGTGTTGCTAGAATTTGTACACATACATGTTACAACTTGTGTACTAGGAGTGTACATATGTGATCTAACACATATATGTGGGTCTACCACACTGTAACATCTGATTTTCAAATGTACATATAATTACAACACAGTAGATATGATGGGCTATGTCCAATACATGGCAATGCATGTGATACCCATGACAAATCATTCTCAGAGGATGCAGTGGACAACCGTTGTGTTGATTTCACGTTACACCTGCCAATGTGAGTCTATGTGTCCCCAATGAGGTGTGTCGTTAGGTTCAGGTTTCATGATGCTCTGCTACATGTGTGACATATAGTTTCCCCATGCATCTATGATGTAGGAGATGATATACTCACATGTGTCAATGAAGGTTGGTATGTGCCGTGTGGGTTGGAAGACATGTGTAGTGTCATATGTGAACAATTTACCACAGCGGTGTGTTCATGGGTTATGAAACCTCACAGATCTACCTTACTGCATGGACACATGTTGGACTTTGTTAGTCAGTCCCACCTATGTTTCGATATGTTGCAACACATGTGATGGGCAGTTAAGTCTGTCAATGATCATGTGACACAAATGCATTTTCATTAGTGGAAAGTTGACTTTTGCGCAGACTCCAACACACAATGCCATGCTTGTGCCATTTAAGTGGTACATTCGTGCTGAGATATCAGGCATATGTGTGCATGCCACAAACTAGGTACTTAGAATCGACCACAACATGTTTGTTATGACTGTCACATTCAGTGGCATACAATTGTGTAGCAGTGTTGCAGTCAGGCAATGATGGCAGCCTAGTGATCATTTGTACTGTGTGACTATTTTTGCCCACACAGGCACATGGCCACATGCTTTGGCACAGCTTTACAGTGCTCCACTCTGCTCAGACCACTGTGCACATGCATCAGGCCTCTGACTGTGTCAAGAGTCAATGTAGCCTCAGCATTGGGGTTAGGGGTGTTGGTGGGGATCTAGCCTCCTCATGATAGCTCTTCAGCAGATCAATGCACAGTCCCCTGCAGACTGACACATGTGCATGTGTGATCAAATGGCCTGGAATTTTCATTTTCCTTTGGGGTACTTGATGTCAGACTTGCCCTATCATGTACTGAGGACTGGCTACTTGTAGGTGTAGGACATGTCTCATCATTTGGCATGGTCTGTCAGACATGGTAATACATTCTTACTAATTTTCATTTGCAGCTTGGTTAGGGCCTGTATCTCTAGTGTAACTTGTACATTTTGTACGACCCAGGGGATAGATGATGTCATCTGCCACTGCCTTCTGTCAGAATAGCATGCGGTGGGCAACTACAATGTTGTTGTTGTAGCAAACATGAGTGGGTTATGTACTGACCTAGCCATCATCTCTGAACATATGTTGGGTGAAAACATGGTAACATTGTTGTGTTGCACAGTTAGTATTGGTCTATGTGTATACCTCTGCATCATTTATGGCAAATCTTGTTTGGAATAGAATAGATCCTACATTGCTGGCATTCATTAGGCTGCTTACACTTTGTACACATCTTCTACTGCAACATTGTCCGGTCATACATGGACAGGATGCAATGTGTGACTTGGTGATTTGGAGATGTACACATCTTCTACTACTGGCTACATGGTAGTTTCCCTCCCATTCCCATGCTTTGCGAGATTACATGACTTCCACACACACAAGACAGTACACCTGCCACAGCACTTGTGTAGTCTCCAAGTGACCTTCCCATGTTGTATCTCCAAGTACCTGTGGGATTATCTCAGCTAGCCTTCCACATTCTTTGGTGTCCATGGGTTTGCACTAAAGTCAGCATTCCACAACCTATGTCACTGTCACCATGAGTGTATCTTGTTAGTGAGTGAAATCATCTCAGCCCTGGCACATGCAACATATCTGTCTCCTTCTTCACCCATACATTTTAGGATGAGTCTGTGACAAGTTTGGACATTGATATACATACTTGCACATCCCACACCTGAGTGGCATTTTAAGGACCTAGACAGGCATGTGAGTGTCAATGAGAGGTGTGTTTTCACAAGTGGCATGTGATGGTATCATATGGACTATACTGCGTTAACTTGCTGACACATGTCAACCATTGTAGGTAATTTCAAACCCTTTCCTACCTAGGCCATACACCCATACATCAGTCTTCACATGTATATCTGGATTAGCTGCATGCATGTGTCAAGACAGCGGATTTGTGTGACAAGTGTTTTAGAATGTACTTAGGGAGTGGTTCAGACTCTGCCTACATTCCACCCAGGCATTAATTTGTTGGTGCATTCTCCCATTTTATCATTAAATCCTGGCTATGGGCCATATGTATGGAGAGTGAATTAGCCCCCATTGCTGCTTCACTTGTCTACCAACCCTTAGCGCACTCCAAAGCCAACATGTGTGTGCTATATATGAGTTACAGTACACCATGTGGCAGGGTTGGGCCCAATGGCAGTGCCAGAATGTAACGGCATTGATATACGGTGCAGGCTTAGGCCCAAAATTTGGTTCCTAACCCTGAACAGTCAATGAAGGTCCATTGACACCAATAGTCTCCCCCCTTGTTACACGTGCTCAGTGCTGGCATAGCAGCTCTCCGCCTGAGATGTGACACAGTTCAGTTCATATTTTTCTAATGCACCATTTGGAAACAGTCCCTACCATATGTAGCCCCCCTTGCATACATCTTGCCAGGTGTGGGGATGATGTGGGAAAAGGGGTAGGAATTTGCACAATGGCCACTTAACACCACATATTTCTTGTGGTGCGTGGATCTAGGCCTTCGAGAGCCACATGGCCGTGAGTTAATTGACACTCATGTGCGGATTGGAGGCGCCATACCCTCTTACATCACAACCTATGTTCCAACCATCTTTGCTACTGTTGTGTTTTTTTTCCTGCTCTCTGAGGTTTGAGTAACATTCCAATGGTATATGTACTGGAGAATGAGTAGACTATGGACATTCTGGTGCAAAATGATGTATTGGTGCTAATTGCAAAGTGATTATATTTGTACAGTGTCTAGGTGTAGAAGTTCTATACAACTTGTTGTCTCCTGCGAACTCCAGCAGCAATGTTTTGTTGTTCCCCCTCCAACTGTGCTGCACCATTGTCATCCCCCTCCTCATTGGGGACATGTACCAGTTCATCCCAGGGAACATTGGTACCTATATATATGTACTGCAAGATTGCACATACAATTATCATCTATCATACCAGGGGTGGAGCATACAACAGGAATCCTCCTGTAAGGGCCAGGCACCTGAACCTTGAATGCAGGAGCCCAAATGTCCTCTCCACCACATTTCGTGTCCTTTTGTGCCCTTCATTGTATGCCCGCTCTTCCACCCTTGTCGAGTTGCCAAAAGGAGTCATCACCCATGGCTGTATGCGGTAACCTAGGTCAGCTGCAAAGGAATGAGAGAACATGTGTTGATAATGTATACTTGAGGTTTTGTACGTTTCATGGCAGATGTTAGTTTTAGGTGGAGTGGTGACTCGAACTTGCTTCTGGTATTGTGTGTGTTCCTGTTTTGTACTATGGCTCCATTGGTGTGTGTTGATGGACATTATTATCATAGGTTGTGGCACAGGGATCTGGTGATCAAATTAATCCAAACTGACAGTTCAACCATGCCAAATATGTGTTGTGCTGTCCATATTAGAGGCTGTGTCCTGTTGTTAGTGGGACCTACCACCTCATTGAACAACAATAGTGTCACTTGCATTGACTCCATGGCAGCCCTACAAAGCCAAACTAAGGCCTCCATGTGACTATGTGGCACTACACATGCAATGCAATACTTTGTGACCCTTTGTGGAAGATCATTACTGTGTCAGCCACCATGTGTAGAAGGTTGTGATTCACACAATTGGAGGAGTAGCAAAATAGGCGCAGTGGAATCTCCAAGGTTCCTATACATGATTTCTTACAGACACTTTCAACACATGCACAGTGCAGGTGTTGGGAAGGGGCTCGCCATATTTTTGCATTGGTCCCTATGTATGGTGCATGAAAGGTCAGGTATGTTCCTAATACTCCCACAGAGTCCTACTATGGCATCCATTATCTTTACAGTATTGCACCTACTGTGCTCCAAGGTGGCCTGTTACTTGTATATGGTGCACACATGGTGGCGTTAGGGGGTGCTAAGGGGCGCAAGTGAAGTAGCACTGGACTAGGTGAAGCACCATTTCTTATTTATCTGCCCCATGGTCGTTCATGGCTGGTGATTTCGTATTCCTATGTGTGCCACACAATGCAGCAGACAGGTGAAGGTGCACACTACAGGTTTGTCAGCTATGTGTAGGTGATATGTAATTGGTCATGTCAACACTTGTGTAGCATTTGATATTGGTGCCGCCAGAGGCTTGTACACCATAACAAATGTGGGGCTGTGCCTATGTGTGACCTCACATGGTGTGCCAGTCAGACTGTGGCGCATTATGTATATATGTTTGTATGTGTGTGTGATGTGCAATGAATGCGGTGTAGTGTGGCATGTGGCATATGTGTTGTCTGTACATCTGTGTTCACCTGCCCATGTGTGTTTAGTGTGATGTATGTCTTGTTTGTCCTACAAGGTTGGTGTGCTGTCTGTGTACTGGTTAGTATGGTGACTTGCCTATGAGCAGGCCATTGCCACATTGCCCATCCTGGAACCCCTAGTTGATTGTGGAGTGCCAGAATATGTAGGCATCATGGACGCTATCGAGATATTTGGCTAGGATGTTTATGAAGAGCCCACAGTGGTCCACAATAAACTGCACATTTATCGAATGGGTGTGTTTGCGGTTCCTGTAAAGGTGTTTTGTTGCAGGAGGTGGCACAAGTTGGACATGGATGCAGTCCATTGCACCCAGCACATGCGAGAACCCAGCAATCTGGTAGAAACCTTGCTTGGTCTCCTGCTGCAGTTGCTCGGTGTTGGGGAAGCAGATGTTGTGGGGTGTGAGGAGGATGATTGCATCCAGAACCTTTGGTAGGAAGGCCGAGAAGGATGGCTTGGAGACACCAGTTACTTGTGCACCTGTTGTCTGGAATGATCCTGACGCCAGCCTATGGAGAACAGTGAGGAGTTTGGTCATGGGTGGTATATTAGTTGGAGTTTCCACCCTTGCAGAGATGTCTGGTGCTATGTGGTGCAGCAGACGTACACTGGCCTCCAGCTTCAGATGTTAGGTTCTGATGACATCATGTTCTCTTGCCCAAGGATGGTTGTGCACTGTTTGAATATCCTCTCCCACCTTCTGTGCTGCCTTTGTGGCTGCTGTGGTGGTGTTTGGGGTTGCTGTAAAGGTGCTGGAGGGACCTGTTGTCACCGCTGTCATCTGCGGTGGGTGGCAAGCTGGAGCATTAACAGTTCCATGTTGTCCAGGAGATTGCCAATGCTCCTTCTGTGTGTTTTTCCTGAGTAGTGGTGTGTGGGCCTCATTTTAACGCCTGGTCTGACCAGGCATTAAAATTTGATGCACAATGTGCTATGCATCATTTTTTGGGACCAATTCCTTTCTGTCGGTCATTTTAGTGTCAGGCAGTAAATATCGCGCTAGAGGACTAACGTAATTTTTTGGAAGGGAACACCTACCTTCATATCATTATCGCAAACAAAAAATTACGCTAATGGGTCTAGCGTCAAAACATAAATGTGCCAGTAGGTTTGCGCCACTTTTGCATTAAAAAAATGACAAAAAAAAGGCAGAACAAACTTTTTCTAAATATGGGCAAATAACTTTTAATCACAATTCAAGAATGCATTCCTAGCTTTATGCAAAATGTGGTGTAATTCCGTCCAGCAGTCCTGGCTGTAGTTGTGTTCAATACTCCTATGGGAATTAATATGGGAAACAGACTTTTTTGATCCCCCCCTCTTTTTTCTCATCTCCCACTTGACAGATCTTCCCAAAACTTTCCATGCGAAAGAAGAATCACCGGCACCCTTTTTTTGGGAACATTTAGGAAAGGTTCTGCGTCCCCTAGATATACAAATTTATTTTCCCTTGAATTTGTCAAAAACTACTGAACGGATTTACACCAATTAGGCAAAAGCATAATCTGCATACTGAAAGCTAGCTTTCTGCCAAATTTGGTGTAATTCCGTCTAGCGGTTAATCTGTAGTCAAGTTTAAATGTCCAATGGGAATTAACATGGGAAACACAATTCTTTTGACCCCCCTTTTTCTGGGCCCCGCTTGACAGATCACCCTGAAACTTTCTGTGCACAACAAGAATTACAGGGTCACTTTTAAAAAAAAAGGTTGTGAAGATTTGTCAAACGGTTCCAAAGATATAGACAAGTAAAAAACGCTTTCTCTTTTTTTTTTCAACTTGAAAAAAGGAATGGCCCTCCATCAGTGTGCTACCCACATTTACTGAATATCAGCACATCACAGGGAACAGAACGAGTTTCGACAGCCAAATGCCTTTGTCAACCTGTAGCTCGCATTTTCGTTATAACTTAAATACCCCCATTGTGTTGTTACACTCTACGTACAAAACGTCTTTCATCATAATAGAGCTAGTATACATTTCCAAACATTTACCAACTTGTGCTTAAAAACTATAACTTTTATTCAACATTCAACACTACATCCCTAGCTTTATGCACAATTTGGTGTAATTCCATCCAACGTTTACAGCTGTAGTTGTATTCAAAAGTCCTATGGGAATTAACATGGGAGACAGACTTTTTTGACTCCCCCCCCTTTTTTTTCTCGGTCCACACTTGACAGATCATCACAAAACTTTCCATGTGCAACAAGAATCATGGCACACTTTTTGTTTAAAATTTATGAAGATGTGTTAAACAACACCAAAGATATAGAATGAAGGGTCAAGAAACGTTATGGACTAGACACGTATATATATATATATCCAAGAAAGAAGTGACTCAAACAGATGATATCATTAAAGAACAAAAATATATGTTTGAGTCACTTCTTTCTTGGATATTACATTTTCTTGTGGCTCTTTGTATCCTTTGGGATCCAGATTTTTGCCCTGGCTGGCTGTTGTTTTCTTGTGATCCTGCATCTTCCAGTATATATATATATATATATATATATATAGATAGATAGATAGATAGATAGATAGATAGATAGATAGATAGATAGATAGATAATGTAAGATGATACACCTCCTTTGGCCTAAAGAGAAAGTAAAAAAACCTTTTAAGGTGTGTTCTAAATGTGCTTTCATGGATAGGCCTTCATCTGGGAGGACACTGATACATGGTTGTGAGTGGTGATGATATTCTGCTACAACAAAAACTGTGTTTTTTCCACATTCATTAGGAGACAGCTGTTATCAGTGACATAGGATTGCAAAATAAGGAACAGACTATGGAAACTATCTAGAAGCACCACAAGTTTTGTGTCATTAGCATAAACATGAAATCTGAAGTCCTGAGCTAAATGTGATGATAGAAAGAGGGCATGTGATTTATTAACTGTGTGGGAGAGATCCTAGCGTTTACAGTATCCTTGATTTCTTTTAGATTATTGAGGTTTCTCCAGGCATAACATTTAACTAAGGGATGCAAGATAGGCTGTTGTTATATAAACTCCCCATTAAGGTTTTGTTTCAGATCTCAGATAGCTAAAATTCAGGCTGCAAAATGTAATGGAATACCATCCTGCTCATAATAGTTGTGTAGATCTATCATGAGATTTTCCATATTGAAGATGCCATTGTGTTAGCCCTGCTCACAGGCCACACGATGTGATCCTAAGTTATGTGAATTGAGATGAATACCAATATTAGGTTGTTTCTATTAATGGGTGTGATTAAACTGTCACTATTTCAGAATGTTTTGTATCAACTTGAATATACGAGAAATTAATAAAAATGTGTTTTAAAAAAAAGATGCCATTGTGTGAGACTTGTAAATGTCATTATGCGTGTGACTTGAAGAGCAGTTTCGATCTCACAATTGTTGCATTGTATTTCTTGATTGTCTGTAGGAGCTCTTGTAGAAGGTTTGTTAGGCAACCTGAGCCCTTTCTTAAAATAAAACGTGTTGGTGTTTTGGGATGTGTAGGCTTGGATTACTCCTTAAACTCAGTAACTCTGTAAATGTCAGTGTGACCCTGGTGGCCTGTTGTGGGGTAGTGTGTGTGCATGCAGAATAGTGTGTGTGTGTTTTATATGTGTGTGTGTGTGTGCAGAAAAGATTTGCTATCCATTGTGTAAAAGTGATGATCACCATGGTTTTGATCTAGTGCTTACTATTGCCGTGACACATGCTTGTTGTGTAGGCCTTTTTTTGGACTATCTTGCACAGCAAGGGCTGGCTTCTTTTATGATAAGTATGCAACCTTCGTCAAGCCCTGTATGAGTAATGAGAAGAATGTGCATTTAGTTTGTGGTGGGGTCTGGATGCTGGTTAACAATATGGTGAGCAATCAAATACGTTTAGTAAAGGAAACAGGATGTTATGAGGGTTACTTCACAAAACGTTTGTTGCTGCTTCTGAGAGTGGTCACAGCTGAAAATGATAGGGCAATTTTGTACTTGTGGAACATTAATGCTGTTTAGGTCGTAGTTCTGTATGTGCCATGACCTGTGACTGTCTGTATGCGTGTGTGGGTACACTATGACAAGTTGTGGCTATTTTTCGTTCACACTAATATTTGGTATGGTTCCCCTGGTATTTCTTACCGTAAGAGGAACCATTCCATTTCCTCAGTGGAAGAGGTGATTCTTTCACCAGGGAGTGAATGTATATTACAAAGTGAAGTGTCTAGAATTTTTGTTATCTGGTGGGCTATGTGTTTGTTGTTGGACCTGACTTCCTTGGCATGGTTTTCCCCAAATGTTTTTGTCTTTAATCCTCATGTTTTTGCTGACTTTGTTTTTGCTGGCCTTAGGACTCCGTACAGTTTACCACTGCTAACCAGTTCTAACATGCTTGTGCTCTCTCCCTAAAATGAAGTAACTTTGGCTACCACCCTGCTGACGCACTTACGCCCATATTTATGTAAAATGTCACACAACTGCGCCAGTGTATTTGTGCATCAAAATATTTAATGCAAGCTACCGTCATTTCCTAGCTCCATCCATGCGCCATATTTGAAAAATGACGCACAATGGCACTAAGGAATGGTTAGCGTCATAGAAAAAGATGCTAGCCGGTGATGGATTTGCGTTATAAAAATTGGCGCTAGTGGACCAAAAATGAGCTAGACTGATTAGAAAAATCTGCTGCTAGTCAGCCTAGCGTCATTTTCCGGTCGCACAAGCAGCCATATAATGATGCCTGTCTAAGAATAGACAGGAGACAGTACCACAACCACAATGTTCAACACAGGGGGCCAGTGTCCCCAGGACAACAGACCCAATGAGAGCCAGGGGGCCCATGGAAGAGGCCCCCAGTGGCACACAACAGATGACTTTGTATACTTACAGAGGACGGGCTCCCTCCACTTGTAGTGTTCCTGTGGAGTGGGTGGTGATGATGCAGGGGGTTGGGTGAGCCTCTATGTGCACAAAATAGTGACACCATGGTGGACTCCAAGGTGTTTGCACAGTGTTTCCCTATGGAACTGTGCCTAACATCACTTTAACACCTGGTCTGACCAGGCATTAGAATTTGACGCTAATCGGCCTTAGCGTAATTTTTTGGGGCCGGTTCCTTAGTGTGTAAAGTTTTTGCACTGGGACATAAATATGGCGCTGGAGGGCTAGCATCATTTTTTGGAAGGGAATGCCTACCTTGCATATCATTGTTGCAATACAACGTAAGGTGGGTTGGGGCTCCCAAAAGGTGACATTAACTCACATATTTTGACGCTAGACGGGTCTCGCATCAAAATATGAAAATGGAGTTAAGCTAGCACCGCTTTTGTGTAGAAAAAAAATTACGCAAAGGCAGCGCAAACTTTTCATAAATCTGGGCCTTAGGCCCATATTTATGAAAAATGGTGCTGCACCTAGTGCAGCGCCACTTTTCTTGCACTCCTTAGCGCCCTCTAAAGCCACCATGTGTGCACCATATTTAAAAGACGGCGCACCATGGCGGTAGTCACGGGGACTAGCGTCATAATTGTTTATGCTAGTCAGGCGCTTTGCAGGATTAGCATCAAAAATATTAACACTAATCCTGCAAAACACCTGGAGGCCCACTGAACACAATGGAGCCTCTTTTTAACACCTGCACTTAGCAGGCATTGAAAAATGGCGATACAAAATGGCGCTAAGGAATCTCAGAGATTCGTTTACGGCCTCCCTAGTGCTGGAACACCCCCCTTGCATACATTATGCCTGGTGCAGAAGTAATGTGGTGCAAGGGGTTACAAAGTGGCGCAATGCAAGCATTGCACCACTTTGTAAATATGGCGTGGCATTTTTGCCCTTCCAATGCCACATTAGCATAAAAAATTATGCTATTGTGGCATTGGAATGGCGTAAGGCCACCATAAATCTGGGCCTTAGTTTACTTGTAAGTCCCTAGTAAGGTGGTACTACATGTACCCAGGGCCTGTAAATTAAAAACTAATAGTGGGCATTGTCACCTAAACATTTTAAATTGCTTATTTCTGGTTCTACTAGTGGGATTTTTGTTGTTTTGATGTCAAATAATGTAATACAATGTACACATTTTTTCTAAATTGGTATTGGATTTTTTGTGTTGTGTTTTTACATTCTAACACTTTGGCCCTGATTTATACTTTTTTGTGCAAAACTGCACTAACACAGTTTTGCACCAAAAAGTTTAGCACCGGGTTGCACCATTTCTGTTCACCAGCCGGGCACCATATTTATGGAGTGGTGCAAGCCGGTACAAAGGGTAAGCTAGCGTAAAATTATTTTACGTTAGTCGGGTGGGGCTGGCGGTATGGAAGAAGGGGGTTTTGCACCAAAAAACGACATTAGGCAGGATCGAGTAAAAAACCCAAAAAATTACTCTAACCTGCCTAGAGTCATTATCTGACGCAAAACCATCCATACCACATGACTCTGGTCTTAGAAAAGACTAGAGACATGCCCACCAGCCCAATGGCCAGCACAGGGGACCAGGGTCCCTTGGGCATGGGCATTGCACCCAATGCCATGTAGGGGGGTCCATTTCAAGGCCCCCAATGGCACTTTAAAAAAACTACTTACCTGTACTTACCTGTACTTACCTGGGACGGGGTCCCCCATCCTTCGCTGTCCCTCTGGTGTGGGTGGGGGTGTCCCTGGGGGCTGGGGAGGGCACCTGTGGGCTTATTCCATGCCCTGCCCCAGGTGTTAAAAAATGGTGCAAAGCAAGCTTTGCGCTATTTTTTGACCCCTCCTTCCGCCAGTGTGTGATTTTAGGACGGGGGATAAATATGGCGCTAAGGCCATAGAGTCATTTTTTGCACGGGAACGCCTACTTTGCATCTCATTGACGCAAAGTAAGTTTCCACATCCCAAAAAATTACTTTAACTCCATAAATTTGGCGCTAGACGGGTCTATCACCAAAGTATAAATTTGAAGTTAGTTTTGCACCAAATTTGAGTAAAGAAATTACACAAATTTGGCGCAAAACAAGTATAACTATGCCCCTATGTGTGTTGCATAAATGCTTCACACTTTGCCTCTAAGTTAAGCCTGCCTGCTTTTGTTCCAAGCTACTGGAGGGTTAAGCAGAGGTTCATTTGGGGTTTCCTTGTGTTTCACCCTGACAAAAATTGTGGTTGAGGCTTGTAGGGTTTCAGCCCTCTAAACCACTAACCCAATTTCCTGCATTTGGTTATAGTGGGTATATGTCAGAGTGATGGTTGGAATGGCTAGATGCTTCACTATGTACCTGATCATATTTGATGCCTGAGGTGGGTGTGTTTGCGAATTCCATGCATGTATCTGTGGTTGTTTCATGGACTCTTTATCCTGTGGTTATGTTGGAGGGTTATATGCTTGGAAGGGTTGGATATGGCAATTGTGGAGAATGGTACTTTGTCTAGTGTTGCAACAGTGATGTTATAGGAGAGAAGGAAAATAGCTGCTCCTTGGAGGTTTTGTTGAATATTCAGCCTTGCAAGATATTTGCCTAGCTGTGTGCTTGCAGAGTGACCAGTTTCATTGATGTGGATTTTGACCGAGTGAATGGGCTGCTAAGTTGGATGGATGTGGTGTGTGGTGATCAAAAGTATCAGGTAAGTGTCTTTTATGATTGATGATAATGCAGAATTAATCCCTCTTTGGTAGATAGGGAGGTGCTTGCTGAGTTATAGGTTGTGTTTTATGTCTTTGGCCATGTCTGGGATGAATTAAGACCTGGGGCAGGTATAGTAGGATAAAGGCATTGACATAACAAGTCATTACTTGCTGGTGTAGGATTTTCATGATTACTTGCTTAACATGAGGCTGAAGTTAGAGATTAACATCCCTGATCACACCTGGGTTTTTTACTTCTGTGAAGGTGTTTCATGGTGTTCTAAATTCTTTAAAAAAGACTGGTGCCGAATTTGTGCCATGCTGCAGAGGTGAAGATCTACATTTTTGGGGCATGGCATCGGGTGGTTCTGTAGCAACCTAGGGGCATATACACAAGGAGCTTGCAGCACCGCTTGGAGTAGGAAGAAGACAACGAGGACCACCACCAATATGACCACAGAGGCAGAGCAGGAGAAGGGAGCGAACTTACCGGTAGAGGACTACCCCCATTGACCTCAGGAGGGAGAAGATCATCACCTGTTACATGCTCAGGAGGCACCAAATTGCACTAAGGCTGCAGACAACCTCTCAGAGGTGCACCAATATCCTTCTGCAGGCCAAGCTGATAGCAATACTCCACATGCTGGTGCCTGGCTCACCACAGCCAGAGTGGCAGGAATATCTTGGCCATCCTTTTCCACATTCGACATTCCTACCTGCATCCTCGATGCCTTCATAACCCTCACACCCCAGTGCTGTGTTTGGCTCTGATCATACTAAATGAGACTGCTAAATTCGGGTGGCAGCACCACCAGGCTTTGAGGAACTTAGGCGCAAATTTATGGAAAGTGGTGCTGCACCAAGTGCAGCGCCATTTTCCCTGCGCCCCTTAGCGCCCCCCCTACCGCCACTATGTGTGTGCCATATTTACAATACGGTGCACCATGGCGCAGGATAGAGGGCAATAGCATAATTTTTCATTACACTATTGATGTACTTTGCAGGAAAAGTGCCAAAATATTGGCACTACTCCTGCAGAATAAATAATGGAAGCCGCCCCCTTTTAACGCCTGCTCTGAGCAGGCATTAAAGTGCAGTACCAAATTATGCAAGAAAATCTCTTAGGGAATGCCCCCTTTGCACACATTATGCCTGGCGCAGGCATAATGTAATGCAAAGGGTTACTTTGAAAATTGGCGCTAGGATTTTGGTCTCGTTGGGCAACATTAGCGTAAAAAAAATGACGCTAATGTGGCACAAGGTGGTGCTAGGGACTTATAAATATGCCGCTTAGTCCAATTACACACCTTGTGACAACTGTTGGGCTAACCCTTTCCGCCAGCTAGCAGTACCTTACCAGCACCTAAAGTGGCAGTGATTTGTGGCAGCCGTACAATGGCATTCTGACTTCTCAGGGGAAATTGTGGTGGAACAGATCTCATCCTTTTCTCTCAGTTACATTAGTCTCACAAATGCAAAGACAAACAGAAGCAAAGATTGATTCAATAAACTTTATTTAATCAATTGCGTTCTAGATAAAATAGCATATGCAGCAATGATTCAGATGATAAAACATAATAATAATGTGGTGACAAAGAGAGTGAAACATAAGAAAAGCCCCACCATACTGTCAGAATGCTAGGTGCTGGAAATCCTGAAGCACAGCTGTGTTAACCCTAATCCGCCCTTCAGAATCCCTAGGAAGACATCATCCCCCATATCTGGATTTGGTAGTAGTGAAGAGGGCTGCCAGTCTACTGAGAGTTCTCTCTCATGTAGGTAGAGAAAGATGTAAAGGGGCATATTTACAAGAAACTGGTATATCAGGGCTGATGCACCAGTCATCTTGCGTCGCCCCTGCCCCACCTAACGAAACCATGGTGCACCGTATTCTAAAAACGGTGCACCATGGCACACGTTAGGCCAATAGGGACAAAAATGTTGATGCTATTGTGGAGCTTTCCTGCACTAGCATCAAAAACTTTGCCGCTAGTGCAACAAGGTGCAAGGAGGCTCATTGATTAAAATGGGTGTGTCACTTTAACCCCCACTTTGAGCAGGCATTAAAACAAATGCTAAAAATGGCACAGTGACATATTCTAGATTTCACTGAGCCATTTTTTCAGGCCTCCTATCACCAGAACACCCCCCTTGCATACATTATGCCTGACGCATGCATAATGTGGCACAAGGGGTTGCAAAGTAGCGCAATGCATGCATTGTGCCACTTTGTAAATATGACGTCATGAAAACTGCCTCCTTGAGCCACATTAGCATAAAGAAAAATGACCCTTGTGTGGCACAAGGAGGTGCAAGGGCCTTGTAAATCTGCCCCAAAGTCTCAACAGACAGCTGCAATGAAGCGACAGCATGCAGTGGCAATCTTCTGGCTGGAACACTCCCTCTAACGTAGAGGGGGCACAGAGATGTTTTATAATAAAACAACTAATGTTCTAGGAAAACTGCCCTAACGTAAAACATGCATGTTTCCGTGAAGTGGCAGAGATTGCGGTGTTCCACTTTGGGCCAGCAGCATATTGTAGATAGCCTCGAGCAGAGCACAGAACGATAATGTCAGAGTACAAGGATAAAAACAGTTTCTGTGCTAAAAGCATAGAAGAAAAAGGAAAATAAAACATCACTGCAGAGGAGGACTTTTGCTCAGAAAATAAAATGAATTTCAGATAGGCAAAAGGGCACAGGCTGCAGGCCTATGGCTAAAATAACGTGCCCATAAAGCTACTAAGGTACCCCCAGGACATCAGTACCTCATGTTCTCCAACACACAGCAGAAACAACTTGAAAACAAGGAGGGCTTCTAAACCATTGCAGGATTTCCACGTGTGTTGGGGAAATAACTCATGTGCAACTGTGCCTCCTGCTGCTATATCCCACCTGTACCACAAAAGGAAGCACACATATTCCATCAACGTGCAGGGAATAGCGGACCATCTGGAAATGTTCATCAATGTGCTGGCAAAGTACCCTGGGAGTGCACATGATGTATAAATCTTCAGACATTCCATCATAAATGAGCACTTCCAGAATAGAAGGTATGGGAATGGCCTACTGGTTGAGAGGTACATCTGAAGCACGTTACCAACCTCATGACAGGAAAATATGTTGGATAAAATAGTTATATTTGTGTTGGGCTAATGAGACAGTGCATACATAGCAGGTGTGGGCCTCATGCGTCACATGTTGAGACCTGCTGATTCACTGTGGGATGCATGTATAAGAGGTCTGCACTGTTGGAGTGCAAATTTCCATGACGCTCTGGTGGAACAGGTCTCTCAATCATGTCTATGGGGCCCTGCGTGCCCTTGCATGCACTCATAGATATGGAGTAATGCAAGACAGTGCAAAGTGCTGTGTTACCTTACTCTATGTCAAGAATGTGTTTTATGGTCCTTGGTATGAGTTTTCCCATGCAACACAAATGGGTTTTGACTCATTCCTAGATATAAAAGGATCAGTAAAACTGGAAATGTGTCTCTAGGGGAGGCGTAAAGAAGAGAAAAAACTTTTTTGTCTCCTCGCCATGTTTTTGTGCAGAAGGGTGTTCTTTACTGCATAAAAACAATTGAGCCCACAACGCAGACACACCTACACCATGGTGGAAGGGTGCCTGTGATCTTGCGCATAAAGAAGGAACACAAATGTGCTGTTTCTTATTATTAGGGCACATTAATGTGATGTAATGATGCAGGGCAGCACAGCTAAGTGACTTCTTGTGCTGCCCTGTGACAGCAGTTCAGAAATGAGGCCTGTCTGTGTGTCTCAAAATGGTGGAAAGATCCCAGCAATGCAACACTATGTAAAATGTTGTGTTAAAATACTGTGTTGAAGGAAGGGTCTCTATTTCTGCTGTCTGTGTGTTCACAGGGTACTCCCATGGTCATGAGGCATGTCTTGTATCCAACACCTGTGAAACTGAGAAAGTTTCAACATTTTTGCCCTCTTCAGGTAATGTGTGCCTTGGAAAATTACATTAGTCATCATATACATACCTACCGTCCTATGTGTGGTCCATTATGTGCCACATAAACCTACCCTAACAGTCCTCCAAGGGATTAAACTGTGCAGCAAGGTAGACCCTAATGCACAAAGTACATCATGCACAACGTACATCACATTCACCATTTTGATAATGTGTCTGTCTTTGTGCAATGCTGCCCATTGTCTGCCAGTGCAGGCTGCAAACCCAGGACACTGCATCATGTTGAAACATATGTCCTACACTGTCTTCAATCAGTGTGACAGTGCAGATTTGAAAGTTTTCCAGTTGCACTGTACAGCGTAAGACTCCTACATATCTCTCCCCTTGTGTACTGTCAACATAGTGGACACAGTACATTGCCATGTATAGAGATTCATGTCCCATATTGACATGTACTCAATAATCTATCCATGGCAGTAGCTAATGAGCAACAGTGACTACTGTCACATCCACATATGTGTGAAGGAATGAGACAACATAATCTGCACTAGCTAAACATTGTAAAATCAGACAGGTGTTAGTTCAGAAATGCTAATAGTAGTCCCAAACAAACTCAATAGAGGAGTGTGAGGGATGCGTCTCCTCAATGGCTAAGTGACTCTCCATACTGGTAAAGATTCACCACGTTCATGGCATTGGCACTCACCAGTATTACAAATAGTAAGTGTATCACACAGGCAGGTATACTTGTAACTGTAGTACAGTGTCAGTCATACCAAAAACGAAAGTGCATGTATGCTAAACAATGTCAGTGCACATCCCATATTGGTTGAAAAGTGTATCAGTCATTCAGGACACATAAAAAAAATAATGTACATGAATGTGGGCACATTAACAATCATGACCATTGACTGATTGCTCCCCTCCACTCCTGTCTTTTCAGATGACCTAGCATGTGGTCTGTAGCCACAGGTCAAGACCCCATATGCACAGTCCCAGACAAAGGCCCAGCAGAGCTACAACCATGCACTTAGCAAGACCCAGGCCATAGTGGAGCCGACCTTTGGAGTCTCTAAGTCACGCTTACACTGTCTTGACATGTCCGGGGAGAGATTGCTCTACTCCCCCCATATGGAATGTAAGATCATATTTGGGTGCTGCATTTTGCACAACATATGTGTGCAGACCAATGTCCTATGGGATGAGGGAAAAGAGGACCATGGCAGAGAGACCAAATTGTGTAGAATTTCTTTGTAGATGCATAAGCTACATCAAGGGACCACAAATATATAGAATACATAAACAAAAATTACTAAAATGGCAATACATTTCTGAACACTACCATTGTGTAATCAATCTTACTACCTAGTCACTGTAAACATAAAAACACTTACATCACACATGATACACATGATAATATTTAGCACACAACAAAGGTATGTAACAATGTTTAATACACACCACTGGACAACAACTTTTAAATCCAAAAATGTGTGCCTGCCAACCGTCTTTGTCAAATGCATGTCAATTGTGAAGACAGACATGAAACAAAGACATCAATTAGGCACTGTTTGGACAGGTCATGATAATGTGTGCTGTTGCAGTGTATTGACCGTCTACTACAATCCTAATGGTTTGCTAAGGTAAATAGTGTCCAATGACTGTGTGTGTGTGTTGGACATCTAGCCATTTGTACAGCCTTACAGTATACCTGTGGTTGATAGTAGAGTTAACTCATAGTCTGATGACTGTGAACTGAGCCACATAGTATGTGCATGGGAACACAGTCCAACCCATACAGTCTTCAAATGCTAGATCAAAGTCTGCAGGCACATATTATTAAATATATCAGTATATCTCACATCACACATATGAATGCCAAATTCACAACCATACCTGTGCAAGATTGGCTACCTAGTACCAATGCTGCCACACTTGCCTTACGAGACAAAGCTGCAACTGGAACAAGCTGGGATGTATCTTACCATGTTGGTGGTGTGTACTTATTTACAAACAATGGGTTCACTCCCACAGCAACATTTACATGTTACTGTAAAAACACAACACAAAGAGTAAGAATATAAAACATTCACTCAGAAGCAATGATTAAATGCAAGGTGATTCCAGCAAAGGTACTATGCACTGAGGCACCCCAAGTCACAGTGGCATAACATGGCAATGAAAGCACATGTGACCATCTGGTATGAATTCATGACCACATTCTAAGTTCATGTTAGCCCTCTCTGTTGGCAAAAACGGTGATTCAAGGAAATGCTAAACATTTCCCTACTTGGGAAACATCACACTTGTTAGGCCTACTCAAGGAGGCCTTGTGAAGAACAAAATAATGGGTAACAGTCATGGATGAACCAATGTAATTTGCATGTGCACACATATAATGCCTGACACCAAAACAAGACAGTAGATGTGTGTGGGCCAGTATATCATATGGTGGGCGTTGGACAATATAGTCTGCTATATGATGTCATGCACATATGAACAGGCGACCTAGTGCCATAGCAAACTATTGTACACATCTAGACAGTCGAACTGTAAGCTGGATGCCACATACAATGTAGAGAGGATGAAGTAGCCTGTGAATGTAAATTCCTGAGTGTGTTTTACGCTCATAAGCACAACTGTGGTAAATAATGCAGACAGATAGTATGAACTACAAGTATGACCACAATCATGTCTGACAATGTGGATGTCACTTGCATAATAGAGCGGCATCTGGGTACAAAAAACTACCACTACGCTGATAACTACATTAATGCAAGCCTAATACAAACTGTCTTTTATATTGATAATGTCAAGATGTGCACAATTGATAATCAGTCTGTGTCACTCACAGCAATATATTGCCTGTCCTAGTGTCTGCAACATGAACGCAATGCTTCACACATGTGCACTGTTAACAGACACATGCAGCACATCCCAAGTCTACATGCATGTTATCAGAGAGAAACAGAGCTAGAAAAGTGAACCCTGTGAGAATTTAACTGTATTCGACTGATCATTATACTATACCACACACAAATGGCCAGTAGCATCAAGGGAAACACATGCATTGGCCACTAGCATGATGAATTGCACATGGAGCGTTGTTTGGAGCTATACATCAACATCAAATCTTCAACAAACCATGTATTGTACATTTGCATGTGTTGGATGCAACCCACGTCTTGCCTTTGTTACTAGTGATGCATCATAAAAAAACAACGCTTTTGTAGAAAAAGTGACACCTTAGTCAGAAACATGACACTTTAGTAAGAAGAGCATTGAAAGGAGTCCCTGCATCAACTACAAATTGTCAAAATCAATGCCTCATCTTTTGTAATGTCCTGTGTCTAACTCGCGCCTTGCCTATGTCACTAGCGAAGCATCAAACAAATTACACTTTTGTAGAAAAAGTGATGCTTAAGTCAGAAATGTGACACTTTAGTAGGAAGAGTGTCACACAGAACCCATGCCTCAACTACAAAGCATAAAAACCAATGTCTTATCCTATTGTAATGTGTTGTGTGTGTAACTCAAGCCTTGGCTAAATCACTAGCAATACGTCAAAACAAACTATGCTTTTGTAAAAAAAGTAACACTTTGCTTGGAAATGTGACACAGGAAATGATGCAATGGCTCAGCCATGCTGCAAACCAGGAACTGTGAAGTTCCTTTCACTTTCATTTACAGTCTATTTTGTCTGTGCTGGGTGTTGGAGGTGTGTGGAGTGTGCTGTTGAGGAGTGATCTGTTTTTGGTCTTGTTGATGTCTCTGCTGGCCCTGTTGTGTTTGTTAACTGTCTTTTGTGTATTTTATATTGTATAATTTTGTGTACTGTATTGTTGAGTGTCTGTCCATTTAGGGGTTCTGTAGTTTAGGGGTATGGGGAGCGAGAAACATGTCAGAGGATGAGTTTAGTTGCCAGTTGTGGTTGTTGGTACATTGCCTGCCCAACATGATCTGAATTGAAGGTAGGGTGAAGCAAGGCTACCCTACCCAAGAGGGGTGACAGCACTAGGAGAAGGTGTGGTAGCAAATGGATCCTGTTTTCAATATCCAGCGGAGCGTCCACCAACTGAAGCACTGTTGGGCATATGTTGTGAGGCGTGAGGCCGATCTCCTTGATCATCTGGGTACTGAAGTTGATAAGTCCCTATATAGCATGAGCTTGTTGCTGTGTGCTGTTTCCACACGTTTGATGTTGCATCTTTAAATGTAGGCACATATATGTATTTGTGATTGTATGGCCTACTACAGGACAATATGCTCAAATGAACAGTAAAGGCCTCAGGAGCCTGTTTACTGTGGCATGACCATTGCAAAAACAGACCACACTGTGCCAACCAGGCCCATAAGTGCTGTGTGACCCATCCGCCACTGTGTGGGGTGTAATGTCACCCAGCATGCTAGGACATTACTGACTCTAAACTGTGTGGGCCAGCTGGCATGTATGTTGCAGGATAGTACACTCGCGCATCATCAGGCATGAGATTAGACACGGTGTTTGCTTAGTCACCAATAGTATCACACATACGTTTGTATTGGGAGAAATGGTAATGATTCCTTGATGAGTCTCTACAGGTCTTGAAAGCTCATTGTAAATTTCCAGTACACTGCCAGTCAGTCAAAACATATGTTTATTTAGACCATGGGTTTTTAAACAAATTCTAAAACCAGAATCTCACATTAAAATCCAATACAAGCAATTAAAGTGAAGGTGAAGATACAACAATAAAATCTGGTACATTCAAATACAAAATCTGTATATTCTAAAACACCACTGTTCCTTAAAAGGGGAGCTCCACTCTAATTAATTAACTTCTCATCATTTGACTGTAAAAGGCTATCAACAGAAACTAAAAATTGCTCCAAGGCACACATCACATCAAAAAATGTAATTTCAGCCAATAAGTTAATAGCTTGTCCCCTATCTCTAATACCATATTTTAAAAATATAGGATTAAAAAGATCTTCTGTTGGGATAAAAAACACAGACCATTCACGAGGACATGCATTGAATTTCCTTTTACGTTAAGGCCACATTGACAGATTTTTCCTTCGTTTAGTAGGATATCGCGCTTCCCTGACATTAAAACTTGATTTAATCCACATCTTGATCTAAACAGGCTGTAGCATATCTAAATATCTCTCTAGAAAGGGGGAGGTCTCACAGTTCGTCCGTGGGCTTAATAAGTGAGAAACCAATTGCTTTTTCCTCTAATAGTGAGATCAACATCCCTTGAAACCTGCTTTATTATTTTTTCAACTCCGTCTTACTCACTTCTAAATGGTCGAATTCTCTAGCATCTCGGACCCAGTATAGCTGGTTATGCAATATCTCCTTTTTAAATGACAGAGATCCTGGTAAGCCTGTTTCCACTATAACTGCCTGCAACATAGAGGGGGGAAGGGAGAGTATGTTTTTTAGGCACCTTCCTTCCTCAAGGTCCCAACTCTTTTTAGCCTCCATGCCGACCACCTCGGCACTATACTGAGACTGGGGCCCTATCATGGCCTGGTAGACCTTCAACACTGGGGGGCATGAAGGCCCTCCATATTGATTGTCAAATTTCTTTAATCCCCCTACCAACCAGTGCACGTTGGCTTGTATCGCAGCAAGATTACTCTTCCACCCTAAATAATGGGAGAACCATACCCATGGGTATTTATATTTGTTAACTCTCTCTATCTTAACTTTATTTATTACCCAACTTATGTTTTCCCTATGTCTCCCTATCTGAAGCACTTTAGTTTTTTCCATATTTATTTATTTTTAATTTTTTCCTCTTGCAGTAATACCCAAATATATCTAATTTCCTTTAAAGCCTGATTCCTGTCATATCAAAAATCTCTAGGTCATCTGCATACAAGAGACAGCTAATGTGCATACTGTTCATTTTTGGGCTACCCCGGGGAGATCTGACAGAATCAAGGAAAATAATGTTGGTGCCAACACACAGCTTTGCCTCAGGCCATTTTTTATATTCATTTGCTTTGAAAGTGATACTCCACTGTTCAATTCAACTTGGGCCCAATTAGCCCTGTGGAGTTCCTGCAAACTTAAGAGTAAATTTTTAGGGATCCCATTAATACTTCCCACAGCAGTACTCGATCAACAGAGTCATAAGCGGAGCTGGAATCAACAAAACAACAATAAAACACTCCTCCCTGCTCTATGCATTTCCTTGCAATGGCCCACAACCTGAATCAGTGTTCAATCGTCAAGTGACTCTCCTTAAAGCCACCCTGTTCCAGGGGTATATTAGTGTTTACTTCTGCCCACTCCTTTAACATCCCCAGCAGGATTTGTGAACAAACCTTGCCACTTACATCCAGGAGGTTAATTTGCCGGTAGTTCTCTGGGAGGGCATACTCTCCTTTTTTGTGAATGGGCTCCCTTCCAACTATCCGGTAATCTTCCTGTCGAAAGTACTCCCTGAAAAATGGTATAAAACAGACTGGTCCACCATGCAGTATTTGTTTTTAAAATTACCGCCGGTACATTATCAGGGCTGGCTGCCCTTGTAAGCTTTAACATTTCAATTGTTTAATTGATTGTTATCAAAGAGAACCTCTCCTTCATCTCCCTTTTAACAAGTAATCTAATTGGGCACTGAGCAGCAGTGCCATTTCTATTATAGGTCTCCTCTGTGCCTTAGGTATCTTTCCAGTTTCAAAATATTTATTTTTAATATTCTACATACTTTATCAGACCATTTATTCCCGGCATACTTCATAGAATTATTTTTATTTTGTATGGAGTTGAGAATCATGACTTCTATTTTAAGACACAGAACCACCTTTTTTTATTGTTTCTTCATACCAAGCTAAGGGATCCATGGCTGCCTTTCCAGACTCCAATCCTCTGTGACTATATTGGAAAGCCTTCAGTAAGCTTAGGTGTTTCTCTGAGAGCCTCGTTCTTAGAGGTTTTGAGCAACCAACCTTTAAAGGTAAGTCCCTCATCTGCCTAGGTACAATACTCATTTTAAGGTTTGTGCATAAGGGGTAGTGATCACCCATCCACAATCTCAGAAAGCAATTTGTGATTGAAATCTCCAATCAGGATCATCAGATTGTCGGGGTACAGAGCAGCTATATTAACCACATCTTCTTTGAGCAGTTCAATATTTCCCCTGGGGTCAGAGGTACTTCATGCATGCATACATACATTTAGAACAGTAATACATTGCTTCCCCTTCTACATTCAATGATTGTATACCACAGGCTAAAATCCATTTGCACTGTGTTTTAACCTGCCAAACACTTGAGGTGATTTTAGTGGCTACTAACATTGACAATCCCCCAGAGGGCCATTCTGAAGCATTTCATACTGCCTTCAGATAAACTCCCAAAAAGCCATCCATCTGCAGGGGCTCTCCGCACAGCCATGTCTTCTGGAAATATAGAATAGAATGCTGCTTTATAATTTCTCTAACCCCCTGCAACCTCATTAAATTGTTTAATCCATGAGTGTTCCAGGAGAACGATTTGATGCTGTGCAGAGACACTCAGCCCTAATCCACATTACTTAGATTTCCCCATTCACCCTCTGTCTTTTCCCAATGCAGGCAATTGTACCTGTTCTGACAGGAGGGGATGCCCCCATACCTATAACCTTCTTCTTTAGGCAAAATAACTTGAATTCTGCCTTCACTGCTTTCCTTGATGTGTCTGTCACTAACATGGTCCTGCTGCAGACTCCATTTCACTTGGTTGGACTCTAGGCCTTCATGGCAATTCATAAAGCCTGGACTTTGGGCTATTCCCACGCTATTTCCTTGCAAAGTTTCACACTCTGGAGCTTCAACTCACTTTCTGCTTTAAGAAAAGTGTCTCTCACTAATCCTGTTACATTTTTGTAACATCTTTGCCCTCACTATTTTGCAAGAAACCCACTTGTTTCAGGTTGGTGGTTGAAACTGAATATAAACCAGGGCAGGAGGAGAATATTTTGAGGAGCTAGGACCTATTTAAGGTGTTTAACTTCTTTAATCTTTTCCCTCGTCAATATCCTCGAGCTGGCTCTAAATAATCCCCCAAAGAGTTTATCTCTTCCACCTTCTCTTTTTGCCCGAGATTTGGGGGACCACCAACCCCCAGAATTTTATTGGAACTTTGTTCCGCTATATGGTCAAATCTAACCTCATTGGTACGGATCTTTCTACCCACTTGGGTCCCTTCCATGGTTTACTCTCCTTACTGATTTCCACCTTCAGGCCCCTCAGACCCTCTTTATTGTCTTTTTTCCCCTCCTGACTTTTACCAGCCTGCCCTTCATGCAAGGCCCAAGGGGAGGAATGCTTCACAATTTGCTTATGTATGTTTTTCATGTAATTGGCCTGGAGTAGGATAGATTGTCTACCTTTGGCCAGGGTACTACCCATACCGTCAGCTTTACTATTTCCTGAGTTAATAACCATAGATGGAGAAAGTCGCCTAACACCATGGTTATTCTTTTTCTCGCCTCTGCCTATCACCCCCTGCTCTCCTTTTCTTGAACAATTATTCATCATTGAGAGACTAAAGCCAGTGCATTAGCCAAAGTCTTATCGACTGCACCTTCTTTTTTATTAACATTGGGTAAATGGAAATGTGCACCGAAGGCTGCCCCTCTGCCATTGTGGCCTTGCCCATGGATTGAGCAATCTTACACTCCTCATGTCCTACAGCTACCACCCCAACCTGGCCTGCCAGGTCCTCCCGCTCCTCAACAGGTCTCACCAGCTTCTGCATGCAACCATTTTTCTGTTTTAACTCTGAGGTAATAGACTGCAAATAAAAACTATGTGACTTCAACGTATCAGAATTCACAACCACTGCCTCAAAGATGCCCTGCAGGGGTTTTTGCATTAGCACCATGATGTCCAGCATTGATGACGAGGAGCATGGACCAACAGCAAAGTCAGATGATAGCGTGGGAGGAAGGTTCTCATTCTCCAAGTTCATATGACTTAGTGGAGACCCCCCTGGTACACCACTGATGCTGATACCTGTAACTTTTGGGGTCTTCTGTAGTGTTCCACAGATAACAGATTCCTCCAAATCCTTGATTTCTTGATTCCAAAGCCTTGAAAACTCCTTCTAGGAACTTACAACCCCAGATCCCAATTGCAAGTATGGTGAGAAGGAAAATCTTGGCTCCGGCTGACCTATACCTTTCCCCATGAAGGATTGGGACATAAGTAGCTCTGTCCTATTTGTATCTAAAAATAGAGTGAAGGGGCTTGTCGAAGCAGAGGACATATTTTCATTTCTCTTTTTAGGCAGCATGCCTCTAAAATGCTTCATCACAAACTCCTTAATGGATTTCACCCCGGGGATTCCCTTTGGGGCCCTTCACAATCCACCACAGGTCTCTTTCCCAGCCCTTCGCAGCCATCCAATGCACTTCCCTGCTCAGCGTTTCTCTTCATTACAGCACTGGGGTAGTTTGACTGCGCACTTACTTTCCTCCCCTTCTTTACTCCACAGGCCCTTGAGGACTTACTGGGGGCCATTTGATGTAGATATTGCTTGCACTCAAAAGGAACCAATGGACAAAATAAAACGCATCCCTTACCTGACGCCGTCAGAAATGCCACAGTAACATCTTTTATGCCTCAGTCCTTCTCAAAGTCCGTAGAACTCAGTAGCTCAACAGCTCTGCACACCAGTTGGGCTTTTATAGGATTTCCAGCCCTACCCAGCTTTTCCTGTTGATGGCCAACAACTTCCGTACAGGAGAAAACACCCCCAAATCCACCCTCAACTGGCAAGGTGGATGGGGCAAAAGAAACCAACGGCACAGCAACAACAGCACTACAACGGAGGCACCAGCTGCACCACCCTCCACCGTGCACTGCCTTGGCTCCCCAGTGCAAGCTGATGTGGTTGCAGCCACCTCCCCCAATGATTCCCCCTGGGCTCCCCCAGACACGGTGTTTGAGCTGCAACACCACAGACTAACTACCTTCACCCGCCTTCGCAGGGCTCTTGCTGCAATGGCACAAAATCCATGGACACAAAATCTGTTGACTCCACCTTCTGCTGCGACTTAGGTTCAGTGGAGTTGCTGTGTGGTGCTTGCTGCTGTATGTCAAGAGGCAGTGAGACCACAAGACAAAGCGTCCTGGCATCCTAGTGTTGACGTAGCATCCTGGCATTTCTGGGTGGGCACGAGCACGGTCAGGTGTGACTGAATACTGAGCACTGGATTTCAGCTGGGCCTGGGAAAGGTGATACATGTGCACTGGTGGATGCATTGGTTACATGTAAGGAGATAAGTGAAGAAGATAAGTAAGTAGGGGTACTGTCAGATGTGTGTATCTTTGTGAAGAATTGGTATTTACTAGATTAGTCTCTAGCACTTTTATGCTATGCAGAATTTTGTCAGTCAATTTGGACTGTTCGCATAGCCATCAAATCAAGGCATCCTTGAACCTTGAAGTAACGTATGGGTGTCTTATACCTTGTCCGCACTCTGTGCAGCTGACACATGATGTGCCTGGTATCATCTGAATACATTGCAACATGGCAGACATATGTCAATCTTTAGGACATTACAACTTTGCCTCAAGCTACTTGTCCAATGTACAGACAATACCAGATGTTTGTGAAGTCAATGTACTGCATTTATATGCACACAGTGCACATGTTCAGCTGTAACAGAGAAATGTACCTTGTCTTCTAGGTGGACCCAACCCATACAACGTGGTGAGGACGACAGCTTCTGTGATCCAAATGCTACCAGCGAGTGTCACCTGATGGTTTTTATGCTCTGTAGAGATTGTGGGGGTCATTCAGACCCCGGCGGGCGGCTGGAGCCGCCCGCCTGGAGGGAACCGCCATATGCCCGCTCCGCGGTCGAAAGACCGCGGAGGCCATTCTGGCTTTCCCGCTGGGCTGGCGGGCGACCGCCAGAAGGCCGCCCGCCAGCCCAGCGGGAAACCCCTTCCCACGAGGAAGCCGGCTCCGAATGGAGCCGGCGGAGTGGGAAGGTGCGACGGGTGCAGTTGCACCCGTCGCGAATTCCAGTGTCTGCTGAGCAGACACTGGAATTCAAAGTGGGGCTGCGCCGCCATGGGGGATTCCCAGGGCAGCGGAAAACCGGCGGGAGACCGCCGGTTTTCCTGGTCTGACCGCGGCCAAACCGCCGCGGTCAGAATGCCCTGCGGGGCACCGCCAGCCTGTTGGCGGTGCTCCCGCATTCCCCGGCCCCGGCGGTCCTTGACCGCCGGGGTCGGAATGACCCCCTGTGTCTGGTCACGAATATAGTTTGCAGTGAAGTGTGTAAGTGGGATTATCAGTCAGCAGTCAAAATATACCTGACATGTAGATTCACAACAGCAGTACGACATAATAAGTAGAAGTAGGATGGTAGTATGAAGGGTGTTGTAATGGAAGTGGATGTGAACATTAAAAGAGAGGAACAAATGTATATCTGCCTGTCTGATGCACATTGCTAGTGTTGGCCTCCAGAAGGTAGTGTCAGGCCAATCTTATGTGGCCGGCTGTGTTGATACTGGCTGTGTTGATTCCCAGCTCACTGCAGACAGATTTTTCATGAGTTGATGTGGGACATGTCACCATTTCACACATGCCAATGCTTTTACACACCTGACTCATGCCCTCATATACTAAATTCTTTATGACAGACATGTGTTCCTACCCTTGTAATGTGTGTTGAATAATAAGTGCAAATGTATTCAGAACCAGAGGCGTGCATAAACAGTGTTGTCTGCATACAGTCCATTTCACCGTCGACCTACAGCTGTTGTTGCCCATACTGCCTCCCCCAGGAACTTTCACCATTAAAACCGTTCAGGCAGTTACTTGCAGTGTGGAGGGCAACATACCCATAGATATGTGATCCAGAGCATTCATGCACACACCCATCACATGGAATAAGTATGGTTTGATGTGCATCTAGGTTATATTCCATAGAGAAATGTATGGACAGACACTTGGCCATGTAAAGGATCACATGCAACATTTTGAATGCCATTACGTGATTTCAGTCAAAGTGTTCCAGGTACGTCCATGAGTCTGGAGGGTTGTCCAACAGGCCTGTTGATTTGGATCTAGCTAGCCAAACTCCGTCAATGTTACAACTACCTGCTACTGAGTCATGCTATCCTGCAATGTGTATTGCCTTGTGTTTGTGCCATATCAGTGGAGCATTAATGAGGAAGAACACATGTACTTGCTTCACATTATTCATTTCGAAGAGGTGTTTGGACATATTTAGAATCCATTTGCATGCTGCCTGACAATCCCCAGGGAGTACCTAGATGAACCAGGTGTACCATTCCAAACATCATTGTTCCCAATCTGTCTTAATGTTCACGTGTATACGTTTACGATGCCAGACACAGCCATTTTATGTACCTACAAAGACAAGACATTAGCATTTTAGCATTGTAACTGTAAGAAAGGAAGATGTTTCCAATGACAGTTGGTCATGCTTCATCCCATGGATGTTCATTTTATTGGCTGGACATGCCACTTGTGCTTCTAACACTTGTTCATGCATGTAATTGTTAAAAAGAAAATTGAAAACTTCAGTCTGGTCTGAATCATATGTCATTCCTCCCCAGCAGCCAACATAACCCAAGAACAGGAAAACGCTTACTGATCCATTTGGAACCGTACCCGCATCTCCAAAAGGTTGCCAAGGGCTTCAGGAGCATGGGCAGGAAGCAGGAGCAGTGAAAGGTAGCCGGGACCTGGCAATCACCAGTGCTGACTTTGAGGGGTCCCAAGCAGTCGATCTTGAGCCAGTTGTGGGACCCTCTACAGCATAACCAGCAGATTCACCACCGGCAGTCACTACAACACCAGGCCCAATGACTGAACTTGAACAGCAGACCCTGAAGGACAATGCACAGGTGAAGTCGGGGATGGCTGCCCTGGAACAGCAGGTGGCCACACTAATGGACATGTTTAGGAACTTACAGCACACTGTAGAAAGGATTGATGCCCAAATTAAGGACTGCCTCAGACTTGCTGCCCCTCCCCAGTTCCTGTTTGATTTAATTTATATTTAACATGTTTGCATAGTTTAGGATAGTTTTAAGAATAGGGATAGTTTAGGATTATGTTTAGTGTTTTTGTAGATTTTAAGGTTTTATAGTTTTTTGTGGGTGGGGGGTCAATGTTTAGGTTATGTAATAAAACCAAAACAAAAAGCCAAAATATATATATTTGTAGGTTGTAATGTTTAGTTAATGTATAGGTATAGTATAAGTTTGTCTTGTGTCCTAATGTGTATTAAGGGGGTGGGGGTGATGTTTAATTTGTCTAATGTGGTATATGTGTAGAGTTGGATAAATTAAGATTAGGTATGTTAGGTTAGTTGTAAATTAAGGTAGCATAGGTAAATTAGCATGGGTTAGTTTAGGCATAGTTTACTTACGATTACTTATTTAGTGTATTTTAGTTTTAGGTTAGATTTTAAGGGGGTCAATAGTGTTCATGATCAAAATCTTTTTAACACTTTCACAACTGCTCAAGTATTAACTATGTGGCAGTTGTTACATATGCTTTTGCTGAATTAAGCACATGATGTCTGTTTCCATAGCAGTGCCTGTATACATGGGTAACTGGGTGAAGCACTTAATAAGCATACACTGTTAAGTTTGCAATGGAGTCACTTAAGGGATCGTCCAATGTAACTGTGTTCCGAAATAGGCATTCTTGCTATGAATGGGCATCTAGCCTGATACTGGTATTCACCTACAGTTGTACTGTGTGTGTAAGCGCAGCTACATGTTCTGTATGGACAAATAAGTGATGCAGTTGTGAGCAATAAAGGATGTGTTGGGTCACACACTGTTGGCAGCTACTTACACACTTTTCTTTGCACCCATGTATTGCCACATCAGGGTTGATTGCTGGCTAGTATCCTTGAAAATGCCCCCAATCTGAGCAGTATCTTCATTCAATATTACCACTGACTGATTGCTAATTGTAGAACTGTATGTATGTGACCTTAGGTAACTACTTGCTACTTCAGATGCACATAAGGTTCACATATATTTTTGCCCTTGGCCTGTGCTGATTTTGCCATGGGTATATTGAACACAATTCCATTTTGAGAATATTTTGGGTCTATTAGGGCAACACATCCACCATGGTCTAATACGTCTGACCAAGAACAGACATACAACAAGCTGGATCTGGTAAGTGATTTTATTTACAAGTGAACATAGGACCAAGGTGCAAGTGTTACTCCTTGGTGCAACAACCCCAACATTGTTTGTGAGCCATAGAATATCAGGACAGGGTCCATGGGGGATACATTGCATTGGACATGTTCAGAAGAGGAGTGTTGCAGTGAGAAAGAGAAGCAGCAAATTGCCAATAGGAAAGATAGACCACATTGGCAGTCCACAAATGGGTGAGATCAACAGGTGGGACAGCAAATTGATGACAGTACCAGTTGACAAGTAGGTTTGCATGGTCATCAGCATTGGGGAAAGAAGGAACTGGCAATTTGGCACAGAGAAATGCAACAGGCAGTTTTATGTTTGAAAGAGGTAAAGTCCATATTTTCCTCCTCTGATGTGTGTGGTGCTACCCGTGAAGATGGTTTTGGTTGGTGTCTGAAGTGAGAGAGGCAGACACACATCAGGGGCTGAAAATGTGTAGCCCAATCTGCTGCAGCATTTCTCTATGCCAACAAGTTAGGTGGATCCTCTGGAAACCCTGCAAAGCTGTCAGCCCTTCCCACCATCGAAAATGGTGTGTCAGAGGAGGGAAGGATGTGACAGAGGGTGTCTTGGTCAAGTGTTGGCAGGCTGTGATCATCTGCCAGATCGTCATCATAGACAGGCAGCTGCTAAGGGGGAGCTACATCCACGGCAATGAGAGTAAGAAATGTTAATTGTGTCCTATGTTAGTTGTAGACACGAGTAATCTACTATTACACACAAAAGAGAGTTCTGGGAGTGTATCAACCCCGTACAATCTCCCTTGTACATGAAACTATAACACAACGTGTATGGGGAGCACTTGGAGCGGGCCCTTCTGGGCCTACCTGTTCGAGTTATCTGAGGAAGGCCTAATAAGGAGAAAAAAGTGTATTAAAATACCAAAACGTCATGTACACGGCGCTTGTGAGAACTCACTACAAATCACTAGAGAAAGTCAAGTTTTTCATGTCCTTTGACAGATTCCTTTTTCATATTATCCTACTGAGACATATGTGGCATGTGTAGGTGGCTCACCCTCTATATAGTGTGCAAAGTGCAGTGTGTCCAGACAACCACACGTTGGTTCACAGGGGTAGAAAGTGGACCAATTAATGCTCTATTTTTTATGGTAGCTTGGTAGAGCAGTTAGGCCAATTTGGGATAGTACAAAGCATCTGTTGTACCCACAGCATCCATCTTCCAACTTGCACACTAAAAGGAATAACTTGAGACTACTTTATAGCTATACTTCAGATTTATATGAACATTTTAAGACCAAGATCGTCAAAATTGGTTAAGTATTTTTCGAGATATGAATATTTGAAGTTTAAAAAAAATAATCTTTATGCGTAATTACACACCGTAGAAATCAATGGAAGATAACCTTTAAAAATCCATATAAAATCATACGGTAGGTTTACCAGGTTCTTTTTTTTGCAGGTTGGTTGAAGCCGTTGGTGGGAACACTGTGCCAGATTGAGAAAATCGGGCAGCTCTCGGTTCTGGCGGGCGTAGCGGGTAAAGAACTCTGGAGCTGGTGCAGGGCCACTGCGGGGGACCACTTGGAAAAGCACTGCACAAGGAAGTTTTTGATAAAAAATGTTTATTGGTTTAAAGGCAGTAAAAACAACCAATGAGTATTAACACACGACTCGCATTATGGCTTCTATACAAACACATTTGGTGACAGAACCTTGATCTTGGGCAGACATACACAAAAGCAATCCATCAGCACAAAGAGAATATGAAAAAAGGCCCTTCTTAAAGTCATTTAAAATACTCCACCCAGCCATTTCCTCCATATCCTATCATATTTGCGAGGGCATCCCCGTGCCTCGTAGACTGGCCTGTCCTGTCTGGCACACCAGTCCACTACCCTCCTCCACTCTGAGAGAGTCAGCGGAGCTGCTGCCATCCGGCTGGTTGCAATGTTTCTCTTGGTCACCATGAGGGCAGTCCCCAGGAAGTGCTGATCCATTCTGGTGCACCCAAGACCCTCCAAGACCCCCAATATTACAGGTAAAGGAGACAGTGGGACCTCCCAGCCTAGGAGTATTGAAAGTTCCTTTAACCGGTTCTGTGCCCAGGAAGTAATGATTACGTCCAGAGGCACAGTGCTGCTGTGCCCAGGACGTAACCATTACGTCCTGTGCACAGAGCCCAGAGATAGCGCTAGCGCTCCCTCTGTGGGGTTCCCCCCCCCACCCCCCCAAAGTCAGGGATGGAAGGGGAAGCCCTTCCCCTTCCACCCCGACCCCCCAACCCCCCCTGTGACGCCAGCGCGCGCTGATTAGTCACAGGGTCTCCCCCATCGCGCTGGAAGCTCTGCTTTCAGCGCGATTGAAAGAGAAATGCAAAGCATTTCTCTTTCAATCCCATGGGGAGGCCCGGAGGGGCTTCAAAGGGAAGGAAATGTATTTCCTTCTCTTTGAAGTCTCTCCCAGGGTTTCAAAAGCCGGATTGCTTGCAATCCGGCTTTTGAAACCCCACTAGACACCAGGGATTTTTTTTTTAAATCTGAAACTGACAAAAGGGAGCGACCCCTTGGGCAAGGTTCGCTCCCAGGGGGGGGATTTTTTGGGGAAGGCCTTTTCTGCCACCAGGGGAGGCAGAAACCTCTAGGCACCAGGGATCATTTTTTATTTTTTTTTATTTTAGTTATGTTTTCTTTTCTTTTTAGGTGGGGAGCGACCCCTTAGGCAAGGGTCGCTCCCCTAGGGGGCAAATTATATTTAGGCCATTTCTGCCCCCCTTGGGGGCAGATTGGCCTATTTTGATGAGGCCAATATGCCCCCAAGGGGGGCAGAAACCATTAGACACCAGGGAGTTATTTTTTTTTGCGTGAATTTCACGCAAGGGGAGCGACCCCTTGGGCAAGGCTCGCTCCCTGGGGGGGCATTTTTTTGGGAAGGCCTTTTCTGCCCCCCCTGGGGGCAGATCGGCCTATTATTAGGCCGATCTGCCCCCAGGGGGGGCAGAAACCTCTAGGCACCAGGGATCTTTTTTTTTTTTGCATGAATTTCACGCAAGGGGAGCGACCCCTTAAGCAAGGGTTGCTCCCTGGGGGGGGAATTATTTTAGGACATTTCTGCCCCTTGGGGGGTAGATCAGCCTATTTTGATTAGGCTGATCTGCCCCCCAGGGGGGCAGAAACCACTAGGCACCAGGGATTTTTTTGTTTTTTTTTGTTTTACAGATGGGGAGCGACCCCTTGGACAAGGGTCGCTCCCCTGGAGGGGAAGATTGTATTTAGGCCATTTCTGCCCGCTTTGGGGGCAGATCGGCCGATTTTAGGTCAATCTGCCTCCAAGGGGGGCAGAAACCACTAGGCACCAGGGATCTTTTTTTTGCGCCGTCACGCAAGTGGAGCGACCTTGTAGGCAAGGGTCGCTCCCCGGGGGATGTTGGGGGGGGGGGCAAATTAATTTTAGGCCATCTCTGCCCTCCGTGGGGGCAGATCGGCCTATTGGTATTAGGCCGATCTGCCCCCAGGGGCGGCAGAAACCTCTAGGCACCAGGGCAAATAGTTTTTTTGTGTTTTTTTTTGGTTTGTTTGTTTTTTTAAAGATGGGGAGCGACCCATCAGGCAAGGGTCGCTCCCCTGGGGGGCAAATTGTATTTAGACCATTTCTGCCCCCCTTGGGGGCAGATTGGTCGATTTTAGGTCAATCTGCCCCCAAGGGGGCAGAAACCACTAGGCACCGGGGATTTGTTTTTTGGCGCCAATGTCACGCTGGGGGAGCGACCCCGTAGGCAAGGGTCGCTCCCTGGGCGGGGGGGGGTTGGTTACATGTTGCGGGGCAAATTTATTTTAGGCCATTTCTGCACCCCCTGGGGCAGGCTGAGCTAGAGGCCAAAATCCACAGGTAGGCACTTGCAAAAAACACCTCTGTTTTCTGTGAACAAATATGTTGTGCCCACGTTGTGTTTTGGTCCATTTCCTTTCGTGGGCGCAAGGCCTACCCACACAAGTGAGGTACCATTTTTATCGAGAGACTTAGGGGAACGCTGGGTAGAAGGAAATTTGTGGCTCCTCTCAGATTCCAGAAATTTCTGTCACCGAAATGAGAGGAAAAAGTGTTATTTTCCAAATTTTGATGTTTGCAAAGGATTCTGGGTAACATAACCTGGTCAGAGCCCCGCAAGTCACCCCATCTTGGATTCCCCTGCGTTTCTAGTTTTCAAAAATGCGCTAGTTTGCTTGGTTTGCCCAGGTGCGGGCTGAGCTATAGGCCAAAATCCACAGGTAGGCACTGTTTTCTATGAAAACATGTGATGTGTCCACGTTGTGTTTTGGGCCATTTCCTTTCGTGGGCGCTAGTCCTACCCACACAAGTGAGGTATCATTTTTATCGGGAGACTTCGGGGAACGCTGGGTGGAAGGAAATTTGTGGCTCCTCTCAGATTCCAGAACTTTCTACCACAGAAATGTGAGGAACATGTGTTTTTTTAGCCAAATTTTGAGGTTTGCAAAGGATTCTGGGTAACAGAACCTGTTCCGAGCCCCACAAGTCACCCCATCTTGGATTCCCCTAGGTCTCTAGTTTTCAAAAATGCACAGGTTTGGTAGGTGTCCCTAGGTGCCGGCTGAGCTAGAGGCCAAAATCTACAGGTAGGCACTTTGCAAAAAACACCTCTGTTTTCTTTCAAAAAATTGGATGTGTCCACGTTGCGTTTTGGGGCATTTCCTATCACGGGCGCTAGGCCTACCCACAAAAGTGAGGTATCATTTTTATCGGGAGACTTGGGGGAACGCTGGGTGGAAGGAAATTTGTGGCTCCTCTCAGATTCCAGAACTTTCTACCACAGAAATGTGAGGAACATGTATTTTTTTAGCCACATTTTGAGGTTTGCAAAGGATTCTGGGTAACAGAACCTGTTCCGAGCCCCACAAGTCACCCCATCTTGGATTCCCCTAGGTCTCTAGTTTTCAGAAATTAACAGGTTTGGTAGGTTTCCCTAGGTGCCGGCTGAGCTAGAGGCCAAAATCTACAGGTAGGCACTTTGCAAAAAAGACCTCTGTTTTCTTTCAAAAAATTGGATATGTCCACGTTGCACTTTGGGGCATTTCCTGTCGCGGGCGCTAGGCCTACCCACACAAGTGAGGTATCATTTTTATCGGGAGACTTGGGGGAACGCTGGGTGGAAGGAAATTTGTGGCTCCTCTCAGATTCCAGAACTTTCTGCCACAGAAATGTGCGGAACATGTGTTTTTTTAGCCAAATTTTGAGGTTTGCAAAGGATTCTGGGTAACAGAACCTGGTCAGAGCCCCACAAGTCACCCCATCTTGGATTCCCCTAGGTCTCTAGTTTTCAGAAATGCACAGGTTTGGTAGGTTTCCCTAGGTGCCGGCTGAGCTAGAGGCCAAAATCTACAGGTAGGCACTTTGCAAAAAACACCTCTGCTTTCTTTCAAAAAATTGGATGTGTCCACGTTGCGCTTTGGGGCATTTCCTGTCGTGGGCGCTAGGCCTACCCACACAAGTGAGGTATCATTTTTATCGGGAGACTTGGGGGAACGCTGGGTGGAAGGACATTTGTGGCTCCTCTCAGATTACAGAACTTTCTACCACAGAAATGTGAGGAACATGTAGTTTTTTAGCCACATTTTGAGGTTTGCCAAGGATTCTGGGTAACAGAACCTGTTCCGAGCCCCACAAGTCACCCCATCTTGGATTCCCCTAGGTCTCTAGTTTTCAGAAATGCACAGGTTTGGTAGGTTTCCCTAGGTGCCAGCTGAGCTAAAGGCCAAAATCTACAGGTAGGCACTTTGCAAAAAACACCTCTGTTTTCTTTCAAAAAATTGGATGTGTCCACGTTGCGCTTTGAGGCATTTCCTGTCGCGGGCGCTAGGCCTACCCACACAAGTGAGGTATCATTTTTATCGGGAGACTTGGGGGAACGCTGGGTGGAAGGAAATTTGTGGCTCCTCTCAGATTCCAGAACTTTCTACCACAGAAATGTGAGGAACATGTGTTTTTTTTAGCCAAATTTTGAGGTTTGCAAAGGATTCTGGGTAACAGAACCTGGTCAGAGCCCCACAAGTCACCCCATCTTGGATTCCCCTAGGTCTCTAGTTTTCAGAAATGCACAGGTTTGGTAGGTTTCCCTAGGTGCCGGCTGAGCTAGAGGCCAAAATCTACAGGTAGGCACTTTGTAAAAAACACCTCTGTTTTCTTAAAAATAATTGGATGTGTCCACGTTGCGCTTTGGGGCATTTCCTGTCGTGGGCGCTAGGCCTACCCACACAAGTGAGGTATCATTTTTATCGGGAGACTTGGGGGAACGCTGGGTGGAAGGAAATTTGTGGCTCCTCTCAGATTCCATAACTTTCTGCCACAGAAATGTGAAGACCATGTGTTTTTTTAGCCAAATTTTGAGGTTTGCAAAGGATTCTGGGTAACAGAACCTGTTCCGAGCCCCACAAGTCACCCCATCTTGGATTCCCCAGGTCTCTAGTTTTCAGAAATGCACAGGTTTGGTAGGTTTCCCTAGGTGCCGGCTGAGCTAAAGACCAAAATCTACAGGTAGGCACTTTGCAAAAAACACCTCTGTTTTCTTTCAAAAAATTGGATGTGTCCACGTTGCGCTTTGGGGCATTTCCTGTCGCGGGCGCTAGGCCTACCCACACAAGTGAGGTATCATTTTTATCGGGAGACTTGGGGGAACGCTGGGTGGAAGGAAATTTGTGGCTCCTCTCATATTCCAGAACTTTCTACCACAGAAATGTGAGGAACATGTGTTTTTTTAGCCAAATTTTAAAGTTTGCAAAGGATTCTGGGTAACAGAACCTGGTCCGAGCCCCACAAGTCACCCCATCTTGGATTCCCCTACGTCTCTAGTTTTCAGAAATGCATAGGTTTGGTAGGTTTCCCTAGGTGCCGGCTGAGCTAGAGGCCAAAATCTACAGGTAGGCACTTTGCAAAAAACACCTCTGTTTTCTTTCAAAAAATTGGATGTGTCCACGTTGCGCTTTGGGGCATTTCCTGTCGCGGGCGCTAGGCCTACCCACACAAGTGAGGTATCATTTTTATCGGGAGACTTGGGGGAACGCTGGGTGGAAGGAAATTTGTGGCTCCTCTCAGATTCCAGAACTTTCTACCACAGAAATGTGAGGAACATGTAGTTTTTTAGCCACATTTTGAGGTTTGCAAAGGATTCTGGGTAACAGAACCTGTTCCGAGCCCCACAAGTCACCCCATCTTGGATTCCCCTAGGTCTCTAGTTTTCAGAAATGCACAGGTTTGGTAGGTTTCCCTAGGTGCCGGCTGAGCTAGAGGCCAAAATCTACAGGTAGGCACTTTGCAAAAAACACCTCTGTTTTCTTTCAAAAAATTGGATGTGTCCACGTTGCGCTTTGGGGCATTTCCTGTCGCGGGCGCTAGGCCTACCCACACAAGTGAGGTATCATTTTTATCGGGAGACTTGGGGGAACGCTGGGTGGAAGGAAATTTGTGGCTCCTCTCAGATTCCAGAACTTTCTACCACAGAAATGTGAGGAACATGAAGTTTTTTAGCCACATTTTGAGGTTTGCAAAGGATTCTGGGTAACAGAACCTGTTCCGAGCCCCACAAGTCACCCCATCTTGGATTCCCCTAGGTCTCTAGTTTTCAGAAATGCACAGGTTATGTAGGTTTCCCTAGGTGCCAGCTGAGCTAAAGGCCAAAATCTACAGGTAGGCACTTTGCAAAAAACACCTCTGTTTTCTTTAAAAAAATTGAATGTGTCCACGTTGCGCTTTGGGGCATTTTCTGTCGCGGGCGCTAGGCCTACCCACACAAGTGAGGTATCATTTTTATCGGGAGACTTGGGGGAACGCTGGGTGGAAGGAAATTTGTGGCTCCTCTCAGATTCCAGAACTTTCTACCACAGAAATGTGAGGAACATGTAGTTTTTTAGCCACATTTTGAGGTTTGCAAAGGATTCTGGGTAACAGAACCTGTTCCGAGCCCCACAAGTCACCCCATCTTGGATTCCCCTACGTCTCTAGTTTTCAGAAATGCACAGGTTTGGTAGGTTTCCCTAGGTGCCGGCTGAGCTAGAGGTCAAAATCTACAGGTAGGCACTTTGCAAAAAAGACCTCTGTTTTCTTTCAAAAAATTGGATGTGTCCACGTTGCGCTTTTCTGGCATTTCCTGTTGCGGGCGCTAGGCCTACCTACACAAGTGAGGTATCATTTTTATCGGGAGATTTGGGGGAACGCTGGGTGGAAGGAAATTTGTGGCTCCTCTCAGATTCCAGAACTTTCTGCCACAGAAATGTGAGGAACATGTGTTTTTTTAGCCACATTTTGAGGTTTGCAAAGGATTCTGGGTAACAGAACCTGGTCAGAGCCCCACAAGTCATCCCATCTTGGATTCCCCTAGGTCTCTAGTTTTCAGAAATGCACAGCTTTGGTAGGTTTCCCTAGGTGCCGGCTGAGCTAGAGGCCAAAATCTAAAGGTAGGCACTTTGCAAAAAACACCTCTGTTTTCTTAAAAAAAATTGGATGTGTCCACGTTGCGCTTTGGGGCATTTCCTGTTGTGGGCGCTAGGCCTACCCACACAAGTGAGGTATCATTTTTATCGGGAGACTTGGGGGAACGCAGGGTGGAAGGAAATTTGTGGCTCCTCTCAGATTCCAGAACTTTCTACCACAGAAATGTGAGGAACATGTAGTTTTGTAGCCACATTTTGAGGTTTGCAAAGGATTCTGGGTAACAGAACCTGTTCCGAGCCCCACAAGTCACCCCATCTTGGATTCCCCTACGTCTCTAGTTTTCAGAAATGCACAGGTTTGGTAGGTTTCCCTAGGTGCCGGCTGAGCTAGAGGCCAAAATCTACAGGTAGGCACTTTGCAAAAAAGACCTCTGTTTTCTTTCAAAAAATTGGATGTGTCCACGTTGCGCTTTTTTGGCATTTCCTATTGCGGGCACTAGGCCTACCCACACAAGTGAGGTATCATTTTTATCGGGAGACTTGGGGGAACGCTGGTTGGAAGGAAATTTGTGGCTCCTCTCAGATTCCAGAACTTTCTGCCACAGAAATGTGAGGAACATGTGTTTTTTTAGCCAAATTTTGAGGTTTGCAAAGGAATCTGGGTAACAGAACCTGGTCAGAGCCCCACAAGTCACCCCATCTTGGATTCCCCTAGGTCTCTAGTTTTCAGAAATGCACAGGTTTGGTAGGTTTCCAAGGTGCCGGCTGAGCTAGAGGCCAAAATCTACAGGTAGGCACTTTGCAAAAAACACCTCTGTTTTCTTAAAAAAAATTGGATGTGTCCACGTTGCGCTTTGGGGCATTTCCTGTCGTGGGCGCTAGGCCTACCCACACAAGTGAGGTATCATTTTTATCGGGAGACTTGGGGGAACGCTGGGTGGAAGGAAATTTGTGGCTCCTCTCAGATTCCATAACTTTCTGCCACAGAAATGTGAAGACCATGTGTTTTTTTAGCCAAATTTTGAGGTTTGCAAAGGATTCTGGGTAACAGAACCTGTTCCGAGCCCCACAAGTCACCCCATCTTGGATTCCCCAGGTCTCTAGTTTTCAGAAATGCACAGGTTTGGTAGGTTTCCCTAGGTGCCGGCTGAGCTAAAGACCAAAATCTACAGGTAGGCACTTTGCAAAAAACACCTCTGTTTTCTTTCAAAAAATTGGATGTGTCCACGTTGCGCTTTGGGGCATTTCCTGTCGCGGGCGCTAGGCCTACCCACACAAGTGAGGTATCATTTTTATCGGGAGACTTGGGGGAACGCTGGGTGGAAGGAAATTTGTGGCTCCTCTCATATTCCAGAACTTTCTACCACAGAAATGTGAGGAACATGTGTTTTTTTAGCCAATTTTTGAGGTTTGCAAAGGATTCTGGGTAACAGAACCTGGTCCGAGCCCTACAAGTCACCCCATCTTGGATTCCCCTACGTCTCTAGTTTTCAGAAATGCATAGGTTTTGTAGGTTTCCCTAGGTGCCGGCTGAGCTAGAGGCCAAAATCTACAGGTAGGCACTTTGCAAAAAACACCTCTGTTTTCTTTCAAAAAATTGGATGTGTCCACGTTGCGCTTTGGGGCATTTCCTGTCGCGGGCGCTAGGCCTACCCACAGAAGTGAGGTATCATTTTTATCGGGAGACTTGGGGGAACGCTGGGTGGAAGGAAATTTGTGGCTCCTCTCAGATTCCAGAACTTTCTACCACAGAAATATGAGGAACATGTAGTTTTTTAGCCACATTTTGAGGTTTGCAAAGGATTCTGGGTAACAGAACCTGTTCCGAGCCCCACAAGTCACCCCATCTTGGATTCCCCTAGGTCTCTAGTTTTCAGAAATGCACAGGTTTGGTAGGTTTCCCTAGGTGCCGGCTGAGCTAGAGGCCAAAATCTACAGGTAGGCACTTTGCAAAAAACACCTCTGTTTTCTTTCAAAAAATTGGATGTGTCCACGTTGCGCTTTGGGGCATTTCCTGTCGCGGGCGCTAGGCCTACCCACACAAGTGAGGTATCATTTTTATCGGGAGACTTGGGGGAACGCTGGGTGGAAGGAAATTTGTGGCTCCTCTCAGATTCCAGAACTTTCTACCACAGAAATGTGAGGAACATGTAGTTTTTTAGCCACATTTTGAGGTTTGCAAAGGATTCTGGGTAACAGAACCTGTTCCGAGCCCCACAAGTCACCCCATCTTGGATTCCCCTAGGTCTCTAGTTTTCAGGAATGCACAGGTTATGTAGGTTTCCCTAGGTGCCAGCTGAGCTAAAGGCCAAAATCTACAGGTAGGCACTTTGCAAAAAACACCTCTGTTTTCTTTAAAAAAATTGGATGTGTCCACGTTGCGCTTTGGGGCATTTCCTGTCGCGGGCGCTAGGCCTACCCACACAAGTGAGGTATCATTTTTATCGGGAGACTTGGGGGAACACTGGGTGGAAGGAAATTTGTGGCTCCTCTCAGATTCCAGAACTTTCTACCACAGAAATGTGAGGAACATGTAGTTTTTTAGCCACATTTTGAGGTTTGCAAAGGATTCTGGGTAACAGAACCTGTTCCGAGCCCCACAAGTCACCCCATCTTGGATTCCCCTACGTCTCTAGTTTTCAGAAATGCACAGGTTTGGTAGGTTTCCCTAGGTGCCGGCTGAGCTAGAGGTCAAAATCTACAGGTAGGCACTTTGCAAAAAAGACCTCTGTTTTCTTTCAAAAAATTGGATGTGTCCACGTTGCGCTTTTCTGGCATTTCCTGTTGCGGGCGCTAGGCCTACCCACACAAGTGAGGTATCATTTTTATCGGGAGACTTGGGGGAACGCTGGGTGGAAGGAAATTTGTGGCTCCTCTCAGATTCCAGAACTTTCTGCCACAGAAATGTGAGGAACATGTGTTTTTTTAGCCAAATTTTGAGGTTTGCAAAGGATTCTGGGTAACAGAACCTGTTCCGAGCCCCACAAGTCACCCCATCTTGGATTCCCCTAGGTCTCTAGTTTTCAGGAATGCACAGGTTATGTAGGTCTCTAGTTTTCAGAAATGCACAGGTTTGGTAGGTTTCCCTAGGTGCCGGCTGAGCTAGAGGCCAAAATCTACATGTAGGCACTTTGCAAAAAACACCTCTGTTTTCTTTCAAAAAATTGGATGTGTCCACGTTGCGCTTTGTGGCTCCTCTCAGATTCCATAACTTTCTGCCACAGTAATGTGAAGACCATGTGTTTTTTTAGCCAAATTTTGAGGTTTGCAAAGGATTCTGGGTAACAGAACCTGTTCCGAGCCCCACAAGTCACCCCATCTTGGATTCCCCAGGTCTCTAGTTTGCAGAAATGCACAGGTTTGGTAGGTTTCCCTAGGTGCCGGCTGAGCTAAAGACCAAAATCTACAGGTAGGCACTTTGCAAAAAACACCTCTGTTTTCTTAAAAAAAATTGGATGTGTCCACGTTGCGCTTTGGGGCATTTCCTGTTGCGGGCGCTAGGCCTACCCACACAAGTGAGGTATCATTTTTATCGGGAGACTTGGGGGAACGCTGGGTGGAAGGAAATTTGTGGCTCCTCTCAGATTCCATAACTTTCTGCCACAGAAATGTGAAGACCATGTGTTTTTTTAGCCAAATTTTGAGGTTTGCAAAGGATTCTGGGTAACAGAACCTGTTCCGAGCCCCACAAGTCACCCCATCTTGGATTCCCCAGGTCTCTAGTTTTCAGAAATGCACAGGTTTGGTAGGTTTCCCTAGGTACCGGCTGAGCTAAAGACCAAAATCTACAGGTAGTCACTTTGCAAAAAACACCTCTGTTTTCTTTCAAAAAATTGGATGAGTCCACGTTGCGCTTTGGGGCATTTCCTGTCGCGGGCTCTAGGCCTACCCACACAAGTGAGGTATCATTTTTATCGGGAGACTTGGGGGAACGCTGGGTGGAAGGAAATTTGTGGCTCCTCTCATATGCCAGAACTTTCTACCACAGAAATGTGAGGAACATGTGTTTTTTTAGCCAAATTTTGAGGTTTGCAAAGGATTCTGGGTAACAGAACCTGTTCCGAGCCCCACAAGTCACCCCATCTTGGATTCCCCTAGGTCTCTAGTTTTCAGGAATGCACAGGTTATGTAGGTTTCCCTAGGTGCCAGCTGAGCTAAAGGCCAAAATCTACAGGTAGGCACTTTGCAAAAAACACCTCTGTTTTCTTTAAAAAAATTGGATGTGTCCACGTTGCGCTTTGGGGCATTTCCTGTCGCGGGCGCTAGGCCTACCCACACAAGTGAGGTATCATTTTTATCGGGAGACTTGGGGGAACACTGGGTGGAAGGAAATTTGTGGCTCCTCTCAGATTCCAGAACTTTCTACCACAGAAATGTGAGGAACATGTAGTTTTTTAGCCACATTTTGAGGTTTGCAAAGGATTCTGGGTAACAGAACCTGTTCCGAGCCCCACAAGTCACCCCATCTTGGATTCCCATACGTCTCTAGTTTTCAGAAATGCACAGGTTTGGTAGGTTTCCCTAGGTGCCGGCTGAGCTAGAGGTCAAAATCTACAGGTAGGCACTTTGCAAAAAAGACCTCTGTTTTCTTTCAAAAAATTGGATGTGTCCACGTTGCGCTTTTCTGGCATTTCCTGTTGCGGGCGCTAGGCCTACCCACACAAGTGAGGTATCATTTTTATCGGGAGACTTGGGGGAACGCTGGGTGGAAGGAAATTTGTGGCTCCTCTCAGATTCCAGAACTTTCTGCCACAGAAATGTGAGGAACATGTGTTTTTTTAGCCAAATTTTGAGGTTTGCAAAGGATTCTGGGTAACAGAACCTGTTCCGAGCCCCACAAGTCACCCCATCTTGGATTCCCCTAGGTCTCTAGTTTTCAGGAATGCACAGGTTATGTAGGTCTCTAGTTTTCAGAAATGCACAGGTTTGGTAGGTTTCCCTAGGTGCCCGCTGAGTAAGAGGCCAAAATCTACAGGTAGGCACTTTGCAAAAAACACCTCTGTTTTCTTTCAAAAAATTGGATGTGTCCACGTTGCGCTTTGGGGCATTTCCTGTCGTGGGCGCTAGGCCTACCCACACAAGTGAGGTATCATTTTTATCGGGAGACTTGGGGGAACGGTGGGTGGAAGGAAATTTGTGGCTCCTCTCAGATTCCAGAACTTTCTACCACAGAAATGTGAGGAACATGTAGTTTTTTAGCCACATTTTGAGGTTTGCAAAGGATTCTGGGTAACAGAACCTGTTCCGAGCCCCACAAGTCACTCCATCTTGGATTTCCCTAGGTCTCTAGTTTTCAGAAATGCACAGGTTTGGTAGGTGTCCCTAGGTGCCAGCTGAGCTAAAGGCCAAAATCTACAGGTAGGCACTTTGCAAAAAACACCTCTGTTTTCTTTCAAAATATTGGATGTGTCCACGTTGCGCTTTGGGGCATTTCCTGTCGCGGGCGCTAGGCCTACCCACACAAGTGAGGTATCATTTTTATCGGAAGACTTGGGGGAACGCTGGGTGGAAGGAAATTTGTGGCTCCTCTCAGATTCCAGAACTTTCTACCACAGAAATGTGAGGAACATGTAGTTTTTTAGCCACATTTTGAGGTTTGCAAAGGATTCTGGGTAACAGAACCTGTTCCGAGCCCCACAAGTCACCCCATCTTGGATTCCCCTAGGTCTCTAGTTTTCAGAAATGCACAGGTTTGGTAGGTTTCCCTAGGTGCCAGCTGAGCTAAAGGCCAAAATCTACAGGTAGGCACTTTGCAAAAAACACCTCTGTTTTCTTTCAAAAAATTGGATGTGCCCACGTTGCGCTTTGGGGCATTTCCTGTCGTGGGCGCTAGGCCTACCCACACAAGTGAGGTATCATTTTTATCGGGAGACTTGGGGGAACGCTGGGTGGAAGGAAATTTGTGGCTCCTCTCATATTCCAGAACTTTCTACCACAGAAATGTGAGGAACATGTGTTTTTTTAGCCAAATTTTGAGGTTTGCAAAGGATTCTGGGTAACAGAACCTGGTCCGAGCCCCACAAGTCACCCCATCTTGGATTCCCCTACATCTCTAGTTTTCAGAAATGCATAGGTTTGGTAGGTTTCCCTAGGTGCCGGCTGAGCTAGAGGCCAAAATCTACAGGTAGGCACTTTGCAAAAAACACCTCTGTTTTCTTTCAAAAAATTGGATGTGTCCACGTTGCGCTTTGGGGCATTTCCTGTCGCGGGCGCTAGGCCTACCCACACAAGTGAGGTATCATTTTTATCGGGAGACTTAGGGGAACGCTGGGTGGAAGGAAATTTGTGGCTTCTCTCAGATTCCAGAACTTTCTACCACAGAAATGTGAGGAACATGTAGTTTTTTAGCCACATTTTGAGGTTTGCAAAGGATTCTGGGTAACAGAACCTGTTCCGAGCCCCACAAGTCACGCCATCTTGGATTCCCCTAGGTCTCTAGTTTTCAGAAATGCACAGGTTTGGTAGGTTTCCCTAGGTGCCGGCTGAGTAAGAGGCCAAAATCTACAGGTAGGCACTTTGCAAAAAACACCTCTGTTTTCTTTCAAAAAATTGGATGTGTCCACGTTGCGCTTTGGGGCATTTCCTGTCGCGGGCGCTAGGCCTACCCACACAAGTGAGGTATCATTTTTATCGGGAGACTTGGGGGAACGGTGGGTGGAAGGAAATTTGTGGCTCCTCTCAGATTCCAGAACTTTCTACCACAGAAATGTGAGGAACATGTAGTTTTTTAGCCACATTTTGAGGTTTGCAAAGGATTCTGGGTAACAGAACCTGTTCCGAGCCCCACAAGTCACTCCATCTTGGATTTCCCTAGGTCTCTAGTTTTCAGAAATGCACAGGTTTGGTAGGTTTCCCTAGGTGCCAGCTGAGCTAAAGGCCAAAATCTACAGGTAGGCACTTTGCAAAAAACACCTCTGTTTTCTTTCAAAAAATTTGATGTGTCCACGTTGCGCTTTGGGGCATTTCCTGTCGCGGGCGCTAGGCCTACCCACACAAGTGAGGTATCATTTTTATCGGGAGACTTGGGGGAACGCTGGGTGGAAGGAAATTTGTGGCTCCTCTCAGATTCCAGAACTTTCTACCACAGAAATGTGAGGAACATGTAGTTTTTTAGCCACATTTTGAGGTTTGCAAAGGATTCTGGGTAACAGAACCTGTTCCGAGCCCCACAAGTCACACCATCTTGGATTCCCCTAGGTCTCTAGTTTTCAGAAATGCACAGGTTTGGTAGGTTTCCCTAGGTGCCAGCTGAGCTAAAGGCCAAAATCTACAGGTAGGCACTTTGCAAAAAACACCTCTGTTTTCTTTCAAAAAATTGGATGTGTCCACGTTGCGCTTTGGGGCATTTCCTGTCGTGGGCGCTAGGCCTACCCACACAAGTGAGGTATCATTTTTATCGGGAGACTTGGGGGAACGCTGGGTGGAAGGAAATTTGTGGCTCCTCTCATATTCCAGAACTTTCTACCACAGAAATGTGAGGAACATGTGTTTTTTTAGCCAAATTTTGAGGTTTGCAAAGGATTCTGGGTAACAGAACCTGGTCCGAGCCCCACAAGTCACCCCATCTTGGATTCCCCTACGTCTCTAGTTTTCAGAAATGCATAGGTTTGGTAGGTTTCCCTAGGTGCCGGCTGAGCTAGAGGCCAAAATCTACAGGTAGGCACTTTGCAAAAAACACCTCTGTTTTCTTTCAAAAAATTGGATGTGTCCACGTTGCGCTTTGGGGCATTTCCTGTCGCGGGCGCTAGGCCTACCCACACAAGTGAGGTATCATTTTTATCGGGAGACTTAGGGGAACGCTGGGTGGAAGGAAATTTGTGGCTTCTCTCAGATTCCAGAACTTTCTACCACAGAAATGTGAGGAACATGTAGTTTTTTAGCCACATTTTGAGGTTTGCAAAGGATTCTGGGTAACAGAACCTGTTCCGAGCCCCACAAGTCACGCCATCTTGGATTCCCCTAGGTCTCTAGTTTTCAGAAATGCACAGGTTTGGTAGGTTTCCCTAGGTGCCGGCTGAGTAAGAGGCCAAAATCTACAGGTAGGCACTTTGCAAAAAACACCTCTGTTTTCTTTCAAAAAATTGGATGTGTCCACGTTGCGCTTTGGGGCATTTCCTGTCGCGGGCGCTAGGCCTACCCACACAAGTGAGGTATCATTTTTATCGGGAGACTTGGGGGAACGGTGGGTGGAAGGAAATTTGTGGCTCCTCTCAGATTCCAGAACTTTCTACCACAGAAATGTGAGGAACATGTAGTTTTTTTGCCACATTTTGAGGTTTGCAAAGGATTCTGGGTAACAGAACCTGTTCCGAGCCCCACAAGTCACCCCATCTTGGATTTCCCTAGGTCTCTAGTTTTCAGAAATGCACAGGTTTGGTAGGTTTCCGTAGGTGCCAGCTGAGCTAAAGGCCAAAATCTACAGGTAGGCACTTTGCAAAAAACACCTCTGTTTTCTTTCAAAAAATTGGATGTGTCCACGTTGCGCTTTGGGGCATTTCCTGTCGCGGGCGCTAGGCCTACCCACACAAGTGAGGTATCATTTTTATCGGGAGACTTGGGGGAACGCTGGGTGGAAGGAAATTTGTGGCTCCTCTCACATTCCAGAACTTTCTACCACAGAAATGTGAGGAACATGTAGTTTTTTAGCCACATTTTGAGGTTTGCAAAGGATTCTGGGTAACAGAACCTGTTCCGAGCCCCACAAGTCACCCCATCTTGGATTCCCCTAGGTCTCTAGTTTTCAGAAATGCACAGGTTTGGTAGGTTTCCCTAGGTGCCAGCTGAGCTAAAGGCCAAAATCTACAGGTAGGCACTTTGCAAAAAACACCTCTGTTTTCTTTCAAAAAATTGGATGTGTCCACGTTGCGCTTTGGGGCATTTCCTGTCGCGGGCGCTAGGCCTACCCACACAAGTGAGGTATCATTTTTATCGGGAGACTTGGGGGAACGCTGGGTGGAAGGAAATTTTTGGCTCCTCTCAGATTCCAGAACTTTCTACCACAGAAATGTGAGGAACATGTAGTTTTTTAGCCACATTTTGAGGTTTGCAAAGGATTCTGGGTAACAGAACCTGTTCCGAGCCCCACAAGTCACCCCATCTTGGATTCCCCTACGTCTCTAGTTTTCAGAATTGCACAGGTTTGGTAGGTTTCCCTAGGTGCCGGCTGAGCTAGAGGCCAAAATCTACAGGTAGGCACTTTGCAAAAAAGACCTCTGTTTTCTTTCAAAAAATTGGATGTGTCCACGTTGCGCTTTTTTGGCATTTCCTGTTGCGGGCGCTAGGCCTACCCACACAAGTGAGGTATCATTTTTATCGGGAGACTTGGGGAAACGCTGGGTGGAAGGAAATTTGTGGCTCCTCTCAGATTCCAGAACTTTCTGCCACAGAAATGTGAGGAACATGTGTTTTTTTAGCCAAATTTTGAAGTTTGCAAAGGATTCTGGGTAACAGAACCTGGTCAGAGCCCCACAAGTCATCCCATCTTGGATTCCCCTAGGTCTCTAGTTTTCAGAAATGCACAGGTTTGGTAGGTTTCCCTAGGTGCCGGCTGAGCTAGAGGCCAAAATCTACAGGTAGGCACTTTGCAAAAAACACCTCTGTTTTCTTAAAAAAAATTGGATGTGTCCACGTTGCGCTTTGGGGCATTTCCTGTCGTGGGCGCTAGGCCTACCCACACAAGTGAGGTATCATTTTTATCGGGAGACTTGGGGGAACGCTGGGTGGTAGGAAATTTGTGGCTCCTCTCAGATTCCATAACTTTCTGCCACAGAAATGTGAAGACCATGTGTTTTTTTAGCCAAATTTTGAGGTTTGCAAAGGATTCTGGGTAACAGAACCTGTTCCGAGCCCCACAAGTCACCCCATCTTGGATTCCCCAGGTCTCTAGTTTTCAGAAATGCACAGGTTTGGTAGGTTTCCCTAGGTGCCGGCTGAGCTAAAGACCAAAATCTACAGGTAGGCACTTTGCAAAAAACACCTCTATTTTCTTTCAAAAAATTGGATGTGTCCACGTTGCGCTTTGGGGCATTTCCTGTCGCGGGCGCTAGGCCTAACCACAAGTGAGGTATCATTTTTATCGGGAGACTTGGGGGAACGCTGGGTGGAAGGAAATTTGTGGCTCCTCTCAGATTCCAGAACTTTCTACCACAGAAATGTGAGGAACATGTAGTTTTTTAGCCACATTTTGAGGTTTGCAAGGGATTCTGGGTAACAGAACCTGTTCCGAGCCCCACAAGTCACCCCATCTTGGATTCCCCTACGTCTCTAGTTTTCAGAAATGCACAGGTTTGGTAGGTTTCCCTAGGTGCCGGCTGAGCTAGAGGCCAAAATCTACAGGTAGGCACTTTGCAAAAAAGACCTGTTTTCTTTCAAAAAATTGGATGTGTCCACGTTGCGCTTTTTTGGCATTTCCTACTGCGGGCACTAGGCCTACCCACACAAGTGAGGTATCATTTTTATCGGGAGACTTGGGGGAACGCTGGGTGGAAGGAAATTTGTGGCTCCTCTCAGATTCCAGAACTTTCTGCCACAGAAATGTGAGGAACATGTGTTTTTTTAGCCAAATTTTGAGGTTTGCAAAGGAATCTGGGTAACAGAACCTGGTCAGAGCCCCACAAGTCACCCCATCTTGGATTCCCCTAGGTCTCTAGTTTTCAGAAATGCACAGGTTTGGTAGGTTTCCCTAGGTGCCGGCTGAGCTAGAGGCCAAAATCTACAGGTAGGCACTTTGCAAAAAACACCTCTGTTTTCTTAAAAAAAATTGGATGTGTCCACGTTGCGCTTTGGGGCATTTCCTGTCGTGGGCGCTAGGCCTACCCACACAAGTGAGGTATTATTTTTATCGGGAGACTTGGGGGAACGCTGGGTGGAAGGAAATTTGTGGCTCCTCTCAGATTCCATAACTTTCTGCCACAGAAATGTGAAGACCATGTGTTTTTTTAGCCAAATTTTGAGGTTTGCAAAGGATTCTGGGTAACAGAACCTGTTCCGAGCCCCACAAGTCACCCCATCTTGGATTCCCCAGGTCTCTAGTTTTCAGAAATGCACAGGTTTGGTAGGTTTCCCTAGGTGCCGGCTGAGCTAAAGACCAAAATCTACAGGTAGGCACTTTGCAAAAAACACCTCTGTTTTCTTTCAAAAAATTGGATGTGTCCACGTTGCGCTTTGGGGCATTTCCTGTCGCGGGCGCTAGGCCTACCCACACAAGTGAGGTATCATTTTTATCGGGAGACTTGGGGGAACGCTGGGTGGAAGGAAATTTGTGGCTCCTCTCATATTCCAGAACTTTCTACCACAGAAATGTGAGGAACATGTGTTTTTTTAGCCAAATTTTGAGGTTTGCAAAGGATTCTGGGTAACAGAACCTGGTCCGAGCCCTACAAGTCACCCCATCTTGGATTCCCCTACATCTCTAGTTTTCAGAAATGCATAGGTTTGGTAGGTTTCCCTAGGTGCCGGCTGAGCTAGAGGCCAAAATCTACAGGTAGGCACTTTGCAAAAAACACCTCTGTTTTCTTTCAAAAAATTGGATGTGTCCACGTTGCGCTTTGGGGCATTTCCTGTCGCGGGCGCTAGGCCTACCCACACAAGTGAGGTATCATTTTTATCGGGAGACTTAGGGGAACGCTGGGTGGAAGGAAATTTGTGGCTTCTCTCAGATTCCAGAACTTTCTACCACAGAAATGTGAGGAACATGTAGTTTTTTAGCCACATTTTGAGGTTTGCAAAGGATTCTGGGTAACAGAACCTGTTCCGAGCCCCACAAGTCACGCCATCTTGGATTCCCCTAGGTCTCTAGTTTTCAGAAATGCACAGGTTTGGTAGGTTTCCCTAGGTGCCGGCTGAGTAAGAGGCCAAAATCTACAGGTAGGCACTTTGCAAAAAACACCTCTGTTTTCTTTCAAAAAATTGGATGTGTCCACGTTGCGCTTTGGGGCATTTCCTGTCGCGGGCGCTAGGCCTACCCACACAAGTGAGGTATCATTTTTATCGGGAGACTTGGGGGAACGGTGGGTGGAAGGAAATTTGTGGCTCCTCTCAGATTCCAGAACTTTCTACCACAGAAATGTGAGGAACATGTAGTTTTTTAGCCACATTTTGAGGTTTGCAAAGGATTCTGGGTAACAGAACCTGTTCCGAGCCCCACAAGTCACTCCATCTTGGATTTCCCTAGGTCTCTAGTTTTCAGAAATGCACAGGTTTGGTAGGTTTCCCTAGGTGCCAGCTGAGCTAAAGGCCAAAATCTACAGGTAGGCACTTTGCAAAAAACACCTCTGTTTTCTTTCAAAAAATTTGATGTGTCCACGTTGCGCTTTGGGGCATTTCCTGTCGCGGGCGCTAGGCCTACCCACACAAGTGAGGTATCATTTTTATCGGGAGACTTGGGGGAACGCTGGGTGGAAGGAAATTTGTGGCTCCTCTCAGATTCCAGAACTTTCTACCACAGAAATGTGAGGAACATGTAGTTTTTTAGCCACATTTTGAGGTTTGCAAAGGATTCTGGGTAACAGAACCTGTTCCGAGCCCCACAAGTCACACCATCTTGGATTCCCCTAGGTCTCTAGTTTTCAGAAATGCACAGGTTTGGTAGGTTTCCCTAGGTGCCAGCTGAGCTAAAGGCCAAAATCTACAGGTAGGCACTTTGCAAAAAACACCTCTGTTTTCTTTCAAAAAATTGGATGTGTCCACGTTGCGCTTTGGGGCATTTCCTGTCGTGGGCGCTAGGCCTACCCACACAAGTGAGGTATCATTTTTATCGGGAGACTTGGGGGAACGCTGGGTGGAAGGAAATTTGTGGCTCCTCTCATATTCCAGAACTTTCTACCACAGAAATGTGAGGAACATGTGTTTTTTTAGCCAAATTTTGAGGTTTGCAAAGGATTCTGGGTAACAGAACCTGGTCCGAGCCCCACAAGTCACCCCATCTTGGATTCCCCTACGTCTCTAGTTTTCAGAAATGCATAGGTTTGGTAGGTTTCCCTAGGTGCCGGCTGAGCTAGAGGCCAAAATCTACAGGTAGGCACTTTGCAAAAAACACCTCTGTTTTCTTTCAAAAAATTGGATGTGTCCACGTTGCGCTTTGGGGCATTTCCTGTCGCGGGCGCTAGGCCTACCCACACAAGTGAGGTATCATTTTTATCGGGAGACTTAGGGGAACGCTGGGTGGAAGGAAATTTGTGGCTTCTCTCAGATTCCAGAACTTTCTACCACAGAAATGTGAGGAACATGTAGTTTTTTAGCCACATTTTGAGGTTTGCAAAGGATTCTGGGTAACAGAACCTGTTCCGAGCCCCACAAGTCACGCCATCTTGGATTCCCCTAGGTCTCTAGTTTTCAGAAATGCACAGGTTTGGTAGGTTTCCCTAGGTGCCGGCTGAGTAAGAGGCCAAAATCTACAGGTAGGCACTTTGCAAAAAACACCTCTGTTTTCTTTCAAAAAATTGGATGTGTCCACGTTGCGCTTTGGGGCATTTCCTGTCGCGGGCGCTAGGCCTACCCACACAAGTGAGGTATCATTTTTATCGGGAGACTTGGGGGAACGGTGGGTGGAAGGAAATTTGTGGCTCCTCTCAGATTCCAGAACTTTCTACCACAGAAATGTGAGGAACATGTAGTTTTTTTGCCACATTTTGAGGTTTGCAAAGGATTCTGGGTAACAGAACCTGTTCCGAGCCCCACAAGTCACCCCATCTTGGATTTCCCTAGGTCTCTAGTTTTCAGAAATGCACAGGTTTGGTAGGTTTCCGTAGGTGCCAGCTGAGCTAAAGGCCAAAATCTACAGGTAGGCACTTTGCAAAAAACACCTCTGTTTTCTTTCAAAAAATTGGATGTGTCCACGTTGCGCTTTGGGGCATTTCCTGTCGCGGGCGCTAGGCCTACCCACACAAGTGAGGTATCATTTTTATCGGGAGACTTGGGGGAACGCTGGGTGGAAGGAAATTTGTGGCTCCTCTCACATTCCAGAACTTTCTACCACAGAAATGTGAGGAACATGTAGTTTTTTAGCCACATTTTGAGGTTTGCAAAGGATTCTGGGTAACAGAACCTGTTCCGAGCCCCACAAGTCACCCCATCTTGGATTCCCCTAGGTCTCTAGTTTTCAGAAATGCACAGGTTTGGTAGGTTTCCCTAGGTGCCAGCTGAGCTAAAGGCCAAAATCTACAGGTAGGCACTTTGCAAAAAACACCTCTGTTTTCTTTCAAAAAATTGGATGTGTCCACGTTGCGCTTTGGGGCATTTCCTGTCGCGGGCGCTAGGCCTACCCACACAAGTGAGGTATCATTTTTATCGGGAGACTTGGGGGAACGCTGGGTGGAAGGAAATTTTTGGCTCCTCTCAGATTCCAGAACTTTCTACCACAGAAATGTGAGGAACATGTAGTTTTTTAGCCACATTTTGAGGTTTGCAAAGGATTCTGGGTAACAGAACCTGTTCCGAGCCCCACAAGTCACCCCATCTTGGATTCCCCTACGTCTCTAGTTTTCAGAATTGCACAGGTTTGGTAGGTTTCCCTAGGTGCCGGCTGAGCTAGAGGCCAAAATCTACAGGTAGGCACTTTGCAAAAAAGACCTCTGTTTTCTTTCAAAAAATTGGATGTGTCCACGTTGCGCTTTTTTGGCATTTCCTGTTGCGGGCGCTAGGCCTACCCACACAAGTGAGGTATCATTTTTATCGGGAGACTTGGGGAAACGCTGGGTGGAAGGAAATTTGTGGCTCCTCTCAGATTCCAGAACTTTCTGCCACAGAAATGTGAGGAACATGTGTTTTTTTAGCCAAATTTTGAAGTTTGCAAAGGATTCTGGGTAACAGAACCTGGTCAGAGCCCCACAAGTCATCCCATCTTGGATTCCCCTAGGTCTCTAGTTTTCAGAAATGCACAGGTTTGGTAGGTTTCCCTAGGTGCCGGCTGAGCTAGAGGCCAAAATCTACAGGTAGGCACTTTGCAAAAAACACCTCTGTTTTCTTAAAAAAAATTGGATGTGTCCACGTTGCGCTTTGGGGCATTTCCTGTCGTGGGCGCTAGGCCTACCCACACAAGTGAGGTATCATTTTTATCGGGAGACTTGGGGGAACGCTGGGTGGTAGGAAATTTGTGGCTCCTCTCAGATTCCATAACTTTCTGCCACAGAAATGTGAAGACCATGTGTTTTTTTAGCCAAATTTTGAGGTTTGCAAAGGATTCTGGGTAACAGAACCTGTTCCGAGCCCCACAAGTCACCCCATCTTGGATTCCCCAGGTCTCTAGTTTTCAGAAATGCACAGGTTTGGTAGGTTTCCCTAGGTGCCGGCTGAGCTAAAGACCAAAATCTACAGGTAGGCACTTTGCAAAAAACACCTCTATTTTCTTTCAAAAAATTGGATGTGTCCACGTTGCGCTTTGGGGCATTTCCTGTCGCGGGCGCTAGGCCTAACCACAAGTGAGGTATCATTTTTATCGGGAGACTTGGGGGAACGCTGGGTGGAAGGAAATTTGTGGCTCCTCTCAGATTCCAGAACTTTCTACCACAGAAATGTGAGGAACATGTAGTTTTTTAGCCACATTTTGAGGTTTGCAAGGGATTCTGGGTAACAGAACCTGTTCCGAGCCCCACAAGTCACCCCATCTTGGATTCCCCTACGTCTCTAGTTTTCAGAAATGCACAGGTTTGGTAGGTTTCCCTAGGTGCCGGCTGAGCTAGAGGCCAAAATCTACAGGTAGGCACTTTGCAAAAAAGACCTGTTTTCTTTCAAAAAATTGGATGTGTCCACGTTGCGCTTTTTTGGCATTTCCTACTGCGGGCACTAGGCCTACCCACACAAGTGAGGTATCATTTTTATCGGGAGACTTGGGGGAACGCTGGGTGGAAGGAAATTTGTGGCTCCTCTCAGATTCCAGAACTTTCTGCCACAGAAATGTGAGGAACATGTGTTTTTTTAGCCAAATTTTGAGGTTTGCAAAGGAATCTGGGTAACAGAACCTGGTCAGAGCCCCACAAGTCACCCCATCTTGGATTCCCCTAGGTCTCTAGTTTTCAGAAATGCACAGGTTTGGTAGGTTTCCCTAGGTGCCGGCTGAGCTAGAGGCCAAAATCTACAGGTAGGCACTTTGCAAAAAACACCTCTGTTTTCTTAAAAAAAATTGGATGTGTCCACGTTGCGCTTTGGGGCATTTCCTGTCGTGGGCGCTAGGCCTACCCACACAAGTGAGGTATTATTTTTATCGGGAGACTTGGGGGAACGCTGGGTGGAAGGAAATTTGTGGCTCCTCTCAGATTCCATAACTTTCTGCCACAGAAATGTGAAGACCATGTGTTTTTTTAGCCAAATTTTGAGGTTTGCAAAGGATTCTGGGTAACAGAACCTGTTCCGAGCCCCACAAGTCACCCCATCTTGGATTCCCCAGGTCTCTAGTTTTCAGAAATGCACAGGTTTGGTAGGTTTCCCTAGGTGCCGGCTGAGCTAAAGACCAAAATCTACAGGTAGGCACTTTGCAAAAAACACCTCTGTTTTCTTTCAAAAAATTGGATGTGTCCACGTTGCGCTTTGGGGCATTTCCTGTCGCGGGCGCTAGGCCTACCCACACAAGTGAGGTATCATTTTTATCGGGAGACTTGGGGGAACGCTGGGTGGAAGGAAATTTGTGGCTCCTCTCATATTCCAGAACTTTCTACCACAGAAATGTGAGGAACATGTGTTTTTTTAGCCAAATTTTGAGGTTTGCAAAGGATTCTGGGTAACAGAACCTGGTCCGAGCCCTACAAGTCACCCCATCTTGGATTCCCCTACGTCTCTAGTTTTCAGAAATGCATAGGTTTGGTAGGTTTCCCTAGGTGCCGGCTGAGCTAGAGGCCAAAATCTACAGGTAGGCACTTTGCAAAAAACACCTCTGTTTTCTTTAAAAAAATTGGATGTGTCCACGTTGCGCTTTGGGGCATTTCCTGTCGCGGGCTCTAGGCCTACCCACACAAGTGAGGTATCATTTTTATCGGGAGACTTGGGGGAACGCTGGGTGAAAGGAAATTTGTGGCTCCTCTCAGATTCCAGAACTTTCTACCACAGAAATATGAGGAACATGTAGTTTTTTAGCCACATTTTGAGGTTTGCAAAGGATTCTGGGTAACAGAACCTGTTTCGAGCCCCACAAGTCACCCCATCTTGGATTCCCCTAGGTCTCTAGTTTTCAGAAATGCACAGGTTTGGTAGGTTTCCCTAGGTGCCGGCTGAGCTAGAGGCCAAAATCTACAGGTAGGCACTTTGCAAAAAACACCTCTGTTTTCTTTCAAAAAATTGGATGTGTCCACATTGCGCTTTGGGGCATTTCCTGTCGCGGGCGCTAGGCCTACCCACACAAGTGAGGTATCATTTTTATCGGGAGACTTGGGGGAACGCTGGGTGGAAGGAAATTTGTGGCTCCTCTCAGATTCCAGAACTTTCTACCACAGAAATGTGAGGAACATGTAGTTTTTTAGCCACATTTTGAGGTTTGCAAAGGATTCTGGGTAACAGAACCTGTTCCGAGCCCCACAAGTCACCCCATCTTGGATTCCCCTAGGTCTCTAGTTTTCAGGAATGCACAGGTTATGTAGGTTTCCCTAGGTGCCAGCTGAGCTAAAGGCCAAAATCTACAGGTAGGCACTTTGCAAAAAACACCTCTGTTTTCTTTAAAAAAATTGGATGTGTCCACGTTGCACTTTGGGGCATTTCCTGTCGCGGGCGCTAGGCCTACCCACACAAGTGAGGTATCATTTTTATCGGGAGACTTGGGGGAACGCTGGGTGGAAGGAAATTTGTGGCTCCTCTCAGATTCCAGAACTTTCTACCACAGAAATGTGAGGAACATGTAGTTTTTTAGACACATTTTGAGGTTTGCAAAGGATTCTGGGTAACAGAACCTGTTCCGAGCCCCACAAGTCACCCCATCTTGGATTCCCCTACGTCTCTAGTTTTCAGAAATGCACAGGTTTGGTAGGTTTCCCTAGGTGCCGGCTGAGCTAGAGGTCAAAATCTACAGGTAGGCACTTTGCAAAAAAGACCTCTGTTTTCTTTCAAAAAATTGGATGTGTCCACTTTGCGCTTTTCTGGCATTTCCTGTTGCGGGCGCTAGGCCTACCCACACAAGTGAGGTATCATTTTTATCGGGAGACTTGGGGGAACGCTGGGTGGAAGGAAATTTGTGGCTCCTCTCAGATTCCAGAACTTTCTGCCACAGAAATGTGAGGAACATGTGTTTTTTTAGCCAAATTTTGAGGTTTGCAAAGGATTCTGGGTAACAGAACCTGGTCAGAGCCCCACAAGTCATCCCATCTTGGATTCCCCTAGGTCTCTAGTTTTCAGAAATGCACAGGTTTGGTAGGTTTCCCTAGGTGCCGGCTGAGCTAGAGGCCAAAATCTACAGGTAGGCACTTTGCAAAAAACACCTCTGTTTTCTTAAAAAAAATTGGATGTGTCCACGTTGCGCTTTGGGGCATTTCCTGTCGTGGGCGCTAGGCCTACCCACACAAGTGAGGTATCATTTTTATCGGGAGACTTGGGGGAACGCTGGGTGGAAGGAAATTTGTGGCTCCTCTCAGATTCCATAACTTTCTGCCACAGAAATGTGAAGACCATGTGTTTTTTTAGCCAAATTTTGAGGTTTGCAAAGGATTCTGGGTAACAGAACCTGTTCCGAGCCTCACAAGTCACCCCATCTTGGATTCCCCAGGTCTCTAGTTTTCAGAAATGCACAGGTTTGGTAGGTTTCCCTAGGTGCCGGCTGAGCTAGAGGCCAAAATCTACAGGTAGGCACTTTGCAAAAAACACCTCTGTTTTCTTTCAAAAAATTGGATGTGTCCACGTTGCGCTTTGGGGCATTTCCTGTCGCGGGCGCTAGGCCTACCCACACAAGTGAGGTATCATTTTTATCGGGAGACTTGGGGGAACGCTGGGTGGAAGGAAATTTGTGGCTCCTCTCAGATTCCAGAACTTTCTACCACAGAAATGTGAGGGACATGTCGTTTTTTAGCCACATTTTGAGGTTTGCAAAGGATTCTGAGTAACAGAACCTGTTCCGAGCCCCACAAGTCACCCCATCTTGGATTCCCCTAGGTCTCTAGTTTTCAGAAATGCACAGGTTTGGTAGGTTTCCCTAGGTGCCAGCTGAGCTAAAGGCCAAAATCTACAGGTAGGCACTTTGCAAAAAACACCTCTTTTTTCTTTCAAAAAATTGGATGTGTCCACGTTGCGCTTTTTTGGCATTTCCTGTTGCGGGCGCTAGGCCTACCCACACAAGTGAGGTATCATTTTTATCGGGAGACTTGGGGAAACGCTGGGTGGAAGGAAATTTGTGGCTCCTCTCAGATTCCAGAACTTTCTGCCACAGAAATGTGAGGAACATGTGTTTTTTTAGCCACATTTTGAGGTTTGCAAAGGATTCTGGGTAACAGAACCTGGTCAGAGCCCCACAAGTCATCCCATCTTGGATTCCCCTAGGTCTCTAGTTTTCAGAAATGCACAGGTTTGGTAGGTTTCCCTAGGTGCCGGCTGAGCTAGAGGCCAAAATCTACAGGTAGGCACTTTGCAAAAAACACCTCTGTTTTCTTAAAAAAAATTGGATGTGTCCACGTTGCGCTTTGGGGCATTTCCTGTCGTGGGTACTAGGCCTACCCACACAAGTGAGGTATCATTTTTATCGGGAGACTTGGGGGAACGCTGGGTGGAAGGAAATTTGTGGCTCCTCTCAGATTCCATAACTTTCTGCCACAGAAATGTGAAGACCATGTGTTTTTTTAGCCACATTTTTAGGTTTGCAAAGGATTCTGGGTAACAGAACCTGTTCCAAGCCCCACAAGTCACCCCATCTTGGATTCCCCAGGTCTCTAGTTTTCAGAAATGCACAGGTTTGGTAGGTTTCCCTAGGTACCGGCTGAGCTAAAGACCAAAATCTACAGGTAGTCACTTTGCAAAAAACACCTCTGTTTTCTTTCAAAAAATTGGATGTGTCCACGTTGCGCTTTGGGGCATTTCCTGTCGCGGGCTCTAGGCCTACCCACACAAGTGAGGTATCATTTTTATCGGGAGACTTGGGGGAACGCTGGGTGGAAGGGAATTTGTGGCTCCTCTCATATTCCAGAACTTTCTACCACAGAAATGTGAGGAACATGTGTTTTTTTAGCCAAATTTTGAGGTTTGCAAAGGATTCTGGGTAACAGAACCTGGTCCGAGCCCCACAAGTCACCCCATCTTTGATTCCCCTACGTCTCTAGTTTTCAGAAATGCATAGGTTTGGTAGGTTTCCCTAGGTGCCGGCTGAGCTAGAGGCCAAAATCTACAGGTAGGCACTTTGCAAAAAAACACCTCTGTTTTCTTTCAAAAAATTGGATGTGTCCACGTTGCGCTTTGGGGCATTTCCTGTCGCGGGCGCTAGGCCTACCCACACAAGTGAGGTATCATTTTTATCGGGAGACTTAGGGGAACGCTGGGTGGAAGGAAATTTGTGGCTTCTCTCAGATTCCAGAACTTTCTACCACAGAAATGTGAGGAACATGTAGTTTTTTAGCCACATTTTGAGGTTTGCAAAGGATTCTGGGTAACAGAACCTGTTCCGAGCCCCACAAGTCACGCCATCTTGGATTCCCCTAGGTCTCTAGTTTTCAGAAATGCACAGGTTTGGTAGGTTTCCCTAGGTGCCGGCTGAGCTAGAGGCCAAAATCTACAGGTAGGCACTTTGCAAAAAACACCTCTGTTTTCTTTCAAAAAATTGGATGTGTCCACGTTGCGCTTTGGGGCATTTCCTGTCGCGGGCGCTAGGCCTACCCACACAAGTGAGGTATCATTTTTATCGGGAGACTTGGGGGAACGCTGGGTGGAAGGAAATTTGTGGCTCCTCTCAGATTCCAGAACTTTCTACCACAGAAATGTGAGGAACATGTAGTTTTTTAGCGACATTTTGAGGTTTGCAAAGGATTCTGGGTAACAGAACCTGTTCCGAGCCCCACAAGTCACCCCATCTTGGATTTCCCTAGGTCTCTAGTTTTCAGAAATGCACAGGTTTGGTAGGTTTCCCTAGGTGCCAGCTGAGCTAAAGGCCAAAATCTACAGGTAGGCACTTTGCAAAAAACACCTCTGTTTTCTTTCAAAAAATTGGATGTGTCCACGTTGCGCTTTGGGGCATTTCCTGTCGCGGGCGCTAGGCCTACCCACACAAGTGAGGTATCATTTTTATCGGGAGACTTGGGGGAACGCTGGGTGGAAGGAAATTTGTGGCTCCTCTCAGATTCCAGAACTTTCTACCACAGAAATGTGAGGAACATGTAGTTTTTTAGCCACATTTTGAGGTTTGCCAAGGATTCTGGGTAACAGAACCTGTTCCGAGCCCCACAAGTCACCCCATCTTGGATTCCCCTAGGTCTCTAGTTTTCAGAAATGCACAGGTTTGGTAGGTTTCCCTAGGTGCCAGCTGAGCTAAAGGCCAAAATCTACAGGTAGGCACTTTGCAAAAAACACCTCTGTTTTCTTTCAAAAAATTGGATGTGTCCACGTTGCGCTTTGGGGCATTTCCTGTCGCGGGCGCTTGGCCTACCCACACAAGTGAGGTTTCATTTTTATCGGAAGACTTGGGGGAACGCTGGGTGGAAGGAAATTTTTGGCTCCTCTCAGATTCCAGAACTTTCTACCACAGAAATGTGAGGAACATGTAGTTTTTTAGCCACATTTTGAGGTTTGCAAAGGATTCTGGGTAACAGAACCTGTTCCGAGCCCCACAAGTCACCCCATCTTGGATTCCCCTACGTCTCTAGTTTTCAGAAATGCACAGGTTTGGTAGGTTTCCCTAGGTGCCGGCTGAGCTAGAGGCCAAAATCTACAGGTAGGCACTTTGCAAAAAAGACCTCTGTTTTCTTTCAAAAAATTGGATGTGTCCACGTTGCGCTTTTTTGGCATTTCCTGTTGCGGGCGCTAGGCCTACCCACACAAGTGAGGTATCATTTTTATCGGGAGACTTGGGGAAACGCTGGGTGGAAGGAAATTTGTGGCTCCTCTCAGATTCCAGAACTTTCTGCCACAGAAATGTGAGGAACATGTGTTTTTTTAGCCACATTTTGAGGTTTGCAAAGGATTCTGGGTAACAGAACCTGGTCAGAGCCCCACAAGTCATCCCATCTTGGATTCCCCTAGGTCTCTAGTTTTCAGAAATGCACAGGTTTGGTAGGTTTCCCTAGGTGCCGGCTGAGCTAGAGGCCAAAATCTACAGGTAGGCACTTTGCAAAAAACACCTCTGTTTTCTTAAAAAAAATTGGATGTGTCCACGTTGCGCTTTGGGGCATTTCCTGTCGTGGGCGCTAGGCCTACCCACACAAGTGAGGTATCATTTTTATCGGGAGACTTGGGGGAACGCTGGGTGGAAGGACATTTGTGGCTCCTCTCAGATTCCATAACTTTCTGCCACAGAAATGTGAAGACCATGTGTTTTTTTAGCCAAATTTTGAGGTTTGCAAAGGATTCTGGGTAACAGAACCTGTTCCGAGCCCCACAAGTCACCCCATCTTGGATTCCCCAGGTCTCTAGTTTTCAGAAATGCACAGGTTTGGTAGGTTTCCCTAGGTGCCGGCTGAGCTAAAGACCAAAATCTACAGGTAGGCACTTTGCAAAAAACACCTCTGTTTTCTTTCAAAAAATTGGATGTGTCCACGTTGCGCTTTGGGGCATTTCCTGTCGCGGGCGCTAGGCCTACCCACACAAGTGAGGTATCATTTTTATCGGGAGACTTGGGGGAACGCTGGGTGGAAGGAAATTTGTGGCTCCTCTCATATTCCAGAACTTTCTACAACAGAAATGTGAGGAACATGTGTTTTTTTAGCCACATTTTGAGGTTTGCAAAGGATTCTGGGTAACAGAACCTGGTCCGAGCCCCACAAGTCACCCCATCTTGGATTCCCCTACGTCTCTAGTTTTCAGAAATGTACAGGTTTGGTAGGTTTCCCTAGGTGCCGGCTGAGCTAGAGGCGAAAATCTACAGGTAGGCACTTAGCAAAAAACACCTCTGTTTTCTTTAAAAAAAATGGGATGTGTCCACGTTGCGTTTTGGGGCGTTTCCTGTTGCAGGCGCTAGACCTACCCACACAAGTGAGGTATCATTTTTATCAGGAGACTTGGGGGAACATAGATAAGCAAAACAAGTGTTATTGCCCCTTGTCTTTCTCTACATTTTTTCCTTCCAAATATAGGAGAGTGTGTAAAAAAGACATCTATTTGAGAAATGCCCTGTAATTCACATGCTAGTATGGTCACCCCGGAATTCAGAGATGTGCAAATAACCACTGCTCCTCAGCACCTTATCTTGTGCCCTTTTTGGAAATACAAAGGTTTTCTTGATAGCTATTTTTTACTCTTTATATTTCAGCAAATGAATTGCTGAATACCCGGTATAGAAAGAAAACGCACTGCAGGGTGCAGCTCATTTATTGGCTCTGGGTACCTAGGGTTCTTGATGAACCTACAAGCCCTATATATCCCCGCAACCAGAGGAGTCCAGCAGACGTAACGGTATATTGCTTTTGATAATCTGACATTGCAGGGAAAAGTTACAGAGTAAAACGTAGAGAAAAACTTATGTTTTTTTCACCTCAATTTCAATATTTTTCTTTTTCAGTTGTTATTTTCTGTAGGAAACCCTTGTAGGATCTACACAAATGACCCCTTGCTGAATTCAGAATCTTGTCTACTTTTCAGAAATGTTTAGGTGTCTGGGATCCAGTATTGGTTTCATGCCCATTTCTGTCACTGACTGGAAGGAGGCTGAAAGCACAAAAAATTGCAAAAATGGGGTATGTCCCAGTAAAATGCAAAAATTGTGTTGAAAAATTGGGTTTTCTGATTCAAGTCTGCCTGTTCCTGAAAGCTGGGAAGCTGCTGAGTTTAGCACCGCAAACCCTTTGTTGATGCCATTTTCAGGGGAAAACCACAAGCCTTCTTCTGCAGCCACTTTTTCCAATTGTTTTGAAAAAAACAAACTTTTCACTGTATTTTGGCTAATTTCTTGGCCTCCTTCAGGGAACCCACGAAGTCTGGGTACCTCTAGAATCCCTAGGATGTTGGAAAAAAAGGACGCAAATTTGGCTTGGTTAGCTTATGTGGACAAAATGTTAGGAGGGCCTAAGCGCGAACTGCCCCAAATAGCCAAAAAAAGGCTCGGCACAGGAGGGGGAAAAGGGCTGGCAGCGAAGGGGTTAATAAGATAGTCCAATGGCGTCGTATAAGAGGGCACAGCCATATCATGTGATGGAAGTCTGCTGGGATTGTACCACATTTGGTGCAGGTGGGGTTTGCCAAGAACCCCGCTCGATGCAATCTCATGGGGGATAGATATACTCCATACAAGTAATATGTTTTTATGAGTCACAGGCGTGAGTATATGGTGCTAACTTGTGGGGCCATTAGGGCATCCTGACAGTCTTCGTCCTCTAGTGGTCCGATCCAACACTCCCATCTCTCCCTCACATGGGCTAGGTCTCCTGGGGTGTTATTAATCAGCAGTTCATATATCTGGGACACTCCCCCTTTCCCAATTGCTCTCATAAGGAGTTTAGTCTCAAGTGGACTATATTCTGGCATGGGGCTAGTGTCCGTAAGGTGTGCCTGGAGTGTGTGTCGAAGTTGCAGATATTTAAAGAAGTGTGAGTGTGCTATTTGATAAGAAATTTGCAGCTCTGCAAAGGAGCATGGGTGTGATCCTCACTATACATTTCCCAAGTTTGAGATTCCCAGTTGATCCGATCTATGGAACCCCTGTAGCATTGCTGTCTCCCTCAACCAGCTCTCCAGAGAGGAGTCTGCCGTGTCAGTGTGGCAGCCCATCAAGTGTGCCTGAGAGCTGCCCACCATGCAAGAAACACCACCCTGGTCCCCAGAACCACCTCCCGGAGGATTAGCAATCCATACAGAATGTCTAGCACCTTGAGGAATTCCAGAGCATTGAGCTCTAGTTCGTATGCTGGATCTGACCATCCCCCACAAACCAATTGTGTATAATCAGGAGCTGGGTCACCAAATAGTACAGGTAGAGATTGATCATGCCCCACCCTCCGTTGTAGGGCGGCAGCTGGCAGTGTCGCAACACAATACGATGCCTGGTTCCTTTCCACAGAAAGGACATTATGGTCTGGTTGAGGGAGTGGAACCAGAAATGTAGCAGTGGGAATGATAGGTTCTGCAAGATGTACAGGAACCTCGGGAGGAACCTCATTTTAAAGAGTGCTATGCGGCCTAGAATGTTTGGAGGGAGGTAGCGCCATCTTGATAGGTCCACTGTTGCACGTTTTGTTAATGGCCTCAGATTAAGGGCCCAGGCACATTCGGGGAGCAATGCCACCCAAATCCCCAAATATTTCAAACTTAGTCATCTGATGTGCACCGTATCCTGACAAGAAAAACAGTCACATGATTGCGACAGGGGCACAATTATAGATTTCAGGGAATTTACTCAAAGGCCCGATGTCTCTTTAAAGAATTGAAGAAGGTGCAGACAGCGTGGGCCACTGTTTGCCGGGTTCGCCATGTAGATCAGACTTCATCTGCGTATAGCGCTATGCGGTCGTCATGATCACTGCTCCATCGCTGTCCTTCCACGAGGGGATCCTGATCAAGTGTATCAGTGGCTCCATCGCCAGGGTGAAGAGGAAGGGGAAAGAGGGCAGCCCTGGTGTGTGCTGCGACGTATGGGAAAGGATTTGGACAAGGCCCCGTTTACCCGCACTTTGGCCTCAAGGTTGACGTAGAGCGCCTGCACTAACCTGCAAAACCATGGACCCAACCCAACTCACCTCAGCACCAATTGCAGGTAGCCCCAGTCCACCGAGTTGAATGCTTTCTTGAAGTCCCCAAAGAACAAGGCAAGGTTCTTGGACAACAGGTGTCGCTGGTCCACGGCCATCTGAAGTCTACGGATACAGTGGCATGTGCTGCAACTCTCCATAAATCCACACTGGTCAGGGTGTACCAATAGAGGCAGGACTCTGTTGAGACGTGTAGCCAGGATGGTGGTGAAAATTTTCACATCACAATTTATTAGTGAGATGGGACAGTAGTCTGCACATGCATGGGATGGAGGCTGTGTCTTAGGAATCACCACTGTAATGACGGTGTCCATCCCTGACGGAAACACACACATATCGTCCACATCTCCAGAGAGGGCCTGGAGTCTAGGGGCCATATTTATACTTTTTGACGCAAAACTGCGCTAACGCAGTTTTGCGCCAAAAAAATTTGCGCCGGCTAACGCCATTCTGAAGCGCCATGCCGGCGCCGTATTTATTCAATGACGTTAGCCGGCGCTGTCTGGTGTGCGTTGAAAAAAACGACGTACACCAGGCAGCGCCGGCGTAGGGGGAAAATGGCGTATGGGCGTCCACAAATGGTGCAAGTCAGGCTGAGGCAAAAAAATCGCCACAACCCGATTTGCGCCATTTTTTTACGACGCCCATCCCCCATTGAAATGACTCCTGTCTTAGCAAAGACAGGAGTCATGCCCCCTTGCCCAATGGCCATGCCCAGGGGACTTCTGTCCCCTGGGCATGGTCATTGGGCATAGTGGCATGTAGGGGGGCACAAATCAGGCCCCCCTATGCCACAAAAGAAAATTAAAAAAAATACTTACCTGGACTTACCTTAATGTCCCTGGGGTGGGTCCCTCCATCCTTGGGTGTCCTCCTGGGGTGGGCAAGGGTGGCAGGGGGTGTCCCTGGGGGCAGGGGAGGGCACCTCTGGGCTCATTCTGAGCCCACAGGTCCCTTAACGCCTGCCCTGACCCAGGCGCTAAAATCCGGCGCTAATGCTGGTTTTTTAGACCCGCCCACTCCCGGGCGTCATTTTTGCCTGGGAGTATAAATACGACGCATATGCATCGGAGTCATTTTTTAAGACGGGAACGCCTACCTTGCATATCATTAACGCAAGGAAGGTGTTCACGCAAAAAAATGACGCTAACTCCATGAACTTTGGCGCTAGACGCGTCTAACACCAAAGTATAAATATGGAGTTAGTTTTGCGTCGAATTTGCGTCGAAAAAAACGACGCAAATTCGGCGCAAACGGAGTATAAATATGCCCCTAGGTGTCAACTGTTCATGGAGTTTGACATAATATTCGGCTGGGAGGCGTCAGGTCCTGGGGTCTTGCCAGGGACCAGCACCTTGATAACCCTCTAGATTTCTTTGTCTGAGATAAGCTCATCTAATATTTTTGTCTCAGCTTGAGACAGCCTGGGGAGGGTAATGTCATTAAGAAACTGGGTTGTATTACTGGGGTCAACTGTGGGAGAGGCCGTATAAAGGGATCGATAGTAGTCAGCAAACACTTCTGATATTTCAGGGAGTGTGTGCATCATGCGGCCCAGGGAATCCTCAATTTCAGGAATTAACTTGGCCGGCTGGTGGAGAGTCACCAGCCAGTAGAGCAACTTCCTGTTTTTGTCTCCACAACCATAGACCCAGGAAGTGGACACTCTCCACAGGTGTTTAGCAACCCCCATGGACTGGTTACGTATCTCATCTTGAATTAGAGCCAGGTGACAGGAGTTGGGGTGCCTCATCAACTTCACCTCGAGTTGAAGGGCCTGACCTTCTAATTGCGCAATTTGGGACATGGGCTCTCTCGTGAGCGTATAAACCCCTTATCGAGACCCCTCATCACTGCTTTACTGGCCACCCAAAGAGTCCCCAGTGACGAGACGGAGCCATCATTAATGTTAAAGTACGCCTGTAGTTCAGTTTGTAAGTAGTGAGTGCACTCTTCATTTTGGAGACGCCAAGCGTTAAGTCGCCACATGGGACAGGGCCCTGTGTTAGCAGACCCTATGCATGCCAGGAGAGGGGTGTGGTTAGAGATTCCTCTTGGAAGAATTGAATCTCATCAAGAACACTGCTGTCTCTAGTGGGAGCAGGGATAAGGTCTATTCTAGATTGTATGTGATGGGCCGCTGATGTGTGGGTAAACTGTCGGGCCTGTGGGTGCAACTTTCTCCATACATCGCTCAACCCCAAGGACGAGAGCCCATCTGTTAGGTCCTTTGCTGCTGTGCGCCGAGAAGCAGATGGTGGACCTGATGTATCTCTCTCTGGGTCGGTGACTGCACTGCCAGTCCATATAGAAGTTCCCTCTGATGAACTCAACCTCACTAAGATGAACTCGAGCAATGATACTAGCTTGTCCCAAAGTCCCATCATTTAATATCGAACTCGGTGTCCCCACTCAGGGGTAGTCTTCTTTCACTGATGGAACATGAACTACAATATTATATTTGATGATTTGGTGCTGATGAAAAGAATGCTGTAACATGGAGGGGTCGTCCACGACCCAATAGCTTATCTTATTCCCCTTTTCTCTCTTTCCTATAGAGTTCAAGAGAGTTGTGCTTATATGGGCAACAGTTGCTTCTGGGAGGAAGTATGAGGAGGGATGGGAGTTGGGAGGGTGGGGGCTAGAAATGCAAGTTGTTCAGTAGATTTCAGTTTTTTTTGTGTTAGTATATGTTCAACACACCTACCCTAGCAGACATGTAATTGCACACACACAGCTGCGATTGACAGATATGATCAGGAGGCTACACATGCCTAGCAAGGGCCCTATAGATCTGACACGAGGCAATGCTATGGTTCTGTTTGTGGACCCCCCCCATGGTGGTGGGTCCTCTAACCTCTCACCCGAGATGATGCAACAGTTTCAGATTTTGTCTTGGAACGTGAATGGCGTTGGGGCGCCAAAAAACTGGTGGATCTATCCTATTGAGTTTCACCTCCTCTTCTGAGATTCAGGGTAGCTGCAAACGTCCAGCGGCAAGCGGCTTTGGCTCTGGGTCGGTCCATAGCCAATGAATGGGGAGGAGGGCATGTCTTGGGCACCCTGAGGGCACGATCCCTGAGTAGACCCAAGCCCGATATCTCAGCTGCATATCCAATCTCACTGGGGGTTCTCTCGTAACCTTTTCACCACCACGGCTTGCACCTCAGGGCCCCAGTGCCTCTCTAGGGTCTGCGTCGTGACCCGTCACCCCCTGGGCCCGCCGACTCCATTCTCCAATCAGCACTCACCTGTGGGATCGGGGGCACCGCAGGCGAGCGGGGATCCCAAGCGCAGGACTCCCCTCATCGGTCTGCTGCGGAGGCCAGCTCAGGCCAGGGGAGGAGCCCACGCTCCCGGGAAGCAGGACCTCGGGCCTCACCCCTCGGACCCTCATGTGCGGGGGCTCAGACCCCCAGACGGGCAAAGCAGGGCCCCGGAGACGGGTGAGCTCCCACTGTTCAGGTGAACACAGCCCTAGCCCGAGCATCTCATCTGTGCCGCCATTTTCTTCTCTGGCCGGCACATCAGGCCCAGCTGCGCCCCGGTCACTGAGGCCGGCGTTTCTTTAGTTGGTTGCACCTCCAGGACCACGAGGTGTCAGGCAACCAGCTGATCACCTGATATTGTAGATCTGGGCTTTTAAGGCAGACGTATGAGGGGTCGGGAACACTTCAAAAGTGCGACCGCCATCTTGATGTCCCGGCCATGCCCCACTTCGCAGGGAAGTTTAAAGGTGAATAATGGGGGTCCCCTTGGACTGTTGAGGTCGCAAGGGGTGGGGACCCCTTAGAACACAGCTGCACTCTTGATGTAGGGCACATGGAGGCCGGGAGCAGAGCAAATTGGTGATCCAGGAGCTGTGCACAAGGATGTCTTCAGAAACAGGAGGTAGGTCAGTTCAAGGGTCGATTGCAGGATAACGGGGTCACACTGGCAGGAGGTCTGAGTTGTTTCTGAAGTCCCTTGACTTGTGCATCCCTCTGGTCCTTTTACAGTCCCAGGTGGGCTGTTTTTTGGGATGTCCGAAGCTAGGTGACCAATACTCTGGGCATTAAAATGGTTCAGTCACTGGAGAGTGCAGTGCCACCAAACTTGGTACACTAGCAGCGTCTGTCCTCACAGTATTTGGTGTGAAGTGTGGTTTGGCTGCAGAATCCAGTTCCGAAGTTAGCATTCGATCAGTGAAGTGGGCCTCACTGACTTGTTGTTTCCTTGTGGATTTAGAGTGGTACCTCCACTTTGGAGGGACTTCTCTGACAATTTGTGAAGACTGGAGATCCTCTGGGGCTCCTTAGAGTTTTCCAGTTGTCCAGCAGCTCCTCAGCTGCGATTGTCGGGTCCTGGGTGGAGCAGGCAGGGTTTGGTGCCTTTTCTTGGTGCAGCAGGTTGACAGTTCCCTACCTTGGATCTTCTTGGTGCTGGTCTTCTTCTGTCCATCAAATCTGAGTTCTTGGTCTAGGGATGCCCACTAAATACTGTATTTAGTGGCTGTTTTATGGGGAACCTGGTAGTGGCTACTTCCAGTGGGCAGAGGGCACTTTCCTACACCTGATTGGCTATTTTCCTTCCATCCAAGATGGAGGAAAATGAAATGGAGAAGTCACCTCACATGCAACACCTTAGGGGTGGTGCATGCTAGGTGGGGCCAATCCTCCTCTCCTTTGTTTAGTTTTCCCACTGTTGCTCCCTTCAAAAGTGGGGGTTTGCAACCGGATGGCCATCTGCTGCTAGCTGCAGGCCTGAGGGTCGAGTTTCCGGGGAGGTAAACCCTTTGAATCTCGCCAGCAGGAAGGTGCACAATCCTGAGGGATGGGGAGTTGGTACCTCCACCCAGGAAGGGCTCTGTTCTCATAAGTTTAAATTACATAAGGGAGATACTTTAGGATCTATCCTGTGAAACTGCACTAGGTGGGTATTTAATTGATTGGATTGTTCCTCATATCCACAGTCAATGAAAGATTTGCAACATTTTGTTACTTATCTGTGTATCTATTTCTCTCTTATATGCTTGAAGTTTTATTTAGTCAGATGAAACTTCATGTTCATAATTTAAGAATGGTTTCCACCATTTTTGTTTTGCTCCTCGTCTTTTTATTACATTCTTCACATTGCCTGGGGTCTGTCATTCGACCAAAAGCTCCATAGCCCTGGGATGATCTTGTATACACACAGCAACACAAGACTGAAATGGCAATGTCTTTTCTGCATCATATGGGATAAACTGAGTGCCTTTCAAGGATATACAGACCTTATCATCTCTCTGTACTAAGAGCAGATTTACACATATATATGTCACATGTGTAGATCTGATATGAAGACTATCACAGGACAGAACTTGTATATATATGTGCTTTCATTGATCTGAACACGCTTCCCAGTTTTGGTTTTGAAAAATTGAAAATTCTAATAAATGTATATTTCCACATATGAGACAGTGCATATAACTTAAGCCCTTATTTATGAAAAATGACGCACAACTGCGCTAGTGCAGTTGTGCGAATTTATTTTCTTTACAAGAGCTAAGGTAGTTTCCTAGCTCCATCCGTGTGCCATATTTAAAAAATGACGCACAATGGTGCTAAGGAATGGTTAGCGTCAAAACAAATGACGTTAACCATTGCGACATGCCATAAGGAAAAATTATGCTAATGCTGCAAAAGTGACACTAGACCATTTTGCCTCACGTATATATGTCGCAAAACAGGTTAGCACCATTTTTAAAGCATTTGCATCAAAATAAAATGCACAGGCAGGAAAAATAGAAATTGAAAGACAAGATGGAGATTGCAGGCCAGGAGAGACCCCCTAGTCAGCAAGTACAAGCCAGGAGGGTCCAGAAAAGTCCCAGGAGAAAGAGAAGAGGAAGCGCAAGTGTCGCTTTAGTGGGGAGGAGCATGACATTCTGGTCAGAGAGGTGAGGGAGTACCAACACCAGCTCTTCATCACCTCCAAATTGCCAGTTGGTAGGAAAGACGCAATATGGCAGGCAATAGTAGACAAAGTCAACAGAGTGGCAGAGGTGAAGAGAACTGTCACTGAGTGCAAGAAGCGCTGGCATGATTGCAAGCGCAGGACTAAGGAGGACTGGCCAGGAACCGAAAGGCAGCACTGCAGACTGGAGGTGGAACTCCCGCACCACAGGAGGACCTGGATGAGCTGAGGAGATAGTTGCAGCGATCATCCAGAAAGAGCTGGTCACTGGAATCGCAGGACAGGACAGCGCAGACAACCAAGAACCACCACAATTGCAGGATAAGTTGCAGGGGGGGAATATGTGGAATTTCACTAATGGCAGAAGGGGGAGGCACGTAGTACACACTCAATGCATGCTAAAGGGTTGCATTGGGACCCATAGGCCCTGAATCAAGACGCTCCATCCCCACCCAAGCCACACATCTACAGACGCTTTGGTTGTGCAATGCACTCCAACATATCACTATGGCTATACTCTACCATGTAAATATGCAGCACATTGCCTGGAAGGGACGTGCAAATCGTGTGGCTGTGGCTGTGCCACGACAACACCCATTGCATATTGTCAAATCCCTTTCACCTACACAACTTAGACATCAGAGACTAGGACTGAAGTCAATACCACCCCAGGGTGGTGTACCCGGCCAAATGGTTCCCTTCCTCCTGGTCTCATTGCCCTTCTCATGTGTGTTGCATCTTGCAGCACACATTGAAATGACACCTTTGCAAAAATAGCTTGTACATGTGCAGGAATGGACACCTCCCTGCACATAAAAAAATTATCCTCTCAAGGCAGGCACCCCTTCGTCATGCTGCAACAATGCCTGGGTTGGTGCAGCAAGAACAAATCTGTGCTGGTGCAGGGGGAATTGCAGGGCTGTACCACATTCTGGTAAACATGGCACATCCCTGAATTTCTAAACTGGTGCAGTGTCGTACAACACATACCGCTGCTGCACTTAGCCGTGCCACCTGAGAAAAAATCACCCCTAAAGCGTGCAACCTGTGGAACACAACACACAGGGTGAACCACAACAACTCAAAAACAACTATATGCCCCATATGGGAATGGCCACAAAATAAAACACATGCAACACATGGAGCATGTCTGTGAACATCACGTGTGCAGCTGTACAAGTAGCTGCACTCTTACCATCTGACAAGATAGAGTGTCTGTGTGAAAGGTTGATCTACTGCTTAATGGCACATTCAACATGTGTGATAACTGACACAAGTGGCTTCAGTGTTGCACTACCTGCACAATGTCACTTGCCTGTAATGCAACTGTGTCATCATTCTAAGATTAGCCCATGTGGAACCAAGCTGCATATTCCCTAGTGCCACATCTACAAAGTCACAAAATGCTTGCAATGATCCACATTCAACATCCTTACACCAACACATGCCTGTTGCTGATATCTTGTGTGCAAGGAAATGATAAAAAGTTATGGAGGGACAATCTAATGAGGCAGACAATCTTTAATGGTTGCACTGTCACCTTGAAAGAGCACATGTGTGGGGCCTGCTACAGGCAATTCAAAATGTAACAAAAATATTTTATGCAATGGCTATACTTGTGCTATGCTGCACTAGTTCCATCATTCATGGTGCCAATGCTTCATTGCACCAAAAGAGTGACAGCACACATTACACTACCGTGGCAATGTCCACCATGGTGAACAGGAATACTAATTTCATGCCACCATTGTGTCAGTGGCAGGAACGAGGAGCCTACAAGGAAGTAGGTGGTGTGGGATAAAATCACAGAGCCCCAGATGTAATTGGAAATGATGGTGTTCCACGCAACCCCAACTTTCAAAATGCACTGATGGCCAGTAGTCAGTAGAATACGGGGCACCCTGTATCACTCCCTGTGCTGGGGCTAAATTAGCTGACATGGGCCAATGCAGCAAGCCATGCACTGCAGTGTCTGCGATGGATTGTTTATGTGCACGAAGGTGTCCCTTCCTGCATGTAAACAATTGTCCATGGCATTTTGCTTCTGCTATGTGTGCTGCATAATGCAGCACACATAGAAAAAGCAAAAAACGAGGAGAGATAAAAGCATTCCTCCTCGTTTTGCCATGCTAATGCCACCCCTGGGGTGAGGTTAGTTGCCACAGGTTTACGACAACTCGTAAATCTGAGGTTGAAACAAATTCAATGGGTGTTGCGGTGGAACGCCCACCACAACACCCATTGCAAACCCTTCTGATGCAGAAAACTGGGTCAGAGGGCCCATATTTACAAGGAGGCGTAACTCCACAAAATTGTGCTGTTACACCTACTTGTAAATATAGAGCAGTGCTTAGCGCCACAAGCGCGTCATGAAAAGTGACACTCAGGTGGTGCTCAGGGCACCTAAATATTCCCCAAAATACCTTGTGAGCTTGACCCATGTGTGATGCACTATGCTACACATAATGTACAACTACAACCTTGGGTCAGTTACATGTCACTGAGCCTCTAGTAGCAAATAAATTATGTGCCATCTCAACAGCCACAACAATCTAAGATTGACTTTACACTATCTCATTGCAGAGGAAAGTGGCTTACCTCCTGCTTACCTGCCTGTCCTGGATTTCACAGATGACAAGGATGACCAGCTGCCAACCATCAATGAAGAGACTCTCCAGGATGTCCTAGGATCCCTCCAGACACCACCTCCAGTCGCAGGGAGGCCACCCAATGTTGCGGGGTCTCCACATGAATCTCCCCGCAACCAACACACTCCACCAGACAGTATTGACACCTCCCTGGACTCCGAGGACCCAGAGATCACTTTTCAGAGGACAGTGGTAGGAGTCCAGCGGGAGCTAGTCAATCAGGTGCGGGTGGGGATGGAGACCATGGCAGGCAGGTTAAAGGGACTGCAGAGGTGCCTCAGTCCACTTAAGGACAACACAGCTGCCATCAGAGGCACCCACTCCCTGCTACGTGGACTCCAGCAGTCCCTGGCCAACAATGCTGCTGTCATGAGGCAGAGGCTACAACAATTGCCGTCCCAAACTGGGAGCAGCATGACAGACAACAGTCTGGGGGTATGCAGAATACCCTGGAGTCCACACAGCGGGAAGTGGCCTACCTCAGGGAAAACATGGCTGCCTACCACCGTGATGTTGCTGCGGTGTTGAAAAATCAGCACTATCTCCTTGCTGCAGTGACGCCTTATATCTTCGCACAAATGGCAGCTGCCGGTACCTTTGAGTCCACATCTCTATACCCTGATTTGTGTGGGGACCCTTCTACCTCTACAACAGCACCACCCGTGGCATAGGAGATACACACACATCAGAGGATGAAGATGTGGAAGGAATAAAATTCATAAGGAGAACCACCCAGTAGCACCAGTCTGTACCACATTGACAGTTTCTCCATTAGTTCTGGGATTAAGAATTTGCCAGTGTTGTGACAGTAGGAAATGTGCTCTCCTCACTCAACCACTGTTGACTTGCCTGCCATGTACTGTCATTGTCACCTTTCTTACCAATTGGCAATTTTAAACCTCCTCACTAATGCACACTTCTCATAACCATGTCTCATGACATGTACCCCACCCCTGGACGCTGTTTATGCTACATATGTCTAAGGTTCACTTATGAGGTCTGTGAACTGTACATTGTTTAGCATTTGAAAATAAACCTGCATTTGTAAAGAAAGCACCTTGTAAACATGTAGCATTTCTGTGTTTACTGAGATCTATCTACTCAGCTAAATTATTGTATTGTGTGAATCCATGTCAACGAGTGCAGCACATCATTACATGAGAGCATTACTGTCAGACACAAAGCCACACACTAGGATCCTAACATGAGAAAAGTGAATTATGGTGTTGTAGGCTACAACCAACTTACTGAGTATTCTATACAGATATTGAACAGATATCCTTTGAAGATGACATACAACATGTATGGTTCAGAACCAAGTCAATGGTAATTTACCCAGATGGGAGTAGCAGTACAACTAATTTGTGTGGTACAGAAGAGGCTAACCTTATCAGTGATGGATAAAGTTTAACATATGTGCCACACTTGCCAACAATTAAACTGCAAGACCCCGCCAATGACAGTTGAAGTTCCGTACTTACCTGTCCAAGATAAAGTATACATACACTAGGTGAATGGCTGGAACAGTGGATGGCAAATGTATGGACTAGTTGATGTTATTAAGCAGCCAATCTAACAGCTCCTTGGTCATAGGGGATGCACATGGTAATCCATGGAAATCAAGACAGTGAGCATACCCTAGGCCATTCCTCCAACTTGGCCAGCGCAAGCATGAGAACCCCCAGACACTCAATCAACATGGAAACAAATTAGTCATACAAACAGGATTTATGGTAAATGATTATTAACTACATACCTAAAACTATCCTAAAAACTGCCCTACACTAATCTAACCTAAACTAACTTAACTTACAACTATACATATCTAACCTATTCTAAACCAATCTTACACATGTAACGCCACACTCCAATAATTGTCCTCTCGCCCCCCTTAAGAGACAAGATACAAGTACGACAACATAAACTATGACTACACATGTATTAACTTAACCTATGGCCTAAACATATATATATATATATATATATATATATATATATATATATATATATATATATATATACCAACAAAAACGGCTTTCCTTCAAAGCCATATACGGTATATATATATATATATATATATATTCAAATCCAACAACGTTCAATAGATAACGCGCTCTCAGGGATCCAAGGAATCACCAATATTTATTAAACACAACGCGTTTCAGCTGTCTAGCAGCCTTGGTCACATGCAAAATACATCCAATCCACACTGTTTAAATAATATGAAAACAAAAACATAAAAATAGAACTGCTGTAACGAAGCAAATCTACACTTAAATAAACTAAATCTCAGCAACATAAATTCATAATACATACTCTTATTCCTACACCACACCAAATTAATACTGATGCAATGAACCAATTTATCGTTCTGTGTAGAATAACATAATTCGAGGAAGGGAACGGAAATAATAGAAATAGAAATAGGACTAGGGTGAAAATGGCTTCTATAAATAATGAATAAAATAATTCACTTTTGCATTCTTTCCCAAGCCAATACCTCAATTTTCCAAAATTATCTAATCCTCTCTTCCTTCTCCTCAATGCCAAATATAAATCAGTGCAGGAATTGTATATATGAATATAAATATAAATATACGATTCTGTCAATCAAAGTTCATTCAATTATCCCAAAATTAACAACAAATAAAATAAAAACATTTTTTTTAAATATACCACTTTTATATATACACTGTATGGAAACACAATTCAATATATACAAAAAGATTCTTATCTCAGTATCCACCACCCAGTAAATCACATGTGAGGAAAGATAGACAGGTTTTTAGGAGTCCAACTATAATCCATCCAGCCTCATTTCTTCTGTAAAGACATAATCAGATTAAGATAAATGTATTACAAAAATTATTAATATCAAACTGCAAACACTAAATTTAATTTATTAAATAAAATCTCTATATACACTCTCTAGACAGCGCAACATCCCATTATCTCTCAACATTTAATTCTCAAATAAATGCGTGTTAAGTTCCTCTCCAGTATTCAAAACAGAATGTATCTGGATTCTTTCTTACGTAAAGTCAATTCTCTATTGCCACCCCTATGGTGTGGTGACACATGTTCAATACCAAAATAAGTAAATAGAGAGTTATCAGAGTTGTGTTTATCCTGAAAGTGTCTAGCTACAGGATAATGAGGATCCTTCAATGTTATATCACTCATATGTTCGAGAATACGCTTCTTAACAATATGCTTGGTACTGCCAATATACCATCGATGACATGGATATTCCAAAATATAAATAGTAAATGGGGTACTACAAGTCAAAAATTGTTTGATCTGTCTCATTTCCCCAGGTTTACACGTAGGGTACTCTTTTCATATCACACTATTGCGGCAGGCTTTACAATGTCCACACGGAAAGAATCCCTGCAAATTATGTTCTTTTATGTGGGAGATCGAGGTAACATCATTGGATCTCAAAATATCATCCCTGACCAGGAAGCCTGTATTCCCTAGAGTTGAGGGCGGCCTGATATTTTCGCTTAAGGTAGGATTTCCTGCATGTGGTTACCTTGAATTTGAGGTTGGTGAAGAAATAATTAGACTAGGTCGCAAGGTAAAGTAGGAATTCATGGCCCTGATGAATGCCCCAGACCCATTAGGGCTTATAAGAATGGGCAGAAACAAGTTGGCCATTCAGTAAGTGACTTGGAACATCATTTCGAGACAGCACCTCTTTCTGTTTTTAACAATACCTGTGTTCTCCATTACCATTAATAAAGGTGAAATGCCGAGGCAACACAAGTTACTTTTAGTTTAGTTGTTTTGATCCCTATTTCTATCCAGTAGCCACTTATCAAGACCTCCCTCCTGTACTGAGTTTTCAGGTGGTTAAGCCCGCCCTGGTGGCACTATCCTACCAGGGTGGGGAAAGATAGTCGATGATGAAATATGACACTATTTGGTGTGTGACGCTTCCTCTTCCATTAAGGGAATGACCCTCTAGCCACCACAAAATGCAGAATAGGTCCTCAAAAGGAGATCTATGAAAAAGAGAGACACATTTGGGTTCCTCTACAATAGCAGTCACATTTGGTTGTGTTTATTCTTAGAGCCAAGTTTCCCAGCTTCCATTGAAAATGTATTTTTTGTTCTCTTCATAACTTTGACACTGCTTGATGAATCTGTATAAAGCTTTTAAAAAGTACTTCCACTTTCGATTCTCTGTGGCAAGTTACAATTATATCCGTCAATCAGGGTCCTAAAAATGATGGAGGTTGGGCCCTTAAGTGATATTTTCTATGATAATTTGCTTCCAGATACAGAGTAAAATGTTTAAAGGGTTTACTCCAAACTTGCCATGTAAATGGAAGCGTACTCAAGGAAGTGACTTTACATGTTTTTTTGTAAATCCATCAAGTAGTTTTCGAGAAACTAGTCTTTTAAAAAGTGTTCCTGTCTGGGCACAAAAAAAGGTTACATTTTAGAGTTCTCTGGACTGTTGATTTGTGGCTCTTCCATGGATTCACAAATGCACAGAAATTTAGGAATCCAATTAATATATGTAGAGGCACACCATTAGGAAAGAAAGCTTTTACTCCCATTGTCAATTGCAGTTTTGCAAATCCCCCTGTGGATTCACAAATACACTGTGCTCTGATTGGCTGGCCATCAAAGATAAAAATGTCTGTGAGTCTCCTATAACCCAACATGTTGTACAAACAGTTGTGAGGAGGATAACTAAACTTACCCAGGACTTCTGGCTCATGTAGAAGGGCTCCAAATCCATCAGCAATAAAATACATGTAAAAAATAATAGTTTTATTACAGAAATCGCAAATCCTTTGCAGGACCCTCTCGGGGCTTAGGAGTTGTGAATCCTGAAAAAAATCGAAAATATTATTTGGTATACTATGACTGCACTTGGCCAACAGCCACACATGGGGGTTGGTTGCATGTGGCGGGTCTGGGGCAAGGCCTGGCCACAGTTTAGACCATGCTGCCATCCCCTGAGGTGCATGGTCAAAGGCCATGCACAGCAGGGATTGGCCACAAACAGCAAGCTGTTGCCCTGTGGCCAACCCCGTAGAGCAAATCCATAGGCCTTGCACACCATGGTAGGGCACACACTGGGAGTTGGCTGAAGGTCCTGGCCAAAACCGACTGAACAGAGCAACCTTAGAAATTCACTGGAAAAAAACACAGTTAAAGTAGAGTTACAGTTGCAAAATAAAATTGGGACACCACTAAAATTTGTTATGGTTAGGACCTCAGTCCACAACTTGCACAACAGTTGTGCAGACCATAACATTGCACACCAGAAGCAACACCCAAAGCACAACATAATTAAATCACAAAAACTCAAACCACTAAATAATACTATAATCATAGTTGTCATTTTCATATTTTGTGAGACAACATTATATGTGGTCTCATCAGTGAGATTATTTTTTAAATTAGTACTTGCGTCTGTCAATCCAAGGGTGAGGTTACATCTGATGTGCGAGTTATGGTTTGCCCATTGTGTGACTTATGTTTTGCAGTTCTAAGCATAACTTGCAAATTTGCATGCTTTTTACTTTTAATTTGCAACAATAACTATACTTTGTGTTTTTTTAGTGAAATTATTAAGATAGATAGATAGATAGATAGATAGATAGATAGATAGATAGATAGATAGATAGATAGATAGATAGATAGATTTTTGAATTACTTTAGACTGGTAACACAAATAACTCTTTAGGTCATACCTAAATTAAAAAACAATAAGGTGCTTTCACTCTTTCACTTGAAGAGGTAAATATTACAAGATTAATGTTGGTAAGATACCTTAATAAAGCAATGGACTTGGTTATATTGGTCATTTTATATGATTGTGCATCTTCATTTCCAGAATACATAGACAGCATTCTTGCCGGTGAAATCTGCACTGTCATGCTTGCAAAATTGGGTGCTGGTAATGTCCAGTTGGTGCAGATGTCACTTTTGCATTTTCCAGGTGTGGAAAATGGCAATGGCAACTTACACTAGCAATGTGTAACCTGGTCTAGAATGTATACAGATGCAATGTTAGCACAACTTGCACTAAAATGCACTGAGTGTACAGACAGATAGGGTTCTATAATGTTTAGTGCTCTACAAGTTTCAATATTGTCACATTTATGATTGCCAAACATTTGGATGGCCTATTGCCACCTCTAGTACTTCCAGTTTGACAACTGTGTCAAACTGGGATCGTACTCAGTCAATATTGCTTTTGGCGCACTGCCTTCCCCGACTACTTTAATACTAAGGCCCATATTTATACTTTTTTAGTGCCGCATTTGCGCCGCTTTTTGACGCAATAACGGCGCAAACTTACAAAATACAACTGGGCCACATTTATACTATTTGATACAAAACTGCGCCAGCGCAGTTTTGCGTCAAAAATAATACCGCCGGCTAACGCCATTTTGGTGCGCCGTGCGGGCGTCAAATTTATACTTTGACGCACGGCTGTGGTGCGATCGGGGGCCAGGAAACACTTTCAGGAAGGCCTCATAAGAAAGGGGAGAGTCTCCCCTTTCTTACGAGGCCTTCCTGAACGTGGGGAAGGCTGTTTGGGGCTGTTTTCAGGAAGCGGCCGCAAGGCCGCTTCCTGCTCCGATGGGGAAATCAACAAAGTGGCGTCAGCGCGTCTCGCGGCGCGCTGACGGCACAAAGGGGTGGGGGGAGACACGGAAAAGCTTCCGTGTCTCCCGGGGTTTAAAAAATAAACAAATAAATAACCCCCTCCCTGGTGTCGGATACTGGTCGTGACCCGCACCAGGGAGGTAGTGCGGGCATCGGCTAGTGGCCGACGCCAGCACCCAAGGGGTTAAGAAGAAAAGAAAGTGTCGCATCAGTGTAGAGTAGCAGAAAATTCTGGTTAAAGAGGTGACGGAACACCAGCACCAACTGTTTGTCACCTCTAAATCGCTAATTAGTAGGAGAGAGGCTATATGGCAACAAATTGTCGACAAGATCAACAGTGTGGCAGAAGTACGCAGAACAGTCATTGAGTGCAAGAAACGCTGGCATGACTGCAAGCGCAGGACCAAGGAAAAGATGGCCAGGAACAGGAAGGCAGCACTGCAGACTGGAGGTGGGAGTCCAGCACACCAGGAGGCCCTGGACCACATGGAGGAGATGGTCCCAGCCGTCATCCCTGAGGACACTGTCACAGGGATTCAAGGACAGGACAGCGCAGACTATCAGGAGACAACGCACATGCAGGGTAAGTCGCATGGGGAATTAAAATGCACTAATGTTAACTGCCAGCGGGGGGGAATACCTACTACACAATGCATGTAAGTCATCATATACATGGAGTGGCATGGGTAAAGGGGGATGGCATGGGGGCATGGCCTGGACAGACAGAAGCTGGGGCACACCATTACACTACACCAACAACAGTCCCATGGGGGCATGCTGCCATGCCAATGATGGAGCAAAGGGAAAGCCACGCCAGGAGGGAAGGGCACAACGTCAAACTGACATCCCGGCACATGTCAGCCACCACACCCCCTACATTTACTAGGGCCCTATTAACAACCTCCAGCCATACCGACAACTGGAATGTAACTGCGACAACAGTTGCCACTACCACCTCCGCTCTATGTGCAGCTCAAGAAGCCAATGGCAGTAACCTCCCCATGGATCATACACACCTAAATTAGAGGGTTGAGGAAGACTACTTCAACAATCCCCTGAAAAAAGACAAAGGCCCCAGTACTGTCAAATGTCAATTCCCATAGTTGTTGCAAACATCAGCCAATGTCAACAACAATAGGAGCTACACAGTACTAAGGACATACCCATGCTGCATCTGTCAGGGTCCATCCTGTGCCTGGGTCACAATGTAACATCCCAAATGTCATACTGCTCAGACAACAGCATTGAGGGGAGGACACATGTAACTGGTCACTGAAATACACCTGCACAGTCAGAGGAGGTAATAGGACACTGCTACGATTATCAGGGCAATCCAATGTACCACACATTCCCAACATCAGCTGTACACATTACCAATGCCAACATCCATATCGTGCCATAACATTGCTATGCATAGAATATGCTACATGTCAACTACATTTAAGTGGATGTGAAAGATCAGAGACTGGGGCAGGTCCAGATTGTCAAGTGTGCTGCCAGTGGCATCAGAACACCCACAGCCAGTGAAAGGTGTCACCATGAGAATGGATGTAGACGGAGGGTTGAGTAGGACAAGAAGGTGGCAATTCACTATTTGGCCTAAAACAAGACTAGAGGAGATGATGCAGAGAAGTCCAATAACTTAATACTATACATGTGACATGCAGATGGGCCATAGGCCTGGGAGAATGCCCATCTGAAAGACTGGAGCAATAAACACGAAACAAGATCACAATGTGAAATCATCACAAGGCAGGCATGTCACATCACTAATGCCACAACACAGACACACTAATTGTACCCCGTTTCATTGCAGAGGAAGATGGATCTCCTGCGGATATGCCTGTCCCAGACTACCCTGATGACATGGATGACGAGCCGATAAACATTCCCCAGGAGACCATCCAAGAGGTCCTTGAAACCCACCAGACCTCACCTTCAGTCACAAGGAGGAGCACAGAACAAGCAGCCATCACAGAGGACCCACCCACCACCCAAATTGTAAGACCTGCCAGCTCCAATACAGCTGAGGACTCAGACGACACAAGCACCAGCTTTGATCGAACTGTAGTCAGAGTACAGCGGTAGCTGCCCAAGGAGGTGCGGGTAGGGATGCAAACTATGACAGCCAGCCTTGAGGGGGTGCGTTCGTGCATGATGTCAACTGAAGAACAGGCAGCAGCTATGCAAGGGCGAACAACTATCTTGCAGGAAGTAGGAAAAAGGCTGAAGGAAATCAGCACAGCTGTAATACAGTTGACCCAACACCTACAACAGCAATCCTGTCAATGCGTGCACAAATGCAACATTGAACCCCTCAGGGCTGACCTGGCTGCCTACAATCGTGATGTGGCTGCTATTCTCAAGAACCAGCAGATCCTCCTTGCTGCAGTACTGCCCTTAAGACCTTCACAGGTAGCAGCGACCGGGATGTCTGACTCCACGTCTTCTAACACTGAGGTGTGTGTTGCCCCTTCACAACCACCACCAACAAGGACAGAGGAGGCAACACACACATCAGAAGAAGAAGACATGGAACAGATCACTTTCACACGGAAAAGTACCCGGAAGCACTAGTCCCTGCCACATGGCCAACTATTACCAAGGTCCTGCGCTTTGTAACATGCCAGTCTTACAACAACTCTACTTAATGACTGTTCTGCTTACCACTGTATATCTTGTCAGCCTGCCCAGTGATTGACTCTCTCTTACTCATTGGCAAATCCTGTCCCTCTGCACTGTCTGATACATCACCCCAGCATGTCAAAAGCATTTCCGTAAACCCTTGTGTAGGATCACAATGTAAGATGTGACTCTAATGGACTCACAATCATGGACAATGTACATATAGCACTACAGCACTTTTCAATAAATAGCACTTACACAACAAATCTGTCTCTGGGTAATGTGACATATCAACTGTGCAGTAGATAACTGGAATGTGCCTACTGTCAAATTACGTAGCTTGTCAATACAACTGTCCTGATATTCTGTAGTCAGATAAATCTGCACAGTGCCCATGATTGCATCATACTCTGCCCTTCCTGAGGGACATATCTGATGAAGTGAGAAACCATACATCATCATGCTGTGTTGGACAGAATAATGCTTCCTCAAGGGATATCTAAGTCATCAAATAGTGGCCTCAAAATGTTGTCACCATACAATATTAACACATATAACAGTGCACACAAATCTAAGCAAACACTACAAAAACTGCATGAATTAAGCTGTCTGAGTTTACATACAAATAGGTAATCATGCTGAACTGTGTCACAAATGACGTATGTGAGTCATGAAGACAAGAATATAAGAGTGCTTACGAGAACTCATCTTATAAGGGTGTCCTTGATCATCACACTGCAGTCAGACCTAAAACTGTTCCCCCAATACCAAGTCTGGAAGCACTGTTTGTGACTTAGAAAACATACTTATCGACAGAAACACTTTGGGATCCATATTAACTGTGATTGGTGGTTGCAACGAATGGTGGAAACTTTGCAAGGTAGCTCTGGGGTAGCTGTCACACTTACAGCTCAGTTGGGATTTGTTTGTAGCATAGGACACAAATGTAATAGAACAACATTCATGTACACTAATTCCAAGCCCATGATCAAGTAGCATTTAACACATACTGTTAAGGGTTAACTATATATTTATTAAATGCTAATCACAGAAGAGGAAACTGAGGGAAAAGTCTTACCTACCCTAATCTACCCTGACTACTCATTACCCACAACTGTCCCTAACTAACCTAAGCTAAACTCACTTATCACATGTAACAAAAATTTCTAAACCTCCACCCCCCACCCCCCTTATGAGACGGGACACATGGAGGACAACACATACTAACCTAAACACATACTATACTATCCCAAACAAATATATATTTTTTTGTATTTTTTTATTTTTTTATTAAACACACAAGAACCCCAACATAGCCCAACACGTAATAAGTAAAAATAGAAAGATTCAGGACCCCCCACCCACTATCACTAACTAAACTAACAGCCTATACTAACCTAACACTAAGCCCCCTAAGCCCACTACGTATGAGAACAAGGAAAGAGGAGGGAGGGGAAGGAATCATGTCCATATCAAAAAGTCTAGAGGTTGGTCCTCTGGAGGGTTCTCCTTATGGACTTCACACGCCTGTTAATGTGGCTCACATGGCTAAACCTTCGCAACACACGGTCCATCTTCTGTTCCATGTTGTGGAATGCTGCAGGGTCAACAGATGGAGCTGGGGCAGTCTGGGCACCGGTGGAGGAGGTCTGTGCGTGTGTGGAGCCAAGGTCAGTGGGCTGTCCTGCACCTGTAGCAATGCTGGGGCCTGGAAGTCCGGCAGACGTAGGGACAACAGTCCCAGCTGTGGGTGGGGCCACCTGGCTTGAAGTGGTGCTTGTGCTGGTGGTGGCTGTGGTGGGCAAAGTAGGGCCACCCTGTGGGAAGGCCCTCCATGCCCCGGAGGCCCGTTCATGTCGGTATCGACGGGCCATCCTCCTGAACCCCGACTCCACCAGCAGGATGTGCTGGTATCTCATGGCCTGCCGCTGGAAGTCACAGACCTGGTCTGGAGTCATGTTTGCAGCTGTGAACACAAATACAAATAATCTACATTAGGAACTGCATTGTGTGAAATGGCACAAGAAGTCAATCAGACAATACATCTACTGTAATCGTAACAGCTCATATCACAATACAGATCATTGAATGTCCCTGAGTAAGTACATGGCAGGCCAGCCTACAAAGGTCACATCACACATAGCACATCCAAAACCTACAAGATGGGTAACAACTGGAATCATGCTGCATATCCTCCGCCAATACCTGGGCTACAAATGTCAGTGTACGGAATGCAAAACTAAAGCCACATGGTCTGCAAGTTGTAACAGGACTTGCCAGTATAGTACCCATGTGCCATACCTGAGTGTGTATACTAGGTTCCGACCAAACAGTCACTTAGTTACATGTATGTGTAACATACTGGTAGCATCAGTCCTAGGTAACCTATTCACAAACCCATGCATGTGTTTGAGGGTGGGGGGTGGATAAACAACTAGCAATTCCAAACAACATGGACACCGAGGAGTGTATAGAAAACTCCACACGTGTTTGGCTCTACACACACACCACAGGTAAGGTCTATCAACAATAAGGAATTGCAAACCCTAGACCACTCGTAGCGCCACACATGTCAGGAAATTCAGAGCTTGGTACCAACATATACTTCCAGTAAGGCATGACTTACATCAGACACAGAGTTGCAAGAACACCCATGATCATGGTTAGCATGCACACCTAGGCCATTGCACTCAAGTTCCACAAACTTGTAGCACTACATGTGGAAGCACATGCTGCTAGGAAGTTCTACCTACAGTTTAATAAGTACCTTGGTAAATAGGGAAGCAGAAGTGTGTTGGAAAGCAATTGGCTGTACCAATCTTGGAGAATGTGGGGCTGACAGGCTGACTAAATCTGAGCTGACTTCCAGTGTGACTCTTGTTGATTCAAGTGTCATCCACATGACTCACCCCAGTACTCACTGTGGTGCCTACAGGAATAGCCTACAATCCCTAGATAATACAATAGGATATGCATTGGCCAACTCAAAACATTTGAGAAACTGAAATCCCACTCATGGAACAAGACAAATGATTACCCAACGCATCACACCTTGCTATGCGTTCAACACACAGGAGTCCATCACACATTACCAGCAAACACAACACATAACAGACATATCAACACTTACTGGAGTGGTCGGGGTCCTAAAATGTAGCCACCTCTCCCACAGTGTAGGGTGCCGGTCCACCTGTAAGGCATGGAAGGAACAAATGAGCTCAAAATCTGTGCACTGACCAACAGTTTCAAAGACATATACAATGTGTAGGCTGAATAAGGAAATGGCAGCCATTCAGACATGATGATACTGCATCTGATATATCTCGGCCAACTTGTGCATAGCATGGGTCTCCTGTGACAGTTACACACATATCTGCACACATTCAGTGGCCCTTAATATCATGTGGTGGCAAACATGCCCCGTCATTAGTGACCAGAAAAAAATATGGAGTGTAATCGTCTCATCATGTGCATCAAAGAGAGACATCCAAGGCCTGTTTTTTTGAGGAATGCATTACCAGTCAAACAGCCTATGTGGCCATGACACATTTATTACACATAGGTACTATGTACAGAGGGACAGGGACTTTTGTAAGCCCTCGTGTTATTACAGTTTCTTCATTTGATGTGGCCCAGCTATGGTGATTTGCACCAACCATGGAGATGTGAACCCATGTGCATACCTTTGGACTGCCATCCCTAATTGGAATGTGGCACAACTAACTCCAAAAACCATTCTAAGATGTTAGCTGAGGGCACCTTACACCTTTTCACGATGTTTTCAAATCCAGATCTGACATGTATTCAAAAAGATAAAGGACCACAATAATCCCTAACATTCATAGAACTTCCGTGAACGCTTTCCTTCCACACTCACCAGACTCACATGAGACATATGTCTGTGCCACTTTGCTATGATCAATTGACGTGAAGCCAGCACTTATTTTCTGCATCATGTTGTGATTCTAAAGTCAGTCTAGCTATTGCGTCAACAAATTTAGCCAATATGTAAGTACATCTTTACTTCTCTGGCAAATGTGGCCTATATAGACATGATTGGCTCCTATTTTGATTGGTTGTCTGACACAAAGGCAGCACCAATTTACTTAACGGAAAAGTATCCTCTAAGTTTGCAGAGCACGTGCTACCTGACAGCTAGCAATTGTGATCCTTCCCATAGTGCATCAATTGCCCTGTATGTTTCCCCAACATTACACACAGTCAGCAACTTAGCTGGCAGATATTGTACAAATCATCTGATGTCACTACAGAGCATTTAATTGTGCACATTTACATGATTAGTACTCACCAACAGGGTCACCAATCACGATTCCCAGGTGGTCCAAGAGATCCTGCTCCCTGGTGATGAGGTCAGTCCACCGGTGCTTCAGCTGGTGGTCACTCCTCTGGCTGGCATACACACGCTGCAGGTGATGCCACACCTTTCCCCACCGGATTCTGTGCGCCTCAGTGTGATACCCCTGTCTCACCCTGCCCCCTGCCTCGATCATCAGTGGCAAGAAATGGCACACAAGCCATATGAAGCCCCCCAACTCCTCTTCACCCATCCTGCCAAGACGTGGCCTACCAGACATTGTACAAATGAGAAAGGGCATAGGGGTTAAAGAAATGGAAAGGGGCAAAGGGGGTAAGTAGGGGTACAAATACAGCAGAAAAGTAAACTTAACCACTAATAGAGCCCAAATATCCCCAATCTAGCACTACCACAACAGACTCCCACAAACAACAAAAACACTAGAAAACTGGACAAATGTACACAAAACACAGTAGGACAGTATACACCAACAATATTTATTTCACAAATTGACAATAGAGACAGCACACAGGACACAAAAGCACAAAATCAATGGACACCACTCTCAACACAGCCACACAGTCTAGAAGAATCACAGACTGCAAAGTGAAAGTGAAAGTACACACACTGTACATGACCTGTAAACAGGATATCCTATTACATCACTTCCTGAATAAAATGTCCGCCCTTTTTCGCGTTATGCGTCATCTTTTTTTCACGCATACAGTTTGTGCGTCATAATTTTCGACGCACAGGAGTGAAAATTAGCCCGCATCCAAATAATAGTAAATAGCCTGTACAATTATCTGGATGCAAGCTAATTTTCACTCCTGTGCGTCAAAAAAAATGACGCAAATTCTGTATTGGTGTACAAAAAATGGCGCATAACGCTAGCAACATCAAAATTTCAGTGCATGAACTGGTTTGGGGCATTTTTGCTGTTTTTATGTTATGTTACATTTGGGACACATCAGAGATAGGCTGATGGCACCCACTATGGTGTTGATGGTGTATGTTCACATGTGTGACATCATACTGCAGCGGACCATGACCCGCTACTTCCTTCACAGTATTTTGAAGGTTGGCTGACGCACTAGATGGCCATATGTGTGGCCTACATATATGTATTGCACAAATTGGGCATGTTTGGCATCAGGAGAGGATAGCAATGTGACGCACATTTGTACAATACCTAAATGCCTATGGCTCAATGTGTGTGCTGTGGCAACTAATGTATTTGTTGACCAAGTGTGTGTGCATCACATGATGCATTATTGCACATATGCTTGTATGAATGTGAAGTCTATGTGTCCAAACCTTAGATGCAAATCATTGTGGAAATAAGAGAGGACATGTGTTAGTCATACATGTAGCAACATCCGTTATGTGCACTTCCAAGATTTAGGGTAACGTAGACACCACATATGACAAAGCATGCACCAGATAGATGGCAGACGCTTGTTCATGTCAATGGTCCACATTTTCAACATCCTATGTCCTAGATTTTTGGTAACAGCTTCCTAGGCACTTGTTGGTGAATCCCACAGTGAGTCATACACATGCATTGAGGAAGTGGGTACCATGTTGTTTGCCCAGACAGACAAAGGTTAACCACAAATGTATGATGACACCACAGTTGAGGTCATATAACTGAGTCACAACTTTCAAGTGGCTGTGGTGGACCAGCAGACGAGGCAGCACGTGTCCACATTTTTCCAGTGATCAATTTCACATAATTGTCTTGTTCATGTTTGTGGTCCAATCTTGAGCCTGTATATTTTTGGGGGTGTATTTTGTCACAGCTAGGTCCAGGACTCATCATGAGTCAGTGGCAGCTATTCCTGTATCTACTGAGTATCCTTTGTTGATCAATGTGAGTAAAGTGGATGTGGACATAAGAACCTACATGGGGATGGTCCCACCCTGTCACTAAAGACGTGTAATGAGACAGTCAACAGGGCAACCTTGGTGTGCTGAGTGAGATAATGTCTCAGTTGTCATGTTCCGGCAGGTGTCATTACAACATTTGTACACAGGTTAGCCTCTGCAATTCCCACTGCATCTGGGAACATCATAGCCTCTGTGCTGATTATTCTGACAGCTATTCACCACACACGGCCCATCAATATGTTGTGAGCAATGTAATTCTGTGTGTGAACTGTCAGGGTCCTGACATGTGTGGATTTTTCATGGACATTATTAGAGGTTGCTGGTTCTGCTGAAGGCCCCGTACTTTATACCTGCATACGGCCCTGGGACACTGTCACACTTTGTCGTTCATGCATAAATGAGACCCAGACAAGGGATGGCCATGAATTTTGGTTTTCACAGAGGATTTAACTCATATTGTACAGTTAAAAGGCAGATGATGCTATACAATGTATTTGGGTATGCATTGAAGAAGCACATGCCCAAATACCCTCTGATGAATGAGAGGTTTGCTAACGCAAGTGTGGTGCATATGTAGACACAGGGATACTTTAGTATGACTCACAGACAGATGCCAGTCAGGCTGACAGGATGCAGGGTGAATCAGGATCCAGCAATTTGACAAGTTACATAATCAGTGGTCTGACTAAGACTGTTTGGAGGACGAACTAGACAGTTGACATGTCAAACTGTGTATGTCCTGTGTTTTTGAAGGTGACAAATGAACCCAAGGGCTGTGTTACATGGCTTAATTAGTATCAATGCTTAACGGTGTATTTGACAAAATGGCATCTCCTATGCTGTTCCAGACATCAGCAGGGGCAGTGCTTGTTGAAATGGGTGGTGTGCATGGAGGTGATCACAGGTGTGGGCTGTATCTGTTTCTCACAAGTCCTGTAGGTGAGATTTGCATTCTAATGGCCAACAGACATTTTCACACAGGAAGCAATCTACAGGTGCTAACAGGGCTTGGAAACTAGAAGCCAGTGTATTAATTGACCTGACGTACATGCAGTCAGATGTCCTATGACAATGGAATACCGTAGGAAAGGGTGTAGCACACTGGATTGCTATTGACAAGCTGTGTGTGTAGAGGAGGGAATATCAGGATACACATCTTACTATTCCAGGGACCTCTTCAGACAGGTGGGTTGTGACCAGGTGCATGGGTGTGTCAGGAGTTAGGAAATGGGCTGACATGTACATGGAATGTCATGTGCGCAATGCTTGTCATATGTGTGGCACTTGTGCTGTCTATGTACTGCTTCTATGGAACTCTGGTCACAGATAGTCCTTGCAAATATTGGATGCAGTTGGACTTACTGCTGTCAAGGGTCTGGTCATACATTCCTGTTACTGATGCAAAAGCACATCCACTGCCTCATGTATGAGGCTTGTTTTCCCCTTATTGAGTGATGGTGTGTTAGTTGTGAGCCAAATGCTGTGATGAGCCATGATTTCAAAATGTATGTGTGAACTAAGTGTGGTCCTCTGCTATTGCCCTTCAAAGATGAAATGTACAGGATATATGTAATTTGCAGTGTGTGTGTATGTGACCATTGTATGATATGCATCAGATTTGCTCTGGGATTTTCAGTGTCCTAATCAGTACATCAGCAATGCTCCATGAGGCAACACTCTTATTCTGATAGTTAGAGATGAAGGTGTGCAAAAATGAATAGCCAAACGATGATATGGTGATTATTATAGGTGTTTATTTAAATTAGTTCATAAAGTGGTGATGGTGATTATATTTAAAAGAAATTGTTCACAATATGTTGCCGCCTGCCTAAACCAGCGGCCGTGTTCTGTTGTTCCCCCTCATGTTGCAGGCCAGCATCCTCCTCTTCCTCCTCCTCAGGCATGTGTGGCTCGGGTTCCAGGAGGGGAATGTTCCTTTTTATGCAAATGTTGTGCAGAATAGCACATGTTAGGATGATCTTACAGACCATCTCCGGGGAATATCGGAGGCTACCACCAGTGATGTCGAGGCACCAGAACCTTGACTTGAGGATGCTGAAGGTCCTCTCGACTATGGTGCGTGTCCTCCTATGTGCGTCATTGTAGGCACGCCCTGCTGCAGTACTCGGGTTGCCAATAGGTGTCATTATCCATGGCTGGATGCCATACCCCTGATCTGCTGCAAGAGAAAATGAATGGGATCATGTTGATGTAGCTAGCCCTATTGAAATCACCTTTCATGGCAGTAGTTGTCTTGTTTTGTCTGTGACTCTTTTGTGTTATTATGTCTTATCCTAGGCTTGTAGGATGTACCATCTGCATTGTGTTGTTTCTTTGGCTGAACGAGTATTTGGCTGCTAACCAGTTGTCGCCAGTATGTTTTGGGATCTGCAATACAGTGTGCCCTCTCTTGCATTGTGACTTGTGATACAGGTGTCCCTGTGTCTTCACTGGGGGTGAGATGATAGTTCCATACACAGATTCATTTTGACAGTGTTGTTCACACGTTCATATCAATGTACCCTGGACATCCCATACCTTTAGACTTATGCAATGGATTAATGTAAACGTCATTGAGACACTTAGAATTTGCAAGGTGACATTTAGGCAACCCACTCCGAACGTTGTGATCTTTGACGTCTTAACATTAGACTGTACACTAATTTCAGATATGTGACAGGTTCAATGGTGACCTAAGAAACATGGCTAGCGGTGTCACAACCTCAGTGTGTTCCTGTCGACATGTTGCTGTTGTGGTGTATGTGTTGTGTGTCCTAGAGGGTTGCTGTGCAGTGTGTATCTAAGTACGATTCTGTACTTACCAACAAGTAGTCCATTGCCATACCGTCCATCCTGGAAGTGTTGATTGATGGTGCTGTGACAGAAGATGAATGAGTCATGGACACTCCCAGGATATTTGGCCACGATGTTGGTGATCAATCCTTGGTGATCGACAATGGCCTGCACATTGATGGAATGTGTGTGCTTCCTGTTGCGGTAGAGGTATTCAGGTGCAGCAGGTGGCACAAGGCGTACATGTGTGCAGTCGATTGCACCAAGGATGTGTGGGAAGCCACTAATGAGGTAGAATCCCTGTTTTGTTTCCTGCTGCTTCTGCAGTGTGTTAGGGAAGCAGATGTGGAGGGGTGTAAGTCCAATGATGGCATTCAGTAATTTGGGCAAAAAGGCAGAGAATGATGGCTGTGATATTCCGGCAACCAGGGCACCAGTTGTTTGAAAATAGCCACTTGCCAGCATGTGAAGTACGGCAAGCAGCTTGATTTATGTTGGGATGGTGCAGGGTGTCAGCAAAGTGGGTGCCAACTGCGGCTCAATGTTGTGCAGCAGCTGCTGAATGGCCTGCCAGTTCAACCTGTACCTCTGAATGATGTTGTGTTCCCTGAGGCCATGAAGGGTTGTTCTGGGGTGGAATATCCTCTCCTGCCTTCTGCGCTGCCTTTGGGGACCCTGCTGGTGTTGTGGTAGCTGCTGTTGTAGCTGCTGGGCTCTGCGTATGCGTGCACGCTGGATAAGAATCACCTCCATGTCTCCCTTTTGCTGCTCTGCTGCTCTGCTGTTGCTTCTGTGTGTTCTGGTTAAATACAGGTGTGTTTGCCCCATTTTAACGCCTGCCCTGACCCAGGCGTTAAATTTTGACGCAAATCGGGCTGTGCGTCATTTCCCGTCTCCGTCTCCCGGCCGTGTGTCATTTTTGCCCGAAAGCATAAATACGACGCACGGCCATGTAAGTAATTCTTTGGACTGGAATGCCTACCTTGCATATCAGTAACGCAAGGCGGGTTGCCGCATCCAAAAAATGACACACACGGCGGAATTTTGTCATCCGCGGGCTTCAAAGTTTAAATACGGGCCACGGTTTGCGCTGAATGTGCGTCAAAATTTTTGACGCACATTCGGCGCAGATGGAGTATAAATATGCCCCAACTGTATTTTGTAAGTTTGCGCCGTTTCTGCATCAAACAATTACGCAAATGCAGCACCAAAAAAGTATAAATATGGGCCTAAATCACATTTTGAAATTGAAGTAAGCATCATTAGAGTTCAGTGGTTTGCTAAATTCAGGTACTCGATACAGGTCACCTACGACAGGGAACACACTGTCCCATATTTCTGCACATCTTAGACAAGATAGAAAGAATTGTGATATAAAGAACAAAACCGGTACCCCCTCGGAAAAATTCAAAATCCCCCTAAAAGAATTTGTTTTCCAAAAAACACTGGAATTATTGTGATTAGAGGGTAACTTTTCTGTTGATGTTGTCAAGATCAACAGATGAAAAATGTTATTAAGGCATGCATGCAAAAGCAAAATCAAAGTCTCCCTAAGCATATAAGCTGGCTAGATGTCTTAACATGCATTAATATGGCATGGATTTCTTAGCAGCCACTGTGACTTGTGTAAATTGTGTGCAACTCTGTGTTTTTTTTCCTGCATGTATTTGAATTGCCAAGCACCTGTCACAGACTTCATGTATGAGATTTACTTGTTTGCCACCTCGTTGTAATAAAATTGAATTTTCCTCATTCCCACCTTGATCCGAATATTCTGCTCATCCATTCTCTGCTCGAGCGCCATCTTCCGTGGAAAGTGAAAGTGAAAATAAAGGGACAGTAGGACAAATTTGTAGTCCTGGGATTGTAACAAATGAATAACAATGTTCTCATTACAGTGGAAGATATTAAGATTTTGAGGGAAGAGACCTGGGAGCCCTGTAAATGATTCAAATCACATTGTTTCTATATATGCTGATGACAAGACAATACATATTTAAGACGTGATGGCCAACCTGTCCACAATAGAGAGCACTTTATCAGTAAAATATCCGGATTAAAGATCAACTGGAACAAGCCATGTGTTTTGCTCTATGATCCAGAATGCCCTCAAAGGAGCTTGCAAAATGACATGGTGCCTTGAGGTGAGCTGATACTTTTTGATACGTGGGAGTGAACATTTACCATTCAAGGACTGGCATTCTGGAAGTCAACTTGGGACGGCAGTCCTATTGCTGAAGCTGCAGATTGAATTTTGGACAACATTGCCTCTGTGGCTGCTAGGCTGTGCAGTGTTAACGAAAATAGAGATGAAAACAGTTTGACCTGCTATTGGGAGAGCTCATCTGGGTGTGTGGAAGATGTGGGTGGCTTTTTCTATGCTCAAACTACCCACCAAAATGAAAGGCTAGGGGTTCCTGAATGTGCAAAGTATTATGTAGCGGACCAACTTCAAGTGGCAGCTAGATGGTTGGCAGGTCACTCCATGATAAAAACTAGAATTAAACTCAGCTCAACTTAAGGACGGCACCATGCAGATATTATTTTTCCTCAAAGTACAGGCCCTGATGGCTTGTTCGAACTTCGTGCACACAGATATAGGTGGTCATTACAACCTCGGCGGTTGACCCCTATCAGTGCCAGGGAAGGAATTCCCTGGCACTGATAGGGCTTGCCGCCATGGATTTCATGGCGGTTCCTACCGCTGGAAATCCACGGCGGTAAGCCGGGTCGAAATACCGGCGGCGGTATTGGGATAGCCGCCGGGCTGGAGACCCAGGTCTCCAGCCCAGAGGTCGTCTCCGCCCTGGCGGGCGGAACGGTGAAGCGTCGGATGACCATGGCGGTAACCGCCATGGTCATAATACTCAAAAAAAGACTGCCAGCCTGTTGGCAGTCTTAACGCCGCTTTAACACCGTCCGCCAGGGTTGTAATGACCCCCATAGTGTGGTTAAAGAGCGGCCTTTCTGTCTTGCATGGCCATAGCAGGTATGCACACGCCCTCCCATTGTTGAATCATGCTCTGTGCACAGGATGGTTTACTCCCAGGCCCTTGCCTTATTGGGTCGAGGGGAATTTCACAAGTGATCTGCTTTGAAAAGGGCAACTTGCTTAAATCCCAGACACTAGTTGCTGAGTATTGACCACAGATTGTGCAGTTTTTAGTGTATGGTAGGGTGACGTCCTCATTCGGCGAGACAACAGACATTTCATGAAGCTCCCCCAACACGAGTTACTTCAAACTCTTTCCCGCCATAGGTAACAGATGAAAATGGCACGTTGGCTATTCAAGACTTAACTGCGATAAGCCTGTAATGAATTATCAGCAATCGGGGACAAATAGGAAACGGACATATGTTAGCCTGTGAGTGAATAGGAATGGGACATGATTATTCAATACCTACAGAAAGTTTCCCATAAAGTAAATTCAAGTTAGTGCATTTGTATATTTTGCACAGAGCCTATCTAACATCAGTCACCAAGCCAAAATATGGGGCCGCCTCCTCATGGTGCCCCAGATATCGCTGCTTAAGGGCTGGCTTTGCACACATGTTGTGGAACAATATTAGGGCGAAAGTACAGCAACCCCCTTGTACAATTTCAGGGTGTCAGGATTAATAAGAATAGGGGCTTGCTTGCTTGGCGCCTTTAAATGGCATAAAACAGATAAAGCAGTATCAACATTGTTTGATTTGGCTTTACTATTGGCCAGAAGAAATATCACCATGGTGTGGAAAAGCACTTCCACCCGTCAGTTATTAAATGGCACTGCATGCTTATATACTGAGCAGATGCAAAGGGTTGCGCGCTCCTTAAAGAACTCCAAGGGAGAAGACCATTTCCAATAACATATCAATGGGGTGAACTAGTTGCGCAACTGGCGGCCCATACCAAAGATGATAATAAATCTCCTTAGTCCCATCTGATATGATACATATTGCCAACGAAGCACGTATTACCTGTCATTTCTAATCAAAAAGCTCTGCTGAAAGCTCTTCAGTGATGGTGCAAATGTATGGGACATGTGCCAGATGCGAGCTGAAGAAGGTAGGTACTTGTATTGCATCAAAACCTATGTCTGCATGATAAGAATCGTTATGAACTCTTTTAGGATTACGTGCATTCAGATAGGATCATATGTATGATAAGGAGCCATAACTCTATGGCAGGTGGGTTGGATGAAGATGAATAGCCCGATGTATTGTTTGAGCTGAAATGCTGACTGCATATCTTAAAAATGTAAACCAATCGCTGCCCCAGTTCAGTTTGTCAATTGTAAACCTGACGGTCGTTGATGGATGATGTGCTGTTTAATCCCTGGTGCCCAATGATCTTTGGTTTGGGGGTGATGACGCAGAAATAAAGGGTTTACATTTATTGACGCATAAACGTAGAGAGAAATAATCATGTGTGACTTTAACCGAACTAATAAAGATTGTACGGGGACGAAATGTGCCCTCAGAGTAGTTTGCCAACATTTATAAGCGTGCTTTATATAACGTGATGTATTAGAAGTGCATTAATCCGACATAATCATATAAACGTGTGCTATGATTTGCTTGTTTGAAATGTTTTAGCTTAGCATTACTTTAGTACAGGCTTCGGCCTAGTTGCCTGGTCTCACGGTTTAGATGCTCGTATTTTTCCAATGTGCTAATAAACGTGTGTTTTTGCTTGAAGCTGTACTTTTCCACTGAGATCGTTCACATGCTTATCTTAAGGTTTCGTGCCAGCCTGGCATATTTCTCTCTTTACTCCAAGGTCAATCTGCAGGTGCGGACAATGGAAGCTCTGAAAGTGAGTTAATTGGTATAAAATGTTGCAACTTACGTACTCGTCTCCAAGGATAATGTATGCTTAAGTAAAAGCCTGAGAACTGTCGTTTTTGATTGGACAATTTGAAGCCAACCTATGAACCCTCCAATGGAAGACCCTACTGGATTTGAACTGTTGTCTATTTAAACCAGGTGCACGAGGAAAAAGTAGCCATTACAGCCATTACAGCCATTACAGCCATTACAGCCATTACTGGACATCCCGCCATTTTGTAGACTTTGCAGCTATTATCGCCCACCTTGCTGCGACGCCATTTTGAAAGAGACTCTGATGCTTTCTCTAATCGAGAGAAAGAGACTTTAAATGATTCTTACCCTAGAGACTTTAACTTTGATCCCTTGCATGAAGTAGTAGTTTTATTTTGCCGCCGTGAGGCAATTGCCCCGTCCACCTTGCCCTTTGCCTCGTCCCATGCTGATCGAAACGGTACCCATGCTGATCGAGAAACGGTACCTGTGAGACAAAGACTTCCTTGAATGCTGATTGTAATTGGTAAATATGAAAGGAAATTGTAAAATTGCATTGTGTTTCTTTTAGGTAACCAACTGCTGATTTTTGATAAGAGCCCTAGCTAGGAGTTTTCTAAATTAATGTTGCTAAATTGTTTTTGCATGAAGTCCCACATGCCGATGCTAATTTGAGGTTAGATGAGGATTCCTTTTGTTGCACGATGCAATTTGAGACCTTGTTATGCTGACTAAATGTATGCAATTAGCTCATTACAGATTATAGTTTTAGTGATTTGCATTGCTATTATCGAATGCCTTGTTATTCAAATGCTGCATAGATTGCATCTGTTTCGCCGTTATGGACAGCTATTAATGTTCATTTACGTTTATCATTTGGTGTTGAGACACATCTATATTGTGCTAGCTTTGTTAATATAGGGAAATAAATTCACTAACTTTGAATAAACTGGTGTGGTTATTCCTGACTGAAAGGTCAGGGTTCGCCAAAATGTGTTCTGGATTAATTGTTAAGTGTTATGTTGATCAGGGTATTGCTTATGTTCGTTATTGATTATTGATTTGATTAAATTGACCGATATAGAGTAAGGAGAGTCCCACTTAGCCAAAAGATTCATCGGCCTAAAGAGCGTCCAAATACAGGTAAATTATTAGTACGGACCGCTCTATCAGTAGATGGTAGCAAAGGACGGTTTCGCCTTTTGGGACTCCGTACTGTTAAAGTACATGGTGTTAAATTAACGGTTACGCCCTTTGAGACCCCACTCGAGAAGTTGAATTAGATTTTTCTTGGATAAAACTGATTGAGAAAATGATGATGGGCTAGGTCCACCGCAACTTTCCCGGGATCTCGGAGCTTGCGAATGAAGAGAATGGAGGTGTGAGATCAGCGTTGGCGGTACTAGTGATGGTATGAGTGAAGTCAGGGTTTTGCGCTTGCACAGCTTATTGCCGCAGATCGTGTGAAAAGGTTGCGAGGATTTTAGAGAATAGCGGAGGTGCGACTTTGAGTGTAGAAGTAGAGAAGTCGTCGAACTTCATAGAAATAGCGGAGGTGCGACTCCGAGTGTGAGAGTAGGGAAGTCGTCGAACTTCATGTGCGTGTGGCGCTTTGTGCATAAAAAGGTCCACGTGGTTGTTGTTGTTGAGACGGGCCCTGCAAGGTCAAGAGACTCCGGGGTATGTTGTTTTATGTTGTGGTCTGGTCGGTTTAGTAGGTTGATCGGGCGTGGTCAACGAGTCGGTACGTGTGTTAAGGGAGTGAAAGAAACTTCGACTTCGGGCTTTGACAAAATTCTAAGTGCACTAGAATAGATCATTGACAAGTTGAGAGTAGGTCTGCGGGTCAGATTTGCTTGCGAACGTGGGGACCGAGAAAGATGGAATAACTGCCGAGGCTAGTGAAAAATCCCTAAGGTCCTGAAGCGATTGTGTTACCCCTCCTGTAGTAAACCGACAGATCTGTTTTATATTTTTGGTAGCTCGCGATACATGCAAGAAGTTGTTACGAGAGGAGCTGAGTGAAGGAAGACTAGCCGCGAGGCTTGGTCAGCCGCAGTGTGTGTGAGTGTGACGTCACTAGGAGCCGCGCTGGGATAGGTTGGTTGCAGAGAAGGGTCGCGCACGTATTGGACGCAGTCCGTAGGGCTCGATTGGAAGGGGAAAGGCAAGCGAAGAGTATTCCGGGAATTAAAGTCACCTATTGATTGCAAACTTTGTGAAATAAAAAGACGAGAAAATGAAATTTTTTAAAGCATTAAAGAGTGCGATGAAGGGGGAGTCTTACATTAAAGCGAGCGTAGGAGAGGAGACGCCACCCGAAGGTACACCGGCTTACATCGTAATGGAGGAAAAAGGGGTAGCTCCGTGCCTTTGGCTAAAGCAATGGCACAAGCTGACAGAGAAACATGGGAGTGTAGCATTCCCGATCCATGGGACATTCAATATAAGGATTCTAGAGAATTTGAGATTCGCGATGTACGACATGAAGGTGCCTCCAAGGCCAGCCCAGTTTGAGGCTCTAGCAATTTGGGAACTAATGGCTAGACAGCAGCAGCAAAATATGTTCGAGACTAGGATAAGGACGGTAGAAAAGACACTAGCGGACGCTAGGTGGGATAATGCACAGAAGGTGTGGAGGTCAGATGTATTGCAGGGGATAAAATTGTTTCCCGCAATTACTAAGGAAGAAGAGGAGACAGGTAAGAAAGCTACCTGTAAGACAAACAGGAGGTGTTCCAAGGATAGAGAGGACGAGGAAAAGTTGAGAAGAGAAGAGGAGTTAGAGGATGAGGAGCTAATAATGCAATTGCTGAACGACCGTCCACCACCTTATGCGGAGAGTGGACAAGGTCCAAGTACCAGTTCTGCCCCTCCAGCACCGGTACAGAAAAGTGAAACTCAGAGTTCAGGAGCATCATCGGGGTCTAAGGACCCGAGTTTACTGTTCACCCCGCAGATACCGCAAGTTAGGAGAATATATCCAGATGTGCCCATGTTGAAACCGGCAGAAAATTATCAGCCGCAGATCCCAAGGTACTACAGCAGTGACAATAGTACGGGAATGATTCTAGATCCAGCCACAATGGGAGGACAGAATGGTCACAACCCAACAATGGCACAAGCTGAATCAACCCAGTTTTTGATGCCTCAAAAGCAGATGCAGGGGGGAAAAGCACATGCTCAGATGACGGGGGGTCAGATGGGCATGCCGGCAATGATGACCCATAGTGGGGGAATGAACATGTCTCAGAACATGGGGAATGCACAGAACCCAGACGCGATATCACTACCCATTACTGTAGGTCCACCGGTACCTTTGTACAGTCAGCCTAACTTAGGTATGAGCGGTCAGGGATCAATGCTGCAGAATGGGACCGAAAGGAGGTGCATAGAAAACACTCCAGGGATAACCCCTATAGCGGCTCAGACAAATGGATCTGGGTCCTTGATGGAGTTTAGTCCCATATGTGCTCAGTCAACACTGGTGAGGTCGAGTCCCCCACTGATGATACCGCTATCATCGAACACTGAAAAGTTGCCGCAACCATCAATGGCAGTCGATGTGAACGCTACACTGATGGGGTTGAATGCACAACAGCTGACACAGTGGTTCAACAGTCTGAATTCCACACAAAGCTCAGCCAGTGGGAAGGGAGAAGATTATCTGAGTAGGGTCAGGTTGAACATGGAAGCACAAGAATTGGTGGAAGGGACTATGGGTGTGAATAGGTTAGAGTCCTACTCGGAAGAAGAGCTGAGGTATCTATGTCCCAGGATTACGAGAGAAGTGAACAAGGTACACAGAAGCTTGCAAGAAATAGCTGACAAAAACGGGGTTGACATAGACAAGACGAAACACTTGAGCAGGAGCTACAGGTTGGATTTCGGGACCACAGATTTCGAACACATGAGGTCAGCAGGCATGAAGGCGCACCTTAGAGAATTGTTGCAGAGTGCACAAGTGTGGAGGTGCTTAGACAAATGGGAAAGCAGATGGGTAAAGAGAAAGGAAAAGAGGAAAGACAGTGTCCCAGAGCTCAACGAGAAAAGACCACAGAGTAGTGATGCAGTAACCATGTTACCAATGAGGGAGACAGCAGGGGGAAAATTAATACATGTACCATGGCACAGAAGCGACATTCAGTCTTTTACGGATGATTTTCCCAAACTGAGAGAGAAACCGATTGAATGGTATCAGCAGACTGACAGGTTTGTGAAGCTTGCAAAATGTCTCTGGGAAGACCTGAACACCCTCTTTGAGATTGTGGTTCCGGCAGATTTGTGGGAGGATTGCAAAAGAGCTGTAGGTTGGCCGACAAGTGAACCAGAGAGAGACAGGGATACGGGTGCACCATCACCTATGGTGATGAGCTTGTACTACAAGGTGATTGAGCATTTGAAGACGAAAGTTGCCGCGAAAAATGTGGATTGGCAGAAGATTGATCGAACTGCCCAAGAGGCTAAAGAGTCGATTCATAGTTACTATGAGAGGTTGTTGAAGGCGTTCAAGAACTACAGTGGCACGGAAACAATAGAGGCGAAGGACATGCTTCATTTTGTGTTCAGATTTGTGGAAGGGCTGAGACCAGAGATAAGTCAGATGATAAAGTCGCATTTGATTTGTTGGCAGTCGAAACCGATTGATGAGGTGTTGAATTATGCGAAATACTGTTGCGACGAAATTGAAGTGAAACAGAAAAAGTTGAAGGAGAAAGTGATGATGATGCAACTTAAAGCAGCTCAGACAGGTTTGCAAGGTCTGCAAGGGTTGCAAGGGTTCCAACAGCAGGTACCGCAACCGCAGCGCAGTTGCAGGGGAATATGGCGTTTCAGCCACAGGCAAGAGGCAGAGGCAGAGGAGGTTTTGTGAATAATGGTCCGGATTTGAACACTGTTGTGAATGGTGTGCAGGCAATGAAGAAGGTGATGCCGTGTCACGTGTGCGGAATCGTCGGTCATTGGAAACGCGAGTGCCCGATGGTGGTGCAGGTGTTGGTCAGCAAAACAATGATGTCAATGCATTTCAGACAATGAGGGGACCGAAAATGAGAGGTCCAAAAGCAAATTTTCAAACCGTAAATCAGTTGCAGGGATTACAACCTATGCAGCCGCAGCAGATGCAGATGCCCCGTATGCAGATGACGCAAATGCAGCCAATGCAACAGCAGTTTCCCATGGTACCTAATCAGCAAATGCAAATACCTTTGGCACCAATGAGTCAGCAGCAAGTGATGGTTCCTCCACAGGTCTCGGGTCAGGTAATGAGTACAAATGGCACCGTACAACAGTTCCCACTACACAGTGAGAGTGGAATAAACAATGTGTGGGAGAGTGAAAGTTCAGGAGAGGAAGGAGATTGTGTGCTTGCAGCATCCTTGGAAGTTGATCAAAAGGGTCCGTACGTGGAGGGAAGAGTAATGGGTCATCGTGTCTCATTCCTGGTTGACACAGGAGCAACACGTTCAACTGTTAAGAGCATTGAAGTACCAAATTTGCCACTCTCGGGGAGGACAGTTCAAGTGGTGGGAGTAGCAAACAGGCACCTGACAAACCCAATTACAGATCCGGTACCAGTCAGCATCGGTAACTATCAAGGGTTACATCAGTTTGTGGTATGTGACTCAAGCCCGATAGCACTGTTAGGGAGAGACCTATTGTGCAAATTGGGTTGTTCGATTATGTGTTCGAACGAGGGAATCAAAATACAGACGAGCAGTGATGGGGAAGAAGAGGACAGTGTAGAGGGGGATGAGATGGAAACTGTCGATGAAGAGTATCCTCTGATTTGCCTTTTCCCGATGATAACTGAAGAAGATATTTCAGCCGAATTACGGGAAACAGTCGGAAAGGAAGTGTGGGATATGACAGGGAAAGAGGTGGGATTGATGAAAGGAGTGGAACCAGTGAAAGTGACTGTAAAGCCCAATGCAACCTTTCCCCAGACCCCACAATACCACATGGCACAAGACACCCTCATGAAAGTTGCCCAACTCATTGACGAATTTGTAAAACAGGGGGTACTGAGAGAAGTGTTAAGCAGTCCATGTAATTCACCAATCATGGGATTAATAAAGCCAAGTGGAAAGGTCCGAATTGTGCAGGACTTGAGGAAAATAAATGACATCATAATAAAGTGTTGCCCTGTCGTACCTAATCCAGCTGTGATAATGTTTCAAGTCCCTTGCGATGCCGAGTGGTTCTCAGTCATCGACTTGTCACAAGCATTCTTTTCGGTGCCTCTTCATGAGGACAGCCAATTCCTCTTTTGTTTCAAATTCTTAGACAGAGTGTACAGTTGGTGTCAAATTCCTCAAGGGTTTTCTGAGTCACCGTCAATCTTCAATCAGATTCTAAAGAAAGATTTGGAAGCATTAGAATTGCCATTCGAGTCAACCCTAGTACAGTACATTGATGACTTACTGATTGCATCAAAGACAGAAAGTGGCTGCACAGCCAACACCATTGCTCTGTTGAACCATTTGGGAAGGAATGGGCACAAGGTGTCTCCTTCCAAATTGCAGTTCTGTCAGAAGAAAGTGAAATACTTGGGTCACCAGATAGAGAAAGGGTCAAGGAAAATAATGAAGGAAAGAATAACGAGTGTACTTCAAATGAGTCCACCAAAGACAAGGAGGGAGGTGAGGAAGTTTTTGGGAATGGTGGGCTACTGTCGCCAGTGGATTCTCAACTTCTCGACTCTAGCAAAGCCTTTACTGAAGCTGACCCAGAAGGATGCCTTGGATCAAATTGAGTTGAAAGGAGATGAGATGGATGCTTTCATTGAGTTGAAAGAATGCATGTGTAGGGCTCCAGCTTTAGGTATGCCTGATTACACAAAGCCTTTCACATTGTTTTGTCATGAACGTGATGCATGTTCTTTGTCTGTCTTGAATCAAGCCCATGGTGGCATAAACAGACCAGTAGCGTATTTTTCAGCTACTTTGGATCCGGTCGCAGCAGCACTTCCAGGGTGTTTGCGCGCCGTAGCAGCAGTTGGTATTAGCCTCACTCAGAGTGAAGGAATAGTGATGGGACACCCAGTAACAGTCATGGTCCCTCACTCAGTTGAGATACTTTTGACCCGCTCCCGAACGCAACACATGACTGGAGCAAGACTCACAAGGTATGAAACGATAATTCTGCGCTCACCGAATGTGCAGCTGAAAAGGTGCACTACGTTGAATCCAGCAACCTTGCTTCCTGGAGAAAATGCTGAAATTGAGAACGCTGAAGACGTCGAGCATGACTGCCTTCAGGTGACTGAATTTTGCACAAAACCTCGACCTGACATTAAGGATACTAAGCTTGATGAAAATGACCAAATTGTTTTCGTTGATGGTTCATGTTTAAGAGATGGGATGGGAATTTTGAAAGCAGGATATGCTGTATGTACTGTAACAGGTGTCTTGGAAGCGGGCTGGCTTCAAGGAGTCTATTCTGCACAAGTAGCAGAACTTGTAGCCCTTACAAGAGCATGTCAACTGTCTGCATTGATGAAGGTCACCATTTACACTGATAGTCAGTACGGGTTTGGGATTGTGCACGACTTTGGACAACTATGGTCACAGAGAGGTTTCCTGACTTCTTCAGGATCCCCAGTGAAAAATGGGGAAAGAATAAGGGAATTGTTACACGCCATTCAAATGCCAGCCGAAGTTGCAGTGGTAAAGTGTAGTGCTCATACAAAAGGACAGGACTATGTTTCTCTGGGAAATGCATATGCGGATCAAGTCGCAAGATTTTGTGCCTTGAACTGTATATTACTCAGAGATGAATGGAATTCGATAAGTGAACCAGAACTCGAACCAGCTGAAGCATTTGCCTTGAAGGTCGTAGATACAATAGATGAACTAAAAACATTACAGAATAACGTCAGGGAGGACGAAAGAGATTCCTGGATTAAATCACAATGTATAAAAAGACCAGATGAGTTATGGGTTTCAAATGAGGGAAAATTTGTTTTGCCAAATGGTCTCTTATCACAGCTTGCGCGGTTCTATCATGGGCAAGCTCACCTAGGGAGAGATGCCATGATAAGATTGTTCAAAACTGATTGGTTTAACCCCAGATTTCGTCAAGCTGCAGAAGCAGTTTGTCATCGATGTGTCACTTGCCAGCAGATGAACCCAGGAAAGGGAACAGTTGTGAACGCGAGCCACATTGGTAGAGCCAGTGGCCCGTTTAGTCGAATGCAGATAGATTTCATTGAGATGCCTGTGCATGGAGGTCCGAAGTATGTGTTGGTGATTGTGTGCATTTTTAGTCACTGGATTGAGGCATACCCCACACGTAGAAATGACAGCCTTACAGTTGCGAAACTATTGTTGAGGGAGTTGATACCACGTTTCGGATTCCCGATCTCTTTAGAATCAGATAGGGGAAGTCACTTCAATAACGAGGTGATATAGTTACTTTGCGAAGCGCTGAACATTGAGCAAAAGCTGCATTGTAGCTATCGCCCTGAAGCATCAGGACTGGTGGAGCAGATGAATGGTACACTGAAATCAAGAATGGCGAAGATATGTGCATCGACAAATTTGAAATGGCCTGACGCATTGCCCTTGGTGCTAATGTCAATGAGAAACACCCCTGATAGAAAGACTGGATTGTCTCCGCATGAAATTCTCATGGGCAGGGCTATGAGACTTCCTGCAGTTCCCGCAAATGCGCTTTTGAATATTACAGATGATATGGTGTTAGACTACTGCAAGGGTCTGGCTGACGTGGTTCGCTCTTTCTCTCACCAGGTGGAAGCAACCACCTTGCCACCGATCCAAGGTCCAGGACACGCACTGAAAGCAGGTGACTGGGTCGTGGTAAAGAAGCACGTGAGGAAGTCGTGTCTGGAACCCCGTTGGAAAGGCCCTTTCCAAGTGATCCTAACGACAACTACCGCTGTGAAGTGTGCGGGAGTTCCCAACTGGATTCACGCCAGTCACACAAAGAAAGTGTTGTGTCCCACAGATGAGGAAGTTGAAGCGCTGAAACTGCCAGTGCCTGATAAAACAGTGCTGAGTGCTGAGATAGAGCAAAACCGAACTGAAAGCGAACAGACAGGAACGGAAGAGAGAGAAATATTCTCTGAGGACGAAGCAACAGACTCACTTGGGGAAGACCAAGGAGAATGCTCAGACAGCGACGAAGCATCTGAAAGGTGACAAAGAACCTGAAGCAGCTGAGGGTAGCAAAGAGCCTGAAGCAGCTGAAGGTGACAAAGAACCTGAAGCAGCTGAAAGTGATAAAGAGCCTGAAGAAAGTAACGGTGACGAAGGGCTCGAAAAAGGTGAAAAAGCAGGAGAGCCTGATCAGAGGAGGGCTTTCCCAGAAGCAGACGATACAGAAAAAGAAAAAGAGAACGTGATTGATTCCCCAGAAGGAGGGGACAAGGCAGAACAGAACGAAACAGTTCAAGCTTCCTCAGAAAAGATCGCAGGTCCATCAAATGGACATGGTGCAAAGAGGAGACTAAGTATATCACCAATAAAACAAAGGACTGAAGAAAGTTTGAACGACGGAGAAAGGCCAAAAGTGAAAGAGAAAAGAAAAGAAGTAACTGTCGTGGTACCATCCCCGAGTGAAGAAAAAGACTTGACAAAAGTGGAAAGTACCAGCGAAGCAGAATCGAAAAGAGAAGCAAAATTGAAAAGGAAAAGGATACCAAACAGGAGGTATTCCGGTCCAGAATGGGCATACGTAGTCAATGACGATTGGACTGACGAATTTGTATCTCTTAGCCTCGAGAACGAAGAAGAAGAGATACCAATAGAAAAGAAAAGTTTTATGGACTCTGTCGATTGAAAGGGTGATAAATGATATTGCTTGCTACAATCTAACGTGATACGAAACAACCAGCTGAGACATTGCTAAACCGGATGAGACACTTGCTAACTTGATAAGGCTTTGAAAACCTGATTGGCTCTTAAACCCGATTTGAGACAACTTTGAAAAAAAAAAAAAAAAAAAAAAAAGAGAGACTGAATCCTGAGTTATTGCCGAACTGAGTTATTGCCAAATTGAGACTGAGTTATTGCCGAATTGAGACAAATGCTGCTAACCGAGAAGTGACTGGCCTCTTGAAGAAGACGGTGTGAACATTGCGCTCGTTCAGCTTTGTAACTGAATTGCTAAATAGTTTCTTTATAGGTGCTTCTAGCTCTCTGATTCTATACAGATCATGACGCAAAACAGTAGAAAGAAATATTGTAAATATGCGTGTATAGGCTTGATAATTGCATGTGTACTAATAATAATGGCAATAGTGCTTGCAATGCATGGAAACGGTGAGAATGAGAAAATCGATGCTTCTACTTTTGCTCCTGTTACTGTCACTGAACTAACTGCACTGAAAAGACTAGAATTAGATGAGAGACACTTGCATGATAAGAAGGAGCTTTTGTATAACGTTTTCTATCGCTTGCTAACAGAATATGTTGAGACTATGGATGCGAAAGATTGTTATGTGTGTACACAGATACCGACATCAGTAAAGGAAGGGGTGACTTATCACCACATGCCTCTTACATACGGGATTACATGTAGTATAGTAATGTCTAGATTTTATGGTCAAACTAACATACAGTATTTTTACTCAAATTATGATGTTACCTTTGCATATGTTCCTATAATCACGCAGCTAAGCCAGATTGCTAAAGATTGGGATGCTAAAATAATGAGAGAATTTTTCGAGCCAATGCTACCTTTTGAAACAGCTCACGCTCATAGGGAGAATCTTACCTGCTCCCTCTCTGCAGTAGAAATAAGCTTTTTAGATCGCACAGATGATAGAAGGGCACAAATGAATGCAAAATTAGAAAAAGAGCTACATAAGAGGACTTCAGTAGACAATTATGATTTTGCCGCAATAAAGACACAAGGGAGAATAGCTTTAGATGCTTGGCATGTAGGGAAATTTTGTATATATCGAGGTGAATTTTATTATGACAACATTTTTGTAGGAGCGAGTGAGTGTAAACATACGTTTATCTTTAAGGCCAAATGGACATTCATGATGAACGAACTTGACCCTGTCATACCAGGTGTATATTACATTTGTGGGTATAATGCCTATTATCGTCTTCCAAAGGGATGGTGGTGGAGATGTCATTTGGGTATAGTGTTCCCAAAGGTTTATCAACTGGATGACCTATCGATGATTCAAAAGACATCTGGATCCCATCGTATCCAGAAAAGAGAGACCGCAGCTGCTGTGGTAGGAGATATATTTGGAGCCTTGATTCCTTCATTGGGAGTTGTGTTGAATTCCATCAAAATAAGAAAGTTGTCTACTATAGTGGATAACATGTTGACAAAGTTTTCAGGTGCTATAATCCTGATAGATGCTGAACTTGCAGCGGAAAGAGCTATGACTCTTCAAAACAGGCTTGCTTTAGACATTCTTTTAGCAAAGGATGGTGGCGTTTGCAAAATGCTTGGTGCGCGCCACTGTTCTACGTATATTACCGACAACAGTGTGAAAATTAAAACTATGCTTGCTAATCTAACAAAAGAGAGTGCAGATTTGAAGGAATTGAAAGAACCAGGAGTGTTGGAGAAGGTTGGAAAAGGACTTGCTTCAGTGGGAAATTGGATTGGGGGAATTTGGAATGGAATATTACTAAAAATAATACAGGGAATTTTAATAGTATTGATTTGCATATTTGGAATTTGGGGAATAAAAAGGGGAATAATAATGATTATGGCAAGAATTAAGAGAAGAAAGGAAGAGAAAATGATGAAAAGAATGGCAGAAGAATACAAAGCGAAAACTAGGGGAATTAAAAGGAAAAGAGAACTGACAGAATTTTAAAGGAATCAAATTTGTGGGCATGATTTGGTGTGATGACAAGTAGTCATCAGAGGAGGGATTGATGACGCAGAAATAAAGGGTTTACATTTATTGACGCATAAACGTAGAGAGAAATAATCATGTGTGACTTTAACCGAACTAATAAAGATTGTACGGGGACGAAATGTGCCCTCAGAGTAGTTTGCCAACATTTATAAGCGTGCTTTATATAACGTGATGTATTAGAAGTGCATTAATCCGACATAATCATAAACGTGTGCTATGATTTGCTTGTTTGAAATGTTTTAGCTTAGCATTACTTTAGTACAGGCTTCGGCCTAGTTGCCTGGTCTCACGGTTTAGATGCTCGTATTTTTCCAATGTGCTAATAAACGTGTGTTTTTGCTTGAAGCTGTACTTTTCCACTGAGATCGTTCACATGCTTATCTTAAGGTTTCGTGCCAGCCTGGCATATTTCTCTCTTTACTCCAAGGTCAATCTGCAGGTGCGGACAATGGAAGCTCTGAAAGTGAGTTAATTGGTATAAAATGTTGCAACTTACGTACTCGTCTCCAAGGATAATGTATGCTTAAGTAAAAGCCTGAGAACTGTCGTTTTTGATTGGACAATTTGAAGCCAACCTATGAACCCTCCAATGGAAGACCCTACTGGATTTGAACTGTTGTCTATTTAAACCAGGTGCACGAGGAAAAAGTAGCCATTACAGCCATTACAGCCATTACAGCCATTACAGCCATTACTGGACATCCCGCCATTTTGTAGACTTTGCAGCTATTATGGCCCACCTTGCTGCGACGCCATTTTGAAAGAGACTCTGATGCTTTCTCTAATCGAGAGAAAGAGACTTTAAATGATTCTTACCCTAGAGACTTTAACTTTGATCCCTTGCATGAAGTAGTAGTTTTATTTTGCCGCCGTGAGGCAATTGCCCCGTCCACCTTGCCCTTTGCCCCGTCCCATGCTGATCGAAACGGTACCCATGCTGATCGAGAAACGGTACCTGTGAGACGAAGACTTCCTTGAATGCTGATTGTAATTGGTAAATATGAAAGGAAATTGTAAAATTGCATTGTGTTTCTTTTAGGTAACCAACTGCTGATTTTTTATAAGAGCCCTAGCTAGGAGTTTTCTAAATTAATGTTGCTAAATTGTTTTTGCATGAAGTCCCACATGCCGATGCTAATTTGAGGTTAGATGAGGATTCCTTTTGTTGCACGATGCAATTTGAGACCTTGTTATGCTGACTAAATGTATGCAATTAGCTCATTACAGATTATAGTTTTTGTGATTTGCATTGCTATTATCGAATGCCTTGTTATTCAAATGCTGCATAGATTGCATCTGTTTCGCCGTTATGGACAGCTATCTATTAATGTTCATTTACGTTTATCATTTGGTGTTGAGACACATCTATATTGTGCTAGCTTTGTTAATATAGGGAAATAAATTCACTAACTTTGAATAAACTGGTGTGGTTATTCCTGACTGAAAGGTCAGGGTTCGCCGAAATGTGTTCTGGATTAATTGTTAAGTGTTATGTTGATCAGGGTATTGCTTATGTTCGTTATTGATTATTGATTTGATTAAATTGACCGATATAGAGTAAGGAGAGTCCCACTTAGCCAAAAGATTCATCGGCCTAAAGAGCGTCCAAATACAGGTAAATTATTAGTACGGACCGCTCTATCAGGGGTTTATAAAATGTATTTATCTTTGTAATTTCTTATTCTCCTTTGAACTTCACAACATATTGTTAACGTGAGATCTTAAACAGGAGAGCACAAGAAGGCCACAACAATTTTTTTTAAAAAGGAGCAACACATTAGTCTGACGCCTTCTCAAATTCTGATATTTCCCCTTTGTCACCCTCCGTACCCTGTTTTCGCCTTTCCCACACATAATTCTAAGTCATAGAAGTTTACTCCCCACATTTTGTAGTAAGGTCGGTCAAGATAGGCCTTAGAGATAGGTAACTACCATGCCACATAGAACCCTATGAAATACAGTTTTTCAACATGAACAGATAAATAATAGGTACATTTCCCTTAAATGCCAGGATGCACTATTAGGAATAATCGTGTTTAACATATCCTGACTCCCAGTATTCACTCATGCGCTCAACTATCCCACGCAACCCCTTCCCTCGCCTCGCACCCCCTCACTACCACATCCTGCCTTGACACCTATCGAGAAAGTATAATTACTTTATGAATTGAAGGAGTTGTCAGCGGGAACTGTAACTAATCTGTACGGTTTGTGGCCGATAAGGGGGTGAGGGGGCCGTTGTGGAAAACGATCCGCCCGCGTCCTCAACTACCGCCACCTCACTGCACTCCAGTAACTTGCTGTGTCTGTCTTTCACTCGAGTCTTACAAATTAATTCTATCTATAGTAGTTTTAGACAATACTGAAAAAACTCCCATAAAGACGCAACAATGGCTTTTTAGGCCATGAGATGACGATGCTTTCAGTTCTTCGATACAACTGCTCTAAATATATTCGTTACAAATGAAATATATAATTTAACAGCTGCCGGACGACCGTTTCCTATGAATCCGATTGCTTTTCCAACCTATCAGGGATTTTAAATATTTACACAGTCATCACACACTGTCACATTCGGGAACAAATATTTAAATTAAAAATGCATAAAGGGCAGAGGCTCTGTCACTCTGTCAAATCAACCCTGTCCTAAACATCGACTAATGGAATCGTAACATGGGTCTGATGTTCCTGCGTTACTAGAGGCCTGGAAAATCAGGTGGGAGGGGGCAGGCTTTGAATTTAATTACGTACTCCGCTGACGTTTCCTATGGGAACCTCGGTGTGTGGAAAGTGGGACTGCTTTTGTTCACTTGGTGGGTGGTGGCGGGTGGGGGTGTTTTTGGAGGGGTGGTTTGGAGGGGGGTCATGTTACAAAGGCTGTGGATGTCCTGCCTTGCTCCAAGATCCGAAAACGGTTAGGAAACAAGGCTCAAAGAGTACATTACTGGAATGAAGTTGGGGAAATTTTGCCAAAACGTGCTGCGTATAAACATATTACTCTCAACCCTTAATGTGACTGAAATTTAAAAAATTATGACAAGGCTCCTTGTTTTTGTGCCCTTCTAATATTCCGAGGTATAAATTGTCTGTCAGATTTCAGTGGAAGAATGATTTACTTTAAACTGACAACCCCAAACATGCTGTACCCCATTAACCACATTTATACACATTCAGTCATTCATCGTTAATCCACTTCGCACCTCCTATCACTGCTTTCTCTTTCCTAATACAATTTATCTCCCTTTCCCCTATTCCCACTTCTCACACTGCCTGCTCTCACCCAGCTCTCTTGTACCCATCACCATGTTCTTTTCCCCCCTGTTCTACATAAACCCTCTTGTTTTTCCCTTTCTACCGATACAGCTCCGAAATATTAAACTCCGAGGTGGTTTCATTTTTTTGTGTTTCTGAGCGCATCTCACGTATTGTTGGTGAACGGGAAGAAGTGGTGATGCAGTCACTATAGGCTCCCGTTCCAGGAACACAAAAGCTGCTTTAAATTCATATATCGAAGGTCATGGGTAGTAGTGTGCACATCTTTTGCCAGCAAAGGTTTCTGAAGTTTCTGATCCTCTCTCTTTGTCAAGGATGCAAACTTTTTTTGTCAACTTCACCTTCTCAGTACAGATTTTCCTAGATTGCAAGATCTTTTCACCAAGTATCAAGCTAATTTTTACTCTAATCGAATGTAACTCTTCTGGAAAATGTATGCAGATTTCTTTCCTGGGGAGTTTACATTTTGCAAAGGTTTTCTATGTACAATGGCAAATGTTTTCAGACGTTTTCTCTGCAAGCTAAACTTTTGTGAAGTTTTTAATGAACAATTGAATTGTGCAAGAAAATAACATTGTTTTCTGTGAAGTTTATTTTATGCAGGAACATTTTGTTAGTGTTCATGAAAGGGGTGTGTAATTCTGTGTATCATAATTTCTTGAAAAAAGTCATTATTTTAACACCAAAGTGGCGAAGTGAAAAACTTAGCAATTTATCACGTCTCTAGCCTAGGGACAGCTGATAGAAAAGTAAATCCAACTCCTCAAGTTATTTTATGTATTCTTCAAAGCCATTTGGTGCTGTTCAAATGTACACCTAGTACTCTAGCACCAACACAGGCATACTGAAGAATGCTTTGCACTCAAGCCACCAGAAGAACCGAACAGGACACCACATACACACTGTGTAGAGCGGTAGACCAACAAGAGATCAAAACAGAAAAGGCATCAGGAAGCAACACACATTGTGACAGGGAACATTTTTATACTGGCGCGAAAAATACAGCAGGACCTCTGGATAGAAAACAATCGCATGCAGATAAACAGCATCTCCACCTGTGACACGGAACTCCATGTTGGTTCACAGTGAAAGCCATCGATGCTACAACTGGAAATACATTGATCCATACACCTTTGAGCAGGTTTGCAGAAATATAATATAGCCTTGTAGTACACCGTAGCATGCTATACCGGCCATTAAAGGCCCATTCCAGTGTTAAAGGACCGAGCCGATGGTTAGGGCCTTTAACAAGTGATCGGATCTTTAATGGCTGATAGAGGCTGTAACGGTGAGCTATAAGGCTATTGGAGCATTCTACCCATAGAGGGCAGAATATCCTAATTACAAAAACAAAGGCATCAAAGATCGAGAGATTTGAAACCCCTCTGAAGCCTTTGTTTCACAGCTGTTGCTGTGATTGTTCAACAGCTAACAGCCAAATCGGACCCTAGCTGTTTGCTGTTGAACTTACTCAGCAATCACCGTGAAAGGAGGCTGAAGTCAGTCCCTGGTTCTCCTCATCTTGGCTAAAGTCCTTTTTTCTCGTTCAGCCGGGCCAGTAAAACTCAGTTGCTGAGCAGCGCTCCCCCTTCCTCCTTCCAAGACTTTAATGCCTATATGAGCTTTGAGAGGAGGGAGCGGAAAGGCCCTGGTGTGCCCTTTAGCACAGCCTCCCCCTTTTGCTTTCCCCTGCCCAATCCATGTATTTTGAAAAGGCAAGGGAAAGAGAGAGGCAGGGGCTGTGCATTAGAACACTGAAATATTCACAGTACTGAACCTATACCAGTTTATATAGGCTGCTGCCACTCCATTGTCTTCAATGAAACTCTCCATGTTCCAATGTCCTAATGAGAATTAACTTCCATTTTGCTCAGATAATCTGTTGTAATTTGAAAGCTGTCTTCCTTTACCATCCCATGCCCAGCATGTAATACTCCCATCAGTGCTGGCACCATTCAGCCTGAGATTTTCTGTGGTTGGATTTAGAATTTCTTGGAAGCTAAATCCTGAATCCGGTACCCTACTACCAGTTTCTACACCAGCTCTCCCCATCAAAGGAATTCAGTTTTGTACTTCTCACTACCTCTCTAGGCCAATTTTCCAGTATTGTTTTCCCTTGAACAACACCACCAACCTCCTCTATCCCCACCAACTATGCTCCGCCTCCTGCCCCACACCCATCACCCTTCCATTTCCTTCATTTCCATTCCTGCTCAGATAGCTATGTACCCCTACAGAGAATCCAAAATACAAGGCAAAGTATTGCAACCTCACACCAATAAGAATACACTCACATGAACTACATCACCCACTAATGCTGAGTTGGGACTACCTATAGCACAGCCTCATTATATATACACACACTTTTGAGGTCAGGGCATTTATAAATCATCCACAAACACTTTGAATCCAACAGTACCAGTGTGGTGAAAGGTTGCAGTAGCCACAAACCTTTCAAAATACCTGCCCCTGGAACTTCACACAACACACAAACTGACTGAACACATCAAAATACGTCTGCCGAAAGATGGTTAGCTGACTAGTGTGGGGAGCCAGTTCCATTGTTCAAACCTATCACAAGCTTGTGACAGTTACACCCAAAATCCTTAACAGCACACGTTGATTAAGAAATGTATGAGTCTTTAACATAAAATAATAATAATTTAGTAATTATTCTGGAGTGTTCCCATTATGTGCCATAAATCTTCACCTAAACTCAAGTTACTTCCCATGTATTGACAGGGGACCTACTTGCAGCCCAGTATGGTATGTAAGGGGACATTGTAACTTTCAGTATGTCGTGTACACCATAACCTCCCATGCAGTCTGCAAGCTGTGCCACACCAGTCTTTCAGAGGCAGTGATTTGCCTTTTGGCAAACTCTTTCTTGACAGCAGTTGTGTTTCAAGGGCATTGGAGTGGTTTAACATATGTTTCCACTTTATTAGACTCTTCCCTAGCCCTAAAGGATTTTCAAAGGCACAAGCCTAACCTGGATGAACCATTTTTGGACCGTCTTCTAGGGCAATCCAGTAGTACCAGGCCAAGCCTGACAAGTCAGTGTATGGGCTACTTCTGTGGCTGCTTTTGTGCTGTGGTGGCCAGGCATTGGGGCTGTTTTGTGGACCAGTGTTAACATCTTACGAGTAGGATGCAGTAGCAGGCAGCACTTTGCAGGCAACAGTAAACTGCACAGTGTAGACAGCAGTGAGGGCTAGAATCTCATTTAGCATGGAAAGAGCTGCATCATATCATGTTGGGTGTGTCGCAGCAGATAGTGCAGTTCTAATCTGTTTTGTCAAACTGAGTAGACTGAAATAGTCAGTGCAATTCTAATTTGACAATGCACTGCACTCAGCCCACCATGGCTTCCTCACACCTACACTGTCTCTACTGACCATCTCTGTCCTTCCTCTAGTTGCACAGGTGCTGAATTTTCTAGTGAATGCCCATTCCGCAATCCACCTGAAGAGCCAGCATCAGCTAATTTGCTGGATGTGTATAGTTCTGGAAAGCGGGTAAGTGGGCTGTTTTAGCTTGCCTACATAGTGCAAACTTTGCAGGGGTATGAGGGAGAATTGCTGACTACTCAACAGGTTCTGTCATGCAGTGCTGTACAGGGTTGTCTAACACAATTGAGGAGAAGGTGCTAATCCAGGCAGACAAAAGAAATGTTGCCTGGTATGGGTTTCTCCCCTTCATAGCCAAAGTCTTTAATTGTTTTGAAAAAAATATTTTTTAGTGTTCTATGGCAGAGAAACATCTTCCAGCTCCACTGGAATGTTGATAGCTCCATTGAAGACAATGGAGAATCAACTTCCTATATACCTATTCATATATGTCAGCTGCTCTTAACATTTCAATGTTCTCATCCACAGCCTCTGCCTTAGTCTTTCCCTTGCCTCTCCAAATATTTGGAGTGGGCAAGGGAAAGCAAAAAGCAGAGGCTGTGGTGCAGGGGGGAAACAGCCATTACAACACAGTCAATACCACAAAGATTGTAGCCATGCATGCCATTGCAACGCAGGATTTTATGGCAAGGAAAGAGGCTAGCATTATGCATAAACCCTTTTATGAACCACTTCCAAGCTTCTTAGCTCCATATTAGAACCAAGTATGGCAACATCAACAGAATAGAAATTTCAGACCATAAAATTCTCCAACACTCCAACTTCCTCTCTTTTGTGTGCTGCTTCTGAGCAGATACGTATATATTACATTCATCTAATGTTTAGGTTTAACAATTTGTATTTGTGATAATGTTTTTTAGTAAGGGTATGTTGTCAGAACCCAATTTATGGGATCTGCCATAGGCTTGGTTTTGAAGGTAAGTTTTTATAGGCCAAGGTTTGTAATTTTCAAAGGTGTGAAAATAAGGATTTGGATGAAAAATACATCAATAAATATTTATTTTTAAATAAGCATTGGTCAACAACTATCAGAAATGGATATTTTTAAAGTAGGCAATTTAAATGTATAGTAACTGCACCTGACGGTTGGTCAGGAGCTCTCTTTCATGTTAGATTCGTGACGCTCTGTCCACATGTAGTTTGCACGGGCAGAGATCTATTTTTGTTGACACCGGCAAGGTAACTGCATAGCCTTGTCGGTGCGCACAAGACCTCAATTTAAGTAGAAGCGTCTTTTGAACTTAAAGGCAGTCAGTGCTCTTATCTTCCATAGCATCTCATTCCATTTACAAGCTGTTTACTTGTTGGCTCATTGGGCTCCTCCTGTTTTACTGAGTCATGAGTGCCACAGTGAGTTTCTGTGTCAGGAGACAGAAAATAAAAAAAAAAATCTGGAAACACAGTTCTCTTTTTTAACTTATCAACATCATTTTGTGAATTTGGGCCTTTTTTGAAGGCTACATAAAATGTTGCTCAAGATCCTTTCACACAGTGCTCTGAAAATGTAACAATCCCATTCTTGATTCAGACAAGATTATTTTTATTGCAAAGATAAATACATAACTTTACTCATCAGTTGACTAATATGTGTTATAAATTATACATTGAAATTATGTCTGAGGAGCAGTCTGTAGAAGATTTGCAGGAAGAAAGAACGAGAGATATTATAAGTAAGAGTATGTTAGTTATAAAAAAATAAAAAGAGAAAAGAAATGGATGATGAGTATTGGACTTTGTCTAAAGAGGAAGGTTCCTCTAATAAAGGATCAGGGGGCAAATGTTTAAGTACAAAGAAACATTTAATGGTAGAGGAGGTGTCTTTATCATAGAAAATAGGAGCCCCACGCGGCTCACATGACAAAGTGTCCCAAAGTGGCACAAATTCAAGGCAGGTTAACCCTGCAAAGGAATTCCAGTATGAGGAGAAAGAGATTAAAGTAAATTCAGAACTAGGTGAATATATATTAGATATATGAATCATGATGATGGGGATGCATCTTTAGGAACAGATTATGGGAATAGAGAAAAAAGATTGAGAATTATATGAAAGACCAACTGAGACAGAAAATGTTTGACCCTAAGGAGATACAACACCCTAGGAGTTTCGACTTGTGGCATATGGGATACTTGCTGGACTATGAAAAGAATAATATTAGAAAGCTTCAGGAAAGACAGGAAAGGGATTTATGAGGGCTGAGTGCTCAAGGACAGCAATTGGATATAAGGTCACTATGACTCCAAACTTAGACTCAGAACTTATTACTAGGTGTGTGCGGGGAGCTCCACCCACCTGGCAGAGCTAACATATTTTTTGGAACTCTGCGCTCCGCGGAGCTCACCCGGTGCACGCTGCAGCCCAGTTATGGACTGCACAGCGCAAGCACAGACTGGCTGCGCTTGTGCTGTGCAGCCCATAACTGGGCTGCACCGTGCACCGGAGCAGAGGCCAGAGGGAAGCAACTACTGCAGACTCGCCACTATCAGACAACAAGGAAAGGAGGACCACCTGGAAGAGTCAGGTAAGTCCTCGTCTCTTTTTTGTTGTTTGTGCACACTGGTGCACAAACAAGGCCAGGCCTGTAGGCAGTGAAAGCTGCCATTTCAGTCCTCTTGTGCAGCTGCCTGTCTCCTGTGCACTGCACATGGGACAGGTCGGTGCACAACAGGCCTGGCAGCTTTTGCTGACTACCGCCCTGGCCTGAATTCAGACCAGGGCCCTAGGCAGCCAAAGAAAGCTGCTGTTTCAGGTCTCTTGAGCACTGGCCTGCTCAGTGTATACTGCACACTGGACAGGTGAGTGCACAAGATGCCTGAAATGGCAGCTTTCACTGCCTATGGCCCTCTCCTGAATGTGCCCTGACCACGCCCAACACTGCTTAGCGCTTCCGAGATCAGGCGAATTGAGGACTCCGTGGGTCACGGAACTCCGCCTCAGTGGAATTCCACTGAGTTTTCTTTCAGCTCCACGGAATTCCACGGAGTCAGAGTCCATGAACTCCACCCAGGCCTTCATATTACCTATTTGTTTAAACTTGGAAGTGAACCAAGAAAGGGTCTAGAATGATCTCTGAAAATACGAAGACAAGTTATGGGATATTTTGGGTCCTCAAATACATATTTTTGAGTTAGTAGAAGATGCTAACATTAATAGAAGTTAGATTGATTTACTCGGAGGTTGGAACCAAAGGGCAATTTGTTTTCTTGGAAATGCTAAAGCTAGTATTGTAGAGGAGAGGAAGAAGGAAGTAATATTTAGGATCAGCCCAAATTTGGGGGATCTTGCTAGGAAGGAGAGTGGTGAAGACACTAAAGGACCTCTCTTCAGAGAAGGTATGGTTACATGTTTGGGAAAGTTTGTGACTAATTTCATTGCTTTACATAAAGTTCAAACTTCCTTGGAAAGGATTTCAAAACAAATAATTTATATCCGATGGCCGGAAGGAGAGGACAACCTTCTGGCCGAGGATTTTATAAGACTGTAGCAAGGTGGCAGTATTATGTGGTATGACAGGATGGTTTCACTATGTAATACTAACACATTACCCAGAAGTGGAACCGCAGGTTCACACTAGTGAACCTTAGCTCAGTCCTGGTGGAATGGCAAGGAGCAGTCAGGCTACTTAGAGGAAAAGTATTTCACAACACCTACATGGACGATAAGTAATTGACACAACTCGAAAGAAATCCAACACCAATTTAGTGAAATAAAGCATATTTTTATCTTAATTTAGACACCAAATGAACTTTTTATCTTACATACTACTAGAGTTGTGGATTTCTAAAGCATTTAAAAATAGATACACTTTTAGTTGTTAAACGTATACCATTGAAGTCAATCAGGAAAAGCACAGTGTGCAATCGGTCACTTCTGGGGTGAGTTCTGTGGAACACACCTGGAGTTAAGGTCTGTGGGGTCCCTAGTCCAAGTTTCTATAGAAAGTACCTTTTTACCTTGCCCAGAGACTCCGGGTGCAGAGGTAGCCTTGCTGTCCTTGCAAAAGACCAGGAACCGCGACTGGGGTCAATCAAAGATGCAGCACTCTGAAAAACCACACTGGGAGATGGAGCTACACTCTACCCTTGGAGAGTAGAGATCTTTTGGGTCCCAGGACTTGGATTCCATAGATTGCACTCCTCCACCACATCATGCGGCTCTGGGTGCCGGGGGTCGCCTTGCAGCTGTAAATCACGGGAGAGTCACCTGCTTCAGGATGCAGGATCTCAGCACTGGGATCGTTGATGATATCACTATTGCTGGGAGTTGCTGTGGAGTTGGTGATGTCTGGGGACAGGTTGGTTACCGGGCTGGTGACCAGCAAGCCTTGGCAGAGGCAAAAGTAATCCACAGGTGCTTCGTTGGCTGGAGGTCAACAGGAGTGGTATAGCAGCTCGAAACTAGGTGTGAGCCTCACTGCAACTCACGGAAATCAGGTCGGTCACCGAGTTTCTTTGGGCTCACTGAAGTGGGGCCCAACGAGTTGCACTTCTTGTAACTCATAACAATGATTCTTCTGCAGGTAGCAGGTGACTGGTTCCACTGGTCCACTGGTCAGGGGGGTCTGCTTCAGTTTCTGGCATCCACTCTTGCTGGGGGAAATGAGCTTTTGCTAAATGAGCACACAGTCGAACACACAGTTCCATTATATGGTCTACTCAGGAAAACTTAAGTGTTCTCTCTTTGCGCTGCGGAAGAGCCCAAAGTTCTGTTGTCGATGATGGCATCTTCTTTGTGCCTCTTCTCGGATTCAAAGTCCTAACTGATGTTCTGGTGCCAGGGGAGCCCTTTAAATCCTAGTTTAGGGGTAGTTAATGGTGTGGTGGGGGACAGTGGCCAATGGGCTACTGGTTGCTGTGGCTAGTTCACCCCTGAGGTGACGACTTCCTGTGGGAGTATGTCACGTTTATACCCTTAACACTTTAATTTCAAGGTCTGCAAACATGGCAGAATCTTTACTCAGCTGTACAGATCCCCTAGCCCACCCTAAAGGTGTGGCTAGCCTCTTGGAGGTGTATGCTGCCTGAATAACTTATTTTCCCACCTGTCAGCCTGGACTGGGCTTTGTCCTGGAGTAGCAGACAAGAGATTCCATATCAAGAGCGGTGAAAGCCTTTGAGGCTCACCGCTTTGATCACTGGAAACATTAGCCATCCTGGGAGGGCAGAGATGTGACCTCCTCCCTGCCCAGGTCCTTTGTCTCCATCCTGGTGGAAGTGCTAGCACAAGCAGTAGGGGGACAGACTTTTGTCTTGATGGCAAATGGCTCAGGGTAGCCTGCCAAGGCAAGAAAGAGCTGGCAACTTGGTAGTCATCCTCTAAGGACACTACCAGAGCACATGCTAGGTAACCCAGGGCATGAGAATCTTGCTCAGGGTTATAAAGTACGGTGTTTGACACCCAACACGGGGGAAATCGGTCAGGCCATCATGGGGCTGGGTGCTAGCCCATGTCATCCTATGGGCTGCCGGTCACTTGCGGTAGCATTAAGTTGGGACACCTTCCTGCACAAAAACAATCACAAGAGGCATTTCCCTCTTTCTATGTGTGCTGCAGAATACAGCAAATATAGCAAAAATGAAAATACGAGGAGAAATAAAGGTATTTCTCCTCATTGCGCCTCCCTTATGCTTACCCTGGGGAGGCAAAGGGTTCTGACGCATTCCCAAGTTTACAAAACCTTGTAAATCTGGGGATGTGCCAAAATCCATGGGTGTTGCGTGGGAACACCCACAGCAACACCCATGGAATGCCTCTATGATGCAAAGTAAGGCAATGCAGTGACTTGTGGTGCATTGCCTTACTCCATACCTAGAAGGCAATGTAAAGTGGCTTTGTATGGCCTTGTAGATATGGCCCTGCAGTCTGCGCTGCCGGTGTGTCACAAAAAGTGACGCACCGGTGGCACAGGCCGCTTGTAAATATGCTCCTCAATTTCTAACAGGGAGGTTAGGGAAATTTTAAGGTTTGGGGTGGGTATAGGTTTTAGGGTGGTAAGGGAATTTTTAGGGTTTAGGGTGGGTATGGGTCTTAGGGTGACAAGGATATATTTTAAGATTTAGGGTGGATATCGGTTTTAGGGTGGAAAGGGAATTTTTAGGGTTTAGGGTGAGTATGGGTTTTAGGGAGGCAAGGGCATTTTTAGGGTGAGTATGGGTTTTAGGGTGGCAAGAGTATTTTTAGGGTTTAAGGTGGGTATAGGTTTTTGGGTGCAAGGGTATTTTTAGGGTCCGCATGGAGTTTTGTGTTAGTAAGGTAATCTATCTATCTGTCTGTCTATCTTTCTATCTATCTATCTATCTATCTATCTATCTATCTATCTATCTATCTATCTATCTATCTATCTATCTGTGTGTCTATTTTAAAAATATGTTTATACACATATATGTATATGTTAGAAATTGGATCTTTTGGTTGGCAGTCAGGTTACCCTGTGTCCAAGCAAGGACCCTCACTCTAGTCAGGGTAAGTCACCCAATTCAAATTATCCTGTGCCCACCCTCTGGTAGCTTCGCACTAAGCAGTCTGGCTTAACTTAGAAAGCAATGTGTAAAGTATTTGTGCAATAAATTATGGAATAACACAGTATAAACACCAGAACAATACACCACACCGGTTTAGAAAAATATAGAATATTTATCTGAGTAGAATAAGGTCAAAACGGTCAAGATTTGATAAGTACAAGTTAAGTATCACTTTTGTAATGAAAATTTGATTTTTTAGTTTTTTAAAAGCAACCTAGAAAACTGGTACATTTTTAAAGACTATACAACTAGGGATATCCAGGTTGGGATGACTTGTGTGGCTCTCACCAGGTTAACCAAGAATCCCTTGCAATCCACAAACTTTGACTAAAACACATTTTCCTCACATTTCTGTGATAGAAAATTCTGAAATCTGTGGGGATCCACAAACGTCAATTTACCTGCATTCCCCCAGTGTCCTGTTAAAAATGGTACCTTACTTGTGTGGCTAGGCCTAGTGCCTGTGACCGAAATGATCAAAACAAGGTCAATGGGAGTCCCCAGTGAGGGCTTACATTGACCTTGGTTTTAGCCATTCCTGTGGCGGGCACTAGTCGCAGCCACATAAGTGGCGCTGCAGTTTTATTGGCACAAGTGGGGTAATGCAGAGTTGTAGGAATTTTGTAGATTCCTGTTGGTCCTGGAAGTTTCCATCATGGAAATTGAAAGAAGATGTGTGAATTCAGGCAAAGTTAGAGTTTTGCAGAGCATCATGGGTAAGAAAACCTTGTGGGATCCACGCAAAGCATATCATCCTGGATTCCCCTGGTTGTCTAACTTTCAAAAATGTCTGTGGTTCATAGGTTTTCTTGGGTGGTGCCACAGCACAGCCCCAAATACAGCACCTATCCCTATTGCTTACCTCTCAACATAGCGATGTAAGGCCTTTTATGTTGTTTTCTCTTGGCCCACTCACACACGTGGGGTACTGTATTTATTGGGAAACATGTTGAAACTCATGGAGGTTGTAAAGCTGTGGCTCCCGACAGATTCCAGGTCTTTCAGTCACAAAAAATGTGTGTTTTCTCCCCTGGTTTTCTAGTTTTCCAAAATATGCTGCTTTGCCTAGATGTGCTCTGAGCTAGGGCACTAAATCTACAACAACCCACATTAGAAAAAAAGAAAAAACAAGTGCTCAGTATGGGCCATATTAACATTTTGGCTGACAAAGAAGACTTTGTTGCCCTGACGGAGGGCTTAGCATCTGCCATGCTGAGACTACTCCACCTGCCAAATTTAGAAATGACCACCAAGCCGGGAGTCAATTCAAAAACATTGACAGGAGCCGCTGAGACAGTGGTTCCTATCAATGCAGTTTTATGTTTGACACACTACTCCAACAACATTTGAAAAACAATTGCCCCCCTCACTCTGGGAGTAGTCTCCCATGGCAAGGCAGGCATTAGACATTTATCAGTGCCCCTTGCCACCTTAGTTTTCTGGTGGTGACGGGCAGTGAAAACTGACCTGTATGTCTGCACATCTAAATTAGGGTGGAGGGTAGACACAGAGGTCAGCTGAAGATAGCCCTTACTCAGTTAGGACATGGGAGGGGTGCAACCATGCTACAGATGGAGTAGTCTTCCCCATGGTTACACCAATGCTCCATCTACATATATATCAGACGGCCAGACCATTATCTTCACAGTAAGGACACTTTGTATCCTTACCACCAAAGATATGAATCTGGTACTAATTTTTTAACGTTAATCCACCACTTACACAGGTTGGTTTTAGCACCTCCAGAAAGGCTAGCTTTAAAGCACAAACACTTATTGAAGTATCTGAATATTGAAACCAAGACTACTGAAGGTGATCCATAAAGCTGTGTCAAGGCGCCAACTGCTTTATGGTACTGCCACAAGCCATTCACACATCACACACAGTGCTTTCATACCGCCACCCACTGGCCCAATCCAACAGATCAGTGCACCCACATCAACATACTGCTGCCATGCAAGGCCCCATCGCAGTCATACACCACAGGACAGAATCCCCATTTACATCCAGACATGTTGATAGTTGATGCATCCACAGCCTTCACAAATGAAAAAACAGTTTGACTACATTTTTACCACTTGTGAAGTAACCACCTCCAATCTGAACATTAATGAGCGCATCCTTAATGAACCTTCACTAATGGTTTCAATGACAGCCAGATGAGTCTCAGGAAGACCTGTCTTATATGCTCCTTTATTACACTCACAGTGGTAAATCCATCTCTTTCCAGTTTGTGAATGCAAGCTGAGGGTGTCCAAGTATGCCTCTAAGGCTTCATCCCTCGAACTGAGTGAGCACATCAACCATTGAAACTAGGGCAAACATGGTGGGGGAATACTGCCTAAGTTCCCTAAAGAGAATGTCGTAAACTACGAAGAACTGTAGTTTTTGACACAGGATAATCATTGAGAAGGTAACATTTGTCATGTCCACTTTTATGTGCAGTGCTGTGTCTGTGATGCATGTGCCATACAGTAAACTGAACATATACTAAGTTTTGACAGAGGACGAACATGGCAAGCATAGGCGGGTACAGCGTTCTCTGTAATATTATGATTTCTTTGTAAAATGCACCTTCACCCGAGAGTGTATCCTGTCACTGATGCAAAAGCAATCAAGGCCTATCCACAGAGTAACCGAGTCGAACAGCCAAGTGATCTGCTTTGTACGGAATACTTTAATTTTAACGACTGTGCATATGTGTAGAGATAGGTCATTCCTTACTTTTGGAGCCAAATAAGAGAATTCCTCAGTTTGAAAAGAGCTGTGGATTGGGAGTTAATGAACATGTTTCAGGTGCCGGGTGCGTGTGTTGGGATTTTGAGGGAGGTGGCTGCCTGCTGCATTCTGTAGGATTTGGAGTCATCTGCTTAGTGTAGTGAGGGAGTAATTCAATATAGGGGCGAGTGATGTGCCAATGGGTTTGAATCCATAAGTGAAGATGAAGTTATGGTATGAATATCTGTACTACCTTTACTATCTGCCTCCTACCTAAGCAATATCCATGTGAAAGCACACCTAGCCCAAGCGTTTCTTACCAGTTCATGTCTCTGTCCTCACCAGAGTCCTGGCTAATCCTGTATGTTTGCCAAGTGAACCTATACTGACGTCTTCCATCGCTATCTACTTGCAGTCCAAAAAATGTCTTTCATGCCCCTTTAGCACACTCACTTTGCTGAATACAACTCCTTTCTGTTTGTGGATGCAAATTGGGGGTGTCCAAGTATCCCTCTGAGTGAACATATCTATCTTTAAAAATAAGACAAACATGCTTGGAAATACTGTCTAAGTTCCATAAAGTAATAAGCCAAACAAATATCCAGTGGGACTCATTCACTGACACTTCCAATTTTGTTTTAAATGTGTGAAAACTCAGTTAGCAACTTGTGTCATAACCAATGTCAATCAGCAAAAGGAACACCTATCATGTTCTGAAGGTGGATAAATGTGTCAAGCAGGCTATGAGCAAGCCCATATTATTCTCAAGTAGAGGAATAAAATGTATGGCTACTTGTCTAGTGAAGTAGTGGCCTATGGAAGGTAGGTATCCTTGCACAGCCATTGAAAGGTTTACCTCACAGCAGCTCCACCTTTGTCAGTTTCCCAATACTTCACTTTTATATGGTACAACATAAAGTAAGTAGGAAAAAACAAGACTGGCTAAGATAGGCACTGGGGACAACAAACACAAATCTTTTGTCGGTTTCCTTGCTTAGAGCAGACTCTGCAACAATGTGGTCAAGTCTTTTTTAGCTGTTTCAGGAATGTGATCAGCAAAGTGCCATTCCTGCAGTCCTGCCACATCCTCCAGGATATGAAGTGGAGGCGGCTACTTCTGAAGCAGTAAGACATTCAATGACTGTCAACTGAAAGTCAAGGAAAGACATGGGTCTTCCTGTGGTGGTCTGACAGTAAACCACATCTCCATTGTATTCTGCCATCTAGATCAGGTGGATAAATAGTGTCTTATACCAAGTACAAGTTTTACAACTCGTATTGTGTGTCTGAAGAACCTGATCATTCTTATCCATTCCGTCCATGTACTTGTTCTGATCAAGTATACAGGTGGGCTTCTGAACTTCAGCCATCTGACTCCAAACCATGACGGGAAGTGCTTGCATCATGAATTGTAGTAAGCACGTACACATCACGCCTGTCAGAGAATTTGACTGCAAGTAGTTCATTGGAATGCAAAGCAGTTTTGTGGGATTCCTGGAGTTTCTAACAAACAAACCCTGGCAGGAATCATTTGTGACAACAATGAACTTTACTGCATGCCATAGTGCCAGCTTTGTACAGCTCACTGAATAGCTCTACTCCTGTTTAGAAACTGTCCACATAAAAGTTATAACAGTTGTGAAGGAGTAGTTGGACAAGCTCCCATACAATCTTTTCTGTGACTCCTATCATGAGAGGGCAACCTACAGGGTTTAAAGTGGAGTCCTTCCCTGTATAGACTCTCAAGTTGTACACATGTCCAGCTCGAGGGAGAGCTATCACCCAGCATGTACAACTTGATGCCTTAGCAAGCTCTTTTGCCCGCAGTGTACTGCCTGAACATAAGCCGCACTATATTCTTTCCAGGAGTATAAATCTCTGCAAACCTGGAATATTTTTCATGATAGGCCAAATTGTGAGCAACCTGTCATGGTCTGGATGGGCCCAGGGCAATGCAGTAGAATTGCCACTGAAGTGCAGAATACACTACAATCGCAAAAAATTATCTTTGCTCATGTTCGGTGCAGAGAAAGGGATTACCCAAACTCTGCGAGTGGGCCAGTAGGGCTGCAAGGTCGATTTCTGCACTAAACCCATTTTAAGTGTAAGACCCAAAAATATCTTCAACTCTGCAAGTAAAGTGGAAGTCCACTGGTGTGCCCTAGAATGAGGCCCTAGAGGGCCTTCATGCTCCCTCAGAAATAGTTTGACATCCAAATTTGTTTGCTGCACAATTTGCTGAAGGAGGTCAACATACAAAAAGAGATGGAAGTAGTCAGTTGGCAAAAGATGGCTGTATGGACATTACATCAAGCATCTCCAGTGAAAGGCATAAGTAGGGGCTGAACTAAACTGGGGGCTATCAAGAGAGTACTCCCTCTGTACTGAGGCTGCATGTGCCTCCTCTCTGGGTTGATTTAATCTCCTACATTTGCTCCACAGCATAGACTGTGCTTAAGAAGCGACCACACAACTGCCACCATCATGTCTCTCAGAATCACTGGAAGGCAAGTTGTCGGATGCAACTCTGCTGACTGAAAAATCACTTACAGATTCTTCTTCATTTTCCTCTCTCTTAAATGTGGTCTCAGTATCTGCTGTCTCTGTCTCTGACCCTGCCTCAGAGCTGTCCTCCGTAAGCCAAGTTAGGACCTGGACAGCAGTCATCCACTGAGACATCATCTCTGCTGACTGACTAAAACCTTCCTTCTAAAACTCTATCCTACATAAAAGGCAGAAGTATTGTTCTAAATCAGTCGGTGGGTGTGTGCGTCTGTGACATGAGTGCAACAGTAAATGAACAAAAACTTACTTTATTGGTGAATCTACAGCTTCTTCAAAGGTACTGAAAAAAGATACAGTATTACTTCACCTTGCCACATACCCAATTGCACAGTATTACAAATTCAATTTCACAGCATACTTTTGTCCATGCTTATGCAAAACATCATTGTTGGGGGAGCTTCTGGGTATTTGCTGGTATAAAACTAATTTCCAGTAGCCACAAATCAACCTATGATCTCAAACAGCACACGTCAACATAGTAGCCCCTTCAACTTTGTGCACAGGCCTGCTCCTTGTGAAAACACACAGTGCTGTCACCAGGGTCACTGGAATCATGCAGCTGGACAGCACCTTATTATAGGACAGGGTTGACTAAATTGTACAGCAAGAAAAGGGAACTTATGCTGCTCTAGGAGGCACATTTTCTGATCATAATACATTATTATTTTATGATTTGAAAACATTATGGGGGTCATTCTGACCCCCGCGGGCGGCGGATGCCGCCGGCCTGGCGGGAACCGCCAGAAGACCGTACCGCGGTCAAAAGACTGCGCGGTCATTCTGAGTTTCCCGCTGGGCTGGCGCGCGACCGCCAGAAGGCCGCCCGCCCGCCCAGCGGGAAACCCCCTTCCACGAGGATGCCGGCTCCGAATGGAGCCGGCGGAGTGGAAGGGGTGCGACGGGTGCAGTTGCACCCGTCGCGATTTTCAGTGTCTGCCACGCGGACACTGAAAATCTATGTGGGGCCCTGTTAGGGGGCCCCTGCACTGCCCATGCCAGTGGCATGGGCACTGCAGGGGCCCCCAGGGGCCCCACGACACCCGTTCCCGCCAGCCAGGTTCTGGCGGTGAAAACCGCCAGAACCAGGCTGGCGGGAAGGGGGTCGGAATCCCCATGGTGGCGCTGCTTGCAGCGCCGCCGTGGAGGATTCCCTGGGGCAGCGGGAAGCCGGCGGGAAACCGCCGGCTTCCCTTTTCTGACCGCGGCTTTACCGCCGCGGTCAGAATGCCCCCGGAAGCATCGCCAGCCTGTTGGCGGTGCTTCCGCGGTCATTGGCCCTGGCGGTCCATGACCGCCAGGGTCAGAATGACCCCCTATGTTACTGCCTAGGCAAAGATTTCACCTCATTATCATCAGATTAGCAACCAAATACAGAAATAAGCAACTGAAAATGACCAGTCAACTTTGGCACAGAGCCTTCCACTGTATGCGAACTTGTCACCTCATCTTATGGTTTGGGACGTATTTTTCTAATAAGAACTCCTACCTTACTGTTTTAAAATATTGCCACATATGTTCTGGCCTTTTTTTAAATATGTGTTTTTTCTGGAGGGTAGGGGGATTGTGATGGGGAGTGTGCGCACCCCACCAGGGGAAACACACATTTAAAAAAAAAAAAAAAATAGCCATCTAGGGGGATCAACCTATGTCACCATGGCCAGTCCTCACCTACATTTCTTTTATATTTTGGCCACATATGGACTGACTTTATTTTTTTATATATGTGTGTTTTCCTGGAGTAAGGGGGCTCAATCACCCCACTAGGGGAAAAACACATTTATATAAAAAGAAATAGCCATCGTGTCAACCCATGTCTCCAGACACGACCCCCACCTGCATTTATTTCGGGGGGAAATGTGTGTTATTCCTGGGCAGAGTGCAATTGCACCCCCCTCAAGTGAAAACACACATTTTGCCCCAAAAAATGAAGGCACAAAAGGGGGTCGGCCCCCTGAAAATGACACTATTACGATCACACCCTCTCCTTGAAAAAACACACATTTAGAAAATAAATAATACCCCCTGGGAGGTTGGCCCATTCATCACGAGAGCCGACCCCACCAAACACTGGTCTCTGGTGCCTAGTGGGGTTTCCTGGCTGTGAATCGCAATTGCGGCACGATCGTGATCCACAGCCAGGAAATTGTTTCAGGTGTGCCTCATTGGAAAGGAGAGAATCTTCCCTTTTCAATGGGGCTTCCCAGAAATGTTGGAAGGTCTCTTTCAGGGGGTTTTCCCCACTAAAGCAGGAGAGAACACCTACCTTTATCTTCTCACTACTCTGGTGGGGAATCTGTGATAACAACATGCCTCGTGGTTGATGACATCAGGAATTGGCGGGAGGGTTAGAAGAGGCTTATGCAGAAGTGATTCTGTAACTCCCACACACTTTAATAAAAAAGGAATCCCCCAGTGCAGCCACCAGAGGATCCTTTTCTGCCCTCCCCAGTGTCGGCCAATGGCTGACAGATGCACTGGGGAGATTGTGTGGGTGTCAGCCATTGGCCGACACCCACACATAAGGGGTTAAAGAAAAGCTCAAACTTAACTTACTGTTCACCTCTCCAACTCATTACAGGAAACATGAAAGGCTGATGTCATCCCTGTGTATCTCTCTACCTCTATCTCTTCATATGGAATCTGGCATTCTCAAATTCAGGAGATCTCCCCAAAAATGAATTACTTCAAGTAGACTTTGAGGTAGCACTCCCCATGCCTGCCACTATTCTCCTTTACTAGAGTGTGATTGTCAGATGCCTAAAGCCAGTATCTGGCCCTTTTTAAGCAGAATGATCACCTAGGCTTTATCACCTTTCTATCAGCATACATGGTGGATAGATTCTTTCCAGTACTCGATTCTTTCAAGTTTTGTCCAGAAATGAATTCGTTTTCAATCATCTATATGTCAGATACATAGCAGTTTGACAATGCCACAAGTAATTTTACAGTGCTTTACAAAAAATACCACAACGAATAGAAAGGAAGTAAATTAGAACAGCTCTGTAATACTGATACCAACCAAATAAGACAGTACGTGAAGCAGCGGCTTGTGGCTGATAGGGCCAAAATGCAGTCAAGAGTATGTGAGTAGTACTTTCCTGCTTTTTACCAGTGTTAACTCTGTAATGAGAGATCTGAACACTAAATGAATGTAACATGAGAAGGCCATTGGATTTAGAACGTGAGAAAAGTTGGCAAATGACCACTTTTCCATGAGTCTTCCCAAAACAGGATAAGCACGAGACAGGCATTACTTTGAAAGATTGTCTAGGTCTGCCAAAGGTTTCTTTATAGTACAAGTGCTGATTAGGTGTTTGAGGTCTTAATCCAATATAGAAGGGGGTAATGAATAGTGCTTTGAGACCCAGGCTAACCACTTTTGCCTTACAAACATCCCATGACCAGTGGATTTTTCTGATCTTCAGTGCCTGTCGAGAACTCATGAAGACGGATAGAGCAAGCGTGTACCATTGGATGAGTGTTATCCATCCAAGGGGCAGTGGTATGGATGCTCTCTCTGTAGCCCTTAGAGTGCACTCTACAAGTAATACAATGAGTTAGTAAGGTGTCTGTGAACCATTTATTAGTGTTCATGGGATTAGACTTTCAGGTAGGCAAAAGTATGTAATGCACAAGAATATTTATTTAAATGTACTAGGTACCTAAGGAACATCCAAATGGGGTCTGGTCAATCCACAAGCAGTTGTAATAAGTCTTAAGAGTAGATTTTGCATTTACATTGAATACAGTTTTCTGGGGCAGAAGAAATATATATTCATAGAAAAGTTAATTAAGGTATAGGCCCTCATTTTGACATTGGTGGTGAAAACCGCCTTCCGCCGTGGTGACGGCTGCCAAAATACTGTCACTGCGGTTACCATCCATCCACCATATTATGATCATTGCCGGATTTTCACCACAAGAAGGGTGGAAATCTGGCAGTGATCATGCTGGCTGACAGTGGTAAACTGGTGCTGCTACCACCAGCACCGCTACACCAGTTGAACGTCGCCAGCCGTATCATGACCTGTAATACTGCCTGGCGGTGTTCTGCTGGTTGGCGCTGCTGGTGGTAGCAACACCCCTTCCAGTTCCCTGCCAGAAGACCTCCTCAACAACGGTAAGTCGGGCTTCCGACAGGGGAGGGGGGCTGGGGGTGTTGTGTGTGTGTGTCTGGTTGTGTGCATGAATGTGTGAGTGTATGTGTGAATGCATCTGTGTGTGTTGTGTTGTGTTGTTTGCATAGTTGTATGTGTGTGAGTGAATGCTTATAAGAATGGTGAAGTGACCGCCTGCCTGCATGTCAGTGTGATTGTGTGTAAGAATCTGTGTGAGCATGTCTGGGAGTATGTATGTATGAATGCGTGTATGCCGGTGTGTGTATGAATGCGTGTATGCCAGTGTGTTATTGGGTGTATGTTTGGTGCATGTCTGTGGGTGTGTGCATGTATGGGGATGGGGTGTGTGTGTGAGGATTGGAGAGGAAGTGTGATGATCGGATGGGGTAGGGGGAGTGTGTGAGGATCGGAGGGGTGGGGGAGTGTGAGGATCGGAGGGGTGGGGGGAGCGTGAGGATCGGAGGGGGTGGGAGAGAGTGGGAGGATTGGAGGGGGTGGGGGAGTGTGTGAGTATTGGAAGGGGGTTGTGTGAGGATTGGAGGGGGTGGGGGAGTTTAGAAGGAGGGGGGCATCTGGTGAGTGTTGGGGGGTGGGGGAGACACCTACCAGTGTCAAGGAAGGAATTCCCTTTCACCGGTAGGGCCTACCGCCATGCCACGAAAACCATGGTGGCAGGCAGGCTCATAATGATGCCGGAGGTACTATGCCGGTCGCTGGGCTGGAGGTGTGGCAGCTGATACCACCATTCTCATAGTGTGGCTGTATGTACCACCACATTTCCACTCACTGCTGGGGTCATAATGACCCCCATAGTCTGAAAAGGATAACTGATGTAATTGTAAGCTGGTAAGGAAAATACTTGTTGAAAATAGGTTAGGCAATGTCCTTGCGAGTCAGCTGGCACATTGACTCGGACATTGACGCGCTGGGAAAAGCCAAGAGTATCTATTTGTTCAATGACATTATAAATTGAAAGAAACATATGTTCAGATATTCAAACATGAGTGGACTATACCAGAATATGGTTGTAAGGGAACATTTTACTGGTATTAATATGCATAGTGGAATAGCAAGGATGCTCTCCCAAATGTCCCTTGTTGCTAGCTGAAGTCAAAGGCACTAAGACATTTGACAGTTATAACAGTTACTGTAGCACCACACTTGCAGAGCTGTTCAACACTGTCAGAGAGTCCTAGACCACACTTTAGGCCACACTCTCACACACTGCTACTACTTGCCATTTTCTAGGGGCTGCTGACTACATATCATACAGGTGAACTCTAGGTCTTGGTCGATGGGCTGGCCTTAGGCTCTCCATTTGCTCCAACTGCCTTCTCCAGCTTAATAAATTTACCCTGATACTATGTAATTTAGGGGGTCATTACGACCTCAGCGGTCTTTTCGCAACACCGCCGAGGTACCGCCGTGCTGAAGACCGCCAGTGGTGGTGGTCTTCCGCGCTGCGTATTATGACCGCTGGCAGTCCGCCGTCCTTTTTCATACGGAAAGCTGCCAGCAGCCATACTGGCGTACGGCGGGAAAGTGGAGGTTGCTCAACCTCCACCGCCACGTCAACAGAACACCGCCCACTGAATCACGTCCCATGATTCGATGTGGCGGTGTTCTGGTGATGGTGTGCTGGTGGCGGAGCTGCCCCCATGGATCTCGTCCCCTCCCGGAGGATCAACGGACAAGGTAAGTTGGTCGTCCGTTAGGGAAGGGGGTGGGGGGTGTTGTGTGTTGTGTGCGTGCATGGGTGTGTGCGTGTGAGAGTGTAGAGGGGGTGAGTGAGTGAGTGTATGTGTGCGGGGGGTGTTGTGTGTATGGGAAATGTGTGCTGGTCGGACGGTGTGCATGTTAGTGTGTATGTGTGCGGGTATGTGTTGTCGGGGTGTATGTGTGCGTGTAGGGGTGTGTATATGTGCATGTTCGGGGTCGGGGTGGGGAGGGGGGTTGTGCCACCTTTGGGGGGTGGTAGGGGAGTGGGGGGGGTGGGGGGAGGATTCGTGGGGGCTAGCGGGGGTGGGGGAGACCCCTATCAGTGCCAGAGAAGGAATTCCCTAGTGCCTACCGCCATGGATCTCATGGTGGTTCCCAACCACCCGAGATCCATGGCGGTATGCAGGGTCCTCATACCGTCGGCGGTCTAGTGACAACCGCCGGGCTGGAGACCGCAATCTCCAGCCCAGCGGTCTTCACCACCATGGCGGTCGGAATGGTGAAGTGGCGGATGACCGCTTTCCGCCGGCCTGTTAGCAGTCTTACCGCTGCTTTACCACCGACGGCCAGGGTTGTAATGAGGGCCTTAGTCTCCAAGACTGGCTGTCTCCTTGGCTCCCCACTACAGCCTTCCTCATCTGTCTATTTTTCAAGGGCCATCATGTAAAGACAGCAATGACTTCTTCCGCTCTGCCATTATAAGCGTTAGAAAAAAGCAGCTATGAGGGTGTTTGGAAACCTCTCAACTTTGGAAATATTTTCAGAGTTTTGTCAGATTTGTCAGGGGTACGGTTGCCAATGAAATTTGGAGTTTAAGGTCTGCCCACCTGAAAGTGACACACCCTTTTGTAGCACCTGTTTTAATGTAGGCACAAACACACACATACACACACGCCCACCTTCACTTGTGTTTTTTACTTACCACTTGTTACTACACTTTTGAAGTTTAGTAGCAATGCTGACAGGAATAATCCTGTACCCAACTTAGTGATGTTTATTTTAGTCACACTAGAAGAATGAAAGACTGTTTGCAGAAAGAATATATTCAAGCATATCACCTCCCAGTTACTCTCATTTAGTTACAATAGGATAACTGACCATTAAAGTAACTTTTCAACTATTAACTATTGGTCGATTGTGTCTGCCAGAAAGCTTGTTCAGGAGGTTAAGACACTTGCTCCAGGGTTAATTGGTGTACACTGAGCACCATTTTGGCTTAATGCTCTAATATATTGCTCAGGTTGTTAATGCATTTCTTAAATAGATCTGTTTGTAATCGACAGCTCACAAGTTTGAATATATATAAAATATCTTGGATGATCTCTGTATGCACTGCAGAGTTATTTAATGCCTGGGTCAGACCAGGCGATAGGGGACCTGTGGACCCATTTCCATGATTAAACTCCATGGAATTGGTAAACAGGTGCCCTCCTCAAGCCCCAGGAACACCCCCACCCACACCAGAGAGACACCGGAGGATGGGGGACCCCATCCCGGGTAGGTCGGGTAAGTATAGGTAAGTATTTTTTTTTAAAGTAAAAGTGCCACTGGACCCCTGTGCTGGCCACTGGGGCGGTGGGCATGACTTCTGTCTTTTCTAAGACAGGAGGCATGTGGTATGGACGGTTTTGTGTCAGAAACTGACTCTAGGCTGCTTAGAGTCATCTTTTTTTACTCTAACCAGCCTAACGTCATTTTTTGGTGCAAAATCTGCTTCTCCCATATCACCAACCCCTGCCCCTCACCCCCCTAGCTAAAGTAATTTTTTTAACACTAGCCCACCCTTTGAACCGGCTTGCACCATCCCATAAATATGCTCAGGAATGGCGCAAGTTGGTGCTAAACTTTATGGTGTGAAACTGCATTAGTGCATTTTTGCACCAAAAAGTATAAATATGCCCCATAGTGTGCAGACTAGGAGCAGGGGAGTACAGAGTGTATGAAGTGAGCGAGTGAAAAGTATTGTGCAGTGAGTTGGATATAAACACCAGTCGGCCAAAATGTGGGGTGAGACAGTGAGAGTAACTTTCCAGAAAGTGAATAAATTGAGTGTCGAGAAAGCACTAAGAGGTTGTGGAAGTCTAGCAATAAAAAACAGAATTTGAAAGAAACCCTAATCAGCGAGGAGATGACAAGCATCGCCTGGACAGTGAGTAGGAATAAGCAGTGGAAGATGAGACCAAAAGTATTTTTACAGCATGTCCTTATAACCTTGTTTCACTGCTGACCTCTATGAAACAACATTAGCCAGCCTCTCTGTCTCCTCATCTCTTCTATGCTATACTTTCCTCCTTCGACCTCTAAAAGTGTCCTTTTACAGATAGTGGCTTCTTTTGCCTACTCAATAGATCATGACGTCAAATTCTGATAACACCACCTAAACTACCAGTAGTTGAACGCAGGAAACATAAACCCTTGAATAAAGTGGGTATAATGTGTTATAGAAGAGGCTGGTCAGAGCAACGACTAAACAGTACTGCGTTTATATTGGGGCTGATTCACGATGAAAATCGTAAATACTCAAACATGTTGCCTAAGGAATGATGACCTCACAAACTTTTCACCCATATGCATTCACAGTTAAACACTACTGTGAGCTAAGTACATGAGGGTCTTGTATTCATATATACTTCTGAGACACACCTGTTTTTCTAACCATACTAGCTCAGATACTCTGCATGCATTCATCTGGTTATGAGTTAAATATTTTTATATGGTAATGTTAGTTATTTTAACAAGAAAAGGTTAAACAACTCATTAATATCCAGATAATGTTGAAACTTATTTCTCGCATTAGCTGTATGCAATTTCATCACATACGACCACATGTACTATTTACTTCTCACAAAAAAATTATCATAGTATGTAACCAGTATTTTCCCACAAGTTATGAATTTTACAAACCAAACTATGTACTAGGGTAGGTTGCAAATTCTTTGCGAGTTGGCAGTGTTCCTATGGATGTTTCCCCAAGAAACTTAGGGGCATATTTATACTCTGTTTGCACTGTATTAGCGTCTTTTTTTCTTACTCTAGTTCGGTGCAAAACGAACTCTGTATTTATACTTTGGCGCTAGACCTGTCTAGCGCCAAATTTATGGAGTTAAAGTCATTTTTTGGACGTGGAACCCTACCTTGCCTTAATGAGATGCAAGGTAGGCGTTCCGTGCAAAAAATGACTCTATGGCCATAACGTCATATTTATCGCCCATGCAAAAATGGTGCATGGAAGGGAGGAGGGGTCAAAAAATGGTGCAAAGCTTGCTTTGCCACATTTTGGAACGCCTGGGTCAGGGCTGGCTTTAGGGGACCTGTGGACCTATTTCCATGGTGGAACACCATGGAATAAGCCCACAGGTGCCCTCCCCAGGCCCCAGGGACACCCCCATCCACACTAGAGGAGGATGGGGGACCCCATTCCAGGTAAGTACAGGTAAATACAGGTAAGTATTTTATTTTATTTTTTAATGTGCCATAGGGGGCCCTGAAATGGGCCCCCATACATGGCACAGGGTGCAATGGCCATGCCCAGGGGACCCTGGTCCCCTGTGCTTGCCATTGGGGTGGTGGGCATGACTCCTGTCTTTTCCAAGACAGGAGTCATGTGGTATGGATGGTTTTGCGTCAGAAAATGACTCTACGCAGGTTAGAGTAAATTTTTTTTTACTCTAACCTGCCTAACGTCATTTTTGGGTGCAAAACCCCCTTCTTCCATACCGCCAGCCCCACCCGACTACCGTCATTTTTTTTACACTAGTCTACCCTTTGCACCGGCTTTCACCACTCATAAATATGGTGCCCGACTGGTGCACAGAAATGTGCAAGCCAGTGCTAAACTTTTTGGTGCAAAACTGTGTTAGTGTAGTTTTGCACCAAAAAGTATAAATCAGGGCCTTATTTTTAATATTCTCAAAGGGGCAAGAGGACTGAGGGGATACATTTTGCAAATGGGTTACCACTCCATCTCCGGAATCTTTTCAGTTTTCATTGTATCAATATTTTGTAACTGAGTGTATACCAAATTGGTATTTAGAAGGGACTTCCAAATAATGAATCAATATGGGGTAACAATCCCATTATAGGAGTTGACAAAAGATTTCAGATTTTTTTTAATGGGATCAGTAACTCTGTAAAAGCATTTTTGCATTCTCAAACTCTGAAAGAGAGTGTGAGAAATGCATTGGGCCATCTTTTTGAACACAGATAGTTAAGATTGTGTGGGTTTCCCCTCACTCGCGCAATTTTTTTTAACCAACCCTCCTCATACACTACTTTCTGAATGCTTATTTCTTCAAATCTGAGTGATATTTGGAAATGTGAATCAAATGCATACTTTGTAACAAGGTAATTTTGAGCTGATAAGCCTTACTGTTAGAAATGTGGTTCCTGGTTGTCTAAGGTAGGCACCTCAAACAGGCAAGAATTACCACTCTAGTCAGGGTGAGGGAGCTACACACCCAAGATAACCGCTGCTCACCCCCTTGGTAGCTTGGCACGAGCAGTCAGGCTTATCCCTAAGGTAATGTGTAAAGCATTTGCACGATACACACAACTCATGTGACACAATAAATACGCCACAAAGGAAATGCTACAACAAGTTATATAAAAATAAACTGTATTGCATAAAACGTCATTAGTCCAAATACGACATGTACCAGTAATACCCTGCCACACCAGCAGCTGTCAGAACATCAGAAAGGTTATTCGTACTCCGCAAAAGCAAACAGTAGTCAGATAAACACATAGGTAACTACTATTCTTCAACACAGGCAGTAGTCAGGTCATCATTATCACTAGACATGCACGTCCGAATAAACATACCATGAGAGGTGTAAAGACACAGGGGGTCATTCTGACCCTGGCGGTCATGGACCACCATGGCCAACGACCGCGGAAGCACCGCCAACAGGCTGGCGGTGCTTCCGGGGCATTCTGACCGCGGCGGTAAAGCCGCGGTCAGAAAAGGGAAGCCAGCGGTTTCCCGCCGGCTTCCCGCTGCCCCAGGGAATCCTCCACGGCGATTCCGACCCCCTTCCCGCCAGCATGGTTCCGGCGGTTTTCACCGCCAGAACCTGGCTGGCGGGAACTGGTGTCGTGAGGCCCCTGGGGGCCCCTGCACTGCCCATGCCACTGGCATGGGCAGTGCAGGGGCCCCCTAACAGGGCCCCACATAGATTTTCAGTGTCTGCGTGGCAGACACTGAAAATCGCGACGGGTGCAACTGCACCCGTCGCACCCCTCCCACTCCGCCGGCTCCATTCGGAGCCGGCATCCTCGTGGAAGGGGGTTTCCCGCTGGGCGGGCGGGCGGCCTTCTGGCGGTCGCCCGCCAGCCCAGCGGGAAACTCAGAATGACCGCTGCGGTCTTTTGACCGCGGTGCGGTCTTCTGGCGGTTCCCGCCAGGCCGGCGGCATCCGCCGCCGGCGGGGGTCAGAATGACCCCCACAGTCATGAATGCAAGTAAAATAAAATATTCACCAAATGGATAGCCATCATTATGACCAACATGAATATACAAGGCATGGAGGCATTTCCCGAGGATATACGCCCTATACCCACATTATTCTCCCACTGTAGATAAGGCAGGCCATGAACATATGCTGGTTATTTCCCAATTGGCAACCACAACGTATCGTAGGGATCAGGACCTGTAGAATTCCACCAGACTAATAGGGTAAATATCATGGTGAAAGGTAAATACAGCAGGAATCACCATCTTCTTCTGTCTGAGGTCCACAGTGCTCCCTCCGGCTGTACACATCACAGTCTTTAGGGGTGCATGGGTCTTGAATCAGGAACTCCTTAGCTTCCAAAAACACTAATGTGGTAATGCACCAACCATTCCATCATTGGTGGTGCTATACTGCCACGGCCACCTCTCTTGAGGCAAGGAAGATAGAGGGGGTACTTGGGCGATCACAATCAGTGAGGAATCTCTCTGGGTCCCTCATGGGAGAAGAAACTGTCAGGCACCAGTCCTGCTGGTGGGGAAAACTTCCCTTGGTCTCGCCGAGCCACCTGTGACACACACGCCGTTGAAGCGATCTCCTCTTTGCCCGGATGGAGTTGCGCTGGAAGGTAACCACAATAAAAGCAATGTTGCACGCTTAAAAGTAAACAAACACAAATGATAGATGGAATGCAGAACAAATCAAACATTCACCCCCCAGTCATAGATCTGGATTTAATCAAATCCATTCTTTTGCTCACCATGCCACCCCAGGTTGGACCCAGTCATATGCAAATCAATCTTGACCCTGTTCCCCATGGGAACAGTCCAGCCCGAACTACCAGGCCAGGTCCTCCCTGGACCAAAAACAAGCATCCTGGGACAGGTTTCAGGATATTACCCTTCCTCAGCCAGGCTAGCTTGAATCCAGTGGCATTGTGAGCCCAGGACCCACATCTGGGCATAACCAATGCACTTATGGCAACAAAAGCAAACAATCACAAATGAAGAACGGAATGCAGAACCAATCAAACATTCACCCCGGTCACAGATCTGGGTTTAATCCATCAATTATTTACCTCACCATGCCACCCCATATCAGACCGAGCCATATACAAACCAGTCTTGACCCTGCTCCCCATGAGAACAGTCCAGCCCAAACTGCCTCGCCAGGTCTTCCCTGGACCAGAAACAAGCATCCTGGGACCAGTTTCAGGTTTTCACCCTTCATCAACCAGGCTAGCTTGAATCCAGTGGCATAGTAAGCCCAGGACCCATGGCTGGGCATACCCAGAGCACTTAGGGCGATAAACTCAAACAAACACAAATAATTGACGGAATGCAGAACCAATCAAACATTCACCCCCAGTCACAGATCTGGGATTAATCCATCAATTCTTTTGCTCACCATGCCACCCCAGTTTTGACCCAGCCATATGCAAATCAGTCTTGACCCTGCTCCCCATGAGAACAATCCAGCCCAAACTGCTAGACCAGGTTCTCCCTGGACCAGAAACAAGCATCCTGGGACCAGTTTCAGAATATCATCCTTCATCAGCCAGGCTAGCTTGAATCGGGTGAAATAGTTACCTCAGGACCCATATCTGGCCATACCCAGAGCACTTAGAGCAACAAAAGCAAACAAGCACAAATAATGTACGGAATGCAGAACCAAACAAACATTCACCCCCAGTCACAGATCTGGGACTAATCCATCAATTATTTTGCTCAACATACCACCCCAGATTGGACCCATCCATATGGAAATCAGCCTTGATCCTGTTCCCCATGGGAACAGTCCAGCCCAAACTGCCAGACAAGGTCCTTCCTGAACTAGAAACAAAAAACATCCTAGAATCGGTTTCAGGATATCACCCTTCATTAGCCAGGCTAGCTTGAATCCAGTGGCATAGTGAGCCCGGAACCCACGTCTGGGCATACCCAGCGCACTTAGGGCAACAAAAACAAACAAACAGAAATGCAAAAGTGAAAATCACATCCCACAATTTAAAGTATCTACAAATGAAGGCAACAGTAAAAGTAAAACTTTAAAAAGAACACCTAGTAAACAAATGTGTTATAGGTGTGGATCCAGTACTCACATTTTGAGTTTTAAGAATTGTTCAGTGGTCATGCAGAGGTGCTGGAAATGTCACAAAGAATTGGTGACTTTGGGAATGTTTGTAGAGGTGGTAGAAGTATGCCAGTCAGAAGTCTCCATGACACATGTTCCAATAATGAAGAGGAGTTGGACAGTAAAGTAGAGGATTGGTGTTTTCTATAGAATGATTAGAAATTAAAAGTATTGCCAATGAAAATAACTATGGATATCCATTGTTTACAGTAAAGTTTAATGATATTGAGACACCATTACTTACTGACTCAGGAGCAAGAATAACCATCATCTCTGTTGAAAGTTACAAGGAGAATTTGGTCACTAAAATGGTTTTACCACCTGATTTAGTGACTATTGCCTTTGAAGGGAGCAGAATCAATCTTATGGGTTATTTTTGGACAAATGTATCATGTAAGAACAAAACCATTAAAGGGAAAGTTTATGTTGCCCATAAAGGCATCAATATGTTAGGATGGTGGCATCAAGTGGACTTTGACATGACCATTAGACCTGGTCAGAAATGTCCTGTTTCTCTTGTTGGATCTGTGTCCCATCAATTACGGAAAGAAAGATTTGCAGACGTGTTTAACAACAGAGTTGGTCTGATCAAAAATTCTGCACATACCATTGAGGTTAAGGAAGGAGTACCATGTGTCAAATACAGACTTTAAAATGTTCCACATAGAGTATGGCATGAATTAACAAGGATCTTGAAAGAAATGCAAGATTATGGAATTATTGAACCTGTAGATGCCACCTTATGGCTTTCACTTATGGTTTTGGGGAAGAAAAAGTAGGGGATCTACACTTATGTGTGGACCGTAGATCTCTCAAAAAGGCAACATGGGTTGAGAATTATCCTTTACCGAGAATTGAATGGTTTACTAAACGCGATCTCCAATGCAGCATACCATCAGGTGTTAATAGATGAAAAATTACGTCATCCCACTGTTTTTCGGACACCTGATGGTGCATTTCAATTTTACCACATGCCATTTGTACTGGCTTCAGCAGCTTCTGTGTTTCAGAAGATTATTAGTAGACTATTTAAGTGCATGAACAATATTGTTGTGTTTTAGGATGACATTTTGATACATGCCTTGAGAAAAGAAACACGTGATAAAGCTGTAGAGAATGTACTTTCAGTGTTACAGGACAATGGTGTCACACTTAGAGGGGATAGATGCATCTTTAATGTGAATGAAATTGATTATCCGAGGCATGTGTTGTCTAGTGAAGGTGTCAAACTTAAACCTAGTATTGTAGAAGGGATTTTGAAAGCACCTCGCCCTAATAATAAGAAACAGCTATGCCAATTTTTGGGCTTATGTGAGTTTTACTCGACGTTCAGCAGAAATTTTTCAGAACTTACAGAATGTTTTAGAATATTGCTGAAAAAAGGGACAGGAAATGTACAACCTTCCAACTGTTCGAGCAAATTTAAGCTTATTAAGTGATAAATGGTTTAAGCACCTGTTTTACAAGCTTATTTAGACAGTTGTGTTACATTTCTTACTGTAGATTATAGTCCTTATTGCATGAGAGCTGTGCTATCAAAGATTGAGGGGGAAAAGAGTTTACTATTGGTTTACTATAGGGTTTGCCTCAAAAAGGATGAAAGAGGCTGAAACCAGGTATTCTGTAAATGAAATGGACATGCTAGCTTGTGTTTGGGACATGGAAAAATTCAAGCCATACTTATGAGGAAGGTAATTTTGCTTAAGAACTGATCATCAACCACTAGTAGACATTATTTCAGACAATAAGGTAAAGAAAACAACCGCAAGACTAGCTAGATTAGCAACTAAGATGCTGGGATTCAGTTTCACAGTAGTGCGTACGGCAGGAGGAAAGAACCTCAAAGCAGATTTTTTTGTTCACAATGCTCGATCCTGAGATGTTTGTGAAGATATGGTACAAGATGAGGTTGAAGAATGCATTATTGCAACTGTGAAACTTTGTATCATTTGTAAAGATATGAATGAATGGCGTGAGGCCCTAAAAGGTGATAATGTGTTGAGTCAGGCTATATAAAGATAGGCAAAAGGCAGCCCTATGGGCAGGGTGTGGTATATTTAAGAGGTAAAACATGTACTGGTGTGTTTTACATGTCCTGATAGTGAAATACAGTTACTGCTAGGCTTATCTCTCCAATATGATAACATGGAGATTGCATTGTAATATGTTTTAAGTGTAATTTCCTATTGGGGGCAGATAGGGATCTGGAGTTTGGGGTCACAATTTAAGAATACATATTTTGGTGCAACTGGTTTTTGAATTTTGAGTTTGAAAATGCCACTTTTAGAAAGTGGACATTTTCTTTCTTAACAATTCTGTGCCTCTGCCTGTCTGCTGAATACACGTCTAGGTCAGAATGACAGTTGGGATGTTTGTGCATTCACTCTAGACAGTCACACAAAGGGAGCTGAGGTGTGCCTTGCATATCCTGACGGCCCATCACCAGTCTGATGGGTCTTCCTGAGCTAGAGTATCAGAAGGAGCTGACACTTGCACCTAAATAGAGCTATGCCTGTCCTCACACAAAACAGTCTCCAACTCCCTGGCATGTGTCTGGGGCCAGGGCAGGGAAAGGCAGGGTCCTGTGCATTGCAAGGACTTCTCTTTGAAGCTTACCTACTTCAAAGACAGACATTTGTATAAGTACTGGAACACTGACCCCAAATAGTTAAAACACTTCTGGACTGCAGACATTCTGCCAGGAAGAAGAGATGGATGCTGTAGGAGGGACTGCCACTCTGCCTCTGCTTTGTTGTGCTGGCCTGCTGCTTCTGTCCTGGGAATGAAAGGACTGGACGTCACTTTCTATATTCTACTTTCCAAGCCTCTCCAAGGGCTTGAACTGAGCTTGCCTTTTGTTACAAAGTCTCAGGGCCATCAAAGATTTCACCTACCAGTGCCTGGGCTCTCTTGCTGAGAGTCCTGACTTGCCAAGTGGTTCCAAATTCAGTTCCTGGGCCCTTGGAAGAGTGTTCTGGTGCAACCAAGAAGAAACTAAGCACATTGAGTCCAGAGCTACTTCGGAACTGATGTTGCTCGGCGACTCCGTGCAGCTGCCTGCACCAGAGCCGTGGTCCATGCTGAATGAGACAACCGTGACAGGTCCACCTATACTTCTTCAGGATCCAATGTTATCTTTTTTATTGTATATAGCATTTATTGTTTTAGTATTATAATTATTATTTGTAGTTATGCACATTTGGATTTTTTTTGTTATTGTGGGGCGAATGATATGTGGTTTCCTAGAGTTATGTCGTAATGATGTAATATCACTGGTTAGCTTAGTGTTCTTTTGAAGAATGAATGTTGTTTAGTACTGAATGTAGGTGTCTGTTGAGGTCTTCCTCTGGGCCCTTGTGCATGTGGCCTGAGCAGCTGCGGAATACACAAACATCAAGGAGACATCTATTGTGTCTGGGCATTCATACTCCCCACCATGGCATTCAAATTGACAACTGGGATGAGCTATAATCTTTATCAGGACATGGAAAAAATTGTGTTATATCACCTGGCTTCTCAGGCTTTGGATGACCAGGTGGATCCCTCCAATTGCCAGACAAATGTTCCTTCAACCAGGTTCTTCATGAGAAGTCATTTGGAACTAAACTCAATTTTGAACTAGAGTTATTCCCTATGCTCTGATCAACAGCTTACCTTTTAGTCGTTTAAGGATATTTCAGTGGAAGGGTAAACGGCAGACAGATTATCATGAGCAAAAGCCTTATGGACATTCAAAAAATGCTGCCCAGTTACTTAGGAATTATTTTTAATTCCCATTTCATGGGCACACTGTTGCTGGTTCCTTAGAAATAATTTTTATAATTAGATTTCTAAGATCGATCTCGCCATCAATGCATTAAGTTTACAGTATTGCAAAAACTGAAATCCAGCGCGATTATTTGATTGACTTGTTATTTTCTAACCTAAGAAAACTGTTGCCCTTTTTTAAACTTGCATGAAACAGATTCATAACAATTCCACCCTGCCCATGCCATAGTAACGGCTTTCCTTACAGGTTTACTGTTGAGATTGTGAATAGTGTACAAATATACTGTGCTAGGCGACAGGTCGACTGCTTTAGATGTGTGTTCACTGTGTGTCTCTTGATGGCCACATAGGCAGCAGCGATGCAAACATTGGCCAGAAGAGGTATAGAGGGAGGGTGCATGGTGTCCACAAACTATTGGAAAAAGCAACCGGCTGCTTGAATGTGCCATGAGTGTAGATAAGGATGAGGAGTAATTGTGATTGTAAAATTGGATAACAATCTGCCGCAGGATGTTCCCCAGAGAGACTTTTACACAGGATGCGCACCACTAGGGCTCTGGTGGATTGAGAGGCATCAAAGAGTTTGACAACAGTGCACGAAGTATCCCTGAACGCCTGCTGTTTACTCCACAAGATGGGCTGAGGTTCCTATATAGCCCTGATGATAGCAGAGAAGGTCAATAGGTTTGCAGTATGTGTGGTTAAACACAAGAGGAGTTTTCTTACAGCAAGATCCTGCTTTCCATGAAGGCCGACATGTATTTACATGCATACGCAAAGATGCAGACAAAGCTGTGTGAACACACTGCAGCCTTCTTCAATGGCTTTTTCTTAAGATGTAAGGAAAAGTTTTCTGATACGGCCACCCTTGCGTATGCATTCATAGAAGACTTCTGGGGAAAAAGGCTTTGGCAAATCAATAGGTCAATACCATCCCTTCTGTGACCTGCAGTCTGAAACTCAGACCAGATAAGGAGTTCCAAATTTTCGTCTAGCAAACAAAAGGTACAGTTTATTTTTATGTCCTTTAAAGAATCATGATTATATGGCTCTTGGACAAGGGACTCAGATTTCATAGCAACATGCTGGGGTTGATGTATCTAGCAATAGAGCACTGCCAGAAGTCTTGGCCCAAAAGGCCAGCGTGGGCTGGTTTTATGTGCCAATATCAGGTGGTTTGTGGCTAGGATGAGTTGTTTCTTGAATGGTAAATGCACTGAAATAGAACAATAGTAAAATATTTACTGAGGCTGTAGTGCCAGAGACATACGCAAGTGTGCAAACAGCAGGGATGAGACACATTGTCACCGTAGCCTTTTTCCTTCTATTTCTATCACCGTAGCCTTTTTCCCTCTGTTTTTGTCACCGTAGTCTTTTTCCCTCTGTTTTGCCGTCATCTTGGGCCATTTCGACCCTAGTGCGCTCCCCCGGCTTCTTTTCCCCGCCGCTGCGTCCCCGCTGCCCTGCCCCCCTCCCACCCCCATTCGCTCTCCTGTTCCCGCCTGCCTCCCAGCTGATCCTCCCTCCCACCTCCCCCTCTTAATGGCGGTCGCTGCGCGGCCGCGCCTCTGGCGCGCCAGAGGTGCGCCAGAGGCAGGCCATCTGTGCCCGTCCGCGCCTGGACCGAGCCCAGCGCCAGTCCCCCTGGCCCTCCTAGCCAAACTCCCCCTAGACTACACTACCAGCCCCACTCCCTCAACTCCCTCAATCCCGGAGCCTGCCCCACCTGCATTCAAACCAACCCCACACACACAGAAGGCCCCTTCTCCTGCCGCACCTGCCTATTCTCCTGCTCCACCTCCCACGCACCCCACACTGAGACCCTACGCAACAACCCCCACACAACAACATCCGCACCCACCAAAAAACCTCACAACCCACACACGCCCCACGCCAATACCACCTCAAGCCACAGCAAAGCCTCAAACACCCCTGCCAACACAACCGCACATCATAACAACCACACCATTCACAACCATCTCAGCTGCCTATTACTAAACACCCGGTCACTACACAAACATGCCATTGAAATCTGGGACCTCATCACATCACACTCACCGGACATCGTCTTCCTTACAGAAACCTGGACAAACCTCTCATCCCAACCAGATATAGCCACAGCCACCCCGGAGGGCTACAAACTCCAGCGCAAAGACCGCCTTCACAAACCAGGAGGCGGCATCGCCATCATTCACAGAGACACCATCAAGGTCACCACCAACACCCCCGACACCCTCAACAATGCAGAACACATGCACTTCCTTATCCACATCAACAACACCACCACCCTCAGAGGCACACTCGTATACAGGCCCCCAGGACCACGCCCCCCCTTCTGCGACACCATCACTGACACCATCAGCATGCACGCTCTCATCTCCACAGACTACATACTCCTCGGCGACTTCAACTTTCACCTGGAAAACCATCACAACCACAACTCCTCCTCCCTCCTAGACAACCTCACCAACCTTGGACTCAAACAAATGGTCACAGCCCCCACCCACTCGGCTGGACACACACTCAATGCAATTTTCACCTCAAGCAAACACATCACCTACACACACACCACCAAACTCCAATGGACGGACCACCACTGCATCCACTTCTCATACAACAAACCACCCACACACCACCACCAACACTCCACCCCCTACCAAATGTGGGACAAGATCCCCACAGAGCGCTTAAACTCCCAACTGTCACAAACCCCTCCCAACACCACCGACCCCAACACCACCGCACACAACCTCAACAGATGGATCACCACCTGTGCAGACTCTCTTGCGCCCCTCAGAAAAAACATCACCACCCGCAACATCAAGAACGTCCCATGGTTCACCACTGAACTCCAAGAGTCCAAACGCAAATGCCACAAAGCAGAGAAAACATGGAGGCAAGAACCCTCCAACAAACTACTCCGCCCTCAAAACCACCACACGCAACCACCACCAACTCATACGCACCACCAAAAGAGCACACTACAAGGAACGTATTGACAACAACTCCCAAAACAGCAAAAAACTCTTTACCATCATCAAAGAGCTCTCCACACCCAAACCCAGCAACCTAGACCCCACACACACACAGACCCTCTGTAACTCCCTCTCAAATCATTTTCACTGCAAAATCCAGGACATACACAACAGCTTCATACCACACACACCCTCCACACGCAACCTCCACCCGCCCAACACCCCCCCACCACACACACCCCCCCCAACCTACTCACCACCTGGACCCCACCACCGACGAAGAAACTGAAAAGACTATGAACTCCATTCACTCTAGCTCGCCCTCCGACCCCTGCCCCCATTGACTATATAACAAAGCCAGCCCCACCATCGCCCCCAAACTCCGTGCCATAATCAACAGCTCATTCGAAACCGCCACCTTCCCAGACCCCTGGAAACACGCGGAAGTCACCGCTCTCCTAAAAAAGCCCAAAGCCGACCCAGACGACCTCTCCAACTACCGCCCCATCTCCCTCCTCCCTTTCCCAGCCTAGGTCACGGAAAAACTAGTCAACTCCCGCCTATCCCACTTCCTCGAGGCTAACCACACACTCGACCCCTCCCAAAAACCAGAGCACAGAAACCGCTCTCATCGCATGCACCGACGAAATCAGATCCAGAATCGACATGGGCGAGACCGTTGCACTCATACTCCTGGACTTCTCCACAGCCTTCAACACTGTCTGCCACCACACACTCCGCACACGCCTCCACAATGCTGGGATCCGCCACAAAGCCCTTGACTGGCTCACCTCCTTCCTCACCGACAGAACCCAAAAAGTCCGACTCCCACCCTTCCAATACCCCGCCACCAAAATCACCTGCGGAGTCCCACAAGGATCCTCCCTCAGCCCCACACTCTTCAACATTTCCATGGCCCCACTACTAGCAAACATCCTCAAACCCCACGGTATCACCATCCTCTCATACGCCAATGACACACAACTCATCTTCTCCCTCACCCGCAACGCCACCACCGCCAAAATCAACCTACACGCTGCACTCCTTGACACCGCTGCCTGGATGACAGCCAACCACCCCAAACTCAACTCCAACAAAATCGAGATAATAATTTTTGGCCCACACAAAAACACTTGGGACTCCTCCTGGTGGACCACCACGTTAGGGCCCGCGCCCACACCCGCCAACCACGCACTCAACCTCGGCATCATCCTGGATCCCGCAATCTCAATGACCCAACAAATCAACACCATCACCTCCTCATGCTTTAACACACTCCGCACACTGAAAAAACCATTCAAATGGATCCCCACAGAGACCAGAAAGACAGTCACCCACGCACTCATCAGCAGCAGGTTAGACTACGGCAACACACTCTACGCCGGCACCACACTCAAACTCAAGCGCAAACTACAGAGAATCCAGAACGCAGCAGCACGACTCATCCTCGACCTCCCCCACCATGAACACATCTCACCACACCTCAAATACCTCCACTGGCTCCCCATAAACAAAAGGATCACCTTCAAGATCCTCATCCACGCACACAAATCCCTCCACAACACCGGCCCATCCTACCTTAACGAAAGAGTGACCTTCCACACCCCCACACACCACCTCCGCTCCGCCGACCTCTCTCTAGCCACAGTCCCCTGCATCAAACACACTACCACTGGAGGCAGATCTTTCTCATATCTGGCCCCCAAAGCCTGGAACTCCCTCCCCACCCACCTCCGCAAGACCCAAGACCTCCTACTTTTCAGGAAGGGACTTAAAACCTGGCTTTTTGAACAGTGATTGCCCGCCACTTTCCCTCCCTCCCCCCAGCGCCTTGAGACCCTCACGGGTGAGTAGCGCGCTCTATAAGTCTCTTTGACTGATTGATTGACATTCATAAACACACAAATGGCACCCCATTGGTAAGTGGTGATTTGTTCCCTAATCTCATACTAAGTCTCAGTGGCAGCCTTGATCAACACACGCCCAGGACTACCCTGTGGGTGGTTTCCAAGTTGTGTTTCTTGAGCACTGTTTTATAGGAGATCATGCGGTCCTTCCTTACCCTTCCTGTTGGATGGCCCTCTGCACTCTTGAGCTATGGCAGCCTGTACTTCAGTCCCTAAACGTGCATGCTGTTTTTCCTTTGTCTTGGTCCTGACATTGTATATCTGTGGATCTAGGCAATGCATACCATCACCCAGATGCCACAGTAATGATTAATATTTAGGAGTGCTGTGCAGTGCCAATATGCCACCTTCTGATTACGTCTGAGACCTGGGTCAAGCGCTGTAATATATTAACACTGCAATTTGTGTATAGTATGAATCTAAAATGATTGAAGGTGAAATACGTGTGCTGCTGTACATCATGACTAAAAGCAGTGTCAAAGCCAATAGCTCTCTCACAGACAATCCGTATTAGCTTTAAAAATGCGTTTTGTGTAAATGGACAATATCGCTTTGCTCTAATCACTGTAAATCACACATACTGAATTGGCTGCCTGAGGTGCACCATGAGTCCCGCACTGGCTCTTTCATGCTCGCTGGCCTCTGATGTTCTGAGAGGGGGAGGGTATGCAGGAGGCATTGAGAGCAAGCAAACAAAGACAAACACATGAAGTCGCATGGAGAGCTTCAACAAAAAAAATAGTAGTTCTCACAAAGCAAGCAGTGGAAGTACACAAGTGATATGCGCTGGGAGAGGTCAAACTCAAAAAGTCGGCAAGGGTTATTAAATCGTAAGTAAGCAAATGAGAGTGACAGTGAAGCCAACCAATGATAAGCAATAGGAAGACTCTAAGCCCACCCTAAGCTAACAAAACGTTTTTCAAGCAGCAGCTTATGCTTTGTCCCAGGCGAGTCTTAAAAAGGTTGCTTTTAGGACTTTTTATTGCAATTTGACGTTGACATGTGGTAGCACTGCATGGGCGTGCCTTGGTGATAAAGGAATGGACTGTATGTACAGTCTGCTTTTTTAGTCCATCCACCCATGTCGTAGCTAGAGTACTAGGTAAATCTTTTTTTTAACAGCATTAGCAATTATAACCCAGTGCTGTTGTCCAGAAGTGCAAAAATTCTGACCTCCAAGTCGAACCAGTGAGAGGGAAAAGAGTAGTGGTTTGGGGAGTTCCAGAGGAGATGACTGCTAATATTGAGAACAACGTCTGGTATCTGCTGTCTATTAGGGATCGATTAAAAAAAAAAAACACAGACTTTCACCTTCTTGTGCCCACGATTCCATGTGGAGTTAATTTCGGACTAGTTGGAATTTACAGAGAATTAAGGCAGTGCACCTGGGAAGCTGCAGCATTTGCAGTTTTCAAGGTGTAGTTTGTAATTCCTTTCTAATACCAAGGTTTCTCGCTCGTGAAAACATTTTCATATTCACAAATGTGAGAAATACACATGTGAGCATGCATACATATTTTCAGTAGGGGCATTTGCACTGTCAAACTGTTCTCTTTTTTCCCTCAAAGAAACCGGTTTCTTAGTCGTGAAGTCTCTTTGCCAGGCCCCAGTTCCCTTTACAAATGTATCATCTCTTGACGGAGCAGTCCACCTCCTCAAACCACATACACACATGCATCCCCTCCACCCCTTTCAAATGGCACGCTCTTCTGTACTACGGAAGAGCTCGGGCCATAAGAGTACTGAACCAGTTACCTGATAAACTTCTAGTTTCCATAACATTTCGACTCGGGGGAGAGCTTTGTGCGAGGAACCGGCCGAAAGGGGACATTCACAGCCCAACAGAAAGTTAAGCCGGAGGAGGAAAAAGACAGCGGGGAGTTTTCAGGTTAAAACTTTTTGTTGGACGGACTTGAAAAGCTTTCTGAAAACCTTTCAAAGATCCCCGACTCAAACCCTTAAAAACATGTCAGCAACCCTTTCAAGTCAGTCCAACAAAAAGGAATCGCCTGCAACCTGTTTGCTGGCTTTTCTCTTTACCCCTGAAGACACTAATGACACATGTTCCCGGCTACCTTGGAATATTCTCTGAACCATGAGGTAACCAGACCGCACATCCAAGGGCGGGCCCAAACTATGCCTTTGCCCGCCACTAAATACTCTGTCGCAACAATAAACTGAGAATACAGCCACTAAAGGGTCGTTGTGAAGTTGTTTATGATTCGTGTGAATCATAAAGGAAAAGTACATCACATCCGATACAGTACTGTGGATTTTCTGGTAACTGTGCTTGCAGTCACACACAGATTATTATAAGAACTGTGTTTATTTAATTCAAGGGTACAGAGGGTAAATAAAAAGGACGGAATCTAACGTATGCCCCAGAGGGACAGACATATCCAGGCCTAATTTTCAGGGTATACACATAAGGTAATTTACATTCAATGGATCTAAAAGGACTTACTGGTATAGTTGTTATTTTGAAAATATAGCCTGGATCATGGACCTCCTGGACCTATGCTGGATACCCTTGTTATAGAGAAATAGGTGAAAATGAACTAGGATGTCAGATTTGCACTTATGGTGGGACTTTGCAGATCAGTGTTTGTTGCCTCTGCCGGTGTCTTTGTTATTGGTGTTTCTTACGCTGACAGAGTTCCTTCTTTTGTCAAACACACAGCATGCTCGTAACTAGTGAAATGTATACCACTATTGAAAAGACCTGAAGTCTGCTTCTTTCGAACAAGGGTGAATCAAAAGATCAATGTACCATCAGTTACTAAGCCATTGTGAGCCCATATGTCCTTGGATCGACCGCTATGGATACCGAAGTAGTTCATGCCATTTCCAACAAATGGATTGAAGACTAAAGGGCCTGATTTAGATTTTGGCGGGGCGGGAGGTGTTTCGCCTTCACAAATGTGATGGATATACTGTCTGCCATATCACAATTCCATTATAGCCCAGGGAACTTGTAATACGGTGGTAGGGATATATGTCACATTTGTATCAGAGTAACGCCTCCACCAAGCTCTAAATCAGGCCCTTCATTTCATCTGATAATAACCATCAGGAAGATAATAATGTGTGAGATGAAGTTAGTCTATTAGAGTTGATTTTGGTCACTAGACGCCTCTTAATAAAAAAAAAAAGTGTTGTCTGAAAGCAGTAATTCACTAAGGGCCATATGTACGAACACATTTTCCCATAGACATAGAATGGGTAAAACCCTTTGCTACATCTGGCCCTAAATCACCTGCGTGAGATCTAACTAGTTGTAATACTCCCCTATTGTATTGGTTCGTGATGTAATGTTTGCATAGTGATTCATACTCCTGACGAGCCACCTTGGGCAGATTTAAGAGCCCCTATCGCCACCTTAGCATCACCATAGCGTCATTTTTTGTCGCTAAGACAGCGTTAAAGTGGCATTTTCCCTGAGCCATATGTATAAAATGGCACAATGTATGCATTACGCCACTTTGTAAACCCTTGCGCCAGCCCATTATTCCTGCGCCAGGGATAATGTATGCAAGTGGGCCGTTTCCCCTTTGGGGGGAGGGGTGAAAAATTGGCACAAGGAAATCTAAAAGATTTCCTTGCACCATTTTTCTGCACTTTTAACGCCTGCTCAGAGCAAGCGTTAAAAGGGGGCTTCCAATATTTATAATGGACCCCTATGTACTCTGCAGGAGTAACCCCAAAATGTTGGTACTACTCCTGTTGAGTACATCAATAGCATCCACAAAAATTACGCTATTACCTCCTATCCTGCGCCATGGTGTGCCATATTTTAAATACTGCGCACATGGTGGCAGTAGGGAGGCGCCAAGGGGCGCAAGGAATGTGGCGCTGCACTAAGTGCAGCACCACCTTTCTTAAATCTGCCCCTAGTGCTTAGATTTACATTGACACCTGGGCACGGCTTCAGAGTCTGTGTTTGGAAGGGTTTTGGGGTAACATGTTCTATGTGGGAAATGTAGGTTGAGATGCATGAGGTTCAGAGACATGGGCCAAACATGGTGCAGCGTGTATTACTATCCTTAAGCATGTAATGTTACAGAGAACATTCAGCAAGATACAGCTATGTGTACTTGATTACTCATTTTATATGCATAGATCGCACATTAGATTAATTTCATTATAATGTTTGAAAACATCTATTTTTTTCAAGAATAGGAGACGGTTGTCATTTCTTCTTACAAAAGCAAAATTAACTTCCACATTTTGACAGACTGGATAGAGAAGGAGGTGCCACCTTTTCATGAATTTTTTAATGAAGGTAGAGTCAGTAATATCGCATGTCTGGAGTGCAGTAGTGTGGCATGACTTTAAAAATTATGGTGGTCATCATGACATTGGCGGTGAGTGATAAAGTGTCGGAAATACCCCCAACAGGCCGGCAGTAATTACTGCCAAATTTTGACCATGGCGGTGAGAGCTCCCATTCAGCCAATGTACCACACCATCCTCCATGGCGTTAACACCACGCACGCCGGCAGTCGCCTTAAACAGCCAGGCAGGAGACAAGGTACCGCCTCCCATATCACAACACAGTACACTGCCTGATTTCTGGGCCGGAACCAATGCCATCAAAATCCTGGAGGAAACACTTAGCAGAAGACAAAAGACTCACCATCATGCCCATTTCTCTGGGCTGGGGAGTGCAAGGTAACAGTCTCTCAGGTGGGTGACTTGCCCACTTGTTCTGGAGGGGGCTCCATGCCCATTTCTCTGTGCTGGGGAGTGCAAGGTCACAGTCTCTCAGCTGGGTGAGTTGCCTACTGGTTCTGGAGCGGGCTCCTTGTACAGCAGTCCCAGGAGAGTGGCCTACATGCCCTCTGCTGGCGGTGAGGGCTGCACTGTCTCATCTGGAGATGAGGGCTGCACTGTGTCAGCAGGTGAAGGTGCCTCCTGGGCAGCCTCTGCTGGAGGTGAGGGCTGCACTGTGTCAGCAGGTGAAGGTGCCTCCCGGGCAGCCTTTGCTGCAGGTGAGGGCTGCACTGTCTCTGCAGGTGATGGTGCAACCTCTGCAGGAGGAGTGGGCTGCACTGCCTTAGCTGGAGGGGAGGGCTCCGTGACCACTGGCAGCCTCTGCTGGAATCGAGGGTTTCTTCCCCTTCATGGCAGGAGTCGAGGGCTTCTTCCCCTTTATGGCAGGAAGTGTGGGTTCTCTCTCCTTCATGGCAGGAGTCGAGGGCTTCTTCCCCTTCATGGCAGGAGGTGCGGGCTCCTTCCCCTTTATGGCAGGAGTCGAGGGCTTCTCCCCCTTCATGGCAGGAGTCGAGGACTTCTTCCCCTTCATGACAGGAGTTGAGGGTTTCTTCCTCTTCATGACAGGGGGTGTAGGGATCCTTACCCTTCCTGGCTGGTGGAGTGGGATCCATCACTGTCTTGCCTCCACGACTAGGCGGTGCCTCCACTGTCCGCGTGGACTGTTTGGCTGAGGTGCTGGGCTGGGTCGTTGGGACCCTGCTCTTACGGTTAGGACGGGGGGAGGGAAGAGGTCAAGCTGGGCAAGGAAAAGCTTCTTAGGTATGGTGGGGTGGGAAGAGGGAGGAGGGATGGGAGTAGAGGTTGAGGGAGTGGTTGTTGGAGGTGTATGTCTGCTGGACTTGTGTGCAGGTGCATGGGCAGTGTGCCCGTGTGAGGCTGATGGCTGTTGGGTGTCTGAGTGCTTGCGTTTGTGTTCTTTAGGGGGGAGACAGGGTGGGAGCGGACACAGGGGATGCGTGCATGGATGTTGTAGAGGTGTCTGCTAGTGAGGTGTGTGTGGTGCTTGGTGTGGTGATGCTGGTGGTGGATGTTGATAAAGTGCATGCAGGTGTGAGTGTGGATGTGACTGTAATGGAGGTGGAGGAGGAGGAGGAGGGGTAGACAGTGGAGGCAGTGGATGTGGTTGTGTGTGCTACTGTCTGGTGTTTGCGGGAGTGCTTGTGGGCTGAAGTGTGGTGCCTGTGTTTGACTGTGCTACGTTTGTGTGATATCTTGTGTGCATGCTCGTCTGTATGTGTGCATGGGATGGGTTGGGGTTCAGGAGACTGGGAAGTGGTAGTTAGAGTGGGGATGGTAGGAACAGGGACAATGGCTGCTCTCAGAGAGGAGGCCAGAGCCTGAATCGATCTCTGTTGGGCCGCCAATCCACAGTGTATGCCCTCCAGGAATGCATGGCATTGCTGCATCTGGGATGCCAGCCCCTGGATGGCTTTTACTATGGTTGACTGCCCTGCAGAGATGGATCTCAGGAGGTCAATAGCCTCCTCACTCTGGGCAGCAGGGCTCACTGGGGTAGGGCCTGAGGTGCCTGGGGCGAAGGAGATGCCCACCCTCCTGGGTGAGCGGGCATGGGCAACTCGCTGAGGGGCTACTGGGAGGGCTGTGCTGGTGTGGGGGGAGGTGGCTGTACCTGCAGCTGGGGTGGTCATAGTGGTGTACACCACCACCAGGGAGCTTCCATCGGAGGAGGTATCTGAGTCAGTGTTGTCACCTCCTGTCTCCGACGTGGTGCACCCCTCACCCTCCGTCCCACTGGTTCCTCGACACCAGTGGACTCTGCCTCCTGGGTCCGGTGGGATGCAGTTCCCTCTGGCACCAGCGCCCCTGCTCCTCCACCAGATAATGCTAATGCACACATGGACAGGATGACAGAAGAAAAAAAAAAAAAGGGGGAGAGAGAAAAGGAGCACCAGGTCAATTACTGCACCAACACCACAGAAGGCATACACAGTATCATCACACAAAGGGATCAGGATTGAGCACTATGCATTGCACTGCCAAACAATTGGCTAGATGCCACAGCAAGATGAGGGCCAACCACCGCCAACCTCACCCCTCCTGGAACCCACTAAGCCCTGTCTGACATGGAATGCAAACTAGCTAGATTATGTTTTTTTCCCTTTCAACCATTACCCTTGAGCTGGATCACGCTGCAATGTTCGGCCTGGCATTAAGGGCCATCCACTAACTGACACCCACCACTTGGATCCCTTGTCACCTACAGTCTTCCGTGCCCAGTGTCTCAGGTCCTCCTACTGTTTCAGGCAGTGGGTGCTATGCCTGCCATAGATCCCCAGGGTCAACACATCCTTGGCGATGGCACGCCATACTCCCTTCTTTTGATGAGTGCTGACCTGCAAAGGCGATACAGATGAGAGGACACCATCACACATACGATCCGGCCTGTCATACATATGGCCCACCAATCCCATTTCCATCACCACTGGCACACACATCGCCTGGCACACACCATGTACACCACCACAAGACATTCCCCCTCCGATAACACGATTCTTGCACACACATCTCCATGCATCCTTCCCACATGCATCGTGCCCAAGGTGTACTCACCTGTTGGTCTTGAGGCCCATACAGCAGTCCATACTGGTGTAGGACCCCATCCACCAATCGCTCCAACTCCTCCGCAGTGAAGGCCGGGGCCCTTTCCCCCATCACACGGCCCATGGTAGGTTCCAAACACATGTCACAGCAACACACGCAGTGTAGGTGTTCTCGTGTTGAAGGTCAGGAAACAAGTGAGGAATCAGATAGAAGATGGCAGTCACGTCCACAGCGGTGTACACCGTCACCACAGGCGCAGATCCTCATTGGCCACTGTACTCCATAGAGCCCAATATTATCCAATGAGGAATTGCACGGCGGTGCAAGACCACCTTCTGCCACAACGCCCAACATCTGCATAGTTACCTCACTATCACCTGTCCCTACATACAGGACAGGCGGTCCCCATTTCATGGTGGAGGACAATGATCAGATTAACCTTAACTGTGTCACTGCCTAGATTTGCACATACTTTGCCATTTCCACTGTCCCAGCACATAAATGCACTATGTACACTGAGGTGGTGGTTCCATTGTTCAAATTGTGACAGTCTTCTCACTCTTGTGCCCCTTAGATACCTACCACTGCGGATGAATGGGAGGAGAAGACGAACCCCCTTGTACAGATCCCTTGTGGACATGGCTACACTGGAGGACAAGCACATTATACTGACTTATAGACTGGACAGGGCCAGAATCACAGAGCTATGTGCCCATTTGGAGCCTGACCTGATATCAGCTATCCGTCATCCCACTGGGATCCCCCCTCTTGTGCAAGTGCTATCAGTGTTCCATTTCCTGGCAAATGGTTCTTCCCAAGTGACAGTGGGCTTGGCAACTGGAATATCACAGCCAATGTTTTCAATTGTGCTGGCAAGGGTCTTGTTTGCCCTGGTGAAACACATGTGCAGCTACATTGCTTTCCCACAGGTGGAAGATTTGGCCATTGTGAAGACAGGATTCTATGCAATGGGGCATATCCCCAGTATTATTGGGGCGATTGACGGTAAACATTTTGCGTTCATCCACCCTGACAGAATGAACAGGTGCTCAAGAATCGGAAGAGTTTTCACTCACTGAATGTGCAAATGGTGTGCCTGGTGGACCAGTACATCTCCCACGTCACTGCCAAGTATCCTGGGTCGTTGTAGGACACCTTTGTCCTGAGGAATAGCAGCTTCTCAAATGTGATGGCCAAACTACAGAGGCACAGGGTGTGGCTAACAGGTGAGCCAGAGTCTCCACCCACTGTATGTCAGTGTATGCCTTTAGGTGTTATCCCCATAGGATTGTGTAAGGCTAAATGTTGTCCCTCTACTTGCAGGTGACTCTGACTACTCAAACCTATCATGGCTCCTGACCCATGTGAGGAATGCCAGGACAGGGGCATTGCCTTTTCTGCAGGAGTAGGGGACTGGAGATGACCCTGTGGCAGCAGTGGAAACTGAGGTCAGTGAGGATGAGGAGGCAGAGGATGAGGACAACAGAACATCAGTTATATGTCAATACTTCCAATGACACACAGGTGAGACAGTGGAACTGACCATTACTCTCACTATTGATGTTTTCTGTCTGGCTGCAGCATGATGGCATTCACTTCCTTTGCATCTCAACTTACTGTCACCTATGGCGTCTCATTTTCCAGATGTTCGTGATATGACAACAATGTCCTGATGTAATCACTACAGACAGTTACAGGTCATTATTTGTATGCTTTCACAGTGTTTAGATTATTTGCACTAGATGTGACTGTTCCCACAAATGCACATTTTCAACACATAAAACAGTGTCACTCAAATTGTGTTCAAGGGTGTTTATTGTACTGCAAATAAGTGACTGAAAAGTGCAATGGAATGGGGTGATGGTGGAGAAAGGTTAAGGGAATTGTTCCAGTCTGTTTGTAGCACAGGTTCAGTGTCCAGGGTCCATGGGAAGGGGAGCAAAGGCAGTTCAATGTGGACAAGGTGACAGGGTGGGACACAAAGGGGACAATCAGGAGAGTCTAATTTCCTGGCGGTGGTCTTGGTCTTGGCAAGTGTCTCTGGCCGACCTTCTTAGAAAAATTCTTTACAGCCATGATAGTTTTCACAAATAATAAATATCTAGACCTAATAGCTTGCGACCAAGTGCCTTTCTTATCAAACATGATTCCTAAATAGGAAAAAGTTTCTGTGTCGTCTAATTTGACACCTTTTAGTGTGACTTGAATTTTGTTTTACAGGCTTTGTGCCACAGGTCATAAGAAAGGTTTTGGAATGATTAATTCTAAGACATAGGTCTTCCATATACTTATCAAAAGTTGTTAACAATCGCTGCAAGGCTACTGGGGTACGCACCATCAGAACGGCATCACCGCATACATAAGTGCTGGAATCTTTCGAGGACCAACTCGTGGAAGGTCTATGCAAGCAGTAGATAGGACATCCTCTAATTTATTAATGTATAAGGCAAATAATAAGGAGGCTAAAACAAAACCTTGACGTACCCCCTGTTTTCTAGGAAAGGCAGAGGTACATTGCCCCTGGGACCCATAACGCACCCTATCACTGGCTCCTACATATAGTTCCCTGATGAAGTGAACTATTGTGATATCTACCCCCATATCCAGTAAGATGGGCCACAGTTTACTGTGGATTACACAGTCGAATGCTGAAGTCAGGTCCACAAATGCAAGGTATAAGACTCCTGGCTTGGCCTTGGTATATTTGCCAATTATAATATCTAAATTCAGGGCCTGTTCCACCGTCCCTATCCCAGCCCTGAAGCCATATTGTAGATCTGAAAGGATGTTATTAACTTCTGTCCCTTCCTGCAGCCTGTTTAGTACAATGCATCCAGCAATCTTTGCAAGAGTATCGAGCAATGAGATTGGTCGGTAACAAGCTGGATTTTGGCGATCTCCTTTTTTAAATATTGGGACAATAATGGACTTGGCCCAGGTTGAGATAAAGGCTGTGCCACAACAGGCTCATAAGACCTGTGTCAGTAATGGGCCCCATAGTGAAACATTTGACTTATAAATGTCGATTGGGACACCATCTGGGCCTGGTGCTTGCCCACTCTTGCTAGTATTAATAGCATCGATAACCTCATTTAAACTAAATGATGGCACAGTAGGTTAGGAGTCCAACCTTTGAGCGTTTAGGTCTAGGACTAGGTCTTCTGATGAGTATATGTTGGAAAAATAAATAACCCACTCCTCTTCTGTGATGGCTATTTCGATAGTTGGTGGCGTTCCATCAAACAGGAGGGGGGAGTTCACTATCCTCCAGAATTTGACATTGTCATTTTGAAGGCTTGCGTCGTGAAGAGAATGCCATGCCTCATTCTTTAAGTTCTGTTTCCTGTTTTTTATAGCCTTTTTATACTATTTCCTAAAAAAAGCAGTTTCATATTTGTCAGGGTTTTCACTATGTAGGTGCTGTTTAAGTCGCTTATTGGCCTGTGTACATTCACTATCAAACCACCCTTTCTCTCCCTGTGATCTGAATTTCCCCGTACTTGCAGTAAGAGACTGTTTTATTCCAGTAGTGATTACAGTGAATGCTTTAATACACTCCTGTGAGCTGGTATTATCTGAAAGACAAATTTAGAACTTATTAGAGTGTTTAGTCAGCAATTGGTTCATAAAACCTATAGGTTCAATCTGAGACCGCCGAATAGTGTAACCATTCCTTGCGCCCAATTCAATATCCACTACCTTCTCTGCTTGACCCCTCTGTTTATTAATAGCTTGAGGCAGTGCGAGACTTAAACTTTGAGGATAGCGATCGCTGAACACAATATCATGAATTTGATACTCAAATGTGCAAAAAGTAAAATTGTTAGAAACTAATATAAAGTCAAATATTGTATTAGCGCATCTGCCATTAAAAGTAGGGTTTTAGCTGTGAATTGCTACTACTTAAAGTATTGCAGAAAAAAAGGTTGAATTTGAATAAGACATCATTTAACAGATTACCATAATGGTTATGTGTGAAATGGAATAAGTCATCTATTCCACCTGTGCCAAAGGAACAAGTTTTCTCGTCTATTTGAGGGCACAGGTGGATATTGAAATCGCCCCCCACACACAATAAAGGTCTCTTTGTGTGAATAATTACATACACAATCCAAATCTTCCTGCAGTAACCTAAGTATAGATAAAAATCTTTGTTGGGGGGCATTGTTATAAAAATGAATAATCACCATATGTGCTTTATTTTTTAATATGCATACTACCAATTGGTAAAACGTGTTAGAAATTGAGTTAAAATCCTTTACTAAATTAAACTTATTGGAAATGAATGTGGACAGTCCACCCTTAGCCCTGCCCCGTGAGCTAGAAATTGCAAGGGTATGGAATGTCCGAAAACCATTTATATGCATAGGATTCACGGACAAAGTCTCTTGTAAACAAACACAAGAAAAAGACCTAATAAATTCTAGCCACTCCTCATTCTCAATTTTGGTGCGCAGACCCGCCACGTTCCAGAATAAATAGTTATCTCCCACAATGTTTCTACCCGGCCCCACAGATACATGTTGTATTACTTTCCTTGTTGGTGAGGAGGTGTTAATCTCCAGGTCTATGTGGAATATGGAAGTTGATGTAGATATCGCCAATTGGACGGAAGCTCCACTTGTTGGAGTTTCATCAGTAGCGTCCTGTCTGGGTAATTTATCCATTTCCCTCCTTGTGTCTCCTATGCTCCCCACCAGGCCATCACCACCTTTCAGTAGGTTAGGCACAGGACTCGTCGGTACAGGGCTAATCCTGCCCACGGTCTGGTCTATTAACAGTCAATCAACTTCTAGTAGGGACAGTGTAATTTCTCTCAAATCTACTTTATTGATTTACAGAATTAAGACTAGATCGATCATACCTTTTGTTAGAATTATTAAAAAAACCTAGAGGGAGCGGTAAGATACCATTATCGGTGATCCGTCGCGGACATAAATTACTCAAAATGTCTTGAACCAATTTTGGAGTTTTAAACGAAAGTACCACGCAGTCGCCTCTTAGGGTTTTGTGGTTCCTACCCACCCATTTTACCCTTATGACCATTTTAATATCTTCAAAGAGTGAGTTGATCATGCCAGTTTCCATACAAGTCCATATCCAATTCAAGGATTTGTTCCTCAAAGCTATCCATGTTCCAGGTAAAGTAGGGACATTTGCGTGAACTACCACGTGAGGAGTTGCCACGGGAGGAAGATCTAGTGTGTCTCTTAATGTTGGTGGAATATCCTGGGAAGGTTTCAATCTATTCTGTGGCTCCAAGCCATTTGTATTTACTTTTAAATGTTGGGAACTTCTGGTGCTGGTTGGAGAAAAAGAAGGATCTGCGTGTCGTTCAGTGGCCTGGGAAATAATTGGTGGATTATGGGACTTTTTAAGAGAGTTTAAATTTCGGGTTGTCTATATCACCACAGTTTTGGGTAACTACACACTGTGCCTTCATTAGATTGAGTATTAACTCTACATTTTCCTCCATTTGGGTTAAACGCTTTATCATTAGCTCAAAGGATGACCTGACTAGATGCTCTAAAGCATTGATAGTGTCCAAGTGTTAATTTTTGCTTTAGCTGTAGTTTGTTTGGCCTTCTGGCCAGGTTTTATATGTTTTAAGTTAGTTTGAACTTGTTCCATGGATTGAATTCCAAAATTGCCATATCTGTTTATAACAGATGGCTCTTGACTAGAGGGTCTGCCTTTTTTAGCTAGCTTAGGTTTCTTTGTACGTTTTGGTGAAGGTGAATGCTCATCAGCCTCTGAGATAGACTCATGTAGGTGGTGGATACATCCATTTAAACCTTTTGTTTGAATCCCGCTTTCCGACAACTTTGTCAATTTTGGAGGGGGTAATACTAACGGAAGAGAATTATTAAGATTAGGAGAAGATCCCAACAGGCACTTCTGAGTTAGAATCCTTTCCTCTACATTAGTAATCTGTTTATCAATAGCACCCATTGCTCCTGAAATAAATTTTAATATTGAAGAGTGGTCTCGTGAGTGGTGATATCTTTTGCGCTTAATTGCTTCCTCTTGCCCATTGTTGGCTAATTGCTTTATCCTAGGAAATTCAGTCAATGTTGCTCCAAAGTGCTTCTGACTAATAGCTAGGTTTATATAAGCTAAAACAGGTAAAAATAATCTAAAGTAAACTTAAAGCAATACAAAAATAAAAATAGCTTTATCAAAAAAGCAGGGAGACTATTAGGAAAAATACCTCCTGGCTACCACACACTTACAAGTCCCAAAGTCACAATCGTGTGGGGCCCAGCCCTGCACCTTCCTGCCGATGACGGGCGAAGGACAGGCCCGCGCGGGTCCCTCGAGCAAGCGTTAGTTAAAGGGGCCTCCTGGCCCTGCCCCTCCTCCTGCGGTCCGTGAATTTGCGCTTCCTGCGAGGCGGGAGCACGAGCGTTAGTTAAAGGGGCCTCCTGGCCCTGCCCCTCCTCCTGCAGTCCGTGAATTTGCGCTTCCTCATGTGTCTTATCACTTTGTGTTTGTATATAAATACAACTTTTTTTCTTAAAAGCAAGCATTTCACTGTAAATTTGTGACTGGGGTTATTGAGCATGTCTTGAGTTGTATGTCTGTCTAAACCTTGTATAGTCATGGGTTAACTTTACACATTACTTTGGCACACATATTTTAGCTTAACTTAGTATGCGTTATTATTTTTTTCTTGCATGACATTTCACCATGCACCTCTGTCCTAGGATGACAAGAGTATTACATGATAAACCAGCTAGCATTGTTGCCACAAGAGTATATAAAGAGTCCGACATGCCCACGTCAGGCCTTTTTCACAAAACAGAAGTATGTTTTTTCTAAAAAACACTGTACAGGCCACAGGACAATAGGGTGGCCATTTCAGGCATGATATCCATCCACGCTGTGTGCTATTTCACTGCCCACCCCAGCCCTGTCTCTACAATCAGTCAAGGAGATGGTGGGCGGACCCCTATTTTCCACATAATAAGGAGGATGGGTGCTCCTCTCATGGACTAAGTACAGACAGATTAGTCTAGCACCGCTATGCTCCTGCTTAGAAGTTAGGGGTTAGGTAGAATTTGTTATTCCAATATGCTGGGGTTGTTTATTTTCTTCTCTCTGGTCACAACAATCTTAATCCTGTTCTGTCTCATTGCCATAATAATTGCAGAGAACAAGCCACCTACTATGTAATTATGTGCCATCCATGTCTGTTTACTATATTTGAGAGGAAAACCTGTTGCTTCTCTACAAAACCAATTGTTTTTTAAGAAGAAACCTCACCCACCAACCTAGTTGGTGGCATGCTTCATCATCAGGTTCCCACCTGGGATGCCAAATACAATACAGGTGTGCTACAATGCCTGATTATAATGGAGCTGATTTGGTTATTGATTGTTGTGGATATGTGAGTGATGGATCTAAAAATACCTCCAGGATATCTACCTAAAGAAGGGAAATTTAATGCTGAACCCCTGGGGTAGGGTCAAAAACAAAGGTGGATGTGATGTGAGAACTTAATTAATCTCTCACATCCTAGTGTTTGGTCGACATGAAGCGTGCTCATGGAGCACTGAGGTTTTGTTCAGGACTGTGCTGTAAAATGCCAGCAACTCCCTCTATTGTGACCGCACACACACTAAGGTATGCATGTATGGGATTTTTTCGTAACTTACAATTTTATTCAGGATTCTTGTTGTACCTGAAAGATATTTACACATATCAGGATAGGCCTGATGAATCAAAACATAGTAGATGTAGAAAGCATTGCTGCAAATGCCCAGGCACTTGTCAGTCAATCAATCAATCATTGGATTTAGAAAGTGCACTACGTACCCGTGAGGGTTTCAAGGCGCTGGGGGGGGGGGGGGGTAGGAGCTGGTGTTACTGGTCCAAGAGCCAGGTCTTGAGGAGTCTTCTGAAGGTGAGTAGGTCTTGAGTCTGTCGCAGGTTGGTAGGGAGGGTGTTCCAGGTTTTGGCGGCGAGGTATGAGAAGGATCTGCCGCCGGAGGTCTTTCTTCGGATGCGGGGGACGACGGCGAGGGCGAGGTTAGAGGAGCGGAGCTGACGGGTGGGGGTATAGAAGCTGAGTCTGTTGTTTAGGTAGGCTGGTTCGGTGTCGTGGAGGGCTTTGTGAGCGTGGGTAAGAATCTTGAAAGTGATCCTTTTGTCCACGGGGAGCCAGTAAAGGTTTCTCAGGTGGTGGGAGATGTGGCTGTGGCGGGGGTACGTTGAGGATCAGTCGGGCGGAGGTGTTTTGGATGCGTTGGAGGCGTAGTAGGTCTTCTGCTGGGATGCCTGTGTAGAGTGCGTTGCCATAGTCCAGCCTGCTGCTGACGAGGGCCTGTGTCACTGTTCTTCTTGTTTCTGTCGGGATCCACTTGTAGATTCTGCGGAGCATGCGGAGTGTGTTGTAGCAGGAGGAAACTGTGTTGACCTGTTTAGACAAGGTGAGGGAGGAGTCGAGGATGAAACCCAGGTTGCGAGTGTGGTTGGTCGGTGTCGGTGGGGTTCCTAGTGCGGTGGGCCACCAGGAGTCATCCCAGGCAGAGGGGGTGGATCCGAGGATGAGGACCTCCGTCTTGTCCGAGTTCAGTTTCAGACGGCTGATTCTCATCCATTCGGCGATGGAAACTCAGCAGCAGTAAACTCGACTATGGCAACACACTCTATGCCGGAATCAACAAGAAACTCCAAACTAGACTCCAGAGAATACAGAACACCACGGCCAGACTGATCCTGGACATTTCCCACCACAGCCACATCTTCGCCCACCTGAGAGACCTAAATTGGCTTCCCATCAACAAATGCATCACTTTCAAGCCCCTGACATACGAGTACAAGGCCCTTCACAACATCGGACCTGCTTACCTCAACCACTGCCAATCCTTCTACACACCCTTCAGGCAACTCCGCTCTGCTCAACTGGCCCTCGTCACCATCCCCAGGATCCGGAAGACCACGTCTGGAGGAAAATCCTTCTCCTACCTCACCGCGCAGACCTGGAACACAATGCCGCTCCACCTCAGGCAGTCCCCTTCGCTGGCTCAGTTTAGGAAGGACCTCAAACCTGGCTCTTTGACTGACCCGTGCTCCCCAGCTAGCGCCTTGAGACCCCCGGTTAATAAGTTGCACTTTATAAATATTGATTGATTGACATAGTAAAGGAGGGCTACGCTGTCGATTGGGCCCAGCACAGGCTTCCACGCTCTACTGCAACCACATACGGTGGGATAGAGATACCCCCTACCATGTGATACCAATTAGATCCACTCACCAGATCCAGACTAAATATCCAATTAAACATTAAGCTGAAGCACTCGTAAGCGAGATTCTCACACATCTTGAGTACCGGGGAGTAATAGAGCCCTGGGCCTCTGCAATGAATAACACTTTATTCCCCGCAGCAAAATCTGACCATTCATCTAGAACAGTCTTAGATCCCAGATATTTTAACAGCCATACACACATATTTGCAATCCAAAATGCACACAGCACAACGCTTATCAACAATATAGTTAGTAAAAAACAAAAAACAACCTTTGTCATTTCTAATGTTTTTTCTGCCAAAATCTAGCACCTGAAAGACGGGATTTGAGTGCCTTTAGTGCGCTAGGCTCTCAGCGGCAACAGCCCTGGGATATTTTCTGCCCGTGTGACAGTAATATTACATGATATTAATCCTGAGCCGTTGTATGATGTCTATGACATCTGACTCACAGATGACCTCAATGCACATTTGGCCTGGGTGTATCGCATTGTTTTACGATTTGCTGCCCAAGGCTATGAATTATATATTAAGGAAACCAAACTTGCTTTTTTTTGTGTCCTTTTCCTAGGATGTGGAATATCTAATGGACGCAAGAGCCTAGCCCGCACTTTCTAGCAAAGTGCACTGATCTTCAACCTTCAAACACCATAAAGAAGCTACAGTCATTACTGGGTTTCTTTAACTTTGGGAGATCATACATTCCTGACTATGCACAATGCATAAAACCACTCTATAATTTATTTCATCCACATTTCTCAAGCAAAAATTGGACACCAGAACATACATGCATAGTCATAGAATTTCAACAAGCCATGTTAGAACCACAGCCATCTACACACACGTGACAACAAAACAAATCCGGTCATCAGATTAATTCCTGGTGCCATCGGGTTCACCAATGTCAAATTCAACAAGATGACATGGTACCAATAGCATACAAATCACACATGTACTCCAATGCAGAACAAAGTTTTGAAACAACAGAAAAAACCTGAACTGTACAGATGGCTGTCATTAAGGAGAGGCCACTTGCCCAAGGGAAATGCAATATTTTTGTTACCTCGTTGCCAGCCCTTGGGGCAGTTACCAAAGCTAGCCTTCCAAATGCGAAAGCATTGCGTCCACGTTGAATTCAATGGGCAACCATCCTGACTGCCACTGATGTTGATTATGTTTTCCATCCCAGACTACAAACCCAAGAATTTCTACATTATGAACTTGGGTACCCTGTGCCCTCTAGCATCATGCCTCTTGATCAATACAGAACCTTCTTTTACACTGATGGCTTAGCATAACCAGCTGTAGATACAAAACGCCAAAACTCCACTGCTTGTGCAGCTGTTAGTGGAGTAATGAGAGATGGTACATTCTATGGTCAACTTACCTAATGCAGACCCTAGGGGGCTGCACTTCACAACTTGCAGAGCTTAAGGCTGTAATTTTGGCACTCGAGCATACGAATTCTAAGCAGACTACATTGATTGTGTATGATTCGTACTACTGTGTCCAGTCCTACAATGATTACCTACATCATTGGCACCTAAACGTGTTCAGAGATTCAAAAGGGAACACCATCAAACACAAAAACTTGTGGGGGGAGGGTAGCAGATCTTAAGGATAGACTACCTAGAGCTCATGTAGTTCATACATTGGGCCTTCAATGTGTCAAAGTACACTCAGTAGGAAACACATTGGTTGATGAAACTGCCAAATCCACAGTAGCTACGGCTTTTGTTGCTGCAATTACTCGTTCTCATAGGCGATTGGATAAGGAGACATTGGCTGCTGTGAAAGCTTCAGCTGACAGCAAGCCTTTAGCAAAAGCATACCCTGCTGAATATACCTACAACCTAAGTGCCCAAAATATTGCATTTGCAACTATGCCAGGGGTGGGTGATCGTGTGATCCCCAACCAAGATCAGAGATCAGATCTCATTAAAGTTGTGCATGACAGTGTTCCTTCTGCCTGTGCTGGTGTGGCAGCTACTATTTCTCTGCTAAAAAATGTTATCAGTGACCCGGTCTATACAAACAGACCAAACAGTATGTCCTTTGTTGTGACATCTGTCAACAGATAAGGGGGTCCACCTTCAAACGCCCACCGCAGACACCCCTTCTAGTGTCCAACAAATCACTACAGTGTGAGTACTTGGACCATTGCGGTCCCTTACAACCTTATGCTGCATACAAATACATCTTAGTCGCTGCTGATTCATGTTCTAGACTCCTGTGGGCATGGCCACAACGATCGGCTGACGCCCACACTGTTATTGAAGATTTCAAAGTCTTCATTGAGCCATGTACAGTTGCCGCATTCCTCTCGGACCAGTGCCCTGCCTTTGCATCCAGGGACACCATGACAATGATGGGTGTTCAACTCCCTTTCTCGTCTTTATATCATCCAGAGGGAAATTCTGTTGTGGAGCAGAAGAACTGAGACTTAAAGCAATCCTTAACAACAAGAGTATTAGGTTTTTTGTTGTAATTGGCTTCATCACCTATAAGGGGTCTTAAATGCACTAAATAATCTGCCCAGAAGGTCCTTGGGGACACACACCACTTACAAGGTTCTGTTTGGGATACCTATGTTTTTCCCAGATTTTAATGGCCCTGGCGCAGTGGCGGCAGAAACATCTTTTGATATAAATAAACATGTTGCTGTTTTACAGAAAACACAACTATTCTGTGATGAAAATCCATCTGTCTCTGGTGCCACCTTGGGATTTAGGGATTTACCAACAACATCTACTGGCTGGATTGTTAAAGTTGGGGATCTAGTCTCAGAAATGATTTGCTGCAAAAAAGGAGTTTGGCCCATCACAGAGAGCACTGCTTCGTGTCCCGGGAATCCACTGTACCAGAACTGTAATTAAACCACTGCTGTCTCGTTCTAAAGAGAACCGCTTTGTTTCAATTCAATTAGGGTTTTAAGTTTTGGAGCAATTTAGTTTTAGTATTTGCACACTTGTCCCAACAATGGGGAGGGTGTTGTGGGTTCATTTTACACATTGCTTGGGCACACATATTTTAATTTTGCTTAGGCCTATGGCCTGTGTCCTTAAGCCTACATAAGTGCTCTGATTTCATTTATACAGTATTGGGCATTTTTAGTTAGCCTGCATTTCAGTGGGGATATTTTATTGTCCTAATCAGCTGTGGTTCTGCAGATGCGTTATTATTATTTCTGTGCATCGCATTTCACCATCCACCTCTGTCCAAAGCTGACAAGAACAGTACATGAGAATCCAGCTTGCATTGTCACCGCTAGAGTATGTAAACAGTCCAACCCTTAGGCTCATGCCCACCAAAGGCCCTTTTCACAGAATAGAAATAAGTTTCTTATAAAAACACTGTACAGGCCAAGGGACAATAAGTAGGTCATTCCAGCCAGGATATCCATCCACGCTGCATGCCATTTCACTGCCGACCTCAGCCCTGTCTCTACAACCAGTCAAGGAGACAGTGAGCAGACCCCTATTTTCCAGGTAATGAGGGTTGGTGCTTCTTTTGTGGGCTAAGTACAGACAGATTGGGCTATCACCGCTGTGCTCTCACTTAGGTGTTAGGTAGAATTCATAAGTGCATGTTATTCCAATATGCTGGGGTTGTTTATTTCTTCTCGCTGATCACAACCATATTAATCCTGTTCTGTCTCATTGCCATAATAATTGCAGCCCTTACAGTTTATTGTAGATAGCAGTCTTTTCAAAGAATGTATTGAAAACCATCCTGCAACTTTTCTTTGGCTCATATGAGTGTATGAGCCATTTGTTAATGAGAGAAATGGATGAGATTTGTTGACCACGGTTCCCCCTGAGAAGACACAGAGGGGGTCATTCCAACCCTGGCGGTCATCGACCGCCAGGGTGGATGACCACGGAAGCACCGCCAACAGGCTGGCGGTGCTTCCCTGCCCATTCTGACCGCAGCGGTAATTCCGACCCCCTTCCCGCCACCCTGTTTCTGGCGGTTTTTACTGGCATGGGCAGTGCAGGGGCCCCCTAACAGGGCCCCAGCATGATTTTCACTGTCTGCTTAGCAGACATTGAAAATCGCGACGGGTGCAACTGCACCCGTCGCATCCCTGCAACACCGCCGGCTCCATTCGGAGCCGGCTTCCGGGTTGCAGGGCCTTTCCCGCTGGGCCGGAATGACCCCCTGAGTGTCATGCATCAGGCTGCCACAAATCACATTTTCTTCTATGTTTGGGTGAGGTGCGGCTATCTGAAAAGGTTGGGCCACAAACAGGGGAGCTGCCACCCCGAATTCAGCAGTCTCATTCCAGTAACATGAGTACTACAACAATATCTACCTCCCCCTGACAAGTCTTGAACTGCTCAACATAACTACCATTCAGAGTGCAATGCAGAAGGGGGAAGTACTACACCCAGTTACTCAGGACCCATAGTAGGTCAGGCCATGGGACACCAGTAGTAAAAGGCTAAACCCACCCCGTTTGGCCCCAGTAGCTCCTATGTGCCCGTTGCCACCTGAAAGGGGTCCTGACGAAAGCCATCAAATGTAAGTGTTTGACAGATAGACAACCCTCAAATGCAGGTGATATGGGTCATGCGCATTTAAATCTGATTAAGTGGCACAAAGTGCTATTTTATAGACGATATTGGTCACTCGTTGGTCCTCTCATTCAATGGGGACTCCAAATCCAATTTGTCAGGCATTCCAGTGATAAAAAAAAAACAGAAAAGCTGAGAAAATGATGATGAAGCTTAATAAGGAGAAAACAAAACTAATTTAATTTACAACAGCTAAATTTTGGGACAATAACTGTCAAAACCCACAGTTTTACTCAAAAGCCTGTTGCCAGTGTTGCAGAAGGTTGAGGATGGTAAAAATCAAGGCTGTCTTGCCTTGATTGCACACAATGCTCTGTTCATCCACCACTGTACACTCTCTGCCCCTTTATTTCACTGCTTTATTCCTTTGCCACTACCTTTCTATTGTTCTAAATTAAAGGCTGATTGGGAAAAATAAGTCCCAGTACCCAAAGATAAGTGCTGGTGGGCTACACCAGTCACAAGGTCAAATTAAGAACTGGCAATGAGGCACATCAATAACTGAGCTGATCAGAGACCATAAATTTAAACTTCATCCAAAGTGAGTTCCCTACATTGACATCTTGTAAACCTGCAGTTGGTAACTGCTGAAGGTTATGCCTTTTCATGTAAATTTGCTTCACTACCCACAAGTTGCCCACATAAATAAACCACTTACCATGAATCCACATGCATACATGTTTCTGCCTGCAAAACCATTGGGCAGGAGCTCTGATTTGTCCACCCTGATAATGTGTGAGAAACAAACTTTGGGACATAGTACTGATTAATTAGCTGTTTCCATAGTGAATAAGTCAGGTCCATGCTACAGGTAATTGAGGCACATATGTATTTGTCTAGCAATGGAAAGTTTACCACAATCAACGAGCCAACAATTGCTAGCTCAGTGCACTTCAACACAAAGAATCAGTCACCAGAATCACACAATAGGATTGGTTTCATGAAGATGACTGGATAAATTAAACTTCTTAGTAACTGTTGGTATATTTTAGGGACATTCTTAGTTCCAGGCTGTGTTTGGCATGATTGATCAGTCTACTTTCATTGGTTGTTCTCCTTTCCTGGTGAATTATTTCTAATTGCTGCCTTTCAGCCTCTTGTGCTTGGATCCCCTCATCCCTGTAAATTACCATATCTGGGTCACCAGGATGACTGTAGATCCTATCCCAACAGAGAAGAAACGTACCCAAGTAAGTGGATTATGCTTTGTGTGTATTGTAATTGCACTGCAAGATCTCATCATGGTTTCTAGGTACTGGCCAGTTTCCAATTTGCCCATCAAGCCCAACTATGGTTAGTAACTTCAGGGGCACAATGTCCCCTGTAACCGCACACACAGAATTATGTTCCTTTGAGTCATCATTTGTACTGTTGTGGCCTCAAAAAAGGAAAGGTACCCCAGACCTCAATATGAAGAATTATGGGGCACTTTCTCCTCAACCAGAAGATTGACTACCAACACATTGCACAGTAGCTGTGCAACACACTGTCCAAAGACAAGAAGTAGGTGTGCACAAATGTCAGGAAATTTGCTTTCATGTGATTACATAAAATTTTGGGAAATTATGCATAATCCCGCAAAATGTGAATCTGTCATTTAGCGCTATGTCATAGATCAAAATGTATCCTTGCTTCAACTTTTCGCGCAAGTACACATTTCACATAAAAAATGCCAAAAAACAATTCCACAAACAAAAGTAGCTAGCATTTCTATAGTTCACATTATTTCAGAGCTCCTAGAATATAACTTTGCCGCAAATGGGGTCAAAACGGGGACAAAATTACAGGACGTGGTATTAAGTGTAATTTGGGGAATTTTGCATGTCAAACGTAACACAAAATTCCTAAAATTTTGCAAATTTCGATGATGTAATTTAAATTTCTTCCAGGCCTAGTGAGAAGCACCATAGGAATATTGAGAAGATGCAGGGCAGCGCCCTCTGTACAGGAAGTATACCAAGGAAAGGTATCTATTGCACTACTATGATCTTTGATCCTAATATAGTAGGGGGCATATTTATTAAATTGTGGCATGGCGCCTTCCTGCACAAAAGCAATCCTGAGAGGCTTTCTCCTTGTTATGCCTCACCTGGGGAGGCGCACGTTTTTGGCACGTCAGAATCTATGGATTTTGCATAAGTATGCCCACCCAACACCCATGGCAACGCCTCGTTGGCGCAGAGTAATGCAACACAGCAATTCGGGCAATGTGGCATTACTCTGGGCTATAGAAGGTGACCTTGCATGGCTTCATAAATCTCAGTTAAGGTTTCCATCACTCATGTATCACATTGTGTGGTGTAAACGTGACTCAAAACAAAGTCATAATTAGGGCTCTAGGTTGATAGGAAGGTTGGCTACAGCTAATTGATTAAAGAAAGGATTTCTCCTTGGTGCACTCCACAATCAAAAGGCTGCTAGCTGTAGTGGAGGTCCATATTGTTGACCTACTCCTCTCATCTCAATGCAACCTCCTGCATTGCAGCAGTTGGGGGTTGTATGAAAGTGAATTATCAATTGAGGTGGATGGTAGTCCACCACAATTGATAAAGTAACCAACCTGTTAGGTTCAACACAAGGTTTCAGTAATTTAAATCTGAGCTCAACCACTGGTAGCTATGGCTCAGAGCAGACAGGCTTAACTTAGAGAAAATGTGTGAAGCAAAGGAGTTAGGTTGAAAACACAACATAATAGAAACCCCACTCCAGTTTTAAAAAAACGGTGAAACTTAATAAACAAAACAACACTAAAACAAAAAAATACATTAAAAGGAAAAGACAATATAATTTTTTTTAAGATTTAAGATAAAAGGTGCGAAAAAAATAAAGTGCCATTAGAAGGCACTTTTAACAAATTTCCTTGACCTGTTGTGTAGCAATTTTAGTTATAGCTACATGCACATTAGTTTAACACACTAGGCTTGCCGCTGTGCACTTTAACCTATGTATATTTTATTCAGCTATGTTTATTATTTAAACAATAGCCAAATTTGCTGTCTTGTTTTATTTCTCTCTATCTAGCTGTTCTTTGCCTAAGCCAGCACTGCGTTCTTAAAAAAGACATTTCTTTCACTCTGTGCTTCTCTCAAGGCTGCAGTAAGATAGGTTGCCGGTAAATGTGGTAATGTCTCTGGTATTCATGGAAACATACACATCCTTACGTAAGGACATTTTCTCAGAACATCAGCTGTTTTATTATAAAAACACTTATCTGTCCCATACACGTTCGAGGGAGATTCCAGCCAAATGACCACGCCTGTATGCTGATTGCTGAAAGCCTCGCTACAGCCTTCAGGCCTTTGCTCAGGAATAGGGGATGATGTCTTCCCAGGGGAACCTGAAGGGCAGAACTGGAGTTTAACATGCTGTGCTCTAATATAGCCGAGGTAGAATAAGTCTATTGTCTCTAGTAACAATATGGTAGCGTTATTTCCATGCTTTGCTCTCCTTGTCACAATTTTAATCCTGTCATGCTTTATTGTCCTGGTTATTGCAGTACATACTTTATTGTCTAAGATGCAGTTGCTTCATTAAAACTTTATTGAAACATATACTGCGTCTGCTTGTCCATGTATACTGAGAGAAACGGATGAGATCTGAGTGACCACGACTTCTCTGAGGAGTCAGTTGTGTCATGCACTCAGCTCCCCAATCATCCTTTCTCTTGGGTAGAGATGAGGCACTGCTAGTTAGCCAGAGCACAACCCAGATTGGGGCGACAGGTGTCACCTGTACGACAGGTAATTCTGCCGCTCAAATCCTTTAGTCTCATTAGAATAATGAGAGCCTACACGACATGGCGCCTCCAACGGTTGGTCAGGCTCTAATTTCTGGGTCCTCCTGAGTATCTCTGTCTCACTACATACAAAGACACCTCAGTACTATATATGGAGACGTCAGTGGTATTGAGGATTTCCTCCTCAGCTAAGTAGGGAGTACCTAACTAACGATGTAGGCTGTTCAAGCTTGAACCATCAAAAGGATAATCCCCATTTGGTGTGCTTATCTCTGAACAAATTTACCATTCATTATGACAAATCCACATCAGGTAGCAATTGCAGTCAACATGAGACCACCCCTTACTGCACATATACTGGCACATAGCCTAATGGGCCAGGGGGGTCCAGTCACATTTGCTATTGATGCACACGCAGCCTAAAGAACAGAACTTTTTTATTCTTGGGTCACATTTCCAGCAGTTGATGGGAACACAAATACATTTTATCACTACACACCTGCAAATGTACCAGCACAATACAGAGCATATGCATATCTAGAAATACCTCTATCTTATCAAGAACATAATGATTGGCTTGATGCACCCTACCCCACACAATTTTACACGTTAGGTTAGGACCTCTAAGTAATGATGGTCCTACCTGGCCCTGATTGGCCACTTATACACCTCCCCTGCTTTAGCAAACCTAACTGTAGCTGAAGTCTGACGCTTATATGCTGACCTGACAGCTATATACAGACGATTAGTACAGTTTGTAATGCAAACATTAAACACGAACCCAGCATGTGCTGCACCAGCGCAACCACATGCAGTAAGACCAGGCATTAATCCTTAAACTGTACATTCGATCATGGGTCAAGTACCTGCCAAACAAGAAGAAATTCAGTTTTTGGTTAGCTTAAAAAATAAATGCGCTGGAAGCAGAATTTCCCCATACTTGACCTCAGTATAAACATAGAATATTAACTATGTGCTTGCCATTTGGGATGGTTCCCACTGTAGATAACTGCAATACATGGGGCACGGTATTTGCCATGCTCTGTACTACCGCGCACGGTACACTGACACTTGCCAATTTACCGGAAGTGTTGAAACAAATTCAAGATGAATACGGGGCTGCCCCGGCCTGGACTTGGGGATGCAACTAATGGGTAACTTTGCCATGGTATCCTCAGTTATACTAAGTAACCTTAAAGGGGAAGCGGTCACTCTAGCGGTGCACATGCAGCTCTAGGACGTTCCTCCACAGGATCAAGAACGCGAGCTGCCAAAGATTAGTGCAGAGACCTAGTCTAGTATTGGTCGAGATAGTGTGGGAGCCAGACCAACAAAACCACAATTTCAAGGTAAATCTAATAAAGGTTCTATCAAGCAAGCTCCTGAGGGTACTAAGTAATGCTGGCATAAAAAACAACAAACGCCCAAAAAAGAAAGGGGAGAGTCTCCGCGTACGGAGACACCACAGAATGGATATCATCTCAGAAACAGAGATAATATAAAAACGCCTGATATACATATATATACTGATACACACCAATCTCTTTCCTTTCAGGACTCATCGGAAAAACGCAGTGAGAAAGGTGGGCGGTCAGAGCAAAGAACTGACTATGTGAAACCGAGACAGGAATCACAACGCTCAACAGGAGCTTCCCTAACAAAAAATAAAATTCAAAAAGAAAAAGATGGCAGCAGTTGCAGTTTGACATGACACTCAAGAAGAGGGCTCTCTTGAAGAACAAGAAGTGGGCACTAGCGCTATTAGACAGTGCTGCAGAGGTCACAATGGTTCACCAGAATCTTCTAGAGCATCTGGAGGTGAAAGAAGCTGATGACTTCTTACACGTAGAAACTGCAGACATGCGTGTCTCCACGCCTGATGGGGTGTACAAAGTAACGTTACAGTTAGAAGGAGACATTGAGTGCACAGTAGACATAGGGGGTTATTCTAACTTTGGAGGAGTGTTAATCCGTCCCAAAAGTGACGGTAAAGTGACGGATATACCACCAGCCATATTACGAGTTCCATAGGATGTAATGGACTCGTAATACGGCTGGTGGTAAATCCGTCACTTTTCCGTCACTTTTGGGACGGATTAACACCACCTCCAAAGTTAGAATAACCCCCATAATCTTTTGGTATTGCATCATAAACATATATGATATTGTGCTGGCCGAAAAGGATTGGCCACCTCAATTTGTCCATACATGCCCATATGGGGAAGATGTTATTAAACCTTCTTTCTCTCCCCTAGTTCCTGAGGAACTTGCAGAATCCTACATCATTGATCAGGCATTGATGCAGGCACCTGCATTATATCACAATCACGTAGGGTGGGATAAAGATTCCCCCTAATATGTCATTTCTATCAAAAATCAACCCCAACCTCAACACCAATATCCAATCAAACATGATGCTAAGGCACCTGTGAGGGAAATCCTCACACAACTAGAGTACCAGGGTGTATTGCTACATGCACTACGTGCAAGGTAAACAGTGGTGTAGGGTGTGGACCATTGGCCTCTGCTTCCATTGGCCTTCGCTTCCATTTTGGTTCACGACTCCATTTTGTCGAGTCTGGTTCTGTGCGTAAGGCACTGTTCTGTGTTTTTCCACAAGCTTCGGCAAGCTACAGGGTGGGGTGTTTTTCTGCTCAACTTCGCTCCATCTGCCTGATACGAAGGGCGCTATTTACATTCCACGAGCTATCAGTTAGGACAACAGGGGGATGCGCCTGTACTCAAGGAGGAATGCGAGCTTCACCTTGGAGCCCTCTTCTGGGAACTTGGCCCGTTCCAAGGAGACGTCTCGAAGGGTGAACAAGGTACCGCCGATTGCACAGTTTGTAAAGGAGGGGGTCTTTTTCTAGAAAAGACTCCTGGGCGTTAGTAAATACTATAAAGGTCAGGGGCCTGGATGGACTGGTTTAGGAACTCTCTTCTGGGTTGGACGCAACGCCAGGAGGACTGATTGTCCCGAAAGAGGCTCCCTGTGCCAGCTGATTTGGGTTCCCCGGCTTTGTGTACGGCGGAGGGATGCAGACGCTCTTTTCGGTGAAGCTTTTCAATTTATAAGCATTGAAGTATATTGTGTGTGCGTGCGTAATATGCACTTATTCTTGCAGTCATTTTCATGCTATTAAGCATTGAAGTATATTGTGTGCGCTTGTATTATATGCACTTACTCTTGCAGTTATTTTCATGCTATTCTTCATGATATCACAGAGTGCTTATATTCTCACCATTATTCTCATGTTATTCTCTTGATATATATATATATATATATTAGTGTGGTTAGTTTTGCCATATGAGAACTTGCCCCTTAAATAAACTTGATTATTTTACTCACTAAGGTGTCTGAGAGTGATTGCTTTACATTGTGCTCTAAAATATCCTGAAGTGCATAGTTTTGATATTCTGAAGAGTAAAGCAACACAAATTGGCGTAGTCATTTGCAGGATTCTAAAAAAAAAGGGAAAATGCTTAAATAAGATCAAAGCGAGCTCAAAAGCAAATTCTCATGTAGCAAATCCGGACATAGAAATACCGGGGTGGGAAGCTGCCCCGTATAAACTTTTAGCTCAGGAATCGTCACGTTGGGCTGGTTTGTGTGAAAATTGGAATGTGTGTATGTCAAATGCAGAACCTGAAGATGTTCTTACATGTTTACAAAAGGTATCAATTGATAAGGGAAGGGAGATTTGTGCGTTGGGGAGGCGAGGCTGGATCTTGCTTTCTGCGTACGGAAAGTTGTATGAAAAATGTTTACAGTTACAAAAAGACCACGAGCAGCTGGAGAAGGAGTTAGTAGGAGCCCGGAATTCCTCTACCATGCTAGCTTGTCAAAATAAATTATTAAGTGATAAGCTTGAAATGTACCAGTTGGTTGCAGAGAGAACGGCCGTTAGAGTTGCTCAATATAAACACAAGAAACGAAGAGGGAAAGTGAATAAAAAGAAGGTGCATTTAGCTATCTCTCAGGCAGGATTAGCCTTTGACCCTGAATTTTGGGATGGAAACATCTGGGATACGTCTGATCTTTCAGATGAGTCAGGGGGTGATAACTGTCAAGATGTTAGTCAGGAAAAGACAGAGCGCAGGAATGTTGTCCGTGCGCAGCCCATATATCGGCGAAAGTTACAGCATAGCCCAGCCAACCCTGGAGGGGTGATGTTGGATGCCCTGGAGGATTATACACAGCAAGAACTAAGTGATGTGATAGACAGATTTCGACAGAGGTCTGGGGAAACATTGCTTACGTGGATGGTGCGGGTGCATGATATGGGGGGTCAGGGGGTCCAATTGGATCACGGCGACGCCCCGAGGCTTTGTATGTTAAGTACAGACCCGGTTATCCAAAATGAGTTTAGAACTTATCCAGGGAATGGTCCCATGACCAATTTGTTAGAGTTAGCTGCGCAAGGGTGTGCTCAGAAGTATCCGACAGAGTCAGACTGGCCGCCTAACGATAAACCTTGGTATACTTTGAGAGATGCAGTACAGAGATTGAAGGAAGAAGGGATGAAAACAGCTATCTTTATGGGTAATGCTCATGATTTGATGAATGGAATTTTAAGTGTGTCTGTGCGAAACCGGTTGATTAGGGCCGCTCCTCCTGCATATAAGCATGTCATCATGACTTTGTTAATCAATCAGACGGGTAACCCATTGTCCCAGGTGGTAGAAGCAGTGCGTGAGTTAAGTGATTTAGGAGAATGGGCTAAGCCAGAGAGGAATTCACGGTCTGAGAATCGTACTGATAACAACAGGGTGACAAGGCGGGACATGTTTCAGGCCTTGCTGCGAGATGGGGTGACCAGGGATGAAATTGATGGGATAACCACCAAGGACATGTGGGAGATGTACCGCAAACGCGGTTTGGATAAAAATGAGGGGAGCAGAAAAGGGAACAAGAAGGATAACAAAGTGGTGAACCAGAGAAAGGCAGGAGGGGAGGAGCGTGAGGGTGAAAAGGGAGAGAGAGGGAGAGAGCCCCACAGTAGAGAGAGATCCCCAGATGATGGAGATTGGGAGGAAGAGCACCGAAGCTCAGAGGGAATCCGGAGCAGGGAGAGAGACCGGGAATTGACAGGTTCTGGGAAAACTCGAGGAAGAGAGTGGGAGAGGGAGCTGGTAAGCTCAGAGAGGTTGCGAAGCAGAGACAGGGAGGAGGAGTTCCCTGAGAATTACCGCAAACTGTATCCAGATCTGATTTGGGCAGACTCTGATGTGCGCAGAGTGAAAATAGATTAGGAAACAGGTCAAACTCCGGTGCAGGGATGGGCTCGCAAAGATAACAGACCTCATGTCAAAGTAGAAATTTATTGGAAACGTGGAAATGTTCAAAAAGTTCGAGCCCTCGTTGACACCGGAGCGGAGGCCTCTTTGATTCATGGAAACCCAAGAAAATTCAGGGGACAGTACTTCACCATTACGGGATTGGGCGGAAAAGAAACTCCGGCAGTGCAGATAGTGGTTCCCATGAAAATAGGGGCACTTCCAAAGAGAGAATACACTGTCTTGATTGTGCCCATTCCCGAGTACATTATTGGAATTGACATTTTGAAAGGGATGACCCTACATTTGGAAGATGGATGTTATCAATTTGGTTCCAAAAGATTTATATCAATAGCTGCCGCAAGGGTGGGGCTGTTGAAGATTCCTCCGGTAACACTTCCCCAAGCTACTAAGGTGATTCAAATGAAACAGTATAGAATACCGGGAGGACATGAGGAGATTAGCCAGACGATACATGACTTACTGGAGGCTGGGGTAATAGTTCCCATCACCACTGCGTGGAATAATGCCCTCTGGCCTGTTCGTAAAAGTGATAACAGTTGGAGGATTTGCATTGATTATCGCCAATTGAATAAACATACACCTCCTGTGACTGCAGCGGTCCCAGACACCATTACCTTGATTGAGAACATACAGAAACACAGTGGGACTTGGTATGCCACCATTGACATTGCCAATGCGTTCTTTACGATACTAATAGCTACTGAGAGCCAGCCTCAGCTGGCATTCCAGTGGGCGGGGCGTCAGTACACCTTCTGTAGATTGCCCATGGGGTATTTACACAGCCCCACTATCTGCCACTGGCTGGTGGCAGAGCATTTGGATGAAGTACCAGTGGTTCCCGGAGTGCAAATCTCTCATTATATAGATGACGTGATGATGCAGGGAAAAACACAAGAACAGGTGCAGATTCATCTAGACAGGGTGGTGGAACATTTGCAGAATAAAGGGTGGGAGATTAACCCCGAGAAAGTGCAGGGACCGTCTCAGAGCGTGAAATTTTTGGGCATTCAGTGGAATCAGGGACACAGAGAAGTGTTGCCAAAAGTGAAACAAAAGATTAAGGAATTTGCAGTGCCGCGAAATCGGAAGGAAGCCCAGAGTTTTATTGGACTATTCGGGTATTGGAGACAGCATATACCCCATTTGTCTCAGATTTTGGCCCCATTGTACAAAGTTACACGAAAGAAGAATGCGTTTGAATGGGGAGAGCAGGAGCAGCGCGCGTTTGAATTGGCGAAAGATGCCATTCAGCATGCTTTGGATTTGTGGCCGATTCGGGAGGGAGACATTGAGTTGAATGTGACAGTCCAGGGGCAGCATGCCAATTGGAGTTTATGGCAAAAACAAGGAAGAAAGAGGGTGCCCCTGGGATTTTGGACAAAGAAGTTACCCGAGGCAGGAGAGCGGTATACTCCCTTTGAGAAGCAGCTGCTGGCCTGCTATTGGGCCCTGGTTGATACTGAGCAAATTACACTGGGACACAATGTGATTTTAAGGCCTGAAATTCCCATCATGCAGTGGGTGATGAGTTCCCCCAAGACTCTTAGAATTGGACATGCACAGGAAGCCAGCATTATCAAATGGAAATGGTATGTCCAGGACAGGGCACGAGCGGGTCCAAAAGGAACCGCCGTTTTGCATGAGCAAGTAGTGCAGGCTCCAGTGGAAAATTCTGAAATGTTGCATGATGTACCTTCAGTGTGTGAATCCCCAGTAGGGTGGGGCCAGCCGTTCGCAGACTTGTCTGCAGATGACAAAAAACATGTGTGGTTCACAGATGGCTCAGCAAAATATGTTGGAGCGAAAAGGCACTGGAAGGCAGTGTCCTATAATCCTGTTACAAAGAAGCTTTTGACAACTACAGGACAGGGAAGAAGTAGCCAGTTTGCAGAGCTTTATGCTGTGTATCAGGCTTTAAAACAAGAGCTACCCGGAAAATGTCACATTTATACAGATTCCTGGTCTACCGCCAATGGGTTAGCTACTTGGCTTCCCACGTGGCATGCACATCAGTACAAAATCCATAACAAAGAGGTATGGGGGAAGGAGTTATGGCAGGAGATCTGGGAAATGTTACCTCAAAGCACTGTGACTGTCTATCATGTGGACGCTCACTGTCCAACTGATTCATTAGACCGATGGTTCAATTGTCTTGCAGACGATCGAGCCAAGATTCAAGAGGCTGAAGTGGAGGCGCAGAATTCCGATTTGGTGGGAATGGCTAAATGGGCACACCAGAAATGCGGACATCTTGGAGAAAAGGCTACTCACAGGTGGGCCGAGATTAGAGGGATGCATCTTCCCCTAGATTTGATTAAAACAGCAATCATTGAATGTTCCATTTGTCGGCATGCACAGCACAGACCGGTCCCACAGGTGGTGAGAGGCCAGCTAGGCAGAGGTAAATTGCCAGGACAGATATGGCAGATTGATTACATTGGACCAATGCCAGTGAGCAGAGGGTGTCAGTATGCCTGCACCGTGGTAGACACTTACTCTGGTTATCTCATAGCCTTTCCCTGCAAGCGCGCAACCCAGCAGAGCACCCTGAAAACATTAGATCTGTTGATTCTGTACTATGGGGTGCCACTCCAGATTCAAAGTGACAACGCCAGCCACTTCAAGGGCAGACTAGTGCAGGACTATTGTGCACAACACAATATTGAGTGGATTTTTCACATACCTTACTACCCACAAGCAGCGGGACTGATTGAGAGAATGAATGGGTTGTTGAAAGAACAATTGCATAAACTGTCTGATGGGACACTGAAGGGGTGGAGGGATAATTTGTACGATGCTTTGCAAATTTTGAACAACCGACCCCTTACAAATGCCGAGACACCTCTCATGAGAATGCTCACACCTGCTTTACAGATTAATCCGTTTACAGCGAGCAATACCATTGTGTATTGGGAAACAGCTCCAGGAGCTTTGGCCCCATATCGAGCTACACCAGAATCTGCAGGACTTGACTTGCATGCTTTTCACATGCATCGATTGAAGCCTAGAGACATCACTCTGATTGAAACTGGGGTGGGAATTCAGATTCCCCTTAAACATTACGGTCTGATCGCCCCTCGATCTGGGCTTGCCCTGAGAGGCATGCAAGTTTTAGGAGGCGTGATAGATGCAGACTACCAAGGCGAGTTAAAAGTAATTCTCTTGAACAGTGGTGACGCAGACCTAGTGGTGCAACCTGGTGATCGCGTTGCCCAAATTGTCATCATGCCGGTTTATGGAGGTGTTGTTAAGAAGGGGAGCGCCCCAGCTCTTCTCACTGTAAGAGGCAAAGGAGGGTTCGGATCTACTGACAAGAACCCAGGGGCCAAAGTGTGGATTGAATCCCCAAATAACCCTCCTCAACCCGCTGATGCCATCGCCACTGGACCAGACAATGTCCTGGTAGTTATGCGACCTGGTCAAGACAAATGGGAAGATGTTCCCGCTGACAAATGCTATTTGCGAGAATGATAATACGTGTTTTGTCCTTTGTTCTTTTCAGATCATCCTGTGGAGTGCCTGTGCCATGAGTGTGGTGTATGGAGCCCGTTCGGGAGACTCCACCGGGGAGCGGGAGGGGCTCATAGCCCACAAATTCAACCGTCAGCCGCAGATGCCGACGCTACTGCATCAACCAAACAATGTTTGGATTCATCTAGCGCAGGAAGTGCTGAATATATCTCACTTCTGTATGAGTAACATGCAAAGCGTTCAAGATCTGATTACCACTTGTCTAGTGGCAGTGCCCACTCCTGCTGCTGTATTATTGCACATCTTTAACAATACAAACCAGGATGGAATGGTGGATGTGAGTGACGTTCGCTCCCATCTGTCACTCTATGAGTACTGCTGTCATTGCCCGGAGGTGGGCAGGCGGTTGTGGAGGAACATGACATCTATACTCACGTTTAACATCTCAAAGGGGGATGTGGGCTATTCGTTGACCTGTGAACCTATGAAAATAGGTAAATGTGCTCAGCTCAAATTGGAGAAAAGAGACAAAAACTTAACTGCTGCACAACGGACGTTGTGCCACTCACGGAATGACCTGACCTGTTTGAATGTAAATAATTCGATGTTTTGCCAGCATGTGGTGCCTGCTGCCAGCCACGTTCAAAATGTTAAGTTGCCTAAAGGTTGGCTCTTTTCTTGTGGTAACCTTTCTTTTACTTATATTCCAGCCAATCTAACCGGAGGGCCTTGTGCCTGGTCACGCTTAGGCTTTCTCATGTTTCCTATGGATACTGCTCTACACCCTCGCTATACCAGAGACACTATTCAATTACCTACGGACTGTGATTCTGAAATTTCATTGCTTTCCAAAACAGAATATGTCAGTTTAGCTGGTTCTATCGTAGGGGTGCCAGGACTTGCAGTATATAATACCAGAGTTATTAATAAACTTGCATGTTTAGTAGTCAAGAATATTAACTATACATCAGCTGCCTTAGCTGAACTGTTATTAGATGTACAGGGAATTAGGAAAGCTGCTTTGCAGAATCGCGCTGCTATTGATTATTTACTGCTTAAACACAACCATGGCTGCAGTGATTTTGAAGGGTTGTGTTGCTTCAATTTATCTGACCACTCCATATCAATCAACTCCCACATAGAGGCCCTGCATAAATTAGTGAAGGGGGTGCAGCAGGATGTTGACAAAGGGTGGTGGGATTGGGCTTTTGGATGGCTGCCTAATTTAGGCCAACTGCGTTATATCCTTGGTGTAATCATTATCATAACAGTTATTTTAATTTCACTATGTTGTTGTATTCAGTGTGTGCCTAACCTTCTATCTCAGTGTCGCCCAAGAGCATTGCCATTTCAGCTTATAGGATATACATAGTTATAAGTTGGCCAAATGGTCCAAGGGTGGAAATGTATTGCTACATGCACTACGTGCAAGGTAAACAGTGGTGTAGGGTGTGGACCATTGGCCTCTGCTTCCATTGGCCTTCGCTTCCATTTTGGTTCACGACTCCATTTTGTCGAGTCTGGTTCTGTGCGTAAGGCACTGTTCTGTGTTTTTCCACAAGCTTCGGCAAGCTACAGGGTGGGGTGTTTTTCTGCTCAACTTCGCTCCATCTGCCTGATACGAAGGGCGCTATTTACATTCCACGAGCTATCAGGTAGGACAACAGGGGGATGCGCCTGTACTCAAGGAGGAATGCGAGCTTCACCTTGGAGCCCTCTTCTGGGAACTTGGCCCGTTCCAAGGAGACGTCTCGAAGGGTGAACAAGGTACCGCCGATTGCACAATTTGTAAAGGAGGGGGTCTTTTTCTAGAAAAGACTCCTGGGCGTTAGTAAATACTATAAAGGTCAGGGGCCTGGATGGACTGGTTTAGGAACTCTCTTCTGGGTTGGACGCAACGCCAGGAGGACTGATTGTCCCGAAAGAGGCTCCCTGTACCAGCTGATTTGGGTTCCCCGGCTTTGTGTACGGCGGAGGGATGCAGACGCTCTTTTCGGTGAAGCTTTTCAATTTATAAGCATTGAAGTATATTGTGTGTGCGTGCATAATATGCACTTATTCTTGCAGTCATTTTCATGCTATTAAGCATTGAAGTATATTGTGTGCGCGTGTATTATATGCACTTACTCTTGCAGTTATTTTCATGCTATTCTTCATGATATCACAGAGTGCTTATATTCTCACCATTATTCTCATGTTATTCTCTTGATATATATATATATATATATATTAGTGTGGTTAGTTTTGCCATATGAGAACTTGCCCCTTAAATAAACTTGATTATTTTACTCACTAAGGTGTCTGAGAGTGATTGCTTTACATTGTGCTCTAAAATATCCTGAAGTGCATAGTTTTGATATTCTGAAGAGTAAAGCAACACACAGGGCGCAATTGAACCCTGTGTCTTACCAGTAAATAATCTCTTATTCCTAGTAGGTAAACTGGACCATTCATATAGAATAGTCTTGGACTACAGACATTTAAACAGTCATACATGCACATATGCTATACACAACTCACATAGCACAGCACTCATGAACAATATAGTTGAGGCCGTTATCAAAGCTAGCATTCCAAATGCTAAAGCTATCATCCACGTTCGATTCAATGGGCAATGTATTTGACAGCCACTGACGTAGAGTACATTTTTGACCCAAAATTACAAACTCAAGAATTTTTGCAATATGAACTAGAATACCCAGTTCCAGCAAATACACTGCCTATTGATCAGTTTCAAAGAGTCATGTATAAGGATGGCTCAGCACAACCTGCAATTGGCACAAAACATCAATACTCTGCTGCTTGCGCAGTCGTAAGTGGCTAAATGGACGATAAGAAATGTTGTCCCAGGTATATGTTCATGCAAACCCTAGGGGATTGCACTGCACAATTAGCAGAGCTAAAGGCTCTGGTGATGGCAATGGAACATACGGATCCGGCACAGCTAACACTGATTGTCTGTGATTCGTACGACTGTGTCCAGTCCTTCAATTAGTACCTGCATTACAGGCACCAGAATGGGTTCAGAGATTCTAAAGGCAACACCATTAAACACAGACTTCTGTGGGGGAAAGTATTGGATCTGAAGGAACCGCTACCAAATGTCCATGTTGTACATACAATTGGACACCAGCGCGTTGGAATACACATTGCTGGAAATACACTGGCTGATAAAGCCACTAAATCAGCAATAGCTACAGCTAATGTTTGCTGCAGTAACCCACTCAGGAGCGAAACCGGACGATGACTCAGGGGCTGCCATGAAAGCCACAGCTGAAGGCACACCCTATCCAAAAGCATTTCCTGCTAAATATTCCTACCAAATGGGAGGCTGTTTAGATGCCAAAGTAGTGATACCAGGCGTGGGGGTTCGAGTAGTTCCCAACAAAGACATAAGATTAGAGTTGATTAAAGCAGCGCATGAGGGGATAGCATCTGCCCATGCTGGTGTGGTTGCTGCAATATTATTGTTGCAAGGACGTTATTGGTGGCCAGGTCTATACAAACAGGCCAAGCAGTATTTCCTTTGTTGTGACTTCTGCCAACGAATTAAGGTTTCCACCGCTAAACGCCCACCACAGACACCCCTCCTAATTTCCAACAAACCATTACAATGTGTGTACTTGTACCATTGTGGTCCCCTAAGCCCAGATAGTGCATACAAATACATTTTAGTCGCAGTTGACTCTTGCTCCACATTTCTATGGGTGTGGCCACAATGCTCTGCTGACGCTCGGACTGTTATTAAAGATTTGCAAGTCTTTATCGGTACATATGCAGTTGCAGCTTTCCACTCGGACCAGGGCCCTGCTTTAGCCTCAAGGGCATTCAGGGACATCATTGCTTTGTTAGGGGTCCAACTCCATTACTCGTCTCCATTTCATCCAGAGGGAAATAGTGTAATGGAGTGACAAAACCATGATTTAAAGCAGTCCTTAACAGAAAGAGTCTTAGGTAAGGGTCATAGTTGGCTTAATCATCTGCATTGAGTCCAGAGAGCACTTAACAATCTACATAAAAGGTCCCTGGGGGGGGTCGTACTTCATACGAATGCCTGTATGGAACTCAAATGTATGTTCCAGATCAGATTGTGGCAGAAACACCTTTTGACATAAATGAATGTGTCACTGTCTTGCAAGAATTATAACAGTTCCGTGATGACAACGCTTCTGCCAGTGCTGCCTCCCTAGGAACTAAGGATGTACCAGTAACACCTACCAGCTGGATTCCTAAAGTTGGAGATCTGGTACATGAAAAGGTTGCTGTGAAAAAGGAGTTCAGTCCTTCTTATCGTGTACTGGTCCCAGTCTTGGGAATACACGGTACCAGAACTGTCATTTTGCCACCGTTGGCTGGTGCTAAAGAAAACCGCTTTGTATCTATCGACAATGTCTGGTTACACCATGTGGCCGATCCTGCACAACACACCAAGAGGAACAGCCAGTAGTTCCCGAATCTCTCTCACTACTGGTCAAAAAGTCCCTCTACAAGTTGTGAGCAGCAACGCTGACACCTCTCCGAGCTTGGGGAGGGTGGAAAATGATCTTGCATTACTTCCACTAACATCTGTTACAACAAACAATACAGAAATAACTGATCGATTTGGCTCAACTTCAACACAGACGGATGGTGAACCACCGCGGGAGACCCCTACTGGTTTTCCTCCCACAAATACGGCTCCAGCTTTTGCACAAACTGCTTCTGGATACTTTGCTGAAGTCAACGACACCTTTTCGGATTCATTTGCCTCTTCTACATCTGAACTGTGAAAAAACACGTAAGCTGATAAACTAGCTTAAAACAAATTACCTTATTTTCTCAAGGAACTATCTGTGGCTCTCTTTGACTGTACTAGCTTTCCTCCTTTGGACTGGGTTTGTCATAACATTCTTTCTCTTAATACATGGTCATTTTCTTCCTGAAAGATCAATTAGTTGAACGGGTGGATGAAGTCCTAAAACCCCCTTCTTCTTCTCACAAGGTCCGCAGAGACTTGTCTTTCGTGAACATTTCCGCTATACCAATTCCTGATGGGATTGTTTGGGATAAAGTCACATTTGATATATACGGCCCGACAGAGGTCATTCAAGTACCGTATGTGTTAAAACTTTCAATGAACGATGTAATAATTCCCGGAGTTGTTTCTGATGACTGGGATGTGAAAACAGTTGATTCTATGATGACTGAATTGCAGTATTATACTGTGCTTGAAAGTGAAGATGTTTAGCAATCTAAAGAAAATAATGGTGATATGTTTTGCTATAATTGTTATGGCCACCATTTCATTCACAGAGCAAGTACCACAAAGACTGTTTTTAATTACACACAATGGGAACACTGTCTGACTCAACCACAGGGGAGTTCTAAAATGTACTATGCAAAGTTTGCATTTTTTTTCTGGGCACGATATTAAAAATGCTGAGTTGTATTATTTTAAATTGCCAGCAAAGGAAAATGTATACATATTAGTGACAGATACAAAATGTATTCATTCGGATTCCTTTGTTTCCCGGTTGGCTATAGAAGGCTATGAATGTTGGCTGAAGCCGATTGACTTAAAAAGTGAGTGGCGAACATGAAATTGGCAAATAAGGAGGAAGGAAGCTTTATTTAGAGCATGCCTGATACCTGTTCAAATGATATTTTTAAATGAAACTGTACAACAAACAAGTTGTTAAGGCTTATCAAAAATTAAGGAATTGAATGCTCCCAGTATTCCTGCACCTGCAAAATTTCACAATTGGCAAAAATATATCAATGTAACTGAAGATCAGCTCAATGAATGGGTCCAGGATGGCACGTTTAATGATTCACTGTCACGTTCTGGCAGGTGGTTATTGTGCCAATAGATACCAGTGGGTGTCATAAACATTTTATAAACTCCACGGGGGTTTAGAACTAATAGGCCGGACACTCGCTATGTGTCATGGGAACATGCGGGTATAGTAAGAAGCATGCAGTATAGGGAAATTATGCTAGCAATAGTTGAAGAGTTCCTCACTAGATGCTGTTAGAGAACACCTCTCCTGTCTAATAACACTGACTTACAGGACTTCCTGTTAGGCCCCAGAAAGCAGTACAGAAAGTGATTCTTATATGAAGTATATAATGAAATTTGGAAGCTTTCCCAACAAGAAGGTGCTGCCGGGTTAAGGCAAATAGACCAGGAAAACTTACAGAAGGTATTACAGAAGGTATTAGCAGTTGTAGATAATGGGATTAATACCCTGTCCGACCGGATATACACATTAAACAACATTGTTTCCTCTGCAATAGACATAATACAAAGTGATATGTCTTCTTTACACCATGGACAGAGTCAACTAAGGTCCATTATGCAATTGGGTTGGACACCTCAAACATTGAAGGCAGGTCATGTTCCCTGGCAATGCGTTAGAGCAAGGGACATATTTTCAACATTTAATTTAACGTGACAACAACAACTAATGGCTAAGAAAGAAGCGACTTATATCATGTTAAACATCGAAAGGTTAGAAAAGTTGCCTTTTACTGTGGCTGAAATAGCATCTGCTGAATGATTAATACACAGGGTCTTTAATCTGCCTATTTAACACTTCAATTCACGTCCTGTTTAATACACCTTCCAGTAGGCAGATATGAAAGGCTGGGAGATAGTTGCATCCATGAGGTGTAGGAGCTGCCCTTCTCATACAAATGTCTCAGTGGCATGAAAGAGGACTTCCTTAGTGGTAGTGAATGCAAGACTTCTGTCACCCATTCGATGATTTGTAAACAGCTATTCCTTGCATGGGGCGTGTAACGCTTCGGCAGCGAACTTGGCTTGTTATCTGAAGGGAGTTCCAGTCCCCTTGTTTAGACCTGTGTTCCAGGTGCTTTCAAATGGCAGCTATGTTCCCCTCAATAGTGAAGACTGTTGTGGGATGCGAGCCAGAATAGTTTATGTTGTTTCAGTCTCTAAGATTGTTACATGCTGCGGGAACATACTTTTTCCTCCCACTCGACAAAGAGAGGTAGCTGACATTTGGCCCCATATTGCTACTTCTAATGTGAATTTTGACAAGTTGAGCAGACTCAAGGCTTTATTGTTCCAAAAACATGTGGCGCTCACATCTGCACTTGAGACCCACGTACTTCAGGTGGCAAGGTCATCAGCAGAGATACAGTTCCTTTTAAGTATCAACTTTCCGAGACACTTTGGTGAGCTCGTGGGACGAATATTTAATGCATCCAGTTCTATTCGAATCGCACATTTCTTTAAGGCTGTTGGTTCTGGTTTCATTTTCATTCACACCTTCTCCTCTATATTCTTTTTAATACCATCATCCATCCACTCAATATTTTGCAGCATTTTCAGGGGATTTCCAATAACTTTGGCTCTAATGGGTGGCATTTTGCTATTGCTACTTTTTCTGCACAATGGCTGTCCTGCCACAACAAGGAGGAATGAAAGCGCTCCCACCAGCGCAACTGTGTCGTGAACGTATGATGTACTCGTGGAGCAATTGGAGTGTGGCTGGTCTGTCATTTAGACTGGTTTTGCATTGTGTGCAGCCCGTTTCGATGCCTCTGGTACTCGTTTGAACATGCACTGAAAGTTTGTCTTTCTATGCAGCGCTTGCTTTCATTGGACGCTGATCTGTTGATGTTCTCGTTGAGGGCTCATTACAAGACATGCACGTTGAGGGTGGGTTTGCTATGGCAAGCTGCATATGAGTTGCCCTTCATGGCGGATGTGGCTTTGAACTAATTATTGGGCACACCACGGAATGCTGCTGCCTTGGCTGAAGCTCAGGCTATAGAACACGAATTCTCCTTGGTCCTTTTTGGCGATGCATTTCCTTCTTTATCATCTGCAGAAGAGGAAGATTTCCTGTCTTCAATTGTCCCAGATTCTATTGCCAACTTCCAAAATGACTCTGCCTCTTGAAATTCTGCCTTTTACGCCACAAGTTAATATTTTTAAATTGCGTTTTTATGTATGCTCAAATATCTTTATTCACTTGTCATTATTGACATTTTCATATATATACATCTTAGGTTGAGGTTTAGTTGCTTTTATACATAATTAGGCTTTGAACCACCTTTAAACCGGCAAGGAGAGGGTGTTGGGTAGCCGTTTTAGTTATAGCTCCATGCACATTAGTTTAGCACACTAGGCCTGCCGCTGTGCACTTTAACTTAGATATATTTTACTCAGCTACGTTTATTATTTTAACAATAGCCACATTTGCAGTCTTGTTTTATTTCTCTCTTCCCAGCTGTTCTTTGCCTAGGCCAGCACTGCGTTCTTAAACAAGACATTTCTTTCACTCTGTGCTTCTCTCAAGGCTGCAGTAAAATAGGTTACCGGTAAACATGGTAATGTTTAGTCTCTGTTATTCATTGAAACCTACACATCATTATGTAGGGACATTTTCTCAGAACATCAACTATTTTATTATAAAATCACTTCCCTCTCCCATACACGTTAGAAGGAGATTCCAGCCAGATGACCATGACTGTATGCTGATTGCTGAATGCTTTGCACCAGCTACTTATGCAGACTTCAGGCCTTTGCTCAGGAATGAGGGATGATGTCTTCCCAGGGGAACCTGAAGGGCAAAACAGCTTAACATGCTGTGCTCTAATATAGCCTAGGTAGTCCATTGACTCTATTGACAATATGGTATCGTTATTTTAATGCTTTATTCTCCTTCTCACAATTTTAATCATGTCATGCTTTATCATCCTGGTTATTGCAGTACATGCTTTATTGTCTAAGATGCAGTTGCTTCATTAAAACTTTTTTCAAACATAAACTGCCTCTGCTTGTCCTTGTATACGTGAGACTAATGTAACTGAGAGAAACGGACGAGATCTGAGTGACGCCGTTTTCCCTGAGGAGTCAATTGTGTCATGCACTCGGCTGCCCAATCATCCCTCCTCTTGGGTCGAGATGAGGCACTGTTAGTAAGCCGGAGCACAATCCGGATTGGGGCGACAGGTGTCACCTGTAGTGGATTAAGACTCTGTCTCCCACACCACAGGCGATTCTGCCGCTCAAATCCATTGGTCTCATTAGAATAATGAGAGCCTACACAACAGACCTAGGTGTGATTTCAGGTTGACCACAAAAGAGAGCAGATCGGAAACATCCAGGTAAGTTCAGAGAGAAGTCAGATAGGTTTCCTGTGAGGGCCGGCTAAACTGAATTTTTAGGCAGCAAAATAATCCGAGCAAAACCAATATGATTTTCTTTTGCACAGAGGTTGCGCCTTAGGAGGATTGACTTGGGAGGTAGATCCTGGTCCTCTGGAGGTCCAAAGTTTTTCAAAGTATACATTTTTCTAAGCTTTCAGACAAAGTCCCTTTGGACTCCACTAAGGCTTCCAAGACCACAAAGACAGGGTCAGGATTCACTCCAGCAGAGGCCACCAGCAGGGTCCAGACCTCTTCTGGTTGGAACTGGTCACTGTTAGAAAAAAGTCTCTTGTAGTGTGTTGCGTTTTTATAGCCACACAGGTCAGCCAATTGGGAGATGGTTCAGCCCTTCAGGTCTCCTCACAGGTCTCAAACAGCAGGTGCAGGCCATCTGCTGTTCTTTCACAGGTCCAGAACGTGTTCTGAAGTGCTTGGTATGTGAGGTGAGAGGCCTGCTTTTCAGGTTTCACTTGCTTGTGTGTGGGGGTGACTTCTGGACACTCACCGGCCAATGGGGAAAACATTCTTGGGGGCAACTTTACCCATTTTTACAGCAGATCTTGATTGCCTTACTATAAACTATCCCAGAGTGCACTAGTCTAAGGGAAATCCAAGATGGCACGGGCCTTCTGTCTTGGAGAGAGCTTGTGCGCCAGACAGGGTGTGTTTTAGGGAAAGAGGCAGTCACTTCCTCCTAAGCTACACCAAACTCGTTCTGGTACAAACTCCTCCTCCCTCTGAACTGGTGACAAAAGCACAAAGGCTTATCCTTCCTCAGATTCCCCTTTATGCTAAAACACAAAAGGACAGGCTTCACCTCGGTCTCTTTAAAGTTAATGAAATTCTTGGAAAGTCTCCAGCTGCTCTTCCTAAGTTGATAGAGATCACCTGCTCCACACCAAGCTCAATTTGCCACCAGTCCTAAGCTATTGTTCTGCTCTGGAAGAAGGTTCACATCTCATTAAAGTCAAGCAGTGACAGAGAAGCTGCTGTCAGCCTTATCCAAATTAACCTCCAGGAGCTCAGGGCAGGGAAAATGTAACTTTCTAAAAGTAACCTTTCCCAAGAGTTTATTAAAAATGTAACTTTACCATTACATTGGATATTTAACAAATAGTACAAATAGTGGTTGAATCATTTGTCTAGCTGGTCCCAATCCTGATTTTGCAGGATTTATATTTTATTATATACTCTAGTTTACTCATAGGACAGCCGTAGTCTCCCACAGAGAAAAAAGATTTTGGGGGTGTGTCACTGCAGTGACATGGTAATGTTCACTTTCTACATGTCGCCAGCATAGGAATGACTTAATAATGTATAAAATTATGTTTTTTCCTCTGTGGAGGGGGTTAATTTTACAGGATGGTTTGCTGGTTGAAACACAGCAGTTAGTCTACAATATTAGGCCTCAAGCCATATTTTCCTTTATCACACTAGTAGGTGGCACAATAAATCATACAATCCACTGTGACATTTAGGTTTCCATGTCATAGTTGTAGTTTCTTACCCATATACCATGGCCTTCTAAGAGAGAATTAAAATATGCCCATTGTGGATCAGGCACTTTTTACATGTTATGGGGTTACAACAAGTACACTGGAAAGCATTGCCCTAGTTTGCAGAGTATAAAAACCAGCAATAAAATGTAGCATAAAATCAGTGTGTTCATGCAAAAAGGGACATTTTCTCAATGTGATCAAGGCCATGCTCTACAAGAAGCAATGTGGGGGTAGACATTTACCCAGTAGACTAACCACAAATGGCTCACAGATGCCTAGTGCCCCCTCTGTTCAGTTGTTAGGTGTGAATGTCTACGCTTACCTTGCGGTGCCCTGTCCAAGCGGAGGTCCCTCCAGGCAAGCACTCCGGATTGTGGCAGAAGCTCTTTTACCTCTGTTCTCCAAGTCCCCTCTTTTCAATTAATCAAACAAATCTTAAACATTCCACTCATTAACCAGAGAAATCAATCCAAACAGTCTTTCACAACAAGTTTTATCATATACATCTTGTGAGGTGGAAACTTGCACATCTTTCTCCTTGTTAACCATGTTTGGCCTAAGCCACACCTCTCGCTTTCTTTGGGCTCCACTTTTGAAAACATGTTCATAACACCCAGGTCTAGCACAAATCTGCTTGTCTAAATTACTATTGTAGTATCTACTGTTAAAACCAAACGCAGGAAACTTTTTTTTATGTTGAATGGAATTTAAAACCTAGGTCTTTTTATATTTTTGGTACCATCCATCTGTCGTGTTTCCACAGCTGAAAAACAGGTTGTGCAGCTGGATTTACAGCCCAATTTCCTTGCCCAAAACGATGTAATTTTTAAGGCTTTCCAGATCCAACTGAGAAGCTTTAGATAATTTCTTCTTTGTGCCTGGAGAACAGAAATGATATTTAACTACATCCTTGTAGGAAAGTACCATCTTGCCTGGCATGTTACCCCCATTTTTCACTGTATATATGTTGTTTTAGTTGTATGTGTCACTGGGACCCTGTCATCCAGGGCCCCAGTGCTCATAAGTGTGCCTGAATGTGTTACCTGTGTAGTGACTGTCTCACTGAGGCTCTGCTAATCAGAACCTCAGTGGTTATGCTCTCTCATTTCTTTCCAAATAGTCACTAACAGGCTAGTGACCAATTTCACCAATTTACATTGGCTTACTGGAACACCCTTATAATTCCCTAGTATATGGTACTGAGGTACCCAGGGTATTGGGGTTCCAGGAGATCCCTATGGGCTGCAGCATTTCTTTTGCCACCCATAGGGAGCTCTGACAATTCTTACACAGGCCTGCCACTGCAGCCTGAGTGAAATAACGTCCACGTTATTTCACAGCCATTTTACACTGCACTTAAGTAACTTATAAGTCACCTATATGTCTAACCTTTACCTGGTAAAGGTTGGGTGCTAAGTTACTTAGTGTGTGGGCACCCTAGCACTAGCCAAGGTGCCCCCACATTGTTCAGGGTCAATTCCCCAGACTTTGTGAGTGCGGGGACACCATTACACACGTGCACTACATATAGGTCACTACCTATATGTAGCTTCACAATGGTAACTCCGAATATGGCCATGTAATATGTCTATGATCATGGAATTGCCCCCTATATACCATCCTGGCATAGTTGGCACAATCCCATGATCCCAGTGGCCTGTAGCACAGACCCTGGTACTGCCAAACTACCTTTCCCGGGGTTTCACTGCAGCTGCTGCTGCTGCCAACCCCTCAGACAGGCATCTGCCCTCCTGGGGTCCAGCCAGGCCTGGCCTAGAATGGCAGAACAAAGGACTTCCTCTGAGAGAGGATGTTACACCCTCTCCCTTTGGAAAATGGTGTGAAGGCAGGGGAGGAGTAGCCTCCCCCAGCCTCTGGAAATGCTTTCATGGGCACATTTGATGCCCATTTCTGCATAAGCCAGTCTACACCGGTTCAGGGACCCCTTAGCCCTGCTCTGGCGCGAAACTGGACAAAGGAAAGGGGAGTGACCACTCCCCTGACCTGTACCTCCCCTGGGAGGTGCCCAGAGCTCCTCCAGTGTGCTCCAGACCTCTGCCATCTTGGAAACAGAGGTGCTGCTGGCACACTGGACTGCTCTGAGTGCTCTGAGTGGTCAGAGACTCCTCCTGATAGGCTCCTTCAGGTGTTGCTAGCCTATCCTCTCTCCTAGGTATCCAAACCCTCTTTTCTGGCTATTTAGGGTCTCTGTCTCTTGGGATTCCTTAGATAACGAATGGAAGAGCTCATCCGAGTTCCTCTGCATCTCTCTCTTCACCTTCTGCCAAGGAATCGACTGCTGACCGCGCTGGAAGCCTGCAAAACTGCAACATAGTAGCAAAGACGACTACTGCAACTCTGTAATGCTGATCCTGCCGCCTTCTCGACTGTTTTCCTGGTGGTGCATGCTGTGGGGGTAGTCTGCCTCCTCTCTGCACTAGAAGCTCCGAAGAAATCTCCCGTGGGTCGACGGAATCGTCCCCCTGCAACCGCAGGCACCAAAGAACTGCATCACTGGTACCTTGGGTCTCCTCTCAGCACAACGAGCGAGGTCCCTTGAATCCAGCAACTCTGTCCAAGTGACTCCCACAGTCCAGTGACTCTTCAGTCCAAGTTTGCTGGAGGTAAGTCCTTGCCTCCCCACGCCAGACTGTATTCTTGGAAACCGCGACTTTTGCAGCTAGACCGGCCTCCGTGCACTTCCAGCAGAAATCCTTTGTGCACAGTCCAGCCTGGGTCCACGGCACTCTAACCTGCATTGCACGACCTCCTAAGTTGTTCTCCGGCGACGTGGGACTCCTTTGTGCGACTTCGGGTGAGCACCGTTTAACGCATCCTTGTAGTGCCTGTTTCTGGCACTTCTCCGGGTGCTACCTGCTGCTGAGAGGGCTCCTTGTCTTGCTCGACGTCCCCTCTGTCTCCTGACGCAATTTGCGATATCCTGGTCCCTCCTGGGCCACAGCAGCGTCCAAAAGTCCTTACCGCACGATTTGCAGCTAGCAAGGCTTGTTGGTGGTCTTTTGGCGGGAAAACACTTTTGTACGACTCTCCATGGCGTGAGGGATTTGTCCTCCTAAGGGGAATTCTCTAGCTCTTGTCGTTCCTGCAGAAACCTAAGCTTCTACAGTCCAGTAGCAGCTTCTTTGCACCCGCAGCTGGCATTTCCTGGGCATCTGCCCATCTCCGACTTGCTTGTGACTTTTGGACTTGGTCCCCTTGTTCCACAGGTACCCTCGACTGGCAATCCATCGTTGTTGCATTGCTGGTTTGTGTCTTTCCTGCAGAATTCCCCTATCACGACTTCTTTGTCCTTTGGGGAACTTTAGTGCACTTTGCACTCACTTTTCAGGGTCTTGGGGTGGGCTTTTTTTCTAACCCTTACTATTTTCTAATAGTCCCAGCGACCCTCTACAAGGTCACATAGGTTTGGGGTCCATTCGTGGTTCGCATTCCACTTTTGGAGTATATGGTTTGTGTTGCCCCTATCCCTATGTGTCCCCATTGCATCCTATTGTAACTATACATTGTTTGCACTGTTTTCTAAGACTATTACTGCATATTTTGGTATTGTGTATATATATCTTGTGTATATTTCCTATCCTCTCACTGAGGGTACACTCTGAGATACTTTGGCATATTGTCATAAAAATAAAGTACCTTCATTTTTAGTATAACTGTGTATTGTGTTTCTTATGATATTGTGCATATGACACTAAGTGGTACTGTAGGAGCTTCACTCGTCTCCTAGTTCAGCCTAAGCTGCTCTGCTAAGCTACCATTATCTATCAGCCTATGCTGCTAGACACCCTATACACTAATAAGGGATAACTGGGCCTGGTGCAAGGTGCAAGTACCCCTAGGTACTCACTACAAGCTAGTCCAGCCTCCTACATTGGTTGTGCAGCGGTGGGATAAGTGCTTTGAGACTACTTACCACTCTTGTCATTGTACTTTTCATAAGAGAAAAATATACAAAACAAGTTCAGTGTATATACACATAACCAAAAAGTTTTGCATTTCCTCTTTTCACTCTTTTCTAAGTGCTGAAAAGTACTTCTAACTTTCTAAAAAGTTCTAAAAAGTTTTAAAAGTTTTTTTTCCAGTCTTTCTAAAAGCTCTGACAAACTTTTTTCTCTTTTTCTATCACTTTAACTCTCTCTAAAAATGTCTGGCACAGGCCAAAATGTTGATCTGTCCAAACTTGCATATGATCACCTTAGCTGGAAAGGAGCAAGGAGTCTCTGCATAGAGAGAGGCTTGAGTGTAGGGAAGAATCCTTCCTTGGAATTGTTACTTAACATGCTTAGAGAACAAGATAAGGCTAAAAGTGCCCCATCTGTTGAAAAAGTAGCAAATGGTTCCCAATCAGATCCAGGGACTCCCCCAGGAAAAGATTCAGGAAAGAAACTTCCAAGCCTGCCCATTACTAGACAGTCTAGCATAGTTGGTACTGATGTTGAGTCACACCATACAGATAGTGTTGTCTCACATCATAGCAAGAGCATTCATTCTCATCACAGTAGAAATGATGTTTCTGTTAGCAAAGCTGTTAGGGTGCCCTCTGTAAGGGACAGGTCTCCTTCTGTCCATTCTCATCATACTTCTGTTTCAAGACATGTCCCTCCCACCCACCCTGATGACAGATTGTTAGAAAGGGAGCTCAATAGATTGAGAGTGGAACAAACCAGACTGAAGCTCAAGAAGCAACAGCTGGATTTGGATAGACAGACTTTAGAAGTAGAGAAGGAGAGACAGAAACTGGGTTTAGAAACCCATGGTGGCAGCAGCAGTATTCACCATAGTCATCCTGCAAAAGAGCATGATTCCAGGAATCTGCACAAGATAGTTCCCCCTTATAAGGAGGGGGATGACATTAACAAGTGGTTTGCTGCACTTGAGAGGGCCTGTGCTGTACAGGATGTCCCTCAAAGGCAGTGGGCTGCTATCCTATGGCTATCATTTAGTGGAAAAGGTAGGGATAGGCTCCTTACTGTGAAAGAAAATGAAGCTAATGATTACAAAGTTCTTAAGAATGCACTCCTGGATGGTTATGGCTTAACCACTGAACAATACAGGATAAAGTTCAGAGAGACCAAAAAGGAGTCTTCACAAGACTGGGTTGATTTCATTGACCATTCAGTGAAGGCCTTGGAGGGGTGGTTACATGGCAGTAAAGTTACTGATTATGACAGCCTGTATAACTTGATCCTGAGAGAGCATATTCTTAATAATTGTGTGTCTGATTTGTTGCACCAGTACTTGGTGGACTCAGATCTGACCTCTCCCCAAGATTTGGGAAAGAAGGCAGACAAATGGGTCAGAACAAGGGTGAACAGAAAAGTTCATACAGGGGGTGACAAAGATGGCAACAAGAAGAAGGATGGTAAGTCTTCTGACAATGGTGGGGACAAATCTAAAAATGAGTCTTCATCAGGCCCACAAAAACACTCTGGTGGGGGTGGTGGGCCCAAATCCTCTTCTAATCAAAACAAAGAAAAGAAACCATGGTGCTATTTATGTAAAATAAAAGGCCATTGGACAACAGATCCCAGTTGTCCAAAGAAAAGCACCAAGCCTCCTACCACTACAACCCCTACTGCTACACCTAGTGTCCCTACTAATAGCAGGGCTGGTGGGAGCAAACCTACTAATAGCCAATCCAAGGGAGTAGCTGGGCTCACTTTTGGTAACTTAGTTGGGGTTGGTCTGATTAGGGAGACCACAGAGGCTGTGTTAGTCTCTGAGGGGGCTATTGATTTAGCCACCTTGGTTGCTTGTCCCCTTAACATGGATAAGTACAAGCAACTACCCCTGATAAATGGTGTTGAGGTTCAGGCCTACAGGGACACTGGAGCCAGTGTGACTATGGTCATAGAGAAACTGGTTCACCCTGAACAACACCTACTTGGTCACCAGTACCAAGTAACCGATGCTCACAACAACACACTTGGCCACCCCATGGCTGTTGTAAATCTCAACTGGGGGGGGGGGTTACTGGTCCAAAGAAAGTTGTGGTAGCTTCAGATTTACCTGTAGACTGTCTATTAGGGAATGATTTAGAGACATCAGCTTGGTCAGATGTGGAGTTGGAGGCCCATACAGCAATGCTGGGCATCCCAGGGCATATTTTTGCTTTAACAAGGGCTCAGGCCAAAAAGCAAAAAGGACAGGGAAGCTTGGATCCTGGAACAATGGACCAAGTGCTCCCTAAAGCTAGGGCTAGTAGAAGTAAAGCACTTCCTACTATCCCTCCCTCTACAGTGGATTCTACTTCTGAGGAAGAAGAATTTCCACCCTGTGCAGAACCTACACCAGAGGAGCTGGAAGCAGACACTGCTGAGCTTTTGGGTGAAGGGGGGCCTGCTAGGGAGGAGCTGAGTGTGGTACAGCAAACCTGTCCCACACTAGAGGGTCTAATACAGCAAGCTGTCAAACAGGCTAATGGGGATGTCAGTGACTCTCACAGAGTTTACTGGGAGGACAACCTCTTGTACACTGAAGCAAGGGATCCTAAACCTGGAACTGCCAGGAGGTTAGTGATTCCTCAGGAGTACAGAAAGTTCCTCCTAACTCTAGCCCACGACATTCCCCTAGCTGGACACCTGGGACAAATGAAAACTTGGGACAGACTCGTCCCCTTGTTTCATTGGCCTAGGATGTCTGAGGACACAAAGGAATTTTGTAAGTCCTGTTAAACCTGTCAAGCCATTGGCAAGACAGGTGGCACTCCAAAGGCACCCCTTATTCCACTGCCTGTGGTTGGGGTTCCCTTTGAAAGGGTAGGGGTTGACATAGTTGGCCCCCTTGACCCTCCTACTGCTTCAGGCAATAGGTTTATCTTGGTGGTAGTGGACCATGCCACAAGATATCCTGAAGCAATTCCTTTAAGGACCACTACAGCACCTGCAGTGGCAAAGGCCCTCCTGGGAATACTTTCTAGGGTGGGCTTCCCAAAGGAAGTATTATCAGACAGGGGAAGCAATTTCATGTCTGCATACTTAAAGGCCATGTGGAAGGAGTGTGGTGTGACTTACAAGTTCACTACACCCTATCATCCACAAACAAATGGACTAGTGGAGAGATTTAACAAAACTCTCAAAGGCATGATTATGGGTCTCCCTGAAAAACTCCGCAGGAGATGGGATATCCTGTTACCATGCCTCCTTTTTGCCTACAGGGAGGTACCCCAGAAAGGAGTGGGCTTCAGCCCCTTTGAACTCCTCTTTGGTCACCCTGTTAGGGGTCCACTAACACTTGTCAAGGAGGGTTGGGAACAACCTTTAAAAGCTCCAAAGCAAGATATTGTGGATTATGTACTTGGCCTCAGATCAAGGATGGCTGAGTATATGAAAAGGCCAGTAAAAACCTTCAGGCCAGCTAAGAGCTCCAGAAGCAATGGCATGATCAGAAGGCTGCTTTGGTTCAGTACAAACCAGGGCAGAAAGTGTGGGTCTTGGAGCCTGTGGCCCCAAGAGCACTCCAAGATAAATGGAGTGGACCCCACACAATTGTTGAGAAAAAGGGTGAAGTCACCTATTTAGTTGACTTAGGCACTGCCAGGAGTCCCCTTAGGGTGCTCCATGTCAATCGCCTGAAACCCTACTATGACAGGGCTGATCTCACCCTGCTCATGGCAACTGATGAGGGACAGGAAGAAGACAGTGATCCTCTACCTGATCTCTTCTCTTCCACAGAACAAGATGCTCTTGTGGAAGGTGTAGTTTTGGCTGATTGTCTTACTGCTGAGCAGAAAGACCATTGCATAAATCTCCTGGGTCAGTTTTCTGAACTCTTCTCTACTGTGCCAGGTACCACTTCTTGGTGTGAGCACACTATAGATACTGGAGACAGTTTACCTGTCAAAAGTAAGATCTATAGGCAGCCTGACCATGTCAGGGACTGCATAAAGCAAGAGGTGCAGAAAATGCTAGAACTAGGAGTGGTTGAGCACTCTGAAAGTCCATGGGCTGCTCCTGTGGTACTTGTACCAAAACCCCATTCCAAAGATGGAAAGAAGGAAATGCGGTTTTGTGTAGACTACAGAGGTCTCAACCAGGTAACCAAAACTGATGCTCACCCTATACCCAGGGCAGATGAGATCATAGATACACTGGCATCTGCCAAGTATCTAAGCACTTTTGATTTGACTGCAGGGTATTGGCAGATCAAATTATCAGAAGATGCTAAACCTAAAACTGCATTTTCAACCATTGGAGGACATTACCAGTTCACTGTAATGCCCTTTGGATTGAAAAATGCACCTGCCACTTTTCAGAGGTTGGTGAACTTCTGTAACTCCTGCAAGGGCTGGAAGCTTTCAGTGCAGCATATTTGGACGATGTAGCTGTCTTTAGCTCCAGCTGGGATGATCACCTGGTCCACCTATGGAAAGATTTAGAGGCCCTGCAAAAGGCAGGCCTCACTATCAAGGCTTCAAAGTGCCAGATAGGGCAGGGTAAGGTGGTTTATCTGGGACACCTTGTTGGTGGGGAACAGATTGCACCACTTCAGGGGAAAATCCAAACAATTATTGATTGGGTTCCCCCTACCACTCAGACTCAGGTGAGAGCCTTCCTAGGCCTCACTGGGAATTACAGGAGGTTCATTAAGAACTATGGCTCCATTGCTGCCCCTCTTAATGACCTCACATCCAAGAAAATGCCTAAAAAGGTATTATGGACAGCAAACTGTCAGAAAGCTTTTGAGGACCTGAAGCAGGCCATGTGCTCTGCGCCTGTCCTGAAAAGCCCTTGTTACTCTAAAAAATTCTATGTACAAACTGATGCATCTGAATTAGGAGTAGGGGCAGTCCTATCACAACTTAATTCTGAGGGCCAGGATCAACCTGTTGCTTTTATTAGTAGGAGGTTGACCCCTAGAGAAAAGCGTTGGTCTGCCATTGAGAGGGAGGCCTTTGCTGTGGTCTGGGCACTGAAGAAATTGAGGCCATACTTGTTTGGCACTCACTTCATTGTTCAGACAGACCACAAACCTCTACTTTGGCTAAAACAAATGAAAGGAGAAAATCCTAAATTATTGAGGTGGTCCATATCCCTACAGGGAATGGACTATACAGTGGAACATAGACCTGGGAGTAGCCACTCCAATGCAGATGGACTCTCCAGATATTTCCACTTAGACAATGAAGACTCATCAGGTCATGGCTAGTCTTAATGTCCTACGTTTGGGGTGGGGTTGTGTAGGAAAGTACCATCTTGCCTGGCATGTTACCCCCATTTTTCACTGTATATATGTTGTTTTAGTTGTATGTGTCACTGGGACCCTGTCATCCAGGGCCCCAGTGCTCATAAGTGTGCCTGAATGTGTTACCTGTGTAGTGACTAACTGTCTCACTGAGGCTCTGCTAATCAGAACCTCAGTGGTTATGCTCTCTCATTTCTTTCCAAATTGTCACTAACAGGCTAGTGACCAATTTCACCAATTTACATTGGCTTACTGGAACACCCTTATAATTCCCTAGTATATGGTACTGAGGTACCCAGGGTATTGGGGTTCCAGGAGATCCCTATGGGCTGCAGCATTTCTTTTGCCACCCATAGGGAGCTCTGACAATTCTTACACAGGCCTGCCACTGCAGCCTGAGTGAAATAACGTCCACGTTATTTCACAGCCATTTTACACTGCACTTAAGTAACTTATAAGTCACCTATATGTCTAACCTTTACCTGGTAAAGGTTGGGTGCTAAGTTACTTAGTGTGTGGGCACCCTGGCACTAGCCAAGGTGCCCCCACATTGTTCAGGGCCAATTCCCCGGACTTTGTGAGTGCGGGGACACCATTACACGCGTGCACTACATATAGGTCACTACCTATATGTAGCTTCACAATGGTAACTCCGAATATGGCCATGTAATATGTCTATGATCATGGAATTGCCCCCTCTATACCATCCTGGCATAGTTGGCACAATCCCATGATCCCAGTGGCCTGTAGCACAGACCCTGGTACTGCCAAACTGCCTTTCCCGGGGTTTCACTGCAGCTGCTGCTGCTGCCAACCCCTCAGACAGGCATCTGCCCTCCTGGGGTCCAGCCAGGCCTGGCCCAGGATGGCAGAACAAAGGACTTCCTCTGAGAGAGGGTGTTACACCCTCTCCCTTTGGAAAATGGTGTGAAGGCAGGGGAGGAGTAGCCTCCCCCAGCCTCTGGAAATGCTTTCATGGGCACATTTGGTGCCCATTTCTGGATAAGCCAGTCTACACCGGTTCAGGGACCCCTTAGCTCTGCTCTGGCGCGAAACTGGACAAAGGAAAGGGGAGTGACCACTCCCCTGACCTGTACCTCCCCTGGGAGGTGCCCAGAGCTCCTCCAGTATGCTCCAGACCTCTGCCATCTTGGAAACAGAGGTGCTGCTGGCACACTGGACTGCTCTGAGTGGCCAGTGCCATCAGGTGACATCAGGTGTTGCTAGCCTATCCTCTCTCCTAGGTAGCCAAACCCTCTTTTCTGGATATTTAGGGTCTCTGTCTCTTGGGATTCCTTAGATAACGAATGCAAGAGCTCATCTGAGTTCCTCTGCATCTCTCTCTTCACCTTCTGCCAAGGAATCGACTGCTGACCGCGCTGGAAGCCTGCAAAACTGCAACATAGTAGCAAAGACGACTACTGCAACTCTGTAACGCTGATCCTGCCGCCTTCTCGACTGTTTTCCTGGTGGTGCATGCTGTGGGGGTAGTCTGCCTCCTCTCTGCACTAGAAGCTCCGAAGAAATCTCCCGTGGGTCGAGAACTGCATCACTGGTACCTTGGGTCTCCTCTCAGCACAACGAGCGAGGTCCCTTGAATCCAGCAACTCTGTCCAAGTGACTCCCACAGTCCAGTGACTCTTCAGTCCAAGTTTGGTGGAGGTAAGTCCTTGCCTCCCCACGCCAGACTGTATTCTTGGAAACCGCGACTTTTGCAGCTAGACCGGCATCCGTGCACTTCCAGCGGAAATCCTTTGTGCACAGTCCAGCCTGGGTCCACGGCACTCTAACCTGCATTGCACGACCTCCTAAGTTGTTCTCCGGCGACGTGGGACTCCTTTGTGCGACTTCGGGTGAGCACCGTTTCATGCATCCTCGTAGTGCCTATTTCTGGCACTTCTCCGGGTGCTACCTGCTGCTGAGAGGGCTCCTTGTCTTGCTCGACGTCTCCTCTGTCTCCTGACGCAATTTGCGACATCCTGGTCCCTCCTGGGCCACAGCAGCGTCCAAAAATCCTTACCGCACGATTTGCAGCTAGCAAGGCTTGTTGGCGGTCTTTCGGCGGAAAAACACTTCTGCACGACTCTCCACGGCGTGACGGATCTGTCCTCCAAAGGGGAAGTCTCTAGCCCTTGTTGTTCCTGCAGAAACCTAAGCTTCTACAGTCCAGAAGCAGCTTCTTTGCACCCGCAGCTGGCATTTCCTGGGCATCTGCCCATCTCCAACTTGCTTGTGACTTTTGGACTTGGTCCCCTTGTTCCACAGGTACCCTCAACTGGAAATCCAACGTTTTTGCATTGCTGGTTTGTGTCTTTCCTGCAGAATTCCCCTATCACGACTTCTTTGTCCTTTGGGGAACTTTAGTGCATTTTGCACTCACTTTTCAGGGTCTTGGGGTGGGCTATTTTTCTAACCCTTACTATTTTCTAATAGTCCCAGCGACCCTCTACAAGGTCACATAGGTTTGGGGTCCATTTGTGGTTCGCATTCCACTTTTGGAGTATATGGTTTGTGTTGCCCCTATCCCTATGTGTCCCCATTGCATCCTATTGTAACTATACATTGTTTGCACTGTTTCCTAAAACTATTACTGCATATTTTGGTATTGTGTATATATATCTTGTGTATATTTCCTATCCACTCACTGAGGGTACACTCTGAGATACTTTGGCATATTGTCATAAAAATAAAGTACCTTTATTTTTAGTATAACTGTGTATTGTGTTTTCTTATGATATTGTGCATATGACACTAAGTGGTACTGTAGGAGCTTCACTCGTCTCCTAGTTCAGCCTAAGCTGCTCTGCTAAGCTACCATTATCTATCAGCCTATGCTGCTAGACACCCTATACACTAATAAGGGATAACTGGGCCTGGTGCAAGGTGCAAGTACCCCTAGGTACTCACTACAAGCCAGTCCAGCCTCCTACAATCCTTTTTTTCTTAGAAGCTCTATTATAACACCCATACCTCGATATTTTGTCCCTCGCCTCCAGTTATTCAAGGAGTTGCACTTTGGGTGGTTTGTGAAATGGGAGTGTATCAACATATATAGCCAGTTTTGGGTCAGATGCACTGGTGGACAACAGACTGCAGTTTAAAATACTCTGCATTTTGCAAAACGCTTTCAAACCCATCAGCCCAGAATGTCTTACCTGTAAATTCAAACACAAATTCCCAATACACAGTCCCTCGTCCTCTTTTGAATGCCTGGTGGGGCGGGTTGGGGTGAATCAAATACTCCTTCCACTGTCGCCTTTGTTAAAGGCATTTGAAATCATTGACAAAACGCCCTTAGGCAATTCACCAAACCTTCTTATCCCACTCTCTGAGCCCACAAGGTAGTACAGCACTGTGTCGACCGCTGATTTCAGCTTTACTAGTTTGTTCAAGATACTGGCCTTCCAGAGGACACTCCCCTGGCATGAAAAATATTTGATCAATCCTCCCTCACAGCCCGTGTTTCGATTTTATGAAATGTAGTGCTACCTATGTTTAGAATAAAACCTGCTTGCTCAGTCTCTTACTGTGCCACCAGCACAATAATTAATGGACACCCCTCTTTTTCAGCACTGCTGAAAACCCTGCCATGATGCCACATATTCACGCACATCTCCCACCTCACGTTTGACACCCTCAAATCTGATCGCTCTACTCTTCACGTGGGCCAGGGCGGCCTCCAATTTTCTGCTACAAAAATGAACCCAAAAATCCAGCAGAGTCCCCATTGAAAAGTAGACTAAATGGCGTAGTTATCATCAGTGTAAAGGTTATAGTGGCACCATGGCCCGGCGGAGTGAGGGTCCAGTGCACCCCAATTAAGCCCATGTTTTTCCTGGCGTGCATTAGAACCGATTGCATCTTGTTCGTGAACGCCATCGCCACACCTCGTGACTGGCATTAATGTTTCGACGAGGCTCAGCGTCAAGCTATCAGGGAAACAGGTTACACCCCCAGAGAATTACAAGGTCTTTTTGAGAGTTTTCAAGCGCTTTTCGCCAGGCACACAGAAAGTGAGAAAGCATCCAGATAACGCACCCCTTTTGCGTCCGGGATAAAGTTAATCTCGAAAGAAATACATCTCAATTAATAAGTAGTTTCGGTGATCGGGATAAAGTTTTTAACTGGCAGAAGACTCTTCAACCAATGAGTTAATCTCATCGGTGGCTTTTTTATTTTATTTTTATTCACTGAAAGCAGTCAAGTATTATCTATCCACTGCTAACCATTATCCATGAATAAATCATGCTGCTAATCTCAATAATCCGGCCCATCGCGCACCTCTCTTGTGCTCGCGCTCTCCCTGGCACTTCCTGGTTACCCAGCCGCACTGCAGGTGCCACATTGCTGAGGCCTGGCAGGCCTGATCGTTTAATGGCGGTGTATTAAAATGCAGTGCGCTGCGAGGTTACTGAGATGTGAAGTGCAGGAGCCGGGCCCTGGCAGTAGAACAGCTGCTCGGTAGATTGACAGCCTTTGTGAGTCCAGCTGGCAGTGTCAGGTTAGTGGGTCCCTGCTCGCAACATTAATCAGCTTTATTAGTGCTACTAATACCAATTTGTTAGCAGGCTGCTAGGATCAGACGAGCCAGCTGTCACGCACCGCGGGCAGATTATTACAGGATTTCGTTTTATTGTTTAGGGTTGGAATTATAATTCAATTAGGGTGTTTAACTTTGATGCCTCATCTAAAACCGAGGACCTGGGATTCATAAATGGGGCAGCGGGGAATTCAAGAGTTCAAGGAGAATGCTCGTAGAAGCAAGGAGCGAAGGCAGATGCATTACAAGCTCCCGAGAGTTGTGTTCTTTGCAACGCTTCCTCGAAGGAACCGTTAGTGAGTCTGGAGAAGTATTTCTCCCTTTACCCGAATATGAGTTAAAAGCTCGGTAGCACAGTCCTCAACGAGTTGTTAATCATAATGATCTGCATCATCGACAATTATTTATTTCTTCCACTGGTGTCGTAATATGAGGCGAAGGTGACTTGTTCACGCTCAAAAGTGAAGTGGTAGAACATTATAGTCAAAATGACAGAACATTTTACTTAAACCTAGTGTGTAAACGCGCTAACAGAGGGATGGGGAGAGCTCGGTTCATATAAAAAGAGATTTAGAGTCCTTTCTTTATTGAAACTGTTTATTTACTCGTGGGTTATGTTGGATCAAAAACCTATAAACAAGAAGCCGCGACTGTAGATAATAATTTTCTGAGTCTTTCAAAAACAGGTAATGGATTAAGACCTACACCATGCATAAGCAGATAATTCAAGTTCTCCCATCTCGGATGTGGGCAGGTTGAGGGTGCATTAAAACACTGGAGTAGGAAGTCACAGGGAGACCCTCAACCTTCCAAATAAACATGTTTTATCTTAATCACCACTGATCCTGACTCTCACCTGCCCAGCTGCACACTGTCTTCTCTCTTCTCCATCTAAATTCCCACTCCCTTCTATGGCTGCTCTCTGTTGGATTCCCTGTCTCTCACCATCACCCACCTTGTCACTCATCAGAAGTCTGTTTTTTTCCACACCCCCAATGTCCACCGGAAGACGGTGTCCATCTTCCCTCCATGTGGGCATCCACTTTACCTGCCTCTACACTACAATAATGCAATTTTTAAAGTCGTATTCTGATGTACCGGTATAGCTCCTGCTCTCGCCATTTATGCCTGCAAAGTACCCGTGTAGCTCATTCCAAGTGTTTGTTTTATTTCCTCTGTCCCTCTCTGGTCCCTTCGTAACCTGTCTCTCTCACTAGATCATGTGTTTCCTTTCCATTTGAAAACCACATTTCTTTCCTTGTCTTTTCCTCCATGTTGTAGTATGTGTCTTTATATTGTGTAAATCTAACTTTGAAGCATATCATGGAACAGGAGGGTGGAAGGGGACAAGTTCTAAAAAAAAGAAGTGGGTGCTAACCAAGTTAGGCAGAATGCAAGTGACATCATGGCACATGACATTGTGGGAAATGATATCACAGAAAGTGGTATCATGAACAATGACCTCATAGGAAGTGACTTCACGAGAAGTAACATCAGATCTTAAGACCTCACACATGTTTAGTAGGTCTATCGTGAATATATTTGAGCTCATTACGAGATTTAACAAATGAAAGTTGATCAGAACTTAAGCCTGTGACTTGAGTTCCTTGTTTTGAAGACATTAACAGGAAAATATGGATGAAGTTTGGTATTTTAATAACTACAGTAGACAAGCCATTAAGTGCTACAAACTAGGCATATGAGACATGGCTCCAGGAACAAAGCACAATTCATGCATTGCATTCAAAATACTTGCAACTGCAACTGTGAATATCAAAACTGTACAATGTAACAACGTACCAAAATACCACCAGTATGTGCATGGAAACATTTAGCACACTTTGACCATTATGAAAAAAATGCAATTTGCTCATTGAATTTGGTATTCTGAGCATGGCAAACAATATTTCCTGTGAAGCATACATTTGTAACTGGATATTCTGCACATATTTTAATTCATACATTATGGACCATGCTATATTGCCACAGGATGTTAAGCATAAAAATGAGCAATTAGTGAGACCTTTTAAATTGTTGAATCCCTAACGTGGTAACAAATTCACTTAAAAACCCCATGCATCTCTCATCTTTTGTTGTGATGGTAAGTAGTATCAATCTTCCTAGAATGATTATCATTCACTTGGCATTAAACAGTCAGCCATCTGTTAACATATGGCAATGGATTCCAAAGAGGCAGAGGAGGACCCATAACATCTATGAACATTAGTGAAGAAAGACTGCAATACCAGTACAGTTTCATATTGGTGACATTATCAAGTTCATGGTGCTGGACCCCTTTCACAGTCACTTGAAATCACTGGTTGTATGTTTATTACTTTCAAAACAAAATGCAATCTCATTCCCACCACTGTCAATATAGTCTCTGAAACCTTTTGATATGAGGTTATAATTAAAAGAGAATCTCCTGCACAGGCCTGTACACTAACCAAAAGTACACAACTCAAAATTACTCTCTTGCACATTTGTTTGTGGTGCCTGCTAGGAGTGTGTTACTGTAGCAATTAGTTTAGCAGTTACATGATTGACATACATGTAGATATGACCTGAGTCCTTAAGTACAGGTAGAGCCAGCAATGCTGAACTTATACTTTTTTCCTTAATGTGGTCTGTGAGCATGACTCTTTCAACTTTAACCCCGCAACTTACAAGTCCTAAGAGAAAGTAGTAAAGAATAAAGGAAGAACACTTTTGCATCCAAGAATTAACGTCAATGTCAGTAAAGAAAAATTATAAAATATTGGGAGGATTCTGCCTGCTATCTGTGCTCCATCATGTGCTAAGAAATAAAGACAAATTATTTACCTTTGATTTAAAACAGGATAAATAAAGAGATGTCCTTCAAGTGGGTGAATTGAACAGTGTGAAAGAGGAAATCCTGGGATTAATCCCAGCTTCCAAACTTGACTAAATTACGTGATCCTCGCAAATATCTCTCGTGTTTAATTCAGTGGACTCTAATGTTGTTCTGTGTATAAAAAGAATCTAGGCCACATATGAAGTGCAAATGGCAAATGGCGTGCATGCTGGTTTTGTCTGCCAATCATGCTCTAATCTCATGCACAATGAGTTAAATACAAAGTATTAACCTTTAGTGTAAAACAGGAGCAATAAAACAATGCCTATCTAGTGACAGAATTACACAGCGTGAAAACAGAAAATATAGAATCAATCTCGGCTTCCCACTTGACCAAATTCTGTCATCCTAGGCAAATGTTTCTCCTGTGTTTGGTTAAGTAGACTATAATGTTGCTCCAGGTACAAAAAGAATCTAGGCCACATATATGGTGCTCATGACAATTGACTTGTGTCTTAGTGCATTAATATTATTGTTGTCAGGGCAGGGGGAATGAATGTTTCTAAATTCACACTAAGTTTGATCTACCACTTTGAGTAAATAGCTGGCAGTGCAGTGATATGTAAAATAATATGATGAAATGATTTTGCATTTTAACAAAACACACTTTTTAAAATTTTTTGATTGACTTTGCATATTTCATTGCATGAATTACTTGCCACTTTCATGGCTAAGCTTGTGCACGGGCTGTCCCTGTTAATTGTTTAGCTTGATCACTTCTAAAGAAGTTAGTGTTTGAAAGAAAGGCTGGGGCCTAAGTGATTGTATTAGTACCCATGGGCCTAGTCTATGAAGTTGGAAACATTTGCTTAGAAGTGGGAGCATGACACGCAGATGCTGCATCACAGGAGCATAATTTTGTCCTAAGATAAGACACAGTATTTATTTTGCCATACGATGGGGTGAAGTCAGGATGGGGTAGTAGCAGTTACCCAAGGGTGGCAAGAAGACCTTGATACAACTGACTCCTCTCTGACAGCAATCTCCGTCTGGCTCCCTTCTTTCTCTCTCTGTACATGTGCAGTTTGTGGTCCAGCTTTGATATAAGACAAAGTGCAGAAAGTCGACTAGGGGCCGGTACACAGGGCCCTGTCTCATTCTTACCATTGCACGGTATCTGGGAATGGGAGAGAGAATAAGGCAAAAATTGGTGCCTTCAATATGTGGACATAGTCAGTCTATGCAGTAGTCACTACATTTCTTCCATGACATACCTAAAATTCACCTGCAATAAACTACCTACATATAAAAGGGCAGCCGCCTGTCCTGCATGCACAGAACAGATGGAAGGGAGCTCATTCCGACAGCATTAGTCATCATGTCGGTAGGCGGTCTCAACCGCCGTGCAACTCCTCATTGGATAACATTGTTGCTGTGGGAGACTAGGCCGTTGGTGATCCCTGCCGGCAGTGACTGTCATGTATGCTGTGGCCGTGACCGCCATTTGCTGTAGCATAGCTCACTTGACTCCTGACACCCATGCAAGAAAGATCTCCACTGCATGTGCTGCTGTGTTCTGACTCTGGAAGACAATATGCAACATCCTGCAGGAGAGAGGGCCCCAGCCTTCACCCAGGAGGAGCTGGAGAAGCTTGTGGATGGGGTCCTACCCCTGTATGGACAGTTGTATGGGGCACCAGAGCAGCAGGTGAGTCTAATGTCTTTGTCCTGCCTGATACTGATGTGTGTGAGCTTGAAAGACGTTGGGGCAAAGAAGACAGTGTGGATGCATGGAGATGGATGAGGAGTTGCTCTGACTGGTTGCGTAAAGTCACATTAGTGTGGCCATAAGATGTTTCTGATATGTGATGTACACTGCTGTCCCTGTGATGCCACTCTACTTTGCTTTGTTCTTGTCTGTGTCACCCATGCAGGTCAGCGCCCTTTTGAAGAAGGGGATTTGGCGTGCAATGGCCAAACAGGTGTGGACCCTGGGGGTCCATGGCCAGCGGAGCACCAACTGCAGAAAGCGGTGGGAGGATCTGAGACGCTGGGCCTGGAAGACTGTGGAGGCCCAGCTGGGGATATCCCCTCAATGAAGGAGGGGTGCCCACCGGACCCTAAACCCCCTAATAGCCTGCATTTTTGCAGTGGCCTACCCTGAGGTAGATAGGTGCTTGATGGCAGCACAGCAGGCACAAGGGGGTATAATTACACACTCACACCTTGATAATGTAACTGCTTGTATGGCTTTGGGTTGCCTGCTAGTGTGAAGATGTAGTGTAGATCATTGGTAGATGCACGTCGACTATGGGTTTCAGCCACCCTGGCAGGATTGGTATCAAAGATGTGTGCCTATAGCACGCAGACAGCGATTTATGAGGGCATTTACTTTAAAATTGAGATTTCTGTGGTCACCCTTAGCAAAGTGTAATAGCCCAACACCTACCATTGGCATCAGTATACCTGAGGTGTGTCAGGGCATTGTCATCAGTATCAGTCTACCACTGTGACAGAGGTAATTAGTGAGTCCTCATTCAGCTGCCTAGTACTGTATGTGTAGATAGGCACAGTGGGCCAAAATGTTACTGTGCATATTGTTGATGGTTTAGTGGGCAAGATACTGTTGAGTAAGGAGTACAGGATATGTCAATATGAACGACCATGAGAATGTGCCAAGTACTTGGAAAGTGTGACTAGTATGACCCTCATCAAGTCCATTGGTGCAAATGTTCCCACATCAGCAGTTTACATCACTATTGCTGTAGTTTTCCCCTATGGTTTCCTACTGTTGTTGCATGTATATGTGAAAGCATGGTTATTTAAATCGAGTGCGTAGATGCGCTCGGCTGTTTAAACAAGAGGCGACCGCGTTTAGATACACACGTAAAGATTGGATCGAGTAAGTATGAAATTGGATACTTTTTGCTTTTTAAGATACATTACCCATTGTAGCACGTTACATAGGTGGTCATTCTGACCCTGGCGGTCTTTGACCGCCAGGGCGGAGGACCGCGGGAGCACCGCCGACAGGCCGGCGGTGCTCCAATGGGGATTCCGACCGCGGCGGTAAAGCCGCGGTCGGACCGGCACCACTGGCGGGGTCCCGCCAGTGTACCGCGGCCCCATTGAATCCTCCGCGGCGGCGCAGCTTGCTGCACCGCCGCGGGGATTCCGACCCCCCTACCGCCATCCAGATCCCGGCGGTCGGACCGCCGAGATCCGGATGGCGGTAGGGGGGGTCGCGGGGCCCCTGGGGGCCCCTGCAGTGCCCCCGTAAGAGGGCCCCTACATGTATTTCACTGTCTGCTGCGCAGACAGTGAAATACGCGACGGGTGCAACTGCACCCGTCGCACAGCTTCCACTCCGCCGGCTCGATTCCGAGCCGGCTTCATCGTGGAAGCCTCTTTCCCGCTGGGCTGGCTGGCGGTCTGAAGGCGACCGCCCGCCAGCCCAGCGGGAAAGTCAGAATTACCGCCGCGGTCTTTCGACCGCGGAACGGTAACCTGACGGCGGGACTTTGGCGGGCGGCCTCCGCCGCCCGCCAAGGTCAGAATGAGGGCCTTAGTGTCAGCGTGGATGATTTATATGGATTTAGCGAATATAAAACTAAATATTTCGACATATTATTTCAAATTATCTCATATTATTCCAATAACTTTCTTTACCACACAACGGAAAGTTGTCATACTATCATATGAGTATTTGGATATATTCGGCACCCGCCTAATTTGCTTTTAAGTGGTTTTCAAAGATGTTGCCAAAAGGGTATTTCTTTTGTTTTAAAAACGAGGCATTGTGTTCATCTGCTCTTTGATAAACAAGTGATTAAGATTTTTTTTTTTTAAATAATAGAGGGAGTTTAGCGATTTAAGTACAGAGAATTATCCTGTTTTACAGAGTGTTCCTAAAGGATACTAGTGCATTTGTGATTCTGCGCCATGACAGAGAAGGACTAGATGATTAGATTTCTTTGCTCAACACAGCGAAAGTCATGTGAGTAGATGATACTGATGGATATCTAGGTTCACGAGGTGCTATATAATATTTTAATATATAAAGTCACTAGATGAAAAGAGATGCTAATAATAAATAAAGGGGCATATTTATACTCCGTTTGCGCAGAAATTGCGTCGTTTTTTTCACGCAATTTCGACGCAAAACTAACTCCATATTTATACTTTGGCGTTAGACGCGTCTAGCGCCAAAGTCCATGGAGTTAGCGTCATTTTTTAGCGTGGACACCTACTTTGCATTAATTATATGCAAGGTAGGCGTTCCCGTCTAAAAAATCGACTCCGAGGCATGTGCGTGGGATTTATACTCCCGGGCAAAAATCACGCCCGGGAGTGGGCGGGTCAAAAAAAATGACGTACGCCCGCTTTTGCGCCGTTTTTTAGCGCCTGCAAAAGGCAGGCGTTAAGGGACCTGTGGGCTCTGAAGGAGCCCACAGGTGCCCCCCCATGCCCCCAGGGACACCCCCTGTCACCCATGCCCACCCCAGGAGGACACCCAAGGCTGGAGGGACCCATCCCAGGGACATTAAGGTAAGTTCAGGTAAGTGGTTTTTTTTTTTTTTTTTGTGGCATAGGGGGGCCTGATTTGTGCCCCCCTACATGCCACTATGCCCAATGACCATGCCCAGGGGACAGAAGTCCCCTGGGCATGGCCATTGGGCAAGGGGGCATGACTCCTGTCTTTGCTAAGACAGGAGTCATTTCTATGGGGGTTGGGAGTGAAAAAAAATGGCGCAAATCGGGTTGAGGCGAAAAAATTGCCTCAACCTGACTTGCCCCATTTCTTGACGCCCAAGCTTCATATCCCCCTACGCCGGCGCTGCCTGGTGTACGTCGTTTTTTTTAACGCACACCAGACGGCGCCGGCGGCTAATGCCGGCTAACGTCATTCAATAAATACGGCGCCCGCATGGCGCTTCAGAATGGCGTTAGCCAGCGCAAATTTTTTTGACGCAAAACTGCGTTGGCGCAGTTTTGCGTCAAAAAGTATAAATATGGGCCAAACAATCAAGACTATAAAGATGTAATTATTGGCATTTATTAATGAAAAATCATAGTGAGGTATTAATTCATTGCCTTACAATACACTTTTATTTATTATATTATTATATTTTTAGAAAAAAAATTATTGACTTGAAGACACTAAGGGGCATATTTATACTCCGTTTGCGCCAAAATTGCGTCGTTTTTTTTAACGCAATTTCGACGCAAAACTAACTCCATATTTATACTTTGGCGTTAGACGCGTCTAGCGCCAAAGTCCATGGAGTTAGTGTCATTTTTTAGCGTGGACACCAACTTTGCGTTAATTATATGCAAGGTAGGCGTTCCCGTCTAAAAAATCGACTCCGAGGCATGTGCGTGGGATTTATACTCCCGGGCAAAAATCACGCCCGGGAGTGGGCGGGTCAAAAAAAATGACGTACGGCCGCTTTTGCGCCGTTTTTTAGCGCCTGCAAAAGGCAGGCGTTAAGGGACCTGTGGGCTCTGAAGGAGCCCACAGGTGCCCCCCCATACCCCCAGGGACACCCCCTGTCACCCATGCCCACCCCAGGAGGACACCCAAGGCTGGAGGGACCCATCCCAGGGACATTAAGGTAAGTTCAGGTAAGTGTTTTCTTTTTTTTTTTTTTGTGGCATAGGCGGGCCTGATTTGTGCCCCCCTACATGCCACTATGCCCAATGACCATGCCCAGGGGACAGAAGTCTGGCAAGGGGGCATGACTCCTGTCTTTGTTAAGACAGGAGTCATTTCTATGGGGGTTGGGAGTCGAAAAAAATGGCGCAAATCGGGTTGAGGTGAAAAATTTGCCTCAGCCTGACTTGCCCCATTTTTTGACGCCCAAGCTCCATATCCCCCTACGCCGGCGCTGCCTGGTGTACGTCGTTTTTTTCCACGCACACCAGGCAGCGCCGGCGGCTAACGCCGGCTAACGTCATTGATTAAATACGGCGCCCGCATGGCGCTTCAGAATGGCGTTAGCCGGCGCTAATTTTTTTGACGTAAAACTGCGTTAGCGCAGTTTTGCGTCAAAAAGTATAAATATGGCCCTGTGTGTCTCTAAGAAACCTGAGGCTGAGTTCTCAGGATCGGTGATTCTGTCAGGTCTCCGGCCCAGTGCACCAATAAAGCATCAGGTCAAGGCATCAGGATCAGTGCTTAGTTCAGGTTCCATACCTCAGGTCTCTATAAAGGCTTAGGCATCAGGATGGGTGCTTCTGCCAGGCCTCGGATCAGTGTCTTGATAAAGCCTGGCCTAAGGTTAACAACAGGCAATGTAGCCCGCGATGACATTTTCATCCTGCGTATCTCTTGTCATTTTTTCTACTATATATTGCACCCTTTACTTCCCTAGTGAGCTCATTTCCCTTGCCATAAGAGGGCTATCCTCAGGTGTGTACGTAGACATTGTGTTTGAATGCATTATCAACGGCTATTTCTTTTTCTAAACCCTTCTGACTAATTAACAATGACAAACAGAATGAGTTCCGAGCGGCCTTGCGTGGCTCTTCCAAGGAAATGGAACGTAATACATAAACATTAATACTTTGACAAATGAATATTGACCTGTACTAATTCCACACTACCACAATAAACTGGAAGTTACTAAGGGCGGCATTTGCTGCCAGTAAGAGGATGGCCTGATGAAGTCTTATCTTTCCTTATCTCTTTAATAACTGCATTAAATACATCTGTCCCGATAATGTTAGCCATCGGTTTTAAAGCCGTTTTCATTACGTGTGTGAAATTAGGCTAGGAGCACATTAGAGGGTAACTCTCCCAGGGCAATGCAGGATGCTGTGAGTTTGCACCACCTCGTGTGCAATGCACGCGGCCCCTGCCTCATCACACTTTTATGGCGTCCATACTGGTTGCCCTCTCCGAACTGCCTTCCTGTTCCGTGCGCGCCAGTAGTTACGCTGTGTTAAAGGCATATTGAATGCTGGGATAGCAGATCATATCCTTCTCGAAGGGCCGTCATGATGTATTCACTAGCTTCTACAGAGCCACATTAATCCCTCAAGCCATACAAGAGCAATGGCTAAAGTGCCTTCCAACCTTCACCCAGCAGCCCCTGCCTCCGACTCCGTGTACCCCCATATCACCACCCCCTTTGGTGCAGGAAATATATGTCCTTAGCTTACTCCATATCTCTTATGCTGTCCCCACAGTTCCCTGATACTACGGAACCATTCATTGGCATGCTGGCCCACCTCAATGTTTTGGCATAAGTGTTGGTGGCCTCTTGCAGCCCGTCCTGAGCTAGAGCCCGTCCTGTGCTGTTACCAACTAGCAATGCTTTATATTCTGTGTGCCTAATCCACCTTATAAATGTAACACAGTCCTGCCTCAAGTATTTTTTCATAGAACAAAGCATGTAGGGTTTAAAGAAACCCATATAAACGTTGGCGCTAGTCTTGATAAATTACTACCTAATTCATTTAAATTAGTGAAAAACATTACAAGTGATTTATTTAGAATTAGAGATAACTTGACAATTAAAAATGTAACAAGGTGATGCCTGCACGGAGCCCACGTGTGACCAAAATGCTTGGCTTGCAAGAAACCAATCCTTGTTAGTGAAACACAATGAATTAAAGATTCTTGTGTATCGGCGCTCACAAATGACAGTAGCTCACTAACTGTATGAAGCATCTAAGGCAAAATCCCCCAACTGTAAGTACGTGTACATTTTTCTCTTCCTTCCTTCTGCTACACAATTTGTAGTTAGAAGACGCCCTCCCTAGTGCCTACCGGTATCACGTGGGAAGGTAGAGCATTTGTTGCCTCTTGTTGGTTAAGCTAATTGACGTCCTATTCTGCCCAGGGACGTAATGCAGCAGGAACTGTTTGAGAAGGTGGGACAACTTGCAAATATCCGCACCTGCCGTTTTCTGATCTGTAATGCGCCCAATGCCACCGTTAGCTAATTGTCACCTTCAAAATAAGCCTTATTTCTCCCTCAGTTAGTCCAGTACCCACCTATTGTTAACCACACTTTTACAAGTGTTACCAAATTTCAAATCAAACAGACATCAGATGTACATTAAGCTTTTGACAGCTGTCTCAGGAGAAATCAAGGACGCCCATTCATTAAAATGCCAGGGGTAGCGGAAACAACATCACGTACCCTTTAACCACAATGATGTCAAAGGAACTGATGTCATATGACCTTTCACCCTGAACCTTCCTAGGAAGTTATGTCACGTGATATTAACCCTGATAACAAATCATCAATAATTAATGCTGCTAAAGTTCCAAAATAACTGCATGAGTAATGTAGCAATAAAACACAGATAAATGTTTATTTTAGATATCATTGATATTTTAATTAGGGTGGTGACATGATTTGCTCAGGAGTAGGTGCCCAGGCGTTTCTTTTCTGCTTCAGTGTGACCTTGACCTCACCTTTCCCTTCTGACTCATATGGGTATCTGTCTCCTTCCATTTTTCTTGTTAGCAGCTCGTCTGTCCCGACTCCCTAACTGCTCTTTCTTGTTTGTGCCATCTTTTCTATCTGCCCTGTCTCTGTTTAACTGCTCCTCTTCAAATTCCTTGGTCCTCTTACTGCTCCATTTTGCATCTTGGTTTCTCCTGTCAGTTTTTGCCCCCTCGACATGCGTTGCTGATCATGTTTTCCAGCCTTACGCTCCCGCTGGACATTGCCACTCTTGCTGAGCCCACCTGTTGCTCCTCTCATTCTCCAAGACCCTACTCAGAGGAGGCCGCAGTGTGGCTGTGCCAGTGGCGTGCCAAAGACAAGTCCATCTGCACCTGTCTGTGCCTGGACCATGTCCAGCACCAGGACCCCTGGACCCAAATGCCTCCTGCAGCTAAACTGCTGATAAACTCCATCTGCTGAACCCTGGATGCAGCCATGAATGCTGCTGCTGAATTGCACGACAGGACCTTTTGTCTGCTCCCATTGCCACTTCACTTGCCTCCTCACACCCACTTCCACCACCAATACCCGCACTGCACCTCTCACCAATTCATAACTCAAGACCCACACTCACACAGCACCAAACACACACACCTAGCACAACAAAACTCACTTGCATGCATGCTCCTCAACCCACGTGCTCACTCTGCAAGCACTCCACTGATATTTGGGACCTCATCAACTCCAACACACCAGATTTCCTCTTCTTCATCGAAACCTGGCTCAACTCCACATCAGCATCAGATATCACCACAGCAACCCCTATTGGATACAAAATCCTGCACCAGGACCGATGCCATAAACAAAGAGAAGGACTCACCATCATCCATAAAGAAACCATCAAATGCATCTTTTACAGTAACACAGAAGCTACTTTTATGGGACACAGACACTTGAAGCTTCAGATGGACAATGAAACCACTATCAAAGGCACCTTCGCACCCATTTCAGCAACCTCCTCACCGACCTCACCTCACCCCTTGTCATGGGCACCAAAGACGTCATACTCCTAGGCAATCTGAACTTTCATCTCAACAAACCCACAGACTTCAACTCAACAGACTTGCTCAAAAGTCTACAGAACATCGGCCACACCCAGCTCATACAGGGACCTATTCACATTGCTCAACATACTCTGGACCCCATCTTCTCCTCCAGCAACAAGGTTAAAGTCAGCCATATCCTCCTCAACAAATCCTCAACCAAACCTGAAGTACTCAGCAACTACTGACCCATCTCACTGCTCCCCTTTACAGCCGAAGTCATAGAGAAGACCGTCATCAGACAACTCTCAGACCACCTAGAATGCCACAAACTCCTGAACAACTCGCAATCAGGATTCCAAAACAACCACAGCACCAAAAAAGTCGTCATTGCTGGCACAGATGAGATATGCACTATCCTTGACCATGGACAGACCACTCCCTCATTCTTCTCAACCTCTCCATTGCTTTCAACACCATCTACCACCACACACTCATCACGCAGTAGAAATACAAAGACCAGCACTTAAATGGATAGCTTCCTTCCTCTTAGGGAGAACACAACAAGTCAGACTCTTGCCGTTCACTTCAGGACCCAAAGACCTCATCTGCAGAGTTCCACAGGGGTCATCACTCAGCCCCACACTTTTCAATATAGACATGACTTCTCTGGCCTCTGGAACACATCTTCATATCTCACAGAATCAATATCATCTCCTATGGCAACAACACTAAGCTCATTTTTTCACCACCAAAACAAACTTCAAGCAATGCAGGAGCAGCGTGACCAATTGGCTGACAGAAAACTGACTCAAGCTCAATACTGACAAAACTAAAGTTCTGATCCTCGGAATAAGAGCTTACCTTGGGACTCCACCAGGTGGCCTGAGATATTGGGCCCACACCCACCCACCCCCAACTGCCCATGCTAGGAATCTAGACTTCATCCTGGACACCAACCTCACCATGAAGTCTGTGAGCGCGTCTTTCCTTATTTGGTCTTTGATAGTTTATTTATAAGCAATCACGTTAGAAGTTTGATGGACCTTTTGAATCCGCTAAGAGTGCTCCACCATGGGCACAAATTCTACTCATGTCCCAACCAGCAACAATACAACTTGGTTTAACAAATCATTATCAGAACCTCTGAGTCAGTAAACGTTACACACCATGGCCCATGTGACCATGAGTTGGTCACATGGTCACATGTGACATTTGTTGATCATGGACACACTAACTAACCCTCTAATTCAAAGAGCATGTATGGCTTTCATGCAAAAAGAAAATTAGACACAAGTTAATTTGGAAAACATCTAGCTATGGCAGTAAAAATAGTGGTTGGTACCTAAAAAGGAAAGAACAAAAATCTATACAAAGACAATGTCATTTTGTTATACCTCTCCTGAATGGATCAGCAAGATGTGATTTCTTCGTCAGTTGGACATCTGTCTGGTCACCGTTGGCAGAGAAAAGTGAAGGGGATTGGCTCAGCCACGATTGGGCTCTAAGTTAACTGAACAAACTTAGAAAATGCATCAAATTAAGGAAACAGCATCAATAGCATTTACAATCAATAATAGCTGTAATTACGCATTGAGGCTAAAAGCTAGGAAACAACGAGTATCTGGAACTGCGCTGCTCATGGTGAGTGAAGTTGGGATAAGTCAAATCCCCAAAGTCATTTCTTGAGCTGTCACTGATCAGAATATCGGGTGGTACAGCAGAACCAATAATTCTTAAATCTGTGACATAGTTAGACAGTCTTTCTCACATCGATGATTGGCTCCTCTTATCCCGTTCCCATCACCAGTTTTTGTCAGGTAACCTTTAGCTGCAATCATAACTCCATTCAGTGAGACCATTGTCATGTCCTAGTAACTTAAGCTTCTCACGCACCAAAGATACACATGTATCAGTAGCTAGTACATTGCATTACAGTAGACAGTTCTCACAAGAAAGTTTAAGACATCAACTAGTTTAGACAAAAAACATTTATGAATATTTATGTTGCCATGAAGCTGAACATGAGGCCTTGTCGACTAGGTCCATAATTTCACAATTACTCTATGCCTAGTAAATTAAGCAAATACATTTCATTAACACATTAGTAAGGTCCACTAATACATTAAGTACTGTATGTGCATCTTATTTCTAAACAATTAATATTGTACACATTATGATTGCCACCTATGTAAGCACATGTTCCAAAAAACACTAGATTTTTCTATTTTAGCATAATTCATGTAAATTCTTAGTTACAAATCAATGCAGATTATTATTGATTAATTCGGCTTTCACAAGTCTTACATCGATGCTGTCACCTCCTCATCCTTTGACATTCTCCACATGTTACATAAAATCTACAAGTGGCTCCCACTGGACACCAGGCGTACCATCAAGCAGGCCCTAATCACAAGCAGATTGGACTATGGCAATGCAATCTATGCTGGCATCCCAACCCATTTCTTTCACAGACGTCAAACTACCCAAAATGCCACTGCCAGACTTGTCCTGAACCTCCTGTGCTGAACCCACACCACACCACTCCTCTGATAGCTTCACTGGCTCCCATGCAGAAGCACTGCCAGCTCAAACTTCTCACACACTCATTCAAATCACCGCACAGCATGTGACCCACATACCTCAGTGACTGGCTTCACTTCAACCAATCAACAAGACAACTTCGCTCATCATCAATCTCACTCGCACACAACCCCCACATTCACAGAAGCAGAACCGGAGGTAAATCATTTTCCTGTGAAGCCGGCAAATCCTGGAACAACGTCCCCTAAACACATCAGGGCCTCCTTGTCACTTCTTTAATTTCACAAGAAGCTGAAGACCAGGATATTCAATTCGTCTTCACGTGGGACTATTGGGACTGCCTATATTCAGGCCTAGTATCACCACATGCCTACACATGCCTACACTCACCTACCCATTGTCTGGATACCACCACAGGTGACAAGCAGCTCTCTCTCTACAAATCCACTTTACATTACATTAGATTACAATTTTATTCATTTTCTTACATGAAAAAATATGTGTTCATATGAGGAGGAGGACATATGGACACAAAACAAGAAGAACTCTGGGAAACTAATTTTTACCTCAAATTATCATGATTTAATGGTTTGTCTAGTGTATACCTCAACGTGAAATATGTTGATAAATCAAAGGGAAATGCCAAAGAAAAGATTTGAATAACAACAGTAATTATGTCCAACTGTACATTTGAATGGACCTTGGGGTCCTATTCACAAAGGTAAATTCAGTCACAAACATGAAGTTATGGCTGAATTTACAACATGTATGCCTGTCAAGAATTCACAAAAGGATTCCCTGCTGTAAAGTGTGGAGTTCTCTGCACCCATAAATCCTGCTCAATGGATGGGAAGGTGTTACTGAGCATTCCAAAGCCTGGTTTGCAGTGGAAATTGTGAACACCTACAAACTAGGAGATTAATGTGCATTCACAAACTCCTAGTATTCCCCTTTCCAGCCTGGAAAGGGTCATACATTTACTCCAGTCAGGTGCTGGCATCACTTTCTGGAATGGGAACATGACTAATTTACCACCAAATGTGGTGGGGTGTTAGGGAAAGGGTTACTCAAGGAGGGGGCCATTTTCAAGGTGGAGAAAGATGAAGAAATTTGCATTTTCACTGAAGATTCCAATTGTGATTTGGGAATTCCAAAAAGTTGTAAAACTACACTTGGATACAGATTTGAAATTCTGAGTGTAGTTTCATTATTTTCTTGGGGAATTACTTATCAAACATTAAGGCCCTGATTTATACTTTTTGGTGCAAAATGGCACTAACGCAGTTTTGCTCCAAAAAAGTTTAGCACTGGCTTGCACCATTTCTGAGCACCAGCGGGGAGCGTATTTGTGGAATGGTGCAAGCCGGTGCAAAGGGTAGGCTAGCATAAAGAAAAAATGATGTTAGCCGGGTGTTGCTGGCGGTATGGAAGAAGGGGGTTTTGCACCAAAATTACTCCAACCAGCCTAATGTCATTTTCTGACGCAAAACCATCCATACCACATGACTCCTGTCTTAGAAAAGACAGGAGTCATGCCCACCACCCCAAATTGCCAGCACAGGCGACCAGTGTCCCCTGGGAATGGCCATTGCACCCAGTGCCATGTAGGGGTGCCCACTTCAGGGCCCCCAATGGCACTTTAAAAAAATAAAATACTTACCTGTACTTACCTATACTGACCTGGGATGGGGTCCCCCATCCTCCGCTGTCCCTCTGGTGTGGGTGGGGTGTCCCTGGGGCCTGGGGAGGGCACCTGTGGGCTTATTCCAATAGGCCAACAGGTCCCCTAACGCCTACCCTGACCCAGGTGTTAAATAATGGTGCAAAGCAAGCTGTGCACCATTATTTGACCCCTCTTACCCCGTGCGTGTTTTTAGCACTGGGGGATTAATATGGCGCTAAGGCCACAGAGTTATTTTTTGCACGGGAATGCCTACTTTGCATCTCATTGATGCAAAGTAGGTTTCCAAGTTCAAAAAATGACTTTAACTCCATAAATTTGGTGCTAGACGGGTCTAGCGCCAAAGCATAAATATGGTGTTAGTTCTGCACCGAATTTGCGTCCAAAAAAAAATCACGCAAATTCGGTGCAAAACAAGTATAAATATGCCCCTAAATATGCACTATGCTATTGGCTTAAATTAGCCCATATCGTTAATTCATTTTGACTTGGTTTGCTTTGAAAGACACCGTCAATCATGAGAAGAACAACGGCGAAGGCTTTGTTAAAACACATAACTAACTTGTCATGTAATTACAATGATGAAAAATGGCAAGAACTTATTTAAAAGAGTGTGCGTTTTTTTATGCTAGCTATTTATTAAATCATAGCAGTACCAATTATACTGCTAAATATATTATTTTGTGCGGAACATAAAGGGTAATGTCATGCTTACAATGGACGGTGTAGAAAGTAAACAGTGTTCATAACACTGTTAATCTTCCTTTTCTGCCACTTATATTGCCACATCTGAGGCTAGGCTTCACAATGGTAGTGCCAGGAGCTGCCAGGGGCAAGCCCGGAGACGCAGCTGCGACCTCCGGCAACCTGAAATGTCGATTGGTAGGAACAAAGAACCTAGGCGATACTGAAGGTGATCCTTTGAAATTGATGTGCTGTATTGCATGCTTGCATACTATAATTCACAGATGTGTCGCGCTGCACTCTCTCTGCTATAAATGTGCGTGGTGTGCTGCACTATGCATATACTGTGTTTAATGATCATGCTGATTACAGCGTAATGTGTGTGCTGTGGGCCGTGCTTTGATTATACTGCTTTGTGCGCTATATTGTGTGTACGTTGTACAAACAATGCTTGCCTGCCACTGTTTCGTCTCCAACTGTCTGTGTGTTGTACAACTTATGGTGTACATACTGGCTTTATTTTGTGCTTTGCATGCTGTACGAGGTATGTTGTTTTGTGTGTATGTGCAGGTGTAGGTTACTTTGATGTGAAAGATGCTGTGTGATGTAATGTCCTGTGTACTGAACTATTTGCGTGCTGTATATTGTGGTGTGCTGTGTACTGCAGCTATCTGTGTACAGTGATGGATGTGTGGTTTGTGCACATTACTAGTGTGTACTGTACATGCTATGTGCTGCACACTGTATGCTTTATTGTATACGTACTAATGGCATGTGTTATATTACGATCATATTGTATGGATGTGTAGATGGTGTTAGCTAAAGTTCTGATAAATGTACTGTTTTGAATGCAGGCCATATTGTTTGTGCTATACACTTTACAATATGTGCGCTGTACTTTGTTGTACTGTATTTAAACTGTAGTGTGTGAGTTTTATACATGTATGTGCCAGATGGTGCTGTCCTTGTACTGTATATGTGCTATGCTCAATGGGTATGATGTCATGAAATTTAAATGACATTTACTGAAGCTTGTGTACTTTATCACTCCAGGGACCTCTTCATAAGTTCGGTGGGATAGGAGGGGATACCATGACCTTATTGGTATTTACCACGTGTGGTAAATACCTGTTAGCCTGAGTTTTCAACTTCAAAATGAGATATAGTGTGAGGAACCAGTACACTTTTTTACTCCTCTTTTGCCATTATAAACTTAATCGGGTTGGATCTGCTGATATCTATAAAGAGACAACTGTCAAAGATGTCAAAGATGTAATAGTTGTCACACAACTCTTAATTTTGATTCCTTTGCAAAGTCACCCTTAACTGGCAATGGGGACACCAGTAATCACTGGGTGCAATAAATATTGCATTATACCTACCTTTGGTCCCGGAGGAAACAGGTATTTGCTTAAGGATGGCAGTTTATCAAACCACTTGTAACGAGGGCCTACGTTTTCTGTATTCTGAAGTTGGCTTTTCCATGATTGGCATATAAGATTCACTAGTAAGTCCCTAGTAAAGTGCACCAGAGTTGCCCAGGGCCTGTAAATCAAATACTACTAGTGGGCCTGCAGCACTGGTTGTGCCACCCATATGGATAGCCCTGTAAACATGGCTCAGTCCTGCCACTGCAGTGTGGAGTGGGGTGATTAGAATGGATTTGGGTGGGTGGATTGCACTGAAATGACAGGAGTGGTGTGGGATAGATTGGGCTGGGGTGAGATGGATTAGATTGGGGTGGTTTTGAATGTGGTAAATTGGAGTGGGGTGGATTAGACTGGACTGAAGTTGGGTGGATTGGAGTGGAGTGGAGGGGGATGGGTGGGATTTATTTGATTGGAGTGGGATGGACTAGACTGGAGTGTAGTGGATTGGACTCAAGTGGATTGTGGGGTGTATTGGACTGGTGTGGAGTGGATAAGTGGGGAGGGGTGGATTCGTTAGAGTGGGGTGGTTTGGACTAGAGTGGGATGGATTAGACTAGAGTGGAGTGGGTGGATTGGAGTGAAGTAGGGTGGATTGGAGTGGGCTAGAATGGAGTGGGGTTTACGCGATTGAATTGGGGTGAGGTAGACTGGAGTGGGATGGTTTGGACTGAGCAGGGTGGATTGGATTTGTGGGAGGTAGGTTTGATTGAGGTGGGGTGGATTGGAGTGGGGTGCATTGAACTGAAGTGGGTTAGATTGACATGAGTGGAGTGGAATGGATTGGACTGGAGTGGGGTGGTTTGGACTGGAGTGGAGTGGGGTGGAATTGAGTGGGTTAGAATGGAGTGGGATGGATTGGATTGAGTCATGTGAATTGGATTGAGTGGGGTGGGCTGGATTGAGGCAGACTGGATTGCAGTGAATTAGATTGGAGCGGATTGGATTCAGGTGGATTGGATTGAGGTGGACTGGATTGGGGTGGCTGGATTGGAGTGGGGTGGGGTGGGGATAGAGTGGGATGGATTGGAAGGGGGTGGTGTAGGGTGGGGTGGATTGTAGTGGAGTGGGGTGTGCTGGATTTGACTACAGTGGATTGTGGTAGATTGGACTCGTGTGGGGTGGACTGAAGTAGGGTAAAATGGATTTGAGTGGGTTTGAAGCAATAGAGTGGGTGGATTGGATTGAGTAGTGTGGATTGGGGTCGATTTGATCACTGTGCAGTGGAGTGGATTGGTGTGGGGTGGATTAGTGTTGATAAGGGTAGGTTGGATTAAGGTGGTTTGGCGTGAGGTGGATTGGGATGAATTGAACAGGAGTGGGGTGGATTAAGGTGCATACTATTAGATTGGAGTGGGTGGGTTAAGGTGAATTAGATTCAAGTGAGATTGACTTGAGTGGATTGGATTGAAGTGGGGTGGACTGAACTGGGGTGTTGTGGATTGGATTGGGGTAGGGTAGGGGGGATTGGAGTAGACTGGGGTGGATTGAAGTAGAGTTGGGTGGATTGAAGTAGAGTGGGTAGCACTATATTAGAGTGGAATGGATTGGAGTAGAGTGTGGTAGATTGAAGTAGAGTGGGTGAGGTGGTTTGGAGCGGGGTGGAGTGGATGAGGTCAAATGGATTGGAGTGGGGTGGATTGAAATAAGGTGGGGTTGGGTAGATTGAATGCGGTGGATTGGAGTGGTGTGGATTGGATTGGAATAGAGTGGGGTAGGGTGGATTGGATTGGGTGGGGTGGGTTGCATTGAATTGGGGTGTGGTAAGGTGGACTGCAGTGAGGATTAATGTATTGAGGTGGAGTGGACTGGATTGGTGTGGGGTGGATTGGATTAGTATTGGGTGAGAGGGATTGAGTGGGGTGAATTGGATTGGAGTGAGGTGGACTAGAGTAGGATGGAGAAGAATGGAGTGAGGTGGATTGCATTGAGTGGCGTGGATTGTATTGAGGTGGGGTGGATTGGATGGGGTAGATTGGATTGGGGAGGGGTGGATTGGATTGGAGTGGGGTGGATTGGTGTGAAGTGTTGAGGATTGGATTCGAGTGGGGCAGATTAAGGTGGTTGAGTGGATTGGCTTGGAGTGGATTAATGTGAACTGGATTGGACTGGGCTTGATTGGATTGGAGTGGGATGGACTGGAGTGAGGTGGGTGGATTGGAATGGGCCGATTGGGTTAGATTGGTTTGGAGTGAACTGTATTGGAGTGGGGTGGGTTGGACTGGAATCAGCTGGAGTGGGTGGTGGTTTGGAGTAGGATGGGTTGGGTTGGAGCGGGATGGGTTGGACTGGAGTAGGGTGGGTTAGACTGTAGTGGGGTAGGTTGAACTGAGTGGATTGGATTGTGGTGTATTAGAGTGGGGTCAATTGAATTGAATTAGAGTGGGTAGATTGGATTGGGGTGGATTGGATCGGTCTGGGGTAGATTATAGTGGATTCGGGTGGGGTGAATTGGGATGGAGTGGGGTTGGATTAGATTGGAGTGAGGTGGACTGGATTGGAACAGGCAGTCTGGAGTGTGGCAGACTGGAGTGGAGCAGACTGTTTTGGATTGGATTGGGGCAGATTGTTTTGGATCAGAGTGGGGCAGACTGTTTAGGATCAGTGTGGGGCAGACTGTTTTGGATCAGAGTGGGCAGACTGTTTTGGATTGGAGTGTGACACATTGTTTTAGTGGGGCAGGTTGTTTTGGTTTGCAGTGGGCCGGATTGGAGTGGAACAGATTATTTTGGATTGGAGTGTGGCATATTGTTTTGTATGGGAATGGGGCAGATTGTTGTGGATTGGCGTAGGACAGATTGTTTGGGATTGGAGTGGGGTAGAATGGTGAGGGGCAGATTTTTGGGATTGCTGTGAGGCAGATTAGAATAGGGCAGATTGTTCTCCTTTGGAGTGGGCATATTGGAGTAGGGTATATTGTTTTGGTTTGGAGTTTGGCAGATAGTTTTAGATTAGAGTGGGGAAAATTGTTTTGGATTGGAGTGGGGCAGCTGGTTTTGGATTGGAGTTGGGTGGACTGGAGTGGGGTAGATTGTTTTGTATTGGAGTGGCGCAGATTGTTTTGGACTGTAGTGGGGATGATTGTTCTGGTTTGGGGTGGGGCACACTGGAGTGAGGCACATTGCTTTGGAGTGGAGTGGGCAGATTGTTGTGGACTGGAGAGGGACTATCTGGAGTGGGGCATATTGCTTTGGATTGGACTGGTGCTGATTGTTTTGGATTGGAGTGGGGCAGATTGCTTAGGATTGCAGTAGCAGATTGCTTGAGATTGGAGACGGGCAGTTTGGAGTGGGGCAGATTGCTTTCATTTGTAGTGGGACAGATTGGATTGGGGCAGAGTGTTTTGGATTGTAGTGGGGCAGATAGTTTTGGAATATAGTAGGGCAGACTGGAGAGGGGCATATTGTTTTGGATTGGAGTGGGGCAGATGGTGTTGGATTGCAGTAGGGCAGACTGGAGTGGGGTATATTGTTTTGGATTGAAGTGGGGCAGATTGTTTTGGATATCAGTGGGGCAGACCGTTTTGGAATGGAATAGGGCAGATTGTTGTGGATTAGGGTGGGACAGATTGGAGTAGGTCAGATATTTTGGATTGGAATGGGGCAGATTATTTTGGATTGGAGTCAGGCGGATTGGAGTGGGGCAGATTGAAGTGGGGCACATTGGGGTGAGGTGGACTTGATTGGAGTGGGGTGGATTGAAATGGAGTGGGGAATTGGAGTGAGACACATTGTTTCAGTTTGTATTGGGGCAGAATGTTTTGGATTGGAGTGAGGCAGATTGGAGTGAGGCAGATTGATTTGGATTGGAGTGGGCAGGTTGTTTTGAAGTAGAGTGGGGCAGGTTGGAGTGGGCAGATTGTTTTTTATTGCAGTGGACTGATTGTTTAGGATTGGAGTGGGGCAGATTGTATTTGGGCAGATTGTATTTGTTTGTAACGGGGAGACTGGAGTGGAGTGTATTGGTTAAGATTGGAGTGGGGCAGATTGTTTTGGATTGAAGTCTGGCAGACAGTTTTGAAATGAAGGTGGCAGATTATTTTGGCTTGGAGTGGGGAAGTTTGGAGTAGGGCAGATTGGGGTGACATGGCCTGGATTGGAGTGGGGTGGATTGAAGAGGGGCAGATTGGATTAGAGTGGGGTATTGGAGAGGGGCAGATTGTTTTAGATAAGAGTGGGGCAGAGTGTTTAGGATTGAAGTGGGGCAGATTGGAGTGATGCAGATTGTTTTGGATTGGAGTGGGTAGATTAGAATGGGGCAGGTTGGTTTGGATTGGAGTGGGGCACATTGTTCTGGATTGGAGTAGAGCAGGTTGGAGTGGTGCAGATAGTTTTTTAATGGGGTGGGGCAGATTGTTGTGGAGTTTAGTGGGGCAGATTGTTTGGATTGCTGTAATGGAGTGAGGCAGATTGTTTTGGAGTGGAGTGTGGCTGATTGGAGTGGGACAGATTGTTTTTGAGTGGGGCATACTGTTTTGGTTTGGAGTGGGGCAGAATAGTTTGGACATAGTGGGGGAGATTGAAGTGGGGCATATTGTTTTGGGTTGGAGTGTGGCAGATTGTTTTGGATTAGAGTAGGGTAGATTGGAGAGGAGCAGATTGTTTTGGTTTGAGCAGGGCAGATTGCTTTGGATTGGAGTAGGGCTGGTTGGAGTGGGGCTGATTGTTTTGGATTGTAGTGTGGCAGATTGTTTTGGTTTGGGGTGGGGTGGCTTGTTTTGTATTGGGGTGGAGCAGAGTGTTGTGGATTGAGTGGGGCAGATTGTTTTGGATTGCTGTATTGGAGAGGGGCACTTTTTTGGATTGGAGTGGGGAAAATTGTTTTAGTATTGGAGTGGGACAGATTGGAGTGGGGTGGGTTGGGAGAATTGGAGTGTGGTAGACTGGAATAAATTGGGGTGAGTGGTTTGGATTGGAGTGAGGTGGACTGGATTAGAGTGGATTGGGGCATACTGCATGATTATGTGCCTCATTACGACTTTGGTGGTCTTTTGGGAAGACCGCTGCAATGGTGGCCGCCAGAAGACCACCATGTTGGCAATAATCAGACCGCCGTATTAAGAATTACACTGTGATGTCCGCCAAAAAACAGCCAAATTTCCGACCAGGAACTGGAGGATGGAAAAGAGGCGGTTCCACCGCCAGCCATGCCAGCCCAACAAAATTCCACCCAACAAATTACGATCCACAAATCACCACAGCAGTACTTTCATGGCGGAAAACTATTGACAGTGCAAAACGCAGCAGTCTCAACTCACTTCTGTCAGAACACAACCCCACTTTGGATAGTTTGAATACCCTACACCTGACATATATCTACACATCAGACACACCTACTCACTGTACTATATAACACACCCCTATACAACCCATAATCCTTTGCAACCAGACCACCATATACATACACTGAGAGGCCAAAAAGCAAATAATTTGTACTTGTACACTATAGGTACACATACACATTTCACTCAGCACAGACCCCACATCAGCACAACAATCACAATGCACACATCACTAGCACAAACAATCTGCTACAACATTTTCCCACTCACATCGCAGCACCCACACCTCACCAATTACCCAACACTGCACCCTTACACTCACAACACCCCCACACACAGTCTACACAACCACTACCATGTCCCCACAAAAACACCCACATTTCACTGATGACGAGTTGAGGGTCATGGTGGATGAAAAATTAAGGGTAGAGCCTCTGCTATTGGTATTGGTGCAAGTGGACATGATTTTCTCCTTTTTTCTGTGTCATTCATGCAGGTCAACGCCCATCAAAAGAGGAGGATTTGGCATGCCATTGAAAAGCAAGTGCAGACTCTGGGGGTCCACAGCCAGCGGGCACCCACTGTAGGAAACTGTGGGAGGACCTGAGACATTGGGCCCGGAAGACTGTTGAGGTTCAGCTGGGGGTTTCCTTCCAAAGAGGGAGGGATGCCTGTCAGACACTGAGCCCCCATAATGGCCTGCATTTTGGTGGCGTCCTACCCTGAGGTGGATGGGAACTTGAGGACAACACAGCAGCCACAAGGGGGTAAGTACTGACAGATCCCATGTACTTTCCTCTGAAAGTTCTGTGTCTACGTATTGCAGCTGTGACAATGTTGTAGGTGCTACAACATGGTGCTCCAGTTGCCAAAATACAATCAGAGATCTGGCCTTTGAATTTTGCATGGAAACATGTGGAACACCTGTGTCCAACAAAATGTATGACTGCATGTGGAGATGCACATGTGACTGAGCCACACGTGTGACTCTACCCAGCCATATATGTCTGTAAGCTACTGTGTTAGTCTTCCCACCTAGTGTCCCCAGGTCCATCCAAATAGTGTGTAATGTAGCTCTAATCTGTCAGACCACTTCTGTTTAAATGGATCTGCTCTATGTGCAACAATGGTCCTCTACATATTAGTTGCAGGGCCTAGTTATCATGTTTCCAGAAACAGTTGTAGACTTCACATGAGGCTGGCATCCAATTCAGTCAATTGGGAGGGCACATATGCTACTGTCCCTACGAGGTTTGAGGAGGTGTCCCCATTGTCATGTCATAATCATACAATGGGGGTATGTGAAGTTTGTCAAGGATGGACATCCCACAGTGGAGGACTTCTATTGTCTATTAGCCCTTATTATTTCTTGGCATTACATTGACATGTAGGCAAATAACTTGTTCCCCCAATGCCTTTGTTGTAGAGAAGGCAAGTGGCTAGGCTGTTTGACCCTTTGCCCAGGTGCATTGTCCATGCTAGATATACCAATGTCATACCTATAAGAGTGGTACATATGGTATTAGCTGCCTACATCATGTCTGAATGGATACTTCATGGCCGATCATGTATAGTAGGCTATTATTTCCTACACTTACCTGAGCTGATCTGGGCTGTTTGGACAGGTTTGGTTTTGGCTCAGATCATATTTGCTTGATTTAATGGTTTAGCTGAAGTTCCATTTCACATACACCTGGTGGTATTATGGGATATGTTGTGGGATATATTGTCAGGAACATAGCAGTTGTGTAGGTGCATGTGTAATTCATGTGTACATTGGTGTTCAGTTGTGTAAGTGTTTTGCCAGAACTGAGCTGGTGGGAATCACATGTTGGCACAGCTGTATGTGATGTAGGTGTACTCATTTTGTCAAGTAGTAGCTCTGAATCAGCATGTCAGGTGGAATGTAATGATCCCTCCTAGCAAATTGTATGCTATCCATAGTTGTGTTGCTGTAACTATGTTCACTGTGATTGTCTGTGGATGTATCATGTGTGCTCGGTAGCCCCCAACTGCTTCGGTTTATTGTGCATTTGATAATGTCTCTGAATAGAAACTGCACAAAATCACAAAATCCTGTAAGATGGTTTTACCAGGGTTTACATAGCTTGTTTTCCAGATTTGTGATGCCCACTGTTTGGGACTGCCACATGTTGTGTATTCATCAGAGGATGTTGCCATTGTGTCAGTTATGTACAGTAGGATCAGCTAAGCATGTGATTGGAAGGCTAGGTACTGTGTCATATGTGGAGAGAGATGGCTTTTCTTTCATGGAACATGACTTTTGTTGATAGACTGGGTGGGTGTGGAGTTGGAATAGGCATGATATGGTGTTATCTGTCTCCTGAATTTCCTTAGACCAGTGGTTCCCAACCTTTTGATTTCTGTGGACCCCCACCTTAACATTAATGGAACCCAGGGACCCCCACTGAATCATCATGGGAATCCGGGGACCCCCACCTAAGTCATTACTGGAAGCTGGGGGCCTAATTTGTCAATATTTGTTAATATTTTTTAATTTTCTAGGCTCTCACTGACCCCCTGGGAAGGCTTCGCGGTCCCCCAGGGGTCCCCGGACCACAGGTTGGGAACCACTGCCTTAGACCAATAAGATGAAGGATAGCGATGAGCTGTATGGGGATGAAATCTTTGCTTTAGCCAGGCCATGATGAGCATGATGCCTTAGAGTTACAGGTGATTTGATGGGATGGTCAAGTTGTGCACAAATACTTGGCTTATGATGTCGGTGAGACAGATGACAAATGAGGTAGTTGGAAGTATCCTATTTTGACATGATGTGGGCTCTGCAGGGTTTTTAACTGGGACTTCCCTAGCAGGAGATGTATACCTACTGTTGTGCATGTTGTATTGTGTGTATGTGAAGAATGTGATGACCCTCTCTCTCCCTCCCTCTCTCTCTGTTTGTGTACATCAGCATCGGAAGGTGAAGGAGACGGGGCACAGGTGAGTGGAGAGTGGGAAAGCTGCCGGCCATGAGACCGGAAGTGCTGAGACCACTGAAAGTGAGGGACCCAGTGGACCGGAGGGTGAGGGGAGTGCCACGGGGGAGACAGGATCTACACCATCATCCTCGGAATCCTCCTCCGTTGGGCACTCCCTGACAGTGGCACACCCATCAGAGGCCACCCCAGCACCATCATTGTCTACCAACCCTCTTTCTACCACCACCCTCCCTGTAGCTCCCCAACCAGTTGGCCGTGCCCACTTACCCGAGGGGAGGGTGCCTCCTGTGCCACAGGCACGTCTGCCCCTGTCAGCCCTGCTGCCCTCAGTGAGGAGGCTTTTGACCTCCAGAGGTCGATCTCTGTGGGTCAGTCGACTATCGTGACATCCAGGGACTATCGTGCCATCCAGGGACTTGAAACTCAAGTCCAACAGAGTAATGCGTTCCTGGAGGGCATTCACGGTGCACTGGCAGGCCTACAGAGATCCTTTCAGGCTCTGGCCGACACACTGACAGCAGCCAGTCACCCTTTGTCTTCCACCCCCCGCCACCTTCCTCTTCCCAATCCCAAACCCCATCTTGCCCGACACAGCCAAAGCACACAGACAGACAACCATTCATCCACCTCAACATCCTAGGGTAACTCAGACAAACAAAAGCACAACAAGACACACCACCGGCATGCACACAAGCAACATACACCTGCAGACATATCAACAGTCACAACCTGCCCTATCACCTCCAACACCCCCAGCAAACACAACACCTGACACACCTGCAGACACCACCCCAACAATCACAGATCCAGCCACTATTCATATCTTACCCACAGACATCACAACAGCAGACCCCCAGACATCCACCCCAGTCACCAAATTTGCAGACACCACAACCACAGACACGCCTACATGCACGACATCCACCATACCTGCAGTCACCACCCCAACAGACAGTCACCCATCCACCCCGGCATCTCCCAGCACCTCCATCCCCTCTCCCCCAAGACACATAAACGCTCACACTCACCCACCCAACAGACACCCACCACCCAGAAGCATACCTCGCACAAACATGCCCCGAGACATCCACAACACCTTAGACAACCACTCCCTCTCCCTCCACACCCAATCCCTTTTGCCACGACTGTCCCCGTGTGTCAAAGAAAGCTTTCCTCTTGGAGTTTGCCCTTTTCCATACTCCTCCCCCACACTGTGATACCCCTAAACATTCTGTGTCCCTCCCCAATTCAGGCCCTTCCACCTCCAGGACCTCCCCTGACCCCCGCAAGTACCTTAGTCCCTCCCCCCAATAAGTCAACTCCTCCCAAGAGTACCCAACCATCCCTTAAGCCTCGACCTAAGCTCCCCCACCCAAGCCAAAACCCAAAGGTGCCCCTCCCAAACCAAAGCCCAAACCCCCTCCACCACCCTAATCCCTTAGGTGCCTTCCTGCCCCCTTGATGCCCCTACCTGTGGAGGTTAAATGGCAGTCAGGAGTCAAGTTGGGGGTGCACACGTGCTTTCTGTGCATGTTGCACATTTATTTCTTGGACTGGTCTCTGCCCTTGGATATTATTAGTATATTTATACTAATATATTATATTTGGACCAACCTTTTGTTGGTTTCAGTGTTATACCTTTGTTCTGCCTTTCTTTACTTAGGGCAGATTTGGACTTGGCTGACATTGTTTGGGGCAGATTTATGGAAAGTGGCGCTGCACCGAGTGTAGTGCCACTTTCCCTTCACCCCTTAGCGTCCGCCTACGGCCACCATGTGTGCGCCATATTTAAAATACGACACACCGTGGGGCGGGGTAGGGGGCAATAGCGTCATTCTATGTGACGCTATTGATGTACTCTGCAGGAGTAGTGCCAAAATGTTGGCACTACTCCTACAGAGTACATAGGCTCATTCAAAATAATGGAAGCCTCCTTTTAATGCCTGCTCTAAGCAGGCGTTAAAAGTGCCCAAAAAAATGTTGCAAAGAAATCTGATATATTTCCTTGTGCCATTTTTTCAGCCCCCCTACTGGGGGAACTCCCCCCTTGCATATGTTATGCCTGGCACAGGCATAATGTGGCACAAGGGTATACAAAGGGGTGCAATGCTTTCACCACTTTGTAAATATGGTGCATTGAAAATTCCACCTTAACGCCACATTTGTGTCTAAATAAATGCTGCAAATGTGGCACAAGGGGGTACTAGGGGCTCATAAATATGTCCCTTTGTGTGTCAGTGGGGGTTGTGCTAATTGTTTTGTTTGGGAAGCATGTCTGGTTGTATGCAGACCATTTGTCCCCCAGTGTTGGGTGTGTGTTGTGTGATGGGCATGTGTATGTTGGGGACATGTTGTTGTGATGGTATTAAGTGGTGTTTGTGTGACATGTGTTAGTTGCCGTGTTGTGTGCCTTTGTATGGTTGGACTGGGTGCATAAGTGTGTGTGTAGAACGGTATGTTGTGAAATATGTTTGCAGGGTATGTCGTGCTCTGCGTTGTTTGGATGTGTGATTCTGTGTGTTTGTTCCCTGATGTTGGTACATAGTGTTGTATGTATGATTGGTCAAGGGGGAGTGTCCATTAGGGGTGCTTGCCAATGCTTTGTTGGTGTTGCATTTGTGGTGTGGTAGTGTTGTTTGGTGGTGGTGTGTGTTGTCTGTGCCTGTGCCAGTGCTGTGTATCTGGGGGATGGTGTGTGTTTTTTATGGTTGTGTGTGTGTGATGGCCGTAGTGTGTGTACTATGTATGTGCGAGTATGTATGTGGTTGTGTGTGAGTGTGCGTGTCAGTGTGAGGTTACGTGTGTGTGTCACTCTCGTCATCCGTTCCTGATTTGTATGTTGTGTGTGCGTAGGTGCTTTGACATATTACAACAGTGACAGGTAGGTGTGTGTACTCACGGTTGCTGTTGTCATCATTGTCGCTGGTTCCAAAGTCGTTGGGCGAGCAGGAGCAGGAGCAGCGTGAAGACATGTAGTTCAGGTTCCATGGTGACTCCGGACGTGTATGGCTTCCTGAAGGTGAGTGTCTCCTTTTATACAGTTGGTTTCCACCTGGGTTGCTGTGGTGGTGCGACCGCATTGCAAACCTTGGTAGTGTGCAGCCTCGTAATCTGTTTGGTGGAAACATGGTCTGCGCCGGCCTGCAGGTTGCTACCATCATCCGTGGAGGCCTGATCCCACTGGCAGTTCTGGCAGTGGTTGGTTTGGCTGTATTCTGTTGGAAGTACCGCCCTCGTCATAATTTGGCTGCCTTCTCTGCCACCCTGTTGGCGGTACACCGCCGCCGCTAATGTGGCGGTCCTGAGACCGCCAAACTCGTAATGACCCCCTATGTGTTAAAGTAAAATTTTGAAAATTACATATTAAGAAGAAACATTGTTGCTTTGCAAAACAAGATAATAGTTAGCTTTAGAGGACAATGCCTACGAGCAAAAACAAAATATGAGTGCAAAGTGAGAAAAGAAGACCTGGCAAAAAATAAGTTAATTATAGACAATACAACTTTTCAATTTTGGTTTGTTGATGGACACATTTTTGCCAGTCATGCACTTTCAGTTTCCAGGGCACTATAAGGTAAAAAAAAAAAAACATTAGTGCAAAGTGAGAAAACAAGACTTGTCAAAATAAAAAAAGTTAACTATAGAAAATACAACTTTGCAATTTTGTTTGTCCTGCTGGGCACATTTGTGCTAATCATGCACCTTCTGTTTGCAGGGCACTATGGCCCATATTTATACACTGTTTGCGCCGGATGTGTGTCATTTTGTTTTACGCAAATCCGGCGCATACTTAACTCCATATCTATAGTTTGGCGGGTCTGCTTTGCACATTTATGGGTTCTGAAAATAGACGAAGACAGTGGCTGGTGTGAACAGGGCTGGGTAATTGCCAGGCACCTCTGGGGCCGGAATTATTTCAGCTTCACCCACCAAACATTTGCGAAAACCCATGTAGCATCTATGTGGGATGTTGACAGATCACGGTATTATCGCTCCACCAAATGAGTAAAACTGACTCAGCTGACTGGGATGAGGACATCATGAATAAGAAACAATGGCCCATATTTATGGGTGGTTAGCATCGCTTTATCGCCATTTAGGCACTGCCTAACTTCTTATTTGTATTTTGATGCTAGACCCCTCTAGCGTCAAGATATTGGAGTTACCGCCAAGTTTAGGATGCGCAAACCCACCTTGCATCAATGAGATGCAAGCTAGGCGTTCCCTTCTTAAACACAATGCTAACACCCTCTAGCGACATATTTACCTCCCAGTGCAGAAACAACGCGCAATGAGGAGGTGGACCTAAATAATGGTGCTTAGCCCGCTTAGCGCCATTATTTAACGCCTGGGTCAGACCAGGCGTTAAAGTGCAGGTAAGCCCATTTCCATAGTGGAACACAATGGGACGGGCACAAAGATGCCCACCCCAACCCCCAGCAACACCACCCCCCACACCACAGGAACACTACAGGAGGAGGGAGCCCATTCCAGGTAAGTTGCAGGTAAGTGTTTGCGTATGTGTGTGGTGTGCCATTGGGGGCCCCTTATATGGGGCCCCCTGTCTGGCACTGGGTATTTTGGGCTTACCCAGGGGACACTAATCCCTGTGGTGGGCATGACTCCTGTCTCAACTTAGACAGGAGTCATTTTTTGGCTGTTTGTGTGTCAAAAAAAGACACTAGGTTTATTAGTGGCAGAAATGTTGCCGCTTACCAACCTACCATCATTTATGACACACTAGCACCATTACCCCTAACGCCACCCCCCCCACCAGCTAGCATGTTGTTTTTAATGCTAGCCGTTCCTTGGCCCCATTGTGCGTCATTACTTAAGTATTGCGCACAGATGGCGTTATCTCCCGGAAAAAATAATTACTTAACTATGGCGCACAGATGGTGTTACCTCACGCTAAAAACAATTACGCACAACTGAGTTATCACAGTTGTGTGCCATTTTTCATGAATATGGGCCAATGTGTCTGTTTTGGAATAGGATACTGTCAAACTAATGTTTAGGTTTGTAGGCAAAATGTATTTATTTGAAGCATTTTAGCAGCAGCACTCACACCACTTTGAGGCCTGATAAGAGTCTTTGTTATATGGGGCCAGATGTAGCAACTTTGCAAATTGCGAGTTGCAATTTGCGAGTCCGAGCGACTCGCAAATTGGAACTCGCAATTTGCAATGCAGAACGGTGTCTCAGACACCGTCTGCGAGTCGCTATGGGGTCGCAAAGACCCACCTCATTAATATTATTGAGGTGGGTTGCAAATTGCGGCCCCATAGTGACTATGGGCACTCACGGGTATGGAGGCCTGCTGGGACCAGCAGACCTCCATGTCCGTGACTGCTTTGAAATAGAGCATTTTTTTTTTTCAAGTGTAGCCTGTTTTCCTTAAAGGAAAACGAGTCGCACTTAAAAAAAAAAACCGAAACCTTTAGTTTCGGATTTTTTCAGGGCAGGTAGTGGTCCCTTGGACCACTGCCTACTCTGAAAAAATATTGGTGGGTCCACTCACAAAGGGGAAAGGGTCCCATGGGGACCCCTTCCAATTTGCGAGTGGGTTACCATCCACTTCAAGTGGATGGTAACTGCGACTCCAAATGGAATTGCATACCACTGCGAGTCGCAGATAGGAAGGGAACACCCCTTCCTATTTGCGACTCTGAAATGCATTTTGCGAGTCGGTCCTGACTCGCAAAATGCATTTCTGCATAGCAAACTCTGGTTTGCGACTCGCAAACGGCAATTTTTGCCGTTTGCGAGTCGCAAACTGGTTGCTACATCTGGCCCATGGTTACAAACAGAGGGGCGGACGGTAATGAGCTTAGCATGAGGTTGGCAGAGGTTGGCTTTTTTGGCACATGCTCTTCAGTTGCTCTCACTAAAGAAGTCAGGGTGCTACATAGCCAAGAGAGCAAGTTTTTACACACTTCAGAAAAATTCGAAATTTTCCAGCTAGAGTGGTCCCCACATTAATAAACAAGAACAATTCTTGGAAATTTTCAGTAATTTTCCACTCCGACTAGGAGTCACTCTCTGGCTTCTGCCGTACCCTGTAAATTTTCCCACTTTATTGACAGCTCTGAAGAGGACAAACCCTTAAATAAGAACTTCATTCACAGCACAGTTTTTATTTACATACATTAATTAACTATAGTACAGTACAATGAGATTAGTAAATAACATAGATGGTTCATAAGAGGTAAAAGCCCATCAGAACAGTTATTGGGTAGACATTGAGATGTTGCATTCTAATAATGATAGGTAAACGTGTGCAAAATAAGGAAGAGGAAAGAAAGTAAGGCGCAAAGAGGAAAGAAAGGATAGGAGAAAAGAGAGGAAAAAGCAAACATTGGGTACTATTGAAACTGAGGGGCATATTTATACTTTGTTCGTGACGGATTTGCGTCATTTTTTTATGTAAATCCAGCGCAAAATTAATTCCATATTTATATTTTGACTCTAGACCAACTAGCATCAACATATTGGATTTAACGTCTTTTTTTGCGTGTGGAAAACTCCCTTGAGTCAATGAGATGCAAGGTAGGCGTTCCTGGGGAAAAAATTACTCCAAGGCCTTTGTGCCTTATTGATCCTCCCGTGCAAAAATCACGCAAGGGAGGAGGAGGGCCTTAAATAATGGTACAAAGCCTGTTTAGCGCCATTATTTAACGCCTGGATCAGGACAGGCATTAGGGGACCTGTGGGCCATTTTCCATGGTCAGAGGCCATGGAAACAGCCCACAGGTGCCCTTTCCTCCACCCTGGGACCCCCCCACCCACACCTGGAGGACACCTAAGGATGGGGGGACCTATCCCAGGTAAGTATTTTTTTTTTTTTTAAGTACCATAGGGGGGCCTAACTTGGGCCCCCTTACATGGCACTGTGCCCAATGGCCATGCCAGGGGACATAGGTCCTTGGCATGGCCATTGGCCAGGGGGGGCATGACTCCTGTCTTTATTAAGACAGGAGTCATGTCCATGGGGGTTGTGCATCAAAAAATTATGCTAGTCAGGTTAGAGTCATTTTACTGACTCTAACCTGACTAGCGCCATTCTTTGACGCACAACCTCCTGTTTCCCCTACGCCACCCCCACCTGGTTAGCGTCATTTATTTTGATGCTAATCTGGCCTTACCGCCGGGTAGCGTCATTCCTTACATATTATGCCCGGCTGGCGTTCAGGAATAGCGCTAGCAGGCGGTAAAGTGTTTGACGCAAACCTGCGATAACACAGGTTTGCGTCAAAACGTATACATCAGGGCCTTGGCACCTTGTACACTCAAGGGAGGTTGCTTTTTTGCAGGTAAAGGTCTAGTTTGGACCATAGAAGTCAAAAGGATTTGTTATTAAAAGTAGCATCATGTAATATATTATCTGCACTTCTGATGAAACAGACCCACGCCCAAGTGTATGATATGAAATGTTATTATAATTCTTCCAATTGGAAAGTATAGTTTTAATACCCATAGCTAGTGGAATGTGAATAAGAAAGCAGTCCGATGAAGTTAGAGAATTACCCAAATGTGTATCAGAACAAGCAAGTGCAAAGAAACAAAAATATGACTTAAGGGCAGGTTGACATAAAAAATATTAGATATTGTGGTTTCTAGGTCTTTCCAAATGGATGGATAAGCTTGCTGTAAAATAGTAAATGTTCAAGGTCACCCAGAGGTTTGCAATGCCAACAAGCAGCTGAGGCCAAATGTCCCTGTTTGTGCAAATGTTCAGGAGTCTAATATGAGATATAGCCAGTCCAAAGTTCACACTGCAGTATAAGAGGGGAGGTGTTATACCGCAGCAAATCGCTCCATGCACTGTTCCATTTACTGGAAGGAATAGATTCAATATCATCTTTAGAGCATGAATTGTTCCATGTTGGATATCTTTTGTAAGGCTTTATAAATTATTGATGCCATATGTGTCTTGGACACAAGATTCTAAAGAAAGATTACATAACAAGCCTTATGCTACCGTTTAATGCCTCTTAGTGCCGCTTTTAGTGTTAAGAAATGGAAAAAGTCTCAAGGTTGAAGATTGAACTTTTCAAATAACATAGCAAATGGTATTGGATTGGCAGGTTGAATAATATCTCTATCATAAAGAATTCCCACAGAAGACTAATGTTTCCAAAAAAGATAAGACGGGATCTAATAGAATAGCTGTTTAAGCCACAAGGAAGGGACCTCTGAACCCTTAATTTTATGAAGAAAACATCCATCTAAATTTTAATTGCTGAAATAGAATCTTTATTGATTTGAAAGGAATGCAGTGTTTTAATTTGTTTAGTTGACAAAGTATCAATAAGTGAAAGAGGGCTAACCAACCTGGGTTCAATAAACTTAGGAAAAAAATTGATTTGTGGTGCAAGCATCATCTTAACTGTCTAAACCCGGCCCCACCATATAATACATTTTGGTGACCATGGCTCAGTTAGTTTATTAATTTTGAGGAGTAGGGATTCCCTTAATAAGAACCCAGTTGCCATTTTGGATTAAAATTAGGCACTATATAAGGAAGACAAAATACAATCTGGCAGAAAATGTCATTTGTTCTCCTTATTCCTCCTGAAACGTTTGGAAAGTTGCAATAACCCAAAGTATTTTCGGAATGGCTTGATTCGCATCCTTAAAAAAGATCAGCACATCGTCAGCATATGCTGACAGTTTTTGTGTACCTCTTTTGACAGGAATACATTGTATTGTATTATTGATCCAAATGGAGTGTAGGAACGGTTCAGTTGAAAGTAGAAAAAGGAGAGGGGATAATGGACTACCTTGACTGGTACCTTTTGATAAACTGAACTTATTTGATAGATGGCTGTTAGGTATAATTTGTGCTGAAGGTTTCTAATAAACCGCCATGGCCATTCGAATGAAGAGTGTGCCCAAATAAATATTTTCGTGTTTTGATCTCAAAAGGTTCAAAGGCTTTCTCGCATCTAAGGCCATAGCTATAGTGGGAGAAAGGATCTGTTTAGCTTTCTCAATTACGTGACAAAAGGTCCTAATACTGTCAGCCGCTAAAAGTCCATTAACCCCTTCGCTGCCAGGCCTTTTCCCCCTCAGGTACCAGGCCTTTTTTTTGCTATTTGGGCAGTTCGCGCTTAGGCCCTCATAACTTTTTGTCCACATATGCTACGCACGCCAAATTTGTGTCCTTTTTTTTACAACATCCTAGGAATTCTAGAGTTACCCAGAGTTTGTGGGTTCCCCTGGAGGAGACAAAGAAATTAGCCAAAATACAGCAACAATTTAGTTTTGTTTTTTTTTAAATGGGAAAAAGGGCTGCTGAAGAAGGTTTTTTCCCCTGAAAATGGCATCAACAAAGGGTTTGCGGTGCTAAAATCACCATCTTCTCAGCTTTCAGGAACAGGCAGATGAATCAGAAAACCCAATTTTTCAACACAATTTTGGCATTTTACTGGGACATATGCATTTTTACTATTTTTTGTGCTTTCATCCTCCTTCCAGTTAGTGACAGAAATGGATGTGAAACCTATGCTGGATCCCGGACAGCTGAACATTTCCAAAAAGTAGACCAAATTCTGAATTCAGCCAGGGGTCATTTGTGTAAATCCTACAAGGTTTTCCTACTGAAAATAACAGCTGAAATTAAAAAAAAAATGAAATTGAGGTAAAAAAACAGCAGTTTTTCTTCACGTTTTACACTGTAATTTTTTCCTGCGATGTCAGATTTTTGAAAGCAATATATCATTACATCTGCTGGACTCTTCTGGTTGAGGGTATATATAGGGCTTTTAGGTTCATCAAGAACTCTAGGTACCCATAGCCAATAAAGGAGCTGCACCTTGCAATGGGTTTTCATTGTAAACCGGGTACACAGCAATTCATCTGGTGAAAAATAGGTATCAAGGAAACCTTTGTATTTCCAAAATGGGCACAAGCTAAGGTGTTGAGAAGCAGTGGTTATTTGCACAACTCCGAATTCCGGTGTCCCCATACTGACGTGAATTACAGGGTATTTCTCAAATAAACGTCTTTTTTACACACTGTCTTACATTTGGAAGGAAAAAATGTAGAGAAAGACAAGGGGCAATGACATTTCTTCTGCTATTCTGTGTTCTCCCAAGTCTCCCGATAAAATTTCTACCTCACTTGTGTAGGTAGGCCTAGTGCCCGTGACAGGAAATGCAACATGGACACATTACATTTTTACATTGAAATCTGACGTGTTTTTTGGAAAGTGTCTAGCTGTGGATTTTGGCCTCTAGCTCAGCCGGCACCTAGGGAAACCTAGCAAACCTATACATTTTTGAAAACTAGACACCTGGGGGAATCCAGAATGGGGTGAGTTGTGGGGCTCTCACCAGGTTCTATTACCCAGAATACTTTGCAAACCTCAAAATTTGGCAAAAAAACACTTTTTCCTCACATTCCGGTGATGGAACGTTCTGGAATCTGAGGGGAGCCAAACACTTCCTTCTACCCAGCGTTCCCCCAAGTCTCCCGATAAAAATGGTACCTCACTTGTGTGCCCGTGACAGGAAATGCCCCAAAACACAACATGGACACATCAAATTTTCCCAAAGAAAACTGACCTGTGATTTGCAAAGAGCTTAGCTGTGGATTTTGGCCTCTAACTCAGCCGGCACCTAGGAAAACCTAGCAAACCTGGACATTTCTCCAAACTAGACACTTAGGGAAATTCAGAATGGGGTGACTTGTGTGGCTCTCACCAGGTTCTGTTACTCAGCATCCTTTGAAAACCTCAAAATTTGGAAAAAAAACACTTTTTCCTTACATTTTGGTAATAGAAAGTTCTGGAATCTGAGAGGAGCCACAACCTTCCTTTCACCCAGCGTTCCCCCAAGTCTCCCAATAAAAATGTTACCTCACTTGTATGGGTAGGCCTAGCGCCCACGGCAGGTAATGCCCCAAAACACAACGTGGACACATCACATTTTCCTAAAGAAAACGGACCTGTTTTTTGCAAAGTGCCTAGCTGTGGATTTTGGCCTCTAGCTTAGCCGGCACCTAGGGAAACCTAGCAAACCTATACATTTCTGAAGACTAGACACCTAGGGGAATCCAGAATAGGGTGACTTGTGGGACTCTCATTAAGTTCAATTACCCAGAATCCTTTGCAAACCTCAAAATTTGGGGGAAAAAACTATTTTGTCAAATTTTGGTGATGGAAAGTTATGGAATCTAAGAGGAGCCACACATTTCCCTCCACCCAGCATTCCCCCAAGTCTCCTGATAAAAATGGTACCTCAGTTGTGTCGGTAGGCCTAGTGCCTGTGACAGGAAATGCCTCAAAACACAACGTGGACACATCAAAATTATCTATTACAAAAATACCTGTTTTTGCGAGGGGGGGAGACACCTGCGTTTTTGGTCCCAGGGGCAGCGGTCATCTAGGGAAACCTACCAAACCCAGACATTTTTTAAAACTAGACACCCGGAGGAGTCCAGGGAAGTGTGGTTTGTGTGGTTCCCCCAACATTTTCTTACCCAGACTAAAAAACTCCCTGGCACCTTAGCTTCTGCCCCCCCCCCCCTTGGGGGCAGATGGGACTAAAAATAATTGGCCAATCTATCCCCATGGGGGGCAGAAACAGCAAAAAACATTATGCCCCCTTAGGGGAGTGACCCTTGCCCAAGGGGGCGCTCCCTGACACATAAAACATTACAAAAAACAACATTCCCCTTCCAGCCCTGCCCTGGGGGGGGAGGAAGGCCCTCGGGGGAGCGCTAGCACTTCCCTCGAGGGCCTGGTGCAGGACATAACAGTTAAGTCCTGGGCACCCAAGCGGTGCTGCCCAGGACGTAACCGTTACGTCCAAGGCACCCAATGGGTTAACAAAACTGTTTTTTGGGGAATGGATGAGAGATGGAAGAAGCTTTTCTAATCTAAGAGCTAAAAGCTTAGTATGTATTTTGTCGTCTGTATTAAGTAAAAAGATAGGGTGGAAATTATTAATTTCCAATGGGTCTTTACGATCCTTTGGTATTACCTCTATCTGGGCCTCAGCGGTGGAGCCTGGTGGATTAAAAATGTTTAAAAAAGGCAGAGAGGTGGGGCAAAGAATATGTTGAAAACTCTGCCAAAAAGATACAGGGGAATCCCTCTGGACCTGGGGCCTTTTTTGGTTTAAGAGTGTTACTGGCTTTAGTAATTTTGTCTTATTCAGTTGGTTTATTAAGAAAGTCCATATCTTTTCTGGAGAATGTGGGAAGCTCGAGAGGATTCAGGAATGATTTACATGCTTCTAAATTGGACATATTCCCAGTTTGAGGAGGGTTATACAAGTCTGAATAAAAGTTCTGGAATGCTTTAACTATTTAAGCTTGATCTGTTTGTAAATAACCATTCTTATCTTAGATGTCTGGTAAATTAATAGATTGTTTTGTGTCTTTAAGGGTCAGTAAAAAAAGCCTACCCGCTTTGTTATGATTTAGATGAACATTAGCTTTAGATTTAGCAGACCATATATGGTCTCTATCACTTAAGATTTTTTTATATTCATATTGCCGATAATTAATTTCAGATGTAGTTGAATGATCAAGGTTTAATATCCTATCTTTTTCCACAGAGTAAATGTATTTCTCTCATTCTGTAAAAGATTTAGGGGCATATTTATACTCTGTTTGCGCCGGATTTGTGTCGTTTTTTTTTACGCAAATACGACGCAAAACTAACTCCATATTTATACTTTGGCGTTAGACCCATCTAGCGCCAAAGATCTTGGAGTTTGCGTCATTTTTTTGCGTGGACACCTACCTTGCGTTAATGATATGCAAGGTAGGCGTTCCCGTCTAAAAAATGACTCCGAGGCATGTGCGCCGTATTTAAACTCCCGGGCAAAAATGACGCCCGGGAGTGGGCGGGTCAAAAAAAATGACGTCCAGCCGCTTTTGCGTCATTTCTTAACACCTGGTCAGGGCAGGCGTTAAGGGACCTGTGGGCTCGGAAGGAGCCCAGAGGTGCCCTCCCATGCCCCCAGGGACACCCCCTGCCACCCTTGCCCACCCCAGGAAGACGCCCAAGGATGGAGGGACCCATCCCAGGGAACTTAAGGTAAGTTCAGGTAAGTTTTTTTTTTTTTTTTTGTGGCATAGGAGGGCCTGATTTGTGCCCCCCTACATGCCACTATGCCCAATGACCATGGCCAGGGGACAGAAGTCCCCTGGGCTTGGCCAATGGGCAAGGGGGCATGACTCCTGTCTTTGCTAAGACAGGAGTCATGTCAATGGAGGGTGGGAGTAAAAAAAAATGGCGCTAATCGGGTTGAGGCAGATTTTTTGCCTCAGACCGACTTGCCCCATTCTTTGACGCCCAAGCTCCATTTTCCCCTACGCCGGCGCTGGCTGGTGTGGGTCATTTTTTTTTACGCACACCAGTCAGCTCCGCCGGCTAACGTCATTCCATAAATAAGGCGCCCGCATGGCACTTTGGAATGGCGTTAGCCGGCGTTAAATTTTTTGACGCACAACTGCGTTGGCGCAGTTGTGCGCCAAAAAGTATAAATACGGCCCTTAGTTTTGCATTCAGCTGCCTGTTCTTATTAGACATTATGACAATCATCTTCATTGCATCCCATATTGTTTCAAAGTCCATCTTTGAAGTGGCATTCTCTTTAAAAAAATGGGTAAAAGATAGGGCAATTTGATATTTGGAAGCTAGAACAGCTGGCAAATCTTTATTCTTTCTCCACAAACAAGGTTTAGATTGTATTACAGATAGATTTAAGGTTGGTGTGATACATGCATGGTCCGATATGAGAATGGGCTCAATAGTGGAAACTGTGGGACCAAGGTTTTGCTAAAGATAAAATAGTCTCTTTTAGACAGGATATTGTGAGTGTGTGAAAAAAAAGGTAAAATCACTACCTGTCAGGTTGTACAGTCTCGAAATATCAATTAAATCGTTAAATTCAACTATTTTATTGAACTGTGTATGACAATGATTAGGTCTATATGTATATTGTGAATTTTTGTCCGGAGTGGTATCAAATGTGAGATAAAAATTACCTGCCAAGGTAAGTTTACTCTTCTGAGGGAGTTTATGTATTTTTTGTTTCAAAGAAGACCAGAAGGTTGGGTCATCTGATATCGGAGCATAGATGTTTGCAATGAAAAAGGAAAAATTTTTTTTAGTGATTTTAGATAATAGCTGTCTACCCTGATCATCATTCGTAAACATAACAACAGAACCGCTGGCTTGTTTTGAAATCAGGCTAAACACTCCATTCTTCATGTTAATTGCTGGGGAGCATGCACAATCAAAAATTCAGGTATGTTGCATACTGCAAGCTTCTATAAAACCAGCTCTGGTCTCCAGAAGAAGTATAATATCACTCTTCAGTTTTCGACAATAATCTAAAACCTTCTTTCTGTTGATTGGCTGATAAAAACTTTAGTGTTAAGAGAAATGATTTTGAGCAATGCTTGAGTCATTATGCAACAATCTTTATGAGAAACAACATGGTATATGCCGAGAAAGATCCTCCATGAAAGATGAAAAGAGAGGAAGAATATAGAGAAGGACGAAAAGTGAGAACACAAGAAAAGGACAAATTATCTCATAGCAAAAGTTACCATTGCACTGCAAATTCAAAGATATAACTAATCCCCCAATTCAGACCCCGGGCCACCCCCACCCTTGCCCACCACTCACCCTAATAACCCACCCCCCAACTCCCAAAGACGAAAAAGGAGCCATGTAGGCCTCGGAACAAGAGCAGGGTCCAAGACAAATGTCAGGACCCGAGCGATACAATAGGGATAAAAAGAAAATAAATACCCACAATATAAACTATGACTAATATCAATGAAACATCCTGCAAACATACCTTGAAGGTAAAAAAGGTAAAAAAACACAGTATGACATCATATCAGTAGCTGATAATAAGTAGACAAGGTAAAAGGTTAAGTCATATGAGTTAAACTGTTGGTGTATAATATGAAATGACTCAAGTACCTTATAAGCTTTTAAAAGGCAGACAGCCTATTAAAAATCATCTTATAGATTTGCTCTTTAAAGAAGATAATTGACAAAAACTCATGGAAAAGGATGTAACCCAGTGTATAGAAAAGACTATCTTATCTCAAATCATCTACTTCAGTCAAAAGAGCACAATTTAAAAAGAAGGGTATTACCCAGTATGTGATCAAAATTAACTTACACATTATTGAGCATCTTTCAGAAATGAGGCTATTATCTAATGCATGGTGAGAATAACATCATACAATCATATCTGGTCCAAGATAAAAAGTCAAACACCAGAATAAAAGGTAGTAATCAAGATAGAGGAAGAGTACGGTGTACAGTGTTATCTCGAGTCAAAACTGCAAACCTGACACTTGACAAGACAGATTAGTGTGACATTTGGGCATCTAGCAACTGTTTCACAAAGGTCTTCAAATCTCTAGGATTATCAAATTCCATGAATTCCCTTTGCGAATAATCTTCAGTTTTGCTGGCTCTATGAAACAAAAGGTGATGTACAAGGATCTAAGCACAGTACATAGTGCAAGGAAATGTTTCCTTCAATCTACATAGACTTGGCACAATTCTGTGATATGCCCACTTTTTGACCCATCCAGGCAAATGGCTTTAATATGTTTCATATGATTCAGAATCATTTCTGTATGTTGATACCACAATGGTCAGAATACAAGAGCCCTTGAGCGATTCGTTGAAGTAGAGTTCATATGTTTTGGAACCCTATGACCTCTTTCTATCTCTCAGCTGTATTAGAATGATAATTCCAGGACTCGTGGGAGCTATGCCTCAAGAAAGAACACATAGGAATTTTCAATGTTTTCCATATTTTCTGGCAAACCAAAAATTCTCAAATTGCCTCTCCTTTTTTTTTTACCTTCTAGGGTTTAAACTTCTCTAACTGACACCACCACTTTTGTGATATTTGATCTGACCTTCTCAAAAGAGAGTTCTGAGTGTCCACAACTATGCTAATCCTGGATTCAGCCTCTTTCCTTTGATTGCCTAAATTTCAAACATAATGCCTAAGACCCCCATTTCAGTCTGTAAACTCTCTGTATTGGCTTTTGTGGATTGTGTCAGGTCATATAGTGAATTTAGCTTCAGGAGAATAGTTTAAATGTTATTAGAGAGATCTTGTTTACCTCTAATAAGGGAGTCTGAGTCTTGTTTCATATGTTTTTGACCAGGTTTCTGTTCTCTTTGGTCTTTACAGCCTTTTTGTTCCAAACTGCGTTCTCTTTCTTTTGAGTCCGACATGTTGAAAGAACAATTATGTTTTGAGGCAATTAAAAAGTGTTTCTACACAATGCTTTCTGATAACTGCTTGCACTATAAATGTGGTTGTTTTCAATTCCACACAACATGTCCAAATGAATACAGCAACACCAACAGAATTGCTTTTAGGAATCTTGTTGCAAAAGCAATAGCAACAATTTCCATTCCTTGTTAACACTGACTGTAGAATAAACCGCAAGAGACAGGTTCACTATTAAAGAAAGCTATTTATTGGGGCTCTGTAAAACTGTATTCCACTTGCATGCAAAATTGACAAATCATGCTATAATATGGCAAAGATTCATTTTAGTCACCATTATGGAGGCAAGCGGATGAAAAAAACCCTCCTCTCATCATTCAGTTCACCCTAAATAAATACTGCTAAATGAAACTGCATTAGTTAAAGATTCTTTTCACCTACATTAAAGTCCATTTTTGCCACCCAAATGACACGGCAATAACATTTTGGGGCATCTGTCAGAACATTATAGAAAGAGAGGAACCATTGTAGAAGTTGACAAGAAAACACATTTTAAAATAATGGGGTGTAAAAAACTTGTAGAAGCAATGTAGATGCACGGTATTGCCAGCGGAGTGGTAAAATACTCTCTTACCAAAGGAGAATTCAATTGGCACAGTTATATCAGCACCATTTACATGAAAGAATTGCGCAGTGCACTGGCGCCATCTTGTTTCTCCAGGCGTTCTCGTCCGCTCTATTACCTTCGGTCTGTGAGACAATAAAATCTCAAAAGGGGCTTAATCAAGATCCCAACTAAGTGGCAGCACCCTCACATCATCGAAGCTACGAGTTTGTAGGACGAAGCGCTCCTCAGTAAAAACGTTCAGGACATAATCATTTACACACTTTTGACTAGTGTAAAAGGTCATTTGTTAGGACAGGATTGCTGATTATAAGATAACATCAACATAATCTGGAAATTCTACTTATCAACTTTTCAACAGCACCATTTGAAAACTCCCTCCATCTTTCATTTTCACTTCATTTCCCCACTTTTGCTTCTGTTCACCCAGCCTCCACTTCCATTCACCCACACACCCCCATTCTCCTTTCATCTCCTCCCTGATTCGGGAATCCCCCACACTATCATCCTTCACCTGCTTCTTCTTTCCTCCCTGGAAGGGTGGCTAGGTGGTCCGCATCTGACTCTCCACCCTCCCCCATATACAGTACTGCCACCCAGCACAAACACCTTGGGTGTTTTGCTGCCCCACCAGCAAACCCACTGCAACACTGCACATCCCTTAAGCAGGCTCTCTCAGACATATCTTTTCACCCCACAAGTCCCCCAACAAGAAACGCAGCTCCAAGATATAATACACATTGCCCATATCTGACAGGTGCACTCTGTCATCTCTGAAGAGCACCACTTCTTTCTTAATCCCTTCATTCATCAGAACTTTAATATCATAAGCCCAACAAAAAACCCTCATTGCCCGATTGAGGTTCCTTCGAGCCTTCTCAATAGCCCCATGCTTCATAGCCCCTATCCATTTCCACCTGGCACAAATTCCGTCCACACCAGGCAAGTTCCATGTATTTCTTGTCGAAGCAACGCCATATCCTGTTGCATGTGTTGCAGTAGGGTGAGCTCAGAAAGCCACACAAGATCATTTTCCCCCAGCAGCAATACCAAAACATCAGGAAATTCCCCCATTCGGCATCATAGATGTTAGAAAAGAAAGCAAGTTGCCCCACCTCATTCTGCTCTTTCCCCACAACAAAACCTTGTGACGGCTACTCAGCAGTCCCAGACAACGTACATACATTTGTTTTTCTGTGTATTTTGCTACCCAGTGTATAAATGATGTTCACCCAGCCATGTGACCACTTTCAATTTTTCCGGGCCACTCATGCAACCTGCAAGAAAGCACAGATTTCAGTAGGGGACAACAACCACCCCACCTGTTCCTAAACCCCACTGTTCCCCTACCCTAAAACCCAAAGCTCAGGCCCTCACATATCGCTCACAGCATTTAGACTGCCACCTCCCAATACACCTGATCTGAGCCCAGCCCGAACCTAAACGAGCTGCCGCCATTGCTACCCCCATCCTGAATGAATAGGTACCAAAATTACCCGTCTGCCACTGAATCCGTCGCAAGGCCATCCGCAAGACTGACAACAACTAAACTGCTGTAAGTTTCTAGCCATTCGCATGACAAAAAACAACTCCCCTATTTGTCACCCTTTGCGTCCTGAAACTGTCCTATTCCAACACTGGACCTCCTGCTGCATCACTCCGTTTGCACAACCACATTCATTTTCCCCAGCCCATTTGATCTTTTGGACCTTCGTAGCCAGATGCCCAAATGCTCCCCTCGCAGACACACCTGCCAACTTGCCTCCAATTGTGGCTGGCGACAAACCTTTATTAATCAAACACTACAAAACACAACACTTGTGACTTAAGTGCACCACAATCCTGCATCAAATATTTCCCTTCAAAACCTTAAAAATTCTGAAACTCCAACCATGCCAGGCAATTATCTCCCAAGTGGATTCCACTAGCGACATTTCCCCAAGTCTAATGGCCATCACGCTCCCCCACTCCCAAATGTCTGCTGGGACTGCTGTCTTGTGCTCCTCCGTACCTGGTGCCAAACGGCGGAAACGTTGCCACGGTGAACATGACAGGGAATCTGCCATAGAATTGTTGACCCCTGGAATATGTGCTGCCTTAACTATTATATTTAAAGTTAAACATTGAAGCATAAAACTCCTCAGCAGCTGCAGTACCCTGAGATCCCTTGCCCTCTGTCTATTCGCCAATTCCACCACTGTCAAATTGTCCATGTCAAACATTATTGTTCTGTTGGCCAATTCGTCCCCCCACACTGTCAATGCCACAAGCAGCGGAAAGAATTCCAGGAAATCAATACTCCTGCCCTGCGTCAACCATTGTCCTGGCCATGACTCCGCGCACCACTGTCCATCCCAGAAAAGGCCAACCCCAGAGGCTCCCACCATGTCAGAGAATATCTGCACCTGCCAGACAGTGTCCTCCTCCCGAAAAACCATTAAGACCCCATTGAATTGTGTCAAGAAAAGTTCCCATACCTTGATGTCTTCTCTTAAACACAGGGACAACCGGATACTGTGATGAGGGAGGGGTGCACCTGACATCGCAAGACCCATGCGCCTGCAGAAAGTCCTGCCTCCTCAAACCACCCTGCATGCAAAATTGAGGAACCCCAATGGCTGTTGTGCCATGCGCAATTCGATCTTATGTACCAACCTGATGTGTCGCAGAAAAGTCAGACTTTCTTCCACTTTTTCTGCCGGCAGTTGTGGTGTAAGGGCCACCATGTCAAGCTCGATACCCAAAAAGGTCAGTACACAGCTTGGGCCCTCAGTCTTTTCGGGAGTCAAAGGGACCTGACTTCCAGTGCTAGCCGTTCAAAGCACTTCAAAGCCCTGTCACATGACCCAGATCCTGGATTGCCCACAAAAAGGAAATTGTCTAAGTAGTGTGACACTACCTGATGCCCACACACCTGCATGAAAACCCATTGTAGGAATGTACCAAAAGCGTTGAACAATGCACAGGAGACTGCACACTCCATAGGTAGCACTCGGTCCACGTATATGGCTCCTTCAAGTTGCATCCCCAGCAAGGAGAAATCCTCATGATGGATGGGCAAGAGTTGAAAAGACCCTTTGATATCACACTCAGCTCCCCTACCACACCCTTGGATGAGCCGAATGGCATCATCAACCGAAGTGTACACTACCTGCATATCCTCTGGTGCAATTAAGTCATTCACTGACGCCCCCTCAGGCCATGACAAATGGTGTATGAGTCAGCACTCCCCTTTGCTCTTTTTTGGCACCATACCCAAGGTGAAATTATCAGGTCTTCCATGGGCCACTCGTAAAATGGGCCCGCAATTTTGCCCTCTGACAACTCTTTACTCCATTTTGTAGCCACCACATCCGGCATTTCTTTGGCTGACCACAAATTGTCAGCCCATCTTCGCACTTGCGGCCCTTGGTATCCCACTCGAAACCCTTCCTTGAAGCCCCATTCCAATTTCTGCGCTATATCCGTATCCAGATACATGCGCAAACAGGGCATTAACCTATCCAACTTAATTGGCGTAGGCACCTTTGGCCCAGGAGCGCCTTGCACCCCTCTGCCCCTGGTAGTTCCCCACTGTTCCGTCAGGCTGGAAAGTGAAAAACATTGCGTAACCGGGTGGCTCCACCAATATTTGAAACACTTGTGTTTGAATTTGCAGGGGTGTCTAGAGTAAAACCCCTTGTTGAAATTCCAACAGGCTCCTGAACTATGGATCTAGGGTCACTGTACAGTACCCGCCCCTGCTTGAGCGAGACGTGGCTGAAAAGGCTTATACACCACCGGAAAACCATTAGCGTGTGCATTGATGCCACGCAATGCAAAGATGCCATCCACTGCATCCATAATTCCGAATCCATGTCACCCATGGCTTTTCAGCATTCACACTCTCTCTGGCCCTGAACTCTTCATTGTAGCTCAACCATGCAAAACTCCCAAAATGCATTTGGGCCCTGTCCGAATATTTTTCGAAGTAAATGCTAGCATAGATCAGAGAAGCAGAGGTCCAGTTATCCATAATTATTGGAACTATAGACCTATGCACCAGTTCCCACTCCTCCTCTTTAGATCCCTCCTTCGCCTGTATGTCCCTATGAAGAAGCTTGAATACGTCAATGTATTCATGTCTCCAAACCCTCACTTTTTTTTTCTCTGCTACATGAGAGCCTAACAGCGTCGTCAGCCCCATGCATGGGAGCTGCTTCTTGTGTCCCTCTCCCTCTTTGTTGTCGCCATCCGTTTCTCCCTCTGTCACTTTATCCCCCTCCACACCAGAAGTCGTCGTCTCACTGTCCGCTATCTTGTCCTTGCTCCCTGCCTGCGCCGCACTTGCTCCAGGCACAGTATGTATTGAGTCATCCCCCACCCCAATGGACTTATAATGATAAGTACCATAATTGCCCTGCAGATTACCCCAAGCGGACCACCATTTGCCCTTACCTTTAAAACCTGGTTCCTGAGCTCCTGTTTCCAACAATGTCTTGCAACTGCGATCCTCCTTGCGTGAAAATTCTTTCACCTGTATACCTGTCTTTGAAGCCTGTAAGATAGTAAATGAAGAGGGGGTTGTGCCGCTCCTGTTCCTCTTCCCCCTCACTTTTTTCCTGCTCACCTCCTTTTCACGGATCTCCCCATCTTCCCATCTTCCCACTCCTCCAAATCATCCTCATAATCAAGCTCCACCACATCCTCTTCTTCCATAGCAGACTTGTTGTCAGCACCCTCAGCATCCACCACCTCTTGGCTTGCCTCCACTCCATGTCCCCCATGGCGTTTGCCATGCGTGTGTTTCATACGCTCCCGTGCCATAGAGAAGGCCGCCAAAGACCCCTCTAGTGCTTCAGACCAATGTCCCAGAGCAGTGTTGCACCCCGTTGGCTCCGGCACCTTTCTGCCAGCCTCCGCCGCTGGCTTTGACTCTCCACGCCTGGCCTGCCTGTGTGCACCACTTATGCTTTTCATACTACCGGACCCTCCAGCTGCACAGGCATCCTGCCCATTTCCTTTCTCTTCATGTGGGACCCACACCCAACTACCCTGACCTAGCCCATGATACTCCATGTCTTCTGCACCACCCACACCTGACTTCCTTTTTGCTTGCCTCTCTCTCCCCATTACTTCCCCACTCTCCCTGCATAGCTGGGATCACCTGTCCTCAGCCACCAATCTCCTCTGCTCCCTTATCCTGGCCTCTATGTCCACTGTAGACCAGTCAGTGGCAGCTTACTGATGTGCAATCTGACGTTATGCCCCTCCTCCCGCTTGCTCTCCAGCTGCTCCCCCTTTTCAGTCCCCTCCCATTCCTCCATGTTTCCCCCAGGGGGACCAGCTAACTGTGCCTGCCCCTGTCCTTGTGTGACTTCCCCCTTGCTCTTTTTGTGCCCTAAGGCCCTGCCTGCCCCCTTTCTTGCAAGTTTTCCCCAGCCACCGAGAGATCCAGGGGATGGTCCAACATCCCCCAGTGCCCCTTACCTCCTGCTCTATTCTCTGCTGCCTCTTCATAGCAGAGGAGCCCTGCCCAAGGGACCCCCCTTGGCCCTCAGTGTGCTGATCTATTTGTGGCCCCACCCCCACCATTTTTGTGTCCCTCCCATACTCCCCAGATGCTGCCAAGGCTGCCCTGTGCATCGGGGATGGACGCGCTGCATCTTTGCTCCCCACCGATGTTTTTTTGTCCCCTTTTGACGGCAATTGGCAAGCAGAGACTGCCGCTGCCACACCGTGTCCCACGGTGCCTTTGCGAGTACACCAGGCCTGAGTAGGTCTGCCAGGCCGGCTTCACCTAATATGTGAAGTGCAGCCCGGACAGTTTCAGTGTAGTGCCCGGAGGCCATAACGCTCACCGTTTTAAATTAAAACACTCCCACAAGACCCTAAACTATATACAGCCAATTTCTGTACAGCGCAACAGGCTGATGCGGAAGAGGCCAATCCCTCCCCTAACTCCCTACTATATACCCCCACCCTTAAACCCTCCCCAGCTTATCCTCCCACCAATCCCTGTCATGTCTGTCTCTTTCTGGCCTGAATGCTCCTGTGGAGAGACTAGACTGCATCTGCTCTCCACGGGGCCCTTCATTCCGCACTTGAAAGCCACGTTGGGTCCGGCACTTTGCTTCTTTGTGACCATATCTGTTGGGTGTTAGCCACGACCTCCCCCCAATTTGAAGCAGCCTTTTTAAGTCTGGTGTTAGCCAAGACATTTTAATTTTACTTAAAGTATATGTATAAAATTCTTATACAGGCTATCAGACAGCCTTCTTCATCTATGTGCCTGTTACTGGGTCATTCATATTTTTTCCACCAACTACAGCACAAGCTAATTATCAACCCGACTACAGCACAAGGTAATGTATCAACCCTCTTGAGCCAGTGGATAACTTCATTGTGAATGACTGCATTCTGCCTTCTCACAGTCACAAAGTAGCTCACTAAAGTACCAGGGACTACTATGAAAATGTGTGCTTTTTGAGAACAAAAAAATGCTCGCTTTAAGCCAGATTTCATTTTTTTAGACTGATGAGGGCCTAACAGCTTCCTCAACAATAAACTGTGATATATCAAAACAAGCATGACACATCCAATAGGTTGTCAGTCAGTGCCAGTCTTTGCCAATGCTTATTTGTGTTCGGTACACCCTCCAATACTGACCCTGCTCTTGCCAGCACAATTGGAGAATGCAATGCACCTCTCACTAGGGCTGGCAACATTGCACATCTTTTCTCATATTTGTAATTGTTGTTCAAATTGCATGTATTACATCAAATACACTATCGGTAATCCATGTGAAAATTGGATGTGAGGTATGCCGTCATGTACAAAATTCATGCGAGATACATGATCAATATATTTTTCTTAATTTCCTAAATAACGTGGAAAGGGTTGCTTGTGTGGCACTTGCTGTTGCAGCCAAATGACATCGTCCCTACAGAACATTTTCTGCTCGAACGGTCTCCCATGGATGAAAATTACATCAAATAGTTTTAAAGAGGTTTGATTCAAAAATATGCAAAACGTGTGAAGCCTAAAACATGGATTTAAGACAGATTATGCGTGTGTATGGTACTAAAAATCTTGCCTGAGCCAAGGTCTCAGTAATGCCTCAGTCCCAAACAGTAACTTTCCCTTGGCATATAAACATGCCGCTGTTATTGCCAGGCCAACAGAACTAAAAAAAAAACAAAAGATCCCCTGGCTGTGCACGTTTTGTCAATCTCCACTCATTAGAGACCTGGAACATGCGGTCTCATTCTAAATTCACATTCGTGCGGAGTAATACCTGCTTGCATACAGCCATCAGTGGACTTTCCATGCCGTGGCACTTAAGCAACTTCACTTTCTACCTGAAAACGTCATATGTTGGGAAGATGACATCCTTCTGACTTTCACTGCCCTCCACAGCTTTCAACACTGCAAACCATGCAGAGCTTCTCGTGGCCTTCGACAGTATGACAGTATGCTGCCTCTTCCTCTCATTTGACTCCACTCCTTTCTTTCAGGCCACGCATGCTATTAGGGTCCATCGGTACCAGCAGCACAGACACTATGGCCCATATTTATACTTTTTGACGCAAAACTGCGCCAACGCAGTTTTGCGTCAAAAAAATTAGCGCCGGCTAACGGCATTCTGAAGCACCATGCGGGCGCCGTATTTATTGAATGACGTTAGCCGGCGTTAGCCGCCGGCGCCGTCTGGTGTGTGTTAAAAAAAAAGACGTACACCATGCAGCGCCGGCGTAGGGGGATATGGGGCTTGGGCGTCAAGAAATGGGGCAAGTCAGGTTGAGGCAATTTTTTCGCCTCAACTGATTTGCGCCATTTTTTACGACTCCCAACCCCCATAGAAATGACTCCTGTCTTAGCAAAGACAGGAGTCATGCCCCCTTGCCCAATGGCCATGCCCAGGGGACTTCTGTCCCCTGGGCATGGTCATTGGGCATAGTGGCATGTAGGGGGGCACAAATCAGGCCCCCCTATGCCACAAAAAAATTAAAATAAAATACTTACCTGAACTTACCTTAATGTCCCTGGGATGGGTCCCTCCAGCCTTGGGTGTCCTCCTGGGGTGGGCAAGGGTGACAGGGGGTGTCCCTGGGGGCATGGGAGGGCACCTCTGGGCTCCTTCAGAGCCCACAGCTCCCTTAACGCCTGCCTTTTGCAGGCGCTAAAAACAGCGCAAAAGCGGCCGTATGTCATTTTTTTTGACCCGCCCACTCCCGGGCGTGATTTTTGCCCGGGAGTATAAATCCGACGCACATGCCTCGGAGTCGATTTTTTAGATGGGAACGCCTACCTTGCATATAATTAACGCAAAGTAGGTGTCCACGCAAAAAAATGACGCTAACTCCATGGACTTTGGCGCTAGACGCGTCTAACGCCAAAGTATAAATATGGAGTTAGTTTTGCGTCGAAATTGCGTAAAAAAAAACAACGCAATTCCGGCGCGAACGGAGTATAAATATGCCCCTATATCTGAGCTCCCTCCAGAGGCCCAGGATAGTCCAGGTTGACGCCAATCTAATGTAATAACTGATGTCAGCCAGCAAGGTTCTCGGCTGCTCCTGTGTCATGAGCCACATCAATAAGACATATTCGGATGCACCATAAATGATCTTGAGGCTCCCTTGACCAATTACATGCGTCCGAGGTAGGTAATTTTGCAATTTTCACTTCCTTTGACAGAACCCTGTCTCTAGAATCTTACCAAGGACCACTGTGAAGGACCACTGTGATATGTCTGAGGTGAGATTCCCATTCTGGGCTGAATATGGCAAACCTATTTGGATATATTAGATCAAATATTTCCATCCCACTCACAATTTCATTCATGATGCTCTGAAAGGTTCCAGAGGCATTTTTGCATGTCAGATGGCATGTATGAATTTCAAAGGACACTGATACAGTGTGGTGATTGGGCATAATCTGATAATATCGCCTTGCCAAACTAATTTTTAGGTCTCATCCATCAGTCTGTGCACATGCTTTCTGTTGGGAGACATATTGTTAGCTTACAGTGGGCTTACAGCAGTGCTTAATTTGTGCCTGTTGTTTCCGGTGCAGAGCACCAGCACTTATTTTTGAGGGCTGGCACTTATTTTTCTACCTCAAACATTTACTGCGAGCAAAAGACACTTATGGGAAAGACAGAGGAAGAGAAAAACGAAAAAGCGTCACAATGGAAGAAAGCAGAAAGCTGAGATGAAGGGGCTGGGAGTGGCTTTAAATGGATTGAAGAGGCCGGAGATGGCTTCAGGATTACACTGCCTCAGTATTCTGTGTTCGCATATATAATGGCAGCAACCATGTGTTTAAGAGGGGGGCTTTGGGCACCGGCAAGTTTTTATTTACAAATTAAGTACTGCTTAGAGCCCACCCACTGCTCTTCATTGTTTGTCTTTATTGTCACTCTTGTTTGCTCACTTCTTATTTTTAACTGTGTGTGCTTTCCTTCCTCTTCTTTGGCCAGATTCACAAAGGTAAAGTTGAACTAAAAGTCTACTACTTTTCTAAATTTCACAAAGGTAAAGATACACCAAAAGTCTAACTTTACTATTAGTAAAGTTAGACTTTTTTATCTAAATTAGACTTTTAGTCTAACTTTACCTTTGTGAATACCGAAAAGTTAGACTTTTGGTTAATTTAGACTTTGGGGGACATTTTTTTACTCTGAGTGCACCGGATTTGCATCATTTTTTTATGCAAGTCCGGCGCAAACTTAACTCCATATTTATATTTCGGCACTAGACATGTCTAGCGCCAAACTATTGAAGTTAAAGTCATTTTTTGCCTGCGGAAAACTACCTTGCGTCAATGAGATGCAAGGTAGGCATTCCCGGGGAAAAAAATGACTCTTAGGTCCTAGAACCTTATTTATCCTCCTGTGCGAAAATCACGCACGGGGGGAGGGGTAAAAAAATGGTGCAAAGCTTGATTTGCACAATTTTTTAACGCCTGGGTCAGGGCAGGTGTTAGGGGACCTGTGGGCCTATTTCCATGGAGGAACACCATGGAATAAGCCCACGGGTGCCCTCCCCAGGCCCGAGGGGCACCCCCACCCATACCAGAGGGTCAGCGGAGGATGGGGAACCCCATCCTTGGTAAGTATAGGTACGTTTTTTGTTTTTTTTTAAGTGCCATTGGAGGCCCTGAAATGGGCCGCCCTACATGGCATTGGGTGCAATGGCCATGCTCAGGGGACCCTGGTCCCCTCTGCTGGCCACTGGGGTGGTGGGCATGACTCCTGTCTCTTCTAAGACAGGAGTCATGTGGTATGGATGGATTTGCATCAGAAAATGACTCTAGGCAGGTTATAGTCATTTTTTTTTACTCTAACCTGCCTTATGTCATTTTTTGGTGCGAAACCCCCTTCTTCCACACCGCCAGCCCCACCCAATTAATGTCATTTTTTTTTACGCTAGCCTACCCTTTGCATCGTCTTGCACCATTCCATAAATATGGTGCCCGGCTGGTGCGCAGAAATGGTGCAAGCTGGTGCTAAACATTTTGGTGCAAACCTGCGTTAGTGCAGTTTTGCACCAAAAAGTATAAATCAGGGCCTTGGTCTAACTTTACGTTAGTGAATACTAAAAAGTAGTGCAGTTCGATTTTTGGTTTAACTTTCCCTATGTGAATCGGGTCCCTTCTGTTTATGCCACCTATGGAGCATGCATGCATTACTGTGTCCTTCCATTGCCCGCTTTTGGATGCTCTATTTTTTCTTCTTTTTATTCAAGCACTATATGAGAGTACATGTTTTCTTGCTGTTTCCCTTCTGTGTGTTTGTCTCCCCCAAACGTTGTGTTCTTTTCTTTTGCCAGTGTGCTTCTCCCCCACTCCTCTCACTTTGCCTTTTTGCCAGTGCTCTTTCTTCCCACCCGCTCCATGTTACTGTCTTTTGCCCATTTGATTCCCTCACCCACGCCCCTGTGTTGCTTCCCCCACTTACGCCCCTGTTTAACTTCTGCCTTCTATCCTCACTCCTGTGTTGCTTCTGCCCCTCATCCCCTGTGTGTCTTCAGCCCCCATCCAAGCCCCCTTGATGCTGCCAGCCTCCTGCATTGTTTACCCCTCATCTGCTTTAAAAAGAAAACCCTTTCGTGTATTGTTTTTTTTAAGTTACCAACCAACTCAAATCGTTAACTAAGAAAAAAGCAGCTGAGTCGTTTTGTAGATGCATGCATGGTGCGCAAGCCTAAAACATTATGCAGCCAGCCTCATCTAAACCATATTTTTTAATTCTTTAGCCATGCAATACAGGAGAATGGCTTTCTCTTTTGTGGGTGTGTGCCCGTCCTGCCCTAGCCCCCTGCCTAACCATCCCTAATCCCCTCCTTACTCCTCCCAACCCCCCTACCATTTAATAGTAAGTATTCCCCACTTCCAGCCATTACCACTGGTCCAGCTCACATTTACTACTAAGTAGTAAACTTGATTGTGTGAGGATCTCCTGATACAAAAGATTGGAGAGTTAGACTTATAATTGCACTTTACAGTAAGTAAGTAATGCTAATAATAATTATTGCACTTTACACTAAGTAATGCTACGATAGCACTACTTTACATACTACAAATTTAAGTTTGTGAATCGAACCCAAAGTGTTTAAACTACTCAATTCGAACTCTTTTTTTTGTTTCAGTGGGCATTCAGTCCCTGCAAGTAAAATGAAGTGTCTGTGCAATGCAATGAAAGCTGCATCTTTTCCTCTAACATTCGTGAGCCCGGCCTGGTAGTTGCGCCTAGCTATGATTGATATCAAAATCCATAGATTGCGTAGTAAAGTAAGGAGTTTGTATATGGTATCGTGAAACTGTGCCATTCCCAGTCTAGAAAAAAACATTGACTTTTTCTTTACAATTCCTAAACAAAAACCTCATGTAACCTTTCTGCTTGTGTTTTTAGATTCGCCTGATACTGTTTGGGCCCTCGGGTTCTTCGAAGCATTTAATTATGACCAGAAATGAAGTTGAAAGGTAGAATGTGACAGCCCTAGGGTTCGAGTTCTGCAATGAATCGTGCTAAACAGGAAACCCAAACAGATGGTCAAGTTCTGTAGAGAAAGAAAAAAGACCCGTTTCCTATGGTTAATGAGCATTGGATATCAACTGCGCAGACAATGCTAAGGCGGGACCCGGGTACTTTAACATCATGGTCACAGTCAATAGGATGATGTCAGAGCCTTCGCTTAAGGCAAACATTTGGCGTGTTTTATACCAGACACAATTTACCACATCTCAAAGAACACTGAAAGATGATGCAAAGTGGGACACTCGGGGTAGTACATGCCCATTGTCTAAAAATACAGTAAAACCGAGGCGTTGGTCCCGGTGAAAGGACGAGTACCTCACCGCATCACTTCTTTGTGTGTGTTGACAACTTATTTACTGCCGTTGCCCAGTAAAGACCGTGTGAAAATCCTGTTACGCCATATAATATGGCGCAAGAAAGTGGCCCAGCCTCGACAAAAGTCCCACATACTGATTATCGCTCATACAATTTTCCGTGGAATATCAGTCGGCTTTTTAGTTTGTTTTGTTTTTCTCGGTATTGGGTTCTTTTGCGGACTCCACAGAAAGGTTGTCTTTGTTACACCTGCCAGCATGAAAAAGGATTACTTTTTTTATCAAAGCGTAAATGGTCCCATATGCGCGAAAGCATTGAAAGGACTCTGTGTACCACGTATCCTTAAAGGAGCTTCGCTGGTGTCTCCATTTAGATTTCAATGGGGATGTTTTGGTTCGCAGGGTTCACTTTTGTCTGTTGTGCCTCGTCATGGTTAAAGTTCAGCTACAGGTTATAAGCAAAATAAGTGACTGGTCCGCGATATTCGCCGCGTGAAAAACGTGTCTCAAAAGAGACATTTTATTTTTATGGACTTTAACAGCTATCAATTTAAACATTTTTATACACCTAAAAAGCACTTGTGCGCTACAAACAAAGATTTTGGTATAGTAAATTAAAACGCCTAATCCTTGAGTCGAAATTTGTGGAATTATTAAATTGGAAATTGCATTTACAACGTAAATTCAGGGTTACGGTAAAAAAATGGCTTTATGGCGATTATGGCGGCTGACCCTGAAAAATGCAGTGAACACCTATAAACCCATACGATTATGGTTGTCTACAAATATTTTTAGCTTGCTTAATATTCAGGAAAATGCATGGGAATGTTCTGGAGGGAGCCACTGTAGTGTCATAAAGCGGAAGGAACAGCACCATAATAATGTTCTGTAGAGGGAATGGATTTCCAGACAGAGCGAAAAATCAACTGTTAGGGAAAAAATAAACAAGTCACATGTGCAAATGACAATGCAAGTGCCCACTACAGCTTTTCCACCGAGTGGAAACTCCACATGGGTACAATTTTGGGAAGCAAAGTGTTCTCAGACATCTATAACTGTCGTACGTTTCCAGGATTATTATTGGGATCCTTGATGAATCCCACATACATTTGGAACCCATACTCAAAAAACGCAGGAGTTACCCCACATGTTCTACTCTTTCCAGCCTCCCTGCGTGAATAGGTGGCTCAGTGTTTTGGAAAGTAGCACGAGAACTGCAGAAAACGTATAAAACCATATACAACTGAGTCAGTTTCAGCAGTTCACATGGCACCTTCCCATAATTAATCGCCATCTGGGAAATAGTTTTTGGCCCGGATTATCATCTCGGGCGTTCGAACAGATGCATAAGCGCGTTATTCAACTGGCTGCATTGTGCTGCCTGAGTTAGTAGCTTGGGTAAGTCAAGTCCATGATTGAAGTTGCCCGTGAGTTAAAGGCGGCTTATTTTGAGAAGGACATGCTAAATAAAGGAGATTCTCAAGAGCGCGCAGAGTGAAGAAAGCGATGTGCTGATACAAGGGGCATGAATTAGCCCACTGTGCTCGTCATAATGGCGACCGCCGGAATGTGAGGCCTTCCTCTTCGAGTGCAGATTGGTCAAGGGTGGATTGTTCCATAGAACAACAAAGTATATATTATGGAGACCTTCTAGCTAAGTGGGCTTTTCCCACTTAAATTACATATTCTTTGTGCTATATGGATAGAAGAATCAGGCAGCAAACCAACCACCCACACGAGCCCCCTGCCAAATCCTGTGCAGTGTGCGTGTCTGTTGTAGCTGAACACCGAACCAACGTTTGTGCAGAAAAAAACATGCCCTTCTGTGACAGCGCCCTTCTTATCTACTATAAATTAGCATTTCTCTTTCAAATTTTTCTCTTCTTCTGTCACGCTAATTCTTATTTGTCTCTGTCATACCCAGAGCAACTGGAGTTAGCCTCTATGAGGACCAGATTGTGCTCTAGGGTTTACTAAATTGTGCAGCAATGAAAGCCACATTATGTAGCACACTGTGGCACATTATGTGATGGTATTACCTTATTATTTTGACATGTCTACACGCTACCACTATCTGGGCAAAGGTTTCATATCATTAGAAACAATCTACAGAAATACAACAATAAACAACAGAACAGTAACCAGTCAACTTTTGCGAAGGGCAACACTTGTTCCCATGGTTTTTGTAACTTTTGAACCGTCTGAGCTAATCACAACATTTCTTTTTTTTGTTAAAACCTGCAGATTATGCAATAGAGGATGGATTATGTTGCAAATGCTGTAAATCCACAGTTATGCAAAAACGCAGCGGTCACAAAATTGCATAATTTCAATGGTCCTGCTCATATCGCCCTTCTCTTTCCACTCTAATTACTTTGTGTTTATCTCTTATCCTTTCCCTCGTTCTCTCCCTACCCTTTTCTTTCTTTCTACGTCTTGCTCTTTCTCTGCCTCATGCTCCCTATTTTTCTCAGTTGCACACTCTTTTTTCTCTGTGAGTTACCTCCACACTCCTCCAACCTTGTTGCCTTCTGATTTTCCCTCGTACTGTAACTGTTTCCTTTTATCCACACCTGCATCTATTTTCTTTCCTCTTCTTTTTTTCCTCTAACCTTATTTTTTTGCGTTTTTTCTGTTTGTTTCTCGAATCTGCCTTTCACTTTGTTTCTACTCTTTTCTCCTTACCTCTTTTTCTCATTCACTTTTTTATCTCCCCCTCATCCATCCCGCTCAACTTCTGCATTTCGCACTCCGCACTCCCCCCCCTCTCTCTTTAAATGGCCCTGTCACTCTTGATCCCTTTTACTGCCTCTCAATTTTGACTTTCTCTTTACTTTTAACTCCTCTCTCCTTTTCTTTGCCTGCTTAATCCATCCCTCCTCCTTAATATGCCCTTCTCTGATCCCCTCACCCATTTACTTCTTGTTTTTCTCTCATGTTTCATTTCTTTATGCTTTTCACTCAAAGAGCTTGCAATTCCAAACAGAAATAATCGAACACACATGTCGATTAACATGTATGATTATAATTTATTTTTATGAGTAAAAATCTATAAAGGTAATAGTTAGTCCACCTTAAATCCTTTATTTGTATAAAACATTACTAAACTGGGAGTGGACAGTTGACTTGTTATGCAGGTAAAAGTGATAACATCTGCTTTCAAATGGGATAACAACAAGCTGATGGTTACCTAGTGTTTACAGGAATTTTCCTAGTACCCTTCGAAAAGGATTTTTTCATCCAAACTCCTCTGTACATCAAGGCAGAGATGTTCTTAAATTAAACATCAGCAATATTCGGCAGAGTTTGACAGTGGTTAGCAATGTCTAACTTTGGTAGAGCACAGCATTCTACTTATTTTAGTGCTTTATACGAAATGTCTATATCCATGCCACATTTTGAAGATAAGCACTGACTATAAAAAATAACTACCATCTAGATTCACTGCAGGTGCAATTTATGTCCCCAAAGATATCCTAAATATTAGACATGTATCCAGTCCTTGTACACCAACATTTGAGGCCCTCTACATGATAACCAATTGTCATACATATTGATACTCACTACTGATTCCAAGTTCCCCATTACTGCATTAGGAAATGTTTTCAGGCTACTTTGTTTAATCCAACGGCGTCCAAGGGTACCTCAACTTCTTCATATGGATTCTTACTAAAGGGTCCACCAAGGGCACAAAAACTGATCATGCATTTCTGTCATGCATCAAGATTTCAATAATTTCACAAAGGATAATTTTGATCCAACGCCATACTTCGTGAAATTGAATCCATTATTGTAGTCTGGATTTGATGATCTGGCACAGAAATAAATTGCAAACGTAATGGCTAATCTAGGGAAGACCAGATCTCTTTTTCAGACTTTTAGCACTGTGGCTCCATAGAGCAGTATCTCAAGACAAGAGTAAAAGGACTCCATATAGTAGCAGTTAAATTGTGGGAGCATTCACTAGTGTGTTTGCTTCTGCTTGTTAGATATTTGTTACCAAACACAGAGAACCCAAGAAAACGAAACCAAGAAATAAATAACTTGACGTTACAAATTCCCACCAAGTAAAACCATGGCTGTTATGATTTTCTTGTTGTACAATTTATGTTTTTAGTACACAAATATTTATGGGCTTCAAACTAATTATGTAGTATCAGCCAGCAGATGTAATGCACGCTCCAAACCTATTGCCGTATTGTCTGCAATTTCTCTGGTGTATAAGCTAATAATTTAAGTGGCCTAGGAAGCCTGAAGGACAGAAACTACTGTCTGTTTCAATCACATTGATTATTTCAGCCGGTGTAGATCCAGAATATTGAGAATGGAATATCAAATAGCCACAATACTGTGACCAAATATTCATAGGTTAGTACATATATATATTTTCTATTTTCTAATCCTACCTTCACATCTATGTACCTTGAATTGTACATATATATATATATTACCTACTGGTAGTCACCAGTAGGTAGTTATAGTTAGGACCTAGTTTCCATAGATATAGCATTTAATGACTTGCCTATATCTTTGTACCATTTGATGAAGCTTCACTAAATTTTCCCAAAAAATGTGCCCAAGAATCTTGTTGTGCATGGTAAATTTTGGGGTGATCCGTCAAGCTAGGGCAGAGAAAAAGGAGGGATGGGTAAAAAAAGTATATTTCCCATTTTAATTCCCATAGAACTTTTGAACGCAACTAACGCCTCAACCACTGGACAGAATTTGACAGAAAGGTAGCTTTCGGTACGCAGATGAAACTTTCTCTTATTTGGTGTGAATCCGTTCAGTAGTTTAAGAGAAATTAAAGGAAAATCAAATTGGATATCTAGAGGAGTGAGGGCTTCACAAATCCTCCCGACCTCATTCAGAGATCTGATTGGCTGCCAACACTTCAACCAAGAAGTGCTGGCAGCCATTTTGAGACTCAGCTTCAGCAGATGCTCAAAAACAAAACTAAAAAAAGAAAAAAGGGCAAGATATGTTTAGCCTAAGTCCCTAGCCTTGGTCCAGGGATCCCCAAGTGACGTTCCCAGGGCTTAGAAGAATTTTTTCTTAAATTCACAACAAAATTTGCAAATATTCACAAATTTTGCTGTGAAATTAAAAGAAAAAAACAAGCAAAGTCTCCTGCGCATCCACTTAATACTTCCTCGGCGGACCCTTTCTGGCCCCGGGGACCACCACCACCCCTAGGCTATGGGCAACATATAAAAATAAATAAGGGGCACGGAGACTGCCACCTCCTGGGGGGGTACTAATACATATAGAAGGGGTCCGTCGTGGTCCCCTGGCCCTGGGGACCACCACCTCTCTGAGGTCACCAGGGCCTAGAGTGGGTCAGGGAGGGGTGGCTGCATGACCCCCTCTCTTCTTTAATAAAAAAGGCCCTAGGAGATGGGGTCTCCAGGGGAAGACCTTATGACCAACATCACACTGCACATGACCAAAGCCGTTCACAGCATGGCTGTATGGCCTGACTTCAGGCCAGGCCCAGGAGCCAAGCCCATTTGACCCTGCACGACAGAGGGTGCATTTACATATGGTAATTGAGTATTACGTTAAGTAAAAAAAACAAAAAAATAACTAAAAACTCACGAAAAAAGTACGTAACGTTATAACTGGCCATTATAAAAAGATACTTTTTTAAAAAAGAAAAACCTTAAAAATTAATTGAACAAAAACAAGAGTTAAACTAACGTTATAGTTAGGTGAATATGTTAATCACAACATTAATGTTTTGAACTAAAAGAAAGCATATCAATTCACCAGTTACAGTTATCAGCACTAACTATAACTTGCGCCCCTGGCAATCACTGCCTATGACCTCACATAATACATCACTCATGACATGTCCTATGGCATCATTTATGACACCACTGATGACATTTCAAATGACTGATGACATCACTGATGACATTATCCAGTGAGAACTACAGTTTGATTTATAGTGTACATAGTGGCGTGTAGCTATTATAGTACTTTTCTACCTAATTTTGTACAGCCTCTGTCCAGATAATGGGTGTAAGTGTTTACAAAACGCATTTGTTTCTACCATATCATAGCTGTGCACAGGTATTGAACACTTTATAAATGTTTGCAGATGGCAGTCGACAACTTGTGTTCAACATGTTCCACGCAAGGTTTTAGGCGCTGTAAAAAAAGTTTGCAACAGTGCAAATATTCTCCATATATTATACTAAGTTTTGTAAGCAGCCTTGAGTTGGTAGACATAATTTGCTCGGCATAACAATTTCTTCATAACATAGAAATCTGTGTGCACCAGGTATTAAGCTATGTTTTGCATTATCAAGATGGTGCATCTGTAAAGCTTTTGCCACAGTATGAAGGCTGCAGGTAGTATAATCTTTAGCACCTTCAGACACAACTTATTTTGAGTGAATAGTGTCTTCCTTGCCAAAGGTTGAATAGAGTGTGCACTGTTCTGAGTCAATACTTTTAATACTCTTTAGTATATTTCTCATGAGAGTTTTACTCTCTGCAAACAGAGTGGCACAGGGTAAAGTCTCTACATAGAATGAATACTGTTTACAGTACCCACTTCTTTACTCACATTAAGTTCATTTCTCAATGTAGTTTGAGTAACATTTGGGGGTTCAATACAGACACAAGCTGTCCGTGGGTGGGAATTTATTTTGGAACAGATTGTTTTTAGGAATTTGTCTTTTGTGAACAATTGCATACAGACTGAACACTTGGGCCAGAATATGACCTTTGTGGAGGGGATTACTCCGTTCCAAAAGGGACGGATATCCCGTCTGCCATGTTACAAGTTCAATAGGATACAATGGAACTTGTAATACGGCGGGTGGCATATCTCTCACATTTGGGACAGAGTAATTCATTCCGCCAAGGTCATAATCAGGTCGTCCTTTATATCTCTGTGGTTAATGGTTAAAGTGAACTAGGCTACCCATGAAGTGTGTGGTTTAGGGCCAATGCTGCACATAACACATTCTTGCTGCACTCCATATTATTCTGAGCTATTTTGTACTTACTTTCATGCTTCTAATGCCATACTAGTTTATAGAGTAATGTGTACAAAGGAAGCTTGGATAATGTCATCAGTGAGAGCATCAATTATGTAATTGGAGATGTCATCAATGATGTTATAAATGGTGTCATAGGACACGTCATGAGTGATGTAATATGTGAGGTCATAATCAGTGCATGGGGGAACAAGTTTTAGTTAGCACGAATAACTATAACTGGTGAATTTCTGTGTTTTTTTTAGTTCATGATATCAATTGATTTGAACAACATGTTATTGTTTTCAATTAAAAACATAAAGCAAAAGCTGTCAGGATACATTACAGATAATAAATAATGCACTACTGCAAAGCATAGTAAACAGATTAAAAATGAAAAGCAAGCAAATATATATAGTAAATGGGTTAAAATGACAATTAAACAAGTACATCTAATAATTAGGATTAAAATGAATAGCAAGCAAGTACCTAAAGTATATAGGTGAAAAATGACAAGCAAGCAAGTACAGTCTGAGTGCAAAGACAAGCAAGCAAGCATATATAATAAGTAGGTTAAAAATGACAAGCAAGCAAGTACCATCTGAGTGCAAAACATTCAAATATCTCATTAGTCCACTACAGCTTTTAATTAGCAAACAACAAATAACTTCCCCACCTACAGTTACTGCTTGCGAAGCTGGCATATGTAGTGTCCCACAATGGCCAACATCTTCAAAGTTCACCTCAGTAATTCCAGATCCCACCCAAGACGATCCATGCAAGGTCAATTATTACCACTCTCCAGAGCTCCCTGAGAAATCATGGAGCTATTCAATGTGTCCAATTCATCATTCGGGGCCAAGAAGAAATCTACAAGGTGTTCTCATGCTATAGTCCTTTCAATCATTCCCACCCTCTTTTTAGATCTCAAAATAACACAGCACTCTCAAGACCAGCCTATTTAACCAGTTATTCTCGACATTTAATCATTTGAAGGCCTCCAATAGGCTTCCAATGCATTGTCATTTCTCGTTTTGCCAGAATCATTACTAAGTCAATAAATCTAGTAGTGGTTTTCTTGTTTTTGGACAGAGGACATCCCTCAAGTATTCAGCCCAAGGATGTACAAGGGATTGCTCATAAAGTTATCTCATAAACAAAGTTAATTTCTGCTTCCCAGAACTCAATTAAGGATGGGCATTAAGGATGGGCAGGAAGATACCATATGGAACATTTTTGCACCTAACTCCAGAAATCTTGGACATTTTGCAGAAGCAGTCGCAAAAGACCTGTTGATCTTGCCAGGTGTAAGGTAAGCTCTGTGCAGAATATAAAAGTAATTAATTTGAATGTGGCATTACGAGAAACAGCAGGTACATGGGCTAAGATCCTCTCTCAGTACATATCAGTAATTTGAAGCTCTAGATCCATCTCCTATTTCTCTTTCAGATCAGTACTGAAGTAGGACACCAGCACGAATAGCACGATATAGATATGAGACCACTTTTACATGACCCGATGTCATACCGTTGCAACTGACACACTTGGTGTGTTACATGATCAGCACCTCAATTCCCCAGTAATTCTTAATCATAATCATGGCAGCCACAGCCCTGTGTAACAGGAATTGGGCTCCTGGTACACTGAATTTGTCATCAAACCCTTCAAACATGAGCAATACTCCTATGCGAGCCACTATTTTCAACCATGAATAGTGGCAAATCAGGCAAATAAGGCACTTGACCACGAGTCTGCTGTAGACAACGTCACTAGCACTGCTGTATTATTAGGAGCTCTCTTTCTCGAGAGAGACTGCAGGTAAACATCGCCACAGAACCAAGAGGACATGCAAAATGTCCCACAAGTCAGGCAGCCAGACAATGATACCCTCTTCTTCTGGATTCATTTTGCCATAAGCCCACTGGTTTAACCATTGCAGTTGGGCTGCTAAATATTAAGACTCTAGGTCAGGTGCCCCAAGTGCCACAAGTCCTCTCTGCAATTTTGTTAGCGCAACCCAATGCCTACCTGTCCCCCAAATTAGTTCTAAAAGTAGGGATTCCAGGTCCCGCAATAGTATTCCAGTACGGATTTCAGGTAACAACAATGGCAGTGTGGTGCAGAAGTAAAGCATTCTCGGGAGCTCCACCATCTTAGCCACCACTATTCTGCCAGCCACGGATAATGGCTATGCCATCCAAAAGTTTATACTAGTTCAAAGAGCTTATAGGGCTACCCCAACATTACAATCTAGTAGATCCTACCAGTTATGGTACACTTTAAAACCTAAATATTTAAAACATGTAGGGCTCCAGGCAAGTCTCTGCAGGTTCAGAGGATGGGCGGCACCTCCAGAGACTTGGAACAAATGGGATTTCTGCCAATTAATATGCAGGCCTGAGACTGCACCAAAACATACCAATAAATCTATTGATCCCTGTAAATCCACTCTGACATCCTGCAGAAAAAGTGGCACATCATCAGCATATAATGCTGCATAATAGGATTACTCACGGATCTCCAACCCACGGTAAAACCCCTCAGAGCGAGCACAGCTGGCAGGGGCTCTATTGTGATGGCAAATAATAAAGGGGAGATTACACACCTTTGCCTAGTTATGTGCCCCCTTCGTAAGGCTCAGTTACAGTTCTGCCGGTGCAAACCTGCACAATGGGACCCACGTAGAGAAGCCTGATCCAGCAAATGAACCCAGAACCCAGCCCTATTTGACCCATTACTTGGTACAAGAATTCCCAATTCAAATTATCAGAGGCCTCAATGTCAATTGCCATGATAGTAGCCAATCTCTTATCCAAAAAATCATCGTTCAGGAGTGAGATGAGCCTCTGGATATTAAGCACTGCATTACGCCCAGGAATAAATCTAGCTTGATATATGTGAATCAAAGAGGGCATATGGGGCAGGAGTCAGGTCACAAACATTTTACTAAGAACTGTATAGTCCACCTTGAGCATTGACAAAGGCCGGTAGGCACTGACATCTGCGGGAAGATGACCAGGTTTCAGGAGAGGAATGACTAGAGCTTCATCTGTAAACACTGGTAGATGACCTGACTTCAGAGCTGTAGAGATAAGTTCTACTAATCTTAGTGCAAGCTGATCCTATATGCAGCAAAGTATGCCACAGGCAGAATTCTACTCCAGGAACCTTACTGTGTGCCATTTTTTTAATTGAAGCTCCTGTGGAGTAATATCTCCCCCAAATAATCTGCTGCTTCCTGTGAAAGTACCCGCAGGCGACCCAGGAGCAAAAAATCCTCAATGTCCTGCGGTTGTGGCCTGGGTTCTGGGGCATAGAAGCATGTATGGAACTCTTGAAATCTAGCATTGATAGTGGCTTGGCTATATAAAGGTTCTCTTGTATCAGAATGTAGCTCCAAGGTAAAAGAACCCTTTCTATTTGGAGTAATATGTATAATTACTTAAACATTTGTTTTTTTCATTGAATTTCTAAAGTTTCTCTTAAAAATACAGATCTTTTCATCACAACTAATTATAGCGTTACTTTTTTAAAGGTAAATCAGCTTTATTAAAATCAAAATACATATGGGTTATTTACTAACAATACAAGATATCTGTCATAATGATAATGATATAATTTTAAAAGGAATTGTAAAAGCTATTTAATATTTTAAAGTATAAAAAGGGGAAGAAACAAAGAAAACGGAATAAGACCATTTACAGTGCGAAAAATGCATTGGATCTTCAACAGTTAAATAAAAGAAAAAAAGTAAAATTTAAAAAAAGCATAAAATGTAAGCTAAATTAAAATTCACTCAAGAACAGAGAAAATAAAGAATTCATGGTGGCTTAAATTCCCAGATAATGTAACATTAGTAGATTTACAAGCAACAGCATTAAGATCATCAGTCAAAGGTAACCAGTACAACTCTCTATTTATGGAAGGGCCGCATAAAGATGTAAAAGCAATATCTGGTCTATGGTATTGACACACTTTATTCCACCAAGCTTTATAGGAAATATTGGATGAATTTTTCCAATTGAGAGTAATTTGTTGAAAGGCCAAAGCTAACATGAGATCCAACAATTTTAAATTATCATCATTTGAAACAATGTCAGCAGAGGGACTACCTAAAAAAAGCACCAGCAGAGATAATTGGGATTGCAAATGAAAAATGCAGGTAAGCTGACACCAAACATTTCTCCAAAAAGAGACAGTAGGAGGACATTCAAAAAGGTTATGCATAAGATCTCCCTTTGGGCTATCACAGGACCAGCAACTTGGAGTGGAGTATACAGAAAATTTTGCTGTAGTAGAAGGGGTAAAATAAAGTCTGTGATAAAGAAAGAAAAGTGACTGTGTGGTAGAAGCTGATCTGGATATTTTATAAGATTGATGCCACACCTTATTCCAAAAGGAAACAGTCCAGGTACATCCCAAATCCAATTCCCATTGAGATTCAATTTTAGATTTAGGGCGCGTCAAAACAGGAGACTGAAAAAGTTTATAGATATTTGATGCCTTAGGATATGAGATAAGAAAGGAGGGCAAAGAAAAGACTAATTCCGAAGAAGAAGAAGGGGAACGCAAGGAAAAAAGTACATCAAGAATAATATTAATAAGAAGAAGATATTTAGGCATAAATGAATTGGGACAATGAAATAGAAGTTGGAATTGTGAAAAAGAAAGTGGAGTATTATTGGAGAATAAATCCTTGACCCAAACTATATTTCTTTGTTGCCAGGATTTCCAAAATAAAGGTTTTTTATTAATAGTGATAAGACAATTATGCCAAATAGGGGAATTCAGAAAAGAGGAATGAGAAACCGATGGAGGTAAATAGTGAGAACGCAGAAGAGAGCAAGTATGTTTAAGAAGCAGAGAAGAGATAAGTGAAATATTATAGGAAAAGGATACCACCTCACTAGGGGAAAAAGGCAAAAGAAAAGAACACTCAATATCCAACCATAATGGAGTAAACCTAGAGTCTGACAGGTAGACCCACCTAGAAGCTTGACGCAAACAAAAGGATTTGTGATACAATCTAAAATCAGGAAAATTGACTCATCCCTCCTGTTTAGAATGGCGAAGATGACTAAGAAAAATTCTAGATTTCTTATTGTTCCAGAGGAATTTAGACAATTTGGAGTCCAATTGTGTAAAAAAGGTACCAGGTAAAGGAAGCGGAGTCATGGATATAATATGTTAGGAGAAATCATCATTTTAATGGAGTCATCACAACCCCACCTAGATAAAAATAAGGGATTCCAAGCCAGAATCGATCTATCAACTTTCTCTAAAGCCTCTGAAATATTGACTTCAATTGACTTTTTAATGTATGAAGTGAACCAAACACCTAAATATTTAATCTTAGAAGAATTCCAGTGAAAACCAGTGATATCAAACGATGCTTTAAAACAAAATTTTGTTAGAGGTAGGATTTCAGTTTTATCCGAATTTATCTTATTACTTGAAATCAAGGAAAAATCCTGAATTTCCCAAAGTGGAGACGGAATCGAGAGCTCAGGGTTTGAGATATATAAAAGTATATCATCTGCATACGCCGTTAATTTTAAATGTTTCTCGTCATACTGGAAACCTTCAATTTTAATGTTATTTCTAATACTGGGTAGAAAGGGCTCAAGAGCTAGAATAAATAGGAGTGGAGAGAGTGGACACCCTTGACGTACACCTCGGCGTAATACAAAATATCTAGACAATTTCCCATTTACCAATATCGAAGCCATTGGAGATTGATAAAGCAAAGAGATAAATGAAATGAAATGAGGCCCTAAACCATGCCAGGCTAAGCTTTTAATAGAAAAGACCAGTCTAACCGGTCGAACGCTTTCTCAGCATCTATGGAAATTGCCACTAAAGAATACGACAAAGTGGGAGCTTTGCTGAGTACATTAAAGAATGTTCTAGAATTGTCAGAAGCAAGTCTACCTTTGACAAAACCTGTTTGTTCCTTACTTATCAGCGCAGGTAAAAGGGTTTCAAGACGTAGGGCTAATAATTTAGCAAAGATTTTATAATCTGTATTGAGTAGAGAGATTGGTCTAAACTTTTTACAGAAAGTATGATCCTTACCGTCCTTTGGAATTAGGCAAATCGAAGCTTCCTGAAATGTGCCCCCAGTAAAACCAGAACCCCTGAAGAATTAGGAAAGTTGAAAAAGTTTAGGAAGTAACAGGTCAGAAAAATGTAAAACAAAATTCCACTGTAAATCCATCAGGACCAGGAGTTTTCCCTTTTTTTTAGAGATTGAAGGGCTTCAAAAGTTTCTAACGAAGTAATATCTGCTTCAAATGAAGTAGCATCAATCAGTGTCTTATTAGGGTTTGGAATATTCTTTAACTAATCATCAATCTGTAAGGGGATCGGGACTGACTCAGGAGTATAAAGTGTCTGGTAATAATGAACAAATTCAGCTAAAATATCTTCATCCTTAAAAAGGGACTCACCAGTATCTGAATCTATAGACTTCACATTATGGTGTTGCTTTCGAACTTTTAAATTATTAGCCAGAAGCTTCCCGCTCTATTTCGACCTCCATAATAATGAGCACCACTACGTAGAAGAAAAGAGGAAGCATTATCTGATGAGATTTTGTTAAATTGCAGTTTTGCCTGAATAAGAATAATACTGATGTTCTACGCGTTTAATTTTGAGAAGCAGTGCTTGATGCTGGACATTGAAAGATTTCTTTTTATTAGAGACAAAATTTATTACATGACCACGAGCCACAGCCTTAAACAAATCCCATAACAATTGTAGAGAAATGTGAGAATCTTCATTAAATCAAAATATTTTGTCCGCAAAGGCAACAAAGGAAGTGGAAAATTTAGGGTCAAGTAATAAAGAATTATTAAATCACCACCTATTGGACTTGGGATGCACCGGGAGCAAGTCAAAATCTGTAATGACTGGGGCATGATCAGATATTACCATAGGTTCAATGGAGGAGTTAATAAGATTTTGGGATAATGATTTAGAAACAAAAATATGGTCAAGTCTAGATAAGGAGCCATGTGGTGGAGAATAAAACGAAAAATCACTATTATCAGGATTACAAGTTCTCCATGAGTCAATTAAATTACATTGTGAAAAAAATGCCTTAAATTGTTTATGCATTTTATGGGGAGAAAATTTAATTACAGATTGCCTATCTATAAAGGGATCAAGAATTGGACTGCAATCCCCTCCAATAAGAAGAAAATCATCATTATAATGTAAACATTGTTTAGTAATATTGGGCCAGAAAAGATAATCTGAATTATTTGGACCATAAATATTACCAATAGTCATTGTAATCCCATTAATACTGAGCCTCACAAAGAGCCACCTACCATCAGAATCCGAGTCTTGCGAAATAACATTAACTGATAATTTTTTATGTCAAAGCACAATTACACCATTTTTCTTTGTAGAAGAAGGTGAAGTAAAAACATTGCCCATCCAGCCTTTTTTAAGTTTCAGAGCTTCAGAGTCCGTCAAATGGGTCTCCTGTAGAAGAACCAAGTCTGGATTATATTTAGAAAAGTGGGATAAAATTCTCTGCCTTTTGATTGGATTAATAAAACCTTTGACATTCCAAGAAACAACCCTGAATTTACGTCACATAACCTATATATACCCGAAAGGCCTTGTGCCATAAATAACTGAAAATACATATAAGGGAAGAGAAAACAGAAAAAACAAAAGGAGAGAAGAGTAAAGGGAACACAGCAGGAAAAAGGATGGAAAGTAGTCAAGAAAAAAAGAAGAGACAGTATATGTCAAATAAAGACGAATGCAAAAACATACCTGAGATGAATGAACAATAGGGGAGGGGTGGTGACAGCACAGACTGAAGACGGCACAACAAGGGAACGGAATACATCAACGGACAAAGGTTACGAGCAAAAATAATGATTATAGAGCACCAGGAACCTGTGAAAAGGAAACAATACATTAACAAAAAAGGGTCTGTAGTCACGTCAATATAATATACTGTATACACTGCACATGAAGGACCATCAATTCTATCGCAATAATAGCGAAAAGAAACGTATATAGTCAACGTGTAGAAGGACCAGCTGTTTCCATAGAATTTGTAGAGTGTAGTCGTAGAAAATCACGAAGAACTGCAGGAGAGGTAAATGAAGTGGTCTTGTTTGGATATGTCACTTTGAACAGACACGGATGGAATAATCCAAAACGAGCTCCCAAGTCACGAAGCTGTGGACGAAGATCCAAAAACTCTTTCCTTCTGTCTGCTGTAGCTTTGGACACATCCTGTGAAATGAAGATTTTACTTCCCTGCCAAGAAATTTGTTTTTTGGCTTTCGCAGCGTTAAGAATTCCCAATAAGTCAGTAAATTCAAGAAAGAAAATAATCACGCCTCTTGGTTTAGATGTGGAGGAATGCGGAGAACGATGACCAATGCGGTGCGCTCTTTGGATGTTCAATACTGTAGAAGATGGTAGACCCACCAACTGTGGAAAGAATGAGGTAAAAAATTAAATTGGGTCACTCCCTTCAAGACCCTCCGGTAATCCATAAAGGCGAAGATTATTGCGCCTATTTCTGTTTTCCAAATCCTCCGTAAGAGTCTTCAAGGTTGCCACTTCCTTCTCCAAACCAATAATTTTATGTGTTTCATCCTGCATGTCGCTGACTCTTTGTTCCAGAGTGGAGACTCTCACTTCCATTTGAGACCACTTAGAATCAAGATTTTGTATCCGAGAATTCATTTCTTCGATAAAAGGATGCAATGCATGTATTTCGTCAAGCACTAGTTCACGAGAAATCGGTGAGGGAGATTTTACTGGTGAAGCTGGGTCTTGTTTAACCCTCTTATGAGTGGATGTAGAAATATTCTGAGAAACGTTAGGCAAAGAAGAAGATGAGAAAGACATCTTTGATATGGAAGAAGAAGGCTCTGCAGCAGAAGTGTCCAATTGTAAAAAGTGCGAAAGTTTGTCAGCTGAGGAGGACTGATGCGACAGGGATTTTGTTTTCTTTATTTTGCCCATATAAAAATAAAAAGCCTTCAATAAGGAAGCAAGTGACACAGGAACTCCAAAAATATGTTAACAAAACAGCAAAAAATAAAAAAGCAGGCTTGCGCAAAAAAGAAAGTCAAATATTCAAAAAAGTGTAATGTAATGATGAGCAAAGTTAGTCATCATCATCATTAACTTTATTTCGGTAAGAGAAACATACCATAAAAGTGCAATACATAACAATGTGTAAAGAAAAGTTATAAAAAAAGCACAATAAGATAAATAGAACATTTTTAGAAAAAGGAATTAAAACCATGAAAAGGTAAACATAAAAAATTACTTGCACCAACAACTCCTCTGGACCCAGAAAATGTCAGCTAATATCATGCACCAAGGTGCCATAAATATACTTAAAAAAATCTAAATCTAAAAGACAGCCACCCAAACTTATTCTTTAAAATGCTAGTCTAAAGCGCCACAGATGGTTCCTAAAAATGTAAAATGTTACCACAGGATGAGATATATAAGCAGATAAAACCGGTTTGGAGATTTCTCTCAGCAGATGAACAATTCCCAAAGACTATTTGTATCCAATAATATAAAAACAGTGCCAAATGGCCACATTCATGAGGAGAAGTAAGAAAACGTAATTAAAGAGTCAGGAAATATGCTAGGCAGCCCAAAAAACTATGAAAATGCTCACCAAAACATCCCATAGTTGTTTTTAGTAGAACGACATTAGAAGGAAGAAAAAAAACGGCTCCGGCGGGATAAACTCGTCTGACAATGCGTGGAGCTCCATAATCAGGCGGCCATCTTGGTCGGCGGCTCGCGCGCGGATCCCTATAGCGTTACTTTAACCTTTGTTTTTTTCAGTGAGTTTCTCAAGTTTGTTTTGACTTAAGGTAATGCTTTATTACCAAACATAAATGCAGCCCCTGCCACACTTGCCCTTTGGCTTTTTTTCTGTGATATACATATATGTATATATATATAATCACTGAAAAAGCCAAAGAGCGTGCCTTGATATACATAGAGTTAGATGTGGAGAACAGTATATATATATAGAGTGTGTGTGTGTGGAGTTTGATGTGAAGTTAAGAACAATAAATCTATATTTACCAAACTGTACTTACATCCTCTGTATTTTGATGTTTGATATTTTAAACAAAGAATTGTGGCCATTGGATATTCCATTATTGATATTCAGGAGTACAAGTGATTGGGCAAGTAGAAATTAAACAGTACAGTGGGAGTGTGGGAACATTCAAGGTTGAAGTTTTCTCAGTTTTCTCATAGGGCTTCCAATAGCTCAAGACGTAGCCTCAACCCGGTTTCTCCCATTAGCACATAATTCATTTAAGACAAGGAGTCCACTAGCACCTCTCAGTTTAGGAAACCAATGTGACCCTATTTTACTCTTAGGCATATGCAGTAAGTCTGATGAAGTGAAACAGTTAGGCGTAGCACCTACACCACTCTGAAAGTCAGCCTGGATGAGACACTCCCTTTTGTACTCCTCTTGTTTCTGTTAAAATAATGCAATAGCCAAAAACTTACTGGTTTATTTTGATTTCAGTTTGGTTACTTGATATAGCACGAGTGGCTTAAGTAATGTTTTACACAAGGGGAGAACATGTTTTACAATATGTTGGATTTACTGTGGATCAACGTTGAACATTTGAACAACTGTACCTTTACACATGTGAATAGGAGAAAGTTAATGATCTATGAAGACGAGTTCAATATTTGTTTGCCAAACGTGTGTCCGCTATGCGTCAAAGTAGACACTGCAGTGTTGTGTTGAACATGTTGTAGAGATGTTGGGTACTCCAGCGGGAACACTCATTCAGGTCTGTCAGTCAGTCAGTCAAAATAACTTTATTTGGCATACTGCCATAAAAGTACACATACATACATATAAATCATCATAATGTACAGTACTTATTGTATAATTCAAAGACAAGTCGCTTTGATCTGCAAATCTATAAAATCTAGGTTTACCACTTAAGCCTACTAATCAATGTAAAATAATAAATACTTATAAAATCGTATACAGCAGTAAAACAATATCTAAATTCCCTTAATAGGTAATCACGTTACTGATTCGTATCGGTTCCTAATGGTGATAGCGGATTTGATAAAACTTAAAATAGAACTGCACATTTGTTTGGATGAAAGGCTTTGAATGCCAATCAATCCTTCTTTATAAGAAAGGGTGTGCAAATTACGCAAGATAGGTAATAAAAAAAATTCCCTAGGAGCTGAGTAAAGTGTACAAAATAAAATAAAGTGACAAGTGCTTTGTTTTGAAAAATTAGCACAAGGGCATGGTGGTAATATTTTTTCCCACACACATTTTGTCGGAAACGCGACTCTAAAATGGATCAAGTTAAATCTAAAAAGTACAAGTAAAGAGTATAAGGAAGGGATCGGGAACCAAACAAAATAAGGTTCTAACGAATCTAAAGATGAAATTTGTACATATGAATTAAAAGAACTCAATTTCTCTGCCACTTGATATCTAAGGTTAATAACATGCTCTTTATATCGGAGTTTAACAATTTCTTTCGCATTGGCAGACAAAAGCTCTGGTTTGAAATACATGTACTCCAAGTCCAAGTTTCGAAAGCCATTGTGAACAGAATTTAACCATGGAACTTTGTTAAAATTTGCTAACGAGATACAGATTTAACCATACATTTATCCATAACAGAAGTGGGGCAATATCTATCAAGTCTGTAATATAACGGATTCCCAACTCCTCATGGCATATAATATTTGCTACGTTCTTGGGCACCATAAGTAGCCGATGGAGAAATTTATTCTCTGCCAGTTGTAATATACTTGAGCTGGTATATCCCCAAAGGCCACTCCCATAAATCGCCGCCGAAACACATTTGGATTTATAGAGCGTGATGATCTGGTGAACCGGTCCATGCCCTAATCTACGGGCAAAGCAGAAGATTGCTTCAACATTTCTTTCCAATTGTTGGAGCTTAAAATTCAAATGAAATTTCCATGTCAGAGTGGTACTTAGGTACAGGCCTAGATAACAAAAATCTTTTACCTTTGTTAAAACGTTTCCCCCATTATAAAACTTTTAGTACGTGTGTTTTTAGGGCCGCAAATCATAACATGGGATTTTTTAAAATTAACTTTCAGATCAAGCTCTTGTATGTGTGTTAAAAAAAGATCCAAAAGGGTCTGTAGGCCATTAGCCGTGCGAGCAATTAAAACGGCGTCATCGGCATATAATAAAATCGGCAATTGTCTAAGACTCATCCTTGGGTAATCCTTGCCATTTTGGGCTAAATAACTATACAAACCATTTATATACAGCAGAAATAAAAAAGGTGCCAAAGTGCAGCCCTGTCTAACACCCCGATTGGATGCAAGAGGATGGGATCTTTCGCCATGTTGTCCAACCTGAATTATAAAAGTAAGGTCAGAGTATAGGCGTTTAATCAAATCCAACAGATCTTGCTCGATCCCCATTGTGTCCATTATTTCCCACAACTTTGCTCTGTTCACCATATCAAATGCACTGGACAGATCTATAAAGGCTAAGTGGATAGATTCCCTTTTTGCAATAACATATTTGCTAAGAATGAGATGTAAGTTTAGGGCCTGATCCACTGTGCCTAATCCAGGCCTAAACCCATATTGAATTGGCGATAGAATGTTTGTCCTTGCAACCCACTCCTCCAGCCGAGTAAAAATGATGCTCCCCAGAATCTTTGCCATGGCGTCAATGAGAGAGATGGGTCTATAGCAAAAGGGGTCAAGCCTATTACCCTTTTTAAATATCGGGACAAGTATTGCCGTTAACCATGAGGAAGGGATAGCACTTTGAATAGCACTATTCAAAACATTTGTAATTAGTGGAACCCACAGATCAGGTAAAGATTTAAATAAGTCCACTAGAACCCCATCGGGGCCGGGGGCTTTCCTTATTTTCATTTTATTTATTGCTGCACTGATCGAATATGCCTCAAATAAAATACTGCTCTTGATTGGAATGGAAGTGGGTGAGCGTGGGAGGAGACATACCTCCACACCATAATTAGGGTTATTTACAGACTGAAATACAGTTGAGAAATGTTCTACCCAGACCCCTTCTGGTACCAGACAGTCATCCTCCCTATTTGCCTGCCCTGAGAAATATGGATGATTAACCACCTTCCAAAATTGGGAGGGGTCCCGCAATTCTGTGGCTGCCATGAGATCTTCCCAAGCTCTAGTGCGTATTTCATTCTTTCTTTCCTCAAGAACTGACTTGTATCGGCCCCTAGCCTGTTTAACTAAATTGCGGCTGAATGGAATAGTTTTAATAGCTGCCTTTAGATCTCTATGGGCAGCCGTACAGGCCGAATTGAACCACCGTTGAGGTTGTGCGCCTTTGGAATGTTGGGCACACTTCAGTGCCTCAGAAATAGCACAGCTTAAAGACTCAAAAGCAGTTATAAGATGGTCGCAAGTGGATTGCAGGGACAAACAAGTATTAATGTGGGCCTTATTTTGAATTATGAGGACCTCATGAAAAGTATTTGGGTTTACTCTCTCCCATCTCATGCGGGGGCCAGAATTTCTTTTAAAAACCTCTTTACCTTTATGTATTATTCTAGGTAGAATTTCCCTAGTTTTAAGAGCTAATTTTATGCTCAAGGGATTATGGTCACTGGCACAATGAGATTTAATTTTAAAATCCAACATTGAACGTGAAAGTGAAGGACAAATAAGGATAAAATCAATAGTACTGCCATTCGTGCTCCCTGTATAGGTGGGTATTTCCCTTGACTGACTATTTGTCATATCCCTTGCAAAAGCGAGATCAAATTTGTAGATAAGGGTATTCAAGGCATTACCTAAATTAGAGTGGATAAAATGGGTAAGTAACTCTCTGCCTTCTGTGGAAGCACCACACAGATGAGGTAATTCATGATTGCACAATTGAACATTAAAATCTCCAACCCAAATCATATCAAATTCCCTGTCCTGGAGTTTTCCAGCAGAGTCTTAAAAATCTGTAAGCTCTTCGAGGCTTTCTTGGAGGGCGGTACTCGGAATATTATTATAAATTTTTTAAAGTAAGATGTCTTTCCGCCCGGTCATTGATAATAAAACCACCAAGAAAAAAGCAGAGGACCAGATCAAAGAAACCTTGATTTTTGGAAGTAATAATGACACAAGTACCAGGAGCCCGCCACTTGCTCTGCCCGCTCTGGATGGAAGAGCTGGCTGGGACACAGAATAGTAGCCATCTAGATAAAAGGGTGCCATATGCCAAGTTTCTTGTAGACAGATGATATCAAATGTGGATACAAACTCCAACCATTCTAAATTTTCAGCTTAAGAACGGAGACCAGCAATGTTCCAACTAATTAAGGATAAAAGTTCATTACTTTGCTGGGACATTATCCCAGGCCCCTTAATTATAGCCATATCTGGTATATTCTGTAGTAATCTAACTGGCTCATCAGGTCCTGTAGGTGATTCCAAAAGTGTATGCCCTCCAGCCAACTCGTTTTCCTGTATAGTATCATTTAGAAACCCCAACCCCTCCGTGTGTCAATCGATTGCATCAAGGGAGGACTGATTTTGGTTGCCCTCAGGATCGACGGTGGGGTTACAAGAAGGTACGTTTGGCAAAACTATACTTTGTCCATGGGGAACCTTCATAGAAGGAAGTGATAGAGTGGTCGGCCCATAAAAAAAACGTAATGAATAAATTTTGATCCCACCATCCCCTTTCGCACACGATGGTAGAGTCGCCAGCAAATAGTTAACGAAGTGAGAATTAGCAAAATTGATCACTATACAATCACCTTCGTGTACCTTTTTAGACAAACCTACCCACTTCACCCTTCTTGCCATAATTATTCTATTATTTAGATCATCTTGATATCTAAGTTTTCGGCTCATCCAGTGTGCACATTTCCTTATTAGAGCATGCGTATCTTCCTTCTGGGTATGATCAAGAGGGGGCACATTAGCTAGAACTAAAACATAAGGCAAGCTATCCGGTGGAAGCTGTAAAACCTCCTTTGTACTGAAAAGAGGTCTAGGCTTGAAAACTGTATCAGGCTTCAATAAGGCGGTCGCACCACCAGTCAAAGTGGGAAGGGGATCAATTAATGAATCATCATGGGAGCCACAAGTAGATATACAGTGAGACGAGAGTTGATTATGATTCGATGAGCAATTAACCTGCTGTGAGGGTTTGGGATCAAATACCAATTTCCGAATAGAGGAAGTGGAATTTATGTCAGTTTTTATAATAGAATTAAAGACAGATTCTTGTAACTGCTCAAATTTAGAATTAATTAATGATGTTAATCTCTCCTCTAAAGCCACAAAAAGGGGTTTGAGGATTAAGTCCAAATTAGTCTAATGATTATCTCTTGAATTCCTACAATCTGAGCCAAATTCGCCAAATGATAGATTTGTCTTAGAAGGAAGTTCAGCCGAAGCGACCAATGATGGAGAAATAAGTTCTTTAGACTTTGATGATTGTTTTAACAACTTGGTACATTTGCAATGTCCCCCAGCTTTCCTTTTTTGGGGGGAGGGGGAATGTCAGCTAAATGTTCAATGTTAGCTACATTAGAGGACTGTAAGGAATGCAGGACATTAGCATTATCTTCAGGCAGAAGCGAATCAGGGTTATTGGGGGCAGTTAAAGAGTCTACAGATTGTATATAAGTTGTAGGTTCTAAGAAGGCTTTTTGAGTCAAGTCATTAGCCACCCCAATCCTTTCTTCTACTTGAACAATTTCAGTTTCAATGGCCCAATAACTGAAGATAAGTAACTAGTTATGGACGATTGAACAGGCGCAGCATGTGTTCCTTCAGCCCCAAGTGTGATGTTCTTCCTTTTACCCATCGTCTTTCAATTGATAAAGGGGCAAAGTGCCAAAATTTCGCCCAATCCAATCCGACAAGAGTAATACACAAACAGAGTATGGCAGTGTAAGGTATATAAATAATGTATATAGATCAAAACCGCTCAGTTAGCAAGTCTTACTCGGTACCGGTTACTCAGGGACTTACTGAAGATCTCAGAGGGGGGGGGCCCAACGAGAGGGAGCATGAAAGTCTCCTGTGGCAGCCCTCCTCCTGCTGCCCAGCTCCAGTCACAGCTGCCCCACAATATCTTCAGGCAGCCAGACGCCTATGGAGTGGCTAATCCAAAATCTATATGGGGATATAGAGGGATATCGGGGGGGCCCTGCCCTGCATCTTCCTGGCAATGACGGGCAAGGACGGCCCGCCGTTGGCTCGGGCTTTGCCCGGGCGCGTCCCGCGTTCGGGCGCGCTGTTGTTTAATTTAAAGGGCTCCCTGGCCCTGGGTCAGCCCCTCCTCCTCCTCCGCAGCAACAGCATCAAGCTTCAAGCGTGTTCCGCGAGCGGGAGTGCTGTTGTTGAATTTAAAGGGCTCCCTGGCCCTGGGTCAGCCCCTCCTCCTCCTCCGCGGCAGCAGCGTCAAGCTTCAGGTCTGTCATTATGTTACATCGAGATGGTTTCTGGGTCACACTTGGTGAGCTGTGGACACAATGCTTACAGGCTCATTAGTCCCACTGAATGGAGAAAACTCACATTTTCTCCAACTGATTCAGGCGTGAGAACCGCGAGAGGATTTAAACAAAGTACGTCAAATTATTGAGTACTGTAACATCCAATACCATTTCACATTTTTAAACCATTATTTAATCACGTTTTTACAGTGAAATATCGCCTGCAAAAAAGCAAAATACAAGCATGTAATACAAAAGCAACGATTGCCCCCAGGGATTCCTGGGGGCACAGGAAAGAAATATTTTTGGGGCACCTGTTCGGAACAACTTTGAATTTTATTGCTCAATGTCTGATGTTTCAAGCCCATGATACCCAGCAATATTGAAATATTTGTTAAAGTTTGAGATAGAGAAGTAGGCGAGGATAGAAAAGTGTTCACAGTCTCAGGGGAGGATGGGTTCCTGGGCAGTTGCCCACTTTACCCAAGCCTTATAACATCGCAGGCTTGATACAACAATGATGAGTTCCAGACAAAATATAAAAGGCACTGCACACAACGGCAAAACAGTAGGAGTGAGGGGACCATATGAAAGGGGGGAATAAAACCGAGTCTTGTTCTGAGGACAAGTGCTACAGAATAAAAGAGAAACGGAACGAACAGTAACAGTGCAACAAAAGTAACTATTCTGCAACGTAGGGGTCTATAATAAAAAAAAAAAAGAGCAACTATTCTGTCCCGTCATCTGTAAAAATGTTTCTCGAGGAAGGACGTGCGCACAATTTCAAACAGCTACTCATCCTAGGAGAGACTGAGCAAACAAACCTTTGCAACAGTGGGAGACCTGGCAATTCACGTGCACCAATCAAGTGACCACCCCCGCCTTTCATAGTCAGATTTATCATGTAGGAGAGTTAATCTCACTGGTGTGTGAAAATTGTAGACATTCGATTTAGCCATTTTCTGCCACGTGCGGAATTTGCAAGAATCTAGAACAGGCCAAGACCAGAGTACATGCATCAGAACACAGGGTCGTTGTTTGCATTTCTATCAGTGCTTTTGGACATAGATTTGTTCTTTATCGTTTATATAGAGTCCATTACCAATTATTAAAAATCTTGGAATAACTGAATTTGAGTGTAACCTCGATTATGCTTTGATCATTTGTCCTGAAGAATACATTCACAGGACAGGTTGTACTGGGGTTGTTGTCATCAATGTTACGTAACTGAAGTCATAGGGATTGTGAAAAGTCCAAGGGGCATATTTATACTCTGTTTGCGCCGAATTAGCGTCGTTTTTTTTCGACGCAAATTCGGCGCAAAACTAACGCCATATTTATACTTTGGCGTTAGACGCGTCTAGCGCCAAAGTATGAGGAAAGAGCGTCATTTTTTTGCGTGAACGCCTTCCTTGCGTTAATGAGATGCAAGGTAGGCGTTCCCGTCCAAAAAAATAACTGCGACACAAATGCGTTGTATTTATACTCCCGGGCAAAAATCACGCCCGGGAGTAGGCGGGGCAAAAAACCCCGCATTTGCGCCTCTTTTTAACGCCTTGGTCAGGGCAGGCGTTAAGGGACCTGTGGGCTCAAAATGAGCCCACAGCTGCCCTCCCATGCCCCCAGGGACCACCCCTGCCACCCTTGCCCACCCCAGGAGGACACCCAAGGATGGAGGGACCCATCCCAGGGACATTCAGGTAAGTTCAGGTAAGTATACATTTTTATTTTTGTTATATTTTTTTTTGGCATAGGGGGGCCTGATTTGTGCCCCCCTACATGCCTCAATGCCCAATGACCATGCCCAGGGGACATAAGTCCCCTGGGCATGGCCATTGGGCAAGGGGGCATGACTCCTGTCTTTACTAAGACAGGAGTCATGTAAATGGCGTCTGGGCGTCGTTAAAAATGGCGCAAATCGGGTGGAGGCGATTTTTTAGCGTCAACCTGACTTGCACCATTTTTAAGACGCCCTAACGCCATTTTCCCCAACGCCGGCGCTGCCTGGTGTACGTGTTTTTTTTCCACGCACACCAGGCAGCGCCGGTCTGCTAGCGCCGGCTAACGCCATTCAATAAATACGGCGCCCGCATGGCGCTTCAGAATGGCGTTAGCCGGCGCTAAACTTTTTGACGCTAAACTGCGTTAGCGCAGTTTTGCGTCAAAAAGTATAAATACGGGCCCAAGTGTCACAAAAAGAACAAAAATAGCAAATGAGTCACGCCCATTCAGCAGGTGAGTGGTATGGGTGTGGTATGTAGCTGATTGTGCATTTTAGAGTTTAAAGTCGCAAATATATTACTAAAGAATGGTGTGGTAGTGCACCATCATTTAGACAGCACGTTTTCCATTGAAATGGCCACAAAATTCCCACCAACATGCAGTTTTACTGATCTGTCTATATAGTGCCCAAACAAAAATGTGCAGAAGTCGGTTTTCAGCAAATGTTTACCATTTGCACATTCTCAAGTAAAGTGGCTTGATTTATTTTGTTCCTATTAAAATCTTTGCTCCATTCACCGTTCAGAATTTCAAAAATGTGCTTGTTTCATTTATGCTTTCCTAACTACTGATATATTTTGAAATAATTGTCCAATTATTTTATATGTATTTAAATGTTGCATGTTAGAAAAATCTGACGTCCTACAGCCTCTCCTTTCACATTCCCTGGACCCAAGCAAGGTTGTCAGGTAGTTCACTTCACAAAATCCTCTAACTTTACAATCAGAAAAAGAAAAGTAAACACCAATATTCATGTTAAAACAATAAGAGCATTTTGTTAGAAGACTTAGCCTGACTGACATTTGAGCTCTGTATTTAAAGGCAAAGCAAATATGACAAGATAAAGCCAACATTTAAAGACATCTTCATTGCTCATTCACCTTCTGAACTCCATCATGGTGTTTTTGGGGGTGCTAAGCACCCCATGCATCCCTAGTTTCCGCACATATGAACGTCTGTGTGTAATTCTCTGTAAGGATTCAAGGACAGTTAAGACATCAAAGTGTTGTACAGACTGGGAAGAGCATGCTTGTCTTGACCCTGCTTTGGAACATAGGATTGTATTGGTGAGATAGGTAAGGAGTAAGGTGCTGCTCACAGGCACCTCTTAGGCAATGGACTAGCCACAGAAACCTTTAGTGCTGGGATTGATGAAACTGAAATTTGGCACACAGATTGGTAAACACATTGATAAGGCTGTCTTGAAGATAAGTTCATTCAGGCTCCTGGAAGAGCAATCAGGTCAGTGGGTGTTCCCACTAATCTGGAATTCTTCATTGAGCCTCAGAGATTAATCAGAATGGGTACATTTACAAATGTTCAGTCCCTTATGGTTGACACACCAGGCTCCAAACAAATCCCTGATGAAATTGCTAATGTCAAGGAAGGGGTTCTAGGGATACGGGTATTTGGAGCACACCACAAATATTTGTAGCACCACCACCATTTTTTCCACTTGAATTTTACGCCAAATAGATAGATGAATTCGGAAACATCTAGTGAAGTCAATATTAGTTTTGGCAATAGTTGGTTCAAAATTGCCAGAGACCGTCTTCTCACATCTGTTATTCAGTGCACACAAATATTTGAAATCTAACAATTATTTAAATCTATAGCCCTCTACCATGGCACTAGTACTGGGTCCAGAAGTGGAAAATTCCTTCATCTTTGTCCAATTAACCTTGTAATCTGAACATGTGAACAAGTCTTTAATTTGGGAATCAATTAAAGGTTTTTTTCGGCCTTTTGTTGGAAAAGGTGAGCAATATGTTCACACCATGTAGTATTACTTGAGATTCATCAGCAGATGATTCTGCATTTTACATTTGTTGCCTGGTATGTGGCTGCTGACGAAAAAGAAGCCTAACAGGGGACAACCCTGCCTAGTGCCTCTCTAACCCTCTAAAGAGTCAGAGAGAAAAGCCCTGCATGCCATCTGAGCTTGAGAATTAAAATAATGCCATTTTACCTATGAAATAAAGACCTATGCCACTTCTGTTAAGCTTTATTGTTGGAAATGGCCCTTTCTGCAGGGTTATCCCCAATCTTTTTGTTTTTATCCTCCTATTTTTCTGACCCTCTTTTTGTCGGCTTTAGGACTCTGGACACTTTATTACTGTTAATCAGTGCTAAAGTGCACATGCTTTCTCACCTGGAACTTGGAATAGTTGATTACACCAGTTTGGCTTATTTAATTGACCTATAAGCCTCTTGTAAAGCGGTACACTATGTACCCAGAGCCTGTAAATTAACTGCTACTAGCGGGCTTGCAGCACAGATTGCGCCACCCAAAGAAGTAGCCTTTCAAACCTGTCTCAGGCCTGCCACTGCAGTGCCTTCATGCACATTTTCTGCCACACTGAATTGGCAAGTCAAACTACTTGTGAAGGCCTAAAGTCTCTTTTTACTACTACACCAAGGTCACCCCTAAGGTAGGCCCTAGATAGCCCTATCGGCATGGTGCTGTGTATGTAAAAGGTAGGACATATGTCTTTATGTACGACATGTCCTAGTAGTGACAAACATCCTATTTCATACTCACTTTTGGGAGTGCTGCTCCCTATTTAGGTTTGCATTGGAAATGCCCTGACATATGTCTGAGTGGTATCTTCTGATCTATAAGGAGTAGCATGGGCATTTTTAGTGTGTTTGGAGTGGTTATGATAAATCCTGCTACTGGGACAGGTGGATTTTACATTATTATTTCAGAAATGCCACTTTTAGCAAGTGGGCATTTCTCTGTGTTTATAACTCTAGTGCTTTGCAGGCTGACTCCAATCCCCATCTGGGGCAGAGTGACAGCTCCACTTGTTGCATACTTTTCAGACAGCCATAACACAGGAAGGGCTAGGTGTGACAAAAGAGGCATCTGCATATTAGTAGTCTTCCTGGGCTGGGGAGAGAGAGGGTCGTTCACACCTTTCATGTGAATGCGCTGTGTCCTGCCCTTACATAATGGACTGATTACCCCCTACTAATGTCTGGAGACAGGACTGGATTGAAATGCTGTAGCCCCCTGATTTGGAAGGCACTTTTAGAACTGGGATTGAACCTTTGCCAGCGTGACTGCTAAGCTGCACAAGGACTCATCTGGACTGCACTTCTGTTTGTTGCCCTGCTCCCTGGTGTCTACTGGGTGGCATAAATGACTCATCTGAATTGGTTTTCTGCATGTTGCCCTGCTGCCAGTTGCTCCCTGCTTCTGTTCTACCAAGTCCCCAGGGTACCCCCAGGAGGAACCACCCTAGAACCATTGGCCTGGTTGTATGCATGCCAGCCTGCTATATGTCACTCCGGGACCCAGTGTTCCCAAAGGGTCTGTGGGTCTGCCCCTGATGCTCTCTAAGGAATCCCCAGGGCCTGCTAGGATTTCCTTGGAGCGATGTTGACCCCTGCATGAGGTAGTGCACATGGGGGAGAGCGTAACCAACTGAAAACACAGTGAGTGAATTTTTACCTTCAGTCCCCTCATTCCCTTAAACAGCACATGCTGAGCACTGCCCTTGTTTCTTCCCTCCACTGAGCAAAGGTCAGGGAAAATAAGTATTTGCTGTCCGCATTGTAGAGTGCCCAGAGAAACTGTGGACAAAGCACACACTACTCAGTGCCCTCTGGACACAGACAGGCACTGATTTTGTGTGCATGTCTCCCACGGTGAGAGAGAATCCTAGCAGAGTGGGATAGGAGGAGCAACATGACGGAGCAGAGTAGGAAGAAAAGCCCTACCACTGCATCATGCTACCATACAGGTGGCTGTCTTAGGTCTGGCCCTAAGTGGGAAGGACCTCAGGAGGTCTCTCTCCCCGTGCATGCTGTTGGTATGCAGGGTTTGAGCGCGAGGAACGATCCAGGTCTCCTGCAGTGAAAGGGAGTGTGGATCCTCCCTCATATTGTGATAGCTTGCCCCCCTTTGGTGGGGCCCTCACAGCACGAACTGCAGGATGGGATGGTGACCCTCAACAGAGGTCTCAGAGCCTGCTGGAATAATGGGACGAGTGCCATACTCAATGTAATAGGAACCCAGAAGCTCTTGTGCTTGACAGAGCATGGGGTTTTCTTTCTTGAGTACCGTATTACCTATAATAAGATTGCAACTGTGCCACAACCCGTCCTCTACCATATCGTGTGCAGTAAGTAACCTCGCACCTTACTGTCTGCAGGTCAATGGGCACACCAAGGGCCTGTGCCGTAGGATGACAGGATAGACTACGTGTTTTCCCCAACTACTCAGTAGGCGGGAAAACGTTTTACGATCCAAATGTGTGATTCATTATCTGCTGCATTCCTTTTGTGTTCTGAAAGTGATGTATGTCAGATTCATTGCTGACAAAAGCACCAAATATCTTTCATGAACCATATGATAGGCAGAGTAATGTTTCAGTTATGATAACGTTTATGACAGGTGCAATATGGAAATATTTCAGAATGTTTGCACTATGATGGTTTGACAGTTGCCTATTTGGCAGAATATTTCTGAATTCTGTCATTTTGGTCTACAGTCTAATGCTTTATGTGCAATACAGATTATTTTTATATAACTGGTTCTGAAGTCTTGTTTTGTGGTGTACCTATTGTGTCACTGGCTTGCGTGTGTTGTCCAAACGCTTTGCACATGGCCTCTGGGGATACGCACAACTGTTCTGTACCAAGCTACCAAGGCTGAGCACAGGTTATCTTTGGTGTGTCACTTACTCTCCCTGACTAGAGTGGTGGTTTCTGCCTGGCTGAGGCACATATCCTAGCCAACAAGGAACCCCATTTCTAACAATTATGAATAGGTAACCCCACTCAATGTGATTGAAAACCTTCTCTGCATCAACTGCTACAGGTTCTCCAGGAGCACCCCAGTCTTGTCACAACAGACGTGAAAGACTATTCAAATGATTTATCAAGATATAGGCCCTCATTCCTGTCCACGGAAGCATCGCCAACAGGCTGGCGGTCCGGCTGGGAGAATCCTCCATGGCGGCGCTGCAAGCAGCGCCGCCATGGGGATTCCGACCCCCTTCCCGCCAGCCTGTTTCTGGCGGTTTTCACCGCCAGAAACAGGATGGCGGGAACGGGTGTCCTGGGGCCCCTGCACTGCCCATGCCACTGGCATGGGCAGTGCAGGGGCCCCCTAACAGGGCCCCAGCATGATTTTCACTGTCTGCATAGCAGACAGTGAAAATCGAGACGGGCGCAACTGCACCCGTCGCACCCCTGCAACACCGCTGGCTCCATTCGGAGCCGGCTTCTGTGTTGCGGGGCCTTTCCTGCTGGGCCGGTGGGTGCTCTCTTGGCGGGCGCCCGCCGGCCCAGCGGGAAAGTCTGAATGGCCCCTGCGGTCTTTTGACAGCGGAGCGGTCATTTGGCGGCGTAAGTTTGGCGTGCGGCGACCGCCGGCCGCCAAACTTAGAATGACCCCCATAGACTGGCATATCAGAATGTTTTTCCTTATGCACTCTAGAGGTGTTTTCTTGCCACCCAGCACGCCAATAGGTAGGATCTTCCTCATAATGGCCTCCAGAGAGTCTTTAGGCAACTTAGGGGAGTGGGCAAGTGGGGTGACACAGGGCTATTTAGTACCTATAATCACCTCTGAGAGCAATGTGTGCGTGTTTAGTATCTGTAGGGGGACATTTATGTTGAAGAAGGCAAAGCTGTCTATCCTTACTAAGGAATATAATGATGATGAGAGACAGCCATGAGACCAAATCAGTACCATTAGGAGAAAGGAGCATTTAGGCTGTAAAACAGCTTGCACCCAATTATGTTTTCTGCTTAGTACTGTTGAATATAAGGCTGGGCTGCTGCACATTGAGCCTTGTTCAGAAATTGGCGGATGGAGAATATGACCATAAATCAAAGGTGCTTCCTCCCTGCAAAACTCGAATGAAGCTGAGTCCCAAAATGGTTGCCAACACTTGCTGGTTGAAGTGTTGCAGCCAATTAAATCTCAGCATGAAATGTAGGCTATTTGTGAAGTATTCAAGCTTCTATATATATAATTTGGATTTCCTTTAATATCTCAATAACTATTGAACAGATTCACAACAAATGACAAAAAGTGTGATCTACGGACCAACAACTACGTTTCTTCCAAATTTGGTGTAATTCCGTCTACCAGTTCAGGCTGCAGACATGTCTAAAGAGTCTATAGGAATTAACATGGAAAACACACTTTTTTGTTCCCCCTTTTTCTCGGCACCTGCTTGACGGATCACCCCGAAACTTTCCATGTACCACAAGACCCAACTTGCCACTTTTTGTGGACAATTTTGTGAAGATTAGTCAAACAGCGGCAAAGATTTAGGCAAGTCAAAAAATGATCTTCTCTATGGAAACTAGGTTCTTACTATAACTACCTACTGGCGACCATCAGTAGGTAATATGTGTGTATGTATGTCTATCTATCTATCTATCTATCTATCTATCTATCTATCTATCTATCTATCTATCTATCTATCTATCTATCTATCTATATATACAGTAACTCCATGGTGTGTGTGTATATATATATATATATATATATATATATATATATAGGAACTCCATGGTGTATTTTTTAAGTTGGAATGTGACACTCATTCAGGCCAAATGGCACAACGAAGATTGGGTGGCCTTTGTCAAAGGTTTTGAAACTGTGTTTCTCCAGGAGTCATGGTCCTGTGAGGATGTCCATCATGACGGTTATAAATCATTTAATCGCCAGGCCTCCCCCTCTGTTTCAGAACATGCCAAGCGGGGTTGGTGGCATGGTTCAAATTGGGGCTTAGTTGTAAAATTACCCTAGTAGTAGTGGGAGAGGCATTTTTGTAAGTCTTTAAGGTCAAGTGAGCACCTAAGATTAAAATGTACATGATAAGTTTTATAATAATGTTTTCTGAACTAGATATAACAGGTTGTTAGGAAGATTATGTTTGCTAATTAAGGATTTGGTTATGAAGCATGCAGATACTTTGGGGCCTTTTTATTTGATTTTAGCTGGGGATTACAATGCCAAATTAGATGAAAATATGTCCTTGGCTACTTTCTTAGTGGGTTGTATCTTTGACATGAATGTTCCTGGCTATGGTAATCTTATGGATGCCAGGGGACAATTCCTGTACCCCTGGTTATTGACTTATGATGTGATTTCCGCTATGCAACAACAATCAGCTATTTCTACTTTTATGGGGAGGGGAGGGATCTTTTATAGACTATGGGCTTCATCACAACTTTGGCAAACTTTTCGGAAGAACGTCTCGGTGGTGGTAGCCAAAAGACCACCATGTTGGCGGTAATCAGACACCGTATTACACTGTGAAGACACGTACACTGACACGTACACCGTGAAGACAGCCAAAAAACAGCCACAGATCTGATACCACCAGGAGACAGGAGGTTGGGAAAGAGGCGGTTCCACCACCAGCCCAAGACAATGTCACCCACCAGATTACAAGCCACAAATCACCACAGTGGTTTTTTCATAGCGGAAAACCATTGGCGGTACGAACCGCCGCGCTCAGAACCCACTTCTGTTAGAACACAACACCACATTGGACAGTTTGAATAACCTACACCTCACACACATAGACACACCACACACACCTACTCACTGCACTATATCACACACACCCACACAACCGACAATCCTTTGCCACTAATTTGATGTTCACATACACAGAGAGCAGGCAAATACACTTCTTTAGCACCATCACACCATAGGCACATATACACATCTCACTCAGCACACACCACACAACTGTACTACCAACACAAAAAGAGTGCACACACACACACACACCACAAGCGTCCCTCACTCACCATGCACCACCCACACCCCATCAATCACTCTACACTGTACCCTTACACACACAACACCCCCTGCAACACAATCACTACCATGTCCCCACAAAAGCACCCACAGTTCACAGACAATGAATTGAGGGTCATGGTGGATGAAATCGTCAGGGTAGAGCTTCAACTGTTTAGATCATAGGTCCAGCAAACGTCGATTGCCAGGAAAATGGAGTTGTGGGAGAGAATAGTCGACTGGGTCAACTTAGTATGCAACCATCCATGTACAAGGGAGGTCATTGGGAAGAGGTGGAACGACCTCAGGGGAAAGGTGTGTTCCATGAGATCACAACATCAGATCACCGTCCACAAGACTGGCTGTGGGCCCCCTCCTCCTTCCCCACACTTCACATCATGGGAGGAGAAGGTCTTGGACATTATGCATCCCGAGGGCCTGACAGGCATACTTGGGGGACTGGAGTCTGGTAAGTACCCACAAAATTGATGTCACACAATTGTCTTGTTCAGCATGCTCCCGCACCACCCAAACCCACCCTAATGACCTATTTTAGCCACTTCACCTCTCACCAAATCCTATAACTTCCATGTCACACAACTGTCATGTCCTGCATGTTTCCTCGCAGTCCAAATACTCCCCAATACACTGTATGACTCCCTACTCCTCCCACCTATACACCCAATGCCCCTCTCCTGCATGCCACACCTTCACCCAGCCCAAATGCCCACACAGCCCTTGGCAAAGGCACGGATGACATTGGCTAATACTATCAGTACGACTCTCACACTGCACTAGCCCATCTACGTGAATACCAGGAATTTGCACATCACATCTCTTTTTCATGTATGACAATTGTACTAGCTATACCTGACTGGGGACCACTACACGGCAATGACAGCAATGCAATGACACAACACTATGCCAAACAAGCCTAAACACAACTACAGCACTCCAATCAGGATCCACAACCCAGAAATTGACCCACCATGGTATGGAATGTAAGATGGCAGACTCCAAGCACATGCAAAACATGCACAGACAGAACAATTAAGCCTGCATACACATATACCCTACTCCCACGGGTACACCATGCTGCAATGTACAGCCATTACCTCTCACAACTAGCAAGCCTGAATAGTCACTAGCTAACAGTGCATAACAGTCATGTGAACTATCAGACTGTACCAGAACCCATCCACAGAGCCACAGTTACTAAACTTGAATGACACTAACCAAAATGGAGCATGGTACACATGTCACAGACCACTAACTACTACCATTGGTGTGGTGAGCAACATCTGTCATTGTCATTGCCTGGAATCATGTCACTGTATGCATGTGATAAAGACAGAACCAAACACACGTTCAACATTTAACTCCCTCTCTGGCTCCATTTAGAGGTACCCCTGCCAAAGCCAATGCCACCATGGAGAGGATACCGGAGACTGCCAGCCCTCCTCAGGATGAAAGCCCCAGTGAGGACAACATGCCTGAATGTCAGAACACTGATGGCCTACCTGGCCCATCTGGGATATTTGGTCAGTCTACAACTCCCTGCCCCACCCTGCCCACATTTTTTCCCCCCAACCCTGTGGCTTCTACATCACAGCCAACCCTTCATCCCCAAACCTGTATCCCAAGGACTGTTCATGCTATTGTGTGCCCCACAGTAGAAGGACCTGAGTCGACCCCTCACACCCCAGACAATGAAGGTCCTGCAAACACTGGGAGTGGCCACACCATGCCAAGGGCGCAGGCACATGGGGGCAGAGGGGCTGGGAGGGAAGCTGTGGGCCAGAGGATGGAGCCCCCAAGGAACCCTACTGACCAGGAAACCATCTCCAAAGTCCTGGGAGCATACCAACAATCCCAGGACAGGATGGGCCAGATCATCACCATGTTGGGGGAAAACCAAAGGCTGCAGAGTTACTACCACCAGGAGGTCATGCAGCAGTGGCAGGCACACAAAGCCACCATGGCCTCCATTGCAAGGTGTGGTGAGGGATATCAACACCACCCTACATACTTCCACAACCCATCCGCAGGCCCCTTCCGCTAGCAACATAACATCAGAGCCATCCACATCACGGGGCAGTTAGTAGAATAGAGGCTCTGCCAGGGGAACCACAGCACTCAGACACCACTCCCTCTGTAGCAGAAGAACCCCCCCACAAATGTGGTAGTCGATCAAGACATTCAGCTGGAGCAGATGCCAAGACCAAACCCACTGCCACGAAGTGAACCTCACCTGATTTGTCTCCTTTGCGTGCCACTGAGACACCCTGTTGACTGTTCAATGACATAACTCCATCTTCCCATTGGCACATGGACACTGGACCTGTATAACCAACTGCTGTACCATCTACTCTGATTATTCCATCTACCATGACCTCACTCATCTCCTGTTGGACAATGTATATACCATAATTTTGTAGTCACAAATTGATTAAATGCTTAATAAACACCACTGGAACATAGCAACTGTATATGTGTCTTCATTAAAACATCAACAAATGCAATGATTGGAAATTGAGATGTGGTCATGCCACAGTATATCCAATAGGCAGTGTAAAGGACAGCAGAGGGAGACTCCCTCAGCAGGAGACACAGCACCACAGAAATGCTCCAGGACAGATGTCAGAGAGTCACAATTCCTGGGCCACACAAGAGTAAAGTTAATATTCCAACCTGCAAAAAGACAATGACAGATAGGACCTTTAGGATGAAAGGCATGGAGCCACACAAAGCACATATGCAGCTCAAAGATGTCATGCCCAATGCAGAATACCTCCTGAGCAGGGCCCCCAGAGATAACCTATACATCCCTGGTCACAGGATAATCATCAAACATCACGTTAGCTGCCATCGGTCATGTATAACCCTCAATCCAGAATTCTCGGAGCAATGGCTAATGACTATGAATGCCTCAAGACATAGGTAGGAGAATCCCATATTCCAATACCACAGCCAGTGGGTGGAATGAAATGAGAACAGGAGATTGCAGTAAATATAACTCAATAGTGTCTGTAAAGTGGAGATGTGAATATATGAAACTGCAGTAAGTTCACTTGTAGGAGTTGAGACACTTTTACTGTGTAACTTATATACAATTAACCAGCTCCCCCAACACACACAAAGGGATAGGACCACATTACACCCCCACTGATGAGTCAACTCAGGAGGAGTATTCACAGCAATTTATGTGGATGTACAAGACTTGAAAACCCTCACTCACCATACCTGTATGTTATGGATGAGCTCTGTCCTAGAGTCAGCTGCACCTTCCTCCTATGCCTTCTCATCACTAATCATGCCAGCATTACCAGCTTCCTCACCCTCATCAGCTAGCAACGGTATCTGACGTCTCAGGGCTAGATTGTGTAGCATGCAGCGGGCTACTATTATCTGACATACCTTTTAGGGACAGTAGAGGAGGGTACCTCTAGGCACCGGAATCTGGCCTTCAGTAGGTCAAATGTTCTTTCGATTACACCCTGCGTCTTCCTGTAGGCCTCATTGAAACGGAGTTCCCCATCTGTAATAGGGTACCTCACTAGTGTCAACAGCCAGGGAAGGTTAGGATAGCCAGAGTCACCTGTGTTACAAAATGTTGGACCAGTGAAAATACAGGTACAGCGACAGGGAAGAATGTGAAGACAGGGGCCAAAACAGTGAAACATCTTTATGTGCATACATACCAAGGAGCCAGGCCCTCTCTGTGTGTAGTCGTGCCATCATGTGTGGGACATTGCTGTTCCTCAAAATATGGGAGTCATGCACAGATACAGGAATCTTGGCTGTGACCTGTGTTATGTACTGGTCTGCCAGACACACCACCTGAACATTTATGGAGAGGTAGTACTTCCGGTTCCTATATACCTGTTCATTGCTACTGGGAGGGACCAGGGCTATTTGGGTGCCATCATTGGCCCCTATCACATGAGGGATGTCCCCCATGTCATAAAAGTCTGCCTTCACATAGACTAAATCTGCACGTTGGGGGAACCTGATGTAGCTGTCCAGGTGTTACAAAAATGCACACAGGACACCCTTCAGCGCAAGACTGAATATGGGCTTTGACATCCCTGCAGCCAAGCCCAAAGTATTCTGAAAGGAGCCTGTGGCAAGAAAGTGCAACACTGACAGGACTTGTATTTGTTTTGTGGGAGGGATGCAATAGGGATTGCGAATGACTGGTAAGAGATCAGGCTCCAACTGTGTACATGGAACCATGATGGTCTGACGATTCAGAAAATAGGTCTGGATGATATGCCTTTCCTCCAGCGTTGCAAGCTCAGCTAGTGGACGGTACACTGGTGGTTGTCTCAGTCTCCTCATGGCAGGATATCTAGGTAGTGAGGAGAGAATGTACATTGAGAAATGCACTTTACACGTGTAAGCAGAACATGTCACATTCACACACACCTAAAACTGTATGACATGCATAGCGCTGCTGACACATACTATTATGGGCATGCTGAAACGGCTTGGACACCATCCTTGCAGCACATTGCTGAACCTGTAAGTCGTATGGGATACATGTCACATGTGTAATTTACCATATGTGGCACACTGAGCCATCCTGCACTGACCAATAGAATATTAATGGGATATACCAACATGGTGCCACCGCCTATGTGCCTCCGAACATTTAAAACATGCCCATCATCAGATATACTGCCACATCACATCACTGTGTCATGCATGTCACATGCCTTTGCACCACCATGATGGTACAACATAGCATTGCTCTGCCATTTGGAAGAATATGTGAAAGGCGCACTTATTTAGGCACATCAAAGTATGATATGTGCACAAAATGGCAGCCGCCTGTCCTGCTGCACTGGACATTTGGAAGTGACCTAAGTCCGCCGGCGTGTGTTGTCATGGCGCTAGGTGGTCACAACCATCGTGCAACTTGTCATCGCTTATGGTGGACTAGGTCCAATGGGGAAGACCGCTGGCAGTGATGGTCCTGTGCGTGGTGTCCGTGACCACCATTTTCTGCAGCCTTGCTCACTTGACTCCGGACACTATTGCTAGCAAGACCTCTACTACCTGAGCTGCTGTGTACTGTCTCTGGGAGCCATCATGCCACATCCTGCAGGTAATAGGGCCCCAGCCTTCACCCCAGAAAAGCTAGAGAAGCTTGTGGAAGGGGTCCTACCCCTGTCTAGAAAGCTGTAATGGGCACCAAAGGAGCAGGTGAGCCCAATGCGATAGTCATATGTGAAGGGGTGCGTGTGAAGGTGAATGGAGGAAGTGTACTGGTGAGGGAGTACATGCATGCAGAGGGCATGAAGTGAAGGCTTGTGAGTGGAGAGGATGGGTAAGTGTGGGCACTTGGTGAGTTAGATGTGTATAGTCCACTGCTGTTGGTATGGTGCCAGTGTACATGACTTTCTCCTTTTGTCTGTTTCATTCATTCAGGTAAACGGCCATCAGAAGAAAGGGATCTGGCATGCCATTAGCAAGAAAATGGAGACCCTGGGGGTCCACAGCCGGCGGAGCACCCATTGTTGCAAGCGGCGGGAGGGCCTGAGATGCTGGGCCCGGAAGACCCAGCTGGGTATGTCCTCCCAACTATGTCGAGCGGCCTGTCAGACCTTCACCCCCCTAATGGCCCGCATTTTGGCTGTGGCCTACCCTGAGGTGGATGGGCATTTGAGCGCAGCACAGCAGCCACCAGGGGGTGAGTACTGACTGTATCCTGAGACTTGGCTCAGATTGTATGGGATTAGTTGCCTCACTGTAGCTTTTGAGACAATGTAGTCAATGCAACTTGTATGCAGACTATTGGGAGTGGGTAGTAACCACCCAGGCTGCGTATAAGTTGTAGATGTGTTTTTATGGTTCACTGTCAGTGGATGTAAATCTCCCATAACAAGACATTTCCATGTCTGGATTGTGGAGAACGTCTAATTACATTAGCACATGTGTTACTCCATCCTGCCTATACAATGGATGTGAACTTGTGGATCACCCTAACCATTGAGGATGAGCTGTTCCATTCATCTGCATTTGCGGCTCTATGGTGTCAGTCCACTCCCATCCGTGTAGCATACCTGTATATGCAACTGTGTCACTCTTGTATCATCACAGGGGACTATGTACATCAAGTACTGGTAATGGTATTGACTAAATGTGAGGCAGCCATTACATTTCCACCACAGATATGGCCTGCATAGGACTGGACTAATGGCTTGATATTTGTATACCCATATATTGGTCATCTGCTGACTATAATGTATGTGAAGGTTGCTAAAGTAGGATATTGACACATGTGCATTCCATTTTGTCTTATTGCAAACATCATACATTTCTAAGTGCTAGACTTGTGGGGCTGGAACCTGGAACCCAATGAGATGGTACTAGAGGTGGTAAGTGCCTAGCCAAACCTCATCATTGTCAATATGTAATGTATATGCCATGCATGCCAATGCCCTAGCAATTACAGTGCAACATAGCCCAGTTACTGCCTACATCATGTCTCAGTGGTTACTTGGGGGCACATCTGATGGAGTGGGACAATGTCTGCTACCCTTGACCTAGCTGAAGTGACAAAAATAGGACAGGAATGGATATTGCATGAATTATGGGATGTTGATGGGGATCAAATGTTGTCTCCAAAGGCTGCCCTATGTAGTAGTGGGATGTGTTGTCAGTGCAAAGTTGTGGTGTTGGTCCATGTATGCATAATGCCTATATGTATTTACCATCTGAGATGTGTGTTGTATGGCCTCAGGTACAGGTATTCATAAATCTGGAATGGTGTGCATGAGGGTGGTGTTTCAATGTTGTGAAGTCCTACTGGTGAAACTGCATGTGGGATGGTATTGTGTGTGGACCAATTTGTAATATGTGTGCTTGTGAAGAACATCAGTTGTGACACTGCACTCAGTGATTGAGTATGGATGTGTAATATGTGTAATGTGGGCCATTGTAGATGCACTTGAGTATGATTAGTTGTGATATATGTGTTTGGTGTCTGCAGATCTTCCTCTGTGATTGGGCCAGACTGATCACATGGCAATACCCCAGACCTTTATTGTACACATCAAATGTCACCTGTATGGGTGTCTAACTTGCAGTGGCTAAATCAGTTGTGATATCTATATTGGCATTACTGTACAGAGTGTTAGGTCAGCCATGTAATATGACAGACAGATGCTATGTGGTGTGTGAGTGGAGTAGTCTTCACTTCACTGTAATGGATATTTTACAAAGGACATGGACTGATCAGCGGTTGTAACTGTAGAGGCCTGATGTGTTTTGTTCAGTCAGCTGCACTGCCAATGAGTGATAAGGGTATGGAGAGGTATGATCTGAAACCAGGGAGACGTTTGTACTTCATCCAGGGCATGCTCTATATGCAAACATTGCTTTGGTGGTGATCATGTGGATGGCTCCACTCATGCTGACCTACTTGGATAAAGATGTAGGTGTGACGGTTGGCATACAGAGATGGGTAGTAGTGACATGTTGTGACATGATGAAGGAAATGTAAATTGGCACTTGAGATACCCTAGCAAGGATATGTATTCTTACACATGTGCATGTTTACATGTGTGTATGTGAGGTAAATGTTAAACCTTTCTCGCCCTATCTCTATCTCTCCCTCCCTCTCTCTCTCTATTTGTATACATCAGCATCAGCAGGCGAAAGAGAACGGCACAGGTGAGTGGGGATGCTGAAGGCCACAGGACCCAGGGTACTGCTACCAACACCTGCAAGGGACCCATTGGCACGGAGGGTGAGGGGAGTGCCACGGATCTTTCTTTGAAATCCTCCTCCAGTGGAAACTCTCTGGTGGACACATCTAGGACCACCCCAGCACCATCTTTGTCTGCCACTCCCCTTGCTACCACTGCCCTCCCTGTAGCACCCCACCCAGTTGCCCATGCCGACTCACCCAAGAGGGTGGACGTCTCCTTCGCTACAGGCACCTCCGCCCCTGCCCCAGTCAGCCCTGCTGCCCTCAGTGAGGAGGCTATTGACCTCCTGAAGTCCATCTCTGTGGGCCAGTCGACCATCTTGAATGCCATCCAGGGACTGGCACCTCAAGTCCAGCAGAGCAATGCATTCCTTGAGGGCATTCACGGTGCACTGGCTGGCCTACAGGGATCCTTTCAGGCTCTCGCCTCCTCACTGATGGCAGCCAGTCACCCTTTGTCTACCGTCCCCCTCCACCTACCTCTTGCAATCCTAAATCCCCTCTTCCCAAACCCAGCCAAAGCACGCAGACATACAAGCAATCATCCACCTCAACATCCAAGGGTAGCACGGACAAGCACAAGACCCACAAGACCCACCACCGGCATGCACATAGACAGCACCCACCTGCAGACACACCAACACTCACTATCTGCACAGACTCCCCCAGCTCCCCACCTTCATAGACACTACACCGGACACACCTGCAGCCACCAAACCAACAGTCACTGATTCAGCTACTACTCCTATCTTACCCAGTCAGCACAATATCAGGCCTGCATACATCCACCCCAGGCATCACATCCACAGACACCACAACCACTGACAACCCACATGCAGCACATCTTCCATACCTGCAGACACCACCCCAACAGACAGCCACCCATCCAGCATGGCATCTCCCAGCACGTCCTCCCCCCCTTCCTCCCAGAACACAAAAGACCACACTCACCCACCCAACAGACACCCAGCACGCAGAGGCATTCCACACATGCACCCAAGACATCTACAAAGACACCTCCTACAACCACTCCCTCTACCTCCACTCCCAAACCTTTTTGCCATGACCACCCCTGTGTATCTAAGAAGGTGTTCCTCTCTGAGTTTTCCCTGTCCCTACTCCTCTCCCTCCCTGTGATACCCCCAAACGGTCTGTGTCCCTCCCCAAGTCCAGCCCTTCCACCTCAAAGTCCTCCCCTGCCCCCCTTTAGTGCCCAGGTCCCTCCCCTACCAAGAAGTTGACCCTTCCCAAGCTCAAGCCCAAACCCAAAGACCCCCCTTCCAAGCCCAGAGACTCCCCTCTAACTGAAGCCCAACCCCCCCTTTACCACCCTGATCCCTGAGGTGCCTGCCTGCCCTCTTGATGCCCTTACCCTATGAAGGTCATCTAGCATTGGTGAGTCATGTAGGGGCACACAGTAGTGTCATTTTTGCCTTGTGTACTTCAGACTGGCAATGACCTTATGTTTGTACATAGTTCTTATTTATTGGCATATATTTTTATTTCATTTTCTATTTATTATATCTGGGCCAACCAGTTGATGGTTTGATTGTAACATACTTGTCTTGCCTTTCTTTCCACATGGCTTCTTTGGTCTTGTCTGCGTTGGTTTGTGTGTGAGTGACGTGTGCATGTGTTGGTTATGCTGGACAGCATGGGTAGGTGTATCCCTGCCATGTGTCCCGCTGTAATGGCTGTGTGTTGTGTGTAGGATATGTTTGTGTTTGGAACATGCATGTATGTTGATAATTTGTGTACTGTTTGTGTTGACATGTGTAATGGTGGTGTTGTGTGCCCTTGTGTGGTTGTTGTGTGTGCATGCATGCTTGTGGTGATGGGTATGTCAGAAGCGCTGTGTTTTGTGTTAGCGTGGTATGACGTATGCCTCGTTGTATGGCTGTGTAATTGTGTGTATTGGTTATTAGGTGTTGTAACATGTTGTTGTATGTATGTAGTGTCATGTGGAGGTGTGTAATGTGTTAGCTTGCCGTAGCATTTATGTTGTTGCGGATGTGGTGTAGTTGGTCATGGGGTGTGTAGTATGGGTGTGCATCTGTGTGTGTGGGTAGGTGTGCGTATGGGTGTTTGGTTATGTGTGTGTGTCGCCATCACCTACCATCCCAGATGTGTTTGTTGTTCGTGCATGCGCACTTTGGGTTTTCCTTAGAGTGTCAGGTAGGTGTGTGTGTACTCACAGTTGTTGTCATCGTCGCTGGTTCCGCAGTTGTTGTGCGAGCAGGAGCACTCAGAGGATGTGCAGTTTAGGTTCCAGGGAGGCTCAAGAACGGTACATGTTCCAGAAGGTGAGTGTCTCCTTTTATAGAATTGGTTTCCGTCAGGTTTTTTGTGGTGGTGCGGCCACAGTGGAAACGTTGGCGGTGTGCAGCTTCGTAATATGTCTGGCATGAGCATGGTGTCTGCCGGTCTGAAGGTGGCTACTGCCGTCTGTGGCAGCATGACTTCACTGGCAGAACAGGCAGTGGTTTGGTTGTCTTCTGTTGGGAAGACCGCCATGGTCATAATTTGGTGGTCTTTTTCACCTTCCCGTAGTTGGTGCCCTCGCTGCCACTAACCTGGTGCCCCCAATGATTTTTACCCTAGGAATTTATGTCATGTGCTCTCTGATGGGAGGATAATTCCCTCACTATATAGTGATCACAACCCCTTAGCACTTACAGTTAATACTGGCAGCAAGGGGCTGATGCCAAATGCAACAAACTGACACTGACCTTTAGAGATGGGGTTCTGTGCCTGGCTTTGCGCTCAGTAAAGATGGGAATTTTTTTGACTAACCTGATAAGTAAGTGCGCCACTGTTGTTGGGGGGTGTTCTGAGGGCAGGGAGTTTTCTGTGGTACTTGAGAACTTTAAAGCCCTTACAGAATATGTCAACATGGTATTATCCAAACCTATTTGTGCTTTAAGGAGAAATAGGAAATCTTAGTTTGCATTGAAAACCAGCCCAAAAGACCAGGGGCATATTAGGGCTTGTAGAAATGATTACAAAATTGCTTTTAAAAGAAGGGAGGTTGAACTACAGGGAGAGAAATGGGACAACCTGGTGGAAGTTTGCCGACTGAAGGACATCCAAGGGTTTGGGAAACAGGTTAGGGCAGCTACTGTTAAGTGGGGTCCCTGAATGTGGTAACTATCCACATTAGTTCTGAGTCTTGGTTGAAGCACTTTAGTAATATCTATTTGTCTGAGCTCAGACAGGAGGCGGCTGAGTCCCGTGAAGTTGCTCTGCCATTAGGTATTAACTTTTCAGAGGAGGAGGTACTCATTGCCATTTATGATAGTCCGGCAAATTAGGCACCTGGGCTGGATGAAGTTTCCATGGAATTATTTAAGGCCAACCCAGAATTTTGGTCCCCCCTACTTACAATTGTATTTAACTCTGTATGTAAGGCTGACATCCCGAAGCTGTGGAGAGAGTCAGTGATTGTTCCAGTTTTTAAGAAAGGCAGGCGCGATGACCCTCGTGCTACCGTCCCATTTCACTCCTCTATTCTGTGACAAATTTGAATGGGTGAGTGGTTTTGGATTGTTCACTGGACTGGGCTACATCTAATGATATTATTTTTCCAGCACAATATGGGTCTGAAAGGGCCTAGGAACAATGGAACAATGCCTTAATCTTTGTTTGTTGGTTACAAAATATAAGGTGGCTAAGAATGCCTCCATTCAGTTGTCGGTGAGGGATTTGTCTAGATCGTTTGATTGTGTGAATCTATCAAAATTATGGGCCATGTTAATAGTTGTTGGGGTAGAGGTTGACCATGTTGCATTCCTACGCCTTCTTCATTGGGACTCGAAATCTGCCATTAGGCTTGGAAGTAATAATGAGTGCCCCCTGACCTTTGGTATTAGCCTTGGTGTACTCATTCTCCACTACAAATACCATTAGACTGTAACTCAAACCGCAGAGAGCAGCAAAGAAATATAACAGTTACAAGTATGGTAGCAACACAGTTTTTGATGTAAGAGGGTCTAGTGCCTCCGTGTCACACATCAGTGTCACGTAACTCATGGGCATGTGAATCTTGAAGGCCTAGATCCATGCACCACCGTCAAGTGGGCAATGTGCTAATTCCTACCCCTTCCCCCACATTATCACCACTCTTGGCAGGATGTATGGAAGGGGGACATATATAAGGTAGGGGTTGTTATCAAATGGTGTTTAAGTAATGTAGGAACAGAACAGTGGAACATTTCAGGCAGATTGCTGCTTTGGCAGCACTGTGCGTTTGTGACAAGGGGGGACATCATTGGTAACTATGGATCTTCAGTAACTGTACAGGTTTTCTGCCCAATGTTAGAGGCAGTGCGTGCACTGTGTATCCAAGGGCTTATGTCCTGGCATTGCCTTTGGGCACAATCCTGACACATGGTGCGCTATACCTCACTTATGGCACACACATGATGGCTGTGGGTTGCACTATGGGTTGCCAGACAACTGAAGCTGCAATGGGTACTGAATCACTATCCAAACATATGACCCATTGTCAGGATCTAAGAATGAAATTGGACAATGCACCACTACATTATTGTCTATGTGGAATGTAGGCAGAGTGTGTTTCACTCCCTATGTACATAATATACACACTTGTCACACAAATCTGCTGTCTTGACTCATGCCTACAGCAAATCCGGATATTCATGGGAAGACTGATATACAGGTGTATGGCCTAGGTAGCAAAGGGATTGCAAGTACCAACAATGGTTGACATGTGTCAGCATGGTAACCCAGAATGCTCTGTATAACACCATCACACAGCACATAGCAATACACACAACTCATTGCCACTCACATGGCAGACCAAGAGCAAGGTACCAACAGTGACAATTATTTCTGCTATGTTTTGGTCTCCTACATTTTAATCAGGTGTGGGGTGTGCAAGAATGTACAGCAATGTCCAAACATGTCAGAGACCCATTCAAAAAATGAATGGGAGTAGAAGAAGACAGATATTTGGCTAATGAAAAAAGCAGCACTGAGATGATTTCACCCATCAACATCATACAGTCAAGGTTGTGGAATGCAGGTATAAGTGCATACCCATGTTCAACGGAGGATGTGGATGGAGAGCTGAGAGATACCCAAAGATACTTGGAAATACAACCTAGGAGGTCACTTGGAGACGACACAAGTGCTGTGGCAGTTGTAATGTCATGTGTGTAGGCACTCTTTAAACTTCGCAAAGCCCGGCAATGGGACAGTAACTATCATGTAGCCAGTGGTAGAAGATGTGTACATCTACAATTTACACAAGTCAAGTAATGCAGTAAAATGTGAAGAAGGAACACACATAGACCAATACTGACTGTGCTACATACCAATGTCTACATGTGATTACCCAACATATGTACAGAGAGGGTGGCTAGGTCAGTACATAACCCAGTCATGTTTGCCACTACTATAACCTTGTAGTTGCCCATCGCATACCAATATGACAGAAGGCAGTGACAGAAAACACCATCTGTCCCCTGGCACATTCCCAAATTAGAAGTCACAACAGAGATACAACCCCTAACTGACCAGCCCATGGAAATTGCTAAGGACATCAATTGATGAGAAATGTCCTACACGTTCAAGTAGCGAGTCTTAGGTACATGATAGGGAAAGGCTGACATCAAGTACCCCACAGGAAACATTTATATCCCAGTCCGTTTGATCACAATTGTGTCTGTCTGCAGGGGACTGTGCATTGCTCGGCTGATTAGCAATCATGAAGAGGCTATATACCCACACAAAACTCCCTAACACCACTCCTTTGGCTACATAGACTTTTGACATTTTCAGGGGTCTGATGCATGAGCACAGTGGACTGAGTAGTCTGGAGCTCCGTAAACCTCTGCCTTTACATGCAACCATGGGTCTCTGTCAGCATCAAAACTACCACAGTATTGATGAAGAGTAGGCTGCCATCTTTGCCAGACTGCAACACTGCTACACAGTGGTATGCAATTGTATGTGACAGTCATAACAAACATGATGTGGACGATTGTGAGTGCCTAGTTGGTGGTATGCACACCTTTACCAGATATCTCAGGACACATGTACCACTTAAGTGGCACAGCCCAGGTAATGTGTACTGGAGTAAGACCGAATGCATGCATTGCAACACTTTGTAAACCCCTGTGCCACATTATGTCTGCGCCAGGCGTAATGTATGCAAGGGGAGTTCCCCCGTTGAGGGGGCCGAAAAAATGGCACAGGGAAAATCTAAGAGATTTCCTTGTGACATTTGTTTTGGCACTTTTAACTCCTGATCAGAGCAGGCGTTAAAAGGGGGCATACCATTATTTGTAATGGGCCCCTATGTACTGGACAGAAGTAGTGCCATAAATGGGCCGGAGTAGTGCCATAAATTTGGCACTACTCTTGCAGAGTACACCAATAGCATAAAAAAAGACCTCATTGCCCCTACCCTGCACCATGGTATGCCGTATTTTAAATACGGCAAACATATGGTAGCAGGACTGGGGGTGCTAAAGGGCTCAAGGAAACTGGCGCTCCACTGAGTGGAGCGCCACTTCCCTTAAATCTGCTCCTAAAATTTCACACATTCCCGTCATGTATCAATTTTTGTTTGACGCAAACGACTCAATTCCATATTCTGCAATGCCAGGAAAATTACGCTTGGCCCCTGAGTGGATATTGCAAGTTTACATGCCTTTTCACGCACAATGGGACAAAATCGACGCATGACTGTCATGCATCAAATAGTTAGACACAAACACCTAAACTTCATACTTTCTTATGCAGCAAAAAGATGCCTGGCTCCTGAGTGTCTATTGCAAGTCCACAGACCTTGTCACGCACAATGGGACAAAATCAACGCATGATTATCATGTGTCAAAAAAACAAGCATGACTGAAACTGTGATGCACAGGCCTAGGATGTAATGAAACAGGACATCCTGCCTGCAAACATGGTACAGTGAGTTCACTTTCACTTTCACTTCACAGTCCTATTGTCTGTGAGTGTGTGATGCTGTGTAGAGCGGGTATTGTTGGTGGATTGGAGTTTTTGGAGTGTTTTTGTGTTGTGCCCTGTAGCTGTTATGCCTTTTTTGTCTTTTAATCAGTCTTTTGTAGTGTATTTGTACTGTATCTGTCACTGTATAGTGGGATGTTTGTCTAGAGGTAGGATAGTTTGTTGGGTAGATGGGGTAGTTTTTTTTCCCTACAATTGCATTTGTAGTATATATATACTGCATGATGTCAGGGAAAGGGAGTATGTCCAAGATGTTGTCAGATGTGCTGGGGGGCTTTGTTTGGTTTGTGCAGCTTTACCTGCTAATGATGCTTGTATTGGGTGGCCTCTTTATCCAGGGCTACCCCACAGAGACCTGGAAGCTACAGTAGGGCAAGGTGCTCCATCACCTGACAAGAATATTCGGCACCAGACGCAATGACCACCAACTTAAACACCGTTGGGCTGATCTGATCTGAAGGGAGCTGGATCTACTGGATCACCTGGTGATTAAGATTAGTGGAGCAGTTGGTAAGTATCCCATTTCAATAGCAACACCATTATTTGCACGTGCATGACAGGTGATGAGGTTGAGTGCAGCATGTTGGTTAAAGGATCTGGACATGTAGGGGGTCATTCTGACCCTGGCGGTCGGTGATAAAGTGGCGGCCAACCCGCCAACCGGCTGGCGGTCCAAAAAATTGAATTCTGACCCTGGCGGGAACCGCCAACACTGCCCGCCACTTTAACACTCCGACCGACACGGCGGGACACACAAACAGCGTGGCGGTCACCGCCAACAGGCAGGCGGCAGACAATGTACCGCCCACCCTATCACAACTCACCAATCCGCCACCTTTTCCGGGGCCGGAGCACCGCCGATAAAAACACGGCGGAAACAGACTACGAACGGGAAAACGCTCACCTCTATACACTCCACGAGGACGGAGGACAGCATGGAGCCCGAATTGAACATCCTACCTGCTCTCGTCTACCTGCTCATCTACCACGAGTACGAACTCGGGCGCAGACGACAACGGTGAGTACCGCACCTACGACACAGGGGAGGGGGGGAGGAGGAAGGGTTACGGGCACACACATACGCATCACACCCACCCCCCAACTATCTACCCACCAATGCAGAGCACCAAGTCAAAGTGACCCCACCCAAACCCCCCGGAATAATGAAAAGATATAATTAAAGTGCGAAAATAAATTTATGTATAAAATAGGTTCATTGAAGTCATGGTAAAAGAGGAAAATGAATCAAAAAAATCCAAGTGTAAACATTGCGTAACCGATAAATAGAGGCAATAAGTCCAGCACAGTCACTGAAATTTCAACTGTCCGTGGGCCAAAGTGTATCAACACATGGGCAAAGCCCACACAGGAGACCTGAGTCCGTTGGAGAGAACACTGCAGGGGTATCAGATGATAAAACTACAGGCACCTCAGGGGGAAGGGAAGGGGGGGCACCACAGCCACATGAGTCCACGACGCCAGATCCAAGAAGGGGCCACCATGCCCACTGTTCAATCCTGGGGAGTGCAAAGCCACAGTCTCTCAAGTCTCTACAGTGGGTGGATTGCCCACTGTTCAATCCTGGGGAGTGCAAAGCCACAGTCTCTCAAGTCTCTACAGTGGGTGGATTGCCCACTGTCATATCCTGGGGAGTGCAAAGCCACAGTCTATCAAGTGGATAACAGTCTCCACAGGCAATGGAGGAGGCAGGGTGGGCCGAGTGCAGCGTGAACAGTAGCACAACACAGAAACAGCACTGTCATTGGGCCAGCGGTGCCTGAGACGGCGGGGCCCAGCGGAGCGGTGCTTGAGATGAAGGGCCCAGCGGAGCGGTGCTTGACAGGAAGGGCCCAGCGGAGCGGTGCTTGAGATGAAGGGCCCAGCGGAGCGGTGCTTGAGACGGCGGGGCCCAGCGGAGCGGTGCTTGAGATGAAGGGCCCAGCGGAGCGGTGCTTGACAGGAAGGGCCCAGCGGAGCGGTGCTTGAGACGGCGGGGCCCAGCGGAGCGGTGCTTGAGATGAAGGGCCCAGCGGAGCGGTGCTTGAGACGGCGGGGCCCAGCGGACCGGTGCCTGACAGGAAGGGCCCAGTGGAGCGGTGCTTGAGATGAAGGGCCCAGCGGAGTGGTGCTTGAGACGGCGGGACCCAGCGGAGCGGTGCTTGAGATGAAGGGCCCAGCGGAGCGGTGCTTGACAGGAAGGGCCCAGCGGAGTTGTGCTTGAGACGGCGGGGCCCAGCAGAGCGGTGCTTGAGATGAAGGGCCCAGCGGAGCGGTGCTTGAGACGGCGGGGCCCAGCGGAGCGGTGCCTGACAGGAAGGGCCCAGTGGAGCGGTGCTTGAGATGAAGGGCCCAGCGGAGCGGTGCTTGAGATGAAGGGCCCAGCGGAGCGGTGCTTGAGACGCCGGGGCCCAGCAGAGCGGTGCTTGAGATGAAGGGCCCAGCGGAGCGGTGCTTGAGACGGCGGGGCCCAGCGGAGCGGTGCTTGAGATGAAGGGCCCCTGTTCAGCGGTGCTCCTCCCGGCGGTGCCCTGTTCAGCGGTGCCTTTCTGGACGGCGGGGCCCTGTTCAGCGGTGCCTTTCTGGACGGCGGGGCCCTGTTCAGCGGTGCTTGTTCTGTAAGTCAAGGGAGTCAGACCTGGCCACGACTCCCTGCTCAGTCGCCCTCCGACCGTGCAGTTGCTGGACCCTTCGGTGACGGTGTCCTGGGCCCTTGGGTGTCCTCCCTCACACCCGGGATGGGGCTTGTGGGGCCCTCCTGGTCCGTGCTCCTGCTGGCTGACTTCTCCGCCCTGCTGCCCTTGCCCTCCTTCGATGTGGCTCTCTGGGCCTTGCCTCCCCTGGATGTTGTGGCAGGTGAAGTGGCAGAACTTTGGTCCTTGGGGGCAGCCGTGTCAGTCGTCCCGTGGCAGCCCCTTACTTTACGGGTCCTCTTTCCAGGGGGGGGGGGCTGGCTGTCCCCTTGCTGCTGACCGATGTATCACTGCTGGCAAAGGGGGGACTCCAAAATCCATGCACTACGGTGACCCTTGAAGCCAGGCTGGTGGTGGCTGAGGCGCTCTTGGGACTCTTAGCAGATGGAGGGGGGGGTCAGGTGAGGGAAAGAGGTCAAGATTGGATAGGTAAAGTTTTTTTGGACCAGGGTAAAGGGTAGGTGTAGTGGTTATGGGAGTGGAGGAAGAGGAGGTGGTTGTAAGAGAGTCAGGTGTGCTGTCCTTGGGTGAAGGTGCATGGGCTGGAGGCTGTCGTGAGGTGGTTGGCTGTTGGGTGGGTGGCTGCCTGCGTTTGTGTGTCTTGGAAGAGGGGGTGACAGACACAGTGGGAGAGGACACAGGGGACGTGTAAATGGCAGTGGGGGTGGTGACTGCACGTGTGCGGACTGGACTGGAGGGTATGCTGGTGATGGAAGTACTGGCTGTTGGTGGTGTGCATGCAGGTGTGAGTAGAGACGTCACAGGGAGGGAGGAGGGAGACGAGGAGGTGGGGGACACAGAGGTGGTAGTGGCTGTTGGCATGTCTGCATCTGGGTGTTGCTTGGGTGAATGTTTGTGTGATCTGTGGTGCTTATGTCTGGATGAGCTGCCCTTGGGTGTTGAGGTGTGTGCAGGCTGGTCTGATGGTGTGGGTGGGATAGACAGAGGAACAGGAGACAGAGACAGGCTGGAGGCAGTTAGAAGAGGGAGGCTGGAAACAGGGACAATGGCTGCCGTCAGTGCTGAGGCCAGAGCATTGAACGATCGTTGATGGGCAGCCTGACCCGAATGAATGCCCTCCAGGTATGCATTGCTACGATGCACCTCCCTCTCTACCCCCTGGATGGCATTCAAAAGGGTAGACTGCCCAACAATGATGGTCTGTAGGAGGTCAATGACCTCCTCACTGAGGGCAGCAGGGGTAACAGGGGCAGGGCCTGAGGTGCCTGGGGCGAAGGAGACGCCCGCCTTCTTGGGCGAGCGGGCACGGAGCGAAGGTGGAGGGGCTGCTGGGAGGGCGGAGCTGGTGCGCTGGGTGGCGGCTGTACCTGTAGAGGCGGGGGGCACGGATGTTGCCGCCACCGCTAGGGAGCTCCCATCCGAGGACGTGTCGGTGTCGCTGGTGTCACCACGGCTCCCCGTTGTGAAGCTCCCCTCGCCCTCCCTATCACTGGTGGCCTCGGTGTCTGTGCCATGGCCCACCGGGGCCTTGTGAGTTGCAGCTCCCTCGTGCTCCGGTGCCAATTCTCCTCCACCTGATGATGCTAATGCACACATGCACAAGAAGATAAAGAAAAAGGGTGGGGGGAGACTTAAAAACAGGTTGAGTGCATGCATTGTCAACACCGCTGGCGGAGAGGACAGACACAGGAGCCTCATGCACTAAGCCGCGCAATCGGGGTACACTACTCAGTACTTGTGACTAGGCCAACAGGTCTAGGGACAACAAACGCGCACATGGGTGATGCAGGACCATGGATAGCTGTACTTGTCACCCTACAGAGGTGGGGGGCGGGGGCACAGGGACATGGCTAAAGGAGAGGACTACACTACAGAAAGCGCCCTGGCCTAATGTCACCCACAGCCCTCTTCCCCCACCCAGGCACCTCCACTGCGCGTAAAGATAGCTGAATGTGCTGCTACTCACCCCCTTGTGTCTGCTGTGATGTCCTCACGCGCCCATCCAAATCGGGGTAGGCCACCGCCAGGATCCGGGACATCAGGGGGGTCAGGGTACGACTGGCACCCCTCCTAGGTTGGGAGGCCATCCCCAGCAGTGACTCGGCGGTCTTCCTGGTCCCGCGGCGGATGTCCTCCCACCTCTTGCGGCAGTGGGTGCCCCGTCTGTTGTGGACCCCCAGGTTCCGTACTTCCTTGGCGGTGGCACGCCAAATGTCGACTTTCTGATGGGCGCTGACCTATTTGACATGTACAGGGGGGAAATTGAAATATCATCAATTTTCCGCATGATAGATGCGATTGGCCCCCCCTCCCCAACCTTGCCATGTGGCGCATGCTCTCATCTGTCGTGCCTTGCACTCGTCATTGTCTCCCCACCCCACCATCTTACTTCCAACATACACAACCCAGGCATTGCCCATTCAACGTGCACACAGTGTACTTACCTGTTGGTCTGGAGGACCGTAGAGTCGCGCATACTGGGGCAGGACCCCATCGACAAGTTTCTCCAACTCTTCTGTAGTGAAGGCAGGGGCCCTTTCCCCAGTCGCAGCAGCCATTGTATCTCCCAGACCGAGGTCACAGCAGCACTTGCAGTATAGGTCCTCTCCTGTGGATGATCAGGTCTCGAGTGATTAACCAGATAGAAAATGGCGGTCACGCCCGCGGCGGTGCGTACCGCCCAGGTGCGTTCCGCGACTGCCGGCGCACCTAGTCATTGGCTCGTGAAACCAATAGGGTTCGATGTTAACCAATGCGGCTTGGCGCCGCGGTCTCCGACCGCCTACCGCCACGGTGTGTCACGCCAGCGCATTGACCTCACATCCCACTGTCACACTTCTCAGGTCAGGCAGCCGCCATTTCAAGGGCCCACATGGCTTAATTTCTACTGCGTCACACAGGCCTAGGGCTTGCATTGCCACTCATACAAGCCATTCAATGCATTGAGAATCGTGTACTGTGCAAGCTGTAGTTACGTACCTGTGGGTTGCTTGACTCTGTACTCCATGTTGTCCTTCCTAGGCACCGTCCGCTGGGACTTGCGAGGAGAAGGATGAATCCTCCCGTGTACCGACAGCTGGTGGACCTGTCGACAATGGAGGAACGTCATATAATACTTCAATACCGACTTGACCGAGCCACTATACATGAACTGTGTGCCCAGCTGGAGCCAGCACTGATGTCCCCCATCCGCCAACCCACAGGAATTCCCCCTCTGGTGCAGGTTCTGTCAGTCCTCCATTTTTTGGCAAGTGGGTCTTTTCAGACAACAGTGGCCATGTCATCAGGGATGTCTCAGCCTATGTTTTCCAAGATTTTGTCCAGAGTGTTGTCTGCCCTGACGAAATACATGCGGAGCTACATTATTTTCCCTGAGGAGGGTGATTTGGCCACTGTCAAGGGTGACTTCTATGCCCTTGGACATATCCCCAACATCATTGGTGCCATTGATGGGACCCATGTGGCCTTAGTACCCCCAAAAGACGATGAGCAGGTGTACAGAAACAGGAAAAGTTACCATTCGATGAATGTCCAGGTGGTCTGTTTGGCTGATCAGTACATCTCCCATGTAAATGCCAAGTTCCCTGGGTCAGTGCATGACGCGTATGTTATGCGAAATAGCAGCATCCCTTATGTGATGGAACAGCTACAGAGACACCGTGTGTGGCTAATAGGTGACTCTGGTTACCCCAACCTGCTGTGGCTACTGACCCCAGTGAGGAATCCCCGGACCAGGGCAGAGGAACGGTACAATGAGGCCCATGGGCGATCTAGGAGGATCATAGAAAGGACCTTCGGCCTCCTGAAGGCCAGGTTTAGGTGCCTGCATATGACAGGGGGATCCCTAATGTACTCACCCAAGAAGGTGTGCCAGATCATCGTGGCCTGCTGTATGCTTCACAATCTTGCATTGCGACGCCAGGTGCCTTTTCTGCAGGAGGATGGTCTGGATGGTGGTGTTGTTGCAGCTGTGGAGCCTGTGGAGAGTGAAGAAGAGGAAGACGACGGGGACGACACGGACAACAGGGACACAGTCATACAACAGTATTTTCAGTAGCACCCAGGTAAGAATCCCCCACGCCATTTTACATTTACCTCTGGCCTCCTGCATCTCTACTTTCTGTGTTTCCCCCCAGTTCCTTTCAACTGAAATGTGACTTTCCCTTCCCTTTTCAGAGCTGTATGACCCACTGCGTGACTTCTGGTTTGTTCGCCCATGGAGTAAAGCACATTGACATTGGTATGTTGTCATCACAATGTAACTGAACATTTTTGAACCGTTATGTGTAATACATTTGTTAAGAATACAAGCAGACTCCTGAGTGTTTTAAGTGCAATTAGTGATTTATTTAAAGTGCTACATATAGGTCAATGATAGTAAAACGGTGATGGGTGGGGGTAGAGTGATGTCCATGGCAGAGTCCAGTTCTCGGTCGCACAGGTGCATTGTCCATATGCCTGTGGAAGGATGGAGCAGGGGCAGTTCAATGTTGGACAGGGTGACAATGTGGGACAGTGGAATGACATCCGGGGGTATCTTATGCTGGTGGGGGTCTTGGCATCCTACTCTGTCTTCCTTTGTGATCTCAGGCTCCTCTTGCGGGGTGGTTGATCTTCAGCAGGAGGTGGGGTTCTGGTGGCCCGTCGTTGTGTGGGGGCCTCCTGTCCACTAGCGCCGGCGGAGGTGGTAGGCTGTTCCTGGTCCGGGCTGGTGACAGGGGCCCTTTGGGGTGCCACATGGTCCCGCAATGTGGTGACTATTAGGTTCAGGGCCAGGACGATGTTCCTGAGCTCCTCTCTGTACCCCATGTACCGTTCCTCCTGCTGTGCCTGGATCTCCTGGAACATGGCCAGTACCGTCGCCATCGTCTCCTGGGAGCGGTGGTATGCTCCCATGATGGTGGTGAGGGCCTCTTGGAGAGTCGGTTCCCTGGGGCTGTCCTCCCCCCCTGTCGCACTGCAGCCCTCCCAGTTGCCCTGTTTCCCCGGGCCTCTGTCCCCTGGACGGTGTGCCCACTACCACTGCCCCCAGGTCCCTGTTGTTGTTGAAGGAGTGGTTGTTGGAGGTGTACGTCTGCTGGACTTGGGTACAGGTGCATGGGCAGTATGCTGATGTGAGGTGGATGGCTGTTGGGAGTCTCAGTGCATGCGTTTGTGTCTCTTAGGAAAAGGTGCAGACATGGTGGGAGAGGACACAGGGGACATGTGGATGGATGTTGTAGAGGTGTCTGAAAGTGAGGTATGTGTGCTACTTGGTGTGGTGATGGTGGTGGTGACTGCTGATGCAGTGCATGCAGGCATGAGTGCGGATGTGACTGTGAGGGAGGAGGAGGAGCAGGAAGAGGAGACAGTGTAGGCAGTGGATGTTGTTGTATGTACAACTGTCTGGTGTTTGTGTGAGTGCTTGTGGCCTGAAGTGTGCTGCCTGTGTTTGTCTGTGCCACTCTTGTGTGATATTTTGTGTGCATGTTTGTCTGTATGTGTGCATGGGATGGGTTGGGGTTGAGGTGACTGGGACTGGAAAGTGGTAGTTGGAGGGGGGATGGTAGGAACTGGGACATGGCTGCCATCAGAGAGTAGGCCAGAGCCCAAAACGATCTGTGTTGGGCAGCCTATATACAGTGAATGCCTTCCTGGAATGCATTGCATTGCTGCATTTGGGATGCCAGCCCCTGGATGCCATTCACAATGGTGGTCTGCCCCACAGAGAAGGATCTCAGGACGTCAATAGCCTCCTCACTGAGGGCAGCAGGGCTCACTGGGGCAGGGCCTGAACTGCCTGGGGCAAAGGAGATGCCCACCCTCTTGGGTGAGCGGGCACAGGCAACTCGGTGGGGGGCTACTGGGAAGGAAGTGCTGGTATGAGGGATGGTGGCTGTACCTATAGCTGGGGTGGTCCCAGAGGTGTCCGCCACCACCGGGACCTTCCATCGGAGGAGGAATCTGAGTCTGTGTTGTCACCTCCTGTCTCGGCTGTGGTGGCCCCTCGCCCTCAGTCCCACTAGTTCCCTCAGCATCGGTGGACTCTGCCTCCTGGGTCCTGTGGGATGCAGCTCCCTCTGTCGCTGGTGCCCCTGCTCCTCCACCAGATGATGCTAATGCATACATGGACAGGATGACAGAAATAAACAAGCATTTACAATGCAACAGGTCTCGTGTTTGCTCATGTTAGAGCTGATCGCGTTGTAAACTCCTAACCCGACTTTTCACCTATCAGGCAAAAGTGCATTTATGTACATAACCCGAAAAAGTGAAATTAACTATGTAAAGCGCTCGACTTCTGCCAAGCGAGATCGCGCTCGTAAATTAGAGAAAAAGAAGTCCACGAGCCCGATGGAAAACAGCGAGCCTCGCATGTTTTCTGTACTTGGTTGCTGCGCTCGAGGAGAGCTAGCCACCGGAAAAAGCATGACGTATGCGTGAATTCGACTAATGAAAGTAAGCAGATTTTATTATGCAAGCCCACGAACCAATAAAAAACACTGACGTGAAGTTGACAGGGCTCCAAGCCCTTTTCTACATACAAAAGCGTCTCGCTGCGATACGCATGCGCGAGCGCATGCAACGCAGGCTCAACCCTAAAAAGGAGGGAGAGAGAGAAATGGAGCACTGGGTCAATTATAGCACCAACACCACAGTTGGCATACACATTACCATCACACACAGGGATCAGGATTGTTGTGCACTATGCTCCGCACTGGCATTCAATTGACTAGGTGCCACAGCAAGATGAGAGCCAACCACCACCAACTGCACCCCTCCTGCAACCCACTAAGCCCTATCTGACATGGAATGCAACCTAGCTAGGTTACCAGATTTTGCAATTTACTAATTTCCCTTGAGCTGGATCACGCTGCAAAGTCTGACCTGGCATTGAGGGGCACACACTAACTGAAACCCACCACCTGGATCCCATGCCACTTACCAATAATTGTTGTTATGCTCACTGTACTCATCCCCTTGTGGCTGCTTTGATGCCCTTAAGTGCCCATCCAGCTCTGGGTAGGCCACTGCCAGTATGCAGGCCATCAGGGGGGTCAGGTTCCGACGGGCACCCTGCCCTCTTTGGGTGGCCATCCCCAGATGGGCCTCCGCGGTCTTCCAGGCCCAGCGTCTCAGGTCCTCCCACCTTTTCCTACAATGGGTGCTCCGCCTGCTGTAGACCCCCAGGGTCCGCACATCCTTGGCGATGGTACACCACAATCCCTTCTTCTGATGTGTACTGACCTACAGAGGTAATACAGAGAGGAGGACACCATTACACCTACAATCCAGCCTGTCACACAAGTGGCCCACAAATCTACTTACCATCTCCATTGGCACACATCACCCGGCACCCACCATGTACACTACCACTGACATACCACCCCCCAAATGACTCAATGCTTGCACACACATCTCTATGCAATCTTGTCACATGCATCGTACCAAAGGTGTACTCGCCTGTTGGTCTGGAGGCCCATACAGCTGTCCACAAAGAGGTAGGACCCCCCCCCCACCAAGTGCTCCAACTCCTCCAAAGTGAAGGCAGGGGCCTCCCAGTCACACGGGCCATGGCAGGATCCAGACACAGGTCACAGCAGCACACGCAATGTAGGTGTTGTCCTGTGGAAAGTCAGGAATCAAATGAGGTTATGGACAGAAAATGGTGGTCACATTCGCAGCGGTGTTCACCGTCACCGCTGCCAGAGATCCCCTTTGGTCACTGTACTACATAGAGCCCCATATTAGCCAATGAGGAATAGTGCGGCGGTGCAACACCGCCTTCCGCCATGACACCCAACGCCGGTGGAATTACCTCACTTCCACCTGTGTCTACATACAGGACAAGCGGTCGCCATTTTATGGTGGTGGACAACATTCAGATAATCGAGAACTGCGTCATTGCTATAAATTGCACATACATTGCCATCCCATTGTCCCATCACATTAATGCTCTATGCACACTGAGGTGGTGGCTCCATTCTTCAAATTGTGAAACCCAACTCACTCTTGTGTCCCTTAGATACCTACCACTGTGGATGAATAGGAGGAGGAGACAAGGCCCTGTCTACAGACCCCTTGTGGACGTGGCTACACTGGAGGACAGGTGCATAATACTCACCTATTGACTGGACAGGGCCACTATCACAGAGCTGTGTGCTCAATTGGAGCCTGATCTGATATCAGCTATCCATCATCCCACTGGGAACCCTCCCTCTTGTGCAAGTTCTATCAGTTCTCCATTTCCTGGCAACTGGTTCTTTCCAAGTGACAGTGGGCTTGGCAGCAGGAATGCCACAGTCAATGTTCTCAATAGCGCTGGCAAGGGTTTTGTCTGCCTTGGTCAAACACATGTGCAGCTACATTGCTTTCCCCAGGTGGATGATTTGGCCACTGTGAATGCAGGATTCTGTGCAATGGGAGATATAACATTATTGGGGCGATTGACGGAACACATATTGCATTTTGCATTCCCCCCCACCACAATGAACAGGTGTTCAGGAATCAGAAGAGTTTTCACTCACTAAGGGGCATATTTATACTCCGTTTGCGCCGGAATTGCGTCGTTTTGTTTTACGCAATTTCGACGCAAAACTAACTCCATATTTATACTTTGGCATTAGACGCGTCTAGCGCCAAAGTCCATGGAGTTAGCGTCATTTTTTAGCGTGGACACCTACTTTGCGTTAATTATATGCAAGGTAGGCGTTCCCGTCTAAAAAATCGACTCCGAGGCATGTGCGTCGGATTTATACTCCCGGGCAAAATTCATGCCCGGGAGTGGGCGGGTCAAAAAAAATGACGTACGGCCGCTTTTGCGCCGTTTTTTAGCGCCTGCAAAAGGCAGGCGTTAAGGGACCTGTGGGCTCTGAAGGAGCCCAGAGGTACCCTCCCATGCCCCCAGGAACACCCCCTGTCACCCTTGCCCACCCCAGGAGGACACCCAAGGCTGGAGGGACCCATCCCAGGGACATTAAGGTAAGTTCAGGTAAGTGTTTTTTTCTTCTTTTTTTTGTGGCATAGGGGTCCTGATTTGTGCCCCCCTACATGCCACTATGCCCAATGACCATGCCCAGGGGACAGAAGTCCCCTGGGCATGGCCATTGGGCAAGGGGGCATGACTCCTGTCTTTGCTAATGGGGGTTGGGAGTGAAAAGAAATGGCGCAAATCTAGTTGAGGCGAAAAAATTGCCTCAACCTGACTTGCCCCATTTCTTGACGCCCAAGCCCCATATCCCCCTACGCCGGCGCTGCCTGGTGTACGTCATTCAATAAATACGGCGCCCGCATGGCGCTTCAGAATGACGTTAACCTGCGCTAATTTTTTTGACGCAAAACTGCGTTAGCGCAGTTTTGCGTCAAAAAGTATAAATATGGGCCTCAATGTTCAAATGGTGTGCCAGGCTGGCCAGTACATCTCCCACGTCACTGCCAAATATCCTGGGTCGGTGCATGACGCCTTCGTCCTGAGGAAAAGCAGCATCCCAAATGTGATGGCACAACTACAGAGGCACAGGGTGTGGCTAATAGGTGAGCCTGAGTCCCCATTCAATGTATGTCAGTGTATGCCTTTAGGAGTTATCCCCATAGCATTGTGGAAGGCTAATATTTGTCCCTCAATACTTGCAGGTGGCTCTGGCTACCCAAACCTGTTGTGGCCCCTAACGCCTGTGAGGAATGCCATAACAGGGGCTGCATATTGGTATAATGATGTACATGGGTGAACCAGGCAGATCATCGAACATACCTTCGGCCTACAGAAGGCCAGGTTCATATGCCTCCATCTGACAGGTGGATCCCTGTGCTACTCACCCGAGAAGGTCTGCCAGATAGCAGAAGCATGCTGAATGTTGCACAACCTGGCCCTCAGATGACATGTGACTTATCTGCAGGAGGAGGAGATTGGAAATGCCCCTGTGGCAGCAATGGACCCTGAGGACAGTGAGGATGAGGAGGCAGAGGAAGAGGGTGTGAACAACAGAACATCAGTTATACGTCAATACTTCCAGTGACACACAGGTGAGACAGTGGAACTGCCATTCCTCTGATTATTTTACTTTTTAGTGTGGCTGTAGCAGGATGGCAGTCACTTCCTTTGCATCTCAACTTACGGTCACCTATGCCTTCTCATTTTGCAGAAGTTGGTGTTATGACAACTGTACTGATGTGATGACTACAGACAGCTTCAGGTCATTATTTGTAGGCTTTCACAGTGTTCAGCTCATTTGCACAAGATGTGATTGTTTCAATAATTGCACAATTTCATCACATAAAACACTATCACTCAAGTTGTGTTCAAGGGTGTTTATTTTAGTGCAAATTATAGCTAGCTCCCAGTAGTGGTGTGGAAACGGCTGGTACTAGGCCAGTGTGGTTTTCTCCCCTCCGGCACCAGATTAAGAACTAAAGGAACTCTCACAGTGAAGTCTTTGAAGTCCTCGCATTGTGGAGTATTGCGATCTGTTGTGGAACCTATCTACAACGCTTACCTAGTATAATACCTGGTATCTATTATATAGTATACAGTACACAGTGCACAGTATGCCGGTGAGCAAAGCTCGGGCACGCGGCATACAAAAGGGTCCAAAGACAGGCTCTAAATCAAAGGAGACATTGGGGGTGCATCAGCTTTCAGAGGTATTGCATGGGAATCATGAAGAAGGTGATCTAGGAAATATACTCCAGTTGCTGGACCAGGAGGACACTCGGAGAGACAATGGTGACACCGGTGAAAAGCCCTCAGGGACTCCCCTGGGGGTATCAATCCGAGAGTTTGTTGGGAAATATTTAAAAAAGAATCATTACATGTCACAGGTGTCAGAGGGTAATAACATGTTTGACTTTAACCAGAGTGAAATAGGTCGACCCATAAGGAACGTCTCTCAAGTTTCAGACTCACTGCAGATAGAGGATTTATTCCTAGGGGAGGGGTTCGAGGAGGCAGGTAGGCACAAGGTCTCATTGGAACCTAGGCAATCCTCATTCCCATGCCTTCTACCACAAGCTAGGGGTAGTATAAGGCCAGAAGAGGGTTCCCTGCCCAGCCCTGGCTCAGAGAGAATGGAAGAAAAGGAGGGTCTCGTAGGAGGATTGGGGGGGCTTGTCAGACAGGAGAGCAAAATGGGCGCACTTTTGCCGTCTTCCCCTCTGCCTTTATTTGCATTTGATGCCACTGCTGTACCGGCTGAGTCACTACTAGATGTAATTTTTCTAATGCAAAAGACCCTGCAGGCAGTTTTAGAAGTGCTGACGGCAAACAATAGTTTGGGAAAAGTACATAAAAATCTATTACAAGGGATAACCGAGGAGTTGAAATGTATCAATAGTAGTATGCCAGCCCTAGTGCGACCTGTATTGGAAAAAAGGGATCAAGAAACAGATACCCTCGACACACCCGAACAAAATAAAGGAGGAGGGGAAATAGCTATATTACAGACATTAATTCAACTGTCAGTATATGTTTCCAAACAACCAATGCTGGTGATAAATAGGAATCGGAGATGGGGAGAAAGGGTTATGGTCTGCATAGTATCCCCTACAACTGAAATGTAGGAAGCAAAGTAAACAAGGTAACGCTGGGAGCAAAACATCAGAAAGGAGTAAGGGAAAGATAGCACAGGCAGCGCAGCACAACACCTTAAGGATAGGCCGTGGCCAAGGGGGGTAAGCAATAGCCGTAGAGCAAGGGGGCATGTCGCAAAAAGTATCTAGTATACTCCATAGAGAAGTTAATCAGTGAGGGAAAAAAAGAAGGGAAGGCAAGGAGTGGAAGTGGAAATGGAAACATTGGTTGAAACAGAAGACAGTGAGGAAAGTAGTGGCTTGGAGGGAGAGAATAATATTAGGAGATCAGTGAGAAGCAGGGGAGGCAGAGAATTAGTTAACCCAATTTACCCAGTGAAGAGCGGGGTTTCGTTTTCTCCTAAAGGCCCTGAGAACAAGAAGGACTGGGAAAGTCCTAGTGGGAGTAAAGGTAGGTTGATATATTTGGAGCCTTGGGGAAGAGAGTTTGGGAGGAAACGGCGAAGGAAGTTAAAACCTTTGAACCGTACCCTCCTTTTAGAAGTTATGGCCTCGTGCCCAAGCCTATGTGAGATTGAGTCAGATGATATAAAGCAAATAGGATTTATATTAAGCCTGGAGGGGGAAGAGGTGACTAAAGCACTCTTTTACTCTAACTGCATTAGATGATTGGCACTACAAGCAGAGGCAGAGCTAATGAAAGAGGGTATAAGATTAGTGCAGGGAAATGTGTCAGAGGATGAGACACAAGATAGGTGAGCTCTCATGTGCCATGCAGAGTTGTTCCCAAATCAAATGCAGTGCAATCGTTATATAATACAAATCGCAGAAGGTGCGTGGATGGAAACAATGGTAGTCTAAGTATAACCGTAGTCTCAGGGAATAACGACCCACAGTGGAGGAATTGTTTTGAGCCCATTGTAAACCCCTTTGATAAGTATAGTTGGGGAGAATTGAGTGATGTGGACTAGGGATTAAGCCCCGCGCACAGCCATCCGATTTTATCCTGGAACTTGGGAGGTAACAATAAACATTTACAACAAGAGCTATTTAAAGGAGAGATTGAAAAGTATGATGTCATGTGCTTCCAGGAAACTTGGCTGTGCGACAAACCCGAACCAGTAGATTGTTTCATGATGCTTTTTAGGGGAACAACAAGGCAGGGGTTAGGACGCCCATCAGGGGGCCTAATAACTCTAGCCTTAACTAGAATAGCGAAAAAGATCACAGAAATAAAAAACAAATGTCGCTGGTTATTAGCAGGTCAGGTAGATCTCTATAATGTAATTGGAGGTGCTAAACAGCTTTTTATAATTAATGTTTATATACAACCGGGGAACATGTATGACTATAATATCCAGCGGGGTCTGTTTGAGGAAGATCTGGAACTACTATTTATCGGCAAAGCAGGATATTTAACTCTAATGCTGGGAGATTTTAATCATAAACTTGACGCTAACAGTAGTGATAATTTGTATAAGGAGCTATTGGTAGCTGCACAAATCCCTAACAGCATCTTTCCCAATGTAGAACGTTCTGCCCGTGATTTGTCCTTAGTAAGAACCATAGGATCTCTAGGTATGTTCTGTCTAAATGGGCATATGAAGACGGATCGCCCAGAAAAACAGACTTTTCGAATAGGCAGGTATGCCCTATTGATTATGCGTTTGTAAATATCTGGTCCTTTGGAGAAGTACTAGACTTTGAAGTTGAGCATATAGAGGGCAGTGATCATTGGCCACTCCGTTTAACAATACGATCAGCCGATAAAACCCAAAAAGAAAGAGAAAAGGCTTTGATAGCGCTAGTTGAGTATCCCCGTAGGATAACGACTCGACTTACAGAGAGTAGTCTAGAAGCACTTAATAATCTGATAGTAAACTATCCAAACTCTAGTAATGAAGATGATCCAAAAGATATATTCAAGGGCTATATTAGGGGCATTGCGTTAATGGTTAACTGCTTAAAAACCAAATTAAAAATACTGCAAGGGGGAAAGATTAAGGGAGAACCATATAAGATGAATAATAGCAAAATATGGTTTATTTGGTAATGTAGGCGTAAAAAACAAATGACGCGAAGATTAGAAAGGGAATATGAGATAAGACCCTCCGCTGATAAAGAAGAGAAGCTCCGTCAAGCAAAACAATGTTATAAAACATTGATAAGACAGAGGAAACGAGAATATGTTAATAAAAACTGGGATACAATGATTGAGGTGATAAGAACACGGCATATTAGGGGCTTCTGGCAGCTAGTAAAGGAGGGGGAAAAGGTAGGAACTATGGGGGTCATTACGACCGCCAGGGCCGGTGACCGAGGATGCACCGCCAACAGGCTGGCGGTGCATCCAGGCCAATTCTGCCCGCGGCGGTAAAGCCGCGGTCAGAAAAGGTAAACCGGCGGTTTCTGCCGGTTTTCCCCTGGCCTGAGGAATCCTCCATGGCGGCGCTGCATGCAGCGCCGCCATGGGGATTCCGACCCCCTTACCGCCAGCCTGGTTCTGGCGGTTTTGACCGCCAGAACCTGGTTGGCGGTAACGGGTGTCGTGGGGCCCCCTAACAGGGCCCCACCAAGATTTTCAGTGTCTGCATAGCAGACACTGAAAATTGCGACGGGTGCAACTGCACCCGTCGCACCCTTTCCACTCCGCCGGCTCCATTCGGAGCCGGCATCCTCGTGGAAGGGGGTTTCCCGCTGGGCTGGCGGGCGGCCTTCTGGCGGTCGCCCGCCAGCCCAGCGGGAAACTCAGAATTACCGTGGCGGTCTTTTGACCGCGCAGCGGTATTCTGACGGCGGTACTTTGGCGGGCGGCCTCCGCCGCCCGCCAAGGTCAGAATGAGGCCCTATGTGTTGTTTGGTTGGAGAAGAGGACTGGTATAAATATTTGTCTTCTATATATAAAGGTACAGATGATGCAGAAGGTTATGGTGTTACTAGGAAGCTTGGTGAGAATACGACATTAGCTTTTGCCCCACAAAAAATAAAAGAAACTATTGCAGCTTTGAAATTAACTAAAGCGGCAGGTCCAGACAATCTCCCAGCAATAATTATAAAAAACAATATCGATTGGTGGACTACATTTTTTCATGCTACATTTTGTAAAATCCTTGATTACGGCCGTTTTCCAGAGAGTTGAAAGGGTGCCATGATAAGACCGATTCACAAAAAGGAGGACCCAACCCAACTAAAAAATTACCGGCTGATAAGCTCATTAGACGTATGTGAAAAGGTATTTACGAAGCTAGTGCTGGGGTTAATCAAAGAATGGACAGACGATAATGATTTGATACCAGTAGAACAAGGTGGTTTTAAAGAAGGGCACTCGACAATTAACCATTGCTTTAGTTTGTGGGCATTAGCAAAAAAATTGGTTGAAATGCAAGGAAGACTATTTTGCGGTTTCTTCGATTTTCGGGCTGCATTCGATTTTGTAGATAGGAAATTACTATGAGATATGCTAAAACAGTTAGGGATTGATTTGGATTTATTATTTCTCCTTCAGGGTCTGCATCTACAAAATTGGGCCCAAGTAATTTTAGACATGAGTGGCTCTCTTTCAAAAAGGATCCCCATAAAGAATGGTCTACGCCAAGGTTGTGTGTTGGCCCCAATACTATTCACATTATTTCTGTCAGACCTGCCAGGGTTGTTGTGGGAGGTTAAAGGCCTAAGCCCAAGAATGGATGGTGTGCCTGTTTCCTGTTTATTATATGCTTATGATCGAGTGATAATGGATATGACGGAGCTAGGGCTACAAAGGAAATTGGAGGTGTTTTACTCCTACTGTCAAAGGAAAAAAATTGTAGTAAATATGGAGAAAACTAAAATAACGTCTGTAGGGAAAGAGAAAAGTGCATTCACCTACCTTCTAGGAGGAGAAAAAATAGAGAAGGTAAAAAAATATAAATATCTAGGCATGTGGTTTGACTCACATTTGAGATGGAAAGCTCACACTGAAGCCCTAAAAAATAAATCTCTATCATCAGTTTGGGGGTTGAAACAATTCAGTAGTAAATATGGGGGTCCTTCCCTCCAGCCAGTTATTTCTGCCTTTAATGCCATGGTACGTCCCCAGTTCCAATATGGGGTGGAAGTTTTAACATTTTCTGGGAAACTAAATTAGGAGACAGAAGAAAGCATTTGCGTAAAGAGTATGCTCTCACTGCCCCCCTCAAGTATGCTACAAGCTATAAGAGCAGAATGTCAAATGACAGCGTGGACTTACCAGGGACTACATGCTGCACTGAAGTTCTGGCTAAGTATAAGAGATTAAGGGATTTGTAAGATCGCAAGATTGTGTAAAAAAGAAATAACAATAAGTGAGTTACATTGGGCGTTACAAATGAGAGGACAGTTAGAAAAGATTTGTGTCCTCTTAGGCTTACCCGGAAATCAGTGGTGTGGTGCACAAATTCCGAAAGGAAAGAGCAAGAGAAATAGATCTGAAGTACTCAGAGAGTAAAATATCAACTCAGGCTATGGTAGTCGGATGGAGGAACTTTCCCTATATAGAGGCTCTACCCAACCCAAGATTAAGACACTTAGGGGCATATTTATACTCCGTTTGCGCCAAATTTTCGTAGTTTTTTTCGACGCAAAACTAACGCCATATTTATACTTTGGCGTTAGACGCGTCTAGCGCCAAAGTATGAGGAAAGAGCGTCATTTTTTTGCGTGAACGCCTTCCTTGCGTTAATGAGATGCAGGGTAGGCGTTCCCGTCCAAAAAAATGACTGCGACACAAATGCGTCGTATTTATACTCCCGGGCAAAAATCACGCCCGGGAGTGGGCGGGGCAAAAAACCCCGCATTTGCGCCTCTTTTCAACGCCTGGGTCAGGGCAGGCGTTAAGGGACCTGTGGGCTCAAAATGAGCCCACAGCTGCCCTCCCATGCCCCCAGGGACACCCCCTGCCACCCTTGCCCACCCCAGGAGGACACCCAAGGATGGAGGAACCCATCCCAGGGACATTCAGGTAAGTTCAGGTAAGTATAATTTTTATTTTTTATTTATTTATTTTTTGGCATGGGGGGCCTGATTTGTGCCCCCCTACATGCCTCAATGCCCAATGACCATGCCCAGGGGACATAAGTCCCCTGGGCATGGCCATTGGGCAAGGGGGCATGACTCCTGTCTTTACTAAGACAGGAGTCATGTAAATGGCATCTGGGCGTCGTTAAAAATGGCGCTAATCGGGTAGAGGCGATTTTTTTGCGTCACCCTGACTTGCACCATTTTAAGACGCCCTAACGCCATTTTCCCCAACGCCGGCGCTGCCTGGTGTACGTGGTTTTTTTCCACGCACACCAGGCAGCGCCGGTCTGCTAGCGCCGGCTAACGCCATTCAATAAATACGGCGCCCGCATGGCGCTTCAGAATGGCGTTAGCCGGCGCTAAACTTTTTGACGCTAAACTGCGTTAGCGCAGTTTAGCGTCAAAAAGTATAAATACGGGCCTCAGTACTACAGTTTCGAATTGGGTTGAACCCAGGCTACAGGGATCCCAAAGTAAATGCATTTCTTAAGGATACCCAGGGCCTATGTACATGCGGCTAACAGCAGAATTATACCATGCAACACCTACTTTTGGATTGTCACTGGTTTTTAGACGTTCGTAAGAAGTTTTTAAAACCAATTTTTAAGGAATATAATACTACTAACCGGGACCAAGCGCTTAGGTTACTCATTGACATGAGATTTTTAAATGTAACCTGTGTACTGGGCCTATTTTTAAATGGTCTAAGAGGGGTTTTAACTGGGCTTATAGGGTCCGGTATAATGTAGTAAGTGAAGAGGAATGAAGAGTTTTAAATACCATAATTGACTATTCTAAAATTACATTGGTTGATGGTACCTTAGAAAATTTTGCCACGTTATAACAAGGCATGAGATAAAATGCAGAGCACTTTATATCGAAAATTGCACTTTATGAGAGTATAAGGACCTGAGTCTAATCAGAACTGTAGGTGGGATCATTTGGTTGGCACGTTGCACTTTATGAAACTGTAAGAACTTGAACCTCGTTAAGAATTGTATAGGGGATCATTTGGCTGACACAACGTGTTCGGCAGAATTAGTAGGGAAATTAAATTGGTTTAAGGTTGGGATAATGTAATGAACAATGTAAGTAGAGCTGGTTAACAAGAATTAGAATGATTCAAGAACTGTGTTTGTGAATGTAGTATGTATTTCTGTCTCGGTCGCAGGGAAAGTTTGCGGGGTGGTTCACCTTCTGCAGGGGGAGGTGGGCTGGTGGCCTGTGGGTTCTGTGGCAGGGCCTCCTGTCCATAACTGCAGCAGATGTGGAGGGCTGGTCAGTCGAACGGCTAGTGTTAGGGGCCCGCTGGTGTGCTGTCCATTCCCTCATGATGTTGGCCATATCAGCCAGCACCCCTGCTATGGAAACCATGGTGGTGTTGAGGGCCTGCAAATCTTCCCTGATGCAGCCACTTGTTCTCCTGTATGTTGGTAAGGATCTGCACAGACTGTTGGTAAGCCCCCAGGACATTAGTGAGTGCCTCCTGGAGAGTGGGTTCCCTGGGCCTGTCCTCCACCTGGCGCACAGCTGTTCTCCGAGTGTCCCTCTCCCTCTGTGCCTGTGTCCCCTGAACAGTGTGCCCACTGCCACTGACCCCAGGACCTGAATGTCTTGGCTGTGAAATGTGGGCTGGGCTCAATGTACAGGTGGGCACACTTCTGATTGATGTGTCCAGGGGACAGAGGTGAGGGGAAATTGGATGGGCGCTGCGGTGTTGGATACTGAAGGGGGAGGCTCTGCGGTGGACTGGAAGTCGGCTGGGGTTGCTGACTGACCAGTGGTCCCTGATGGGCCAGGAAGTTCACCCAGATCCTGAAGTCCAGATATACTGCCATCACTGGGGGCATCTACTGGTGGGGGACTGGATAGTCTTGGCACCTCCTCCCTGCTGACATTGGCTGGGGCACCTGTGGGGATATAAGTGATGTATTATGCTTCATGCCTGTGCCATATTGTACATCCCTATCTTCCACTCTTTCGTTGCTGTTGCCCTGCCACCTTTGAATGTGTATGCTGATGTATTGTGGGATTGTTAGTACCCCTATGCTGTGCCAGCTTTGGTGATGGGTGTCCATGCATGTCTGGGAGGGCTGCCCATGCATTGGTATGGCATGCAGGGCTTGGCATTGGGGTTAGTCATCTGCGTTGGTGCAGTGTGTGGGATGGAGTGGAGTGAGGGGAGTGAGCCTCCACAATGACCCGCAACTCCTCATCAGTGAAACAGGGATGCCTTAGTGGGGACATGGGTGTTGTGTGGTGTGTGGTGTGTGTGCTGTGCAGAGGGTGTTGAGTAATATGGTGGGGTGTGGGATGTGGGGTGTGTGACAAATCAATGGGTGTTTGTGGTGTGTGTGTGTAGTTGCCTCTGTGATATTCATGTCTGTCTCGTTATCAATTTTTGGTGTTCGTAAAGGGTTGTGGGTAATGTGAGTATGTGTTTTATAGTGCTGTAGGTGGGTGTTATGTGCATATCAGTGTCAGGTGTGTGTTTTTGGTATTGACCAATGTTGTATTGTTTTGTATTTGGGTGGCCATTCAGACCGTGCCAGTGTGTACCGTCAATGGTTTACCACCATTGAATGTCCGTCGTGGTGATTCATGGGTCATAATATGGTGGGCGTTGTTTTGTTGCTGTAACGGTATGGGTGGTAGTACTGACACTTTAACACTGACCTTTGTTCTGGTAGATATGTGTTTTTGGCAGTATTCTGTTGGTTTGGTGTCTGTGTGTGTCATAAGATGGCGATCGGATGTTCTAGGTTGACTTACTCACTTAGCCTAACAAGTTGATTTTCAACACTGTTGTCCATTCACAGAAATGTCCAAATATCACAAAGCTATGTTTTCCTTTCATGTATTTCAGGTGGACGGCCACCCTACACCAGTGGAGAGGAATCCAGATTCAAAGACCCTAATGTTGACAGTAAGTGTCACCTTGTGCGCCATTTGTGGCAATCCAGGGTTTGGTTTGAGACAGTCTGATGTGTGCAATGCAATGAATACAAGTTTTGCGTGACCAATGCTATGATATCATTGGAGTTAGGATGGTGACATCATGTCTGTTGCAATGTTTTGTATTGAGAATGGCTTGATTGTTGCACAAGTGGCAAAGTCTGCTGATATGGAATTGTGAGTGTTTGGAAATGGAATGCATGGCCATATATACTTTGATGTCAAATATGATAGGTGCCAGAGCAGCTGTTTATAAAATTAGCATGCCTGTTGACAACAACTTTGTCACAGCACTTTTGACAGCATTGTGTGCCACACATAGTTTTCCCCTACTCACAAAGAGGTACAGATGGACATGTATAGCGGTCTCTATGGGGCATATGCAGAAGACACTTGCACCACCGGTGCCACAGTACCCTTCAGATATAAATTGAGGCCACGGTAGTGCAAGGAGCCATATTGTGCTGGATAACAGTCAGTGGAGTACACAATTAGTATAAAACTCAGCTACAGATGGTTGTGGGAAATGTCTATAGATTGTCCCAAGCTAGATCTCAGCAGAATTAGCAACATGGTCCTGCCATTATGATATTTGTGAGTGATCTTGGTCACATCACATGTGGATATGATGTGAATGCTGAGTTTGTACCTGGTACTTAGGTGGTGTCTGACATGCATGTGCACATGGTGTTCAATACATAAGGGTAATGTAGCAGCCCTTGTTACAGTTACAATCTTACTGTGGCCCTAAGGGCACCCATACAGCCACCATGTGTGCCACATTAAGCATTTTGCACAACATAGCACAGGGTAGGGGCATTAGTTATGTAATATGTAGACAACTTCGATGTGCTGGTCAAGCTTAGGCCAAACTTTATGGGAACATAGCATAATTTGTACATGTGGGCAGATCATGAGCAATGTTGTGCTCCTTGTAACATATGCTTAGACCAGGTCTTAAACGAGGACAAATTAATGGAGCTTTAAAAAACCTTAGAATAGCTAGTGGAAAGTTTCCAGACCCCCTACCAGATGACCCCCACCTTGCATCCATGATGCCTGGGCAAATCTTGATGTAGCACCAGGGGTGTCAAAGTGGTAGATTGCAGACAAAGCCCCCCATATTGACAAGGACACAGGAAATCTAGTCTTGTTTAGCCACGTGATGCTCACAAGTTTGTTAACTCAAATGTTCAGCCAGAACGGAGTAGTTCACTCACCTCCAGGCCCTGATGGTCAACAATGGATTGCCGTCATCGCAGTGACATGTACATGATACCTTAGATGGCTGGTAGGAAATAATCATTGATTAGGAGTAAGTCATTGTTGAGGAATGTGTGTTGGACTGCAAATGTCATCTGAGGATGCAGTGTACATTACGTGTCGGTTCCACCTCCACCCAATGCTGTATTTAATGCTTTATCCTCCTTAATTTTAAGCTGCAAATATGACACTTGAAGAACGACATACATTCCACAAAAGGACAGACAGATACCATCACATTTTGGATGTGAATGCCGGTTACCAGAGGATGGAGAGAAGGTTCATAAAGGAAAAGGCCACAGGGGCATAGAGTGCTTTCCCACATGGGGGACCTCCGCAGGAGCCACAAAAGCTGCAGGCCACATTAGGGAAAACATCAGGGGCCAGGGGCCTCTGCGAGCCCGACCTCCTCCAAATCAGCTGCACCAGTCACAAGCCAGACACCCGTGCAGCCACCTGCTGCAGTCCTCACACCAAACTTTGAAAGTGACATGAGACGGGACATGGCCACCGTGATGGCCAGATTGGACGGGTTGGAGCAGGAGAGTGCCAAAAATCACAAGTTACTGAAGTGCTGAAAAAGAAAATTGAAGAAATTGTGAAGTGTCAGTGCCACAACCTCCCAGTTCCTTCCCTCTCCCTTTTACAGTTGATAAATATTTTAGATTATGTTTTAGATAGGTAGTTAGGTTAGTGAAATAGTTCATGGGAGGCATAAGTTAGAGCAAGTATAGTTGGAGAGTGGGTTTTAGTACATTTTTTAAATTCAGTGGTTTGGGTGGGGGTTATGTTGGGGTAAAAAATAAAATATAAAATACCCCAAAAATATACAAGTGTTTAGGCCATAGGTTAGGTAAGTACATGTGTAGCCATAGTTTATGTTGTTCTACTTATATCTGTCTATTAAGAGGGGTTGGGGGGACAATGTTTAGAGTGTGGCGTAACATGTGTAAGATTAGTTTAGAATTGGCTAGATAGGTTTAGTTGTAAGTTAAGTTAACTTACTTTATGTTAATTTAGTGTATGGTACTTTTTAGGATTGGTTTAGGTATATAGTTCTAATTATTTTAAAATAAATCCTGTTTGTGTAAGACTTTTTTGTCCATGTTCATTAAGAGTCTGGGTATTCTCATGTGTGCACTGGCAAAGTTAGAGGAATGGCTTAGGGTATGCTTACTGTCTTGATTTCCATGGATTACCATATGCATTCCCTATGACCAAGGAGCTGTCAGATTTCCTGCTAAATAACATCAACTAGTCCATACATTTGCCATTCACTGTTCCAGCCATTCACATTGTGTATGTATACGTTATTTTGGACAGGTAAGTATGGAACTTCAACTGTCATTGGTGGGGTCTTGCAGTATCATTGTTGGCAAGTGTGGCACAAATGACAACAGGCTAATTTGGCACTGCATCCTGCAACACTGACATGTGCCCATCAGTGATAAGGTTAGCCTCTTCAGTACCACACATATAAGTTGTACTGATACTCCCATCTGGGCAAATTACCCTTGATTTGATTTGGTTCTGAGCCACACATGTTGTGTGTCAACTTCCAAGGCTTCCTGTTCAATACATGTATCGAGTACTCTGTAAGTTGGTTGTAGCCCACAACACGATCATTCACCATTCTCATGTTAGAATCCTGGGGCCGTATTTATACTCTGGTTGCGCCGAATTTGCGTCGTTTTTTTCGACGCAAATTCGACGCTAAACTAACGCCAACTAACGCCATATTTATACTATGGCGTTAGACGCTTCGGGCGCCAAAGTGCCCGGAGTGTGCGTCATTTTTTAGCGTGAACCCCTTCCTTGCGTTAATGATATGCAAGGGAGGCGTTCCCGTCTTAAAAAATGACTCCCAGGCCTTTACGTGGTATTTATACTCCCGGGCAAAAGAGACGCCCGGGAGTGGGCGTGGCCAAAAACGGCGCATTTGCGCCGCTTTTTAACGCCTGGGTCAGGGATGGCGTTAAGGGACAAGTGGGCTCAAAATGAGCCCAGAGTGCCCTCCCCTGCCCCCAGGGACCCCCCCTGCCACCCTTGCCCACCCCAGGAGGACACCCAAGGACGGAGGGACCCATCCCATGGACATTAAGGTAAGTTCAGGTAAGTATTTATTTTTTTATTTTTTGTGGCATAGGGGGGCCTGATTTGTGCCCCCCTACATGCCACTATGCCCAATGACCATGCCCAGGGGACAGAAGTCCCCTGGGCATGGCCATTGGGCAAGGGGGCATGACTCCTATCTTTACAATGATAGGAGTCATGTTGATGGGGGATGGGCGTCGAAAAAAAATGGCGCAAGTCGGGTTACGACGATTTTTTCGACGTAACCTGACTTGCCCCATTTTAAGACGCCCATACGCCATTTTCCCCCTACGCCGGCGCTGTCTGGTGTACGTGGTTTTTTTCCACGCAAACCAGGCAGCGCCGGTCTGCTTGCGCCGGCTAACGCCATTCCATAAATACGGCGCCCGCATGGCGCTTCAGAATGGCGTTAGACGGCGCTAAATTTTTTGACGCTAAACTGCGTTAGCGCAGTTTAGCGTCAAAAAGTATAAATATGGGCCCTAGTGTGTGGCTTTGTGTCTGACAGTAATGCACTCATGTAATGATGTTCTGATCTCACTGACATGGATTCACACAATGCAATCATTTAGCTGAGTTGATGGATCACAGTAAACTTAGAAATGTTACATGTAAAAGAGGTGCTTTATTTACAGGTGCAAGTGTAATTTCATATGCTATACAAGGTCCAGTTCACAGACCCCATGAGAGAACCTTAGCCATTTGTAGTACTATCAGAGTCTAGGGGTGAGGGACATGTCATGAGACATTGTTATAAGAAGTGTGCATTAGTGAGGAGGTTTCAAATTGCCAATAGGTAAGAATGGAGACAATGACAGTACATAGCAGACTAGTCAACAGTTGTTGAGTGAAGAGAGCACATTTCCTGCTGTCCCAACATTGGCATGATCTTAAGCCCAGAATTAATGAGATACTGTCCATGTTGCACAGACTGATGCTATCAGATGGTTTTCCTTGTGGATGTTGTTCCTTCTACATCTTCATCCTCTGATGTGTGTTGAGGTGGCCACACACACATCAGGGGATAGAAATGTGAAGTCACAGGTCCCAGCAGCTGCCATTTGTGGAACTGTCAGAAAGCGGAGTTTTCATCTGTCTACCCTGCATGCAAATACATGTGCAGGGAAGACAGATGAAAACATCGTTCCCACAAGCAGGGAACTGCTATTTAAAGCAGCTCCCTGCTTCTGGGAGTAATGCCAGCTCCTGCAGGATGCAGGGAGCTGGCAAGGCCACAGGGGCCTTTAGGCTCCTCCCATGGTCTTGTCACTCTCTTGCTCTCTTCCATCCAATAATGGAATGGGATGGAAGAGAGAGAGAAAGAGAGATTGTCATTGCATTGTCTCTCCATGCAATGACTTCCAAGAGTAAGACTAGCAAGATGTTTGGTACAGATGTTATAGTTACATTTGGATGCAGAGCAGAACAAAGTCACTTCTGGCCTAGTGGGAAGGGAAACCATTTACCGTTGAGTATGTTTCGTGATGGGACTTTGAGAGTTATATGACCTAGGGGGGAGTAAATGAGAAATAGGAACCCTCCAATTAGAAATGTTAGGTGTACTTGCGATTCCAAGATTCAGGGGAATATAATTGTTTTAGAAAAAACACCTTGCAGTAGTGAATACGGACCTATATTGACAACGTGTACGCAGCGTGGTCGGAGATAAGAATGGGGCTGGAATAACATATAATGAAATGTTTGTTGGCAAGCTGTTTTTAATAAGGACCGAAGATGGAAAGAAGGCATACATTAAGGTATTTGGGGGTGCCCCGATTGAGAAATTGCGACAGGTTATTTATTATTCCTTATTATGTGAGGAAATTTTTTCATTCTTGGTTCTGATTTATAGACTGAAGACAAAGAGTCTAGGGCCTGATTCAGACCTTGGCGGACGGCGGAGGCCGTCCGCCAAGGTCCCGCCGACAAATGACCGCACCGCGGTCAAAAGACCGCGGCGGCCATTCAAACATCTCCGCTGGGCCGGCGGGCGCTCTCCAAAAGAGCGCCCGCCGGCCCAGTGGAAATGCCCCTGCAACGTGGACGCCGGCTCAGAATTGAGCCGGCGTAGTTGCAGGGGTGCGACGGGTGCAGTTGCACCCGTCGCGTATTTCAGTGTCTGCAAAGCAGACACTGAAATACTTTGTGGGGCCCTCTTACGGGGGCCCCTGCAGTGCCCATGCCATTGGCATGGGCACTGCAGGGGCCCCCAGGGGCCCCGCGGCACCCCCTACCGCCATCCTGTTCATGGCGGGTTTCCCGCCATGAACAGGATGGCGGTAGGGGGTGTCTGAATCCCCATGGCGGCGGAGCGCGCTCCGCCGCCATGGAGGATTCAATGGGGCAGCGGTAAACCGGCGGGAGACCGCCGGTTTACCCTTTCTGACCGCGGCTGAACCGCCGCGGTCAGAATGCCCTTGGGAGCACCGCCAGCCTGTTGGCGGTGCTCCCGTGGTCGGTGACCCTGGCGGTCACCGGCCGCCAGGGTCAGAATGACCCCCCTAGTTCCTCATTTCATTTCAAAAGGGAACCGAGTGATAACACTTAGGGGGTCATTCTGACCCTGGCGGCCGGTGACCGCCAGGGTCACCGACCACGGGAGCACCGCCAACAGGCTGGCGGTGCTCCCAAGGGCATTCTGACCGCGGCGGTTCAGCCGCGGTCAGAAAGGGTAAACCGGCGGTCTCCCGCCGGTTTACCGCTGCCCCATTGAATCCTCCATGGCGGCGGAGCGCGCTCCGCCGCCATGGGGATTCAGACACCCCCTACCGCCATCCTGTTCATGGCGGGAAACCCGCCATGAACAGGATGGCGGTAGGGGGTGCCGCGGGGCCCCTGGGGGCCCCACAAAGTATTTCAGTGTCTGCTTTGCAGACACTGAAATACGCGACGGGTGCAACTGCACCCGTCGCACCCCTGCAACTACGCCGGCTCAATTCTGAGCCGGCGTCCACGTTGCAGGGGCATTTCCGCTGGGCCGGCGGGCGCTCTTTTGGAGAGCGCCCACCGGCCCAGCGGAAATGTTTGAATGGCCGCCGCGGTCTTTTGACCGCGGTGCGGTCATTTGTCGGCAGGACCTTGGCGGACGGCCTCCGCCGTCCGCCAAGGTCTGAATCAGGCCCAAAAGGACTACAGGGTAAGCTGTGTGGACTGCAATGGGTGATTGTTCACAACAGTTCTAAAAGAAAGTCAACTTTAATCACTTCATTGGTTCTACGGTATTTGATATACACCATATATTGGGTGATAAGGATGGGCACTGCATCAGGACAGGATTCCACGAATATTGAATGAAGAAAGAAATAGATAATGTGGAATTAATGAAGAACTGAGGTCCATGGATGAGACCAGTATTCACCCAATTGCTTTGTCCCCATAGAAATGATCTGTGTCTGGAACTAGAGTGAAGTAAAGAACGTCTCCAGAATAAGAATAGGAATCTAAGGATATTTGGTGAGATCAGATTTATATGGCGAGTGGTGTGACATGATAAGGAGGTTTTGAGTATCTGTTTCTTAAAAGTTTTTTAAAGAGTGGAGTGATTAAATGATATAGAATGTTTCCATGTGATGTTTTGATAAAGGAAAATGGGTGAATTTATGGTTTTATTTTAAACTATATATGTTTTTTTTTAAATTAAGGGACTCTTATTGAAAGAAGGTTTTTTTTAGAACTATGAGGACCGTATGAAATTGAATAGTTACCTACATGTAATTTTTTGTCTACTTCTTAGTTGTGTAGTACCATGAAAGGACTGTGATGGGAGAATATCGCATTGTCCTGACGAAGGTGGTGGAAGGAGCTTGCGAGACCACCGAAACGCATCGATGCTTGTTAAAATTACTGGACCAATTGGAACTGTCTAAAATAGATTTGGAGATTTAATATACAAATCAATTGGACAATAGATACCAAACATTGGACAGTAGAAAACGATAGACTAGGGAATTTGTCTTGTGTCTTGTCTCCCATTTTTATGTGCTGCTATTGACTGGTTAAGGTACTAGTTTGAGTATTTGTCTTTCTATGAGGCATTTTATTCATGTGTTGTTTATAGGATTCATTATTAAATTTTATTGTTTGGGATATTTCCTTTATCTTGACTGATCATTGGTAGTTTTGTTAATTGTGTAGTTGACTGAGTGGTGGATAGTTTGCGTCTCCCCCTGGGGTTTTTATTTTGTTATCTCTGCCAAACCGCCACATCTCTGCTGGTACCGCCAGGGCGGTAGGACAGCCGGGCCAGAGAAAAGCACCTCCAGGCCAGCAGTCCTCTGAAGACTACTGGTAGTATGACGAGTCGCCTTTCACCAGGATTTCCGCAGCAGTAGCACCTCCATGAACACCCTGGCTAAAAGCCTGCCGGCAACAGGAAAATCCTTTCCTGCTGCCAGCAGATGACCACCCCAACCCCCCTCCTTCAATTACATGACCTCCCCACTTCCCCACTCCATGACAGCACCCCCCTCCCCTCATACATGCACACACACACCCACACGCACCTCGCATACATACATTCACCAACATTTACATAAACACATTCACCCACACACATACATACACTCGTTCACTCACACCAACAGACACACATTCACACAAACATACCAACAAGCACTCACTTCAACAATCACAGACGCATTCACACAAACATACCAAAACATGTTCTCACTTTAACCATCACACATGCATTAACACTTGCATACACACATGCATACACACTTACATTCACACACAGAGGCATACATCCACTCACACAAGAACACACAACACCCACACCCTCTAAACCCCCTCCCTTATCAGCGATCAACTTACCTTTTCCAGCGAGGAGGTCGTCCACCAGGGAATGCGACCTGCGCTTCCACCACCGGCTGCGCCCCGCCATCAGGGCACCACCATGCCATATTACTGCTCGTAAACGGCGGGTGGAGTCCTTTTGGCGAGGTGGTGACGGTGGTGGAACCACCTCTGTGCTGTGGACTGCCAGCATGACTGCTGATGGATTACCGCCCAAATTGTGGTGGAAATCTTTCAGTAGTCATAATATGCCAGCAGTGCCGGTCTACTGGCACCCGCTGCTTGGGCGGTCTTAGGAAGAGACTGCCGAAGTTGTAATGAGGGCCATGTTGTGAAATCTCACATACTATTTCTATGTGCGCATTATCAGTTGCTCCACTTCACAGGGGACGAAAATGTTTCATGACGGGTTTTCATTCTGGGAGATGCAGTTGAATGAATTGGCTAACGTGAATACAGATCTTTCTAAAAGGAAAACCAAGGAGAGACATAGCAATGTTAAGTTTGTGTTTTGGGTCCCTTGCAAAGTGTGAATGATGCAAAGAATAGTTTGTGAAAACTTAAGCCGTAAAAATGTGTTTTTGTTAGAGAAACATTGCATCCTTAAATTAATGTCGACTTTATGTAAGTGAAAACACGCAAAAATGTTGACCTGCACCTAAAGCCACACTGAAGCCTCGCCCCTTATTGGGGCTCATGGGCAGGTCACCACACTGGGTTCTGGGATGGACTGATTTTTTGGAGTATGTTTGTTCAAGTATTAGTGAAGCGTGTGTGAGTGGATTTGCCTCAACCAAGCTAGCGTAGATGAAGTGGAGATGGAATTTTAAGGAGTTCTGCATCATGCACAGAAAATCATGGATTACCCACAGGCAAATTATTCGAGAGTTAAAGCATCCCAGAATTAACTTGAGGACACAGACTAGAGGGCACCTCCTTCCGCATCATGCATATTGAAAGAGGTCAAAAGAGCACAAGAATCTTGTTTTCAGGCAACCTCTCTTCTCAAAGATCCAACAAATGTCAACTAAGGCAGACATAACCCGAATAATTTGACTCTGTTTACCACATGGATTTGCAATTTGTCCTTGCAAATTAACTCGGGTGACTATATTGTAGGTCAGCATCTCCGTAACCTATGTCACCCCAGCCCAGGTCACTTCTCACGCTGAATATAGCCTGCCAAAGAAAAAGACAAAAAGCTTTCGACAAAAAGGCAAAGCCTGTTTGACAAGGCGAGTTAGGGAAACAAATCAACAAATGCACAAGGTGACAGCACTGAACATTTCAATGGTGCTGCCCTGTTAGCGCTCAAAGAAACAATCGATCATTGTGCTGAATGTGATGGTGTTTTTGTTACTAGTGAAGCTGGCAAAACGGGCTCCTTAGAAATCCATACTAGGCTCTTTCTGTTCACATAGAGCCAGAAAGAAACGTCAGAAATATGCCCCAAAAGAATTACTCCTACATTCGAAGCAGATTCCTTAATTTGTAGGTATTCACAAAGTATCCCAGGAACTTTTCAGGAAATTTACATAGATTATATTGCATGACATTTACTCCTCCAGATTTTCTGCAAGGTAGAAACATCTGCATGTCCAAATCGAATCTAAATCTTATGCAAATGCGAGTTTGGACACGTATTTGATTGTCTCTACAGAGAAAATATTTTCCCCAGTGAAGTGGCGCCTTTCTCTATGTCCTCCTTAAGCACAAGTGTGTCCCAGTTTATTATCACCTAGGAACCATTTAACAGAAGTAAATTCGGGTAAAAATATTTCCCTGGTGAGAATATCTCCAAGAAAGGTCTTATTAGACACAAACGTACACGTGTATGGGTCTTTCCCCACATTAGCATGGTTGGCCATCCAGAAAGGCCGCACATACTGCCCCAAAACTAAGCATCTATCCCCTCATGTTGCCACAGTTCTGTCTTTTCTAAGTACATTTTACAAAATGTTACATTTCTTTAATCCTGAATCAATAATTATTAGGAATATGCATTCACAAACTATTTTTTCTGCATCTAAATTAAAATTAAATGCACAAAATGATTTTTGGATTTGGCCTTATATATCTGCATTAGAGTAAATCCTAAAAGGATTGTGCTGAAGACATATAGGCCCTCATTATGACCTTGGCAGTCTATACAGAAGACCGCTGTGGTGACGGCCGCCAAAAGACCACTGCGGAGGCGGTAATCCAACCGCCGTACCATGAGTTACAAAAACATAACCGCCAGAAAGCAGCCACAAAATCAACACCGCCAGATCGAAGGATGGCGGGAGAGAGGTGGTCCCACCACCCTTACCGCCATGCCAACAACAAACCGCCCTCGAAATAGTGACCCACGAATCACCACAGCAGTCCATCAGTGGCGGTAGCCCATTGGCGGTGCGGACTGCGTTGGCCGATTTTGACACTCCACAACAACAGAAGCCAACATTGGCCAGATTGAAAATCCCACACCTGATACACATACACACACCGTAGACACCCACCAACAGCACAATAAAACATGCCCCCATACTGCCCACAATTCCTTGCAAAACACAAATTCTGCTACATGTTGCCAGCCCACATACACCCAAAATTGCACACACAAATCACAGCCACCTATACACCCTTCACGCATCACACACCACACATCATACTAGTACACCAAACATGCACAACACCACTGCACTCAAGTACTACTTCACAACATCCCACATACTCACACACCCTGCACCCCCACCAAACATCTCACCCTCTGAACAACACACACACTACAACCACTACACAATCAGCATGTCCCCACAAAAGCACCCCCGTTTCACTGATGAGGAGTTTCAGGTCTTGGTAGACAAAATCACCAGGGTAGAACCACAGCTGTTTGGTGCACAGGTCCAGCAGATATCAATTGCCAGGAAGATGGAGTTATGACGGAGAATTGTAGACAAGGTGAAGTCGGTGGGAACCTATCCACGCACAAGGGACAACATAAGGAAGAGATGGAACGACCTACAGGGGAAGGTGCGTGCAATAGCATCCAGGCACCACTTTGCCGTCATGAAAACTGGTGGTGGCCCCACCACCTCCTACCTCACAGTTGACAACATAGGAGGAGAAGGTCTTGGATATCCTGCATTCCAAGGGCCTTACTGGAGTCATTGGAACGCTGGACACTGGAAAGTCACCCACACTTCTCAACCACCATGTACATCAGCATGGCATGTCTCTCCATCACCCTATCACCCTTCAACCCACTCCATCCCAAACTCATACCCACCTTGCATACCATAACCACTAAAATTACACCTCTCGAATGTCATCATTCACACACATAAGTAATGCATGGTTAGCATAAAGCATTACTAATCCCACAATGCATCACCAAACACAAACCAAATGTTGAAAAATGTCACCCATCCCATAGTGAAACCCATCAATGCTGAACGTGTATCTGAGGATGATGTTAACAACTATCATACATGTCCACAGGTACCCCAGCTAATGTCAGCCGGCAGCATGTGCCATGTCTACCCAGTCCTCCACCAGAAGAAGGCCCCAGTGATGACAGCTATTCTGGATGTTGGAATCTGGAAGATCTCTCTGGCCCATCTGGTACCACTAGTCAGTCAGACACCACAACCATCACCCAGCAACCCCAGAGCACCCCACATTGGACTCCACTATCACATGAGCCACCCAACGTCCCCAAACCTCTGTCCCCAGGACACGTCAATCAACAGTGTGCCCACCTATACAGGGACCGGATTCAACACATCCCAGGCAAGACAAAGAAGGTCCTGGTGTCAGTAGGAGTAGACACCCTGTTCAGGGGACACAGACACGGGGGCCAGAGCCAGTGGGAGGATATCTGTGCACCAAGGGGTGGGCCAACCCAGTGAACTGCCTGCCCAGGAGGCACTCTCACAAGTCCTGGGAGCATACCAGAAATCCCAAGACAGGATGGGCCAGGTACTTACCACATTGCAGGGGAACCAAAGACTGCAGAGGGAACACCACCAGGAGGTCATGCAGCAGTTGCAGGCCCACAATGCCAACATGGCCTCCATTGCAGGGGTGCTCAGTGAAATTGCCACCATCATGTGTGAGTCCTCAACACACCAGCGGACCCCTACCGCTAGCTAGAGTACTGACTATCCCTCTACATCTGCTGCAGCTATTGGACTGGCAGCCCTGCCACAGGACTCACAACCCACCAGCACCTCTCCCTCTGTAGCAGAGGAAACACCCCACAAACATTAGGCTGTAGCCGAGACCAAAACCATTGCCAGGAAGTAAGCCTCACCTACATGTCTCCCTTGTGTGCCACTGAGACACCTTGTTTACTTAGGACTGCCATTGCTCCTTTCTCCTATGGCCCCATGGATACTGGACCTCTGCTACAAAGTAATTGGGCCACTACACTGAAGATTATGTCCACCATAACCCCACTCTACTGCACTATACCTTCCTTTTTGTAATTTAAATAAACACACTTAAACACAACTGAAGGATTTGTGCTTTTATTTGAACAATATACAATGTCTTGACCTTTATTTTCCTGTGCAAATGTAATGTAAAGTATGAATCCATCCAATGTACAGTCAGCTTGGGGTACACATTACCTGTGTAAGTGCTTGCCACAAGTCACCATCCACCAAAACTGTGTGAAAGCAGTCTGTAAGCATTCCATAAGTACACAGTAATGACAACACCAACATCTGAAAAAAGAGAATCCTTTATTGACATTCAAATGAGAAGTAAAGGAAAGTAAAGGGACGTAAAGCATCATGAGCCCCTATAACACAACAGCCTACATTCATCTAGTCACATCAACATAAAAGTTTGCACTACAATTAACTTCAAACACTAGCAGTGACAGGACACAACTTTTTTTAGGGCCTCAGACAAGATACCACGGTTTTAGCTATGCCATGTTGTCAGTATGCCAATCCCTCCTCTAGAACACCTAGTCCAGGCAAAACTGTAATGGGCAATGACGTCACAGAGCGGTTGTGTAAGCATATTGAAACTCACACTACATTCCCAGCAACAAATGCTAAGTACTGTGTGGAATGAAGATACAGTTTGACGTGAACATGTATTTGAAACTGCAAAACAGCTGACACATTGCAGAAGCAGAATAAGCTTTTTCCCAATCATCATACCACTGGCTACACTAACCACAGATGGAACAGTGTTAGGTTTCATAATGCACACATTTGAGCTTGGCACATCATAGCTGCCACACACCCCTTCATTTAAATGGTGGTATGACCAGAACTACAGTCTTACCTGACTGTCACTGGAAGTACTGGTGTATCTGATTTGTCCTGTTGTCCGCATTATCCTCCTCCCCATCTTCATCACTGTCTTCAGTTTTCCCTGCTGCCACAAGTGCATTGGTCTCCCCCTCCTCCTGCAGTAATGGCACATACCAACTGAGGGTCAAATTGTGAAGCATGCAGCAGGCCACTACTATCTGGAAGGAATATGTAGGCACCTGAACCTGGTTTTCAGTATCCCAAATGTTGTTTCTATGACTCTTCTGGCCTGTCCATGTGCCTCATTGTATTGATTCTCATTCTCTGTCATCAGATTCCTCATTGGAATCAACAGCCAGGATAGGTTACTGTAGCCAGAGTCACGTGGTAATAGTGAGAATCTCACATTACATATGTACAGCACTACAGAGGACAACACCAGGTAACACACTGGGACATACATTGAATGAAAACATCATGCTTACCAATGAGCCAGCCTCCCTCTCTCTGTAGTTGTGCCATCATCTGTGGGTCACTGCTGTTCCTCATTACGTAGGCATCTTGTACAGATCCTGGAAACTTGACAGTAACATGAGAAATATACTGATTAGCAAGGCACACTATCTGCACATTAATAGAATGGTAACTCTTCCCATTTCTGAACACCTGCTCATTTATCCTGAGAGGAACCAAAGCAATGAGTCCCGTCAATGGCCCCAATCACATGTGGAATATGTCCCATTGTATAGAAAGCAGCCTTAACAGTGGGCAAATCATCATTATGGGGGAATGTGATATAGCTGCTCATGTGTTTCAGCAAGGCATTCATAACTCTCTTCAGCACTATAGCAAACATTTGCTGAGACATACCTGCAGCCAAGCCTACTGTCACCTGAAAAGATCCACTGGCCAGGATGTGGAGCACTGACAGCACCTGTACTTTAGGAAGTATTGCATTAGGACTATGAAGCTCAAGAATGAGATCTGGCTCCAATTGTGCACACAGGTCAGTGATTGTCTCCCTGTTTAGACGATAGGTGAGAATTATATGGCATTCCTCCATTGTAGCCAAGTCAACTAGGGGTCTGTACATGCGGGTGCATTCCTCCTCCTCCGCATTGGTCGGTATCTAAACAGACCAAACATCACAAGTGTGAGTAAAGCATGAAGGATAGAAACACACAACATTACAGTAAATAGAGCTTTCTCATACATTTCAGAAAAACAATGTTTGAAATCTGCTCTGGTTGCCTCAACGGACTTCTGATACTATACAATATCATTATTTGGTCATACTGCTTCACAGTTGTAGTCTAAGATGTGAGACGGGATGAGTAGCATTACATTATGAATGTTTGTCAACTACTCTTATTCAAGCAGTGCACTGGAATGGGCACTAATTTATAAGCCAGATACTGCCACCAAATGTACAATGTTGATGTGTAGGAATTGCCTTGGTGCGTACCAAAAGTACCTATGATGCACATATCATTGACTACAATGATAACAATCTTCAGAAAATGGCATCCGCTTGTCCTGCATTCAGGGGACAGGTGAAAATGACCTCACTTTGCTGGCTTTTGTCGTCAGGGCGGAGGGCGGTCTGAACCACTGTGCAACTCCTCATTGGTTAACATTGATGTCTACAGAGAATAGGAGCCAATGATGATCAACACCGATGGTGACGGTGATTACCGGTGCAGACGTAACTGCCATTTTCAGAAGCCCATGTTACTTGACTCCTGACTCTCACCCTATCAAGACCTCCACTGCGTGGGCTGCAGTGTCCTGTGTATGGAAGCCACAATGGCCCAAGCTACAAGGGACAGGGCTCCAGCCTTCGCATCCGAAGTATTCGAGAAGAATGTGGATGGGGTCCTACCCTTGTATGGACAGTTGTATGGGCCTCCAGATCAACAGGTGAGCACCTTTTTGGTATTTTCGATGCAACATGGCTGTATGTTGATGAATGTGTGTGCATGCAGTGTGTCCTTTAGGAAGTATTGTCTGCTGCATGCAATTTGTACGAGTGATATGTATCATGATTGTGGAATCTATGCAGTATGTAGTCCATTATTGTAACTGATTGACATGTGTAGTAAATGGTGTCCTTCTGTCTTTGTTTCCTATGCAGGTCAGTGTCGATCAGAAGAAAGGGTTATGGCCTGCCATCGCCAAGGACTTGCGGACCCTGGGGGTCCACAGCTGGAGGAGCACACACTGCAGAAGGGGTGGGAGGACCTGAAACGCTTGGCCTGGAAGACTGCGGAGGCCCAGCTGGGGACATCCTCCCAAAGAGGGAGGGGTGCCCGTTGGACCCTGACCCGGTGGTCCTGACCCAGAGTTGGATAGGTGTTTGAGGACAGCACAGCAGCCACAAGGGGGTGCGCACTCACAGTGTTGTCTTGTTTCCTTATGACTGGCACGGTCTTTGGATGCCAAGGTAGTAGTCAGTGTATGCCTCAGTACACCATTGCTGGTAATGTTGTATAGTTTTGCATTGCTATGGTGATGGTGATACAATTGGTATTAGTTATTTGCTGGGATTTCAGTTTAAGTAAGGGCCAACATCCTGACTCACCAGTGTAGGAGTGATGTTCTGATGTCCACTGTCTAGGTGGTATGTCCTGGCAATTGCAAGTTGTACAGACACTGAGAGTAAGTGAAGCTGTACCATTGTCAACAGGCAGATATGGATCAGTGATCCTCAGTAGGTGTGTGGATGGTTGTTTCTTCAGATGTAATTTTCAGCATTCTGGGCAGACTCCCGATTAGAAGATATTCTTAAATCTGCAGACTGGTCTAATGACAATGTATTTAAAGTATTTTACTGCAAACCTATTAATAATGTCTCTCTGGATGTAGTCAATATGCTTTAAACTCGCATAATAGGAGCCTCCGGTCTTGTCATAAAATCTAGATTTTCCTAGTCTTATGACGGAAAGTTTTAATTTTATTAAAGACACGGAGGCGAGTATTATCCCTCCTCTCATAGTAACTTTGTTTTATTCTTTCCCTCCCTTTTTCAGCACCACTGGCCATCACTCAAGCTTCCACTTAAGTCTCGGACTTCAGCTTGGTGGTCTTCTCTTCAAGCTTCTCTTTCCGCTGGAACTACCTACCGGAACCCGTCCTGGCTCCCTCGGATTTTTAACTTTTGTTCCGATGTGTTGTCTTTTATTATGGCAATTCTTATTCTGTTTTCTATCGTTCCATTGTTTAACTTTCATTGACTCTCTCGCAAGAAAAGAGGGCTGTTCGCAGTCAAGTGATGTCACAATGCCTCTGCATACTTGTGATTGGTGTACACTGTTTGGACTACATTTCTATTCCCATTGGCCGTTGTGTTTTAGCCTTCTGGGAATCGTAGTATGTTTCTTGACTGCTGCTATTTATTAAAGTAAGAAAAGAAACGCATAATAGGAGCCTCCGTTCTTGTCATAAAATCTAGTTGTTGAAGGGGTACTACTCAACGTCGTAAGACTTTAATTTAATTTGGGCAATGATATCTATTACTGGGTCTAATTACTATATTTATGTGATTAGCCACTACTTGTAAGTTGCACCATTGTGCAAACACTCTGAAACTTGGTAAGCACTTGAAGCTACCATCTCTGGTACTGCAAGTTTTAGCCGCCAAACAATCAGCATCTGTACATCTTTTCAGTGGAACTGTACCCTTGACAATCAATAAACTCTCTTTGAGTATAAAAATAATTAATAACTTAACAGTGGTACTGCAACCATAGCTTCTAAGGCCCATATTTATACTTTTTTTGTGCCACATTTGCATAATTTTTGTGAGGTTGTTGGTGCCTAACTTACAAAATACAATAATATTTTGCAAGTTTGCAGCGCTTTTCTGGCAAAAAACGACTCAAATGAGGCGCAAATAAAGTATAAATATGGGCCCAAGTATCTATTTGGTGGAGTTTCTGTCTTTCTTTTCTTTCATATTGCAGCAAGTACATCTTGTGTTATTGTTCTATGAGATGTCATCAGTAATGTAATTGATGATGCTGTTTGCAATATCTCTCAAGTCATTGAAGGTTCATGCGCACTTATGGGGGTGTCTTTTATTTTCCAGCTAACCATGGTGCTGAATTTCAGGTTTTTTCAGCTTTTGGATCATAGCAACTAAGTTCTTTCAACTTAAGTTGCTTCTAGGAATTTGAGTGATTGATATTAATTGAAAGTTTTGCAAAACATTTTGAAAGTGTAAACCAAACAATGTAATCATGCATAGATGCCTAGTCTAACATGCATTTAGTACAAAAAATAGCCAACAAGCATTTATAATAAGCAAGGCCATTGCTTTGCTCTCAAGCAGTTGGAGAATGAAATACAAAAATCCATAAATGGGGCAAAATGTATACACCTTTTCTCAACGCAAGTGAATGGAAGTAAGAACATGAAAGAAGAATAAACTAGTAGATAGGCACTGTAAGAAAATGGGGTATTATTTAAGGAGGGTGACTATTCACCTTAAGTAATAAACACAATCCTTATCAGAGTGAACTACCAAAGTCATTAAACTAACCTGAACTCAAACTCCTGTTAACCATAGGACAAGGCAGACAGGCTTTATTTAGATGCATATGTGAAGTATATGTGCATACTAAAACAAGAAGCTTGAACCCTAATGCACACACAGACACCCATCCAGACTTAAGATTGTGACATGAGTACTCACCCCCTTGTGACTGCTGTGCAGCCTTCAAGCGCCCATCCAGGTACGGGTACGCCACTGCCAGGATACGTTGCATGAGAGGGGTCTTCCCCAGCTGGGCCTCACAGATTTTACGTGCCCAGTACTGCAGGTCCTCCCACCTCTTCCTGCAGTGGGTGCTCTGCCGGTTGTAGACCCCCAGGGTCTGCACTTTCTTGGCGATGGCATGCCAAAGAGCCCTCTTCTGGTGGGCGCTGGCCTAAAAGGGTGACACAGAAATGGAACACAGAGGTCAGGCACTTGCAAGATAGGTACAGCTGGCTATTCGTCCACTATGGGACAGACAGTACTGTCAGACTTACAGGACATACGCACGCAGCATACCATGCATCATGGCCCATGCAAGCTCAGAGGTGGAGGGTCAGATCATAATCAATTACAGACTCACCCGTGCAACAATTCTGGAACTTTGTGCATTACTGGATCCTGCACCAACTCCTGGAAATCGTAATTAGCATACCATCCCTACTGAAGTGCAGGTGCTCTCCGCTCTCCATTTCCCGGCCACAGGCTCATTTCAAGTAACAGTGGGCATGGGTGCTGGAATTTCACAGCCAATGTTCAGCATGGTACTGGCAAGATTTCTAAATGCATCTGTAGGACACCTGCAGTCCTATGTGAGATTTCCCCAAAGTACTGACCTCTCTGCTATCAAGTGTGAATTCTATGCCTTTGCCAACATACCCCATGTGATAGGTGCCATCGATGGCACCCACATACTTATCATCCCCCCAAGAGTCAGTGAATAGGTGTACAGAAACAGAAAGAACTTTCATTCCATGAACATCCAATTGGTATGTTCTGCAGACTAGTACATCTCACATGTGAATGCCATGTTCCCAGGTTCAGTCCATGATTCCTTTGTGCTGAGGAACAGTAGTGTGCCACAGAAGATGGAACAACTCCAAGAGGACAGAGGGTGGATCATAGGTAAGTATTTCTGTCACTAACTGACACATAGCAGATAGCCAGGCTGTCTGACTAAGAGGCTTGACAATGACTACTCTGTATTGTACCTCTTTCTAGGTGATTCTTGCTATCCAAACTTGCGTTGGCTCCTGCCACCAGTGAGGAATCCTGGGACGGATGCAGAGAGGAATTACAATGATGCCCATGGACGCACTAGGAGGGTGATAGAGCTAACAATAGGTCTCCTGAAGGCTAGATTTCGTTGTCTACATATCTCTGGGGGTTCCCTGGCCTATGGCCCTAAAAAGGTGTGTAGAATAGTGGTGGCCTGCTGCATGCTTCACAAGGTGGCAGTGAGAAATTCTATCCCCCTCTTGGAGGTGGAGGGTGCTGTATGTCCTGACTAGCTACCTCATAGAGGTGAGGAGAGTGATGGTGATGATGAGGAAGGGGAAGATGTAAATTCCAGGACCCAACTGATACAACTCTACTTCCAGTAACTATGTGGGACTAAGGGCTGACATTGGGGTTTGTGACACATCCTGGCAGTGTGCTTTGTCATAAATAGGGGGTTTGATTCTTTTATGTGAAACTGGGTCCAGGTCTGCATGGTACAGAATACAATTTAGTGCATTTACTTTGGGGCCACATTTAGGCACACAGGAGTCCTTTCATGCAACAAATTGACAATAAAGTGGTTATCAGCCAGTTGCATCCATACTTTACTTTGTTTACATTTTATGACAGAGGACAGTGTTGCAGGTGTGATATGTGTTTTATTGGTGGCAGGGAGTGAATAGTGCAATTTACAGTGATGGCAAGTGGTTGTCATCAATGCCAAGATGGTGGCAGCCTTGTTGGTAGTATTGATGGGTCCATCAATTCTTACATTAGTTCATATTGCTTCTTAGCACTGTGTGATGGTTGATTGAGTGGGATGGTTGCTGTGCAGATTGTTGCTGAGTTACTTCTTGAAGGGGGCCTTGTTCTTTGCTGGGGCTCCAGTGCCATATCTTGGCTTGAGGGTACATTTGGGCACCTGCTGTTGACCTTGAGGGGATGACATGGTTGGCCCTTGGGTTTTCTCTGAGGGTAGTTCCTGGGATGTTTCTGATGATGGTGTAATTGTCAGGTCTGTGTCCGGTGCTGTAGTGAGGGCCTCCTGCCCTGTGTGTGTCTCAGACTGGGTTTGTACCAGCTGCAGCAGTGCTCCTTCTATGCTGGCCATTGTGGCGTTGTGTTGTTTCCAACACTCCATGGCCTGTTGGTGGTGTTCCTGCTGCATCCTCTGATTGTGCTCCAGGGTGGATACTATCTGTGCAAACCTGTCATGGGTATGCTGGTAGGCCCCTATACCTCATATATCACGTCCTGGGCTGCTGCATCCATCCTGTGGCCTCCCCCCTGACACACTGAGGCCCTAGCACTTGCCCTAGCTCCCTGTGTCTGTGTCTCCTGCACAGGTCTGGCAGTACCACTTGTACTGGGGCCCTCGCCATCTTGCATGTTGGGAGTGGGAGACTATGGCCTCTGTACCTGTGCTCCCCCAGTCTGTGGCCTGGATACACTGGTGTGGGGACGCTTGCCCTGGCCTGCTGTTCTAGACTGGGTGGTAGGGGTGTCAGTGGTATCATGGGTGGCGCTGCTGCAAGGTGACAGTCCAGGACTGTGTGACGGGCCTGCCTGCTAATCAGTGTCCAGGGATCCTTAACCAGTGTCCTGTGAGGTGCCTCTATCTCCATGGGGGGCACTGGCACTCCTTGTCCTATCTGTGAGGGTGGCATGGGTGGTGGTGCCTGTTGGGGGACATAGACATGTCTGTTACAAATTCATGAATGGCTGGGGTACACAAGACTGGGCTATTTTGTGCTGGTGTAACCTTTAGTGGCCATCCAGGGTGCCTTTGCGAGGTTTACACTGCATTTTGCTTAGGGTGTGGGGTTGCATGGGGGGGGTGTAGTTCCATTGTGAATCCTTGCTGGGGTAGGTGGCTGTGCACAGGGAGAGGGATGTGGGCCTGTTAGTGGGTTTGTGGTCATGCGGGGGTGGATTCAGTGGCTGTTGCCTGGGTGTGGTATTGGTCCTGGTGGGTGTGGGTGGGGTGGTGCATGCATTACAGGTATGGTGTATATGGGGTACATGTAGAAGACTTACCCGAGTCCATTCCTCCAGTGAGTCCAGTGAGTCCCTCAGGGTGCAAGATGGCCAGTACCTTTTCCTCCCAGTCGGTGTATTCGGTTGGTGTTGGTGGCGGTCCTCCCGCAGTCTTCTGGACTACAATGTGGTGCCCTGATGCCATGCTTCTGACCTTCCCCTGCAGGTCGTTCCATCTCTTCTGGATGTCGTCCCTGGTGCATGGATGGTGTCCCACTGCATTGACCCTGTTGACAATGGTCTGCCATAGCTCCATCTTCCTTGCGATGGGTGTGTGCTGCACCTGGGCCCAGAATATTTGTGGCTCCACCTTCAGTATCCCGTCCACCATGGTCGTTAGCTACCTTTCTGTGAAGCGTGGATGTTTGAGGGGTTACATGGTGAGTATGGTGAATGGTGTCGGGGCTGGGTACGCGGTGAGGGTGCTTTTCTGCGGGTCGGTGTGTGTCTCGTGTTTTGTGGCTTTCGGTGTCTACTTCCGGTGTGCTCCGTCTTCTTTGGCCTGGTTTCATGAAAAGGATTGTGGGGTGTGTCTATGAGTGTTTTATGGGGTTATGGATGTGTGTCAGGTGTGTGGGTTTCAAGCTTATCCAATGTGTGCACTTCTTGCTGTTAAGTCCACTTGCCGCCCAGGGGTCGGCACCGCCAATGGTCATCCGGCCTCCACTGTCCGCAAGGTGATTTGTGCATCATTATTTGGAGGGCGGGATGTGGGTGTGCTCGGCGGTGGCAGGATGGGGAGGTCCAGAATTTCCACCGACAAGGTCATGGCGGTAACTGGTGGTCTGGTGATATTTGGCGGGGTTGGGATTTTAGTTCATTATATTGCAGGTTTCTATTCACTGCCAACGGCGGCCTTCTGTTTACCGCCGCCACGGCAATCGGCGGAGTTTACCGCCGTGATCATAATAACCGCCAAAGTGCCCTCTGAGCCACCCTTTATCCTGCTTTTTCAGACTAGCTCACAAAGATAGAGGGTCAACCAAGGGTAGTGGTAGAGACTTTAATATAATGGAACCATTTTATTTTATCCCCATAGTCACATGAAAAACAGTCTTTTATTATATCTTTATTTAAGGAGGCCTGCACATTACTCCAGACCAAACACCACAGTTGCAAAGGGAATAGTTTAATCAGGTCCCCAGCATATTCTAATCTCAGTTCTTGATGCATTGCAACATGTGAAGTCCTTAATGGGACACCCCGGATACGTCTGCACACTCTATTCTTTTGTACTTGAATCTAGCCCACATCCTTGTTACCTCAAATGCCTGTATAGTAAGTTAAAATGGGGATATATTTTCTCTGATAGATCTCCAATAAGAGACCCCTATGGAAGAGGTAAAGAAGAAGGTAGTGCCTACAAATTGCAAAAAACATTACTTGGGGGGCACAAGTACAAGTGTGATCAAACAGTATCCTTAAAAAAGGGAACTGGTTCACTTTCTTAATTGATCTATCCTAAATGCTCATACAACGAGTCTTCGCATTTTGGGCCACAGAACTTATAACAGTTTTACAGTAATTTGTATTCAGGTTTAGACATTTCATGTAATCTACGAAAGCATCAAGCAACGTTCAAAGACCATTCGCTGTTTTTGCAAGCAAGACAGCATCGTCAGCATACAAGAACACTGGAATGTTTTTTTTTGTTTATTACAGGAACATCCAACCTCTTCCTCACCAGTAGGGATTCTTAAGTATTCACATAAAGCAGGAACAAAATAGATGATAGTAGACATACTTGGCGGGCACACCATTTTAAGGGAAAATTAGTCTATGCATTCACCCCCTCTGCCATAGGTTTCAGTCGTAATGCTCTCAAAAAGTGCACTAGCCCGCTCTCAAGTCCCACAGCTGTTGGAATATCCCACAATTTGACACTATTGAATGCACTGGATGCCCTGGATGGGCCCAAAAAGGCTACATGAAGTGAACATTGTTTTGCAATTTTGTATTTACTCACTAATAAGTGCAAATTTAAGCATTGTTCAAGTGTTCCAAGACCTTTCCTGAAACCGTTTTGGACCACAGATAGGATGGTATTCTTCGTGGTCCAAAGCAACAGCCTTTCCAGAACAATTCTACCAATAACTTTCACTGTGGAATCTGTTAGGGAATTGAACGATAGTATTTCGGCTCCTGAGCATTACCCTTTAAGAAGACAGGTACAATTATAGATGAACGCCCAGAGCACGGAATACCAACCTTACTTGCAGTGGTGATGGTATCTGTGAGGAGAGGAGCCCAGAACTCAGGATTTTTCTTGTAATGTTTAAAAGGACCTCATCAGGCACTGGAGCTTTTTTAGATGCATTATTTATGGCGTCCACTGCTTCTTCCAGAGAAAAAGATATATCTATGGAAAATATGAAAGGGTATCCACTCATAAAATCATAGATACTGTCAGCAGGGCAATAGATTGTGCAAAAACTATTTATCCACTCTTCTGGACCAATATTCAAAGACTCCCTGTTCTTTACGCTATTGGGAGATAGGCATTTTGTGAGTTATATAATGCTAACCTTAGTATCTTTTAGTTTACAAAACAAGATACACTTTTCCCATTGCTCAGTCTGCAAATCCGCCTTACTCTTTTTGAGAGCAGCGGCTGCTGCAAATATCAATGGTAAGGGTGGGCGGACGATGGGGACGGGGTCGGGGGAATAAATTAAAAACAAAAAGACTTACCATTTGTCGCTACCGCTGTCCTCTCCTGCCGCCTCGCTCTTCTTCTTCCCTGTTCTGTAGAACCAGAACAGGCTCCCCAGCAATCCTGGATCTGCTTTTGTGCCTAAGCTAGTATAAAAGCAGCGTCAGGATTGCTCAGACTGCCGTTCAGACACAGCCCTGGGGCCTGTGCAGTTTCTCCAGTCCAACTGTGTACACTGCTGGGCTGGAGAAACCTAAGTGAGCATGTGTGTTTGGACGGCCATCCTAGTGCACACAATTCCTCATCCCCCTTCCCACCGTCAGTGGCCCAGCCCCACCTCTCCCTTCACATGCTGGCTGAGCCAGCAGCTGAAAAATAAAACGATATTCAAGTATCATTTATTTCCTGCTGCTGGCTTTTAGCCAGTGTCGCGACGCTCCTCCGCCATTGAGTCAAAAAGTATAGCGCCGGCTTGCATCATTCCAGAATGCCAGCCGGGTGGCAAATTTATGTAATGCCCCAAGCCGGTACAAAGGGTGGGCTAGCGTAAAAAAAAAAAACGTTAGCCGGGTGGGGGAAGTGGTATGGGAGAAGGGGGTTTTGCACCAAAAAATGTGCCATGCAGGGGCCCCAAGTTGGGCCACCAATGGCACTTTAATTTAAAAAATAAAATACTTACCTATACTTCCCCAACTTACCTGGGATGCGGTCCCCCATCCACCGGTGTCCCTCTGGTGTGGGTGGCGGTGCTCCTGGGGCTTGAGGAGGGCACATGTGCACCCGTTCCATGGTTTTCAACCATGGAAATGAGTCCACAGGTCCCCTAATGCCTGGTCTGACCCAGGCGTTAAATAATGGTGCAAAGCAAGCTTTGCACCATTATTGAGCCTCTCCTCCCACCCGTACGTCATTTTAGAAGGGGGATAAGTATGGGGCTATGGGGTTAGCACCATTTTTTAGATGGGAACGCCTCTCATTGATGCTAGGAAGGTGCACGCATCCAGAAAATGGTGCTAACGGCAATATTTTGACTCTAGACATGTCTAGCATCAAAATATAAATATGGAGTTAAGTGTGCGCTGAATTTGTGTTAAAACAAATGAAGAAAATTCAGCGCAAACATAGTATAAATATCCCCCGAAGTAAGAATGTAGCATATAACTTCTAGAGTCCTGGGTCTGAAAGGAACCCTATACACGGTGCAAAAATAGGGATGGGTGTGGTTGATGGCAATGATATTGTGTCCATGTTGGCAATATAATCTCCTGCTAAAAGGAGGTTAAACCCAATACCCAAAAGCATATTTTTGTTGCAAATTTAACTACAAATTCAAACAAATTACAAACGATTTGGTTGTCCTTGACATAAAATTAATTGTTATAAAAATTCACAAGTACCATCCCAAGTTCTCTTCCCCGCCCTGGTCAAAAGCCTGAAGAGTTTCCCACTCAACAAAAATGTCTCAATATTTCAATCAATGCTTTGAGCTTCAAGAAGACAATAAAGGAGGCAGGTTATAACACGTATATCCATCAAGGTAAACACCATGCATTAGCTATGTCTCCTGCAATAAAATAGTATCACACTTGCTAATAAAATGTATCCAGTTGCCTAACTGCAGTTTAGAGGAAACACCAGCTCCAATCCACTTTAACAGTTTTAACACAGATCCATTTGGTAGACCTTGCATAGCATCCTGCACCAACCCTTCAAATGTAAGGCAGAGGCGTGCTGTTGAACATGCGGACTTGCACCCATGGAACCACCTAATACATCCACTGTCCAATGCACTTCCTTAAAAGAAGCAGATCCTTATAGATTTCAGGTCCCAGGGGTAACACAGGTCTAGCTGGTAGTGGGCTACCTTATTTGTCAGGAGATTGAGATACAGCAAAACAATCTACATCAAAAGCTACAGCATGGCATAGTCGAAACCAAACTCTTCCCATGACCCCTCTGTCAGGCATTTCCCTTAGGTCTGAAAGGGATGAAACTCATTTTTGTTTTGTAAAAATGTATCAGCTGGATGGAGCTTCAAAATCGGCCTATCACCTGGAGTATGCCGTGGACCAAAAGAATCCAAATGGCTGTAGAAGAAACCTAGTGGCATTATTATGTTTGAATCTTGCTGAATCAGTCCCATCTTGGCTTGGTGCATTAGCTCTCTAACAATAAAAGTACAATGAAATCTTAAAATAATGCAGTCCCCTTGAAACATCTTTGGCTGTTGACCTATGCATCTTACCGTACAGGCCAATAAAATCTCATAAAACGTACTTTTGACTTAGCACTTGTTTTTGACCTATGCATCTTACCGTACAGGCCAATAAAATCTCATAAAACATACTTTTGACTTAGCACTTGTTTGTAGCCGGTGTGTCACCTTACTTTTAAATTGAGCTGAAGACTCTGATGCACTAGGTTCCAGACAAGGAATGCTCACCAAGATTTCAACATACAGGCAGTATAAGGGCAAATGGGCAACTGGGAGACAAGTTAGGCAATGATCATGCATTGCATCATCTACTGGGCCCCATGTGGCTAGCAACACCACAACACACTATGCCCAACACTGCTTGACTTTGTCCATTAAAAGATGGTTGAGACGTTAAGGGGTCCAGAGCTTTACTGATGCTTTGAGTATATGATTGATTGTCCAACATAACTGTGAGGGCCACACAAAGGTACCCAAATATTTAACAATGAAGTCTAAACAGTCAATATCAGGGTGCAGTTTAACTCCTTGAAGATGAATGAATTTATAACATAGAGATTCTAACAAAGTGTTCTCTGGATCAGCTACAGCATCTCTCTTTTTAGCCAAGTCTGAATGAGTCAGAATTTCAGACTCACTTGGCGTGGACTTTGGTGCTCGTTTCTTGTGCATTACAGCAGGGCCGATACCAGGTGACCACAAAGCAATTTCTTTATTGGTGGTCACCTCAAGTGGTACCTCCATTGCTTTTCCTGCTACGTTATCAGCTGAGGAGGTAGCATGCTCCTCGGACACTAACCCAATCTGCAAAAGACAAGCAGGAAATCATCCAAGGCCATCTATAGGAAGCCAGTCCAATTTATTTAAAGAGCCAAAATAACATCAATCGCAGTGTGGCCGTTTCCTGGGATTGGGCAGGGCCAGTCTTCCATTTTCCTATTCTGGATTTGTGAACCAATTAGTATTCATTGGTTTTCTAGGATTGACTAACTATGGGACCAACAAAGACCAAGCAAGTTAGAAAAGTAACTTTTACAAATGTAACTTGTAGCCTGACTGAGGTGAGAAATAAATCAGCAGTAACCAATGCTTAAAAGAAACAAGGCAAGGCAGGGCAGATAAGATAAAAATACCTGCCAAATAGTATGTTTCTTGAAAATCCAGTGGGTTTGGCCCAGCCTCTTCCTAGTGTAAATTGGTCAGCTCTCGGCCCAGGCTTCATCCAGGCATGATCCACATGCGTCCCCACAGCGGGATGGTAAGGAGTGCTTTATGCGCCTTCAGAGAGGGTCCCTCCTTCACTGCTTTCTCTTCCCGCTGCACTCTGGGGCGTGTAGACCCCACAATAAAGTTTCCTGGCGCCCGTGCAGTGAGGAGGTAAGACACACTTTATTAGCCTTCAGGGAGGGTTCCCCCTCCACTCCATCCTGATGTTCTGAGCAGCAGAAAAATAAGATCAGCTTTATGTGCCTCCAGAGAGGGTCCTGCCTCCACACCTCATCCTCCTGCTGCATTCTGGGGCTTGCCGACCCCACAACAAAGTTTCCTGGCATCTCTGCAAAAGAAACAGCCTCAACCAAGCAATCCAACCTCTCTGCGTCCCTACCCACATTTCATTTTTATCAGAAGACTCAACCCCATCTGCTTTATGTTCTACCCTATCCTCAATTTCTCCCTCACTTCTGTCACCATCCCAGAAGACTGGAAGCTTGCCACCATATCTCACCTCCAGAAAAACCCCTCAACAGACCAGAAGATACTGGCCAACTACAACCTACCTCTCTGCTTCCCTATCAATTGAAAACCCTAGAAAAAGCCATCAACTGATGGCTTATGAACTATCTCAATAACAACTGTCTTTTTTACTTCTCTCAATCAGGTTTTAGAGCCAACCGCAGCCCCAAAATCACCATCATTGCCTCCACCGACAACATTCGCATGACCATGAAAAGTGGAGACACAACAGCATCATACTGCTTGACCTTTCCACCATTTTTTATACTTTCTCTCACCCAAACCTCATCCAACTCCTCCACGCCATTGAAATAAAATGTCCTGTGTTCCAGTAGATCTGATCCTTCATCATAGGATGATCACAGTCTGTCAGTCTGCACCTTACATTTCTACAGCCACCAACCTGATCTGTGAAGTCCCCAGAGATCATTGATCATCCATACACTCTTCAAAATATACATGACTCCTCTAGCCAGCATAATCAGATCCCCCAGAATCAACTTCATATCTCATGCAGATGTCACCCAACTCATGCTCTCCAACAACACACCCAACACCCGGACCACATTTGCAACCAGCATGTCAGAAATTGTCAACTAGATGAAGGTCATACACCTCAAGCTCAACTCTGAAAAAGCAGAGGACACCAATCTTTGAACGGACAAGCACCCAAACCTGACATTCAAGCCAGGAACCTCACATTGTGGCTGACAAACAACTCTCAATGATTAACCAAGTCAACATCATGGTATCATCCAGATTCCACACTTTCACGCTACTAAAAAAGGTCTTTAAGTAGCTTCCACTTTATGACCAGAGAAGAGTCACCCAAGCCCTGATAACCAGCAAACTACATTACGGCAATGCTCTCCTCCCACCTCACCAAAAGAATTCAGGTCATCCAGAAAGTAGCAACCAGACCAGCTCTCCTCTGCACTCACATCATTAACCACTTCAAAAAACTTTACAGGCTGCCAGTTCATAAACATGCTCTCATCAAACATCTCACTAACATACAACGCAAAGCAGAATTTTGGCCCCACCTACTTATACAGCCACACCAGCTTCCATATGTCTTAGAAGTAATGTCATAATAATAATCTTGTTTACATGCAGTGGTTTGGTAAATACTGAACTAAATAATCATGGCACAACTGATTTCTGATGTTGATTGATTGTTTCTTTGCTGCTTTTTGAAGCCTGTATGCTCACCCCCGGTCCAATGTATGCTCAGGAGCCCCCCCCCCCCGACTTCAATAACTTCCTGAACCCATGATATGCCTTTCTAAGACTATGGATGCCACTCATGACAATGGTGTTCAAATTATATTTTTTCCTGAAATCACATAAAATGTTAGGAAAATTATTCACATCTGTTTGTAAATTAGACAAAATCCACTTTGGGGAATCTGGAGTGAAAACTGAACGTGAGGATATGCCTTGTATTCCAAAAGTCACTAGAGATACCAACAGTGGGACTAGTTAGTGGAGAAGATGCCCCTTGCAACACATTTTCTGATCAAACCTATCTCTAGTAAGATACTATTTGCTCAAACATTGTGCAAATGTTCACAATGGTGTAATTTCTGGTACTTTGCTTAAGTTACAAATTACAAAAATTACGTGAGTTTAACAGAACATTTCTCACAAACCTAAACTGTTGGTTGGCACATTTCCCTTTTTGAAATCCCCTATTGTCATTAAGAGATTTTGGTGCTGTTTCACCTTCCACCATTATTTTGGATCTTTGCTGAATTTGGCCAGATGGACCAGTCTACTATCTTCCATAGTCATAAAATAGCTTAGAAAAAAAAATGATAAACTTTGGACTACGGATCTGATGCTACTGATTGCTAGTTACCATCCTTCCAAAATTGCCCTTTTTTAGGTCTTGCCTAGAGACAGCTTTCGATATCTGTTGCTAAAAGCCTATTGTTTCAAATACATACAAAATGTATACATTTATTGGGCTTTGTGGTCGGATCTTCACTTGCTCTTCACTGGATGGTTTTCTTGTCTATCTCATTCTCCTGGACCCTATTTGATGACTTTATTCCCTATATTGTGGGTTAGTGCCTCTGGAGCATTTCTTGTGTAGTGCATTCTGACTGGATTACTTGTGTCTTTCCACTGCTTGTACTGAGGAAACTACTTATTTCTTTTTTCCTTGCACTCCCAGGGAGTTCATGTGTCTTCTTGCTCTCTCATGCAAGTGCTACTTCCCACTTCAAATCTACTTCCTGCTTTCTGTGTTTCTCCTTACTCTCTCACAGCAATTCCTTTGCAGTTTTTTATGTTGAAATCCTACAGCCCCATTACCCCGCTGAGCTTTCACCTCTTCCTGTCGTGTTCTTTTTTACATATTATTTTCTTTCTTAAAAGGCCATTTCCCAAACATTTTATTATTTGTTTATTGTTTTGGTATTTACTCCTCAAAGCTAGGCATCCACTATCTTGGAACAAATACAATAAAAACAAAATGGCAGTTGCATTATGCTTGCTTGCACGTCATCATGCTGACCTGTTGTAGTATTGTGACTCATATCCATCCACTGGGCCGGTCTTAACACTGGTGGCGCCCTGTGCGACAATCTTTTTTGTCACCCCCCATTACCTTCTCTTTAGATTCTAAAACTATCACCCAGCAAAAGTTCCTCTCATGCTCCATAACCCCTCTCTCACATACATTTGTTTTAAAGCTCTGGTAAAGGCTAGCTTTACTAATCCACTCAGCTGTCCACATAAAATATAGATTTTAATATGCAGCAGGCATATTAACTCTCTGCCCTACTTTATGGTGAGTCAAAACTGCCTCTGGACAAAACTCCGATCCTTCTGTCAGGAACATTAATCACAAGTGGTATCGACATTTTATTGTTGCCTGACAGCTGGACGCACATAGAACACCATATCAATACTGTTTATTTTGGATACAATGATCCATAAAACACACTAAAGTTCATAACATCAAATTTGCTCAAAATATTAAAAATTAAGTACAGCATTATTATGCACAATATAAAATTCTGTTTCTATAATTGCATGATAAATATGTAAAACAAATTAATTTTAGGCGCCAATCATGCTACACTATTGTTAACATGATAAAACGAATAGAACTGTAGACTAACACCCATATATAGGCCTCCTATATGTATATCCTATAAACATGCATCATATAAGTTAAAGTCAAAACAAAATTAATAGTCAAATCAATAAAACCCAATTTTGGGTGTAGCTCGTTCTAACATTCCAACTAGTTCATTATACATTAACAACAGCAGGGGATACTTCTTCGTGATCAATCTCAGAATTACTATTCACAAGATAATATACTTAGTTGCAATCAAGCTGGATAGGGGGGTGCTTGTTTTATCCTGAAGATTAAAATATCATAGTCTCCTTCCAAGATAGATCTAGTAATTCAGCATGCTTTTTAGAGGTGGGCTAAAGCCTCATTCAAAATCAATTGAGGAGGAACCAAAAGGCCAAATTAATAACTTTGTGAAGTAACAGAGCATAGTATTCTAAAAGCTCAAAGCCACCTTGCCACGGACATGTGCAGCTATTAATAAAAAACGACTTCCATACACTATGTAGGGAATAGTGTTGGACCTTAAGATTCTTAGAGCTTCCTTGTATTTCTTGATTCCTAAATTGTTTCAAATCGAGCAAATCCGTTTCCTTCTGGGCTTCTCATAAGCTTTACAGAAGAGTAGCACATGCTCTATAGTTTCAATACTACCATATTGCATAAAATACAAGTATGGTCATCTCTGTTATTACTCTGCTGATCCCATTTGGCAGTAAATGCCTTGACTTGGGGGGCATTGTATCCGAATTTCATTTAGAGTGTTTTTGAGCACTTTGGTTGAATTATATCTAGCCATTCTTCAAAACTGGGATTTGTTTTTTGAAGTCAGTCTTCCCAGTCCAGCATTTTGATAAAGATTGTAAGAATAAGGGGTTCCCCCTAAAATGAGTTAAGGCCATGTTTAAAGAACCAAGGGGGTCATTACAAGCTTGGCGGGGGGTTACCGCCGCCCGCCAAGCTGTAACCGCCGTGCGGGGGCCAATGCGGCCGCACTCCCGCTGACCCCATTACGACATCCCCACTGCCGGCGGGCGCAAACCAAGTTTACGCCCGCCGGCCCAGCAGGGATGAGGCCGCAACATAGGAGTAATGCAGTAGCACCTGTCGCGCTTTTCACTGTCTGCTATGCAGACAGTGAAAAGATGGCCGGGGCCCAGTTAGGGGGCCCCTGCACTGCCCATGCCAGTGGCATGGGCAGTGCAGGGGCTCCCAGGGGCCCCAGGACACCCCTTACCGCCAGCCTCTTCCTGGGGGTACAAACCGCCAGAAACAGGCTGGCGGTAGGGGGGTCATAATCCCCAGGGCAGCGCTGCTTGCAGCGCTGCCCTGGCGGATTATCACCGACGGGGCTAAAACGGCGGGAAACCGCCGGCCCCGGCGGTGCGACCGCGGTGCTACCGTCGCGGTCGTAATACGGGTCTCCGTACCGCCAGCCTGTTGGTGGTACGGACGCCACATTACCCCTGGCGGTCTCTGACCGCCAGGGTCGTAATGACCCACTAAGTCCTAACATAAAGCCAGGGAAAGGTTACAGATCTGTCAAGATCCAAAAACCCTGTTAATGCTTTCCTATAACAGACCAAGGGCCTCATTATGACCCTGGCGGATGGCGGTATTATGGAGAAAAGTACTGCTAACAGGCTGGCAGTACTTCTCCCCATCATATGACATTAGCGGTTTGGGCACACACACTCATACACACACTTATACCCACATGCACCCACGCATGCATTCATCCATTCACACACACATCCAAACACACTGACATAGAAACAAGCACACACGAATTCACACAACACAACATGCACGCACTCACCCATCCACACATTCACACACATACCACATGCAACGCACACCCGCATTCACGCACACACAAACATACACACACACCCCGACACACCCACACAACACCCCCAACCCACTCCCCTGTCGGAGCACCCGACTTACCTGTTGTCAGGGTGTCCTCCGGCAGGAGACAGGACGGTGTGCTGCTGCCAGCAGCATCGTCCGCCAGCAGAACACCACCAGGCCATATCATGTGCCATGATACGGTCTGCAGAAGTCTACTGGTGTGGCGCTGGACAGAGGTAGTGGATGCCTTTCTCCACTGGTTCTGTAGGGGGCTTTGTGCCCAGAGTGCTTCATCCTGCCAAGGGCTGAGGTAATGGATGCCTTTCTCCACTGGTTCTGGAGGGGGTTTTGTGCTCAGAGTGCTTCATCCACTCGTGGCGGACACAGTAGCGTCAGTGCCCTTGGTGCTCATGGGCCAGCGGTGCTTGTGGGGGCGGTGTCCTGTTCAGTGGTGCTTGTGGTGGCGGTGTCCTGTTCAGCGGTGCTTGTGGCGGCGGTGTCCTGTTCAGCGGTGCTGGTTGCGGTTGGGTCCTTTGCAGCGACTCAGCTGCTGGCGGTCCTGATGGCGGTGGCCTCCTGGGCAGCGGGGCTGATGGCGGTGGCCTCCTGGGCAGCGGGGATGATGGCGGTCTTCTCCGCCGTGCTACCCTTCCCAGACTTTGTGAGTTTTTTGTGCCCCTTCCCCACCCTGGAAGGTGTTGCAGCTGACTCCAAACTCCCACCTGTACCCCTGAGAGCTGCTTTGGTTGCTGGAGTCTTCCCCCTCTCCCGCCGGGCAATGGCCAACTTTTGATGGTTGACAGGTGGGGGACTGTCCGTGCTGTGGCTCCTTGCCACACTCCCTGCCCTGCTGCCTGGTGCACTCCAGAATCCGGTGACTACTGGCACCACTGATCCCGGAGATGTTGTGGCTGAGGTGCTAGGTTGGGACCTGGAGAGTCAGGCCCTAGGAGACTGACGGGGTGGGGGAGATGAGGGAAAGAGGTCAAGGGTGGACAGGAAAAGTTTCTTGGGAACACTGGGACGGGAAGCTGGGGAAGGTTTGGGAGTGGAGGAAGATGTTGTGGTTGTAGGAGGTGTACGTTTGGTGACTTTGGGTGAAGGTGCATGCGCTGGAGGCTGTCGTGAGGTGGATGGCTGTTGGGTGGGTGTGTGCCTGCGTTTGTGTATCTTGGGAGGTGGCATCACAGACACACTGGGAGAGGACTCAGGGGACGTGTGAACGGTAGTGGGGGTGGTGACTGCACATGAGCGGGGTGTGGTGGTGTGTGTGCTTGTGATGGAAGGAGTGGCTGTAGATGTAGTGCATGCAGGTGTGAGTGGAGACGAGACTGGGAGGGAGGAAGGAGACGAGGAGGAGGGGGACACAGTGGAGGCAGTGGATGTTGGTGTGTCTGCATGTGTGTGATGCTTGCGTGAGTGCCTGTGGGATGTGTGGTGCTTATGTTTGCCAGAGCTTCCCTTGTGTGTTGACGTGTGTGCATGCTGGTCTGATGGTGTGCTTGGGATATGCTGAGGTACAGGGGTGTGGGTCTGGGTGGAGGAAGTTGGATGGGGGAGGCAAGAGACAGGGACAATAGCTGCCATCAGTGCTGAGGCCAGAGTCTGAAAAGCTCGCTGAAGAGCTGCCTGACCAGAATGAATGCCATCCAGGAATGCATTTGTTTGTTGCAACTGCCTCTCTACACCCTGGATGGCATTCAAAATGGTAGACTGCCCAACAGTGAGGGACCTGAGGAGGTCAATGGCCTCCTCACTGAGGGCAGCAGGGGTGACTGGGGCAGGGCCTGAGGTGCCTGGGGCAAAGGTGATGCCCACCCCCCTTGGTGAGCGGGCACGGGGCAAAGGCTGAGGGGCTGCTGGGAGGGTGGTGCTGGTAGCGGGGTGGCGGCTGTACCTGTAGATTTGGGGGGTACAGATGTGGCCGCCACCACAAGGGAGCTCCCATCAGAGGACGAGTCCGTATCACTGGTCTCAGCTCCTGTCCCCGCTGTGGAGCTCCCTTCGCCCTCCTTCCCACTGGTGAATTCCTATTCCGTTGTCTCACCCTCCAGGGCCATGTGGGATGCAGCTCCCTCCTGCTCCAGTGCCACTGCTCCTTCGCCTGATGATGCTAATGCACACAAGAACAGGGAGACCACAAAAAGGGGGGGACGACGACAGAAGAAAGTCATGTTGAGTGCATGCATTACCGCTACCGTTGGCGGACATGACAGACACAGAAGCCCCCTGCACTACGCTGCGCACTTGGGGTCCACTGTTCAATCCCTGGGACATGGCCTACAAGGCTATGGCCGACATCTGCACACATGGATGTCACAGGAGCCTGACTAGGTGTAGTTGGCACTGTACACAGGTGGGATGGGGTGCTACAGGGTCTGCCAGAAGAAGGGGACTAAACTAGCACACTCACCCTAGCCTAGGGAAACCCACAGCCCACCTCCCCCACCCAGACACCTCCACTGCGCACTGAATCAGATGGATGTGATTGTACTCACCCCCTTGTGGCTGCTGTGATGCCCTCAAGCGCCCATCCAACTCCGGATACGCCACTGCCAGGATCCGGAACATCAGGGGGGTCATGGTGCGACGGGCAGCCCTCCCACGTTGGGAGGCCATCCCCAGCTGGGCCTCCACCGTCTTCTTGCTCCAGCGGCAAATTTCCTCCCATCTCTTATGACAGTGGGTGCTCTGTCTCTGATAGACCCCCAGGGTCCAGACGTCCTTATCGATGGCACGCCAAATGTCCTCCTTCTGGTGGGTGCTGACCTACATGAATTGTACAGGGGAAAAAGAAAAGTAATTACCAACTGCACCAACACAGTCATTGGCCCCCATCCCTACCCTTGCCATGTGGCACATGCACTCACCGTCGTTACATGCATGCCTCAATCTCCCCCACCCCCATCTTTCATCCACCCCACTCCACACAGGCATAGCCCATACAGCATGCTCCCAGTGTACTTACCTGTTTGTCTGGAGGACCGTAGAGTAGCGTGTACTGGGGGAGGAACCCATTCACAAGTTTCTCCAACTCCTCTGATGTGAAGGCAGGGGCCCTTTCCCCAGACGCACGAGCCATTTTCTCTTCCAGACTGAGGTCACAGCAGCACTTGCAGTGTAGGTCCACTCCTGTGGAAGATCAGGTATCGAGTGATTGAACAGATAGAAAATGGCAGTCACGTCCACGGCGGTGCGTACCGTCACCGCCAGCGTACATCGTCATTGGCTCCTGGGACCGATAGGGTCCAATGTTAACCAATGCAGAATTGCACTGCGGTCTTCGACCGCCTACCACAACGGTGTACAACGCCAGCGCAGTTACCTCACATCCCATTGTCCCACTTTACAGGTCAGGCAGCCGCCATTTCAGGGGCCCACATGGCTTAGTTTTTAACTGCGTCACACATACCTAGGCCTTGCCTCAACACTCATACGTGCTTATTTCGGATTATGAATCGTGTACTGTGCAAGCTGTGGCTACGTACCTCTGAGTTGGTTGACTCTGTGCTCGCTGTTGTCCTTCATAGGCACCGTCCGCTGGGACATGTGAGGAGATGGCGGCATACTCCGGTGTACAGACTGCCAGTGGACCTGTCAACAATGGAGGAAAGACATGTGATCATCACCTACAGGCTTGATCGTGCCACAATCCTGGAACTGTGTGCCCAGTTGGAGCCAGACCTGATGTCAGCTATCCACCATCCCACAGGAATCCCCCCTCTAGTGCAGGTGCTGTCAGTACTCCATTTCCTTGCAAGTGGGTCATTTCAAACAACAGTGGCCATAGCATCAGGGATGTCCCAGCCTATGTTTTCCAACGTGTTGTCCAGAGTGTTGTCTGCCCTGCTGAAACACATGCGGAGCTACATCGTTTTCCCTCAGGTGGAGGATTTGCCTACAGTAAAAGGTGATTTCTATGTCGTGGGACATATCCCCAACATCATAGGTGCCATTGATGGGACACATGTGGCCTTGGTACCCCCCGCAGGAGTGAACAGGTGTACAGAAACCGGAAGAGTTATAATTCGATGAATGTGCAGATGGTGTGTTTGGCCGACCAGTACATCTCCCATGTTAATGCAAAATTCCCTGGCTCAGTGCATGACGCTTACATTTTGAGGAACAGCAGCATCCCTTATGTGATAGGGCAACTCCAGAGGCACCGTGTGTGGCTATTAGGTGAGCACCTGGAAGCAAGTCAGTGGGAATGGTTGTCTGGGTCTGGGGATATCCCTACAGGTTAGTGTGTGTCTAACAGTTGTCCCTCGCCATTTGCAGGTGACTCTGGTTACCCCAACCTGTCATGGCTACTGACCCCAGTGAGGAATCCCAGGACAAGGGCAGAGGAATGCTACAATGAGGCCCATGAACCTCAGAGGATTATAGAGCAGACCTTCATCCTCCTGAAGGCCAGGTTCAGGTGCCTCCATATGACAGGTGGATCCCTATTCTACTCACCAAAGAAGGTGTGCCAGATCATCGTGGCCTGCTGTATGCTTCACAACTTAGCTTTGCGACGACAGGTGCCTTTTCTGCAGGAGGATGTTCCAGATGGAGGTGTTGTGGCAGCTGTGGTGCCTGTGGACAGTGAAGACGAGGAAGCAGAAGAAGAAGACATCGACAACTGGAACTCTGTGATTCTGAAATACTTCCAGTGAGACACAGGTAAGAAAACAAACCTGCCTACTACATGTACTTTGACACTACTACCTCTCTACTGTCTGTCGTTTTCACCCAGTGTATGGTCACTGAGTTGTCACTTTCCCTTACGATTTCACAAATGTGGGTCCCACTGTTTGACATCTGCTTTGTTTCCTCATGGACTAGAGCTGTGTGACATAGGTATGTTGACATTACAATTGAAAGAGCATTTTGTCACTGTAATTGCTAATACACTATTTCGAAATCACAGACAGACTCCAGATTCTTTTGTGCTTTAAGGGTGTTTATTTAAGTGCTCAATATTGGAGGGTGCTGTAAAATGGTGAGTGGTGATGGTGGAGGAATGTCCATGGCGGAGTCCAGTCTATTAGTCTCACAGGTGCATGGCCCAAATGGGCATAGGAAGTGGAGCTGGGGCAGTTTGAGGATGGACAGGTGTAGGAAAGTACCATCTTGCCTGGCATGTTACCCCCATATTTCACTGTATATATGTTGTTTTAGTTGTATGTGTCACTGGGACCCTGCCAGCCAGGGCCCCAGTGCTCATAAGTGTGCCCTGTATGTGTTACCTGTGTTATGACTAACTGTCTCACTGAGGCTCTGCTAATCAGAACCTCAGTGGTTATGCTCTCTCATTTCTTTCAAATTGTCACTAACAGGCTAGTGACCAATTTTACCAATTTACATTGGCATACTGGAACACCCTCATAATTCCCTAGTATATGGTACTGAGGTACCCAGGGTATTGGGGTTCCAGGAGATCCATATAAGCTGCAGCATTTCTTTTGCCACCCATAGGGAGCTCTGACAATTCTTACACAGGCCTGCCACTGAAGCCTGAGTGAAATAACGTCCACGTTATTTCACAGCCATTTTACACTGCTCTTAAGTAACTTATAAGTCACCTATATGTCTAACCTTTACCTGGTAAAGGTTGGGTGCTAAGTTACTTAGTGTGTGGGCACCCTGGCACTAGCCAAGGTGCCCCCACATTGTTCAGGGCCAATTCCCCGGACTTTGTGTGTGCGGGGACACCATTACACGCGTGCACTACATATAGGTCACTACCTATGTGTAGCTTCACAATGGTAACTCCGAATATGGCCATGAAACATGTCTAAGATCATGGAATTGCCCCCTCTATGCCATCCTGGCATTGCTGGTACAATCCCATGATCCCACGGGTCTGTAGCACAGACCCGGGTACTGCCAAACTGCCTTTTCAGGGGTTTCAGTGCAGCTGCTGCCAACCCCTCAGACAGGTTTCTGCCCTCCTGGGGTCCAGCCAGGCTTGGCCCAGGAAGGCAGAACAAAGGACTTTCTCAGAGAGAGGGTGTTATACCCTCTCCCTTTGGAAAATGGTGTGAAGGCAGGGAAGGAGTAGCTTCTCCCAGCCTCTGGAAATGCTTTCATGGGCACACATGGTGCCCATTTCTGCATAAGCCAGTCTACACCGGTTCAGGGACCCCTCAGCCCTGCTCTGGCGCGAAACTGGACAAAGGAAAGGGGAGTGACCACTCCCCTGACCTGCACCTCCCCTGGGAGGTGCCCAGAGCTCCTCCAGTGTGCTCCAGACCTCTGCCATCTTGGAAACAGAGGTGCTGCTGGCACACTGGACTGCTCTGAGTGGCCAGTGCCAGCAGGTGACGTCAGAGACTCCTTCTGATAGGCTCCTTCAGGTGTTGCTCTCTCCTCTCTCCTAAGTAGCCAAACCCTCTTTTCTGGCTATTTAGGGTCTCTGCTTTGGGGAATTCCTTAGATAACGAATGCAAGAGCTCATCAGAGTTCCTCTGCATCTCTCTCTTCACCTTCTGCCAAGGAATCGACTGCTGACCGCGCTGGAAGCCTGCAAAACTGCAACAAAGTAGCGAAGACGACTACTGCAACTCTGTAACGCTGATCCTTCCGCCTTCTCAACTGTTTTCCTGGTGGTGCATGCTGTGGGGGTAGTCTGCCTCCTCTCTGCACTAGAAGCTCCGAAGAAATCTCCAGTGGGTCGACGGAATCTTCCCCCTGCAACCGCAGGCACCAAAGAACTGCATCACCGGTGCCCTGGGTCTCCTCTCAGCACGACGAGCGAGGTCCCTTGAATCCAGCAACTCTGTCCAAGTGACTCCCACAGTCCAGTGACTCTTCAGTCCAAGTTTGGTGGAGGTAAGTCCTTGCCTCCCCACGCCAGACTGCATTGCTGGGAACCACGTCTTTTGCAGCTACTCCGGTCTCTGTGCACTTTCGGTGGAAATCCTTTGTGCACAGCCAAGCCTGGGTCCACGGCACTCTAACCTGCATTGCACGACCTCCTGAGTTGTCCTCCGGCGACGTGGGACTCCTTTGTGTAACTTCGGGTGAGCACCGTTTCACTCCTCTTCGTAGTGCCTGTTCCGGCACTTCTGCGGGTGCTGCCTGCTTCTGAGAGGGCTCCTCGTCCTGCTGGGCGCCCCATCTGTCCCCTGACGCAATTGGCGACATCCTGGTCCCTCCTGGGCCACAGCAGCATCCAAAAACCGTAACCGCACGACTTGCAGCTAGCAAGGCTTGTTTGCAGTCTTTCTTCAGGAAAATACTTCTGCACGACTCTCCACGGCGTGGGGCATCCATCCTCCAAAGGGAAAGTCTCTATCCCTTGTCGTTCCTGCAGAATCCTCAGCTTCTACTGTCCAGTAGCAGCTTCTATGCACCCACAGCTGGCATTTCCTGGGCATCTGCCCATCTCCGACTTGCTTGTGACTTTTGGACTTGGTCCCCTTGTTCCACAGGTACCCTCGTTTGGAAATCCATCATTGTTGCATTGCTGATTTGTGTCTTTCCTGCAGAATTCCCCTATCACGACTTCTGTGCTCTTTGGGGAACTTTAGTGCACTTTGCACTCACTTTTCAGGGTCTTGGGGTGGGCTATTTTTCTAACCCTAACTGTTTTCTTATAGTCCCAGCGACCCTCTACCAGGTCACATAGGTTTGGGGTCCATTCGTGGTTCGCATTCCACTTTTGGAGTAAATGGTTTGTGTTGCCCCTATCCCTATGTGTCCCCATTGCATCCTATTGTAACTATACATTGTTTGCACTGTTTTCTAATACTATACTGCATATTTTTGGTATTGTGTACATATACCTTGTGTATATTTGCTATCCTCATACTGAGGGTACTCACTGAGATATTTTGGCATATTGTCAAAAAAATAAAGTACCTTTATTTTTAGTATATCTGTGTATTGTGTTTTCTTATGATATTGTGCATATGACACTAGTGGTACTGTAGGAGCTTCACTCGTCTCCTAGTTCAGCCTAAGCTGCTCTGCTAAGCTACCATTATCTATCAGCCTAAGCTGCTAGACACCCTATACACTAATAAGGGATAACTGTGCCTGGTGCAAGGTGTAAGTACCCCATGGTACTCACTACAAGCCAGTCCAGCCTCCTACATTGGTTGTGCAGTGGTGGGATAAGTGCTTTGTAACTACTTACCACTTTTGTCATTGTACTTTTCATAAGAGAAAAATATACAAAACAAGTTCAGTGTATGTACACCTAACCAAAACGTTTTGCATTTCTTTTCTCACTTTTTTTCTAAAGTGCTGAAAAGTACCTCTAACTTTCTAAAAAGTTCTTAAAAAGTTGTAAAAGTTTATTTTCTGTCTTTCTAAAAGTTCTGAAAAACTTTTTTCTTCCTTTTTCTATCACTTAAACACTTTCTAAAAATGTCTGGCACAGGCCAAACTGTTGATCTGTCCAAACTTGCTTATGATAACCTTAGCTGGAAAGAAGCAAGGAGTCTCTGCATAGAAAGAGGTTTAAGTGTAAGGAAGAATCCCTCTAGAGAACTGTTGGTAAATATGCTTGTTGAACAGGATAAGGCCAGAGCTGGCACACCTGTTGAAAAGTTAGCTGATGGTTCCCACTCTGATTTTGGGGCACTCCTAGCAAAAGAGGTGGGAGGGAAACTTCCAAGCCTGCCCCCTAGCAAGCCACCTAGCATAGCTGGTACTGATGTAGAGTCACACCATACTGATAGTGTGGTCTCACAACACAGTAAGAGTATCCCTTCTCATCATAGTAGAAGTGCTGTTTCTGTTAGTCAAGCTATTAGGGTGCCTTCTGTTAGGGCCAGGTCTCCTTCTGTTCTATCTCAGCATACTTCTGTCTCTAGACATGCCTCACCCACCCACCCTGATGACAGAGTGTTAGAAAGGGAGCTCAATAGATTGAGAGTGGAACAAACCAGACTGAAGATCAAGAAGCAACAGCTGGATTTGGATAGGCAGTCGTTAGAGGTGGAAAGAGAAAGACAGAAATTGGGTTTAGAAACCCATGGTGGCAGCAGCAGTATTCCCCATAGTCATCCTGCAAAAGAGCATGATTCTAGGAATCTGCACAAGATAGTTCCCCCTTATAAGGAGGGGGATGACATTAACAAGTGGTTTGCTGCACTTGAGAGGGCCTGTGTTGTACAGGATGTCCCTCAAAGGCAGTGGGCTGCTATCCTATGGCTATCATTTAGTGGAAAGGATAGGGATAGGCTCCTTACTGTGAAAGAAAGTGATGCCAATAATTTTGCAGTTCTTAAGAATGCACTCCTAGATGGTTATGGCTTAACCACTGAACAGTACAGGATGAAGTTCAGAGAAACCAAAAAGGAGTCTTCACAAGACTGGGTAGACTTTGTTGACCATTCAGTGAAGGCCTTGGAGGGGTGGTTACATGGCAGTAAAGTTACTGATTATGAAAGCCTGTATAACTTAATCCTGAGAGAGCATATACTTAATAACTGTGTGTCTGATTTGTTGCACCAGTACCTGGTGGACTCTGATCTGACCTCTCCCCAAGAATTGGGAAAGAAGGCAGACAAATGGGTCAGAACAAGGGTGAACAGAAAAGTTCATACAGGGGGTGATAAAGATGGCAACAAGAAGAAGGATGGTAAGTCTTCTGACAAGGGTGGGGACAAATCTAAAATTGAGTCTTCATCAGGCCCACAAAAACACTCTGGTGGGGGTGGTGGGTCCAAATCCTCTTCAAATGAAAACAAAGAAAAGAAACCATGGTGCTATTTATGTAAAATAAAAGGCCATTGGACAACAGATCCCAGTTGTCCAAAGAAAAGCACCAAGCCTCCTACCACTACAACCCCTACTGCTACACCTAGTGTCCCTACTAATAGCAGTGGTGGTGGGAGCAAACCTACTAATAGCCAATCCAAGGGAGTAGCTGGGCTCACTTTTGGTAACTTAGTTGGGGTTGGTCTTGTTAGGGAGACCACAGAGGCTGTGTTAGTCTCTGAGGGGGCTATTGATTTAGCCACCTTAGTTGCTTGTCCCCTTAACATGGATAAGTACAAGCAACTACCCCTAATAAATGGTGTTGAGGTTCAGGCCTACAGGGACACAGGTGCCAGTGTTACAATGGTAATAGAGAAACTGGTCCAAACTGAACAACACCTACTTGGTCACCAGTACCAAGTAACCGATGCTCACAACAACACACTTAGGCGGTCATTCTGACCGCGGCGGTCGGCGGTCGCCGCCCGCCAAGCGGTTCCCGCCGAAAGACCGCACCGCGGTCAAAAGACCGCAGCGGTCATTCCGGCTTTCCCGCTGGGCTGGCGGGCGACCGCCAGAAGACCGCCGGGCGGCCCAGCGGGACTGCCCCTTCAACAATTAAGCCGGCTCGGAATGGAGCCGGCGGAGTTGAAGGGGTGCAACGGGTGCAGTGGCACCCGTCGCAATTTTCACTGTCTGCTAAGCAGACAGTGAAAATCTTTGTGGGGCCCTGTTAGCTGGTCCCTGCACTGCCCATGCCAGTGGCATGGGCAGTGCAGGGGCCCCCAGGGGCCCCACGGCACCTGTTCCTGCCATCCTGTTTCCGGCGGTGGACACCGCCAGAAACAGGCTGGCGGTAAGGGGGTCGGAATCCCCATGGCGGTGCTGCAAGCAGCGCCGCCATGGCGGGTTCCCTGGGCCAGCGGGAAACCGGCGGGAAACCGCCGGCTCCCCTTTTCCGACTGCGGCTTTACCGCTGCGGTCAGAATCGCCCAGGAAGCACCGCCAGCCTGTTGGCGGTGCTTCCGCCACACTCCGCCATGGCGGTCATGGACCGCCAAGGTCAGAATGACCCCCTTAGCCACCCCATGGCTGTAGTAAATCTCAACTGGGGGGGGTTACTGGTCCTAAGAAAGTTGTGGTTGCCTCAGATTTACCTGTAGACTGTCTACTTGGAAATGATTTAGAGACATCAGCTTGGTCAGATGTGGAGTTGGAGGCCCATGCAGCAATGCTGGGCATTCCATGGCATATTTTTGCTTTGACAAGGGCTCAGGCCAAAAAGCAAAAAGGACAGGGTGACTTGGATCCTGGAAGAATGGACCAAGTGCTCCCTAAAGCTAGGGCTAGTAGAAGTAAAGCACTACCTATTATCCCTCCCTCTACAGTGGATTCTTCTTCTGAGGAAGAAGAATTTCCACCCTGTGCAGAACCTACACCAGAGGAGCTGGAAGCAGACACTGCTGAGCTTTTGGGTGAAGGGGGGCCTGCCAGGGAGGAGGTGAGTGTGGCACAGCAAACCTGTCCCACACTAGAGGGCCTAAGGCAGCAAGCTGTCAAACAAGCAAATGGGGATGTCAGTGACTCTCACAGAGTTTACTGGGAGGACAATCTTCCGTACACTGAAGCAAGGGATCCAAAACCTGGAGCTGCCATGAGATTGGTGATTCCTCAGGAGTACAGAAAGTTCCTCCTAACTCTAGCCCACGACATTCCCTTAGCTGGACATTTGGGGCAAATGAAAACTTGGGACAGGCTTGTTCCCTTGTTTCATTGGCCTAGAATGTCAGAGGACACAAAGGAATTTTGTAAGTCCTGTGAAACCTGTCAAGCCAGTGGCAAGACAGGTGGCACTCCAAAGGCACCCCTTATTCCACTGCCTGTGGTTGGGGTTCCCTTTGAAAGGGTAGGGGTTGACATAGTTGGCCCCCTTGACCCTCCTACTGCTTCAGGCAATAGGTTTATCTTGGTGGTAGTGGACCATGCCACCAGATATCCTGAAGCAATTCCTCTAAGGACCACTACAGCTCCTGCAGTGGCAAAGGCCCTCCTGGGAATCTTTTGCAGGGTGGGCTTCCCAAAAGAGGTGGTATCAGACAGGGGAAGCAATTTCATGTCTGCTTACTTAAAGGCCATGTGGAAGGAGTGTGGTGTTACATACAAGTTCACCACACCCTATCATCCACAAACAAATGGACTGGTGGAGAGATTTAACAAAACTCTCAAAGGCATGATTATGGGACTCCCTGAAAAACTCCGCAGGAGATGGGATATCCTTTTACCATGCCTCCTTTTTGCTTACAGGGAGATACCCCAGAAAGGAGTGGGCTTCAGCCCCTTTGAACTCCTATTTGGACACCCTGTGAGAGGTCCTCTAACACTTGTTAAGGAGGGTTGGGAACAACCTTTAAAAGCTCCAAAGCAAGACATAGTGGACTATGAACTTGGCCTCAGATCATGGATGGCTGAGTACCTGAAAAAGGCCAGTAAAAACCTTCAGGCCAGCCAAGAGCTCCAAAAGCAATGGCATGACCAGAAGGCTGTTTTGGTTCAGTACCAACCAGGGCAGAAAGTGTGGGTCTTGGAGCCTGTGGCCCCAAGAGCACTCCAAGATAAATAGAGTGGACCCCACACAATTGTTGAGAAAAAGGGTGAAGTCACCTACTTAGTTGACTTAGGCACTGCCAGGAGTCCCCTTAGGGTGCTCCATGTCAATCGCCTGAAACCCTACTATGACAGGGATGATCTCACCCTGCTCATGGCAACAGATGAGGGACAGGAAGAAGAGAGTGACCCTCTCCCTGATCTCTTCTCTTCCACAGAACAAGATGCTCTAGTGGAAGGGGTTGTACTGGCAGATTGTCTTACTGCTGAGCAAAAAGACCACTGCATAAATCTCCTGGGTCAGTTTTCTGAACTCTTCTCTACTGTGCCAGACACCACTTCTTGGTGTGAGCATAATATAGATACTGGAGACAGCTTACCTGTCAAAAGTAAGATCTATAGGCAGCCTGACCATGTCAGAGACTGCATAAAACAAGAAGTTCAGAAAATGCTTGAACTGGGAGTGGTTGAGCACTCTGAAAGTCCATGGGCCTCTCCTGTGGTACTTGTACCAAAACCTCATTCCAAAGATGGAAAGAAGGAAATGCGGTTTTGTGTAGACTATAGAGGTCTCAACCAAGTAACCAAAACTGATGCTCACCCTATACCCAGGGCAGATGAGCTCATAGATACACTGGCATCTGCCAAGCATCTAAGCACTTTTGACTTGACTGCAGGGTATTGGCAGATCAAATTATCAGAAGATGCAAAAGCAAAAACTGCATTTTCAACCCTTGGAGGCCATTACCAATTCACAGTAATGCCTTTTGGATTGAAAAATGCACCTGCCACTTTTCAAAGGTTGGTGAATACAGTCCTGCAAGGGCTGGAGGCTTTTAGTGCAGCATATCTGGACGATATAGCTGTCTTTAGCTCCAGTTGGGATGATCACCTGGTCCACCTATGGAAAGTTTTGGAGGCCCTGCAAAAGGCAGGCCTCACTATCAAGGCTTCAAAGTGCCAGATAGGGCAGGGGAAGGTGGTTTATCTGGGACACCTGGTAGGTGGAGAACAGATTGCACCACTTCAGGGGAAAATCCAAACTATTATAGATTGGGTTCCCCCTACAACTCAGACCCAGGTGAGAGCCTTTTTAGGCCTCACTGGGTACTATAGGAGGTTCATAAAGAACTATGGCTCCATTGCAGCCCCTCTTAATGACCTCACTTCAAAGAAAATGCCTAAGAAGGTATTGTGGACAGCTAGCTGTCAGAAAGCTTTTGAGGAGCTGAAGCAGGCCATGTGCTCTGCACCTGTCCTGAAAAGCCCCTGTTACTCCAAAAAATTCATTGTCAAAACTGATGCATCTGAATTAGGGGTGGGGCAGTCCTTTCACAACTTAATTCTGAGGGTCAGGATCAACCTGTTGCTTTTATCAGCAGGAGGTTGACCCCTAGAGAAAAGCATTGGTCTGCCATAGAGAGGAAGGCCTTTGCTGTGGTCTGGGCACTGAAGAAGTTGAGGCCATACCTGTTTGGCACTCACTTCATTGTTCAGACAGACCACAAACCTCTACTTTGGCTAAAACAAATGAAAGGTGAAAATCCTAAATTGTTGAGGTGGTCTATATCCCTACAGTGAATGGACTATACAGTGGAACATAGACCTGGGAGTACCCACTCCAATGCAGATAGACTCTCCAGATATTTCCACTTAGACAATGAAGACTCACCAGGTCATGGCTAGTCTTATTGTCCTTCATTTGGGGGGTGGTTGTGTAGGAAAGTACCATCTTGCCTGGCATGTTACCCCCATATTTCACTGTATATATGTTGTTTTAGTTGTATGTGTCACTGGGACCCTGCCAGACAGGGCCCCAGTGCTCATAAGTGTGCCCTGTATGTGTTACCTGTGTTATGACTAACTGTCTCACTAAGGCTCTGCTAATCAGAACCTCAGTGGTTATGCTCTCTCATTTCTTTCAAATTGTCACTAACAGGCTAGTGACCAATTTTACCAATTTACATTGGCATACTCGAACACCCTTATAATTCCCTAGTATATGGTACTGAGGTACCCAGGATATTGGGGTTCCAGGAGATCCATATGGGCTGCAGCATTTCTTTTGCCACCCATAGGGAGCTCTGACAATTCTGAAACAGGCCTGCTACTGCAGCCTGAGTGAAATAACGTCCACGTTATTTCTCAGCCATTTTACACTGCACTTAAGTAACTTATAAGTCACCTATATGTCTAACTTTTACCTGGTAAAGGTTGGGTGCTAAGTTACTTAGTGTGTGAGCACCCTGGCACTAGCCAAGGTGCCCCCACATTGTTCAGGGCCAATTCCCCGGACTTTGTGAGTGCGGGGACACCATTACACGCGTGCACTACATATAGGTCACTACCTATGTGTAGCTTCACAATGGTAACTCCGAATATGGCCATGTAACATGTCTAAGATCATGGAATTGCCCCCTCTATGCCATCCTGGCATTGTTGGTACAATCCCATGATCCCACGGGTCTGTAGCACAGACCCGGGTACTGCCAAACTGCCTTTTCAGGGGTTTCACTGCAGCTGCTGCTGCTGCCAACCCCTCAGACAGGTTTCTGCCCTCCTGGGGTCCAGCCAGGCTTGGCCCAGGAATGCAGAACAAAGGACTTCCTCAGAGAGAGGGTGTTACACCCTCTCCCTTTGGAAAATGGTGTGAAGGCAGGGGAGGAGTAGCCTCCCCCAGCCTCTGGAAATGCTTTCATGGGCACACATGGTGCCCATTTCTGCATAAGCCAGTCTACACCGGTTCAGGGACCCCTCAGCCCTGCTCTGGCGTGAAACTGGACAAAGGAAAGGGGAGTGACCACTCCCCTGACCTGCACCTCCCCTGGGAGGTGCCCAGAGCTCCTCCAGTGTGCTCCAAACCTCTGCCATCTTGGAAACAGAGGTGCTGCTGGCACACTGGACTGCTCTGAGTGGCCAGTGCCAGCAGGTGATGTCAGAGACTCCTTCTGATAGGCTCCTTCAGGTGTTGCTAGCCTATCCTCTCTCCTAAGTAGCCAAACCCTCTTTTCTGGCTATTTAGGGTCTCTGCTTTGGGGAATTCCTTAGATAACGAATGCAGGAGCTCATCAGAGTTCCTCTGCATCTCTCTCTTCACCTTCTGCCAAGGAATAGACTGCTGACCGTCTGGAAGCCTGCAAAACTGCAACAAAGGAGCGAAGACGAATACTGCAACTCTGTAACGCTGATCCTTCCGCCTTCTCGACTGTTTTCCTGGTGGTGCATGCTGTGGGGGTAGTCTGCCTCCTCTCTGCACTAGACGCTCCGAAGAAATCTCCCGTGGGTCGACGGAATCTTCCCCCTGCAACCGCAGGCACCAAAGAACTGCATCACCAGTACCCTGGGTCTCCTCTCAGCACAACGAGCGAGGTCCCTTGAATCCAGCAACTCTGTCCAAGTGACTCCCACAGTCCAGTGACTCTTCAGTCCAAGTTTGGTGGAGGTAAGTCCTTGCCTCCCCACGCCAGACTGCATTGCTGGGAACCGCGTCTTTTGCAGCTACTCCGGCCTCTGTGCACTTTCGGTGGAAATCCTTTGTGCACAGCCAAGCCTGGGTCCACCGCACTCTAACCTGCATTGCACGACCTCCTGAGTTGTCCTCCAGCGACGTGGGACTCCTTTGTGTAACTTCGGGTGAGCACTGTTTCACTCCTCTTTGTAGTGCCTGTTCTGGCACTTCTACGGGTGCTGCCTGCTTCTGAGAAGGCTCCTCGTCCTGCTGGGTGCCCCCTCTGTCCCCTGACGCAATTGGCGACATCCTGGTCCCTCCTGGGCCACAGCAGCATCCAAAAACTCTAACCGCACGACTAGCAGCCAGCAAGGCTTGTTTGCAGTCTTTCTTCAGGAAAACACTTCTGCATGACTCTCCACGGCGTGGGGTATCCATCCTCCAAAGGGGAAGTCTCTAGCCCTTGTCGTTCCTGCAGAATCCTCAGCTTCTACTGTCCAGTAGCAGCTTCTTTGCACCCTCAGCTGGCATTTCCTGGGCATCTGCCCATCTCCGACTTGCTTGTGACTTTTGGACTTGGTCCCCTTGTTCCACAGGTACCCTCGTTTGGAAATCCATCGTTGTTGCATTGCTGATTTGTGTCTTTCCAGCAGAATTCCCCTATCACGACTTCTGTGCTCTTTGGGGAACTTTAGTGCACTTTGCACTCACTTTTCAGGGTCTTGGGGTGGGCTATTTTTCTAACCCTAACTGTTTTCTTACAGTCCCAGCGACCCTCTACCAGGTCACATAGGTTTGGGGACCATTCGTGGTTCGCATTCCACTTTTGGAGTATATGGTTTGTGTTGCCCCTATCCCTATGTGTCCCCATTGCATCCTATTGTAACTATACATTGTTTGCACTGTTTTCTAATACTATACTGCATATTTTTGGTATTGTGTACATATATCTTGTGTATATTTGCTATCCTCATACTGAGGGTACTCACTGAGATACTTTGGCATATTGTCATAAAAATAAAGTACCTTTATTTTTAGTATATCTGTGTATTGTGTTTTCTTATGATATTGTGCATATGACACTAGTGGTACTGTAGGAGCTTCACTCGCCTCCTAGTTCAGCCTAAGCTGCTCTGCTAAGCTACCATTATCTATCAGCCTAAGCTGCTAGACACCCTATACACTAATAAGGGATAACTGGGCCTGGTGCAAGGTGTAAGTACCCCATGGTACTCACTACAAGCCAGTCCAGCCTCCTACAACAGGGTGACAAGATGGGACAGAAGGATGGCAATCAGGGTGGTCTCATTTCTTGGCGGTGGTCTTGGCATCGTTCTCTGTCTTTGTACTGGATCTCAGGAACCGTTTGTGTGGTGGTTCTCCCTCTGCAGGGGGTGGGGTGCTGGTGTGGTGGTCCTGTGGCTGTGCCTCCTGTCCACTAGCGCCGGCGGAGGTGGTGGGCAGTTCATCGTCCAGGCTATTGTTGGGGTCCCCTTGTTGTGCCACAGTGTCCCTCCTGCTGTTGAGGACTTCCTTCAGCACCCCTACGATGGTGCCCTGGGTGGAATTGATGGATCTGAGTTCCTCCCTGAAGCCCAAATACTGTTCCTCCTGCAGCCGCTGGGTCTCCTGAAACTTGGCCAGTACTGTTGCCATTGTCTCCTGGGAATGGTGGCAGGCTCCCATGATGTTGGAGATGGCCTCATGGAGAGTGGGTTACCTGGGCCTGTCCTCCCCCTGTCGCACAGCAGCCCTCCCAGTTCCCCTGTGTTCCTGGGCCTCTGTCCCCTGGACCGTGTGCCCACTGCCACTGCCCCCAGGTCCCTGTTGTTGTTGGGGTGGTGGGTTAGCCTGGGTTCCCTGTATTGGTGGACACACTGCTGATTGATGTGTCCTGGGGACAGAGATATGGGCCCGCTGAGTGGGTGCTGTGCTGGTGTTTCCAGAGTGGGGAAGCTCTCTGGTGGCCTGTGACTGTGTCAGGGGAACCCACTGTCCCGAGGTCCCAGATGGGCCGGGCTGGTCATCTAGATCCAATTGGACAGAGCTGCTGTCATCACTGTGGACCTCTTCTGTTGGTGGTGTGGACATGTGTGGAACCTCCTGTCCAGTGACATTGGGTAGGGGTCCTGCAGGGGTATAAAAGGATGTTTATTGCATCTGTGTGTGCCATGGTGTGCAATGGGTGGGTGACTGTGTACCCCAGTGCTTGCATTCCTGTGTGGGACCTTGTGTGATGGTGGTTTCGGAGGGTATGGGTATGTGCAGTGGGCATGCTTTGGTGATGGGTGTCCATGCTTTGTTGTTGCATGCAGGGCTTGGTGTTGGGATGTGTGGTTTTTGATATTCAGACATTTGTGAGGAGTTGGAGTGATGGGGTGAGGGCGAGTGTGGGGGTATGTGATGGCATGCAGGTAGGGTGGGGGATGTAATAGTTAAGATTTGACTTACTCCTGCGAGGCCCTCAGGATGCAGAATCGCCAAGACTTGCTCCTCCCATGTTGTTAGTTGTGGGGGAGGAGGTGGGGGTCTGCCGCCAGACCGCTGAACTGCAAGGTGGTGTCTTGAGACCACGGAATGCACCTTCCCCGTAGGTCGTTCCATCTCTTCCTGATGTCATCCCTATTTCTTGGGTGCTGTCCCACTGCGTTAACCCTGTACACTATTCTTCACCATAGCTCCATCTTCCTAGCGATGGAGGTGTGCTGCACCTGTGATCCGAATAGCTGTGGCTCTACCCGGACGATTTCCTCCACCATGACCCTGAGCTCCTCCTCAGAGAACCTGGGGTGTCTTTGCCGTGCCATGGGGTGGTGTGGGTGATGTGTGGGGTGGTGTGTGTAGTGATAAGTGGGGTGATATTTAGTGGTGTGTTGTGTGAGGTGCGTGGAAGTTATGTGGGTGATGGTATTGTGTGCCTGTGGATGCTTGGTAGTAGTTTGTAGTGTCTCTCTCTGGCCTTCTTTCGGTATTTTGGTAGTAGGGGTTTGTGGGTGATGTAGGTGTGTGTTTTATATTGTTTTGGGTGTGTGGGAGTGGTGTGTGTATGTGTATCAGGTTTGTGTATTTGGAATTGTCCAATGTGGCAGTGTTTTGTAAATGTGTGTGTATTTTGAGCGCGGCAGTGTGTACCGCCAATGGAATACCGCGGTTGAAAGACTGCCACGTGGATTCGTGGGTCATGATAGTATGGGCGTATATCTGTTGGCGTGACAGTGGAGGTTTTGTTTTCACCAGTTTATCACTGACCTTTGGTGTGGCAGACTTGGGTGGGTGTCTGAATTTTGGCGGTTTCCAAGCTGTGGGTCGTAGTGGCTGTGGTGGAATTCCGCGGCCGCGGCGGTGTGTTGGCGGTCTTTTGCACATCGGTAAGTGCCTTTTACCGCCAATGTTGTAATTAGGGCCATAGTGTGCACAGAGTCCAGGCATTCCCCAGAGGCTTAACAGAGGCTGAAGTAGATACTACCAATGCTTTTTTTATGGAAGTGTGGTCGAGCAGTTAGGCTTATCAGATGGTAGTGCAAAGCTTAACTCCAGACCAATGTTTTTTACGTATCAAAAATATATTTTCTTAATTTATTTTTAGAACCACACGATTCAAGTTGCAGGTAAGTACTTCAAAAGTTTCATATTTCACACAGGTATCAATATTACTTTGTTTGAAATAGGCAGGTAATACAGTTTATGAATTATTAGCAATTATCTGTTTTAAAAATGTACACAGTACAATTTTCAGAACAGTTCCTGGGGGAAGAAATGTTAAGTCGATTTAAAGGTAAGTACAACACTTACAGTTTCAGTCCCCGGGTGTTTAGAAAGTCCACCAACTGGGGTTCAAGTTAACCCCAAACACCTACCACCAGCAACATGGGACCGGTCGGGTGCAGAGGTCAAAGTTAAGCAAATTTAACGTGGGGTCCTATGGAGACAGGGGGTACTCGGAATCAGGCCTGCCAGCAGGTAAGTACCCGCAGCTTGGAGGGCAGACCAGGGGGGTTTGAAGTAGCACTGAAGGGGCCACAAGTGGGCACCAAACACACACCCTCAGTGGCACAGGGGCGTCAAGGTGCAGGGTGCAAACAGGACGTCGGGTTTCCAGTGCTGGTCGATGAGGAGACCCCGGTCACTCAAAAGCTGCAGGTGAGGTCCAGGGGGTTGTCTCGGGGACACCACCAGTCAGACAGGGAGGAGGGCTGCCTGCTGAATGTTGAGGCACCGGGGTCAGTTTCTTCAAGGCTTCACGGCTACAGGTGCAGTGTGTTCTTAGGCATCGGATATCTTCATCCGGAGCTGCGCGGTCAGGGGGGTCCTCGTGATTCCCTCTGCAGGCATCATCATGGGGGGATGGAGAGGTCAACCCAGGAAGGGCCCTCGCTAGCAATTGCCTGGCGACTCTCTCTGGCTGGATGGACCACCTGGACATGGTCTGTGGGCATCGGGTGCACAGGGGTCAAGACTCACGCATCCAGAGTGAGGTGAGAATCCTTAGTTGTTAGTTTCTTTACACGGAGCAGCTGTCCTTGGGAGTTCTTGGTCCTCTTTGGGTGCAGGGCAGTCCTCAGGAGTTGGCAGAGGTCGCTGGTCCCTCTGGACGCGTCTCTGGACTTTTTGCAGGTTCTCTGAAGCAGGAGTCAGACCGGTAGGGCTGGGGCTAAAGCAGTTGGAATCTTCCTCCTTCGCTGCTGGGGGTTTCAGCTTAGCAGTCCTTGTTCTTCTTGTAGGTTACCAGGAATCTGGTGAGTTGGGTTCAGGGAAGCCATTAAATACAAGATTTAGGTATGTTACAGGGGTCAGAGGGCAGTGGCCAATGGCTAGTCTCCCTGAGGGTGGCTACATGCTCCTTGTGTCCACTCCCTTTGGGGAAGGGGCCACTTCTCTAACCCTATTGGTCCCTGTTCTCCAGTCCAAGATGGAGGATTCTGAAGGGAGGGTGTCACTTCAGTTCTGGACACTTTAGGGGTGGTCCCAGCTGAAGTGGTCACTCCTCCTTGTTTTTGCTAAATATCCCCCCAAACTTGACGCCAGGGGGCTTTGTCCAGGGGGCAGGCATCTCCACCAACTGGAGTGCCCTGGGGCACTGTAACATGAGGCCTGAACCTTTGAGGCTCACTACCAGGTGTTACAGTTCCTGCAGGGAGGAAGGTGTGAAGCACCTCCACCCAGAGCATGCTTTGTTTCTGGCCTCAGAGAGCAAAAAGGTCCTCACCCAATGGGGTCAGAAACTCGTCTGGTAGTGGCAGGCTGACACAGACCAGTCAGTTCTATATTAGAGAATTGGGTAAAATACTTGGGACATCTCCAAGATGCCCTCTGTGTGCATTTTTTAATAAATCCCACACTGGCATCAGTGGGGGTTTATTGTGCTGAGAAGTTTGATACCAAACTTCCCAGTCTTCAGTGAAGCCATTATGGAACTGGGGAGTTCGTAATGAAAAACTCCAAGACCATATATTTAATATGGTCACACTGCACTTACAATGTCTAAGAATGGACTTAGACACTGTAAGGACATATTGCTCATGGAGCTATGCCCTCACCTGTGGTATACTGCACCCTGCCTTAGGGCTGTAAGACCTGCTAGAGGGGTGATTTACCTATGGCACAGGCAGTGTTTTGTTGGCATTGCACCCTGAAGGGGATGTCATGTCAACTTTGCCTTTTTCTTCCCACCAACACACACAATCAGCAATGGCAGTGTGCATATGTTAGGTGAAGGGTCCCTTAGGGTGGCACAACACATGCTGCCACCCTTAGGGACCCTCCCTGGTCACAGGGCCCTTTGTACCACTGGTACCTTTTACAAAGGACTTATTCTTTTTCATGTTAATTTCTAACTCTTTTAACATGCAGTATTTGTTAATTTTCGCTAATAAGGTCTGTAAGCCATTGAGAGTCTGGAACATCAAAATGGTATCATCTGCAAAGAGAAGCGTGGGGACAAAGTCCCTGCAAAATTTTGGGGGCATAGACGCACTGCTTGAGATGGTCAACGACGTCATTAATGTAAAGTAAGAATAGGGTTGGTGCGAGTACGCACCCCTGTCTCACTCCCCTATTAATGGGAATAGCATCTATTAATTCATTGTTCTGACCCCACTGAACCTTTGCATTGTTGCCCTCATGCAACCTAATTACCTGAAGTAATAGATTTCCGGAATACCCTGTTTCCATAATGAGACCCATAAAGTGCCTCTGGGGACCAAATCAAAGGCAGCAAGCACATCTACGAACGCAATGTAAAGATGGCTTCCCTTCAATTTAGTGTATTTCCACATAATGCATAGGAGCCTAAAGTCCTGGTCGATTGTGCTGGTTCTCGGCCTGAAGCCTGCTTGGTAAGGTGCTAAGATATTGCTTTCTTATCCAGTCAGCTATTTTGTTTAATAGCTGCCTGGCATAGACTTCTTGCAGTACATCTATCAAACTAATCGGCCTATAATTTCCAGGTTCCTGCCTAGAACCTTTTTTATAAATCGGGATGATTTCCGTCCCTTTCCGCGTTTCAGGGACAGGGGCCCCCGATGCTACTGCATTCCCGATGATAAATATATATATATATATATATATATATATATATATATATATATATATATATAGCCCATGCATCAGTACTATGTCTGAATAGGTCCCCCGGGAACTTAAACTGTGGTTGTACCTAATTTAATGGTCCTGAATAGAGATCGGTAAAATGGCAAATCCATGTACCAGGATCTAAATGGTGCTCGAAATTGGAATTAGCCTCTTTACTTCAAGGGGCAACTATCTTCCAAAAGGTTACTGTGTCTTTATGCCTAACTGCACAAAGAAGGTCAGCCCACGTCTGTTCTTCCCACTTTTTCTCTGTGCTGGCCAAAACGTTTTTGTAACTAGCCCCTGCCTTCTGTACAACCATCAGATTTTTTGACTTTATGGCTTCAGGTAAACTTTTTTCCCCTCCTTACATTCTCTCGTGTACCCGGGATTAAGCCGCCTAAGGCCATTTTCAACTGGCCTGGCCTTTATTGTGTTGTTTTGTAGGGTCTCAATGCTGTAACTAAAGATTGATGGATTTCTAAGATTGATATATCAATGGGTCTTCTCTTGTCATATGAATTCAATAGGTCTGTAAGTGTATTATATATGTTTGCCAACACCGAAGGCCATTTTACTGACCTATGATTATTGCTAACAGTAGGTTGGGGTCCTACCCTACCCGTCCCCATGCAGTTTAACTCTAGAAGACACCCCCTCAGCTCTAAGCATGATGGGAAATGATCACTTTCACTTCTATTATCTATTTTAAACGTTACTATCCTGCCCCATGTTTTTATGCTGTGCATGATATAATCAAGTCTTGAACGGACTCTGCCTCTTTGGAATGTATCCAAATTAGGATTACCCTGGCCAATTCTACCATTGTAGGCCCTTAATCTGTGTTTAAGAGTTTATGTATTTTGAATTATGAATCTGCATCGAATTTCACTGACACAGAAAATAATGTGCGATTTGGAAAATGTGCCCAATTGAGTGGCTGACATTAGTCACAAAGTGTCTTTATTAAAAGCTTATTAATATTGATAGAAGTAGCTGCCCTAAGAAAATGTAGCAGAGTGATATATTAATTAGTTTGTATAATGTGTTTGCTTTATTATCTGTAGGCCTTAAGTTAGCGAGGTTTGGGCCCAGTTTGCACAAGCCTCATGTTAAGCTGCACTGTTCTAATAAAATTGTGGGGAATGTATGACTACAGAAATTAATTCATGTATTGTTTTCCACTGAGTTGACCAAACGTTAGCAGATGTTTTTAACTTTCTCATGAGAACTGCTTGCTAGAATGTCTTGTGCTAGTAGATGACACAATCTATAGTTTGATGCGTGAGACAGCGATGTTGCCAGGAGCTAACAATGGATGCACTGACTGGAGTACAGATGGATACAACAATGTTACCTGACGAGTCTCACGGTGGGAACAGGAGAAGAGGAGCCAATCATCGACATGTGAAAGACAGTTTAGTTATATCTTAGATTTGGAAATTAATCCTTATTGGACTAATTGTAAGTGTATGATTCTTTGACCAATGGCAATGTGGGAAGTTCTTTAGATGATTTTAACTTAGCCTGAGTTCACAGAGAGAAGTGGGCTCATTCCAATTTCAATTTCCTCCTGAGAGGATTCTACCTTTAACTTTATTGCTTAAACTTTTGATGCTGACTGCTGATCCCTTAGATATTGCTTTTCTAATGGTTCAGATAGCTTAGAGTCCCTGGTTCTGAATCATTTTCTTTCATGGCCCGTTGCTGACCGAACTGAAGTTCAACTGACAAAGATAATCTCGGCTTGCTGATCCATATGAGGAGAGGTATAATAAAATGCTATTGTTCTTGTTGTGAGTTGTCCTTTGTTTCTAGGTACCAACCGCTAGTTTGATAGAAACATAATCTGATGTTTTCCAAATTTATTTTGACTAAATTGTTTTGCATGAAGCCCAAACATGCTATCCTAATCAGAAGGCTAGTAAGGGAATTCCTGATAAGTTAACAGGTTGCTAATAATAACAATTGACGTTGCTTAGTTGCCCAACCAAGATGTATGCTATTTCAATTGCACAATTATTCTTACTGTTAATTTGTACTGTGACTCTCGAATGTTTAGTGATAAATGCTCAAATTAAATTGATATTCTTTAGAGGGTTTGGTCAACCAGTGTTGTTCTTGTATGTGTATTGGATGGTTTTAAGACTAATCTACGTGACCTTAGCATTGTTAACCCCTTCGCTGCCAGGCCTTTTCCCCCTCCTCTGCCAGGCCTTTTTTTGCCTATTTGGAATAGTTCTCGCTTAGGCCCTCATAACTTTTTGTCCACATAAGCTACCCACGCGAAATTTGCGTCCTTTTTTTTCCAACATCCTAGGGATTCTAGAGCTACCCAGACTTTGTGGGTTCCCCTGAAGGAGGCTAGAAATTAGCCAAAATACAGTGAAAAGTTTTTTGTTTTTTTTTAAATGGGAAAAAGGGCTGCAGAAGAAAGCTTGTCGTTTTTTCCCTGAAAATAGCATCAACAAAGGGTTTGCCGTGCTAAAATCACCAGCTTCCCAGCTTTCAGGAACAGGCAGACGTGAATCAGAAAACCCAGTTTTTCAACACAATTTTGGCATTTTACTGGGACCTACCCCATTTTTACGATTATTTGTGCTTTCAGCCTCCTTCCAGTCAGTGACAGAAATGGGTGTAAAACCAATGCTGGATCCCAGAAACCTAAACATTTCTGAAATGTAGACAAAATTCTGAATTCAGCAATAGGTAATTTGTGTAGATCCTACAAGGATTTTCCTGCAGAAAATAACAACTGAAATAAAATAATATTGAAATTGAGGTGAAAAAAATATCAATTTTTCTCTACGTTTTACTCTGTAACTTTTTCCTGCAATGTCAGATTTTTGAAAGCAATATACTGTTACGTCCGCTGGACTCTTCTGGTTGCGGGGATAAATATGGCTTGTAGGTTCATCAAGAACCCTAGGCACCCAGAGGCAATAAATGAGCTGCACCTTGCAGTGGGTTTTCATTCTATACCGGGTATACAGCAATTCATTTGCTGAAATAGAGTCAAAAATAGGTATCAAGAAAACCTTTGTATTTCCAAAATGGGCACAAGATAAGGTGTTGAGGAGCAGTGGTTATTTGCACATCTCTGAATTCTGGGGTGCCCATACTAGCATGTGAATTACAGGGCATTTCTCAAATAGACGTCCTTTTTACACACTGTCTTATATTTGGAAGGAAAAAATGTAGAGAAAGACAAGGGGCATTAACACTTGTTTTGCTATTCTATGTCCCCCCAAGTCTCTTGATAAAAATGGTACCTCACTTGTGTGGGTAGGCATAGTGCCCGTGACAGGAAATGCTCCTAAACACAACGTGGACAGAGGTGTTTTTTGCAAAGTGCCTACCTGTGGATTTTGGCCTCTAGCTCAGCCGACACCTAGGGAAACCTACCAAACCTGTGCATTTTTGAAAACTAGGGACCTAGGGGAATCCAAGATGGAGTGACTTGTCGAGCTCTCACCAGGTTCTGTTACCCAGAATCCTTTGCAAACCTCAAAATGTGGCTAAAAAAACACTTTTTCCTCACATTTCGGTGACAGGAAGTTCTGGAATCTGAGAGGAGCTACAAATTTCCTTCCACCCAGCGTTCCCCCAAGTCTCCCGATAACAATGATACCTCACTTGTGTGGGTAGGCATAGTACCCGCAACAGGAAATGCTCCAAAACACAACGTGGACACATCAATTGTTTCAACTTAAAACAGAAGTGTTTTTTGAATAGTGCCTACCTGTGGATTTTGGCCTCTAGCTCAGCCGCCACCTAGGGAAACCTACCAAACCTGTGCATTTTTTAAAACTAGAGACCTAGGGGAATCCAAGATGGGGTGACTTGTCGAGCTCTCACCAGGTTCTGTTACCCAGAATCCTTAGCAAACCTCAAAATGTAGTTAAAAAAACACTCTTTCCTCACATTTTGGTGACAGAAAGTTCTGGAATCTGAGAGGAGCCACAAATTTCCTTCCACCCAGCGTTCCCCCAAGTCTCCCGATAAAAATGGTACCTCACTTATGTAGGTAGGCATAGTGACCGCGACAGGAAGTGGACACATCAAAATTATCAAATAGAAAACGACCTGTTTTTGCAGAGGGGGCACCTGTGTTTTTGGTCCTGGGCTCAGCAGCATCTAGGGAAACCTACCAAACCCAGACCTTTCTGAAAACTAGACACCCGAGGGAGTCAAGGGAGGTGTGACTTGTGTGGATCCCCCAATATTTTCTTTCCCAGAATCCTCAGCAGACCGCAAATCTAGCAAAAAAAATCACAAATTTCCCACATTTCTGTGTGGGATCAATGCCCCGAGACAAATTTCCTACCACCCAACATTCCCCTCAGTCTCCCGGTAAAAATTATACCTCACTTGTGTAGGTGGGCCAAGTGTTTGTGACAGGGCAGAGCCAAAAACACGTCGAAATTGAGGGGGAACCAAAGTGGGTCCAAAAGGGCAGTTTGAAAAAAAAATGTTTAGGCTGACAAGTGCAGCAGAAATTTTATCGGTATAGATGAGACAATGCTGGGTGGTAGAAATTTTGTGGAGTACTGCAGATTCTGGAAGGTTCCATCACAAAAATGTGGGAAAAATGTGTGCTTTCCAGCAAAGTTGCAGGTTTGCAGGGCATTGTGGGTAAGGAAATGGTGCGGGGTGCATGTGAAGCACACCACCCTGGAATCAACTTGATGTTTAGTTTTCAGATGTGTCTAGGTCTTGTGGATTTTTCTACATGACAGAGTCCCAAAGTAAGAAAAAGTGCAGCCCTCACCATTCCAAGTGGGACGATTTTGAGAGTTACCAAGCTCTCATGGCCCAAATGTAAAACAAAAACCAAAAATAATCAAATGTACTCTTGCTTGCCATGGGATAAGATGTTTTAGGGTGTGGGAGAGTGCTGAAAGACTGTTAGCCCCTTCAGTTCAGGTGGGGGCATAACCAGGCCCATACTGGTTGGTAGCCACCACCCGCTATTTTCTTTTATTTTTTTAATTCCCTGGCATCTAGTAGACTTTCTGTTCCCCGGGGTGTGGATCTGGGGTAATTGCCCAATCTGCCCACTGGTGGGCAGAACAACTTTGGCCCCATTTATTTGGGGTGGAGGTATGGCCATACCCCAACCTCTTATTTTGAAAAAAAAAATCTTCCCTGGTCTCTGGTGGGCTTTCTGCCCCCCTTGGGGGCAGATGGGCCTTCCAAAATAAGCCAGTCTGCCCCCAAGGGGGGCTGTTATGGCCAACAGTAATGTGCCCCCATGGGGAGAGACCCTTGCCCAACGGGCTGCCCCCTCCAAACAAAAGACACACATACACACACACCAATCCATGGTGTCTAGAGGTTTCTGCCTCAAAGGGGGCAGATTGGCATAACAAAAATAGGCTGATCTGCCTCCAAGGGGGGCAGAAATGGCCTAAATACAATTTGCCCCCCAGGGGAGCGACCCTTGTCTGAGGGGTCGCTCCCCAAACATAAAGAAAATAAAAAAATATATATATCCCTGGTGTCTAGAGGTTTCTGCCGCCCCGGGGGCAAATCCGCCTAATTATATTAGGCCAATCTGCCTCCAGGGGGGGCAGAAAAGGCCTAAAAATATTTTGCCCCTCCCGCCCCAGGGGAGTGGCCCCGGCCAAAGGGGCTGCTCCCCTTATGGGTTAGTATAAAAAATAAAAAAATTCCCTGGTGTCTTGTGGTTTCTGCCCCCCCGGGGCTGATCTGCCTAATTATATTAGGCCGATCTGCCCTCGGGGGCAGAAATGGGCTAATAATAATTTGCCCCCCCAGGAGCGACCCTTACCTAAGGGGTCGCTCCCCAAACATAAAAAAATAGAAGTAAACAAAAAAAATATATATACCTGGTGTCTAGTGGTTTTCTGCCCCGGGGGAGCAGAAATGGTCTAGAAATAATTTGCTCCCCCGAGGAGCAGCCCTTGCCCAAGGGGCTGCTCCCCTTACTTCAAATAGCCCACAAAAATACATATTCCCTGGTCTCTAGTGGTTTCTAGGCTTAATGGCCTAATAATAATTTGCCCCCCCTGCAGCGACCCTTGCACAAGGGGTCGCTCCCCAAACATTAAAAAAACAAAAAAAAACAAAAAAAAATCCCTGGTGTCTAGGGAGGTTTGTGCCCCCCCCCCCCCCGGGTGCAGAAACAGCAAAAATACAAATTGCCCCCCTGGAGAGCGGCCCTTGCCCAAGGGCCTGCTCTCCTTATTGAAATGAAAAAAAAATGAAAAAATCCCTGGTGTCTAGTGGCATTTCACATCGCGATCGGGCAACAGAAATGTTCAGAGAAGCCTGGAACGAGAGGAAAGGCCTTTCCTCTCCTTCCAGGCTTCTCTGACCCCCTCCACGTGATCGGAGGAGAAACGCTTTGCATTTCTCCTCCGATCCGGCGATGGAAGCTGAGCTTCCAGCGCCGGTGGAAGGCCTCTGATGAGGTCAGCGCGTGAAAGCGTGCTGACGTCATCAGACGCCACAGGGGGGCCACGGGGGAGACAGGGGGTCGGGGGTCGGGGGTGGAAGGGGAAGCGATTCCCCTTCCATCCCTGCCTGGGGGAGGGGTGTGCCTAGCCATGGGGGAGAGCACTAGCGCACCCCCGGGGGCCCATAGCAGGACGAGGTGGTCTGGGCACAAAAGAAGTTAATATAGGGAAATAAACTTTCTAACTTTACATAAAGGTTTGGTTATTCGTGACCTAATGGATCATGGTGCATGAAGATTACTGACTCCAAAGGAATTTGATGATGTTTATTGATGATGCAATTGCAACGTATTTGGGACTTATGATGGAATCACTCTAAGCGTAGTTAAAAGGTCTATCGAACCTCTAATGCGTCCCCTTATAAATTAACAATAAAAGACCAAATAAGGACAGACGTGTTAACAGAAATGGTAGCAGAGTGGGAGGGTTAGTCTCCTTAAGAGCCCATCATAAGGCCCGGTGCATGGTCAGTCTTTCTAAGAGCCTATCATAAGGTCCTTTTTGATTTTTAGAAATGATAACAGGATACAATAGCTCGCCTCCTTGGGGTGCCATGATCGAGTCTTTGCACGGTTTGTCTCCTTAAGAGCTCGTTATATCAGAAATGATAGCAGGATAGAAATGGTAAAAGAGTTGGATGGGTAGTTTCCTTGAGAGATCAAAATAAACCGCAGAATTGGTAAGAGAAATTGGTAAAGGTTAAGATTTTCTGATTCGATGATACACAGTGAAAAGAAAATGCCCCCCCCAAGAACCTACAATGACTTTCCAAGAACCTTGGAGCTTGTCATTGCTTGTTTGAGGATGGTCTCAGCTCTCTAGTGACAGTCTGTGAGGGTTTAGGGTGTTTGCGTACTCCAAATTAAGTTGTTGAAGGATTTTGCATACTCCGAATGTGTGGCACTTTGTGCTCAAAATTGTCCACGTGGTTGTTGGTATACGGGCCCTGCATGGTCTAAGAATCTGGAGTATTGAAAAGTGTATGAGACACTTGGGCCCAAATGTATACTATGTTTGCACTGAATATGCGTCATTTTGTTACGCAAATTCAGTGCAAACCTAACTCCATATTCATACTTTGGTGTTAGACCCGTCTACCGCCAACGTTTTGGAGTTAAAGTCATTTTTTGCTTGCAGGAAACTGCCTTGCGTCATTGAGATGCAAGGTAGGTGTTCCTGTGCAAAAAGGACAATATGGCCTTAACGCCATATTTATCCCCCATGCTAAAACCAATCGCGGGGGAAAGGGCCTAAGCTTAGCGCCATTATTTAATGCTTGGGTCAGGACAGGCATTGGGGGACCTGTGGGCCTATTTCCATGGTTAGAGACCATGGAATGGGCCCACAGGTACCCTTCCCTAACCCCAGGGACACCCCCACCCACACCAGAGGGACACCAAAGGATGGAAAAGAAACAATTAATTTTCTTAACATCACAAGTCATTGTGAACTTAAAGACTAATGTTTGTTGGTTTAGCCATTTGTGAAAAGCTGCCAAAATGGTCTTATCTCCTTCCTAGATCATTACTATATCATCTATACATCTAAACGATTTTATGATATTATTTCTGAAGGGATTTTAATTTTCATACACCCATTTCTTTTCAAAACAATCCATTACCAGATTTGCTATCTCCAGTGCAAAGCTGCAGCCCATGGCAACTCCCTTCGTTTGTAAGTACATGGTCTATTTGTACATTAAAAAAAATATTTTTTAAGCAGAGGGTGTCTAGAGCAATTATAAATTCTGTGAGGATATTAATCAGAGGTAATCTTGTTTCTAACACTGATCTGATCACCTCAAAGCCTCATCTTTGGGGATGTTTGTGTAGAGAGCTTCAATATCAAAGGTCACCAGAAGTTGATTATGTTCATTAAATTGGAGACCTTCTACTTTATTAATAATGTCCATTGAATCGAAAACTCAAAAATTGAGTCGCATGCAGAGACAATGGGTCTCCCTGGAGGATTTTTGGTAGCATGTAAATAAGATGCATCCTCCCATCACTTTTGTTAAGAAATTAAAATTCTCTCTTACATATCCATTTGTTTTCAAGACCCTCCTTTGCAACGATTTATATTCTATGTCGGAGGTCCTAAGAAAGACCTTCATTGATTAATTGGTAATGATCTTGATTATTTAACTGTCTCATCACTTCCTGGTCATATTTATCTTTATTCCACACAAATAAGCCCCCCCTTCTTTGTCAGCTGGTTTAATGAAAATATCTTGATTATTAGCCAAGCTGTAAATTGCTTCCATTTCCGCCTTTGTACAATTCTGCCTGAAGAAAACCTTTTTGGTATTAAGATTATTTATTTCTCTCAATACTACGTCTTCAAGGACTGCTATTTCTGCAGGCATATCTTTTTTTCTGGGCAGAAGGTCGACTTTGGTCTCAATCCACTAAAGTTCACATCCGTCTCAGCAAGAGAGACGGAAAAAAAGCTTTTAGTCTAATTTTCCACAGAAATCTTAATACCTCTGTCTTAGTCTCGACAGGGTCCTGATTTCTAACTGGTACAAAAGATAATCCCTTACTCATTACTTGGATTTTAGTGGAAGTTGGGGAGTATGTGGACAGATTAACTAGACTAGCGTCATCCTTTAATGCACAACCTCCTGTTCCCCCTTTGCCTCCCTAACCTGGCTAGCATCCTTTTTCATGGTGCTAGCTGGGCCTTACCGCCGGCTACCATCATTCCATAAATAGGACGCCCGGCCACCGTCTTGGAATACCGCTAGCCGGTGCTACACATTTTCTTGCAAAACTGCGTTAGCACAGGTTTGTGTGAAAAAGTATAAATCTGGGCCTGTTTATTGTTGAAATTTGTCTAGTTTAATGTAGGTCCACCGGGCATGGTTGACAAACTGAAGAGTGTGTTAAAGTGAGCAAAAGGTTGTTTGACTGAGATTTGGAGAGTCCTATGTGCACCAGGGAAGACCCAATGACCAGTTGAGAGTGAAATTTGCAGGTCAAATTTTGCTTGCAAATCAGGCAAACTGAGAAAGAAAGAGTAGCTGTTAGAGCGAAAGGCCTGAGAGAGCGTAGTCTAAATATTACATATGTTAAACGTGAAATGCTTATATAAATGCCTAACAATGCTGCATAGAAAACGACAATAAATAGTAGTTGCTTAATGTGTATTTGAATTATGATCATAAAACATGAAATTATTATTATGCACATAAACTAATGTCGGTTATAAGAAATGATTGCTTGCATCATGATTAGTCGAACATATATATTAGCGATTACAAATATTGCATTTGTATTAAAACCCATAGGCCTTAAGTTAGCGTAAGTTGAAGATTTAGCTGTGTAGCTCTCATATTAAAGCATATTTTCTGTTTTCCAGTGTGCTGACTCATAAAGGGCCATGACCCAGCACTTGTTCTTTTTCTTGGTTTTATGTATCCAACTTCATCCTGTTCCCATCCGCATGCTAGCTGCCTTAGTATAAGTTTTATACAGATTTTGAAACAAAAGTATATGAAAGAATGTACAAGGACATTTGACCATGGACAAGGAAGCTCATGACCCGAGAGACGTGCCAAGATGGTGATGAAACCCCCCCGGATGTGCCACCTCCGAAGACGTCAATTATGAAGACCAATCAAAGTGTTGTAAATTATCGTGGGGTGACAATTGAAATTACCTAATGTATAATTTGATAGGTTAAAGATAGTGGGTATAGTAAATGACCAATAGAATTTTGGGGGAAGGTGTTACGAAAAAGGGATAAAAACTCATTTCACAGAAGGGAGGAAGGAACAAGGTAGGGAATGCTGTCGATTTTATCCAGAAACTCCGTCACTCTGTTTGGTGACTTTGAGACTTAATAAACCATCCTCACCCATAGACTGCCCCATTTACGCTTCTCCTCCTTATGAGGGAAGTGTCCCCTGTCTCTTAGACGAAGCTAAACTGAAGGCGATCTGACTGATGTCCTGAAGACGAAGACTGATCCTGTGTGCTGACCTATTACTGGAGGGTAATTATGACAATGCAAATTATGATTTGTCTGTTTGCTTTTCCTTTCTAGGTACCAACTGCTGTATTTTTTAATAGAGGCCATAGCTAGATGTTTTCTAAATTTGTGTTCTAAAACGTTTTGCATGAAGTCCAACATGCTAATGCTAATTAGGGGCTAGGTTAGGAGTTCACTCTGACTGACGCATTAGACAAATGACTGACGCTACGCCTTGCTAAACTTGATGAAAATGACACTTTCTATGTTATGATCTATGTTCACTTCGTGCAATATTCTTATGTTTGTAATCCTTGCATTAGTGAAATCTTATCATAGTTGTCATATTGTGGCTCTACTCTTATGTTTCTTGATTTTGAGATTAACTCTGCTGCTTGTAGATTGTAATCAATAGGGAATAAAATTCATAAATTCTATCAACAGGTGTGGTTATTCATGGCCGAAAGGTCATAGTTGCGTCGACAATTTGATTAAATGCATTATTCTAAAGTAAAGTATATTGTGGTGATAAGTATTGATGAAATTATTGACATATTGCTTGACATATTGATCAGTTATTCCGTCCTACGGTGTCTCACCACTGGGCCACAAGATTCATTGGCCTAAAACGAGACCTAATGTGTATAAAATTAACATAGAAGGACGCTGTGGTGTGTTACATTATTTCTTTATTGAGTTTATTACGGAAATGTTCCTTTTTTCTGTATAGTGTTTCTTTTAGTTGTGTCATTTTTCTTAGTTGGTTTCTCCCACTGCTTCTCCTCCTTTCTCTTGTGTCTTGGACTCTCCGGAATGTTGACGGAGTGGTCTTGGAAGCACTAGGAGTGGAGACTGGATGCTCTGTGTCTTGGTGGTGGATGAAGTTTCTTTTATGGATCAAACTCGAAATAAAACTACATCAAATCATTCAACTGGTGTCAACTTGAATCTATGCTTGGATGACAGCTTTACTACATTTTTGGCGACGAGGATGGTTCAAGACCCATGAAACTGTGATCTTTGGAAACTTCAACACTCTCATTATTCTGTTTCTACCGTTAAAAAAAAAAGGTACTGTGATATTTATTTCTGTGGCTCAATTTTTTTTTTCCTCAAACTATTTCATGTGCCACATATTTCTTTTGTCGTTCGTGTTTATTTATAAATTTCATTAGCGTGTATGCCAACTGTCTCCTTATCTCGTGCCTCCGGAGACGCGCGCTTCATATGCCGTGTTTATTCTGTTTCCATAACAACGTGTACGCGAGCTCTTTCTCTTCGGCCGCGCTCAAAGGAAACACGCGCGGTTTGTTTATTCAGCCGCGCTCTAAGGAAACACACTTGGTTTGTTTATTCAGCCGCGCTCTAAGGAAACACACGCTGATTGTTTATTCAGTACGTGTTACTGCTCCCATTGTAGTTGCTGTGAAAAAATCGGGTGATATTAGACTTTGTGTGGACCTTAGGCAACTCAACAAAGCTGTAATTGAGGACAGATTTCCATTACCTAACATCAATGAAATGGTCAGTCTTTTAGGGGAGGCTAAATATTTCACAACATTAGATTTGAGTTCAGCCTATCACCAAGTCCAATTGTGTGAAGAATCCAAATTGCTGACTTCATTTATCACTCCCTTTGGTGTGTTTAAATTTAATAGGATGCCGTTTGGTTTGTGCTCTGCTGCTTCTGTATTTCAAAGATTAATGTACCATATTCTTGGTAAAACTGATGGCGTTAGTTTTTTTCAAGATGATGTTCTCATTTTTTCTAACACTCTTGAACAACATCTTTCTAAGGTTAGAGAAGTCTTGAAAAATTTTCGTAGTAAAGGAATCACACTAAAGGGAGAGAAATGCAAGTTCGCATGTTCAGATATCACTTATTTAGACCATGTAATTTCTGCTCAAGGTGTGAAACCAAAGGAAGACCTAGTCAAAACTGTTGTCAATTTTGCTGATCCTAAAAAAAAAGAAGATGTGCAAGTGTTCTTAGGCATGGCGGAATTCTATTCTAAGTATGTCCCCAATTTTGCCAGTAGGTCTTCCTGTATTAGAGAGTTGCTTAAGAAGAGTGTTGATTTTGTATGGTCGGAAGCGTGCAGGAAAGAATTTGAGGATTTAAAGTGTGCACTGTCCTCTGCTCAATGCCTCAGCAGCTTTCGTCCAGGATTTCCATGTTGTGTCGTAACTGATGCTTCAGATAAGGGTTTAGGAAGTGTTCTTAAGCAACAGTATGATGGTAAGGACGTAACAATTGCATTTGCTTCCAGAGCATTGAGGGGAGCGGAATCGAGGTATTCCACCATTGAAAAAGAAGCTTTGGCTATTTACTGGGCTATAAAGAAGTTTAAACAGTTTCTTTGGGGATCTCAGTTTGTTGTGCAATCAGATCATAAGCCTCTACAAGAAATTTTTGATAAGAAAGGGCTAGATTGTATCTCCTCACGTATTTGCAAATGGATTGTTGGTCTACAAGACTTTCAGTTTTCTGTCAGATATGTTCCTGGATGTGAGAACCGCACTGCTGACTGTTTGTCAAGACTAAGGTCACTAGGCTGGGACCATGATACAGATTGTGGCACATGGTGGATTGATGAGAATGTTAAAGTGTGCATTTTGACTGATGGTTGTATCACAGAAGATGAATGGTTAATGGAGTTTAGTAATGATTCAAGTTTAAAGCGGGTGAAGGATTTGATTGAATCTAATCGCATTCCAGCTGATTGTGACGAAGAGAATGTGTATAAAAAAGTTTGGAATGAACTTTCTGTTGAGGACGGTTTGATTTTCAGAAGTGGGAGATTAGTGCCTCCATCTGGTTTACGAGAGAGATTGTTACATTTAGCTCATTTGGGCCACCATGGTATTTGCAAGACAAAGGAACGTTTGAGAGAATTTTATTGGTGGCCGAGAATGGATTTAGCGTTAGAGAGAGTTGTTCGTGACTGTGTTGAATGCAAATTTGCAGATAAGACGCTCAAGTGTAGGTCTCGTCCTTTGGAAATCAGAACAATTCCTAAAGAAGTATGGGAGGATGTTGCAATGGATATTATGGGACCTGTGGTTTGTGGTTCTTCTTCTAAGTACATTGTAGTTGTAATGGACATGTTGTCTCGCTGGCCGGAGATTTTGATTACCTCTGACATAACATCTCAGTCTATTACAAATTTTCTTGCAGGGGTATTTTCAAGGGAAGGATATCCCAAGTGCATCATAACGGACAATGGTGTTCAATTTACCTCTAAGCACATGTGTGAGTTTTTAGCATCTAGAGGCATATTACATAAGAAAAGTGCTCTATATCATCCTGAAACTAATGGTATGGTTGAGCGCTTTAATAGAACGTTGAAGGAAACCATTCAAATGGCTAAATTGACAGGACGTGGTTGGATAGAAGCTGTCAAATCTAAGGTTGAAAGTTATAGATATACACCACATTCCAGTACTGGTCAGTCCCCATTTTTATTGTTCAAAAAAAGGGTACCCAACACCAACATAAGTCCTTCATGGGTGAATAAATATATTGGGAAGGAGCTGAATCATGAGAAAGTGAAAGAACTAGCTATAGCCAAGGAGAAGACTTTGCAGGAGAAGAGGAAGTGGACACATGATCTTCGTAAAGCAGTCAAACCTCTTGTTGTTGCGGTTGGTGATTCTGTTAGGATTAAGTTACCGAAAAAAGATCGCACAAGCTTTTCTCAATACAGTAAAATATGTAAAGTTACGAAGGTGTTTAAAGGAGCAATCAAAGTGGATGATGGACGTATTTGGAATTTGAATAGAGTTGTCAAAGTGTGAAAGGAAAAAAAAAATCCTTTTCTTTTCATTTAGGGGGAAGATAGTGTGGTGTGTTACATTATTTCTTTATTGAGTTTATTACGGAAATGTTCCTTTTTTCTGTATAGTGTTTCTTTTAGTCGTGTCATTTTTCTTAGTTGGTTTCTCCCACTGCTTCTCCTCCTTTCTCTTGTGTCTTGGACTCTCCGGAATGTTGACGGAGTGGTCTTGGAAGCACTAGGAGTGGAGACTGGATGCTCTGTGTCTTGGTGGTGGATGAAGTTTCTTTTATGGATCAAACTGGAAATAAAACTACATCAAATCATTCAACTGGTGTCAACTTGAATCTATGCTTGGATGACAGCTTTACTACAGACGCGTTAGCAGTTCTGGTAGCAGAGTGACGGTTTGGCCCTTGGGGGCCCTAGGACGGAAAATTATTGTTTAAACTGTTTTCTGAGATAATGCAAATTGGAGGTATGATGGATTTCTAAGTTCGCCATGACTTTCCCGGGATCTCGGAGCCTGCCTAAGTGAGTTGGGAATGTTCTTGGCGTCATAATGTATGTAGTTTAGGGGTTTTGCGCTTGCTTAGCTTATGCCTTTTTGCAGAAGATTGTGAAGATTTGTGTGTATTTAGGCCAAATTACGTGTTGTTTAGTAGGAGTGGGCGTACTCCACAGTATGAGAGTAGGGAAGTCGGCGTACTTCATATGAGTGTGGCGCTTAATGCTCAAAATTATCCACGTGGTTGGTTGTTATGTACGGACCTGTTGAGGTCTAAGACTCCGGAGTATGTAGACAAGTGTGGGAGACATGTGATCTGTGAGGTTTAATAGGTCAATCGGGCGTGGTTGACAGGTCAAGTTTGAGTCATAATGTATGTGTGAAGCCTTCGATGGAGATTTGGTGAGTTCTAAAGTGCACTAGAATAAGCCATTGACAAGTCGAGAGTAGAATTTGCGGGTCGAATTCTGCTTGCGTATGCGGGAACTGATAAGGAGAAAGTAGGGGCTGAGGCTTCAAGTGAAATCTCTGTAAAGTTCTGAAGCGAATGTGTTACCCTTCCTGTAGTAAACCGGCAGATTTGTCATTTAAGGTGCTCGCAATAATTGCATTAGTTTGTGTGGGTTCGTATGTGTTCAGTGAGAATGGACGAGCCGCAAGACTTTGTCAGCTGCAGTGTGTGTGAGTGTGATGTCAGTGGTGCTGCGCTGAGATAGGTCAGTTGTCAAGAGGGGTCGTGCACGGATTGGCTGCCGTCCGTGAGAGGCAATAGGTTGAGAAAGGCTGGTGAAGAGTGTCCTGGGAACTAAGTCACTTGTGATTAAAATACAAAACAAGAGAAAATAGCAAAAATGAATTTTGTTAAAGCATTTAAGAGCGCTTTGAAGGGAGATACATACATCATAGCGACTGATGGGGGGCCTACACCACCCGAAGGTACCCCAGCTTATATAGTTATGGAAGATAGGGTGTTGCTCCATGTTTATGGATGAAACAGTGGTGCAAACTAACAGAGAAAGAGGGATGTTTAGCGTTTCCAGAATATGGAACATTCAATACGAGGATCCTTGCACAATTGAGGTGGATGTTAGGTGAACAGAAACCACCTCCGAGGCCAGCACAATATGAGGCGTTAGCGGTTTGGGATCTAATGGCTCTTAAACAAAAGCAAGAGAAATTTCAGAAAAGATTGCGAAGGGCAGAAAAATCTTATGCAGAATCTAGGTGGGATGATGAGAGTAAAATGTGGAGAAGGGGAATACTTGATGGGCTAAAACTGTTACCAGCAATAGCACAAGGGGAAGAAACACAGGGAAAGAAAGCCTCATGTAAAACAGATAAAGACTCAGGCAAATCCAAAGAAAATAAAAGATCTTGGGAAGAGGAAGATGATTCAGACGATGAGGAATTTATGGACAGGCTGTTACATGATCGCCCACCACCTTATGCGGTGAGCGATAGTGCTCCAAGCACGGATCCTGGGAACCAGACACAGGAAAAGGGAGCTGCTGATACGGCACAGACTAGTGATATGACTTCATTACAGAATGGTGTCAGTTTACCCACTGCACCAGACATACCGATACAGTTGCAATCTCCACCGCAGATACAGAGAATATACCCAGACGTCCCAGTACTCGAGACTACAACAAATCTGATAGTGCCGTCAGATCCGATATATACAAAATCCAAGCTAATACAGATTGAGTCAACTCCGAAATTATGTCCCAGCCACCACCACAACTAATACCAGGGTACAACCCAGTAACCGGTCCACCATTGGTACCTCTCCCAGGTACATTAGAACAGACCTATGGAGTCGCTGCTCCACGCAGTTTAGGTACAGGTCAGACACCTGCTGCCATATCATTGCCAATTACTGTGGGTCCACCAGTGCCGTTGTATGCGCAAGGCAAACCTGGTGTATGTGATCAGGGAGTAATGACTCAAGATGCGATAAGAGGAGGGGTCAAGGGAACTCCCCAGATTATGGCTCCGGGGGAGCAAGTAGTTGAACAGCCAAGGCACTTAATGAACCTTAGTCCAGTGGGAGCACCCATAGAGGCAATGCGACAAGCGGGACTAGGGGTCCTAACCCCACAGACAATGAGTACGAACGTTTCACGTTCCCCGATGGTGCATGCAAGGAACATTTCATTACAGGGTTTCACAGTTCAACAGTTAAATGAATGGTTAGAAAAAACTTACACTTTGCAAAATACTACAATAGATACAGTTGAACCTGGAAAAGAAAAACAAGATGAATTCCTGAACGTTGTGAGACTAGGGGCAGAAGCTGCTGAATTAGTCGAAGGTACAATGGGAGTAAATAGATTGGAATCATACACAGAGGCAGAATTGAGATTCCTATGCCCTAAAATTACCAAAGAAGTAGGCAAGGTGCATCAGAGATTAGCGAACCTGGCAGATAAATACAACATTGATATCGGAAACACTAAACATCTAAAAAGAAGTTATAGATTAGACTTTGACTCAAAAGATTTTGAACACATGAGATCTGCAGGAATGAAAGCACATTTGAGAGAATTGTTGCAAAGCGCGCAAATTTGGGGAGCACTGGAGAAATGGGAATGCAGATGGGCAAAGAAAAGAGATAAGGGAAAGAGTGACAGTCCAAGTTCTGATCAGACTAAGGCTTCACCTGATTTGGATTCGGTAAAAATATTACCTATGAGAGAGACAGCTGGTGGTATCCTAGTTCATGTGCCGTGGACCAGAGGAGACATTCTATCCTTTACTAACGATTATCCCAGATTGAGAGAGAAACCGATCGAGTGGTATCAGCAAACAGATAGGTTTGTGAAACTTGCGAAGTGTCTCTGGGAGGACTTCAATACTTTGTTTGAGATCATTGTTCTGCCTGATTTGTGGCTCGAGTGCAAGAGAGGGGTAGATTGGCCAACGAAGGAGCCGGCAAGAGATAAAGTAACCGGGGCACCCTCTGAAGAGGTGATGAAGTATTATCATAAGGTGATTGAGTTTTTGAAACAAAAGGTGTCGCCGAAGGTGACTGATTGGCAGAAAATCGATCGGACCTCTCAAAAGGTTAAGGAATCAATACATGCTTACTATGAAAGATTGTTAAAGGCATTCAAGCACTACAGTGGTACTGAAACTATTGAACCAAAGGATATGAACCATCTCGTGTTTAGATTTGTTGAAGGGTTGCAACCAGAGGTTAGCCAGATGATTAAGAATCATTTGATTTGTTGGCAAGCTAAACCGATTGATGAGGTGTTGCAGTATGCAAAGTACTGTAGTGACGAGATTGAGTTGAAACAGAAAAAGTTGAAAGAAAAGGTGATGGTGATGCAGATAAGGGCTGCACAGGCTGGATTACAGGGAAATGGAGTTCAACAGATGATACAGCAGCAACCGCAAATGAATGGAGTGTTTCAGGCACAATCGAGAGGTCGAGGCCGAGGGTTTGTGAACCGTGGTTCAGACATGAATAATGTGGTAATTCAAAATGACACGCAAGGGGTAAAGAAGATGTCACCATGTCACGCGTGCGGGGGTGTGGGGCATTGGAAACGGGAGTGCCCGAATATGGTGCAGGATGGTGCTGTTCAGCAAGGTGTTAACGTTGGTGCGTTACAAAATTCACGAGGTCCGAAAATAAGACATCAAAATCCGAATTTTCAGAACAATCCAGTACAAATGCAAGGGGTACAGCCCATGCAACAAATGCAAATGCCACGTTTTCAGTCAGTGCAATTGCAACCAGCACAACAGCAGATTCCTATGGTGCCTAGCCAGCAAATGCAATTACCAATGGCTCCGATGGGACAGCAACAGGTGATGGTTCCTCAACAGGTCACAGGTCAAGTAATGAGTCAAAATAATACAGTACAACAGTTCCCATTACGAGGTGAAAACGGCATGAATGGGGAATGGTCAGATGATAGCTCAGACAGTGAAGAGTGCAGGCTTGCAGCATCCTTAGAGGTGGATCAGAGGGGTCCATATGAAGAAGGGAAAGTGATGGGTTACAAGGTTTTATTTTTGGTGGATACAGGAGCCACACGCTCTACAGTCAGAAGTGTTGAGGTCCCAAAATTGCCACTTTCAGGACATACTAAAAGAGTAGTTGGAGTGGCAAACCAGTATTTAACAAATCCGGTTACAGATCCAGTACAGGTTGAGAGTGGTAACTTTCAGGGACTACATAGGTTTGTAGTCTGTGATTCAAGTCCGGTATCCCTACTGGGGAGAGATTTACTGTGCAAGACAAAGGGGGTCATTATAACCCTGGCGGACGGTGTTAAAGCTGCGGTAATACCGCAAACAGGCCGGCGGACAAAAAAAGGGAATTATGACCCTGGCGGAAACCGCCAACAAAGACAGCCACTTTAACACACCGCCCGCCACGGCGGTACAGACAAGCAGCGCGGCGGCGGTCACCGCCAACAGACAGGCGGAAGTCAATGTACTGCCCATAGTATTACAACCCGCCAATCCTCCACCTTTTCCGGGGCGGATACACCGCGGATAAAAAGATGGCAGAAACTGCTTTTGCAATGGGAAAACGCTCACCTGAACACATCCCATGAGGAAGGAGGACTCCATGGAGCCCGAACTCCAAATACTCCCAGCGCTTGTCTTTCAGCTCCTCTACGACCACCATCTACGTAGGCGCAGAAGACAACAGTGAGTACTGCACCTACAACATGGGGGAGGGGGAGGCAAAAGTTAGGGGGACACCCACAAAACATTCCCACCCCCACCCCCACCCTCGCATATTACAACATACACACCAATGCATTTCCAAACCTCACAGTAACAACCCACAATCCCCCCGGAAGAATGCAAAGACAAAGCGAGATCCGTTCAAACATTGTAATGTTGCAATAAACAAGTTTAGCAAAAATATACAGATATATACGAAAATCTTTCAGAAATATATACAGTACGAGAAGTAGTGCAGATATGTACATATCAATGTCCGTGCACCACTAGTCCAAAAATGCATGGGCGAGGCCCACAAAAGATACCTGACTACAATCGGAGAGAACACTGCCGGGGCATCAGATAGAAATACTACAGGCACCTCAGGGGGAAGGGAAGGGGAGGCACCTCCGCCGGATGACTGCAAAGCCAGATCCACGACGGGGCTCCATGCCCACTGTGCCATCCTGGGGAGTGCAAAGCCACAGTCTCTCAAGTCTCTACAGTGGGTGGCTTGCCCCCTGTGCCATCCTGGGGAGTGCAAAGCCACAGTCTCTCTAGTCTCACAAGTGGGTGGCTTGCCCACTGTGCCATCCTGGGGAGTGCAAAGGCTCAATTTTGCAAGTGGATAACATCCGCCAGTGGCTCGTGAGGGGGACTGGTGCCCAGACTGGATTAGTCTCCCCGTGAAAGTGCCTGTCCCGTCACTGTCCCAGCTGCACATGGGATAAGGATGCTTGATGTGCGGTCTATTCATTCTTACCCGGTGCATGCCCTGTTCAGCGGTCTTCACCATGGCGGTTCGGGACTGTTCAGCTGTGCTTTGCCATGGCAGTTCTGGACTGTTCAGCGGTCTTCACCATGGCGGTGCTTGCCCTGTTCAGCGGTGCTTTGCCATGGCAGTTCTGGACTGTTCAGCGGTCTTCACCATGGCGGTTCGGGACTGTTCAGCGGTGCTTTGCCATGGCAGTTCTGGACTGTTCAGCGGTCTTCACCATGGCGGTGCGTGCCCTGTTCAGCCGTCTTCACCATGGCGGTGCTTGCCCTGTTCAGCGGTGCTTTGCCATGGTGGTTCGGGACTGGTCAGCGGTGCTTTGCCATGGCAGTTCTGGACTGTTCAGCGGTCTTCACCATGGCGGTTCAGGACTGTTCAGCGGTTGTTTTGCAATGGCAGTTCTGGAGTGTTCAGCGGTCTTCACCATGGCGGTGCTGGCCCTGTTCAGCAGTCTTCACCATGGCGGTGCTTGCCCTGTTCAGCGGTGCTTTGCCATGGCGGTTCTGGTCCGGACATTGGTGTGTGGCATGACGTTCCCTAGACTGGGCATTGGTGTGTGGCATGACGTTCCCTCATAGCCCACCTGGGCTGTGGCAGCCGGGGCCCTCCTGGGTACTGACTCCGGCTGTGGTCTCCTGACCAGTGACGATACTTGGGCCCTACTGGGCTATGACTCCGGCGGTGGTCTCCTGACCAGTGACGATACTTGGGCCCTCCTGGGCTATGACTCTGGCGGTGGTCTCCTGACCAGTGACGATACTTGGGCCCTCCTGGGCACTGACTCCAATGGTGGCGGTGGTCTCCTGACCAGTGACGACAGTGCTGGCGGTTGGGTCTCGACCGCCGGGAATGATGGCGCCCTTCTCCGCTGTGATACTCACAACATGCTGGCCAGACTTCCTCTGGGCCTTCCCCACCTTTGGTGGAGTCACAGCTGACTCTCCAATCCCCTTGGAACCCATGTGAGTTGGTTTCCCACCAGGAGGCTTCACACGGTCCCGTTGTCCACTCTCTAATTTCAGAGCCTTTACAGGGGGTGGGCAGCCAGTGCCTTGGCTCCGGGTCACACTGCCTGCCCTCGTGGCCGGTGCACTCCACATACCTTGAACAGGCACCACTGGTATTGGAGGCTTTTTGGCTGAGGCGCTATGACGGGACTGATGAATTGGAGGGGGGGTGGGGGCACAAAGGTCAACTTTACAGAGGGACAGTTTCTGACGGACACTGGGATGGGTAGTTGGAGGGGGTCTGGGGGTGGAGGAAGAGGAGGTGGTTGTAGGAGGTGTCACTTTAGGTGATTTGGGTGCAGGTGCAGGTACTGGAGGCTGTTGTGAGGTCAATGGATGTTGGGTGTGTGATTGCTGGCGTTTGTGTACTTTGGGAGGGGGCGTCACAGACACACTGGGAGAGGACACAGGGGACGTGTAAATGGCAATGGAGGTGGTGAGTGCAGGTGAGCGGCTTGTGGTGCTGGGTGTCCTGGTGCGATTCCTGGTGCCTGTAGATGTGGTGCATGCAGGTGTGTGTGTAGACGAGACTGGGAGGGAGGAGGGAGAAGAGGAGGAGGGTGACACAGTGGAGGCAGTGGATGTTGCTGTGTCTGTATGTGTGTGATGCTTGCGTGAGTGCCTGTGGGTTGTGTGGTGCCTATGTTTGCTTGAGCTACTTGTGTGTGCTGACTTGTGCGCATGCTGGTCTGTAGGTATGCTTGGGATAGGCTGGGGTACAGGGGATTGGGTCTGGGTGGAGGAGGTTGGAGGGGGAGGCTAGACACAGGGACAATGGCTGCCATCAGTGCTGAGGCCAGAGACTGCAGGGTTCGCTGAAGGACAGCCTGACCAGAATGAATGCCCTCCAGGAATGCATTACCGTGTTGCAACTCTCGTTCTACACCCTGGATGGCATTCACAATGGTAGACTGCTCAACAGTGAGTGACCTGAGGAGGTCAATGGCCTCCTCACTGAGGACAGCATGGGTGACTGGGGCAGGGCCTGAGGTGCCTGGGGCGAAGGTGATGCCCACCGTCCTGGGTGAGCGGGCACAGGGCGAAGGCTGAGGGGCTGTTGGGAGGGCGGTGCTGGTAGGGGAGGTGGCGGCTGTACCTGTAGAAGTGGGGCGCACAGATGGTGCCGTCACCATAAGGGAGCTGCCATCGTCGGACGAGTCCGTGTCGCTGGTTGGTGATCCAGTAGCCGACGTGAAGCTCCCCTCGCCCTCCGTCCCACTGGTGCATTCTGAGTCCGTGGTGTGGCCCTCCATGGCCATGTGGGATGCAGCTCCCTCGTGCTCCGGTACCACTGTACCTCCGCCTGATGATGCTGATGCACAAAAGAACAGGGAGAGCAGAACAGGGGAGGGGGGGGCAGACAGAAGAAAGACAGGTTGAGTGCATGGCATACCGCGACCGTTGGCGGACAAGACAGACACAGCAGCCCCCTGCATTACGCCGTGCTCCTCCACTCTGCATATGCAATTTCTGGGATATGGCCTACATGGCAATGGTGGACATCTGCACACGTGGATGCCACAGGCGCAACTATACCTCGACTTGGCACCCTACTGAGGTGGGGTACAGTGCCACATGGGCTGCATTACAGAGGGGCCTAGTCTTTGTGTTTCTGCCTGGCCTAGGTACACCCACAGGCCTCCTCCCCAACCCAGACCCCTCTACTGCGCGCAAAGTCCGCAGAATGAGGTTGTACTCACCCCCTTGTGTCTGCTGTGATGCCCTCAAGCGCCCATCCAACTCCGGGTAGGCCACCAGCAGTATCCGGAACATCAGGGGGGTCATGGTGCGACGGGCACCCCTCCCACGTTGGGAGGCCATCCCCAGCTGAGCCTCCGCCGTCTTCTTGCTGCAGCGGTGAATGTCCTCATATCTTTTACGGCAGTGGGTGCACCGTCTCTGGTGGGCCCCCAGGGTCCGGACCTCCTTGGCGATGGCACACCAAATATCCCTCTTCTGGTGGGCGCTGACCTACATGACATGCACAAGGGAAGCAGAGAAGTAATTACCAACTGCACCGTCGATATGAGTGGCCCCCCTCCCTACTCTAGCCATGTGGCCCATTCATTGACATGCATTATTGTTCCCTGAACTCTGCCCCCTTCCCTCTTCCAACCAGCCCTCTCGTCCCAGGCCTAGCCCATACAACATGCTCCCTGTGTACTAACCTGTTGATCTGGAGGACCGTAGAGTAGCGTGTACTGGGGGAGGACCCCGTCTACCAGTTTCTCCAACTGCTGGGCAGTGAAGGAGGGGCCCTTTCCCCAGACGCAGCAGCCATCGTCGCTTCCAGACCGAGGTCACAGCAGCACTTGCAGTGTAGGTCCTCTCCTGTCGAAGGTCAGGTATCTAGTGATTGAACAGATAGAAAATGGCGGTGACGTCCGCGGCGGTGACGTCCGTGGTGGTGCGCATCATCACCACAGGCGCACCTGTTCATTGGCTCCTGGGACCCATAGGGTCCAGTGTTAACCAATGCTGCATTGCGCCGCGGTCTACGACCGCCTACCGCCACGGTGTGCAACGCCAGCGCTGTTACCCCACAATCCCATTATCCCAGTTTAGAGGTCAGGCAGCCGCCATTTCAGGGGCCCACATGGCTTCAATTACCTCTCCGTCACACATAGCTAGGCCGACACTCAACACACATACAGGAAGGTTTTTTTGATTGGTGTAGTCTTGTGTGTAACTGTGGGTACATACCTGGATGAAAAATTACTGATTCGTCGCTGTTGTCCTTCGTAGGCACCGTCAGCTGGTACATGTGAGAAGATGGCGGAATCCTCCGGTGTACCGACCGCTGGTGGACCTGTTGACAATGGAAGAACAACATGTCATCATCACCCACAGGTTTGACCGTGCCACAATCCAGGAACTATGTACCCAGTTAGAGCCTGACCTGATGTCACCAATCCGCCATCCCACTGGAATCCCCTCTGACGTGCAGGTGCTGTCAGTGCTCCATTTCCTTGCAAGTGGGTCATTCCAGACGACAGTGGCCATGGCATCAGGGATGTCCCAGCCTATGTTTTCCAACGTTTTGTCCAGAGTGTTGTCTGCCCTGCTGAAACACGTAAGGAGATACATCATTTTCCCTGAGGTGGAAGATCTGCCTACAGTGAAAGGTGACTTCTATGCCTTTGGACATATCCCCAACGTCATCGGTGCCATTGATGGCACCCATGTAGCTCTGGTCCCCCCCACAGGAGTGAACAGGTGTACAGGAACAGGAAGAGTTATCATTCCATGAATGTTCAGATGGTCTGTTTGGCAGACCAGTACATCTCGCAGGTAAATGCTATGTTCCCTGGCTCAGTGCATGACGCCTACTTCCTGCGGAATAGCAGCATCCCTGATATGATGGGTCAACTCCAGAGGCACCGTGTGTGGCTATTGGGGGACTCTGTTTACCCCAACTTGTCATGGCTACTGACCCCAGTGAGGAATCCCAGGACCAGGGCAGAGGAACGCTACAATGAGGCCCATGGGCGGACTAGGAGGGTGATCGAACGCACCTTCGGCCTCCTGAAGGCCAGGTTCAGGTGCCTCCATATGACAGGTGGTTCCCTATTCTACTCACCGAAGAACGTGTGCGAGATCATCATCGCCTGCTCCATGCTTCATAATTTGGCTTTGCGACGCTGGGTGCCCTTTCTGCAGGAGGATGGTCCAGATGACGGTGTTGTGGCAGCTGTGGAGCCTGTGGAGCCTGTGGACAGTGATGAGGAGGAAGCTGAGGAAGAAGACAACGACAACAGGGAGTCAGTCATACAGCAATATTTCCAGTGACACACAGGTGAGAACATTTTCATTTTTTCCATTACATTAACTTTCACACGTCTACCTCTATCCTGTCTGTCGATATCAACCAGTATTTGGTAACTGAGTTGTTCCTTTCCATTACAGGTGTGGTTACCAACGTGTGTTATCTGCTTGCATCCTTCAAGGACTTGTGATGTGTGACATAGGTATGTTGGCTTTACAATGGGGAACGCATTATGACTCTGTCATTGATAATACATATTTACAATCTCACAGACTGACTCAAGATTGTTTTTTGTTTCAAGGGTGTTTATTGAAGTGCTCAGAATTGGGAGGGGGTTGTAATATGAGGATGGGTGATGGTGGAGGAATGTCCATGGCAGAGTCCAGTCTATTAGTCTCACAGGTGCTTTGCCCATCTGGGCATAGGAAGTGGAGCTGGGGCAGTTCAAGTATGGACAGGGTATCAAAGTGGGTCAGTGAGGGGACAATCAAGGTGGTCTCATTTTCTGGCAGGGGTCTTGCCATCTTGCTCTGTCCTGTTCCTGGCTCTCAGGGACCGCTTGCGTGGTGGTTCTCCGTCTGCAGGGGTTGGGGTGCTGGTGTGGTGGTCCTGTGGCGGGGCGTCCTGTCCACTAGCGCCGGCGGAGGTGGTGGGCAGTTCATCGTCCTGGCTGGTGTCAGGGGCCCCTTGGAGTGCCACGGTGTACCTCATGGTTTTTTGTATGTCCTTCAGCTCCCCTACGATGGTGCCCAGGGCGGAGCTGATGGTCCTGAGCTCCTCCCTGAACCCCAAATACTGGTCCTCCTGCAGTCGCTGGGTCTCCTGAAACTTGGCCAGGACCGTAGCCATCGTCTCCTGGGAGTGGTGGTATACTCCCATGATGGAGGATAGGGCCTCGTGGAGAGTGGGTTCCCTTGGTTAGCGGGTGTTCTGGGTATGTGCAGTGGGCATGCTTTAGTGAGGGGTGACCATGCTTAGTTGTGTCATGCAGGGCTTGGTGTTGGTATGTGTGGTTTGTGTTCTTAGTACATTAGTGAGGAGTTGGAGTGATAGGGGAGGGGGTGAGGGTAGGGGTGTGTGATAGCATGCAGGTAGGGTGGGGGATTAGATAGTTAAGATTTGACTTACCAGTGTCCCATCCTCCACCGACTCCTCCGAGGCCCTCTGGATGCATGATGGTCAAGATTTGCTCCTCCCATGTTGTTAGTTGTGGGGGAGGAGGTGGGGGGCCGCCGCCAGTCCGCTGCACCGCGATGTTGTGCCTGGAGACTGTTGAACGCACCTTCCCCCGTAGGTCGTTCCAACTCTTCCTGATGTCCTCCCTATTTCTTGGGTGTTGTCCCACAGCGTTGACTGTGTCGACGATTCTGCGCCATAGGTCCATCTTCCTGGCTATGGAGGTGTGCTGTACCTGTGAGCCAAATAGCTGTGGCTCTACCCGGATGATTTCCTCCACCATGACCCTAAGCTCCTCCTCGGAGAAGCGGGGGTGTCTTTGGCGTGATATGGGGTGGTGTGTGTGATGTGTGGGGCGGTGTGAGTGTTGATGTGTGTGGTGATGTGTAGTGGTGTGTGGTGTTTTGTGCGTGGATGTGGTGTGGGTGATGGTGTTGTGTGCCTCTGTATGGTGGTGTGGTCTTGGCTGTGCTGTCTCTCTGGCCTTCGTCCGTAAATTTTGGTCATAGGGGTTTGTGGGTGATGTGGGTGTGTGTTTTATATTGTGTTGGGTGTGTGGGAGTGTTGTTTGTATGTGTGTCAGGTGTGTGTATTTGTAATTGTCCAATGTGGCGGTGTTTTGGAGATGTGTGTGTATTTTGAGCGCAGCGGTGTGTACCGCCAATGGAATACCGCGGTTGAAAGACCGCCGCATGGATTCGTGGGTCGTAATAGCTTGGGCGTGTTTCTGTTGGCGTGGAGGATTTGTTTTCGCCAGTTTAACACTGACCTTTGGTGTGGCGGACTTGTGTGGGTGTCTGTATTTCGGCGGATTCCGAGATGTGGGTCATAATAGCTGTGGCGGACTACCGCCGCAGCGGCGGTGTCTTGGCGGTCTTCTGCACGGCGGTAATCGCCTTTTACCGCCAATGTTGTAATGACCCCCAAAAAGTTTAATTACCTGTTCCAATGATGGAATTGAGGTACAGACAAATAGCGACGATGAGGGATACGAGGTGCAATTCTCAGAAGAAGACACAGGAACAGCTAATGAAGATTACCCTTTAATTACCCTGTTCCCAATGCTTACCTTGATTGACCTGCCTGTTGAACTACAGAGGACAGTAACAGAGAAAGTGTGGGATCTGACCGGAAAAGAGGTAGGACTAATAAAAGGGGTAGAGCCAGTCAAAGTCCAAATAAGGCCAGATGCAGTATTCCCTCAAGTGCCACAGTACCACATGATTCAAGACGTTCTCATCGAAGTATCACAAATAATTGCAGATTTTCTCAGACAAGGGGTTTTGAAGGAAGTTTTGAGCAGTCCATGTAACTCTCCAATAATGGGTTTGGAGAAGCCCTGTGGGAAGGTCCGAATTGTGCAAAATTTGAGAAAAATAAATGAGATTGTGATAAAATGCTGCCCTGTGGTACCCAATCCAGCATTAATAATGTTTCAGGTTCCTTGCGATGCTGAATTGTTTACTGTTGTGGACCTGTCACAGGCCTTCTTTTCGATACCTCTTCATGAGGACAGCCAATTTTTGTTCAGTTTCAAGTTCCTGGATAAGGTGTACAGTTGGTGCAGAATTCCTCAAGGGTTTTCTGAATCACCGTCCATCTTTAATCAGATATTGAAAAAGGATTTGGAACCTCTGGTACTGCCTTTTAATTCAACTCTGGTGCAGTACATTGATGATTTGCTGATTGCATCTAAAACAAGGGACAGTTGTAAATATGATACCATTGCCTTACTAAATCATCTGGGAAAGAATGGACACAAGGTATCACCTAAGAAACTACAATACTGTCAGAAAGAGGTAAAATACTTAGGACACCTGATTGAAAAGGGTTCCAGGAGAATATCAAAGGAAAGAATAACAGCCATTTTACAAATGAACCCTCCAACGACAAAAAGAGATGTCAGGATGTTTTTGGGAATGGTGGGCTACTGTCGTCAGTGGATACCCAACTTTTCGATCATTTCAAAACCATTAGTAAAACTGACAGGCAAGGAAATCAAAGACGAGCCATATACCATAGTGTTGTCTAAAGAAGAGCTCGAATCATTCTTGGAGTTGAGAGAATGCATGTGCAGGGCACCAGCATTAGGAATGCCAAACTTTGAGAAACCTTTTCTTCTGGTCTGTCATGAACGTGATGCTTGTTCTTTGTCTGTTTTAACACAGGTCCATGGAGATGAAAATCGCCCTGTAGCATATTTTTCAGCTACCTTGGACCCTGTCGCAGCAGCCTTACCGGGTTGTTTGCATGCAGTTGCAGCAGTTGGTCAGAGCCTCACACAATGTGAAGGCATTGTCATGGGATATCCCCTAACAGTAATGGTTCCACATTCAGTTGAAATACTGTTGACTCGAACTAAAACTCAGCACATGACTAATGCACGTCTCACTAGGTATGAGACAATCATATTGGGGTCAGCAAATGTTTCCTTGAAGCGGTGCAATGTGTTGAACCCGGCAACTTTACTTCCTGTTGAAAACCCTGAGATTAAAAATGATGAAGAATTTGAACATGATTGTCTGGAAATGACCGAATTGTGTACCAAACCTTGCCCAGATATTCAAGACACCCAATTGAAAGAAAATGACTGTATCATGTTTGTTGATGGGTCCTGTCTAAGAGATTCTGCTGGAACGCTGAGAGCTGGTTATGCGGTATGTACTATAACCGGCATTGTTGAAGCCTCCTGGCTTGAGAGAGTGTTTTCCGCACCAGTGGCAGTACTAATTGCCCTTTCCAAGGCATGCCACGCAGCAGTAAATTTAAAGGTTACTATCTATACTGACAGCAGATACGGATTTGGAATTGTACATGATTTTGCCAACTTTGGTCCCAGAGAGGTTTCATGACCTCATCCGGTTCCCCTGCGAGAAATGGCGAACACATAAAAGATTTGTTACATGCAATTCAGTTACCTCTTGAAATTGCCGTGGTGAAATGCAGTGCTCATACTAGATCACAAGACTTTGTGTCCATGGTAAACGTTTATGCAGATCAAGTCGCAAGGTTTTGCGCATTGAACTGTATATCGTTCAAGGAGCAATGGGAACTATTACCACAAACTGAAAATGACATATGTTTGAATCTTGCATTACGAGTAGTTGATACCTTAGATGAGTTGAAGACATTACAGAGTTGTGCAAGTAAAGAAGAAAAAAGTTCTTGGCAAAGAATGCAATGTACACAGAGAGCTGATGATTTATGGGTTTCAGAGGAAGGAAAATTAGTCCTACCAAATAGCCTTTTATCACAATTCGCCAGATTGTATCATGGACAGGCTCACCTTGGGGGGGACGCAATGATCAGGTCATTTAAAATTGATTTGTTCAATCCAAAATTCAGACATTCTGCCGAAGTCATTTGTCACAGGTGCATCATCTGTCAACAGATGAATGCGTGAAAAGGGACAGTGGTAACTTTGAGCCACATTGGGAGAGCTGGAGGTCCATTTAGCAAGATGCAAATGGATTTCATTGAAATGCCTGTTTGCGGAGGATTGAAATATGTGTTGGTGATTGTGTGTGTTTTCAGTCAATGGATTGAGGCATAGCCTACACGAAGAAATGACAGTCTCACAGTTGCAAAATTACTACTTAGGGAACTGATACCAAGATTCGGGTTTCCGGTCTCTATAGAATCAGATAGGGGCAGACACTTCGACAATGAGGTGATCAAACTCCTGTGTGCTGCACTTAACATCGAACAGAAGCTGCATTGTAGCTATCGCCCTGAAGCATCAGGACTAGTAGAGCAAATGAACGGTACCCTGAAATAGAGAATGGCAAAAATGTGCGCAGCTACCAATATGAAGTGGCCAGATGCATTACCTCTAGTGCTGATGTCAATGAGAAACACCCCAGATAAGAAAATGGGATTGTCCCCCCATGAAATCCTCATGGGTAGAGCTATGAGGTTACTAGCAGTACCTGCAAATGCTCTAGTGAATATTACAGATGATATGGTGTTGGATTACTGCAAAGGTTTGGCTGATGTGATTCGCTCTTTCTCTCACCAGGTGGAAGCTAACACTTTGCCACCGATTGGGGATCCAGGCCACTCTCTGCAAGCTGGTGATTGGGTGGTTGTCAAAAAGCACGTGAGAAAGTCGTGTCTGGAGCCACGCTGGAAATCGCCCTATCAAGTGATCTTGACAACTACCACTGCTGTAAAGTGTGCCGGAATTCCAAACTGGATACATGCCAGCCACACCAAAAAGGTAACGTGTCCAGAAGAAGAAGAGTTCGAAGTTACCAGCACACCTGTTTCGGAAGGAGAAGTCTCAGGTCTAGAAAACAGTCAAGGAAGAACTGAGACTGCTGGATAGCTCACTGAGAACAGCCTCATCCCTCAAACAGTCAATGAGTTCGAGAGAGGTGACAGAGAGCCTATCTCAGTAGAAACGACAAGAGAACAAAATCAAGAAGAAGTTCTCCAGAAATAGATAGATACGGGCTGGAACTTGAACCTGGTACAGACCCAGAAGTAGAAGAAGAAGAAGGAGAAATAGGAGAGAGAAGTCAGAGTGAGCCGAAATCTCCTGAACCAATTGCAAGTCCATCAAGCAAAAACACCATAGTACCAGAGGAGGGTGCTGTCCAAAGTCCTGAAAAGACACATCAGACGCATAAGGGTGATGACAGGCCAAACAAACTACTCTCTAAAATACGAGGTGTGCCATCCCCAGCTGAGCCTCTGCCGTCTTCTTGCTGCAGCGGTGAATGTCCTCATATCTTTTAAGGCAGTGGGTGCACCGTCTCTGGTGGGCCCCCAGGGTCCGGACCTCCTTGGCGATGGCACACCAAATATCCCTCTTCTGGTGGGCGCTGACCTACATGACATGCACAAGGGAAGCAGAGAAGTAATTACCAACTGCACCGTTGATATGAGTGGCCCCCCTCCCTACTCTAGCCATGTGGCCCATTCATTGACATGCATTATTGTTCCCTGAACTCTGCCCCCTTCCCTCTTCCAACCAGCCCTCTCCACCCAGGCCTAGCCCATACAACATGCTCCCTGTGTACTAACCTGTTGATCTGGAGGACCGTAGAGTAGCGTGTACTGGGGGAGGACCCCGTCTACCAGTTTCTCCAACTGCTAGGCAGTGAAGGAGGGGCCCTTTCCCCAGACGCAGCAGCCATCGTCGCTTCCAGACCGAGGTCACAGCAGCACTTGCAGTGTAGGTCCTCTCCTGTCGAAGGTCAGGTATCTAGTGATTGAACAGATAGAAAATGGCGGTGACGTCCGCGGCGGTGACGTCCGTGGTGGTGCGCATCATCACCACAGGCGCACCTGTTCATTGGCTCCTGGGACCCATAGGGTCCAGTGTTAACCAATGCTGCATTGCGCCGCGGTCTACGACCGCCTACCGCCACGGTGTGCAACGCCAGCGCTGTTACCCCACAATCCCATTATCCCAGTTTAGAGGTCAGGCAGCCGCCATTTCAGGGGCCCACATGGCTTCATTTACCTCTCCGTCACACATAGCTAGGCCGACACTCAACACACATACAGGAAGGTTTTTTTGATTGGTGTAGTCTTGAGTGTAACTGTGGGTACATACCTGGATGAAAAATTACTGATTTGTCGCTGTTGTCCTTCGTAGGCACCGTCAGCTGGGACATGTGAGAAGATGGCGGAATCCTCCGGTGTACCGACCGCTGGTGGACCTGTTGACAATGGAAGAACAACATGTCATCATCACCCACAGGTTTGACCGTGCCACAATCCAGGAACTATGTACCCAGTTAGAGCCTGACCTGATGTCACCAATCCGCCATCCCACTGGAATCCCCTCTGACGTGCAGGTGCTGTCAGTGCTCCATTTCCTTGCAAGTGGGTCATTCCAGACGACAGTGGCCATGGCATCAGGGATGTCCCAGCCTATGTTTTCCAACGTTTTGTCCAGAGTGTTGTCTGCCCTGCTGAAACACGTAAAGAGATACATCATTTTCCCTGAGGTGGAAGATCTGCCTACAGTGAAAGGTGACTTCTATGCCTTTGGACATATCCCCAACGTCATCGGTGCCATTGATGGCACCCATGTAGCTCTGGTCCCCCCCACAGGAGTGAACAGGTGTACAGGAACAGGAAGAGTTATCATTCCATGAATGTTCAGATGGTCTGTTTGGCAGACCAGTACATCTCGCAGGTAAATGCTATGTTCCCTGGCTCAGTGCATGACGCCTACATCCTGCGGAATAGCAGCATCCCTGATATGATGGGTCAACTCCAGAGGCACTGTGTGTGGCTATTGGGGGACTCTGGTTACCCCAACCTGTCATGGCTACTGACCCCAGTGAGGAATCCCAGGACCAGGGCAGAGGAACGCTACAATGAGGCCCATGGGCGGACTAGGAGGGTGATCGAATGCACCTTCGGCCTCCTGAAGGCCAGGTTCAGGTGCCTCCATATGACAGGTGGTTCCCTATTCTACTCACCGAAGAACGTGTGCGAGATCATCATCGCCTGCTCCATGCTTCATAATTTGGCTTTGCGACGCTGGGTGCCCTTTCTGCAGGAGGATGGTCCAGATGACGGTGTTGTGGCAGCTGTGGAGCCTGTGGAGCCTGTGGACAGTGATGAGGAGGAAGCTGAGGAAGAAGACAACGACAACAGGGAGTCAGTCATACAGCAATATTTCCAGTGACACACAGGTGAGAACATTTTCATTTTTTCCATTACATTAACTTTCACACGTCTACCTCTATCCTGTCTGTCGATATCAACCAGTATTTGGTAACTGAGATGTTCCTTTCCATTACAGGTGTGGTTACCAACGTGTGTTATCTGCTTGCATCCTTCAAGGACTTGTGATGTGTGACATAGGTATGTTGGCTTTACAATGGGGAACGCATTATGACTCTGTCATTGATAATACATATTTACAATCTCACAGACTGACTCAAGATTGTTTTTTGTTTCAAGGGTGTTTATTGAAGTGCTCAGAATTGGGAGGGGGTTGTAATATGAGGATGGGTGATGGTGGAGGAATGTCCATGGCAGAGTCCAGTCTATTAGTCTCACAGGTGCTTTGCCCATCTGGGCATAGGAAGTGGAGCTGGGGCAGTTCAAGTATGGACAGGGTATCAAAGTGGGTCAGTGAGGGGACAATCAAGGTGGTCTCATTTTCTGGCAGGGGTCTTGCCATCTTGCTCTGTCCTGTTCCCGGCTCTCAGGGATCGCTTGCGTGGTGGTTCTCCGTCTGCAGGCGTTGGGGTGCTGGTGTGGTGGTCCTGTGGCGGGGCGTCCTGTCCACTATAGCCGGCGGAGGTGGTGGGCAGTTCATCGTCCTGGGGGTGTCAGGGGCCCCTTGGAGTGCCACGGTGTCCCTCATGGTTTTTTGTATGTCCTTCAGCTCCCCTACGATGGTGCCCAGGGCGGAGCTGATGGTCCTGAGCTCCTCCCTGAACCCCAAATACTGGTCCTCCTGCAGTCGCTGGGTCTCCTGAAACTTGGCCAGGACCGTAGCCATCGTCTCCTGGGAGTGGTGGTATGCTCCCATGATGGAGGATAGGGCCTCGTGGAGAGTGGGTTCCCTTGGTTAGCGGGTGTTCTGGGTATGTGCAGTGGGCATGCTTTAGTGAGGAGTGACCATGCTTAGTTGTGTCATGCAGGGCTTGGTGTTGGTATGTGTGGTTTGTGTTCTTAGTACATTAGTGAGGAGTTGGAGTGATAGGGGAGGGGGTGAGGGTGGGGGTGTGTGATAGCATGCAGGTAGGGTGGGGGATTAGATAGTTAAGATTTGACTTACCAGTGTCCCATCCTCCACCGACTCCTCCGAGGCCCTCTGGATGCATGATGGTCAAGATTTACTCCTCCCATGTTGTTAGTTGTGGGGGAGGAGGTGGGGGGCCGCCGCTAGTCCGCTGCACCGCGATGTTGTGCCTGGAGACTGTTGAACGCACCTTCCCCCGTAGGTCGTTCCAACTCTTCCTGATGTCCTCCCTATTTCTTGGGTGTTGTCCCACAGCGTTGACTGTGTCGACGATTCTGCGCCATAGGTCCATCTTCCTGGCTATGGAGGTGTGCTGTACCTGTGAGCCAAATAGCTGTGGCTCTACCCGGATGATTTCCTCCACCATGACCCTGAGCTCCTCCTCGGAGAAGCGGGGGTGTCTTTGGCGTGATATGGGGTGGTGTGTGTGATGTGTGGGGCGGTGTGAGTGTTGATGTGTGTGGTGATGTGTAGTGGGGTGATGGTGTTGTGTGCCTCTGTATGGTGGTGTGGTCTTGGCTGTGCTGTCTCTCTGGCCTTCGTCCGTAAATTTTGGTCATAGGGGTTTGTGGGTGATGTGGGTGTGTGTTTTATATTGTGTTGGGTGTCTGGGAGTGTTGTTTGTATGTGTGTCAGGTGTGTGTATTTGTAATTGTCCAATGTGGCGGTGTTTTGGAGATGTGTGTGTATTTTGAGCGCAGCGGTGTGTACCGCCAATGGAATACCGCGGTTGAAAGACCGCCGCGTGGATTCGTGGGTCGTAATAGCATGGGCGTGTTTCTGTTGGCGTGGAGGTGGAGGATTTGTTTTCGCCAGTTTAACACTGACCTTTGGTGTGGCGGACTTGTGTGGGTGTCTGTATTTCAGCGGATTCCGAGATGTGGGTCATAATAGCTGTGGCGGACTACCGCCGCAGTGGCGGTGTCTTGGCGGTCTTCTGCACGGCGGTAAGCGCCTTTTACCGCCAATGTTGTAATGACCCCCAAAAAGTTTAATTACCTGTTCCAATGATGGAATTGAGGTACAGACAAATAGCGAAGATGAGGGATACGAGGTTCAATTCTCAGAAGAAGACACAGGAACAGCTAATGAAGATTACCCTTTAATTACCCTGTTCCCAATGCTTACCTTGATTGACCTGCCTGTTGAACTACAGAGGACAGTAACAGAGAAAGTGTGGGATCTGACCGGAAAAGAGGTAGGACTAATAAAAGGGGTAGAGCCAGTCAAAGTCCAAATAAGGCCAGATGCAGTATTCCCTCAAGTGCCACAGTACCACATGATTCAAGACGTTCTCATCGAAGTATCACAAATAATTGCAGATTTTCTCAGACAAGGGGTTTTGAAGGAAGTTTTGAGCAGTCCATGTAACTCTCCAATAATGGGTTTGAAGAAGCCCTGTGGGAAGGTCCGAATTGTGCAAAATTTGAGAAAAATAAATGGGATTGTGATAAAATGCTGCCCTGTGGTACCTAATCCAGCATTAATAATGTTTCAGGTTCCTTGCGATGCTGAATGGTTTACTGTTGTGGACCTGTCACAGGCCTTCTTTTCGATACCTCTTCATGAGGACAGCCAATTTTTGTTCAGTTTCAAGTTCCTGGATAAGGTGTACAGTTGGTGCAGAATTCCTCAAGGGTTTTCTGAATCACCGTCCATCTTTAATCAGATATTGAAAAAGGATTTGGAACCTCTGGTACTGCCTTTTAATTCAACTCTGGTGCAGTACATTGATGATTTGCTGATTGCATCTAAAACAAGGGACAGTTGTAAATATGATACCATTGCCTTACTAAATCATCTGGGAAAGAATGGACACAAGGTATCACCTAAGAAATTACAATACTGTCAGAAAGAGGTAAAATACTTAGGACACCTGATTGAAAAGGGTTCCAGGAGAATATCAAAGGAAAGAATAACAGCCATTTTACAAATGAACCCTCCAACGACAAAAAGAGATGTCAGGATGTTTTTGGGAATGGTGGGCTACTGTCGTCAGTGGATACCCAACTTTTTGATCATTTCAAAACCATTAATAAAACTGACAGGCAAGGAAATCAAAGATGAGCCATATACCATAGTGTTGTCTAAAGAAGAGCTCGAATCATTCTTGGAGTTGAGAGAATGCATGTGCAGGGCACCAGCATTAGGAATGCCAAACTTTGAGAAACCTTTTCTGCTGTTCTGTCATGAACGTGATGCTTGTTCTTTGTCTGTTTTAACACAGGTCCATGGAGATGAAAATCGCCCTGTAGCATATTTTTCAGCTACCTTGGACCCTGTCGCAGCAGCCTTACCGGGTTGTTTGCATGCAGTTGCAGCAGTTGGTCAGAGCCTCACACAATGTGAAGGCATTGTCATGGGATATCCCCTAACAGTAATGGTTCCACATTCAGTTGAAATACTGTTGACTCGAACTAAAACTCAGCACATGACTAATGCACGTCTCACTAGGTATGAGACAATCATATTGGGGTCAGCAAATGTTTCCTTGAAGCGGTGCAGTGTGTTGAACGCGGCAACTTTACTTCCTGTTGAAAACCCTGAGATTAAAAATGATGAAGAATTTAACATGATTGTCTGGAAGTGACCGAATTGTGTACCAAACCTTGCCCAGATATTCAAGACACCCAATTGAAAGAAAATGACTGTATCATGTTTGTTGATGGGTCCTGTCTAAGAGATTCTGCTGGAACGCTGAGAGCTGGTTATGCGGTTTGTACTATAACCGGCATTGTTGAAGCCTCCTGGCTTGAGAGAGTGTTTTCTGCACCAGTGGCAGAACTAATTGCCCTTTCCAAGGCATGCCACGCAGCAGTAAATTTTAAGGTTACTATCTATACTGACAGCAGATACGGATTTGGAATTGTACATGATTTTGCCAACTTTGGTCCCAGAGAGGTTTCATGACCTCATCCGGTTCCCCTGCGAAAAATGGCGAACACATAAAAGATTTGTTACATGCAATTCAGTTACCTCTTGAAATTGCCGTGGTGAAATGCAGTGCTCATACTAAATCACAAGACTTTGTGTCCATGGAAAACGGTTATGCAGATCAATTCGCAAGGTTTTGCGCATTGAACTGTATATCGTTCAAGGAGCAATGGGAACTATTACCACAAACTGAAAATGACATATGTTTGAATCTTGCATTACGAGTAGTTGATACCTTAGATGAGTTGAAGACATTACAGAGTTGTGCAAGTAAAGAAGAAAAAAGTTCTTGGCAAAGAATGCAATGTACACAGAGAGCTGATGATTTATGGGTTTCAGAGGAAGGAAAATTAGTCCTACCAAATAGCCTTTTATCACAATTCGCCAGATTGTATCATGGAGAGGCTCACCTTGGGGGGGACGCAATGATCAGGTCATTTAAAATTGATTTGTTCAATCCAAAATTCAGACATTCTGCCGAAGTCATTTGTCACAGGTGCATCATCTGTCAACAGATGAATGCGTGAAAAGGGACAGTGGTAACTTTGAGCCACATTGGGAGAGCTGGAGGTCCATTTAGCAAGATGCAAATGGATTTCATTGAAATGCCTGTTTGCGGAGGATTGAAATATGTGTTGGTGATTGTGTGTGTTTTCAGTCACTGGATTGAGGCATAGCCTACACGAAGAAATGACAGTCTCACAGTTGCAAAATTACTACTTAGGGAGCTGATACCAAGATTCGGGTTTCCGGTCTCTATAGAATCAGATAGGGGCAGACACTTCGACAATGAGGTGATCAAACTCCTGTGTGCTGCACTTAACATCGAACAGAAGCTGCATTGTAGCTATCGCCCTGAAGCATCAGGACTAGTAGAGCAAATGAACGGTACCCTGAAATAGAGAATGGCAAAAATGTGCGCAGCTACCAATATGAAGTGGCCAGATGCATTACCTCTAGTGCTGATGTCAATGAGAAACACCCCAGATAAGAAAATGGGATTGTCGCCCCATGAAATCCTCATGGGTATAGCTATGAGGTTACTAGCAGTACCTGCAAATGCTCTAGTGAATATTACAGATGATATGGTGTTGGATTACTGCAAAGGTTTGGCTGATGTGATTCGCTCTTTCTCTCACCAGGTGGAAGCTAACACTTTGCCACCGATTGGGGATCCAGGCCACTCTCTGCAAGCTGGTGATTCGGTGGTTGTCAAAAAGCACGTGAGAAAGTCGTGTCTGGAGCCACGCTGGAAAGCGCCCTATCAAGTGATCTTGACAACTACCACTGCTGTAAAGTGTGCCGGAATTCCAAACTGGATACATGCCAGCCACACCAAAAAGGTAACGTGTCCAGAAGAAGAAGAGTTCGAAGTTACCAGCACACCTGTTTCGGAAGGAGAAGTCTCAGGTCTAGAAAACAGTCAAGGAAGAACTGAGACTGCTGGATAGCTCACTGAGAACAGCCTCATCCCTCAAACAGTCAATGAGTTCGAGAGAGGTGACAGAGAGCCTATCTCAGTAGAAACGACAAGAGAACAAAATCAAGAAGAAGTTCTCCAGAAATAGATAGATACGGGCTGGAACTTGAACCTGGTACAGACCCAGAAGTAGAAGAAGAAGAAGGAGAAATAGGAGAGAGAAGACAGAGTGAGCCGAAATCTCCTGAACCAATTGCAAGTCCATCAAGCAAAAACACCATAGTACCAGAGGAGGGTGCTGTCCAAAGTCCTGAAAAGACACATCAGACGCATAAGGGTGATGACAGGCCAAACAAACCACTCTCTAAAATACGAGGTGTGCCATCCCCAGCTGAGCCTCCGCCGTCTTCTTGCTGCAGCGGTGAATGTCCTCATATCTTTTACGGCAGTGGGTGCACCGTCTCTGGTGGGCCCCCAGGGTCCGGACCTCCTTGGCGATGGCACACCAAATATCCCTCTTCTGGTGGGCGCTGACCTACATGACATGCACAAGGGAAGCAGAGAAGTAATTACCAACTGCACCGTCGATATGAGTGGCCCCCCTCCCTACTCTAGCCATGTGGCCCATTCATTGACATGCATTATTGTTCCCTGAACTCTGCCCCCTTCCCTCTTCCAACCAGCCCTCTCCACCCAGGCCTAGCCCATACAACATGCTCCCTGTGTACTAACCTGTTGATCTGGAGGACCGTAGAGTAGCGTGTACTGGGGGAGGACCCCGTCTACCAGTTTCTCCAACTGCTAGGCAGTGAAGGGGGGGCCCTTTCCCCAGACGCAGCAGCCATCGTTGCTTCCAGACCGAGGTCACAGCAGCACTTGCAGTGTAGGTCCTCTCCTGTCGAAGGTCAGGTATCTAGTGATTGAACAGATAGAAAATGGCAGTGACGTCCGCGGCGGTGACGTCCATGGTGGTGCGCATCATCACCACAGGCGCACCTGTTCATTGGCTCCTGGGACCTATAGGGTCCAGTGTTAACCAATGCTGCATTGCGCCGCGGTCTACGACCGCCTACCGCCACGGTGTGCAACTCCAGTGCTGTTATCCCATTATCCCAGTTTAGAGGTCAGGCAGCCGCCATTTCAGGGGCCCACATGGCTTCATTTACCTCTCCGTCACACATAGCTAGGCCGACACTCAACACACATACAGGAAGGTTTTTTTGATTGGTGTAGTCTTGTGTGTAACTGTGGGTACATACCTGGATGAAAAATTACTGATTCGTCGCTGTTGTCCTTCGTAGGCACCGTCAGCTGGGACATGTGAGAAGATGGCGGAATCCTCCGGTGTACCGACCGCTGGTGGACCTGTTGACAATGGAAGAACAACATGTCATCATCACCCACAGGTTTGACCGTGCCACAATCCAGGAACTATGTACCCAGTTAGAGCCTGACCTGATGTCACCAATCCGCCATCCCACTGGAATCCCCTCTGACGTGCAGGTGCTGTCAGTGCTCCATTTCCTTGCAAGTGGGTCATTCCAGACGACAGTGGCCATGGCATCAGGGATGTCCCAGCCTATGTTTTCCAATGTTTTGTCCAGAGTGTTGTCTGCCCTGCTGAAACACGTAAGGAGATACATCATTTTCCCTGAGGTGGAAGATCTGCCTACAGTGAAAGGTGACTTCTATGCCTTTGGACATATCCCCAACGTCATTGGTGCCATTGATGGCACCCATGTAGCTCTGGTCCCCCCCACAGGAGTGAACAGGTGTACAGGAACAGGAAGAGTTATCATTCCATGAATGTTCAGATGGTCTGTTTGGCAGACAAGTACATCTCGCAGGTAAATGCTATGTTCCCTGGCTCAGTGCATGACGCCTACATCCTGCGGAATAGCCGCATCCCTGATATGATGGGTCAACTCCAGAGGCACCGTGTGTGGCTATTGGGGGACTCTGGTTACCCCAACCTGTCATGGCTACTGACCCCAGTGAGGAATCCCAGGACCAGGGCAGAGGAACGCTACAATGAGGCCCATGGGCGGACTAGGAGGGTGATCGAACGCACCTTCGGCCTCCTGAAGGCCAGGTTCAGGTGCCTCCATATGACAGGTGGTTCCCTATTCTACTCACCGAAGAACGTGTGCGAGATCATCATCGCCTGCTCCATGCTTCATAATTTGGCTTTGCGACGCTGGGTGCCCTTTCTGCAGGAGGATGGTCCAGATGACGGTGTTGTGGCAGCTGTGGAGCCTGTGGAGCCTGTGGACAGTGATGAGGAGGAAGCTGAGGAAGAAGACAACGACAACAGGGAGTCAGTCATACAGCAATATTTCCAGTGACACACAGGTGAGAACATTTTCATTTTTTCCATTACATTAACTTTCACACGTCTACCTCTATCCTGTCTGTCGATATCAACCAGTATTTGGTAACTGAGTTGTTCCTTTCCATTACAGGTGTGGTTACCAACGTGTGTTATCTGCTTGCATCCTTCAAGGACTTGTGATGTGTGACATAGGTATGTTGGCTTTACAATGGGGAACGCATTATGACTCTGTCATTGATAATACATATTTACAATCTCACAGACTGACTCAAGATTGTTTTTTGTTTCAAGGGTGTATATTGAAGTGCTCAGAATTGGGAGGGGGTTGTAATATGAGGATGGGTGATGGTGGAGGAATGTCCATGGCAGAGTCCAGTCTATTAGTCTCACAGGTGCTTTGCCCATCTGGGCATAGGAAGAGGAGCTGGGGCAGTTCAAGTATGGACAGGGTATCAAAGTGGGTCAGTGAGGGGACAATCAAGGTGGTCTCATTTTCTGGCAGGGGTCTTGCCATCTTGCTCTGTCCTGTTCCTGGCTCTCAGGGACCGCTTGCGTGGTGGTTCTCCGTCTGCAGGGGTTGGGGTGCTGGTGTGGTGGTCCTGTGGCGGGGCGTCCTGTCCACTAGCGCCGGCGGAGGTGGTGGGCAGTTCATCGTCCTGGCTGGTGTCAGGGGCCCCTTGGAGTGCCACGGTGTCCCTCATGGTTTTTTGTATGTCCTTCAGCTCCCCTACGATGGTGCCCAGGGCGGAGCTGATGGTCCTGAGCTCCTCCCTGAACCCCAAATACTGGCCCTCCTGCATTCGGTGGGTCTCCTGAAACTTGGCCAGGACCGTAGCCATCGTCTCCTGGGAGTGGTGGTATGCTCCCATGATGGAGGATAGGGCCTCGTGGAGAGTGGGTTCCCTTGGTTAGCGGGTGTTCTGGGTATGTGCAGTGGGCATGCTTTAGTGAGGGGTGACCATGCTTAGTTGTGTCATGCAGGGCTTGGTGTTGGTATGTGTGGTTTGTGTTCTTAGTACATTAGTGAGGAGTTGGAGTGATAGGGTAGGGGGTGAGGGTGGGGGTGTGTGATAGCATGCAGGTAGGGTGGGGGATTAGATAGTTAAGATTTGACTTACCAGTGTCCCATCCTCCACCGACTCCTCCGAGGCCCTCTGGATGCATGATGGTCAAGATTTACTCCTCCCATGTTGTTAGTTGTGGGGGAGGAGGTGGGGGGCCGCCGCCAGTCCGCTGCACCGCGATGTTGTGCCTGGAGACTGTTGAACGCACCTTCCCCCGTAGGTCGTTCCAACTCTTCCTGATGTCCTCCCTATTTCTTGGGTGTTGTCCCACAGCGTTGACTGTGTCGACGATTCTGCGCCATAGGTCCATCTTCCTGGCTATGGAGGTGTGCTGTACCTGTGAGCCAAATAGCTGTGGCTCTACCCGGATGATTTCCTCCACCATGACCCTGAGCTCCTCCTCGGAGAAGCGGGGGTGTCTTTGGCGTGATATGGGGTGGTGTGTGTGATGTGTGGGGCGGTGTGAGTGTTGATGTGTGTGGTGATGTGTAGTGGTGTGTGGTGTTTTGTGCGTGGATGTGGTGTGGGTGATGGTGTTGTGTGCCTCTGTATGGTGGTGTGGTCTTGGCTGTGCTGTCTCTCTGGCCTTCGTCCGTAAATTTTGGTCATAGGGGTTTGTGGGTGATGTGGGTGTGTGTTTTATATTGTGTTGGGTGTGTGGGAGTGTTGTTTGTATGTGTGTCAGGTGTGTGTATTTGTAATTGTCCAATGTGGCGGTGTTTTGGAGATGTGTGTATATTTTGAGTGCAGCGGTGTGTACCGCCAATGGAATACCGCGGTTGAAAGACCGCCGCGTGGATTCGTGGGTCGTAATAGCATGGGCGTGTTTCTGTTGGCGTGGAGGTGGAGGATTTGTTTTCGCCAGTTTAACACTGACCTTTGGTGTGGCGGACTTGTGTGGGTGTCTGTATTTCGGCGGATTCCGAGATGTGGGTCATAATAGCTGTGGCGGACTACCGCCGCAGCGGCGGTGTCTTGGCGGTCTTCTGCACGGCGGTAAGCGCCTTTTACCACCAATGTTGTAATGACCCCCAAAAAGTTTAATTACCTGTTCCAATGATGGAATTGAGGTACAGACAAATAGCGACGATGAGGGATACGAGGTTCAATTCTCAGAAGAAGACACAGGAACAGCTAATGAAGATTACCCTTTAATTACCCTGTTCCCAATGCTTACCTTGATTGACCTGCCTGTTGAACTACAGAGGACAGTAACAGAGAAAGTGTGGGATCTGACCGGAAAAGAGGTAGGACTAATAAAAGGGGTAGAGCCAGTCAAAGTCCAAATAAGGCCAGATGCAGTATTCTCTCAAGTGCCACAGTACCACATGATTCAAGACGTTCTCATCGAAGTATCACAAATAATTGCAGATTTTCTCAGACAAGGGGTTTTGAAGGAAGTTTTGAGCAGTCCATGTAACTCTCCAATAATGGGTTTGAAGAAGCCCTGTGGGAAGGTCCGAATTGTGCAAAATTTATGAAAAATAAATGAGATTGTGATAAAATGCTTCCCTGTGGTACCTAATCCAGCATTAATAATGTTTCAGGTTCCTTGCGATGCTGAATGGTTTACTGTTGTGGACCTGTCACAGGCCTTCTTTTCGATACCTCTTCATGAGGACAGCCAATTTTTGTTCAGTTTCAAGTTCCTGGATAAGTTGTACAGTTGGTGCAGAATTCCTCAAGGGTTTTCTGAATCACCGTCCATCTTTAATCAGATATTGAAAAAGGATTTGGAACCTCTGGTACTGCCTTTTAATTCAACTCTGGTGCAGTACATTGATGATTTGCTGATTGCATCTAAAACAAGGGACAGTTGTAAATATGATACCATTGCCTTACTAAATCATCTGGGAAAGAATGGACACAAGGTATCACCTAAGAAATTACAATACTGTCAGAAAGAGGTAAAATACTTAGGACACCTGATTGAAAAGGGTTCCAGGAGAATATCAAAGGAAAGAATAACAGCCATTTTACAAATGAACCCTCCAACGACAAAAAGAGATGTCAGGATGTTTTTGGGAATGGTGGGCTACTGTCGTCAGTGGATACCCAACTTTTCGATCATTTCAAAACCATTAATAAAACTGACAGGCAAGGAAATCAAAGATGAGCCATATACCATAGTGTTGTCTAAAGAAGAGCTCGAATCATTCTTGGAGTTGAGAGAATGCATGTGCAGGGCACCAGCATTAGGAATGCCAAACTTTGAGAAACCTTTTCTACTGTTCTGTCATGAACGTGATGCTTGTTCTTTGTCTGTTTTAACACAGGTCCATGGAGATGAAAATCGCCCTGTAGCATATTTTTCAGCTACCTTGGACCCTGTCGCAGCAGCCTTACCGGGTTGTTTGCATGCAGTTGCAGCAGTTGGTCAGAGCCTCACACAATGTGAAGGCATTGTCATGGGATATCCCCTAACAGTAATGGTTCCACATTCAGTTGAAATACTGTTGACTCGAACTAAAACTCAGCACATGACTAATGCACGTCTCACTAGGTATGAGACAATCATATTGGGGTCAGCAAATGTTTCCTTAAAGCGGTGCAGTGTGTTGAACCCGGCAACTTTACTTCCTGTTGAAAACCCTGAGATTAAAAATGATGAAGAATTTGAACATGATTGTCTGGAAGTGACCGAATTGTGTACCAAACCTTGCCCAGATATTCAAGACACCCAATTGAAAGAAAATGACTGTATCATGTTTGTTGATGGGTCCTGTCTAAGAGATTCTGCTGGAACGCTGAGAGCTGGTTATGTGGTATGTACTATAACCGGCATTGTTGAAGCCTCCTGGCTCGAGAGAGTGTTTTCCGCACCAGTGGCAGAACTAATTGCCCTTTCCAAGGCATGCCACGCAGCAGTAAATTTAAAGGTTACTATCTATACTGACAGCAGATACGGATTTGGAATTGTACATGATTTTGCCAACTTTGGTCCCAGAGAGGTTTCATGACCTCATCCGGTTCCCCTGCGAAAAATGGCGAACACATAAAAGATTTGTTACATGCAATTCAGTTACCTCTTGAAATTGCCGTGGTGAAATGCAGTGCTCATACTAGATCACAAGACTTTGTGTCCATGGAAAACGGTTATGCAGATCAAGTCGCAAGGTTTTGCGCATTGAACTGTATATCGTTCAAGGAGCAATGGGAACTATTACCACAAACTGAAAATGACATATGTTTGAATCTTGCATTACGAGTAGTTGATACCTTAGATGAGTTGAAGACATTACAGAGTTGTGCAAGTAAAGAAGAAAAAAGTTCTTGGCAAAGAATGCAATGTACACAGAGAGCTGATGATTTATGGGTTTCAGAGGAAGGAAAATTAGTCCTACCAAATAGCCTTTTATCACAATTCGCCAGATTGTATCATGGACAGGCTCACCTTGGGGGGGACGCAATGATCAGGTCATTTAAAATTGATTTGTTCAATCCAAAATTCAGACATTCTGCCGAAGTCATTTGTCACAGGTGCATCATCTGTCAACAGATGAATGCGTGAAAAGGGACAGTGGTAACTTTGAGCCACATTGGGAGAGCTGGAGGTCCATTTAGCAAGATGCAAATGGATTTCATTGAAATGCCTGTTTGCGGAGGATTGAAATATGTGTTGGTGATTGTGTGTGTTTTCAGTCACTGGATTGAGGCATAGCCTACACGAAGAAATGACAGTCTCACAGTTGCAAAATTACTACTTAGGAAACTGATACCAAGATTCGGGTTTCCGGTCTCTATAGAATCAGATAGGGGCAGACACTTCGACAATGAGGTGATCAAACTCCTGTGTGCTGCACTTAACATCGAACAGAAGCTGCATTGTAGCTATCGCCCTGAAGCATCAGGACTAGTAGAGCAAATGAACGGTACCCTGAAATAGAGAATGGCAAAAATGTGCGCAGCTACCAATATGAAGTGGCCAGATGCATTACCTCTAGTGCTGATGTCAATGAGAAACACCCCAGATAAGAAAATGGGATTGTCCCCCCATGAAATCCTCATGGGTAGAGCTATGAGGTTACTAGCAGTACCTGCAAATGCTCTAGTGAATATTACAGATGATATGGTGTTGGATTACTGCAAAGGTTTGGCTGATGTGATTCGCTCTTTCTCTCACCAGGTGGAAGCTAACACTTTGCCACCGATTGGGGATCCAGGCCACTCTCTGCAAGCTGGTGATTGGGTGGTTGTCAAAAAGCACGTGAGAAAGTCGTGTCTGGAGCCACGCTGGAAAGCGCCCTATCAAGTGATCTTGACAACTACCACTGCTGTAAAGTGTGCCGGAATTCCAAACTGGATACATGCCAGCCACACCAAAAAGGTAACGTATCCAGAAGAAGAAGAGTTCGAAGTTACCAGCACACCTGTTTCGGAAGGAGAAGTCTCAGGTCTAGAAAACAGTCAAGGAAGAACTGAGACTGCTGGATAGCTCACTGAGAACAGCCTCATCCCTCAAACAGTCAATGAGTTCGAGAGAGGTGACAGAGAGCCTATCTCAGTAGAAACGACAAGAGAACAAAATCAAGAAGAAGTTCTCCAGAAATAGATAGATACGGGCTGGAACTTGAACCTGGTACAGACCCAGAAGTAGAAGAAGAAGAAGGAGAAATAGGAGAGAGAAGTCAGAGTGAGCCGAAATCTCCTGAACCAATTGCAAGTCCATCAAGCAAAAACACCATAGTACCAGAGGAGGGGGCTGTCCAAAGTCCTGAAAAGACACATCAGACACATAAGGGTGATGACAGGCCAAACAAACCACTCTCTAAAATACGAGGTGTGCCAAGAGACACAGTAATAGAGGAAGGTGATACATCGCGAGTAGAAGACTTAAGCGAAGGAGAACAACAAGGTGAATGAAGGTTGAAAAGAAAAAGAATTGCAAACAGGAGATATACAGGGCCTGAATGGGCATATGCTACAACATCTGAATGGCAACAAGAATTCCTGGCATTCTGCTTTGATCGAGAAGTACCAGGCCAATACTACGGTACCTGAAGAATTCAGAAATTTTTGGGTTAAAATTGAAAAATCTGAAAACTAAAAGAGAGACTTTATAAATTACCGAAAGTGACACTAGAACCGTATTGACTTTTAAAACCTGAGTACGACAAGCTGCTAACCTGATTTGACAAAAGGGGTCCTGGAGTGAGTGAAGACGCTGTAAATACACGCAGAAAGCCAGAGAATTATAAAACCATCCTCTATTTGATTGTTACTCTACTATCTGATTCTATACAGACATGGCTAATAATAGAAGTAGTAGCAAGAAAAGTAAAGTGTGTGGATGGTTGAGCCTTATAGTAGGTATTGAGGGCCATATTTATACTTTTTGACGCAAAACTGCGCTAACGCAGTTTTGCGCCAAAAAAATTAGCGCCGGCTAACGCCATTCTAAAGCGCCATGTGGGCGCCGTATTTATTGAATGGCGTTAGCCGACCGGCACTGCCAGGTGTGCGTGAAAAAAAACGACGTACACCAGGCAGCGCCGGCGTAGGGAAAAATGGCGTTTGGGCGTCCCAAAATGGGGCAAGTCAGGCTGAGGCAAAAAAATCGTCTTAACCTGATTTGCGCCATTTTTTTTGGGCGCCCAGACGCCATTAACATGACTCCTGTCTTAGCAAAGACAGGAGTCATGCCCCCTTGCCCAATGGCCATGCCCAGGTGACTTATGTCCCCTGGGCATGGTCATTGGACATAGTGGCATGTAGGGGGGCACAAATCAGGCCCCCCTATGCCACAAAAAAAATGTACAAAAATACTTACCACAACTTACCTTTTCTTCCCTGGGATGGGTCCCTCCATCCTTGGGTGTCCTCCTGGGGTGGGCTAGGGTGGCAGGGGGTGTCCCTGGGGGCAGGGGGGGGCACCTCTGGGCTCATTCTGAGCCCACAGGTCCCTTAACGCCTGCCCTGACCCAGGCGTTAAAAAGAGGCGCAAATGCGGGTTTTTTTGCCCCGCCCACTCCCGGGCGTCATTTTTGCCCGGGAGTATAAATACTACGCACATGCCTGGGAGTAATTTTTTAAGACGGGAACGCCTACCTTGCATCTCATTAACGCAAGGAAGGTGTTCACGCCAAAAAATGACGCTAACTCCATGAACTTTGGCGCTAGACGCGTCTAACGCCAAAGTATAAATATGGAGTTAGTTTTGCGTTGAATTTGCGTCGAAAAAAACTACGCAAATTCGGCGCAAACGGAGTATAAATATGCCCCTGTGTGTGCAATAATGATTGTGGGTGTGATTGTAGGAAAGCCGTGGTTGGAGAAAAAGACTATTAATGCTACCTCAAAACCTGAAACTACAACACTAACACCGTGGGAAAGATTTGAGCAGGATGCACGACACATGCATGAGGGAACTAATTCAAAGGGAGAACTTTCTACTAATGTCTTCTATCGCTTGCTAAATGAATATGTGGAGACTATGGATGCGAAAGACTGTTATGTGTGCACTAAGATTCCTTCATCTGTGCAGGAGGGAGTTACTTATCATAGCCTCCCTTTAACTTATGGGATTAGTTGTAGCTTGCTATTAACAAGATTCTATAATCAAGAGCATGTGCAATACTTTTATTCAAACCTGGATGTTGTGTTTTCCTTTGTGCCTGTGATTGAATTTTTTATATAAAATTAGTTAGAGGTTTCTTTGAGCCAACACTTACATTCGGAACTGCTTATGTACATCGCAATAATTTGACCTGCTTACTATCACCTGTAGAGAAGAGTTTTTTAGATCACACTGATGATAGACATAAAATCTTTAAAAGAAATATTAGAGAAAGGATTAGAAAAGCGCACATATGCAAATGATTATGCTTACACTGCAATCAAAACACAAGGCTAATTAGCTATAGATGCATTACATGGAGGCAGGCTTTGTGTATATAGGCCAAAATCTGAGCAAGACAATTTATTTGTGGGAACGAGTGAATGCAGGCATGTGTTTCTGTTTCAGAGGAAATGGACATTTATGTTGAATGGACAAGATCCAGCGATCCCTGGGATATATTATAATTGTGGACTTAATGCTTATTATTGTCTCCCTAAGGGATGGTATGGGACATGTTATTTGGGAATAGTATTCCCAAAGATCTACCAGATTGATGACTTAAAACAAATACCTAAAACGTCTGAAATACAACATACTAGACAAAAACGAGAATCAGTGGCGGCTGTCATTGGTGACATATTTGGAGCAATAATCCCTTCAGTAGGGGTTATCTTGAATTCTATGAAGATTCAAAAGTTGTCTACTATAGTGGATAACATGCTGACAAATTTTACAGGGGCTATACTCCTGATGGATACTGAACTTGCTGCAAAAAGAGCTATGGGGGTCATTCCGACCCCGGCGGTCAAGGACCGCCGGGGCCGGGGTCGGCGGGAGCACCGCCAACAGGCTGGCGGTGCTCCGCCGGGCATTCTGACCGCGGCGGTACAGCCGCGGCCAGAAACGGAAAGTCGGCGGTGTACCGCCTACTTTCCGCTGCCCATGGGAATCCACCATGGCGGCGCAGCTTGCTGCGCTGCCATGGGGATTCCGACCCCCTCACCGCCATCCTCTTCCTGGCGGTTTCGACCGCCAGGAACAGGATGGCGGTGAGGGGTGTCGTGGGGCCCCTGCAGTGCCCATGCCAATGGCATGGGCATTGCAGGGGCCCCCGTAAGAGGGCCCCACTTTGAATTTCAGTGTCTGCTCAGCAGACACTGAAATTCGCGACGGGTGCTACTGCACCCGTCGCACACCTTCCACTCCGCCGGCTCCATTCGGAGCCAGCTTCATCGTGGAAGGGTGTTTCCCGCTGGGCTGGCGGGCGGCCTTTTGGCGGTCGCCCGCCAGCCCAGTGGGAAACCCAGAATGACCGCCGCGGTACTGTCTTCTGGCGGTCCCAGCCAGGCCGGCGGCTACCGCCGCCGGCCGGGGTCAGAATGACCCCCTATGACTCTTCAAAATCGTCTTGCTTTAGACATTCTTTTAGCTAAGAGTGGGGGGGTCTGCAAGATGCTCAACGAGCGTCATTGTTGCTCGTTCATTCTGGATAATAGTAAGAAAATTTGAAGTATGCTTACTAACCTTACTAGAGATAGTGCAGATTTGAAGGACTTAAAGGAACTTGGTGTTTGGGAAAAGTTTGGAAAGGGATTTGCCAGAGTAGGGAGTTGGTTTACCAATATTTGGAATGGGGTCCTTGCAAAAATATTAATGGGGTTACTAATTATCTGGGTTTGCCTATTAGGATTGTGGGGGGCATGCAAAATTAATGACAAAATTAAGAGAAATTGGACTAAAAGAACAAGAAGAAATGAGGAAAGTGAAAGAGAGAAAATATTCAATGAAATTTGGGAAAGTTCACATAAAGGGCAAGATGTTGAAATGCTCATTATGCGCAAGGTGAAAAATTTAAAAGGTTTGTGTGATGATGAACATCATCAGAGGAGGGACTGAGAGAGCGTAGTCTAAATATTACATATGTTAAACGTGAAATGCTTATATAAATGCCTAACAATGCTGCATAGAAAACGACAAATAAATAGTAGTTGCTTAATGTGTATTTGGATTATGATTATAAAACATGAAATTACTATTATGCACATAAACTAATGTCGGTTATAAGAAATGATTGCTTGCATCATGATTAGTCGAACATATATATTAGCGCTTACAAATATTGCATTTGTATTAAAACCCATAGGCCTTATGTTAGCATAAGTTGAAGATTTAGCTGTGTAGCTCTCATATTAAAGCATATTTTCTGTTTTCCAATGTGCTGACTCGTAAAGGTCCATGACCCAGCACTTGTTCTTTTTCTTCGTTTTATGTATCCAACTTCATCCTGTTCCCATCCGCATGTTAGCTGCCTTAGTATAAGTTTTATACAGATTTTGAAACAAAAGTATATGAGAGAATATACAAGGACATTTGACCATGGACAAGGAAGCTCATGACCCGAGAGACATGCCAAGATGGTGATGAAACCCCCCTGATGTGCCACCTCCGAAGACGTCAATTATGAAGACCAATCAAAGTGTTGTAAATTATCGTGGGGTGACAATTGAAATTACCTAATGTATAATTTGATAGGTTAAAGATAGTGGGTATAGTAAATGACCAATAGAATTTTGGGGGAAGGTATTACGAAAAAGGGATAAAAACTCATGTCACAGAAGGGAGGAAGGAACAAGGTAGGGAATGCTGTCTTTTTTATCCAGAAACTCCGTCACTCTGTTTGGTGACTTTGAGACTTAATAAACCATCCTCACCCATAGACTGCCCCTTTACGCTTCTCCTCCTTATGAGGGAAGTGTCCCCTGTCTCTTAGACGAAGCTAAACTGAAGGCGATCTGACTGATGTCCTGAAGACGAAGACTGATCCTGTGTGCTGACCTATTACTGGAGGGTAATTATGACAATGCAAATTACGATTTGTCTGTTTGCTTTTCCTTTCTAGGTACCAACTGCTGTATTTTTTATTAGAGGCCATAGCTAGATGTTTTCTAATTTTGTGTTCTAAAACGTTTTGCATGAAGTCCAACACGCCAATGCTAATTAGGGGCTAGGTTAGGAGTTCACTCTGACTGACGCATTAGACAAATGACTGACGCTACGCCTTGCTAAACTTGATGAAAATGACACTTGCTATGTTATGATCTATGTTCACTTCGTGCTTTATTCTTATGTTTGTAATCCTTGCATTAGTGAAATCTTATCGTAGTTGTCATATTGTGACTATACTCTTATGTTTCTTGATTTTGAGATTAACTCTGCTGCTTGTAGATTGTAATCAATAGGGAATAAAATTAATAAATTCTATCAACAGGTGTGGTTATTCATGGCTGAAAGGTCATAGTTGCATCGACAATTTGATTAAATGCCTTATTCTAAAGTAAAGTATATTGTGGTGATAAGTATTGATGAAATTATTGACATATTGCTTGACATATTGATCAGTTATCTCGTCCTACGGTGTCTCACCACTGGGTCACAAGATTAATTGGCCTAAAACAAGTCCTAATGTGTATAAAATTAACATAGAAGGACGCGTTAGCAGTTCGTCAGTGAAAAATCAGTAAGGTTTCTGAAGCGATTGTGTTACCCCACCAGTACTAAACAGACAAATTGGGTTTTGATTTTACTTAATGGTTGCAATATTTTGCATTCATTTTGCGTGAATTTGAGTTGAGGAGGGCAAGCCGAAAGACTTTGTCAGCCGCTGTACATGTGAGTGTGAAGTCGTTAGAGCCGCACTGGTATAGGTTGCGTAGCGAGAAGGGTGGACAACCATGAAGTGTAATTGGTTCAGAAGTTTGCAAAAAGGATTTTGGGAATTAAAGTAACTTCCTGATATGATTGAAAGTAGCGTAAATTACCGGAGATTACATTTTTCAAAGCCTTAAAGAGTGCCCTAACGGGAGAATGTTTATTCCAACTAGAATAGGGGAAGTTACACTGCCAGAAGGTACACTCGACTATATTGTATTTGAAGAGCAAGGTGTTGCGCTATGTCTTTGGCCGAAACAATGGTGCAAAGAAACAGAGAGCGACAGGAGCCTAGCATTTCCTGCTCATGGAACATTTAATTTGAGCATTTCAGCAACTTTGAGGACAGTACTGTATGACTTAAAACCTACTCCGAGACAGCACAATTGGAGGCATTGGCAATTTGGGAACTAGTAGCTAGACAAGAACTGAAATTTAAAAGAAGAATGAGAAAAGCTGAGAAGACACTAGCAGAGCCTAGATGGCATAGTGATCAGAAATTTTGGAGAACTGAGACTTTACCGGGAATTAAGTAGTTTCCTGCAATCACACAGGAGAACAGGAATGAGGCTAAAAAGGGTAATAGAAAGAGGGACTCTTACCCTTCAGATGAGAGAGAGCAGAAATCCACGGAGTCTAGGAAGTCTTTGACACACAATAAAGACTCAGATGATAATGAGTTCATTTTACAGTTATTGAGAAATCTTCCCCTGTCATATGCAACACATGAGAAGTTCAAGCACCAGTGTAGAGCCTACAGCCCCGATACAAGCTGAATCAACCCAGAGCCAGATACAGGTTTGCCATAGTGAACCCAGTACTTCAGTGATTCAAAGGCCTGTGTCGCAGATGGATATTCCCAGAATTTATCCAGATGTACCTATTGCAGATACTGCATGAAACCTAGTAATGCTGACAGGACAAGTTTAGCAAAAGCCGACATTGGTTCAGATAGAGTCTACCACAAATTTGATGTCCCCGATACAGACACAGACGATCCCAAGATACACTCACATAGCGGGACCACAGACAGAGGTGTCTGCCTTGACAAATCAGAACACAGGAATAATGTCCCCTAGAGACCTAAATGTCAGATCCAGTCCAGATGCAGTATCAGTACCAGTTACCATAGGTCCAGTCATGCCAGTGTTAACCCAGGGAAATAAAGGAAACAGTGAGCAAAACAGCCAGAATTCAAACTGAAGGAAAGTAACCTCTTTTTGCCATAGTTACCCCCATTTTCTGCCTGAGGTCAGTGTGCTTGACTGTGTTCACTGGGATCCTGCTAACCAGGACCCCAGTGATTATGCTCTCTCTCCTCTAAATTTGGATGTTGCATACTGGTAAACCAGTATTTCACCCACAATTGACATATTGGTGCCCCCTTATTAGCCTCTAGTATATGATACTTAGCTACCCAAGGCATTGGGGTTCCACAGGATCCCTATGGGCTGCAGTATATCTTTTACCGCCCATAGGGAGCCCATGCAAAGGCTTCTGCAGGACTGCCATTGCAGCCTGCGTGAAAAGTTGCATGCACCCTTTCACTGCCATTTACACTGCACCAGGTCACCTATAAATCACCCCTATAGCAGGTGCTTCAGCCCTAAGGGTAGGGTGCAGAGTACCTGTGTGTGAGGACATCCCTGCACTAGCAGAGGTGCCCCCGTGACCTCCAGGACTGTTTTCCCAGACTTCGTGAGTGTGGGGACGCCATTATATGCGTGTACTGGACATAGGTCACTACCTATGTGCAGCTACATAATGGTAACTCCAACCATAGGCATGTTTGGTATCAAACATGTAGGAATCATGCCCCCATGCTTTTGCAAGCATTGGTTTTCTGATCTCATGCACTCTGGGGGCTCCTTAGAGGACCCCCAGCACTGCCATTACAGCCTTCTAAGGATTTCCAGGCAGCCCCAGCTGCTGCCACCTCACAGACAGGCTTCTGCCCTCCTGTTGCTTGACAATCTCGAGCCCAAGAAGGTATTTCTGTTGGGAGAGGCGTGTTACACCCTGTCCCTTTAGGAATAGGTGTTACAGGCTTTGGAGGGTTAGCCTCCCCAAGCCACTGGGAATGCTTTGAAGGGCACATGTGGTGCCCTCATTGCATAATCCAGTCTACACTGGTTCAGGGATCCCCAGTCCCTGCTCTGGGACGAAACTGGACAAAGGAAAGGGGAGTGACCACTCCCCTGTCCATCACCACCCCAGGGGTGGTGCCCAGAGCTCCTCCAGAGGGTCCTTGGGTTTTGCCATCTTGGATTGAAGTTTGGCTGGCATCTGAGTGGTCAATGCCAGCAGGTGACGTCAGAGCACTCACCTGATAGGTACTTACCTGGTTAGCTGACCAATCCTCCTTTCAGGGCTATTTGGGGTCTCTCCTTTGGGTGGTTCTTCAGATTCGGATTGCAAGACTCCAGCAAGAATCCTCTGCATCCTCCACTTTAACTTCTCACTGAAGAAACTACACCTTTACCCTCCAGGAACTCTACAAACTGCAACAAAGAAGCAAGACACTTTCTGCAACAGGGTATCTTTAGCTCCTGCCAGCAACTGCAACTGTTTCCCGGTCGTGCATCCTCTGAGGACAGCCTGTCTTCAGCCAGCCCGAGAAGAGCGAAGGAGTCTCCCTTGAGGTGAAGGAGTCACTCCCCTGTGTCTGCAGGCACCTACTGCATTGACGACCAGCTGCGTTGATCCCCTCTCCTTCTGAGCTGCATGGATCCTGCATCACGGGCGGTAGACTGAAGTGGTCCCGACAGATCTGACGTCCTACTGTCGAACTTTAGTAAAGGCAGGAGCTTGCCCCCCCCCACACGCAATACAGTACCACCGTGAACCGCATGTTTTGCAGTTGCCAAGGCTTGTTGGCATCCTTCCATGAAGTTCTTAGTGCACCGTACAGCTCCGGCTCCCAGCACTCTATCCTGCAATTGTTCTCTTGCGGCATGGAAGCCTTTGTCGTAGTGCTGAATGGGCATCCTTTTACACCTCCTTTGTCCCTGTGCTGTGGGACTCCTGTGCTTGCTGCCTGATCTTCTGCAGGCTCTCTGAGTTGCCGAGAGCCCTTCTGACTCCCTCTCCTGGGTAGAGCCCACCTGGTCTTTCCTGGTGCTGGGCAGCACCATTTTCCACTAACCGTGAGCCTTGCGTGTTGCAGGCTTGTTGGTGGACTCCAGAGACGCAAACAATTGCAATCCTCCATCCGGCGTGCAACATCACTTGCATCAACCAGGAACACACTCCGTCTTCTTGGGTGCAACACTGACTGTTATTCTTCACCGGTGGTTCTTCTTTTGTATCTCCATCTGTGTTAGCAGGGACTCCTGTTCTCCCTGGACTCTACTGTGCTTCTTGGTCTTGGTCCCTTTCTTCCACAGGTCTTTAGGTCCAGGAATCCACTGTTGGTGTCTTGCAGTCTCTTCTGGTTTTTGCATAATTTTCTTTCTCATGTTTCTCTGTGTTCTGGGAAAGTTACTGTGTTTTACTCCTGCTTTCCTGGGCTCTGGGGTGGGTTCTAGTACTTACCTTTGGGTTTTTCCCAGCACCCCTCTATACACTACACTTGCCTAGGTGGGAAACCAACATTCATATTCCACTTTCTTAGTATATGGCTTGTGTTCCCCCAGGCCAATTTCTAACTATTGTTATTTACACTAATTACACTGTTTTCTGTTTTTACACCTATTTTTGCATACTAGTGTATATCATTTGTGTAGTACTTACCTCCTAAGGGTGTATAGTCTCTATGGTATTTGTGTCACCAAAACAAAGTACCTTTTGTGTAACACTGAGTATTTTCTTTCATGTGTGAGTACTGTGTGACTACAGTGGTATTGCATTAAGCTTTGCATGTCTCCTAGATAAGCCTTGGCTGCTCAGCTACAGCTACCTCTAAAGAGCCTGGCTTCTAGACAATGCGTACATTTCACTAATAAGGGATAACTGGACGTGGTATAAGGTGTAAGTACCTTAGGTATCCACTACAAACCAGGCCAGCCTCCTACACAAGCATAGCGAGGGAAAAATTCGGAGAGGGTGCAAGAATGATGACTCCAGTGAGACAAACATTTGATGGAACAGGTCTGTTAATTGATTTAATTTGTTTCAGGACTCCTCCAAATAATGAGGTGAGATCATACATAGGTCCAAATCCAAGCATGGTCACACCAGAGACCCCAAACCTAACACTACAGCAAGTGCCAGATGTAAGCCATATCAACGTTTTGTTACAAGGTTAACAGCTCAGCAGTCAACTGAATGGTTAGAGAAGTTGAGGAACATGCAAGGAGATTATAGCAGAGGAAGTGCCCTGAATTTGACCAGACTTAGATTAGAGGCAGAAGACCTAATTGATGGAAAATGGGATTGGACAGGATTAAAATATTCAGAGAAGATGAGTTGTGTTACTTTTGCAAGCTCATTACTAACAATGCAGGAATAGTACATCAGAAATTGGCAGACCTAGCAGAGAAATATGACATGGAGATTGAGAAAACAAAGCATTTGAAGAGGAGCTACAGGTTAGATTTTGACTCAAATGATTTTGAAAACACCAGAGTCCCGGGAATAGAAAGTCACCTTATGGAATTTATTCAGAGCATTTAAACATGGAGAGCATTGGACAAATGGGAAGGCAGATGGGCAAAGAAAAGAGACAAGAGAAAAAGGGATCCTGCTAATTTTACTGCAACTGTGCAGCAGGTTGAGGACCCAGTTAAAATTCTATCAATGAGAGAGATTCACTGAGGGAATTCTGTCCATGTCGCTTGCAGCAGAAGTGACATTCTGTTATTTACAAATGATTTTCCCAGTTTGAGAGAGAAACCAGTAGAATGGTAGCAGCAAACAGACAGGTTTGTGAAGTTTGCAAAATGTCTGTGGGAGTATTTGAACCCCCTGTTAGAAAAAGTAGTTCCAGCAGACTTATGGGTTGAATGCAAAAGGGGCATAGATTGGCTGACAAGAGAACCTCAGAGAGATCCAGCAACAAGTGCACCATCCCCTGACGTAATGAAATATTAATAAGGTGATTGAATATTTGAAAACAAGAATTTCGCCCAAGAATATTGATTGGCAGAGAATAGACAGGACACCCCAGGAAGGAAAGGAGTCAATACATGCATACTATGAGAGATTGTTGCAGGCATTCAAACATTACAGTGGCACAGAGATGTTTGAACCGAAAGATATTATTCATTTTGTGTTCAGATTTGTTGAAGGATTGTGACCCGAGATTAGCCAGATGAATTAGAGTCATTTGATTTGTTGGCAAGCGAAGCCGATTGAGGAAGTATTGCAGTATGCAAAGTACTGTAGTGACGAGATTGAAGTAAAAGAGAGAAAGTAGAAAGAGAAGGCAATGGTGAAGCAGATTAAAACGGCACAAACAGGAATGCAGGGAAGTTTTCTGCAACAGCAGCAGCAGGGAAACGTGTTGTTTCCTAGTCAAGCAAGAGGTAGATGTTTTGGTGGAATGGTAAATGTGAACTGTAGTTCTGATTTGAATACCGTGGTTGATCAGAACGATGTGCAAGGGATTGTTGCCATGTCACGCTTGCGGAGGACTCAGACATTGGAAACAGGAGTGTCCAATGTTAGGACAGGAAGGTGTTGTCCAGCAAACAAGTGAAATCAAATCTTTTCCAAATATGAGAGGAACAAAAATGAAAGGTCACAATCCAAATTTTCAAAACAATATGATTCAGGTGCAAGGTTTTCAGCCCATGCAACAGACGCACATGCCACATTTGCAGATGCCCCAGTCACAGCAAATGCAACTTCAAGTTCAAATGGTACCTAGGCCCATATTTATACTTTTTGACGCAAAACTGCGCCAACGCAGTTTTGCGTCAAAAAAATTTGCGCCGGCTAACGCCATTCTGAAGCGACATGCGGGCGCCGTATTTATTGAATGACGTTAGCCGGCGTTAGCCGCCGGCGCTGTCTGGTGTGCGTTAAAAAAAACGACGTACACCAGGCAGCGCCGGCGTAGGGGGAAAATGGCGTATGGGCGTCCACAAATGGTGCAAGTCAGGCTGAGGCAAAAAAATCGCCACAACCCGATTTGCGCCATTTTTTTACGACGCCCATCCCCCATTGAAATGACTCCTGTCTTAGCAAAGACAGGAGTCATGCCCCCTTGCCCAATGGCCATGCCCAGGGGACTTCTGTCCCCTGGGCATGGTCATTGGGCATAGTGGCATGTAGGGGGGCACAAATCAGGCCCCCCTATGCCACAAAAAAAAATAAAAAAAAATACCTACCTGGACTTACCTTAATGTCCCTGGGGTGGGTCCCTCCAGCCTTGGGTGTCCTCCTGGGGTGGGCAAGGGTGGCAGAGGGTGTCCCTGGGGGCAGGGGAGGGCACCTTTGGGCTCATTCTGAGCCCACAGGTCCCTTAACGCCTGCCCTGACCCAGGCGCTAAAATCCGGTGCTAATGCGGGTTTTTTAGACCCGCCCACTCCCGGGCGTCATTTTTGCCCGGGAGTATAAATACGACGCAATAGCATCGGAGTCATTTTTTAAGACGGGAACGCCTACCTTGCATATCATTAATGCAAGGAAGGTGTTCACGCAAAAAAATGACGCTAACTCCATGAACTTTGGCGCTAGACGCATCTAACGCCAAAGTATAAATATGGAGTTAGTTTTGCGTCGAATTTGCGTCGAAAAAAACGACGCAAATTCGGCGCAAACGGAGTATAAATATGCCCCCTAGAGAGCAAACTCAAATACCTCAAGCCCCAATGAAACAGCAGTACGTGATGTTTATACAACAGGTCACAGGCCAAAGGTTTAATCAGAGTAGTAACACAGTACACCAATTCCCCTTACACAGTGAGGATGAAATAAACAATGATTGGGTGAGTGACAGTTCAGATGAAGAGGAGTGTGTGTTAGCAGCTTCACTAGCGGTAGATCAGAAAGGTCCATATGTGAAGGGGAAGGTAATGGGTCACAAAGTTTCATTTTTAGTCAACACAGGAGCTACTTTCTCTACAGTGAGAACTGCAGATGTTCCAAACCTGCCATTTTCAGGGACAACAGTGCAGATTGTAGGAGTTGCATATCAGAATTTGGCCAAACCAATTACAGAACCAGTTCAGGTTAAAATTGGCAACTTTGAAGGATTACACAAATTCGTAGTTTGTGACTCAAATCTGGTATCCTTACTGGGAAGGGACTTGCCATGCCATGCAAAATGAGATGTTCAATTACTTGCTCAAATGATGGAATTGCCATTCAGACAAATACTGATGATGAAGATGACTTGCCCCCAGAACCTAACTACGATACCGTGAATGAGAAGTACCCTTTGATTAGTTTCTTTCCAGTTTTCACAATGAGAGAATTTCCTTCTGACTTACAAGGAACAGTTAAAATGAAGGTGTGGTATTTTAGGGGAAAATACATTCCTTCTCATTTTGTCGATAGCTGCAGGGCAATCTGCCCATTTCCAAACTCTGCTAGGTATCAGCTCCATCTACAAAATATATGAACCAGACCAAAGTTGTATAGTATCCTTCACGTCACCTTTCATCTGCCTCAATAAAGACAAACCTTTCTCCCTCACTAAATCAATCAATCAGTTTTTGTAAAGCACAACTACTCACCAGTTAGGGTCTCAAGGCACTGGTGGTGGGTCTGGGCCTCATTCGAAGAGACATGTTTTTAGGTTCTTCCTGAAGATGCTGAAAGTTGGGCTTTGTCTGAGGTACATGGAAAGGTTGTTCCAGGTCTTGAGTGCGAGGTATGCAAATGATCTTCCTCCAGCCGTGGTTTTACGGACGCTTGGAATGGTAGCTAGCACCTGCTGAGAAGAGGGGAGGGGTCTGGTGGGGTTATGGAAGAAGATGTGGTGGATCAGGTAGGCCGGTCCGATGTTGTGCAGGGCTTTGTAGGTGTGGGTGAGTAGTTTGAAGTTGATTTGCTTCTCTACTGGGAGCCAATGGAGGATCCTCAGGTTTTGGGAGATGTGTTTTTGGCGGGGGAGGTTCAGGACAAGTCTTGCAGCGGTGTTTTGGATAAGTTGTAGTTTCCTGATGCTGGCATAGGGTATGTTGCTTTAGTTGAGCTTGCTAGTGACTATGGCGTGGGTGATTGTTTTGCAGCAGTCGACCGGGATCCATTTGAAGATTTTGCAGAGTTGGCGTAGGGTGTGCTAGCAGGAAGAGGTGACTACGTTTACCTGTCGGGTCATTGATAGGGAGGAGTCGAGGATGATTCCTAGGTTTTGGGCGTGGTCAGTCAGAATAGGTGGTGTGCTGAGCAATGTGGGCCACCAGGAGTCATCCTAGGCTGAGGTGGAGTTTCCAAAGATGATGAGCTCGATCTGGTCCGAGTTGAGCTTGAGGCAGCTCTCACTCATCCAGGTGGCGATGGCTTTCATCCCGGTGTGAAAGTTCCTCTTAGCTTTGTCCGGGTCTTCAGTGAGGGATATGATGAGTTGTGTGTCATCGGCGTATGACACAATGTTTTTTTTGTGATCTATGACAATGGCTGCCAGTGGGGCCATGTATATGTTGAAGAGCATTGGGCTCTGGGAGGATCCCTGAGGGACTTCACAGCTGACTTCTGTTGGTTTGGATATGAAGGGTGGGAGCTGGACTCTCTGTGTTCGTCCAGTAAGGAAGGAGTGGATCCATTGCAAGGCTTTTCTGCAGATTCCTGCGTCATGGAGTCTGGGGCATAAGGCGCTGTGGGAGACCGTGTTGAAGGCTGCTGAAAGGTCGAGGAGTATGAGTGCTGCGGTGTGTCCGTGTTAGAGGAGTGTGTGGATGTCATTGGGGGCTGCAAGAAGAGCTGTCTCTGCTGTGTTTGCTGCGGAATCCAAACTGAGAGGTATCCAGAGAGATAGGCCCTCATTACGAGCCTGGCGGTCTTAGACCGCCAGGCCCGCGGTTGGCGGGAGCACCGCCGACAGCCTGGCGGTGCCCCGCAGGGCATTCTGACCGCAGCGCTTTGGCCGCGGTCAGAAATGGAAAACCGGCGGTCTCCCGCCGGTTTTCCGCTGCCCGTTGGAATCCTCCAAGGCGGCGCAGCTTGCTGCGCCGCCGAGGGGATTCTGACACCCCCTACCGCCATCCTGTTCCTGGCGGTTCGCCCGCCAGGAACAGGATGGCGGTAGGGGGTGTTGCAGGGCCCCTGGGGGCCCCTGCAGTGCCCATGCCAATGGCATGGGCACTGCAGGGGCCCCTGTAAGAGGGCCCTGCTTGTATTTCACTGTCTGCTTAGCAGACAGTGAAATATGCGACGGGTGCAGTAGCACCCGTCGCACCTTCCTACTCCGCCGGCTCGATTACGAGCCGGCTTCATCGTGGGAAGGACGTTTTCCCCTGGGCTGGCGGGCGGCCTTTTGGAGGCCGCCCGCCAGCCCAGGGGAAACCTCAAAATACCCACTGCGGTCTTCCGACCGCGGTACGGTATTTTGGCGGCTCCAGAATGACCCCCATAGTGTCCTTGAGGAACTGTTGCAGTTGCAAGTTTATGTTCTTTCCTGGACATTGGCTGGGTAGGGTAACAGTGAGATGGATCAGAAGTTCTTGAGCTCTGATGGGTCGGCTGTGGGTTTCTTCAGGAGGGGGTACACTTTGGCGTGTTTCCAATCTTCTAGAAAGGTGCTGTTGTGATGGAGCAGTTCAGCGTCTTACGGAGTTCAGGGGCGATGGATGCACTGGCTATGTTGTAGATGTGATGAGGACAGGTGTCTGTTGGAGCTCCAGAGTGAATGCTGTTAATAATGATTTCAGTCTCTTCTGTGGTGAGCGTGGACCAGCTGTGGATGGTCTAAGTGGGTTCTGGGGGGTTAGGTCAGTGGCAGGTTCTGGTGCTGGGTGTGTTCTGAGGGAGTAAGATGTCATATATGTCCTTAATCTTGCAGTGGAAGAAAGTGGCCAGTTTGTCGCAGATGTCTTGTGATGGGGGATGTTGGTGGCTTCAGAGGGAGGATTGGTGAATTAGTTGATTACTATGAAGAGTTCTCTCGTGTTGTGCGGGGAGGTGTTGATGTGTTCACAGTGTGGATTTTTTTGCATTCTCTGGCCATATTTATACTTTTTGACGCAAACCAGCACCAGCGCCGGTTTGCGTCAAAACATTTACAACCGGCTAACACCATTCCAACGCACCAGGCAGGCGCCTTATTTATTGATTGACGGTAGCCGGTTTTGCGGGCCGGTTAGAGTAAAAAAAATGACTCTAACCGGGCAGCAGAGGAGTAGGGAAGAATGGGGGTTGTGCGTTAAAAAATGGTGCAAGTCAGGTTAGAGTAAAAAATCATGGCTCGAACCGGACTTGCGCCATTGTTTGACGCACAACCCCCATTGAAATGACTCCTGTCTTAGCAAAGACAGGAGTCATGCCCCCCTGCCCAATGGCCATGCCCAGGGGACTCCTTTTTTTAGGATGTGCTTGACCGAAGTTGATTGGAGGGTGCTAAGGAGTTGGTGCATTCAGTGATCCAGAAGTAGAGGTTCGTTCTGCGGCATTGGCATCGCCAGTGGGTGTGAATTGGCGAGGGTCGTTGTGAGTTGCTGGTCTGTGATTTCATTCCATTTCCTGTGGCTGGCACTGGGGACGTGGAGTGAGCTGTTGGGTGCGGTGATGGAGAAGTGTATGCAGTGATGGTCGGTCCAGTCCGGAGTGGAGGTATTCTTGAAGGTGATCTGGTTGCTTGAGATAAACATAGGGTATAGTGTATGTCCTGCGGTGTGCATGGGTGCGGTTATCAGTTGCTTGAGGCTGGCCAGATTGTCGAGTAAGGAAGTGGTGTTTCAGTCATTGAGGTCCTCAAGGTGGAAATTCAAGTACCCCAGGAGGAGGTATTCGGTGGGTGCCAGGGTGTGAAGGCTGGCGATCTCTACAATGGCATTGGTGAAGGCTGGGCCGGTGCCGCGGAGGGAGGAGTTGTGAGTGACGTGGATAAGGAAGTGTAGGTGTTCCATTGTGGTGCAGTGTTCCTCCTTGTTGACCGTGATGCGGAGTGAGGAGTGAGGACTTGTGTACGATGGCTAGTCCTCTACCTGGACGGAAGGGTCGGTCCTTCCTTAGGAAGTTGTAGCTGTCCGAGATTGTAATGATGTCCAGTCCAGCTGTATGGTTGGTCCAGGTCTCAGTTAGGAAGGCAATGTCTGGATCGGTGGAGTCAATCAGGGTCCAGAGTTCAGTGATGAGCTTGTGGAGGGAGCATATATTCATAAGGAGGCAGTTGATAAGGTTGTGCCAGGCCTTGGTGGTTTCAGGTTTGGGGTTTTCCGGTTGTCTGTTGTGGTGGAAACTGAGGGTGCATTTCCAGCAGCAAAAGGGTCCGTTGGTGTCCTTAGTAGATTCGGTGCAGCAGGCGCTGAAACTTCCGGTGTTAAGGTGGTGGAGGGTCTTGGCGTCGTAATGGAGGGTGGCCAGGGAATGGCTCATCAGAGGTCAAGATTTTCTGGTGCTGGGCACAGTCCAGGCGCAGATGGGTGTAGACTGGCTTACCTTTGGCACGCCCGCTGCACGTGGCCGTCATTATGATGGGGAGGGAGTTGTGGGGTCTGGTCAGCTGGGAGGCGGATGGGCGGGAAATGAGCTTCGTGGGGGTGGAGTGGGGTTACAGGGGCAGCAGCGGCAGGGGAGGGAGAGGGGAACCCAAAGGCTGAAAATAGAGAAGCGACAGAAAGAAGAAGAAAGAACCAAAACAAAGTACAACTGAGGAAAAACACAGAAGTGAAAAGCAGGAGTAACGAGAGACAGATAGAGAAGGAGATACTTACTTGTAGAAGGCCACTATGCCACCAGGGATGAGGCACAGGCAGGAGCCTGCGGGTGAAGGAGGGCCTCAAACTGAGAGTCAGGCATACTCTCAGTTCATTCCCTGAGGCACAGGCGGAGGCAGCAGCAGCAGGAGAGCAACAGATGCTGGCCAGGAGGTCAGTGGAGTTGCTCTCTCACAGCGCTGCGGCCGCAATTAAGAAGGGGAGGGAGGTGAGGGGTCCTTTTCAGCTGGTAAGCGGGAGGGCGGGAAAAGTGCTTCACCCGGGTGGGGGGGGGGGGGGGGGAGGGGAAGGTGGGGGGGGCCACAGGGGAAGCAGCAGCACAGGAAGGAGAGGGGAACAGAAAAGCAGAAAATAGGAGAAGAGACAGAACCATTTTTCCATGAACAAATGACTCGAATAGCTGAACATTCTCTACTCCCAACTGGCTTTTCAACACTGGTAATAGCTCCTTCTAGCAAATATCCCCATTTACCGTGCCAATCTACCATTACCCCATATTCCCCTAAACCCAACTGATCTCCATAGCTTCTCTCTGCCATTTGCTTCTGCACCTATTTTATAAACAAGTGGCCAACTATCCAGATGCTCATGCCTGTGTTCCTCGGGCCTGGAACAGAATCTATAAGTGAAAACAGACACAATTAGACCATCTCCACATTTGCCTACTGTTCCTTTTAATCATCCACCCTATTCATAAATGCTGCCTGCACATGTCTCCCGTAACACCTCCATACCTTCATAATCCTTTGTAGAGAACAACTATTTTTCTCACCTCTGTTGCAGCGCCAGTTCTGAAAGAATGTGTCTCATATTCCACTACTTAAAGCTTTTCTTGTCCTAAAGTATTGCACAATGCTGCTAACAACTGAAAGGCTGTAACTGCCACACCGCCCTCATGTAAAAATACCTATCCTGATTTGCAATTGCCCACCCAGCCTATTCCCCCAATACACAGAGCACAAATGCTGCACTAAGAATGTCCCCAGCGTAAGCTTCGTACCCCTAGCTCTTTGATCCGTGTTTGATTTCTTAATGCGTATCACTACCTGATCCACCTGTATCTCCACATTTTCCCATTCCAGGCCCTTTTCTGCTCTTTTTCCGAGCAATTCTGAAACTTGGAATGCCCCCAAAAAAACAGCACATCAAAGATGTAAACAACTCTGCTTCCTGCTCATGGCTACCGTTTTTTGTTGCTTCTCCAACACCTTACAGAACTCAGACCACAGTGACAGTCTTCTTCTATGCCCCCCTTTTCTTCTTTCACTTGCTCAAACTACCAATATCCTCTGCCACAGCTTTCCCACTGATGGGGCATAACCCCACAGCAGCTTAGTTACAAAGGCCACTCCTGCTGGTTACCCTTTGATCGTCACCTTTGACAAACCTTCCCCTACCCTAACCATGATAAAGTTCATTCCGTCCTCCTGTCTCCACCTGGGTTCATTCTCCCCAGGTCTTCTTTCTGCCCCGGAACATATGAATTCTCCTCATGCCTGCCTGTGTGCCCTCCTCATTGATTCAGCCAGTGAATATATAACCAACTGTAGCATCCTTTGTTTCCTATCATCCAAAGCTCCATTGGCATCTGCGTTCTATCCTCGTCTACCCATGAAGCAAGACCATGGAACCTATGCCACTAAAAATGAGACAAATCACCTGCTGGGCTGTATCAGTAACTGGCACATGCCATGCCCTGAATAAAATGTCCCTCTTCAGACAGTTCCACAGAAAAACTATGATTGCTTATAAACTATATGCACTACTGCCATGTTATCAACATTAAATAGCACTTTCTTGTTGTGAAGGCATCTCCCTGCAAAAACAATGCCACCACCAAGGAAAATAATTCCTCCAAGAAGGCTATTCTTCGCTCTCCATTCCTCCACTCCTCCAGCCGCTGTTCTGCACACCAGTGCCCTTGCCAGTAGATTAAATAACCTATGCCCCCCCATAGCAATCAAAAAGATTTTAATTGTCTACTCAACCTCTTTCCCCAGACCCTCCAATGATATTTTGTTTAACGCTCCAGGAATAAAATACACCACATTCTCAGGTCTTCCCTCACTCCTGATTTGAACCTTAACCTGTGATGTGGTAAAGTCAGTCCTGACAGCATCAGCCCCAATCTCCTACAAAAGGCCCTTCCTGCTCACACCACCCTACAGGAAAAGTTCAAATTTCCCAGGAGCATTTGTACCTCCCATACTCACACCTTTTCCTTCTGTAGCATTACTTTATTAAGCAATATCACTGCCTGCATTTTGTCCTCCAGCAACCTTGCTTCCATAAACACTGTAGCAATCTTAATTCTCAGAACGGTCACAGTGTGGGGCCATGGTTTTCTCCCCCACCAATCGAACCCCATCATCCTCCATGAGCTCCTTAAAACTGTCCAGCATTCACTGGCAGTCCATGGAGCCAGGCTATCTGACAACAAAGAAATCATCTAAATACTGTGTCACCGTCACCATCACCATAGAGTATCCAGTGGTGTATGTGGACAACCATTGTAAGAACAAACTGAACATTTCAATCAATGCACATGAAATTGAGCAACCCATTGGCAAGGCGTTTTTCACATACTAATTCCCCTCAGAGTGGCTACCCAAAGCCTCAAAATCTACAGGGTGTTTGTTATTGCTTTTTGCAATCAATGGTCCCACTCTCACTACATTCACTAAGTCAATTGCCACATCGATGGTTTGGCCACTCTCAACTATGATTTCAGAATCGACAAAACACTCTCTGACAGGAGTTGCCAAAACGCCCTCTAAATCATGTTCTCTATTTCCTCCCAGGCCAAGATGGTTACTGGAAAAAGGCTTTCTTCATATTGCCACTCCATTTTGGAGAGGTTAAAGAACCTAATAAGATAGTGGAGGGGAAGAGCCAAGAGAATCTACTCCAGTTCTGTCAGAAAGACTCAGATAGTCATTGGGAAGAAGCTTAATTACCCACATAGCTGTAAACATGTTAGGCTAATGATGAGTGACAATTCCCGCTCTAATAACAAAGAAGAGTACATTTTGAGGTATTCCAAGAAGGGCAAACAACATCTTGTAATATCTTCATAGATCGTCACTGGAATAGGTCCACATATCTCATGCTACCTAGCGTACTTTTAGAGATAACTGGTAAAACTCCCAAATGTAATTCAGAGTTTTGTTAATAATTGTATCTGGGCATCAAAAATGGTAGACCCAGAATATGATATTTATTATGGGTTTTTAAATGTGATCAAAGTATGTTAATGGTTGTACTAACTTGCATTACTGGCTGCACATCAGAAGTCCTTACATCTCAGGTACGTTTTGCTGCATTAACAACAGGCTTCATTACAGGCAAGTTCTAGAAAGTAAAATATAATGTACTGATCCTTATCTATCTATCTATCTATCTATCTATCTATCTATCTATCTATCTATCTATCTATCTATCTATCTATCTATCAATCTATCTCACTGCCTGTAGCGTTATATTAACATAAAGAAAAAATGTAGGACAAAGTATATCTAAAATATAGACTACATTTAAAATAATTTACATTAAAAACTATAAACATATTTTAAAATAATGTTAATAATGTATTATTAATATTTATATTATATATGTATATATATATATATATATATATATATATATATATATATTTATATATATATTTATAAATGTATGACATCACTTTCAAATGGGTTTTTTAGTAGTGATTTTAGGAGCCGTTTGACGAATATTCACAAACTTTTCCAAAAAGTTTCACTTGTTTGCCTAGCATGTACATAACATAGCATCACAATGAAAGCCCCCCCCAATAAGTTGAAGAGTTGTTTCTTTATGTATAGTAAGTGTTACATCCAATCTGCAAGGCAATAGAGTGCCTTTCGTGTCAGATCTACTGTACTGTGGTAATACATTTTAATTTGACCTTTCCAATATATATCTGTTTATTAGTACAGTTGTTCTGAATTGCATATTTTGTTAGACCACATTTTTTCACTGCCACTGCATACATTGGAGGTCACAAGTGTATAGCTAGTTTTCATAGAAGGAGCATTTTTGTATCTTTGATATGACGAGTCTGCACAAAACGTTCCACAAAAAGTTAATCCACCTTGGCTCCATGCTGGTACATTTTGTGCCTATCTGGCAATGCGGAAGAAAAGAAGAAGGTGGTCCCAAAAGTGCGATGTCCTTTGTTGAATGCAATAGAAAACGTTGCTTCCTGATACAGAAAAAAACGTTCGATGGCGTTACAACAAATTTGAAGAAACTGTACTCAAAAAGCATGCTTTTTGTGATTTTGTGTAATCCCATCCGGGCTTTTCTGAGAAATTAACGAGTAAAGAGGAGCATGAGTTGAGCATGAAGGCATGGTATAATGCTCAGAATAAGTTAGGTCTATCTGAACACATGGTCGTGCAGCAGTCATGCAGAACTCCTGCAAACCCAAACACATTTTTTAAAACATCCATTCTAGTTGGACAAGTGAACTTTTTCTCCCATCGGTCATTTTGGTATCGCGGTACCAGTATTAGGTTATCTGATGATCTGGGTGGCTGATTGCAACACTCAAGAAAATGTGGTGGCAGCCATTGCAGGACTTGTGGATTCAGTTTCAGAGTCCTGAAAAAAAAATGAAATTGAAAGGACACATAAGGGGCAGGTTGGGCACACCCTGACCCCAGCACCATGTGGTGGGATGTAATAACAACATAGGGGCATATTTATACTTTTTGGTGCAAAACTGCACTAATGCAGTTTTGCATCATAAAGTTTTGATTCGTCTGGATGCAAGCCGGCGCAAAGGGTTGGCTAGCATAGAAAAAAAAAAGTTAGTCAGGTGGGGGTGGCGGTATGGGAGAAGGGGGTTTTGCACCAAAAAATGATGTTAGGCAGGTTAGAGTAAAATAAAAATGACTCTAACCAGCCTAGCATCATTTTCTGACGCAAAACCATCCATACCACGTGACTCCTGTCTTAGAAAAGACAGGAGTCATGCCCACCACCCGAATGGCCAGCATAGGGGACCAGGGTCCCCTGGGAATGGTCATAGCACCCAGTGCCATGTAGGGGGGCCCATTTCAGGGCCCCCAATGGCACTTTAAAAATAAAAAAAATGCTGACACGTACTTACCTATACTTACCTGGGATGGGGTTCCCCATCCACTGCTGTCTCTCTGGTGTGGGTGTCCCTGTGTTCCACCATGGAAAAAGGCCCACAGGTGCCTAGCGCCTGGCCTGACCCAGGCTTTAAATAATGGTGCAACGCAAGCTTTGCACCATTACTTGACCTCTCCTCCCCTCCGTGCGTGATTTTAGCACGGAGGTTAGTTATGGCGCTAAGTTCATAGAGTCATTTTTTGCTTGGGAATGCCGACCTTGCATCTCATTGACACAAGGTAGATTTCCACGTTCATAAAATGATTTTAACTCCATAACGTTGCGCTAGATGGGTCTAGCGCCAAAGTATAAATATGGAGTTAGTTTTGTACCAAACTTGCGTAAAAGAAAATGATGCAAATTTAGCGCAAAACAAGTATAAATATGCCTCAAAGTCTTTAGTATTTGCTCACATATTTTGGCAATAGGACTTTTATTTAAGTCACAACCTATATGTAATGTACTTCTGCAACTAACACTAGTAGTGCTCAGTCTCTACCTTGTTTTAATCGGGGGCCAGGAAACACTTTCAGGAAGGACAGGAAACACTTTCAGGTTTCCTGGCTCCCCCGATCGCAGCACAAACATTTTGAAAAGGCCTCGTAAGAAAGGGGAGAGTCTCCCCTTTCTTATGAGGCCTTCTGAAACGGTTTCCTGGCCCCCGATCGCAGCACAGCTGTGATCGGGGGCCAGGAAACCCCACTAGACACCAGGGATTTCACTTTTGGGGGGCGGCCCCCCCGGAAAACGGGCCGCCCCCCCCCCCGGCATAATTTTCTTTAAAAAAAAAAAGGTAGGTGCCCCCTGGGGGGGGGGGGGGGGCGCGATCGCGCCCCCCCCCCCCCAGGGGATTTTTTTTTTTTCAAAAAAAAAAATACACAAAAAAAAAATGAAATGACAGGGGGTCGCCCGTGGGCAGGGTGACCCCCTGTGGGGGCAATTTTTTTTGTAGATGTTGTAGGGTTTCCCTGGGGGCCATTTTGGCCCCCAAGGAAACCATACAACAACTAAAAAAAAATATATGTATATATCTATATATATATATCTATGTAGATACATATATCTAGGTACATGGATATATCTATAGATATATCTATGTAGATATATATTTATATATATATATATATATATAGGTAGATCTGTATCAAAGAGATTTATAAAGCGCGCTACTCACCTGTGAGGGTCTCAAGGCGCTGGGGGGGGATGGGGGCGAGGGAAAGGGGCTAGGAGGTTCACTGTTCAAAAAGCCAGGTTTTGAGGCCCTTCCTGAAAAGAAGTAGGTTTTGGGTCTTGCGAATGTGGGTTGTGAGTGCGTTCCATGTTTTGGGTGCAATGTAGGAGAAGGATCTGCCCCCGGTGGTGGTGTGTTTGATGCGGGGGTCAGAGGCGAGAGAGAGGTCAGCTGAACGGACGTTTCGTGTGGGGGTGTGGAAGGTGACTCTCGTTGAGGTAGGCAGGGCCTGTGTTGTGGAGTGATTTGTGTGTGAGGATGAGGATCTTGAAGGTGATCCTTTTGTCAATGGGGAGCCAGTGGAGGGATTTGAGGTGTGGAGAGATGTGTTCGTGTCGGTGGAGGTCGAGGATGAGTCGTGCTGCTGAGTTCTGGATGCGTGTAGTTTGCACTTGAGTTTTAGAGTGGTGCCGGCGTAGAGGGCGTTTCTGTAATCAAGCCTGCTGCTGATGAGTGCGTGAGTGACAGTTTTTCTGGTCACTGTGGGGATCCATTTGAATGTTTTTCAGTATACGGAGTTTGTTGAAGCATGAGGAGGTAAGAGCGTTGATTTGTTGGGTCATAGAGAGGGAGGAGTCTAGGATGATGCTGAGGTTGCGTGCGTAGTTGGCGGGGGTGGGTGCAGGGCCTAGCGTGGTGGGCCACCATGGGGGGTCCCAGGTTTTTTTGGTGAGGGCCAAAGAGGATAATTTCAGTTTTGCTTGAGTTGAGTTTCAGGTGGTTGGCTGTCATATATACATCACTTTTGTCAATATGTGTGTGGTTTCCCTGGGGGGAAAAGGGTCCGACTTGTCTAGTGGCAGTTTTAGTGCCATAAAGAAGCGCAGAAGGTTTATATGCCTACTGCAAAGAGCACATCTGTATTTTATGTAAATAGCTGAGTACATTAGTAAAGTCTATGGAGAGATGAAGGGCACTTTTGCTGGGTGGTAATGAGGGAATCCGAGGAGGAGGGAGTGGGAGCACCAATAATGATTGTTGGACTGGGCGCAGGAGGTGCTAAAGACTGTGACGAATGGTATGTGACAAGGTGTTTTTTGAGTGTCTTGAAAGTACGTGCTGATTGAGGGAAGAAGCGCAGGTAAGGTGGCCTCTACTGTTGCACGTATCTCACACACACCATCGATTTTGTGACTGTCTACGTAGGCTAGTGTTTTAGAGCAACAGTTTAGCCAATAGCAGAGATTTCATCTTGATGGATGACTGCTGCCTGCACTCGGGTTATAGAGGACCGCTCTGACATAGGATCAGAGACTGAGACATCAGATACTGAGACAGCATCTGAGGGATAGGACAATGGCGCAGACTCTGGGAGTGATTTTTCAGTCAGGGAGTCCCATTCGAAAACTCCTCTTCCAGTACATTATGAGGGAGGTGATGAGGACAGTCCTGCTGTCCCTTCGCAAGCTGTTCGTGCAACTGGGTAATAGTGGGTTAGGCCAACCCAGAGAGCAGGTGAATGCGGCAGCAAGCAGAGAGAGAGTGCTCTCTTGGGAGCTCACCAATTTAGTTCAGCCCCAAATTCCACCACCCAAATCATATTGTGGAGACATCAAAATTGTCTATGGCAAAACAAACTGGTTTTGTAAGGCAGGCACCTGTGTTTTTGGTCCTGGATTCGGCGGCCATATAGAGAAACACACTAAACCCAAACATTTCTGGAAACTAGACATTCGGGGGAGTCCACAGAGGTGTGACTTGTGTGGATTCCCCAAAGTTTTCTTACCCAGAATACCCTGCAAATCTGAAATGTTGAAAAAAAACTCTATTTTTCTCGCATTTCTGTCACACAAACTACAGGAATATGCTGGGATCCACAACATTCCTACCACCCAGTGACTCCTCACCTGTCCTGATAAAAACACTACCCCACTTGAGTGCCTACACCTAGTGCCTGTGTCAGGAATGGATCACCCCAGGGTCAACAGCTGCCTCACGTAAGGACCAACATTGACCGTTGTGTGATCTATTCCTGTCGCAGGCACCAGGCCTAACCACACAAGTGAGGTATCATATTTATCGGGAGACTTGGGGGAACGCTGGGTGGAAGGAAATTTGTGGCTCCCCTCAGATTCCAGAACTTTCTGTCACCGAAATGTGTGGAAAACGTGGTATTTTAGCCACATTTTGAGGTTTGCAAAGGATTCTGGGTAACAGAACCTGGTCCGAGCCCCACAAGTCACCTCATCTTGGATTCCCCTGGGTTTCTAGTTTTCAAAAATGTGCTGGTTTGCTAGGTTTCCCCAGGTGCCGGCTGAGCTATAGGCCAAAATCCACAGGTAGGCACTGTTTTCTATGAAAAAATTTGATGTGTCCACGTTCTGTTTTGGGGCATTTCCTGTCGCGGGCGCTAGGCCTACCCACACAAGTGAGGTATCATTTTTATCGGGAGACTTAGGGGAACGCCGGGTGGAAGGAAATTTGTGGCTCCTCTCAGATTCCAGAACTTTCTGTCACCGAAATGTGAGGAAAACTTGTTTTTTTGGCCACTTTTTGAGGTTTGCAAAGGATTCTGGGTAACAGAACCTGGTCCGAGCCCCGCAAGTCACCCCTCCTTGGATTCCCCTAGGTCTCTAGTTTTCAGAAATGCACAGGTTTGGTAGGTTTCCCTATGTGCCGGCTGAGCTAGAGGCCAAAATCTACAGGTAGGCACTTCTCAAAAAACACCTCTGTTTTCTTCCAAAAATTTGGATGTGTCCACGTTGCGCTTTGGGGCGTTTCCTGTCGCGGGCGCTAGGCCTACCCACACAAGTGAGGTATCATTTTTATCGGGAGACTTGGGGGAACGCTCGGTGGAAGAAAATTTGTGGCTCCTCTCAGATTCCAGAACTTTCTGTCACCGAAATGTGAGGAAAACTTGTTTTTTTAGCCACTTTTTGAGGTTTGCAAAGGATTCTGGGTAACAGAACCTGGTCCGAGCCCCGCGAGTCACCCCTCCTTGGATTGCCCTAGGTCTCTAGTTTTCAGAAATGCACAGGTTTGGTAGGTTTCCCTAGGTGCCGGCTGAGCTAGAGGCCAAAATCTACAGGTAGGCACTTCTCAAAAAACACCTCTGTTTTCTTCCAAAAATTTTGATGTGTCCACGTTGCGCTTTGGGGCGTTTCCTGTCGCGGGCGCTAGGCCTACCCACACAAGTGAGGTATCATTTTTATCGGGAGACTTGGGGGAACGCCGGGTGGAAGGAAATTTGTGGCTCCTCCCAGATTCCAGAACTTTCTGTCACCGAAATGTGAGGAAAACTTGTTTTTTTAGCCACTTTTTGAGGTTTGCAAAGGATTCTGGGTAACAGAACCTGGTCCGAGCCCCGCGAGTCACCCCTCCTTGGATTGCCCTAGGTCTCTAGTTTTCAGAAATGCACAGGTTTGATAGGTTTCCCTAGGTGCCGGCTGAGCTAGAGGCCAAAATCTACAGGTAGGCACTTCTCAAAAAACACCTCTGTTTTCTTCCAAAAATTTTGATGTGTCCACGTTGCGCTTTGGGGCGTTTCCTGTCGCGGGCGCTAGGCCTACCCACACAAGTGAGGTATCATTTTTATCGGGAGACTTGGGGGAACGCCGGGTGGAAGGAAATTTGTGGCTCCTCTCAGATTCCAGAACTTTCTGTCACCGAAATGTGAGGAAAACTTGTTTTTTTAGCCACTTTTTGAGGTTTGCAAAGGATTCTGGGTAACAGAACCTGGTCCGAGCCCCGCGAGTCACCCCTCCTTGGATTGCCCTAGGTCTCTAGTTTTCAGAAATGCACAGGTTTGGTAGGTTTCCCTAGGTGCCGGCTGAGCTAGAGGCCAAAATCTACAGGTAGGCACTTCTCAAAAAACACCTCTGTTTTCTTCCAAAAATTTTGATGTGTCCACGTTGCGCTTTGGGGCGTTTCCTGTCGCGGGCGCTAGGCCTACCCACACAAGTGAGGTATCATTTTTATCGGGAGACTTGGGGGAACGCCGGGTGGAAGGAAATTTGTGGCTCCTCTCAGATTCCAGAACTTTCTGTCACCGAAATGTGAGGAAAACTTGTTTTTTTAGCCACTTTTTGAGGTTTGCAAAGGATTCTGGGTAACAGAACCTGGTCCGAGCCCCACGAGTCACCCCTCCTTGGATTGCCCTAGGTCTCTAGTTTTCAGAAATGCACAGGTTTGGTAGGTTTCCCTAGGTGCCGGCTGAGCTAGAGGCCAAAATCTACAGGTAGGCACTTCCCAAAAAACACCTCTGTTTTCTTCCCAAAATTTGGATGTGTCCACGTTGCCCTTTGGGGCGTTTCCTGTCGCGGGCGCTAGGCCTACCCACACAAGTGAGGTATCATTTTTATCGGGAGACTTGGGGGAACGCCGGGTGGAAGGAAATTTGTGGCTCCTCTCAGATTCCAGAACTTTCTGTCACCGAAATGTGAGGAAAACTTGTTTTTTTAGCCACTTTTTGAGGTTTGCAAAGGATTCTGGGTAACAGAACCTGGTCCGAGCCCCGCAAGTCACACCTCCTTGGATTCCCCTAGGTCTCTAGTTTTCAGAAATGCACAGGTTTGGTAGGTTTCCCTATGTGCCGGCTGAGCTAGAGGCCAAAATCTACAGGTAGGCACTTTGGAAAAAACAGCTGTGTTTTCTATAAAAAAAATAGGATGTGTCCATGTTGTGTTTTGGGGCATTTCCTGTCGCGGGCACTAGGCCTACCCACACAAGTGAGGTATCATTTTTATCTGGAGACTTGGGGGAACACAGAATAGCAAAACAAGTGTTATTGCCCCTTATCTTTCTCTACATTTTTTCCTTCCAAATATAAGAGAGTGTGTAAAAAAGACGTCTATTTGAGAAATGCCCTGCAATTCACATGCTAGTATGGGCACCTCGGAATTCAGCGATGTGCAAATAACCACTGCTCCTCAAAACCTTATCTTGATCCCATTTTGGAAATGCAAAGGTTTTCTTGATACCTCTTTTTCACTCTTCATATTTCAGCAAATGAATTGCTGTATACCCAGTATAGAATGAAAACCAACTGCAGGGTGCAGCTCATTTATTGGCTCTGGGTACCTAGGGTTCTTGATGAACCTACAAGCCCTTTATATCCCCGCAACCAGAAGCATCCAGCAGACAAAACGGTATATTGCTTTCAGAAATCTGACATCGCAGGAAAAAGTTACAGAGTAAAACATAAAGAAAAATGGCTGTTGTTTTCAGCTCAATTTCAATATTTTTTTATTTCAGCTGTTATTTTCTGTAGGAAAACCTTGTAGGATCTACACAAATGACCCCTTGCTGAATTCAGAATTTTGTCTAGTTTTCATAAATGTTTAGCATTCCGGGATCCAGCATTGGTTTCACACCCATTCCTGTCACTAACTGGAAGGAGGCTGAAAGCACCAAATATAGTAGAAATGGGGTATGTCCCAGTAAAATGCCAAATTTGTGTTGAAAAATTTGGTTTTCTGATTCAAGTCTGCCCGTTCCTGAAAGGTGGGAAGATAGTGATTTCAGCACCAGAAACCCTTTGTTGATGGCATTTTCAGGGAAAAAAACCACAAGCCTTCTTCGGCAGCCCTTTTTTCCCATTTTTTTGGAAAAAACTAAATTTTCACTGTATTTTGACTATTTTCTTGGTCTCCTCCAGGGGAAACCACCAACTCTGGGTACCATTAGAATCCCTAGGATGTTGGAAAAAAAGGACGCAAATTTTACGTGGTTAGCTTATGTGGACAAAAAGTTATGAAGCCCTAAGCGCGAACTACCCCAAATAGCCAAAAAAGGGCTCAGCACTGGGGGGGGGAAAGGCCCAGCAGCTAAGGGGTTAAGAAGCACTGTCAAAAAATGGTTGAATGGAAGTACACCCAATTTGGCAGGAAGCTAGCTCTTGGTTCAGAAACTGTGATGTTGTATACATCAGTTCAGCAGTTTTTGAGAAATTAAGATTACAAAATACTTGTATATCTGAACGGTTAGGCCCGGAAGAGTCCTGCAGGTGCGCAAATTAAAAAATGGAGCCATCGGATTGGTCAAGAGGGCCCTTTTTCCTGTCAGCTGTCTGACTTCTGTGGGATTGAGAGGCTCCTGTGAGTCCCACAGGAGCTAGCGTTGTGATTGGCTGTCTGTTGGAGGATCAGAAATTAAATGACCGTCATTACTGTATACAGCGAAAAATAGTTGATGTTGTGAGAATGAAGTGGAAAAGGTAGGTAAGGGGGCAGGTTAAAGCAATCCTGCCCCCCAGTAACTAATAGGAGGACTATAAGGTATAAGTACTGCAAATAAGGCAAACCATAATTAAAAAAATATATATATTCTTGCAATCCCACTGGACTCTTGCGGAAACATAAAAAAACAGGAAGGGGTAGACAAAATATCCGTCCATTCTATATACACATTTATCACCCTAGGTCGAAATCTCACTGTAGAGGCAGTCACTCTGTAGAATAGCCTCAGCAGAACGTCCCTCTCCATACTCAGCTACACCTGCTTGACATCATGTGAAGTGGTGTTAGCAGAGAGGTCAGTCCCTCCCTATACCCTTCTACGTACACCCATCACTTTGAGGATAGCTGTCAATGGAGAGGTAAGTCACTCTCCATACCCTACTATGCACACCCGTTATCCCAGAATGAGGTCCTACCAGAGAAGCTAATTGTTTTCTACATCCTACTATAGACACCCGTCATCTAACAGGGAGGCCATTCTCTTCCCACACCCTACTACGCTCACCCCTCATGCAGGAGAGAGATCCCAGAGGTCTCAGTAGAGAGGTCAGTTATGCACACCTGTTATCCCAGAGAGAGGTCTCAGCAGAGAGTTCAATCCCTCCCTACACGCTACTAAGGATTCTGGTCATCCAAGAGAGACGACTCAGTGGAGAGGCCAGTCTCTCCCCACACCCTACTACACTCACCTGTTATTCCCGAGAGAGGTCTGAGCGGAAAGGCCAGTCCTTTCCAACACTCTCATATGTACACTTGTGATCCAAGAGAGAAATCTCAGCAGAGAGGCCATTCCCTCTTCATACCATTCTAGGCACACCTGCTTTCTCAGAGAGAGAGGTCTTACCAGAGATGCTAGTCATTTTCTACACCCTCCAATGGACACCCGTCATGCAAGAGAGAGGTCAGAGCCGAGAAGCCAGCCCCTTCCCACATCCTCCTGGTTACACTTGTGAGCCAAGAGAGATGTCTCAGCTGAGAAGCCAGTCATCCTGCACTCTCTGGTATGTACATGCGTCATCCAAGAGAGAGGTCTTAGCGGAGAGGCCAAGCTCTGTCCACACAATATGATGCACACCGGTTATCCAAAAAAGAGGTCTCAGCAGAAAGGCCTTTCTCTCCCCACACTCTACTACGCTCACGCATCATCCAAGAGAGAGGTCTGAGCTGAGAGACCAGACCTTTCCCTCAGCCCGCTATATGCACCTGTGATCCAAAGGAGACATCTCAATGGAGAAGCCAGTCCCTCTCCACACCCTATTATGCACACCGGTCATCCCAGAGAGCGGTCTCAGCAGAGCAGTTAGCCCCTCCACACACCCTCGTATCATAATTAATCATCCCAGTGAGGGGCGTCAGCAGAGAGGCCAGTCCCTCTCCATATCCTACTCTGCACACCAGTTGTCCCAGATAGAAGAGTTAGCAGAGAGGGAAGTCGTTACGCATACTCTAGAACACACACCTGTCATTCAAGCGAGAGGTCTCAGTGGAAAGGCCAGTCCCTTCCCACACCCTACTATGTGCACTTGTGATCCAAGGAAGACCTCTCAGTGGAGATGCCAGTCCTTCTGCACACACTACTATAGACACCTGTCATCCCAGAAGGAAGTTTCAGTCGAGAAGGAAGTCCCTCCACACACCCTAGTAAGCGCACCTGTCATCCCAGCGAGAGATGTCAGCAGAGAAGCCAGTCCCTCGCTATATACTACTAGGCATACCTGCAATCTCAGCAGGAAGTGTCAGCAGAGAAGGAATCCCTTCCACCTACCTTAGTACACACACCCCTGTAATTAAAGTGAAAGGTTTTGACCAGGGACCAGTCCCTGCCCATACCCTCCTTACTAGAGCTTCTCTCCACCTAAACTTGGGAACTACCCAGAGTTCTCTATTCTTTTTTTGCATAATTTATGCGTCACTCAAACCCTGAAAGGGATTTGTTTTGACTTATACTGGGTGCTCCCTTGTGTCTGGACAAAGCTAAACCTCTCTGATGAGCTCTATTGAGAGCAAAACATGTGTCAGGGGTGGCTTTTGCTCATTTCACATTGGCTTGGACGATATTTTACCAGTCCAAAGCTGTAATACTGTGCCTAGAGTGGTAAATGGTCTTTTGTCATTTTGCAGCTCGGCAAGGTTGACACTGTGTCAAACCTATGCTTAAAGAATTTGCTGTATAAATGGCAAAATACTTTGTCCCTATCTAGCTCGGCGTGGATAGCACTTTGCTGATCCAATGTTTAACAACTTTGCTGGATAAACAGACATTTGAGGTGAGAAAATCTAGAGAGTCGCTCGTGTTGCAGAGTGCTCCTTACTAGAGCTGCTCTCCACCTAAACTTGGGAACTACCCAGAGTTCTCTATTTATTTTTGCATAATTTATGCATCACTCTAACCCTGAAAGGGATTTGTTTTGGCTTATACTTGGTGCTCCCTTGTGTCTGGACAAAGCTAAACCTCTCTGATGAGCTCTCATGAGAGAGAAAAATGTGTCAGGGGTTCCTTTTACTCATTCCACGTTGGCTTGGATGGTATTTTACCAGTTCAAAGCTGTAATACTGTGTCTGGTGTGGTAAACGGCTTTTGTCATTTTGCAGCCCGGCAAGATTGATACTGTGTCAAACCTATGCTTAAAGACTTTGATGTATAAATGGCAAAAGACTTTGTCACTATCTAGCTCATTGTGGATAGTACTGTGCTGATCCAATGCTTAAAAACTTTGATAGATAAACAAACATTTGAGGTGAGCAAATCTAGAGTGTTGCAGAGTGCTCCTTACTAGAGCTGCTCTCCACCCAAACTTGGGAACTACCCAGAGTTCTCCATTCTTTTTTGCATAATTTATGTGTCACTCTAACCCTGAAAGGGATTTGTTTGGACATCTATCTATCTATCTATCTATCTATCTATCTATCTATCTATCTATCTATCTATCTATCTATCTATCTATCTATCTATCTATCTATCTATCTATCTATCTATCTATCTATCTATCTATCTATCTATCTATCTATCTATCTATCTATCTATCTATCACATATATTTATGCATGCACAAAGTAAAGCTAGATGTTAAGAATTACAAATGCATCACCATGGGGGACGAATCCAACATCATCCTTTGTCTGCCAATGTCAAGCTGAAGAACCTGTGACATCTGAGACAAAAGAGAATACTCCAATAGGATTAATCTCTGAGCAATGCGTCCACCCTCAGAGATGAGTTCCTTCATTCTCAGTGTCAAACTTCCCCAACTTATATACTTTAAGCAAACTTAAGAGGAAGGTTCTAGAAACCCCCCTCCTGTTGAGTAAGTTGTGAAATTCAAGCGCTGGCCGTACCAGGTCAGTGTTGAAAAAACACGCTAGAGACTGGCCAGATTTCACAGTGTATTTCCAAGACTGAGTTGCACCCTTCTCTACCATAAACATTCTAAGCCTGGCACATTCTTATCAGGTTTCTTCCCCATATTATGTTCCCTTCACTGGTAGAAAAATGAAAACATGTTAACAGGCTGTGCGTGGAAAAATACCTGTGCCACCAATGTGACGGCGTTTGAAGCTAAGTTAAGCACAAAATGGAGTCAGTGGTCAAGATGAGACTGTGGTTAAATACGGAGAGCATTACACCATGTTGAAGAGGGTGGGACTGAGGGACAATCCTGGTGGGATGCAGCAGATGAGCTCCATGGGTTCTGAGATGAATGGTAGGAGACGGACTCTCTGTACTCTTCCTGTGAGGTGATCCATTTGAGGGCATCTCCCTGGATTCCGATTTGTTGGAGTCTGTTAATTAGGAGGTGGTGTGAGACGGTGTTGAAGGTGGCTAACAGGTCCAGGAGGATGAGGGCTGCTGTTTCGCTGCAGTCTAGGAGGGCTCTGATGCTGTAGGTGGCTGCAATCAGGTCTGTCTCAGTGCTGTGGTTGGGTCAGAATCCGGATTGAGAGGGGTCCAGGAGGTTATAGTGTTCCAAGTGTTTGTTGAGTTGCTCATTGATTGCCTTTTTTTAGAACCTTCTCTGGAAAGGGGAACATTGAAAGGGGATGGTAGTTCCTTGAATCTGCTAGATTAGCGGATGGTTTCTTCAAGAGAGGCCTCACTTCCGCGTGTTTCCAGCCTTCAGGGAAGGAGGTGGTGGTGATAGAGGCATTCAGGACTTTCTTGAGCTTGTCGCCAATCGTCCTGCTACAAAGTTGAAGAAGTTGTGGGGACATGAGTCCACAGGTGCTTCCGGGTGTGCAGAATTCATGATGGAGATTGTGGCTTGAGTTGTCAGAAGGTCCCAATGGGTGAGCAAGTGTCTGGGATTTGTGTTCGTAGGTGTGAGTTAGCTAATGCTGTTGGCAGCAGGGGGTTGGGGTTTGAAGTTCTAAAAAATGAATGAGATCTTGTAGTGCAAGAAGTCCGCCAGAGTGTCACACAATTCTTGGGAGGGAGTGATGTCTGACCCGGTGGCAGCAGGGTTAGAGAACTCCTTTACAATGGTGAAGAGCTCCTTGCTGTGGATTGTGCTGGCTTCTAAGGGGTCTGCTAGAAACCTCTTCTGTGTTTCCCTCAGGAGGCAGTGGTACTGGTTGAGTGCTGTTTTGAAGGTGATATGGTCTTTAGCTAGTACATCACTTCCTTTGTAACTGCCGGCAGTTGCGTTTGGAGGATTTCAGAGTTGCTGTGAGCCAGCTGGCTTTCCTGGCTGGTACTTTAAGTTTGGCTGGTTTGGCAGGGGCGATTGTGTCAGCGCATTCTGTGATACACTGGGGGAAGTTCTCTGCAGCCTTTTCTGGGTTGGGTGATGTGTCTAGGAGGTGGGAGTTGAGAGTGTTTTTCCACTGATCTTCTGATACCTTTTCCAGTGTCTGCATGTGGAGCTGGGGGGCATAGTGCCAGTGTTGGTAAGTCCTACAATGGTGAAGTGGATGCTGTAGTGGTCAGTCCAGGTGAGCGGTGAGACATGCTGGTACTTGACTCTGTAGCTGGATATAAAAATGGGGTTTAGCATGTGTTGTGCAATGTAGGTGGGGTTGGTGACAAGTTGCTTAAAGTCGATGTTTCTCATGCTTTCTAGGAGGTTGGTTGTGTTTGTGTCATCTGGGTCATTGAGGTGGAAGATGTAGTGCTCAGAGTTGGTGGCAATCAGGGCAGTGAGGTCAGGGATGGTGTTGCAGAGGCTGTGGCATGGCCCCAGTGGTCTGTATGCGAGGGTGCCTCTGATGGTGCTTTTTCCATCTGTGTGAAGTTGGAAATTGAGATGCTCCATTATCACGGTTGGGTTGTCTGAGGAGGTTGTCAGAGGATGTTGTCTTTGCAGATGATAGCAGACCCACTTCTGTGTTTGTTGATTCGGTCCCAATGTGTTATCTTGTATACTTCCAGTATGGTAACGATGATGTCTGGTGATGTCTGGCACGGACGCAGGGTTAAAACAGGTCCCTATGAGGAAGATGACATCCAGTGCCTTTGTGCATTGAGTAGAATGTACTGGAGTTGTGCAGTGGGGGTCTCAATCAGCATGGTGGGTGCATTGTGTTTGTGGTGTCTTCGGCATTGTTGGCTGCTTTTGGTGTTGCATGTGAAGTGGCAGTGCTGACTGGAGAACGGTCCACTGGTGGCGCATGGCGTTTACAGCAGCAGTTGTTTTTGTTGATGCGCCCAGGGTCCAGGGCTTGGAGGTCTGTGGAGGTGTAGCTGCGCAGGATAGAAGAACCAGGGTTCCTGGTGATGGGTTTAGTCCAGGTGAGGACGGGTGCAGATGTGCTTGCCTTTGGCATGCCTTTGGCCAACATTAAGAAGGTCATGGAATGAGGGTGGTGTGTAAGAGACAGGGCTAGGCAGGAGGTGGGAAAACAGGCAGCAGGCGGGAGTGGTAAATGAAGAAAAAACAAGGAGAAGCAGTTAAAAAATGAGGGGAAGCAGGAGAAAGCATTCAGAGAATGGGGAAATGGGGAAAGGAAAGAGAAAGCAGTACAAAATGAGGGAAAAGCGGAAGAAAGCACTCAAAGAAGGGAGGAAGGAAAAAGAAAGCATTAAAAAAAGAGAGAAGCAGGAGAAAACAGCCAGAAAGTGGGGGAAAGGAAAGAGAAAGCAGTACAAAATGTGGTAAAAGCAAGTGAAAGGACTTAGAAAATGGGAGGGGAAGCTAAGAGAAACCAGTAAAAATCGAGGGAAAAGCAGGGGAATGCTTTCAGAAGCCAGGGAAGAAGCAAGACCAATGCAGCAGTAAACAGAGAGCTGGCATGGGATCTTACTATACACACCTGTCATACAAGACAGAGGTCAGTGTGGAGAGACCAGTTTCTTATTATTCCCTACTGCATGCCTGTCACACTGGGGAGATGTATTTCTAGATAGATGAGTTTGTGTTTCCATACTGTGTATTGCACGGTATCCAGCTAGTTTATATAGATCAGATGTGTGAACCCGCTAAACTCCCAGAGGAGTTGGACAAACACACAGGGAGGGGTAGTGTTTGAGTAATCCTACGAGAGTCCCACTTGTCTTTATTTAACATGGATAAAATGGAATTAAGGTGGATCTAAAAAAAAGCCTTTGTGTTTATAGTGTATAGTTAGATATATAGCTGAATGTATTACTTGATGTTATTAGGGATGATCTTGTTTCCTTCTGTAGTGAAGTGCACACCATCTTTCTTGTAGACACCTGGCATATCAAAACAGATATTGTTATGATAAAAAGAACACATGCCATGCGCACAGAGAAATGCATATTGGTTTACTAACATGCTTCCGGGACTTCTTAATCTTAGAACCAAATTGTTTTGTCATTTGCCATTTCTACTTGTGACACATATTGGAAAATACAAAGGCTGTATGAGGAAAGAGGGACATCAATTGTGAAAAGGTCTCCTTCATTTGGAGTTCAAGTGCAACCACTGTGACAGTGCCTAGGGCATTGCCTACACAGCACACTATCATGAGGTCTGGGACCTCACAATCCAAAATGCTGTCAACCATTGGTAACAAATGTGATGCCACTTCGTACCCCTGTGGCCAAACAAAGTGACATCCAAGTTTCGAAATCCAAGATCTCTGTCAATACCACAATGAATTGCATATTCTCCAGCCAAGTGGATAAAGCTGTGTCCCAAAATCCAGAGGCGAACCATAATACAATATGGGGATGCCAGTCACAACAGGAGTGTGCAGCAGAATGAGTAGTCTTCAGACATAACATGGAGGTAGATGAAAGGAGAGAAAATGGGAGGGTGGAAAAAGTAGACATGTTATTGGTAGATTTTTGTCAGTTAAGAAGTAGGTTAGGCTGTGACAAACTGCTGTTTGTATGGCATACAGTTATTGGTTGAAGAGTGTAAGATTTCCAAATGCGTGTGCTATTGGGTGGTTTTGAAATTCTGCTACAATCCTGTGAGACTCTTGTGAGAGTCAGCTATAAGCTTCTGCAGGTGAAGCTTGCTGTGTGGGCTCTGCACAATCCCCCAAGAGGTGCCTGGAAATTCACTGGGGAGCCCTGCCGTGAGGTCTTTTTCGTAATCCTGCAAGATCGATTGGAGGTGAGAAACAAAAAGTGTGAACTGGAATGGGCCAAGTGTCATTAAACGTAGAAAACAACCACAAAACTATAGTAATAAACCTGAAGTTTTCTATGTTAATAATTGTGAAAAATCAAAAGCATAGAAAGCTTAATACAAAGCAAGGCAAGGGAGTAAAGGCATATGTAGTACACGTACTGTGGTAGAGATACATTTGCTGTGTGAAGAATGTAAGATTGAGGTAAGATTAGGGTCAACCAATAGTTGATATTTCTACTATATGATTGCAAGAAAAGCTACCATGTGATTGGCCGCAAGGTTTGAAGGCTTAGATACTTATGTCTCTTGCATTACCACAATCACTTGAAATTTCCATTGGCGGTGCAGAGTAAAGGAAATGTAGTCTTGCTGTCTTGTGCTCAGCAGAGATCATTTTACTTGAGAGTAAAGAATGTGGTAATAGCTTTGCACGGGCTTTATGCGCTTGCCCTATTAGCACCCCATTAACCCCCCTATTTCTGGACCTAGGGTTTAAACGAATGGCTGACCTAATTATCTTACGGCCTCTATTGTATTGGGTGAGGCTATGGATAGTCCCCGAATTGGCCGTATATAAGTCTTCTTTTTTAGAACTGTTAAAATGTCCTAACTCCATTTCCATCCCATGGATCAAACATGTATCCAGTTGGTTTTGTACGCTGGGATTGAGGAACTTTTGGGAGAATCCCCAGCAACTTGTGAAGTCCCATGTAAAAGCACTGAAGGGAGCTTACTGGTCCCACATATGTAATAACTACATTTCCCAAAAATCGAATGGCCATTTAACAAATTTGTTTATTGATTTTAAATGGTACCCAGAGTTCGAACAATATCTAGATATAATACCTGATTTATTAGGCAAAAGTTTGTATGCTAGATTTCGATTCGGAACATTACCTCTGAAGGCCTTGACGAGCAGATGGGGACCTAAGCTAAGCTCTGATATTTGTCCTGCATGCGGCATTCCCTCCGAAACAGTAGAACATTTTATGTTTTTTTGTCCCGCTTATTCAACCCCAAGGTTTAAATGGATCCGCAAAATCTGTCGGGAATTGAAGTTAAGGAAATATGTTTTAGCTTTGAGGATTTTAAAAAGTCACAATTCAAATGTGATAATTTATGCAGTAAGCAAGTTTTTAGTAACGGCATGGCGCATACGTATCTCATATTTACAATGATCTGAAATTGTTCTATGACGGGCAAACATGGATTTTAATCCCTTTTAAATTTGGTTATGATATTATGAAGTCTATTTATTTATATTGTATTGTATTGTATTGCTTTGATGGTCTGTTGGCCGAATAAAGCTTATGTGTGTGAAAAAAAAAAAAGAATGTGGTTTATTCAGCTAACTTTAAGATACAGCTTCATTTATAGGCACTTTAAAATATAGTGTATGAATCTGTGACTACATATTTGAATAATATAATGTTTCAAATACAGTTTCAAATTGTGCTTAATTTAAAGTATTGCAGATATTTTGTCAAATTCAAATTGTGATTGGCAACAAGCTTAGCAACTATAACATTTGAAGATATGGGTAAAAGAGGAATATTCCTTATAATAGAGAGATATTGGTGTTCTGGTAGTTACTGGACTTTTCACTTTTAATTTTGTAGTTATTTTATTATGTTTTAGTACTAAACCTAAATGTCATATTTGAATGAACAGTGTTTCCTCTTCAGCCTTTACCACTTGTATTTGTTTTTTGTTGACTTCATAGATGGCCATGTAGTCATTTCTGTATTGAAATATAGGTGGCTTTTAGGAGTGGTTGATATATTTTGTATGCATGTTACTTACTAATTTGGAGCATTGACATAGCATAAAGAACCATAAACCCTGTTCTCTCAAAGAGAAGGTGTTTGCAGGGTAGAGAGATTGTCACACAAGGCATAGTGATTTTGTTATACTTTCTAAAGAGAGTTTCAAGGTTTAAGTGATGTGTTACTGTGCAAGCTGTTTTTTACAAAGCCTATCTTGAATCATATTTACCCCAAACAGGTGCTTGCAGAGATCTGAGTTCCTCGCCAAAGCCTTTTACACCCATGAATGTCTCTTTTAACACTAGACAGGTTGCTTTTAGTAAACTAAATTATACACCTTGTTCACACATAGGAAAGGTCTTTGCACAGGGATGACTTCCTTACAAAAGCATTTTACACTTTGCCTTTACCCTGTAGAGTGGTGTTAGCAGAGAGGGCATGTCATCATAAAATCGAAGCATTCACCTTGTATAGAGTTTCTCTGAAATGTTGTAGACAGTCACTTTACTTTGTTGAAAGGTCTGACTAGAAAGGTAGCTCTCAGTAAACAAAATTATACACCCTGTTTACTCAGATAAAAGATTTTTTTAGAGCAGTCAGTTCTTCACTAAATCCTCTAACGCCCAAACTTCACTGAGTAGAGAGGTGCAGGAGAGGCAGCATATTGTCATTATACTCTAGTATTCACCCTTTATATAGTTGTATTAGTGAAAGTCTGTCACAGACCATTTACTCTGTTGAAAGGAATCACTATAAAGACTGCTGTTAGTAAATACAACTATATACCATTTAGTTTTGCAATGCTGGCATTAAGTCCGACGCAGCTTCCTGAGGCTGCCTCAGGCAGGCAGTATGTGCAGCAGTGCAGGTGAAGTTTAGGCTCCCCATCTAAACTTACCTGTAGGCGGCCTCTCTGTCAGTATGATGTCCCACGCAGTCATTCTTCCTCATGGAGGTGCCTTGCTGCATGAAAGCCATTAGCACCTCTTCATTCCTGGCTAATTCTGGTTCCCTGAAATCCCTCTACAGGACTACATTCTCCCCTTTCTAAGATGCCAGCCTTGCCTCCTTCATCTACCAGTTTTTCAATCAACGTGTTTTGATTTAATTTCCTGTTTCCTCACTCTTGCTTGCTGTCCAGGAGTCTTAGGGCCATATTTATACTTTTTGACGCACAACTGCGCCAACGCAGTTATGCGTCAAAAATTTTACCGGTGGCAAACCCCATTCCAACGCGCCATGCGGGCGCCTTGTTTATGGAATGATGTTAGCCGGCGCAGTGGACTGGTAAGCGTAAAACAAATGACTCACACCAGGCAGCGACGGCGTATGGGAAAATGGGGGCTGTGCGTCAAAAAATGGTGCAAGTCAGGTCTGAGGCAAAAATCAGGCCTCACACTGGACTTGCGCCATTTTTTTGGATGCACAATCCCCATTGACATGACTCCTGTCATAGCAAAGACAGGAGTCATGCCCCCTTGCCCAATGGCCATGCCCAGGAGACTTATGTGCCCTGGGCATGGTCATTGGGCATAGTGGCATGTAGGGGGGCCCAAATCAGGCCCCACTATGCCACTTAAAAAATAAATAAAATACTTACCAGAACTTACCTTTCCTTCCCTGGGATGGGTCCCTCCATCCTTCGGTGTCCTCCTGGGGTGGGCAAAGGCGGCAGGGGGTGTCCCTGGGGGCAGGGGAGGGCACCTCTGGGCTCCTTCCGAGCCCAGAGGTCCCTTAATGCCTGCCCTGACCCAGGCGTTAAAAAACGGCACCCATCAGGCTGTGTGCCGTTTTTTAAGGCCCACCCCCTCCTGTGCGTCAAAATGACGCCAGAGTATAAATAAGGCGCACAGGCCTTAAAGTCATTTTTTGGAAGGGAACGCCTACCTTGCACATAATTAACGCAAGGCAGGTTCCCCCTTCCAAAAAATGACGCACATGGTGGGATTTTGACATCCGCGGGGTCGGGCGTCAAAGTATAAATATGGGGCAGGGTTTGTGCCGAATGTGTGTCAAAGTTTTTGACGCACATTCCGCGCAAGTAGAGTATAAATATGCCCCTTAGTTTTTTCCTATAGGTGTTGGGCTCTAGCACTCCAAGCTTCTCCTCTTGCTTACTTGCCCTCGTCTCCCTGGCACTGGAGTCTTGCTGTCACCTGCAGGATTTTTGCCCTGGAGCTTTTTAATTCATCCGGGGCTCCTTCCTGAAGGTGCTGTCTGAAGGGTGCTCCCTAGTGCCTGCGGCATCATGGCTACTAGGAGGGGTCGCCCTTGAATCTGGCAGACAAGAACAGCAAAGGCTGGGGCCATTCAGTCACTCATTGTCAACGTTGTCCAGACCACTATCCATATCCTGACATGGTCATTCCGATAAAACCTTTTGCAGAGGAGTCAGTTCTTCACTTAAGCCATTCACGCACTGCCTTTACCCTGTAGAGAGGTGTTACCAGGGAGGGCATGTTGTCATAAAATTGAAGCATTCACCCTGTATAGACTTGTATGAGAGAGCACAAGTTAAACAGTACCACACAGAATCTGTAGCCTTTTAAAATGTGGCAGCAGAAGGCCTAAACCTTCTGATAAATCTTCTAGACAGACCTTTCACTCTGCTTAGAGGTGTCACTAAAAGGCTGTTCTTAGTAAACCAAATCATATAACTTGTTCACTCAGAGAAAAGATCTTCTCAGAGGGACCAGTGCTTCACTAAAGCCTTTTACAGCCAGTCTGTGTTGTTGTTGAAAGGTGTCGGGAGAAAAAAGCATATTGTCATTAGACTTGGGCATTTACCCTGTATGGAGTTGTAAGAGAGGAGCAAAGTCTTACAGCAAACTGTAACATACAGAATCTGTACCTTGTGAAAATGTGATAGTACAAGGTGTAAGGTTTCTAGGAAATCTTCTATGCTGACATTTTATTCAGTTCAAAGGTGTCCGTACAGAGGCTGCTCTTAGTAAACGCAATCATACACCTTGGTCACTCAGAGAAAGGTCTTTGCAGAAGAGTCAGTTGTTTACTAACGTGTTTCACACCCAGCCTTTACACTGTAGAAAGGTGTTAGCAGACAGGGTATGTGGTCATAAAAGTAAAGCATTCACCCTGTATAGAGTTGAACGAGAAGGAGCCAGACCTTCATCAAAGTGTACGATACAGAATCTGGACCCTGTTAAAATGTGGTAGCACAATGCCAGGTGTGTTGGTTAAATCCTCTACACAGACCTTTTAGCTGTTCAGTGGTGTCACTAGAGAGGCTACTCCAAGTAAGCCAAATCATATAACCTGTTCACTCAGAGAAAAGATCTTTTCAGAGAGGTAGTTCTTCAGTGAGGCATTTTACACACACCCTTCACTGTGTAGAGAGGCGTCAGGAGAGATAGTCTGTTGTCATGAAGCTGAAGCATTCACCCTGTAAAGAGTTGTGAGAGAGAGAGAGAGTCAGTCTTTTATGAAATCCTACTATATAGAATCTGCATCATGTTATAATGTGTTAGAACAGGACCTAGTGTTTCTCTGAAATGTTTTAGAAAGACCCTTTACTCTATTAAAAAGTGTTCACATCCAGACCTCACCATGGAAAGATGTCTCAGCAGAGAGGCCATGTTGTCATAAAACTTGAGCATTCACCCTCGATAGAGGGGTAAGACAAGGGCCCAGCTTTTTGTATAACACTACCATAGAGAATCAGAGCCCGGTTATAACAAAATTACACAGGGGCTAGTGTTGCTATAAAAACTAATACACAGAGTCTGCACTCTGTAGACTTGAGTTGAGGTTCTCAGGAAAACAAAACATACACCTGGTTCATAGAAAGAAAAGTCTGTTAAAAAAGGATTAGTTTCTCACTAAAAGCTTTGACATGCACTGTTAACCCTGTAGAGAATCATGAGCAGAGAGACCATGTTCTTATTCAAACATAGCATGAATGTTGAATAGAGTTTTAAAAAAGAAGCATGCTCTTGTATGTAAACCTACCATAGAGAATTTGCACCCTGTTAAATGTGATTGTACTGAGCATCTTGTTCTTCTAAATCCTTCTGCACAAAGCTTTTACTCTGTAGGGAGGTTTCAGTACAGAGTGTGTTCTTATGAAATAGAATCATACATCCCATTAATTCACATGAAAGTTATTTGGAGAGGGGTTAGTTTCTCAGTAAAGAATATTACAGCTAGGTTTCACTTGGTTGAGAAATTTTTTGAGAGAGGCTATGTTGCAATAAAATTCAAACATCGATCCTGTATAGTCTTGTAAGAAAAGGAAACAGGCTTGTATGAAAGTTAATCAAGAAGAATCTGCACTTTGTAACAATAAAGTAACACAGGGCCCTATCTTTCTCAAACTCTTTGTACACATAGTAGTTAATGTGTACAGAAATATCAGTACAGAGACTGCTGTTTTGTAACCCAATGATTCTCCCTACTGACACAAAGAAAAGATCTTTGCAGTGAGATGATTTCTACACTAAAACATTTCACTCCCAGTCTTAACCATGCTGAGATGTCTCAGCAGAAAAGTCATGTCATCATAAAACTCAAGCATTTGCTAAGTGTAGAGTTGTCGGAAAAGGAACTAGTATTTTATCAAACTATACCACAGAGAAACAGTCAAGCATTAACCTGTCCGTCCCACGGAAACACAATACTGACCCAAGTTGCTTGTTCCCAACTCCACCTAGACGTTGCGTGCCTCCCGCTTACATGTACGTGATTGGTATGGGAACCTTCCAGCAGAAAGAGGATGGATGAGAGAGAGAGAGAGAGAGAGAGAAAAACACAGTTGCCTGACAGGATCAGGATGGCTAGCGGTGGTCTAAGAAGAGCAGATTTTTCCCATGATGAATTAAGCATTAGCAAAATAACACTTTTCATGTAACCGATATACTAAAACTACTCTTCGCCAATTCCCACAAACTAGGTTTACCTGTCAGGGTACCCGTTCCTGTTTTTGATGGCTTTCCCCTCTCTAGTGATCTTTAGGAAACAGTATGGAACCTGCAACCAGCTACAATGTTTAGCCTTCTATACTGTCGCCATGCATTCCCACCTTGTTCCCAAGTCAATGTGGCCCCACTGGAAGACCTACCTAAAGTGTTCCAGAAATTCATTGTACGTCCTGCTCCTTGGGTCTTGATGAGACTTTCTGAAACACAGTCACACTCACAATTACAGATCTATAACAGGTGATAAAGAATGGCAATCAATTCTTAAGTATTTAGATTTCTCAAATATTCAGGGATTAATCTGTGCAGGATTTTAGTATTGGAAGGAACACAGTTCAATGTTTTAGCCACATGGAGAGCATAGGGTTAATATAATAACGCTCACTTTCTCATGTAATTGGTGTCATCACTGTTACATCACAGTGACAACTGAACAACAAAACTACAGACCTTTGATATACGTTTTGAAACTAGCATGTGCCAAGCACTGAGTGTTCCTTATCATAGTCAATCATTAGTATCTGTCTGAACACGGATGGTGCACGATCTAGGGCCCGCCCCAGCTAAGTTACCTGTGCACTCATTATTACCATTATGTGCCAAATCATCTTGTGGGAAAGCTCATGAAGCCCCCTGCAAAGCAAACTGGTGGTCTTGTTGCTCGTTTTCTTATTAAACAATTTTGTAACCTTATGATATATCTGATGGTATTATTTGGCATGTCTTGCATTTTTAGGCAAATGTTTGTTGGTCCATATAGTTGTGTGCTAGAGTTGTGCTACTTCATTCTCTATCATTTTTGTAGTACACTGTAGGAAACTACAATTCCCAGAAGGCTATACAGCCACCATCTTGGGTGTGGCATTTTAGGTGTGGCGCCTAGAATAAAACCGGCCCCTCCCAGCAATTGATGCTCACTATCCTTTTCCGGATTCCTTCTGAAGGTCAGCTGATTCCCTGTGCCAATTTTGTTCTCCTCTGCGAGGCTCTGGCTTAGAAGAGCCTTCGCCTCCAGTTTTATCGTGGCTGCAATAAAAAAGCGTCTTCTGTCTTCCTGGGCGTATCCTTCTCTTCGGCAGAGCGCATGCGGGAATTAGGAAGTTGTTTCCCATTGCTCGCAATCATAGAACAGGTCGTGTTCTTTACGGTAATGCCATCTATCGCTAAGGCACATGGAGTGTTAATGTTTTAACGCAAACTAACATACATGCAAAGTTTGTTTCACTTGGTGTTTTAAGATTATTGCAGAGCAAACGGCCACTAACCATTAACACACCATTTCGAGTTGCTATATATTTTGGGTATTGCTGTGGAGTGTATATTGGTTTACGAATCTGAGACTCACATTGAAATCACAAGTGAGAATGATGGTATATTTTGTATGAAAGCGAGTGCAGTGAACTCATTTGGAAATTGCAGCAAAAATCTTGTGATTGAAATAGAATTGGCAGCAGAGAATACAAGAGTTTGGTTTCTTTGATGAGGACGACTCATATTTGTCCATAGGAAAAGAAGTTTATGAAAAGTGGTAAATTAATCCCGCTCGCGGATATTTACATATACAAGTCTTCTAGAATTGCTATGAATGAATAGTAAGAATATTCAGAGTTGTCCGATTATTTTTTCTTACAAGTCTCCTTCCCTGCTGACCTCATCCCCTCATCAGATCACTCCAAGAATCTGCGCTATAAGAGCATTCAGATTTGGAGGTATCTGGAGGTGGGCCCTGTTGAGCTTCATACAGACCCGAGGAAGTGTTGCTCCACCTGACAGTATCACAAAAATGCTAAATAAAACTCAACCATAACAAACATGTTCATAGTACATCGTTGAGATAACAATTGTCCAACACATGCTCAAATCTGTACTGTCACTACAAGCTAACAACAATGAGCGTTATTCTTCAGCAGACGGCAAGTATTCAAGTAACCAAGGACACTGATAACATGGCCTTCTAGTGTGTGTTGCCCATCTAAACATCCGGGAATCAACTATCTAAGTTAACCGGTAAGAAGCCTTTCAAGCATGTGCAGTGCTTTACTGCCTTTTATGATGCTAATCTTCTTGGTCTCTTCTTTTCTAGGACTGGCATCTACGACACTGGGCTGTAGAATAGACAATCCAGGAAAATGTACGGCGGAGCAGAGAATCCCACTCTGCATCTGAAGACCTCTGACAGCAAGCAATCACCTCAAAGCTGGTGTGGCTTTAATTACCTGTTGCACCTGGCAACACCCAGTCAGAGTCACCTGGCCACACCCAGTCTGAGTTATGAGGTGGCTGTACCTGGCCACACCCAGTCCAAGTCATGAGGGTGCCACAAGCTCAGGCAACAATTTAACGTGCCCCAGATTGCTACATGAGTTCTAAAACAAGCATTGGCTCAAGTAAACATTTCTCAAAGGCAGCAACAATCATTGGCCCATGCAAGAGCAGGTAATTTGCTTAGGGGCACACTTTACTAAATGCCAGATGTGGGTTCTGGAGCATATTCTGGTTTGCGGTCCAAAGAAACTACACCCTGTTAAAATGTTGCATCACAAGGCCTAGTGTTTCTCTGAAACCTTCTACATGGACCCTTTACTGTGTTCAGAGGTGGAACTAGAAAGGCGGCTCTTAATAAACAAAATCATATAGTCTGTTCACTTAGAGAAAAGGTCTTTACAGAGGGGTTAGTTCTTCACTAAACCCCTTTACACCCATCCTTTACTCTACAGAAAGTTGTCAGTAGATAGGGCATATTGTTTTAAAACTGAAACATTCACCCACTATAGAGTTGTATCAGTAGAAACAAGTCTTTCATTGACATCTTCTGTACAGAATTGTCACGTTCTTAAAATGTGTTAGCGTAGGACCTAGTCTTTCTCTGAAATCCTCTACACATACCCTTTACTCCGTTCAATTGTGTCATTAGAGAGGCTGGTCTTAATAAACCCAATGAGACGCCCTATTCACTCAGGGAAAAAGTCTTTGCAGAGGAGAGAATCTTTCAGTAAAGCTTTTTAAACCCAGCCTTTACCCTATAGAGAGGTGATAGCAATAGGCACATTGTCATAAAGATGAAGCATTCACCCTGTATAGAGTTTTATGAGAAGGACCCAGTCTTTCATCAAACTGCACCATAACGAATCTGCACTCTGATAAAATGTGGTCACCCAGGGCCCAGTGATGTTCTGAAATCTTTTAGAGAGACCCTTTGCTCTGTTCAGAGGTGCCACTACATCTCTAAATATTATTATGTATAAAGTATTGTAAAATAATCTGATTTTTAGTGACTACTCAGTGAAAAGCAAAAATTAATAGCAAGTGTCTTTGGTTTTTTTATGTAGACCTATGAATAAATTGAAGAGACCAACAAAAGAGCAGAAAAAGAAGAATAAAAAAACTCCGACAGACAAGTCACTAAACATGAAACATAAGAAAAGATTGAAATCTAGAAAGATCACAGTCTTTTATTTAGAAATTTAGTAACATCATGTGACTTTTCTTATGCAAGAGTAAGTAGTAACAAAGAAAATATCCTATTATTCCTTTAAAAAAACAAAATACCAGAAAAGAAACAGAGCAACAAATTTGAATAAGTAACAAGAAATTGAAACAACTTTGTTAAAAGTTCCGTAGAAGAGTAGTGTCAAATTATGTGAGAGACATGAACACAGTGAAAAGGAAAAAACATTACATTAGCAGAAAGAGTTTGTTGACTGTCTAGTAGAGATGGCATTTGTGTTAAAGAGAAAGCTCTTTATTCTCCTTTTAAAGAAAATAAGATGTTTAGATAAATTGGTCAGTTTAGAGAAATAGTTATGTCATCCAAAGGTGCAAGGTGCTTGAGTGGAAAAAACGCTTCCAGTACTAAAGCATTTTTAAGAGAACACTTATTTTACACAAAAATAAGTCGGTGTTTGCAAGTAACTCAGATGCTCATGCATATAAAATGAATGAAGGTACACCATTTGAGAAATAAAAATTAGAACCTACAAATGTAGAAGAAGATATAACCAATGAAGTGTTAGGTCAACTTCACTGACAACCAGTTTTTGAGTGGAAATGGAGGAAGATCTACAACATAAGACAGCTGTCTAGTGACAAACTGACGGCCTGATTTAAGAAAAGTGGTGCTGCACCCAGTGCAGTGCCACTTTTCTTGCTCCCTTTAGCGCCCCCCCTAATGCCACCATGTGTGTGCCGTGTCTAAGATACGGCGCATCATGGTGGTAGTAGGGGACTAGCGTCTAAATTTTGGACGCTAGTTTGAAGCTTTGCAAGATTAGTATCAAAATGCTAATCCTGCATAGCCCATTGAGGACCATTGTAAGCAATGGTGTGCCCCCTTTTAACGCCCGATCTGAGGAGGTGTTAAAAGGGCAGAAAAAATGATGCAAGGAAATCTCTTAGATTTCTTTGCACCATTTTTTCAGCCCACCTAACAGGGGAATGCCCCCTTTGCATTCATTATGCCTGGTGCAGGCATAAAGTAGAGCAAAGGGTTACAAAGTGGCGCAATGCATGCATTGCACCACTTTGTACATTTGGCAAAGCGACTTTTGCATTGTTGGGCACATTAGCGTAAAACAAATGACACTAATGTGGCGCAAGGAGGCTCTAGAGGCTCTTAAACCTGCCCCTTACACTATTCTTAAACAAGTGTGACAGACAAATTGTGAAACAAAAAATCAAACTACTGCAATGCACTGATCTTTGTCTAGTTAGGAAACTGGCAAACCTTTCAGGACATTCATTGGCTTGGTTATTACGTCAGATTTCTAACAGCACTTACCATCACATAAGGATGATTTCTGTGCACCACACTAAAATGCATAACCTAGTAAGAAGATTGTTATTATTATAAAAGCCCAGCTCTTCCCCTTTAAAAACTAAATACATGTTATTAATAGGTAGTCATTTTGAATTGTCATTTGTTATAGATGATATTCAGATGATATACTTTGGATCTGAAAAGCTAACTGAAAGAAATGAGGGTATTGTGCAGATGAACAGTGAAACTGGCACCTCAAATAATGTAGAAGACACAATTAAAAAGGAAATTGATGCATTTGCTAAAGATACTGTAGAAATTCCTGACAAAGTTTGTGTTTGCTGTTGGCAAAGCCATTACAAAGAACAAATATAAAAAAAGATATATATTTGTGAAAAAAACAGAAGATAGTGATCTACTATAGTGGTTTAAATTGGCTCCTTACTTAACAGCAGAAGATCAGCTTACTTGTGCGAAAGTGTCTGCAAGTATTGTATTGACAGACTGGTTGGCAGTACATTGCCTGCAAGAGGTGTTCATAACAAATTAGACGTTTTTCCTATTCCTTCTGAGCTTCATCACCTCAATGTCTATGAGAATATTCTCACACAGACTGTATCCCTTAAGAGCAATTCTTAGAATGCAGCGCAAAAGTAAGAAACTATCTCCTTCTTAATTACTGAAAGGTCTGAATTGTAAAGTTTAATTTGCTTTTGAACACGAAGGAGAATATCGAAACTATGTGTGCAGATGAAGAAGAAGAAGAATCAGAAGTGGTTCTAGTGAATTGAGTTCCTACTAAAGATAAAAACAATTGACAGGAACTCATAAACATTGTCAGGACTAAGAACGTTTTTCATTATCTTAAACTAGAAAAGGTACATTACAAAGATGTCAGTATAGAGGGGCATATTCGCTGTGTCACAACAGATACTTCCAGCTCAGGTCTGCATGGTCAATTTCAAAGAGTTGACTTAGGTCAAGCAGAAGAAATATATGTACAATACAGTATTGGGGCCAGATGTAGCAAATCGGCAATTTGCGACTTGCAAATTGCGAGTCCCTGCAACTCGCAATTTGCAAGTCGCAAATTGCTATGCAGTACGGTGTCTCAGACACCGACTGCAACTCGCTATGGGGTCGCAATGACCCACCTCATGAATATTCATGAGGTGGGTCGCAAATTGCGGCCCCATAGCGAGTATAGGCACTCGCTAACATGGAGGCCTGCTGACGTCAGCAGACCTCCATGTTCGTGACCTGCTTTTCAATAAAGCAGTTTTTTTTTTTTAAGTGTAGCCCGTTTTCCTTAGCTGCACTTAAAAAAAAAACGAAACCTTTAGTTTCGGTATTTTTTCAGGGCAGGGAGTGGTCCATTGGACCACTCCCTGCCCTGAAAAAATATTTTTGGGTCCAGTCACAAACTGGAAGGGGTCCCATGGGGACCCCTTCCAATTTGCGAGTGGGTTACCATCCACTTGAAGTGGATGGTAACTGCGATGCCATTTGCGACCGCGTACGCGGTCGCAAATGGTATTGCATCCCACTGCGACTCGCAAATAGGAAGGGAACACCCCTTCCTATTTGCGAGTCGGAAATGCATATTGCGAGTCGGTAACGACTCGCAATATGCATTTCTGCATTGGCAAACGCGTTTAGCGAGTCGCAAACGGCAAATTTTGCCGTTTGCGACTCGCTAAACGTTTGCTACATCTGGCCCTTCATCCTCTACACTCAAGAGATATTATGGGTAATGCTTTAGAATTGTATCATATGAAGCAAGCAAAATGAGAACAGCTAAGTGTTATGAGAAAAGAGTTTAGAAGCACAGTGTTTTCCAATTGTATTCCCAACAGGCAAAGGTAGTTGTTACAATGAATGTCTAGTATAGATTCCAGTGTCTGAATATAGAGCAAGTAGATTATATTGTGAAGAGCTTTGCTTCAGGGAAAACATTCAATACATTTTCCATATTTCGTTTGAAATTGAGCTGCCCATGCTTTCTTATGCCGTAGGCCATGTTATTGGAAGGGGGACACAGTTCAGTGATATCAGTGCCAGAGATTTTGTGGAAAAAGTATATGCAAAGACAAGGTTCTAGGGATGGAACCTGATGAACAACATGACTTGCCAACATGGTACTGATGAATATTGGTTCCATCACAATGGTGAGCTAGAGTGCTTGTTAAGCAATCTAGGTGCACCATCCTTGTTTGTCACTTTGAGCTATGCAGAGCATGCTTGGCTTGATCTTCACGACCTTCTGAGGCTAGCTAATTCATACATTGCAGGAATTAATTTGAAAACTCCTGGTGAATTGTGTTCCATTGATCCTGCAAGTTTTTGTAGATACTTTAAGCATAGCTTGGAAGCCTTATTCTGCTTTATCTGTAACAAAAAGAATCCTTTACTGGGTAAGGACTTTTTCTGCAGAGAGGATTATCAACTTAAGGTGCACCTCATATTTAAGTTATTGTAGGTGAAAGATGCACCAAGGGGTGGACAATATAGGGATGAATCAGGGTTATCCTTTATTAAGCCTTATGTATACATATGAGATATCAAAGGAATGTCACAACAGAATTCTTAGGTAACAAGTCTTACAGATACAGTCTCATAAATGTCTGGAATATTGCTAATGGAAATACAGTGCTAAAGGAAAATACTACACTAAGGCCCTCATTATAACCCTGGCGGTCAGCTGTAATATGGTGGAAAGTACTGCCAACAGGCTGGCGGTATTTTCCACCATATTATGATGTTGGTGGTTTGGCTGAAGGCAAACTGCCAATGTACCACACTGACCGCCATGGTGATAACGGCCGCCGGGCTGGAGATATCATTCTCCAGCCTGGCGGCCGTCACTGTGCCACCTGCAGGATTGTGACCTCGCCTCCCGCCATGGTTTCTGTGGATCCCTTAGTGCTACGAAAACCATGGTGGTAGGCACTATCAGTGACAGGGAATCCCTGTCACTGATAGAGGTCTTCCCCACCCCCCTCCTCAGATTCCCCCCACCCTCCTTCCTCTCCACACCTCCCCTACATCCACGCCCCCTTCACACATACACACACATCCACACACCCATTACCACATTCATCCACGCATGCATGCATCCATTCACACATATCTGCACACACTTTCATACATACACATAGACATACATGCCCAGAACACAACATACACACACTCACACCTCCATACATGCACACACATTCAACACAGAACACACACCCGCATACACACATGCACAAACATTCACTCCCACACCCCCACACATACAGAGAACACCCCCACCCACCTCCCCTGTCTGAGCACCCACTTACCTGTGGTTAGGGGGTCCTATGGCAGGAGACGGGACGGGGTGCTGCTGTCCGCCAGCAGAACACTGCCAGGCCGTATTAAGGGTCATAATACGGCTGGAAGCGGTCTACTGGCGTGACGCTGCTGGTGGCAGCAGGACCACCTTACTGCCATTCGCCGGCATGGCCACAGCCGGATTTTCACCATCCTTCTGGTAGAAATCCGGCTGTGGTTATAATATGGCAGACAGCTGGCAGCTGCGGTGACGGTCTGTTGGCGGCCGTCACCGAGGCAGTAGTTTTTTTTTTTACCGCCAATGGCATAATGAGGGCCTAAGTGTTGTTTTGGATTTCCTAGGCCTGTAATCTCATAGGAAAAGTGAACAGTTTTATGTTTGCAATTAGGCACACTGTTACTGGAAAACCACCTAAAAACAACACATAAACTTGATGAGAAGTGAGGCATCAAAACTTATCAATGATAACAATGCTGTAATCCTATCTAAGTGGAGTGCCAACATAGATATTCTGTTTGTAGCAGATACATCCATTGCTGTTGCTCAATACTTAATTTCACACATAACAACATCTGAAAAGATGGAAATGAATGACGTGTGGAAAGAGATAGCAGTAGCGATGTTTTTAAGAAAAAAGCTCTACAGTTTCAGTTTAAAGATACTTTCTCACATGGATATTGAATTTCATTAAACTTGTGATACAGTGGTGTAACAGAACTTGAGGGACCCCTTCCAAGTACATGGAGGGGCCGCTCATGCCCCTCCAAACTTACTCAGGGGCTCTCTGGCAAGGGTACTGAGCTGAGGAGCCCCTGGAGCTCAGAGCCCTCCCACAGGGCGGGGGCTGTGGGGACCTTTGTTATGCCACTGCTGTGATAAGGTCAGTTCTGCAGCTTATACGACAAGTCAAAATAGACAATTTGAGGAAGTTTAGGTCTAGCATCAACATGGAAAATGTGTGTTGAAATAATTTCCTAAAATTGAGTACCTTGCTCATTTTGATCCTGAGAGCACTGACCTAATTAAAACCAATACGTTGGGCACTTATTACCCTGATCAGAGTGTTCACTTAGAAAATCTTTACTGTATGAAGTACTGCAGTACTATACATACAAAAATAAAATGGATAAAAATATTGAAAAAGGAAACTTTTGAGTGACCGGCTATAGTAGATGCTCCGTAAAGACCCTCAAAGGCAAGTATCATTAACCATTTTAAACTGAGCTGTCAAACAGTTGAAAAAAGAGAATTATTTTACTTAGCTCTTTTGCAACTTTTTAAACCATGGCTTTTTGAGAATGTATTGTTTTGTGACTATGACACCCGTGAAGATGCTTTCAATGCAGTTAAGGATATTATTCAATGTACAGTGTTTCCCACATATCTGAAAATGTAGAGTGATAAAATTCAAAAAGAGATAACTGTTGCCATAGAGGTTGCAAAGGACAGTTCAGAAGGCAGCCAGAGCTCAGGCCCTAACAGTCAAAATCCTGTTGGCCTGCCCTTCATTAAGAATGAGGCATCTATAGCCATAAATGAGGTGGAAAATCCTATGGGCCAAGTGAGAGCATTGCTTAGGAAAATTTGATAGCTCAACTTATTCAAGAACAGTTAGTACATTTTTGAATAAGTAAATCAGTAGAGCATGGGTCTGAATGTTCATGTATAACATTCAAGCCTACACTTCTCTATGTTAGTGATCAGGAAGTTAGAGGCAAACATTTTCTGATTAAAGTGGTGACTGAATCTGTTCACAGGGATTCTAGTTGGGATATTACATGTGTTGTGACTGCACCTAGTGGACTACCTACTCACTACATTAAAGGAATCACTTTGTATCAACAACTTATGATGCTTATAGAAAATGACAACATACTAGATTACTTGACATTATCTGGTGATGCTTGTCATGTATCGTTCAGGTTTCTAAGAAAATTGAATGATTTTATTATTAATGAGGTTTGCATGGTACCAAACCTAATGCTAGTTTTCATTCATCTAAAGGTCATCAGAACCGACTATGAAGTTCTTTGTAGTAGTACGCACTTCATAGTTTTTGGAGATCTTTTATAGTTCACTCCTGTCATAGGTCAACCAGTTTTTAACAAACTGCTTTATGACCAAACCAAAAAAGTATTTCGAAAGTATTGGAAATGTTAATATATATTACAATTTCTCAACATATAAGCCATGGTGGGCATGTGCCAAGGACAGCTCCAGGCTGTCCTGCTACTGGCCTGTGTTGGGAAAATGAGCACTCTCCCTATGTCCCCCACAACACGCCTCCATTGGGGTGGAAGCAGAAATGCCCCTGCTGTGACCCCATGCCCCCTCAACAATCTGGTGACAACGCCAAAGTCATCAAATACTGCTGGGGATCCGCTGGAAGCCATGTGCTTCCAGCATGTCAGAGGAAGAAGGTGAGGACTTCTCCAGGGTTTTCTTTTTGCAGTGAGCAGACACTGGGGAGAAAGAGAGACTTTTTCCTTTTTCTTTTCCTTAGGCTTTGTGGTGAATCCGGTCCTAATGCAAGGACTATCTTTGAATCTCATGTGACCCATTCCTGTCACGGGCACTAAGCCCGGCATGCAAGTGGAGTCATGTTTTTATAGGGACAAGTGGAGGAACACTGGGTGGTAGGAAATCTGTGGATGCCTGCACATTCCTGTAGTTGACCTAAGGGTAGGTCGCTCCCCCTGCCTCTGCAGCTCCTCCAGCCCAGGTTCCTGAGACCTCCCAGCAAGCCCAGCTACCTCGCAGTAAGTACCCCCCCACCTCCCAGACCCTCGCCCTGCCCCACGCTACTCACCCTCTCTCCTGCTTCTTTTCTTCTTCTCTGTTCTTCCTCTGCGCTCTTCCTCTGTAGTTTCCTTCTGTACTCTTCTTTCCCTCCTGCTCCCCGTCTTCTCTCTTCATCTGTGTGCTCCTCTCTCTCTCTCCTTTGCACCACGACCCGCGTGTGCCTCTTCTTCTCTGTCCCTCTTCTTGGCTCCTTCCTCTGCTGCTCGTCGCCCTCTTCTTCTTCACCTTCATCTGTATTCTTCTGTCTTCTGCGCTCCTCTTCTTCACCTTCATATGTATTTTTCTGTCTTCTGCGCTCCTCTTCTTCTGTACCTCCTTCTGTGGTCTTCTGTCTTCTGTTCTTCGGCTCCTCTTCTTCTGTGGTCTTCTGATCTTCGGCTCCTGTCTTCTGTTCTTCGGCTACTCTTCCTCTGTTAGCTCTGTTTCCTCTGCTACCTGCTTCCTGGTTCTTCCCGCTCCTGTCTCGTCTCTCCCCCTCACTCGCCTCCCCCTCTCTATCACCCCTATCTACCCCTATATCTCTATCTGTCTCCCTCACTCACCACCTCCTCCTATCTACCTATCCCTCTATCTCCCCCCCCACTCGCCACCCCCTCTGTTACCACCCCTATATTCCTATCCTTTCACTCTACCTCTCACCCTCACCCACCTCTACAACCCCCCCTCCCCTATCTTCCCAACCTTCCTCCTATCTCTCTCCCTAACTCCTAAACTTCCTAAAACTCACCCCCACCACCCTTAACCCCCCTCCCCCATCTTCTCTCCCCTCTACCTGTCCCCCCCTCCCTCCGCTTTCCCGCCGCCACCTCCTGCACGCCCCCACCCCCCAGCTCCCATTCGTCGCCCCACTCCCGTCCCCCGCCCCCAGCTGACCCCTCCCACCCCCCCCTCCCTCTTATGGCGGCCGCTGCACGACAGTGGTGGCGACCCTTGACCCAAGGGTAGGTCGCTCCCCCTGCCGCTGCAGCTCCTCCAGCTCCTCCAGCCCAGGTTCCTGAGACCTCCCAGCAAGCCCAGCTACCTCGCAGTAAGTACCCCCCCACCTCCCAGCCCCTCGCCCTGCCCCGCGCTACTCACCCTCTCTCCTGCTTCTTTTCTTCTTCTCTGTTCTTCCTCTGCGCTCTTCCTCTGTAGTTTCCTTCTGTAATCTTCTTTCCCTCCTGCTCCCCGTCTTCTTTCTTCATCTGTGTGCTCCTCTCTCTCTCTCCTTTGCACCGCGACCCGCGTGTGCCTCTTCTTCTCTGTCCCTCTTCTTCGCTCCTTCCTCTGCTGCTCGTCGCCCTCTTCTTCTTCACCTTCATCTGTATTCTTCTGTCTTCTGCGCTCCTCTTCTTCACCTTCATCTGTATTTTTCTGTCTTCTGCGCTCCTCTTCTTCTGTACCTCCTTCTGTGGTCTTCTGTCTTCTGTTCTTCGGCTCCTCTTCTTCTTTGGTCTTCTGTCTTCTGATCTTCGGCTCCTGTCTTCTGTTCTTCGGCTCCTCTTCCTCTGTTAGCTCTGTTTCCTCTGCTACCTGCTTCCTGGTTCTTCCCGCTCCTGTCTCGTCTCTCCCCCTCACTCGCCTCCCCCTCTCTATCACCCCTATCTACCCCTATCTCTCTATCTGTCTCCCTCACTCACCACCTCCTCCTATCTACCTATCTCTCTATCTTTCCCCCCCACTCGCCACCCCCTCTGTTACCACCCCTATCTTCCTATCCTTTCTCTCTACCTCTCACCCTCACCCACCTCTACAACCCCCCCTCCCCTATCTTCCCAACCTTCCTCCTATCTCTCTCCCTAACTCCTAAACTTCCTAAAACTCACCCCCACCACCCTTAACCGCCCTCCCCCATCTTTTCTCCCCTCTACCTGTACCCCCTCCCTCCGCTTTCCCGCCGCCACCTCCTGCACGCCCCCGCCCCCCAGCTCCCATTCGTCACCCCACTCCCGTCCCCGCCCCCAGCTGACCCCTCCCCCCCTCCTCCCTCTTATGGCGGCCGCTGCGCGACAGTGGTAGCGACCCTTGACTCAAGCGTAGGTCGCTCCCCCTGCCGCTGCAGCTCCTCCAGCTCCTCCAGCCCAGGTTCCTGAGACCTCCCAGCAAGCCCAGCTACCTCGCAGTAAGTACCCCCCCACCTCCCAGCCCCTCGCCCTGCCTTGCGCTACTCACCCTCTCCTGCTTCTTTTCTTCTTCTCTGTTCTTCCTCTGCGCTCTTCCTCTGTAGTTTCCTTCTGTACTCTTCTTTCCCTCCTGCTCCCCGTCTTCTCTCTTGATCTGTGTGCTCCTCTCTCTCTCCTTTGCACCGCGACCCGCATGTGCCTCTTCTTCTCTGTCCCTCTTCTTGGCTCCTTCCTCTGCTGCTCGTCGCCCTCTTCTTCTTCACCTTCATCTGTATTCTTCTGTCTTCTGCGCTCCTCTTCTTCACCTTCATCTGTATTTTTCTGTCTTCTGCGCTCCTCTTCTTCTGTACCTCCTTCTGTGGTCTTCTGTCTTCTGTTCTTCGGCTCCTCTTCTTCTGTGGTCTTCTGTCTTCTGATCTTCGGCTCCTGTCTTCTGTTCTTCGGCTCCTCTTCCTCTGTTAGCTCTGTTTCCTCTGCTACCTGCTTCCTGGTTCTTCCCGCTTCTGTCTCGTCTCTCCCCCTCACTCGCCTCCCCCTCTCTATCACCCCTATCTACCCCTATCTCTCTGTCTCCCTCACTCACCACCTCCTCCTATCTACCTATCTCTCTATCTTTCCCCCCACTCGCCACCCCCTCTGTTACCACCCCTATCTTCCTATCCTTTCACTCTACCTCTCACCCTCACCCACCTCTACAAACCCCCCTCCCCTATCTTCCCAACCTTCCTCCTATCTCTCTCCCTAACTCCTAAACTTCCTAAAACTCACCCCCACCACCCTTAACCCCCCCTCCCCATCTTCTCTCCCCTCTACCTGTCCACCCTCCCTCCGCTTTCCCGCCGCCACCTCCTGCACGCCCCCGTCCCCCAGCTCCCATTTGTCGCCCCACTCCCGTTCCCTGCCCCCAGCTGAGCCCCCCCCCCTCCTCCCTCTTATGGCGGCCGCTGCGCGACAGTGGTAGTGATCCTTGACCCAAGGGTAGGTCGCTCCCCCTGCCGCTGCAGCTCCTCCAGCTCCTCCAGCCCAGGTTCCTGAGACCTCCCAGGAAGCCCAGCTACCTCGCAGTAAGTACCCCCCCACCTTCCAGCCCCTCGCCCTGCCCCGCACTACTCACCCTCTCTCCTGCTTCTTTTCTTCTTCTCTGTTCTTCCTCTGCGCTCTTCCTCTGTAGTTTCCTTCTGTACTCTTCTTTCCCTCCTGCTCCCCGTCTTCTCTCTTCATCTGTGTGCTCCTCTCTCTCTCTCCTTTGCACCGCGACCCGCGTGTGCCTCTTCTTCTCTGTCCCTCTTCTTGGCTCCTTCCTCTGCTGCTCGTCGCCCTCTTCTTCTTCACCTTCATCTGTATTCTTCTGTCTTCTGCGCTCCTCTTCTTCACCTTCATCTGTATTTTTCTGTCTTCTGCGCTCCTCTTCTTCTGTACCTCCTTCTGTGGTCTTCTGTCTTCTGTTCTTCGGCTCCTCTTCTTCTGTGGTCTTCTGTCTTCTCATCTTCGGCTCCTGTCTTCTGTTCTTAGGCTCCTCTTCCTCTGTTAGCTCTGTTTCCTCTGCTACCTGCTTCCTGGTTCTTCCCGCTCCTGTCTCGTCTCTCCCCCTCACTCGCCTCCCCCTCTCTATCACCCCTATCTACCCCTATCTCTCTATCTGTCTCACTCACTCACCACCTCCTCCTATCTACCTATCTCTCTATCTTTCCCCCCCACTCGCCACCCCCTCTGTTACCACCCCTATCTTCCTATCCTTTCACTCTACCTCTCACCCTCACCCACCTCTACAACCCCCCCTATCTTCCCAACCTTCCTCCTATCTCTCTCCCTAACTCCTAAACTTCCTAAAACTTACCCCACCACCCTTAACCCCCCCTCCCCCATCTTTTCTCCCCTCTACCTGTCCCCCACTCCCTCCGCTTTCCCGCCGCCACCTCCTGCACGCCCCCGCCCCCAGGTCCCATTCGTCGCCCCACTCCCGTCCCCCGCCCCCAGCTGACCCTCCCCACCTCCTCCCTCTTATGGCGGCCGCTCCGCGACAGTGGTAGCAACCCTTGACCCAAGGGTAGGTCGCTCCCCCTGCCGCTACAGCTTCTCCAGCTCCTCCAGCCCAGGTTCCTGAGACCTCCCAGCAAGCCCAGCTACCTCGCGGTAAGTACCCCCCCACCTCCCAGCTCCTCGCCCTGCCCCGCGCTACTCACCCTCTCTCCTGCTTCTTTTCTTCTTCTCTGTTCTTCCTCTGCGCTCTTCCTCTGTAGTTTCCTTCTGTACTCTTCTTTCCCTCCTGCTCCCCGTCTTCTCTCTTCATCTATGTGCTCCTGTCTCTCTCTCCTTTGCACCGCGACCCGCGTGTGCCTCTTCTTCTCTGTCCCTCTTCTTGGCTCCTTCCTCTGCTGCTCGTCGCCCTCTTCTTCTTCACCTTCATCTGTATTCTTCTGTCTTCTGCGCTCCTCTTCTTCACCTTCATCTGTATTTTTCTGTCTTCTGCGCTCCTCTTCTTCTGTACCTCCTTCTGTGGTCTTCTGTCTTCTGTTCTTCGGCTCCTCATCTTCTGTGGTCTTCTGTCTTCTGATCTTCGGCTCCTGTCTTCTGTTCTTCGGCTCCTCTTCCTCTGTTAGCTCTGTTTCCTCTGCTACCTGCTTCCTGGTTCTTCCCGCTCCTGTCTCGTCTCTCCCCCTCACTCGCCTCCCCCTCTCTATCAACCCTATCTACCCCTATCTCTCTATCTGTCTCCCTCACTCACCACCTCCTCCAATTTACCTATCTCTCTATCTTCCCCCCCCACATGCCACCCCCTCTGTTACCACCCCTATCTTCCTATCCTTCACTCTACCTCTCATCCTCACCCACCTCTACAACCCCCCCTCCCCTATCTTCCCAACCTTCCTCCTATCTCTCTCCCTAACTCCTAAACTTCCTAAAACTCACCCCCACCACCCTTAACCTCCCCTCCCCCATCTTTTCTCCCCTCTACCTGTCCCCCCCCTCCCTCCGCTTTCCCGCCGCCACCTCCTGTACGCCCCCGCCCCCCAGCTCCCATTCGTCGCCCCACTCCCGTCCCCCGCCCCCAGCTGACCCCTCCCCCCCCTCCTCCCTCTTATGGCGGCCGCTGCGCGACAGTGGTAGCGACCCTTGACCCAAGGGTAGGTCGCTCCCCCTGCCGCTGCAGCTCCTCCAGCTCCTCCAGCCCAGGTTCCTGAGACCTCCCAGCAAGCCCAGCTACCTCGCAGTAAGTACCCCCCACCTCCCAGCCCCTTGCCCTGCCCCGCGCTACTCACCCTCGCTCCTGCTTCTTTTCTTCTTCTCTGTTCTTCCTCTGCGCTCTTCCTCTGTAGTTTCCTTCTGTACTCTTCTTTCCCTCCTGCTCCCCGTCTTCTCTCTTCATCTGTGTGCTCCTCTCTCTCTCTCCTTTGCACCGCGACCCGCGTGTGCCTCTTCTTCTCTGTCCCTCTTCTTGGCTCCATTCCTCTGCTGCTCGTCGCCCTCTTCTTCTTCACCTTCATCTGTATTCTTCTGTCTTCTGCGCTCCTCTTCTTCAACTTCATCTGTTTTTTTATGTCTTCTGCGCTCCTCTTCTTCTGTACCTCCTTCTGTGGTCTTCTGTCTTCTGTTCTTCGGCTCCTCTTCTTCTGTGGTCTTCTGTCTTCTGATCTTCGGCTCCTGTCTTCTGTTCTTCGGCTCCTCTTCCCCTGTTAGCTCTGTTTCCTCTGCTACCTGCTTCCTGGTTCTTCCCGCTCCTGTCTTGTCTCTCCCCCTCACTCGCCTCCCCCTCTCTATCACCCCTATCTACCCCTATCTCTCTATCTGTCTCCCTCACTCACCACCTCCTCCTATCTACCTATCTCTCTATCTTTCCCCCCCACTCGCCACCCCCTCTGTTACCACCCCTATCTTCCTATCCTTTCACTCTACCTCTCACCCTCACCCACCTCTACAACCCCCCTCCCCTATCTTCCCAACCTTCCTCCTATCTCTCTCCCTAACTCCTAAACTTCCTAAAACTCACCCTTACCACCCTTAACCGCCCTCCCCCATCTTTTCTCCCCTCTACCTGTCCCCCCTCCCTCCGCTTTCCCGCCGCCACCTCCTGCACGCCCCCGCCCCCCAGCTCCCATTCGTCACCCCACTCCCGTCCCCGCCCCCAGCTGACCCCTCCCCCCCTCCTCCCTCTTATGGCGGCCGCTGCGCGACAGTGGTAGCGACCCTTGACTCAAGCGTAGGTCGCTCCCCCTGCCGCTGCAGCTCCTCCAGCTCCTCCAGCCCAGGATCCTGAGACCTCCCAGCAAGCCCAGCTACCTCGCAGTAAGTACCCCCCCACCTCCCAGCCCCTCGCCCTGCCCTGCGCTACTCACCCTCTCTCCTGCTTCTTTTCTTCTTCTCTGTTCTTCCTCTGCGCTCTTCCTCTGTAGTTTCCTTCTGTACTCTTCTTTCCCTCCTGCTCCCCGTCTTCTCTCTTGATCTGTGTGCTCCTCTCTCTCTCTCCTTTGCACCGCGACCCGCATGTGCCTCTTCTTCTCTGTCCCTCTTCTTGGCTCCTTCCTCTGTTGCTCGTCGCCCTCTTCTTCTTCACCTTCATCTGTATTCTTCTGTCTTCTGCGCTCCTCTTCTTCACCTTCATCTGTATTTTTCTGTCTTCTGCGCTCCTTTTCTTCTGTACCTCCTTCTGTGGTCTTCTGTCTTCTGTTCTTCGGCTCCTCTTCTTCTGTGGTCTTCTGTCTTCTGATCTTCGGCTCCTGTCTTCTGTTCTTCGGCTCCTCTTCCTCTGTTAGCTCTGTTTCCTCTGCTACCTGCTTCCTGGTTCTTCCCGCTTCTGTCTCGTCTCTCCCCCTCACTCGCCTCCCCCTCTCTATCACCCCTATCTACCCCTATCTCTCTATCTGTCTCCCTCACTCACCACCTCCTCCTATCTACCTATCTCTCTATCTTTCCCCCCACTCGCCACCCCCTCTGTTACCACCCCTATCTTCCTATCCTTTCACTCTACCTCTCACCCTCACCCACCTCTACAAACCCCCCTCCCCTATCTTCCCAACCTTCCTCCTATCTCTCTCCCTAACTCCTAAACTTCCTAAAACTCACCCCCACCACCCTTAACCCCCCCTCCCCATCTTCTCTCCCCTCTACCTGTCCACCCTCCCTCCGCTTTCCCGCCGCCACCTCCTGCACGCCCCCGCCCCCCAGCTCCCATTTGTCGCCCCACTCCCGTTCCCTGCCCCCAGCTGAGCACCCCCCCTCCTCCCTCTTATGGCGGCCGCTGCGCGACAGTGGTAGTGACCCTTGACCCAAGGGTAGGTCGCTCCCCCTGCCGCTGCAGCTCCTCCAGCTCCTCCAGCCCAGGTTCCTGAGACCTCCCAGCAAGCCCAGCTACCTCGCAGTAAGTACCCCCCCACCTCCCAGCCCCTCGCCCTGCCCCGCACTACTCACCCTCTCTCCTGCTTCTTTTCTTCTTCTCTGTTCTTCCTCTGCGCTCTTCCTCTGTAGTTTCCTTCTGTACTCTTCTTTCCCTCCTGCTCCCCGTCTTCTCTCTTCATCTGTGTGCTCCTCTCTCTCTCTCCTTTGCACCGCGACCCGCGTGTGCCTCTTCTTCTCTGTCCCTCTTCTTGGCTCCTTCCTCTGCTGCTCGTCGCCCTCTTCTTCTTCACCTTCATCTGTATTCTTCTGTCTTCTGCGCTCCTCTTCTTCACCTTCATCTGTATTTTTCTGTCTTCTGCGCTCCTCTTCTTCTGTACCTCCTTCTGTGGTCTTCTGTCTTCTGTTCTTCGGCTCCTCTTCTTCTGTGGTCTTCTGTCTTCTGATCTTCGGCTCCTGTCTTCTGTACTTAGGCTCCTCTTCCTCTGTTAGCTCTGTTTCCTCTGCTACCTGCTTCCTGGTTCTTCCCGCTCCTGTCTTGTCTCTCCCCCTCACTCGCCTCCCCCTCTCTATCACCCCTATCTACCCCTATCTCTCTATCTGTCTCCCTCACTCACCACCTCCTCCTATCTACCTATCTCTCTATCTTTCCCCCCCACTCGCCACCCCCTCTGTTACCACCCCTATCTTCCTATCCTTTCACTCTACCTCTCACCCTCACCCACCTCTACAACCCCCCCTATCTTCCCAACCTTCCTCCTATCTCTCTCCCTAACTCCTAAACTTCCTAAAACTTACCCCACCACCCTTAACCCCCCCTCCCCCATCTTTTCTCCCCTCTACCTGTCCCCCACTCCCTCCGCTTTCCCGCCGCCACCTCCTGCACGCCCCCGCCCCCAGCTCCCATTCGTCGCCCCACTCCCGTCCCCCGCCCCCAGCTGACCCTCCCCCCCTCCTCCCTCTTATGGCGGCCGCTCCGCGAAAGTGGTAGCAACCCTTGACCCAAGGGTAGGTCGCTCCCCCTGCCGCTACAGCTCCTCCAGCTCCTCCAGCCCAGGTTCTTGAGACCTCCCAGCAAGCCCAGCTACCTCGCAGTAAGTATCCCCCCACCTCCCAGCCCCTCGCCCTGCCCCGCGCTACTCACCCTCTCTCCTGCTTCTTTTCTTCTTCTCTGTTCTTCCTCTGCGCTCTTCCTCTGTAGTTTCCTTCTGTACTCTTCTTTCCCTCCTGCTCCCCGTCTTCTCTCTTCATCTATGTGCTCCTGTCTCTCTCTCCTTTGCACCGCGACCCGCGTGTGCCTCTTCTTCTCTGTCCCTCTTCTTGGCTCCTTCCTCTGCTGCTCGTCGCCCTCTTCTTCTTCACCTTCATCTGTATTCTTCTGTCTTCTGCGCTCCTCTTCTTCACCTTCATCTGTATTTTTCTGTCTTCTGCGCTCCTCTTCTTCTGTACCTCCTTCTGTGGTCTTCTGTCTTCTGTTCTTCGGCTCCTCTTCTTCTGTGGTCTTCTGTCTTCTGATCTTCGGCTCCTGTCTTCTGTTCTTCGGCTCCTCTTCCTCTGTTAGCTCTGTTTCCTCTGCTACCTGCTTCCTGGTTCTTCCCGCTCCTGTCTCGTCTCTCCCCCTCACTCGCCTCCCCCTCTCTATCAACCCTATCTACCCCTATCTCTCTATCTGTCTCCCTCACTCACCACCTCCTCCTATTTACCTATCTCTCTATCTTTCCCCCCCACTTGCCACCCCCTCTGTTACCACCCCTATCTTCCTATCGTTTCACTCTACCTCTCATCCTCACCCACCTCTACAACCCCCCCTATCTTCCCAACCTTCCTCCTATCTCTCTCCCTAACTCCTAAACTTCCTAAAACTCACCCCCACCACCCTTAACCTCCCCTCCCCCATCTTTTCTCCCCTCTACCTGTCCCCCCCTCCCTCCGCTTTCCCGCCGCCACCTCCTGCACGCCCCCCAGCTCCCATTCGTCGCCCCACTCCCGTCCCCCGCCCCCAGCTGACCCCTCCCCCCCCTCCTCCCTCTTATGGCGGCCGCTGCGCGACAGTGGTAGCGACCCTTGACCCAAGGGTAGGTCGCTCCCCCTGCCGCTGCAGCTCCTCCAGCTCCTCCAGCCCAGGTTCCTGAGACCTCCCAGCAAGCCCAGCTACCTCGCAGTAAGTACCCCCCACCTCCCAGCCCCTCGCCCTGCCCCGCGCTACTCACCCTCTCTCCTGCTTCTTTTCTTCTTCTCTGTTCTTCCTCTGCGCTCTTCCTCTGTAGTTTCCTTCTGTACTCTTCTTTCCCTCCTGCTCCCCGTCTTCTCTCTTCATCTGTGTGCTCCTCTCTCTCTCTCCTTTGCACCGCGACCCGCGTGTGCCTCTTCTTCTCTGTCCCTCTTCTTGGCTCCATTCCTCTGCTGCTCGTCGCCCTCTTCTTCTTCACCTTCATCTGTATTCTTCTGTCTTCTGCGCTCCTCTTCTTCAACTTCATCTGTTTTTTTCTGTCTTCTGCGCTCCTCTTCTTCTGTACCTCCTTCTGTGGTCTTCTGTCTTCTGTTCTTCGGCTCCTCTTCTTCTGTGGTCTTCTGTCTTCTGATCTTCGGCTCCTGTCTTCTGTTCTTCGGCTCCTCTTCCTCTGTTAGCTCTGTTTCCTCTGCTACCTGCTTCCTGGTGCTTCCCGCTCCTGTCTCGTCTCTCCACCTCACTCGCCTCCCCCTATCTATCACCCCTATCTACCCCTATCTCTCTATCTGTCTCCCTCACTCACCACCTCCTCCTATCTACCTATCTCTCTATCTTTCCCCCCCACTCGCCACCCCCTCTGTTACCACCCCTATCTTCCTATCCTTTCACTCTACCTCTCACCCTCACTCACCTCTACAACCCCCCCTCCCCTATCTTCCCAACCTTCCTCCTATCTCTCTCCCTAACTCCTAAACTTCCTAAAACTCACCCCCACCACCCTTAACCCCCCTCCCCCATCTTTTCTCCCCTCTACCTGTCCCCCCTCCCTCCGCTTTCCCGCCGCCACCTCCTGCACGCCCCCGCCCCCCAGCTCCCATTCGTCGCCCCACTCCCGTCCCCCGTCCCCAGCTAACCCCTCCCCCCCCTCCTCCCTCTTATGGCGGCCGCTGCGCGACAGTGGTAGCGACCCTTGACCCAAGGGTAGGTCGCTCCCCCTGCCGCTGCAGCTCCTCCAGCTCCTCCAGCCCAGGTTCCTGAGACCTCCCAGCAAGCCCAGCTACCTCGCAGTAAGTACCCCCCCACCTCCCAGCCCCTCGCCCTGCCCCGCGCTACTCACCCTCTCTCCTGCTTCTTTTCTTCTTCTCTGTTCTTCCTCTGCGGTCTTCCTCTGTAGTTTCCTTCTGTACTCTTCTTTCCCTCCTGCTCCCCGTCTTCTCTCTTCATCTGTGTGCTCCTCTCTATCTCTCCTTTGCACCGCGACCCGCATGTGCCTCTTCTTCTCTGTCCCTCTTCTTGGCTCCTTCCTCTGCTGCTCGTCGCCCTCTTCTTCTTCACCTTCATCTGTATTCTTCTGTCTTCTGCGCTCCTCTTCTTCACCTTCATCTGTATTTTTCTGTCTTCTGCGCTCCTCTTCTTCTGTACCTCCTTCTGTGGTCTTCTGTCTTCTGTTCTTCGGCTCCTCTTCTTCTGTGGTCTTCTGTCTTCTGATCTTCGGCTCCTGTCTTCTGTTCTTCGGCACCTCTTCCTCTGTTAGCTCTGTTTCCTCTGCTACCTGCTTCCTGGTTCTTCCCGCTTCTGTCTCGTCTCTCCCCCTCACTCGCCTCCCCCTCTCTATCACCCCTATCTACCCCTATCTCTCTATCTGTCTCCCTCACTCACCACCTCCTCCTATCTACCTATCTCTCTATCTTTCCCCCCCACTTGCCACCCCCTCTGTTACCACCCCTATCTTCCTATCCTTTCACTCTACCTCTCACCCTCACCCACCTCTACAACCCCCCCTCCCCTATCTTCCCAACCTTCCTCCTATCTCTCTCCCTAACTCCTAAACTTCCTAAAACTCACCGCCACCACCCTTAACCCCCCTCCCCATCTTCTCTCCCCTCTACCTGTCCCCCATCCCTCCGCTTTCCCACCGCCACCTCCTGCACGCCCCCGCCCCCCAGCTCCCATTTGTCGCCCCGCTCCCGTTCCCTGCCCCCAGCTGACCCCTCCCCCCCTCCTCCCTCTTATGGCGGCCGCTGCGCGACAGTGGTAGCGACCCTTGACCCAAGGGTAAGTCGCTCCCCCTGCCACTGCAGCTCCTCCAGCTCCTCCAGCCCAGGTTCCTGAGACCTCCCAGCAAGCCCAGCTACCTCACAGTAAGTACCCCCCCACCTCCCAGTCCCTCGCCCTGCCCCGCGCTACTCACCCTCTCTCCTGCTTCTTTTCTTCTTCTCTGTTCTTCCTCTGCGCTCTTCCTCTGTAGTTTCCTTCTGTACTCTTCTTTCACTCCTGCTCCCCGTCTTCTCTCTTGATCTGTGTGCTCCTCTCTCTCTCTCCTTTGCACCGCGACCCACATGTGCCTCTTCTTCTCTGTCCCTCTTCTTGGCTCCTTCCTCTGCTGCTCGTCGCCCTCTTCTTCTTCACCTTCATCTGTATTCTTCTGTCTTCTGCGCTCCTCTTCTTCACCTTCATCTGTATTTTTCTGTCTTCTGCGCTCCTCTTCTTCTGTACCTCCTTCTGTGGTCTTCTGTCTTCTGTTCTTCGGCTCCTCTTCTTCTGTGGTCTTCTGTCTTCTGATCTTCGGCTCCTGTCTTCTGTTCTTCGGCTCCTCTTCCTCTGTTAGCTCTGTTTCCTCTGCTACCTGCTTCCTGGTTCTTCCCGCTTCTGTCTCATCTCTCCCCCTCACTCGCCTCCCCCTCTCTATCACCCATATCTACCCCTATCTCTCTATCTGTCTCCCTCACTCACCACCTCCTCCTATCTACCTATCTCTCTATCTTTCCACCCCACTCGCCACCCCCTCTGTTACCACCCCTATCTTCCTATCCTTTCACTCTACCTCTTACCCTCACCCACCTCTACAACCCCCCCTCCCCTATCTTCCCAACCTTCCTCCTATCTCTCTCCCTAACTCCTAAACTTCCTAAAACTCACCCCCACCACCCTTAACCCCCCTTCCCCATCTTCTCTCCCCTCTACCTGTCCCCCCCTCCCTCCGCTTTCCTGCCGCCACCTCCTGCACGCCTCCGCCCCCCAGCTCCCATTCGTCGCCCCACTCCCGTCCCCCGCCCCCATCTGACCAGTCCCCCCCTCCTCCCTCTTATGGCGGCCGCTGTGCGACAGTGGTAGCGACCCTTGACCCAAGGGTAGGTCGCTCCCCCTGCCGCTGCAGCTCCTCCAGCCCAGGTTCCTGAGACCTCCCAGCAAGCCCAGCTACCTCGCAGTAAGTACCCCCCCACCTCCCAGCCCCTCGCCCTGCCCCCCACTACTCACCCTCTCTCCTGCTTCTTTTCTTCTTCTCTGTTCTTCCTCTGCGCTCTTCCTCTGTAGTTTCCTTCTGTACTCTTCTTTCCCTCCTGCTCCCCGTCTTCTCTCTTCATCTGTGTGCTCCTCTCTCTCTCTCCTTTGCACCGCGACCCGCATGTGCCTCTTCTTCTCTGTCCCTCTTCTTGGCTCCTTCCTCTGCTGCTCGTCGCCCTCTTCTTCTTCACCTTCATCTGTATTCTTCTGTCTTCTGCGCTCCTCTTCTTCACCTTCATCTGTATTTTTCTGTCTTCTGCGCTCCTCTTCTTCTGTACCTCCTTCTGTGGTCTTCTGTCTTCTGTTCTTCGGCTCCTCTTCTTCTGTGGTCTTCTGTCTTCTGATCTTCGGCTCCTGTCTTCTGTACTTAGGCTCCTCTTCCTCTGTTAGCTCTGTTTCCTCTGCTACCTGCTTCCTGGTTCTTCCCGCTCCTGTCTCGTCTCTCCCCCTCACTCGCCTCCCCCTCTCTATCACCCCTATCTACCCCTATCTCTCTATCTGTCTCACTCACTCACCACCTCCTCCTATCTACCTATCTCTCTATCTTTCCCCCCCACTCGCCACCCCCTCTGTTACCACCCCTATCTTCCTATCCTTTCACTCTACCTCTCACCCTCACCCACCTCTACAACCCCCCCTATCTTCCCAACCTTCCTCCTATCTCTCTCCCTAACTCCTAAACTTCCTAAAACTTACCCCACCACCCTTAACCCCCCCCTCCCCCATCTTTTCTCCCCTCTACCTGTCCCCCACTCCCTCCGCTTTCCCGCCGCCACCTCCTGCACGCCCCCGCCACCAGCTCCCATTCGTCGCCCCACTCCCGTCCCCCGCCCCCAGCTGACCCTCCCCCCCTCCTCCCTCTTATGGCGGCCGCTCCGCGAAAGTGGTAGCAACCCTTGACCCAAGGGTAGGTCGCTCCCCCTGCCGCTACAGCTCCTCCAGCTCCTCCAGCCCAGGTTCTTGAGACCTCCCAGCAAGCCCAGCTACGTCGCAGTAAGTATCCCCCCACCTCCCAGCCCCTCGCCCTGCCCCGCGCTACTCACCCTCTCTCCTGCTTCTTTTCTTCTTCTCTGTTCTTCCTCTGCGCTCTTCCTCTGTAGTTTCCTTCTGTACTCTTCTTTCCCTCCTGCTCCCCGTCTTCTCTCTTCATCTATGTGCTCCTGTCTCTCTCTCCTTTGCACCGCGACCCGCGTGTGCCTCTTCTTCTCTGTCCCTCTTCTTGGCTCCTTCCTCTGCTGCTCGTCGCCCTCTTCTTCTTCACCTTCATCTGTATTCTTCTGTCTTCTGCGCTCCTCTTCTTCACCTTCATCTGTATTTTTCTGTCTTCTGCGCTCCTCTTCTTCTGTACCTCCTTCTGTGGTCTTCTGTCTTCTGTTCTTTGGCTCCTCTTCTTCTGTGGTCTTCTGTCTTCTGATCTTCGGCTCCTGTCTTCTGTTCTTCGGCTCCTCTTCCTCTGTTAGCTCTGTTTCCTCTGCTACCTGCTTCCTGGTTCTTCCCGCTCCTGTCTCGTCTCTCCCCCTCACTCGCCTCCCCCTCTCTATCAACCCTATCTACCCCTATCTCTCTATCTGTCTCCCTCACTCACCACCTCCTACTATTTACCTATCTCTCTATCTTTCCCCCCCACTTGCCACCCCCTCTGTTACCACCCCTATCTTCCTATCCTTTCACTCTACCTCTCATCCTCACCCACCTCTACAACCCCCCCTCCCCTATCTTCCCAACCTTCCTCCTATCTCTCTCCCTAACTCCTAAACTTCCTAAAACTCACCCCCACCACCCTTAACCTCCCCTCCCCCATCTTTTCTCCCCTCTACCTGTCCCCCCCTCCCTCCGCTTTCCCGCCGCCACCTCCTGCACGCCCCCGCCCCCCAGCTCCCATTCGTCGCCCCACTCCCGTCCCCCACCCCTAGCTGACCCCTCCCCCCCCTCCTCCCTCTTATGGCGGCCGCTGCGCGACAGTGGTAGCGACCCTTGACCCAAGGGTAGGTCGCTCCCCCTGCCGCTGCAGCTCCTCCAGCTCCTCCAGCCCAGGTTCCTGAGACCTCCCAGCAAGCCCAGCTACCTCGCAGTAAGTACCCCCCACCTCCCAGCCCCTCGCCCTGCCCCGCGCTACTCACCCTCTCTCCTGCTTCTTTTCTTCTTCTCTGTTCTTCCTCTGCGCTCTTCCTCTGTAGTTTCTTTCTGTACTCTTCTTTCCCTCCTGCTCCCCGTCTTCTCTCTTCATCTGTGTGCTCCTCTCTCTCTCTCCTTTGCACCGCGACCCGCGTGTGCCTCTTCTTCTCTGTCCCTCTTCTTGGCTCCATTCCTCTGCTGCTCGTCGCCCTCTTCTTCTTCACCTTCATCTGTATTCTTCTGTCTTCTGCGCTCCTCTTCTTCAACTTCATCTGTTTTTTTCTGTCTTCTGCGCTCCTCTTCTTCTGTACCTCCTTCTGTGGTCTTCTGTCTTCTGTTCTTCGGCTCCTCTTCTTCTGTGGTCTTCTGTCTTCTGATCTTCGGCTCCTGTCTTCTGTTCTTCGGCACCTCTTCCTCTGTTAGCTCTGTTTCCTCTGCTACCTGCTTCCTGGTTCTTCCCGCTTCTGTCTCGTCTCTCCCCCTCACTCGCCTCCCCCTCTCTATCACCCCTATCTACCCCTATCTCTCTATCTGTCTCCCTCACTCACCACCTCCTCCTATCTACCTATCTATCTATCTTTCCCCCCCACTTGCCACCCCCTCTGTTACCACCCCTATCTTCCTATCCTTTCACTCTACCTCTCACCCTCACCCACCTCTACAACCCCCCCTCCCCTATCTTCCCAACCTTCCTCCTATCTCTCTCCCTAACTCCTAAACTTCCTAAAACTCACCCCCACCACCCTTAACCTCCCCTCCCCCATCTTTTCTCCCCTCTACCTGTCCCCCCCTCCCTCCGCTTTCCCGCCGCCACCTCCTGCACGCCCCCGCCCCCCAGCTCCCATTCGTCGCCCCACTCCCGTCCCCCACCCCTAGCTGACCCCTCCCCCCCCTCCTCCCTCTTATGGCGGCCGCTGCGCGACAGTGGTAGCGACCCTTGACCCAAGGGAAGGTCGCTCCCCCTGCCGCTGCAGCTCCTCCAGCTCCTCCAGCCCAGGTTCCTGAGACCTCCCAGCAAGCCCAGCTACCTCGCAGTAAGTACCCCCCACCTCCCAGCCCCTCGCCCTGCCCCGCGCTACTCACCCTCTCTCCTGCTTCTTTTCTTCTTCTCTGTTCTTCCTCTGCGCTCTTCCTCTGTAGTTTCCTTCTGTACTCTTCTTTCCCTCCTGCTCCCCGTCTTCTCTCTTCATCTGTGTGCTCCTCTCTCTCTCTCCTTTGCACCGCGACCCGCGTGTGCCTCTTCTTCTCTGTCCCTCTTCTTGGCTCCATTCCTCTGCTGCTCGTCGCCCTCTTCTTCTTCACCTTCATCTGTATTCTTCTGTCTTCTGCGCTCCTCTTCTTCAACTTCATCTGTTTTTTTCTGTCTTCTGCGCTCCTCTTCTTCTGTACCTCCTTCTGTGGTCTTCTGTCTTCTGTTCTTCGGCTCCTCTTCTTCTGTGGTCTTCTGTCTTCTGATCTTCGGCTCCTGTCTTCTGTTCTTCGGCTCCTCTTCCTCTGTTAGCTCTGTTTCCTCTGCTACCTGCTTCCTGGTGCTTCCCGCTCCTGTCTCGTCTCTCCACCTCACTCGCCTCCCCCTCTCTATCACCCCTATCTACCCCTATCTCTCTATCTGTCTCCCTCACTCACCACCTCCTCCTATCTACCTATCTCTCTATCTTCCCCCCCACTCGCCACCCCCTCTGTTACCACCCCTATCTTCCTATCCTTTCACTCTACCTCTCACCCTCACTCACCTCTACAACCCCCCCTCCCCTATCTTCCCAACCTTCCTCCTATCTCTCTCCCTAACTCCTAAACTTCCTAAAACTCACCCCCACCACCCTTAACCCCCCTCCCCCATCTTTTCTCCCCTCTACCTGTCCCCCCTCCCTCCGCTTTCCCGCCACCACCTCCTGCACGCCCCCGCCCCCCAGCTCCCATTCGTCGCCCCACTCCCGTCCCCCGTCCCCAGCTGACCCCTCCCCCCCTCCTCCCTCTTATGGCGGCCGCTGCGCGACAGTGGTAGCGACCCTTGACCCAAGGGTAGGTCGCTCCCCGTGCCGCTGCAGCTCCTCCAGCTCCTCCAGCCCAGGTTCCTGAGACCTCCCAGCAAGCCCAGCTACCTCGCAGTAAGTACCCCCCCCACCTCCCAGCCCCTCGCCCTGCCCCGCGCTACTCACCCTCTCTCCTGCTTCTTTTCTTCTTCTCTGTTCTTCCTCTGCGGTCTTCCTCTGTAGTTTCCTTCTGTACTCTTCTTTCCCTCCTGCTCCCCGTCTTCTCTCTTCATCTGTGTGCTCCTCTCTATCTCTCCTTTGCACCGCGACCCGCATGTGCCTCTTCTTCTCTGTCCCTCTTCTAGGCTCCTTCCTCTGCTGCTCGTCGCCCTCTTCTTCTTCACCTTCATCTGTATTCTTCTGTCTTCTGCGCTCCTCTTCTTCACCTTCATCTGTATTTTTCTGTCTTCTGCGCTCCTCTTCTTCTGTACCTCCTTCTGTGGTCTTCTGTCTTCTGTCTTCTGTTCTTCGGCTCCTCTTCTTCTGTGGTCTTCTGTCTTCTGATCTTCGGCTCCTGTCTTCTGTTCTTCGGCACCTCTTCCTCTGTTAGCTCTGTTTCCTCTGCTACCTGCTTCCTGGTTCTTCCCGCTTCTGTCTCGTCTCTCCCCCTCACTCGCCTCCCCCTCTCTATCACCCCTATCTACCCCTATCTCTCTATCTGTCTCCCTCACTCACCACCTCCTCCTATCTACCTATCTCTCTATCTTTCCCCCCCACTTGCCACCCCCTCTGTTACCACCCCTATCTTCCTATCCTTTCACTCTACCTCTCACCCTCACCCACCTCTACAACCCCCCCTCCCCTATCTTCCCAACCTTCCTCCTATCTCTCTCCCTAACTCCTAAACTTCCTAAAACTCACCGCCACCACCCTTAACCCCCCTCCCCATCTTCTCTCCCCTCTACCTGTCCCCCCTCCCTCCGCTTTCCCACCGCCACCTCCTGCACGCCCCCGCCCCCCAGCTCCCATTTGTCGCCCCACTCCCGTTCCCTGCCCCCAGCTGACCCCTCCCCCCCTCCTCCCTCTTATGGCGGCCGCTGCGCGACAGTGGTAGCGACCCTTGACCCAATGGTAGGTCGCTCCCCCTGCCGCTGCAGCTCCTCCAGCTCCTCCAGCCCAGGTTCCTGAGACCTCCCAGCAAGCCCAGCTACCTCACAGTAAGTACCCCCCCACCTCCCAGTCCCTCGCCCTGCCCCGCGCTACTCACCCTCTCTCCTGCTTCTTTTCTTCTTCTCTGTTCTTCCTCTGCGCTCTTCCTCTGTAGTTTCCTTCTGTACTCTTCTTTCCCTCCTGCTCCCCGTCTTCTCTCTTCATCTGTGTGCTCCTCTCTCTCTCTCCTTTGCACCGCGACCCACATGTGCCTCTTCTTCTCTGTCCCTCTTCTTGGCTCCTTCCTCTGCTGCTCGTCGCCCTCTTCTTCTTCACCTTCATCTGTATTCTTCTGTCTTCTGCGCTCCTCTTCTTCACCTTCATCTGTATTTTTCTGTCTTCTGCGCTCCTCTTCTTCTGTACCTCCTTCTGTGGTCTTCTGTCTTCTGTTCTTCGGCTCCTCTTCTTCTGTGGTCTTCTGTCTTCTGATCTTCGGCTCCTGTCTTCTGTTCTTCGGCTCCTCTTCCTCTGTTAGCTCTGTTTCCTCTGCTACCTGCTTCCTGGTTCTTCCCGCTTCTGTCTCCACTCTCCCCCTCACTCGCCTCCCCCTCTCTATCACCCATATCTACCCCTATCTCTCTATCTGTCTCCGTCACTCACCACCTCCTCCTATCTACCTATCTCTCTATCTTTCCTCCCCACTCGCCACCCCCTCTGTTACCACCCCTATCTTCCTATCCTTTCACTCTACCTCTTACCCTCACCCACCTCTACAACCCCCCCTCCCCTATCTTCCCAACCTTCCTCCTATCTCTCTCCCTAACTCCTAAACTTCCTAAAACTCACCCCCACCACCCTTAACCCCCCTTCCCCATCTTCTCTCCCCTCTACCTGTCCCCCCCTCCCTCCGCTTTCCTGCCGCCACCTCCTGCACGCCCCCGCCCCCCAGCTCCCATTCGTCACCCCACTCCCGTCCCCCGCCCCCAGCTGACCAGTCCCCCCCTCCTCCCTCTTATGGCGGCCGCTGTGCGACAGTGGTAGCGACCCTTGACCCAAGGGTAGGTCGCTCCCCCTGCCGCTGCAGCTCCTCCAGCCCAGGTTCCTGAGACCTCCCAGCAAGCCCAGCTACCTCGCAGTAAGTACCCCCCCCACCTCCCAGCCCCTCGCCCTGCCCCGCGCTACTCACCCTCTCTCCTGCTTCTTTTCTTCTTCTCTGTTCTTCCTCTGCGCTCTTCCTCTGTAGTTTCCTTCTGTACTCTTCTTTCCCTCCTGCTCCCCGTCTTCTCTCTTCATCTGTGTGCTCCTCTCTCTCTCTCCTTTGCACCGCGACCCGCGTGTGCCTCTTCTTCTCTGTCCCTCTTCTTGGCGCCTTCCTCTGCTGTTCGTCGCCCTCTTCTTCTTCACCTTCATCTGTATTCTTCTGTCTTCTGCGCTCCTCTTCTTCACCTTCATCTGTATTTTTCTGTCTTCTGCGCTCCTCTTCTTCTGTACCTCCTTCTGTGGTCTTCTGTCTTCTGTTCTTCGGCTCCTCTTCTTCTGTGGTCTTATGTCTTCTGATCTTCGGCTCCTGTCTTCTGTTCTTCGGCTCCTCTTCCTCTGTTAGCTCTGTTTCCTCTGCTACCTGCTTCCTGGTGCTTCCCGCTCCTGACTCGTCTCTCCACCTCACTCGCCTCCCCCTCTCTATCACCCCTATCTACCCCTATCTCTCTATCTGTCTCCCTCACTCACCACCTCCTCCTATCTTCCTATCTCTCTATCTTCCCCCCACTCGCCACCCCCTCTGTTACCACCCCTATCTTCCTATCCTTTCACTCTACCTCTCACCCTCACTCACCTCTACAACCCCCCCTCCCCTATCTTCCCAACCTTCCTCCTATCTCTCTCCCTAACTCCTAAACTTCCTAAAACTCACCCCCACCACCCTTAACCCCCCTCCCCCATCTTTTCTCCCCTCTACCTGTCCCCCCTCCCTCCGCTTTCCCGCCGCCACCTCCTGCACGCCCCCGCCCCCCAGCTCCCATTCGTTGCCCCACTCCCGTCCCCCGTCCCCAGCTGACCCCTCCCCCCCTCCTCCCTCTTATGGCGGCCGCTGCGCGACAGTGGTAGCGACCCTTGACCCAAGGGTAGGTCGCTCCCCCTGCCGCTGCAGCTCCTCCAGCTCCTCCAGCCCAGGTTCCTGAGACCTCCCAGCAAGCCCAGCTACCTCGCAGTAAGTACCCCCCCACCTCCCAGCCCCTCGCCCTGCCCCGCGCTACTCACCCTCTCTCCTGCTTCTTTTCTTCTTCTCTGTTCTTCCTCTGCGGTCTTCCTCTGTAGTTTCCTTCTGTACTCTTCTTTCCCTCCTGCTCCCCGTCTTCTCTCTTCATCTGTGTGCTCCTCTCTATCTCTCCTTTGCACCGCGACCCGCATGTGCCTCTTCTTCTCTGTCCCTCTTCTTGGCTCCTTCCTCTGCTGCTCGTCGCCCTCTTCTTCTTCACCTTCATCTGTATTCTTCTGTCTTCTGCGCTCCTCTTCTTCACCTTCATCTGTATTTTTCTGTCTTCTGCGCTCCTCTTCTTCTGTACCTCCTTCTGTGGTCTTCTGTCTTCTGTTCTTCGGCTCCTCTTCTTCTGTGGTCTCCTGTCTTCTGATCTTCGGCTCCTGTCTTCTGTTCTTCGGCACCTCTTCCTCTGTTAGCTCTGTTTCCTCTGCTACCTGCTTCCTGGTTCTTCCCGCTTCTGTCTCGTCTCTCCCCCTCACTCGCCTCCCCCTCTCTATCACCCCTATCTACCCCTATCTCTCTATCTGTCTCCCTCACTCACCACCTCCTCCTATCTACCTATCTCTCTATCTTTCCCCCCCACTTGCCACCCCCTCTGTTACCACCCCTATCTTCCTATCCTTTCACTCTACCTCTCACCCTCACCCACCTCTACAACCCCCCCTCCCCTATCTTCCCAACCTTCCTCCTATCTCTCTCCCTAACTCCTAAACTTCCTAAAACTCACCGCCACCACCCTTAACCCCCCTCCCCATCTTCTCTCCCCTCTACCTGTCCCCCCTCCCTCCGCTTTCCCACCGCCACCTCCTGCACGCCCCCGCCCCCCAGCTCCCATTTGTCGCCCCACTCCCGTTCCCTGCCCCCAGCTGACCCCTCCCCCCCTCCTCCCTCTTATGGCGGCCGCTGCGCGACAGTGGTAGCGACCCTTGACCCAATGGTAGGTCGCTCCCCCTGCCGCTGCAGCTCCTCCAGCTCCTCCAGCCCAGGTTCCTGAGACCTCCCAGCAAGCCCAGCTACCTCACAGTAAGTACCCCCCCACCTCCCAGTCCCTCGCCCTGCCCCGCGCTACTCACCCTCTCTCCTGCTTCTTTTCTTCTTCTCTGTTCTTCCTCTGTAGTTTCCTTCTGTACTCTTCTTTCCCTCCTGCTCCCCGTCTTCTCTCTTCATCTGTGTGCTCCTCTCTCTCTCTCCTTTGCACCGCGACCCACATGTGCCTCTTCTTCTCTGTCCCTCTTCTTGGCTCCTTCCTCTGCTGCTCGTCGCCCTCTTCTTCTTCACCTTCATCTGTATTCTTCTGTCTTCTGCGCTCCTCTTCTTCACCTTCATCTGTATTTTTCTGTCTTCTGCGCTCCTCTTCTTCTGTACCTCCTTCTGTGGTCTTCTGTCTTCTGTTCTTCGGCTCCTCTTCTTCTGTGGTCTTCTGTCTTCTGATCTTCGGCTCCTGTCTTCTGTTCTTCGGCTCCTCTTCCTCTGTTAGCTCTGTTTCCTCTGCTACCTGCTTCCTGGTTCTTCCCGCTTCTGTCTCCACTCTCCCCCTCACTCGCCTCCCCCTCTCTATCACCCATATCTACCCCTATCTCTCTATCTGTCTCCGTCACTCACCACCTCCTCCTATCTACCTATCTCTCTATCTTTCCTCCCCACTCGCCACCCCCTCTGTTACCACCCCTATCTTCCTATCCTTTCACTCTACCTCTTACCCTCACCCACCTCTACAACCCCCCCTCCCCTATCTTCCCAACCTTCCTCCTATCTCTCTCCCTAACTCCTAAACTTCCTAAAACTCACCCCCACCACCCTTAACCCCCCTTCCCCATCTTCTCTCCCCTCTACCTGTCCCCCCTCCCTCCGCTTTCCTGCCGCCACCTCCTGCACGCCCCCGCCCCCCAGCTCCCATTCGTCACCCCACTCCCGTCCCCCGCCCCCAGCTGACCAGTCCCCCCCTCCTCCCTCTTATGGCGGCCGCTGTGCGACAGTGGTAGCGACCCTTGACCCAAGGGTAGGTCGCTCCCCCTGCCGCTGCAGCTCCTCCAGCCCAGGTTCCTGAGACCTCCCAGCAAGCCCAGCTACCTCGCAGTAAGTACCCCCCCACCTCCCAGCCCCTCGCCCTGCCCCGCGCTACTCACCCTCTCTCCTGCTTCTTTTCTTCTTCTCTGTTCTTCCTCTGCGCTCTTCCTCTGTAGTTTCCTTCTGTACTCTTCTTTCCCTCCTGCTCCCCGTCTTCTCTCTTCATCTGTGTGCTCCTCTCTCTCTCTCCTTTGCACCGCGACCCGCGTGTGCCTCTTCTTCTCTGTCCCTCTTCTTGGCGCCTTCCTCTGCTGTTCGTCGCCCTCTTCTTCTTCACCTTCATCTGTATTCTTCTGTCTTCTGCGCTCCTCTTCTTCACCTTCATCTGTATTTTTCTGTCTTCTGCGCTCCTCTTCTTCTGTACCTCCTTCTGTGGTCTTCTGTCTTCTGTTCTTCGGCTCCTCTTCTTCTGTAGTCTTATGTCTTCTGATCTTCGGCTCCTGTCTTCTGTTCTTCGGCTCCTCTTCCTCTGTTAGCTCTGTTTCCTCTGCTACCTGCTTCCTGGTGCTTCCCGCTCCTGTCTCGTCTCTCCACCTCACTCGCCTCCCCCTCTCTATCACCCCTATCTACCCCTATCTCTCTATCTGTCTCCCTCACTCACCACCTCCTCCTATCTACCTATCTCTCTATCTTCCCCCCCACTCGCCACCCCCTCTGTTACCACCCCTATCTTCCTATCCTTTCACTCTACCTCTCACCCTCACTCACCTCTACAACCCCCCCTCCCCTATCTTCCCAACCTTCCTCCTATCTCTCTCCCTAACTCCTAAACTTCCTAAAACTCACCCCCACCACCCTTAACCCCCCTCCCCCATCTTTTCTCCCCTCTACCTGTCCCCCCTCCCTCCGCTTTCCCGCCGCCACCTCCTGCACGCCCCCGCCCCCCAGCTCCCATTCGTCGCCCCACTCCCGTCCCCCGTCCCCAGCTGACCCCTCCCCCCCTCCTCCCTCTTATGGCTGCCGCTGCGCGACAGTGGTAGCGACCCTTGACCCAAGGGTAGGTCGCTCCCCCTGCCGCTGCAGCTCCTCCAGCTCCTCCAGCCCAGGTTCCTGAGACCTCCCAGCAAGCCCAGCTACCTCGCAGTAAGTACCCCCCCACCTCCCAGCCCCTCGCCCTGCCCCGCGCTACTCACCCTCTCTCCTGCTTCTTTTCTTCTTCTCTGTTCTTCCTCTGCGGTCTTCCTCTGTAGTTTCCTTCTGTACTCTTCTTTCCCTCCTGCTCCCCGTCTTCTCTCTTCATCTGTGTGCTCCTCTCTATCTCTCCTTTGCACCGCGACCCGCATGTGCCTCTTCTTCTCTGTCCCTCTTCTTGGCTCCTTCCTCTGCTGCTCGTCGCCCTCTTCTTCTTCACCTTCATCTGTATTCTTCTGTCTTCTGCGCTCCTCTTCTTCACCTTCATCTGTATTTTTCTGTCTTCTGCGCTCCTCTTCTTCTGTACCTCCTTCTGTGGTCTTCTGTCTTCTGTTCTTCGGCTCCTCTTCTTCTGTGGTCTTCTGTCTTCTGATCTTCGGCTCCTGTCTTCTGTTCTTCGGCACCTCTTCCTCTGTTAGCTCTGTTTCCTCTGCTACCTGCTTCCTGGTTCTTCCCGCTTCTGTCTCGTCTCTCCCCCTCACTCGCCTCCCCCTCTCTATCACCCATATCTACCCCTATCTCTCTATCTGTCTCCCTCACTCACCACCTCCTCCTATCTACCTATCTCTCTATCTTTCCCCCCCACTTGCCACCCCCTCTGTTACCACCCCTATCTTCCTATCCTTTCACTCTACCTCTCACCCTCACCCACCTCTACAACCCCCCTCCCCTATCTTCCCAACCTTCCTCCTATCTCTCTCCCTAACTCCTAAACTTCCTAAAACTCACCGCCACCACCCTTAACCCCCCTCCCCATCTTCTCTCCCCTCTACCTGTCCCCCCTCCCTCCGCTTTCCCACCGCCACCTCCTGCACGCCCCCGCCCCCCAGCTCCCATTTGTCGCCCCACTCCAGTTCCCTGCCCCCAGCTGACCCCTCCCCCCTCCTCCCTCTTATGGCGGCCGCTGCGCGACAGTGGTAGCGACCCTTGACCCAATGGTAGGTCGCTCCCCCTGCCGCTGCAGCTCCTCCAGCTCCTCCAGCCCAGGTTCCTGAGACCTCCCAGCAAGCCCAGCTACCTAACAGTAAGTATCCCCCCACCTCCCAGTCCCTCGCCCTGCCCCGCGCTACTCACCCTCTCTCCTGCTTCTTTTCTTCTTCTCTGTTCTTCCTCTGCGCTCTTCCTCTGTAGTTTCCTTCTGTACTCTTCTTTCCCTCCTGCTCCCCGTCTTCTCTCTTCATCTGTGTGCTCCTCTCTCTCTCTCCTTTGCACCGCGACCCACATGTGCCTCTTCTTCTCTGTCCCTCTTCTTGGCTCCTTCCTCTGCTGCTCGTCGCCCTCTTCTTCTTCACCTTCATCTGTATTCTTCTGTCTTCTGCGCTCCTCTTCTTCACCTTCATCTGTATTTTTCTGTCTTCTGCGCTCCTCTTCTTCTGTACCTCCTTCTGTGGTCTTCTGTCTTCTGTTCTTCGGCTCCTCTTCTTCTGTGGTCTTCTGTCTTCTGATCTTCGGCTCCTGTCTTCTGTTCTTCGGCTCCTCTTCCTCTGTTAGCTCTGTTTCCTCTGCTACCTGCTTCCTGGTTCTTCCCGCTTCTGTCTCATCTCTCCCCCTCACTCGCATCCCCCTCTCTATCACCCATATCTACCCCTATCTCTCTATCTGTCTCCCTCACTCAACACCTCCTCCTATCTACCTATCTCTCTATCTTTCATCCCCACTCGCCACCCCCTCTGTTACCACCCCTATCTTCCTATCCTTTCACTCTACCTCTTACCCTCACCCACCTCTACAACCCCCCCTCCCCTATCTTCCCAACCTTCCTCCTATCTCTCTCCCTAACTCCTAAACTTCCTAAAACTCACCCCCACCACCCTTAACCCCCCTTCCCCATCTTCTCTCCCCTCTACCTGTCCCCCCCTCCCTCCGCTTTCCTGCCGCCACCTCCTGCACGCCCCCGCCCCCCAGCTCCCATTCGTCACCCCACTCCCGTCCCCCGCCCCCAGCTGACCAGTCCCCCCCTCCTCCCTCTTATGGCGGCCGCTGTGCGACAGTGGTAGCGACCCTTGACCCAAGGGTAGGTCGCTCCCCCTGCCGCTGCAGCTCCTCCAGCCCAGGTTCCTGAGACCTCCCAGCAAGCCCAGCTACCTCGCAGTAAGTACCCCCCCACCTCCCAGCCCCTCGCCCTGCCCCGCGCTACTCACCCTCTCTCCTGCTTCTTTTCTTCTTCTCTGTTCTTCCTCTGCGCTCTTCCTCTGTAGTTTCCTTCTGTACTCTTCTTTCCCTCCTGCTCCCCGTCTTCTCTCTTCATCTGTGTGCTCCTCTCTCTCTCTCCTTTGCACCGTGACCCGCGTGTGCCTCTTCTTCTCTGTCCCTCTTCTTGGCGCCTTCCTCTGCTGTTCGTCGCCCTCTTCTTCTTCACCTTCATCTGTATTCTTCTGTCTTCTGCGCTCCTCTTCTTCACCTTCATCTGTATTTTTCTGTCTTCTGCGCTCCTCTTCTTCTGTACCTCCTTCTGTGGTCTTCTGTCTTCTGTTCTTCGGCTCCTCTTCTTCTGTGGTCTTATGTCTTCTGATCTTCGGCTCCTGTCTTCTGTTCTTCGGCTCCTCTTCCTCTGTTAGCTCTGTTTCCTCTGCTACCTGCTCCTGGTTCTTCCCGTTCCTGTCTCGTCTCTCCCCCTCACTCGCCTCCCCCTCTCTATCACCCCTATCTACCCCTATCTCTCTATCTGTCTCCCTCACTCACCACCTCCTCCTATCTACCTATCTCTCTATCTTTCCCCCCCACTTGCCACCCCCTCTGTTACCACCCCTATCTTCCTATCCTTTCACTCTACCTCTCACCCTCACCCACCTCTACAACCCACCCTCCCCTATCTTCCCAACCTTCCTCCTATCTCTCTCCCTAACTCCTAAACTTCCTAAAACTCACCCCCTCCACCCTTAACCCCCCTTCCCCATCTTCTCTCCCCTCTACCTGTCCCCCCCTCCCTCCGCTTTCCCGCCGCCACCTCCTGCACGCCCCCGCCCCCCAGCTTCCATTCGTCGCCCCACTCCCGTTCCCCGCCCCCAGCTGACCCCTCCCCCCTCCTCCCTCTTATGGCGGCCGCTGCGCAACAGTGGTAGCGACCCTTGACCCAATGGTAGGTCGCTCCCGCTGCCGCTGCAGCTCCTCCAGCTCCTCCAGCCCAGGTTCCTGAGACCTCCCAGCAAGCCCAGCTACCTTGCAGTAAGTACCCCCCCACCTCTCAGCCCCTCACCCTGCCCCGCGCTACTCACCCTCTCTCCTGCTTCTTTTCTTCTTCTCTGTTCTTCCTCTGCGTTCTTCCTCTGTAGTTTCCTTCTGTACTCTTCTTTCCCTCCTGCTCCCCGTCTTCTCTCTTCATCTGTGTGCTCCTCTCTTTCTCTCCTTTGCACCGCGACCCGCGTGTGCCTCGTCTTCTCTGTCCCTCTTCTTGGCTCCTTCCTCTGCTGCTCGTCGCCCTCTTCTTCTTCACCTTCATCTGTATTCTTCTGTCTTCTGCGCTCCTCTTCTTCACCTTCATCTGTATTTTTCTGTCTTCTGCGCTCCTCTTCTTCTGTACCTCCTTCTGTGGTCTTCTGTCTTCTGTTCTTCGGCTCCTCTTCTTCTGTGGTCTTCTGTCTTCTGATCTTCGGCTCCTGTCTTCTGTTCTTCGGCTCCTCTTCCTCTGTTAGCTCTGTTTCCTCTGCTACCTGCTTCCTGGTTCTTCCCGCTCCTGTCTCATCTCTCCCCCTCACTCGCCTCCCCCTCTCTATCACCCCTATCTACCCCTATCTCTCTATCTGTCTCACTCACTCACCACCTCCTCCTATCTACCTATCTCTCTATCTTCCCCCCACTCGCCACCCCCTCTGTTACCACCCCTATCTTCCTATCCTTTCACTCTACCTCTCACCCTCACCCACCTCTACAACCCCCCCCTATCTTCCCAACCTTCCTCCTATCTCTCTCCCTAACTCCTAAACTTCCTAAAACTCACCCCCACCACCCTTAACCCCCCTTCCCCATCTTCTCTCCCCTCTACCTGTCCCCCCCTCCCTCCGCTTTCCTGCCGCCACCTCCTGCACGCCCCCGCCCCCCAGCTCCCATTCGTCGCCCCACTCCCGTCCCCGCCCCCAGCTGACCCCTCCCCCCCTCCTCCCTCTTATGGCGGCCGCTGCGCGACAGTGGTAGCGACCCTTGACCCAAGGGTAGGTCGCTCCCCCTGCCGCTGCAGCTCCTCCAGCCCAGGTTCCTGAGACCTCCCAGCAAGCCCAGCTACCTAGCAGTAAGTACCCCCCCACCTCCCAGCCCCTCGCCCTGCCCCGCGCTACTCACCCTCTCTCCTGCTTCTTTTCTTCTTCTCTGTTCTTCCTCTGCGCTCTTCCTCTGTAGTTTCCTTCTGTACTCTTCTTTCCCTCCTGCTCCCCGTCTTCTCTCTTCGTCTGTGTGCTCCTCTCTCTCTCTCCTTTGCACCGCGACCCGCGTGTGCCTCTTCTTCTCTGTCCCTCTTCTTGGCTCCTTCCTCTGCTGCTCGTCGCCCTCTTCTTCTTCACCTTCATCTGTATTCTTCTGTCTTCTGCGCTCCTCTTCTTCACCTTCATCTGTATTTTTCTGTCTTCTGCGCTCCTCTTCTTCTGTACCTCCTTCTGTGGTCTTCTGTCTTCTGTTCTTCGGCTCCTCTTCTTCTGTGGTCTTCTGTCTTCTGATCTTCGGCTCCTGTCTTCTGTTCTTCGGCTCCTCTTCCTCTGTTAGCTCTGTTTCCTCTGCTACCTGCTTCCTGGTTCTTCCCGCTCCTGTCTCGTCTCTCCACCTCACTCGCCTCCCCCTCTCTATCACCCCTATCTACCCCTATCTCTCTATCTGTCTCCCTCACTCACCACCTCCTCCTATCTACCTATCTCTCTATCTTCCCCCCACTCGCCACCCCCTCTGTTACCACCCCTATCTTCCTATCCTTTCACTCTACCTCTCACCCTCACCCACCTCTACAACCCCCCCCCCTATCTTCCCAACCTTCCTCCCATCTCTCTCCCTAACTCCTAAACTTCCTAAAACTCATCCCCACCACCCTTAACCCCCCTCCCCCATCTTTTCTCCCCTCTACCTGTCCCCCCTCCCTCCGCTTTCCCGCCGCCACCTCCTGCACGCCCCCGCCCCCCAGCTCCCATTCGTCGCCCCACTCCCGTCCCCCGTCCCCAGCTGACCCCTCCCCCCCTCCTCCCTCTTATGGCGGCCGCTGCGCGACAGTGGTAGCGACCCTTGACCCAAGGGCAGGTCGCTCCCCCTGCCGCTGCAGCTCCTCCAGCCCAGGTTCCTGAGACCTCCCAGCAAGCCCAGCTACCTCGCAATAAGTACCCCCCCACCTCCCAGCCCCTCGCCCTGCCCCGCGCTACTCACCCTCTCTCCTGCTTCTTTTCTTCTTCTCTGTTCTTCCTCTGCGCTCTTCCTCTGTAGTTTCCTTCTGTACTCTTCTTTCCCTCCTGCTCCCCGTCTTCTCTCTTCATCTGTGTGCTCCTCTCTCTCTCTCCTTTGCACCGCGACCCGCGTGTGCCTCTTCTTCTCTGTCCCTCTTCTTGGCTCCTTCCTCTGCTGCTCGTCACCCTCTTCTTCTTCACCTTCATCTGTATTCTTCTGTCTTCTGCGCTCCTCTTCTTCACCTTCATCTGTATTTTTCTGTCTTCTGCGCTCCTCTTCTTCTGTACCTCCTTCTGTGGTCTTCTGTCTTCTGTTCTTCGGCTCCTCTTCTTCTGTGGTCTTCTGTCTTCTGATCTTCGGCTCCTGTCTTCTGTTCTTCGGCACCTCTTCCTCTGTTAGCTCTGTTTCCTCTGCTACCTGCTTCCTGGTTCTTCCCGCTTCTGTCTCGTCTCTCCCCCTCACTCGCCTCCCCCTCTCTATCACCCCTATCTACCCCTATCTCTCTATCTGTCTCCCTCACTCACTCACCACCTCCTCCTATCTACCTATCTCTCTATCTTTCCCCCCCTCTTGCTACCCCCTCTGTTACCACCCCTATCTTCCTATCCTTTCACTCTACCTCTCACCCTCACCCACCTCTACAACCCCCCCTCCCCTATCTTCCCAACCTTCCTCCTATCTCTCTCCCTAACTCCTAAACTTCCTAAAACTCACCGCCACCACCCTTAACCCCCCTCCCCATCTTCTCTCCCCTCTACCTGTCCCCCTCTCCCTCCGCTTTCCCACCGCCACCTCCTGCACGCCCCGCCCCCCAGCTCCCATTTGTCGCCCACTCCCGTTCCCTGCCCCCAGCTGACCCCTCACCCCCTCCTCCCTCTTATGGCGGCCGCTGCGCGACAGTGGTAGCGACCCTTGACCCAAGGGTAGGTCGCTCCCCCTGCCGCTGCAGCTCCTCCAGCTCCTCCAGCCCAGGTTCCTGAGACCTCCCAGCAAGCCCAGCTACCTCGCAGTAAGTACCCCCCCACCTCCCAGCCCCTCGCCCTGCCCCGCGCTACTCACCCTCTCTCCTGCTTCTTTTCTTCTTCTCTGTTCTTCCTCTGCGCTCTTCCTCTGTAGTTTCCTTCTGTACTCTTCTTTCCCTCCTGCTCCCCGTCTTCTCTCTTGATCTGTGTGCTCCTCTCTCTCTCTCCTTTGCACCGCGACCCACATGTGCCTCTTCTTCTCTGTCCCTCTTCTTGGCTCCTTCCTCTGCTGCTCGTCGCCCTCTTCTTCTTCACCTTCATCTGTATTCTTCTGTCTTCTGCGCTCCTCTTCTTCACCTTCATCTGTATTTTTCTGTCTTCTGCGCTCCTCTTCTTCTGTACCTCCTTCTGTGGTCTTCTGTCTTCTGTTCTTCGGCTCCTCTTCTTCTGTGGTCTTCTGTCTTCTGATCTTCGGCTCCTGTCTTCTGTTCTTCGGCTCCTCTTACTCTGTTAGCTCTGTTTCCTCTGCTACCTGCTTCCTGGTTCTTCCCGCTTCTGTCTCATCTCTCCCCCTCACTCGCCTCCCCCTCTCTATCACCCCTATCTACCCCTATCTCTCTATCTGTCTCCCTCACTCACCACCTCCTCCTATCTACCTATCTCTCTATCTTTCCCCCCCACTCGCCACCCCCTCTGTTACCACCCCTATCTTCCTATCCTTTCACTCTACCTCTTACCCTCACCCACCTCTACAACCCCCCCTCCCCTATCTTCCCAACCTTCCTCCTATCTCTCTCCCTAACTCCTAAACTTCCTAAAACTCACCCCCACCACCATTAACCCCCCTTCCCCATCTTCTCTCCCCTCTACCTGTCCCCCCCTCCCTCCGCTTTCCTGCCGCCACCTCCTGCACGCCCCCGCCCCCCAGCTCCCATTCGTCGCCCCACTCCCGTCCCCCGCCCCCAGCTGACCAGTCCCCCCTCCTCCCTCTTATGGCGGCCGCTGCGCGACAGTGGTAGCGACCCTTGACCCAAGGGTAGGTCGCTCCCCCTGCCGCTGCAGCTCCTCCAGCTCCTCCAGCCCAGGTTCCTGAGACCTCCCAGCAAGCCCAGCTACCTCGCAGTAAGTACCCCCCCACCTCCCAGCCCCTTGCCCTGCCCCGCGCTACTCACCCTCTCTCCTGCTTCTTTTCTTCTTCTGTGTTCTTCCTCTGCCCTCTTCCTCTGTAGTTTCCTTCTGTACTCTTCTTTCCCTCCTGCTCCCCGTCTTCTCTCTTCATCTGTGTGCTCCTCTCTCTCTCTCCTTTGCACCGCGACCCGCGTTTGCCTCTTCTTCTCTGTCCCTCTTCTTGGCTCCTTCCTCTGCTGCTCGTCGCCCTCTTCTTCTTCACCTTCATCTGCATTCTTCTGTCTTCTGCGCTCCTCTTCTTCACCTTCATCTGTATTTTTCTGTCTTCTGCGCTCCTCTTCTTATGTACCTCCTTCTGTGGTCTTCTGTCTTCTGTTCTTCGGCTCCTCTTCTTCTGTGGTCTTCTGTCTTCTGATCTTCGGCTCCTGTCTTCTGTTCTTCGGCTCCTCTTCCTCTGTTAGCTCTGTTTCCTCTGCTACCTGCTTCCTGGTTCTTCCCGCTCCTGTCTCGTCTCTCCCCCTCACTCGCCTCCCCCTCTCTATCACCCCTATCAACCCCTATCTCTCTATCTGTCTCCCTCACTCACCACCTCCTCCTATCTACCTATCTCTCTATCTTTCCCCCCCACTTGCCACCCCCTCTGTTACCACCCCTATCTTCCTATCCTTTCACTCTACCTCTCACCCTCACCCACCTCTACAACCCCCCCTCCCCTATCTTCCCAACCTTCCTCCTATCTCTCTCCCTAACTCCTAAACTTCCTAAAACTCACCCCCACCACCCTTAACCCCCCTTCCCCATCTTCTCTCCCCTCTACCTGTCCCCCCTCCCTCCGCTTTCCCGCTGCCACCTCCTGCACGCCCCCGCCCCCCAGCTTCCATTCGTCGCCCCACTCCCGTTCCCCGCCCCCAGCTGACCCCTCACCCCCTCCTCCCTCTTATGGCGGCCGCTGCGCAACAGTGGTAGCGACCCTTGACCCAAGGGTAGGTCGCTCCCCCTGCCGCTGCAGCTCCTCCAGCTCCTCCAGCCCAGGTTCCTGAGACCTCCCAGCAAGCCCAGCTACCTTGCAGTAAGTACCCCCCCCACCTCCCAGCCCCTCGCCCTGCCCCGCGCTACTCACCCTCTCTCCTGCTTCTTTTCTTCTTCTCTGTTCTTCCTCTGCGTTCTTCCTCTGTAGTTTCCTTCTGTACTCTTCTTTCCCTCCTGCTCCCCGTCTTCTCTCTTCATCTGTGTGCTCCTCTCTCTCTCTCCTTTGCACTGCGACCCGCGTGTGCCTCTTCTTCTCTGTCCCTCTTCTTGGCTCCTTCCTCTGCTGCTCGTCGCCCTCTTCTTCTTTACCTTCATCTATATTCTTCTGTCTTCTGCGCTCCTCTTCTTCACCTTCATCTGTATTTTTCTGTCTTCTGCGCGCCTCTTCTTCTGTACCTCCTTCTGTGGTCTTCTGTCTTCTGTTCTTCGGCTCCTCTTCTTCTGTGGTCTTCTGTCTTCTGATCTTCGGCTCCTGTCTTCTGTTCTTCGGCTCCTCTTCCTCTGTTAGCTCTGTTTCCTCTGCTACCTGCTTCCTGGTTCTTCCCGCTTCTGTCTCATCTCTCCCCCTCACTCGCCTCCCCCTCTCTATCACCCCTATCTACCCCTATCTCTCTATCTGTCTCACTCACTCACCACCTCCTCCTATCTACCTATCTCTCTATCTTTCCCCCCCACTCGCCACCCCCTCTGTTACCACCCCTATCTTCCTATCCTTTCACTCTACCTCTCACCCTCACCCACCTCTACAACCCCCCCTATCTTCCCAACCTTCCTCCTAACTCTCTCCCTAACTCCTAAACTTCCTAAAACTCACCCCCACCACCCTTAACCCCCCTTCCCCATCTTCTCTCCCCTCTACCTGTCCCCCCCTCCCTCCGCTTTCCTGCCGCCACCTCCTGCATGCCCCCGCCCCCCAGCTCCCATTCGTCGCCCCACTCCCGTCCCCCGCCCCCAGCTGACCCCTCCCCCCTTCCTCCCTCTTATGGCGGCCGCTGCGCGACTGTGGTAGCGACCCTTGACCCAAGGGTAGGTCGCTCCCCCTGCCGCTGCAGCTCCTCCAGCCCAGGTTCCTGAGACCTCCCAGCAAGCCCAGCTACCTCGCAGTAAGTACCCCCCCCACCTCCCAGCCCCTCGCCCTGCCCCGCGCTACTCACCCTCTCTCCTGCTTCTTTTCTTCTTCTCTGTTCTTCCTCTGTGCTCTTCCTCTGTAGTTTCCTTCTGTACTCTTCTTTCCCTCCTGCTCCCCGTCTTCTCTCTTGATCTGTGTGCTCCTCTCTCTCTCTCCTTTGCACCGCGACCCGCGTGTGCCTCTTCTTCTCTGTCCCTCTTCTTCGCTCCTTCGTCTGCTGCTCGTCGCCCTCTTCTTCTTCACCTTCATCTGTATTCTTCTGTCTTCTGCGCTCCTCTTCTTCACCTTCATCTGTATTTTTCTGTCTTCTGCGCTCCTCTTCTTCTGTACCTCCTTCTGTGGTCTTCTGTCTTCTGTTCTTCAGCTCCTCTTCTTCTGTGGTCTTCTGTCTTCTGATCTTCGGCTCCTGTCTTCTGTTCTTCGGCTCCTCTTCCTCTGTTAGCTCTGTTTCCTCTGCTACCTGCTTCCTGGTTCTTCCCGCTCCTGTCTCGTCTCTCCCCCTCACTCGCCTCCCCCTCTCTATCACCCATATCTACCCCTATCTCTCTATCTGTCTCCCTCACTCACTCACCACCTCCTCCTATCTACCTATCTCTCTATCTTTCCCCCCACTCGCCAGCCCCTCTGTTACCACCCCTATCTTCCTATCCTTTCACTCTACCTCTCACCCTCACCCACCTCTACAACCCCCCTCCCCTATCTTCCCAACCTTCCTCCTATCTCTCTCCCTAACTCCTAAACTTCCTAAAACTCACCCTCACCACCCTTAACCCCCCCTCCCCATCTTCTCTCCCCTCTCCCTGTCCCCCCTCCCTCCGCTTTCCCGCCGCCACCTCCTGCACGCCCCGCCCCCCAGCTTCCATTTTTCGCCCCACTCCCGTTCCCCGCCCCCAGCTGACCCCTCCTCCCTCTTATGGCGGCCGCTGAGCGACAGTGGTAGCGACCCTTGACCCAAGGGTAGGTCGCTCCCCTTGCCGCTGCAGCTCCTCCAGCTCCTCCAGCCCAGGTTCCTGAGACCTCCCAGCAAGCCCAGCTACCTCGCAGTAAGTACCCCCCACCTCCCAGCCCCTTGCCCTGCCCCGCGCTACTCACCCTCTCTCCTGCTTCTTTTCTTCTTCTCTGTTCTTCCTCTGCGCTCTTCCTCTGCGCTCTTCCTCTGTAGTTTCCTTCTGTACTCTTCTTTCCCTCCTGCTCCCCGTCTTCTCTCTTCATCTGTGTGCTCCTGTCTCTCTCTCCTTTGCACCGCGACCCGCGTGTGCTCTTCTTCTCTGTCCCTCTTCTTGGCTCCTTCCTCTGCTGCTCGTCGCCCTCTTCTTCTTCACCTTCATCTGTATTCTTCTGTCTTCTGCTCTCCTCTTCTTCACCTTCATCTGTATTTTTCTGTCTTCTGCGCTCCTCTTCTTCTGTACCTCCTTCTGTGGTCTTCTGTCTTCTGTTCTTCGGCTCCTCTTCTTCTGTGGTCTTCTATCTTCTAATCTTCGGCTCCTGTCTTCTGTTCTTCGGCTCCTCTTCCTCTGTTAGCTCTGTTTCCTCTGCTTCCTGCTTCTTGGTTCTTCCCGCTCCTGTCTCGTCTCTCCCCCTCACTCGCCTCCCCCTCTCTATCACCCCTATCTACCCCTATCTCTCTATCTGTCTCCCTCACTCACCACCTCCTCCTATCTACCTATCTCTCTATCTTTCCCCCCCACTCGCCACCCCCTATGTTACCACCCCTATCTTCCTATCCTTTCACTCTACCTCTCACCCTCACCCACCTCTACAACCCCCCTCCCCTATCTTCCCAACCTTCCTCCTATCTCTCTCCCTAACTCCTAAACTTCCTAAAACTCACCCCCACCACCCTTAACCTCCCCTCCCCCATCTTTTCTCCCCTCTACCTGTCCCCCCTCCCTCCGCTTTCCCGCCGCCACCTCCTGCACGCCCCCGCCCCCCAGCTCCCATTCGTCGCCCCACTCCCGTCCCCCGCCCCCAGATGACCCCTCCCCCCCTCCTCCCTCTTATGGCAGCCGCTGTGCGACCGCGCCGCTGGCGCGCCAAAGGCAAGCCCGTCTGCGCCCGTCTGAACCCGTCCGCGCCTGGCCGGCACCCAGCGCCACGACCCCTGGTCCTCAGCACTCCCAAACCCCGCTGCTCCGCTACGACCCCACCGCCCTCAACCCAGGGCGCTCCAGCACCTGCTTCCAAGCTAACCCAAAACGCACCCATGGACCTTTCGCTTGCCACACCTGCAAACGTACCTTCCACCACGTAACTACCATGACCACCAGCCCTCGCGCCATCAACCACCTCAAATGCATCCTGGTTAACGCTCGATCCGTCCACAAGCACGCCTTTGAACTCTGGGACCTATGGACTCCACAGCACCGGACGTCGCCTTCATCACGGAGACCTGGATGAACGCCTCTTCGGCCCCTGACATCGCCATAGCCATCCCCGAAGGCTACAAGATTTCAAGGAATGACCGCACCAACCAAGTAATAGGAGGAATCGCCATCGTCTTCAAAGACTCCATCAGCGTCACCACCTCCACCGAAGACACCCCCGTCGCCGCAGAACACCTGCACTTCCAGATTCGCATCGACCCCAGGACCACCCTCAGAGGATCCCTCATCTACCATCCCCCCGGACCGCGCACCCTTTTCAGCGACTCCATCACCGACTTCGTCTCCCCGCACACCCTCGCTTCGCCGGACTACATGCTCCTCGGCGACCTCAACTTCCATCTGGAACAGAACAACGACCCCAACACCACCGCCCTGCTCGACAACCTCGCCAACCTGGGCCTCAAGCAACTAGTGAACACCCCCATCCACATCACCGGACACACGCTTGACCCCCTCATCTCCGCCAGCAAACACGTTTCCTTCAGCCACGCCTCCGCTCTACACTGGACCGACCACAGCTGTGTCCACTTCACCTTCTGACGCGAGACACGCCACCTCCGCACTCAACCCATCCCTCGTCCACAGTGGAACAAAATCCCCGAAGAACAGCACTTCTCCACGCTCATAGACAACCAACCTACCTTCACCACCGACCCCAACGACGCAGCCCTCAACCTCACGAACTGGATCACCAACTGCGCAGACAACCTTGCTCCCCTCAGACGCCCTCCACGACAGGCCAACACCAAAAAACCTCTCTGGTTCTCTGACACCCTTAAGGAATCGAAGAAAACCTGTCGTGCCCTCGAGAAAGCCTGGTGCAAGGACCACACCGCTGACAACATGACCGCCCTCAAGAACGCGACCCGCGAACACCACCACCTGATCCGCGCAGCCAAACAGAATTTCTTCACTGATAGACTGGACAAAAACAGCCACAACAGCAGAGAACTCTTCAGCATCGTTAAAGAGTTCTCCAACCCTAACGCCAACGCCATCACGCCCTCACAAGACCTGTGCAACTCCATCGCCACCTTCTTCCATCGCAAGATCACCGACCTCCACGACAGCTTCGGACACCAGACCCAGCCGAGCAACACGGAACCCACACCCCCAGCCATCACCCTCAACGCCTGGACCCACGTCAACACTGAAGAGACCAAAACCATCAAGAACTCAATCCACTCTGGCGCCCCTTCGGACCCCTGCCCACACTTCATCTTCAATAAAGCCTACGACATCATCGCCCCGCACCTCCAGACCATCATCAACTCCTCTTTTTCATCGGCTACCTTCCCCGAAAGTTGGAAACACGCCGAAGTCAACGCCCTACTAAAGAAACCTACGGCTGACCCAAGCGACCTGAAGAACTTCCGCCCCATCTCGCTCCTCCCGTTCCCTGCCAAAATAATAGAGAAGACCGTCAACAAACAGCTTACCAACTTCCTGGAAGTCAACAACCTTCTCGACCCCTCACAATCCGGATTCCGAGCCAACCAAAGCACTGAAACCGCCCTCATCTCAGTCACAGACGACATCAGAACCCTGATGGACAACGGTGAAACAGTCGCCATCATCCTCCTCGACCTCTCGGCTGCCTTCGACACCGTCTCTCACCGCACCCTAATAACCCGCCTCCGCTCCACCGGGATCCAAGGTCAGGCCCTGGACTGGATCGCCTCCTTCCTCTCCAACCGCTCCCAAAGAGTCTACCTCCCACCTTTTTGCTCAGACCCCACTGAGATCATCTGCGGCGTCCCTCAAGGCTCCTCACTCAACCCGACACTCTTCAACGTCTACATGAGCCCCCTCGCCGACATCGTACGCAAGCACAACATCATCATCACCTCCTACGCCGACGACACCCAACTTATACTCTCCCTCACCAAGGACCCCGCCAGCGCAAAGACCAACCTACAAGATGGTATGAAGGACGTCGCAGATTGGATGAGGCTCAGCCATCTGAAACTGAACTCAGACAAAACGGAAGTCCTCATCCTCGGCAACACCCCGACCGCATGGGACGACTCCTGGTGGCCCACGGCCCTTGGCACCGCTCCAACCCCCTCTGCCCACGCCCGCAACCTCGGCTTCATCTTGGACCCTCTTCTCACCATGACCAAACAAGTCAACGCCGTGTCCTCCGCCTGCTCCCTCACCCTCCGCATGCTCCGCAAGATCTTCCGCTGGATCCCTGCCGACACCAGAAGAACCGTGACCCACGCCCTCGTCACTAGCCGCCTGGATTACGGCAACACCCTGTATGCTGGGACCACCGCTAAACTCCAAAAACGTCTGCAACGTATTCAAAACGCCTCCGCCCGCCTCATCCTCGACGTACCCCGCAACAGCCACATCTCCGCCCACCTGAGACACCTGCATTGGCTCCCAGTCAGCAAAAGGATCACCTTCCGACTTCTCACCCACGCACACAAAGCCCTCCACGACAAGGGACCAGAATACCTCAACCGACGCCTCAGCTTCTACGCCCCCACCCGTCTCCTCCGTTCCACCGGCCTCGCTCTCGCCGCCGTCCCTCGCATCCGCCGCTCCACGGCGGGTGGGAGGTCCTTCTCCTACCTGGCGGCCAAGACCTGGAACACCCTCCCCACCAGCCTCAGGACCACCCAGGACCACTCCGTATTCCGGAGACTCCTCAAGACCTGGCTCTTCAAGCAGCAGTAACCCCCTTCCCCCTAGCGCCTTGAGACCCGCACGGGTGAGTAGTGCGCTTTATAAATGTTAATGATTTGATTTGATTTGATTTAGTTTGTGTCACATAAATGCAAGAAAAAGTAGTGTTTTTATTCAGCATTTCACCTTTGCAGGATATTCTGGGTAAGAAAACATTGGGAGATCCACACAAGCAATACTTCCCTGGACTCCCCTAGATATCTACTTTTCAGAAATGTCGGGGCTTGATAGGTTTCCCTACACGGTTGCCGACACCTCAGACTAATTAGTACACCTATTGCAGTTATAATCCCCACAATATATTTTGGGCCCTTCTCTGTCATGGGTACTTGTCCCACCTACACAAGTGAGGTACCATTTGTTTCAGGAAATCTGGGGAACGGCTGGATAGGAGGTAATGTATGCTGGCACAGTGATCCCACAAATTTCCCACACAGAAATGTGACTTAAATGTGACTTTTTAGCTAAATATGAGGTTTGCAGGGGAGTCTAGGTAAGAAAACGTTAGGAGGTCCACACAAACAACAACTCTCTGGATTCCCCTGGTTGTCAGTTCGTGTTTTTAGTTGTCAGAAATGTCTGGGTTTGGTAGGTTTCCCTTTAAGGCCAGGGACCAAAAATGCAGGACCCCCTTGCAAAACTAGGTTTATTTTCAATAGATAATTTTGATGTCTCCACAATTTATTTTGAGCCCTTCTCTGTCGCGGGCACCTGGCCCAACCACCAAAGTGAGGTACTGCTTTTCTCATGAAACTTGGGGGAACACTGAGTCATGCTAAATATGTGGCTGCCTGCAGATGCCACGACCTTTCCTCACAGAAATTCACGTAAGATATTATTTTAGACAAAGTTTGAGATTTGCACAGGATTCTGGGTACAAACTCCTGTTGCAAGCCATGCAGTTCACCCCACCCTGGATTCCCCTGGGCATATAGTTTCCAAAAATGTGCTGGTTTGGTAGTTTTCCCTAGGTCTCAGATGAGCTGGGGCCCAAAATCCACAACTACCCACATTGCAAAAAACAGATCCTTTTTCACATGACATATGATGTGTCTATGGTGTGTTTGGTGCCTGTGAGGAGACAGCAAGACCCGGGAACTTCAAGATAGCCACCAGTATAATCCTTGGGGGTAGAAAGAACAATAGTCTAGCCTTTTACAGCGATATCGAGGAGGCACACTCAAAGTCCGACTGGAAGTTGGCAGATGATAGAGAATGGAACAAAAGCGGCATGGAAGACAAACCAGGAAGAATATTTGCGGAGGAAAATGAAGGAGACTAAAGTGTTTAAACGGGAAACCAAAGAGGAAGAGATGCCATGAGCAGTGACTCTGAGAGGAATGTAGGAGAAGGTAGGAGCCCCCTCATGGACAACAAGGCTAACAGTGGCAGTAACAACATCGGAGGTGAGGGGAAAACCTTGCATGATACTCTGTGCAAACCCAGCGAACTAGGAAGGCAAAGGGGCTCTAGGGGTACCTCCGCCACAGTCCTAGGAGAGGGTCATGGTTTCAGGCAAGTACTCTTCTTGCAATTTTGTCAATTGTGGTGGTGGTGATCAACAATTGGAAGCCTTGGCTTGTCAGTGGTGGGGCAAAACACTACCTCAAATTCTATCTCTGGAAAAGGGGAAAAAGAGAGGAGCCCTGAAATAGTTCCAACAGTGGTAATCACAAGAGGAAAGGTGGCAGGGACTACTTAAGAAACCTCAACCAGCACAGACCTTATATATACATCTTTTTATCCTTCTTTCTTGCATAATATAACCAGAGTAAATAAAGTGAAACAGTAGTATAAAAGGAAGGAATCCCTAAAAATATATTACTGATTTAGTTGTACCACACAGCCCAGTGCCCTTTCCTGTCGCGGGCACTCTGCCTACACACATAAGTGAAGCACCATTTTTCTCGGGAGACTTTTGGGAACACTAGATGGTAGAAAATAGGTGGCTGCCTGCTGATTCCAGGAATTTCTCCCACAGAAATGTAAGCAAAGTGTGTTTTTTTAGGCAAAGTTTGAGCTTTGCACTGGAGAATAATTTTGTGACAATATCTCAATGTCCAGGAGCGATTAGTAAATGGCTCAGTGTGGAATGTGATAGATTTCATCACATACCCTAACAAAGCAGAATATGAGAATTTTGACAAAAGTTGGCCACATTGAAGAGGGCAAAAAATGGGAGGTGCCCTGTTAGATTTCTGTTGGTAATAGACCTCTTTGTGAGAAGTCAACAGTTTTCTGTGTTTGACCTATACTGTCACCATTCACAAATCTCAAGGATTAAGCTTAAATGCAGCAAGAATAAATAGAGATCACACAGTCTTCATAGAAGGCATGGCATATGTTGCTTTATCCTGGGTTAGGTCATTCTTAGGATTGTGCCTTCTTCAGTTTGATGACAGCAAAATAAATGCTGACACATCATGTGTGATAGAGTACAATAGTTTGAGAGGACTGTATGCTTCTCATCTGGTTCTATATCCCATTTTTGAGAAACATGCAGGTTATAGGAAGCATAGGAGTGCAGATGTTCCTGGTCACTCAAAACTACCAAAAGAAAGTAAAGTATCTTCAAAGGCTTTAAAAAAAGATAAACACTGATGAAAAATGGATTATGGTAGGCTTTCAATTTCTAAAAAGTTCAGGTTTTTATTTTTATTTGAGTTCATTCGGTCTAGAGATCTAGACCATTTAGAGTAACAAAGATAACAATCATACATGATAAAAAATATTTGTTAAAAAAAAATCATAATAGCAATATAAAAAACAGTAATAATCAGGACAGTATAACAATAAGATCAACAGGACTAAGTATTTGATCGTAAATAAAAAGTACAATAAATAAGACATGGCTAAAAATGTTAAGAGAAAAAAGATGAAAGCTAGGATATAAAATTCTGTCTAACATACCAATGTGTGCAGTTATTTTCCCATAAGACCTGGCCCTCGTCAATCCAAAAAACAAATAGAGTTCCCATTTAGATGTAATGTACTTTAACAAGAAGCCTATCAGATTTCAGCTAAAAAAAAAAAAAAGGCTCTATAAGCTTATACAATCTCTATTGTTCATATAGAGGGCAACAAGTTCCTACTAAAAATTCCTACTGATACTGCTAGAAAATAACTCCTTCTGTCGACTAATGTCAGGATGGCTCACATGCCCTTTAAAACAATAAGCCTACGCCGGATGTACCAGGCCTCCGATAAATATTTGGTAACTGTAATAGCTACCACGGAGGATGAGTCGTATGTACAGAGTCTGGTGGCGTTTGCTCTATACTGTAATGACATATTTTTGCAGAGGGGAATGATCCACCTCCCTCTGGGACTCTTATACAAAGGGCAGAAAAATAGTATATGCTCTATTGTTTCTTTGCAATTTTGGCAAGAGATACATCTATCATTTGAAACGATGTTAGATGACCAGTGAGCCATAAAACCATTAATAGGCAGTGTACCATATCTTAGTTGGAGATATAAAGCACGGGCGTAGGGAGGCATGGGAAGGTTCAAGAAGTTCTCAGCCCAGGGCTCGTGCTTGAGTTGGAGAAATTCCATTGTTAGCCTGCCCGCCCCTTTTTGGTGCAAGGAGTCTTCATTAACTTTCTCCCAATATCTTTTTGTGACAAGTTTCCTTGCATTATCGGGGATTTGATCCGGATATTTCCAGTAGGAAGGAAAACCTATTTTGACCCAGGCAGATTTCATCTCCTTCAGCCATGGAATTTTCTCCAGTGCCGGGGGGGGGGCGGCTATGAGCTCTCTTATAGCCAGCCTATATGGTTCGAGTTCAACAGATTTCCATAAACGAATCCAATAGGAGAGAGGCCTTAGGGCCGCTGTGGTTTTAATACTGTTTAAACCTAGGTCAAGCCTTAGAGGGGTCATTGGTGAGCCCATACCTAACCGGGCAATCTGTCTAAGGAAATGATTTTCCTTGGTTTGCAGAGTATCGAGGTTTTTGTGGGACCCCCAAAGTTCCGCTCCATAAAGGGCTGCTGCTCTGATTTGGACATTGTAAATCTCCGCAAGTATGTTCAAGGGGGGACTCGGAGCCTTTCTCGATCTACGGACAAGGGCCCCACCTCTCTGGCTTATAATGAGAGCCCCTTTGTCAATGGCTGCCTTCCATTTGCCTGTGGTCGATAGTCTGAAACCCAAATAGTCGAACTCTTCTACTTTCTCCAATGGAATCGAGTTCATTTCTATGCTAACGCACGATCGTTTCTTGGAGGTACTATATATCATAAGTTTTGTTTTCTTAATGTTTACGTCCAGACCATAGTCACTACAAAAAACACAGAATTGGTTGATCAGGTTTTGGATTCCCATTGGAGATTTGGATATCAAAATTGTGTCATCTGCATATAGCAGACACAGGATTTTTTTCCCAACCAATTTAGGTGAATCATTTATACAGTTCTCTAAGTAGTGGATGCAATTATTGATATATAGCAAAAAAAGAGTGGGTGCCAGGACACATCCCTGTCTAACTCCTTTTTTAATAGCTACGGGGTCAGTCAACTCGCCCCCCTGGCCACATCTAATTTGAGCGAAAGTATTTTCATGCAGTTGAGCAATGAGTTTCAGGAGACCAGATGGCACTCCCATATTTGATAATGTTGACCACAGCAGGTTCCTGGGGATCAAATCAAATGCGGCTCTGAGGTCTATGAAGACCACATAGAGATTACCCCTCCCCAGGTCAACATTCTTCCATTTTATTGACATGAATCTTAGGGCTTGGTCAACTGTACTCACTGCAGGTCTAAATCCTGCTTGTAGGTCAGAAAGAGCTTCAGACTCCATAATCCATTCCTCAAGATGGAGCAGAAGATGCTTTGCATAGATTTTTTGGGAGTTATCAAGGAGACTAATCGGACGATAATTGGCAGGGATGTTCGGATTTCCTTTTTTTAAAATGGGTACTATTTCAGCCCCTTTCCAAGAGGGTGGAGCGGGGGCCCCTGCTGCAATTGCATTGCAGATAAGGTTGAGATATGGTGCCCATATATCTGGTCTTGATTTGTATAGATCACCTGGAATCTTATCTGGGCCAGGGGCCTTTCCCCATTTCAATGAGTCTATTGCTGCTCTTGTTTCGGTTAGAGAGAATGTGATCGGGGTGGTCTCATGGTTTATTGAGGCATCAGGGGCCCACAGAGATGCTTCAGATGGCCCTTCGTATAGTTGCCCAAAGTGCTCTACCCATGATGCTGAGAGAATTGAGGAGCCAGGTGCGGCAGGGGAATTACTACAGTCATCAGTTATTAGTTTCCAGAACCTAGATGTGTTATTGGATTTAGCAGTCTCCAAAATAATAACCCATCTGGCCTCTTCCCAGCTTCTGCGTGCCTTAGAACATTCCTTCTTATAAACTTTTCTGTCTGTTCTTAACAGCCCAACATGGCCTTCTTTTATTGCTTCCAGGAGAGATAGTTGTGCTTCTCTGCAATAATTGTCAAACCAAGGAGTGCAGTGCTTTTTGTTAGGATTATTAAGAAACTTTTTTGTAAAAAGATGCTTTAAAGATTGAAACAAATCAGTGTGGGCTGCTAAGACTCTGTCACCCTCCCCATTCTCGTTTAGCCGGATCATACACTCCATCTGGTTGGCAAGCAGGTTGTAAATAGATGCCAGGTGTTTAGGGGAAGAAATAACAGATTCCCATTTTAGGTTGCGTCTGTTATTAGTTAGGGCCAGCTGGGAGGCATGGATCTTAGAGTAGGGCACATTAAACGAAGGAAAAAGTCCTCTGGTCGATAAGATCAACGGGTCATGATCGCTCTCAATTTGCTTTTGGACCCTCATATCGAACATGTGGCTCCACAGTCGGATGTCAAGAAATATATAATCAATACGACTGCTGAGCCCTCCGCGCCTAAAGGTAGCTTGCAAATTTACATCCGAGCGCGAGCGACCGTTGCAGGCTCGGAGGCCATGGGCTAGTGTGATGTCGGCCAGTAAGCGCGCATATTCAGCCTTGGTCTTTTGTTGGAGACTAGCTGAGGGATGCCCCAATGGGCATCCTCTTCTTTACATATTCCTTGGACTAGAGGATTAGGTTCGAAAGTGACATTAAAATCCCCTCCAATCAAAGCAAAGAAGGAGGGATTGTTTTTAAGAAAACTGTCCAAAGTGGACAGGACATCAGAATCAGGGTGGGAGCTCACATTCCTGTTATAGATATTAATTAAAAGTAGAGGTCTCTCTTCAGAAATCTTTATTAATAGGACTTGCAAGTCAGGGCAACCCGTATCTATTTCTTCTATCTTGCACCTAAGAGAAGTATTGATCCACACAAGCAGCCCTCCCGATGGTCTCCCAGAAGATGACTTGCGTGCTGGAACCCAATAGCTTTTAAAGCCTAGTCTATATTTGGGTTCTAATGCCCACGTTTCTTGGAAGAGGCAGATCAGGTGATCATCAATAAGATTGCCCATCCTGGGCTTTGTAATTTGCTTTCCAACCCTGCTATATTCCAGCTGAGTACCTTATCAAGATCCTCTGTTTTTATGGACCCTGCTTTATTCTGAGGATATTTCCTACAGGGGGAGGAACTGCTAGGAACCATGCTAATTCCCTCAGGTATATTAGGACCAGTGGCTTTCTCGCTATGTGCCTTGTAAACCTCGCTGGATGTGACCCCAGCTATATATAAATTTGGTAGGTTGGCCATACGGGTGGACCCCAGAATGTGTGGAACAGTTGACAGGTACGGAATACATTCCTCGCTGGCTTGGCTCGTGGTGCTTGTGGGTGATCCCTGGTTAACAGGATCTGCCAAGGTCGAAGGGGCAACAGAGTTAGAGATGCTGAGGGCAGTAGGGTGAATGTCCTCAGCCTCACCATTGCTCGGAGCCACTTCCGAAAGGTCATCTCCTAGTCAGTCTGTCTCAGAAAGAGATGAAGAAGGGCATCTAGGGCCAAGTGCAGGGATAGACTGTGTGTGGATAGCCGGGAGAGCCCCGTATAACGTTGGCAGTTGTCTACTACAGGCTGGCATGGGAGGTGGATAAAACACTTGTAACCTGCAAAGGGAGGCTTTTTCAGTTATAGGATAAGGTCTATTTGCGTTTAAAAAGAGCCATTGGAAAAGGTCAGGAGAATTGAAGATTTTCGCTAGGGAACCAACCCACCCTACCCTTCTCACCATCAGTATTGAGGGTGTCATGGAAAAAGCAAACCCCGCATTCGCGTGCAACCAATGGATGACCTTGTTTTTAAGTTCGGTAAAAGATTCAGTGGAATGAGGTTTGAGTTCAGGAACATTCGATATAATGAGCACATAATGACATGATTCTGGTGGCAAATGGAGCACTTTTGGATCTGGCAGACCCCTGATCTTGTCACTCTTCTGGTGTTCTGTTTGCGGGTGCTCCCAAGTGGGGTTGCCATCTCCCGGATTAGTTACTGAGTTATTCCATGGGGCGGTTCCTTTTAAAAGGGGAACTGAAACCATATGGGGCTTATTCATTAAAATACTAGCTGTTTTGACGGAGCTGGGCCAATCTTGGTTTAAAGAGGAAAAAGGGATTTTGGCTATTTGGCCAGTGGGTCTGTTGGCAGTGATGAGGTCATGGTTGGCAAGGGGATGGGATTGAATTTCTACGGGTGGAGCAATTTTTGGTGGCTGGCTATTAATAAGGCTTTCCAATTTATCCTCAATTGATTGGAGGCGAGTTAAAATAGGAAGAAATAGTTTTGAAAGCTCATCTCTTATGAAATCCCTGGTGTACTCATTTGCATGGCACTCGTTTGTGTTGTGTAAGGGGATTAATACCGTATCCTTATTAGAAGATTGGGCCATGTTAGAGGGGCTCAAAGTCCTGGATCGTTTGTTTTTAAAAGCGGGTTCCCTTCGTTTCCTTTTTCCTTTGGTATTGGAATCTGCTAAGGTGAGGGGGCCTTCATTTGAGGGACTCTGAGCCAGCAGAATTGGTGCAGCACGGGTGGTAATTACAATTGGGGTTTCATCCTGATTCTCCTGGGAGATTTTAGAGGGGGAAGGGAAAGGGGTAGTCAGTACAGACTGTAATTCTGTTCGCGGGGGGCTGTGGGGCTGAGCTATCATGAATTAGGCTGTTGGTTGAAGAAGGGGGGGCAGCTAAGTGTCGCTGCACTAACTCTATTTCTTTTTCAAGTTCCCCAACAGCCTTTTGCAGAAAACCATCTAAGGTTCTGTTAGAGTGCTGCTTTCCTTCCAACCCACCCCTACGTCGTCAGCCCATTATTCTTTAAATCAGGGGCCTTTAGTGAGCCCCCGGCTTATAGGGGTGTGTAGGCCTTTGGGACCCAGCCACTGACACTATAGTGTGATTAATAAACTTCTCAGGCCCTACTATTCACAAATCCCAAAGACAAGACCACAGTGAGATGCCCAAAGCGCATATATATAGCCTGGCCCAACCACTTATCGGGCGCAGACAGGCGCAAAGCGGGTAATGAATTATGGGCTCCTGCCCTTGGGAGAAGAAGAATGGTGCCGCCTCCTTCCGCCCTCCAAGAAACGTAATTCATTAAGCAGTTATATGATGAACTGAGGTAAATTCAACTGACTACACAGAAAAACCTGCAAGTATCCGGTTTAGGTTGATAGTTTTCCACGTGCTTGATGGGGCCTGGGGCTCTATGGAAGGACTGCCCACGCACCGAGCAGAGGAACTTGAGATCTCCTTCAGGCAGCCATAGACAAGTTTGCTGTCTGGTCCACGTCTTTGGGTAGATGTCAGGGGGGTGGCCCTGCCCTGCCTCTTCCTGGCAATGACGGGCAAGGACGGGCCCACCCTTGGCACGGGCTTTGCCCGGGCGCCGCCCGCGCGTCCCACGCGGCGGGAGCGCGAAGTTAATTTAAAGGGCTCCTGCCCCGTGACACTCCTCCCGGCAGCAAACAACGCTTCCCGCGACGGTGGGAGCGCGAAGTTAATTTAAAGGGCTCCTGCCCCGTGACACTCCTCCCGGCAGCAAACAGCGCTTCCCCCGACGGCGAGAGCGCGAAGTTAATTTAAAGGGCTCCTGCCCCGTGACACTCCTCCCGGCAGCAAACAGCGCTTTGAGGTGTTTCCTGCTATTGTAATGTAGTGGTAAATGTTGTATTCCATTAATCATTAGTGGCTGAATACATTAAACTAAAGAAATTTGAAAATCTGTGGCAAACTTTCACAAATCTACTCAGTTTAGTGAGTTGCCTCTGTGTATAGCATGTTTTGAAATGTATTGAAATGTAAGTAATTAATTTTGGAGGTTTTTAATGGTTTAGTGTATTGATTTGTAATGTTTGTGTTGCTGTGTCAGCACAATATCAAACAAATAAATAAATACAAATACGTTGCTTAGCCACGGCTCAGAAGCACGTGTGTTCTTTAACCACAGTTCCATGTGACATTGTTGAACACTATGGGCCTCATTATGACCCTGGCGGGCGGCGGAGGCCGCCCGCCAGGATCCCGCCCTCCAAATTACCGCGCCGCGGTCAAAAGACCGCGGCGGGTATTACGAGTTTTCCCCTGGGCTGGCGGGCGGTTCCAGTTAAACCGCCCGCCAGCCCAGGGGAAAACGACCTTCCCACGAGGATGCCGGCTCGTAATCGAGCCGGCGGAGTGGGAAGGTGCGACGGGTGCTACTGCACCCGTCGCGTATTTCACTGTCTGCAAGGCAGACAGGGAAATACATTTTGGGGCCCTCTTACGGGGGCCCCTGCCGTACCCATGCCATTGGCATGGGCATGGCAGGGGCCCCCAGGGGCCCCGCGACCCCCCCTACCGCCATCCTGTTCATGGCGGCTTTCCCGCCATGAACTGGATGGCGGTAGGGGGGGTCAGAATCCTCATGGCTGCGGAGCGCGCTCCGCAGCCATGGAGGATTCCAATGAGCAGCGGAAAGTCAGCGGGAGACCGCTGACTTTCCGCTTCTGACCGCGGCTGAACCGCCGCGGTCAGAATGCTCATTGGAGCACCGCCAGCCTGTCGGCGGTGCTCCCGTGGTCGGTGGCCCTGGCGGCCACCGGCCGCCAGGGTCAGAATGACCCTCTATACCCGTTGTATGGTATTCACTTTGAATTCTCAACAGAATGCTCAGGTGTTTTCAATGATGGTACTAAATATGTTGGAAAATTAATAAATTCCAGTTATTGAATTCTTTGCAATAAGCTATTCATGGAATCATGAATGTGTTAATTATTTCCATTCAAACAGAACAGACATTTATTCAGAGCGATTTGTGTATCTTTTTGTACCAGATTGCAAGTCAATGCCTTTAGAAAAACTTATTGTTGAAGCTGTGCAGAATAACTCCTGTCCAGATTGCTTTCTACGTTAGTAGCAGTTATAAGCTTTCTTTAAGGTAAAAACACATAAAAGCACAAATACAAATACAATAATAAATATAGTTTAAAACAATGCATATCACACAGTCCAAAGTACAAAATTACAAAAGTATATTCCTTACCTCTGATACAATCTGACTCCTAAAACAAATGAAAGACAAAAAGATTTAATTTACAAAGTTACAAGACTTAAAAACACAATATTGACCATGGTCACCTGAGAAATAACAGCACCCTTTCTTATCTCTTCCAGAGCAACACAAGCACTAAAAGTGTGACTAAAGTGCATCTCTGGCTTCCTGCATTTTACATATTATCTAGGACACATGCAACAATGTAGCTAAGCCAATGACAACCACCTCACGTGTATCAGCTAGACGGATATCAATTTACAAAAAAAAGTATACTACTGTTGCCATTATGTTCCTCCACGGAGACTCAATTAACTCTGGTCATTGCAAAGTGTACCTAAAAAATCATCTGGCTGGACTGAATGTAAAGACACATGTCTTACAGTAAAACAAAAGTTACCCTGGAAACCTCCAAATAAATAAAGGACATTTCTGTAAAAAAATGTAATAGTTATGAATGTACAGCAGACAAACATCTTAGGTTGCTTTACTAATAGGCTTATCTTAGGACTTAAAGTTAAATTAATGAGTTACTGGCAGTTATGTCTAGTAAATACTCTTTATCATTGTAGTCTGCTGTACTATGGGCTTCTTAAAAAATCTAAATGATTTATTTGTCCCCAATGTTCAATGATGAATTGGATTACAGTGTCTTTTTCACACTATACACACTGTATGTTTCCTGATATAGAAATACATCTTATTGGAGACCGTGATAAACTCAGTATGAATGCAATTTCTTGGGAATTAAAAAATGTCTCAGCAATGACTACATTTAATGACGATGTTACATTAATAGGATACACAGAACAGAGATAAAAAAAAGCATCTTCTCTTTTTTTAATAGGACAGGCAGATCTGAAAAAATATGTACTTGGAGAGCTGTGCCCTGACCACACATGTGAACCTGGGGAGAGTTCTTACCAGAGAATTCACTGTATGCTACTAAGAACACTCATAATACAAGAGGAAGGACTCACTAAAGATCTCAGTCCTTCAGTACACTGTACGGTACAAATCCATCACCCTGAGAATGGCTGTCACACAAAAGGAGAGTGTATTCCCACAGGCTACAATTATGACCTATCAACCTGGTGAGGTCTCTCGTTGGATAGAGTAGTCTCCTCCCACACTCTACTACACACATCTGTTATTCTGACTATGAATGTCACTAAAGAGTCTAGTCGTTCCCTGTACCCTAATGTCAACAGTGATACTCTTGCAAGCAGCCTGAATAGAAAGGTCAGTGTGTTCCCATTACCTGTGACACACACTCATACCTATGAGATGATTTGTTAGTATAAGGAGCACTACCTCTACACAATCTACTACACAGAATGGTCAGTCAAAGGAACAGTCTCAGTGTAGGGATGAAATCCTTTCCATACCCTCCTACACAAGTACAGTGTTTAAGACAAATGGTTTCAGCAGAGAAGCCACTCTCTCCTTATAGTCTACTAAACACAGCTATCGTCAAAGAGACAAATTTCATCAAATGTACTACATCCATCCATCATTGAAGAGAGAGTACAGTTGGTTTGCACACCCTACTACGAACAGTGTCATCCTAAGGCAAACTCTTACCACAGAGAGTAGCCCCTCTCCACACCCTATTGTGTACACCAGTCATACTGGAGAGAGGTGACATCAGACAGGCCAATCTCTCCCTACACTCTTCTATGAATGCTTAGCATCCTGAAATGAAATCACAGCAGAGAGGCCAGTTCCTTCTCACTCCTTACTATGCCTGCCTGTCAACATGGGGAGTTGTGCTAGTGGAGAGATCTCTCCGTCTCTCTACAACCTACTATATATGTCCTTCATACTGGGAAGAGGTCTCAATAGCGAGGGGACTCTCACCCCACACCCTACTATGTACCCTCATCACCCTGGGGAAAGGTCTCAGTGGACAGTGGACTCCCTCCCTACATGCTACTATGCACACTTGCCACTATGTGCAGAGATGTCAGCAGAGGGGCCTTTCTCTTCCCACCCCACAGTATAGAAACCTATTACCCTGGGGACATGCTAGAATGTACAGACCACCCTCCCCAAACATGGTAAAACATGTTCTTGAATTTCTAGGCAGAGGTGTCAGAGAAGAGTTCAGCCCCTCTCTGCATGCAGAGAGGTAAACACTCTCAAACAAGAGGATATTGTGTATACACATAGTATTAAAGTCATCTGTTATCTTGTTGAAGAGTCTTACTGCATCTGCTAATCTGTTCACACACTGTACTACACACACCTGTTACCCATGGGAGAAGTTTCAGATATGTTTGTAATATTTTCCTACACCATACTATCCACATCCAGAACACTGGGAAGGAGTCTTACAAGAGAGGGCAGTGACTCTCTATACCCAACTACATACTCTCACCACTTTGAGGAGCTCTTATTTTAGAACATAGGCCCTCATTACAACATTGGCGGTAAATGCCGCTTACCACCGTGCAGAAGACTGCCAACACACCACCGTGGCCGCGGAATTCCGCCACAGCTATTAATACCCACAGCTCGGAATCCACCAAAATCTAGACACCCACACAAGTCCGCCACACCAAAGGTCAGTGATAAACTGGCGATAACAAAACCGACACCGTCACGCCAACAGGAATTCGCCCACACTATCACGACCCGCGAATCCACGCGGCGGTCTTTCAACCGCGGTATTCCATTGGTGGTACACACTGCAGCGCTCAAAATACACACACACTTACAAAACACTACCACATTGGACAATTCCAAATACAGACAACTGATACACATACACACACCACTCCCACACACCCAATACAATATAAAACACCCGCCCACATCACCCACAAACCCTTACTACCAAAATGTAGACGAAGGCCAGAGAGACAGCACAGCAAAGACAACACCAGCATACAGAGGCACACTACACAATCACACATACACATCCACACACAAAACACAACACACCCCTAAACATCACCCGACATATCACAACACACACCACCTCACACATCACCCACACCACCCCATGGCACCGCAAAGACACCCCAGGTTTTCTGAGGAGGAGCTCAGGGTCATGGTGGAGGAAATCATCCGGGTAGAGCCACAGCTATTCGGATCACAGGTGCAGCACACCAACATAGCTAGGAAGATGGAGCTATGGCGCAGATTCGTGGACAGGGTCAACGCAGTGGGACAGTACCCAAGAACACGGGATGACATCAGGAAGAGGTGGAACAACTTATGGGGGAAGGTGCGTTCCGTGGTCTCAAGACACCACATCGTGGTTCAGAGGACTGGCGGCGGACCCCTACCTCCTCCCCCACAACTAACAACATGGGAGGAGCAGGTCTTGGCTATACTGCATCCTGAGGGCCTCGCAGGAGTAGCAGGAGGACTGGACTCTGGTAAGTCAAATCTTAACTATTACATCCCCCACCCTACCTGCATGCTATCACATACCCCCACCCTCACCCCCATCACTCCAACTCCTCACACATGTCCCACTATCACAAACCACACATCCCAACACCAAGCCCTGCATGCAACAACAAAGCATGGACACCCATCACCAATGCATGGCCAGTACACAGACCCACACAGACCCCTAAACAATTAGCACACAAGGTCCTACACAGGAATGCAAGCACTGGGGTACAGGGTCACCCACCCATTGCACACCATGGCACACACACATGCAATAATCATGCCTTTACACCCCTGCAGGACCCCTACCCAACGTCACCGGACAGGAGGGTCCAGACATGTCCACTCCACCCACAGAAGAGGCCTACAGTGATGACTGCAGCTCTGTCCAACTGGATCTAGATGACCAGCCCGGCCCATCTGGGACCTCGGGACACTCAATTCCCCTCACACTGGCACAAGCCAAAACAGAGCCTCCCCCCTCTGGAAACACCAGGACAGCACAGCACCCACCCAGCGGGCCCATACCTCTGTCTCCAGGACACGTCAAGCAGCAGTGTGTCCACCACTACAGGGTACCCAGGCTAACCCACCACCCCAAGGACAGCATGGACCTGGGGGCAGTAGTAGTGGGCACACGGTTCAGGGGACAGAGCCCCAGGAACACAGGGGAAATGGGAGGGCTACTGTGCAATGGGGGAGGACAGGCCCAGGGAACCCACTCTCCACGAGGCCCTCTCCAACATCATAGGAGCTTACCATCATTCCCAGGAGACAATGGCAACGGTACTGGCCAAGTTTCAGGAGACCAAGTGGCTGCAGGAGGAACAGTATTGGGGGTTCAGGGAGGAACTCAAATCCATCAATGCCACCCTGGGCACCATTGTAGGGGTGCTGAATGAACTCGTGAACACCAGGAGAGACACTGTGGAACAACAAGGGGCCCCTGACACTAGCCTGGACGATGAACTGCCCACCACCTCTGCCGGTGCTAGTGGACAGGAGGCACCGCCACAGGACCACGACACCAGCACCCCACCCCCTGCAGATGGAGAACCACCCCGCAAGCGGTCCCTGAGATCCAAGACAAAGACAGAGAACAATGCCAAGACCCCCGCCAAGAAATGAGACCACCCTGATTGTCATCCTTCTCTCCCACTTTGTCTCCCTGTCCATCCTTAAACTGCCCCAGCTCCACTTCCTATGCCCCTTTGGACAATGCACCTGTGAGACTAATAGACTGGACTCTGCCATGGACATTTCTCCACCATCACCCCTGACCATTGTACAACCCCCTCCAATATTTAGCACTTAAATAAACACCCTTAAATCACAAAACAATCTGGAGTCAGTCTGTGCTTTCACAAATGTGTATTTGCAATAACTGAGGGAAATAGCAATATCCATTCTATTGTCAACATACCTGTGTCACACAGCTCTTGTCCATGGGAGCCACATCTGTGAAATTGAAAGGGAAAGTGACAAATCGGGGTCCATACACTGGGTGAAAGTGACAGACAGATGAGAGGAAGAACAATTGTATCAGATGTAGGAGGCAGTGATGTCTTCTTACCTGTGTCTCACTGGAAGTATTGACGATCACAGTGTTTCTGTTGTCTATGTCCTCTTCTTCTGCCTCCTCTTCTTCACTATACACAGGCTCCACAGCTGCACAACACCTCCATCTGGACCATCCTCCTGCAGAAAAAGGCACCTTTCGTCGCAAAGCCAAGTTGTGCAGCATACAGCAGGCCACGATGATCTGGCACACCTTCTTTGGTGAGTAGTAGAGGGAACCACCTGTCATATGGAGGCATCTGAACCTGGCCTTCAGGAGGCCGAAGGTCCTCTCTATAACCCTCCTAGTTCACCCATGTGCCTCACTGTAGCATTCCTCTGCCCTTGTCCTGGGATTCCTCACTGGGGTCAGTAGCCATAACAGGTTGGGGTAGCCAGAGTCACCTGCAAATGTCGAGGGACAACTGTTAGACACACACTATCCCTTAGGGACAACCCCAGACAACTATTCACATGGTATAGGGTCCTTGTCCTCACCTAATAGCCAAACACAGTGCATCTGGAGTTGGCCCATCACATAAGGGATGCTGCTTTTCCTTAGAATGTAAGCGTCATGCACTGAGCCAGGAAACTTGGTGTTCACATGGGAGATGTACTGGTCGGCCAAACACACCATCTGCACATTCATTGCATGGTAACTCTTCTGGTTTCTGTACACCTGTTCACTCCTGCGGGGGGTACCAAGGCCCCATGTATCCCATAAATGGCACCTATGATGTTGGGGATATGTCCCAGGGCATAGAAGTCACCTTTCACTGTAGGCAAATCCTCCACCTGAGGGAAAACGATGTAGCTGCGCATGTGTTTCAGCAGGGCAGACAACACTCTGGACAACATGTTGGAGAACATAGGCTGGGACATTCCTGATGCTATGGCCACTGTAGTATGAAAAGACCCACTTGCCAGGAAATGGAGTACTGACAGAACCTGCACTAGAGGGGGATCCCTTTGGGATGGTGGATTGCTGACATCAGGTCTGGCTCCAACTGGGCACACAGTTCCTGGAATGTGGCACGATCAAGTCTGTAGGTGACAATTACATGTCGCTCTTCCATTGTCGACAGGTCCAGCAGCGGTCTGTACACCGGAGGATGCCACCGTCTCCTCACCTGCCCCAGCGGACATTCCCTAGGGTGGAGAACAGCGAGCACAGAGTCAGCCAACACAGAGGTATTATATAGAATATTTATTGCACACATTTGTCAATCCGCTATGTGCCTGTCTTAGTGTGTATGCAAGGCCTAGATATGTGTGACGCATTTACAATTAATGCCATGTGGCACCCTGAAATGGCGGCTGCCTGACCTGTAAGGTGGGACAAGGGGATATGAGGTAACTGCGCTGGCGTTGTACACCGTCGCGGTAGGTGGTCGAAGACCACGGCGCAGTCCTGCATTGGTTAACATTGGACCCTATGGGTCCCAGGAGCCAATGACGATGTACGCCGGCGGTGACGGTACACACTGCTGTGGACGTGACTGCCATTTTCTCTCTGTTCACTCACTTGATACCTCATCTTCGACAGGAGAGGACCTCCACTGCAAGTGCTGCTGTGACCTCAGTCTGGAAGCGACAAGGGCTCAAGTGTCTGGGGAAAGGGCCCCTGCCTTCACATTGGAGGAGTTGGACAAACTAGTGGATGGGGTCCTCCCCCAGTACAATCTACTCTACAGTCCTCCAGACAAACAGGTGAGTACACTGTGAGCATGCTGTATGGGCAATGCCTATTTGGAGTGGTGTGGATGGGAAATTGGGTGGGGGGAATGAGGCGTGCATGAAACAACTGTGAGTGTATGTCTGTCATGGCAAGGGTAGAAACGTGGGCCAATGACTGTGACGGTCCGGACAGTTATATCTTTTCCTTTTCCCCTGTACTATTCCTGTAGGTCAGCACCCACCAGAAGAAGGATGTTTGGTGTGCCATCGCCAAGGAAGTCCGGACCCTGGGGATCCACCACAGATGGAGAACCCACTGCCGTAAAAGATGGGAGGATATTCGCCACTGGAGCAAGAAGGCCATGGAGGCCCAGCTGGGGATGGCCTCCTAACGTGGGAGGGGTGCCTGTCACACCATGACCCCCTGATGTTCCAGATCCTGGTGGTGGCATATCCGGAGTTGGATGGGTGCTTGAGGGAATCACAGCACCCACAAGGGGGTGAATACAGTCACATTCATCTGATTCAGCGTGCACTGGAGGTGTCTGGGTGGGGAGGTGGGCTGTGGGTACCCCTAGGCCAGGGCGAGTTTTGTAGGCAAGGTCCCTTCGCAAGGCAGGCCATGTGGCACCCCACCCCACCAGTGTTAAGAGCCATCTCCCTCTAGTTAGGCTCCTGTGACTTCCATGTGTGCAGCAATTGGGCATCGGCCTTGCACCCCATGGCCCTGTGATTAATTCGGGAACTCTAAGTGCATGGCGTAGTGCAGAGGGCTGCTGTGTCTGTAGTGTCCGCCAACGGTAGCAGTATTGCATGCACTGAACATGTCTTTCTACTTTCTCCCCCCCCCCTTTTTGTGGTCTCCCTGCTAGTTTGTGCATTAGCATCATCTCGCGGAGGAGCAGTGCCACCGGAGCAGGAGGGAACTGCATCCCACATGGCCCTGGAGGGCGATACTACGGACTCCGAATTCACCAGTGGGATGGAGGGCGAGGGGAGCTCCACGGCGGGGACAGGAGCTGAGACCAGAGACACCGACTCCTCCTCTGATCGGAGCTCCCTTGCGGTGGTGGGCCCCTCTGTGCCCTCCGTATCTACAGGTACAGCTGCCACCCCCCACTACCAGCACCGCCCTCCCAGCAGCCCCTCAGTGTGTGCCCCGTGGCCGCTCAAACAGGAGCCCTGCTGCCCTCAGTGAGGAGGCCATTGACCTCCTCAGATCCCTCACTGTTGGACAGTCTACCATTCTGAATGCCATCCAGGGTGTAGAGAGGTAGTTGCAACAGACGAATGCATACCTGGGGGCATTCATTCTGGTCAGGCAGCCCAACAGCGAGCTTTTTAGACTCTGGCCTCAGCACTGATGGCAGTCATTGTCCCTATGTCCAGCCTCCCCCTCCAACTTCCTCCACCCAGCCCCAATCCCCAGTACCTCATCCTATCCCAAGCATACCATCAGACCAGCATGCACACACCTCAACACACAAGGGTGGCTCTGGCAAACATAAGCACCACACATCCCACAGGCACTCACACAAGCATCATACCCATGCACACATACCAACATCCACTGCCTCCAATGTGTCCCCCTCCTCCTCGTCTCCCTCCTCCCTCCCTGTCACGTCTCCACTCACACCTGCAAGCACTACATCTTCAGCCACTACGTCCATCACCAGCACGCTCATCACCACACACCGCTCATGTGCACTCACCACCCCCACTACCATATACACATCCCCTGTGTCCTCTCCCAGTGTGTCTGTGAGACCACCTCCAAACTACACAAACGCAGTCACACACCCACCCAACCGCCATCCACCTCACGACAGTCTCCAGCCCATGCACATTCACCCAAAGTCAGCATACGAACACTTCCTACAACCACTACCTCTTCCTCCACTCCCAAACCCCCTCCATCTACCCGTCCCAGTGTGTCTAAAAAACTTTTCCTGTCAAACCGTGACCTCTTCCTTTCACCTCCCCCACCCCTTCCGTCCCCTAGGGCCCGCCTTTCCAGGTCCCAACCCAGCACCTCAGCCACCACATCACCGGGAAAAGTGGTGCCAGCAGAAACCGGCTTCTGGAGTGTGCCAAGCAGCAGGGCAGCCAGTGTGCCAAGGAGCCAGGCCAAGAACAGTCCCCCACCTCAGAAACATAAGAAGTTGGCCACAGCCCGGAGGGAGAAGGGCAAAACACCTGCCATCAAGGGCTCTTCCAGGACTACAGTTGGGAGTGGCAAGTAAGCTGCGTCACCATCCAAGGTGGGGAAGGGGCAGAGAAAGAAAGGGAAGTCGCCGCCAACCTGCACGGGGGACAAGACCGCCACCAGCACCGCTTCCCAGGACACCGCCACCACCAGCACCGCTGCCCAGGACACCACCGCCACCAGCACCGCTGCCCAGGACACCGCCGCCACCAGCACCACTGCCCAGGACTCCACCGCCACCAGCACCGCTGGCCAGGACACTGCCGCTAGCAGCACGCTCACTGAGCGACCCACCAGCACTGCTGGCCAATGAGCTCCGCCGCTACTGAGGCCGCCGCAAGCACCACCAGCAGCCACGCCACATCATGTGCCAGTGCACCACCGCAGACATGGCTGCCATCCCCAGTGGTCAGTCGTACGAAGCTGGTGGTCAGTTCCAGGGGCCTGGACAGCTTCCATGTAGGCCCACCGTCAGTGGAGTGTCACATCCACTACCTGAGTCTTTGGCAGGATTTGGCAGGAGGAAGCACTCTGGGCACAAAGCCCCCTCCAGAACCAATGGAGAAAGGCATCCACTACCTCAGTCCTTGGCAGGATGAAGCACTCTGGGAACAAAGCCCCCTCCAGAACCAGTGGAGAACTGTTATCCACTTGAGAGACTGTGGCTTTGCACTCCCCAGGATAAAGCAGTGGGCAAACCACCCACTGGAGAGACTTGTGAGAATGTGGCTTTGCGCTCCCCAGGATAAAGCAGTGGGCAAACCACCCACTGGAGAGACTTGTGAGACTGTGGCTTTACACTCCCCAGGATACATCAATGGGCATTGAGCCCCCTCGTGGAGCTGGCGTCGTGCACTCATCCGGCTGAGGTGCCCCCCTTCCCTTCCCTCTGAGGTGCCCGTTTTATTTTGATCTGATGCCTCTGAAGTGTTATCTCCGTTTTGATCGGGTATCTTGTGTGGGCCTCGTCCATGCATTTTGGGCCCAGTGGTCCACGGACTATGTAGGTGCAGTACATGGACTTGAATTCTTGGTGTATATATTTGTTAATAGTATACATATATTTTTGACTAATGGATTTTTATTGATTACATTCGTTCAACTCATTTCCTTTTGTCCTTGCTTTCTTCCAGGGGGAGTTGGGGGGTGTAAATGTAATGTATCAACATGTATTTGTGTGTGTGTTGTAGTGGGTGAGGGTGGGGGTGGGGGTGTTGCATGTTGCGTGCTTGTGTCACTCTCTTTTCCCTCCCCTGTGTCGTAGGTGCAGTACTCACTGTGGTCGTCGCCGCCAGCGTTCGTGCTCCTGGTAGAGGAGCAGGAAGAGAATGGCAGGTAGAATTTGGAGTTCCAGCTTCATGGCGTCCTAGTTCCTGGTGGGGTGTGTAGAGGTGAGCGTTTTCCCTTCCAAGTCCTGTTTCCGCCGTGTTTTTTTTCACGGTGAATCCGCACCGGAAAAGGTGGCGAATTGGGCTCTCATGATACTTTGGGCGGTACATTGTCTTCCGCCTGTCTGTTGGCAGTGACCGCTGTGCTGTTTGTTTGTACCGCCGTGGCGGTCGGAGTGTTAAAGTGGCTGTCTATGTTGGCGGTTTCCACCACGGTCGTGAATCCATTTTTTTTACCGCTGGCCTATTGGCGGTTTTACCGTCGCTTTAACACCGACCGTGAGGGTTGTAATGAGGTCCATAGCCTCTTTTCACATCTAACTATGCATACTTGTCATCAAAGATGGAGGTCTTAGCAGAGACGTCTCTGTCTCCCCACACATTACTTCACACACATGCATTTTAAAAGAGAAGTGTCATACAATAGGACACTCATTCAACACAATCTACTAGAAAAATCCAGCAATGAAGAATATGATCTTAGCGGAGAGGCCAATTCTCCCACATATTCTACTACTGACTTCTAATCAAAGCAACAGCTCTTAGCACAGAGACTAATCCTAATCTGTAATGTGCCATGCAAAAATTATTTGTGGCACTATTTACATTGAACTATGTTGGCACCCTATGGAATAGAAAACAAATCCACACAATGCATTCCTTTGTGCTTTTTGGTGGCTCAGAGGAAGTTGAAAGCCGTGCTTCCTGGCCACTGAAGACCTGACAAATCACCTGCACACAGAGTGAACGTTGAAGAAAGAAACTGACAGCATGAAGAGATCATACACCATTAAAATCATTTTCCAAAGAGAGGAAGATATGGTGTGTATTTCCTCAAATTAAAGATGACACTAATATTAACCAATAAAATCCCTTTGAAAGGTGCGTTTACGTTGTTCTGATCCTCTCATGTTTCACAAGATGCTCGCTGGATCACAAATTGAAAATTTGTAATATTAAATTTGTGATATATCTTCTCTATTAGTGTCTATGAAAACCATGCTCTCGCAGAAAGTCTGCAAGAACATAAACCAGAGGTTCAGCCCCCTCAGAGTGCATGCAAGGGATTGTATGATTCGCTCTCACAAGCTTCTTGCAAAACTCTTACGGGCAGTTTGCAATACTTCTTATTACAAAGAAATGTAAAAAAATACACGAGAACAGTGATTTTTATAAAAGTTTAACTTTATAAGGCATTTGAATATTAAAATAACTGCAGATGTAGTAGCAGCCAATCAGCTTCTTATCTTCTATGTTCCTTAATTTACATAATATTATATATGGATGATTGTTTCTAACATATTTGATTAACAAATATTATTTTGCGTTAAACAAAATCCAGAAATTCATTGAAACAGATAGAGATTAAAATAACATTAACGTTAGGAATTGTAATTATATTTTACTTTACTTTAAAAGAAAAAGCCTAGAAATTAAATTAAAAAACAAAGGTTAAAGTGACGTTGTTGTTAGGGATTGTACATATACCTTAATTTCCAATGAAAAAACCTGGAAACTCAATGCAAAAAACACAGGTTAAAGTAGCATTATAGTTAGGTGATATTTAAGTGACAATGTAAACTCAAAAAACACAGAAAATCACCTGTTATACTTAGCAGAGCTAACTATCACCCACGCCATGAATTGCTTATGACCTCACATATTACATCACTCATAACAGGTTCTGTAACATCATTTCTACCAACACTGATGCCATCTCAAATTACATCATTGCTGACATCATTGAAGAGTGTAGTACCCTATAATGGAGTTGCTTATACTGTAATATCTGAGAGCAGAGTGGCATGTAGTTGAATAGCATAGATTGGAGTGGCGTACAGTGGAGTAGCATACAGTGGAATAGCATACAGTGGAGTAGCGTACAGTGCAGTGACACATAGTGGAGTGTCCTAGACTGGAATAGCATATGGCTGAGGGGGTAGAGTGAAATAGTAAACAGTGGAGTGGTGTACAATGGACTAAGGTATAGTGGGGTGCCATACAGTGGACTAGAATACAGTGGAGTGGCGTACAGTGAAGTGGCATATATTGGAGTAATGTAGAGTGGAGTAGCTTGCTGTGGAAGAGCGTAGAGTGGGATGGTGTAGAGTGTAGCAATATCGAGTGGAATAACATAGACTGGCATGTACTACAGTGGAATGGCACAAAGTGGAACAGCATAGAGTAGAGTAGCGAACAGTGAAATAGCAGTTCACTGTCATATAGTCGAGTGGCTCAGCCTGGAGTGGAATAATACAGCGTGGAGTGTCATAGAATAGTGTAGCATACAGTGGAGTGGCATACACTACAACAAAGTACAGTGGAGTGGCTTAGAGTGGACTGGCATACAGTGGAATAGCTTAGAGTATAGTGGTGTGCAGTGCAATAGTACAGAGTGGAGTAGTGCACAGTGTAGTGGTGTACAGTGGAGTGGTGTAGAGTGGAATACCATAGAGTGGTATTGTGTAGTGTGGAGTTGCGTACAGTGGAATAGCATAAAGCGGATTTGCGTAGAGTAGAGTGGCATACAGTGGAGTGGAGGAGAATGAAGTGGCGTACAGTGAAGTGTGGGAGAGTGCAATAGCATATAGAGGAGGGCCGTAGAGTGTAGTTGTGTAGAATGAAATAGTGTAGAGTTGAGTGGGGTATAGGGGAGTGGCATACAGTGGAGTGGCATAGAGTGGAGTGGCGTACAGTGGAATAGCATACAGTGGAGTGGCATAGAAAGGAGTAGTGTGCAGTAGAGTGGCATAGACTGGAGTAGCGTAGAATGGAAGAGCATACAGTGGAGTTGCGTAGAGTGTAGTGGCATAGAGTGGAATAGCATACACTGGTGTAGCGTATAGTGAAATGGAATAGAGTTGGATAGTGTAGAGCGGAGAAGCTTACAGTGAAGTGGTAGTGCACTGCCATATAGTTGAGTGGCGTAGACTGGAGTGGTGCACAGTAAGTGGAGTAGAGTGGAAAAGCATACAATGGAGTGCTGTAGAGTGGAATAGCGTACAGTGGAGTGGCACATGCTGGAATAACATACAGTTGAGTGGTGTAGAGTGGACTGGTATACAGTGGAATAGCGTGGAATGTTGAGTGGTACAATGGAGTGGCATAGAGTGAAATACTATAGAGTGGAGTAGTGTCCGGTTGAGTGGCATACACTAGAGTGGCATGCAGTGAAGTGGGATAGGGTGGAATACCAAAGAGTGGAGTGGCGAGGGGTGGAATTGCATACAGTGTAATAGCGTAGCGTGGTTTGGAGTACAGTGTAGTTGCATATAGTTGAACAGTGTATAGTGGAGTGGCATAGAGTGGAGTGTCTTACAGTGGAGTGGCATGGTAGAGAGTGATGTACAGTGGAGCGTCTTAGAGTGGGTTGACATACAGAGGAATTGTGTGGAGTTGAGTGCCATTGAGTGAAGGGGCATACAGTGGAACAGCACAAAGTAGAGTAGCATAGAGTGGAGTGGTGTTGAGTGGTGTTGAATGGAATAGCATACAATGGAGTGAGGCACTGTGCAGAGGCATGGAGTGGAACAGAGAGAAATAGTGTACAATGTAGTGGTGTACGGTGGAGTAAAATACAGTAGACTGGAGAGGTGTACAGTGAGTACCGTACGGATGTAAATTAAATTTGTCAGGAGTGTAGAATATGGTGTGCAGATTATTGTGAATCAGAGATTACTACTGTCTTGCATTTCTCCAGATTTACCAAGCAACGCAGGACCAAGCATATTGGCCTTTTGTTGATTTGTAAATGTGAGTAAAGTATTTCATTTCCCACGCAAAACCATGTGTGATGTAAGGGTAACACAATACAATAAAATGTGTCCCTTATTTATATATTGTACCACAGTACACCATGGTAACTTCACGGTATTCGGCGATACATGCTGATGACAAGGCAGTGTATAATTTCCTAATGGCTGTCTTTATAAATTTAAAAGGCAGGCATATTTTTTTAACCAAAATTTACATGTGGTCTGGGTTAGGGTCTTAACTCTAGTTAGTTTTTATTATTAATCCTTACCTATTACCACTTTATTAGAATACTAATAGGTAGATAAATTAATTTGTATTTTTATATATATTTGTTTTAAAAAGTTTATGGAGTACTGTGCTATTACCTAGGAAGTGCAATTTTTAGAGAAATATGCCAATATATTTTTGTTTGTTTTTAAGTTGTGCAGTACTTTCTCAGTATTTCCAAGTTACTTCATCCACTGTTTTATAAAGAATTAAATATATAAAAATAAACTGAAAATAAAAGCACAGTGGCACACTATGGCCCTCATTACAACCTCAGTGGTCTTTCAAAAAGACCGCCAAGGCTGCAGGAGACAGAATACCGCCAGTGCCGGCTGTATTTCTGGCTCCCTATTATGACTCTTCCGCTGGGCCAGCTACGGGTAACAATGCCCAGGGGAAAAGTCACATCAACATTGCTGCCGGCTTGTAATAGAGCTGGCGGCAATGCTGATGTGCAGCGGGTGCGCGACGGGCTATGCCTGGGGGCCCCTGCACTGCCCATGCTAAATGCATGGGCAAAGCAGGACAACCCAGGGGCACCCCAAGTCCCCCTTGCCACCAGCCTTTCCATGGCGGTGTTTACCGCTGTGGCCAGGCTGGTGGTCGGGGACTCATAATACCAAGGGCAGCGGTGCTTGCACCGCTGCCCTGGAGATTATGACCGCCAGGCAAAAGCCTGGCGGTATAGTGGAGGGGCCGGCGGTATGGCCGTGGCTATTGTGCCACAGTCATGATAGATGAAGTAACACTGCCAGCTTGTTGGCGGTGTTACCGCCGGCCGCCAGGGTCGTAATGAGGCCCTATATTTGTGAAATATAGTATATTACAGTGTTTTTTATTTGTTTTACACACATATATATATTTTTAAAAAATTGAGGGGCATATTTATACTTTGTTTGCACCGAATTAGCGTAATTCGGTGCAAAACTAACTCCATATTTATACTTTGGTGCTAGACCCGTCTAGCGCAGAAGTTATGGAGTTAAAGTCATTTTTGGGAAGTGGAAAACTACCTTGCCTTAATGAGATGCAAGGTAGGCGTTCACATGTGCAAAAATGGTGCACGGGAGGTGGGAGGTGTTAAAAAATGGAGCAAAGCTTACTTTGCCCCATTTTTTAACGCCTGGGTCAGGACAGGCGTTAGGGGACCTGTGGGCCAAGGACACCCCCACCCACACCAGAGGGACGGCAGAGGATAGGGGACCCCATCTCAGGTAAGTACAGGTAAGCACAGGTAAGTATTTTATTTTATTTTATTTTTTAAAGTGCAATTGGGGGCCCTGAAAAGGGCCCCTCTACATGGCACTGGGTGCATTGGCCATTCCCAGGGGACCCTGGTCCTCTGTGCTGGCCATTGGGGTGGTGGGAATGACTCCTATCTTTTCTAAGACAGGAGTCATGTGGTATGGATGGTTTTGCGTCAGAAAATGACTCTAGGCAGGTGAGAGTCATTTTTTTACTGTAACCTGCCTAGCGTCATTTTTTGGTGCAAAACCCCCTTCTTCCATACTGCCAGCCCAACCGGGCTCAAGTCATTTTTTTGCCACTAGCTTACCCTTTGCACCGGCTTGCAACATGCCATAAATATGGTGCCCGGCTGGTGCACAGAAATGGTGCAAGCCGGTGCTAAACTTTTTGGTGCAAATCTGAGTTGGCGCAGTTTTGCACCAAAAAGTATAAATCAGGGCCTAAGTACCTTTTATTAAATAGAACTAGGTAACTGAAAATTGTGAAACCTAATACTAACCTATATCTAAGCCCCTAACCCTGAACACAGGGAACGTGAGCTTATTTCTTTGGGCCCTCTTGATGAATCTCTGCAAAACTTTGCATACTCTGCTGATGTAGAAAAAAAATAGGTCTACAAAGTTTCACCTAATTACAGCTGGACAGTACCTCCCTTGTTTAACAACAGAATACACACATCGAGAAAATAAATAGCCACTTTTAAGAAAACAAGTGGCTGCAAAAACTAACAACTGAAAGAAAATGATTCCCATCCCTCTTCATCACTAAGGCCCTTATTACGACTTTGGCGGTCTTTTAGGAAGACCACCGTGGTGGCGGCTGCCAAAAGACCGCCATGTTGGCGGTATTTCGACTGCCGTATTACTAGCCACAGACTGAAGATCATCAGAAAACAGCCACAAATCCGACACCGCCAGGCCGGCCGAGGGCGGAAGAGAAGCGGTCCCACCACCAGCACCGCCACACCGACAACATTCCATCCTCCATATTACGACCAATCAGCACAGTGGTCCTTCAACTGCAGTAAACAATTGGCGGTGTGAACAGCCGCAGTTCAAAAGTCACTTCTAAATGAATCCAAAGCCACACTTGACAGTTCAAATACTCCAAACCTGATACACATACACACACCACACACACCTGCTCACTACACTATATAACACACCCCACACAACACACAATACATTGTGACAAAAACCACAGACAAACACACAGAAGAGCATGAGGAAAGAACAGAAACAGCACCTTCACACCATAGGCACATATACACTGCACAGCCACCACACACCAGACAACTTCACCAATAACACTAGTCACACATCACAAATATACACATACACCACAACCTACCAGCACTCACAACCAAACACTCCTACCCCACCAACCACCCTACACTGCACCCTATACACACAGCACAACCCACACCCAAAACATGTCATGTTAAAAGCACCCACATTTCAGTGACAATGAGTTGAGGTTCATGGTTGACAAAATCGTCAGGGTACAGCCACAACTGTTTGGAGCACAAGTACAGCAGACATTGAAGGCCAGGAAAATTGAATTATGGCAGAGGATCGTTGACAAGGTCACTCAGTGGGCACCCATCCATGCACAAGGGAGGACAGCAGGAAGAGGTGGAAGGACCTCAGGGGGAAGGTGCGTTCCATGACATTGAGACACCAAATTGCCATGCTGAAGTCTTGCAGTGGGTCCCCACCTCCTCCCTCCGAGTTAACATCGTGGGAGGAGAAGGTCCTAGAATCATGCATCCTGAGGGACTGACTGGAATCATCGGAGGGCTAAACCCTGGTAATTGAACAACACTCCCTAGGCACCAACCACTCCAGCTCAGCATGCGTCCCCACCACCCATTACACCCTAAACCACCCCATCTCACACGTCCATACCCCCATTCACTCCAGGCCTCCTACACCCCTCACTTGCATGCCACACCACCCCACTGCCACTATCCCCACACATCCCCTCTCTAATGCACAAAGACCAATCATAATGCAAGGCACCACAACTCACACAATGCATCACTCCCAACACATCAAAGAATCACAGCCCCACTTCACAGTGGAACATCTGCACAGGAAACATTAGCACAAGGCAAACTTGCAGTGGTTTGTAGAGTAGGGCACGTTCGAAGACGTGTAGACACCAGAATCTGGCCTTCAGTACCCCAAAGGTCCTCTCGATGATACGCCTCGTTCTGCTGTGGGCCTCACTGAAATGGTTTTCAGCATTTGTAGTCAGATGTCTCACAGGTAGCCAAGGAAATGTTAGGGTAGACAGAATAACCTGTGTGCACAAAGGTAGGACCCATGTCAATACCGGTACACACACCAGGCAGGTTAGGAAGAGAGGTAAGATTACAAGGGCACACATACTATTGGCTGCACACCGATGAGCAAGCCCGGTCCCTTTGTAGTAGTGCCATCATGTGTGGGACGTTGCTGTTCTGCAGAATGAAGGAGTCATGCACAGAACCAGGGAACTTGGCCATAACCTGGGAGACATATTGGTCAGCAAGGCACACTAACTGGACATTAATGGAATTAAAGTTGTTCTGATTCCTGAACACTTGCTCATTTATCCAGAGTAGAACCAAGGCAATATGGGTGCATCTATGGCCCCTATCACATGACGGACATGTGCAAAACCTTTGAATGCATCTTTGACAGTGGCCAAATGTGCATGTTGGGGGAACATGATGTAGCAGGGCAGATGTCTGACCAGAGCACATAGTACATCCTTCAACCCAATACTGAACATCGGCTGTGACATCCCTGCTGCCAAGGCCACTGTCATCTGGAATTATCCTGAGACACGTTAGTGGATACTGACAACACATGTACTGTGGTAGGGATTACGAGTGGCAGGCATCAGATCCGGCTCCAACTGGGTCACCAGCTCTTCCAGGGTACCACGGTTGACTGGGGCTGGTACACAAGAGCATTTCTCACCCTTACCACTGCACCATATCTGGGAAAAGAGAGAGAGAAGTCAGAAGTAGATATATTGAATGTGTGGGCAAAGTCAATCTATGCGGCAGTCATGATATTTCACCCATGACGCACCTAAAATTAATCTATGATTCACTATTCACATTTAAAACGGCAGAAGCCTGCCCTGCATGCACAAGACAGTTGGAAGTGACCTCATTCTGCCAGCGTTAGTTGTCATGGCGGTAGGCGGCCTCAACCGCCATGCAACTCCTCATTGGATAACAATGTTTCCTATAGGAGACTGGGGCCAATGGCGATTACTGCCGGCGGTGACGATCTTGTACGCAGCAGGCATGACCGCCATTTACTGTGGCATAGCTCACTTGACTCCTGACACTCATGCAAGCAAGACCTCCAGTGCGTGTGCTGTTGTGTTCTGACTCTGGAAGCCAAGATACCACAGTCTTCACCCAGGAGGAGCTGGACAGGCTTGTGAACGGGGTCCTACCCCTGTATGGAAAGTTGTCTGGTGCACCAGAGCAGCAGATGAGTCTTATGTCACTGTCCTGTCTGACAGTGATGTGTGTGAGGATGAAAGGTATTGGGAGGAAGTAGACAGATTGGATGCATGGAGATGGATGAGGAGTTTGAGCGTTAGTAGCATGAAGATACGTGAGTGGGGTCATGCGATGTCTCTAATATGTGATGTCTACTGCTGTCCCTGTGATGCCATCGTGCATGACTTTGTCCTTCTTGTGTCACCCATGGTGGTCAGTGGCCATCAGAAAATGGGGATTTGGCATGCCATTGCCAAGCAAGTGAGGACCATAGGGGTCCATGCCCAGTGGAGCAACCTAAAACGCCGTCTCATGCGGTACAACGTTTCCTTGGTTCGTGCGGGGTTGAATAGCAGCTTAAAGACGTCTTTGCAGCAATGAGAATGCCGCTAGCCATACGTTATGGAGTTTAAAGCCCAATGACAACGCCGTGTGGATAGAGATGTTTGCAGTAAGGCTGAGCTGTAGATTTAAATAGAACTAATTGAAAACAAGTACACAAACTCTGTGGATAAATTGCATATTTTTATACAACGGAAAGAAAGAGGTGCTAGTGCCCCCTGACAGTCCTGAAGAGGCCATGAATTTTGAGGCCGAAACGCGTCGACATCTGTTTAGTGGGATCAAGGGCTTTGAAATGGAAAAAAATTGATAAACAAAATGGATGGAGCACTACATAATACCTTTGAAAAAATAGTTAGGTATTTTACAGCTGGGTGCTAGACCCTTGTTTACCTACAGGATATGGGATCACATTGCTAATTGTGCTATAGTGACCATAATAGAAAGTTATGTTGTTGGGCATAACCCTCCTTGCGGGTATTTATGTTATGTGTTATTTTTTATGAGTAGATGTAACCAATGTATGAGATGTAAATTTGATGTATATATATTTGTGCCATAGTGATTGAATAAGTAATATGTGTTGTCATGACGAGTTGTATACTGTAGTTTGTGAATAAATCTAATAAATATGGGAAAGTAATTCACCCTTGTAACCAATAATGAATATTTGGTTACTTAAAATAATAAGTAGATTTGTCCCTGCCTGCTAATTTTCGTGATTGTGTTCAGGATAGTACCCTAAGCAGGTTGGGGTTATAGGGTACCCCCCTTATGTGAATGACAGTCGAGCACTCACTGCAGGAAGCAGTGGGAGGACCTGAAATGCTGGGACCGCAGATGCCCAGCTGGGGACGTCCTCCCAATGAGGTAGAGGTGCCCGTCCGACCCTGCCCCCACTAACGGCCCGCATTTTAGCAGTGGCCTACCCTGAGGTGGATGGGCACTTGAGGACAGCACAGCAGCCACAAGGGGGTAAGTACACTCTCACTCATCTATATTGTAATGCTTGTATGGCTTTGGGTTGACTACTGTGGGTAGATATAGCATAGGTCATTGGTAGGTGCATGTCAACTATGGGTATCAGCCACCCTGGCAGGTTTGGTATCAGAGATGTGTGCCCATATTATGCAGACAGTGACTTATGAGGGCAATTCCTTCCAATGCAGGATTTGTGTGGTCACCCTAAACAAATTTTAGGAGGCCAGTTCCTGCCATCAGCATCAGTACACCTGAGGTGTCAGGGCATTGCCATCAGTATCAGCCTACCACTGTGACAGAGCTAATTAGTGAGTCCTCAATCAACTGCCATGTTCTGTATGTGTAGATAGGCATAGTGGGCCCAGATGTCACAGTGCTATTTGTCCATGGATTTGTGGACATGCTACCTACCCATGTAGGATTCTGTTGAGTAGGAGTACAGAACATGTCTCCATAGACGACAATGGGAATGTGCCAAGCACTGTGCAAGTGTGACTAGTATAACCCTCATCAAGTAAAAGACTACTATTGTACCAACATCAGCAGTGAACATCTGCATTGCTGTAGTGTTCCCCATGGTGTCCTACTGTTGTAACATGTATAGGTGTGGGCATGGATATGGCATGGCTGCATATTATGATGTTGTTACTCTGTGTGAATGATATGTAGGTATTGACCCATTGCACCCTTTCTATCTCTCCCACACCCTTCCCTCTCCTCCCCTGTATTTGTGTGCATCAGCATCATCAGATGAAGGAGAAGGGGCACTGGCAAGTGGGGAAGCTGCAGCCCATTAGTCCCATGAGTCTGATACCAGCTGAGCCAAAGGGACCAGTGGGACGGAGGGCGAGGGGAGTGCCACAGGGAGACAGGATTGACTACAACATCTTCAGATTCCTCCTTTGATGGATGCTCCCTTGTATTGGAGGACCTATCTGTGAGCATCCCAGCACGATCCTTGTCTGCCACCCCCCTTATCAGCACTGCCCTCCATGTGGCTCCCCACCCAGTTTCCCGTGCCCGCTCAACCAGGAGGGTGGGCATCTCCTTCGCCGAAGGCATCTCTGCTTCTGCCCCAGGAAGCCCTGCTGCGCTTAAAGAGGAGGCTATTGACTTTCTGAGGTCAATCTCTGTGGGGCAGTTGAGCATCATGAATTCCATCCAGGGACTGGCATCACAGACACAGCAGTCCAATGTCTACCTGGAAGGCATTCACGGTGCTCTGCCTGTCCTGCATAGATCCTTTCAGGCTCTGGCCTCATTGACGGCAGCCAGTGTCCCTTCTTCTTTCATCCCCCTTCCAACCACCTGTTCCCAATCCCACAGCCCTCTCCCCTCACCCATCCAAGACATATCTTCATATCAACATGCATCCACATCAACAGACATGGTTCGATTGGACAAACACAAGCACCACAAACGCCACCACCGTAATGCACACACACACACACACAACAGATTTTTGCATGCATGTCAACATCGACTTCCTACACTGACTTCCCCACCACCTCCCCCTCAAAGACACTACACCACTCATACTGGATGCTAAGACCACCGCCTACATTGCCTACACTGACTTCCTCACCACCTCCCACTCAAAGACACTACACCACTCATACTGGACGCTAAGACCACCGCCTACATTGCCTGGAGAGGACTTTGGGTCTCATTGTGCTTTGTGCCAGGAGGCGTGGTCACAGGGGGAGGGGCCACCCATCACACCCCTCAAAGCGCCGCCTTGCCACCGTGGCGCGGGACGCTAAGAGCACCGCTGAAATTGCCTGGAGAGGGCTACGGGTCCCATTGTGCTTTGCGTCAGGAGGCACAGTCGTTGGGGGAGGAGCCATGCATTACACCCCTTAAAGCGCAGCCTTGCCAGTGTGGCGCAGGACTTGCGCGGGCCAAGGGTGGGCCCATCCGTGCCCGTCAGCGCCAGTAAGAGGCAGGGCTGAGCCACCCCCCTGGGTCTCTAATTCTTCCTATGGCCTCCCCTTTATAAGGTTGTGAAATTAGAGTTTTAGTTTTTCTCTTGGTTCAACAACAGTTTTTGAGCCATTTAAGAACCTCTTTGGGCCGTATTAAGCCTTACTAGTGCAGTCCTCTTCCCAATCTTAATCTATTGTCTCTCAACCCACGGGGCTTAGGGATGGCAAAGAGGAAAGCTTGCAACAAAATTTCAGGGCTGCGTGGGGCGAAAACATTCCCCAGACACTCTGCAGAGAACTTCACTTTGACCCAAATTGATGATCTAATCGAGGAAGTAGAAAGCCTATTAGCTCCAAAAACCAAAGATACCGATGGCAGGGGGGAAGGGTGAGGCTCCTGGAAAAGTAATCAAATCCTACTTTTAAAAAGTTGCTCAACGGCACCAGGCTCCTAAAGATATCAAGGGAAACCATTCTAGAGGCCATACAGAGGAGGGTTTTGCCGCAGTAACTCCCTTGACTCATTCTCATTCCCTTCAGGGTAGGCCTCTCCCCCGGTGAGTGCTCTAATCGTTATACACCTCTTGAAGATCTTGGAAGCATTCCTAACGATATTGTAAAATTGTATGAGGTTGACAATGATGGTGGCAATAAGGGAGAAGCCTCTATTAGGGCACACCTAGTCCAAATGAGGGGGAAAATTAAGAATCTACAAGATTATATAGGTACTTTAGGCAAAATAGTCGAAGAAAAACTGGATTGCTTGATGACCATAGTTGTGAAGTTAGAAGCCCCCCATTAGATTCCGCACAGATTTCTGCACCACCCACTTATTCCTCCAGTAAATATGACAACAAAGAAAGTGGAAAGGGGCACACCAACATACTTATGCCTTCATTACGACCCTGGCGGATGGCGGTATTTTGGAGACAAGTGCTGCCAACAGGCTGGCGGTATTCCTCCCCAAAATATGACATTGGTGGTTTGGCTCAAGCCAAACCGCCAATGTACCACTCCGTCCGTCAGGGTGGTAACAGCCACCAGGTTGGAGACTTCAGTCTCCAGCCAGGTGGCCGTCACTGTTCCACCTGCGGGATTATGACGCCACCTACTGCCATGGTATTCGTGGCTCCCTTACCGCCATGAAAACCATGGCGGTAGGTACTATCAGTGACAGGGAATCCCTTCCTTGTCACTGATAGGGGTCTCCCCCACCCCCTCATGCTCCCCATAATATTCCCGCTCCCTCCCCCTCCCACTCCAGACCCACCCTACTCCAGACACGCACATTCACGCACCATCATACACACGCATACACACACTCATACCCACACTCACCCACACATGCATTCATCCATTCACACACACATCCACACACGCTTACATACATACAAGCACCCATGCATTCACACAACACAACATACACGCACACTCACAACCATGCATGCACACACGCATTCCACACCCCACACATCCACATGCATGCACACACAAACATGCACCCACACACACCAAAAAAAAAAACATCCCGACTTACCTGATTGCATGGGGTCCTCCGGCAGGAGACGGGACAGGGCCCTGCTGCCGGCAGCAGCGTCTGCCAGCAGAACACCGTCACGCCGTATCATGTTTCATGATACGGTCTGTGGTGGTATACTGGCATGGTGCTGCTGCTGGCAGCAGCGCCACCTTACAGCTGTCCGCCACCGTAGCCTCAGCCGGAATTCCACCATCCTTCTGGAGGAATTCCAGCTACGGTCATAGTATGGCGGATGGCAGGTAGCCACGGCCATGGTATTTTGGCAGCTGTCACCGCAGCGGTAGGCCGTCAATACCGCGGTTGTCAGAATGAGGGCCTTAAATCTAGTTCCCAAGGGTGAAGGTACCATACGGTCCACCAAGCACCAGTTACTTCTACCTGTTGTAGTTCTAATTCAGCAGGTGGGAAAGAACAGACTCTAGGAGGTAGTATAAGGCGTAGGGTTTACGGGAAACAAGAAACCTCAGGGAGGTCCTTTCAGAACAATGAACCAGGAAAGCAGTATGATCTGTATCTGTCGAATGTCCCAAAACTATCTGCGGGTAAAAGAGAAACCTGAGACTCACTTATAAACAAAACAATTCATTGGATTAGGAAAACTAGGTGTTGCAGATCAATGATAAGAGAGGACATAAGGCATGCCACGAAAATTAAAGGCTCAGATTTGGGTCAGGACTGTATAGGGCTGAAATTAGCCAACTAAGAGCTGGTAGATGGCCTCCTATCCCTTAAGCAAAGATTCAGGCCTTATATGGTGTCACAAATAAGTGTTACACCACTTATCCCCCAGGCCCCCATAGATTGTAGAATTGGGCCCTATGCTGGAAGCGCCTCCCATTCTTTAAACTGTGCTAGTCTGAAACCAATTGGAGATACGTCTGACGTTGATTGACAGGTGGTGCTACAGCAAACCATGGGGGAATGTATACTGTAAGTAGTAAAAAGTTGGTTAATATTAAATCCGCCTGGCCCTTAGTGAACAGAGAGGAGGGGTGTGAATTCAATCACAAAGGGGGTTATTCTAACTTTGGAGGAGGTGTTAATCCGTCCCAAAAGTGACGGAAAAGTGACGGATTTACCACCAGCCGTATTACGAGTCCATTATATCCTATGGAACTCGAAATACGGCTGGTGGTATATCCGTCACTTTACCGTCACTTTTGGGACGGATTAACACTCCTCCAAAGTTAGAATAACCCCCAAAGTGTTTACAGATGAAATCAGAGACTTGAAAGCAAGTTCATATGGAACCAAATCACATGAGGGGGTAGGACTTGGAACATGTGATGGTTATCCAATTAAGCTCCTTTCATGGAATGTGGCAGACCTGAAAATGACGTTAAATGATCCAGAGTGGTGTAACTTTATAAATCCACAACACATTATTATGATGCAGGAAACCTGGGATCCAATGGCACTATAAGAGTGGGATGCTTGACTTTCCAAAATTTAGCAGTTGCCTCACCTTCAGGACGTGCCGCAGAAGGTCGAGTAGTCTGGCTCAAGCAGGATCTCTTCCTAAAAGTAAAAGTAATTTCCTGTAGTAGTATGGACATACTGGCTGTAGAACTTAGGACTGTGACTCAAAGAGGGGTGCACCATATAGCTATTGTAAATGTTTACATTAGACCTGCCCCTCCAAGCGTACAAATTTCGATGGTGGACCAAATTGCGGACATGCTATCATAACTCCCCATGGACATGCAGGTTATAATGGCCGGGGATTGTAACATCCAGTTGAGATCTAATGAGGGTCATCCATTGATGACTTATCCTTCTGGAGAACCTCTGGGTAGATCGAGACCAGTGCAGGAAGAGATATGTAGAGCCACGGGGACAGCAGCCCACCCGGAGAATTAAATTATTAGTATGGGGTTAAAACAGGTAAATGGAAATGCATTATCAGATGCTTTGGCTTTGTCTATGTTCAGGAAAGGATCTTATCTGAGTCACCTCAATTATATTTTTTTGGATCAAAGGCTTTGGCCATCTCTCATTGACATGATAGTCATCCCTAGAGCTGATAGTGCCCACCAGGCCCTTTGTGCAACCTTTTCAGCATCCCTTTTTTAAGACTGCAGCCTGTCTCCATAGGTAGAGGGTAGCAACACCAAGGTAACAAACAATAGGAGGAACTGAAGGTGGGCTGCGGTGGCAAATGATGTGAAGGTCCAGTCCACAATCTATCATAGGGTCATAGAGAGCCTGTCCTCTTTGGTGTCTACTCATCCCCCTGTGGTCAACTTCGTCCAACTGCATTGTAGTTTGATGGATAAACTGAGACCTCTTTTCTCAGTGGTGAAATGAATAGGGGAGGTTACTTTTAGAAAACCAAGGTGGTTGTCAAAGACCTGTAGACTGGCGAGATCACAGCTCTTGAGTGTGTTGGACAAGGTGAACAAGGAGGAGATAAAGGGCGCTAGGGGCCTTTACAAAAAAAGTCTAAGAGATGCCAAAATGAGGTGGGAAAGCAAACAATGGGATATTCCAACTGCTGCAATGGGGATTTCAAGTTATTTTGGAAGTTGGTAGCAGATAGGAAAGATCCCCCCAATTCCGAGAGTGAACCATCAATCCAGCCTGAGGGATGGGTGATCCATTTTAAATGGCTTTATAGAGAAAGACACAGTGAAGAGACATTAGTAATAGCTTTTATGGATGTCGTTGGCACCCCATCACACAGTACATATGGTCCCTTTAGCCCTGACATGGCAGGATTTACTCTGAAAAAAACCTCCCAGGCCCTGCAGTCCCTAAACAAGGAGAAAGCACCGGGCCCTGATGGCATAAAGGGTGATATGTATCTGTCAAAACCTGAGGTCTGGATACCATATTTAAATACCCTAAGTAATGCCATCTTGAAGGGAGAAGGTAGCAGATGCCCTATTCTAATCAAGCCGATCTATCCCCAGGGAGGGGCAGAACCCCTAGACACCAGGGATTTTTATTTTTTTGCGTCAGTTTTACGCAAGGGGAGAGACCCCTTGTGCAAGGTTCATTCCCGTGGGGACAAATTCATTTTAGGCCATTTCTGCCCCCCTTGAGGGCAAAAACCACTAGGCACCGGGGATTTTTCTTTGCGTCAATTTCATGCAAGGGGAGCGACCCCTTAGGCAAGGGTCACTCCCCTGGGGGGGTAAAATTATTTTAGGCCATTTCTGCTCCCCTTGGGGGCAGATTGGCCTATTTCTATTAGGCCCCAGGGATTTATGTGTGTGTATATGTGTGTTTTGTTTGGGGGGCAGCCCCTTGGGCAAGGGTCACTCCCCATGGGGGCACATTACTGTTGGCCATATCTGCCCAGCCTATTTTTGGAAGGCCCATCTGAGACCAGGGAAGATTTGTTTTTCAAAAGAAGAGGGTGGGGGTATGGCCATACCCCCACCCCCATATAAATGGGGCCAAAGTTCTTCTGCCCACCAGTGGGCAGATGGGACAATTACCCCCGATCCACACCCCGGTGGGCAGAAAGTCTACTTGAAGTCAGGGAATAAAAAAAAAAAATTGTGTGGTGGTGGCTACCAACCAGTATGGGCATGGTTATGCCCCCATCCCAACTGAAGGGGGTAACAGTCTTTACGCTCTCCTCCCACACACTAAAACATATTATCCCATGGCAAACAAGAGGACATTTGATTATTTTGGGTTTTGGTTTTACATTTGGGCCATGAGAGCTTGCCTGACTCTCAAAATCGTCTACCGCTTAGATTTGACTTGGCCTTACATCAAATACATCCTGTAATTGCCTTGAAACCCCTCTTATATTGGGTGCATCTGTGGTCTTCTGAGTACTTGGGGTCATACAGGATAGCCATGCTAGAGTTACTATCTTTTGATAAAGTGGCATCTATTCTGTGGCTTAGCTATATTAAGGACCTGTGCCACTGGATTAAAACAGAGGAGCTATGGAGATTGCAGCAGAATATAACAAGAGGAATGGCATTGTGCGTAAAAAGGCTATATTGGGAGGTAGTATTAACCCACATTTGGCGAGCACAGTTAATGGGTAGCAGAACAGAACAATTTTTCCACCATAAGTGCCTGCCAAAGTTTAAACACTACCCGGCACAGGCAAAAAATCTTTTTATTAAATTCAGATTAGGAATTCCACCATTAAACTCCTTTACCTCTAGATGGGAAATAGGCAGCTGTGTGAACAATTCCTGCCCCTACTGCCCAATGGAAGTCAAGCCTTTGGCCAAATTCCTCTCTTTCTGTCCAAGGTACTCAAAGCCAAGGAGGAAATGGATCATCCCTCTAGCTCAGCTCCTTGGGATTAGGATTTATACGGAGTCACTACGTGTATTATCAAGCTAAACTAGTGGAAAGGTAGTGTTTGTAGTTGCCAGCTTTCTGCGATGTGCCTGGATTGTGACATCTAAGAGCAGCCCTTCCAACTTGTAGATCACAACCCTCGTATTGTGGCCACTGGTTGAAACGCGGTAGTGACAGTGCCTAAATATGACCCATTTTTCAAACACAGTAGCCCTTTAACTAGTAGAATGAGTATTACAAAGGAGGGTTTTTATCAGAAGGACTCTACCTGTGGTTGAATGACCATTGTCTTTAAGATCTAAAGTATGAATTGTTATGATAATGACCATTCTAAATGGGCATCTCTTTCTTTTTTTTTGGTGATTTTATGACTGTAATTTATTAATGATTTTATGTATTGTGAATATATTCGTAATAGATTATGGGGGTCATTCCAACTTTGGCGGAGGCCGCCAGCCAAAGTTCCCCCGCCAGGAGACCGCGGTCATTCTGGCTTTCCCGCTGGGCTGGCGGGCGACCGCCAAAAGGCAGCCCGCCCGCCCAGCGGGAAAGCACCAGCAACGAGGATGCCGGCTCCGAATGGAGCCGGCGGAGTTGCTGGTGTGCGACGGGTGCAGTTGCACCCGTCGCGATTTTCAGTGTCTGCCAAGCAGACACTGAAAATCAATGTGGGGCCCTGTTAGGAGGCCCCTGCAGTGCCCATGCCAGTGGCATGGGCACTGCAGGGGCCCCCAGGGGCCCCACGACACCCGTTCCCGCCAGCCAGGTTCTGGCAGTGAAAACCGCCAGAACCAGGCTGGCGGGAAGGGGGTCGGAATCCCCATGGTGGCGCTGCTTGCAGCGCCGCCGTGGAGGATTCCCTGGGGCAGCGGGAAGCTGGCGGGAAACCGCCAGCTTCCCTTTTCTGACTGCGGCTTTACCGCCGCGGTCAGAATAGCCCCTGAAGCACCGCCAGCCTGTTGGCGGTGCTTCCTCCGTCCACTACCCTGGCGGTCTCGGACCGCCAGGGTAGGAATGACCCCCTATGTATTTTTAGCCATTTTGTAGGAGGTTGCTTTTATGGCTTGCAGCCAAAATAAAGCTGATGATGATGATACACCACTTATACTTGTAGTCACCACATCATCACTCCCAGATCCTGCCACACATGCCCTGATTCCCACCATCATCACAATAGCAGACACCTATACATGCATACACCACATGAGCACTCAGCACAACTGTCAACACTCCCACTAGCAGCATTTCTACCCTACCTGCAGACACCACCACAACATACATTCACACATCCTCCCTGCCATCTCCCTGCATCTCCTCCCCCTCCTCCCCTACCCCCAAACACCTACACTCACCCACCCAACAGTCACACAGTACACATGACATCCATGCTTGCACCTGCACCCAAGGCACCTCACCGTACACAGCTCTCAACCTCTGACTCTCCCTTCACTCCCAAACATCTATTCCATGACCAACCTTGTTCCCCAAAAAAACATTTCCTGAAAGAGTTTTCCCTCCCACTGATCCAGTCCCTGTCTCCCCCAAGTGCCCTGTTTCCCTCCCAAAACCCCAGCCTTCCACCCCCCAGTCCCCTCAAGGTCCCCCTGGTAGAAGTCATGCCCTTCCCCCACACCTCCACCTAAGGCTTCTACCCCCACAAAGTCCAAGCTTACCTCTCCCAAACCCAAACCCACGTCCCCTGCCCTGAAATCCAAGTCAAAACCTAACACCGCCAAACCAAAGGATCCCCCTCCAAACCCAAACCCCCACTCCACCCCCCCACCTCTGAGATGCCTGCATGTCCCATTGATGCCCCTGCCATGTGGAGGCCACTGTGCAGTCAGGGGTCAAGTTGGGGCCTTGGACATTGCCCAGTGTGCCGGGGGCATTGAAATGTATTGGACTGGCCAGAAGGCCCATCTTGTATATAGTTCTGCCTGCAATATTTCTTTGTTTGAATATATCTTGACCACTTCACCGTTGGTGTTGATGGTTCCAAACGTGTCCTGGCTTTCTTTCCACGTGTATGTGATGTTTATGTGCGATTTGTTGTGAGTGGCTTGTGTGTGTGTTGGTGTAGGTGTGTATGTGTGCTCGTACTGGTGTTTGCGTAAGTGGGCGTGGCTAGCTGTACCGGGTGTGTCTGTTGTGTGTGTGTGTGTGCTAATGTCCTTCCCTCCAGTTTGTGCTTGGAGGCTGTACTTACGAGTGTTGTCTTCATCGTCATCACTGGTTGTGAAGTTGTATGGCCAGCAGGAGCATTGGGAAGTCTTCCAGTTCGGATTCCATGGTGGCTGCAGACGTGCCTGTATTCCTGAAGGTAAGTGTCCCCTTGTATATTGTTTGTTTCCGCCAGGCTTTTCGTAGCGGTGAGATCGGCCCGGAAATCATGGCGGTGTGCAGTGTTCCAATATGTTCGGCAGAAACAAGCTCCCTGCCAGCCTGGAGATGTCTACCACCGGTCTGGCAGTCCGGCCACACTGGCAGTACTGGCGGTGACTGGCTCTGTTCCAGTCGGAACACTACCATGGGCATAATACGGCAGCCTTCTCAGACGAACCCGCGGTAGTGCGACCTCCACCATGGCAGTCCTAAGACCGCCAAACTCATAATGAGGATCTAAGGAAGCCTATATACAGAGGTACGTTTTCCAGCGATGGTCTCAGTTTAAGGACTGGTAGCGAGTCCCACGCCTGTGCCTTATACAGGACTTTTGTTGTCCATTTGGACTCAGAAAGGAAATATTGGCCTTAGAGACATGGGTTGAGGTATTTAATTAAGATCAATGCATGCAAGTTCACTATTCTTTTGAAACGTCCTGTGTGACTATTGACAATCAGTCTTTAACAGAATGCTCAACCAGAGCTTTTTCTTTAACAAGCCAAAATACCTTAACCTATTGCTATATAATACTACACAAAGATATTCTATAGGATGCAAGAGTTTTAAAGATACATTAGTTCTAATGACTATTCAAATAAACTAAGGAACACAGGAAATATAGACATATGTTGGCTCACTAAGCTCAGCTTTAATTCTGAGTTCAGTTTCAGAGGACCTGATTTCAAAGGCCCTAGCTCCACCTTTGCGCAGTCAAAGCATCTTTTTTTTACGCTAAAGTTACACTAAAGTGGCTTTTTACACATGCCATATTTGCGAAGTGGTGGAATGCATGCATTGCACCACTTTGTAAACCCTTGAGCCACATTATGCCTACGCCAGGAATAATGTACTGTATGCAAGGGGGCACTCCCCTGTTACGGGGCCAAAAAAATGGTGCAAGGAAATCTAAGAGATTTCCTTGCCCCATGGTATTCATCACTTTTAACACCTGCTCAGAGCAGGCATCAAAAGGGGACATGGCATTGAATACAATGGGCCCCTATGTACTCTGCAGGAGTAGCTCCAAAATTCTGGCGCTACTCCTGCATAGTACATCAATGGAGTCAGGAAATCTGATGCTATTGGCCCCTTCCCTGGGCAATGGTGCACCGTATTTTAAATAGGGCCACACATAGTGGCTGTAGGGCAGCAAAAAGAAAGTGGCGCTTCAATGGGTGCAACGCCACTTTTCTTGAAACAGCCCCTGAGTGTTTTGTTGTCCTACCAACCCTTGAAATAGTCTAGTTCAAGTTTAATGGCCTCTCTTTGTCAGGAACCTCTAACCTTGTGCTTAGAATCCAATAGGAGCAATGCACTCTTCCGTCTCTCACCACAACCACTTCGGACTATTTCATTGTGACATGTGGGGCAAATAGTAAAATCAGGGAAAGAGTAATGCGATAGAGACACTTGATAACATCCTCTGCTTCATCTCAATCCTAGGCACAGACTGCTATGCATTCTGAATTAATGTTCAAAGGTAAACTAGAAGCTATAGTAATCTGTCCTTAACATCCTGCACCTAATAAAGTGTGAAAGGATATACCTTTAGAACAACTCTGTGTAACCACACAGACTTGTAGCCTATGGTGAACTTTTCCTGAAGACTAAACACTAGGTACAACTAACCAATAAGTTGCTTACTTCACTCCCTTCCACAATAGCAAGATAACTACTTCTGATACATATATAAAAGCCTTCTGGAATAATTGGCTCTTCTCTGAAAACATCTTGGTAAAAATGCAAAATAATTAGACATTCATTTATACATCATAACTCTTCTCCAAGTGTTACACACGTTACTTCTCAGAACACAAGTGCACAGATACAATATCAACAATGACCTAAACAGAATTATTTGATTTCTTTACAGAGGATTCATGTTCATAAAGACTGTATGCAGTTGGAAAGTCTTTAACCCATAACAATATTTAACAAATAGTTCAAAGTTTGTTTCCCAGACAATTAGTGCCGTGTTCTTACCATCACAAAAGACTTCGCCTCCTGGAATACTTCTCTGCAATGGAAAGTTTTTGGGAATTCTAAATTTCAGTCACAAATGATTGGACACAAAACCAATGATGGAAACAAAACAGAACCAGGGCACTCCGAGTATTGAGTCCAAAATGAAGAAAGATGCAGATTTGGTCTGTGCACTTTGATACCCATGGTGGTTGGGTATCTACACCAGGCTGGCACCTTCCTCAGAACTTTGCCTCTTCCACATTAACTTTGTTGCTTCGTGTTTTCAGATATGCGATTTGTAAGCATCAACCACCTTGTATCTAACAAAACCAATGATGATGCTCTGGGCCCATATTCTTGTTTTATCTCTACCGGTGGGCTGTTTTAGTATGCTTGATAAGTAGATGGGAGTTAATATCAACCCTTTGATTCAATTGACAGTGGAACCTATTTGACCACACAAGAAATACAAGAAGTGGTAGATAAGTTTCAAAAATGTATTATAAACTAAAAGCCAAATTGATGTAAATGAATCTGAACAACATGCAATATAAGTACAAAATGAACAAAGGTGAAGTAAAGCATCCAATGAAGTTAAATCATATAAGCATAAGGCATACAAGAACTTCAGTTGAGGCAATACAAAAGATAAAAAACAGAATCTGATGGTCTGTATATACTCTTGCCTATTCATTTGAGAATTTAAGTTAATCTATGTACACTAGACTAGACTAAAAGGAAAACCTACTTAAATATCAGGAAATATAGGAAAGTGTCAGCATAACAGAAACCACAGTAGAGGTTCTAATAGAGAGGTGATGCATAGCATAAAGCCACACAAAGGAATAAAGAGTGGAGAGGTCTGTACCCCTCCAGGTCTCAAGGGAATCTGCTCTCATCGAACTAGGTAATTACCAAATAAGCCTACAGAACCTTCAAGAAAGCCACATAACCCAGTCCAGTAGTTTTCCACTTTCCTGGAACAGTTGAAATTGGCCATTGCCCTTAAGTTATCATCCAATGAATTGAACATGAGGATGACCTTGAAGGTTGTTTCTCTATGTCTGGTACACAAACAGTAGTTTTTTCTTCTCAGTTTGTTAGCTCTCCTCGTCCTTGCCAATGTATCCTCCTGTACCCTATTATCTTCAACACAATATGGGGCATATTTATACTCTGTTTGCACCAAGTTAGCGTAATTATTTTTTACACTAATATGGTGCAAAACTAACTCCATATTTATACTTTGGCGTTAGACCCGTCTAGTGCCAAATCTATAGAGTTAGTCATTTTTTGGAAGTGGAAACAACCTTGCTTTAATGAGATGCAATGTAGGTGCTCCAGTGCAAAACTGGTGCATGGGAGGAAGGAGGGGTAAAAAAATGGGGCAAAGCTTGCTTTGCCCCATTTTTTAACGCCTGGGTCAGGCAGGCTTTAGGGGACCTGTGGGCCTATTTCCATGGTGGAACACCATGGAATAAGCCCACAGGTGCCCTCCCCAGGCCCCAGGGACACCCCCACCCACACCAGAGGGACAGTGGAGCATAGGGGACCCATCCCAGGTAAGTACAGGTAAGTGTTTTATTTTATTTTTTAAAATGCACAGGCATAGGGTGCAATGGCCGTTCACAGGGGGCCCTGGTCCCCTGTGCTAGCCATTGGGGTGGTGGGCATGACTCCTGTCTTTTCTAAGACAGGAGTCATGTGGTATGATGGTTTTGCATCAGAAAATGACTCTAGGCAGGTTAGAGTCATTTTTTATTACTCTAACCTGCCTAACGTCATTTTTTGGTGCAAAAACACCTTCTTTCAGACCGCCAGCTCCACCCGACTAAAGTCATTTTTTTGACGCTAGCCTACCCTTTGCACCGGCTTACACTAGTCCATAAATATGGTGCCTGGCTGGTGCACAGAAATGGTGCAAGCTGGTGCTAAACTTTTTGGTGCAAAACTGAGTTGGTGCAGTTTTGCACCAAATAGTATAAATCAGGGCCTATATGCCTTTCAGTAACTGTAGGCTCGCACAAACGCACCTGCAAAGAAAGAATATTGCAAAATTAGGAAAACTCAACATTGAAGGTTCAACACAAGGAAGTCAATGTTTCAGGCATTTGGTTATGCTAACTTAATAAGAGATTCAATGCACATTCAAAATACATGATTATAAGTGCATCTTGCAATTATAAATGTAAGCAAGAATTATTAATGAAATGTGAATATATGTGGTTACATCATAGTACCATAAGCAGAATACATTAGCAAAACTGTGCATGAATGCTACAATTCAGCATCTTAAAATCAAACATTAGAACACACATATATGAACGTCTAGTCTTCTACTGTGAATGCAGCTTCAATAATACAATTTAGATGCTCAATTTACATTAGTAATGTTAAGACAGCCAAAATATGTATTACATTATTATGTCACTTCTGTAACGTATGATGGTGTGACCAGAATTATGTATCATCACTGTGATGCAAGATCCCAGCTGCAGGAACACCACAAGCTGATTGCCTAGAAAACACCATGATGCACAAGGAAAGTTATACTTTAAGGACTACTAGAACTTGTTGCTTCCGGGAGAGGTTCCAAGATAAAGATTGCTCTCTGCAGGCGTCACCTGCACTCTGCACACACTGTCAGCCTTCATCATTACCTGAATGGCTAGTCCTGCTTCCTGACACTCAGCCCACTTACTCACATGCGGTGAGTGCAGGTTTAGTTTGGCACATTGGTGGTCATTCTAACCCTGGCGGTAAAAACCGCCAGGGCGAATGACCACGGGAGCACCGCCAACAGCCTGGCGGTGCCCCTTAGGGCATTCTGACCGCGGCGCTTTGGCCGCGGTCAGTGCAGGAAAACCGGCGGTCTCCCGCCGGTTTTCCGCTGCCCGTCAGAATCCTCCAAGGCGGCGCAGCATGCTGCGCCGCCTTGGGGATTCTGACACCCCCTACCGCCATCCTGTTCCTGGCGGTTCGCCCGCCAGGAACAGGATGGCGGTAGGGGTTGTCGCGGGGCCCCTTGGGGCCCCTGCAGTGCCCATGCCAATGGCATGGGCACTGCAGGGGCCCCCGTAAGAGGGCCCCGCTTGTATTTCACTGTCTGCATAGCAGACAGTGAAATACGCGACGGGTGCAGTAGCACCCGTCGCACCTTCCCACTCCGCCGGCTCAATTACGAGCCGGCTTCATGGTGGGAAGGTCGTTTTCCCCTGGGCTGGCGGGCGGCCTTTCGGCGGCCGCCTGCCAGCCCAGGGGAAAACTCAAAATACCCGCCGCGGTCTTCCGACCGCGGTACGGTATTTTGGCGGCTCCCGCCGGGCGCGCGGTGACCGCGTCCGGCGGGAGTCAGAATGACCCCCATTGTCTTAGAGCTTCAGTTCTGGAGCTGCCACAGTTGAGTGTAGTTGAAGCGCCATGTCACCCCAACCCGTCTTCTCCTAGCAGCTTTCAACAGATTAGCAGCGGCCTGGTAATATAAGTGTAGGGGCTCTGCCCTGCTCATATCACCTGTTTTTTATGTGCTTTAAGTAAATAATTCCAATTGTGCTTTATTCTGACCCTCGCTCTGCACAAGTGTCAGGCAGAGTCATGGCTCTTTTTCTGGGACATGTGCTAAATTGCATGTGCCAAATGTTGCAGGCTTTTCAGAGCTCACCTCTTTTCAGCCCTGGCTTCGGATGGCCTCTACAGTGAATAGTGAAACTCACCTGTGATGGAAGTCAAGCTTGATAACTGGATGAAACCTGGGCTCTTTAGGCTTCAGCTCTTTGCTGCCCAAGGTTGCAAGTCAATCACAAAGGCTTTCAGTGCGTCCAACCCTTGCCTAACTCATGGTGTCATAGTTGGACTCTTGCTCTGGGCAAGACTGCTGGTTCAAGGATGACAGTACTTATGTTTGTAGGCGACTGTGCCTATCCTACAACAACTTGTAACTGTAGTCCCAACCCTTCCAGCTCACTAGCAGTACCTCGCCAAGAACCCAAACAGTTAAAGGTGATTTGTGGCAGCCTTTACACATGGACTCAGAAGTATAACACCTCAAGAAGTGTCATGGTAAAACGGAGATTACCCCTTTCTCACAGATACATCATGTCTCAACCAAACACAGGCAATAACGAAGATGTAGTCATTTTTTTAATAGTTTTGATTTATTACAATCTGCAATCTGTGGTAAATTGCATGGACTGCAATGATTAGGATAATGAACAGTGCAAGAAATAGAATTGAAAAGACAAGAGTAATGATTATGAAGACCCCCACCATCTTTCAGTAGCATAAAAAGACATAGGTCCTCAATACAACATTGGCGGTAAATCCCGCTTACCGCCGTGCAGAAGACCACCAACACACCACCGCGGCCGCGGAAATCCGCTACAGCTATTACAACCCACAGCTCAGAATCCACCAAAATCTAGACACCCACACAAGTCCGCCACACCAAAGGTCAGTGATAAACTGGCGATAACAAAACCTCCACCGTCACGCCAACAGGAATACGCCCACACTATCACGACCCAGGAATCCACGTGGCGGTCTTTCAACCACGGTATTACATTGCCGGTATACACTGCCGCACTCAAAATACACACACATTCACAAAACACAACCACATTGGACAATTCGAAATACACACACCTGATACACATGCACACACCACTCCCACACACCCAATACAATATAAAACACACACCCACATTGCCCACAAACCCTTACAATGAACCATTTGGAAGAAGCAGAGAGACAGCAAAGCCAAGACCACACCAGCATACAGAGGCACACAACAGCATCACACATACACATCCACACACAAAACACCACACACCCTTAAACATCACCCCACACATCACAACACACACCACCTCACACATCACCCACACCACCCCATGGCACCGCAAAGATACCCCAGGTTTTCTGAGGAGGAGCTCAGGGTCATGGTGGAGGAAATCATCCGGGTAGAGCCACAGCTATTCGGATCACAGGTGCGGCACACCACCATAGCTAGGAAGATGGAGCTAAGGCGCAGAAGCGTGGACAGGGTCAATGCAGTGGGACAGCACCCAAGAACACAGGATGACATCAGGAAGAGGTAGAATGACCTACGGGGAAGGTGTGTTCCATGGTCTCAAGACACCACATTGCGGTTCAGAGGACTGGCGGCGGACCCCCACCTCCTCCCCCACAACTAACAACATGGGTGGAGCAGGTATTGGCTATACTGCATCCTGAGGGCTTCGCAGGAGTAGCTGGAGGAATGGACTCTGGTAAGTCAAATCTTTCACTACTTCATCCCCCAACCTACCTGCATGCTATCACATACCCCCACCCTCACCCACATCACTCCAACTCCTCACATATGTCCCAATATCACAAACCACACATCCCAACACCAAGCCCTGCATGCAACAACAAAGCATGGACACACATCACCAATGCATGTCCACTACACATACCCACACAGTCCCCTAAACAATTAACACACAAGGTCCTACACAAGAATATAAGCACTGGGGTACAGGGTTACCCACTCATTGCACACCATGGCACACACAGATGCAATAATCATGCCTTTACACCGCTGCAGGACCCCTACCCAACGTCACCGGACAGGAGGTTCCAGACATGTCCAGTCCACCCACAGAAGAGGCCCACAGTGATGACAGCAGTTCTGACCAACTGGATCTGGATGACCAGCCTGGCCCATCTGGGACCTCGGGACAGTCGGTTCCCCTAACACAGTCAAAGGCCACCACAGAGCCTCCCCCCTCAGGAAACACCAGCACAGCACCCACCCAGCGGGCCCATACCTGTATCCCCAGGACACGTCAAGCAGCAGTGTGTCCACCACTACAGGGTACCCAGGCTAATCCACCACCTCAAGAACAACAGGGACCTGGTGGCAGTGGCAGTGGGCACACGGTTCAGGGGACAGAGGCCCAGGAAAACCATGGAACTGGGAAGTCTGCTGTGCGATAGGGGGAGGACAGGCCCAGGGAACCCACTCTCCATGAGGCCCTTTCCAACATCATGGGAGCTTACCATCATTCCCAGGAGACAATGGCAACGGTACTGGCCAAGTTTCAGGAGACCCAGCGGCTGCAGGAGGAACAGTATTTGGGTTTCAGGGAGGAGCTCAAATCCATCAATACCACTCTGGGCACCATTGTAGGGGTGCTGAAGGACCTCGTGAACACCAGGAGGAACACTGTGGCACAACAAGGGGCCCCTGACACTAGCCTGGACGATGAACTGCCCGCCACCTCCGCCGGCCCTAGTGGACAGGGGGCACCGCCACAGGACCACGACACAAGCACCCCACCCCCTGCAGATGGAGAACCACCCTGCAAACGGTCCCTGAGACCAGGACAAAGACAGAGAAAAATGCCAAGACCCCGCCAAGAAATGAGACCACCCTGAATGTCATCCTTCTCTCCCACTTTGTCACCCTGTCCATCCTTAAACTGCCCTAGCTCCACTTCCTATGCCCCTTTGGACAATGCACCTGTGAGACCCTTGACTGGACTCTGCCATGGACATTCCTCCACCATCATCCCTGACCATTTTACAACCCCCTCCACTATTTAGCACTTAAATAAACACCCTTGAACCACAAAACAATCTGGAGTCAATCTGTGCTTTCACAAATGTGTATTTGCAATAACTGGGGGAAACAGCAATGTCCATTCTATTGTCAACATACCTATGTCACACGGCTCTAGTCCATGAGGTAACATAGCAGAGGTCACACAGTGGGACCCACATCTGTGAAATCGAAAGGGAAAGTGACAAATTAGGGTCCATACACTGGGTGAAAGTGACAGACAGATGAGAGGTCGAACAATTTTATCAGATGTAGGAGGCAGTGATGTCTTTTTACCTGTGTCTCACTGGAAGTATTGTTGGATCACGGTGTTTCTTTTGTCTATGTTTCCTTCTTCTGCCTCCTCTTCTTCACTGTCCACAGGCTCCACAGCTGCACAACACCTCCTTCAGGACCATCCTCCTGCAGAAAAGGCACCTGTAGTCGCAAAGCCAAGTTGTGCAGCATACAGCAGGCCACGATGATCTGGCACACCTTCTTTGGTGAGTAGTAAAGGGAACCACCTGTCATATGGAGGCACCGGAACCTGGCCTTCAGGAGGCCGAAGGTCCTCTCTATAACCCTCCTAGTTCGCCCATGTGCCTAATGGCAGCGTTCCTCTGCCCTTGTCCTGGGATTCCTCACTGGGGTCAGTAGCCATGACAGGTTGGGGTAGCCAGAGTCACCTGCAAATGTCGAGGGACAACTGTTAGACACACACTAACCCTTAGGGACAACCCCAGACCCAGACAACTATTCACACTGTAAAGGGTCCTTGTCCTCACCTAATAGCCACACACGGTGCCTCTGGAGTTGCCCCATCACATAAGGGATCCTGCTATTCCTCAGAATGTAAACCTCATGCACTGAGCCAGGAAACTTGGCGTTCACATGGGAGATGTACTGGTCAGCCAAACACACCTTCTGCACATTCATAGAATGGTAGCTCTTCCGGTTTCTGTACACCTGTTCACTCCTGCGGGGAGGGGGGTACCAAGGCCACATGTGTCCTATCAATGGCACCTATGACGTTGGGGATATGTCTCAGGGCATAGAAGTCACCTTTCACTGTAGGCAAATCCTCCACCTGAGGGAAAACGATGTAGCTGCGCCTGTGTTTCAGCAGGGCAGACAACACTCTGGACAACACGTTTGAGAACAAAGGCTGGGACATCCCTGATGCTATGGCCACTGTAGTTTGAAAAGACCCACTTGCCAGGAAATGGAGTACTGACAGGACCTGCACTAGAAGGGGGATTCCTGTGGGATGGCGGATAGCTGACATCAGGTCTGGCTCCAACTGGGCACACAGTTCCTGGATTGTGGCACGATCAAGTCTGTAGGTGACTATTACATGTCGCTGTTCCATTGTCGACAGGTCCACCAGCGGAGGATGCCGCCATCTCCTCACCTGCCCCAGCGGACGTGCTCTATGGATGAGAACAGCGATCAGGGGGTCAGCCAACACTGAGGTACAAAAAACAACAACTTTATTGCACACAATTGTCAATACGCTATGTGCCTGTCTTAGTGTGTATGCAAGGCCTAGGTATGTGTGATGCATTTAAAATTAATGCAATGTGGCCCCCTGAAATGGAGGCTGCCTGACCTGTAAGGTGGGACAAGGGGATATGAGGTAACTGCGCTGGCGTTGTACACCGTTGCGGTAGGTGGTTGAAGACTACGGCACAATCCTGCATTGGTTAACATTGGATTCTATGGGTCCCAGGAGCCAATGACGATGTACGCCGGTGGTGACGGGACGCACCGCTGCGGACCCGACCGCCATTTTCTCTCTGTTCACTCACTTGATACCTGATCTTCGACAGGAGAGGACCTACACTGCAAGTGCTGCTGTGACCTCAGTCTGAAAGTGACAATGGCTCAAGCGTCTGGTGATAGGGCCCCTGCCTTCACATCGGAGGAGTTGGAGAAACTAGTGAATGGGGGCCTTCCCCAGTACACGCTACTCTACGGTCCTCCAGACAAACAGGTGAGTACACTGTGAGCATGCTGTATGGGCAATGCCTGTTTGGAGTGGTGCGGATTGGAGATTGGGGGGGGATGAGGCGTCCATGATACGACGGTGAGTGTATGTGCGTCAGGGCAAGGGTGGGAACATGGGCCAATGACTGTGACGGTCCGGACAGTTAATGTTTGACCTTTTCCCCTGTACTACTCCTGTTGGTCATCGCCCACTAGAAGAAGGATATTTGGCGTGCCATCGCCAAGGACGTTCGGGCCCTGGGGGTCCACCACTGACAGAGCACCCACTGCCGTAAAAGATGGGAGGACATTCACCGCTGGGAGGGGTGACCGTCGCAACACGAACCCCCTGATGTTCCAGATCCTGGCAGTGGCGTATCCGGAGTTGGATGGGCGCTTGAGGCATCACAGCAGCCACAAGGGGGTGAGTATAGTTACATCCATCTGACTCTGCGTGCATTAGGAGGTGTCTACTGTGGGTTCCCCTAGGCTAGGTTGAGCCTTGTAGGCAAGGACCCTTTGTGAGGCAGGCTAAGTGGCACTCCAACCCCACCAGTAGTAAGAGCCATCTACACCTAGTCGGGCTCCTGTGACTTCCATGTGTGCAGCAAATGGGCATAGGCCATGTACCCTATGTCCCTGTGATAAATTAGGGAACTCTAAGTGCATGGTGTAGTGCAGAGGGCTGCTGTGTCTGTGGTGTCCGCCAATGGTAGTGGTGTTGCATGCACTGAACATGTCTTTCTACTTTCTTTCCCCCACCCTATTTGTGGTCTCCCTGTTCTTTTGTGCATTAGCATCATTAGGCAGAGGAGCTGTGCCACCGGAGCAGGAGGGAGCTGCATCCCACATGGCCTGGAGGGCGAGACTACGGAGTCAGAATTCACCAGTGGGACGGAGGGCAAGGGGAGCTCCACGGCGGGGACTGGAGCAGAGACCGGCGACACAGACTCCTCCTCTGATGGGAGCTCCCTTGCGGTGGCGGGCCCCTCTGTGCCCCCGCATCTACAGGTACAGCCGCCACCCCCCTACCAGCACCGCCCTCCCAGCAGCCCCTCAGCGTGTGCCCCATGGACGCTCACCCAGGATGGTGGGCATCTCCTTCGCCCCAGGCACCTCAGGCCCTGCCCCAGTCAGCCCTGCTGTCCTCAGTGAGGAGGCCATTTACCTCCTCAGATCCTTCACTGTTGGGCAGTCTGCCATTCTGAATGCCATACAGGGTGTAGAGAGGCAGTTGCAACAGACAAATGCATACCTGGAGGGCATTCATTCTGGCCAAGCAGCCCAACAATGAGCATTTCAGACTCTGGCCTCAGCACTGATGGCAGCCATTGTCCCTGTGTCCAGCCTCCCCCCTCCAACTTCCTCCACCCAGACCCAATCCCCAGTACCTCAGCCTATCCCTAGCACAACATCAGACCAGCTTGCACACACCTCAACACACTAGGGTAGCTCTGGCAAACATAAGCACCACACATCCCACTGGCACTCACACAAGCATCGTACCCATGCACACATACCAACATCCACGGCCTCCACTGTCTCCCCCTCCTCCACGTCTCCTTCCTCCCTCCCTGTCACGTCTCCATTCACACCTGCATGCACTACATCTTCAGTCACTACCTCTATCACCAGCACACCCATCACCACACACCGCTCACGTGCAGTCACCACCCCCACTACCATTCACACATCCCCTGTGTCCTCTCCCATTGTGTCTGTGAGCCCTCCTCCCAAAGTACACAAACGCAGTCACACACCCACCGAACAGCCATCCACCTCACAACAGCCTCCAACCCATGCACCTTCACCCAAAGTCAGCAAACGGACACCTCCTACAACCACTACCTCTTCCTCGACTCCCGAACCCCCTCCATCTACCCGTCCCAGTGTGTCTAAAAAACTTTTCCTGTCAAACCTTGACCTCTTCCCTTCACCTCCCCCACCCCTTCCATCCCCTGGGGCCCGCCTTTCCAGGTCCAAACCCAGCACCTCAGCCACCACATCAACGGGCTCAGTGGTGCCAGCGGTAAACGGCTTCTGGAGTGCGCCAAGCAGCAGGGCTGCCAGTGTCCCAAGGAGCGAGGCCAAGGACATTTCCCCACCTCTAAAACAGAAGAAGTTGCCCATATCCCAGAGGGAGAAGGCCAAAACACCTGCCACCAAGGGCTCAGCCAAGACAACAGTTGGGAGTGGCAAGACAGATGCGCCACCATCCAAGGTGGGGAAGGGCCTGAAAAAGAAAGGCAAGTCGTCGCCAACCTGCACGGCGTACAAGACAACCACTGGCACCACCACATGCACTGCCGCCAGGCCACCGCCGCCAGCACCCAAGATACTGAGCCCTTCACCAGCACCGCAGATGCTATGTCCTTCAGCAGCACCGAGGTCAGTGAGCCCGCCACCAGCACCGCCGCTCATGACACCGCCGCCAGCACCAAGGTCAGTGAGCCCCCCACCAGCACTGCCGCTCATGACACGGCCACGCCTCATCCTGAGCCAGTGGCACCACCGCAGACATGGCTGCCATCCCCAGTGGTCATTTGTACGAGGCTGGTGGTCAGTTCCAGGGGCCTGGGCAGTTTCCACGTTGCCCCACCGTCAGTGGAGTATCACATCCACTACCTCAGTCCTTGGCAGGATGAAGCACTCTGGGCACAAAGCCCCCTCCAGAACCAGTGGAGAAAGGCATCCACTACCTCAGTCCTTGGCAGGATGAAGCACTCTGGGCACAAGCCCCCTCCAGAACCAGTGGAGACTGTTATCCACTTGAGAGACTGTGGCTTTGCACTCCCCAGGATAAAGCAGTGGGCAAACCACCCACTGGAGAGACTTGAGAGACTGTGGCTTTGCACTCCCCAGGATAAAGCAGTGGGCAAACCACCCACTGGAGAGACTTGAGAGGCTGTGGCTTTGCACTCCCCAGGATAAAGCAGTGGGCAAACCACCCACTGGAGAGACTCGAGAGACTGTGGCTTTGCACTCCCCAGGATACATCAATGGGCATGGAGCCCCCTCGTGGAGCTGGCGTTGTGCACTCATCTGGCTGAGGTGCCCCCCTTCCCTTCCCCCTGAGGTGCCTGTTTTATTTCGATCTGATGCCCCTGCAGTGTTCTCTCCGTTTGGATCGGGTATCTTGTGTGGGCCTCGCCCATGCATTTTGGGCCCAGTGGTCCACGGACTATGTAGGTGCAGTACATGGACTTGAATTCTTGGTGTATATATTTGTGTGTGTTGTTGTGGGTGAGGGTGGGGGTGTTGTGTGTTGCGTGTGTGTGTGTCACTCTCTTTTCCCTCCCCCCTCCCCTGTGTCGTAGGTGCAGTACTCATCGTGGTCGTCGCCACCGTCGGTCGTGCTCCTGGTAGAGGAGCAGGAAGACAATTGCAGGGAGGATTTGGATTTCCGGCTCCATGGCGTCCTGGTTCCTTATGGGGTGTGTAGAGGTGAGAGTTTTCCCTTCCAAGTCCTGTTTCCGCAGTGTTTTTGTTCGCGTTGAATCCGCCCCGGAAAAGGTGGCCGATTGGCCTGTCATAATAGTGTGGGCGGTACATTGTCTTCCGCCTGTCTGTTGACGGTGACCGCCAAGCTGTTTGTTTGTACCGCTGTGGTGGTAGGAGTGTTAAAGTGGCTGTCTCTGTTGGCGATTTCTGCCACGGTCGTGATTCCATTTTTTTCCCCGCCAGCCTGTTGGCGGTCTTACCGCCGCTTTACCACCGACCGCCAGGGTTGTAATGAGGGCCAAAGAGTAAATAATATGTCCTAGTACCCTATCATAATAGGCCTAAACTTCTACCTAGAGGAGAGCCCGGTATGTTATACCTAAACTGCCAATGCTGTGTCCCTGGAAGGAGCCCCCAACCCTTGTTACCTTGGAATGAGGTAACAAGCGCAGACTCCATAGGAACTCGAAGTCCGGGTCAGCGTCAAGGTGACGTGCAGCATTGATAGCAGCGATGGTAAATGGTCGGAATCCCTCTGATTATCTATCTAAAGTGTGATGGATTTATACAGATCTAGTTGGACCCCTGACGTAGGTTGTTCCCAAACAATAGATAACACAGCATTCTTGGGACAGTAATTAATATAAACAATTCCCTCAAAAGCATGAAGAGGGAAAGTACCTAATGTGAACACCTACAGTTTGTTTGTCTTTGTCGCTTGATTTGACGCATAGCGCGGTGGTACTGATAACATAAAGCTAAACAAAATGTCCTAACTATAAACAAAGCAGTTCTAAGAAGAATTAATTAAATAAATGGGGTAAGACAGAGTAAGCTAAGTAGGTTAAAAGTCACTGGGTGACGGGGGCAAGAGTCTGCAATCCAAAGGCTAAGCTAACTCCTGTTATCCCATTAAAACAAACTAGGAATCACTACAATGGTGAGGTGGGATCAGAAAGGCTCATTGACTGCACCTCTCCCCTCCTCTTCCTGTAAAGAGTTAGAGAAGGGGGTGGAGTTCACACAAGGCTATTTAGACCCCTCGCTGTGATGATGTAGGCACAGTTCAGCCTCAGTGCTGTGATGCTGAAGGTGCCTTTAGGATTCTGTCATGATGTCCCCGACCCAGCAGTGTGACCCCAAGCACTACCTCATTGTGCAGCCTGCTCAGAGGACAGAAAACTGCTGCCTGGCTTGAAGCTGATGGTGATCTGATGCTGAGGAAACAGAACAGGTCAGTGCAATGCGTGCAGCCCGCCTGTACAGTATTATGGGTAGATATCAATGGTGCAGTCTGTGCAGTGGTCCCAATGGTGTGAAGAGAACGAGAGAACCCAGTACATCAGCTGCTACAGATCTCTCTAGACTATTAGAGTAGCACCTGGGTGGGTGATGGCTGTACAACCAGTAAATATTGTTTATACATCTCCCTGCTAGGTATCAAAGCCAAGTGTGAAAAAGTTCCAAATCCATTCAACAATGCCAGAGTCCTGTCCTGCATCATATTTTGAAAAACGACCCTTAGATGGGAGTGACGGATCTAAATCCTCTGAGACACAGCACCTGGCTGATGTACAACCATGGCTCATTCATCTGTTGCTGGTACCAGACTGTTACCAAACAGTAACACACCAGCCACCTCTGAGTTCAACACAGGCACTATCTGTTAACAGATGGTGACAGTATTTTGTTGAACTGGGTCCCGCTCTGCTAATATTTGTTGCATGCCGTACACCAGTAACACATAGGTGGCATATGGGAGTCATACTGGGAGTGACTCTATGAGGCATATTTAAGAAAAGTGCTGCTGCACACAGTGCAGCGCCACTTATCTTGCACCATTTACCACTCCCCTACATCCATTATGTGTGCGTCATATTTAAAATACTGGGAACCATGGCGTGGGGTAGGGGGCAATAGCGTAGTTTTTTATAATGCTATTGATGTACTCTGCAGGAGTAGCACCAAATGTTGGTGCTACTCCTGTAGAATACATAAGGGCCCATTATAAACAATGGTGTGTCCCCTTTTAACACCTGCTCTGAGCAGACGTTAAAACTGCTGAAAACAATGACGCAAGTAAATCAGTTAGATTTCTTTGTGTCATTTTGTGCCCCCCAAAGGGTTGAATGCCCCCTTTGCACTACATTATGCCTGGCACTGGCATAATGTAGCGCAAAGGTTTTCAAAGTGGTGCAATGCATGCATGGCTCCACTTTGTATACATGGCGCTTTTTTGGCCTTCTAATACCACAATAGAGTTAAAAAATTATGCTAATGTGGCATTAGAATGGCGCTAAGGTATCTTAAATATGCCCCTAAGTGCCTTGGGAATCTATGCCCATCTGTTAGACCTGACAACCTTAGGGTGGTCTTCCTACAAGTTTCTCCCAGCTTACCTCACATTTTTGCTGATTTATTTTTGTTGGTCTTAGTACTTTGAGCACTTTATTGCTGCTGACCAGTGTTAAAGTGCACGTGTTCTCTCCCTAAAACATAGTTACTTTACTTATTAGTCCCTAGTAAAGTGTACTACATGAGCTTAGGGCTTAAAAATCTAATGCTACTAGTGGGCCTGCAGCACTGCTTGTGCCACCCAATTAAGTAGCACTTTAAAACATGTCTCAGGCCTGCCAATGCGGTCTGAATGCAGTGTTACACTGCCATGTCGACTTAGTAATTAAAACCTGTTGCCAAGTCTTAAACTCCCATTTTATTACATATAATTTACTCCTAAGGCAGGTCCTAGGTGTCGCAAAGGACAGTGTGCTATGCAATTAAAAGGCAAGATATATACTTTTGAGTTTTACATGTCCTGGTAGTGAAAGACTCTCAAATTTGTTTTTCACTACAGTGAGGCCTACCCCTCTCATAGGATACCACATTTAATAAGCTGTAATTCCTGTTTCAAAAGGGGTAAACCTATGTTTAGTACCTATGGAATTGTAATGAGAAATCCTCTTTAATTGTAAAGTCGTATTTATTAATACAATTTTGAAAATGCCACTTTTAGAAAGCTGGCATTTTCCTGATCTTAGCCCTGCCTGCAGCCTTTCTCCAATACACGTCTGGGGTGACAGATGGGCTTGTGCATTTGCATTAGACAGCCACACACAAATGGAGTTTAGGTGTGACTGATGGTCCATCAACAATCTGATGGGCCTTCATGGGCAGGATTGGAGGGAGGAGCTGGCCACCTCTCATACTTACACCTGAAGAGACCCACACAAAGGACTGCTTAATCCTCTATGGTGAGTCTGGAGCCAGGGCAGGAAGAGAGGATCTATGTGCACTTCAAATCCCTTCTTTGAAGCCCCACTGTAGGAGGCTGGCCTGGTTTGTAGTGGGTACCTAAGGTACTTACACCTCATACCAGGTCCAATTATCCCTTATTAGTGAAATGTAGGCAGTGTTCTAGCAGCTTAGACCGTCTAGAGGTAGCTGTAGCAGAGCAGCTTAGGCTGAACTAGAGGACATGCAAAGCTCCTGCAATACCACTATAGTTACACAGTACTTATATACAATAAAAGACAATACTCAGTGTTACCAAAAATAAAGGTACTTTATTACAGTGACACAAGGTCAAAAATATCTTAGAGGCAGCACTCCTTCTGGAGGTAAGTATCATACACAATATATTCACTAGAGACCAAAATCAGGTAAGTAAATAGTCCTAGAACAGTGCAAACAGTAGAAAATACAATAGAATGCAATAGGCCTAGGAGCAACACAAACCATGTACTAGGAAAATGGAATGCGAATTAGGAATTCCCCCCTAGGCAAGTGTAGTGTGTAGAGTGGTGCTGGGAGTGTAAGAAAACATCAAAGGTAAGTAAAGTACCCCACCCCAGAGCCCAGAAAAGTAGGAGTAAAGTACTGCAAGTTTCCTCAGGACACAATACAAGTCGTGATAAGAGACATTGCAAGAACCAAGCAAGACTGCAATCAACAAACAATGGATTCCTTGACCTGAAGACCTGTGAATAGAGGAGACCAAGTCCAGGCATCACAGAAGATTCCAGGAACGACACCTAGAAGATGGTGCAAAAGTGGATTTTCCGGTTAGAAGAAGTTCAAAGAAGAGCACCAAAGAAGATGGCTGCGGGTTCCTGCGTGGTGCCACACCAAGACGAGGTCCCACATTGAGATGTTAGATGCAGGCTGTTTGCGTTGCTGGATTCGTCCGACAAGCCTTGGTTCAAGCAAGTTTGCAGTTTGCGTCAAAATGGCGTTGCTAGACCCAGAAGGGACCAGGGGGTCTCAACTCGGACTGAGGAGATAGAGGGGGCTCTCAACACTGGAGAGAGAACACAGAAGACCTAGCACCCACGGGAGTCCCAGGACATGGGGACAAAAAAGATGCAAACTGCGGTTGGTGCGGTTGGTGCAGCACAACAAAAGAAGGTCCCACACCGCCGAAGAACAACTCAGCAAGTTGTGCATCGCAGGATGGAGTACTGGGGACCTGGGCTACATTGTGAATGAAGGATTCTTGGAAGAAGTGCACAGAAGCCCAAGGAGCTGAAGATGACGCGGTGCACAGGGGTACTATCGCAAACCAGGAAGGCTAGCTTTTACCTCTACCAAACTTGGATAGCTGGACCTTAGGACAGTCTGGGTCACGTCGGTCCACCACCTGTGTTCAAGGGAGCATGGTCATCATCAGGACAGGAGTCCCAGAGAACCAGTCATCATCGCAGAAGGGTGCCTGCATGAGCAGGGAAGTGAATCCGTCACTCCACGGAAGATTCCTTCGGTTCTTCTGCTGCAGAGTGAAGACAGGGAGTCCTTAGAGCATGAAAACCTAGGAAACTGTTGCAAATGCTGGCTGAAGCTAAAGTTGCAGGTCACAGGAGTCGTCCTGGATACTTTATTGCAGTTACAGTAGTTCCTTGAGCAGACTGAGGTTAATCGGAGGGTCAGAATCTGAAGAAGAGGATGCAGAGGATTCCTGGAGGAGACTTGCAGCTGAATCTGAGGAAACATCCAGACGAGAGACCCTAAATAGCCCTGAGAGGGGGATTGGCTTCCTACCCAGGTATGCACCTATGAGGAGGGGTGTCTGATGTCACCTGCTGGCGCTGGCCACTCAGAGGTCTCCAGAATGTCCCCACACCTTGGAATCCAAGATGGCTTACGCCAGGGACTCATTGGAGGAGCTCTGGGTACCACGCCTCGGGTGGTGATGGACAGGGGAGTGGTCACTCCCCTTTCCTTTGTCCAGTTTTGCGCCAGAGCAGGGACTGGGGGTCCCTGAACCATTCTAGACTGACTTATGCAAGGAGGGAATCATTTGTACCCTTCAAAGCATTTCTAGAGGCTCTGGGAGGCTACCCAGCTGCTCAGACCCCAGAAGGGCAGAAATCTGTCTGTGAGGTGGCAGCAGCTGGGGCTGCAGTACAAACCTCAGAGAGCAGGTTTGGCAGTACTGGGGGTCCATGGTGGAGCCCCCAGGATGCATGGGATTGGCCCACCAATACCAGATTTGGAATAGGGGGACAATTCCATGCTCTTAGACACCTCACATGGCCATATTCGGAATTATCATTGTGAAGGTACATATATGTGTTGACATATATGTAGTGCACGCGTGTAATAGTTTCCTGGCACTCACAAAGTCTGGGGATTTGGCCCTGGACAGCGTGGGGGCACCTTTGCTAGTGCAAAGGTGCCCTCACACTTAGTAACTTTGCAACTAGCCTTCAGTAAATGAAAGTTAGACATATAGGCGTCTTATAAGTTACTTAAGTGTAGTGAAAATGGCTGTGAAATAGTGTGTGCACTATTTCACTCAGGCTGCAGTAGCGGTCCTGAAGAAAGGTTTGTCTGAGCTCCTTATGGGTGGCAAAAGAAATGCTGCAGCCCATAAGGATCTCCTAGAACCCTCATGCCCTGGGTACCTAGGTACCATATACTAGGGACTTATAAGGTGGGGTCCAGTGTACCAATTGGAATTGGAATATGGAGTCACTAAACTATAGTGACTAATTGGGTGAGTAGAGAGGCCATAAGCACTGGAGTTCTGGCTAGCAGAACTTCAGTGACATAGTTAAGCATGCTGACAACACACACATTAGGCCACAAACAATGAGCACTGGGGTCCTGGCTAGCCGGATCCCAGAGAGACTGGCAAAACTTACTGACAACCAGGCAGAAATTGGGGGTAACATGCCAAGAAAGATGGTACTTTCCTACACCCCACCCCACCCCCACCATTTTAAAGGAACAACTGCTTATAAAAACTTGGCTTCTGACCCTATCAACTCAGTACACTTCTGAACCTGTGGACACTCTGCCAAGAAGAAGGACTGCTGTGCTGCTACAAAGACTTATCCTCTGCCGGACGTCTGTTCCAGGAGAACTGCTTTCTTGCTTTGCTGACCTGCTGCCCTCTTTGTATGGGTGAGAAAGACTGGATCCACAACACTTGAACCCAGAACCAAAGTGACTTCAAGGGCATGCTGCCTTGCCTCCTGTTCTTCTGAAGTCTCAGTGACACAAAAGACTGCCAACTGATTACCTGCAGCACCTGAAATCTGCCATCTAAGAGTCTTGCCTGCTAAGTGGTGGCAAACCAGACCTGATCCCTTGGAAGTGGGTATAAAGTGCTGCTCCACTCCAGAATTCACCCATCTTCATCAACACCAATGCATCATCACTGCTACGAGGATTGGGGACATCACATCGCCATCAGCACAACACATCACCTCCAGATCTGATGCATCTTTGATTTTTTGCAGCTCATAAACGACGTATCACCTGTATCCCAAGGATCGAAGAACATACAACTCCTCCTTTGATCTTCGTATCTTGTTCTCAATGTCAACGCAACTGCGAACCAAGATACTGTTTCAGCAGGCCAATGCTGGTCCCAGTATTCATCCCTCACTCAATCTAAGTCAGCCTGACTTTTCAGATTTGACCCAGTCCAGCTTGACCAGATAGCCCCAGTTGATGATTTATGCTTTTAAGCACTACATTTCAGTTTACTCTTCAAAAATTAATTTACCTGCTTCTACTGATTTAAGTTTTGTTGTTTTGGTCTTGTTTTGTTCAATACATTTAGCTCTATTTTTCTAATCAGGTGTGCTATCTTTTTGTGTGGTGTTTTCACTAATCGCCATTAGGGAAAAAATAGGGCATACGGAAGTCCTTAGTGGATAAAATCAACAATGTAGGGCAAGTAAAGATCACTGTGACAGATTGCAAGAAGCGCTGGCATAACTAAAAGCCCAATATTAAGGAGAAACTGGCCAGCAACTTGAGGGCAGCCATGCGCACCGGAGGAGGGCCTGTAGTCCAGGAGGAGCTGATGGCCTTCAAGGAGCACGTGGCATCAGTCATCCCACCTGAGTTGGTGGCAGGGGTGAAAGGACATGACAGTGCAGCCTTTGATGACCAACAAGACACACAGGGTAAGTGGCAACAGGTGACAAGTAAAATATGTCAAGTCATGCAGCGCAGCATGCTACCTTTAGCCACTTTACTGTGTTGCCTGTAAGGAAGAGTGATTGAAAAGGATACATGTCCAGTCACACAACATAAAAATGTAACTTAAGAAAAAACAATACATGTTGCACAGTCTAGCCCACAGCCATCAGGTGTGTTCAGTCCATGTGTGATAGCCTCACCTTTGGGCCTTTGTAATTTTTGTATAATGTATAACATCAGTGCCAGGACTACAGTCCCACAATACTGTGCTAAAAATCTTTACTGGAACACCACACCATGACACTGAAACCTGTACCACCCTAACTTTGATCATGCCAGTCCCGTTGTACCATGAGGCTAGTGGGAATCTCGTTGGGCCATGCATGCAAATTTGGAGTGCAAAGCAATGTAATGGAATGTGGGTATCAGAGGATCAAATTCTCACCTGAGAGGAGAGTCAGGTGTCTGGGCATGTGTAGTTCCACCAGATAGGACCATGTGCAGAGCCTTCTCCAGAGGGACAAAAGTACAACAAAACTGGCCCAGGGCAGCACAGCAAGTGAATACGCTCTGCTTTCCTGTGCCCACAGGAAAAGGCCAGAAATTTTATGTTTATTACAAAACTGTGCATTCCTGTTTCTTCACCCTGCGCTTACACCTTTATGGCTGGCTAGTATCAATGCAGACACAAATGCGCCATGTTGCAAGGGTGCTTGCATTGGTGCTAGCCAGTCAATTGTGCAGAGAGAAAGTACAGGAATACACTGATTTCTTCAACTATGGTGTATTGCTGCCCTTTCACGTTGGTGTAGGACAGCGCAGGAAGACCTCTTGTGTTGCTGCCCTCTGCCAATCCCCTAACAATATAGGTCTGTATGTCAGCCAGATAACTACTATCAACATCTAGCAGTGAACAACATTGACATGTAGCCATTTCATTGCAGAGGGAGAAACAACTCCCACTTACCATTTGCCTATCCAGGAAGACCAACCTACTGCCACTGACATTCTGTCTCCCATGGACAATGACACCTTTCAGCAAATCCAGGATAACATTGCCCCACCTTTTCCGGGAGTGGAAGGGGATGACAGGGTCAACGGGTATCCAGATGAACAGCCTACAACCCAAGCTATACCATCATCCAGTCCCAACCCACCTCTGGACTCTGAGGACCTACAGGTCTCAATTCATCGTCAAGCGGTAGGAGTCCAAGGGCAGGTGTTGAAAGAGGGGCAGGCAGGGATGAAGACCATTGCAGGCACCCTAGAGGGTGTCCGTAGGTGTCTAAGTTCCAATAAGGATAACTCGGATACAAATAGAGGCACCTACACTCCGCTCCAGAAATTGGAACAGTCCCTGGCTGACATTGTTGGTATCATGAGGCAGTGGCAACAACAAAAACCCTGCCATGTACCACCAGTGAAGTTGCTACCAATCTGGGGGCCATATGTAACATCCTACAATCCATGGAGTGGAAGCAGGACTCCTATATCACAACCATGAGTGCCTTCCACCGTGATATTGTTTCTGTGCCGACAAGCCAGCAGGTCCTTCTAAGCTCTGTGCTGCCTTATTTCTTGGCACAGGTAAATGCTACTGGGGACAGAGGAACCACTTCTTCAGCCCTTGGTGTGTGTGTGTGTGGGGGGGGTTCTCAGATGCCCCATGCACAAACACCACCACCCTCAGGGGAGGCACAACACACATCAGAGGAGGAAGAAATGGATCTCCACACTTTCAAGAGGAGAACTTACCAGTAACATTTGTCTGTGCTACCTGGCCCATTTCCCATTGGACCTGTGTTGAGTAACGTGCTATTGTAATTATATTCTGGCACTTATCCATTTGTTGACTGTCAATGTGGCCTACCTTATCTAATGGCAATTGGGATCTTCTTCTCATTGGATACTCGTCTCCTCAACATGTCTCATGAATGTATCACCCATGGACCCTGCCTGGACATCACATAGCTAAAAAACAATGTTGGTGTTTATGCACATGCAAATAAATTCACTGATTTCAACCTGTGTGTTGTATGACTGTTGGTGATTGGACTAAGTAGACCAAGGTGGATGTTGTAACCCAAAGATATAAACTACTACCCATAGGGACATGTGTGTCATAGAGCCATAGACAAAGCTACATAGGCAGAGGAAAATATTTTTGATAGACCCTATGTGTTTCTAGACTAGCAACTAGTTAATCAAGGTCACAAGCATGAAGTGCAACACGTAGCATTCAATCAATGGAAATGGTGAAGGACATCACAGGAGTGATGGGGAATACAGCCAAGGATACTAGCCCCCAAACAACACTGTTGTGACATGCAATGATGCAAGGGTGAGGGTGTAAGTGGCTGGCATCAGTGTATGAGTCACAACTGCCCAGAATACTACAATTGTTTGGCATTATCAACCATCTAATACATGTCACCAGGCAGGTCGCTCCCCCCATCTGCCACGCTTCCCCCTGTGGGTTGAACCTCCGTTGCCGCTTTTGCCGCCTGACTACTCGCTCCCTTTTTCTGTACCCCTGCACTTGGCCTCTGTGCCACTTCGTTTTTTCATTCTGTGCCCCTGTGTTTTGCTTTCTGTACCCCTGTGCTCTGTTGTCCCTCTCCCGCCATCTTTTCCTGCCGTTTTTCCCCGGGTTTTCCCCTGGGTTTTTCCCCGGGTTTTTCCTTTGCTGCTGAGCCCCTGCTGCCCCACCACCTTCACTCACATTGGTCGCCCCGCTCCCACCTCCCAGCTGCTCCTCCCTCCCTCTCCCCTCATATGGAGGCCGCAAAGTGGCGCGCCTAAGGCAAGCCCGTCTGCGCCCGTCCGCGCCTGGACCGCACCCAGCACCAGAACCCCTGGAACCCGCACCCCCCGCAACGCCAGACTGCACTACGACGCAACCACCCTCCATGCACTCAACACCAGACGAGGCCACCCCTACCACCGGGCCACCCCAAAACGCACCCAGGGTCCTTTCACCTGCCGGAACTGCAGATTCACCAGCATCCAACCCCCCACACCACCAGCCAGAGAACCCAACCACCTCCGCTGCATCCTCCTCAACACCCGCTCCGCTCGCAAGCACGCCATCGAACTTTGGGACCTCCTAGACTCCACCGCCCCCGACGTCGCCTTCCTGACGGAGACCTGGCTGAACGCCACCTCAGCACCAGACATCGCCATAGCCATCCCACAGGGCTACAAGATCTCCCGCAGAGACCGCACCAACGGAGTGGGAGGAGGAATCTCCATTATCCACAAAGACTCCATCAAAATCTCAATGAACACCGATGACACCCTCACCACTGCCGAGCACATGCACTTCCAGATCCACACCGACCCCAACACCACCCTCAGAGGAACTCTCATCTACAGACCTCCCGGACCCCGCCCACAGTTCAGTGACACCATCACCGACCTCATCAGCACCCACGCCCTCGCTTCCACGGACTACATCCTCCTCTGGGACCTGAACTTCCACCTCGAGAACAACAACAACGCCAACTCCACCGCCCTGATCGACAACCTCACCAACCTCGGACTCAAACAGCTTGTAACGACACCCACTCACGCCGCTGGACACACGCTCGACCCCATTTTCTCCTCAAGCCCCCACGTCTCCTTCAACCACACCACCGAACCACACTGGACCGACCACAGATGCGTCCACTTCACCTTCAGAAAACCCACCACACACCACCGCACCCAACAGCTACCACGCCGCTGCTGGGGCAAGGTCACCGAGGACCAACTGACTACCGCCCTCGCCCTGAGACCACCCACCGACCCCACCGACCCAGACACCACCGCGATCAACCTCACACAGTGGATCAACGACGGCGCCAACACCCTCGCCCCTCTCAAGACCTTTACAACCAACCACACCAACAAGAAATCCGCCTGGTTCATTGAGGACCTCCGGATCTCCAAGCACACCTGTTGGAAGCTGGAGAAGAAATGGCTCCACGACTGAACACCAGACAACCACACAGCCCTCAAGAGTGCCGTCCGCAGACATCACCAACTCATCAGGACCGCCAAGAAGACCACCTTTAAGGATCGCCTAGACAACAACGCACACAACACCAAACAGCTCTTCAGCATCGTGAAAGAACTCTCCAACCCCAGCTCCATCACCAACGACATCCAGCCATCTCAAGACCTGTGCGACTCCCTGGCCACCTTCTTCCACCGCAAGATCACCGACATCCACGACAGCTTCAACCCCGACCCCCCCGCACCCACCACCGAGTCCACCACCCCTGCGACTACTACTCGCACCAGTCGCCTGACCGTCTGTTCCAGCGTCAGCGACGAAGACACCATCAAAACCATGAACTCCATCCACTCCGTATCCCCACCGGATCCCTGCCCTCACCACGTCTTCAACAAAGCCAGCGCAGCCATCGCGCCCCACCTCCGGAAAACAATCAACTGTTCCTTCGAGACTGCAACCTTCCCAGAAAGCTGGAAGCACGCCGAGATCAATGCCCTTCTGAAGAAGCCCAAGGCGGACCCCAAGGACCTCAAGAACTCCAGGCCCATCTCCCTGCTCCCTTTCCCGGCAAAAGTGACCGAGAAGATTGTCGACAAACAGCTGACCCGCTACCTCGAAGTCAACAACATCCTGGACCCTTCCCAATCCGGTTTTCGCAGTAACCACAGCACCGAAACCGCCCTCATCGCCGCCACTGACGACATCCGGACCCTGATGGACAAAGGAGAAACAGCCGTCCTCATCCTCCTGGACCTATCAGCAGCCTTTGACACGGTCTGCCACCGCACCCTATCAGCACGCCTCCATGACGCCGGTATCCAAGAGAAGGCCTTGGCCTGGACCACATCCTTCCTCTCCGGCAGAACCCAGAGCGTCCGCCTCCCACCCTTCCGCTCCAAAACCACCGAGATCATCTGCGGCGTACCACAGGGATCCTCCCTCAGCCCGACACTGTTCAACATCTACATGGCCCCCCTCGCCCACGTCGCACGACAACACAACCTCAACATCATCTCCTACGCCGACGACACCCAGCTGATCATATCCCTCACCGAAGATCCCCACACCACCAAAGCTAACCTCCACCGAGGAATGAAGGCCATAGCCAACTGGATGAAGGACAGCAGACTGAAGCTGAACTCAGACAAGACAGAGGTCCTCATTCTCGGACCCACCCCATCAGCCTGGGACGACTCTTGGTGCCCCACGTCACTAGGCACAGCCCCGGAACCCACAGACCACGCACGCAACCTGGGGGTCATCCTCGACTCCACTCTCTCCATGACCAGGCAAGTCAACGCCGTCTCCGCGTCCTGCTTCAACACCCTCCGTATGCTCAGCAGGATCTTCAAATGGATCCCCCTCGACACAAGAAAAACCGTTACCCATGCCCTCATAACCAACAGACTCGACTACAGGAACGCCCTCTACTCAGGAACTACAAACAAGCTCCTGAGGCGACTCCAACGCATCCAGAACGCCTCGGCCCGACTCATCCTCGATGTCCCCCGCCGCAGCCACATCACACTCCACCTGAGAGGCCTGCACTGGCTCCCCGTCAACAAAAGGATCACCTTCAAGCTCCTGATCAACGCACACAAAGCACTGCACAACACCGGACCCACCGTCCTCAACAACCGACTCAGCTTCCACACCCCCACCCGAAGCCTCCGCTCAGCCATCCTCGCCCTCGCCACAGTCCCCCGCATCCGAAAAACTACAGCCGGCGGCAGATCCTTCTCCTACCTGGCCGCCAAGACCTGGAACACTCCCCCCACCATCCTACGACAGACCCAGGACCTGCTGGCCTTCAGAAGACTCCTCAAGACCTGGCTCTTCGACCAGTAGCACCACCCTCCCCAGCGCCTTGAGACCCTCGCGGGTATGTAGCGCGCTTTACAAATGCAGTGATTGATTGATTGATTGATTGATGTAACAAGACTCACAAATACACTGCAACAGTATGGAAATACCTGTTTTGGCCTATGTGTCAATTAACAGCAGGAGTGCCACTTACATTATCCAATCATGTGTGAGGACCATTTATGTAAATTCATTGCCAACCTCACAAGATCGATTCCGTAGGTATTCCAGCTAGTCACACATATAAACAAGCACTGCGGGAAACTCCACAGATTGTGTCTAACACCATCTAACAATATATGTCAACTCCTATGCAGTTAATCACACAGCAGTTATTAAAGTATCAAAAATATGGGGGTCATTCTGACCCCGGCCGGCGGCGGAAGCCGCCGGCCTGGCTGGGACCGCCAGAATAACGCTGCGCGGTCAAAAGACCGCCGCGGGTATTCTGGGTTTCCCGCTGGGCTGGCGGGCGACCGCCCGAAGGCCGCCCGCCAGCCCAGCGGGAAACACCCTTCCATGAGGATGCCGGCTCCGAATGGAGCCGGCGGAGTGGAAGGGGTGCGACGGGTGCAGTTGCACCCGTCGCGATTTTCAGTGTCTGCATGGCAGACACTGAAAATCTTTGTGGGGCCCTGTTACGGGGGCCCCTGCAGTGCCCATGCCATTGGCATGGGCACTGCAGGGGCCCCCAGGGGCCCCACGACACCCCATACCGCCATTCTGTTCCTGGCGCCCAAAACCGCCAGGAACAGGATGGCGGTATGGGGGTCGGAATCCCTTGCTGCGCCGCCATGGAGGATTCCCCAGGGCAGCGGGAAACCGGCGGTACACCGCTGGTTTTCCGTTTCTGACCGCGGCTGTACCGCCGCAGTCAGAATGCCCATGGGAGCACAGCCAGCCTGTTGGCGGTGCTCCCGCGGTCGTTGGCCCTGGCGGATTTTACCGCCAGGGTCAGAATGACCCCCTATGTTATTTACATCTAATTCCAAAATGTTTATCTAAACCTAACTACTCTAGCTTATCTTACCTATCTGAAAGTAAGAAAACCTAAACTAACCTAACCTACCTAACTTAGACTAACTTATCTTAAAACTAGCTTAATATAATAACAAGTTACAAATGTAATTCTGCACATATACCATACTAGACATATATTCACACATCAGCAACATAAACTACTCCTATACACAAACTAACTCTGGGCCTGATTACGACCTTGGCGGATGGGATACTCTGTCACAAACTGATGAATATCTCGCTCGCCATTTTACAAGTTCCAAGGATATTGTGGAACTTGTAATATGGCGGACAGGATATCCGTCACGCTTGTGACAGAGAATCCCATCCCCCAAGGTCGCATTAAGGCCCTATATATTTAAATCTAAACAAATATACATTTTTTCATATTTTTTTTCATTTTTTCTTTTCTTTTATTTTATTTTTAAAGCATATAATAAACATCAGCCTCCCCTTTAACAAACTACGCACCCATATACCCACCTAACAAGATAAAAACTATACAATCTAAAACATCACTAACACTAGACTATACTAAACTGTCCCTTTGCTAATGTCTAAACTAACCTATGCTACTGTAGAAAGACTAATAAGTACATAAAAGAAACAGAGAAGGGCAGGTTTAAAAATAGCCTTTCAAATTTGGACAGCCATCCGGTCCACAGCCTGCTGTAAACTGTTTATGCTCCACATGATAATGTCTAGTTGCTGGGCCATTCCACCTAGACATCTCCTCTTTAGTTCAGCCAGGGCGTTCAGGGCCTGCTGCTCAAGGGCAGATGGCTGCTTTGAGGTGTTGGTTGTGGCTCTGTTGCCCTCACTGCTGGGCCAATAAAGGTGTTGGGACATGATCCATGCCACCCTACCATGGGAAACAACTGGCTGCATGGCTGGGTCCTGTTGTCCTTGGTTAGCGTGCCGTCCCTCGTCCCACATACCGGTGGCACTTTTGTCCACATCTCTGTGGCCCATCCTCCAGTATGCCTGGGAAACATGTCTGAGGTGGCTGTAACTGTCTAGTCTGATCCCATGGCCCTGGGCTGGTTTGGTGTCATTTTGGCTGTTGGAGAGGATGGGTATATGTATCAGGCTAAGCTTTGCTGTACCTATTTGATTCAAAATTAGTTTTTAGTAAATAAAAACATCACATGTGGCATGTCCTGACCATAAATTTACCCTTGGGATAGCAAAAAGGACAAGGGATCTTTTGAAATATACACTTCTTCAAGTGTAAATGATACAAAGGTACTCATGTTTCAAGATTATAGGTATATAAAATGGCAGTGTACGCACAAATATACTTGTACACACATTACTGAGGCTGCTTTGTTTATGTGATGTTGTGTACACAAGGAATGGAGCACATGGTCATGCAAGCTACTCCCTGGGGTGATTCAAGCAGCATGCAATAGTGTTGAGACATAGGTTGAGGGGGGTCTGGCTATCCTCCTTTTATGCTGGCCTGTTGGACACATCAACAATCTTGACACATGTTTATACAGTGAACCATAGAACAGGCTCCCAGTAGTGAAGTACAAGAAGAAACATGTGGCCCTATACATACTCTAGTGTCTGCAGTTTTAGTTGCAACCTTGATGCACATAATCTCAAACCACAGCCATTTGATGAGTGTGTGCATGTTTACCGTAGTTTTCATAGGTACAAGTATCCTGTGCTGTAACTTGCATGTTTTGTCCTAGAGCTCATCAAGGATGACATTTTTAAGGTGTCCCAGTATGGGTAATGCCACCAGTAGGTAGACAGTGTAATGGCCTGAATGCTGACCACACGGTGCAGACATGCATGTGTTCTTTTACGCATTGTCCTTTCATTTCCAAAAATATTAGATTTGTGTGGTTACATGTTGCTTATAGGTAATTGGCCACAAGAGGACAAAAGCCAGGCTTTTAACTGCATTAGCCTTGGTGCCCTGGTGACATGTGCCATATCTAGTCATACCCAATCTGTCTGCACTGAGGTAAGAATCCTCACATCCTGTGTGGCCATGACTTAGAAAAAAAGCATACATTTCCATACGTACAACTAAACTAGCAACATGTAACTGACAGTCAGATTGCAGTTGACCCATCCAAATGCAGGTTCACATAGGCCCTCATTACAACATTGGCGGTAAATGCCGCCTACTGCCGTGCTAACAGCCGCCAACATACCATGACCGCAGCGGTAATCTGCCAAGGGTATTATGACCCACACATAGAATACCGCCACAATACAGACACCCACACAAGTCCGCCAGACCAAAGGTCAGTGATAAACTGGCGGTACCAAAACCCACACCATAACGCTAACAGGAATACACCCACAGCATCACGACCTACAAATGAACGCGCCGGTCTTTCAACTGCGGTAAACCATTGGTGGTACATACTGCCGTGCTCGAAATACACACACATATACAAAACAACACTACATTGGAGAATTCAAGCTACACACACCTGACACACATACACACACCACACCCACACACCCAATATAATGCCCACACCCACAATACCCACAACCCCTTCCAATGAAAAACAATCTAGCTAACTGAGAGAGACAAGCCAGAAGCATCCACTCAATCAGAGGCACAGAACACCATCACCCATACACCATTCACGCACATCACAGCATACACAACAACACATCACCCCACACATCCTCACACATATCACTCACACCACATCCATGGCACCCCAAAGGCTCCCCAGGTTTTCTGAGGAGGAGCTAAGGGTAATGGTGGAGGAAATCATCTGGGTAGTGCCACAGCTATTCGGATCACAGGTGCAGCAGACGTCCATTGCAAGGAAGATGGAGCTATGGCGGATGATCGTGGACAGGGTCAACGCTGTGGGACAGCACCCAAGAACCAGGGATGACATCAGGAAGAGGTGGAACAACCTACGGGGGATGGTGCATTCCGTGGTATCAAGACACCAGATTGCTGTACAGAGTACTGGCGGTGGACCCCCACGTCCTCCCCCACAACTAACAACATGGGAGGAGCAAGTCTTGGTGATCATGCATCCTGAGTGCCTCGCAGGAGTAGCAGGAGGTCTGGATTCTGGTAAGTCAAATCTTAACTACTTCATTCCCCCCACCCTACCTGCATGCCATCACAAACTCCTACCCTCACCCCATCACTCCATCAACTCATATGTACCCCACTAGCACAACCCACCTATCCAATACCAAGCCCTGCATGCACCACCAATGCATGGACATCACTCACAGACCTCCATGGACACCCAACACCCCAGCATGCCCAATAGAGAGACTCACCCAGCCCACAAAATGACCACTCACACAAGGCCAAGCCGATAGGGAAATCAAAATCATAGAGGGAAACACACCCATGCACAAGATTGCACACGCAGATACATTAGCAATGCATTTGCATCCCAACAGGACCCCTACCCAACGTCACCAGAGAGGAGGTGCCAGCTACATCCAGTCCCCCGCAGAAGAGGCCCACAGTAATGACAGCAGCTCTGCATGCCTGGATCACGATGACCAACCTGGCCCATCAGAGACCTCTGGACAGTCGGTTACCCTGCCATAGTCCCAACCCACCACAGAGCCCTCCCCCTCAGGAAACACCAGCACAGCACCCACCCAGCGGGCCCATGCCACTGTCTCCAGGACACATCAATCAGCAGTGTGTCTACCACTGCAGGGACCCCAGGCAACCCCACAAACCCAGGACGATCAGGGACCTGTGGTTATTGGCAGTGGGCACACAGTTCAGGGGACAGAGGCACAGGACAACAGGGAAGCTGGGAGGACTGCTGTGCGACAGGGGGAGGACAGGCACAGGGAACTCACTCTCCACGAGACACTTGCAGGGATCCTGGGAGCATACCACCATTCTCATGAGACCATGGGCCAGGTACTGGCCAAGTTGCAGGAGACCCAGCGGCTGCAGGAGGGACAGTGCCTGGAGATCAGGGAGGACCTAACAAAAATATACACCATCCTGGTCACCATTGTAGGGGTGCTGGCTGACATGGGCAAGACCTTGAGGGAGGCAGTGTCACAACAAAGGGTGCCTGACACTAGACAAACCGAGGAACAGCCTACCACCTCCGCCAGCGCTAGTGGACAGGAGGCCCCGCCACAGGACCAACAGGCCACCAGCACCCACCCCCTGCAGAAGGAGAACCACCCCGCAAACAGTCCCTGAGATCCAGGCAGAAGACAGAGAACATTGCCAAGACCCCCACCAGGAAATAGGACCCTCCTGATTGTCACCCTTCTGTCCCACTCTGTTACCCAGTCCACCTTGAACTGCCATAGCTCCCCTTCCTATGCCCCATTGGACAATGCACCTGTGATACCAAGAGACTGGACTCCAACTGGACATTCCTCCACCATCACCCCAGCCCCTTGCACATACCCCTAAACGTATTGGCACAAAAATAAACACCCTTGAAACAAATACCATACTGGAGTCAGTGTAATGAATCTCAAATATATTAGTACAACATTATCAAAGCATTGCAACGTATATATTCATTGAAATATACTACAGGATGACCTTTGGTGGGCAGCAGTACATATAGCAGGAGCCAGAATGGGGCACACAGATCTGAAAATAGATCATCCAAAGGGAACAGTCAGTGTCCATAGACATAGGTTAAGAGGCTGCCATGTACAATGTCCAAAAGACTACTGAAATGTTAAGTGGAGTTACAGTCTCTTTACCTGTGTGTCACTGGAAGTACTGCTGTATTATGTTTGTTCGGTTTCCACATATTCTTCCACTGCCTCCTCTTCGTCACTGTCCACAGGCTCCAGCGCTGCCACAAGACCATCTCCAGACTCATCCTCCTGCAGAAAAGGCACCTGGCGCTCAAGGTCAGGTTGTGCAACATACAGCATGCCACGATGATCTGGCACACCCTCTTGGGTGAGTAGTACAGAGATCCACCAGTCAGATGGAGGCACCTGAACCCGACCTTCAGGAGGCCGAAGGTTCTCTCAATTATCCTCCTTGTACGCCCATGTGCCTCATTGTAACATTCCTCTGCCCTTGTCCTGGCATTCCTCACTGGGGTCAGTAGCCATGAGAGGTTGGGGTAACGAGAGTCACCTGTAAATATCGAGGGACAACTGTGAGACACACACTAACCCTTAGGGACAACCCCATACCAAGACACCTACTTATACTGTGTGGGGACCTTGGGCTCACCTATTAGCCACACCCAGTGCCTCTGGAGTTGGCCCATCACAAATGGGATGCTGATATTCCTCAAGATATAGCCGTCATGCACAGAGCCAGGATATTTGGCATTCACATGGGAGATGTACTGCTCCGCCAAACACCTCATCTGCACATTCATCGAGTGGCAGCTTTTTCTATTCCTGTAAACCTGTTCATTTCTGCGGGGGGGGCAAATGCCACATGTGTACCATCAATGGCACCAATGATATTGAGGATATGTACCAGGGCATAAAAGTCTCCTTTCACTCTGGCCAATTCATTCCCTTGGGGAACACAATATAGCTGCACATGTGTTTCAGCAGGGCAGACAACACTCTGGTCAACACATTAGAGAACGTTAGCTGAGACATCCCTGATGCCATGGCCACTGTAGTTTGACAGGAACAACTTGCCAGGAAATGGAGCAATGACAGGACCTGCACTAGAGGGGGGATTCCTGTGGGCTGGCAGATAGCTGACATCAGGTCTGGCTCCCATTGGGCACACAGTTGTTGGATTGTGGCACGATCAAGTCTGTATGTGATGATAATGTGTCTGTCCTCCATTGTCGACAGGTCCACCAGGGGTCTGTACACCGGACGATGCCGCCATCTCATAATCTGCCTCAGCGGTTGTAGTCTATGTAGGAGAACAGTGAGCAGCAGGTCATATTTCCACATAGATTGCACTACTGTTGCTGAATTTATGTCACAGAAGCAGTATGTGAAGTCGAGAGTCATTTGATGTGCCAATGTCTGCTGTGACACACTTAGTGCCATGCCATGTGCCCCCTGAAATGGCGGCTGCCTGACCTGTGAGGAGGGACAAGTGGAAATGAGGTAAGAGCGGTGGCGTTGTGCGCCGTCGCAGTAGGCAGTGGATGACCGCCGTACAACTTCGCATTGGTTATCATTGGACCCTAAGGGTTCCAGGAACCAATGGCGATGTACGCATGCGGTGACGGTACGCACCGCCGCGGACGTCACCGCCATTTTCTAACTATTCACTCACTTGCTACCTGACTGTCAACAGGAGAGGACCTACACTGCAAGTGCTGCTGTGACCTGAGTCTGGAAGTGACAATGGCTAGAGTGTCTGGGGAAAGGGCCCCTGCCTTCACTGTGGAGGAATTGGAGAAACTGGTGGATGGGGTCATACCCCAGTACACAGTACTCTACGGTCCTCCAGACAAACAGGTGAGTACACTGTGAGCATGATGTGTGGGCAATGTCTGTTTGCAGTGGTGTGGATGTAAGCCACATGTTGGGGGGTGCTGAGGCGTCCTGGCCTGAGTGCTGCATGAGAGGTAGTCAGTGTATGTGTGTCAGGGCATGGGTGGGAACTGGTGGTCAATGGGTATGCCGGACCGGACGTGTGAGTGATTTCCTTTTCTGCTGTATTTTCCCTCCAGGTTAGTGCCCATCAGAAAATGGGTATTTGGCGTGCCATCGCCAAGGAGGTGCGGACCCTGGAGGTCTATCACAGGCGGAGCACCCACTGCTGCAAGAGATGGGAGGACCTGCGCCGCTGGACCAAGAAAATGTCGGCAGCCCAGCTGGGGCTGGCCTCCCAACGTGGAAGGGGGGCCCATCGCACCATGACCCCCCTGATGTTCCGCATCCTGGCAGTGGCCTATCCAGAGTTGGATGGGTGCTTGAAGGCATCACAGTAGCCACAAGGGGGTGACTACATATTCAGAAAGCTGACTTTGCGCGCGTTAAGGTTTTACCTGGGTGGTGGATGGGGGCTGTGAGTGCCCCTAGGCCAGGGCGAACTGGCAGGGTAGGTCCCTTGTTGGGCAGGCTCTGAAGCACTCCAACCCCAATAGTGTTAGTGGCCATCTACTACTGGGAAGGGTCCTGTGGGTTTCAGGTGTGCAGCTCATGGCGTTAGGCATTGTACCCCATGGGCTGGTGACTAGCTGTGTAACTGGTAGTGCATCGCCTAGTCTATAGGGCAGCTCCCTGTGTGTTGTATACACCAATGCTAGTGGTGTTGATGGCACTGACCAAGTGTATCCTCTGTCTCATCTCCCCTTTTTGTTTTGTCACCCTGTCCTTGTGTGCATTAGCATCATCTAGCGGTGGATCAGAGACACCGGTGACAGAGGGAGCTGCATCCCACATGGGCCTGGAGGCTGAACCCACTGACGGTGAGGGCACCAGTGGGACGGAGGGCGAGGGGAGTACCACGACAGAGACAGGAGGGGACACTACAGACAGTGACTCCTCCTCCGATGGAAGCGCCCTGACGGTGGTGGACACCTTTGTGCCCACCCCAACAACAGGTACAGCTGCCACCCCCCCTACCAGCGCCACCCTCCCAGCAGCCCCTCAGCGTGTTACCCGTGCCCGCTCACCCAGGAGGGTGGGCATCTCCTTCGCACCAGGCACCTCAGGCCCTGCCCCAGTCAGCCCTGCCTCCCTGAGTGAGGAGGCTATTGACCTCCTCAGATCCCTCCCTGTTGGGCTGTCAACCATTCTGAATGCCATCCAGGGTGTCAAGACGCATTTGCAGCAAACACATGAATACCTGGAGGGCATTCACTCTGGCGTGGCAGCCCAACAGAGAGCATTTCAGGCTCTGGCCTCCGCACTGATGGCAGCCATTGTCCCTGTCTCCAGCCACCCCTCTCCAACTTCCTCTACCCAGTCCCAATCCCCTCAACCCCAAACTATCCCAAGCACACCTTCAGACCAGCATTCACCCAAATCAACACACAGAAGTGGCTCAGGGAAACACAAGCACCACACATCATCCCAAAGGCACTCACACGAGCACCATCCAGAAGCAGACACTCCAAAATCCACTGCCTCCGCTGTGTCCCCCTCCTCCTCCTCGTCTACCTCCCTCCCAGTAGCGTCTCCACTCACAACTGCATGCACTATATCCTCATCCACTACCACCATCACCAGCATGCCTATCACTACACGCTCCTCTTTGGCAGTCACTATCCCCACCTCCATGCACACGTCCTCTGTGTCCTCTCCCAATGTGTCTGTGACCCCCTCCTCCCAAAGTACACAAACGCAAGCACACACCCACCCAACAGCCATCCACCTCACAACAGCATCCAGATCATGTACATGCACCCAAACACAGCAGACTGACACCTCCTACAACCACTCCCTCTTCCTCCACTCCCAAACCTTCACCCTTTAACCGCCCCAGTGTCCCTAAGAAGCTTTTCCTCGCCAGCATTGACCTATTCCCTACCCTCCTCCCCCCAAGTCCTTCATCTCTGGCTAGGGTGGCCAGAATCCAGCCCAGCACCTCAGCCACCAAGTCCACATCCGCTGTGGTTTCTGGAGGTCTGAGAGGCTCTAAGGAGGCACCCATCAGGATTAGAGCAACACAATGAGTCACTATACTCAAAAACCGTCACTACATTGTTTTTAATTTACCAGCAGACAGCATTAAAAGGTGTAATCTACACCAGTGATCTGTAAGGTCATTTTATTCAAACAACTGGATCCTGATATTATCCAGAAAATATCATTTAAGCACTCCCTCTGGGTTAATTTAACCACGAAGTTGAGTCCACCAAGGTGGCATTGTCCTACCCGTGTGGGGGTAGGTGGCCAAATAATGAAGCATGACACTATAATGTGTGTGAGACCACCTATTCCGTAAGGAGGAACCCCTGAGATAGGTCCTAAATATAAGGTTTCACAACCCAAGTTTCTTTAGACTGGATCACGGAAAGAGTGGTTCTACCACAGGTTAATCAGGTCCTGTGTTTTTCCCCCATACTTTTTGTGTTCACGGTTTCGATTTTGGGAGGTAGTATGGGGGCTATAACGTTCCTTGTAACTCTCTATGTGGTGTAAAAAGCTGTTTTTTAAAGAACATCGAACCTAGTTATTATGAGAAGACCAAATTAAAGACTATAAAAGGAGCATTCAGAGTATGGCAAACAATTTCTAGGACAATAAATATTACTAGATTCAATGGTTATATACCTCTGCGGAGCTCTCCAGCCCTCCCATTCATATTTCATGATGGACTCGGTAGGAGGTGGGCACGGAGGGGCATAATGGAACTGGGGGATATTGATGAGGAAAGGCAGCTGTACTTTTCCCAAGCTTTAGGAGATTTACGGTCTCACAAGGGGGGACTTTTTTAAGTTCCACAGATACAAAATTTTGTATGCAGATTGGACAGGAGTCAGTTCTCAATCAGTCAAATCCCTTTAATTGAGACTAGTCTAAAGAGGGCTAGGATTTGCGGAGTGTTCGACTTGCTGGTTAAAATGCTTCTGGATGATCTGGAGGTTCAAACAGCAAATGGGGATAGATCAACGCTTGGTGCAGAGGGACTCTTGCTCCAGGAGTCATTAGACATTGGAGCTAAGGTTCTCCTACCGGCTGGGTTAAGGAGTAAGCACATTAAACCATTATTTGATCTGTACTACACCCCGTCTAGGCTATACAAATGGGATAGGAGACCTAATGACAATTGCATCGTGTGCGGAGCCGAGCAGGCGGAGATTGTGCATATGTTTGCTTTATACCCTGCATAAAACACTTTCATCTATGAGATTCGGAATTATATGAGCTCAATCATAGGCAAACAGTTTGAGATTACTCCTGTGATGATGCTATTAGAGTTAAGGGTAATATGGATAGTAGCAGCCCTTTGGGAAACGAGGCATATCTATTCTTTGTCGCTATGAATGTTGCACAACTATGTATTGTCTCAGGCTGGTTAAGCCTGGATGCACCTACATTTGTGGAATGGTGGTCTTGGTTCTTGGCAGCTTATCACATGGAAATGAGCTTGTATGAGTGTAAGGGGCAGAAATGCAGAAATGCAGAGCTAGGATTTGGTTATTTGTAGCTAAGTGGATGGATAATATGAATCATTATTCCTAAATGCACTACCATTTATTAATTGATTTGTGCACCTTAACTGCATATTTAAAAATCCCTGCTCAATTTGTTTTAAATCTTATTCATGTAGAAGGAATTGCTGTATCTTGGCTTTTTTCTCCCTGTTTGTGTAAGATGTACATATTAGACAAACCATTCACCATACTTCTTTTAGTATGCTTTTCAATTTTTTGTATTGTTTATAGTATTGCACATTTTTTTGCTATTTGCTTGATTCGGATTGCATCTATATTTATGTCTGCTGCTATAAAGCTATTGAATCTGTGGGGGTAATGTACTCCACCTCTCATTTTAAATGAGCAAAAGCAAGCATCAGTATCAGCATTGGGTGGAGTTTGTACAGAGTTTTAAATTACACTGCAACAGCAACTAACACATACAGTCCCACACACATTCCACAACAATGACTTCATCCTCATCTATGTCTAATATAAGCCAGACATCACCAGTATCATGTACATACCAGTGAGATGACAGCAAACCATAGTAAATCACAAGGGCCTAGAGCTGATAGGAACTAATACAACCCTCATCAACATTTGTGTCAGCTAACTTGTGAGAATCACATGCCGCTACAGGTCTGAATTTACCTTCGCCCTGGCCATAAGAGGGCCTGGCATGCTACCCATCTTCTCAGCACTACTGGTGATACATCACGGCCTGACCACTTATTACGGAGTCAAGGTGTGGCCCATATCATGGTGGGGCTGCTAACTACCAACCTGCTATTCCGAGGTCAGGTAAATCTACATTCATATGTCCTGGAGTAAGACCTGGGCTGAGAATATGTTACAAGGGTACACCCCATATCCCGTTAAGTGCTCACATGTACATCTGATGCAATGTTGGTAGAAGAACGGTTGGGCAAAGTCTGAGCTGCACATCACAGTTGTCAACACAATACAGAACTGAAGCCAACTATGTTGTGCTAGGTAGTCCTAAATGTGTAAAACGGCACACACAAGGTGGCTGTATGGATGGCCATAAGCCCACAGTGATATTGACACTGCATTGGGTGCTGCAACTGTATCCTGAAAGGTGTTACATCATTAGCACAGGCATGTCATACAGCATCAAGGTACCAGCTGCACACACATAATTTTCATATGTGATATGGCATCAGTCACAATTATCATGGTGGCAGGATCATGGTGTGAAAACTACAGACATCTGGGCTCATGTTTATGGGAAAATTACAGAGAGCGCTACAGTGCCAAAAACTGCAGCACCATGCTCTGTCAATTTCACAACACAAGGATGCGCCTAATTTAATTGGATACTGTGCACACCTGTTCTGTCCCCTGCGTTGGTGCTAAATTTAGCTGCCCACATCAACGCAGGCATCCTTGCACCATCGTACAAGGATGTCTGCATTGAGAGGTGTGATTGTTTATGTGGGGGAAGGTGTCTCTTCCAGCATATAAACATGAATTTCTGGCGATTTTGTTCTTCCTATGCGTGCGTGCTGCTGAATGCAGCAAGCATAGAAAGAGCGAAACACAAGGAGGATGAAAGTATTCCTCCTCGTAACGCCTCGCTAGCACCACCTCTTGGGTGGCGTTTAATGTTGGTGTTGTCTCAGGTTTACAGAATCTCGTAAATCTGAGGCAGCATCAAAATGCAATAGGTGATGCTGTAGCACGCCCACAGCAACACCCATTGTTCACCCACCTGATGCCGAAAACTGTGTCAGAGGGCCCCATATTTACAGAGGCGTAACAACACAAAAAAATTAGTGTTACACCTTCTTGTAAACATGGAGCAGAGGGTAGCGCGACTGAAGTATCATGTTAAGTGATGCTCCAGTGGTACTAGGGGTTCTTTAATATGCCCACTGGTGTGGGAGAATCATAGACGTTGCCCACAATCATCTGGAGTAGAGTTGTCCACAAATTGTGTAAACTACTGACTGTTGTGCAACACAATATGGCTCCTTGCGGTCCTACAAACTCAATAGATAGGAAGGTTAATGAGGCACCTGTGATGTGTATGTTTCCTACATAATCCCCCAGTGACTTCTGTAGATATAACCCACATCTGTACCATCATGTCAATAAGTGTATGCTATGTGTGGCACACAGTGCTGACAATGGTACTGTGACAAAGCGGTTGTCAACAGGCATGCTATGTACACATACAGCTGTCCTATGACCCATTTTGGTAGACAGCAAAGAATATGTGGTCAGCCATCATTATTCCTATTACACACAATTCCATGCCAGCACACTTTGGCCGGTGAACTACATGCAAGCCATTCTCATTGCATAACATTCCAACATACATGATGTCACTATCCATCCTCCTATGATATCAGATCATTGGTCAGGAGAAAATACTTCTGTCATTGCATTCCACACCTCTGACTGACTCACAGCATTCCATGGATTGGCTCACAGGACGCACAATATGACACTTACTGGATGCTTCTGGTCTTGTATACGAGCCACCTCTCTAATGGTGTAGAGGGCAGGTCCACCGGCAAGACATAAATGGAAAACATTACTTAGTGTAAAAGCAAAGATTCAGTACATGGACAACATTGTACAGTGTAAACCTGTTAGGCTGAAAGAGGTAGCCGTCCTACTGGTAGATCATAGTAACTGACCAACAGCTATAATTACTCTATCACACATACTCTCAGATAAGGTAGACCCATGCACCTACAAACCATCACTATCCCTGACACTCCTGTGATGGTTCTCACTACACCATTTATACATGACATTGTCATGCAGCTGTCTGGTAGCACGACACTGCCATAACGATATGGGACTGCTTGATAATGTTTATTCCATTTGAGGGGCATGCAATGGTTGTCGCAGTGCCTGGCTCATTGTAACACCCATGGCATTTCAGTCTGTATCTGCTCTTGTTATAATCTACATCAATGTCATGACAAACTGACAAACTACTACCCTGGGGTTGTGTGGGTATTCCAAGGTGTTCAGGAATGGCATCCTACATCCTTCAGTTAAGTAAGTAATCTGTGTGTGCCTCTCTGTACATATGTGAAATGTTGGCGTGTAGACATTGATGTGTTATGCAGTCAGTGTTGGCCTATGTGTGTCCCTTGTCCATGTATTCCTGCACTGCAACATTGTTTATACATACGTGGACATGATGCAACATGTGACTTGTGTTCATTGAAGATATTTATGTCTCCTCCTGCCAAATTGTAAGGTACAGTTCCATTGTTTGTATCTGTGAGTTGTCATGTGTTCCACACACACATGCCATCACACCTGCCACACCACTTCTGTTGTCTCCATTTGACATACCATGTTGTACTTGCATGTATTTGTAGGTGTCTGGAAGCAGTCCATCCAGTTTGTCCATTGTACATGTGTTTGCATTTCTTCCAGCTTGGCACAGCCTAGGTACTTCTTACCATGACTGTTAGAAATGGGGTCTTTGGTTGGCAGTCAGGTTACCCCCTGTTCAAGCAAGAACCCTCACTCTAGTCTGGGAAAAGGAGAAACACCCTCAGTTAACCCCCGCTCACCCTCTTGGTAGCTTGGTACGAGCAGGTAGGCATAACTTCAGAAGGAATGTGTAAAGTGTAAGATAGACACATGCACAATTGTGGTCATACAGTCCTGAATCTCACATTTGCCACTGCCGTACTTGATGTCTGCTTTCCCCTCTCACGTACATCACTCTGGTCTTGGACATTTTGTAAATGTGACATGTTTTGATGTCCTTAGCATTTCCCTTGGGCATCTTTTAGGCCCTGTATCTCTGTTGTGACTTCAACATTGGAAATGTGCCAGGGGACAGATGGTGTTATCTGTCGCAGCCTCCTGTCAGGGGTGCAGGCGATGGGCAAATACCATTGTATGCAAGTGGGCAACATTACTGGGTGATGTCCTGACCTGGCCACCCTCTCTGTACATATGTGAAATGTTGGCGTGTAGACATTGATGTGTTATGCAGTCAGTGTTGGCCTATGTGTGTTCCTTGTCCGTGTATTCCTGCACTGCAACATTGTTTATACATACGTGGACATGATGCAACATGTGACTTGTGTTCATTGAAGATATTTATGTCTCCTCCTGCCAAATTGTAAGGTACAGTTCCATTGTTTGTATCTGTGAGTTGTCATGTGTTCCACACACACATGCCATCACACCTGCCACACCACTTCTGTTGTCTCCATTTGACATACCATGTTGTACTTGCATGTATTTGTAGGTGTCTGGAAGCAGTCCATCCAGTTTGTCCATTGTACATGTGTTTGCATTTCTTCCAGCTTGGCACAGCCTAGGTACTTCTTACCATGACTGTTAGAAATGGGGTCTTTGGTTGGCAGTCAGGTTACCCCCTGTTCAAGCAAGAACCCTCACTCTAGTCTGGGTAAAGGAGAAACACCCTCAGTTAACCCCCGCTCACCCTCTTGGTAGCTTGGTACGAGCAGGTAGGCATAACTTCAGAAGGAATGTGTAAAGTGTAAGATAGACACATGCACAATTGTGGTCATACAGTCCTGAATCTCACATTTGCCACTGCCGTACTTGATGTCTGCTTTCCCCTCTCACGTACATCACTCTGGTCTTGGACATTTTGTAAATGTGACATGTTTTGATGTCCTTAGCATTTCCCTTGGGCATCTTTTAGGCCCTGTATCTCTGTTGTGACTTCAACATTGGAAATGTGCCAGGGGACAGATGGTGTTATCTGTCGCAGCCTCCTGTCAGGGGTGCAGGCGATGGGCAAATACCATTGTATGCAAGTGGGCAACATTACTGGGTGATGTCCTGACCTGGCCACCCTCTCTGTACATATGTGAAATGTTGGCGTGTAGACATTGATGTGTTATGCAGTCAGTGTTGGCCTATGTGTGTTCCTTGTCCGTGTATTCCTGCACTGCAACATTGTTTATACATACGTGGACATGATGCAACATGTGACTTGTGTTCATTGAAGATATTTATGTCTCCTCCTGCCAACTTATAAGGTACAGTTCCATTGTCTGTATCTGTGAGTTGTCATGTGTTCCACACACACATGCCATCACACCTGCCACACCACTTCTGTTGTCTCCATTTGACATACCATGTTGTACTTGCATGTATTTGTGTGTGTCTGGAAGCAGTCCATCCAGTTTGTCCATTGACCATGTGTTTGCATTTCTTCCAGCATGGCACAGCCTAGGTACTTCTTACCATGACTGTTAGAAATGGGGTCTTTGGTTGGCAGTCAGGTTACCCCTTGTTCAAGCAAGAACCCTCACTCTAGTCTGGGTAAAGGAGAAACACCCTCAGTTAACCCCCGCTCACCCTCTTGGTAGCTTGGTACGAGCAGGCAGGCATAACTTCAGAAGCAATGTGTAAAGTATTGCACCAACACTCCCAGTAACTCAGTGAAAACAATACAAAATGACACAACACAAGTTTAGAAAAATAGGTAATATTTATCTAAGCAAAACAAGACCAAAACTACAAAAATTCAACATGCACAAGTCAAGATAAGAATTAAAAAAAAAATAAGAGTCCTAGGCCCTCATTACAACATTGGCGGTAAATCCTGCTTACCACCGTGCAGAAGACCGCCAACACACCGCTGCGGCTGCGGAATTCCGCTACAGCTATTACGACCCACAGCCTAGATTCTGCCAAAATCCAGACACTCACACAAGTCCGCCACAGCAAAGGTCAGTGATAAACTGGCGATAACGAAACCAACACCAACACCGTCACGCCAACAGGAATATGCCCACACTATCACGACCCACGAATCCACGCGGCCGTATTTCAACTGCGGTAAACCATTGGCGTTACACACCGCTGCGCTAAAAATACACACACATTTACAAAACACAACCACATTGGACAATTCATAATACACACACCAGATACACATACACACACCACACCCACACACCCAATCCAATATAAAACACACACCCACATCACCCACAAACCCTTACGACAAAAACTGAGAAAGAAGCCCAGAGAGAGACACCACCAGAAACAACACTAGCATCCACAGGCACACAGCTCCATCACTCACACAACATCCACGCACCTCAGGCAACACACACAAACACATCCCCTCACACATCACAACCGACACCACCTCACACATCACCCACACCACATCATGGCACCTCAACGACATCCCAGGTTCTCTGAGGAGGAGCTCAGGGTCATAGTGGAGGAAATCGTCCGGGTAGAGTCACAGCTATTCGGATCACAGGTGCAGCACACCTCCATTGCAAGGAAGATGGAGCTATGGCACAGAATCGTCGACAGGGTCAACGCAGTGGGACAGCATCCAAGAACACTGGATGACATCAGGAAGAGGTGGAACGACCTACGGGGAAGGTGCGTTCCGTGGTCTCAAGACACCAGATTGCAGTACAGAGGACTGGCGGCAGACCCCCACCTCCTCCCCCACAACTAACAACATGGGAGGAGCAAGTCTTGGCTATACTGCATCCTGAGGGCCTCGTAGGAGAAGCAGGAGGAATGGACTCCCGTAAGTCAACTCTTAACTAGCACATCCCCCACCCTACCTGCATGCCATCACATACCCCACCCACACACCCATCACTCCAACACCTCACAAATGTCCCACTATCACAACCCACCCATCCCAACACCAAGCCCTGCATGCAACACCAAAGCATGGACACCCATCACCAAAGCATGTCCACTACAGATACCCACACAGACCCCAAACCAATTATCACACAAGGTCCTATACAAGAATGCAAGCACTGGAGTACAGGGTCACCCACCCATTGCACACAATGGCACACACAGATGCAATAATCATGCCTTTACACGCCTGCAGGACCCCTACCCAACGTCACCGGACAGGAGGTTCCAGACATGTCCACTCCCCCCACAGAAGAGGCCCACAGTGAGGACAGCAGCTCTGTCCAACTGGATCAAGATGACCAGCCCGGCCCATCTGGGTCCTCGAGACAGTCGGTTCCCCTGACACTGGCTCATGCCACCACAGAGCCTCCCACCTCAGGAAACACCAACACAGCACCCACCCAGCGGGCCCATCCCTCTGTCCCCAGGACAAGTCAAGCAGCAGTGTGTACACCACTACAGGTATCCCAGGCAAACCCACCACCCTAAGAAAATCAGGTACCTGTGGGGCAGTGGCAGCGGGCACACAGTTCAGGGGACAGTGGCACAGGAAAACAGGGGAACTGGGAGGACTGCTGTATGACAGGGGGAGGGCAGGCCCAGGGAACGCACTCTCCACGAGGCCCTCCCCAACATCATGGGACCGTACCATCATTCCCAGGAGACGATGGCAACGGTACTGACCAACTTTCAGGAGACCCAGCAGCTGAAGGAGGAACACTATCTGGGGATCAGGGAGGAACTTAAGTCCATCAACACCACCCTGGACACCCTTGTAGGGGTGCCGAAGGACCTTGTCAACACCACAAGGGACACTGTGGCACAACAAGGGGCCCCTGACACTAGCCTGGATGATAAACAGCCCACCACCTCCGCCGGCGCTAGTGGACAGGAGGCACCGCCACAGGACCACGACACCAGCACCCCACCCCCTGCAGGAGGAGAACCACCCCACAAACGGTCCCTGAGATCCAGGACAAAGACAGAGAACAAGGCCAAGACCCCCGCCAGGAAATGAGACCCCCCTGAATGGTACCCTTCCGTCCCACTTTGTCACCCTGTCCATCCATCAACTGCCCTAGCTCCACTTCCTATGCCCCTTTGGACAATGCACCTGTGAAACAAATAGACTGGACTCTGCCATGGATATTCCTCCACCATCACCCCTACCCATTTTACAACCCCCTCCACCAATTAGCACTGAAATAAACACCCTTGAATCACAAAACAATCTGGAGTCAGTCTGTGCTTTCACAAATGTGTATTTTCAATAACTATGGAATATAGGGGGTCAATGGGTCAATGGGCCGTGGACCGCGGATGCACCGCCAACAGGCTGGCGGTGCATCCAGGCCTATTCTGACCGCGGCGGTAAAGCCGCGGTCAGAAAAGGGAAACCGGCGGTTTCCCGCCGGTTTTCCCCTGGCCTGAGGAATCCTCCATGGCGGCGCTGCAGGCAGCGCCGCCATGGGGATTCCGACCCCCTTACCGCCAGCCTGGTTCTGCCGGTTTTGACCGCCAGAACCTGGTTGGCGGTAACGGGTGTCGTGGGGCCCCTGGGGGCCCCTGCAGTGCCCATGCCAATGGCATGGGCACTGCAGGGGCCCCCTAACAGGGCCCCACCAAGATTTTCAGTGTCTGCATAGCAGACACTGAAAATCTCGACGGGTGCAACTGCACCCGTCGCACCCTTTCCACTCCACCGGCTCCATTCGGAGCCGGCATCCTCGTGGAAGGGGGTTTCCCGCTGGGCTGGAGGGCGGCCTTCTGGCGGTCGCCCGCCAGCCCAGTGGGAAACTCAGAATTACCGCGGCGGTCTTTTGACCGTGCAGCGGTATTCTGACGGCAGTACTTTGGCGGGCGGCCTCCGCCGCCCACCAAAGTCGTAATGACCCCCATAGCAATGTCAATTGTATTGTCAACATACCGATGTAACACAGCTCTAGTCCATGAGGTAATATAGCAGAGGGCACACAGTGGGACCCACATCTGTGAAATGGAAAGGCAAAGTGACAAGTCAGGGTCCATACAGTGGGTGTAAGTGACAGACTTATGCTAGCTCAAACAATAGTATGAGATGTGTGAGGCAGTGACATCTTCTTACCTGTGTCTCACTGGGAGTATTGCTGGATAACGTTGTTTCTGTTGTCGATATCCTCTTCTTCTTCCTCCTCTTCTTCACTGTCCACAGGCTCCACAGCTGCCACAAGACCTCCTTCTGGACCATCCTCCTGCAGAAAAGGCACCTGTCGTCGGAAAGCCAGGTTGTGCAGCATACAGCAGGCCACGATGATCTGGCACCCCTTCTTTGGTGAATAGTAAAGGGAACCACCTGTCATATGGAGGCACCGGAACATGGCCTTCAGGAGGCCGAAGGTCCTTTCAATCACTCTCCTAGTTTGCCCATTTGCCTCATTGTAGCGTTCCTCTGCCCTTGTCCTGGGATTCCTCACTGGGGTCAGTAGCCATGACAGGTTGGGGTACTCAGAGTCACCTGCAAATGTCGAGGGACAACTGTTAGACACACACTAACACTTAGGGACAACCCCAGACCAAGACAACTATTCACATGGTATAGGGTCCTTGTCCTCACCTATTACCCACACACGGTGCCTCTGGAGTTGCCACATCACATAAGGGATGCTGCTATTCCTCCGAATGTAAGCGTCATGCACTAATCCAGGAAACTTGGCATTCACATGGGAGATGTACTGGTCGGCCAAGCACACCATCTGAACATTCATAGAATGGTAGTTCTTCCGGTTTCTGTACACCTGTTCACTCCTGCGAGGGGCACCAAGGCCACATGTGTCCCATCAATGGCACCAATGATGTTGGGGATATGTCCCAGGGCATAGAAGTCACCTTTCACTGTGGGCAAATCCTCCACGCACTTGCAAGGAAATGGAGTACTGACAGGACCTGCACTAGAGGGGGGATCCCTTTGGGATGGCAGATTGCTGACATCAGGTCTGGATCCAATTGGGCACACAGTTCATGGATTGTTGCACGATCAAGTCTGTAGGTGACTATTACGTGTCTCTCTTCCATTGTCGACAGGTCCACCAGCGGTCTGTACACCAGAGGATGCTGCCATCTCATCACCTGCCCCAGCAGACGTGCCCTATGGACAAGAACAGCTAACAGAGAGTCATTCAACACTGAGGTATTACAAAAAGTCATTAGCACACAATTGTCAATCCGCAATGTGCCTGTTACTGTGTGTATGCAAGGCCTAGATGGGTGTGACGCAGTTATTATTAATGCCATGTGGCCCCCTGAAATGGCGGCTGCATGAACTGTAAGGTGGGACAAGGGGATATGATGTAACTGCGCTTGCGTTCTACACCGTCGTGGTAGGCGGTCGAAGACCGCAGCACAATCCTGCATTGGTTAACATTCGACCCTATGGGTTCCAGGAGCCAATGACGATGTATGCCGGCGGTGACAGTACGCACCGCTGCGGACGTGACCGCCATTTTCTGTCTGTTCACTCACTTGATACCTGACCTTCGACAGGAGAGGACCTACACTGCAAGTGCTGCTGTGACCTGTGTCTGGAAGCGACAATGGCTCATGTGTCTGGAGAAAGGGTCCCTGCCTTCACTTCGGAGGAGTTGGAGAAGTTAGTGGATGGGGTCCTCTCCCAGTACATGCTACTCTATGGTCCTCCAGACAAACAGGTGAGTACACTGTGAGCATGCTGTATGGGCAATGCCTGTTTGGAGTGGTGTGGATGGAAGATAGAGGGGGGGACTGAGCCCTGCATTAGCGGACGGTGAGTGTATGTGCGTCAGGGCAAGGGTTGGAACGTGGTTCAATGACTGTGACGGTCCAGACGGTTAAACATTTTCCTTTTCCCCTGTACTATTCCTGTAGGTCAGGGCCCACCAGAAGAAGGATATTTGGCGTGCCATCGCCGAGGACGTCCAGACCCTGGGGATCCACCACAGACGGAGCACCCACTGCCGGAAAAGATGGGAGCACCTTCGCCGATGGAGCAAGAAGATGGCGGAGGCCCAGCTGGGAATGGCCTCCCAATGTGGGAGGGGTGCCTGTCTCACCATGACCCCCCCTGATGTTCCGGATCCTGGCGGTGGCGTATCCGGAGTTGGATGGGCGCTTGAGGGCATCACAGCAGCCACAAGGGGGTGAGTACAGTCACATCCATCTGACTCTGAGCGCATTAAGAGGTGTCTGGGTGGGGGAGGTGGGCAGTGGGTTCTCCAAGGCCAGAACGAGCTTTGTAGGCAAGGTCCCTTTGTGAGGCAGGCTATGTGGCATCCCAACCCCACCAGTGGTAAGAGCCATCCACACCTAATCAGGCTCCTGTGACTTCCATGTGTGCAGCAATCGGGCATAGGCCTTGTACCCTATGGCCCTGTGAGTAATCTAAGAACTCTAAGTGCATGGCGTAGTGCAGAGGGCTGCTGTGTCTGTAGTGTCTTCCAACGATAGTGGTATTGCATGCACTGAATATGTCTTTCTTCTGTCTCCCCCCCCCACTTTTGTGGTCTCCCTGTTCTTGTGTGCAATAGCATCATCTGGCGGAGGAGCAGTGGCACCGGAGCAGGAGGTAGCTGCATCCCACTTGGCCCTGGAGGGAGAGACAATGGAGTCTGAAGCCACCAGTGGGACGGAGGGCGAGGGGAGCTCCACGGCGGGGACAGGAGGTGACAGCAGCGACAGCGACTCCTCCTCTGATGGCAGCTCCTTGTGGTGGTTGGCCCCTCTGTGCCCCCTACATCAACAGGTACAGCTGCCACCCCCCCCCCACCAGCACTGCCCTCCCAGCAGCCCCTCAGCGTGTCCCGTGGCCGCTCACCCAGGAGGGTGGGCATCTCCTTCGCCCAAGGCATCTCAGGCCCTGCCCCAGTCAGCCCTGCTTCCCTCAGTGAGGAGGCTATTGACCTCCTGAGATCCCTCACTGTTGGGCAATCAACCATTCTGAATGCCATCCAGGGTATTGAGAGGCATTTGCAACAAACAAATGCATACCTGGAGGGCATTTACTCTAGCGTGGCAGCCCAACAGAGGCTCTGGCCTCAGCACTGATGGCAGCCATTGTCCCTGTGTCCAGCCTCCACCCTCCAACCTCCTCCACCCAGACCCAATCCCCTGTACCTCAGCCTATCCGAAGTACACCATCAGACCAGCATGCACACACCTCAACACACAAAAGTGGCTCAGGCAAACGTAAGCACCACACATCCCACAGGCACTCACACAAGCATCATACCCATGCAGACATACCAACATCCACTGCCTACACTGTGTCCCCCTCCTCCACGTCGTCCTCCTCCCTCCCTGTCTCTTCTCCACTCACACCTGTATGCACTACACCTTCAGCCACTACCTCCATCACCAGCACGCCCATCACCCCACACCGCTCATGTGCACTCACCACCCCACTACCATTCACACATCCCCTGTGTCCTCTCCCAGTGTGTCTGTGAGCCCTCCTCCCAAAGTACACAAACGCAGGCACACACCCACCAAACAGCCATCCACCTCACAACAGCCTCCAGCCCATGCACCTTCACCCAAATTCAGGAAATGAACACCTCCTACAACCACTGCCTCTTCCTCCACTCCCAAACCCCCTCCATCTACCCGTCCCAGTGTGTCTAAAAAACTTTTCCTGGCTAATATTGACCTCTTCCCTACACCTTCCCCACCCGTCCTTCCCCTAGGGCCAGGCTTTCCAGGTCCCAACCCAGCACCTCAGCCACCACATCCCCAGGCACAGTGGTGCCAGCAACTGCGGGCTATTGGAGTGCGCCAACCCACAGGGCTGCCAGTGTGCCACGGAGCGAGGTCAAGGACATTCCGCCACCTGCAAAAGTTAAAAAGTTGACCACATCCCGGAGGGAGAAGCAGAAAACAGCTGCCACCAAAGGCTCAGGGAAAACGAAAGGGGATGGTGGCAAGACAGCTGCGCCAACATCCCAGGTGGGGAAGGGCCAGAAAATATAGGGCAGGTCAGGAAAGGGAATGGTGGCACCAACAATTGGACCAGTGTCACACCTTCAGTCCATGCCGACGCCAACCTGAACGGTGGAGAAGACCGCCACCTGCACTACCACCAGCACTGCTGTCATTGATCCCGCCACCAGTACCGCACTCAATGAGCCCGCCACCAACACCGCAGTCAGTGAGCCCGCCACCAGCACCGCAGTCACTGAGCCCGCCGCTAGCACCGATGCCACAGAGGCCGCCATTCAGCACCGCCGCCACAGAGCCCGCCGCCAGCACCGATGCCACAGAGGCCGCCGCCAAAACCGCCGCCACAGAGCCCGCCGCCAGCACTGATGCCACAGAGGCCGCCACAAGCACTGCTGCCACAGAGCCCACTGCCAGCACCGATGCCACAGAGCCCGCCGCCAGCATTAATGCCACAGAGGCTGGCGCCAGCACCGATGCCACAGAGGGCACCGCCAACACCGCCGCAAATGACCCCGCCACAAGCACGGCCAGCGGCCCGCAACATCCTGAGCCTGTGGCACCACCGCTGACATGGCTGCCATCCCCAGTGGTCAGTCGTCTGAGGCTGGTGGTCAGTTCCAGGAGCCTGGGCAGCTTCCATGATGCCTGACTTTCTGTGGAGGAAGGCATCCACTTCCTCAGTCCTTAGCAGGATGAAGCACTCTGGGCACAAAGCCCCCTCCAGAACCAGTGGAGAATCACATCCACTACCTCTGTCCTTGGCAGGATGAAGCACTCTGGGCACAAAGCCCCCTCCAGAACCAGTGGAGAATCACATCCACTACCTCAGTCCTTGGCAGAATGAAGCACTCTGGGCACCAGGCCCCCTCCAGAACCAGTGGAGAATCACATCCACTACCTCTGTCCTTGGCAGGATGAAGCACTCTGGGCACAAAGCCCCCTCCAGAACCAGTGGAGTATCACATCCACTACCTCTGTGCTTGGCAGGATGAAGCACTCTGGGCACAAAGCCCCCTCCAGAACCAGTGGAGAAAGGCATCCACTTGAGAGACTGTGGCTTTGCACTCCCCAGGATAAATCAGTGGGCAAACCACCCACTGAAGAGACTTGAGAGACTGTGGCTTTGAACTCCCCAGGATAAAGCAGTGGGCAAACCACCCACTGGAGGGACTTGAGAGACTGTGGCTTTACACTCCCCAAGATACATCAATGGGCATGGAGCCCCCCCGTGGAGAAGTGGCGTGGTGCATTCATCTGGCTGAGGTGCCCCCCCCCCTGAGGTGCCTGTTTCATTTCGATCTGATGCCCCTGCAGTGTTCTCTCCGATTGAAGTCTGGTTTCATGTGTGCGCCTCACCCATGCATTTTGGGCCCAGTGGTCCATGGAAAATAATTGGTGCACTACCCGGACTTATGTATTTGTTGTACATAATTGTATATACTGTATTTAGAGTTTTGAGTACTGGATTTTTATTGATTACAATCATTCAAATCATTTCCTTTTGTCCTTGCTTTCTTCCATGTGTATATGTAATGTTGATGCATGTATTTTTGTGTATGGTGTTGTGGGTGAAGGTGGGGGTGTTGCGTGTTGCGTGTGTGTGTCACTCTCTTTTCCCTCCCCTGTGTTGTAGGTGCAGTACTCACCGTGGTCGTCGCCGCCGTCTTTGGTGCTCCTGATAGAGGAGCAGGAAGACTATCGCAGGGAGTATCTGGAGTTCTGGCTCCATGGCGTCCTGGTTCCTCGTGGGGTGTGGTGAGGTGAGTGTTTTCCCATCCAAGTCCTGTTTCCACCGTGTTTTTGATCGCGTTGGTTCTGCCCCGGAAAAGGTGGCGGATTGCTGTGCTGTGATAGGGTGGGCGGTACATTGTCTTCCGCCTGTCTGTTGGCGGTGACCGCCGCGCTGTTTGTTTGTACTGCCCTGGCGGTCGGAGTGTTAATGTGGCTGTCTATGTTGGCGGTTTCTGCCACGGTTGTGATTCCATTTTTTTTCCGCCGGCCTGTTGGCACTCTTACCGCTGCTTTAACACCGACTGCCAGGGTTGTAATGAGGGCCTTATTCCTTAGAAAACAGTGAGAATGCTGTTACTTCACAAGAGTACCTGGGTACAGAAATAGGCCACTGATGCGTTGATTTCTCACTCGCAAGCACGACCATGAGTCGTTCCTCCTCTGGTCTGGTCAGCGTGCATAATTTCTTCTCTCCCCCAAGAAAGCGATGCGTTGGTCCAGACAGGAACCTCGGGTCCGGGCAGGCTTTGCGTTGATTTTCCCCTTGCAGCGATGTCGCATTGAAAATCCAGTTGCACGATATAACAAAACCGCGCTGCGTGGCGTTTGCGTCGGTATGAGCCTCCGTTAGTGGGTGTTGCGTGTCGTTTCTCCAGCCGCGTTGCGTAGATCTTCCAGTGACGATGCAGGTGGAGCATTGACTTTAGCTACGAAGCTGGCGGCACGTGGGTTTATCAGCCGCGTCAAGGAAGGTGCGTTGAAAATTTCCCCGCACAGCGGTCTGTGCGTGGATTTTCAGTTCTTGTTTGCCACCTTCACCTTTCAAGGGCCCAGAAACTGGATAGGGCACCACTTGGCAGGGCAGGAGTCTCAGCAGAGAGTCCAGGTGCTGGCAGGGGAAGTCTTTGACGGGCCTGAGACTTCAACAACAGGAGGCAAGCTCAGTTCAAGCCCTTGGAGATTGTTCTCAAGCAGGAATGCACAACAGAGTCCAGTCTTTGTCCCCTTTCAGAGGCAGAAGCAGCAACTGCAGGATAGTCCAACAAACCACAGTCACAGGCAGGGGCAGCACTTCTCCTCAGCTCTTCAGCTCTTCTCCTTGGCAGAGGTTCCTCTTGGTTCCAGAAGTGATCTAATTTTCTGAGGTTTTGGGGGCTTTTCTTATACCCTTTTCTGCCTTTGAAGTAGGTCTACTTCAAGGAGAAGTCTCTGTTGTTTTCAAGATCCTGCCTTGCCCAGGCTAGGCCCCAGACACACACCAGGGGGTTGGAGACTGCATTGTGTGAGGGCAGGCACAGTCCTTTCAGGTGTGAGTGACCATTCCTCCCCTCCTTCCTAGCACAGATGGATCATTAGACTATACAGACTACACCCCAGCTCCCTTTGTGTCACTGTCTAGAGAGAGGTGCAAACAGCTCAACTGTCAAACTGACCCAGACAGGGAATCCACAAACAAGTAAAGTCACAGAATGGTTTAAGCAAGAAAATGCCTACTTTTTAAAAGTGGCATTTTCAAACATACAATCTAAAAACAAACTTTACTAAAAGATGTATTTTTAAATTGTGAGTTCAGAGACCCTAAACTCCATATTTCTATCTGCTCCCAAAGGGAATCTGCACTTTAATAATATTTAAAGGTAGGTCCAATGTTAACCTCTGAGAGAGATGGGCCTTGCAACAGTGAAAACCAAATTTGGCAGTATTTCACCATTAGGACATTGAAAACACATAAGTACATGTCCCACCTTTAAAATACACTGCACCCTGCCTATGGGGCTTCTTAGGGCCTACCTTAGGGGTGCCTTACATGTATAAAAAGGGAAGGTTTAGGCCTGGCAAGTGGGTACACTTGCCATGTCGAACTGGCAGTTTAAAACTGCACACACAGATACTGCAGTGGCAGGTCTGAGCCATGTTTACAAGGCTTCTCATGTGGGTGCCACAACCAGTTCTTCAGACCCACTAGTAGCATTTGATTTACAGGCCCTGGGCACCTCTAGTGCACTTTACTAGGGACTCAACGGCCATATTTATACTTTTTGATGCACAACTGCACCAACGTAGTGGTGCGTCAAAAATATCACCGCCGGCTAACGCCATTCCTACGCGGCATGCGGGTGCCTTATTTATGGAATGACGTTAGCTGCGGACTGGTCTGAGTAAAAAAAAATGACTCACACCAGGCAGCACCGGCGTATGCGAAAATAGGGGTTGTGCGTCAAAAAATGGTGCAAGTCAGGTCTGAGGCAAAAATCATGCCTCAAACTGGACGTGCATAATTTTTTGACGCACAACCCCATTGAAATGACTCCTCTCTTAGCAAAGACAGGAGTCATGCCCCCTTGCCCAATGGCCGTGCCCAGGGGACTCTTGTCCCCTGGGCATGGTCATTGGGGACAGTGGCATGTAGGGGGGGGGCAAATTAGGCCCGCCTATGCCACTTTAAAAAAATTTTAAAAATGCTTACCTCAACTTACCTGTACTTACCTGGGATGGGTGTCCTCCAGGGGTGGGCGAGGGTGGCAGGGGGTGTCCCAGGAGGCAGGGAAGGGCACCTCTGGACTCCTTCCATGGTCAGAGACCATGGAAGTGAGCCCACAGGTCCCTTAACGCCTGCCCTCACCAAGCCGTTAAAAAACGGCACACATCAGGCTGTGCGCCGTTTTTTAAGGCCCGCCCCCTCCTGTGCGTCAAAATGACGCAGGAGTATAAATAAGGCGCACAGGCCTTAAAGTCATTTTTTGGGCGGGAACGCCTAACTTGCATGTCATTAACACAAGGTAGTTTCCCGCATCCCAAAAATGACTCACACAGAGGAATTTTGACATCCGCGGGCTCGGGCGTCAAAGTTTAGATATGGTGCACGGTTTGCGCCAAATGTGGTTCAAACTTTTTTACACACATACGGTGCCAACAGAGTATAAATATGCCCCTGAGTTACTAGTAGTGCTTTGGAACAATTATCATCCTTCAACCATGGAGAACAAAACACAAACCCAATCCTTGTAATACAAACTTCTCTCAGTTCTTTATCTATCTCTCTGTCTGTCTATATATATATTATATATATAATATATACATATATATATGTATGTGTATATATATATTTTTTTAACAAACTTTCACTACAAGAGAATTTAAACCTATATTGAATGGTGGAAGAGTTTATGATTTTTGAGCCCTCTCTCACCTAGTGTGACCCACAAGTTTGAACAGAAAGAGCACATCGTTCTGAATGTTTTGGGGGTGGTCCCATGGCCCTAGAACCATCACAGACTGAGTTATGGCAAAAAATGTGTTCTAAAAGAACTAACTGCAAAGCATTATGGGGTGAGTTTATGTGCATACATTAATCCTTTATCAGCAATAAGCTGTTTTTGCTCATTAGCAGAAGATGCAATACCACTGGTGGTGGTGAGACGTCTCAGTCAGGCCAACTAAGTAAGCAGTGCTTTGGAGCTATTACCACCATTCAGCCCTTTAAGAGCACTAGTAGTGCTTTGGAGATATTATCATCCTTCAGACCCCCAAGAACATAGCATAGTACACATTTACAGACCAGCAGAACTGTCAAAAGACCCTTATAACACAAACTTCACTCAGCTACAAAAACAAAAGTTTTAGATACCAAAAAATTAAAATATGCATTGAATGGTGGAAGAGGTTGTGATTTTTGGGCCACCTCTCACCTACTGCGACCCACAAGATGGCATCAACAGAAAGAGTACATCGTTCTGAATGTATTTATGGTGATCCCATTGCCCTAGGCTCACCACAGGCTGAATGATGAGCAAAAATGTGCTGTAAAACAAATGCATGCAAAGTATTATGGGGTGAGTTTCCCAGAATGCAGTGAATATTGTAGTATCGGCTCTCCCGCTGTGCCGGGAGAGCTACTGTTGAGGATTCATTTCAAGGTCGATTTCATGTGATACAAAGCAACAGACAAAGTACAAAATACAGGTACAACACAACTACTTGTAATTACTGATTATGTAAAGTAAGGATCAAGTGATAGGCAAATGCGGAAAACGAACTGCGGGCCATATTTATACTTTTCGACGCACAACTGCGCCAACGCAGTTGTGCGTCAAAAAATCTAACGCCATTCTGAAGCGCCATGCGGGCGCCGTATTTATTCAATGACGTTAGCCGGCGTTAGCCAGCGGAGCTGCCTGGTGTGCTTGAAAAAAAATGACGTACACCAGGCAGCGCCGGCGTAGGGGAATATGGAGCTTGGGCGCCAAAAAATAGGGCAAGTCAGGCTGAGGCAAAATTTTCACCTCAACCCGAATTGCAACATTTTTTTTAACTCCAAACCCCCATTGAAATGACTCCTGTCTTAGCAAAGACAGGAGTCATGCCCCCTTGCCCAATGGCCATGCCCAGGGGACTTCTGTCCCCTGGGCATGGTCATTGGGCATAGTGGCATGTAGGGGGGCACAAATCAGGCCCCCCTATGCCACAAAAAAAAAACATTACTTACCTGAACTTACCTTAAGTTCCCTGGGATGGGTCCCTCCATCCTTAGGCGTCCTCCTGGGGTGGGCAAGGGTGACAGGGGGGGTCCCTGGGGGCATGGGAGGGCACCTCTGGGCTCCTTCCGAGCCCACAGGTCCCTTAACGCCTGCTCTGACCAGGCGCTAAAAAACGACGCTAAAACGGCTGGACATCATTTTTTTTGACCCGCCCACTCCCGGGCGTCATTTTTGCCCGGGAGTATAAATACGGCACACATGCCTCGGAGTCAATTTTTTAGACGGGAACCCCTACCTTGCATATCATTAACGCAAAGTAGGTGTCCACGCTAAAAAATGACGCAAACTCCATGGACTTTGGCGCTAGACGCGTCTAACGCCAGAGTATAAATATGGAGTTCGTTTTGCGTCGAATTTGCGTTAAAAAAAACTACGCTAATCTGGCGCAAACGGAGTATAAATATGACCCTGCATGTTTAAACACAAGTGGTTATTGAAAAACACAAGAGACAGGAAACAAAGAAAAAAAGTCAGTCCAAACAATAGAAAAATATTCTAGGCGTAGGTGAACTGTAATTCGCCGGTGTTCCTCAGCCAAATACAGGAAGTGACGTATCAGCTGCCAAATCACTTGGGAGGCAGCACAACAAGAGCGACACTGCCTTTAATCTAATGGAAGTGGCAGGCAGCAGTAGGCTGGAGCAAATGCCTATACTCCATGCAACAGTTCTTCCAGACAGCACATGCATGTGTCTAGGCTCGACCTAAAATTAGTCAAAGCCTTTTACCAGTAATTCTTCATGGGGCCCTGTTGATGCTCAGTGTGAGGGGAAATGCACTTAACGAGTAACAAAAATGATTTAAATAAACTAGTCTATGATTTGAGAAAAACACCTATAATTTTTGGAGCACTGTTCGATTTTCACAAAATTCTCTTGATGACTATAGTGGTCACACACTTTAGGTGAACAAGTAGGAAGCTGACAGAACACCAAATCACTTCACTCCACAATCAGGAATTTAGCCACCAGGCCACTTTTTTGAGTCTGCTTCAGCTTAATTTGGTACATACTTCTACTCGTTGAATTCATACACTTGCCTGCATGCCGCTTCAGGTATGTGTTGAAGGTGGTCCTGCCCAGCTGAAATAACACCACTCAAAGTCTGGGATGCTTCAAAGACTTGGTTGCGCATACATATTTTTGTGTAGAGAGCTGGCAAATCTCATGCAAATTAGGGCGAAACTGTCATATTGACCACAGACCCTCGCTATAGTAGAAAACCCCACATTATTAGGAGAGGACTTCAATGAATATATACAATACAAAGAGAAAACCCCGCCTCACCAATACATGTAGTACACCTACCAGCCCGCAACACTCAAGCATCCCGTTTTCCCCAACATTCTTCCCATTGCATAGTTCACCCTATCAATCATTGTCTTCACTCCTCATGTATGAATCCTTCTATACCAATCGACTCACACTTCACCCTCTGTCCCTTGCACCTTCAAAGCTATCTCATTCGCCCCCTCCCCCCATCACTGTGCTGGCTAGACTCACATGGTGGATAACCAACCAGGCTTCACACTCTTTAAATATTAACACAACAGCCTGCCCTACAGTATCAAAATAAATGCAGCCCGTACCCAATAAAGTAACCAATCTGTGCACCAAGATATCCTTATTCTTAACCGTAAAATTGGTGATTGTGGGGGTAGATAGCCAAAAAAGCCAGAGCCTTCCTCCACATCTTAGATTAACTCCCCTGGAACCTACCTAATCTATCCCCATGTAGGGTGACCGCCTATCATTGAGGCAAATTCTGGACAGGCCTGTAAAAATTTCACGACAAAGGGTCACAATTCAGGACACAAATTCAGGATGAAGGGTCAAAATTCAGGACAAAAATTAAGGAACATGTTATAAGTATGGGACTAGAAGCAAAAATATGAATATAAAAATAACTAGAACTGTCATGCCCAAATTCTTGTAAATATTATCTTATGTCTACAATTGTTGTTGTTGTAATGGAAGAAAACTTAAAGTGAATACTCAAACCAAGTTGGAAATAGTCAACCAATGGTACACCCCCAGTCCTCCTTAGAATGCAAAGACAAATGGACCGGCCGGGAGCTTACCTTTGAATGTTGAGTTAGATGGTTATAGTCAGTTGGAGCGTTGTTGGCGTGTGAGGAGTTCTGTGAATAAACCATTTCATCTGACAGTTGTTGTTGCTGACCTTATTTACAACAGAACAAACATCAGTTTTACAGACACATCCAAGGAAAGGCCATACCTCTCTACGTTATCAATGCATTTATTTACTATTTTCTACATAGCACATTGTATTCACTGTGGTCTTTTTGCGATTGCCTCTTGGTATGCTACATTCAGGTGGTACATTATGTCCTTGTTCAGTAGTAAATTGATACCCTTGAGCTCGGTGTCAAGAGCATCAACCGTATGCAAATCTACCCAATCTTTCTTGGAAAGAAAACAACAGCAACATACTGATTTTGTTTCTAAACATTTTAAAACCCATGACAAACAGGTTGGGAAACATTAAGGTAAGTAATATTGTGCTAGTTTAAACAAGTTGAACAAAAACAGCTGGCTCACCTCAACCTCCAGTGGACTTTAAACCTAAAGAAAAATTGTGAGGCAGAGCAGACGGTGTGGGCAACAGTCTCACACCTAATGTCAGGATTTCACGCAGCCACAACTTGTCTGTAGTCTCACAGCACTGGAGTGTACGCCTGGGACTCTATTTTTATCTCAGGGCTGGGAGCCCGGACTACCAATCAAAGAGAATAAAAGAGGAGGATGAAATCTATGTCAGATGTGAGATCCATGGCAACTGGTTGCTAGGAACTGAATAATTAAGTGTTAGATGTGTCAGATCTTGCCATGGTTTCCCATGCTTTTTGCTTCTGACTTCCCATTTTTGATCCTGTGCTCAGTTTCAATTTTGCTGGCTTTAGGATTCTGGGTACTTTATTTACCGCTGCTGACCAATGCTAAAGAGCAAGTGTTCCCTGTTTAAATTGTATTGGTGATTGGTTTATCCATGATTGGCATATTTGATTTACTAGTAATTCCCAGGTAAAGTGCACTATATGTGTCCAGGACCTTTAAATCAAATGCTACTAATGGGCCTGCAGCATTGATTGTGCCGCCCACATGAGTAGCCCTGTGAACATGTCTCAGACCTGCTCCTGCAGTGTCTGTGTGTGCAGTTTTAAACTGTCATTTCAACATGGCAAGTGAACCCACTTGCCAGGCCCAACCTTTCCTTTTACTACTTGTAAGTCACCCCTAAATTAAGGCCCAAGGCAGCCACATGGGCAGGATGTACTGTATTTAAAAGGTAGGACATGTACCGGTGTTTACAGGGCCTGATGGATAAATACTGTTAAATTCAATATTCACTATTGCAAGGCCTATCTCTCCCATTGGGTAAACATGGGAATTGCTTTAAAATATATTTTAGTGTAATTTCCCATTTAGAGCTGATAGAGATGTGGAGTTTGGGGTCTGTGAACTCACAATTTAAAAATCCATCTTGTGGTGAAGTTGGTGTTTGAACTATGAGTTTGAAAATGCCACTTTTAGAAAGAGGGCATTTTCCTGCGTAACCATTATGGGCCTCTGTCTGTATGCTGCATACACATCTTGGTCATGATGACAGTTGGGCTGTTTGTGCATTCACTCTAGACAGTCACACAAAGGGAACTGAGGTGTGTCCTGCCTACCTTGATGGCCCATTACCTAGCTAGAGCGGTGGGAGGAGCTGAAACTTGCGCTTGAAGAGGGCTATGCTTGCCCTCAGACAAAGCAGTCTCTGACCCCTGGAGTGAGTCTGGGGACAGTGCAGGGAAAGGCAGGGTCTTGGGCACTACAAAGACTTCTCTTTGAAGTTTGCCTACTTAAAAGCCAGAAATGGGTATACGTACTGGACCTCTGAAACCACATAGAATCCCACTGGACTGAGGAAATTCTGCCAGGAAGAAGAGCTGGATGCTGTTGGGGGACTGCCACTCTGCTTGTTGCTTTGTAGTGCTGGCCTGCTGCCTGCTGCTTTTATACTGGGAGTGAAAGGACTGGACTTTGCTTTCTACATCCTGCTTTCAAAGGTTCTCCAAGGGCTTAGACTGAGCTTCCCTCCTGCCTGCTAAGAAGTCTCGGGGACATCAGAAAATTCCCCTGCCAGTGCCCAGGCTTTCTTGCTGAGAGTTCTGACTTGCCAAGTGGTAGCAAATCCAGTTCCTGTGCCTTTGGGAGCAAGTAATGCTGCAACAAGGAATTAACCAAATTAACTAGTGCATCGATTTCCAGAACAACTTTGGAACTGGCTCCGCTTTATGACCCCGCACCGCTGCCTGCACTGGAGCAGTGGTCCCCCCTGAGTGCAACGACTGTGACGTACAATGCAGGCCTAACACTGCAACAGCGTAAGTCCAGAGTTCTATGTCACTACGTCTGTGGCACTGATTCCACAGCATCTCCCCGGAGGCAGTCAGGATCTAATGCCACACTAGCTCCAGCGACACCTCACCACTCGACTCTGTCTTTCTTTTCTCATCGTTTTCCAGGGCACTGTAACTGGGGTCTACACAACTCCATGGCCAGCCATGCTCCCTCATGGGTGGCACCGGACTGTTGGAAGCGAATTCATCTAGCCATTTTGATAGCCCCAGTTGGAGCTGTTCAGTTTCTAAGAGCTATACTACATTTAATCTTTGAAAATTCATGTCTTTACGTGTCTATGTTGGATTTTTGTTGTTTTGGGCTTGTTTTACTCAGATAAATATTGGCGATTTTTCTAAACTGGTGTGGAGTACGTTTGTGGTGTTTTCACTGTGTCACTGTGTAAGTATACAATTACTTTACATATTGTCTCGGAGATAAGCCTAACTGCTTCAGCCAAGCTACCAAGGGGGTCAGCAAGGTTTATCTTAGCTGTGTGATCCCCTTACCCTGACTAGAGTGAGAGTCCCTACGTGAACGGGGTGCAAACCACTGCCAACTAGAGACCCCATTTCTAACAATAACAAGAGGAAAAACAAGGTGGAACAATCCCTAAAATCAGACAAGATGGGTCCACCAAGATTATTGGAAAGTATTGCATACCTAGGGAGTTGTCCCAGCAGAGAAGAGAAACACAGAAGAGGCACTGTCAAGTTGAACAACCAGCACCCACCCACCCTGGCAAACCTTTCTGGTGCAATGGTCTGCTGTTCATACTTGTGAAGAGTGAGCAGGAGGAAGACACCTTTCAAGGTTGTACTGGGTAATTGCCCCCTCTGTCCATGTCTTAAGATTATTTTGCAATTGATCGAGGGCCAAACCAATGATCTGGTCTATCTCTAAGTGTCAATGTACACATAGAATATTTGAAATATTTGGGATGCAAATTGCACAAACACAATGTAGGAACATACGAAAGATTTTAAAATGTAATTAGTTTTCTTTAACATAGGGTAGAGCTTTCCCCTTTATATAGAATTAAACCTCAGACAGTACTTGGAACCTGTTACCTGTTAATATCTACCATTTCCCCACTGATGCACAATCAAAATCTAGGCAGAGTGGCACAGTCCCTCCAAGCCCTTGTGCATTTTGGTCTTCTGTTCCGCTTTCTGTAATTGGGCCACACGGCACTATGAAAATGGTGTCCTGCCCATTGTATTATTTTGTGAACCTTCTCCTGCTCATTCGTTTTTCAGACATGCCCCACATCTGATTTGGCCACTGAGGCACCGTCGGGTAGCTCTTTCCACTCTAAAACTACCCGTCACTGCAGATGGATTAGTCCTTATGGAGTTGGTATGCCCAATTTGGCTGTCCATCTCCAACATGGCTTGCTGGCTGTCTGGCCACCCCCTGCATGAGATGGGGTTTATCCATAAAGACTTTAAGGAGGGCTTGCTGCACTGCTCATTGTTTCTTACTGATCAGTCTACCGAACACCATCTGGGGTTATCCTGCACAGCTTTCTTTTGTCTTGCTAGAACCTGTAATCTCAGTAACACGAAGAAACCCTACACTCCTGCACTACCTTTGCTAGGCCTTCCCACTCACACAGGACAGCTGCATCAGGGCAACTCCATCAGTGGCAGGCGTCTTGTTTGTGGACAGCAAACTACTAGATTCCCAAACCCCTGTGGCAGACTACAAACTTTCCCTGGGTCAACTCCCTAATTACAAACACCTTAAAAAATCATTAAATTCCCTTGTTCATGTCTGCCACCTAGCACTAACCCCACATGGGCTGTGCCAGAAGCACTACACCATAGGGACTGGTGGCAAACTGATATGATGGGTCTAATGACCTTTTCTGCAATATGGAGACCACTGCAAGGCTTCACTCCATTCTACCTGGGAGACTGACATGGCCAAACCTCGCAAAATACAGACTGGGCTAAAATACTGGACTAACTCCTCAAAGTCTCCTGTGGCTGCCACTTTAAATACATTCAAAGAGCTTCCCCTAAGAATGCATTCTGCCAATTGCTTGCCATTGACTTTGTGGTTTGTAAATCACATTTCCTTGCTTTCGATTTACTGACTTTATTTTTTAAGCTGTGCAGCAGGAGTTTGCCCCTTCCCTTGCTGAAAACTTATTTGCAGCATCCTTCTGAGTGCTCCTTTTTTGTAAACAGGCCTATAAATCTTGTTCTAATCTCATCACATTTGCTATTCATTGAAATAACATGGCCAGATGTTAGGCTCTGTCTTTGGCAGGAGTTTGGTGTTTACTTTTCTTTCTCTGACTTCAAAGTGAGAGGATTTATGTGGCAATTTTGCCGGATACTGGGGTTAGGAAATATATTTTTTCTAGCACATGACAACATTTGAATCAACTGTGCAAATATTTCAGAGTATACCAGAAAAAGAAACACAAATGAAGCACATTTTTTCTAAATTCTGAACTGTTTTGGAAACAAATACTTTAATGTGAATAAAACAAATCATTACACTTGGTGATGTAATTTTCACACATCATCAAGTGTGCACTGTATGGCTTTATTAGTAAAACTGAATTTCTGTGAAAATATAATGGCCATTCAAATCAAAAAGGCATTGTCTGCATACTCCACTCCATTCTACACCACTCCACACCACTGCACTCTACTTTGCATCACTCCATTTGACACTACTCTAAGCCACTGCACTCTGTGTCACTGCACTCTAATCCACTTTGAACTGCTCCAAACTACACCGCTGCACTCTATACCACTTCACGCTATGCCTCTCTACTCTACTCTGCACCACTCTACCCTATGCCAATGTGCTCTATGCCACTCTACTCTACATTACTGAGCTCTGCGCCCCTCCACGCTACACCACTCCAGTTCATACCAATCTACTCTGCACAGCTCCACTCTACGCCACTTTTCAGTGCTGCAATCTTACTACTGTATTCTAAGTCAATACATGGTATGGCAATGCACTTTACTCTTTAACACTCAACTCTATGCCCCTGCACTCTACACCAATGCACTGCACGCCACTCTCATCTACTCTGCACAACTGCACTGTTTGCCATTGCACTCTACACTTCTTTACTCTATGCCATTACACTCTATGTCATTCTACGCGACTGTACTCTACCCTGCACCACTCCACTGTGCGCCACTTCATTTTACTCTGAAACAATCTACTCTATGCCACTGCACTCTCTGTCACCGAACTCAATGCACTCTACTCTACTCCACTCTACGGAACTGCACTCTACTGTGCACCACTGCACTCTATGCCACTTCACTCTACTCTGAAAAAATCTACTTTATGCCACTGCACTCTATGCCACTCTACTCCACCCTGCCCCACTCCACTCTATGCAACTGCACTCTAAACCACTGCACTCTACAGAGCTGCACTGTACACCACTGCGCTCGACTCTGTACCACTGTACTTTATACCACTCTACTTCACTCTACACTACCGCACTCTGACACTCTACTCTGCAACACTGCATTCTCTGCCACTAAACTCTACGCTGCTCTACTCTGTACTACTGTATTCTATGCCAATACACCCTGCACCACTGCACTCTATGCCACTCTACTTTTCATCACTCCACTCTACGCCACTGCACTCTACAGCACTATACTCTACTCTGCACCACTCTACACCACTGCAGTCAATGCCAATCGACTCAACTCTGCACTCTACACCACTCTGCTCTACACCACTCTGTTCCAAGCCACTGCAGTCTATGCTGCTCTACTCTGCACCATTCAGCTATGCACCACTGTAATCCATGCCTCTGCATTCTACAACACTGCATTGTATGCTGCTGAATTCTATGCTGAAGCTCTCTGCACCAGTGCACTCTTCTGTATGCCACCCCAAATTAACGCCACTCTACACGACTCCACACTGTTCCACTCCTAAACATGACACTATCTGCCACTCCACAACACTCTACTCCACTGTTCGCCATTCTACTCTACAACACTATGTGCCACTCTCCTCTATGCCATTAACTTCTAACCATGCTGAACGTCAGCCATTCTGGTGTACAACATGTCTAAAACTCATTGCCAAAGCCAATAGCTCTTGCATTGACAAGACCTATTGGGTTTGCCAATGCTTGTTAGTACTATGAGAACCCAAGGACCCTGAAAGCACTGTGAATGTGTAAGTTATTATTTTAAACATGCATTACACACAGCATAAACAGGTTGCCACAAAACACACATATACATTTAAGTTGAAGATTAAAAGTGCTTCTAATGTATAGATTTCACTAATATACAGACTACACCTTGTGCAAACGTTTTTTAGAAGTGAGCATTACAAGTACACACTCCACAGCTCAGCTTGGAACACCCTTAAAGTATCTCTCTAAATGAAAATGTCTTTGCCATCAGAAAGCTTCAAGTGACTCCATCAATCAAGTCAATGCAGGCTTCCAAGCCACTTTGCAGATTTACCAGTTGGCAAGAAGGCGTGCTCCTTATCTGTCTGCCCCTCCCTTGGGATCAGAACACAGGAGGCTCCCTGCCTTTCACTCCAACTGTGGAAATTGAAATGTCCTAATTACCTTTTGTCTTTAGCTGAAAGGAAACAATTACGGACAAATGCAGTCCGTTGATGCAGGCATTGACTCCTCATCCATGCATCCTTCTATACTGACCGACTCATACTCCTCATAATGTTTACCTCTTGCACCTATGTTTCTCCCTGCTGAGTTGGCTAGACCTGCACTGTCACTACCCACCTAGGGACAATCTGGAAAACCAGTTATTTCCGGCAATACCAGAGGATATTAGACTCCTTAACAACATCATATTTTCAGCTAAAATGTTCGCCGCTTTCTTTCTCACCACTAACATATAATACGCATTCCCTAAACATGACAGATGTACACCATCTGATCAAAAAAGCACAAACTCCTCCTCCACAATGCTAGAATGAAGTTCCATCCAAATGACTGTGCACCACAAAACACCTACATTTACATGTTAAACTTTTGTCTTGCTCTGTCAGGAGCCACATGCTTTTCCGCCCCTTTCCACATTCACCATGGCACAAACTCATTCCAAAATAAATACGTGCCTTAACACAATTGTTTTGAACTTAGTAAATGCGCTTTGATCATGGTGACAACTGAACTAACTCATTTTCTCCTAGATTATAATCAAAACATTGGGGCTCCTTCTTCCTACAAATTCAACTAACAACGTCAAATATTGGCCCCAACGCATGCTGTTACAGCCCCACCAAGAGACAGAACTCTGTCTGCTGTTCTATTCAAAAGCTCTTCCAAATGGTTATGAATTTGTCTGTTTTTTAGCCCATTTTATCCTTCTACCAGTCCAATTACTGAAAAGCAACCAGACCACACATAATTACATCAAACTTGCCTCAGAATCTGAATGACAACACCCAGGTATATTCCCCGCCATCTCAACCAGTAATCTATATGACACCTCCTTTCTACCCTGATCCACCCTCCATTTCTCCCCACCTGAACCAGCCAACATCTGTTTTGCCAACTCAGTAAAGACTGAGTCATAACTCCAGAACATCTACTGATAATAAAAAAAAACATGCAACTTCCATAGGTAGTCACTTCAGACAAACCGCTCTGTTAGACTCAAAATAAACATAACCACCCCTCTTGTCACCATCCCTTTTTAACTGTGGCTCTCTTCAGTGTTGGTTCATCATTACAGGTGCCAGAGCTCCTCACCTCCCATTTTAATTGCATGATGAGTGTCTTCTAGGATGAGCAAAGTTCTTGACAGACACTCACCATGTCTGGGTCAGGCAGCCAGGCAGTTTATATGTGCTAATGTGAGGGTGTGTGGCAGTCTGAGCCATGCTTTACTAGGCTAAAGATTTCACAGCCCTGGAAACAGTGACCTCATCAGTATGTGCCTGTAAGGTCCTTCCCTTTATAAAGTGGGGGAGCGTCACTGGTAGAGTCAGCCCTGGGTGCTTCAGTTTTTAGCTCTCAAATGCCGAGGGCTGACTGTCTATTAATGACACCTCTTTTCAGAGTGGGGTGTGGTTAGCAAGTCTCACTGACCCCACTCACTCTGCAACAAGTTAGGAGAATCCCCCTCTCCTTGGCTGACCCATGACAAGGCACTTTCACTAACGCCATCACTGTCTGATTGTCCACTTTAAATTACACTTTTATGTCTGCCAATTCCAGACAGTACCACTGCCCCCACAAAACGAAACAATTGCAAAAATGCTATATTCCTTTCTTGTGTCATCCGCTGTTACGTCCACTTCATCACACACCATATGTCATCCCAAAGCAGCCCAAAACCATATGCACCTGCTGCGTCTGAGAAAATGTGTACATTCTAAAGCAACTCATCCCCATTGATTCACATCAACACGCCATTCAATTGTTCTAAAAACGACAACCAAACCTGCAGATCCATTCTCCTGACACAACTCCTTGCTTCTTAACCGCACCTGCCATTGCAAATCTCTATCTCCTACAAAAGGTCAATCCTGTCCTCACAAACCAACTGTCAAAATTCAAACAGGCTAACAATATCTCAACTGCCCTCAAGGTCGTCTTTTGAACAATCACTGCTTCAAATGACAATATCACAATCTAATCAGTGTTTTTCTTCAGCAAAGGTGCCTGCTTGTGAACTGTGTCAATTTCAAGGCAAAGAAATGTCAAAACTGTGGTTGGAAATTCAGCCTTTTCTTCTCCCAATTGTACTCTCAGCTCGAAAGCCAAACTATGAATCTCATTCAAGCTATGCCTGCCCTACCAATCAACAAAGCTATGCTTGCCCCACCAATCGCCAAGAAAACATCCCCATAGAGTGTAATTGCTGCCCTTCTAACCCTAATTGAAAAAGCTTGCTGAAGGGAAATGCTGAGCAATTCAACATGTATAAATGAAGGCCAATATTTATGGAAAGTTAGCGTCGCCCTACTGTAATTTGTTTTACGCTAAAGCGTCGCTAACTTAACTCCTTATTTATATATTGATGGTAGACCAGTCAAGCATCAAAATATTGGAGTTAGCGCCATTTTTAGGAAGTGCCAACCACCTTGAGTCAATGAGATGCAAGGTAGGCATTTCCGTCCTAAAAATTAAGCTAGCCCACCAGCGCTACATTTAGCTCCAGATGCTGAAACAACGTGCAACTAGGAGGTGGACCTAAATAATGGCACTGACCAGACCAGGTGTTATTGTGCTAGTAGGCCTATTTCCAGGAGGAAACACCATGGAATCGGCACAGAGATGCCCACCCCAACCCCCAGCATCACCAACCACCCACACCACAGGGACACTACAGGAGGAGGGAGCCCATCCCAGGTAGGTTGCAGGTAAGTGTACATGCATAAGTGTGGTGTGACACTGGGGGCCCCTTACATGGGGCTCCTTGGCTTACACTGGGTATGTTGGGCTTTCCCTGGGGACACTGGTCCCCCGTGGCGGGCATTGGGGTTGTGGTAATGACTCCTGTTTATACTTAGACAGGAGTCATTTTTTCGCTGCTTGTGCATTACAAAATGATGCCAGGCTGACTAGCGGCAGATATTTTGCCGTTAATCAGCCTACTGTAATTTTTTTACCCACTAGTGGCATTTCCCCTAACATCATCCATCACCGGCTATCATCTTTTTTTGAGACGCTAGCCATTCTTTACCACCATTGTGCATCATTTATTAAATATGGCGCACGGATGGCGTTAGGGAATGGAGTTAGCTCGAGTTAAGACAACAACGCACAACTACACTAGCGCAGTTCTGTGTCATTTTTCTTAAATATGGGCCTAAATGCCACAACGCATTGATAACACATTTTTCAGAAAAATCGCAACATCGCATGGCAAACTGAGTCATGGAATATCCACCCGATGCAATGACATAGTAGGAAAAGCTGTGTAACACAATCAGAGAGAAAAGAGGGTTTTTGTCACTATTGCATATCCCTCCATTCATTGATAAACCTCACAAAAAATGTGAAAGTAAGTAAGCATCCTAGGATCAACATGGGACACACTTCTTGATCAATGTGTAATTTCAGAAACTATCCCCTTCCTTAGAGGCCAGGTGGTCTGATCAACCATAAGATATGGTGGCAAGATACAGAAATTGATTTTCAAAGAAAGGCTTATTCTTGCCTGGTTACATATATACACACAGGGGCATATTTATACTCTGTTTGCGCCGAATGTGCGTCAAAATGTTTGACGCACATTCGGTGCAAACCATGCACCATATTTAAACTTTGACGCCCGAGCCCGCGGATGTCAAAATTCCTCAGTGTGCGTCATTTTTTGGATGCGGGAAACTGCCTTGCGTTAATGACATGCAAGGTAGGCGTTCCTGCCCAAAAAATGACTTTAAGGCCTGTGCGCCTTATTTATACTCCTGCGTCATTTTAACGCACAGGAGGGTGCGGGCCTTAAAAAACGGCGCACAGCCTGATGTGCGCCGTTTTTTAAAGCCTGGGTGAGGGCAGGCGTTAAGGGACCTGTGGGCTCACTTCCATGGTCTCTGACCATGGAAGGAGTCCAGAGGTGCCCTTCCCTGCCCCCAGGGACACCCCCTGCCACCCTCGCCCAACCCTGGAGGACACCCATGGATGGGGGGGACCCATCCCAGGTAAGTACAGATAAGTTGAGGCAAGTATTTTTTTAAATTATTTTTAAAGTGGCAAAAAATTGCGCAAGTCCGGTTTGAAGCATGATTTCTGGCTCAATCCTGACTTGCACCATTTTTTGACGCACAACCCCCATTTTCCCCTACGCTTGTGCTGCCTGGTTTGAGACATTTTTTTTTTACTCTGACCAGTCCGCAGTGCCGGCTAACATAATTCCTTAAATAAGGCCTGCATGGCGCGTAGGAATGGCGATAGCCGGAGTTAACATTTTTTACACAAACCAGCACCGGCACTGGTTTGCCTAAAAAAATATAAATATGGGCCATAGTATTTGAAATAGGAATCCTGCCCACCCTAATGAAAGCCCAAGATGATAACATGATAATGACATGTGCTCTCCTCTTCTTATGTCGCTTCAAATTTTTCATTCTGCCTGTGTACTCATAAATAAAGTGAATTATTTTGTATATCAGAGAGGCTCCTCCAGGAGCATTCTGGATTCCATAGTTATCCAGTGCCATTTATCTTGAATTCCCTCACACTGAGGTCGATGCCACACTGATAATACCACCTTATCAGGGTGGGACCAGTCAGTCAATGATGAAGCATGCCACAAAAGTGTGGGTGAAGCTTTCTTGTCCATTATAAATAATAATATTCCTCTAAGGCTCCTACATTTACAAAACAAATCTGGTTCTCTGTCACATTATCACATTTTTGTGTGGTTTATATAGGAAAAGATGACTTCACGTCACACGTTGCCAATTTCACACCAATTCCCCTTTCTTGAGTCAGTCTTGTGGCATCATCTACTGATGCACACTGTACTGCTGAGTCCTCCTGTGCTATGAAATAATTTTTAGAATCTCTAGCTGGCCAATATATATGTTGTATTAACCTAAATGGTCCTTGCTTCTTTTTTGGCACTAATTCCAAAGGCAACAGCCTTAATTAAGGAAGAGGCCAGCCACCCTATTCTCTTCAACCGCTTTATTTAGTTTCTTCCATACCACTTGAGGTAAATTATGTGCTGATCTTACATTTTCTCCCCACCATTTATTTATATGACATTAGTATCTCAACCTGTTACCTACCCTAAACCCCGTCCACATGTTTTTGCAGCTTCAGATACGAGGACAGCCACAGGTCTAGTCTGTTCACCTTGAATGCAGTAGGTTCCCTTCTCCATAGGCAACTGTTGTTGTCTCCCGTACCCCTGCTTGTTGCTGTCCAACTGCTGGAATGTGACTCAAAGGGTTCAACACCATGTGCCATCCTCCACATTTTGAGCACTTGTGCTTAAAGAGATGCACCACTCTTGAGCAAAACTCTCTGATACAATTCTAACCTGCGTCTGCGACTCCTACCTGACCTCTTGTAATGCCTTTTACTCAATATTCGCTGGAGTGCCCCAGAAAGGGCCAATACAGCACTAGTAAACCATTGGTTATTTGTGCATATGTGACCAGCTTTGTAAGGACTATCTATTTTAACCATAACTTCCTGTCAACCTCATTCAAAGGTTTGTCTATGTCCACAACGAGCTTGACCCAAAACTTTTCATCACATCACAACCAGGCAACCCCCTATAGTCAATTTAGACCTTCTTAAAATATGCATATGTGGTATCTAATAATGACACACAAAATTGTGTTGTAAAATTGTGCTTGTTATTCTAGAAAAGGACTCCAGCCTCCTGTGAAACCCAAACAAGTCCAGCCCTAATTGTGCCTTCACAGAATTCTAGAACCGTGGAATGTATTTGCAGAATCAATGCCACACATCTTCCATGCATAGACAACACAGAAGACAACATCAAGACAAAGAGAGTAAATACACACACCAGAAAAGAAAACAAAAAATAAAAAGAAGCACACCACACTATAACCAGACAGACACAAATTAATCCTGACAGCATGAAACATAATTGACAACAACAATGCATTTGAGATTCCAAATACGACCATCTTCTAACTTCACAGTATTTAAAACAATTTGACAACCTTCAAAGGCTTGGTAAATTTGGAGTGATCACTGTAACTTACAGTATGTTTTACCACCACCCTGTGTCACTTTGACATCAGAGACTCCTTTACGTAAGTCATAATTCAATTTTGTTCAAACTTGTTTTTATTTTCTCTTGACACACACTCCTCTGGAATCTCAGGAGAATGTCACAACAATTCAAACTCATTCTGAATCTTTTTATTTAATCCGCTAAGGACAGACAGCATTATTTGGTTGTATTCTTCAAAACAACTCAAAAGCAGTTTGCTTTGTGGTACTATGTGGCAAAATCTGTAAGCCTCAATTTCTCTCCACAACTCCTCCTTTTCCCTTTCACTCTGGCCAATTACAAGCTCTTTTTCACTGTCCTATTGAGGTTTTCCACCATCCCATTAGTTTGGGAATGACAGAGAGAGCATTGTTTGGGCCCAATACCTTTTTTCTGCAGAAAACTCTCCATTATTTGTGAAGTAAATTGCACTTAATTGTCTTTGACGATCGTTCAAGGATTGCATTTCCTGCTGAAAATCTTCTCCAAGAATTTGAGTACTGCTGTTTGGGTGATTTTTGATACAACAGCAACTTCAGGCCATCTTGAAAACATGCCCATCAAAACAAGATTATAGACGGCCCTGGACCTGAAATTGACCCAAAATATCTGGGCAACCATTCCCCAAAGACATACTGGCACTTCCCTCCTACAAAGGGGGGGGTTCTCACTCTTTAAGTTTTGTCACTCAAATAACATTAAACGCACTCTCTCATAACAAGTTAAACCTGTATGTCCATACCTGGCCACCAATAATCAGCTCTCAATCTTCCTTATGCCTAAGTGTCCTACAATGGGCCAAATCTACTAATTGCTTCCTCCGTGTCACTGGTGACCTCACTAATACATCAGTTTGTAACCACACACACTCTGACATCTTCCTCCACCCACCAGTCATCACTAACGCCAACACCACTATCTGAGGTTACTAACCTCGAGCAACAATACTTAGTTTTACTGCTAATGCCAGGCACTTACTTCACATTGAATTGAAAGTCTTACAAAGCCACAAATCATTTCCCTTCTTCTCAAAAATCTCATGTAAAGGCTTATAGTAACCGTACACATTATTGTCTCTCTCTATCTATAAGAATTTCTTGAAATTTCTAATGGACCAGCATATGGCTAATGTCTACTTTTCAATAGTAGAGTATTTTATCTCCGATCCTCTCAATGCTCTGAAGGCAAAAGCAATACAACCTCACAACCCCCTTGTTCTTGTTTCAATACTTCCCCAACAACTTTATCACTGCATCAGAGGAAACAGAGAATAAAAATCCAGGGCCAAAACTATTCAAATTCTGTGTTTTCCTAATACACACCTTTATATCTAAAGATTCTTTCTCATATTTTTTATTCCACTCAAAGACCACTCCTTTTCTCAACAAACCCATCAGGGCACACGTTCTGCTTGAAAAGTTGGGCACAAAACTGGAGCAAAACTCTGTCATTCCCATCCTCTTTTTTCACTGGCCCTGGACATTTCAGTATGTCATCCTTGGGCTTAACTCCTTTGGCTGAAATAACGTGCCCCAAATACGCTATTTCTTCCAGATCAAATTTTCATTTTTTCACCTTGAGGGTAACCCTATTCTCACTTAATACCTGCAGGGCTCCTTTGAATCTGCACTGGTGCTGTTCTCTGTCTTTACCTAATATCAACATACTATCCTGAAAGTACAGGACTTCTTTCACACCCTTAAATGTCCTTGACATTAATTTCTTAACACAGAGGCGGCAGAACAAAGACCAAGGGGCATGAAATTGAACCAGTATGTGCCACATGGCATGATAAAAGTGGTCAAATCTTTAGAACGATTGGTGAGCTTCACTTGGTATAACACCGATGTCAGACCCATCATAGTGAACTTTGTCAAGGGAATTTTGTCCTTCACTACTCTTGTATTGCGTTCCATCAAATCAACATATCATTCATTTTTGTTATTTGGGTTACGTGCTACCACTATGTGACTCACCCACCCCATTGCTTCCATATGCTTGATAATTGCCACTCTGCAGGCCTATCCAATTTAAGTTTGACCACTTCTCTGGCACTATGTGGACTGCTCCTCACCTTGCATGAAAAGGGAGTAGCACCCGCCTTCAATTTTATGTCACGCTCGTAGTCTTCAATCAAGGCATCCTCATTGCAAAGACCGCCGGAATCTCAGTCACTAAAGCTTCCGCTGGCACATTACCCTTGATGACCTGAACTTGTACTTGGGGATCACCAATGGGGTTAAGAGTAATTACTTCTGATGCGGCCAGCTCAATGCGGCGTCACCAACCTTCAAAAGAAAATTGCCCATTTAAATATCCAACCAATTCTATTAGTTTAGCTCCAAAAGCATAGGCCTTAACATCCGGTTCCAATAATTCAACTCTTCCCTTAAAGTACTTTTCAAGTAACACATCAGATATCAAAGTCAAACGTGCTTCAGGGACCATCACCATTTTCACACCAATTTCATTCACCAGTACCACAGCAGAGGGATTTTTCATCCTATCACTCACATCATTGACAACATCAGTTACCTGCAACAGAAATGTTTCACCCATCACATCCACTTCACTAACCACTTTTCTGTCATTATCCACTGGTTTTGAATTTGCAGAACTCTTGGCAAAATGTCCTTTCTTCCCACACACCTTACACCCACATTTTAGGGCACAAAAATCTTTACTATTGGCCCAATGTCCCACATTACCAAATCTAAAGCATGCTCTTTACCCGTCTGGGCAACTTTGTTCTTAAGAGAAGATGTAGGTTTAGAACTTACAACATTAACATCCTGTAATTTAGATTTTTTGGAAGAATTACAGCATAAATCAGCAACGTATGACTGAGAATGTTCAATCTGTTTTGCTATGTGTAATACTTCACTCAGTTTGGGATCCACACTTCTGCCATAACTCCTCCCTCACTTTATCATTACTACTCTTAACATAAATTGGTCTCTTATCCACTCCTCACAATTGGTGCCGAAATTGCATTGAGATGCTAACTGTCTTAAAGCAGTAACATAACCTTCCACAAACTCCTCAGGTTCTTGTGCTCGAATACCAAACTAGTTCAACTCTAAGATTATTATAGACAATTTGGGTAAGTAATGTCTGTTCAACTTCTTAGAGATAAATCAGGCTTATTCACACTAGATGCTTCATCTCTTCCTTTCTCATCAGATAAATCAGGGAAGTGTTCAAACACCTCCTGCCCTTCAGATCCTAAACAATGCAGAAGTAGGGCCACTTTTTTCTGCTGAAGTGTCATCACAAACTTTCACATATAATTATTAAACACCTTTTTCCACTTTGACCATTTCAGCAACGGTTCTCCTGATATGGACAAAAAAAGAGGAGGAAAAATATCTTGTATGGTGAAATATTACTGGACCAGATAACACTAACATAAAATTCCACAAGAGATACAAACAAAAATGTTCCCCAGGATTCAATATGGTACTCAAGTTCTTCACTGTAGTGCAGGACCTGTTTAAATAAAATGTTAAGAGAAACAACCAATGCGTAACTGTATGACCGAATTATACTCTTAGCAGTAGTCTATGCAGCACTGTCCAAACTGTGAGGAGAAAACAAATCAGTCTTAATAAAAATAAAAATATACTCTTTCAAAGTCAAACCTGGTGATAAATAGGATCCATAAAATATCAACTATTATCAGCAGTTAACCAGGCGATAGAACAGGAAACTTCACACCAAACCAATATGCAACCTTTACTAATATCCTTCCTGAAAGTCTGAGGCTGAAGAAAATGGAAGTACGACCACTCAACAGGCATGCGACTGCACATGAAGTACAATTTTTTATTTTCCCAGCATGGCTATGCAGCACATGCCTGCAGAGACCAAGTAGGAATGTGCCACACCAGCGCTCAGGGATGTAAGAAGAGTGTGAGGCACCAGCACTATGTGACAATTGCAGAGCAAGCAGCACCAGCACTCTGTGAAGAACTCTGTGAAGACAGCAGAGCATGTGACACCAGTGGCAAGCAAGGCAGCAGCGGCACGTGATGAAGATGCCAGCAGGTGTGAGCGGCACCAGTTGTTACTTAACCATTGCTTGGGAGGTTGACGTGCGGCCAAAGTAAGGGTAAGCACTCGTGGCAGGTACAGTGTCAAACCCCCAACCAGCTTCAGAATTTGCCAAAAAAGTACAATTTAAGGTAGACAGATCCAGAAGTAGGATCAGAGACTCTAAATGGTAATGTCCACAGTAAACACCAAGTAAACCGGGGGTAGGGAACCATTGATAGTATCTGGTGCAGGCAGATCGAACAAATTGGTATTCCAAAGATGAAGTTGAAGTCCTGAGTGCCCAGAAGATAGAAGGTTTTCCAGTTGTCATAAAAATGTGGTCTCAAATAATGGTACACGAGATTGTGGTGTAAAATTGTGCTCTTTATTCTGGAAAAGGACTCCAGCCTCCTGCCAACTCCTAACAAGTCCAGCACTAACTGTCCTTTAAAGAATTCTAGACCCACATCACACATTAGGAGGTCACAGATTACAGAGCCTGGAATGTATTTGCAGAACCAATGTCACAGTATATTCTTAAAGAAAAGACAGCCACCGCTCTATCTCATGCTTCTCATAGTAGACACTGGTATTCATTGAAATGACATTGTTCAAGTTTCTATTGTTAAAAGTGCCCTTCGTTATCTGGATAGTTCCCATTCTTCCTCCTTTGACCCCTTCTTCACCTGATTTTCTCTGTATAACAATTTATTTACATAAACACATTCCCCCTACCGAATCCCCTAATTGGTAGAGCTCAACAGATGTTCCCTTAGTGGCTGAGCCAAATCCACATATGGTAATTTCTTGCTACCCTCGTTGGCTCTCTTTTTTTCCTTCCCTCTGTCCATAGTACCATCCACTTCACTCTCATCTGTCTTTTGTAACAGACTCTTTGCAACCCTTCGTCTTACTTTTTCCTCCTTTTCAGGCTCCGATCTGGAGCTCAATGTCACTACCTCCATACTGACAGCTTTATCACACTAACCTTCTGACTGCCTATTCTCAAACCCTCCTTCCCTAACCAATTCTTATTCCACAGTCATCAACCTAAATTTCTGATATTCTTGCTGCTGATGTTCACCCACTTCCCAAGTGGCCAACCACTTCCCGGTACCTTGCTGGAGATGTCTCTCCACTTACCTCATGTCCACCCTTCAAGTTCCACCTTCCACCAAGCCCAGGCTTCTTTTAGCCCCAATCACCTTGATTTTGTGTCCTCCCTTGTAGAGCAAAGACACTCCTCTTCTGGTTAACTCGAGGTCCCTCACTGGCCATCGCAACCCTTTAGTGCCTTATCCCCCTAACCTACCTAACCTATCCCATGCCTTGTCCTACGCCCAGCACCAACCCACCTGCCCACATAGCTTTGATCCCACCATACATTTGAGTGTTTTCCTGAAGCCAGGATTCAAACCAGCAAGCTATGTTATACAAAGCAGATATTAATCAAACCTCTAGGTACTTTATGACTTGGAATGAAACAGGGGTACGAGTAGGAGCATTTTTTCTGTTGTTTTTTTTTTCTTCAGTAAGCTTTAAAGCTGAAATACCAAGAACTTTGAATTGCTTCAATCAACCAATTTCCTCAACAGGAGTGAGAAGTTCATATATCACTGAATACAAAACCTGGATCGCAACGTGGAAAGTATTTGGTGGTGGTGGCCATGTTCATTCTATTTACTCAACAGAAACTACACAGCAAGAGGTAAATTAAGGGGCTCATTTACAAACCCCTTGCACCACCGTAATTTTTTTTTTTTACACTACAGAGGCACAACCAATCCCCCACTCTGTGTGTAGTACCACTGTGCCAGTTTGTAAAGCCTTGTACCACATTATACCTGTGCCAGATATAATGTATGCAAGGTAGGTGTTCTCCCATAAAACGGCTGCAGAAATTACGCCGTGAAATCTACAAAATTTCACTGCACCATTCTGCACCATCACAACATCATTTTTTTTAACGCCTGCTCAGGGCAGGCGTTAAAGTGATACTGTGCTGTTTTTAATGCCCCCCCTAGCATTTCTGGACTAACATTAAAATGTTGATGCTAGTCCAGCAATGCTACGGTTTAGCGCCACAACAGTATATCATGGAGCGCTGTACTGTAATGACAGCTCTATCATGGCCTTGTTAGGGGGACGCAGGGTGACGCAAGAAAATTGTGCATTGATCACGATATTCTAGCAGCCGCTGTCCCTCTTTTAGGGTGAAGGGGCCATGCCCCCCCACCTTTTGCCCCTTATGAAGAGTGTCTGTCAAGCTGAGCAAAGGTCAGCCTGACAGACACTCTTCATGTTCAGATCAGGCAGCCAGGAGTGACACATACCCGATTTGCGCAAACTCCAGGCTGCCTGAGGTGAACTTTGCTGGGCTGGAGAGATCAAGGCCCATATTTATACTTTTTGACGCTAAACTGCGCTAACGCAGTTTAGCGTCAAAACATTTTGAGCCGTCTAACGCCATTCTGAAGCGCCATGCGGGCGTCGTATTTATGGAATGGCGTTAGACGGCGCAATCAGACCGGCGCTGCCTGGTGTGCGTGGAAAAAAACCACGTAGACCAGGCAGCTCCGGCGTTGGGAAAAAATGACGTTAGGGCGTCTTAAAATGGCGCAAGTCAGGTTGACGCTAAAAAATCGTCTTAACCCGATTTGCGCCATTTTTTCGACGCCCAGACGCCATTTCATGACTCCTGTCTTAGTAAAGACAGGAGTCATGCCCCCTTGCCCAATGGCCATGCCCAGGGGACTTGTGTCCCCTGGGCATGGTCATTGGGCATAGTGGCATGTAGGGGGGCACAAATAAGGCCCCCCTATGCCACCAAAAAAATAAAAATATAAAAAAAATGATACTTACCTGAACTTACCTGTACTTCACTGGGATGGGTCCCTCCATCCTTGGGTGTCCTCCTGGGGTGGGCAGGGGTGGCAGGGGGGGTCCCTGGGGGCAGGGGAGGGCACCTGTGGGCTCATTCTGAGCCCACAGGTCCCTTAACGCCTACCCTGACGCAGGCGTTAAATTCAGGCGCAAATGCGGGTTTTTTTGACCCGCCACCTCCCGGGCGTGATTTTTGGCCGGGAGTATAAATACGACGCATTTGCGTCGCCGTCATTTTTTTAGACGGGAACGCCTTCCTTGCATCTCATTAACGCAAGGAAGGCGTTCACGCTAAAAAATGACGCTCTTTCTTCATACTTTGGCGCTAGACGCGTCTAACGCCAAAGTATAAATATGGCGTTAGTTTTGCGCCGAATTTGCGTCGAAAAAAACGACGCTAATTCGGCGCAAACGGAGTATAAATACGGGCCCAAAGGTCCTATGGGCGTGACCTCCTCAGCTCAGCAAAGGCGCCTCAAGGCCCTCCCCCTCGGTGATGAGGGAAAGCATCACCGATTGACTGCGAGCTGGGCGCTTCAGGTTTAAGCCCTGAAGGGCCCAGGGTGAGTGTCAATCAGTGACACTTTTTCACAGAGTGAGTTTGGGTCAGAAGTCTCACTGACCCCATCCCAGTCTGTGACAAAGTTGGAACTGCTGCCTTCCCTCGTTGGATGACCTAAGGTCAGCCAGAGAGGGAAGGCAGCAGTCCCAACCCTCCTGGGACCTCCAAGCTGAAGGTAAGTGTGTGTGTTTTTTTAATGAATGTTTGGTGCGTGCATGTATGTTTGAAAGTTGATGAGTGTGGTGAATGGATGTGCGTGTGTGTGTGTGAATGAATAAGTGTGTGTGCTTCCCCCCATCCTAAAATTACCAGCCCCAACTGTACACCAGTTTCTTGTAAATGAGGCTCGAAGTTTCTAACTTTACTCTCCCAGTAACCCTACGAGTTTGTGAATATGGGACATGTCCTCTACTGTGTTTACAAGTAAAGCTTTTATGCAGTGATTTTTTTAACAAGTCTAATGGCCTTACACATGGAGGGGCAAAAGAAGGTAAAACACAGAGCGTGGTTGCCAGGGCCGGACTGCGAAGGCAAACGCAGCACTGGTAAAAACGCTAAAATCAGCACAACTTCCTTCATCTTCTTTCTGAAACTCTCTCTTCCCATCCATCCATTCTCTCTCTTTTCTTCTCTCTTTCTCTCTTCTCCCTCTCTGATTGCTTCGTCTCTAGCTCCTGTCTCCTTCGCTGTCTTTCTCTGTCTCTTGAAGCTGCAATTAACCTTTGGGGGCTGGGGAAAAATGACAGAGAAACAAGAAATATCCTTGGGCTTTCAAAACCGGCCTCTAGAGGCTCCAGTCCACAGAAGAAATGCCTGGGTGAATAAAGGGCCTGTTCAGCCCTGGCAGTTTCTCTTGCACTGACAAAGGTGCTGAATGCAGGTTTCTCTCACTGCACTGCGGCTTAGAGCACGGATGGTGCTGAAACACCAAGGTGCGGGGCACAGCATTTGTTTTCTGCATTGGAGCAGGAGCATGGCAACTCTTGAACTGGCAAGTGGAGGAAGCAGGAGCATTAAATACTTCGTGTAGACGCATCTATTAAAGGGGTTTAATGATCCAATTGTGCAAACATCTTAGAAATATTGTTCAGAGTTTGTTGTCAAAATCTTCAGTATTCTGCTTTGGAATAAGACTGCAATATAGGCTTATTTACATCAGAAGAGATCAGAGAAAAATATGTCAGAAATCAACCAGCATTTGCCAATGAGAGGAGATTTCATAGCTGGACATATATAAATGCTTACAATGAGAAGTTTCTGTAGTTTAGTCACATGGGATTAGGTGTTGTCCCTCTAAGAAGCAGATGCAGGCATTAAGCTATGGGAAACAGAAAAGCAAAGGGTAAGTGGCCTTTGAATATATCTACTAGGGAAAGAGGCTTCTACACACACAGACAGTTAAAAAAAATCACACTTTATGTGTCAAGTTACAACGTTTGTCTCACAATAAGATGGGAGCTTTCAGGTAATAGTTTAACAAAGTTGGCTAAAGCAAAATAACACTAACCGTTAGAATAATTATACATTCACAAGCGATATATTCAAAGTGCCTACTAGTTTAATCGTTTTCAGCTAAGAAACACTACACGTTGGCACTTGCAAACAAGGAGATAACTAACCCGGTATGATACTGCTAAGGAATAGTCATGGTGGAAGCATGCAAAGAAAAAGCATAATAATGCATTTGCATTTGAGCACAGCTAAAAAACATACCCATAAACACCCTAATGTGTAATGACAATTTATTTTGGACATCAATCGCATGAGTCCGAGTTTACATCTCATGAGATTTTGGAAGGGATTGGGACAGCCATTGTGGTTTAGGCTTAAAACCATTATTCTACAAGAGGCATGAGTCTTTCACAGATGCTGATTGTTAGCAACCGTACAGTGCGGTCCAGTGCTATTTTCAGCAGGACAACTGGTGTGTAGTGCGCCAGGGCTGCAAATTACTGCCTTTGGCTGTCAGGAGCTAGCCCCTTCCTGTTGAATAAAGTAAACAGGCAAATTGCCATCACCTTGGCTCACACTCTGACTGCCGAGTGGGCTGTTCTAAATATGAATAACTAACAACAAAGCTAATGGCAGAAGGTCGGTGAACTACTGCCTCTTCGATCTGTATGTTGAACTGTGGGCTGATCAAACAGGTGAATGATATTAAGGGCCAGATGTAGCAAGCCGTTTGCATGGTGCAAACTGCGAAAATCGCAGTTTGCGCCATGCAAACAGCCTTATGCAATGCTCATTCACAATTTGCGAGTCAGTACCGACTCGCAAATTGTGAATGCGACTCGCAAATAGGAAGGGGTGTTCCCTTCCTATTTGCAACTCGCATCGCAATTCGCAGTTACCACCAGTGTCACACTGGTGGTAACTCATTCACAAAAGGGAAGGGGTCCCCATGGGACCCCTTCCCCTTTGTGAATGTGGGCAAAAAGGTTTTTTCAGAGCAGGCAGTGGTCCAATGGACTACTGCCTACACTGAAAAAACGAAACCAAATGGGTTCGTTATTTTTTTATTTTGCAACTCGTTTTCCTTTTAGGAAAACGGGCTGCAAAATAAAATAAAAAAACTGCTTTATTGAAAAAGCAGTCACAGACATGGAGGTCTGCTGACTTCAGCAGGCCACCATCCCTGTGAGTGCAGGGACTCGCTATGGGGTCGCAAAAAGCGACCCACCTCATTAATATTAATGAGGTGGGTCTTTGCGACCCCATAGTGAGTCGCAGACGGTGTCTGAGACACCGTTCTGCATCCGAATTTGCGATTCGGAAATTGCGAGTCGCACCAACTCGCAATTTCCAAATCGCAAATTCGGACCTTACTACATCTGGCCCTAAATGTGAGCACTAGCTGAAGTGGGGTAATTCACGTCTATATAATATTATTGTCTGTATTATTATTTTAGTGAATACACAAGGCTGACACTCAGGGAAACCTGTGTCTTGGTATGTCTAGGCCAAATCAAAAAAGAAAGAAACAGAAATATATATAGCACATGAAATCATCGAAACAGTATATAAAAATAGGCATATAAAATATTGTTATGAAAAACAGCTGTCAGTAAAGAATGCACTGCTTCATCTCTTTGTTCAGACAAAAACACTGTAAATAAAAGAAAAATTAATAAACACCAGTAATCTACAAACTCAACACCACCTGCTGGTGCTGAAGGGCAAGCCCGCTTGTTAATGAGAATCAGTGTAAAACTAAACTGTGTACTCTAGAGCAGATGCCTTCGAATTCATGGCTTTTTCTTATACATGCTGGATTGGATGGACAGTCAGGACCCCTTGCAGACACATCCTAACTTACAATAGTACACTGTTCTGAAGGAGGCATTTACTAGGGGTGGGCGGAACAGACGGAGTTTCACTGTGGAGCTCTGGAGAGTTCCATAAAATCTCTGTGAGATTCTGTGAAATTCCACAAGCAGTGGAATTTGGCACATCGTGCTACTCACACTGATTTTTAACGCCAGGAACTTGTTCCGTGTTGTAAAATTCATGTAAACTTTACCACACAACGTGCCAGAGGTCGCTGCTTGTTTCTGCCCTTCAAGTAGATTTTCTTCTTTAGCGGCATGTTTCTCAAAGTGAACGATAGTGACCTGCTGTGACCGCTGATGTTGAGAAACCCCACTAAGAAGAGATCTAGTGCTCGATTTTCCTGCGTTCATGAGAAAAACTCCATCATGTGGCAGTTGGAAACACTTTTCTGGAATTCCATGCTCCAAGCAGAGTGTGGAGTGGGCAAAACTCTCCGAACTCCACTGGCAGAATGAAGATTATTGCCAAACCCTAGCATTTACTTGCCCTGTATTTGATGCACTAATCAGGCACCAAACAAGCGATTGTGTGTAATAATGACACACATATGGCCTACCTCATGAATGTCTATGAGGCAGGAATTGATTTTGACTCATTGCTAGCAGCTACAAGAGCTTGGGGAGTGCCCAACACACTGCTGCTTTGCTGCACAACACAACACCGAGGGAGCATTCTCCTGCCTTACTGCAAGTTTTCGTGCACTTAACACCTGCTCAGTCACCAAACATGCCACAGAGATCAGCGACCTGCTGCACAACAATGCCCCTGACCTACCTTTTCTCTCAGAAACCAGGCTGAGCCCTGCATTGGCACTGGACATCGCCACAGCCATCCCCCGGGCTACAAGATTGCCAAATAAGACAGACTTCGTAAGCTCATAGGCGGGATTTCCATCATCCACATGAGCATTAGCAGCTGCACCACATCCATTGTGACACCATCCTTTAAAATGAAAAACCTGTCATTCAAGCTCCATGTAACAGCCAACTTCATCCTGAGTGGCGCTCTCATTTACAGGCCACAGGGACAACTCACTGAATTCACTGACACCATCATGGACTTTGTCATACCACTTTCCCTCGATGCTAGCAATTACATCCTACTCAGTGACCTGAATTTCTACCAGGAAGACCACGCTGAATCCCAACTCACCCTTGGACCTTGAAAGCTTTGGCATTACACAATGAATAAAGGGACAAATTCACATTGCCGGACACTTCCTACATCCTAGACTTAGGCAACATCCAAGTCGACGAGCCAACACCAGTTTTCTGGACAAACACACCTTAGTCAAGTCAACATCCCATCCCGTTCCAACACACATGCACCACTGCCATACCAACTGCTGAAACTGGAACAGCATCACTGGCAAGTACTGGAACACAGCTCTCAACACCCACCGACCCAAACACAGCAACAGCCTCCTGATGCCCATCAAGAACTTCAACAACTCAATCCCCTCCTGCACCTACTCCCTGCCACCCTCTCCAACTCAACAATACAAGATCCAGACCCCAGGCCAAGCAGTACATGGAGGAACTCAGATTGATAAAACGCCACTTTGAACAACTGTAGCACAAAAGGAGAATGAGTAAGGAAAATGCAGACAGGGGCATGTTCAAATCTACCCTGAGATGCTACTACCAAATGACCCAGACCACCAAACTTACCACTCTGGTGATCACATTGATGTCAGTACCAGCAGAAGCTTTCACTATTGAGAAAGATTTCAGGTCACCATCAGCTGCCTTCAACAGGATCACTCTTCTGCGGCAATCTCTCTCAGTTCCATTTACAGCAATTTCAGCCTGCTACCAGACCCAACAGACCTCGCCATATGCCTTATCACATCGCCTGTCATCATCCCAGAAAAAAAGCTACCATCACAAAATACATTCATTCACAAGCCCCATCGGACTCCTGCCCTCACCACAGCTACTCCAGAGGACTACAACATGTCATTGCCATGCTCATACCCATTCTGAATGCCTCTACCTCTTCCTTAACCTTCCCAGAAGCTTGGAAAGCACAACTTCCCTCCCATTCCTGAAGAATACCCCTGCAAACCCTTCAATGCTTGCCAACTACAGACTGGCTATTCTGCTAACATTCCTGCCCAAGGCCTTAGAGAAACTCATCAACAGCCACCTAACCAAATACCTCAATGATCACTAACTCCTCACACATGTCAGTCTGGTTTCACCCAGCCACAGCATGGAAACTGCCCTCATTGCTGTCACAGATGACATCTGCATTACTGGACAGAGGAGACACAACAACCCTCATCCTCCTGTACCTCTCGCAGCATTTGATACAGTCTCCCAACCCATCCTCATCCAAAACCTACATGACATTGAAATTCAGGGACATGCACTCTGATGGATCTGCTGCTTCCTGACTGGAAGGTCCCAGTTATTCAGACTGGCACCGTACACCTCAGACACCTAAGACCTCATCTGCCGAGTTCTGCAAGGATCCTCCCTGAGCCCGACCCACTTCAACACTTAAATATTCCCTTTAGCCAGCATCATCTGATCTCATGATATGAACTCCCTCTCCTAGGCTGATGACACACAACTTGTTCTCTCCCTCACAGACAAGACTCCCAGCATCCGCATTAAGTTCAGTGCCTGCATTACTGAAATCGCCCACTGGATATAGGCCAACTTTCTAAAGCTGAACACCGACAAGACTGAAATCATGATCTTTGGGAAGAGCACATCACGGTGCGACATGACCGCCCAAGTCAATGCCATCACTGCCTCAAGCTTCCATACCTTGAAGATACTGAGGAGGATTTTCAAATGGCTCCCAATCAGCATCCACAAAACCATCACACATGTCCAGGTCACAAGCAAGCTAGACTATTAATAACTCCTAGCCTCCCATGCAGCACCACATCACACTACACCCAAAGGAGCTCCACTGGTTTCCCATTCACAAATGAAAACAATTAAAACCCCTTACCGACACTTATAAGGTACTACATAACAAAGGCTCAGCATACCTCAGCAATCACATCTGCTTTCACAAGTCTCCCAGACACTTCCGCTTGTCCAGACTCCTCCTTGCACAAATCGGGAAACCAGACCCGGAGAGTGCATCCTCCTCTACATCACTCCTAAAGCATGGTATGACCAGCTGCTATGCATAAGAGCCTCCTCCTTACTTCTTGAATGCCGCAAGAATCTGAAGACCTGGCTTTTTGAGAAGCCCCACTAGGCCCTAGGTGTGCTTAGTTCCCTGATACCCTCTTGTGTGATAGTGCATTCTAACAATCTTCATAGCATAACATAACATAACATAAAAGAAGCAGCAGATCTGCTTTTGCTTTCACAAAGTGGTGACTTTACCAACACTGCCCATTACCGTGATTATTGGAGGCAGCTGCATGAGTTCTTGGTGTGGGCAGCTGCACCACTAACAGTTGAAGCTGTCTATCACAATCACCTTCAACTTTTCAATTGGTTACTACCTGACATGTGTCCCAGGCTAAGTGAGATATGCTTGCTTTCCTCTCTGAGGCGTGGGAGGAGACCTGTTCAGACACTTGCTTTTGGGTGCCCTGATTGTTTGGGGCACTCCAGTGTTGGGTGACATGATGGAGATAGCAAAGTTCCATTATCCCAGCATGCCAGCTATAATAGCCCACCTTCAGTCCCTTTAGTAAGCATGCTATATGGGTTTACCAGAAGAATACTTACGTTGATTATATTGAAATGGGCATCAGATAGCTGGATCAATCAACTACTCCTTCTGGTGGCGATGATTGCCAAGAAGTCCCAATTAGATGAATTGCATAATGACCGAGAAGAGGGGACTGATGGTCCTTTAGGTGATGTCTGGGTAAGTGGGACCATGCAGTTCAGAGAGGTTTAACCATTACAGACCCTGCATAACTGAACCTGCATTGGCTGCAGTGCAAGAAATGAGGGGGATTCTCCCCAAATCCCAGTTCCAGCAGTTATTTCTGAGCCAAAGCTGGGATCTGGCTGACCCACTGAAAGATACTGACATTGTCACACAATTCAACAGAGCCCACACATTGTCTGCTTTCTGTTAGCATTACTAATGTGAAAGAGGCGACGTGGATTCTCATTTCCACTTCCAGCTGGGTGAAAAACACAGGCCTTATTTCAAAGGGGTATGAGCCCTTCTTTTCTTCATGCAGCATTCTGGCCGGGATAAAGCCTAGATGCCAATGCAGTGGAGGGAAACAAAGGCACACAGCTTATCACTTCACAAGTACTGTAGAGAAGCTATGATTTGGAGGGACGTTTCTCGGCTTGTTCAACGTCCCCTTCCCCTTTTTAAGAGATGTGCATGCATCTTAAGATTGTCAGTTGTACCTGTGTGAATGAGAAATTACATGAATAACGATTTAAACGGCACTTGGTAATTTATTTTTCATGAATTCTTTTAAAGTACTACTCATGCCAGTGTAGGGTGTCAGAGCACTTTATACACACAAATAGACATATCACACAAGGATGTAAATCAATGTACAGGAAATATTACAAAAGACAATGTGGGTTGGAAGATATAGGAGTCATATTTTGTCCATACTTGGAGACAATATATGTTCCGCGTGCATGATCGAGGAAAACACAAAGTGGGAATTTCAAACATAGTGCAGTGATTGGGTTTGTCTGCACTAGCACAACTTCATTACTACCCAAAGGAACCCTTCTTGGCAGACTTAGAATAACACCAGATTGAGAAGAAAACACAAGGCATTGAAACCCATGACTTGCAGTTTGCATGCAGCTCCTTGGTGGTGGTTCATATCTCACAGTTCTATGTTAGGACTGCAACTTATGAACTGATTGTAACAAAAGTATATCTGTTTGTCAAAAGCAGTAACCCTCCTCACCTATCTGCATAAAATACAGATCTGTGATCTGTCTCTTACAACATTTGCTTTTCATCAGGACCATTAACCCTGTATGCTACTTAATGAGTCAAAACTGTGGCTGGACAAAACACAGAGTTCTCCCAGAAGTGCAAAGTCTAGAGTTATCTTATCTTTAATACTGTATAATCCCCTGAAAAATGCTCAGTACACAAAGATCTCTGCAGTAGCAGTGCATTTATATGGAAAGATACCATCAGGTACTCATTCCCTTCATTTCTTTAATATGGAAGGGGTAGAACCCGGACTTCTCGTCACTGCTCCAATCCATTTAATGGGAGAGTACGAGCACTTCTCAGCAGCAAACAGGTACTCCCAAGTATTTGCTCTTCTATGTTTTAGTTCAGCACTGTGCAGCAAGTGTCTTAAACCTTGTAATACATTTGAAATGTGGCCCCTTGTGCGCATGGTGCACTATACTAGCTTTGTGTTGAGGAACAAGTGCAATTTGATGAAGTATGTCACGTTGCTTTTATGTTACAAGAATGTAATGGTGGTAAAATGACCACAAAAAAAAAACACTCAATATTTTATTGTCTAAATAAAAGACTATATAAAATTAACAAGAGGTTAAGAAAAATAACATGGTAAAGAAGAAAATGAACGGTGTATCAATTCTCCTAATTGCCAGGAAGTTAAGCGGAGATACAGAGGCCCGTATTTATACTCCGTTTGCGCCGAATTTGCGTTTTTTTTTTCGACGCAAATTCGGCGCAAAACTAACGCCATATTTATACTTTGCCGTTAGACGCGTCTAGCGCCAAAGTATTGGCAAATAGCGTCATTTTTTTGCGTGAACGCCTTCCTTGCGTTAATGAGATGCAAGGAAGGCGTTCCCGTCTAAAAAAATGACGGCGACGCAAATGCGTCGTATTTATACTCCCGGGCAAAAATCACGCCCGGGAGGTGGCGGGTCAAAAAACCCCGCATTTGCGCCACTATTTAACGCCTGGGTCAGGGTAGGCGTTAAGGGGCCTGTGGGCTCAAAATGAGCCCACAGGTGCCCTCCCCTGCCCCCAGGGACCCCCCCTGCAAACCCCTGCCCACCCCAGGAGGACACCCAAGGATGGAGGGACCCACCCCAGGGACATTCAGGTAAGTTCAGGTAAGTATTATTTTTTATATTTTTTTACTTTTTTTTGGGTGGCATAGGGGGGCCTTATTTGTGCCCCCCTACATGCCACTATGCCCAATGACCATGCCCAGGGGACACAAGTCCCCTGGGCATGGCCATTGGGCAAGGGGGCATGACTCCTGTCTTTACTAAGACAGGAGTCATGAAATGGCGTCTGGGCGTCGAAAAAAAATGGCGCAAATCGGGTTGAGGCGATTTTTTTGCCTCAACCTGACTTGCCCCATTTTAAGACGCCCTAACGTCATTTTTTCCCAACGCCGGCGCTGCCTGGTCTACGTGTTTTTTTTCCACGCAAACCAGGCAGCGCCGGTCTGCTTGCGCCGGCAAACGCCATTCCATAAATACGGCGCCCGCATGGCGCTTCAGAATGGCGTTAGACGGCGCTAAATTTTTTGACGCTAAACTGCGTTAGCGCAGTTTAGCGTCAAAAAGTATAAATATGGGCCAGAATCTCTTTGAATTTAGCGTTCTTATGTATTGCTCCCACTGTTGAGTTCCTTGTGCAAGGATGGCTTTGTGCCGAGTATTAAACGTTTTTAGACATCAATCCGTTCTTTGAAAGCAAACACAACTTTCCCCCGCACTCGCGTGTGAAATGAAACCAACACTCTGCATAAAACGCACTAAGGAAAAACGTCCTCTGTGTATTGGCTGAGTTGCTGTGCAGTACTACTGATTCCATTTCTGGTGAAAGTGAAGCTTAGTGTTATGAATTGTTACGACTGGCGGATACCGCGAATTAATTCGGAGATACTGTTTTCACGAGAGAAATATTTTCTTTCCCATGTGGGCACCATGAGCGAGGTGGTGTTGTGTTAAAGTCTGAATACATTAAAGGTCCCGTGCACCTTGTCTGATGTTCTGCTCGCCTACGTTGTGACGAAAATGTGTTGGCTGGAATATGACTCAAAAAACACAACACAAAATATTTTTGAGTCAGAAGAAAATAATAAATAATGTTAAAAAAGTGGCTAACAGGAACCTAAGCAATGTACCTTTTTCCCTCATTGGCGAATAGGTGAAGAAGATACACAGAATTTTTATTGTCTGGCTTTACAGTGCAGCTGTCACCAGACAGTTATGTGAGAATCACCAACAGAGAGGCTTTGGTTCCGCCCATATGTTAGTAACCAGCAGTACATATTTAGATTGGGCAGAAGTTGTGCACTTCCAAAAAGCGTTTCCTTTGCAAAGTTGCAATGATTTTGTTTAACCAGCTGCCTGACCAGGAACTTTCAGGGGTGAACAGGACATTGTCATGCATATAAAGTGTCCTTTATAACTAGATAATGTATGAAATTTGTATTTCTCTGGCAGTGGCACAAATGGGAGGAGGACAGCTATGAAGAATGCATCGCACACCCAGCACCCTCTATTTCAATCACTACCTTTTAACTAGCTTGGCAGTGCAATGCATGCCTGAATTTATATAATCAACAAAAAAACATTCAAAGTGCTACTGAGAGAAGGCCATATGAGTATAGGTTTTGATTTGGCCAAATTTGCATGCTTGCATTAAAAAGGCTGCATGTATGGCACTTTTTGGAAGGTTGTAAATCTTATACTAAATACAGCAGAACTGAGTAGGTTATGTTGGCAAGCCAAAGACCATGGCAATAGGCCTGATCTATTTATTATGTCATTATGATAAAGGTGCTAGGATTGACATATTTATTGTGAAAGGCATATGTTAAAGTCAATAGGCATAAATGTGTGGATTGTTATTACTCCATATTAAAGTCTATTAATTGGTATTTTGTCATATGCAATCTCACAGATTACTGTAGTCAACAAGGGTTTTGGCGTTGGCCTCCCACTCACACAAACCCTGGGGATTTCACTTTGAAAATTCTTGCTAAGCCAAATTTAAATAATTGAAACTGAAGTGAAATTAATTTTCCTCTGTTACCCAGAGGTGTCAAGTATTTATGTTTGTTAATTTCACAAACTTCCTCAAAATTCATCAATTTCACATTATGCAAAATATTCAAGAATTTCTTGGAATTTGGCGGCTTGCGATTTTGTGTGACTTTTCTTTTTTCTTTTTCCTTAACACAGCAATCTTACAACATACTACTTTCTTTATCAATATAGTCCCCAAATAGTCCTGACAGAATGTCTCACAGGTACCTTCTGTCCATAAGTACAGTTTCTTATAAAACTGCTAGAAGGTGTCTAAAATGGCATCTGGGTCAGCCATCACCATCCTCTGGTCAAACTTAATCTTGCTGACATTCATCCCTGACTGACGCTCTACAATCGTGAAAGCTAGTCTTCACCCAACAGATCTGCTGTACTCATACCCATTGGTGCGATATTGCAGATGTTGCAGTACATTTCTTTGTCCTGATAAAAAGTGGCTTACTTTGCAGGATTTGTAAATAAATAGTATGGACCTTAGATAGCTGACTCTATATTGCCATCACATACTTACTATCTAACACAGCTGTCTCTTGGTCCAGCCTAGCCCTAGCATGATTAATCTTCTTCTGTTGCCTGATCATATAGCCTGTTATTGCTCCCCAAATGTAGCTTTAAAAGCATCCCACCCTATCCCAGGACTACATGTGTGCCAGTTGAAATATATGCATTCTGTGATTTCATCCTTCAAGAAGGTCTTGAATGCATGTCCAAGGAGCAAATTCCTCGGAAACATCCAGTGACTAACCCTACTTGTTGATCTCAACCCTAAAGACAACTACAAGGATGAATGATTGCAAAAAACACTAATTTGCCATTGAACACTACTTTGATTAATGACCTAAAACATAATCAATACAAGAATATTGCACATGCAGATGCGAGCAAAAAGTAAAGCCATCAGTGCTCCCTCCTCTATGGTTAAACACCCAGGCAACTTGTAATCCCAAAACCCTAACCAGATTTTTAACCAAGGCGCTGACCTTGGGAAGCCTATTGTATCTAGAGGGTTTAGTGATGTCATAAATTCTTTCTAATGGTCATTCAATATTGCCGCACAATATATATGGGTTCGGCCAACAAGCAAATTCAAAAGTAAAAAAACTGAATAGTGAGGAGTCATCAGTATTGATACCATACACGGAGCAGACAGTAAATTTACAGCTAGCAATCTCTAATGATACAATAAACCAGAGGCTATTTTTATTGAGTAAAGATCTTCCAAATCTTATGCCTTGAAATATTTTTCTAAAGCAGAAATAAGTACCTCCTTTATGGTAGTGGATTAAGCACTAAAATAGCCAATGTCAATCCATATGCTGTAACGAAGCTTTGACTACATATGTGAGACGTGTCTCTTGTAAGCAGATACAATTACAAGCAAATTTATCAAGTTCAAACCTGATCAGCTGGTGCTTGCTGTGTGCATTTATTAAACCAGTGACATTCCAGCTTAGAATCTTAAGTAATGGCATCCAAATGTTAAACCGAAGAGTAAACTGTCATGAAAATGTAACTGAAAGTAATCTCAGTCTCGTTACCTGAAGTTCATTTGAACTAATTTTGACTATCTCAAATTTCTCCCACCACCCTGCCTAAACGTTCACCCCCTGCCTTGACCCTCTCTCTCTCCAACCCATCACATGTCCTTCCTTTCTCCCCCTTGTCCCCTGGGCCTCTTCCATCTATGCGAGTAGAAGATGAGTCACCCATATCTCCCCTGCACAGATGCAATGACATGCAACCAAGCATAGCTGGGTGCAAGTACCTTGTTTAAACACTCAGCAAGCTCCTTAAGTAACTCCTGACAAACCCTATCATCAGCCTTCCTTCATCTTGCTACAAACGCCTGTGGTTAATCTGCCGTATGCAGCACTGTGTACCTCCCCTCCCAGAAAACCTTCAAACTAGTCAGTTGAAAAACTTGTGCCTGTCACCCAGTGACCTAAGTTCAGGATTAAGTGATATGCCGCTAATGTGCAGTCTGAAGTGATATCTTATGAAAAATAGAAATTGTAAACCCAGCTGTAGCCTCAAACTATGTTTATTTCTCACCATTGTAAGAATCTTCTATTTTGACAAATAGTCTGAAAAACTAACTAAAACAGTGTGTGGTTTAGAGTTATATTGATTCCTCTGGAATGGCATACAATGCACTCTAATGGTCACATCTTTGTGAGTACCATTGTGTAGGACAACCTCATTGGTCAACATGCTCAAGATGTCTGTAAGAGGAGACTTAGATTCTATCTCTTCAGTTATCACTATGAACCTCAGATTGCAACAGTGTGACCTATTATTGAGCTCTTTGTTCTTTCTCAGAAGTTTGGCAATAGCAAGTCTTGTCTCCTCACGTCTCAAATTGCATGCTGCTGAATTTTTACTTCCTTCCTCTTCAATCTGTTTCAAAAGAGTGTTAAACAATGCTATTCTTTCATCTACTGCTTCTAGCTTGGCCCCTATGTCATGTACTTCTGTCAACATTCTTTCTTGATTATGTTTGGTATCCAAAGCAGCTTTGAGTATTAATTTCAGCAAGTCCTTCTGTCCTGTAGTAGGCTGTGGTTGATCCCCCTCACTCTCCAGGACATTTTCCCATTCATCTGGCACTTTTGTCGCTTTTCCTGCCTTGCCGGCTGCTTTTGCCCTGCCTCCACCTCCATCCAAGAATTCAGCAGGCGCTGAGGCTATTGGTGTGGTCGGTTGTGGGATGGGTGCCAACACATCTGATAATGCTCTATTACTGGCCATTCACTAGTGCTTGCTATTGTCCCTTCTTCTCTGAAATCAAATGTCTCAAAGGTTATGGGAAAGCCTTGTATTTGGCCCTCTATATTGAAAGGGGCATACCGAGTGCCTCACAATCAGGTTCATGGTGATCAATCTTGGAGAGATATCAATGCCTGGCCATAAGATTCCACCTGAGCTAGCCAGGTCCTGCTGCCTGGCTGGTCTCCCATTGTAGACCCCTCCATCATCTGAATAACATCCTGCAGATCCAACTAAAGTAGAGGCTTTAGCCATCCTGGCTGGTCTGTCTTTGGAGAAAAGCCCTGCCTCCAAGTTGATTGTCATTGCCTGTGATATTACTCAGCCACTTTTGTATGCCAAAAAGAGCGGGCTCAGTGCCAATCGAAGTGCAACCTGTGTTAATGGTACACCCCCAGCCCCTACCCTGCATTGAGTCTTTTGACCCCACTTTATTGAGCTCATCTTCACCTGCTTGAGACATTTTAGCTTTTCTAAGTGCTTGCCACTTCTGTCACTTCTCTAATCCTGGCTTGTTTAGCTTGTTCCTTTTTTCTTGTTGCAGGACATCTGCCCTGAATTTAGATACTTTTAGTCATAGCGCAGTTAACAGTTTAAGCTCTTTTTAAGGAGCCAGCCAAGTGTCCAAGTCTCCTTTGACCTGCTGTCTGTCTACATCAATCATACTCTTCTTGTGCAAGCTTGCGACAGGCAGATGGGATTTACTAGTACCAGTGAGTTTGCTTCCAGACTTGGTTATCCGGTGGCTGTCTCTATTAGCTCTTTTTCTCTTTTTTAGCATACCTATGCTTGCTATCTCAAGTACTTGATTTGAGAGGAAAAATCATCCATGGGTCCCAGCTTCTGAATGGGCTTTGTAGGCTGTATAGATGGCCCATACACACTAGTGCTCGGAATATCGGGCAGATTACAAGTATCACTGCCTCCAACAACCATCAGACTCTCTCATCGAACCTACTGACTCATCTACATGTACATGAAACACAGTAGCCTCCTTCCGCCTTCCCCCACAACACCTTAGCTACTTAATAGTGGCTTAATCAAGTCAAGGAAAGAGGCAAAGTAGTCAATTTCAGAGAAGTCCAGCAGGCATTAAAAGCAGGTCAGAAACTATATCAAACTGTAGCAGCTGTAACAAGTTCATTGATGTTGGGCAAGCAGAAATAATTTTGTCCTCCAGAACATCCTTTCAATAGCGATGCTAATCTCGGTGCTACCTGTAATGTCATGGGCCTTGGGCACACACACTTTAGAAATAAGGCAAGCAGACACATGGTTTTGGTTACTGGTGTTGAGGACGTGTGCTTGGACACTTTTTATTAGCAGGCACCACGTCACTTGTGGGTATGGAGTGAGTGTGAAAGCCAACCCTCACAGAGTGGCTGGTAGAAACACTAGAACGTGCCCAGAAGGACACTACATTCCTCCCAAACTTTTTTAAAAATAAAAACAAGTCTAACCTGTGAGACAAACCAAAACACTAAACACCGACATAGTCTCTCAGCCTCGAAAGGCAGTCCGCAGTGGACAGGTGCAGATGGGTGCACCCAGGCATCTCTGCACGCATCCACGGTTTAACCAGCTAATACTGGGCATGAACACTGTGCAGATGGAGTCTGAATTCTTTGACAGACAGTTGGTTGGTTCAATGTCCACTTGTGCACTGTTGGTCAGTCCTGAAAGCTCTTGTAATGATGTGGTTGGTGTCAAAACAGTTCAAACGTGGTGCATCAGGAGCACTGTTAAAGTCCACTGCAGTTCTTTCTTTGGATGTGCCCTGGCTCAATGAAAGGCAAACCCACAAAGACGGGGGTGACAGCGTGATCTTCGGATGTCTTCCTCTGAGGGGGTGCTGCCTCCTAGTAGCTCTCGGTGAAGCAGCTTCAGACTCATCTCTGGGCCAGGATTGTCTCACATAGGAATTTATGTGAGGCACTTTTTGCTGGGTTGCCACTGTACCGCTGTGTGGGGCCTCTCATAGGCCGCACTAAGGGGGTCACTGAGGAACCACCAACAGGGACTCAGCCAAGTTGCTTATGCAACCATAAAAGATGGGTGTCTCATGGTCTGTGTGTCTTATCAGCAGGACTCAGGTGCACTTGTAGCCTAACAGATGGCCTCTGGGAGATTGACCTCTCAGGGCACCAGAATGCCTTGTTGTTCCCATGGTGTTGATGTTTTCCAGGCATAAGGATCCACTCTGGTGCCTAGATGCTCCTTAGGTGGTTCTGATGATGCATGTGGTAATGATGGTGTGTTTGACATTAGACAACCTGGACAACAGGTGGATATGAATTGCTGGAGTGAAGGTGACTGGAGGGACTTCACACCCACGTGGCTCGTTGTGTAGTTGGTGCAGTTCTCCTTCGGCATGTGTGGTAACTAGCAGGTATGTCATCTGCTTCAAGCATCCAGTGACAGGTGGCTAAACGGTCGCAATGCAAAGCAAGAGGCAGATTCAGGGTTCGCACATTCAGATGGCTTACTTTTGGTTCTCCTGCTGGGCTGTCTTCAGTGATATTGCTGCACCCTGGTGGCTGGCTTGTGTTGGTAGGTTCACTCTCAGGTAGCAGCAGAAGTCCTCCATCTCTTCACCCTCTGACCTTTCGCTCTTGCACATCTGTGGTCGCCAGGTCTTTCAGTATGACATGTCTGTCACACGATCTTCCCTCCTTTCCTTTTTCTTCTGCCTTCCCCACATGGCATTGTGCTATGCTCTCTTCATGCTTGCTGCAATGTGGCTTCTGGCCACATGTCTTCTCTTCTTCATGTTGCGGTGGAGGTAGCTTGCCACTCGGGTGTGGGACTCTCCTCTTGCCTACAATGGGTCACTGGTGACTCCGTCTTGAGGCAGTGTGGGGGAGGACTCTTCCTGAACAGTCTCTAGCCCCTGCAGGGCAGTGCTAGTGCAGTTAGGATGAACAAGATCTCCTTCGCTGTGGCGTTGTATCACAGTCGCTGCTTCTTCTGACCAGGGCTGGTCAGGAGCACTCCTCTCTTCTCCTTTTCTCATTCTCTCCCTGCCACGGGTCGCATGTTGAATTTACATGGACCTCTCGCTGCAGCATCCTGTCCCTAGGATGGTGTACTATCTTCCATTAAGGCTTCTCCTGTCAGTAGGACTTGACGTTTTCCTCGTGGAACTCTTGCAGGTCCTGTCCCTCCCTCTGAGATCTCCTTGGTGCTCCACTCGCTGTCTCACCTTCCTTCCATCTTCGCTTGAGATCATAATACTTGCTCCTTGAGGCTACGCCACTGTGGCACCTTGTCCTGCCTAAGTTCGGGCGTGCTTGACAGGCTGGGACACTCCGTGTGACATTGTTGTTGAGAGGCCAACAGTGGCCATTTAGTGCTGGGGTGGCCGGCTGGCATCGCCTCTTTTGTGCAGCCTCACTGATCATTTCTCTGAGGAATTTCTACTTCCAGGGCTCCTGCCCTAGCTGTTAGACCCTCAGGTGCAGCCGTACTTTGTCTCTGTGTCCCTGAAGTTACAAGCTGGTGCCTTTTTAGGCAGTGGTGGGGCTACTAGACAGTCTTCGTGGGTGTTCTCTGCTGGCACTCACCAGTCTCAAGTGTGCTTCTCAGAGGGCTGGCATCACTGGGTCTCATGCCAGTTTCCAGGCCTCTTTCTCCTGTGTGTGTAGTTGGGATTCTGCAGGCAGTCTCTCCTGAGGTGTGTGCCAGGTTCTCTTCACCCTTTTCAGCTTATCTGTCCCCATGTGCTGGACTCACCTTGCATCCTGCTGTGTTGTAGATTGTATGGGTAGGCGCAGTGGGACATCTGGCCCTGTCTCATCTTGTTAGGTTGAAGTCCCTGGAGCACCTCAGGCTTTTTGTCATGCGGGCAGCAGGGCTCTCCCTTTATCTTTACTGTGGCTGGGTGCGGTGTCTTGAGTGACCGCTGGGTGGCACTACATCCACTGCTCCTCACTGCTGGCCATCAAGCATGTTCCTTTGTGCCTCGAGGTGCACCTCACTGGGTTTTGCAGGGGTTGTGCACCTCATTGCCTACTTTTCTGCAGAGATCTCAGTTAATGTTGCATGCCTTGGGGACTGGTGTTAGCGCATCGGATCTTATCAAGTGAACTTACAAGGAGACACGAATAGGCCGATGGACCTTTTGACTGCGTTTCGAGTAGTTCCCACCATGTAACCCCGTACCAATACAAATCAATAGCAATAACAATCAATAACATCGAAAATCAATGGGAGTCAGTAATTTCCACACAACATGACCTTGTGGCCATGAATAACCACAACCTTTTGTAAAAGTTAAAATGTTTATTTCCCTATATTAGCAATGCTAATGTCACGTAACTTAGTCTAAAAATCAAATGATAAGCATACAGAAACAACACTGGCTGACCAAAGCGCCGAAAGAATTGCAAGCTAATCAAAGTTTGAGCCACTACTCATTCTAAGGTTACAGTACAAATTAATAGCAAGAATAACTGCGCAAACAAAATAAAATACATTTAGATTTAGCAAAGAAAAGACATCAGCTGGTATTACATGTAATGAACATCACCAGTGAATACCCTAACCAACATCAGATTAGAATGGCATGTTTGGACTTCATGCAAAACAATTTAGTCAACACAAATTTCGAAAACATCTAGCTACAGCTCTATCAAAAGTAGCGGTTGGTACCTAGAAACAAAAGCAAATAGACTTAACAATCAGTATCATTGTCTTTATACCAGTCCTCGGTATAGTTCAGCAAGCTGTGACAGTCTTTGTCAATAGGACATCAGTTCGGTTAGCCAGGCATCAGCATTCAGCATTAAAGTTCAGAAAAAGCAAAGTCTCTTCATGAAGTTCGGAAATGAATAGTTAACCTCTCAAGAAGAATGAGGAGAAGGGCCTCTCTCCTCTCAGTGTAGTCCAGCTAAGTTAGATTTCCTAAAACTACTTCCAACGTCCTTATTGGTCAAAGAATCGCATGTTTGCATTTAGTTCAATGAAATTAAAACCCTAAATCTACAAGTTTCACTAATACACAGTTCACATGTCGATGATTGTCTCCTCTTCTCCTGTTACCATAGTTTGACTTGTCAGGTATCAATATTGTTGCAGTTTATACTCTAGTCAGTGTATGCATTGTTCTCATGAGAAAGACTATCAGCTACAAGCACTTATCAGCATGTGGAAATCCACAATTTAATTCTCTGAGCAGCCATCTTATAAGTCGCTTCAGAAATTCAGCTTGACATGAGGCCGTGCACCAAGGCCCAAGACCTCACTAAGTTAAGGCCTACGATTAATAAAGCTAACACAAAATGCATAACCCTTAATATGACATTTGTACTACATTAATCAAACATGAGCTCAACATTTTACATTAATAGGCTATTAATAAGTACACTTTGTGAACACTGATGGCCACTGAGGTAGATCCACCTTCAAATGCATGCATTACTTTTCTCTAAGTTAATTCATTTTCCATGGAAATTCAACACCTAGAATATTTGAATATATTTATTATTAAAATTCAGCGTTAACACTGGGGACATGACACTGTCTCTTCTGCCCCTTTCCTGCCTGTTGTTAGACAGCATTCTGCTCTAACCCCGGGCAGGTGCACTTCCCCCCAGGAAAACAATAGCAGGAATATCTGCTGGTTTCTGCAGCCGCCAAGTGACTTCCTTTTTGCTGATCCAGGACACGCCTTTCTCTCTCTGCAGGGCAGGCTGGCGCTTTACCTGCCACGGCCTACGTCCCTAGCCCGCTCTCCCTTGTATTATCTTTGTTTGGGTCTGTCTGTCTCCTCTCATCAAGCTATATGCAAGTGCTGATGCACTTTGGGAGTGAAGGTATGCATCACTATCTGCTTCTCTAATTTGCAGCCATATCAGCATTCTCCTATTGTCCTCGGGCTGGGTGCAGTACAGGGACTTACCGCTGTGCGGCAGACGCCACTCCTCACAGACCGGGCAGTCTCTCTTCAGACCACAGTAGTTAGCTGGCTGCTGCCGGCCTCTCGGGTCACTAGAGATGTCAATGCAGGAGAGGGCCACGCAATACAGGTGCAGCCGAGCCCTGGTGGGGCCATTGCACACTAGTCAAACGGGTAGGTGGTGCTGTCACTGTAAATACGGGAGCCACGGCATTCTTCTCATTAGGACGAGCCATGTCTTTGTACTCTACTCTATGATCTGATCTCCAGATGCACCAACACAGATGGCCGTTAGGTGACACTGCAGCCATTCCTTCCAGATTGTGACAGTCTCCTTGTAACTGCAGGCCACGCAGGAGCTTGTGATGCAGACTGGGAATTGGCTCTGTGTACCACATTAACTCCGGTTGGGCCCTGGTTGGGCCGCCACCTACAGGTCAGCCTTCCTGGATGCTGCTGGTCATGCTGCCCACCCAGGAGCTGCAGAAACAGGTGCAGGATGGGGTGACCATGAGAGCTTGTGCAGTCACGGGCCCCCAACGCACTCTTCTGACCTGTGGGCTAGATGCCGTAGTCATTTGTTGGCATGGCATTGCACTGTTCTTCCGCACAATGCTCAGCTGGTAGGTGTGCTTAGAAACTCTTGTTATCCCAGGTGGCTTGACCTTTGGAAATGTGTTAGAGTCATGTGCCTAATTCCTCCAATCCCCTTCCAGTCCGCGGCAGAGCCCACCTAGGGCTCAGTTCAGCAGTGGGACTCATCAAACAATATCCTTGTGAAGAGGGGCAGCAGCACAGCTGGCAGGTGGTTCAGGAAGCTCCACAGGCCCTGACTGGTGGGCAGCATAACATGCGTCATCTCCTCTTTGTTGCAGGCACGTGGGCACGTCTCCTCGCCCTTTGTGGGCATTGCAGGTTTGGGGGGATCAGTGTGCAGCTATGTGGACATGTTTTACAGGCAACAGGTGTGGGGTGCCTTGGGCTGCATTGTTCCTTGGGGCATGACAGAGGTGCAACCGGAGTACATTTGGGGCCAGATCTGCTCATCACCAATGTAATGTTGTGGGCCCTAGGCCCATATGCTATAGAAATGAGGCAAGCAGACTTATGGTTGTGATTACTGGTAACTGGCCTTGCACACGTGCGCTGGAACCATTTTTATTTGAAGGTGCCAAGTCATCCTTGATGTCTGTGTTGGGTTTGTGTGGGGTGAGTGTAGAAGCCAGCCCTCACAGAGTGGCTGGTGGAAACTCTAGAACGTGTCTGGCAGAACACTACATTACCCTGCTACACTGTATACCTTGTGAGGCAATATCAGGCAATGGAATCTCTCTAGCAGTGACCGCGTTGCTCTTCCAGTGTCCTCGCTCCTTTGTTCGGCCCACCACATCAACCAAAAGTGTTTTCAGACACTGGATTGAACAAGCTTCAATTGCAGCTACTGTAAGTCTAGCATCAGCTTTGGTGACCATGATGCTCAGACACAATGCTTCACCCACTACGTGCTCTGAGAAAATCTAGACTGTACTGGCTGTACTGGTGTAGGCAACAAAATCAGTGGACAGCTATTTCAGCTGCCATGTCCATAGAAAATAATGAAGGCAGGGATTTAAAATATGAGTCCATAGGAAATAATATTAAATAAAAAAATAATTTCCACTTTAAATGACACATATATTAATTTGTTAAGAGTTAAAAGTTATGTTCAATTTAAAATTATTTATTTTATTATATAAATTAATACTTACATTTTGTTTACAAATAATTAAATCAAACATTGAAACTTTTATAAAATATTAAGCATAATTAAAGTTAATTGAACAACTAAGTGTTAATAAAATGTACTAAATAATATTTCAATATAAAATGATAGCGAAAGTGGGATTTTTTTTTTTTTTAAATTGTAATGTGTTATCTATTTTATTTATCTAATATTGATGAACTGTGTAATTTGATGAGCTATTATGCTGTAGCATTTGTTCCTCTTAGATCTATGCTAATAATAACTAATGTATTACATTATTATGCTATTTTACATTTTTATTTCACATGCAAATATTTACTATTTTAATATTATTAATTAAACCTTAATATTTTTCCCTATGCTTTGCCATAGGGAGATCTTCGTCCCGGTGTGGGAGACCTCCGCCTACAAGTGACAAGGTAATAGTAGTAGTAGGTGTACACTTATAAATCCTGTTCTACAGGCTTTACCTTCTATTTTGAGGTGATGGAGACATGGAAGACTACACCTGGCAGCAACTTTACCCTTAGAAATGATGCATAGCTAACTGAATAGCAAAATGTTTAAAGTTACTTTCCAAGTAGCAGTAGTAATGCAAGAGTGAATCTATATGTTTAAATGTACCTTTTTAAATATAGCCCAGGTGTTTTGAGGAAGCAGCTGCTGCAGCTTATAAAAATGGTTCAGTACAGATGGCATTGCAGCTTAATGAGAATATCACTTAAAGGAATATGTGCCCAAATATCTACGCAATCTATGCAAAATCTGGATTATAATGCACTCGGTTATAGCGATACAAATCACTAGTATAATCAACTGAATTTGACTAATTGCATACATCGGTCAGCATAACAAGATCTCAATTTAGCATGGTGCATCAAGTGAATACCTCAACTAACCTCTAATTAGCATTGGCATGTGGGGCTTCATGCAAAACGAATTTAGTTAACACAAATTTAGAAAACTCCTAGCTCGGGCCCTATCAAAATAAGCAGTTGGTACCTAGGAAGGAAAACACAATGCATAATACAATTATCCTTTCATATTTACCAAATACAATCAGCATTCAAGAAAAGTCTTCGTCCTTCAGGTCTCGGTTCGATCAGCATGGGGCAGATTTCCGAGGGGCAAAGTTAAGGGCAAGTTCCCTTGCAGCAGCAAGGAGAATGGGGCAAAGGTTACTGCATGGGCCAGACGGGGCAAAATTAAAGTTAAAGTCTCTAGGGTGAGAATTCTTTAAAGTCTCTTTCTCTGCGACAGAAAAGGCATCAAGGGCTCGTCCCAAAATGGCGTCTTGGATCAGACTTCAAAATGGCATCGTAGAAAATGGCTGACTTCTCTTTGTCCAGTGGGTTTAAGTAAGAAACATTCTAAATTCTTCAGGGTCTTCCATTGGAGGGTTCATAGGGTGGCTTCCTTTTGACCAATGAATAGTGTCTTTCTCCTAGTACTCATTTATGCATAAGGTGTCCTTGGAGCCTTGGAACACAAGTTGCAAAAAAGTTCGCCAATTATTTCTGTCTAAGAGCTTTAATTGTCCACACCTGCAGAAACTGACCTTGCTCCAAAAGGGATGAAACTAGCCTAGCACGAAACCTTGAGATAAGTGTATTAGTCATTTCTACTGGAAAAATACAACCTTAAAGTAAAATAATATGTCTTTGTTAATACAAGTGAAAACCAAACAGTTAAATTTGAGACCAGGCAACTAGGCCAAAGCCTCTGCTAAATTTAAGCTAAGCATATAACAGTTTCAACAAGAAAATCATAGAATACATTTGCAATTATGACGGATTACTACATTTGTCAATTCTTCATGATTAATTAAGCTTGCTTATAATAATGACAAACTACCTTGTGGGCACATTTTTCCCACATACATTATTTTCTTTGCTAAAATCACACTACCTTATACGATTTTGTTACATGATATATGAATATTTGTTAGCCTCTCTTTTTCTGCGTCATCAACACTTAAACTACGACACTTAACTATGGCCTGACAATTAACAATGATATACCCACAGGCCAATTTGTAATGTACAGACGACTAGTCCAAATAATGCATTCCCTCTGGAGAGGCATATCGTCTTTTGCACAGGCTCCTAACTATGAGGAATGGAAGGGAAACTGAAACACTCTTATATAAGAAACTCACAGATGATGGCAAATCGTATCTGTTTGACCTGCGAGAGGAGTGATCACTTGACGAGGCTCAGACCTGTGCTCAATTTGAGCTGGTGGTTGTAGGTCGGGCCCACCAACATTCATTTCTGGAAACCAGCAGTTATTTGTACTTATCAGACTTTGATCCAGAGCAAGAGAGGCAAAAACACATGGGGAAAGAAAAGCAAATGAGAACGATAGGAAAACAGTGACAAAGAGAGAAAGCCATAACCTTTGAAAGTGAGATAAAGAGGCAGGGTGTGTCTCATGGTGTATTACAAATACATTAGAGGGGAATAAGGACAACACAGCTTGGTTGACATTCAGTAGTGCCGTCCTCTGGCTTCTGAGTAAATCTGTGGGCGTCAACACTTATCCTTTTACAAAGTAAGTACTAGCCGGAACTAACTGAGGGACACTGGTTGTTGGTATTACAACACAGCCCAAGATATCGAAGATCGAGAGGTTAAGCTGCAGGAGTTCATCAATAATAACATTACCCCTAAAAGGCTATACAAAATGTACAGAGTCTCTGCCTACTTCCCAGGTGTGATACACATAAGATGGTCTTGTGTCATATGGCTTGGTCTTGTCAGTTCGTTTTTGGCTACTGAGGGGAGATAGCACTCCTACTGAGGAACACATTAAACAGAACAGGGATATTAATGCTCTCAGTCTTTCAGACTCTAAAATGTAGTGCCAGAGATAGTGTGGCCTCTACCATGACATGGTAATAAATATTGCTGTCCTTTAAAAAACAATCAAATGGCAACTAGCCACCCTGCTGTCACCCCCATGAATATATTTACTGCCTAGAGAAATCCGTGCCCTGGAAGATTGACTATTGTAGTATTAGGACCCGTCTCCGGTGGGGTAAGACCCCTAGTCCAAATCACAAACCTCAAGTCCAAATCCTCGCCAAACAAAACTCTGTCCCGGAGACAGTCACAATGGTATATAAAAGTGCAGTTTATAGACCTGCTTTTTGCACCTACCCATGCAGTGACCTACATAGTGTCTGACTTCACCCATAAAGTTGAAGTTGGAATGTTTATGTATGCATATGTTTATAGTGCGCATATAATGTGTGGTATTCAAACATCGTTGAATTCGTGTAATGGTATATAAAAGTGCAGCTTATAGACCTGCCTTTTGCACCTACCCATGCAGTGACCTGCATAGTGTCTGAATTCACCCATAAAGTTGAAGTTGTAATGTTTATGTATGCATATGTTTATAGTGCGCATATAATGTGTGGTATTCAAAGATCGTTCAATTTGTGTGCTACATATGACACACCCATATAGTACTGTGCAATTCTAAAACCCAGAAAATATGTTAAGGGATGGAAGGAACTAGGCTATTGCGATACCTAATGTGAGTAAATGTTCTTATACATTACATATTATCCTACACTTAACAACCTTTTTTTCCTTAAGGAGACTAGGGTCTAACAGTTCATAACCATCTCCCAAGTAGAACACCTTCTTTAAGATCATGGTCATTTGTTCTTTATTATATAGTGGTTAGTTTGTTTGCATTTTGAGAGAGTGTTCAGGATTGCTATACAGCTGTAAGTTTAGACTCTTGTGATTTTTTATTATGCTGTCTGAGACAGAAAATATGGAGGAATCTGTAACTTTCAACAATTTAACTGATCAATGCAAAGGATTTTGGCAGTTTTACTAAACAAAATCTGCTCGACATAATAGACTTAGGGGCAGATTTATGAAAAGAGGCGCTGCACCCCTTAGCGCCCTTCTAACGCCACCATGTGTAAAATACAGCGATCCATAGCTGTATTAGGAACAATAGCATCAACATTTTTGATGCTATAGTAGTGCTTTGCTTCACTAGCATAAAAAATGTTGACGCTAGTGGAGCAAAGTGCAAGGAGGCCCATTGATTACATTGGGTGCGTCCTTTTAACGCCTGATGAAAGCAGGCGTTAAAAATGATGCCAAATTTGGCGCAATGAAATCTTGTAAATTTAATTGTGCCATTTCTGCGGGCCTCCTTGCGCCGGAACACCCTCTTTGCATAAATTATGCATGGCACCTGCATAATGTGGCAAAAAGGGTCATACGTGGTGGAAAACATGCATTTGCACCACTTTGTAAACTTGGAGCGGGAAAAAGGCCATCTATCATCTAACAAATTATGCTAAGGTGGCGCTAAAGTAGTGCAAGGGGCTCTTAAATCTGCCCCTAAATATAATGTTGATGTCTAGTGTTAGGACTGTTTGGGAGAACATTTTGCCAAAGTGTGCTGGTCATTTTTGTGATCCTAAATGAAAGCAATATCATTGGATCCCCAACCAACTACATGTTAGGTAATAGGATTCTCAAAGCATCTCATTAGGAAAACCATAAATTTTGTGACTATTTTAGAAATTGATAGCTAAAGAAAACTCTCCTTTAATGGTGAACACACTAAAAAGACATTAGTAAATAAGCTACATAAGAGCAAAATGCAGTTCAATCTAATATGGATAAAGCCATGGTGAGAAATATGTTTTAAGGGACATATTTATAGGCCCCTAGCACCACAGGAGCGTCACTTTTTGTGACGCTCCTGTGGCGGAGAGCACTGGGCCATATTTACAAGGTGGCATTAAGCCACTTTTTGTGGCTTAACGCCACCTTGTAAATATGGCCCCTTGCCATGCAGCACTGTGCATGGAAGGGGCGTCCAATGGGTGTTGCTGTGGGTGTGCCACAGCAATACCCATTGCATTTTGTCACTGCCTCAGATTTATGAAATTTCTTAAACCTGAGGCAGTGCCAAAATCTAATGCCACCCCCAGGGGTGGCGTTAGCAAGGCACAAAGAGGAGGAATTATTTTATTCCTCCGGGAAACATCCTTTACGACGAAGTTTTAATGACGAAGTCGTGGTTAATGAAAGCGCAACAACCCTTTTTTTAACCACAACTCCGTTATTTTGTGCCTTAACTACGTATGTTCTGAACAACGAACATACGTGGTTAAGGTACAAAGAAGGGAGTTGGCTAAGGAGGACGACGCAGGTGATGAGGGGACGACTAAGGTAAGTGGGGGGTTTTAGGTTTTGTGGAGGGGGTGGATGGTCAGGGTGTTTTAGGTTTTGGGGTGGGGTTGGGGGGTGGGGTGTTTTAGGTTTTGGGGAGGGGGTGGGGGGTCAGGGGGTTGTAGGTTTTGGGGTGGGGTTGGAGGGGTGGGGTGTTTTAGGTTTTGGGGAGGGGGGTCAGGGGGTTTTAGGTTTTGGGGTGGGGTTGGGGGGTGGGGCGTTTTAGGTTTTGGGGAGGGGGTGGGGGTCAGGGGGTTTTAGGTTTTGGGGCGGGGTTGGGGGGTGGGGCGTTTTTGGTTTTGGGGAGGGGGTGGGGGGTCAGGGGGTTTTAGGTTTTCGGGCGGGGTTGGGGGGGTGGGGCGTTTTTGGTTTTGGGGAGGGGGTGAGAGGTCAGGGGGTTTTCGGTTTTCGGGCGGGGTTGGGGGGGTGGGGCGTTTTTGGTTTTGGGGAGGGGGTGGGGGGTCAGGGGGTTTTCGGTTTTGGGGCGGGGTTGGGGGGGTGGGGCGTTTTTGGTTTTGGGGAGGGGTGGGGGGTCAGGGGTTTTAGGTTTTGGTTTGGGGTTAGGGGGTTGGGGTGAGGGATGTAGAATCAATGGTGCCTATTACTCATGCTTTTATCAGGAATGCCTTTACAACAAAATATCGTTGTTAAGGCATTCGTGGTAAAGGCATTAGTAGTAACAACGAGGTCGGTGTTCTGACCTCGTTGTTAAGGCACTAGTTGTTTCGGAAGTCGGTGTTCCATCGTATAACCTATTCCTCCTCATTATTTGCTTTTTCTATTCGTGCTGCATTCTGCAGCTTGCATAGAAAGAGCAAAATGCCAGAAATTATTGTTTATGTGCAGGAAGGTGCCCCTTCCTGCACATAAACATTCATTTGAACATGACACCTCAGCACGTCTGTGTGTGCTGCATTGTGCAGCACACACAGAAATACCAAATCGCCATTAGTGATTGTTTATGTGCAGAAGGGACACCTTCCCGCACATAAACAATCACACCCCTCAACACAGGCATTCTTGCACAATGGTGCAAGGATGCTTGCGTTGGTGCTGGCAGCTAAAGGTAGCGCCAGTGCAGGAGGAACAGCAGGGGTGCGCCGTATTCAGTTAAATAGCGCTGTGTTGCCAATTTTGGTGCAGCACCGCGCTGCGCCACTTTTCAATAAATCTGGCCCTAAATTTTTAGAATGAATGTGGGTATAGGACAACTTGTCCTTCCCTCTACTTTGACATAATCTTAGATGGGATCTACAATTAACTTCATCCTGGAACTCAACACAGGAGCTGGATCAAACCAGAAGGAGATGTTCACCTAGTAGTGTGGACACCATTCCACGTATGAGCGTAATGTGCTTGGGACTTGTAGAGGGGGCGAAAAAAGATTGAAATGTGCACAGCTTAGTTATCCATTTATGTATCCTTGAAAATAGACAACAGCCTAAATGCGCCTGTACTTCCAGGAAGAGCAGAGGACATTAGAGAACACTGTGGTATTGTATGACAATAAAGCGATACTGCACAGGAGTCGTATGGGTGCAGTCACTGATGTTACTGAGTGCTAGCGGTATCGGCATGAAGTCCGAGGCACCCTTGCACGACCAATGAACTATAAATACTGTTTGTTCAAACTCGAAATTGTTCAAACACAAGTCTGGGAAAGCAAAACGTTTTTGTTTGACCTAGTAATCTGCCACGTGCATTTGAGCTGGAACTTGTGTGTGTTTTCCCAACTCCATTGCTCCATTTTGCGTTAACAGGGCTTTAGATTCCCATCATGACTAGCCTTGTTTTGAATGTAACAGTAATTGTAAGTTACCCACTCCGACATGCTATCCTTTCAGGTACAGGAGTTTCCACCACGTTTCAGGGACCTTGTTTTAATACATTTTTTCCGTTAGACTCCCTGGCTCCATAAATATTGTTCTGCTGTGAAGTTGCGGTGTTTACTTGGGTTCAAAGCCTCAATTAAATACACAGACTGGCACCATCAGTTCACATGACGTTGCGTCACTTTTAAGTTTGTGTGGGGCTGTTCCTTTAGCACTGGGTCTGTCGTATGTGATAGTGTTCTGCCTCCCTGTATATTTAGTACCTGCAAGGGAAGTCTCTGGTCTCAAATATTTCAAGTGCTCTTTTTCCTTTGTTTTAGCTTGTTGAATCTTAAAAATAATTTTCTGAAGTAGCCCAGGCTGATTTATTCCGTCTGGGCAACAGGAGGTGAAGTACAAAACCAGGACTGAATTGTGGGGAGAAGTTAGATTTCAGATATCAGTATTTTAGGGTGTTTGTCTAAATTGTTTGGAATTTGGTTAAGTTGTACAACCGATACATGAAAACATTGACCAACTAGTACTGGTAACCAACTAGCACTTTATCTTTATTGTCATTTCTTGTAAGCCACTTCTGAAGAAACCAAGGGCCAGATGTATGAAGAATTTCCTTTGCGAGTCCCTAATAGCGAATTTTAAGAAATCGCTATTTCCGGCATGCAAAACGTGATGTAACAAAATTGCGAGTCGGAAATATTGATTTCTTAAAAATCGCTAATGCAATTTGCGACGTCCAAATACCGAATCGCAAAAAAAATTGCGATTCGGTATTTGAAAATCACAAATTGCGAAAACGGCCACCTGGCACAGCCTGATGACATCACAAGCAGGAAGTGAGTCTGCGCATTTTGTTTCCAGGTACCACACCCACAGGAGCAGTCAGACAGTCACAGACCAGCCCCAGGGGGCAAGTTTGTGAGCAAGCCAGGACCTAACACCAACATGGCCAATGCTGGTAATGGGAAGGAGAAGGGAGAGAGGAAGGGGATGCTGAAATTCAGTGAGCAAGAATTGGAGGTGCTCACTGAGGAGGTGGTCAGGAGCCATGACCGGCTCTTTGGGAAGAGCTCACTCCAGGCACCAGAGAGTGAGAAGCGGAAACTTTGGGCTGACATCCAGACCAAAATCTGCGCAGTGGGGGTTGCCCAGTGCTCGGTGGAAGAGATACGCAAGAGGTGGTACGACCTGCGTTTCCGTGCCAAGGAGACGGTGGCCAGCAGGCTAAAGGAGGCAAGGAGCACAGGAGGCGGACCATCCACCCAGACAACCTCCACCCCCATGGAAGACCTGGTGGAGTCCACACTGCTTCCAGAACCTGTCAGTGGGGTCACTGACATTGACACTTCCGGCACACCCAGAACCAGTAAAGGTAAGTCCAATAATGATATGTAACCCCATATGTCCATGTACAAATGCCCCTTAGGAAATAGCAAGTAGTGCAAAGCATTGTGATAAGTAGTCCATTCCACATCTTACATGCGGCACAACAATGCCTTATGGGAGTGGTAGTCCACAACCCAGAGCTGAAAATAGCACATAGATAGCAATTAAGTGTACCGACACACAGAAGAACAAAACACACAGTTCATAGTGATACGATGTAAGTGTACATTTATTACCATTGGGCCACATTTGGTGATACATACATAAATGACATGCTACACATTGTCGTTGCAGATGGCTCAGGCCCAGCAGCAGCAGAATGTGCCAATGTGGGGGATGCAGAAACACAGCCTCTGTCCGACTCTAACACCAGCGAGTCATTGTGTATAGCACCAATCAGACGCAGGGCAAGGGTGTTACCTCTTCACGATTTGAACCAGGACTCTGATGACATGCCGGATGAAGGCCACACACCACCCCCAGAAGCTAGATTCACAGGAAGGCAGCAGTCCCTGCCCCAGCGTCACTCAACTCCCCGCAGGAGGCCCCACGATGCAGGCACACAAAACACAGATGAAGGTAAGGGCCCATCATTCTTTGGAGGCCTTGAAGCGTCCATGCTCAAGGTGCAGCGCCTGCAATGCAAAAACATGAGGGCAATGCACAGACAGTTGCAGTCACACAATGCCAATATGGGGGGGCTGCACAAGCAGTTGGAGTGTCTGAATGCAAACATCTGCAAGCTGCATGAGGGACAGCAAACAGCTGCGGATAACAGCAAGGAACTGACAAGTGCCATTAAGGAACTCTGTACTGAGATCAGGCATGAGCGTGTTAGCCACCGCAGGCGTGAAAGGCAATTCATGGGAATGTTCAATGGCTTTTGCAGATCTGTTAATCGTCTTGCTACATCAACTGCCCTGATATCACAGCGTGCTGTGGCCGCACAGGTGGAGGCAGCACATAGCAGTCGGGACGTTGCCCAGGGATTGGTGCAAATAACCAACGTTCTGGATGCTATGCTGACAGCAAGCAGTGCTACACCCAGCGAACTGGGAGTTGGGGATACTGAAGAGTCATCTAGCCTTAGTAGTCTTGCAGTGCCCGTGATGGATCCTAGGCGCCGCAATGCCAGGCACAGTACTGCCTGTGAGCCTGAAAAAAGAGGTGCCGGCGAGGCCACTGCGCACTCAAGTGGAATGCGTGGTCGGAAGAAGTGACATTGAGGGCTACAGGGGACTACCTTCACATGTAGCAATACAGTAAACTATGATGATAATAGTGGGACACTGTTAATGGCTCATGTCTGACTCGTGTTTTGCTTTGTCCTTGTGACACATATGTTACCTGAAGTCAAGGTAATAAAGGTGCTAACTACCGGAATACATGTCAGTGAGGTGGTGTTTTCATTACTTACATCTGAAATGGTTGTGCGTAATGTCAGCACGCCTTTGCCTGCCCTCTGCTGCACTGGTCCTGTCTGCTGGCTGTAGGGGTGGTATGGGATCATCATCCTCATCTGACTCTGGCTCCGATATTTCCACAGGTATGCCCCTGGTGGTAGCTATATTGTGCAAGATCGCACATGTGGCCATTATTCTACAGGTCGTGTCCGGGATGTACTGTAGTGCCCCTCCACTTTTGTGGATGCACCGGAAGCGACTCTTCAGCAGGCCAAAGGTGCGCTCCACCACATTGCGGGTTGCAGGATTTAGGTAAGGCATCATCAGGTAGGTGCGCACTGCGTAGGCACTGTCTCCTGGAAGGAACAGAGGGTGTAATGACTAGCTCTGCCATCTGACGTCACACTGCCATCAATGCAACATTGTAAAGTTGGAAATTACCTAGTAGATATCCTTCACTAAATTCCCCAGCTAGCAGTCTTGTGTGAATCCCACTGTGGCGAAAGATGTACGAATCATGTGTGCTCCCTGGGTCCCTGGCCACGAGATCAGTTATGATGTAGGAGGCATTGCATATCACCTGTATGTTCATTGAATGTTGGTATTTACGGTTGCGGTACACATACTCTGTGGTCGATGGTGGACAGATTGCAACATGTGTCCCATCTATGGCACCTAGGACATAGGGGAACTGTGCTATCTGGTAGTAATCTATTTTTGTCTGCTGTATTTCCTGTGGGGTGTGGGGGAATCTGATGTACTGGTGTATCCTGCACAGCATGGCATTTAGAAATGCATTGAAAAATCTAGAGAGGGCACTCTGTGACACCCCTCCAGCTGCTGCTATGACTCCTTGATAGCTCCCTAAGGCAAGTAGGTGCAGGGAGCATAATACCTGCACAAGGGTGGGTATGCTATTGGTTCTGTGTGTTGTGCGCTGCAGTATGGGTTGTAGCTCAGCTATCAGGTCAAGTATCATGGCTGAGCTCAACCTCTACTTCTCAAAAAATGTCCTCCTCAGTCTGGTCAAAAAGGGTAATGCGCACTCTGAAAATGCGCTCCTGTCTCCTCCTCCCTCTCCTTAAACCTGCCAAGATCCTCATTCTCCTCACATGACGTAGAGTGCAGCCATTGTGGACAAGAGGCTGAGTCATTCTGGACCTCTTTATATAGTTTGCACCTGGTTACTACCTGGTTTCAATCTGTGGTAAATTGCATGTGCAAAAGGCCATTCTGCAAATATTTGCAATTTGCGATTTTTTGATGCATTGAATTGCAACATGGTTTAGCGTGTCGCAATCTGCGTATCGCAATTCGCGACACGAAATACCAAATCTGTATTTGCGAGTCGCTATTTGGGCTCGCAATTTGTGATATGCAAATAGCGATTCAGTATTTCATGTCGCAAATTGCGATAAGCAGATTGCGACACGTTAAACCATGTTGCTTCGCAAAAAATCGCAATTTTTGTTATTCCTTGTTTTTGGCCTGCGAATGCCTTTCATACATCGCAATACACGTTTTTGCATTCGCAAACGGCCGATTTCTGCGAATCGCACCGTTTGCGAATGCAAAACTGTTTGATACATCTGGCCCTTGGTCTTATTAACAGTAAAAATGTTGCAAATTACACAGGGCAATAAAAAATAGACGTTTCCTTTCCAGACTGATAGAAAAACAAAACAGCTTAAGCCAAGATGCAGGTAGTTATTGACAAAAAAGACATCCTTTCAAACGAGCAGGCTGGCTTTCGTCGTGGCAGATGGACAGAATCCATATTGTCAGGGTACACATAGTTACTCTGACTAGTGGTAGCTGATATTATCCACTCAATAACACCCCGTTATTTGGCCTCGGTTGTGGATTCACAAACGCCGGGTTCACATGTTTTTCCCCATTCCAAGCCCTACAATTTACTATGGCCAGAGTTTGGTTGGGTTATGAGCCAGAACCGGTAAATTCAGAAAGCTCCAGCATCACGCAGTGAGGACCCCAGTACGGACATTTTCATTGATATGCGTTCCTTATAGCATTTCTGTTGGAGATGCACAGCAAATAAATAGATGCAAGGGCCAGTCGCAGTGAGACGTCAGAAGAGTAAATGAAAAACTCTGTTGAATTAATACGTTTCATAATTTACTTTATAGTGTGTCATTTATTTACTTCCTAAACTTGTATTCTGAACATAGGTGCCAATTCACAGTAATATTTTAATATACTTTTAGATGAGACAAAGACAAACTGATTTACTGACGAGTCTAACACAAATAATCATGTTTTAAAAAATTTTAATAGGTGAATGAAGCAGAAGTTTCGATTGACCTACATACTTTCAGATCAACTTTCTGTAATTATCTTTCAAAAGTGGGGGCAGTGGGCACTGTCTCACAACGAAGTGAGTTATCATCGCGTTCGTTCATTAGAAAAGAAGTATTGCTGAATTTCTTATTTATAATAGGTGCAGCGAGCATCTGTGACTTACTCTGGATCCCACAATTTACTTGCTCACCAATGCAGCATGAGCAATGGGAACTATAATTTGTATCACTATTCTTAGCAGCCTGTTAACCTCTGTTTAACCAATTGCAAAACAGATACTGTTGTGTTGAACAACAATCATCAATGAATAATGCATTGTTTTAAATGAACAGTTTTTGTAATGGTATTTTTCTACTGAGTCACTGGGATGTAATTTCTGGTAGTATTTATCCCTTGTGAGAAACGTTTCTAATTTAAACAATCAGTTGAATGTTACCTTTTGAAATATACATTATTAGTAAAGGTAGATTGTGAAACGTAAGCAATCAGCAAAGGTCTTAACATTTTGAATGTAAATTATTTCTAGTTACTTAGCATTTGGAAGGTACTTGATTGGTAGTGGACATAGAACTTGAAATGTAAATTCTTAGCACCGGTCTTAGAATATCAAATGCTTTCTGCTTTTGTTTTGGGACATTGGAGGAATACTTTGGGATGGCCCACCCCAGGACCACGTATTGGTAATGGGACAGTTATTTTCTTAGTACACCTTAGAATTATAGGTAAAAGGTTGCATTACGTAGAATTCAATGGGCCTACTAACAAACTGCATTTTGTAGTAGGCTTTGTAATACTGAGGGACTATGAAATCCTATTCACAAACCTATAAGTGTAATTCTCCACCTCTACCTCTCCTACCTTTTCTATGGGTAGATCCTCACACGTGTAAGTTTACTATTTAGTAGTAAATGTGGGAGAGACCGGGGAAGAGGCTGGAAAAAGCAGACTACTTCCTACTAAATGGGAGGAGTTTAGGAAGTAGTAAGGAGGGGATTAGGGAGGTTTAGGGGGATTTTAGGGGGATACCTGCACCCATCCATAAAAGAGTAAGCCCACTGCCATTCACAATCTGCACTTCTAAAGTTACTACAGCCGAAAAACAGACCTAAAACAGTAACAAATCACTCCAGTTCCAAGATGGAATAAGTCCAGGACCACTCACGGACAACCTCTGATACTGCAATGCCCTGTTTCGAAAACAATGGAGGTAGGAACTTAAAATAAACCCCCAAAAGAAATAATGCTAAATTAAATAAAATTATTTCACGTACCTAAAAAAAAAAAAAATTTTAAGTAAAATCTGAAAATAAAACATTTATTAATTAATAATACAATATTTTAACGACCATTTAGGATGTATATATTAATGGAAAAATAACATTTACCAAAATGTATTAAATTATGTCTACTTAATTGTAGTATATTACTCCTAATAATTATTATTAATTAGTAAAGTTTTTTTTTACTGCAGGTGAGAACTTTCTTTTTAATTTACACTTCATAAGAATAATTTTTGCTTAATGCAATATTTTCAATGAATAAAGATGCAATTCAAAATTGGGTTAAGGTTGCTAGAGCATTTTATTTTTTATTTTGTTCCATATTTATAATAAATATATTAAATTAATTTATTAATATTTAACATAAATGTTTTTCTCACTCTTTTCGATGTAAATAAACTATTTTAGCTTTCCCTAAACTTTACCAAACAGTCAGGGTGGAGCGCTCCCTATGGTAAAGTATAGGAACAATTTAAAGTTTATTAAACTTTATAATAAATTAGTAAAAATATTTTTCATTAATAATATTGTAAATTATTTCAAATGTTACATCACTATTAACTCAATTTGTAAGTAAATCTTTAATTTGAATATATTACATGTAATACAAATTATTTTTCTAAAGGTTAAAGTAAAACCAGAATCATTTCCCAAAGAGAAATTTCTAAAGAAAAAAATAAGTGGTTAATTATTAAAAGTGAAATATAGAATTAATTAAAAATAATGTAATTGCATTTTCTTAAAAATAATTTTATATTAATTTTTAATTTCATAAAAGGTCATCATGTTTTATAATTAAATAATACACTTATATTGTATTTATAGATTTTTTTCAACATTATACTATATTTGTACATTTTTAACTATCTTGAATAATGTAATTTAATTGAACAATATTTCCTGGAGAGTTTTATGTTAAGTACCTATCTCTATCATTTTCTATGCAAGTTTGTTGCAGCATCAGTGGTTGGCCATGTGTGGTGCTGGACTTACTACTGTTTCTTTTTTGGCAGAAGTAACTTATGCTTGTAAATTTGGATCTACCCCCTTCGTTAGGGATGGCATGTGTATGCCTACACTTTGCAGTAACTTTACTCTCTGACTTTGTAAAATCCAAAAGTAGAAAAGTTACTCAAAACTGAAAGTAAATTACTAACAAGCATACGTTTCCTTTATGAATAGTTCCAAATTTATTAAACAACATAATATTTTCACAGCATTCTAAAATATCAGTTTTGAGATGAGTATTCATGATACTTTGATGAAAGTAGGTGGAAAAGCCTTCAGTGTTTAGAGAATTATTTCTTGCACAAAGGGTTCTTTCTTTGTAGTGATATTTAGACTTTTCCTTTGGACATGATGTAACAGTCCTGGATCCTGCTTGATGGTCTAGGTTGTAGATTATTTCACAAACAATACTACATTTAGCTGTCTGTTTTCTTCTTACAAATGCTTTAATCACATTCTATAGTTTCTTATATTGAAAGAGTTACATCAGTGCTTCCATACTTTTATAGGACGACAAGCCAATTTCTAGAATGAAAAACTTTCGCAAACCACCTAGCTATACTAGACATGCCGTGGGGTGATTTTTTAGTGTAAAGAAAGAATTCTGCTGCTTGTAATAAGGACCCCGGCTGGTTGACGTACACAGCAGATGTGTGCATTGTCAAGGAGCTGCGCTATGACACAATTATGCGTAGCCTGGTAGAACATAATTAGATGTTTGAGTCCCATAGACTATGTTGTAGACAATGAAATACAATGTGTTCTTGTTGAAGATGGGGAGATATGAAGAGGTGAAAATTTTGCAGCAGTTAATCTGTTATAACGTGATTTAATACTACAATGCTGAGAACACATATCACCGAGGACACAAGTGCACCTGTCCACTGGTGTAATGTTGCAATTCCATTGTAAACAAAGGGGCTGATTTAGGAAACCCCTAGCACCATCCTAACAACACATTAGCATCAATTTTTGTTTACGCTAATGTGGTGTTAGATGGCCAAAAATGCCACACCATATTTACAAAGTGGTGCAATGTATGCATTGGGCCACTTTGTAACCCTTTGCACTACTCTAAAACTGTGGCAGGCATAAATTATGCAAAGGGGGCGATCCCCCGTTGGAGGGGGCGAAACAAATGGCGCAAGAAAATCTAAGAGACTTCCTTGCACCATTTTTCTCAGCACTTTTAATGCCTGTTCAGAGCAGGCATTAAAAAGGGGCATGTCATTGAATACAATGGGCCCCCACGTACTCTGCAGGAGTAGCACCAAATTTTGGCAGAGTACATCAATAGCGTAAAAAAAAAAATGAACCTGTTGCCCCTACTCTGCGCCATTGTGTGCCATATTTTAAATATGGTGCACACATGGTGGCAGTGGGGGGTGCTAAGGGGCACAAGGAAAGTGGCGCTGCACTTAGTACAGCACCACTTTTCTTAAATCAGCCCCAAAGTATTTTGACTAATTTATGATTAGGACTGGGGATGAATAGGTTACAAGTCAAGGACAAGCTTTACGTGTGACTCACTCTGACTCAGCCCAACTGGTCTGTAAGTAATTACAATAAATTGGCTAAGTAGCCCAGCACTACTCTGGCCCTGAAGAGAGTTACAAGCAGCTGACAAGACTAGGACGCTGCAGGATGTAGCTCTAAATTCAAGCCAAAATTATTGATCTGCAAAAACAACAAAAAGCAGATGCTGCAAAATTATTAACATCAGGAATATTCGTGTATCATCCCTAGAAGTAGTTCAGTTTCATCTTCTGTGCAAAAAATGTGCATATGCTGAAAAAAACTTTCTCCACCCAGTTCCTTCTCAACTTTTCAGATTCTAGGGTAGAAATGTAGTCTCCTGCAGCAGGATGACGTCAGGTTCATGTGATGCGAGATATGTCAATACCTTTCTCTGTTTAACGTACTTGGAGAGGCCGTTGTCATTGAAAGACCAAATTGACAACATTCTAGTACAGGCATTCCCAACCTTTTGACTTCTGTGGACCCCTACTTTATCATTACTGGAACCCGGGGACCCCCCACTGCATCATTATTGGTACCTGGGGTCCCTCTAATGTGTCATCACTGGAAGAAGGAGACTCCAGCCTAAACATCATTAATGATCTGAAGCGCAAAAAAATACACAAAAAATACAGAAGCAAGCATTCATCAAACACATCAATGACAACACATTTTATTTAATTGGCAAACAAATATAAATAAAAAATATAAAAAATAATTTTAATATGAAGGTTGGATCTTTTCTAAGTTCAACTGAAGCCACACATCGTCCATACCATATTCTGTTTGATCATCTGTACCGTTCCCTCAAATCAATCTGATGATTCTAATTTAATTTTCAGCCTCACATTTCAAATTCCTTGACATTTACAGTACATTTTAAAATGTTCAATTTTACATTAGCCACTTAATTTATATACAATTTATTAATCTATTAATATTATTTAATTTTCAAAGCTGTCGCGGACCCCCTGAGGAGCCTTTGCGGACCCCCAGGGGTCCCCGGACCACAGGTTGGGAACCACTGGTCTAGTTCAAGTTGCCATGTGCTTGGGGTCCTTGGAACAATATTATACGAAAATGTGATCCAAAGAATGTAGTGGCAAGCAGATAACTTGTTTACCTAAACAGGTAGATCATTCTTTCCAACTGGGACTATATGCACTGGGGGTATGTATCTGTCCTAATTTAAAGTACTTTCAAGGGTTATATCGTAGTATACCTCTCCGTGAGGTAGAAAAAACTAGTACTGCTCTATAAACTTGGAACTGGTGAGTTGGGACCCTGTCGCTTGAAGAAAATGTTGTAGAGAGAATGTCGCTCCCTGTTAACCGTAACACAGTTAGTAGTCGGAAACTTCACAACAAAGAATATGTGTGGGTGGCCATCGTATCACCTGGTCTGGTTTCAGCGGCGACTTCGTTTTATCCGTCAGTGGGTCAGTATTCAGTGGTTTATCTTGCAGTGTCTCCCTGTGTGTAGTATAGCGTTCACAATACACTTCTCGTCTAAGTGTGGCGGTGCTTGTCTTACAAGAGGAAGAAGTCTCTGGTGGGTTCCTTGTCTTCTCTCACATGTCCATTGCTTCCTCTCCCATCTCTGCCAGGAATTGCTCCGGCTCTTCTGGATCCCAAAAGTCCATTTTTTGCCATCTATCATCAGTCTCCCAACTGATGGGTCCAGGAGTCCATTGTAGGAATTCAAAGCATTTAGTCTAGGGCACAGAGCAAATCATTCTTTCCTGGTCAGATTAACTTTGCCAAAATAATCTGCAACATCGGATTCGGTCTGACTTTTGTAGGAGAATGAATCGAGTCGTTTGGAGGCAGCAACCAGCTGTCAGTCTTATTAATGTTGCAATAAGCAGGTGATGATTGGGCCTTTGTTACCCTCATTAGAAGCACGTTGGGGTTCACCCCTTTTCTTGTTGCTGGAAGTGTATTGTATGTTTGTGTATGTGTAGCTATTCTGAATTTCCTTTTATTTCACAAAATGCATTAAATAAAGTTCTAATTCTTTTTTTTAAAAGAAGCATGTCGGGGTTTGAGTCTGTGCATCCTTTGACACTGCACAGAGTGGCTGAAAATTGAGGCACATGATTGAGGATGTGGAGTCATCAGTTACGGTGACATGGGTATGTCGGTATCAAGCTCTGGGAGGCCAAAAAATAGAATATTATACATTCTGGTCTGGTCCTCCAAATCAGACACCTTAATCTGCAGGGAACAAATCTCATTGCTTCATCCCAAGTGCGTTATTGATTTTATGCTCCAGGTCTGAAATACATTTTACGGAGTCTTGCATTTGTGACTTATATTGCGCTAATTCTTCATTGATTGCAACAGGGGTGGCTCCTTTGCAATGGCAAAGGCTTAGCCTGAAGCAGAAAAATAAAATTATAGTTCACTATTGTTTTATTTTTCTGCTTTTGGCTCAGTTAGGAGCATGTGAAGGGAGGGACGGGCTGGGCCACAGGAGGTGGAAGGGGGAAGGAGGAGAAAGTGTACCTAAGTGCGCATGTGTGTTTGGCCGGCTGTCTCAGCCATAGACAACTATAACCACTCGCAATTAAATAATGTAGGAGGATGGACTCCTCAGCTCTTTCAGAAGTCGACCATCATGCTGCTGGCCAAAATCTGCTCCCCATAGCAGACTTCTCAACTTTCGTGATCTGGATATTATTCTACCACTGGCTCAATTGAAGGGGCCCCTCCAACATCAAGGCTCTGCAACATCTATTTTTCCAGGCTTCACCGCAGTGGATCAGGATGCTGGGCGGAGGTGACGTGTATATTGCGGAGACTTAACATCATATATTCCATGCCATATCCAGCACAACAAAAGGTGAAACTGAATGGTAGGGTTAATTTCTTCAATAATGCCATGAATGCTGCCAGATTCTGCAAGTCATTTTTTGCAGTCAGGAGCTCTCCAAAATCACCAGTCAGATCCCCATTAGTTGGCAATTCCAATCAACGGAGATAGACCATCCCTGGAGAAGAGTGATGTATTGTGCTGGATCTGAAATGTCCTTGTTTTCACCATTACAGCGGTATGGCTCTCATAATTGCTCTTCTCAAAATAAGTTGTGTTGTGGGTACCATTCTTGCTCCCCACATTTCTTCTACACTTTGTTGGCCGCTGGACTTCCCATTTCCCGCCTTGGACTGTCATGAAGGCTATCCAATTAGACTTGACTTGGGGCGATGTATGCCTCATTGTATTTATCACCTCATATTGGTTTGATTTTACCCTCTCTGCTTTCTTCTGTGTTTATGTCCCTGGTTCTTTGATTGGGGGGAATGGGATTGAAACTTGGGGTTCTTGGTGAGGAGGGGTGGAGTGGAGGAGGCATTATTTTACCTGGTACTATTGTTATGCACATTTTGAAGACCTTGATATAGGTTCTGACTCTACACCTGGGTTTCGAACAACTGTTCTTCCTATTTTGATCCATGACATCCCATAACAAAGCAATAAAATGGCTCACCTGGGAAATTAGAGGCCTCAATGACAGTGGTAAGGGAAGCAGGGTATTGACGCATCTAGACCTCCTTGCAGCTGATACAGTCTTTTTGCAGTAGATTCACTTGGCACAAGGACACAAAGCTCTTTCACCCAAAATGGTCACCTCAGCAACATTTCTCATACAGTTCTTATCCTAGGAGAGTGTGTCCTCTGCTGCGCCCCCATATAGATTTTAAATTACATCATAAGCATGTGCCCAATGATGGCAGGTATCTTTTCCACGTGGGGACTTTAGAAAATGTCAAACTAGCTTTGGGTACTGTCTGTCCTCAGAATGTTGATAATCCACAGTTTTTTTAGACATCTTACTAAACTTTGCAGTTCTTGTATATACACCATGATATGGGAGTGATCTGAATTTAGTGCTTGATGCACAGAAGGTCTACTCTTGAATACGTGGCTCATATAGTACCATGCTGTGAAAGTACTATAGGCCATATTTATACTTTTTGACGCACAACTGCGCCAACGCAGTTGTGCGTCAAAACTTTTAACACCGGCTAACGCCATTCCAAAGCGCCATGTGGGCGCCTTATTTATTGAATGACGTTAGCCGGCGCAGCTGACTGGTGTGCATCAAAAGAAATGACTCACACCAGGCAACGCCGGCGTAGGGGAAAATGGAGCTTGGGCATCAAAAAATGGGGCAAGTCAGGTCTGAGGCAAAATTTTGGCCTCAACCCGATTTGCGCCATTTTTTTTTACTCCCAACCCCCATTGAAATGACTCCTGTCTTAGCACAGACAGGAGTCATGCCCCCTTGCCCAATGGCCATGCCCAGGGGACTTTTGTACCCTGGGCATTGTCATTGGGCATAGTGGCATGTAGGGGGGCACAAATCAGGCCCCCCTATGCCACAAAAAATAAAAAAATAAATACTTACCTGAACTTACCTTAAGTTCCCTGGGATGGGTCCCTCCATCCTTGGGCGTCCTCCTGGGGTGGGCAAGGGTGGCAGGGGGTGTTCCTCGGGGCATGGGAGGGCACCTCTGGGCTCCTTCTGAGCCCATAGGTCCCTTAACGCCTGCCCTGACCCAGGCGTTAAAAAACGGCGCCCATCAGGCTGGGCGCCGTTTTTTTCAGGCCTGCCCCCTCCTGTGCGTCAAATTGACGTCACAGTATAAATATGGGGCACAGGCCTTAAAGTCATTTTTTAGAAGGGAACGCCTACCTTGCATATAATTAACGCAAGGCTGGTTCACCCTTCTAAAAAATGGCGCACATGGTGGAACTTTGACGCCCGCTGCATCGGACGTCAAAGTATAAATATGGGGCAGTGTTTGCGCCGAATGTGCGCCAAAAATTTTGACGCACATTCGGCGCAAACAGAGTATAAATATGCCCCTATATAATTGCATTGATTGTACAGGTTCACAGATGTCTGGTGTTCTGCACACCCAGCGGTTGAAGACTAAACTTTCTATTCTGCACAGGAGAGCACGTCCTTCTGACCTATTACTAGTTGGCTTCTCCAGAAATCACTACTTCTGTGTCAAAAGTGCATCATTTGCCCTGCATGCTTTCGATCACTCTACAGTTACATTAAACATTGCCCTCCCGAACTCTAGAGTTTGCCTCCGTCATTGGCTATTCCCGGCTACTTCATTGCAAGTCCCAGTGTTCCAAGATGAGCTTAGGTCAAGATTTACAGAATGCTACCAGCTAAATATGGGTACTGTGATTGTGGGCCCTTGTACTAGGGTGCAAGGATGCCTGTGATGGCGCAGGCAGCTTAATTTTTTACCGGAGCAGGGAGAAACCCAGGGCTGCAACATATTTCTGTAAAAACCGTGCAACCCTGCGTTTCAAAAGTGTGCAGCGCAGCACTGCTATTTTTTGGGCGCAGCACTGTGCTGCGCCACTTTGGCTTAAATCAGTCTATCCCTAAGGAAGAAAGACTGCCTCTGTTAAGTCTGAAGTGGTGCAATGATAAACTCAGTTATTGAATTTATTGTAGGCAGAGCATTTAAAATATACGCAGGAATCTATGGATTTAAAAAATGCGGCATACCATATCTGGGCCCCTTGTCAACTTGGTGCTTAGGTTGGCACGGATCAATTAGTCATTTATTATGGTTAAGTTTTAGGTCATTTGTTACCCCTATTAATGGTACATAGACTTTGTTTAACGGTCTAGGGGAAGATTGTAGGCCAAATAGTATAACATGAAACTGCTATATGCTGAATACCGTGGCCACAGAATGTCAGTAACCTTAAATGAGATGATTTACCAGACATGAACATAGTGTCATGAAGTGATATTAATTGAGCCTTTCCCTCAGACTATTGGAAGTCTTCAAATAACTTCTATATGAAATAACCAATAACTCTAAGCCCGGCAAGTAGCTTTTTATTTGATATTAGGTGTTTCCTTGAAAATGCTTCTTTGCTATTAGCTCATTTATCTTTTTAGCTTACTTTGTGCTCGTTTGTTGGATTCCCTGGAGGAGGGACTAACTACTAGTATTGTTCCACTGTAGTTCTTATCTGATGTTTCCGTTCACAATTTTCTCATTGGTTAATTGTCTGTTTCTTTACTGGTTGTGTTTGGAACTCCGTCTGATGAACAGCTATACACTTCTGGCTGCTGCACTTCCTCAGCTCTTTGCTGGCGCTGCTCACTCCCAACCCCTGCTTTCACTGGCTTCTCTGGTACTTCTCCTTGCTCCCTCTCCTCGGGCTGCAGCTGCCTCTTCCCCCCTTCTGCTTGTCCAGCACTATTTTCTCCTGCAGCCCATGCAGCGCACCTGATCCCCTCCCCTTTTCTTATATGTTGATGGGCTGCTTCATGAGTGTGTCTGTTTACTTTCGTTGTTGGCCTTCTGAGTTAATCCGTGTTTGGAGTTTGTGGTTTGCGTTTGTTCTTTTTTATGCCAGACAAATATGAATTGTGTTATATTGAAGAAATGCTTACAATGTGTATCATGAAAGTTTTGCAGCTTTATTTTTGGTTTAAATGTTTTTCCCTCTGATTTTTTACAATGACGCCTCCACCTCCGCAGTGCAGCCACAGCACCTGCACCTTGCTTAAACTGCAACGCTGCCATGTCTCCTGGGAGTAGCTAGGATTGCACCCTTCGCTTCATATTCTTAGGAGCTGCAGCCACATCAGCCCCCCCGTAATGGAAGCAAGAGAAGCCAATGTTCCCCATTGGCTAGTGAACAACCAAAATGGTGGTTTGCTTCCACCCCACATCCCTTAGCCATGATCCGCTGCACCTGCTGCATTAATAATGCACTGGTTCACATGAAAGAGAGAAATAACCTGGTCAACTGTTTAGATCCTCACCCGCAAGTATTGGTGACGTGCATTTTAATCTCATCTTCCCCTCTTGAATAAGTGGCTTGCTCCTGTGCAGACTGCTTCATCTTCCTCGTGCCTCCACTGCGTTACCAGTGGGGCCTGGAGTTTGTCTTATGCCTACACCCTAAATTGTTAAGTTGCACGCAATTTACAGTCATACCGCTCATGAATGCATAGAATCTAGGCTGCTAACCGTTTAATTGTATACCTTTGTATGTGTTTAACTAATGCTCCCAAATTACAATTTTATAATTAAAAATTCACAACTGATGTTAGTACACATGACATGGGGCATATTTTAGCAGCTATTCATAATTCTAATCTGTAATTTCACTTGCACTGTGGCCCACAGTGTACCTCACAATTATATGCCTTTTGATTACACGCTATATTATAAAAACTGACGCACTGGGTTCTATAGAATAGCACAGATACTAACCTGATTGCTGTCAGTGTGAATTGTTGGGGATTGTTATTTGCCCATTTTCATGAGGTTCATTGTAAACCAAACCTCATCCCAACATACTCACTGCACAAATCAATACCAGATACTTTAAAAAAGCACACAGAGGCCCAGTCGTTTTGTCGGGGTCATTCTCATACACGCACACACAAATTGCCTGGCTCCTTCGCTTGCTATTCTACATCAGTAATTCTCCTCCCCTTCTCTCCAGCCCATGCCACTTGGGCATTAACAGACAGGATCAACATGTTGAACATAGTGTGACTTTGCAAACAGACTCTTCAGTTTTGCCATTTACATATTGTGGTCTATGTGACATGTAGTTCCAGTAGGAGTGCTGGTATCCTAGATGATATGTCATATTACTGCTACCATCAGATTTAGCTGACTGTAAACCTGTGGAAAGTATATTGGCCTAATCCTGCACAATTGGTATCATGTGCTCACTGCATACACAAAACATACTCTGTAATTAGTGTATTGTGAGCTCAGTGCAGCCAAACACAGACTGTTAAAAATGCTGCAAAAACAATCTCAAATAGAAGATAACTATTTCATGTTGTTTCATCTTTTTAATAAGGATTTGTTAAGCTTTCTCCAAAAAGGGAGTGCGTCTGTGGATAATCTAGGTGGTGTAACATCTCTGGTAAGCTCTGCTTTCTCTCCCACACACGCCCAACAAACCCTGTCACCTTTCCCTCACACTTGCACTGCCCCCTCTCATGTCTCCCTAAAACTTCCAACAACTCTGTCATCTCTCCCCCAAACCCCAACTGCCCTCTTATCTCTCCCTCCCACTGCCCGCTCCCATTTTGCACTCCTACTGCCCCCTCTCATCCATTCCCCAAACTCACGGGCTCCTCTCCGTACTGCCTGCTCACACATGCTGCCTTTCTGTACCTTCTCACACTGTGCACTTATCTATTTTCTCACACGCTCTTCCCTCCTCTCTCATCTGATTGACTTTAGGTCTTCGAGCTCAGTTTCTTTCCTGTGCCTTTTCAAGGTTTCGATCTCTCAATCCCACACTCTCCTGCTCTACTTGTGGTGTCTTATGGGTACACAGTCACTCCCTCTTTATGCATCTGTCGCCTGCTTTCTCCTTCTTTCTCAATTTCCCACGCACTCTTTCTGCTCCTCTGTCTTGAGTTCAGTCACCACTTCCTGCATTAACGCATTAACTACCTATCCCTCTCTATCTTCCTTTCTATTTATTTCAGTCAGCTCTTACCCCAACTATTCACTATGTCACACCACACAATTCAACAATTAACAATTCCAATACAACCCACATAATTCCACTCCACACTACCTACATCCACTGCACTCCAAACCAAAACATATATGTAAAAGACATTGGGGGTCATTACGATGACCGCCAGGGGTAATCTTGCATCCGTACCGCCAACAGGCTGGCGGTACGGAGACCCTCATTACGACTGCGGCGGTAGCGGCGCGGTCGCACCGCCGGGGCCGGCGGTTTCCCGCCGTTTTAGCCCCGGCGGTGATAATCCGCCAGGGCAGCGCTTCAAGCAGCGCTGCCCTGGGGATTATGACCCCCCTACCGCCAGCCTGTTTCTGGCGGTTTGCACCGCCAGGAAGAGGCTGCCGGTAAGGGGTATCCTGGGGCCCCTGGGGGCCCCTGAACTGCCCATGCCACTGGCATGGGCAGTGCAGGGGCCCCCTAACAGGGCCCCGGGCAGCTTTTCACTGTCTGCATAGCAGACAGTGAAAAGCGCGACGGGTGCAACTGCACCCGTCGCACGGCCGCAACACCGCCGGCTCCATTAGGAGCCGGCTCCTATGTTGCGGCCTCATCCCCGCTGGGCCGGCGGGCGTAAACTTGGTTTGCGCCCGCCAGCCCAGCGGTGATGTCGTAATGGGGTCCGCGGGAGTGCGGCCGCATTGGCGGGCGCACGCCGGCTACCGCCGCCGCCCGCCAAGCTCGTAATGACCCCCATTGTCATTTACAACGCCAATGGCACTTGTGAATGTGAGACTTATTGCAATGTAAATGCTTGATTTTATAAGGCATACAAGCATATTCTCACCCACTTCTTCAAACGGGTATGCACAGTAGCACTACGTGATACGGAATTGCTGTGTTCGCTGGGCCTGGGAAAGATCCCAGTAAATGCACCTCTTACCGGCGTCTTTCACTTATAAATTGTGATAAAACACTTGCTAAAGTCATTGCCACCAGGCTGTCCCTGCACGGTCGGAATTTGTCCCAAATAGATCTTCAACATTTAACCTCCAAACAGTATTTGTGGTAATCAGTCCAATCAACCCTAAAGTAAAAGCAGTGGTTGTAATACTTGACTCCATAAGTACTTTCAATTCCATTTTTATTTCAGATCCTTCAAAGATACAGTATACCCTAATTCAGATTTTATATTCACGATCTGTGGCTTTAGTTCAGGCCAGTAACACAGGGGACACAACAGGGTTGTCCCCTGTCTCCTTTTCTAGTCACAATCACCATAGGCCTACTCGCTAGACAACTGCAGGGAAAAGACCTACACAGGGATCTTGGCTTTCATCATGGCCACCTCTTACTGTCTATTTATGTGGATGACATCTTTCTGTTTGTGAGGGACCCAGGGGTCAATTTGCACCCCTGACCTGGGAGATTATCCACTTTGGAAACACTTCAGAGTCTCCATTAATTGGTCTAGGACAGAACTTTTTCTCATAACATAGGGCACAACCCAAATCCTCCTGGAATACTCCATTAGATTGTTTACAGAATCTGCTAAATATTTGAGTATACTTGTACATAGATAGCTGGAGCAGGTCGTTCTGCTCAGATGTGGCCCAGGGACCAATAACCAGTCATGACAGGTGGATAAGTGGCTCAAACTCCCACTGTCCTTGAGGGGCAGAGTTGTCGTAATCAAAATGATTTTTCTTCCTAAATTATTATATCTATTCACAAATATCTTCGTACCTCTCTGCAAGCAATTTGTACTACACTTCAGACCCTCTTGATTACCTTGGCCTGAGTGAATAGACCACCATGGATTGCCTGGGACCTATTAGCTTCACTTATGTAAGAGAACAGTATGCAGACCCAGAAGTATTCTACCCAGTAGCTTATTTGCACTTTGCCAAATTTTGGCATAACCGCAGTGCTTGCATCCCTTACCTTATTCCTGAATGGGATGAAACTAATGGGATTCATTTGGGCGTGCTTTACTAGTGGGCCTTCCTAAGCCACATAGAAAAACTAAAACAATAGCTACTACAAGCTGGGCCTGGAAATGTCTTTGTGGCAAAGCCGGTTAGACATGTGTGTACTCCCCTACCCTTATATTAGTATCCAATCCTCTGCCACTATTTATGCTGACACACTGTGGAAAATACCATACTGAAGATGGCTATGACGAAAATGGGCCACTTTTAGGTAAATTAGAAATTTATGTCATTGCAGAAATTCTGCTCCCGGGGAGATGTTACAATGCTTGATATTTTTTTCATGCCAGGTTATGTAACACAACAAAGGATAATTTACTGAATCTTCCGAACAAACCAACCGACTTTCCCCCATTGATGCAATTTATAAACTCTGCTGATGCCACCGGAAGAGTTTTTAGGGTCTCCACTCCTGTGTCACAGTGCAGGAGGGTTTGGTCTGACTCGGCCAGAGCAGCTCGGGAGGGAGAGCTAGGTGAATCCTTGACTGAGGCTCATTGGACACATTGTTGCACGCAAACTGGTATCACTTTGATGAATTTTATTCACAAGCTATTTTATTACAAACATCTCCACCCGGCAGATAGTACCCCATTGCAATAGCACAGGATAGAGCTGAATCGCTCCCATAGATGTCTCCAATGCTGGACTTCTCTATTTTGCACAGGAATACCCTCCTACTTCATCATCATCAAAATACTTTATTTGGCTCAAAAGAGCCATAAAAGACACAATCAGTTACAAAAATCATAGTCAAGACATAAATAAAAAATAAATAACAATAGAAATATAAAAATGAATTAAAAGCAATTAATAACACTTATGAATTCGGATAGCAGCATTAATAAAATTTAGCACAGCCTCTATTGTCCCCTCACTTCCCAGGTCCTGTAAATAAGAAAAGGCAAGGTGACTATGCCCAATACCCATGGGCAGAAGAACAGGACGTAGAAAGCTCCTCCTTGGAACAGTATATAAATTGCACAAAAGAATAAGATGAAAACTGTTTTGGCGCGATCTACCATCACAGCCGCATGATGGAAGTTCCTTAAACCAAGTGCCTTGCATGGGAAACGCCAATAAATAGTTAATGGACTTCAAACAAAATCTGGTAAGTAAGATCCTGTGCCACTCAGAAGTGATCATATTAAGATATAACTTAGGAAGTAATGACTGTGGCGGCAGGCTCTCCTGAGCCCCAGGCATATTACCAGTTATAATTGAATCATGAATAGAATGCCAATATAAGTCCTTAATTCTCTGTTTAGCCCCCCCTGGTAAGGAGTTGGAATCCTGGAAATATTCCCCTATCCCAAGGCGGGAGAACATAAGATTGACATATCTGAACCAGGGAATGTCCATAGATCGAGTCAATGCCAGACAATCCGTAATCACAGATCTACACAAGTGAGCTTGGGGATTGAGCCAGACTGTTAACCAGAGCAATAAGAGTTGCAATCTTATGTGGATGGCTATATCCCTCAAACCCACTTCATTTTGGCAAAAAACAGCCAGAGTGGATTGAGGGACTACCAACAGCCTTCTCAGAAATGTATTTTCCACTACCTGTAGACTCGAACAATCCATGTAACCCCACACCCCAGCTCCAAATGAGGCAATTGTAAGACATTTAGGGCCATATTTATACTTTTTGACACAAAAGTTTTGCGTCAGAAATAATACCTCCAGTTAACGCCATTTTGGTGCGCCGTGTGGGCATCAAATTTATACTTTGACGCTCGGTGGCACAAACCACAGGTGTGAGTCATTTTGTTTTTTACGCACACCGGAGCATCAAGTCATAAAGCAAAACGACGTTAACGCTGCGGAAATGACTGTGGGTCGATTTACGACCCCGCAAACTGGATATGCAGCTTTTTTTTTATGCAATAGCGTCAAAATTCCCCGCGAACACAGCCATTTTAGCAGAGGAGAGCCAAATGGATCCCAGAAGCCTCTACAGACCCCAGGAAGATGACAACAGACCAGGAACCAGCCAAGAGGACCCACACAAGAACCAGGACACTTTTAAGAAGAAAATAAAGTGTTGCTTTAGTGCAGAGGAACAGGAAATTCTGGTTAAAGAGGTGACGGAACACCAGCACCAACTGCTTGTCACCTCAAAGTTGCCAATCAATAGGAGAGAGGCTATATGGCAACAAATTGTCGACAAGATTAACAGTGTGGCAGAAGTACACAGAACAGTCATCGAGTGCAAGAAACGCTGGCATGACTGCAAGCTCAGGACCAAGGAAAAGATGGCCAGGAACAGGAAGGCAGCACTGCAGACTGGAGGTGGGAGTCCAGCACACCAGGAGGCCCTGGACCACATGGAGGAGATGGTCGCAGCCGTCATCCCTGAGGAGATCGTCACAGGGATTCAAGGACAGGAAAGCGCAGACTACCAGGAGACAATGCACATGCAGGGTAAGTCGCACAGGAAATTATAATGCACTAATGTTAACCGTAAGCATGGGGGATACCGACCACAAAATGCATGGAAGTCATTATATACATGGAGTGGCGTGGGTAAAGGGGTATGACATGGGGGCATAGCCTGCACAGACAGAAGCTGGGGCACACCATTACACTACACCAACAACAGTCCCATGGGGGCATGCTGCCATGCCAACGATGTAGCAAAGGTAAAGCCACGCCAGGAGGGAAGGGCACAACGTCAAACTGACATCCCGGCACACGTCAGCCACCATACCCCCTACATTAACTAGGGCCCAATTAACAACCTCTAGCCATACCGACAACTGGAATGTAACAGTGACAACAGTTGTCACTGTCACCTCCGCTCTGTGTGCAGCTCAAGTAGCCAATGGCAGTAACTTCCCCATGGATTATACACAGCAAAATTTGAGGGTTGATGATGACAACTCCAATAATCCCCTGAAACAAGACAAAGGCCCCAGTCCTGTCAAATGTCAATGCCCATGGTTGTCGCAAACATCAGCCAATGTCATCAACAGTAGGAGCTACACAGCACTAAGGACATACCCATGCTGCATAAGTCAGGGTCCATCCTATGCCTGGGTCACAATGTCACATCCCAAATGTCATATTGCTCAGACAACAGCACTGAGGGGGAGGACACATGTAACTGGTCACTAACATACACCTGCACAGTCAGAGGAGGAAATAGGACACTGATGCGATTATCAGGGCAATCCAATGTACCACACAATCCCAACATCGGCTGTACACATTACCAATGCCAACATCCATATCGTGCCATAACAATGCTATGCATAGGATACGCTAAATGTCAACTACATTTAAGTGGATGTGAAAGATCAGAGACTGGGATAGGTCCAGATTGTCAAGTGTGCTGCCTGTGCCATCAGAGCACCCACAGCCAGTGAAAGGCCTCACCATGAGAATGGATGTAGACGGAGGGTTGAGTAGGACAAGAAGGTGGCAAATCATTATTTGGCCAGAACAAACACCTAGAGGTGATGATGCCGACAAGTCTAATAACTTACCACAATACATGTGACATGCAGGTGGGGCATAGGCCTGGGAGAATGCCCATCTGAAAGACTGGAGCAATAAACACGAAACAAGATCACAATGTGAATTCATCACAAGGCAGGCATGTCACATCACTAATGCCACAACACACACACACTAATTGTACCCCATTTCATTGCAGAGGATGATGGATCTCCTGCGGATATGCCTGTCCCAGAACACCCTGATGACATGGATGACGAGCTGACAAACATTCCCCAGCAGACCATCCAAGAGGTCCTTGGAACCCTCCAGACCCCACCTTCAGTCACAAGGAGGAGGAGCACAGAACAAGCAGCCATCACAGAGGACCCACCCACCACCCCAATTGTAAGACCTGCCAGCTCCAATACAGCTGAGGACTCAGACGACACAGGCACCAGCTTTGAGAGAACTGTAGTTGGGGTACAGCGGGATCTGGCCAATGAGGTGCGGGTAGGGATGCAAATCATGGCAGCCAGCCTAGAGGGGGTGCGTTCGTGCATGATGTCAGGTGCAGATCAGGCAGCAGCCATGCAGGCGCTAACATCCATCCTGCAAGAACTACAAGAAACTGTCAAGGAATTCGCCACTGCAGTAAGGGAGTTGCCACAACACCTTGCACCCCAAACCTTCCACTGCATGCACGAATGCAATCATGACCCCCTCAGGGCCGACCTGGCTGCCTACCATAGTGATGTGGCTGCTATTCTTAAGAATCAGCAGATCCTCCTTGCTGCAGTACTGCCCTTAAGACCTTCACAGGTAGCAGTGACCGGGATGTCTGACTCCACGTCTTCTAACACTGAGGTGTGTGTTGCCCCTTCACAACCACCACCACCCAGGACAGAGGAGGCAACACACACAGCAGAAGAAGAAGACATGGAACAGATCACATTCACACGGAAAAGTACCCGGAAGCACTAGTCCCTGCCACGTGGCCAACTATTACCAAGGTCCTGCGTTTTGTAACATGCTAGTCTTACAACAACTCTACTCAATGACTGTTCTGCTAACCACTGTATATCTTGTCAGCCTGCCCAGTGCTTGTCTCTCTCTTACTCATTGGCAAATCCTGTCCCTCTGCACTGTCTGAAACATCACCCAAGCATGTCAAAATCATTTCCCTTAACCCCTTGTGTAGGATCACAATGTAAGATGTCACTATAATGGACTCACAATCATGTACAATGTACATATAGCACTACAGCACATTTCAATAAATAGCACTTACACCACAAATCTGTCTCTGAGTAATGTGACACATCAACTGTGCAGTAGATAACTGAAATGTGCCTACTGTCAAATAACGTAGCTTGTCAATACATCTGTCCTGAAATGATGTAGTCAGATAAATCTGCACAGTGGCCAGGATTGCATCATACTCTGCCCTTCCTGAGGTAATATCTGATGAAGTGAGAAACCATACACCATGATGTTGTGTTGTACAGAATAATGCTTCCTCAAAGGATATCTAAGTCATAAAATAGTGGCAGCAAAATTTTGTCACCATGCAATACTAACACATATAACAGTGCACACAAATCTAAGCAAACACTCCAAAAACTGCATGAATGAAGGTGTCTGAGTTTACTTCCAAATAGGTAATCATGATGAACAGTGTCACAAATGATCGATGTGAGTCATGAAGACAATACTACAAGTGTGCTTATGACAACTCATCTTATAAGGGTGTCCTTGAATATCACACTGCAGCCAGACCTAAAATTGTTCCCCCAATACCAAGTCTGGAAGCACCGTTTGTGACTTACAAAACATACTTATCGACAAAAACACGTTGGGATCCATATTAACTGTGATTGGTGGTTGCAACAAATGGTGGAAACTTTGCAAGGTAGCTCTGGGGTAGCTGCCAATCTTACAGCTCAGTTTGGAATTGTTTGTAGCATAGGACACAAATGTAATAGAACAACATTCATGTACACTAATGCCAAGGCCATGATCAAGTAGCATTTAACACATACTGTAAAGGGTTCACTATATATTTATTAACTGGTAATCACAGAAGAGGAACCTGAGGGAAAAGTCTTACCTACCCTAATCTACCCTGACTACTCATTACCCACAACTGTCCCTAACTAACCTGACCTAAACTTACTTATCATATGTAACAAAATGTTCTAAACATCAACTCCCCAGTCCCCCTATGAGATGGGACACATGGAGGACAACAGATACTAACCTAAACACATACTATACTATTCTAAACAAATATATATTTTTTTGCAATTTTTTTTATTTTTAATATTAAACACACAAGAACCCCAACATAGCCCCCCACCCACACACTCAATAAGTAAAAATAGAAAGAATCAGGACCCTCCACCCCCAACCCACTAACACTAACTAAACTAACAGCCTATACTAACCTAACACCAAGCCCCCTAAGCTCACTAAGTATGAGAACAAGGAAAGAGGAGGGAGGGGAGGGAATCATGTCCATTGTCATCAAAGTCTAGAGGTTGTCCCTTAGGAGGGTCCGCTTTATGGACCGCACATGCCTGTTAATATGTCGAACATCCCGGCTCAGATTACTGATCTTCCTCAACACACTGGCCATCTTACGTTCCATTGCCTGGAATGCTGCAGGGTCAACTGTTGGGGCTGGGGCAGTCTGGGTACCGGCGGAGGAGGTTTGTGGGCGTGTAGAGCCAAGGCCTGTGGGCTGTCCTGAAGCTGTTGCAATGCTGGGGCCTGGAACAACAGCAGACGTTGGGACAACAGTCCCAGCTGTGGGTGGTGGCAACTGAGTGGAAGTGGTGGTTGTGTTGGTGGTGGCTGTGGTGGCCAAAGTAGGGCCACCCTGTGGGAAATCCCTCCATGCTCCGGAGGCCCGTTAATTGTGGTATCTACAGTCCATCTTCCTGAACCCCGTCCCTACCAACAGGATATGTTGGCATCTCATGGCCCGCCTCTGGAACTCACGGACCTGGATGGGTCATGTTTGCAGCTGTGAAGACAAAGGCAAATAATTTACATTAGGAACTGCATTGTCTGAAATGGCACAAGAAGTAAATCAGACAATACATCTACTGTACTTGTAACAGCTCATATCACCATACAGATAAATGAATGTCCCTCAGAAAGTACATGGCAGGTCAGCCTACAAAGGTCACATCACACATAGCACATCCAAAACCTACAAGATGGGTAACAACTGGCATTGACTTGCCATCTGAGTTTTGCCAGTTATCAGCTAACAATCATGCTGCACATCCTCCGCCAATGCCTGGGCTACAGATATCAGTGTACGGAATGCAAAACTAAAGCCACATGGTCTGCAAGTTGTAACTGGACTTGCCAGTATAGTACCCATGTGCCATACCTGAGTGTGTATACTAGGTTCCGACCAAACAGTCACTTATTCATATGTGTTAGAAATGGGGTCTTTGGTTGACAGTCAGGTTACCCCCTGTTCAAGCAAGGACCCTCACTCTAGTTAGGATAAAAGAGAATCACCCTCAGCTAACCCCTGCTTACCCCCTTGGTAGCTTGGCAGAGCAGTAGGCTTAACCTCAGAGTGCTGGGCGTAAAGTATTTGTACCACCACACACAGTAACTTAATGAAAACACTACAAAATGACACAACACCAGTTTAGAAAAATAGGAAATATTTATCTAGACAAAACAAGACCAAAACGACAAAAATCCAACATACACAAGTCAAGTTATGATTTTTAAAAGGTTTAAAATAAAAAGAGTCTTTAGGTAGTTGTAACAACACACTAGCGCTGCTAGCGTGAAAATGTACCTGGTTTGCGTCAAAAATAACCCCGCACGGGCGGTGTGCGTCGAAAGTAACCCTGCACGGCTGTGTGCGTCGAAAACAACTCGGCACGGCGGTGCGCGTTGAAAAAGCCAGCCACACGACGATCCGAAAGTCCCGCGGCGCAGGGTGCGATCTCTCAGCCTCCGTCAGCGATGCTGCGCGTCGTTTCTCCTGCTCCGGGCGTCGGTTTCTCGGTCGCGTTTCCTGCGGCGTCGTTTCTCAGCTGCGGAACCGGCGTCGCGTCGTTTTCTCAGCCGCGATCGGATTCGCGTCGATCTTTTCTCCGCACGGCGCTCGGTGCGTGTATTTTTGTCCTTAGGCTGCCAGCCTCTCCTTTCAGGGTCCCAGGAACTGGAAGGGCACCACAGAGCAGAGTAGGGGTCTCTCCAGAGACTCCAGGTGCTGGCAGGAAGAAGTCTTTGCTATCCCTGAGACTTCAACAACAGGAGGCAAGCTCTACATCAAGCCCTTGGAGATTTCTTCTTCAAGATGGAAGGCACACAAAGTCCAGTCTTTGCCCTCTTACTCAGGCAGAAGCAGCACTGCAGGAAAGCTCCACAAAGCACAGTCACAGGCAGGGCAGCACTTGTTCCTCAGCGATCAGCTCTTCTCCAGGCAGAGGTTCCTCTTGATTCCAGAAGTGTTTCTCTTTTTTGTAAGTTTGGGTGCCCTTCTTATACCCATTTTAGTCTTTGAAGTCACCTTCCTTCAAAGGGGACTCACACCTTTTTGTGAAATCCTGCCTTGCCCAGGCAAGGCCTCAGACACACACCAGGGGGCTGGAGACAGCATTGTCAGAGGCAGGCACAGTCCTTTCAGATGAGAGTGACCACTCCACCCCTCCCTCCTAGCAGAGATGGCTAATCAGGAAATGCAGATCACACCCCAGCTCCCTTTGTGTCACTGTCTGGTGTGAGGTGAAAAACAACCCAACTGTCAAACTGACCCAGACAGGGAATCCACAAACCAGGCAGAGTCACAGAATGGTTTAAGCAAGAAAATGCTCACTTTCTAAAAGTGGCATTTCCAAACTCACAATCTTAAAATCAACTTTACTAAAAGATGTATTTTTAAATTGTGAGTTCAGGGATCCCAAACTCCACCTGTCCATCTCTTCTCTAGGGGAATCTACACTTTAATCATATTTAAAGGTAGCCCCCATATTATCCTATGAGAGAGAGACAGACCTTGCAACAGTGAAAACGAAATTGGCAGTATTTCACTGTCAGGACATATAAGCCACATTACTATATGTCCTACCTTATCCATACACTGCACCCTGCCCTTGGGGCTACCTAGGGCATACCTTAGGGGTGCCTTACATGTAAGGAAAGGGAAGGTTTAGGCCTGGCAAGTGGGTACACTTGCCAAGTCGACTTTACAGTGTAAAAATACACACACAGACACTGCAGTGGCAGGTCTGAGACATGATTACAGAGCTACTTATGTGGGTGGCACAACCAGTGCTGCAGGCCCACTAGTAGCGTTTGATTTACAGGCCCTGGCACCTCTAGTGCCCCTTACTAGGGACTTACTGGTAAATCAAATATGCCAATCATGGATAAACCACTTACATACAATTTAAACAGGAGAGCATATGCACTTTAGCACTGGTTAGCAGTGGTAAAGTGCTCAGAGTTGAAAAGCCAACAGCAACATGTCAGAAAAATATAGGAGGCAGGAGGCAAAAAAGTCTGGGGATGACCCTGCAAAAGCAAAAGTCCAACACGACCCCCTACCAGCCTAAAGCCAGGGGAGAACAATCAATACCTTGATGTACTTCCCTGATTGGGGCGATAGAACAGGGACCCAGGCCCACAACAGCAGGGGCATGCTCCAGTTCTACGCCTTCCTGACTCCAGTTGGATCCCTCTGTCCATACTCTCAGGGCCCACTAAGCTAACCCATGGGGAACCCTTCTCCACATCTACAGACACCATCTGTGCAACACCTAACTTTACTTTGCTCACAGATGTATTGCAATGGGCAGATAGTACCACCAGGGCCAACACAATGGTGTTGCCCACTCCACCCCTGGGGTGTGACTCTCGTCCTTCCCCCCCCAGGGGCAACTCTGTCCACCAGGACAGCAAGCCACAGTGGCCCCAGACAACTGTCAGGGATGAGAGCCCGACCTCAGGCCTCTCTAACCACTGTGACTGTGGAGAGTGGGGGGTGGTAGCCCCAGGTGCCTGGCACCCTTTGACCACTCTCTCTTCCACCAGGTCAGGGATGACAACCTGACCCTGGTCCTCCCCTCTGGGGCTCTGTACCCTCCCTGCAGAAGCGGCACCCCCAGAGTCAAAAACTGTCAGGGTGCTTGTAGAAGCAGTCCTGCACAATTCTTCCATCAGTGCAGGGATGTTAACCTGCAACTGATCCTCCAACCTGGGGTCTGTACCTTCAGGTTGGACCAGGGCCAGGGGTGAGGCTTCCCTCCCCCTGCCCTCCCTTCTGGGGTCCTGAACCACCCAACTAGGAGCGGCCCCCCCAGAAGACAACATGGTAGGGGCACTGTTAGCAGTAGCCCCTTCCTCCAGGTCAGGGGGGACACCCTTAACCTGGCCTCCCAATCCAGGGTCTGTACCCACAGACTGGATCACTGCCTGGCAAACCAGGACTTCCTGGGGGGCATACCTACCCCCTACCAGGTCAGAGTTTACCCTCTGAACCTGGTCATCCAACCCAGGGTCACCACCCTGCGGTTGAACCACTGCCTGGCACACCAGGACTTCCTTGGGAGCACACTTACCCCCCATCAGGTCAGAGTTTACCCCCTGAACCTGATCATTCAACCCAGAGTCACCACCCTGCGGTTGAACCATTGCCTGGCACACCAGGACTTCCAGGGGGGCACACTTACCCCCCTCAAGGGACACACTGTCCCGAAGGGCCACACAAGAGTCTGGCTGGCGCAGGTCTCCTGACCTCTGCCCATCTGACAGAGTCTGGATTCCCCCCAACCCAGAAATGGTCTCACCAAGGTCATTCATGGGGGGCTCTGCTCTCAGAGCTGACCCCTGACCCTCCAGGTTCTCCACTGGGGTCCGCAACCCCCTCTCAACCCTCTGTCTGGACTTCTGCACCCCCTCACTAGGAGTGGTACTGCCAGACACCAGAACTGGTGGGACGCTGGCTACAGCTGCCCCCCCAAGTTCTCCTGACACTGTGGGGTCTCCCTCAACAGATGGCCCTATGGTACAGGCTAGGCTCCCCTCCTGGTGTTCCCGCAGGGAACCCTCCAGGACCTGGGACCGGATCTCGGGCACCTTGGGCCTCAACCCATCCCCATTCCCTCTCCTCTGAGACTGGACATGGGGTCCCTCACCCATCCCACTACACTGGGACCTACCTGGGACACTACAATCCTTCCCTACCTCACCTGGTTGGGAACTACCTAGACCACTCCTCTCAGGAGCACCCCCAAATGCCTCTTCAGACTCTCTGGTACTCACCCAGAAGTCTGCCTCCATTGTAAGCTCCCTGGGGTCAGAGAACTCACACTCCACCTGGTGTTGGCATAGCTCTGGAAAATAAGGACTAGACATATGCTCTCCAGCAATTACATCACTCAGCCCCTCACATGAATTAACCAAAGTACCCTTCACCCAACCATCCAGTGACTCTGCTTTGACAAAGCACCCCACATCACCCTCCTGAGACTGGTGAGACAGTACCTGACTGTCCCTGATACTCAACCCACACTCTTCTGGGATGTTTTCACACTCCATAACCAGGACTTCTACTTGGGGGGAACCCCTCTCCCTGTCGCTCTCACCTAGAGTCAGTAGAGTGTCCCTCCCACCAGTAGGAATATGACTCCCCATGCCAGTTCCCCAATCCACCTCAGGGACCCTGTGCATCACTGGAGCTACCTCATACCCCTGAACCTCCTGGCGTGTGTTAACTCCCTCCTTCAAGTAGGGCACCACATCTCTGGGCATGTGCACTTCTTCAGCAGTACTGGATACAAGATTTTTGCTGCCACCATCTGAACTGGACTCAGCCCTCATGGCCTCCAGCTTCAGCTCTTCACAGCTCAGCTCTTGAGCTGCAATCCTTTCTTTTTCCAGGACTAAGGCTCTCTCCTCCTCAGCCCTCTCAAGCTCTGCATCTAGCTCTTCCAGACTCCGGATTCGAGCTAGGAGCCACTCATCTCTTTCTGTTTCCTCCTCTTCGGAGTAGTCATCCTCCTCAGACTCATTTGGTGGTGTTGCCTGACAACGTTTCAATTCATACTGAAACAGGGCTGACTCAAGATCCTCCCTTCTGGATTTCCTGTTCACAGCCAGTCCCCTTTCCATGCAAAATGCTTTAAGCTGCCACTTTTTATACATAAATAGGTGCCAGAAATTGACTTCCATTCTGCAAAGGCTTCACAACCAAAAACCAAAGTCCAAAAATATTATCAATACTTCCAGGAGGACATCAGAGAACAAAAAGCAGAATCACAAGACAAGTAGTATGTGGTCACGTAGTGGTCTGAGATCAAAACAGTAGTGTACACTTAATTACTGTATGTCAAGTACAAATACAAGTCCAAATCCCGACCGCTGGTCACCAATGTTAGAAATGGGGTCTTTGGTTGACAGTCAGGTTACCCCCTGTTCAAGCAAGGACCCTCACTCTAGTTAGGATAAAAGAGAATCACCCTCAGCTAACCCCTGCTTACCCCCTTGGTAGCTTGGCAGAGCAGTAGGCTTAACCTCAGAGTGCTGGGCGTAAAGTATTTGTACCACCACACACAGTAACTTAATGAAAACACTACAAAATGACACAACACCAGTTTAGAAAAATAGGAAATATTTATCTAGACAAAACAAGACCAAAACGACAAAAATCCAACATACACAAGTCAAGTTATGATTTTTAAAAGGTTTAAAATAAAAAGAGTCTTTAGGTAGTTGTAACAACACACTAGCGCTGCTAGCGTGAAAATGTACCTGGTTTGCGTCAAAAATAACCCCGCACGGGCGGTGTGCGTCGAAAGTAACCCTGCACGGCTGTGTGCGTCGAAAACAACTCGGCACGGCGGTGCGCGTTGAAAAAGCCAGCCACACGACGATCCGAAAGTCCCGCGGCGCAGGGTGCGATCTCTCAGCCTCCGTCAGCGATGCTGCGCGTCGTTTCTCCTGCTCCGGGCGTCGGTTTCTCGGTCGCGTTTCCTGCGGCGTCGTTTCTCAGCTGCGGAACCGGCGTCGCGTCGTTTTCTCAGCCGCGATCGGATTCGCGTCGATCTTTTCTCCGCACGGCGCTCGGTGCGTGTATTTTTGTCCTTAGGCTGCCAGCCTCTCCTTTCAGGGTCCCAGGAACTGGAAGGGCACCACAGAGCAGAGTAGGGGTCTCTCCAGAGACTCCAGGTGCTGGCAGGAAGAAGTCTTTGCTATCCCTGAGACTTCAACAACAGGAGGCAAGCTCTACATCAAGCCCTTGGAGATTTCTTCTTCAAGATGGAAGGCACACAAAGTCCAGTCTTTGCCCTCTTACTCAGGCAGAAGCAGCACTGCAGGAAAGCTCCACAAAGCACAGTCACAGGCAGGGCAGCACTTGTTCCTCAGCGATCAGCTCTTCTCCAGGCAGAGGTTCCTCTTGATTCCAGAAGTGTTTCTCTTTTTTGTAAGTTTGGGTGCCCTTCTTATACCCATTTTAGTCTTTGAAGTCACCTTCCTTCAAATGGGACTCACACCTTCTTGTGAAATCCTGCCTTGCCCAGGCAAGGCCTCAGACACACACCAGGGGGCTGGAGACAGCATTGTCAGAGGCAGGCACAGTCCTTTCAGATGAGAGTGACCACTCCACCCCTCCCTCCTAGCAGAGATGGCTAATCAGGAAATGCAGATCACACCCCAGCTCCCTTTGTGTCACTGTCTGGTGTGAGGTGAAAAACAACCCAACTGTCAAACTGACCCAGACAGGGAATCCACAAACCAGGCAGAGTCACAGAATGGTTTAAGCAAGAAAATGCTCACTTTCTAAAAGTGGCATTTCCAAACTCACAATCTTAAAATCAACTTTACTAAAAGATGTATTTTTAAATTGTGAGTTCAGGGATCCCAAACTCCACCTGTCCATCTCTTCTCTAGGGGAATCTACACTTTAATCATATTTAAAGGTAGCCCCCATATTATCCTATGAGAGAGAGACAGACCTTGCAACAGTGAAAACGAAATTGGCAGTATTTCACTGTCAGGACATATAAGCCACATTACTATATGTCCTACCTTATCCATACACTGCACCCTGCCCTTGGGGCTACCTAGGGCATACCTTAGGGGTGCCTTACATGTAAGGAAAGGGAAGGTTTAGGCCTGGCAAGTGGGTACACTTGCCAAGTCGACTTTACAGTGTAAAAATACACACACAGACACTGCAGTGGCAGGTCTGAGACATGATTACAGAGCTACTTATGTGGGTGGCACAACCAGTGCTGCAGGCCCACTAGTAGCGTTTGATTTACAGGCCCTGGCACCTCTAGTGCCCCTTACTAGGGACTTACTGGTAAATCAAATATGCCAATCATGGATAAACCACTTACATACAATTTAAACAGGAGAGCATATGCACTTTAGCACTGGTTAGCAGTGGTAAAGTGCTCAGAGTTGAAAAGCCAACAGCAACATGTCAGAAAAATATAGGAGGCAGGAGGCAAAAAAGTCTGGGGATGACCCTGCAAAAGCAAAAGTCCAACAATATGTATGTGTAACATACTGGTAGCATTAGTCCTAGGTACCCTATTCACAAGCCCATGCCTGTGTTTGAGGGGGGGGTGGAGAAACAACGAACAATTCCAAACAACATGGACACCCAGGAGTGCAAAGAAAACCCCACACATGTTTGGCTCTGCACACACACCACAGGTAAGGTCTATCAACAATTAGGAGTCTGCAAACCCTTGACCAATCATAGCGCCACACATGTCAGGAAATGCAGAGCTTGGTACACATACTTCCAGTAAGGCATGACTTACACCAGACACAGAGTTGCAAGAACACCCATGATCATGATTAGCATGCACACCTAGGCCATTGCACTCAAGTTCCACATACCTGTAGCACTACATGTGGAAGTACATGCTGCTAGGAAGTTCTACCTACAGTTTAATAAGTAATTTGGTGAATAGGGAAGCAGAAGTCTGTTGGTAAGCGATTTGCAGTACCAATCTGGGAGAAGGTGGGTCTGACAGGCTGACTAAATCTGAGCTGAGTTCCAGTGCGACTCTTGTTGATACAAGTGTTATCCACATGACTCACCCCAGTACTCATTGTGGGGCCTACAGGAATGACCTACAATCCCTAGATAATACAATCGGATAAGCATTGGCCAACTCAAAACTTTTGAGAAACTGAAATCCCACTCATGGAACAAGACAAATGATTGGCCAGCGGATCACACCTTGCTATGTGTTAAACACACAGGAGTCCATCACACATTACCAGCAAACACAACACATAACAGACATATCAACACTAACTGGAGTGGTCGGGGTCCTCAAATGTAGCCACCTCTCCCACAGTGTAGGGTGCCGGTCCACCTGTAAGGCATGGAAGGAAGAAATGTGCTCAGAATCTGTGCACTGACCAACAATTTCAAATGCATATACAATGTGTAATCTGAATAAGGAAATGACAGCCATTCAGACATGATGATACTGCATCTGATATATCACGGCCAACATGTACATAGCATGGGTCTCCTGTGACAGTTACACACATATCTGCACACATGCAGTGGCCCTAACTATCATGTGGTGGCAAACATGCTCCGTCATTAGTGATCAGAAATAATAATGAAGTGTAATCGTCTCATCATGTGCATCCAAGAGAGACATCCAAAGCCTGGTTACGTGAGGACTGCATTACCAGTCAAACAGCCTATGTGGCCATGACACATTTATTACACATAGGTACAATGTACAGAGGGGCAGGGACTTTTGTAAGCCCTCCTGTTGTTACAGTTTCTTTATTTGATGTGGCCCAGCAATGGTGATTTGCACCAACCATGGAGAGGTGAACCCATGTGCATACCTTTGGACTGCCATCCCTAATCGGAATGTGGCACAACTAACTCCAAATACCATTCTAAGATGTTAGCTGAGAGCACCTTACACCTTTTCACAATGTTTTCAAATCCATATCTGACATGTATCCAAAAAGATGAAGGACCAAAATAATCCCTAACATTCATTGAATTTCCGTGAACGCTTTCCTTCCACACTCACCAGACTCACAAGAGACATATGTCTGGGCCACTTTGCTATCATCAATTGACGTGAAGCCAGCACTCCTTTTCTGCATCATGTAGTGTTTCTAAAGTCAGTCTAGCTATTGCGTCAACAAAGTTAGCCAATATTTTAGTACATCTTTACCTCTCTGGCAAATGTGACCTATATAGACATGATTGGCTCCTATTTTGTTTGGTTGTCTGACACAAAGGCAGCACCAATTTACTTAACAGAAAAGTATCCTGTAAGTTTGCAGAGCACGTGCTTCATGACAGCTAGCAATTGTGATCCTTCACATAGTGCATCAATTACCCTGTATGTTTCCGCAGCATTACACACAGTCAGCAACTTAGCTGGCAGATATTGTACAAATCATCTGATGTCACTACAGAGCATTTAATCGTGCACATTTACATGATTAGTACTCACCAACTGGGCCACCAATCACTATTCCCAGGTGGTCCAGAAGATCTTGCTCCCTGCTGATGAGGTCAGGCCACCGGTGCTTCAGCTGGTCGTCACTCCTCTGGCTGGCATACACGCGCTGCAGGTGATGCAGCACCTTTCCCCACCGGATTCTGCGCACCTCAGTGTGATACCTCTGTATCACCCTGCCCCCTGCCTTGATCATGAGTGGTAGGAAATGGCACACAAGCCATATAAAGCCCCCCAACTCCTCCTCACCCATCCTGCCAAGACGTGGCCTACCAGACATCTCGGCAATGAAAAGGGGAATGGGGGATAAAGAAGTAGAAAGGGGAAAAGGGGGAAAGTAGGGGTACAAAAAAAGAAGAAAAGTAAACTTAACCACTAAAAGAGCCCAACTATCCCCAAACTAGCACTGCCCACAACAGACCCCAACAAACAACAAAAACACTAGAATACTGGACAAATGTAAACAAAACATACTAGGACACTATACAACAACAATATTTATTTCACAAAATAACAATTCAGATAGAACAGAGGACACAAAAGCACAAAATCACTGGACAACACTCTGAACACAGCCACACAGTCTAGAAGATTCACAGACTGCAAAGTGAAAGTGAAAGTACACCCACTGTACATAATCTGTAAACAGGATATCCTATTACATCACTTCCTGCATAAAATGGGCGCCGTTTTTCGTGTTATGTGTCATATTTTTTCACGCATACAGTTTGTGCGTCATATTTTTCGACACACAGGAGTGAAAATTAGGCCGCATCCAAATAATAGTAAATAGTCTGTACAATTATTTGGATGCGGCCTAATTTTCACTCCTGTGCGTCGAAAAATATGACGCACAACTGTAGTGCTGGAAAAAAATGACGCATAACACTAGCAACGTCAAATTTTAAGTGCATGAACTGGTTTGGGGCATTTTTTCAGTTTTTATGTTATGTTACATTTGGGACACATCAGAGATAGGCTGATTGCACCCACTATGGTGTTGATGGTGTATGTTCACATGTGAGACATCATACTGCTGTGGACCATGACCCGCTACTTCCTTAACAGGATTTTGACAGCTGGCTGACGCACTAGATGGCCATATGTGTGGCCTACATATATGTATTGCACAATTTGGGCATGTTTGGCATCAGGAGAGGATAGCAATGTGACGCACATATGTACAATACCTCAATGCCTATGGCTCAATGTGTGTGCAGTGGCAACTAATGTAGTTGTTGACCGAGTGTGTGTGCATCACAAGATGCATTATTGAACATATGCTTGTATGAATGTGAAGTCAATGTGTCCATACCTTAGATGCAAGTCATTGTGGAAATGAGAGAGGACATGTGTTAGTCATACATGTAGCAACATCCGTTATGTGCACTTCCAAAATTTTGGGTAACGTAGACACCACAAATGACAAAGCATGCACTAGATAGATGGGAGATGCTTGTTCATGTCAATGGTCCACAATTTCACCATCCTATGTCCTGGATTTTTGGTAACAGCTTTCTAGGCACTTGTTGGTGAATCCCACAGTGAGTCAGACACATGCACTGAGGAAGTGGGTACCATGTAATTGGCCCAGACATCCAAAGGTGAACCACAAATGTAATATGACGCCACAGTTGAGGTCATATAACTGAGCCACAACTCTCCAGTGGCTGTGGTGGACTAGCAGACGAGGCAGCACATGTCCACATATTTCCAGTGATCAATTGCACAGAGGTGTCTTGTTCATATGTGTGGTCAAATGTTGATCCTGTATATTTTTAGGGGTGAATGTTGTCACAGTTACGTCCAGGTCTCATCATGAGTCAGTGGCAGCTATTCCTGTATCTACTGAGTATCCTTTGTTGATCAATGTGAGTAAAGTGGATGGGGACATGAGAACCTACATGGGGATGGTCCCACCCTGTCACTGAAGATGTGTAATGAGACTGTCAACAGGGCAACCTTGGTGTGCTGAGTGAGATAATGTCTCAGGTGTCATGTTCCGGCAGGTGTCATTACAACATTTGTACACAGGTTGGCCTCTGCAATTCCCACTGCATCTGGGAACATCATAGCCTCTGTGCTGATTATTTTTGCAGCTATTCACCACACATGGCCCATCAATATGTTGTGAGCAATGTAAATCTGTGTGTGAACTGTTAGGGTCCTAACATGTGTGGACTTTTCATATCAGAGGTTGCTGGTTCTGCTGAAGGCCCCGTACCCATTCCCTGCATATGGCCCTGGGACACTGTCATACTTTGTCGTTCATGCATAAATGAGACCCAAACAAGGGATGGGCCATGAATTCTGGGACTCAAAGAGGATTAAACTAATATAGTACAATTAAAGAGCAGATGATGCTATACAATGTATGTGGGTATGCATTGATAAAGCACATGAGCAAATACCCTCTGAGGAATGAAAGGTTTGCTAACGCAAGTGTGGTACATATGTTGCCACAGGGAAACTTTAGGGTGACGCACAGACAGATGCCAGTCAGGCTGACAGGATGCAGGGTCAATCTGGATCCAGCAATTTCACAAGTTACATAATCAGTGGTCTGACTAAGACTGTTTGGAGGACAAACTAGACAGTTGACATGTAAAACTGTATATGTCCTGTGTTTTTGAAGGTGACACATGAACCCAAGGGCTGTGTTACACGGCTTCATTACTAGCAATGCTTAACGTTGTATTTGACAACATGGCAACTCCTATGCTGTTCCAGGCATCAGCAGGGGCAGGGCATGTTGAAAAGGGTGGTGTGCATGGAGGTGATCACAGGTGTGGGCTGCATCAGTTTCTCACAAGTCCTGTAGGTGAGATTTGAATTCTAATGGCCAACAGACGTTTTCACACGGGAAGCAATCTACAGGTGATAACAGGGCTTAGAAACTACAAGCCAGTGTATTAATTGACCTGACGTCCATGCAGTCAGATGTACTATGACAATGGTATACCATAGGAAAGGGTGTAGCACACTGGGTTACTATTGTTAGTCTGTGTGTGTAGGGGAGGGAATATCGGGGTACACATATTACTATTCTAGGGACCTCTTCAGACAGGTGGGTTGTGACCAGGTGCATGGGTGTGTCAGGAGCTAGGAAATGGGCTGACATGTACATGGAATGTCATGTGCGCAATGCTGCTCATATGTGTGGCACTTGTGCTGTCTATGTTCTGATTCTAGGGAACTCTAGTCAAAGATAGTCCTTGCAAAGATTGGATGCAGTTGGACTTACTGCTGTCAAGGGTCTGGTCATACTTTCCTGTTACTGATGCAAAAGCACATCAACTGCCTCATGTATGAGGCTTATTTTCCCCTTATTGAGTGTTTGGTGTCTCAGTTGTGTGCCATATGCTGTGATGAACCATGTTTCCAGCATGTATGTGTGAAATAGGTGTGGTCCTCTACTATTGTCCTTCAAAGGTGAAATGTACAGGATGTATGTCATTTACAGTGTGTGTGTACGTGACCGTTGTATGGTACGCATCACAATTGCTCTGGGATTTTCAGTGTCCTAATCGGTATATCAGCAATGCTCCATGAGGCAACACTCTTATTCTGATAGTTAGAGATAAAGGTGTGCGAAAATGATTACCCAGACCATGATATGGTGATTATTATAGGTGTTTATATAAATTAGTTCATAAAATGGTGATGGTGATTATATTTCAAAGAAATTGTTCATGATATGTTGCCGCCTACGCAAACCAACGGCCGTGTTTTGTTGTTCTCCCTCATGTTGCAGGTCACCATCCTCCTATTCCTCCTCTTCAGGCATGTGTGGCTCTGGTTCCAGAAGGGGAATGTTCCTTCTTATGCAAATGTTGTGCAGAATGGCACATGTTAGAATGATCTTACAGACCATTTCCGGGGAACATAGGAGGCTACCACCAGTGATGTCGAGGCACCGGAATCTTGACTTGAGGATGCCGAAGGTCCTCTCGACTATGGTGCTTGACCTCCTATGTGCGTCATTGTAGGCACGCTCTGCTGCAGTACTTGGGTTGCCAATAGGTGTCATTATCCATGGCTGGATGCCATACCCCTGATCAGCTGCAAGAGAAAATGTATGGGATCATGTTGATGTAGCTAGCCCCATTGAAATCACCTTGCATGGCAGTAGTTGTCTTGTGTTGTCTGTGACTCTTTTGTGTTATTGTGTGGCATCCTAGGCTTGTAGGATGTACCATCTGCATTGTGTTGTTTCCTTGGCTGGACGAGTGTTTGGCTGCTGACCAGTTGTGAGCAGTATGTTTTGGGATTTGCAGTACAGTGTGCCCTCCCTTGCATTGTGACTTGTGATACAGGTGTCCCTCTGTCTTCACTGGGGGGGAGATGATAGTTCCATCCACAGGTTAAATTTGACAGTGTTGTTAACACGTTCATATCAATGTACCCTGGACATCCCATACCTTTAGACTTATGCAATGGATTAATGTAAACATAATTGAGACGCTTATAATTTGCAAGGTGACATTTAGGCAACACACTCCAAACGTTGTGATCATTGACGTCTTAACATTAGACTGTACAGTAATTTCAGATGTGTGACAGGTTCAATGGTGACCTATGAAACATGGCTAGCGAAGTCACAACCTCAGTGTGTTCCTGTCGACATGTTGCTGTTGTGGTGTATGTGTTGTGTGTCCTAGAGGGTTGCTGTGCAGTGTGTATATAAGTAGGTTTCTGTACTTACCAACAAGTAGTCCATTGCCATACCGTCCATCCTGGAAGTGCTGATTGATGGTGCTGTGATGGAAGATGAATGAGTCATGGACACTCCCAGGATATTTTGCCACGATGTTGGTGATCATTCCTTGGTGATCGACAATGGCCTGCACATTGATGGAATGTGTGTGCTTCCTGTTGCGGTAGAGAAGTTCAGTTGCAGCAGGTAGCACAAGGCGTACATGTGTGCAGTCAATTGCACCAAGGACGTGTGGGAAGCCACTAGTGAGGTAAAACCCCTGTTTTGTTTCCTGATGCTTCTGCAGTGTGTTAGGGAAGCAGATGTGGCGGGGTGTGAGTCCAATGATGGCATCCAGTACTTTGGGAAAAAAGGCAGAGAATGACTGCTGTGATATTCCGGCAACCAGGGCACCAGTTGTTTGAAAAGAGCCACTTGCCAGCATGTGAAGTACGGCAAGCAGCTTGGTTTCTGTTGGGATGGTGCGGGGTGTCAGCAAGGTGGGTGCCAACTGTGGCTCTATATTTCGCAGCAGCTGCTGAATGGCCTGCCAGTTCAACCTGTACCTGTGGATGATGTCATGTTCCCTGAGGCCATGAAGGGTTGTTCTGGGGCGGAATATCCTCTCCTGCCTTCTGCGCTGCCTTTGGGGTCCCTGCTGGTGTTGTGGTAGCTGCTGTTGTTGCTGCTGGGGTCTGCGTCTGCGTGCACGCTGGATGAGAAGCACCTCCATGTCTCCCTTTTGCTGCTCTGCTGTTGCTTCTGTGTGTTCTGATTAAATACAGGTGTGTTTGCCCCATCTTAACGCCCGCCCTGACCCAGGTGTTAAATTTTGACGCAAATCGGGCTGTGCGTCATTTTCTGGCTCCACCTCACGGCCGTGCGTCATTTTTGCCCGAAAGCATAAATACGACGCACAGCCTTTTAAGTCATTTTTTGGACAGGAACGCCTACCTTGCATATGATTAATGCAGGACGGGTTGCTGCATCCAAAAAATCCTCCAGGGAGTTCAAAGGCTCAAATATATTAACTAAAGGGAGTGAGCAACCTGAGGGCCTAGACTGATGAGGGGGACAGCTTTTCTGCTTACCCGATTTACGAAAATGGAACTGCTGAACCTGTGAGGAAATAAAGTATGACAACCATTTTTCCCTAAGGGATCCCAGATCTAAGGTTGATGTTGAAAGGTAGTGGTGCAGAGAAGCAACTAACTGTGGATTCCTAAAATTAATAATGATACAGTCCCCTGGTGAAGCTTTACTGGTAGGACCTATCCATGTTACCCTTCTCACGGTTAAGATTTCTCCAGAAAGATCTGAGCTCAAACCTGTGCACTTCCTGACCCAATACATGACTTCATTTCACAATGAAGAATAGGACTAAGAGTGCAGGGCGTCCAGTACATTTTCCAAAATCAGAAAATATGGGGCACATGCTGGTGGAATCCACTGGTTGGGGGCTTGGGTATTTGGAATTAACGGGGGAGGGTCCTGTATAAGGACCTTACGGGCCGCATAATCATCAATCCTCTGTTGGTGAGATAGTTTATCTGTGTGCCCTTTGGGTACAGGGATTAAAGTTCTATCAAAAGGTTGCTGCCCATGATTTAATCCTCTTCTATGAGATGAGGAAATCATTGGCGTTAGAGGGCACATAGTCTCACAGATTTCAGGCAGGGAATTATCTCCCATTAGAGGAGGAGGGGCGGGTGATTTCCCAGTGGCTATAAGGGCATTTACATTTCCTTCCAAAGATTCAATTTTTTTTAAACTAAGGAACACAATTGCCTAATATCTTTAAAGAAATTTTCAATATGGTGAAATTGGTCACAGGGGATGATAAATGGCTCCTCATTAGCGACATGTTCACAGGCAGCCCTTTTAGATATCTTTGACTGAGGCCTTCCTTTACCCCTTAACACTGATAGATCCTTCCCAGGTGAAATGATAGTCTTAGGGCAGAGCAATATTGGGCCAGGGGAGGAATTAATAATATTTTGAGGACTTTGTTGCCTGCTCTTTTTTGTAGGGGGACTGTCAGTAATTACAAGGGAAATAGACTCAATCGGTTGCTCCTGATCTAAGACAACACATGGATTCCTAGATTTAGCCATGGACAGCTTCACCAGATGGGCAGCCTCTTCTTTATCTCTGGGGCCACACTTTTTAAAGTTGGACCCAGGCTGGTTTCTGCCCTCCCTATCTCAGTTTCCATAACGCCCATTGCAGAGGTGAGATAACTAGTTATTAGTTTTGGGCCCGAGTCCCCAGGGAGGGCTCCTGCCACCCCATTGGAACTTTTCTGTTTCCCCATCAAAGCTCTGTTTGATGAGGAGACCTAGCACAATAAAAGCACAAGGCAGGCCACACTATTATCCAATACCCCTCCCAATATTCGAGGCAAGAGACAGGACCCAGCCCGGCCCGTCCGTACGCTGACGGGCACAAACGGGCTCGCTCTTGTCCCGGTCTTCGCCCGGGCATGCCTGCACGCATCCCGCACGGCGGATGAAGTATCCAATTATAAGCAGCTCCGGGCTCGAGAGGAAGCAGCAGGAATGGTTTCCTGCCGTAGATGAGTGTGGGTAAGGAAGTTCTGAGACCCCCAGTCCTGCTGCAACTAGTCTGATGGTCCCGCGCAGCGGGCAAATTATCCGATTATAAGTGCCTCCAGGCACAAGAGGATGCAGCAAGAGCGACTTCCTGACAAAGATGAGTCTGGGTAATGAAGTTCTTAGGCCCCCAGCTCCGCCACTACTAGTCTGATGGTCCAGCGCAGCGGGCGAAGTATCCAATTATAAGCGCCTCCAGGCACAAGAGGAAGCAGCAGGAGCGACTTCTTGCCGCAGATGAGTCTGGCTAATGAAGTTCCGAGGCCCCCAGCCCTGCCGCAACTAGTCTGATCACCTACTTATAATTACTGGCAGAAGGTTCTCCGGGTCGTGGAAGAAATTACACTGAACTCTTTGTAACCAGATCTATCTGTGACATTTTTGGGCTTGGAGAAGGGCATTCCACAGGGTATGCGCCATTGGATTGCAATGTGTTTCCTGTTATCCAAGCAAAGATTAGCTGTGAACTGGGGAGGTCTGATGTACCCACATGCACTGATTGGCTATGCGATATAGCGACTTGCAATGATCATATAGAAACCTATGCCTTGATGCGGCCTCCTACTTTTACACATAGGGTCATTTGGGGACCCTATAAATCTTTTATTTTCAGAAGCGAAGTGGATAGTCCTGAGGACCCTAACGAGGAACAAAATGAATAGCTGCTTTGCTTTCCCTCTCAGCTTTTAATTTAGAAGCTGTGCCTCTCTATTTACCAAAGGTTCTCTTCTTTTCACTTTCGATTTTATTTCAATGATCAGTACTCACTGCTGTGCCAATCTGCTTGAAGTTGGGACTATGTTACTGAACTTTTATGTACATAAGACTACTTATGATGTACAATTCTTACCCTTCATTGTTGGAATGTACCAGTGCAACCTTCCTACTGCATGATTGCAGGTACTGTTTACATATGACTGTACTTGTTACGCTTAATTTTCAATAAAATAAAACAAAAACAGGGATCAGAAGCAAAGTGTACCAATATTTTATTGTCTGTAACACAGTCCCCTGGGACTCCCAAAATCTGATAACTTACATGTACTAGGAAGAATATTTAAGAAAAATGGTGTTGCACACAGTGCAGCACCACTTTTCTTGCGCCCCTTAGCGCCAACCCAAAAACCACCATGTGTGCGCCGTATTTAAGATACAGTGCAGCATGGTGGTAGTTGGTGGACTTACATTTTTTACGGTAGTTCAACACTTTGTAGGATTGGCGTAAAAAATTCTGATGCTGGGGGCATATTTAAGAAACGTGGCGCTGCACAGAATGCAGGCCACTTTTTTTGCACCCCTTAGCGCCCCCCCTAACTTCACCATGTGTGCTCCGCATTTAAACTACGGGGCACCATGGCGGTAGTTAGGGGACTAGCGTAAAACATTCTGACGCTAATCCTGCAAAGCACTCAGAGGCCTTTTGTAAGCATGGGGAGCCTCCTTTTAACGCCTGCTCTGAGCAGGCATTAAGAATGCCCAAAAAATGGCACGAGGAAATCTTCTAGATTTCCTTGTGCCATTTTTGTGGGCCCCCTAACAGAGAACGCCCCCTTTGCATACATTATGCCTGGTGCAGGTTTAATGTAGTGCAAAGGGTTACAAACTGGCGCAATGCATGCATTGCACCACTTTGTAAATATGGCACAGCATTTTTGGCCTTCTAACACCACCTTAGTGTAAAAAATTGCACTAATGTGGCATAGGAATGGCGCTAGGGCCTCTTAAATATGCACCTGGGACTTTTGTGACCCATCAAAACTTGATTTGCGATGCAGCAGAGGGTCTTGACCCACAGGGGCATATTTATGAAAAGTGGCGCTGCACATAGTGGAGTGCCACTTTTCTTGCGCCCATTAGCTCCCCGCTAACACCACCATGTTTGCGCCGTATTTAATATACAGCACACCATGGCAGTAGTTAGAGAACTAGCATCAGAATTTTTAATGCTAGTTCGGCGCTTTGCAGTATTAGCATCAAAAAATTTTGACGTTAATCCTGCAAAGCACAAAGAGGCCCATTGTAACCAATGGGAGCCTCATTTTAACGCCTGCCCACGGCCTGCTATAGGCGATGGCTCATCTGATAGTACCTGTGCTTGTTACAGAGAGGATGTAAAGGACAACCGATTCCACTGGAACCCATTGTCTCTCATTCCATAAACCACATTGCCCAAGTAGAGGAACCTAGCACCTGGACATATGCATGTTGACAGCAGTAAACTGCCCCACTCTGTGAAGCACTGCTTTCCTCAGTACCACTGGATATGGGTTATTGATAGTGGACAGGCATCCTGTAGTCTGGTTTGTAATTAAAACAAACATTAGGGAAGTCAAGAGATCTCACTATGACAGCTAGTGACTTTGTCAATGTTTTTTGTTAGAAATGTACAGTAGAGCGGCTGCTGTGCATTATGGCTGAAGTTTAAACAAGCATTTGCAATGCAATAGGACTCGCATTAGGGAGAGTTAGAGATGTTGTCTTTGTAAACGATAATGACAGCCTCACATTTGTAACCTTATAAATATGTAGCCTTGTAGCACATTAAACCTTTATCAGAAATAAACAGTGTTTGTGCATTCCTTCAAACACTTGGTATTAGAATTTAATGGTTTGAACAGCCCCTACAGAGCTCTAAGGATAAAATAGCATTTGGAAGAAACATGGCTACGTAACCGTATTTTCATCCCCTAGAGGGCATTATCACATAAAAAAGAATGATAACGAACATTGGAGAGTAACCATATAATCAGACCCTTGAGGGCATAGTGTATTACATAATACCGGGCCTAGCAGGCATTTTAAATATCATCTAAGTATGGAGTCAGTGGCACAAGAGTGCAGTGCCGCAGGCCGTTACTAGATGTCCCTGTAGAGTCAACAGCAGAAGGTGCAGTACCACTGGTCATGGCTAGATGTCCATGTAGAGTCAACATCAGAAGGTGCAGTACCACGAGTTATGGTTAGATGTCCCTGTAGAGCCAAGAGCACTCAGAGTACAGTGTCTCAGAACACTGCCAGAACTTCTTCTGACATCAGAAGCGCAGAACGTCCCTCAAACCCGAAAATGGCTGGAGAAGTACCAGGTCCTCAGTGAAATATTTAGCCATGCTGTACATTAAACTTTTATCAGAAATAAACTGTGTTTGTGCATACATTAAAACTTTATCAGAAATAAACTGGGTTTGTGCGTTAGTAGAAGGTGCAATATCACTGGCCATGGCTAGATGTCCCGGGGGAGCCATTTCAGTTAGGAGTGCTTTAAAGAAATTGTTATGCTCCCTCCCAAGCAGGGCAGTCAGAATATTACTACAAACAAGGAACTTAAAACACAAACTCTTCTCAACTGTTAAAACAAAATTTTGAATAAAAGGAAAGACTAAACATGCATTGAATGGTGCAAGAGGTTATAAGTTTTAGACCCCCTCTAACCTAGTGTGGCCTGGACAGAAAAATCACATTGTTCTGAATGATTTGGTGGTGGTCTCATTACCCTAGGACCACCACAGGCTGAGTTATGGGCATAAATGTGTTGTAAAAGGAATGCCTGCAAAGCATTATGGAATGGGTTTCCATGCCGTCATTAAATCTTTATCAGAAATAAACTGCGTTTGTGCATTAGCAGAAGGTGCAATACCACTGGTCTTAGCTAGGTGTCCCTGTGGAGCCTACTGAGTTAGTAGTGTCTTGGGGCAATCATCATCCTTCAACCCTTGGAGAGCATAGTGCATTACACATTTGCAGACTGAGCAAGACTGTCAGAATATTATTACAAACAAGGCCCTTGTAAAACAAACTCCTCTCAGCTGTAAAAACAAAAGTTTCAGTTGTAAGAGAATTTAAATATACATTGAATGATGGAAGAGGTTATAATTTTTGGGCCCCCTTTAACCCAATGTGACTAACAAGATGGCCTGGACAGAAAGAGCACATCATTCTGAGGGGCATATTTATGAAAAGTGGCGCTATACCCAGTGAAGCACCACTTTTCTTGCACCCCTTACTGCCCCACTAACACCACCTTGTGTGCGCCGTATGGGGGTCTGCACTTTTTCTGATGCATCTGTTAGCATTCTTAGAAAATGTATCTGAAGTTAAGGTCAACATCCGGAAGTCGATCATGTTTCCTTTGGGCGAACTCTACGGGAAGCTGTTAGACCAGTTGCAGGACTTTGGTCATCCCTGGGAGAAGGAGGTTTTTCGTTACCTGGGCATCTGGGTCACTCACACTGAAGACACCCATTAGTGCCTCAGTGTGCACAGAGTGGTATCTGGTCTGGAGTGCTCAGTCGCGTTCTGGTACAGACTTCCCATTGCAGTGATGTGCAGGGCAGCCATTGCAAAAATGGTCTTCCCCTACTGCTTATATATGTTTCAGAACTAACTATTTCCGCTAGATCCTTGGATCTTTCGTAGATTAAATAGCCTATTAATCTCCCTGATCTGGGCCGTGCGTTGCAGTAGAGTCTCCTTAACTATACTCCTGAGGGATTTGCGGATGGGGGACTGGCAGTTCCAGACCTACAGCTCTACTAGTTCACTGCACACTTACATAATACTGCTATATGGCGCACTAATGCAGACAATTGGGAAAAACTACTCTTCTGGGCCATGCTCAGGAAAGATACATTAAGCCAGCTCTTGATGAGGGGGGAATAGTCAGAGCATTGAGTCCCTTATCTGGTCAAGGCTACCACTGCACTCAGAAACAAGTGGTGAAGAAAATGCTGTGCAGAGCCCCATTTGATAGGGATTTGCCCATCTGGGATCTTGCACCATTCCGGAATATTGATGCCAGTATGTCTATGGAGTCGTGGAGGGTGAGGGATTATCAAGTGGCCAGGGATTTGTACCCTGGGGAGCAATTCATGTCATTCCTGGAGGCGCAAAACACAGTTGAAGTCTGTCCGGGTCATTTCTTTCACCTTGCCAAATTGGAGAGTGTGGGGTGGGAGGTCTGTTGTTGTTGTATAAATTCTTTACTTGGCTTAAAACCTTATAAGTATAAAACATGAATAAACTATACAATGGTTCATAGAGTTAATCTGTTACATGGTGTATACCCACACAATGTCCTTAATTCATAACGTTTCATATTTACAATGCCCTCCTAGTGTGGGTCGGTGTAATTTCCTAACCCCGTATTCAAATTTTGTTTTCCTGTTAATTACAAAGTGTGTTGTGCATACCAGCTTAACCCGATTATGTTTCTAATATAACAGGAGTTCTTAGAATTTACATATGGCAGAAATCTAGATAACAAAGCAGTACTTTTACTCTATATTATAACAAGACAGACGTACTATACTGTTTGGAGGGATAAAGAAAAAAAATTAGAATCATTCAATGTAACTTTAAAAGCAGTTAATTTGTAAACTCTTCATTCTTCTAGGGAGGTGCCATCTCTTGTTAAAAACTTCACATACTACAGTCTTACATTTTGCGGGGAGGTCTGGAGTGACTTCCCAGCTGTGCCTTGGAAGTCAGGAGTGTTGTGATCACTCTGTTTTATAAAGCACTTTATAAAGCTTAAAATCACCTTGCACATATGGGTCCCGACTCAGTTTTCTGAAGCAGAGGGGCATGCAATGGATGTTGCTTTGGGCGTTTCCATGCAACACCCATTGCTTTTGACACTGCCCTAGAATTACGAGAAATTGTAAACCTGAGGCAGCTCCAAAAACTAACGCCATCCCTGGGGTGGAATGGGAGTGGTGCAAGGAGGAGAAATACTTTTTTTCTCCTCATTTTTGCTTTTCTATGTGTGCTGCAGAATGAGAAAACACCATTAAAGATTGTTTATGTGCAGGAAGGTGTCCCTTCCTGCACATAAACAATTATTGAATAATGACGGCTTGCGAGCTGTGTTGCATTCTGGACACCTTCTTGCCCTTGAACTATGGCACAAGGGTACCTGTGTTCACTGGGTGGGGGTGGTGGTATGGGAGAAGGAGGTTTTGCACCAAAAAATGATGTTAGGCTGGTTGGAGGCAAAAAACATGCCTCAAACCAGCCTAGCGTCCTTTTTTGACCCAAACCATCCATACCACATGACTCCTGTCTTAGAAAAGACATGCCCACCACCCCAATAGCAAGCACAGGGGACCCGTGTCCCTTGGGCACAGCCATTGCACCCTGTGCCATTCAGTGGCCCCAAGTTGGGCCCGCAATGGCACTTCTAATTTTTAAAAAAATACTTACCAATACTTACCCTACTTACCTGGGTTGAGGTCCCCCATCCTCCAGTGTCCCTCTGGTGTGGGTGGAGGTGTTCCTGAGGCTTGAGGAGGGCACCTGTGGACCCATTCCATGGTGTTTAACCATGAAAATGGGTCCACAGGTCCCCTAACACCTGGTCTGCAAGGTTTGCACCATTATTTAGCCCCTCCTCCCACACATGCATCATTTTAGTACGGGGGGATAAATATGGGGCTATGGGGTTAGCACCATTTTTTAGATGGGAACACCTACTTTGCATCTAATTGACGCAAGGTAGGTTCTTGCATCTAAACAATGGTGCAAACTCCAATATTTGGCGTTAGACTTTAAATGGAGTATAAATCTGCCCCTCGGTGTGCTGCCCTGTGCCATGGGGACTTGTAAATAAGTCCCTTAGCTTGGCAGTATACTAACATTGGGAAGCAGTGGTTTCAAGAATTGACGGGTTACTGGAGTGGCAATTCTCTTGCACCAGTGGCCTGTCTTCTGGGGATGGAGATTTGGCCCAGGGGGTGGAAAATCCAATACAGACTGGCACAGCTTGCTCTTCTAGTAGCCAAACAGAGAGTGGCCAATGGGTGGCTGGGGTCCAGAACTCTGCAGATAGACCACTGACTCCGAGACTTGTTGGAGTGGGGGGGCGGCTGAGGAACAACATATACATATGAAGCGCACGGATGAGGGAGCAGTGGAGGTAATAAGGGCATGTGGGCAGCTTCTGGATAACTTCAATGATGATAATGATTTAGAGTCAGAGACTAGTACTGAGGCTGAACATTGACTTGTTAGTCTGGATAATGACTTCATGACTATTGGGATGACCAAATGTGTCCAAACTGAGTTCTGATGTATTGTGTTTCTATCATCATGTGCGGACTCTATACTGTGCGTATGTCATGTGTAATGAAACTTCCTTCAAGACTGTGTACCCTGATTTGTAAGCTTTTTTTCCACTCCTGTAGACTCCTACCTCTATTACTCTCAGATGTTGTCTACTTTGACTACAACACTACTGCACTGTAAGGTTTGTTGGTTTATTGTAAAACCAAATAAAATAAATTTGTTAAAAAATGGATATAAGGGGCAGGTTAGGATACTCTGTCGCCCAGGCATGGTGCCCATGGGGCAGTATAATTAGATATTTAAGGGTGGTGGTTGGTGGCTCCTCCTCCCTGAGCCTCCTGGAGGACCCAGGGACCCTATTCCCCCAGACTGAATATGAAAAAAAGGGAAAGGGCACACATGGTGTCCCTCCCCGAGGATTTAGAAGGTCTCGTGGACTCAATCCTCTGGGTGGGGCAGGGAGCTCACCCCAGGGACACGGTAATTTACCAGCCTGCAGGAGCACAGGTAGGGAAGGAATGTCTGCTTTCATCTTTAAATATGCTCCTGCTGAGTTGGATATGGCTCTCTGCCCATGCTCTTAAAGGCAAGGAAACTCAGATTGCTCCTGCCTGGTGGGAGCAGTTAAAAAAATAGCTGCTTCTGCTGGGCAGGAACAATGCCACCTCCTGATGTACTCAGCATGGAAGCATGTAGGGAGCCAAGGGGGCAATGGGGGTCCTGCTGCTCTCCTTGCTGCCCACACCATAGTGTTTTGTGGGTACCATGTCACACATGTAAGCCCTGGGGATATGGTAAATGACGCTACTAATGGCTCAGGGAAGAGGGGCTGTGCACCTCCTTTCTTAAAAAAAATAAAGGTCCTTGGGGATGGGGTCCCGAGGCTTGAAGTGGCTCAGGAAGAGGCGATGTGCACTCTCCTCTTTACATAAAGGTTTTACCTCAGGGGATGGGGTTTCCGGGTTCCACTATTGCCCGGGGAGAGGCCTCCCCTTTAAAAAAACAGCCCTGGAGGATAGAGTCCCTAGGCCACTAAAGACTTGGGGAGGGGACTGCACGCATGATGGGTGCTGGCAGGGGAGTTGGCAGGGCCACCGTGGCCCTGTGGCTCTACCAGTGTCCAGCACCAAAAAAAAAAGATCTGGCTGACCTGAGTGGGCAAGGGAACACACAAAATAAATTCTAGGACCTTCTAGGAAGGCATTTTAAAAGTGCATATTTTCATGCATGCGGTGCCCCTAGAAAAGGCAGGGGCACCACCAAGCATTTTGTAATGTTGTGGGGTGCTGCAGAAGGTGCAGCAGCTCCCAAACAACATAAAACAAACAGTAAGCCTCCTGGCTCATTAAATCCACGGCCCCAGGAAAATTTACCATTTTTTTAAGCAATCCGAGCTAGAGCTCGATGCTATTCAGCTGGACTGCAAGTCCCTCTTGTGGTTGTATTTGTGATTGCTTGTTCTGGGATAAAAGTGTTAAAAGAAAGACTCAAAGACATGTTGGTTATATTTTTTTTTAAAAATGTCTGAGTTTTTCTTTTAGCCTTTTTAAGCCTACCAACTGCAGTCATTAAAACAATGTTCAAAGAAAGACTCCCAAGCATGTTGATTTATTTTCTTATTTAAACTTTATTAAACATTTTTAAAATAATGACTATTATTAAATACTGCGTGAATTACTGAAATAAAGATTTGATGAAAAATATTGATGATTTTTGGAGAAAGATCATAGATCTGCTTCATATATATTGATATGTTCACCCCTTGATAAAGTCAGTAGGTCTGCTTTTTATATATTGGTGCTAAAGGTCGTGCTGTCTTGGGGTTGGCTGCTCGCAAGGGGTTTGGCCACAAGACACATCGCACATGGCCTTGGTTTGGGTGCCTATGGGCTGATTTGGAGCAGAACATGGCCTCAGGCCAGGCCCTGTGGCCAACTCCACCCCGTGCATGGCTGAAGGCCATGCGTGTTGGGTGGTTGACTGCCTACGAGCATTTGGCTGCAGAGTCTGGCCATAGGTAGCATAGGGTTCGATTTACATATGGCAATAACATATTACTTTACATTTAAAAAACTAGAAATTCACTGAAAAAACTAAAGGTTAAGAGGATGTTATAGTTGAGTGAAAATGTCAGCTAAAACATACAGCTTTAAAGTAACACAACCACTTAAATTCACCAGTTGTAGTTAGCATAAGTACAACCCATGCCCTAATATAACTATAGTTCACACATTTGGCATGCACTGCTAATTACTACACATATTACATCAGTTATGACATGTTCTATAATGTCATTGATAATATACTGCAACATTTGCAATAATATCATTGATGACAAACCTGTATGTGGCTCATCTCCCTAGTTTTAGGGGACACATGTCTGCTGAGGACGATTATTATTCATTTAAAATACAAATTGTACATGCCAGAACTCCTTTCGGAGGTCCACTGGGCACGCAGGGGTAACTGGGCCCAACATTGGTGGTGGAGGCCTTTTACTCCTGATGTCCCAGGTCTGACCTACTATGGATCCTAATCAACTGGGCCAAGTATCCTTTCTGCACTTGACACTCAGTGATAGCTGTGGTTGAGCAGGCATGGTACCCTAAAAGGGGAGTATGGGGGTGTAGTTTCAGGTCAGAGAACAAGAGTCATAAATCAAAGGGAAAATATTATGAACAATAAATCAATGTGCAACAAAATAATGCTTTTAAAGGAAAAGTAGTATTTTGTGTCTAACTCTACACATGCAAGGAAGGTGACATGTACAAGCAACACAGTCCCTATTGAGTTTGGGGCTCTAGTAGTTATCACATAAATACCTGTCCCACCCTTCTTCATGAAAGATGTTCAGGGTTATTCCCCATTCACTGGTGGCCGGCCACACTCAAGAGTTCTCCCTTTGACTGTTTGGAACTTAGTTAAAAGCTTCTATTGTGTCGCAACACCATTAGCAGTGAGTCCCCCCGGGACCAAACCTGCCCACTCCACGTCTTACCTGCTGTCACAGCATGGAAGACTTCAGCCATGTACCAGGCACCATCAACACACACCCACAAGTCCTGCTCAGTTCAAAGAAATCAGGTTACTTGAGGTCCACAGGGTAGCATCCAGCGGTGCTGCTGGAGGTCTGTCAGATGTCGGAGAAGCTCCCTGCTTGTGAAGACGCAGTAAGTTGACTTTGCTCACTGGGAGGGGGGGAAAGAATCCTTTCATCAGCTTCCAGCTGGAGCCAGCGAGGATGCAATGCCATCCCCGGCATCTCCGGCAGTCCTCAGTGGTGAGTTGGGGTGAGTTCTCTCGCAGTGTAGGTCCAACATGCAGATCGTAGCCTCAGTCTCTCCTTCGGGCAGCGGGCCAAATCCTTTGGCAGCCTAGGTACCAGCAGCCACCTGGCATACGGGGTTGATACGGTACGTGTATAGGGCCACAGGTTCTTCTAGCACAAGCACCCTGCCCAGATGGTCACAGGTCTTGCCACTCCTTGAAGTTGAAATTTTACCCATGGATCACTTTGCCATACAGTTTCACCGCATTGGCATGGCTCAGTCTACAGTGGCCTGCTTTTGAAATACGGGACTTACCTAAAACAATCATTCACTTGGGCGATGGACCAATCAGTGCACAGCCGAATCCTTATACTTAGCTTAGGGAGTCTTCACTGTAGGGCTTTCCACTGGACCTTGCTCCCTCCAATGCTCTCCTCTTTCTCATGCAGCACTCTGGTCTTGGCAAGCAGGTAGGTGTTGGTGCTCCAGGCAGCTGGTCTTGGTTTCCTTGGGTGATATCACTTCACCTCACAGTGAGACTAGTGGGCTTTGGCCCCAAGTCTTAGCCACAGGCAGAAGTCTTGCAGAACTTCCCCTTCTCACACAAAATGTCTGGCTGCTTGCCAGATGGCAAACTTTTGGGGACTCAACGTCCCCTTCTTGCTAAGGGGTTTATTTAGATTTCAGCAGAAAGGTCACTCCATTACAAAGGTGACGGATATCTTGTTTGCCGAAATCTAAATCTCATCAGAAATAATGGAATTTGTCACCGTTGTGATGGAGTACCCACCCGTCAAAATTGAAATCAGGCCCTGAATGTGAGTCTTTGAAGTTTTATGTTGATGTTCTGCTTCTTTTGAAGTGGACCCTTCTCTCTTTCTTCTTTCCTCATGAAAGATGTCCGTCAAAGCAGGCATTATTCCAAAGCTGATTGACCCACAACACAATTTATGGGAGTTCATACCTGGATGGCAGCCACTGTGATATGTGCATCAAAAGGTAAATTCCAGGCTGACAGCCCTACTCTTTAGGATTCCCTCATCAGCACCATCTCCCTTCCTAATATGTGTTCAGGCTCCTTCCTTATAATCTTTCACTGAATCAATGAGTAACCTCTTGAAGTGCAAAGAACATTCCTCCCTTCCCCCCAGTGTGTGTCCCTCACAATGCACAGGAATGCAGCAATCAACAAATCATTCTGCCAGGATTCCTCTCCTCCACATGTCTTCAAAAGGCAGGCTTTCCAAAATGTAACCCAAGGTTCTCCATGCAAAGTACCATTGCAGGCACACTCAGACAGTGTACATTCACAGCACACTTTGGGTCTATGCATTGTACTCTTATATGTACACATGCATTCAGTACAAACACTCAATCTACGAGCACTGTTCAGCATTAAAGCTTTTCTAGCTTTAACCAGGATATGTTATCTACACTCACACACTGCCAGCACACACACTCACCATGTCAGCATTGCACAACACTTGACCCTTCATGTATTGTACTTCGCACAAGTACCCATACACTCAGCACATGCTCTCGCAGTGCATGCACTGCACAGAACTATGGCGGTCATTATGAAAATGGCGGGAAAGACCGCCGACCGCTGTGGCGGCGGTGAACAGAATCCCACCACCTCCTGGCTCATTAAATCCACGGCCCCAGGAAAATTTACCATTTTTTTAAGCAATCCGAGCTAGAGCTCGATGCTATTCAGCTGGACTGCAAGTCCCTCTTGTGGTTGTATTTGTGATTGCTTGTTCTGGGATAAAAGTGTTAAAAGAAAGACTCAAAGACATGTTGGTTATATTTTTTTAAAAAAATGTCTGAGTTTTTCTTTTAGCCTTTTTAAGCCTACCAACTGCAGTCATTAAAACAATGTTCAAAGAAAGACTCCCAAGCATGTTGATTTATTTTCTTATTTAAACTTTATTAAACATTTTTAAAATAATGACTATTATTAAATACTGCGTGAATTACTGAAATAAAGATTTGATGAAAAATATTGATGATTTTTGGAGATAGATCATAGATCTGCTTCATATATATTGATATGTTCACCCCTTGATAAAGTCAGTAGGTCTGCTTTTTATATATTGGTGCTAAAGGTCGTGCTGTCTTGGGGTTGGCTGCTCGCAAGGGGTTTGGCTACAAGACACATCGCACATGGCCTTGGTTTGGGTGCCTATGGGCTGATTTGGAGCAGAACATGGCCTCAGGCCAGGCCCTGTGGCCAACTCCACCCCGTGCATGGCTGAAGGCCATGCGTGTTGGGTGGTTGATTGCCTACGAGCATTTGGCTGCAGAGTCTGGCCATAGGTAGCATAGGGTTCGATTTACATATGGCAATAACATATTACTTTACATTTAAAAAACTAGAAATTCACTGAAAAAACTAAAGGTTAAGAGGATGTTATAGTTGAGTGAAAATGTCAGCTAAAACATACAGCTTTAAAGTAACACAACCACTTAAATTCACCAGTTGTAGTTAGCATAAGTACAACCCATGCCCTAATATAACTATAGTTCACACATTTGGCATGCACTGCTAATTACTACACATATTACATCAGTTATGACATGTTCTATAATGTCATTGATAATATACTGCAACATTTGCAATAATATCATTGATGACAAACCTGTATGTGGCTCATCTCCCTAGTTTTAGGGGACACATGTCTGCTGAGGACGATTATTATTCATTTAAAATACAAATTGTACATGCCAGAACTCCTTTCGGAGGTCCACTGGGCACGCAGGGGTAACTGGGCCCAACATTGGTGGTGGAGGCCTTTTACTCCTGATGTCCCAGGTCTGACCTACTATGGATCCTAATCAACTGGGCCAAGTATCCTTTCTGCACTTGACACTCAGTGATAGCTGTGGTTGAGCAGGCATGGTACCCTAAAAGGGGAGTAGGGGGGTGTAGTTTCAGGTCAGAGAACAAGAGTCATAAATCAAAGGGAAAATATTATGAACAATAAATCAATGTGCAACAAAATAATGCTTTTAAAGGAAAAGTAGTATTTTGTGTCTAACTCTACACATGCAAGGAAGGTGACATGTACAAGCAACACAGTCCCTATTGAGTTTGGGGCTCTAGTAGTTATCACATAAATACCTGTCCCACCCTTCTTCATGAAAGATGTTCAGGGTTATTCCCCATTCACTGGTGGCTGGCCACACTCAAGAGTTCTCCCTTTGACTGTTTGGAACTTAGTTAAAAGCTTCTATTGTGTCGCAACACCATTAGCAGTGAGTCCCCCCGGGACCAAACCTGCCCACTCCACGTCTTACCTGCTGTCACAGCATGGAAGACTTCAGCCATGTACCAGGCACCATCAACACACACCCACAAGTCCTGCTCAGTTCAAAGAAATCAGGTTACTTGAGGTCCACAGGGTAGCATCCAGCGGTGCTGCTGGAGGTCTGTCAGATGTCGGAGAAGCTCCCTGCTTGTGAAGACGCAGTAAGTTGACTTTGCTCACTGGGAGGGGGGGAAAGAATCCTTTCATCAGCTTCCAGCTGGAGCCAGCGAGGATGCAATGCCATCCCCGGCATCTCCGGCAGTCCTCAGTGGTGAGTTGGGGTGAGTTCTCTCGCAGTGTAGGTCCAACATGCAGATCGTAGTATCAGTCTCTCCTTCGGGCAGCGGGCCAAATCCTTTGGCAGCCTAGGTACCAGCAGCCACCTGGCATACGGGGTTGATACGGTACGTGTATAGGGCCACAGGTTCTTCTAGCACAAGCACCCTGGCCCAGATGGTCACAGGTCTTGCCACTCCTTGAAGTTGAAATTTTACCCATGGATCACTTTGCCATACAGTTTCACCGCATTGGCATGGCTCAGTCTACAGTGGCCTGCTTTTGAAATACGGGACTTACCTAAAACAATCATTCACTTGGGCGATGGACCAATCAGTGCACAGCCGAATCCTTATACTTAGCTTAGGGAGTCTTCACTGTAGGGCTTTCCACTGGACCTTGCTCCCTCCAATGCTCTCCTCTTTCTCATGCGGCACTCTGGTCTTGGCAAGCAGGTAGGTGTTGGTGCTCCAGGCAGCTGGTCTTGGTTTCCTTGGGTGATATCACTTCACCTCACAGTGAGACTAGTGGGCTTTGGCCCCAAGTCTTGGCCACAGGCAGAAGTCTTGCAGAACTTCCCCTTCTCACACAAAATGTCTGGCTGCTTGCCAGATTGCAAACTTTTGGGGACTCAACGTCCCCTTCTTGCTAAGGGGTTTATTTAGATTTCAGCAGAAAGGTCACTCCATTACAAAGGTGACGGATATCTTGTTTGCCGAAATCTAAATCTCATCAGAAATAATGGAATTTGTCACCGTTGTGATGGAGTACCCACCCGTCAAAATTGAAATCAGGCCCTGAATGTGAGTCTTTGAAGTTTTATGTTGATGTTCTGCTTCTTTTGAAGTGGACCCTTCTCTCTTTCTTCTTTCCTCATGAAAGATGTCCGTCAAAGCAGGCATTATTCCAAAGCTGATTGACCCACAACACAATTTATGGGAGTTCATACCTGGATGGCAGCCACTGTGATATGTGCATCAAAAGGTAAATTCCAGGCTGACAGCCCTACTCTTTAGGATTCCCTCATCAGCACCATCTCCCTTCCTAATATGTGTTCAGGCTCCTTCCTTATAATCTTTCACTGAATCAATGAGTAACCTCTTGAAGTGCAAAGAACATTCCTCCCTTCCCACCAGTGTGTGTCCCTCACAATGCACAGGAATGCAGCAATCAACAAATCATTCTGCCAGGATTCCTCTCCTCCACATGTCTTCAAAAGGCAGGCTTTCCAAAATGTAACCCAAGGTTCTCCATGCAAAGTACCATTGCAGGCACACTCAGACAGTGTACATTCACAGCACACTTTGGGTCTATGCATTGTACTATTATATGTACACATGCATTCAGTACAAACACTCAATCTACGAGCACTGTTCAGCATTAAAGCTTTTCTAGCTTTAACCAGGATATGTTATCTACACTCACACACTGCCAGCACACACACTCACCATGTCAGCATTGCACAACACTTGACCCTTCATGTATTGTACTTCGCACAAGTACCCATACACTCAGCACATGCTCTCGCAGTGCATGCACTGCACAGAACTATGGCGGTCATTATGAAAATGGCGGGAAAGACCGCCGACCGCTGTGGCGGCGGTGAACAGAATCCCACCACCGGCGGCGAATGGAAACCCACCATATAATGATCGAAAAACCCAACCCCGCCAAAAATTCACAGACCACCACTCTCTGCCAGGACCCTATCGGCGGGAATCCCGGCCCACCCCACCCTGCCACTGCCAAGAACACCCACATCCCACCCTCCAAATAATGATGCACAAATCACCTCGGCAGACAGTGGAGGCCGGACGACCATTGGCAGATGCGACCGCCACAGGCGGCAAGTGGGCCCAACAGCAACCAGTGCACACATTGGCTAGGCCTAGCACCCACACACCTGACACACATCCAGAACACCATAAAACACCCCCAGACACACCCCAACAAACCAACAAAACCAGGACCAGAAGGCGGAGAGCACCTGAGCCAGACAGAGAACGCCAGCAGACAGGACACGCATAGCGACCCACACAGGAGCACCCAAACCCCGTCCCCAGTCCCAAAGCCATCCACCACCCTCACCATGTCCCCCCCAAAAATCCACGCTTCACCAAAAGGGGGCTAAGGACCATGGTGGACGAGATCCTAAAGGTGGAGCTACAAATATTTAGGTCAGAGGTGCAGCACACACCCATTGCGCGGAAAATGGAGCTGTGGCAGACCATTGTCAACAGGGTTAATGCAGTGGGACACCATCCATGCACCAGGGACGACATCTGCAAGAGATGGAACGACCTGCGGGGGAAGGTCAGGGCCATGGCATCCAGGCACCACATCGCAGTGCAGAAGACTGGGGTTGGACCACCACCAACACCACCCGACTACACCGACTGGGAGGAGAAGGTACTCGCCATCCTGCACCCAGAGGGACTTACTGGAATCACTGGAGGAATGGACTTGGGTAAGTCATCTACAATTACCCCATATACACCATACCTGTAATGCATGCACCACCCCACCCCACCCACACCCACCTAGACCCACACCCCACCCAGCCATTACCCACCACATCCACCATCCTGCATCACCCACAACTCACTACCAGGCCCACATCACTCCCACTGTGCACAGCCACCCACCCCTGCACGTACCCACAATAGAATACTAACCCCCACCACAATGTAACCCCACCACTGCCACTAAATGCAATGACCACATCACAAAGGCACCCTGGAAGGCCACTGAAAGGCACACCAGCACAAAATTACACAGTTCAGTACACCTCAAACCCTCATGCATATGTAACAGACATGTCTATGCCCCCAACAGGCACAACCACCCATACAACCCTAATGGAGGGGACAAGGAGTGCCACAACACTCCAGGAAGACAGAGGCACATCACAAGACCTTGGTGAAGGACCCCTGGACACTGATGAGCAGGCAGGCCTCTCACACAGCCCTGGATGCTCACCATGCAGCAGCCCCACCCAGGAAAACACTGTCACCCCTAACACCCAGTGAAGACCAGCAGGCCAGGGGAGGCATACCCACACCAGTGGATCCAGGGCACAGACAGGTGGAACACAGCTACAGAGGCCACAGTCTCCCACTCCCAACATGCAGTACGGCGAGGGCCCCAGTACAAGTGGCACGTCAAGACCTGCGCAGGGGACACAGGCACAGGGGGCCAGGCCAAGGTCAAGTGCCCCAGTGAGTCAGCGGGTAGGGCACCGGATGGATGCAGCAGCCCAGGACATCATTGCAGAGGTATTGGGGGCCTACCAACATACCCAAGACAGGTTGGCACAGATTGTATCCACCTTGGAGTAAAGTCAGAGGATGCAGCTGGAACAACACCAACAGGCCATGGAGCAGTGGAAAGAACACAATACCACAATGGCCACCATTGCTGGAGCACTGCTGCAGCTGGTCAACAAACAGTCAGACACCCACACCGGACAAGAGGTGCCCACAACAGCCCTGGACAACCAGCAACAGATGACCCAAGCAGCAGAAACGGCACAGGAAATACCCTCCTAGGAATCACAAGGGCCAACCATGCCACGTCAAGAAGCTCCACAGCAGGCGCCCAAACGTAGTCTTAGGCAAAGATATGGCTCTGGAAACCCAGCTAAGAACAAGCCCCACTCCAACAATTGATACTGCTAATACTACAAAGTAACCATCCCTCCCATTCACCAACTACTCTTAGCTGAGGGCTAAATGAAGTACTATACTACAAATAGGACCCACCTATGACATCCATCAGGGCTGCCACCAAGTCGGTTTTGAGGATACCCAAGCCTTACGACTTCCATCACTGTACATAGCACATTTCACTGTATTCGACCAATAAACAACATTTCTCACCTGTAACACTGTCCCGTGTCTTCAATGTTGAACAAAGTGGAGTATGGATGCAACTGGCAGGGAACAACTTTATTGTCAATTTGTGCTTGGTGGTGGTAATGTGTGTTTCAAATTATACAAGGAGGTCATGCATATATTGTCTGTCAGTACCATGCTGAATAGGTCCATGTCTCGCCTATCATGACCAATATCCCTATATGACTGGCACACTTACAGTATCAGTCACTAACCACAATTACAGGCTTAAGTCCCACACAGTTATTGGAAGTAGAGTTGTATCAGTTGGTTCCTGGAATTGACATCTTCCCCTTCCTCATCCTCACCATCACTCTCCTCACCTCTCTGAGGTAACTTATCAGGACCTATAGCACCCTCCACCTCCAAAAGGGGGATTGAATGTCTCACAGCCACGTTGTGCAGCATGCAGCAGGCCACCACTATTCTACACACCTTATCAGGCCCATAGGCCAGGGAACCCCAGAGATATGTAGGCACCGGAATCTAGCCTTCAGAAGACCTATAGTACGCTCTATCACCCTCCTAGTACGTCCATGGGCCTCATTGTATTTCCTCTCTGCATCCATCCTGGGATTCCACACTGGTGTCAGGAGCCAACGCAAGTTTGGATAGCCAGAATCACCTAGAGAAATGGTCAATACAGAGTCATCATTGTAATGTCCTTAGTCAGACAGGCTGGTTTTCTGCAATGTGTCAGTTAGTGACAGGCAAACTTACCTATGATCCACTCTCTGTCCTCTTGTATTTGTTCCATTTTCGGTGACACACCACTGTTCCTCAAAACAAATGAAGTATGGACAGAACCCGGAAACATGGCATTCACATGGGAAATGTACTGGTCTGCAGTACATAACAATTGAATGTTCATGGAGTGAAAGTTCTTCCTGTTTCTGTACACCTGTTCACTCACTCTTGGGGGATGATAGCTATGAGGGTGCCATCGATGGCACCTATGATGTGGGGAATGTTTGCAAAGGCATATAAGTCAGACTTGATGGCAGGGAGGTCAGCACTTTGGGGGAATCGCACATAGGATTGCAGATGTTGTACAAATGCATTCAGAAATCTTGTCAGTACCTGGCTGAACATTGGCTGTGAGAAACCAGCACCCACGCCCACTGTCACTTGAAATGAGCCAGTGGCCAGCAAATGGAGTGTGGAGAGCACATGCACCTCAGTTGGAATGGCATGCTGATTACGATTTCCGGGAGTCAGTGCAGGATCCAGTAATGCACATAGGTCCTGAATAGTTGCATGTTTGAGTCTGTAGGTGATTATGATCTGACGCTCCACCATGGTCCCCATATCCACAAGTGGTCTGTACACCGATGGTGCCCTTCCTCGCCACAAGGGTCGGTACCTATGAAGAGTAAGAAAAAGGAGTGATGTGCACACATACACTGGCAGATTTGCTACATACATGCAGTGCATACTTCATAGTAGGGTCTGTACAATAACTGCAACCTGACAGATGTACATGTACATCACTAGGAGGGAACGGAGTTAATCATGTGTGGTTATATACTCAAAGGATAGAGGCCTAGGTGCTTCATATGGCTAGTAAGCTCAGCATTGTGAGTATTATGAATTTCAAGATGCATAGGTGATGGCAAAATGTCTGCCCACTGTAGTTCTGCCCCTTCGTTGTGGAAGTGACCTAATACCGCTAGCGGTTGACGTCACAGCGTACGGTGTTGACCGCTGTTCGCACCCTCATTGGCTAACATGGATGCCAATGGGGAATCCTGGCATATCATGATCGCCGCCGGCGGTGACCGTGCATACCGCCATGGAATGTACGCATGTTCGTCATCATTTGATCACTTGACTCCCTGATCTTGTGCAGACAGGTACTCCACTCTGTGTACTGCTGTGGCCTGCCTCTGGCTATGGATGTCTTACGTGGTGCAGGGGAAAGGGCCCCGGCCTTCACCCAGGAAGAACTGGAGAAAATTTTGGAAGGGGTCCTGCCCCTGTACGGCAGACTCTACGGCTGGCCAGAGGTAAAGTGAGTCTGGGTTTGGGGGGCACTGTGTGAGTAATGGATGGAGTGGATTGCACCGATGTGTTCTCCTGTGAGCCAGGATGGGCCTTGGTGCATGGAATGCTGCGTGCCACTGTCCTGCATGTCTGGGAGTACTGTCTGTCCTATGTCTGACAATCTGCCAGCTGTTGCCATTGTGCAGGTGCCTGACCTCTGTGTTCCATTTCTGTGTCACCCTACTAGGTAAGCACCCACCAGAAGAGGGCACATTGGCATGCCATCACCAAGGAGGCGCGGACCCTGGGGGTCTACAACTGGCAGAGCACCCACTGTCAAAGGGGTGGGAGAACCTGCGGCGCTGGGTGCTGAAGATCACTGAGGCCCAGCTGGGGAAGTCCTCCCAACGTGGAAGGGGTGCCTGTGAGACACTGACCCCCCTCATGCGAAGGATCCTGGCGGTGGCGTACCCAGACCTGGATGGGCAGTTGAAGGCTGCACAGCAGTCACAAGGGGGTGAGTACTCACAGCCCATACTTCAGCCTGGATGGATGAATGTGTGTGCGATAGGCTCATGGTGCTTAGAGCAGAGAATTTGACTGGTGTCCAGCTACTGTCTGCTCCCCAAAGGGTGAAGGGGTGTCCCTGTCAGGTTGCACCTAACTCAGCTCCAATACAATTTCAGGGGATGGGTGTAGGTCAGTATACTGCTCAGTAGTCAGGGCCATGGCCATGGGCATAGTGCACGGTGCTGCCTGTTAGGTGTGTCTGCTGGGTAGGTGTATGTCTGGCCATTGTGTATCAGCATTCAGCTACTTGCAAGTGTCTCTCCTGTTTTGTCTCCCCATCCCTGTTCTCTTGTGTTTGTCTGGGTCAGCATCAACATCAGGCAAGGGAGCTGAGGCACCGGCAAGTGGGGAGGCAGCGGCCCACGGATCCTCTGAGGCAGAGACAACTGACACCCAGGGGACCACTGGGTGGGAGGGGACTTCCACGGGGTAGGCTACTACCACAGGAGGTAGTGACTCTGAGACCTCCTCCTATGGGGGTCCTCTGGCGGTGGCGGACCCTAGTGGACAAACCACTACCGTGAGATCTTCCGCTACCCCCCACACCATCAGCGCCCTCCATTCTGCTCCCCACCGAGTTGCCCGTGCCCACCCACCCAGAAAGGTGGGCGTCTCCTTCGCCCCAAGTACCTCCTCCCCTGCCCCAGTCAGCCCTGCTGCCCTCACAGAGGATGCTATTGACCTCCTGAGAACCATCTCTGTAGGGCAGACAACCATTGTCAATGCCATCCTGGGTCTGGCTTCTGAGGTGCAGCAGACCAATGCCTATCTGGATGGCATTCACGGTGCCATGTCTGCCCTACAGAGATCTTTTCAGGCTCTGACCTCCTCTTGGATGGCAGCCAGTTTCCCTGGCAATTCCATCCCCCCTCTAACCTCCTCTACCCCTTCCAGCACCCCACTCCCTTCACCTGTCCAAAGCACAGAATCAGACCCGCTTATAGGCACATCAACACACAAGAAGCACACTTCCAAACACAAGCACCACACCTCCCACCACAAGCATTCACACAGCCAACAGACGCCTGCACACACAACAACACCCACTTCCCCCAGTGTTCCCACCTCTTCCGCCTCCCTGTCTGTCCCCTCAACATCCACACCCTCATGCACTGCACCTTCACTCACTGTTACTGCTTCTCTTTCTGCACTCACCACAAGAGCAGACAGCCATACATGCACCCCATAAACCACACCTGCACTCACCACCTCCACAGTAGTTGACACATGCAGCACACTCACCAGACTTGCAGACACCCACCCAACATACATCCACACTAGCTGTCTGTCTTCTCCCACTGTGTCCACCCACCACCTCCCAAAACACTCAAAAGCACCAAGACACCCACCCATCAGACATCCACAGCATACTGAGCAGTCACCTGCATCCACTACATGCACACCTACACCCCATACATCAACTCCCTCTGCCCCCACTCCCACGACTTAATCCACGCCCACCCCAATTGCTCACAAGATACTTTTGCTCTCCCATGCAGACCTGTTCCAACCGACTGGCCCACCCCGTCTTGTCCCGAAACGTGCCCCCCTCCTTGCACTTTCCGCTCCTTCCACATCACAGCCCACCCCGGTCCAGCTTTCCCATTCCCGTGTCCCTTCTCCGGTGAAGAAGAAGGCCCGCTCAGAGCCTAAGGCATCCAGCTCCACCCGAGCCAAAGAGCCCCCACCCCCTTCCAAGGAGAAGCCCACCCCCTCCAACCTCCTCACGCAAGTCTAAGTCCCACCCCGTTGGAAATCCCCACCCCCCTGGCCCTCTTCCATGAGGTGCCTGGATCCCCATATGGTGCCCCGTTCAGTGGAGTACCCAGCACTTGTGGGAGTCATGTGTGGCCAGTTGTGGCCAAGGACAAATGACTTTTTATGGACTGGCCATTGGCCCTGTTGGCACTGTTTTGCTCAGTGAGCTACATATTAAAGTTTCTGTGTGGCCTCTGTTTGGGCTGCACGTAGTTCCACCCTGGGGGTTTGTTTTCATTATTTATGGGTGTGGGGCTATTGTATGTACTATGGTCAAGTTGCAGTGGCCTTCAGTCGGGTACGTCCCTCTTGGTGTGGGGTGTCTGACTTGTGCTGCTGGGAAGGGTTGGGGGCATTGCAGAGTAGGTGGAGTGGGTTGGTATGTAACTTTGCCCTTTCCTCCCTTGTATCGTAGGTTGCGTTACTTACCATCTTCGTCATCGTCGGCGGTCTCGGTCGTGTAGATATATGGCAAGGAGCAAGGGTGGCATGATCTGCAGCTCTCTGTCCACGGCTGCCGCTGCACGTTCTGTGGAACTCCGGTGAGTGTTTCCTTCTATTTGTTTCTTTTCCGCCTGGCTTTGTGTGGCAGTAGTTCCCGCACCGGAACTGGCGGCGGAATGGTGGTTCATAATTTGATGGGCGGGTTGGGCCTTTCCAACGGCCTGTGGGTGGACTCTGCCGTCGTCAGCGGGTCTCCTTTCCTGGCGGTGGGTGGTGCGCGGGATGCGTGTGTTTTGTTTGCTTCATTTTTTAGTGGTCTGGCCTGCTCCTCTGTTGGCGGTTTCTACCGCCTCCGCCGGCGAAGCAGAATAGACCGCCATGTTCATAGTGAGGGACCATATCTTTCATGTCATTTATTCCTCACAGGCATGCAGACACTCAGCACACCACAAATCTCACATGTAATGCACAGTAGTGTTCCACCCCCTTATTTTACCCTTCCCACACATGCATACAACCAGTGCAGATTCACTACTTCTGTGCTATGCAGTTTCACACATCTACCTGATGTAGGCTAAGAGTGAGTTAAGCATATAGCGGCAGATCTTTTAAAAAGGTGAGTGAGCCTGTAGGCCTCACTCCAGTGATACAGGGTAAAAAAGGTCCTGTCCTATACTAATGATAACTACAAGGTATGCTGCCATCACTGAGCTTGTGCTGCTTAACATCTGGTGAAATTGGTATCCTTCCATCACTATAAGGATAGTGTTTTGGGCCCTCCTCCTGGTTCATCAAGACCGCAGTCCGTGAGACAGGCCTTTGCCATAGCATACACGCTTGATCTGTGTTTGCCTAGGATAAAAAAATCAGCATTAGGGATTCAGACAACAGTACAGTTGGGCATTCATGGCAGGGGTACATGTTTTTTTCCATAAAGATGACTTTTCCATCCTAATAATGGGTGTACACCAACAAACCAACATAAATAAATTGCATTTTGTTTATTTGCTTAAATAGCTCTTTCCCTCTTTCTGGTCTCCTATTGTATTGCAGACTTTGTGGAAAGATATTTTTTATTTCATCTGTTGGATCACAGTTGCTTCCATTACTTGACTTGGTAGCCCGAATTACCAAGTTCTAGGGTAAAATGGTTATTGTTTGTATTAGTGAGGTAATACATTTTCTCACATGCTGTTTGCACTGCCACAGTAACAATTTGTATGTTAATGCATTTTGCTCTATTGCAACTCCTGATACACATTTCTGTCTATTTAGAGCTCATCAGAGAGGTGTAGCAGTAGTAGGTTTGAACTAAACACAATTTCAGACCATCAGACTCAGTATCTATCTAGATACAACCTTTTTGTAGGAACAATGGCACCTACCCACACCAACTAACGATTTAAGTCCCAACCACATTTATCGATGAAGGAATCTGAGGCTTCTATGAGGAAGTCTCTCTCAAAGAGGAAGCATCTTGTGATGGATGCTTTTGCACTCACAGAGGATAGACCTGATCTTGTGGTTCTGGACTTGCTGACTGGTGTTTAATCCTAGTGGGCTGGTGGGTCAAATGACTGGGAATTAAAAATACTATAAAGACAACCATTAGCTCAACTTTTGAGCCACTCCCTGTGTATTAGGAGTCATTGGGAAGTGTGGTCTATGTTGAAATAGGGCCTTCAGAGGCACTGAACAGTATTTGGATGTGTAGGTTCTGTACTCTCAACTACACTTTTTAACTTGTACAAAGGACCACTAGACAATTACCTTAAAAATACCAAAAACCTCTTTCCACTCCGAGACTGATACTCAGCTTTGCACAGTGCTTAATTTATTTTTAAAAAGCATAGGATCAAAAGTGTTGGTCATATCAGGTGGTGCTGAATACCAAGGATGGGTAGTCTTTATTAACCCTCGTGTCTCTTTCATCCACCACCTGACAACCCTCACCTCTTTATCTCATTTTTCCAGGTTTTTTATTACTGATGTCTCTCTCGTTGTCATTGTTTTTCGCATCTTTCTCTTCCCCTTTCGTGCTCCTTTTTGTGTTTTTATCTCTCTTGCCCTGGGTAAAAGTCTGTTGAGGAAAAAAAGTGTTGGTGGGCCCCAACCAGCTCAAACCAAGCACTAGATCCTCATGAAAAGCTCATCTCCGAATGGCATTTCAATAGTAGTCTCAAATCCATAAGAAATTAAAGCCTGGATGACACACCAACACTTTAAACTAAACCCTCTCAAAAGGGATGTCCACCTCATCTTGCTCCCAAACTGCTCCACATCAGTTCAAAACTGGTTCACAAATTTGCCCTTCATAGACCACAACCTATGTCATTTAAGCATCATACAGGTTCTTGGCTGTGACCCTTAGCTTGCCCCCTGTGACCCCAAACAATGACTTTGTGAACTCTGGCCTGAGAGGTTGCAAAATCAGTACCAAGCATGCAGAGCTCAGTGCTCCATTTTTATTGTTCTCTGCAATAAACAAGTATTTACTATTTACTATTAGTATAATATAAAGTGGGGAAGCAGGAAATGGAACAAGACCTTCCCAGGAGGAAGAGATAGGTAAACAAATGCTTTTAAATATGTGTTGTGTGTGCTCTTGCAGGTGACAGTATGTTTCTGTGAGAGAGGTTGCTTATGCATGAGTGTGTGTTTGTATGAATATGTGAAAGTGAAAATGTGTGATTGAGAGTCGCTGATAGGTAATCATTTTGTAAGGTAGCACAGAGTGAGTCAGAGCAAGAGTGACTGCAAGTGTGAAAGTGTGGATGGGTGAGAATAAGTAAGAATGACTTTGAAGTAGTGTTAGAATGAGTGAATGAGACGCAGAGAGAACGACAATGAGTGCAACTATGAGAATTAGTAAGTTTTAGACTTGACATCATTGGCATGGTCTCCCCTAACTTTTCGCCTCTACTTCTCAGGTTGTTTCTGTGTGCTGGACTCAGTTTTTGCTGTTTTTGTTTGCTCTGGACACTTTAACACTGCTAACCAATGCTTGCTAACATGTAAGTGTTCCCTGTATAAAGTGTATGTGTACCTTGGCTTATCCATGATTGGCATATTTGATTTACTAGTAAGTTCCCAGAAAAGTGCCCTAGAAGGGACCAGGGCCTGTAAATCAAATGCTACTAGCTGGCCTGCAGCACTGTTTGTGCCACTCACATTAGTAGCCCTGTAAACATGGCTTAGACCTGCCACTGCAGTGTCTGTGTGTGCAGTTTTAAACTGCCAATTCGACTTGGCAAGTGTACCTACTTGCCTGGCCTAAACCTTCCTTTTTTATACATGTAAGGCACTCCTAAGGTAGGCCATAGGTAGCCACATGGGCAGGGTGCAGTGTATGTTAAAGGTGGGACATGTACTTATGTGTTTTACATGTCCTGACAGTGAAATACTGCCAAATTCGGTGTTCACTGGTGCAATGCCTATCTCTCTCATAGGTTAACATGGGGGATGCCTGTAACTATTATTAAAGCGCAGATTCCCTTTGGGAGCAGATAGACATGTGGAGTTTGGGGTCTCTGAAATCACAATTTAAAAATACACCTTTTAGTGAAGTTGGTTTTTAGATTGTGTGTTTGAAGATGCCACTTTTAGAAAGTGGGCATTTTCTTGCTTAAACCTCCTGTGACTCTGCTTGTTTGTGGATTCCCTGTCTAGGTCAGTCTGACAGTTGGGCTGTTTGCACCTATCCTCTAGTTAGTGACACAGAGGGAGCTGGGTTGTAGTCTGCATATCCTGATGGGCCATCTGGGCTGAGGGGAGGGGAGGAGTGGTCACGTAAGACTGAAAGGGTGGTGCCTGCCCTCACTCAGTGCAGTCTCCAACCCCCTGGTGTGTTTCTGGGGCCTGGCAGGGGTAAGGCAGGATCTTGAAAACAACAGAGACTTTTCTCTGAAGTAGGCCTACTTCAAAGGCAGAAAGCGGTATAAGAAGAGCACCCAAAACCCCTGACAATTAGATTATTTATGAAACCAAGAGGAACCTCTGCCAAGGCGAAGAGCTGGAAGCTGGAGGAGGAGTACTGCCCCTTTGCCTGTGCTTTGCATGGTTGGTCTGCAGTAGCTGCTTCTGCCTGAGAGGATAAAGACTGACTTTTGTGTGACTTCCCACTGGTGAAGAATCTCCAAGGGTTTGAATTGAGCTTGCCTCCTGTTGTTGAAGTCTCAGGGAAAACAAAGACTTCTCTCTGCCAGCACTTGGGCTTTCTGCTGAGAGTCCTGCCTGCCAAGTGGTGCCATAACCTGTCTCTGGGCCCTTGAAAGGTGAAGCTGGTGGAAAAGGACAGAAAACCAAGCAAAGACCGCCATGCGGGGAAACTTTTAACGCACCACTCACCCCACGGCTGATAAACGACACGCCGCCAGCCTCTCGGCTAAAATCGATGCTCCACCTTCATGGCGGCAGGGAGATCAATGCAACGTGTCTGAAGAAACGATGAGAAACACCTGCAGCAGCTGCTGTTAATAATGCAAGCCCCCATGCAGAGCATTTTCTTGACACTATGTGACCAGATTTTGATGCAACATCGCGGGGCACGGAAAATCAACTCAAAGCCTGCCCGGACCCAAGGTGCCCGTTCGGATTGACGCATAGCCCACTTGTGAGAGAGACGAAATGGCGCACGCCGACCCGACGGGAGGAGAAATCAATGTATCGCTGGCCTTTTCTGACACACACTTGCCCATGCGGCTTTATTTTGACGATGCCTAGCTACTTTTGTGAAATAACAGCATTCTCACTGTTTTCCAACGATTAAGACTCTTAGGGCCATATGTACGAACACATTTTCCCATTGACACAGAATGGGAAAATCCCTTTGCTACATCTGGCCCTTATTCTTTTAAAAATTCATCACTTTATTTGTGTATTTTGGAGTTTTGTCGTTTTGGTCGTGTTTTGGTTAGATAAATATTATCTATTTTTCGAAACCTGTGGTGTGTCATTCTGTAGTGTTTCCACTGAGTTACTGTGTGTGTTGGTACAAATCCTTAACACATTGCTTCTGAAGTTAAGCCTGCCTGGCTCCACCAGGAAGAAGGAGCTGCAAAAGGCACTGAGGGCCTGGGTAACAGCCAAAGAAGCTGAGGCGCACACAGAGGAGGAGGAGGATGAGTAGTTGAGTAGGAGGAAGAGCAATTCATCCACAATGGTGTAGTGGGCGTGCCTCTTATGTCCAGGAAGAGGTTCTCCAGGGCAGGTAGCAGTGTGTCATCCAAAGGTCTGACTCCTGAAGAGTTGCAGCACAGACAGGCAGAGAGGGCTCACCAGTTGGAGACTGAGAAAATGAGGATGGCCATAGAAGAGAAAAAGTGATTGTTGTGTCATGAGCTTAGCTTGAGGGGGCTGGATCAGAGGAGCCAGTCTAGTAGGGATGGTGGCAGCAATGATACAGTGCAGCCTGAGAGGAGGGTGCACATTCCTAAGGACCTTGTGAAAGATTACAAAAGGGAGGATGACATACTGTTGTGGTTCAAGGGGTATGAGTCTGATCTCCATATGAATCTGGTCCCTGAAGCTCATTGGGGGGTGAGTCTGTGGAAGCACTTCGAGGTAGAGGGGAAGGATACTCTGACATCCTTAGGGGATCCCCGGGGCTCACCTACCCTATCATGAAGGATGTCCTGATCCCAAGGTATGGTCAGTATAAGGACACATTTAGGTCCTATAAGAAGAAGGAATCCCAAACATGGTTGGAATGTGTTGATTCTTTTTGCAGGTCACTGGATGGTTGGGTGAAGGGCAGTAAGGTAACAACGTATGAGGAGCTTTACAATTTGATTGTTTAGGAGCACTTGTACAGTTTATGTTTCCAAGAGCTGTGCCAGCACCTAATTGACAGCAAGCTGACTGACCCCAGGAAGCTTGAGCAGGGAGCTGACCGTTGGGAGAGCAGCAGGGTCCAAAAGAGGTGTGAAGGAGACCATGCCAAGGGTGGGCAGGGTCCACATCAGAAGAAGTGGGGGGGTAAGGGTAAACAGGGGGAGTTCTCTAAAGGGCCCCATCCTAGTTCCCGGGGTAAAGAATCCCAGCCCCCAGTAGAAAAGAAACCATGGGTTTCTACAGGGAAACCTGTAGAGAAGGGTCCCTGCAAGTGCTTTGCATGTGATCAGGATGGTCACATGAGGGGGGACCCCAAATGTCCCAAGTGGACACAGGCACCCACTGGTGCTCAGTCACAGGGTTTTGCCAGTGTAGTGCTTGGGAAGGAGTTGGTTCCAGGTGGGTGGGTGCCAGCTGAGGTGACCCTTGTCTCATTATGGGACAGTGAGATGGTCCACAGGACTCTCGTGCATGATAACACTAAGAAGTACAGGCGGTGGGTGACCATTAATGGACAGAGGGTAGAGGCTCTGAGAGACACAGGGGCCAGTGTGACTACAGTGAGGAGTCATCTGGTGTCTGAAGAGCAGATAGATCCCCGTGTATTTCACCAAGTAGTTGCTGTGGACAACTCAGAGCACCTGTGCAGAGTGGCTCACAGTCCTTTTGAATGGGAGGAGGTATCAAGTTCCTTGAAGGTAGCTGTGAGTCCAACCATGCCTGTAGGTTGTTTACTTGGCAATGACCTGGAGGATTCCCCTTGGCAGGAGGTGGAACTCAGGTCACACTTGGAAATGTTGGGTCTGCCTGGGTGGGTGTGTGTGTGGCTACACGGTCTATGGCAGCCCGTCAGGGTGATCAGGAGACCCTGGAGCCTGAAAGAGTGGCCCAGATGGCTGCCAGAAGAAGGAAGGGCAAGGGGTGCGGGAAACTGGCCCCAGAAGTTCCCACAGTCCAGGAGGAGGCTGAACCTGAGGGGGAGGACCTGGAGCTTACAGGGGAACAGGTTGCTGAACTGGACGAGGTCCCTGAGCTGTCACAGTGGCAGCAGGAAGGGGGGCCCACTGGAGAAGCATTCAGTGAGGCACAGAAAATATGCCCTACTCTGGAGGATTTGCGGCGGCAGGCTGCAGACCAGGCATCTGGCAAAGAGCCTGGATCACATTTGATTTACTGGGAGAATGACCTCCTTCTTCATGAGCCTGGGTCAGCCCGTGGGCTGGTGGTACCACAGTGCTTCAGATCCTTCATACTAGGTCTGGCTCATGATGCATCTTTTGCTGGACATTTGGGGTAGGACAAGACCTTTGAACGGCTTGTCACCCAATTTTACTGGCCACTAATGCGCAGGCACTCGGATGCTTAGTGTAAGTCTTGCCCAACTTGTCAGGCAAGTGGCAAGAGTGGGGGGAAATGCAAGCCCCCCTACAACTTTTCCCTGTGGTTAGTACCCACTTTGAAAGGGTTAGTATTGACATTGTGGGGCCTCTGGATCCCAAGACAGCCATGGGCAACAGGTTTATCCTGGTCTTGGTAGACCATGCCACCCGGTACCTGGAAGCCATTCCTTTGAGATCGATCACTGCCCCTGTGGTGGGCCGTGCATTGATGGGATTTTTTACCTGCAGGGGGTTCCCCAAGGAGGTGGTATCCGATAGGGGTACCAACTTCATATCAACGTATATGAAGTCTCTGTGGAGGGTGTGTGGGGTAATGTGCAAGTTCACCACACCCTACTACCCCCAAAGCAATGGTCTGGCTGAGAGATTCAACTGCACCTTGAAGGGCATGATAATGGGCCTGTCAGAGCCCTTGAGGTGGAATTGGGAAGTCCTCTTGCCATGCCTTCTGTTCCCTTACAGGGAGGTGCCTCAAAAAGGGCTTGGCTTTAGTCGTTTTGAGCCGTTGTATGGCCACTCTGTGAGGGGACCTTTAGGAGTCTGGTAAATAAGGCTTTGGAAAAAGCCCCTAGGAGAAGATCTGGAAGCTGGAGGAGTATTGCCCCTTTGCCTGTGACTGTGCTTTGCTGGGTTGGCCTGCAGTTGCTGCTTCTGCCTGAGAGAGGACAAAGACTGACTTTTGTGTGACTTCCCACTGGTGAAGAATCTCCAAGGGCTTGAACTGAGCTTGCCTCCTGTTATTGAATTCTCAGGGAAAACAAAGACTTCTCTCTGCCAGCACTTGGGCTTTCTGCTGAGAGTCCTGCCTGCCAAGTGGTGCCCACACCTGTCTCTGGGCCCTTGAAGGGTGAAGCTGGTGGAAAAGGACAGAAATTTACGCAAAGACTGCCGTGTGGGGAAACTTTAGATGCACTACCCGCCCCGCGGCTGATAAACGACGCACCGCCAGCCTCGTGGCTAAAATCAATACTCCACCTGCACCGCGGCTGGGAAAGCGATGCAACACGGCTAGAGAAATGACGTGCAACACCCACAGCGGCTGCTGTTAACGACACATGCCCCCATGCAGCGTGGTTTCTTGACACCGTGTGACTAGATTTCGACGTAACAAAGCTGGACGCAGAAAATCAATGCAAAGCCTGCCCGGACCTGAGGTGCCTGCCCGAATCAATGCATCACCCTCTCGCGGAAAAGAAGAAACAATTCTTGCCGACCCGACCGGAGGAGGAACGACGCACATTCTCACTTGCAAGTGAGAAATCAATGCATTGTAGGCCTTTTCCGATGCACACTTGCCAGTGCGACTTTATTTTGATGCTACCCAGGTACTTTTGTGAAATAACAGCATTCTCCCTGCTTTCTAAGGATTAAGGGCCTCATTCCGACCCTGGCGGTAAAAACCGCCAGGGCCGCGGACCACGGAAAGCACCGCCAACAGGCTGGCGGTGCTTCCTGGGCCATTCTGAAAACCGGGTCCGGCGGTTTCCCACCGGATTAACCCCGGTTGGCCCAATCCTCCATGGCGGCGCGGGGATTCCGACCCCCTTCCCGCCAGCCTGTTTCTGGCGGTTTTCACCGCCAGGAACAGGATGGCGGGAACGGGTGTCCTGGGGCCCCTGGGGGCCCCTGCACTGCCCATGCCACTGGCATGGGCAGTGCAGGGGCCCCCTAACAGGGCCCCATTAAGCTTTTCACTGTCTGCATAGCAGACAGTGAAAAGCGTGACGGGTGCTACTGCACCCGTCGCACACCTGCAACACCGCCGGCTCCATTCGGAGCCGGCTTCAGTGTTGCAGGCCCTTTCCCGCTGGGCCGGCGGGCGCTCCCTTGGCGGGCGCCCACCAGCCCAGCGGGAAAGTCTGAATGGCCCCAGCGGTCTTCTGACCCCGGAGCGGCCAATTGGCGGTTCCCGTTTGGCGGGCGGCAACCGCCGCCCGCCAAACTTAGAATGACCCCCTAAGACTCTTAGCGCCTCATTACGACCCTGGTGGCTGACGGTAAGCTGGTGGTAACACCGCCAACAGGCAAGCGGTGTTCCTCCAGCTATTATGACCGTGGCTCAATAGCCACGACCATATCGCTGGCTCCTCCACTATACCGCCAGGTTTCCACCTGGCGGTCATAATCCCCAGGGAATCGGTGCAAGCATGGTAAACACCGCAATGGAAAGGCTGGCGGTAAGGGGGACTTGGGATGCCCCTGGGCCCCTGCACTGCCCATGCACTTGGCATGGGCAGTGCAGGGGCCACCAGGCACAACCCCATCGCGCATTTCACTGTCTGAATTTTGGGCAGTGAAATGCGCGACGGGTGCTACTGCACCAGCTGCACATCAACATTGCCGCCGGCTCTATTACGAGCCGGCTGCAATGTTGATGTGACTTTTCCGCTGGGCCAGCGGACGGTATCACTGTTACCGTCCGCTGCCCTATCGGAAAAGTCCAAATAGGGCGCCAGATATACTGCCAACACTGGCGGTATACTGGCACCCGCAGCTTCGGCGGTCTTTGCCAAAGGCCGCTGAAGTTGTAATGAGGGCCTTATTTCTTTTAAAAAATCATAACTTGACTTGAATAAGTTGGATTTTTGTTGGTTACATCTTGTTTTGTTAAGATAAATATTATCTATTTTTCTAAACCTGTGGTGTGTCATTTTGTAGTGTTTCCACTGAGTTACTGTGTGTGTTGGTACAAATCCTTTACACATTGCTTCTGAAGTTAAGCCTGCCTGCCCGTGCCAAGCTACCACAGGGTGAGTGGGGTTAACTGAGGGTGATTCTCCTTTACCCTGACTAGAGTGAGGGTACTTGCTTGGACAGGCGGTAATCTGACTGCCAACAAAAGACCCAATTTCTAATAGTGAGTCAGAATAAATTAGTGAAAATAAGTTACATTAGATGCAAGTGAGTCTGAGTAAATATGTGTGCAAGTGATTGTGAGTGAGAATATATAAGTGAGTGAGTGAAAGTATGAGTGAGAGTAAGTGGGATTAGCAAGAATAACTAAGAATTAGAGGAACAAAGGGAGTAACTGTGTAAGAATGTGGTGGAATGCTTGTGAGTCTGCAGTTGGCCTTGGCATAATGAAAGTTATTCTTGGTTTATGGGGGCCTCCATGGAAAATTACTCGTGTGTCATAATGGATTAAATTCTTACAATGGCAGGCTCCTTTGACAGGATACCGGCATGGGTATACCAGAGGGAATTCTTGGCACAATCGCCACCTGTGGAAAAAGTACTGTTACTGACATACAAGCAGTGATTCTTGGAATGTGGGTCACACATAGAAAAATGCTGGTGCTGGCATACTTAAGAAAACTCTTGGCATAGGGAGCACCTGTGGCAAACTGCTGATAGCACATTTGAGGTAACTATTGTCTTGAGAGAGGAGAGCTGTGGCATATGGGAGGGGTTACCAAGACAAAATGCTTGCCATGCTTGTGCTGATTCACCCAAGTTACACCCAATTAACACCCCTGAATACAAAGCAGTGCAAAAAACTATTCGTGCTGAGATAAAGGCACCTTTCCTGAGTAAAACACCCTTTTCACTTGAAAGTAAATACCCTTGCAAGAGGCTGTGCTTCTTTGTGAAACATTGTGCTACTTTGTCCCAGTCAAAAACCATAGTTATTGTGGCTCCGTCAGTGAATAGTTGAATACCTAGCTGCCAATGAAACGAAACGTGGGTTAAAGAGTATACGTGAAAAAACACCGCACCTCAAAAATACAAGTGCACCTGTGGTAGAGGTCTGTCAGCAAAATGTTGTCTAATTTCAAAATTAATAATTTAAAAGCTCTCAATGGTACGACCTTTTCCACAGTTGAGCACCAGCAAAAATCAATATCATAATAGTAAAAATCACTTGCTATACCACAAAGCTAAATTACCTAAAATAAGGCATGCAGTTAAATTCTATTCTAGATTATGTTTGAATACCCGCTGAGCAGTTTCATGGGTAAAGAAGACACTTCTGCGTTGGTCATGGCTCACTAATTATATCTGCAAAACAAGCTGCTTTGTCTGGTGCCATTAGATTACAGGGAAGCCTTTTCTGGAAATCTGCGCCCTCAGATGGCTCTTTTACTATCTGTCATCTGTCACGGGAAATGGTGCCAGCAACATTGGAAGGTGTTACGCTGCTTGAATGGAAGTTGCCTACCCATTCCTTTACAGCCCTCTCTACACCAGCTCATTTGAGGGGTTGGGGGAGAGGGACTACGAACTTTTTTAGGTGGGCCCAGTTGGGTGATGAGTGAGTAAAAACCATGTGATCGATCACTAGAGTGGATGATATATACATTTTATAGAATTCTGGATGAGCAACATCGAATAAGTAGTGCAGGACTGGGCATAGATGGCTTCTTCTCAATGACGAAGGAGCGTCTCCCTCCGGCTAAGCCAGGAGCTGAAAGATAAAACAATATTTAATTATCGTTTTATCTTTCAGCTGCTGGCTCAGCCAGCAGCATGTTCAGGAAGGGGTGGGCTGGGACACAGGAGATGGGAGGGGGTAAGGAGAGAGTGCGCATGTGTGTTTGACCGGCCGTCTCAGGAGAAACTGCACAGACCCCAGGGTTGTGCCTGAGCTGCAGTCCAAGCCACTCAGACCAAACCTGATGCTGCTTTCATGCTAGATTTAGCTTGAAAACAGCACCAGGATTGCTAGGGAGCTTGAGCTGTTGTCCCAGTGAATGCTGAAGAAGAGGAGCGACGAGCGAGGCAGCAGGAGATGGCGGTGAAGGGAAGAAGTATGTTTTTTTTTCTTTTACTCCCCCCTGTCCCAGCCCCTCCCATTGAGATTTGCAGCAGCCGCCCCTGGGACTGGGAAACCTGGCAAATTACAGAGCATAGTGGGTGCAGCACACAAGCCTGACCACTACAAGGAGGGTTTGGGAGGTTCCTCCCTCCCCAAGAAACTGTCGCCAAAAATGTCTTAATCTATACATTTTTCATTATACTTTGAATTGTATTAGCTTTCAAGGCATAGTAAATGATGAACTTACGGTGCAGCAGGATTCAACAGTCTTTATTGGGGCTTTTCAATTATTCCCTCACTATCACCATCCAACAGTGCCCATCATCTCCCCATGGCCCCTTTCTCACATGTATTTCAGTTGTTTTATAGTGCCTTTCATACCAGTGTTTTGTGTTGGAGCACTTTACATCACATGCAAAGACATTGAATCATACGTATATAAATCACTGTGTAGGAAATGTTACTTAAGACAAACGGGAATACAAGGTGTAGGAAGCATGTGTCATCCATACTGGTAGGCATTCTATTAAGAGTACTTGGTCTGGAGAAGCACAAACGTAGGATTCAGAACATAACACAGTGTTTAGGGTTAGCTTTACTAATGATAATTTATTTCTAACCAAACAAACCTTTTTTAGCAACAGTTGGGTAACAAAAGACTCAGAAAAATACATAACTTTCTAAGCTTTACCATGCAGCTTGCATGCAGCTCTTTGATGGCAGTTCATAGCTCAGTGTGCAAGATTATGATTGTAATTTTATGCACAGTAACAAAGGAAGCTCTGTGACAAAAGCAGTAACCCACTGAGCTATGTACATAAAATACTGTTCTGTGACATGCATGATATACGTCCTTGCAGCAGGCGTATGTACCCTTTGTGCTACCTTAGATAGGTCAAAAATGGCACTAGACAAAACCCCAATCTCTCTCCAGACCATACATTAATCCCCCGAGTTATACTGACACTTCTATTGTTGCCTGAAAACTGTTAGATATACAAGGAACTCTGCAGTGTTTTTAAAACTGCTGCACTGCTACAAAAACGCCCACAGTAGCAAAACCACCCTCTACCCTTGCAGCCTCGGGGGAAACGCCTGATGCCCGAAACGGCACTGCGGCCTTGCGAACTATGGAGATATTTTTCACCAAAGGGTTTTAAGTAACATGAAATAGACAATGAGAGAGGTGCTTGAGTCTATGATGTCACTCACAACACCAAATTGGTCGATTGCTGTTTCATAATTTTACACAATAGATGTAATTTATGGTAAATAAACTAACTTTTACATTCTCTTTTCACATTTCTGTTTGTGATAGTATTTATTGTTGTTTTAGAGGAACACCTCCATAGTTGGGAGGTAACTTCATAGCACTAATATAAACAGCATGCTCACGAACAATGCTTAATCGATAGAGTCAGTTGTGTACCTGTCACTCCCTTGAGTTTGTCAGCCACTGTGAATTAAAAGTCTCTCAAGCTGGTGCAACTCCAAGTTATGTGGAGAAAGGTTGCCCGTCTTGTATTGCGTTCTCGCCATATGGTGGTCTACATAGAACTTGTTTAATAACCAACTTCCATGCCTTGGCTACCTGTCCTACTACAACCGGACAATCATTCAGCAGCTGTGAGACACTCATATGGAGAGAGTTCTGCTTCCTCTCCCACTCCACCCAATAATCTCTTTTTCCTGTTTTGGCATTCCTCGCACCACATAGCTGTGTATTGTAGAAGTCCCGCTATGTAATGCCACTGGAAATCAGTGAGGAGTCCTAGTCCTCCGTTATCTCTGTTGTGTTTTAGGCTTTTCAGTTTGAGCTCCTTCTACCACCACAGACTAAGGAAATCAAAAGGCTATTTAGTTCCAGAAGTATTGACCCGGGCATTATACAAATGCAAAGATACTCTCAAAAGCTCTGGCAATGCAGACAGGTTGCCAGAGCCTTTGACAGAATTTTTGCATCTGTGTTTATCATAGAGAAGGGTCTGTATGATTCCAGTTCCCCTGGGTTACCCAATTTCGGGACCATTATTATGGCTTCACACATGGACGGTGGTGGCATGCTTACCCTTCCAGCTTCATTTAGTATCTCCAGGAGCTTGGGAAGTTGTGATGTATATCATTGGTAAATTCAGTTAGCAATTCATCAGAACAAGGAGCCTTGCACCGGGGCATGACTTTTATGGCCCCTTCCATAGGGACCATATGGACCTTCTGCCTATGATCTCATCGCATGAAGCAATCTAATTTAGCCCAAATGTCACCTATTCTATGCTTTACTATGCTTAACTGCTAACATCTGAGTCCCTTCTACATCCTGGGCTCTTTAATACTGTTAACTGACTTTCACTGTACTACAACTCATTCTAATTGACAATGTGTTCCACAACCTTTATTAAGGCCCTCCCATATACCACAACCTTTAAGGCCTCCCTTTCAATGCCTCACAACTCTGTAGTGTTCCAATTATGGACAAATATCCTGCTAGCATCTCCGCTAGTCCCGTCCAATTCACCTCATGCTGGTGCGCCTCATGGCATAACCTCCAAAGGGCGATTCAGCACCTCTTCTCTGCCATATTATACCCCATCTGCAGTGGTAGATGGTCAGCCATCTCGGTCGTTTGTGCAGCCGTAACCACCTCCATCCAGTCTCTGGCTTCCTCCCTCTCCGTGCATAGATTCTCAATTTCCAGCCAGCCATTCGTCCTCACCACAGCTTGGGACTCTGATTGGTGCCCCTACAACTCCCAAAGTGGCATGTTCCTGATGTCTTGTGAATATGCAATGTGATCTCTAGCTAGTCCCACATCTCTTCTGGTGAGGTGAAGAAATAGGATCTGCAGGGAACTGGAGCATGTACTGCTACATCATTACTTTTAGTTTTTGTTTAACTCCAGCAAAGATTTGTCAACAGCACTAAACCCTTTGTATGCAGTCTGGGACTATACAGATAATGTGACTCTTTTAGGATCCCCTGATTACCCTACAGCCTGTAGGATGACAACCCTTTCACGGTAATTAAGGATTTTTGATATCATTGTTTGCAATATGGCTCCCAGGGTGGGAGTGGGGAACTTTCATATACACTCTTTTCACAACAAAAATGTCTGTAGGAACAAGATTCATCCTGATACATCTCGCTAGGGATATATGTGCAGGAACATGCCTTCCACTCTCTCACAAAAGTTCACAATGGGTAGATTACAGCAGCAGGAATGTCCCTCTGCATCGTTGATCCTATCCTCAAGCCATCAAATGATACTGGTGTTGCGTGATCTTAGTTAGTGAGTTAACTGTGGGATTAATTGTATTAGGTGCTTGTTTAAGTCTTGGTGGTAAGGATACTCTGTTACATCGATGACAGAGTATCATTACCGTTAAGAGTGTGGACCGGACCTCAAAATTAAATGTGGGAAGACCTTGTTATTTAGATGGGAGGAATGACAGGTCAATTTTCACTGCTCGTCACCCCAAGGACAAAACCTGGCTGCAAGGGGCAGTAAGAACTGCTAACTGCTTCCCTTGTCATGGGAGCAGTCTCCCATGGCAAGGGGATCATTTTATTTTTTATTTTCAAAAAGAAAATCTGGTTTCAGGATATTTTTTTAACTAAAGAATGAAACCTGTTCGGTACTGGGCTCTGTCCCACTGATGGAGCCCTGTACCAAACAGAAACATTTTATTGACAAGAACCACCGTGGTGGCGGTTCCTGCTAATGTTTTATTAGAAGTCTGGTGGCCATTTTAAAATCTGGCAGGCAGACCTTCCAACAGGGCAATGGAGTAGTTTACATCATCACCCTGACGGAACAATGTGCTGCCCCCCAAAACATAAATGAGGCCCTTCACCTCCTCCTGCAGTGTGGTCATATACTGTTCAGTCACTAGAGATGTCTCTGCAACTTTTTGCAAATCAGCTCTAAGGAGATTGACATCTTGAGAGATGGTGTTTGTTTTGGCCTCCAATCAGGATCTGGAGGTTTCTACTGCTGCAATAATTTTGGCCTCAGAGGGACGCTGCTGCTCTTGCAGTCTTCATCCATGCTCAGACATTGATGTGCCACCTCTTCCACCGCCCCAGAGGCCGTAAGCAGTTCTATTGTGGTCTGCTGTGTTCCCAGCTGAGTTCTGTCTTTCCCCAAGCTGTACAATCTAATTTGTCCAGGTAGCTTCCCAGTAAGCAGTTTAAAGATACTATCAAGGCAGAGTCTTACAGTTCACAAAGTGGGTTTTTGATCAGCCCCTCGGCTATTATCTGCCACCTTCTCAGTTGGTGTTATTGCCTGGGTGGGTTATCATTAAAGCCATAGCATTTTGTGGAAGGTTACATAGGACTTACACTGTACTGATCCCGATTGGTGTCTCTGACGGATTAACACCTCCTCCTAAGTTGTAATCAGGCCCAAAGTGTCATAAGTCTTTAAAAAGCAAGCAAAGTCTCTTTCAAGCACAAAGTACCTGCTTTAAAGTGGAAAATCTCCGCAAAGGGCCGCAGAGGAGGAGATACGTAGAAAAATGGTGTGTGCGTCGGTTTCGCCCCTTCACACACTGACTTGTGTCGTTATTTTTCACGCGGGGAAGTCATGTGTCGTTTTCCGGCACGCGGACAGTCTCCTTCTGTGGTTTGCGGGATTCCCAGATGTCCCGGGGTCTGTTCGTGGAATCCTAGGCTTGTTTTCTGGCTGCACGTCGTTCCGGTGGGCTGTGCGTGGAATCTTCTCCCTCACTGCAGGCGTTGTGTCGATTTTCTTTCTGAAGTCGGGCAGCGATGTCCAGGCGAGGCCGTGCGTCGAAGTTCCGGATTGGCGTGCGGTGAAATTTTCAATGTCGATGCCCACCCTTTCAAAAGGGGTGCCAACAACAAGAAGTGGAATCAGGGGGGCCTTATCCCTTTTTCCTGTTTTACCACTGGCCTGGCAGGTAGGACAAGATCTACAGAATGTATCTGAGTTTGTCCTTATTCTGGGCCAATAAAAGTGGGTGACAAGCCTGTCAAATGTCTTGTCTTGCCCCAAATGTCCTGCCAGGGGAATGTCTGAGCCAGACCCAGTAGGAAGGTTCGGTAACACTGGGGGACCACCAACGCACGTGCTGCCCCAATGGCCGGAACCTTAGGCTCACTGTAGAGGAGATAATTCTCCAAATATATGTGGTGATCGCCAGAGGCTTCACCTGCTGCCTGGGCTGAGGCTTGTTTCCTCATACCCTCTAGAGTGGGACATTCTTTCTGCACCTTGCAGAATTCCTCCCTGGTGGGTCCACCCTCAACTTGCCAGCGAGGAAGCTCAGGTAGATCACCTAGGGTGGCAATGTCTTCCCCAGTTGGCTCGGGGGCCTCCTCCTAAGGAACCCTGTCAACCACTGTGGGAACTTCTGGGGGCGGTTTCTCGCGCCCCCTGCCCCACCTCTTGGCAGGTGTCTGGGCCATTGTTCCAGGCTCCAGACGCCCTTGACTTCCCTCTCGGTCAGCCATGGACTGTGTGGTCATGCAGACCCACTCAGGCAATCCTAACATTTCCAAGTGAGACCTTAGCTCTACCTCCTTCCAGGTAGTGTGCTCAAGGTCGTTGCCTAACAGACAATCTACAGGCATGGCAGGACTCACAGCTACTTTCAGAGTACCAGAGACCCCCCCCACTCAAAGGGAACCAGAGCTACCGGTAGGTGGCTCTCACGATTGTCAGTGACTATGACCTGGTGAAATGTATTGGAGATGACCTGCTCTGCTGACACCAGCTGACCCTTGACAGTAGTCATGCTGGCTCCTGTGTCACGCAGAGCCTCCACCCTTTGCCCATTGATGGTGACCCACTGTCTATACTTGGAAGTATTGGCAGGCATGTGGGCTTTTGGCACCATCTCTGCATCCCCCAGGGACAATAGGGTTACCTTTGTCTGCACCCCAAAACTGTCTGGGACCATCTCCTCCCCGAGCGCTACGCTAGCCAACCCAGGTGTCTGCCCTCCTTGGGGGGGGCTGTGCCCTCTTGGGACACTTGGAGTCGCCCTCAGAGTGCCCATAGTTATTGCACTCTGAACAGTGGTGTACAAACCTCCCCGTCTTATGGTCAGTGAAACCTTTCTTTTGAGAATCGGACCGGGACTGGTTACCATTACTCCCTTGGGAACTATTTTGGGGGCCTTTTGAGAACTCCTTGTTTTTAAGTTTTTCTCCCCCCTCTTTCTTCTGATGGGAACCCTGACCACCTTTGTGGGCGTCCCCCCCAGATACCTTCTTGGACACTCTGGTACTAGTCCAGAGGTCTGCCTCCTCAGCAAGCTTCCTGGGATCAGTCAGCTTATTGTCTACTAGGTGCTGGCGCAACTCTGTAAAACAAATACCGAGAATATGCTCTCTCAGAATCAATTTATATAATCCTGTGTAATCATCTACTTTGCAGCCCTGCACCCATCCATTCAGTGCCTTACTGGAAAAGTCAAAGAAATCTACCCATGTTTGTGTGGATAGTTTGGTGCTGTCCCTGAACCTCTGACGGTATCTCTCGACGGTCAGCCCAAACTTGGCTAATAAAATGGCTTTCTGAAGTGGTATGTGTTTCTGTCCTTAGGATCCAGTGTGAGAAGTGTGTCCCTCCCCAGTACTGGTAAATAACTCCACATAGCTGTACCCCATTGCCCTTCAGGAACCTCATAGGCCTCTAGTGCAACTTCATAAGCAGCTAACCATTTATCTATGTCATCTCCCACCACAAAACTGGGCACCACATTTTTGGGTATATAAACCTTCTTTTCTCCAGCAGGTCCTGTCTGTATGCTGCCACCATTACTGCTGGATTTAGACTGCTTTGCCTTGAGATCCAGCTCCTTGAGACTCAGTTCATGAGCCAACAAAAGTTTATTTTCAGCCAAGGCTCTCTCAGCTGCAGCTTCAGCTCTTTCAGCTTCAATCTGTTTGGCTGCTCTTTCAGCCTCAGCTTGCTTGGCTTCTCTTTCTGCTCTTCTTTCCTCCTGTTGAGCCTCAATTTTCAGTCTTGCCATTTGCAATTGGAACTCCCTTTCTTCTCTCCTTTCCTCTGTGGTCAGGCTTTGCACAGAGACACTGCTCCCTGGTCTGGAAGGGGGCACACTTGCAGTGGTAACATCACCCACTGATAGCAACAAATCCTCTGAGGGGCCATTTTCTGGCTCCTCTTCCTCATCATCCTCCTCTAAATGGGCTTCTGCCCAGGCCCTCAGCACCACTTGAAAGTCCTCCTTTTTGGAGGCCCCTTGGGTGGGTACTCTCATCACCTTGCAGAACCCTCTTAGCTGTTTGACAGTATATGTATCAACAGGGCTAGGTCAAATTCTCCCACTTGAGACCCAGCCAGAGACAGGTTGAGTGAGGATTTAGTTTTTGAAAATTGTCAGGAAAAACGAATTTGCAAAAAGAGATAAAAATCAAGTTGACCTTCAACTGTCGGTAGGTAGGGAAATACCTAGCTACTGTATGTCACTGCACAAATACAAGTCCTATCCTGACCGCTGATCACCAGTGTTAGAAATTGGGTTTTTGGTTGGCAGTCAGTTTACCCTCTGTACAAGCAAGAACCCTCACTCTAGTCAGGGTAAGTCACACACAATCCAAATTATCCTGTGCCCGCCCTCTGGTAGCTTGGCACGAGCAGTCAGGCTTAACTTTGAAGGCAATGTGTAAAGTATTTGTGCAATAAATCATACAATAACACAATATAGCACCACAAAAATACACCACACAGTGTTTAGAAAAATATATAATATTTATCTGCATATTTACAGGTCAAAACGAATAAAGATGCAATATGAAATTGTAGAGATATCACTGAAAAGTGATATAAAGTGTCTTAAGTCTTTAAAAAGCAAACAAAGTCTCTTTCAAGCACAAAGTACCTGGTATAAAGTAGAAAATCTCTGCAAAGGGCCGCAGAGGAGGAGATACGTGGAAAAATGGTGTGTGCGTCGGTTTCGCCCCTTCACACACGGACTTGCGTCGTTATTTTTCACGCGGGGAAGTCGTGCGTCGTTTTCTGGCACGCGGACAGTCTCCTTCTGTGGTTCGCGGGATTACCAGATGTCCCGGGGTCTGTGCGTGGAATCCTAGGCTTGTTTTCCGGCTGCGTGTCATTCTGGTGTGCTGTGCGTGGAATATTCTCCCTCACGGCAGGCGTTGCCTCGATTTCCTTCCTGAAGTCGGGCGCCATTGTCCAGGCGAGGCCGTGCATCGAAGTTCCGGTCGCACCACAGGCGTTGCGTCGAGCGGCGTCTTTCCGGATCGGCGTGCAGTGAAATTGTCACCACGGAGCAAGCTGTACGTCAAATTGTTCGGCGCATAAGGCGTCCAAATGAAAAAGAGAAGTCTTTTTGGTCCTGAGACTTCAGGGGACAGGAGGCAAGCTCTATCCAAACCCTTGGAGAGCACTTCAGCAGCAAGGCAAGAGTTCAGCAAGGCAGCAGGGCAACAGCAAGGCAGCAGTCCTTTGTTTAAAGCAGTCAGGTGAGTCCTTTAGGCAGCCAGGCAGTTCTTCTTGGCAGGATGCAGGTTCTGGTTCAGGTTTCTTCTCCAGCAAGTGTCTGATGAGGTAGGGCAGAGGTCCTGTTTTATAACCAAATGTGCCTTTGAAGTGGGGGAGACTTCAAAGAGTGGCTAAGAAGTGCACCAGGACCCCTTTCATTTCAATCCTGTCTGCCAGGGTCCCAGTAGGGTGTGTGGCAGTCCTTTGTGTGAGAGCAGGCCCTCCACCCTCAGGACATGTAAACTACACAGGTACATGTCCTGCCTTTCACCCACACAGCACCCTGCTCTAGGGGTTACCTAGGGCACACATTAGAGGTGACTTATGTGTGGAGAAAGGGGAGGTTTAGGCTTGGCAAGTACTTTTAAATGCCAAGTCGAGGTGACAGTGAAACTGCACACACAGGCCTTGCAATGGCAGGCCTGAGACAAGGTAAAGGGGCTACTTAAGTGGGTGGCACAACCAGTGCTGCAGGCCCACTAGTAGCATTTAATCTACAAGCCCTAGGCACATATAGTGCACATTACTAGGGACTTATAATTAAATTAAATAGTCCATTCAGGTATGATCCAAGGTTACCATGTTTAAAGGGAGAGAGCATATGCACTTTAGCACTGGTTAACAGTGATAAAGTGTGCAGAGTTTAAAAGCCAGAAAAAACAGTGTCCAAAAAGTGGAGGGAGGCAGGCAAAAAGTTAGGGGTGACCACCCTAAGGCTGTCAGGTCTGACAATAATGATCTACATTTATAAAATACAAACATGTATCTGGACCAGGTGTCTTGCACCAATCTGGGAATTGCATGAAATAGCTCAGGGCAACGTAATTTTCAGTGCTTTCCTAAATGTAAGATGATTCTTTTCAGACTGAAGATTCATAGAAAGTGTGTTCCACATTCTCAGAGCCAGATAAGAGAAAGATCTCCCTCTTTTATCTTGTACGTTGAATACTGGACCTTGTGTATAGTATGGTCTGTGGCTTACACAGAGAGCCTTGAGAATGAGACATTGCTGAATTGGTAACTGCTACAGGTCCCTCAAGTAAGATGGGCGACTAAGGCGAGGAAGACCTAATAAGACTCTGCTGGCTAAATTCTGAATTGTTTGAAGCCTGTAGCTACTGCTTTTGGTGAGTTGCAGACACAGAGAATTACAAAAATCTATTTGGGACCGAATAATGGGTCTCACTAAAATGCCACGCAAATACATAAGCAGTAGATGAAGTGCCATCCGCAATATCTGTAAGTAATGAAAACAAGTGTAAAAAAACTGTATTGAGTTGTTTGGTAAATTATAAGGTAAGTCAAAAACGTGCCTAGGTATTTTACTGATTCCTTGAGAACAGGTTTAATGTGAGATTATTGAGAATCCAAAGCTTCTGATAAGATTGATAAATGGAGCCACCCAGTGGGAAAATTGTGGGGCTCGAGGGAGTACCTTGAGGAACACCACATCTTATTGCTTGAAACCAAAGATGATAAGGTTTCAAGGTGACTGCAAAAAAGAAAATCCATTAAGGTCAAGCTAGCCCTCTGCATCTGTACATTGCACCCCGCAATGCTTACTGCACTCTGCACTTCTCTGTTACACCCTCGCTTAGACCCTGGCACCAGTCATTCCCCACAGTGCATCCTGAAATCTTCCCCTTTTAACCATGCCAGTCACTTTGCATTAGTAATGTAAAAGGTGTTCACCGATAAGTGAGCAGAAGCAGTTTCCGCTTACCCAAAACAAAGACAGTTGAAAGAAAGTTGGTAGAATTCTAATCTTCCTCACACACAAAAGGAAGGTACAACGTGCACAGCAGCAGGTAAAGTTTATCTGTGTGCAACAAATTATGTATCAGCTCGTTCAACCCGTTCTCAACCTCTTTTGTGTATTGCTCAAGGTTTCAAATATATCCAAAATGATTGGCATTGCCAATGCATATTGCTATTTGTAACAAAAATGGCACAGCGAAAAGGGGCCCTGCGAATGATGTAATTAACAGACCTTCCATCAACTAGCAGTCATGTCAGAGGTTAAGTGCATCCAAATACACCGCTTAAATGTAAATCTAAACAGTTTACTGAAGGATGCAAACAAAAAGCGCACTATTTCAAAAAAGCAAACAAAGCATAAAAAATGATGTGCTAACCATTACCTCACCCTCACTGAGTCCAATAGTTGGCGCCAATGTTGCTGGCAATGCTAACAGCAAACCCGGGCTGTTGTGGCACACAGCGCTATTTCTCTCCTCCTCACCCTCTGTCGCTTTAGCGCAGACAGTTACAAAATGCATTCGTAATGTTTACTTACATCTACCTCCCACTTATCTAGCCACCAGCCAAGCTTCTTATTTCAGCAAAGATACTCTCAGGTAAGATTGCATGACCATCTGCATGACCCTCTTTTGAGGTACTGATCTTTGAAGAGTCACCATGTCAAGATGTTCCTTCTCTGAAGAAATCAGCCGAACAAGGAAGGTCCAGATCAGACCTTCGTGGTGATAACCTGGCAACATAACCTCATTACAAATAATCAATTTTAGTGCAATTTATAACGACATTCAGAACTGCTAGCTTTTTCTCAGTTTCTCGTGCAGCCTGTGAGTAATTCAGACACATCATTAAAGCTTCCTGATGTTACATAATACAATTTTCAATGTTCGGCAAAGGCGATGACACGAATCATGTCACTCTGGAGCACTGTGCCAGCCAGTGACTATAGTAAAAAACAAGAGTGAATCTCACATAAAATGGTGGGTCCTGTTAGCCTAGGTTTTTGAGAATTCTTATATTATTACATCAGAATCAGAAAAGTAGATATCTATCTATCTATCTATCTATCTATCTATCTATCTATCTATCTATCTATCTATCTATCTATCTATCTATGTATTACCTAGCTGCGGTTGCCACTAGGTAGTTATAGTTCGGACCTAGTTTCCATCGAAAGAGCGTTTTTTGTTTTGCCTATAATGTTGGCGCCGCTTGAGGAATCTTCACCAAAAAATGTAAACTTATACTTAGCTAAGATTCAGATTCTGTCTTGAAAGTTTCAGGTGATCTGTCAAGCAAAGGCCGAGACAAAAGGGGGGTCCGTGAAGATGTTTTACCCATTGATTTTTCCAGAGGACATTTAGACACGCCTACAGCCCGAACCACTGAATGGAATTACACCAAATTTGGCACGAAGCTAGGTTCTGTTACGCAGGTCACGTTTTTTATGATTTGGTGCGAATCCATTCAGTAGTTTCAGAGTAATGTAAGTCCAAAACCTAAAGATATAGAGGGACGTGGATCCTCCACGAATCCAACTGTCCGCGCGTTGATATGTGTTTGGCTGCCAGCACTTCAGCAAGGAAGTGTTGGCAGCCATCTTGGGACTCAGCTTCAGCATAGTCCCAAAAAAATAGACACAAGAAGAAAAAAGGCCTGGGTAGAGTCACCCTGACTCCTTAGTCCTGGTGCTGAAGTCCGAGGGACCCCACCGGGGTTAAAAAAGCATTTTTTCAAAGAATCTTAGAAAAATACACGGATGGATTTGCAGATTTTTTTTTTAAACAAACATAGTCTCCTGTGCTTTTTTTAATTGCCCCCACATGGGCCAGGCCATCATATAAAGAGGGGGGTGCACAGGGTCCCCCTCCTTGGCCTCTACTGAGCCCTGGGGACCACCAACTCCCTGTGGTGAATTTCCAAATAAGAGCGGGGGGCCACAGATCTCCCACCCCCTGGGGACAACCACCCCTCAGGGCAAAAATGTTTTTTAGTTAGTGAGGGAGGCACGATGGCCTCCCCCACAGCCCCAGGACCACCATCTCCCTAGGGCTACCAAATTAATTAATGCGTGTGGGCCGTGACCATCACCCCACGGGCCACACTTTATTTGGAGCAGGGGACCACCAAAAAGCAATTTATTTTTGGGGGTGCTTGCCCCCCCGCTCCCACTGGGACCATCACCCCCTCAGGACACATATCTTTAAAAATAAGGGGGGGTTCCCTATAGCACCCCCAAGCCCTGGGGACCACCATACCTGGGGCTATGTCAATGTAGGAAGGGGCTGCGCAGCCCCTCTCTTGGAGCTGCAGATGGCCCTTGGGACCGCCAGCCCCTCAGGACCAGCCTCTGCTATGTCCTGGGGTGCCCACCCCCGGAACACAGCTATTTGTTATGGCTTGGATGCAGCACTTCAGCCAATCCACAGCAAACAATCTGCTGATTGCAGCTGGAACTTTAAAGCAGGTCCCGCTGTCAAACAGCAGAGCTTTCATCACTATCCCTGCACGTGTGCAGGGGACAGAGATGAAATGCTTCAGCTAGCATGGAGCTGCTGTCAAAGCAGCTCCGTGCTTGCTGAAGCAATGACACTGCAGGAGAAGCCTTAGGGCAGTGCCAGGTAGCCCGTAAGGGCATTTTATTATAAATACATTTAAAAAAAAGAAAAGAATGAATAAAAAACATATGTAGGGACCGCAGGGGAGCCCTTGGGGACTTCTTTGCGGTCCTAGGAAGCACATGAAGGGGAAAAAAAATGAAAAAACAAAACCTCTGTAGCTTGGTGTGAAGGTCACAGACCTCCACACTGAGCTCTGGGAGCTCGAGTCCACCTGGACTCATTACCAATTCTTTTTTTTTTAAACAAAAAAAAATAGTATATATTTTAAAAAAATATATACATCATTCATTTTAAATTGGATAGAAATATCTCATTCTAAGTATATCAAACAATCAAAGCCTAAAAAACTATCTCTCTCCCTAGCACTTGTTTTCTCTCTCTCTCTTTCTATCACATTTCCCACTCAAACACCCACTCAGACACTTATGCACCCACTCACAGACTCACTCACAGACCCACTCAGACACTCATGCACCCACTCACAGACCCACTCAGATACTCACCCACCAAAGGGCAATGTGCGGCATGGGGTTGGGTGGTTAGGGAGGTTGGCGGCAGGGTCTGGCTGTAGGTCAGGTCCTGCGGGTAACCTCCGCTGCACATGGTAAAAGGTTGTGCATGGTGTAAGGTTGGGTGATTATAGGGGTTGGCCACAAAGCCAGGCCGCAGGCAAGGCCCTGTGGCCACCCGCTGTCGTGCACGGCCAAAGGCAGTGCGCAATGGTGGTTGGATTAACGTATAGTTATGAAAATTACTATACGTTAAAAAAACATAGAAATTCACTGAAATAAATAAAAGTTACAGGGATGTTATAGTTAGGAAATAGAATTTAAAAAAAACATAGAAATTCACTAAAAAAACAAAGGTTACAGTGACGTTATAATGCCCTAAGATAACTCTAACTCGCGCCCCTGCCAGGCACAGTTTTTTCATCAAACATTTTATTGCAAATATTACATTGATATTATTAATGATATAATCAAAGATGTCAGAAGTGCCATATTTTGTGGGTAATTACAAGTGCATGGCAGGGCGAGAGTTATCGTTACCTTTGGGCAGAAGTTATAGTTAGCTAAGATAACTCTAACTATAACTGGCAAATGTCTAATGTTTTGCACGTTTAAAATGTGAGCCTAACTATAACGTCTCTGTAACCCTTGTTTTTTTTCAGTGAATTTCAATGTTTTTTTATTCTATTTCCTAACTATAACGTCCCTGTAACCTTTGTTTTTTCAGTGTGTGTATATATATATATATATATATATATATATATATATATATATTTTTTTTTTCTTTTTTTCTCCTTCTATTGACGGTTACCAGTAGATAGTTATAATTAGGACTTAGTTTCCATTAAAAAAGTGTTTTGGGGCTTGGCTATATCTTTGGCGCCTTTTGGTGAACAACATGAAATTTTCCCAAAAAAGTGTACCCAAGGGATTTGTTGTGCATGGAGAGTTTCGGGGTGATCCGTCAAGGGGGGGGGGTGGGGCGATTGAAAGGGGAGGGTAAAAAAAAGTGTCAGTTCCTACAGGGTTTTGAACACGACTGCTGCCCGATCTGCTGGATGGAACTACACCAAATTTGGTAGGGCAGTAGCTCTTTATCCAGAAAGAGTGTTTTTTGTTATTTGGTGTAAATCAGTTCAGTAGTTTTTGAAATATTGAAATAAAACCAAATTTGTATATCTAGAGGGGTGGATCCTCCTGGGATTCTTCGCAAATTCGGGGGAAAAGCAAAGCTCTGATTGGCTGGCCGTTATAACTTCCCTGTAACTTTTGTTTCTTTAAAGTGACTATATATATTTATTACCTAGGCAGTTATAGTTAGGATCTAGTTTCCATTAAAAAAGCATTTTTTGACTTGGCTATATCTTAGGGATTTTGAACACGACTCCTGCCCGAACTGCTGGACGGAATTACACCAAAATTGGCAGGAAGGTATCTCTTGGTCCAGAAAGAGTGCTTTTTGTTATGTGGTGTAAATCCGTTCAGTAGTTTTTGAAATATTAAAAGAAAACCAAATTTGTATATCTAGAGGTGTGGATCCTCCCAGGATCTTCCTGGGATCCTTCATGAATCTGGGGGAAAAGCAAGGCTCTGGTTGGCTGGCCACAACCTGACAGAAAAGTTGGGGCTGCCATTTTGTTTCTCGTATTTGCTGTAGGGTGGGAAAAAAGCAGTGTAAAAACATGTAAGGGGTCAGGTTACAGGCATCCTGACCACAGGGGACAAAGGGAGGGATCCCTCAGGGACCCCTCATGGGTAAAAGATTGCCCCTTTTTTTCAGCTGATCTGAGGATCCTCCTCGAATCCACCTTGGATCAAATGGAAAAGCAAGGCACTGACTGGCTGGCCGATGCCTGACAGAAAAGTTGTCTTCACCATCTTCTTTCTTGCATCAGCTGAGGCGTGGAAAATATCGGTTATAAAGGGTTGGCCACAGGGCCTGCTGCAGGCCAGGCCTTTCGGCCAACCCTGTCAATACAAGGCCTTTGGCAGGGCACAGTGGTCATTGGATTAATGTAAAGTAATCAAGTAAGTAAAATTACTTAACCTTAAAAAAACACAGAAATTTACTGGAAAAACCAAAGGTTAAAGGAACCTTATAGTTAGAATCTGAATTTACTTTCACAAAACCATAGAAATTCAGCAGTTATAGTTATAGTTATTTCAAGAAACTGTAACTGTGCTCAAAGGTAACTATAACTCATGCCTTCACCATTCACTGCTAAATACCGCATATATTACATCACTCATAACATCAGCTATGATACCATCAATAATATCACTGCAAATTTGCAGTAAAATTATTGATGAGAAAACTGTGCATGGCCGGAGCCTAAGTTATAGTTGTTTGAAATAACTCTAACTATAACTGATGAATTTCTATGGTTTTGTTCAAGTAAATTCAGAACATAACGATGACGTCCCTGTAAACTTTGTTTATTTAAGTGAAAATATATGTATTACCTACTGGCTGTTTCCAGTAGGTAGTCATAGTTAGGATTTAGTTTCCATTGCAAAACCGTTTTTCGACTTGGCTATATCTTTGGTGCCATTTGATGCATCTTTATGAAATTTTCCCAAAAAAGTGTGTCGAAGGGTCTTGGTGTCATGGAATGTTTTGGGGTAATCCGTCAAGCGGGGGACAAGAAAACGCAAGGGGGTCAAAAAAAGTGTGTTTTCCATTTTTAATCGTATAGTGATTCCGAACACTACTACAGCCAGAACCACTGGACAGAATTACAGAAAATTTGGCAGAAAGGTAGTATTTGGTCCAGAGAGAATGTTTTTTGTTATTTGATGTAAATCCGTTCAGTAGAAATCTAGATATCTAAAGCAGCGGATCACAGAGCTCTCATGCAGAGATCTGATAGGCTGGCAACACTTCAACCAGGACATGTTTGCAGCCATTTTGGAACTCAGCTTCTGGAAAGCATCAGCTGAGAGAAAGGAAAAAGCAGTGAAAATGAAGAACAGGCAAGCAGTACGTACAAAATGGAGCTGAGAGTGAGCAGGAAGCAGTCAGAAGGAGGGAAAAGCAAGCAGCCTGCACACACAAAAAAGGGACTGAGAGTGTGGAGAAAGCAGTGAGAAGGAGGGAAAGGCATGCAGCAGACATGCACAAAATAGGGCTGACAGTGAGGAGAAAGAAGTGAGAAGGAAGGAAAGAAAGGCAAGCAGCAGGCACGCACAAAACCGGGCTGAGAGCGAGGAGAAATCAGAGAGATGGTGGGAATGGCAAGAAGCAGGCATGCACAAATTAGGGCTCAGAGCGAGGAGAAAACAGTGAGAAGGAAGGATAGGCAAGAACGCATGGGGCTTACAGCGAGGAGAAAGAAGTGAGAAGGAAGGAAAGGCAAACAGCAGGCACGCACAAAACGGGGCTGAGCGCGAGGAGAAAGCATTGAGAAGGAGGGAAAGGCAAGCAGCAGGCACGCATAAAATAGGGCTGAAAGCAAGGAGAAAGCAGTGAGAAGGAGGGAACGGTAAGCAGCAAGCACAAACGGGGCTGAGAGCGAGCAGTGAGAAGTAGGAAAAGGTAAGCAGCAGGGACGCACAAAACAGGGCTGAGAGTGAGGAGAAATCAGTGAGAAGGAGGGAAACGCAAGCAGCAGGCACACACAATAAGGGACTGAGAGCATAGAGAAAGCAGTGAGAAGGAGGGAAAGGCAGGCAGCAGGCATACAAAAAATGGGGCTGACAGCAAGGAGAAAGAAGTGAGAAGGAAGGAAAGGCAAGCAGCAGGCACTCACAAAACCGGGCTGAGAGCGAGGAGAAATTGGTCTGATTGTGGGAAAGGCAAGAAGCAGACATGCGCATAATGGGGCTGAGATTGAGGAGAAATCAGTGAGCATGAGGGAAAGGCAAGCAGCAAGCACACAGAAACTGGGGATGACAGCAAGGATAAAGAAGTGAAAATGAAGGAAAGGCAAGCAGCAGGTACACTAAAAACAGGGTTGATAGTGAGGAGAAAGCAGTGAGAAGAAGGGAAAGGCGGCGAGAAGGTGGCACAAAATGGGGCTTCAAATGAGGAGAAAGCAACAGTAGGAGTTGTGCTTGCCTACTCCCTACTAGGCAAGGAGTAGGCAAGCACAAAAACTTACCTAGAGAGAGGAGAAAGCAGTGATATGGAGGGAAAGTCGAGGAGCAGGCATGCAAAACAACGAGGAGGAGCAAGAAGAAACTAGTGAGAAGGGGGAAAGGCAAGCAGCAGGCACGCACAAAAGGGAGCTGAGAGTGAGGATAAAGCAGTGAGAAGGAGGGAAAGGCTAGCAGCAGGCACACACATAATGGGTCTGAGACCAAGGAGAAAGCAGTGAGGAGAAGGGAAAGGCAAGCAATAGACATGCACAAAACAGGGCTGAGAGCAAGAAGAAAGCAGTTAGAAGGAAAAAAGTCAAGGAGCAGACAGACAAAAAACAGGGGGAGGAAGCAAGGAGAAAGCAGTGAAAAGGAGGGACAGGCAAGCAGCAGGTGTGCACAAAATAGTGCTGAGAGCAGGGAGAGAGCAGTGAGAAGGAGAGAGAAGCAAGCAGCAGGCATGCAAAAAAAGGGGATGAGAGCAAGGGGAACGCAGTGAGAAGGAGGGACAGGCAAGGAGCAGGCACTCACAAGATAGATCTGTGAGCAAGGAGGAAGCAGTGAGAAGGAGGGAAAAGCAAGCAAAAGGCATGCAGAAAACGAGGCTGAGGGTGAGGAGAAGGCAGTTAGAAGGAGGGAAAGGCAAGCAGCAGGCATTCACAAAACTAGGCTGAGAGAGAGGAGAAAGCAGTGAGAAGGAGGGAAAGTCAAAGAGCAGGCATGCAACAAAAGGGGTGATGGAGGCAAGGAGAACACAGTGAGAAGGAGGGTAAGGCAAGCAGCAGGCACTCAGAAAACAGGGTTGAGAGTGAGGAGAAAGTGGTGAGAAGGAAGGAAAGGCAAGCAGCAGGCAGGAACAAAACTGGGCTGAGAGCAAGAAGAAAGCATTGAGAAGGATGGAAAATCGAGGATCAGGCACCCAAAAAAGCAGGGAGAGAGAGGAAAGAGAAAGCAGTGAGAAGGAGGGAACGGCAAGCAGCAGGCATGCACAAAATGGGGTTGAGAGCGAGGAGAAAGCAGTGAGATAGAGGGAAAACAAGCAGCAGGCAAGCACAAAACGGGGCTGAGAATTAGGAGAAAGCGATGAGACGGAGTGAAAGACAAGCAGCAGGCATACACAAAACAGGGCTGAGAGTGAAGAGAAAGTAGTGAGAAGGAGAGAAAGGCAAGGAGCAGGCACACACAAAACAGGGCAGAGAGCGAGGAGAAAGGAGTGAGAAGGAGGGAAAGGGAAAGCAGCAGACACATACAAAACGGGGATGAGGGGGAGGAGAAAGCAGTGAAAAGGAGGATAGTCAAGGAGCAAGTATGCAAAAAAGAGAGGGAAACAAGGAAAAAGCAGTGAGAAGGAGGGAAAGGCAAGCATCAGGTACGCACAAAACGAGGCTGAGAGCAAAGAGATAGCAGTGGTAATGAGGGAAAGGCAAGCAGCAGGCAAGAAGAAAATGAGGTTGAGAACGAGGAGAAACCAGTAAGAAGAAGAGAAAGGCAAGCAGCAGGCATGCACAAAACAGGGCTGAGAGCTGGGAAAAAGAAGTGGTAATGAGGGAAAGGTAAGCAGCAGGCATGCAGAAAACGAGGGTGAGAGTGAGGAGAACGCAGTGAGAAGAAGGGAAAGTCAAGGAGCAGGCACGCACAAAACAGGGCTGAAAGTGAGGAGAAAGCAGTGGGAAGGAAAGGCAAGCAACAGACAAGCACAAAATGGATAAGAGAGCGAGAAGGCAGTGAGATGGAGGGAAAGGCCAGCTGAAGACACGCTGAAAACGGGGCTGAGGGAGAGGAGAAAGCAGTGAGAAAGTGGGGGAGGCAAGCAGCAGACAAGCACAAAATGGGTCTGAGAGCGAGAAGAAGGCATTGAGATAGAGGGAAAGGCAAGCAGAAGACACGCAGAAAACGGGGCTAAGGGAGAGGAGAAAGCAGTGAGAAAGAGGGAAAGGCAAGTAGCAGACATGCACAAAACGGAGCTGAGAGCGAGGAGAAAGCAATGAGAAGGAGGGAAAGGCAAGCAGCAGGCACGCACAAACAAGGCTGAGAGTAAGGAAAAAGCAGTGAGAAGGAGGAAAAGGCAAGCAGCAGGCACACACAAAACAGGTCTGAGAACAAGGAGAAAGGAGTGAGAGGGAGGGAAAGTCAAGGAGCAGGCATGCAAAAAAAGGGGTGGATCAAGGAGAAAGCAGTGAGAAGGAGGAAAATGCAAGAAGCAGGCATGCACAAAACTGGGCTGAGAGCAAGGAGAAAGCAGTGGGAACGATCGAAAGGCAAGCAGTAGGCATGCACAACACCTGCATTTTTTGTGTGCTTCTCCTTGCTTTTCCCTGGAAGGCCCTGAACGGCATATGATTGGATGCACGCACAGGGGTTGGATGCACATGGGGGTTTGGACACAGCGGTCAACCCCCTTGGTGCATTTAAAAAACTATAGAAATTCACTGAAAAAACAATGGAAACAGGAATGTTATCATTAGGAAATAGAATTAAAAAAACTTAAAAATACACTAATAACCCAAAGGTTACAAGGATGTTGCAGCTACGAAATGGAATTTAAAAAAAACCCTTAGAAATTCAGTAAAAAAATAAATATTACAGGAACGTTATAGTTAGGTAATAGAATTTAAAAAACTTAGAAATTCACTAAAAAACAAAGGTTACTGAACGATATAGTTCAGAAATAGATTTTTAAAAACCTTAGATATTCACTGAAAAAAATCATAAGTTGCAGGGATGTTATAGTTAGGAAATAGAATTACAAAAAAATAGAAATTCACAAAAAAACAAAGGTTACAAGGATGTTATAGTTGGGAAATAGGATAAAAAAAACCTTAGAAATTCACTGAATAAGCCAAAGGTTACAGGGACATTATAGTTAGGAAATGGAATTAAAAAGTAGGAATTCACAAAAAAACAAAGGTTACAGGGATGTTATAGTTAGGAAGAATAATAAAAAACGTAGAAATTCACTATAAAACCAAAAGTTACAGGGACATTATAGTTAGATATAGAATTTATTCACACAGTATGAGAGAAATTCAGCAGTTATAGTTACTAGCCCTAACAATAACTTATGCCCCGGCAATGCACTGTTTATGACCTCTCATATTACATCACTCATGAAATGCACAGTGACATCACTGATGACATCATTGATAACATCTCAAATTAAACCACTGATGAAATTACTGATGGCATCTTCCAGTCTTTGCACATTTGTAAAAGATGTCAATTCTCAGTCTGCCTTCTCACATCTAATATTGGATACAGCTTCTGTAAAAGTCACATTCACAGTTACTAGGGACAAACTATATCAGTTACTATGTTTTCTATTCTATTAAACTTGAATTTCTCTAATATTAATGTTATTCTCACTCACCCTGAGCTCTCTGAGGTCTTGCTCCTCTCTATTGATGAATTTGAATATTATTGATGCGATAATTAACTTCATTGAATGGATACTATTAAATCACGAAGAACTTCTCAGCACTTTCTTAATGAATTTGTTCGAGTGCTATATATATATACATATATATATATATATATATCGTTATTGTTGGTTGATTTAGAATTGATAAGGTATATCTTCTCTTGACTGTCTTATAAATGCTGTATTTGTAAATACCTTCTTGTTATAGTTCGTTTCTCCCATAGGCTCGATAGAGCTGTCAGGAACTTTTGTATTTGAAAATGCTTCTTTGTTTAAGTTTGTTTCTTCCTTAAGCTCGATAACTCTGTCAAGAACTTTTGTGTTAGTAAATGCTTATTGCTTAAAGTTTGTTTCTTCCATGAGCTCGATAACTCTGTCAAAACGTTTGTATTTAAAAATGCTTATTTGTTATAGTTCGTTTATTCCATAAGTTCAATAACTCTGTCAAGAACTTTTGTACTTGGAAAGGCTTATTTGGTGTAGTTTGTTTATTCCATAAGCTCGATAACACTGTTAAGAACTCTTGTATTAGTAAATGCTTATTGGTTAAAGTTTGTCTCTTCCATAAGCTCGATAACTCTGTCAAAACTTTTGTACTTGGAAATGCTTATTTGTTATAGTTCGTTTATTCCATAAGTTCGATAACTCTGTCAAGAACTTTTGTATTTGGAAATGCTTATTTGTCAAAGAACATTCCTGCCGTAAACTCTGTAGACTTGCCAACCTTCTCAATAACTGCTAACAATTAGTCTCCTCGGACGATACTTAAAGCAATTAACTGTTATCTGCAAAAATTGCCTTCGACTGATAATTTACCTCAACAGCCGTTTACCTCGAAAGTGCGCTCTCTCACACAGCTGATTCCTGTCAAACCTCAGTAGAAGTTCGAAGCTTCCAAGTGGCGCGCGCGTATCCTAGCATCTAAACTGAATGCAACACTAGTGCTGCAACTTAACCTTCTGAACTCGCGTCAGCCATCTTGAATTTCTCTTTTTGACTCTTTGCTTGAATTAAACGTAATACTGCTTGGCAGACCTTCTTCCAGCTAGGACATTGCTGTCTCCACTGTGGATACCTTTTTGCCTGCATATTTATTATTTTTGTTAGACGTTTCTTTGATTCAGCATGGCAAGTATGTGTGGTCATGACACTGTGTGAGTGGCTGTACAGTTGGGTTGCTGGCTGTGTCAGTGACTGTGAGTGAGTGGGTTTCTGTGCAGCTGTATGGGTAAACAAGTGGATGTGTGAGTAGTTCTATGAGTGAATGAGTGGTTTTCTCAATACTTGCAGTGGTAAGTGAGTGGCTGAGTGCTTCTATGACTGAGTGAGTGGTTGTCTGAGTCACTCTTTGAGTTAGAGGCGGTGACAATATCTGTATAGGTAATTTAGTGGGTCTGTCAGTGACTGTAGGTGTGATTGAGTGCGTCAGTGAATGTATGGGTGAGTGTCTACCTTTATCAGTGACGGTCTAGGAGAGTAAGTATATGTGTTAGTATCTATATGACTAAGTGAGTGGGTGTGTGAGTAACTGTGTGGGTATTGACTGGTTCTGTTATTTGTTGTACGGGTGAATGAGTGGGTGTACAATTAGTTGCATGGGTGAGTGACTCACCGTCTGGGTGGCTATATGTCTGTATGACTGGGTGTTTTTGTGGCTGTATTGCTGAGTAAGTGGCAGTATGAGTAGGTGTGTGGGTGTGTAGTGGCCCAGTCAATGGCTATATAAGAGAATAGGTGAAGACTGTATTAGCTGTGCAGGTGCCCTGTAGTTGTCTGAATGGCTTTATGGGTGTATAAATCAATGGGTGAGTGATTGCATGCCAAATTGAATGGCTTTGTGACTGGCTATATGAGTAAGCGAATTGGTGAGTGAGTGCATTTTACAAAGAGTGCATGTTTTTGTGTGTAGTTGCATGGGTGTGTGAATGGGTGTGTGAGTAGTTGTGTGAGGGTGTGAGTGGGTGTAGGAGAGATTTCTATGGAGTGTGAGTGGGGTGTGAGAGTCTTTAGGTGGATGATGTCACAAGTGATGTTATCAGTGATGTAATTTGAGATATCATCAGTGATGTCACTGGCCATGTCATGAGTGATGTAATATGTGAAGTCATAAGCAGTGCATTGCGGGGGCATAAACTATAGTTAGGGCTGGTAAGCATAACTGCTAAATTTCGATGGTTTTGTGGAAGTACACTCAGTACCTAACTATAATATCCCTGTAGCCTTTGGTTTCTTCAGTGAAACAAAATGTATGAATTTATTTAGGCTTTTAGTACATAGCTCCATACATTTTTTACATAGCTGCAATGTTAGCCAGGAGTACATTTTTCAATAAAACACAGAGAAGATTGACAGTAAGAAAGAAATATTGACTCAGGATATTAAAAGGTGAGATGCAAAACCAGGATAAAAATGTGATTTACAGAGAGAAGAGGCAGAGAAGGCATAATCATTGAAAAATAGGAGATAACCAGAGTCAAAAGCTATAATGTGCTGAAAATGCTTTCCTGCTCCAGTAACGCAGTTCGCAAATCGAGACAGCTAGATGCTGCTTGATAGGGTGTCAGATAGATACATGATACCAAATTAATTATTCAAAAGTCATACAACCAAGTGAATTGCTGATCAAAAAACGGAATGCATGAATTTGCAAATTAATCAATGACATCCAAATCACCATATCCTGATTTAGAAAATTAGGGCATAATTGTTCCATAGGAAAAGGAGGGAAGAATTAGTACGATAAACACCTGAAAATGTACAGTGTGCCTCAAGCATAAATTGACATAGACAAGGTGCAGTTCAGCTAATAGAGTGCAAACATGCTTATCGTGTTACCCCCTACTATTATTGCCCAGTCTAAAACGCCAAACAGGAAGGGAGCAGACATGCAGGGGTCCACCAGACTTGTGACCTATGTCCGTAGGAAGCTGTCCCTTTAAAGCCACTAATCGGGGTGTGGGGTATCAACCCAGAACTGAAAAGGTGATCAGATCCCTTCCCCTTCTTTCTAGCTTTCCTACCTTTGTGTGCACATAGTGAACTTTCAAGGATATACATCGTGAACAGCCACCCTAGCCACTGATGGAATGTCGAGGGTGTGCATCAAGCCAGGCCGATGTAATGCAGATGCGAGCTACTGCCATGGTGGCAAAGACAAAACAGCTGGCAGATCTGTGAGACACATCCTGATGCACACCCAAAAGTATAAGCTGGGGGGATGGGGGTTAAGGTGACATTGAGCTGTAACACAGTTGCAAAAATGTTGTAATATCCCATTGGGCTACGTCTAAGGTGGGGCAGGTGCTAAACATGTGGATTAGATCAGCCCCTAGATTTCAACCTCGCGGGCACAAAATGCCACTCGACCCCCCCCATCATTTATCAATTTTCTCCGGCCCCCATTTAGCAATTTTCTCCGGCATAGAAAATAAGTTGAAGATTGTTCTATAATGCTGCGTCTGTAGCACAGGTAAGGGACTCAAGAAAACTGCAGTCGGCAGAGCCCAGCTTCCTCTGACATTTAGCCATTTGTCTCTCAAGATCGTCTTGTGAGAAGAAGCTCAAAATGCTATAAATGTGGCTAATTGTACAGCCTGAAGTATTCTCTAGCAGATACAGCAGAGCCACTTTAGCAAAGCCTCTTGCCCCCCCTCCTTTCCTGAAAAATAAATTGCGGACTTCCAGGTGTTTAAACAATTTTTCTGGTTGATCCCAAATTGGACCGCAATTCCTGAAATGAAGCTATTCCTTCCCCCACACAGAAGTCCCTTAGTCTCTTTAGCCCCTGACCCTCCAGCCAAGCACAGAGAAGTTGTGAAAACTTACGAGGAGTACAGGATTTAGTTCCAAGAGGGTATAAACTTTCCAAGGCCCATTTTTTCCTCACAGCTACCCATATCTTAAACTAGGCTCAGGGGGTCTTGAACCAGACCTTCTTGTAGTAGCTAGGCTCAACAAGCTGTAAAAAGCATCCTTTTGCTGACTCCTAAAGCAATAGCTTGTGTATGAGCTTTTCCACCTACCTGTAACCCCCAACCAAAGAGCACATATTTTATAGCACAGCCACCCACTTGTACAGTTTAACATTCATGTAGACCAGCCCCTTCTACCACCAGGGAGAGTTACAAATGTTAAAGCCCTCTGGGTTTTAGCGTATGACCAAATAAACCTACAAATCAGATCATCCATTATATAGAACCACCGGTCCTCAAACTCAAGAGGGATTGCTCTAAAAAGATATAAAACCTTATGCAAAAATAACATTTTAATAACATTACAGCAGCCTACAATAGAGAGGTCTTCCGTAAATCTTATTTTGCTTTTCCAGAGATCTGAGCTAAATTAGATTCCACTATCTGGTTCATGTCTGCTATGATGTTAACATCTATGTATACAGCATTATCAACAACACAAGTGTCTGCTGAATGAATATGTCTTTTAATTACCATCTGAGTTTTATTCCGTTTCAGGGAGTAACTGGAGAATTTCCCAAAAACCAGGGCCTCTTTTTCTATCTCTTCCAATGCGGCACCAGGATTGGGCATCACTATTGCAAGGTTATCGGCATAAGCAAGAATTTTAGTATCCAGACCGTGATATTGCATAGGTGCAATCAGAACATTGGACTCAAGCTTCCATATCAGATGGTCTATATGTAAGGCAAAGTGTAAGGAGGACCAGGGACACCCTGGTCTAGTACCTCTCCTGATTTCTATTTGATCCGACTGCCCTCCCATAATCTAAAGCCTTGCTATAGACATATGATACACCGCCTGCACTACCTTGACATACCCAGGCCCAATTCAATAGCAGCACATTACCGCCCATAGATAATTCCAGGACACCCTGTTAAATGCCTTTTCTGCGTCTAACAGAATTAATGCCATGGGATCTCCAGAGACAGCAGCAGCATCAAAAAGTGTAATGATGCACAAGTGTGATCCGTGGTCCTCCTCCCCAGAATGAAATAATGCTATCTGGGAGAGACCACCTTACCTATGAACTGACTTAGCTTTGTGGCATGTACTTTGGAGTAAATATTAGTGTCACTGTTAATTAATGTAATTGGCCTATAGGACCTGGGGTCTTGTGGGTATTTCCCTTTTCAGAAAGACTCAGATATTGGCTGAGGGCCACAAGTCCGGTACCTGTTGCACTTTTTGTGCCAGCAGAATAGCTTGACCAAGTCTGGACCTAGGAATATTTTACCAGAATACTTAATACAATTCCTGCAGAATCTTATCGTCTTATTGTCTCCTGCTGCTTTCCCAGATGGCAGATCTTTAAGGGCCAACTGGATTTCTTCCCCTGTCTTTGAAGCATCTAAAAGCTCCCGGTCTCCAGAACATATCCTTCCTGCTGACAATAAGTCAAGATAATTTGAGATATTCACCTCATCCAGATAAAGCCCCTCATAATTTCCTCAAAACACATCCAGATCCCCGTTGGGTCAGTAACTGAATCACCCCAATTATCCTTAATCTCAGTGATCTCCCCTTGAATCACTTTTTGCCTACTGCCTCTTCTAGTGATGCAAGAAGAAGCTAAACATTTAACTTCTAATGGCAGCCTTAAAGGCATTCCAAAACTATACCAACTGAGGCAAATAAAATTGGTAATCCACCTACTCATATACAAGACACAGTCCTCATCAAAGAGGAAAGTTCTATTGAATGTCTAGTTCATTGGGGCTCTACCTGGGCCAGCGACTGACATCTCGATAACAAATGGATTGTGGTCAGACATGTCATCAATAGGTAGAAGATATAAGAGATAGCCATCTTATTGTTAAAAATGCAAACATACTCACTGATGGGTCTCTGTTAAGCAGGAAAATATCGCATGTCACCAAAAATGCTCACAGTGTTGCTGATGGGTCACAATTATTTCACAAAATACCTGGATGTTGTAGAAATTCTCAAAATATGTCACTGGTTGGCCTCTATTTGTAGGGATAGCCAGCATGTTGCCCACATAATGCCTACAGCATGTAATGGAGCTGGAGGGGTCCTGTTAAGTACAGGTGAGGCACTAACTCCCTTCATTCCTGACCAAAGCTAAGCAAATACATCTATACACACTCAGACATGCTCACCTAAACTAACACTCTTGCACATATGGTCATGGTTTAGACTATTAGCCCCTGCTCACCATGTGCATTCTCAGGGCAACTGGGAGGCAGAGGTGAGGCAGAAACTCATGCAGCACTCACATTCAGTGCCTGGCTAGAATTATTTTTCTCTTACTGCCTGATCCTGTAAAGGATAACCCAATGAGACGGGGTAGCGTGGGACTGCAGGATGCTCTCACCTCCCAATTGCTTGCTCTGATTTTGACATTGCCCTCTTGCCCCTATCACTACCTCTCAGAATCACACTGCCTATGCAAGTCTGGGATTAATGTAAATGGCCGTACCCTCACAAGCCCAGTCTATCTGTGCATTACTCTATTGCACCTCTACTGTCAGGCTGTGCAGTAGGAGTATAGCAGCCTAGTCTATCAATTTACTCCTCCCTCACTACTGCAAGACTAGTGGTGCACCAAACTACACAACCACATGGAGGAGCTGCTCCTGTATCACATCAGCCAAAGGAGTCAGAGACCCAATCACTCACCCTAAAAAAGACTCTTTATTGATCAGAGGTGGGATTCAACCTACTCCTTACTTTAGGGTGGAAATCCTTGTATGGGTGAAAGAGGCCAATTCCATATCCTCACCTGTAGGAAGATCCATCCATTAGGAGATGGTAACTATAATCCTCACCACTAGAAAATCTCAACAACAAGAGATGACAACCACTCCGGCACACACTACTCTAGGGGCCACCCCTCAAGACCGCACCTGTAGGAGTACACAATATCGTGACTCTCATCTCGAAGATGTCATTGCGTCTATTGGAGGAAACAAACACCACATGGTCACCTGGAAGAGAACAATACATACATTTGGAAATGTACACTCCCTCACTCACTTGTAATACACCACATCCAGGAGAATAGGTTGATGCTCCTTTCCTCACCTGTAGTAGGACACCATGTCCTTGAGTCGTCAGTTATAGGAGGATACCTTATCGAGTAGACAAGAAGTGATTAGCCATTGTTACTTGTAAAAGTCAGATGTGTGACCTATGATGTTTTAAATAGTAATACTACTCACTGTTGAATTCATAATAAGTTAATATCAGCAGTTGTGCTTATGAAAGAACTCCCTCACATGGTATGATTTGCTTGCAGCTATGATAATCATGGCACACTATGTGGTGGACAAAATATGGATGGTGACAGTGTATGAATCTGACAAAGTAGAGCAGGTTCAATATGTTGTGCAACACAAAAGGATGATGGACGCAGTGCTTAACAATGCAAACACTCACCCCCAGTAACAGATCTGGGTTTAATCCATTGTTCTTTTACTCACCATGCCACCCCAGTTTGGAACCAGCCATATACAAATCAGTCTTGACTCTGTTCCTCAGGGGAACAGTCCAGCCCAAACTGCCAAGCGAGGTCATCACTGGACTGGAAACAAGCATCCTGGAACCAGTTTCAGGGATTCACCCTTCATCAGCCAGGCTAGCTTGAATCCAGTGGCACAGTGAGCAAGGGACCCACATCTGGGCATACCCTTCCCACTTAGAGCAATTTTAGCAACACAGAAGATTGATGGACATAGTGCTTATCAATGCAAGCACTCACCCCCAATCACAGATCTGGATTTAATCCATTGTTCTTTTGCTCACCATGCCAGCCCAGTTTGGACCCAGCCATATGCAAATCAGCCTTGACCCTGTTCTTCATGGGAACAATCCAGCCCTAACCACCAAGCCAGGTCCTCACTGAACCAGAAACAAGCACCCTGAGACAAATTTTAGGGTTTCACCCTTCATCAACCAGGCTAGCTTGAATCCAGTAGCACAGTGAGCAAGGGACCCACATCTGGGCATACCCTTCCCACTTAGGGCAACTTTAGCAACACCAAAGGATGATGGACGGAGTGCTGAACAATGCCAACACTCACCCCCAGTGACAGATCTGGGTTTAATCCATCGTTCTTTTGCTCACCATGCCACCCCAGCTTGGACCCAGCCACATGCAAATCAGTCTTGACCCTGTTCCTCATGGGAACAGTCCAGCCCGAACTGCCAAGCCAGGTCCTCACTGGATTCTAGCTAGCCTGGCCGATGAGGGATGAAACCCCGAAACCGGTCCCAGTATACTTGTTTCCAGTCCAGGGTAGACCTGGCCTGGCAGTTCAGGCTGGACTGTCCCCTTGGGGCACAGGGTCAAGACTGATTTGCATATGGCTGGGTCCAAACTGGAATGGCATGGGCTGCAAAAAAACGATAGATTTAGGCCCAGATCTCTGTACTGGGGGTGAATGTTTGACATTGTTCAGCATTCGGTCCATCACTTGTTCTTTTGTTTTCTTTTGTCGCCCTAAGTGGGAAGTGTATGCCCAGATGTGGGTCCTGTGCTTCACAGGCCACTGGATTCAAGCTAGCCTGGCTGATGAGAGGTTAAACCCTGAAACTGGTCCCAGAATATTTGTTTCCAGTCCATGGAAGACTTGTCCTGGCAGTTCAGGCTGGACTGTTCCTATGGGGAATAGGGTCAAGACTGTTTTGTATATGGCTGGGTCCGAACTGGAATGACTTGGGCAGCAAAACAATTATGGATTTAGGCCCAGATCTCTGTACTGGGGGTGAATGTTTGACATTGTTCAGCATTCAGTCCATCACTTGTTCTTTTGTTTTCTTTTGTTGCCCTAAGTGGGAAGTGTATGCCCAGATGTGGGTCCTGTGCTTCACATGCCACTGGATTCAAGCTAGCCTGGCTGATGAGAGCTTAAACCCTGAAACTGGTTCCAGAATATTTGTTTCCAGTCCTTGGAAGACTTGGCCTGGCAGTTCAGGCTGGACTGTTCCTATGGCGAATAGGGTCAAGACTGTTTTGCATATGGCTGGGTCCGAACTGGAATGACATGGGCAGCAAAAAAATTATGGATTTAGGCCCAGATCTCTGTACTGGGGGTGAATGTTTGATATTGTTCAGCATTCCAGCCATCACTTGTTCTTTTTTGCATTTGTCGCCCTAAGTGGGAAGGGTATGCCCAGACGTGGGTCCCATGCTTCCCATTCCACTGGTTTCAAGCTAGCCTGGCTGATGAGGGGTTAAACCCCAAAACCGGTCCCTGGATGCTTGTTTCCAGTCCAGGGAAGATCTGGCCTGGCAGATCAAGCTGGACTGTTCCCATGGGGAGCAGGGTCAAGACTGATTTGCATATGGCTGGGTTCAAACTGGAATGGCATGGGCAGCAAAAAAACGAGGGATTTAGGCCCAGATCTCTCTACTGGGGGCAAATGTTTGACATTGATCAGCATTCCGTCCATCACTTGTTCTTTTTTCAATATGTTGTGCACATTCACAAACTAGTGGTGTGGTTCCTTAGGTTAAACATATGTATCCTGGTCTATCACTTATGAAATGCTTGCTAAATTTGTTTAATTTCTAGAATGCATATTCTGTTTGTACCTCTAAGTAGGAAACCATATTTATAACTTCCATATTTTGTATGGCTCAGTGATCCTTAAATTTCAATCTATTGGTGTAATCGTCAAATTGGATCCTTAACTGTTCGTATGGAACTTAAATTGTCAACTTGAAGCTTAAGAAAGGAGCTAGCATCAACAATTTGTTTTAATCACAGTGAAACCAACATGGTTCCACAGGAACGGCCAAGAGGTTGGTGTCTGAACTCTAACGGTTTTATTAACAAATTAGTCAAAGTTACAGGTCAATCAGTAATCAGCACATTAGTCAGTTTATGAAATGGGCAATTATATTTAAATGATCATGCAATCTGAATTTGTATTTAATCAGGAGAAATACAAAAAATATGATGACATACAGAAGAAGCCCCATAAAAGGCATTTTCTATTCTAAATAAGTATCAAAAGGAAAAAAGGTATTTCTTAGAAGAAGGTGTCCACATCTAATGAACCACGTTTAAGGTTTAGCGGATAGACATTGATGCTCAAGCATAAAGCCTAACCCCCCCTCCCCCCCAGGTAGGAGAAATCAGCAGAATCAAAAGGAGATCCTCTCTGTCAAGTAAGGACAGCGTCTAATAAACTATTCTACGGAACACATAATTAATAAGTGGAGGAAAATTCTGGTAGCCTCTCCACATCGTTTCCCATCAAGCAGTCTAATATGCCACTGCTGTTCTCTTGTAGCAGATAGACTTCCTAGTTTTCCCTGTGCTGGACAAAAAAACATATCGGCGCAACCTTTGTTGTACCATTGGTTTGGTCTGCCAGGTACAGGATGATCTCTTCCACTACGACAGTTTCAGTACAGTAACAATAATCCTATTGTAGCTAACAAGAAGCTCCATAAGATACCTGCAGATAGAGAAAGAGCAAGAGACTTGCCAAGCATTTTATAAACATGAAATGCATGTAACTCAGGCCTGGTTACTGGTTAGGCCAACTTTAAATTAACATGACTTCCAAACAACCACAGTTACTATGAGTAAATACATTGATTACATTTTCATAGTATATGTGTGATTCTTATTAAATGTAAATTCAAAAATCTAATACATTTGACTAATACAATGCACACAGATTGACATGTCAACACACATTGAGTTCTAAATCAATATATAAATGAATGGAGCTCCAATCCTCCTTCTGATGGTCAGAATAAATTTACTTCCGAGATCATTTCAAAATGTTGTTGTCTTCAACATGTTACATTTTGACTTCACCATTTTCTTAATCAAATCATAAAGCTTATGTAGCTTTTCTTATAATTCCACCTCATCTCTTTTCTTTTTGGGTCCCTTTCTTTCAACTACCACTTTCTCTGATCTCATGTATATAAATCACTCAGCCATAGCAAAGAGAGTAACCAAACATATGCCAATAATCAAAATAGGCTACAATATAGCACCTAAAAGTCCTCTACCAATATTGCCAAGCCAACTACGTAAGGCAGAAAATTATTTTCATACTGCTCCCAAGCACCTGTCGCTTCCAGTTCTTTCAACTCAGCTTCCAGTCCAGTTACGCTCTTCACATATCCTCTTATCTCTGTGCTGTTATCAGGTATATAGGTACAACATTGGTGAACTTTCAATAATTTGCAGACTCTGCCCTCTTTTGCTAGCAAAATGTCTAAAGCAAGTAGGTTCTGAAGAACCACAGACTTAACAGCTAGCATTCAAGTATCAATGGCCAGTAAAGATCCAGCTGTGTTAGTCACAAGTTTATCCAATATGTAAGAATGCATTCCAATCTTCAGATCATTTCAAATAACTCTTACAGAAGGAATCATAACTCCAAAGATGTCTCCTACTATCTGTGATGAACTACTACTACCCTTAGTTCTTGCGGGCAATCCAACTTCATGAACATCCAGTCTATCTTCATGATAGATCTTAAGGAAAACTACAGCTAAATAGCATGTACCTACCAAACTAGCAGGCAGCTTAAAAACACTTGCTGTCCACAAACATAATAAACTCCAGGAATAGCTGAATTCTTCCCTGCTAGCACTTGATCAGTATTACCTAGGACATCAAATGTATACTCACACTGACTTACTCCTATAAATGCACAAATTCTCTTGGTGTCACTATTCTAAATTCAACTTAGTGTAATCTCCCATTGCTTTATACTTCACTTCTTTCTTCCATACATCCTTCATGATGTCCAATCCCTTCATGGTTGTATGACGTGTAATTGCTCTCCTGTCTTCCAAATCATTTATAAATTTGTTCCCAATATAATTTGTGAGCTCAGCCAATATCTAGTTTAGGCAGGGATCTAAAGAAATGCCAACTACCTCCTTTTTCTTAGCATTAGCATGGGGATTTAGGTGTTTGAACATGGGACCTTTTGAAAAGACCAAATCATAATATGAAAAGTAATACTCAAATGATATAAAAGGCTTAACAGAATACTACAGTAGATACCATATATAAGGGGAATGGAATGATATGTGATGTCTTTAGATATTGGCGTGGGCAAATGGGCTTAGACATAACAGACTTTAGCGTTCATTATGTGTGCATACTCATGAACCACCTTAAAGAATGCGTTTGTTGAAAAATCTCCCTTAGAAACATCTTTATGTCGAATTCTACGGTCAAAACTATGTCCATCCTTCTACTGAAGGAGCATGTGTAAAGGGCGTAGGGTTGGACCTAATGGAACCAGTGTCAAAGGAAGAACTTAAACCTATTAGTAAAGCTGCAATAGAAATGATGGAAACAATCAGTGTTACACCTACCACTGCTCTACATTAGTTATGGGTAAGGAGACCCATAGTTTTTCTACAGGCAGAACGTAAGAGGAGAATAGAATCAAGCAGACTTAAAAATTCAGCATTGTTTCTACTTGTGGAAAATAGAAAAACTGTTTAGTCAATTCAGGATTAGGTTATGTACAGTTGTGTTGGTGAGTGATCTCTAGTCCTACTCTTCTACTGGAACCTTAATCCTTTGGACTCTTCAGAATTCAAAATAGAGCTAATTTCAATAAAGTTCAGTTAATAAACATATTTTCATATAATTGTGATCAATTTTCAGGAACGTAGACTCTTGTTGAGATAGCCTCAGTCATGGAGGTTCTCAAGGCACTGCTTTCCGCTCCTTTAAAGTATAATTATTGGTTCAAGTTCACTTTCAGTGTAGTATGCCCAACCAGGGGCTGCTACCTTCAACAGGGCACCCTCACTCTTTTCATTCTACTGAACACTGGCAGTTCATCCTCACTGTCACTCAATCCCCTTGATTAAGACTCATCAGTGACAGACTGTGGAATGCGTTCAACCGACAGGCTCATTCTCCGTCTTTCCTGCCTTCTTGACCTTTCTTCTTTTGCACGGTCACTCCTGGTCACATTACTCGCCACTTTACCAGGAGTCAGTGTCATCAACCACCTATGCATGGGGTTGATTTACTGTGGCTGCTCCTGATTCATTCAACATAGGCTCAGGGCTTGCCTCAATTCCACTTTGCATTACATTCAGAACTTGGACTACAGGTTGACTCTGAGGCTTTAGAATGCTTACTTTCTCCCCTCAGCTCCTTCTGGGTGGCCATAGGATTGTGGTTCAGAATCACTGGTAGTCGTTACCTTTATTTTTATTCGGACATCTAACTCATTGGGTGTTGGAGGACCGTACCCAGTTCAGAAGTCCATCACACTTGGCAGCGGTATTGGTCACAAATAAAATAGCCCGGTAGGGGTCTTTCCAACTAGGTTCCGTGCACGACTTCTGAATGTGCTTTGCCACTGTGATACGATCACCCAGATAGAGGCCATGGCACTGCTCCTGATGTTGAAAGGTGTTTGCACCTCCGACCTGGGGAGAAACGGAACGCAGCACATCAGCCAGTCCTTTTCAGTAGTAGAGAATAATATGATCCAAGAGATTCACAAGCAAATTTGCAGACACAGCAGGCAATCTCATGGCTCCCCCAGTCAGAATCTCATGAGGCAACAGTCCTGTTTGTTAATCAGGGGTACAATAACATCAAAGGCAAGGCACCATGCCACTTCAGAGAGGTAGATGCACACACTTTCACCAGCCAGGACTTCAGCTTCCCATTCACGTGCTCCACTATACATGAAGCTTTGAGTTGGTAACTACAGTGCAGTTGCTGCTCCACCGGCAGAGCGGCACATATCATTCTCAAGACCTCATTATTAAAATGAGTTCATCAGTCAGACTCCAGAGAAACCAGAAATCCAATCCTTGTTATTACATCACACAGCAACGGCTTTGCTACAGTGAGTTGATCATTCTTCCTAGTTGGGTAAGCTTCCACTCAACGGGAAGACAAACACTTTATACAGGATATATTGCAGCCCGTTGCACACAGGCTTTCAATGAAGTCCAACTGAATTGTGTTAAAGGGACCTCCTGATCTTCCTATGTGACTCATGGTTACTGGAGCCCTTCTTCCTACATTCAGCTGTTGACATGTTACACAGCTACGACAAAGGTTCTCTACCATTACTCTGAAATGGGTTAAGCCAGTTGTGTCTAAATAGTTTAAGTATGGCATCCCTTACTATGTATGCAGGTCCATGAAAGCGCCTAACCATTGGAGATAGCAAATTGTCTGGCAACACAGGTCTTCCATCTCCTGAAACCCAAATCTCATTCTCATCCTTCACACTACCTGTTCTGACCCAACCCTACTGTCCAATCTCTGATACCTCTTCCTGCAATCGTTTGACTTCCTCCCACGTATCTGCAACAGCCAACATGTTGAAATTGGTCTCCTTTTCAGGCTCAATAAATGCACAGGGCCCATGAGCGCCATACTGGGAAATCTCTTCCATATTCCATTTACCAGCTGTCACAATCATTTCTACTCCTGCGTACTGTGCAGTTTACAAAATCAGTTTCTCAAGGCATCTGTAACACTTCAAGTAATTTTATAAAATATTATTCAATTCTGATGTGGGACTCAGATGACCTCATAAATCCCCTTTGCGATCACTAAAGTCATACTGACTACCTGAAAATGGTAACTTTCAATTGGACTTACACAGCAAGGTCTAGTAGAGGTCACCGTTAGACCTATCAGCTTTAGGGTGGCATTACTCCGATCCTTTTGCCTTTATCTCCTATTTTTGCTGATCTCGTTTTGGTTGGCATTAGGATTCTATGCACTTTACCACTGCTAACCAGTGCTAAAGTGTTTGTGCTCTCTCCTTTAAATATGGTAGAATTGTCTTGTACTCTATTGTTGCATTTAATGTACTTGTAAGTCCCCGGTAAAGTGCTACCACGGGTAATCAGGGCCTGTCTGTAAATTAAATGCCACTAGTGAGCTTGCAGCACTTACTGTGCCACCCACATAATTAGCCCTTTAAAACATGTCTCAGGCCTGTCATTGTAGCATGTGTATGCAGTTTTAATCCGCCATTTCGAAGTGGCAAAATAAACTTTTTGCCAAGCCCAAACCTCCTTTTTTAATTTATACAAGTCACCCCAAGGTAGGCCCTACACGGCCCAGAGGGCAGGGTGCAGTGTGTTTAAAAAGTTGGACATGTACTTTTAGGTTTTATATGTCCAGGTAATGAACAACTCAAAAATGTGCTTTTCACTATTGTGAGGCCTATCTCTCCAATAGGATAACATTAGGTTACCTCGTGACATTTAATATGTGATAACTTTCAAACAGGAGCAGATTAACAGATTGAGTTTTCTGTCTGAATTATTGTAATTAAAAGCCCTCCTTCATGGTAAAGTTGGATTTTTTAGAAAATTGGTTTCTTCTTGTCGCAACCATTTGGTGTCTGCCGCCTGTATACTGGGTCACAAGACTAGGTATAGTGGCTAGTTGGTCTTTGTGTAATGCTCTCAGACAGAGAGACAAAAGGAAGCTAGGTGTTGGCAAGATGGGCCACTCTGAGTTAACGAGGGGTAGGAGCTAACACCTACCACACTTGAATAAATTGATGAAGCAACCCCTCAAAACCAAGGGGACAGGGTATTACTGATCAGAAGATGCTATTCCCCCTAGGTGATCGAACATACTTGTTAATCAGTCAAGCAATCATACATACATTCATGCACACTTTAGTCTTTAAACACTGTGAAACCAATTCCTGAACTAATTAGTCTGATAGAAAGTGTATTTATTACAATGATATATTAATAATTAGCCAATTTTTACACATCAATCACAAATCTAAAAAAAACACATAAAAGTCATAACTCATTTGATACATAGGAAGAAATATATAAATCAAGCAGCAAAATTGGCTATCAGAAATAAATATAAAATATTTCATGTCAGTAGACTCATGTGACTAGAATTCCAAGTACATTTAGTCAGTGCTATTAGATTATGTAATGACTTATTCGTCAAAACATGTTTTGGTAGAAATGGAATGTAAAACCACCCTTTTCACAGCTTATTATATTGATATTTTTCCCAAATAAAAATATATTTGATACTGTATTTGTATATATAGAATCTACACAACAGAAATAACATTGCTACCAAACACAACATTATTTTTATACACACCATCTCTACATCCTGTATGGATAAATCCCATAAAAAAAACATTTGACCCCAAATCTCTCTTTTTTAATATAATCACAGTGTTCTTAGAACATCTCTAACTGTCACATTCTCACATATCTTCTACAAACTCAACTGCACACCATTTCCAGCCTTTCTCTTCCAAACCATTAAATCCTATAAACGTCCATTTAAATCAGCAATAAATTAAAAAGTATCATATCCTCAATAATTATTCAGGGATCATTATTACCTCCTCTGATATTAGCCTAGAGCAATAATGAAATGCTCCCATGCATCATAAGAAACCACCAGCCATTACCTATCTTCAGGCAGTACACATTAACATTTATGACTACCTAGTTGCTACAGACATTGTGTATCCATCAATGCTCACCTCTAGTTAAAACATCTCAAGTGGTAATTTATAATGAGGACCACAATAAATGACTAAACTTCTGCTGGTGGCTGATCTCCTTAAGGTCTTATATGTAAACAATGAAGATCAGCATATATAGAATCTGATATGGTTTAAACAAAAGCAGTTTCATTGAATGCGTTTAATAAATATCAGCCCTAGGTTGATCTCATATAGGGTTTCTAATTAATCCCATTGCTCCCATACTTTAAGATAATACTCATTCACCACCTGATCTCACCTCCATTCCTTTTCAGGGGCCTTCATAGTCTACTGTTATGCATTTCCTACTTTGGAAATAGGACTACACGTTTAGGACATCAGAACGGTAAGGTGTGGGAGACTGAGTCTAACCACGCAGTCAGTAAGTGCTAGCCTAACACCTGGCTAACTCACAGTGCCTCATTCAAATCTCCAAACTCACCAGGATAAAGGGAGATTATGGCAACCTGAATATGACACTCTGATTCCCCAAGGAAGCCATGGAAACAGATTGTACCCCTTTCGCTCATTTACTCATGCATGCTGAGGAGAGACATAGATGCAAGATACATTTTCAATGCATTTATTGAAACGATCACAATCTGGTGTGTAATGAGTGAGCTCCGATAGTTAGGGAGATGAAGCACAACAAGATAATCTGCAATTCGAACATGATAAAAAAGCTAAACAGTCTAATCATGTCTGTGGTACTAGAGTTTTCTTTCTATCTCTATGTCTATCTCTGAGAGCCTAGTGGTTGTTACCCTCTTCCTGGCCCAATCTAGGGGATAAGCCTGAGCCCCATACCTTGGTAGGATATAAGGAATCAGCCTGTCATAAACATGACAATCCTCTCAGGGATTTGGTAGATCAGATCAACCAAACTTTGTGTCACAAAGCATGTGCCCCAGGGTTCGTTATGGCTGGAATGCCCTCTATCATACTTAAGTCAGTGCACAGTTTATATACTAAACCATACCACATTGGAAATACAGCTCTGATGTAATGCTGTGTCTTGGTGATAGAAGCTGTCTTATAAAGCTATTCTTATGAATATCTACTATATAATGCTTCATTTATCAATTATCAATCCCAGCTATGTAAGAATTTCTTTAGGGATCACACAGACTCCTCATCAGAACAAAATAATTGTATTACATTTGCCCACACTTGATAAGACCCAATCGTCTAAAGTGGACACCATGTTTACTACAGGCTAAACATAAACAGTCCTCTAGTTGCTTTATAAAACAATTCCTGTCCAAATACACAACGTGGGTGACAATTTCCCCTAGGTTAAAGTTCTTAAGACTACATCCTATTACAGATAACAGTCACAAAACATCTTTGAAAAAATTGTGATGCAGTTGAGATCATAACATGCTCAAAGGTTGTGCTGTACAAACCTGGACTTAAAACGTATTGATGTAATTTATTTTAATGGGTATTCATGTAGAAGTTACATTGCCACTTTGGTCAACATAGAACTTTACCTAGGTTGGGGAGATAAATGCAGAGAAGTGCAATTTGCAGCTAAATCAGTTGGCTTTCACAATCGCTTATTTTGGAGGAGCCTTTCTCATTAAGTTCAGCATACACTGTAAGAAAATCAAAACACCAGAGTATTTACAACATATGGCACAGCTTCTTTTACACTACTTCAGAGGGTGTTACCACCCCTGATAGTCCCTGCTGCACTGTAACAAGAACAAATATATAAACTCAAATGTTCACCAAATTCATTAGCCATGACTGATGTTGAGGGGATTCTGTGAATGTTGAATGAGGGATGCACACCCACATTATTCACGTAAAACACTATGGTCCTCATTATGACCTAGGCGGTAAATGCTGCCTACCGCCATGGCAAAGGTCTCCAAAAGACCGTTGCCGTGGCAACCTACTGTCCGTCATATTATGACCGAAACCAGATTTCTGCCAGAAGGCTGGCGGAATTCCAGCTACGGTCATGGCATAAGGTGGCACTACTACCAGCAGCAGCGCCACGCCAGTAGAATGCCATGATACGGCCTGGCGGTGTTCTACTGGTGGATGCTGCTGCTGGCAGCAGCGCCGCATCCCATCTCCTGCCGGAGGACCCCCTGCAAGCAGGTAAGTCGGGTGATGTGTGTGTGGGGGGTTTGTGTAACTGTTTTTGTGTGTGTGCATGCGGGTGTGAGGCGTGTGGACTGCGTGTGTGCAGGAATGGGTGTGAGTATGCGTGTATGTTGTGTTGTGTGAATGCGTGAGTGCTAGAATGTATGTCAGTGTGTGTTGTGTGTGTGTATGAATGTATGCATGTGTGGGTGATTGTGGGTATGTGTGTGTGTATGCTTGTGTATGTCTGTGCATGTAGGTGTGTATGTTGGGGGGTCAGGAGGGGGATGGTGAGGAAGGACTCTGGGGAGGGGGCGGGGGAGACCCCTGTCAGTGCCAGGGAAGAAATTCCCTGGCACTGATAGTGCCTACCGCCATCGTTTTCGTGGCCACTAAAACCATGGCGGTAGGTGGAGTCAAAATCCCAAGGGTGGGACTGTGAGGGTCGTTTGGCTGGAGACCAAAGTCTCCAGCCCGGCGGCTGTTACCACCCTGGCAGATGGAATGGTACATTGGCAATTTGGCTTGGGCCAAACCGCCAATATCATATTTTGGGGAAAGGTACCACCAGCCTGTTGGCAATACCTTTCTCCAAAATAATGCTGTCCGACAGGGACGTAATGAGGGCCTATATGCTAATATTCCTAACAAAGGGCCAGATGTATGAAAGCTTTTTGCATTCGCAAACGGTGCGAATGCAAAAAGCCATTTCAGAATGTATGAAAGACATTCTGAACGCAATTTTAAGGAATCGCTAAAATAGCGGTTCCTTAAAATTGCGACCCTCTTTAGAGAGTCGAAAATTGCGACTCTCTAAATAACCACCAGGTTGAACCTGGTGGTAACCATGTGCAGGTTTAAAAAATGCATTTAAAATGCATTTTTAAAATTTACATGTAAAGCACACATGCCCTTTTGGCGCACCTTACATGTTGCAAAAAATTATTTTGGGGTGCAGCAGAGGGGGCCTTAGGCCCCCAGCACCCTGGGATTTTCCATTTCCAAAATTGCGATTTCTGGTTAAGAAATCACAATTTTTGAAATGCAAAAAAATCCCAGATATGGGCCTACAGGCCCATAGGTGCGAATGGGGCCGGTATTGCATTTTGCGATTCGGTAATAGCATTTGCGATTTTTAAGAAATCGCTATTACCAATTTTCAAATGTGATACATTGCAATTTGCGAATCAGAAATAGTGATTTCTTAAAAATCGCTATTTCCGACTCGCAAAAGGCCTCCTTGATACATCTGGCCCAAAGTGATATATAATGCATGGGAGCATGAAATCTCAGTCTAAACGTGGTCTCTTATTTCCTTTTTACAGTTGAGTTGTAACATTTCTATTCACATGTAACAAGGTAATGACATAGATGTTAAATTTTATTCAGTTATTACATGTGAGTTGTGACATCATAATGCCTCCTTCCAAAGCCAGCAGCCGAGGGGAAAGGCAGGTAACGTGGTATAACTACAGCTCCAGTTTAAGCATCAAAAAGCTTCTTCTTCGTCTGGTTTGCTTTTCTAGATTGAACAGTGATCAGCAGCGATGAGATATTTATAGAAACATGTTTATTTTTTGCATGCTGTAAGTCATTAAAATTGTGATAGGACCTTATGTATGTTTTTACACAACCTGAGCCACAGCATTTTTTAATCAGACTTACGTGGATTTAAGTGGTTTGTGGGAACAGTAATAATCTGACTATGTTTCAAATAAAATAAAATATCCTCTGCTATACAATACGAGGATAGGGCAAGTCACCTAGAAGTTCCATTATCTTAAGAAGGAACGCAGCCTTTGGCATCATTCCACTACATGGTCTAGGAACACCTTGGTCATTTTCAGTATCCTTATATTCTACTGTAGGGAGTACTTTAACACAAGTATAGTTTGCATTATCACAGACCATCTAGATAAAACAATGTTAGAAATTCAATAGATACATTTTTCTAATGACTGTTTTTTCATTTTTCCTCTACAATAGTATTCAAATGCCTTCTCTCTCATCCAGCAAAACTTTATCATATAAGTATCAGCCCTCTCCCTGATGCTACTGAATGTATATCTAACACTTCTGGAACTGTTCATTACCACGTAAAGTACAAGCACATTTTTTTGTACACTTATGTCAAAAGACATATTTTATTATATATTGCCAACCTGAGGATAAGTGATCTCTACGTGTTTTATCAAATGGTTGCTTAGATATAGGAAACTGGTTAAGACTTGGCACCAAACAAAATAGAAGTAATATGAACCAATATGGATTTGATGATTCGTGTCAAGTTTAATTTCAGATTCTGTTGTCTTTGTGAATGACAATTATTGGTTATTCTGTAGCGGCAGTTGCTACCTGTGGCTTTCCCTTTGTGACATCTAGAATCTCCCTTGCTACTACCCCAAGTCTAAAAGGTCATGAAGACTGTGAAGAAAGAGAAAATAACCTGAGGCTAGAAACTTTGGCCCATACTTATACTTTTTTAGTGCCACATTTGCGTTGTTTTTTGACGCAAAATCGGCGCAAACTTCCAAAATACAAAGGGGCATATTTATACTCCGTTTGCGCCAATTTTGCGTCAAAAATTTTGACGCACAATCAGCGCAAATGTTGCCCCGTATTTAAACTTTGACGCCCGAGCCCGCGGACGACAAAAATCCGCTGTGTGCGTCATTTTTGGGACGCGGCAACCCGCCCTGCATGAATGATATGCAAGGTAGGCGTTCCCGTCCAAAAAATGGCTTAAACGGCCGTGCGTCGTATTTATGCTTTTGGGCAAAAATGACGCACGGCCGTGAGGCGGAGCCATAAAATGACGCACATCCCGATTTGCGTCAAAAATTAACGCCTGGGTCAGGGCAGGCATTAAAATGGGGCAAACACACCTGTATTTAATCAGAACACACAGAACAAACAGCAGAGCAGCAGAGCAGCAACAGGGAGCCATGGAGGTCATCCTAATCCACCGTGCACGCAGACGCAGAGCCCAGCAGCAGCAACAGCAGCTACAACAACACCAGCAGGGACCCCAAAGGCAGCGCAGAAGGCAGGAGAGGATATTCCACCCAAGAACAACCCTTCAGGGCCTCAGGGAACATGACATCATACATAGGTACCGGTTGAACTGGCAGGCCATTCAGCAGCTGCTGCGAAACATTGAACAGCAGTTGGCCCCCACTTTGGTGACACCCCACACCATACCAACAGAAACAAAGCTGCTTGCCGTACTTCATATACTGGCAAGTGGCTCTTTTCAAACAACTGGTGCCCTGGTAGGCGGAATATCACAACCATCATTCTCCGCATTTCTGCCCAAAGTACTGGATGCCATCATTCGTCTGACACCCCGCCACATCTGCTTCCCTAACACACTGCAGAAGCAGCAGGAAACTAAACAGGGGTTCTACGCAATCAGTGGCTTCCCACACGTCCTTGGTGCAATCGACTGCACACATGTATGCCTTGTGCCACCTGCTGCAACTGAAGACCTCTACCGCAACAGGAAGCACACACATTCAATCAACGTGCAGGCCATTGTCGATCACCAAGGATTGATCACCAACATCGTGGCTAAATATCCTGGGAGTGTACATGACTCATTCATCTTCCGTCACTGCACCATCAACCAACACTTCCAGGATGGACGGTATGGCAATGGACTACTTGTTGGTAAGTACAAAAACCTACTTATTTAACCACTGCACAGCAACCCTCTAGGACACACAACACATACACCACAACAGCAACATCTACACAGGAACATACTGAGGTCGTGACATCGCTAGCCATGTTTCTTAGGTCACCATTGAACCTGTCACACATCGGAATTTACTGTACAGCCTAATGTGAAGACATTAATGAGTGTGGTTGCCAAAATGTCACCTTGCAAATTGTAAGTGTCCCAATGACCTTTACATTAATACATTGCCTAAGCCTAAAGGTATGGGATGTCCAGGGTACTTTGATATGGACGTGTTAACAACACTTTCAATTTAACGCTGCATGGAACTATCAACTCACCCCAAGTGAAGACACAAGGACACCTGTATCACAAGTCACAATGCTAGGGAGGGCACACTGCACTGAAAATCCCAAAACATACTGATGACAAACGGTTAGTAGACAAACACTCGTTCAGCCAAGGAAACAACACAATGCAGATGGTACAGCCTACAAGTATAGGATGTCACATCAGTACACAAAAGAGTCACAGACAACACAAGACAACTACTGCCATGAAAGGTCTTTTCAAAAGTGCCAGCTACATCAACATGATCCCATTCTTTTTCTCTTTCAGCTGATCAGGGGTATGGCATCCAGCCATGGTTAATGACACCATTTGGCAACCGAGTACTGCTGCAGAGCGTGCATACAACGAGGCCCATAAGAGGACACGCAGTATTGTAGAGCGGACCTTCGGCATCCTCAAGTCAAGGTTCCGCTGCCTTGACATCACTGGTGGTAGCCTACTATATTCCCCCAAGATGGTCTGTAAGATCATACTAACATGTTCCATCCTGCACAACATTTGCATCAAAAGGAACATTCACCTCCTGGAACCAGACCCATACGTGTCTGAAGACGAGGAAGAGGAGGATGCTGGCCTGCAACATGAGGGAGAACAACCAAACACGGCTGCTGGAGTGCGTAGGCGCCAACACATTGTGAACAATTTTTTTAAAATATTATCACCATCACCACTTAATGAACTATTGTAAATAAACACTGATAAGAAACACCATATCATGGTCTGGCTATTCATTTCTGAACACCTTTAGCTCTAAATATCAGAAGAAGAGTGTCGCCTCATGGAGCATTAATGATATAACAATCAGGACACAGAAAATTACACTACAAATGTGATGCCTATCATACAACGGTCACATACACACACAATGTAAATGACTGACATCCTGTACAGTTCACCTTTGAAGGGCAATAGCTGAGGACAACACCTATTACACACATACATGTTGGAAACATGGTTCATCGCAGCATATGGCACACAACTAAAACATCATCACTCAACTAGGGGAAAACAGGCCTCATACATCAGGCAGTTGACATGCTTTTGCTTCAGGAACAGGAATGTATGACCAGACTCTTGGCAGCAGTAATTCCAACTACATACAATCTTTGCAAAGACTATCTGTCACTAGAGTTACACATAAGCAGAACATACACAGGATAAGTGCCACACATATGACAAGCACCCAGCACATCACATCCCATCTACATGTCAGCCCTTTTCTAAAAACCTTACACACCCATACGCCTGGTCCCACCCCACCTGTCTGAAGAGGTCCCTGGAATACTAATATGTGTACCCTGAGATTCCGTCATCTACACACACACACACTCACAAGAGTCATCCAGTGTGCCACACCCTTTGTCATAGTACTATCTCACTGCATGGAAGTCAGCTCAAATAATACACTGGCTTGGAGTTTTTAAGGCCTGGTATCACCTGTAGATTGCTTCCCATGTGAAAGGTACTGTAGGCCATTTTAAAGCAAATCTCATCCGACAGGACTTGTGAGACACTGATGGAGGCCACACCAGTGATCACCTCCATGCACACCACCCAAATTTACATGCACCGTCCCTGCTGATGCCTCCTACAGCATAGATGTTGTCATTTGGGCAATTACACCGTAAAGCATTGCTACTAATGTTGCCGTGTAACACTGTATCAGGGTTCATGTGTCACCTTCAAAACAACACAGGACATACACAGTGTGACATGTCAACTGTCTACTGTTCCCTCTGACCTGTCTTAGTCAGACCACTGATCATGTCAATTGTCAAAGAGCTGGCTCCTGATTGACCCAGCATCCTGTCAGCCTGAGTGGCACCTGTTCGTGGGTCACCCTAAAGATACCCGGTGGCCACCTATGGACCACACTTGCTGTCCAAAACCTCTCTTTCCTCAGAGGCTAATTTGTCATTTGCCTCATCAATGTATACTCAAATACATTGTATTGCATCATCTGCCTTTTATTTGTATCATATTTGTGACAGTGCCCTTGCATAGCTAAATCATGGCCCATCCGTTGTCTGGGCCTCATAAATGCCTAAACTAAAAAGTGTGACAGTGTACCTGGGCCATAGCCTTTGATGGTGTACGTGGCCTCCAGCAGAACCAGAAACCTCAGATAATGTCCATGAAAAGTCGACACATATGAGGACCCTGACAGTACACACGCTGAGTAACATTGTTCAAATAATAGAGATGGCTCGTGTGTGGTGAATACCAGCCATTTTATTATGCACAGAGGCTATGATGTTTCCAGATGCATTTCCATCCACAGAGGCCAACTTGAGCACAATTGTTGCAATGACACATGCCGGATCCAGACACCTGAGACATTCTCTCACTCAGCACACCACGGTTGCCCAGTTGAAAGTCTCATTACACGTCTTCAGTGACAGGGTGGGACCATCCACGTGTAGGTTACCATGTCCTCTATGACTTTACTCACATTTAGCTCCAAAGGATACTCATTAGATACACGATTAGCTGCCACTAACTCATGATGAGACCTGGACGTTACAGTGACAACATACACCTTAACAGATGATACAGGATCAACATTGGACCACACACATGTACATGTACCATCCAATCAACAAAATGGTTGCAAGCAGCCTATCACAGTAGTGTCCCAATTGTAACCTAGCATGAAGATTGAAACATGCCACTAAACCAGGTAATGCATAAAGGGCCACATACATCAAAAACCTATTTGCTATCATGACATAAGGAACGATGAGATTTTGCTATTAAATCAATGCTAAATGGTATGTCAGAATTCTCTAAAGAAGTAATAGTGCAAACTTAAAATGGGCAAATGGTATTACAGATTTGCAAAAAGAGATTCATACTCAATTTGCATCTATGGGCCTGCTGCCAATGGTTTAGCATTACTGAATTTGGGAAAATCTTTGATAAATTTGCAAGTCAGGAACAGCAAACCCCAGGGTGCTGGGGGCCTACGTCCCCCTCTGCTGCACCCCAATTAAACACATTTTACGGACATGTGAAGCACACACATGCTTAAGGGGCATGTGTGCCCTACATGTCAATAGTGAAACATATTTTAGCTAAATTAACTCGTAATTAGCACATGGTTACCCCCAAAAAAGGTTTAGGCGACAATTGCATTACCTAAATGGGCATTTTGCTATTTGGATTAGCTTGATACATGTGCTCACAAAATAGCTAATGAAGACATCCTGTTGGCTCTTTCATATTTTGAAAGTTGCAATCAGCAATTACCTACATGTGTGCACAATTATGAGTAATATCCATTATGGCCAATCATTACTATTGCACTGTGAATACCTTCTATACATCCTATAAGGCACATTTGCTTTGGCTAACCCCAGTATTTATCATTTAGCACCGTTTGGTGATGGAAAATTCCATTACTCATTTGGACATATGAAATACATATTTGTCATTATGCGTCATATTTTCACGCATACAGCTTGTGCGTCATATATTTTGATGCACAGGAGTGCAAATAATGCAGAGTCAAATTACTTTTTAATTATTGTAAATAATATTTGGATGCAGCTTAATTTTCACCTCTGGAAGTGTAAATTATGCCACAAACAAATATTATTTACCAATTATTAAAAATATTTTGACTCATCATTATTTGCACTCCTGTGCGTCAAAAAATATGACGTACAAGCTGTATGTGTGAAAATATGACGCATAATGTAAAAAAACGGCAGCCATGTTATGCAGGATGTGATGTAATAGGATATCCTGTTTACAGAATCTGTACAGTGGGTGTACTTTCACTTTCACTTTGCAGTCTCTGATTATTCTAGACTGTGTGGCTGTGTGCAAAGTGTTGTCCTGTGAATTTGTGCTTTTGTGTCCAGAGTGCCATCTTACTTGTTGTTTTGTCATTAATATATTGTTGTAGAATACTGTCTGAGTGTGTGTTGTTTACATTTGTCCAGTCCAGTGTTGTATTTATTGTCTGTGGGAGTCTGTTGTGGGTACTGTTATATAGGGTATAGTTGGGCTCTTTTATTTGTTAAGTTTTCTTTGTATTTCCTCACTCAAACTTTCCCCATTTCCCCCTTGAATTTTTTTTTACCACTACTTTTTCCCCTTTTTCTGTGCCTAAATGTCTGGTAGGCCACGGCTTTCCAGGATGGGTGAGGAGGAATTGGGGGGGTTCATATGGCTGGTTTGCCATTTCCTCCCACTGATGCTGGAGGCTGGGGGTAGGGTGATACAGGGGTATCACACTGAGGCCCGAAAAGTTCGGTGGGGGAAGGTGTGCCATCACTTGGTGCGTCTGTATGGGAGCCAACGGAATGAGCATCAGCTGAAGCACCGCTGGGCTGACCTGATCTCCAGCGAGCAAGATCTGCTGGACCACCTGGGAATCATGATTGGTGGCCATGTTGGTGAGTACAGATCATGTAAATGTGCACAATTAAAAGCTGGGTAGTGACATGAGATGATTGGTACCCAATCTGCCAGATAAGTAGCTGACTGTGTGTAATGCTGGGGAAACATAGAGGGTAATTGATGCACTATGTGAAGGATGACAAAAGCTAGCAGTCAGGCAGCTCATGTTTTTCACACTTACAGGTTGCTTGTTGCTGAATGTAATGTAGTGCCGGCTTTGTGTCAGACAAGCGAAACATTAATGATGCAATCAGGACTCTACAGGTCACAATTGCCAGTGAAGTATGGATGTACTAACATCATACCTACATATGTTGACGCTATAGCTAGACTGACATTGGAAACCCTACATGATGCAGAAAATGAGTGCTGCCTTCACGTCAATTGATGATAGCAATGTGGCCCAGACATATGTCTCATGTGTGTCTGGTGAGTGTGTAGGGAAAGTGTTCACGGAAGTGCTATGCCTGTTCGGGATTAATGTGCTCATTCATGTTTCATTGATACATGCCAGATCTGAACATGAACCATATTTGGAAAGGAGTCAGGTGCCCTCAGCTAACATCTTAGACAGGTTTTTATTTGTTACTTGTGCCAAAATACAATTAGGGATGGCAGTCTAAAGGTATGGACTAGGGTGCAAACATCTATGTTTGGTGCCAATCACCTTTGTTTGGACACATCAATTTATGAAACTGTAACAACATGAGGTATTGCCAAAGTACCTGGCCCTCTGTGCCATGTACCTATCTGTCACAAATGTGTCATGACCACATAGGCTGTTTGACAGGTCATGCAGTCCTCAAGTAACCTGCCTTTGGATGTCTCTCTTGGATGCACATGATGAGATGAATACACACCTATATTGTTGCTGCACACTAATGGAGGTGCATGTTTGCCACCACATGACAGTCAGGGCCACTGCATGTGTGTAGAAGTGTGTGTAACTGTAGCAGGAGACCCATCCTATGTAAATGTTGGCCAGGAATTATTCCATGCAGTATGAGCATGTCTGAAAGTGTTTCATTATCCATGTCAGCTTATCACATTGTATTTGTATTTGAAATTGTTTGACAGTGCACTGATTCTGAGCATATTCTTCCTTCCATGCTTTACAGGTGGACCTGCACCGTACACAGTGGGAGAGGTGGCTCATTTTGAGGACCCCGACACCTACAGTGAGTGTTGACATGTGTGTTATGTTTTGTGTTTGCTGGTGATGTGTGATGGACTCCTGTGTGTTGAACACATTGCAAGGTGTGATGCGCTGCCCAATCATTAGTCTTGTTCCATTAGTGGGATTTCAGTTATTAGAATATTTTGAGTTGACCAATGCTTATCCATTTGTCTGATCTTGGGTTTGTTGGCCATCCCTGTAGGGCCCGCTATGGGAACTGGGGTGAGTCATGTGGAATAAACTAGTTACAATAAGAGTTGCACTGGGACTCGTCTCAGACTGAGTCTGCATGTCAGACTGACATTCTCCCAGATAGCTTCTGCAAATGGCTTGTCTGAAGACTGCTGCTTCCCTATTCACCAATGTACTGAGTACACTGTAGGTTGGACCTTCTGGGAGCATGTACTTCCACAAGTTGTACTAGAAGTGTGTGGGACTAGAGTGCAACGGCCTAGGTGTGCATGCTATTCATGATCATGGGTGTTCTTGCTCCTCTGTGTCTGTTGAAGATCATGCCTCACTGGAAGTATGTGATGTTGACCTAGGTCAGTACATTTTGACATGTGTGGACCTTGGATAGGACAAGGTTTAGCTGACTCCAATTTGTTGATAGCCCTTACTGGTGGTGTGTGTGTGGAGCCAAAAACATGTTGAGCTTTCTATACACTCCTGGGTGTGCATGTATTTTGGGATTGTTTGTTGTTCTTCCCCCCCCCCCTCAAACACAGGCATGGGTTTGTGAATAGGGTACCTAGGACTGAAGCAACCAGTATGTTACACATACTTGTGATTATTTTAAAAATGGTTTTGAACCTAGTGTACACACTCAGGTATGGCACATGAGTACTATACTAGCAAATCCCATTACAAATTGCAGACCTTGAAGTTTGTGATTGTTATCACATACACTGACATATGTAGTCCAGGCAATAGGCGGAGGAGGTGCAGCATGATTGTTAGCTGCAACTGTCAGTACTTTGATGACAAGTTATTGCCAGTTGTTACCCATCATGTAGATTTTGTATGTGCTATGTGTGAGATGACCTTTGTAGGCAGGCTTTCCATGTACTTCCTCTGAGACTTTCAATGATCTATATGGTGATATGAGCTGTTACAAGTACAGTAGATGTATTGCCAGATTGACCACTTGTGCTATTCCACACAATGCAGTTCCTATGGTAAATAGTTGCCCTTTGTCTTCACAGCTGCAAACATGACACCCGCCCAGAAGCATGAATTTGAGAGGCGGGCCATGAGGTACCGACACATCCTGCAGGTGCAGTTGGAGTTCCGAAGGATGGCCCGTAAATACCAGTCTGATCGGGCCTCCGGAACATGGTGGGCTTCACCACAGGGTAGCCCATGGTTGCCCACTACAGCTACCACCACCACAACCACCGGTTCTCCCCAGGTGGCCCCAGCCACAGCGGGGACAGTTGTCCTTACATCTGCAGCACACCCAGGCCCCAGCAGTGTGACAGCTGCAGGACAGTCCAGTGGGCTAGGCTCAACACGCCCACAGAGCACCTCTGCCGGGACCCAAACAGCAGCAGCACCACCAATCAACCCTGCGACATTCCTGGCTTTGGAACGTAAAATGGACAAAGTTCTAAGGAAGGTGAACAATCTTAGCCAGGATGTCAGCTAAATCAAGAAGCGGGTCAAGTCTATCAGGCGGACCCTCCGGAGGGCCAACTTATAGGAATAATTTATTCAATGGACATAATTCCCTCCCCTCCCTCCTCTTTCCTTGTTATCATGATTAGTGGGCTTGGGGGATTAGTGTTAGGTTAGTATAGGTTGTTAGTTTAGTTAGTGTTAGGGAGGAGGGTGGGGGGTCCTGATTCTTTCTACTTTTCCTTATTAAGTGTGTGGGTGGGTGGGTGGGGGTCAATGTTGGGGTTCCTGTGTGTTAGAAAAAAAACAATACAAAAAAAAAAAAAAAATCTAAAATATACAAAAAAATATATGATTGTTTAGGATAGTATAGTATGTGTGTAGGTTAGTATGTGTTGTCCTACATGTGTCCTGTCTCATAATGTGGGTGGGGGGTTGATGTTTAGATCGATTCGTTATATGTGAAGAGTAAGTTTAGCTTAGGTTAGTTAGGGACAGTTGTGGGTAATGAGTAGTCAGGTTAGATTAGTGTAGGTATGACTTTTCCCTTAGTTGCCTCTGGTGTGAATAGTTTTGAATAAATATATAGATAACCCTTTGCATTATGTGTTAACTGCTACTTGATCATGGCCTTGCCATCAGTGTAGATGATTGTTGTTCTATGACATTTGTGTCCTATGCTACAAACAAATACAAACTGAGGTGTAAAATGGCAGCTACCCCAGTGCTACCTTGGTAAGTATCAACCATTTGTTAGAACCACCAATCGGAGTTTACATGGATCACAAAGGATTTTTGTCGATGAGTACGTTTTCTACGTCACAAAGTGTGCTTCCCGACTTGGTATAGTGGGGACATTTTTAGGTCGGACTGCAGTGTGATGTTCAGGGACATCTTTGAAGATGAGGTCTTGTTAACACTCTTGTCTTCTTGTCTTCATAACTGACATAGATCATTTGTGCAAAAATTCTGCATGATTACCTATTTGGATGTTTACTCAGAAAGGTTGATTGATGCTGTGTTTTGTAGTGTTTGCTTAGATTAGACTGCACAGTTCAATGTGTTAGTATTGCATGGTGACAACATTTATCAGCCACTATTAGTTGACTTTGATTTCTCTTGATGAAGCATTATTCTGTCCAACACAGCATGATGGTGTGTGGTTTCTCACTTCATCAGTTATTTTCCTCAGGATGGGCAGGCTATGATGCAATCCTGGCCACTGCACAGATGGATATGACTACATGATGTCAGGACAGTTGTATTGACAAGCTACATGATTGGAACACAGGCACATTTGTGTTATCTACTGCACAGTTGATGTGTCAAATTACACAGAGACATATTTGGTGTGCAAGTGCTATTTATTGATAGGTGCTGTAGTGCAATATGTACATTGTCCATGTTTGCTGAGTCCGTTCTAGTGATATCTTACATGGTGATCCTACGGAAGGGGTGTAGATAATGCTACTGACATGCTGGGGGGATGTTACACACAGTGCAGAGGGACAGGATTTGCCGATTAGTAGGAGAGAGACATTAACTGGGCATGCTGACAAGTTATACAGTGGTTAGCAGTACAGTCATTGAGTATAGTTGTTGTAAGACTGGCCTTTGACAAAACGTAGGACCTTGGTCAAAGTAGGCCATGGTGCAGGAACTAGTGCTTCCGGGTACTCTTTCGTGTGAATGTGATCTGTTCCATGTCTTTTTCTTCTGATGTGTGTGTTGCCTGCTTTGTCCTTGTTGTTGTTGGTTGTGAAGGGGCAACACACACCTCAGTGTTAGAAGACGTGGAGTCAGACATCCCGGTCGCTGCTCCCTGTGAAGGTCTTAAGGGCAGTACTGCAGCAAAGAGGATCTGCTGGTTTTTGAGAATAGCAGCCACATCATGATGGTAGGCAGCCAGGTCGGCCCTGAGGGAGTCATGATTGCATTCGTGCATGCAGTGGAATGTTTGGGGTGCGAGGTGTTGTGGTAACTCCCTTACTGCAGTGGTGAATTCCTTGAGAGTTTATTGTAGTCCTTGCAGTATGGATGTTAGGGCTTGCATAGCTGCTGCCTGATCTGCAGATGACATCATGCACGAACGCACCCCCTCAAGGCTGGCTGCCATATTTTGCATCCCCACCCGCACCTCCTTGGCCAGCTCCCGCCGTACTCCAACTACAGTTCTTTCAAAGCTGGTGCCAGTGTCGTCAGAGTCCTCAGCTGTATTGGAGCTGGCAGGTCTTGCAATTGGGGTGGTGGGTGGTTCCTCTGCGCTGGCTGCTTGTTCTGTGCTCCTCCTTGTGACTGAAGGTGGGGTCTGGAGGGTTTCAAGGACCTTTTGGATGGTCTCCTGGGGAATGTTTATGGGCTCGTCATCCATGTCATCAGGGAAATCTGGGACAGGCATATCGGCAGGAGATCCATCTTCCTCTGCAATGAAACAGGGTACAATTAGTGTGTCTGTGTTGTGACAATTTTGACGTGACGTGCCTGCCTTTTGATGAATTCACTTTGTGATCTTGTTTTGTATTGATATCTGCTGTCTTTCAGATGGGCATTGTTTCAGGCCTATGGCCCACCTGTGTGCCACATGTATGTTATTGAGTTATCAGACTTGTCAGCCTCACCGCCTCTAGGTGTTGGTTTATGCCAAATCGAGAATTGCCACCTTCTTGTCCTACTCGACCCTCCGTGTATATCCATTCTCATGGTGAGACCTTTCACTGGCTGTGGGTGTTCTGATGGCCCTGGCAGCACATTTAACTATCAGGACCTGCCCCAATCCCTGATCGTTCACATCGACTTAATTGTAATTGACATGTTGCAAGTCCTATGCATGGCAATGTTATGATCTGATATGGATGTTGACATTGTTAATGTATACAGCTGATGTTGGGTAATGTGTGTTACATTGGATTGCCCTGATAGTCGTATCAGTGTCCTATTTCGTCCTCTGACTGTGCAGGTGTATTTCATTGACCAGTTATATGTGTCCCCTCCTCAATGCTGTTGTCTGAGCAGTATGACATTTGTAATGTTGCCTTGTTAGCCAGGCACGGGATGGACCCTGACATATGCAGCATGGGTGTGTCCTTAGTGCTGTGTCACTCCTATTGTTGTTTACATTGGCTGATGTTTGTGACACCTATGGGCATTGACATTTGCGTGTACTGGGGCCTTTGTCTTGTTTCAGGAGATTGTTGCAGATGTCATCCTCACCCCCTAATTTAGGTGTGTATGTTCCATGGGGAGGTTACTGCCATTGGCTACTAGAGCTGCACACAGATCAGAGGTGGTAGTGGCAACTGTTGTTGCAGTTACATTGCAGTTGTCATTTTGGCTAGAGGATTGCTAATAGGGCCCTAGTTAATGTAGGAGATATGTTGGCTGACAAGTGCCAGGATGTAAGTTTGACGTAGTGGCCTTCCCTCCTGTCGAGGCATTCCCTTTGCTCCATTGTTGGCATGACAGCATGCCCCCATGGGACTTTTGTTGGTGTAGTGTTATGTTGTGCCCCAGCTTATGTTTGTGCAGGCCATGCCCTCCTGCAGTACCCCTTTCCCCATGCCACTCCATGTATATGATGACTTACATGCAATGTGTAGTAGATATTTACCCCCCTGCTTACAGTCAACATTATTGTATTTTAATTCCCCATGCGACTTACCCTGCATGTGCATTGTCTTGTGGTAGTCTGCGCTGTACTGTCCTTGAATCCCTGTGACGATCTCCTCAGGGATGACGGCTGCGACCATCTCCTCCATGTGGTCCAGGGCCTCCTAGTGTGCTGGACTCCCCCCTCCAGTCTGCAGTGCTGCCTTCCTGTTCCTGGCCATCTTTTCCTTGGTCCTGCGTTTGCAGTCATGCCAGCGTTTCTTACACTCGGTGACTGTCCTGCGTACTTCAGCCACACTGTAAATCTTGTCAACAATTTGTTGCCATATGGCCTCTCTCCTACTGATTGGCAACTTTGAGGTGATAAACAGTTGGTGCTGGTGTTCCGTCACCTCTTTAACCAGGATTTCCTGCTCCTCTGCACTGACGCGACACTTTCTTTTCTTTCTATAAATGTTCTGGTTCTTGTATGGATCGTCCTGGCTGGTTCCTGGTCTGCTGTCATCTTCCTGGGGTCTGTAGTGGCATCTGGGATCCATTTTGGCTCTCCTCTGGTGCACTTGCAGTGTTCGCGTTTTTTTTTCCCGCTATTGCGTCAAAAAACTGCGCATATGCGGGTTGCGGTGTCGTAAATCGACCCAGAGTCATTTCCGCCGCGTTAACGTCGTTTTCATTTACGACTTGACGCCGCGGTGTGCGTCAAAAATAATGACTCCCACCTGTTGATTGCGCCGCCGTGCGTCAAAGTATAAATATGACGCCCGCACGCGCTACGAAATGGCGTTAGCTGGCGGTAAAAAATTTTACGCAAAACTGCCTTAGCCCATATTTCTACTTTTTTAGCACCGCATTTGCGCCGCTTTTTGACGCAAAAGCAGCACAAGCTTACAAAATACAATGGTATTCTGTAAGTCTGCGCCGCTTTTGCATCAAAAAATGACGCAAATGCAGCGCTAAAAAGTATAAATGTGAGCCTTACTGTTTTCTTTCTGCAGTTTTCACTTCCTGGTCAATCCTGGGATGTCTTTAGGGATCAAAGGGAGCATGATCACACGTCTTTTACCCCCGGCATTATAGTGAATCAACACTCATTTTCACCTTATACACCCTCGAACATAAAAATCATTTGGAAATCTGTGTATGATCTTGGATTAGGGTCTTTCACTTCTCAAATCAGCCAATCATATAAAGACAGTGATCTAAGATTACATTTCAGGAAACAAATATTTTGTCAAGTTCCCTGCCAGAATTTCAGCAATTGTATTCCGTACTTTCTCACACTAGTACCTGCATCAACCGGTGTCTCTGGCTTTTAAAACAACAAAACAACATGTTATCGCTTGTCTCAAAACTTTACAGCATGGTTCCATAGCAGCATTAGCTAAACGAAATATGGGGGTCATTCTGACCCTGGCGGTCGGTGATAAAGCGGCGGCCATCCCGCCAACAGGCTGGCGGTCCAAAAAATTGAATTCTGACCCTGGCGGGAACCGCCAACAGAGCCCGCCACTTTAACACTCCGACCGCCACGGCGGGACAGACAAACAGCGCGGCGGTCACCGCCAACAGGCAGGCGGCAGACAATGTACCGCCCACCCTATCACAACTCACCACCCCGCCACCTTTTCCGGGGCGGGAGCCCCGCCGATAAAAAACACGGCGGAAACAGACTACGAACGGGAAAACGCTCACCTCTATACACTCCACGAGGACGGAGGACAGCATGGAGCCCGAATTGAACATCCTACCTGCTCTCGTCTACCTGCTCATCAACCATGAGTACGAACTCCGGCGCAGACGACAACGGTGAGTACCGCACCTACGACACAGGGGAGGGGGGAGGAGGAAGGGTTACGGGCACACACATACGCATTACACCCACCCCCCAACTATCTACACACCAATGCAGAGCACCAAGTCAAAGTGACCCCACCCAAACCCCCCGGAATAACGAAAAGATATGATTAAAGGGAGAAACAACATTTATGTAAAAAATAGGTTCATTGAAGTCATGGTAAAATAGGAAAATGAAACAAAAAAATCCAAGTGTAAACATTGCGTAACCAATAAATAGAGGCAAAAAGTCCCGCACAGTCACTGAAATTGCAAATGTCCGTGGGCCAAAGTGTATCAACACATGGGCAAAGCCCACACAGGAGACCTGAGTCTGTTGGAGAGAACACTGCAGGGGCATCAGATGATAAAACTACAGGCACCTCAGGGGGAAGGGAAGGAGGGGCACCACAGCCACATGAGTCCACGACGCCAGATCCAAGAAGGGGACACCATGCCCACTGTTCAATCCTGGGGAGTGCAAAGCCACAGTCTCTCAAGTCTCACAAGTGGGTGGCTTGCCCACTGACATATCCTGGGGAGTGCAAAGCCACAGTCTCTCAAGTCTCACAAGTCAGTGGCTTGCCCACTGTCATATCCTGGGGAGTGCAAAGCCACAGTCCATCAAGTGGATAACAGTCTCCACAGGCAATGGAGGAGGCAGGGTGGCCCGAGTGCAGCGTGAACATTAGCACAACACAGAACCAGCACTGTCATTGGGCCAGCGGTGCTTGAGACGGCGGGGCCCAGCGGAGCGGTGCTTGAGATGAAGGGCCCAGCGGAGCAGTGCTTGACAGGAAGGGCCCAGCGGAGCGGTGCTTGAGATGAAGGGCCCAGCAGAGCGGTGCTTGACAGGAAGGGCCCAGCGGAGCGGTGCTTGAGACGGCGGGGCCCAGCGGAGCGGTGCTTGACAGGAAGGGCCCAGCGGAGCGGTGCTTGAGACGGCAGGGCCCAGCGGAGCGGTGCTTGACAGGAAGGGCCCAGCGGAGCGGTGCTTGAGATGGCGGGGCCCAGCGGAGCGGTGCTTGACAGGAAGGGCCCAGCGGAGCGGTGCTTGAGACGGCGGGGCGCAGCGGAGCGGTGCTTGAGACGGCGGGGCCCAGCGGAGCGGTGCTTGACAGGAAGGGCCCAGCGGAGCGGGGCTTGAGATGGCGGGGACCAGCAGAGCGGTGCTTGAGATGAAGGGCCCCTGTTCAGCGGTGCTCCTCCCGGCGGTGCCCTGTTCAGCGGTGCCTTTCTGCACGGTGGGGCCCTGTTCAGCGGTGCCTTTCTGCACGGCGGGGCCCTGTTCAGCGGTGCCTTTCTGCACGGCGGGGCCCTGTTCAGCGGTGCCTTTCTGGACGGCGGGCCCTGTTCAGCGGTGCCTTTCTGCACGGCGGGGCCCTGTTCAGAGGTGCCTTTCTGCACGGCGGGGCCCTGTTCAGCGGTGCCTTTCTGCACGGCGGGGCCCTGTTCAGCGGTGCCTTTCTGCACGGCGGGGCCCTGTTCAGCGGTGCCTTTCTGGACGGCGGGGCCCTGTTCAGCGGTGCCTTTTTGCACGGCGGGGCCCTGTTCAGCGGTGCCTTTCTGCACGACGGGGCCCTGTTCAGCGGTGCCTTTCTGCACGGCGGGGCCCTGTTCAGCGGTGCCTTTCTGGACGTCGGGGCCCTGTTCAGCGGTGCCTTTCTGCACGGCAGGGACCTGTTCACCGGTGCCTTTCTGGACGGCGGGGCCCTGTTCAGCGGTGCCTTTCTGGACGGCGGGGCCCTGTTCAGCAGTGCTTGTTCTGTAAGTCAAGGGAGTCATACCTGGCCACGACTCCCTGCTCAGTCGCCCTCCGACCGTGCAGTTGCTGGACCCTTCGGTGACGGTGTGCTGGGCCCTTGGGTGTCCTCCCTCACACCCGGGATGGGGCTTGTGGGGCCCTCCTGGTCCGCACTCCTGCTGGCTGACCTCTCCGCCCTGCTGCCCTTGCCCTCCTTCGATCTGGCTCTCTGGCCCTTGCCTCCCCTGGATGTTGTGGCAGGTGAAGTGGCAGAACTTTGGTCCTTGGGGGCAGCCGTGTCAGTCGTCCCGCGGCGTCCCCTTACTTTACGGGTCCTCTTTCCAGGGGGGGGGGCTGGCTGTCCCCTTGCTGCTGACCGATGTATCACTGCTGGCAAAGGGGGGACTCCAAAAGCCATGCACTACGGTGACCCTTGAAGCCGGGCTGGTGGTGGCTGAGGCGCTCCTGGGACTCTTAGCAGATGGAGGGGGGGGTCAGGGGAGGGAAAGAGGTCAAGAGTGGAGAGGTAAACTTTTTTAGGACCAGGGTAAAGGGTAGGTGTAGTGGTTATGGGAGTGGAGGAAGAGGAGGTGGTTGTAGGAGAGTCAGGTGTGCTGTCCTTGGGTGAAGGTGCATGGGCTGGAGGCTGTCGTGAGGTGCTTGGCTGTTGGGTGGGTGGCTGCCTGCGTTTGTGTGTCTTGGAAGAGGGGGTGACAGACACAGTGGGAGAAGACACAGGGGACGTGTAAATGACAGTGGGGGTGGTGACTGCACGTGTGCGGACTGTACTGGAGGGTGTGCTGGTGATGGAAGTACTGGCTGATGGTGGTGTGCATGCAGGTGTGAGTAGAGACGTCACAGGGAGGGAGGAGGGAGACGAGGAGGTGGGGGACACAGAGGTGGTAGTGGCTGTTGGCATGTCTACATCTGGGTGTTGCTTGGGTGAATGTTTGTGTGATCTGTGGTGCTTATGTCTGGATGAGCTGCCCTTGGGTGTTGAGGTGTGTGCAGGCTGGTCTGATGGTGTGGATGGGATAGGCAGAGGAACAGGAGACAGAGACAGGCTGGAGGCAGTTAGAAGAGGGAGGCTGGAAACAGGGACAATGGCTGCCGTCAGTGCTGAGGCCAGAGCATTGAACGATCGTTGATGGGCAGCCTGACCCGAATGAATGCCCTCCAGGTATGCATTGCTACGATGCACCTCCCTCTCTACCCCCTGGATGGCATTCAAAAGGGTAGACTGCCCAACAATGATGGTCTGTAGGAGGTCAATGACCTCCTCACTGAGGGCAGCAGGGGTAACAGGGGCAGGGCCTGAGGTGCCTGGGGCGAAGGAGACGCCCGCCTTCTTGGACGAGCGGGCACGGAGTGAAGGCTGACGGGCTGCTGGGAGGGCGGAGCTGGTGCGCGGGGTGGCGGCTGTACCTGTAGAGGCGGGGGCACAGATGTTGCCGCCACCGCTAGGGAGCTCCCATCCGAGGACGTGTCGGTGTCGCTGGTGTCACCACGGCTCCCCGTTGTGAAGCTCCCCTCGCCCTCCGTATCACTGGTGGCCTCGGTGTCTGTGCCATAGCCCACCGGGGCCTGGTGAGTTGCAGCTCCCTCGTGCTCCGGTGCCAATTCTCCTCCGCCTGATGATGCTAATGCACACATGCACAAGAAGATAAAGAAAAAGGGTGGGGGGAGACATAAATACAGGTTGAGTGCATGCATTGTCAACACCGTTGGCGGAGAGGACAGACACAGGAGCCTCATGCACTAAGCCGCGCAATCCGGGTACACTACTCAGTACCTGTGACTAGGCCAACAGGTCTAGGGACAACAAACGCGCACATGGGTGATGCAGGACCATGGATAGCTGTACTTGTCACCCTACAGAGGTGGGGGGCAGGGGCACAGGGACATGGCTAAAGCAGACGACTACACTACAGAAAGCGCCCTGGCCTAATGTCACCCACAGCCCTCTTCCCCCACCCAGGCACCTCCACTGCGCGTAAAGATAGCTGAATGTGCTGGTACTCACCCCCTTGTGTCTGCTGTGATGTCCTCACGCGCCCATCCAAATCGGGGTAGGCCACCGCCAGGATCCGGGACATCAGGGGGGTCAGGGTACGACTGGCACCTCTCCTAGGTTGGGAGGCCATCCCCAGCAGTGACTCGGCGGTCTTCCTGGTCCCGCGGCGGATGTCCTCCCACCTCTTGCGGCAGTGGGTGCCCCGTCTGTTGTGGACCCCCAGGGCCCGGACTTCCTTGGCGATGGCACGCCAAATGTCGACTTTCTGATGGGCGCTGACCTATTTGACATGTACAGGGTGGAAATTGAAATATCATCAATTTTCCGCATGCTAGATGCGATTGGCCCCCCCTCCCCAACCTTGCCTTGTGGCACATGCTCTCATCTGTCGTGCCTTACACTCGTCATTGTCTCCCCACCCCACCATCTTACATCCACCATACACAACCCAGGCATAGCCCATTCAACGTGCACACAGTGTACTTACCTGTTGGTCTGGAGGACCGTAGAGTTGCGCATACTGGGGCAGGACCCCATCCACAAGTTTCTCCAACTCTTCTGTAGTGAAGGCAGGGGCCATTTCCCCAGTTGCAGCAGCCATTGTATCTCCCAGACCGAGGTCACAGCAGCACTTGCAGTATAGGTCCTCTCCTGTGGATGATCAGGTCTCGAGTGATTAACCAGATAGAAAATGGCGGTCACACCCGTGGCGGCGCGTACCGCCGTGGTGCGTTCCGCGACCGCCGGCGCAGCTAGTCATTGGCTCGTGAAACCCATAGGGTTCTATGTTAACCAATGCGGCTTTGCGCCGCGGTCTTCGACCGCCTACCGCCACGGTGTGTCACGCCAGCGCATTGACCTCACATCCCACTGTCACACTTCTCAGGTCAGGCAGCCGCCATTACAAGGGCCCACATGGCTTAATTACTACTGCGTCACACAGGCCTAGGCCTTGCATTGCCACTCATACAAGCCATTCAATGCATTGAGAATCGTGTACTGTGCAAGCTGTAGTTACGTACCTGTGGGTTGCTTGATTCTGTGCTCCATGTGGTCCTTCCTAGGCACCGTCCGCTGGGACTTGCGAGGAGAAGGATGAATCCTCCCGTGTACCGACCGCTGGTGGACCTGTCGACAATGGAGGAACGTCATATAATACTTCGATACCGACTTGACCGAGCCACTATACATGAACTGTGTGCCCAGCTGGAGCCAGCACTGATGTCCCCCATCCGCCAACCCACAGGAATTCCCCCTCTGGTGCAGGTTCTGTCAGTCCTCCATTTTTTGGCAAGTGGGTCTTTTCAGACAACAGTGGCCATGTCATCAGGGATGTCTCAGCCTATGTTTTCGAAGATTTTGTCCAGAGTGTTGTCTGCCCTGACGAAATACATGCGGAGCTACATTATTTTCCCTGAGGAGGGTGATTTGGCCACTGTGAAGGGTGACTTCTATGCCCTTGGACATATCCCCAACATCATTGGTGCCATTGATGGGACCCATGTGGCCTTAGTACCCCCAAAAGACGATGAGCAGGTGTACAGAAACAGGAAAAGTTACCATTCGATGAATGTCCAGGTGGTCTGTTTGGCTGACCAGTACATCTCCCATGTAAATGCCAAGTTCCCTGGGTCAGTGCATGACGCGTATGTTATGCGAAATAGCAGCATCCCTTATGTTATGGAACAGCTACAGAGACACCGTGTGTGGCTAATAGGTGACTCTGGTTACCCCAACCTGCCTTGGCTACTGACCCCAGTGAGGAATCCCCGGACCAGGGCAGAGGAACGGTACAATGAGGCCCATGGGTGATCTAGGAGGATCATAGAAAGAACCTTCGGCCTCCTGAAGGCCAGGTTTAGGTGCCTGCATATGACAGGGGGATCCCTAATGTACTCACCCAAGAAGGTGTGCCAGATCATCGTGGCCTGCTGTATGCTTCACAATCTTGCATTGCGACGCCAGGTGCCTTTTCTGCAGGAGGATGGTCCAGATGGTGGTGTTGTAGCAGCTGTGGAGCCTGTGGAGAGTGAAGAGGAGGAAGACGACGGGGACGACACGGACAACAGGGACACAGTCATACAACAGTATTTTCAGTAGCACCCAGGTAAGAATCCCCCACGCCATTTTACATTTACTTCTGGCCTCCTGCATCTCTACTTTCTGTGTTTCCCCCCAGTTCCTTTCAACTGAATTGTGACTTTCCCTTGGCTTTTCAGAGCTGTATGACTCACTGCGTGACTTCTGGTTTGTTCGCCCATGGAGTAAAGCACATTGACATTGGTATGTTGTCATCACAATGTAACTGAACAATTTTGAACCATTATGTGTAATACATTTGTTAAGAATACAAGCAGACTCCTGAGTGTTTTAAGTGCAATTAGTGATTTATTTAAAGTGCTACATATAGGTCCATGATAGTAAAACGTGATGGGTGGGGGTGGAGTGATGTCCATGGCAGAGTCCAGTTCTCGGTCGCACAGGTGCATTGTCCATATGCCTGTGGAAGGATGGAGCAGGGGCAGTTCAAGGTTGGACAGGGTGATGATGTGGGACAGTGGAATGACATCCAGGGGGATCTTAGGCTGGCGGGGGTCTTGGTATCCTACTCTGTCTTCCTTTGTGATCTCAGGCTCCTCTTGCGGGGTGGTTGATCTTCAGCAGGAGGTGGGGTTCTGGTGGCCCGTCGTTGTGTGGGGGCCTCCTGTCCACTAGCGCCGGCGGAGGTGGTAGGCTGTTCCTGGTCCGGGCTGGTGACAGGGGCCCTTTGGGGTGCCACATGGTCCCGCAATGTGGTGACTATTAGGTTCAGGGCCTGGACGATGTTCCTGAGCTCCTCTCTGTACCCCATGTACCGTTCCTCCTGCTGTGCCTGGATCTCCTGGAACCTGGCCAGTACCATCGCCATCGTCTCCTGGGAGCGGTGGTATGCTCCCATGATGGTGGTGAGGGCCTCTTGGAGAGTCGGTTCCCTGGGCCTGTCCTCCCCCCCCTGTCGCACTGCAGCCCTCCCAGTTGCCCTGTTTCCCCGGGCCTCTGTCCCCTGGACGGTGTGTCCACTACCACTGCCCCCAGGTCCCTGTTGTTGTTGGGGTGTTGGGTCAGCCTGGGTGCCCTGTAGTGGCGGACACACCGCTGATTGACCTGTCCTGGAGACAGAGGCATGGGCCCCCTGGGCGGGTGCTGTGCTGATATTCCCAGAGGGGGTTAGGTCTGCTGTGGCCTGTGTCTGTGTGTGGGGAACCGACTGTCCAGAGGTCCCCGATGGTCCGGGCTGGTCCGGGCTGGTCATCAGGTTCCAGGTCGACAGAGCTGCTGTCCTCACTGCGGGCCTGTTCTGGGGGTGGGATGGACATATCTGGACCCTCCTGGCCGGTGTGTTGGCGTTCGGGCCCTGCAGGGGTGAAAGAGTATGGTTATTGCTTCTGTGTGTTCCATGGCGTGCGATTTGTGGGTGCCCTTGTCCCCCAGTTCTGGCATTCCCTTGTGGCAGGAGTTGTGAGGGTGGTTTGTGGGGGGGGATGGGTATGTGCAGTGGTCATGCATAGGTGATGGGTGTCCAGGGTTTGGTTTTGGGTTGGGTGGGTTGTGCTGGTGAGACATTGGCAGGGAGGATGTGTGCTGGGGGGTTGGGGGTGAGGGTGGGGGTGTGGGTTGGCATGCTGGTGTTTGGGGGGGGGGAGTAGTTGAGACTAGACTTACCAGAGTCCATTCCTCCGCCTACTCCAGCGAGGCCCGCAGGATGCAGGATGTTAAGGACCTCTTGCTCCCATGCTGTGAATTCGGGAGGGGTGGGTGGTGGTCCGCCGCCAGTCCTCTGCACAGCGATGTTGTGTCTGGAGACCATCGACCGTACCTTCCCCCGTAGGTCGTTCCAGCGCTTTCTGATGTCTTCCCGGTTTCTGGGATGCTGTCCCACAGCGTTGACCCTGTCGACGATCCTCTGCCATAGCTCCGCCTTCCTGGCTATTGTGGTGTGTTGCACCTGTGTGCCGAAGAGCTGGGGCTCTACCCTTATGATTTCCTCCACCATGACCCGGAGTTCTTGGTCCGAAAACCTGGGGTGTCTTTGGGGTGCCATGGGGTGGTGTGGATGAGGTGTGGGGTGGTGTTTGTGGTGATGTGAGTGGTGGTGTGTGGTGATGTGTGCGTAGATGTGGTGTGGTTGATGATGTTGGGTTCCTGTGTGTGTTGGGGTTTTTGATTGCTGTTCTCTCTCTCTCTCTCTCTCTCTCTCTCTCGCCTTCTCTCCGATTTCCAACTAGTGGGGGTTTGTGGGTGATGTGGGTGTGTGTTTTATAGTTGCTTGGATGTGTGGGGGTGGTGTTTGTATGTGTATCAGGTGTGTGTATTTCAAATTGTCCAATGTGGGTTTTGGAGCTGGGTGTGTATTTTGACTGTGGCGATGTGTACCGCCAATGGAATACCGCGTTTGAATGACCGCCGCGTGGATTCGTGGGTCGGAATGGCATGGGCGTGTTTGTGTTGGCGTGACGGTGGAGGTTTGGTCATCTCCAGTTTATCGCTGCCCGCTGATGAGGCGGCCTTCCGTGGATGTCGGGTTTTTGGCGGCTTGGCAGTTGTGGGTCAGAATGGCCGTGGCAGTGGCGGGTTACCAGAATGGCGATCTTCTGACCGGCGGTAAGAGCCTTTTACCGCCGAGGTCAGAATGACCCCCTATATGTTCTCATTCCTTGGACTACATTACTAGCTCCTTGATAGTCCAGGGACGCAATCCAAGAATTCTTGTTCAGTCTATTAATCCGTACGCAAATCCAGTGCTGTATGTAAGGGTACATTTTCATAGAGTCCTTGCTGCATAAGGTAAAGTCCAATTAGCGGTTTCAGTATTCCTTTTATGAGTTTGCCAAGTTATTTGTGTTCTTCTAAGTGTTTTCTCTATGAAAGCCTCACCCAATACTGTTATTTTTGAAGTGGCTTCTAAATGATAGCTATGTTACTGCTGAGTTGCATTTTCATGAGAAAAAATTGAAACATTTTGTAGAGATTAACACATTCACACAGATGACATATAACCATGTATTTTATCTAAATCAGTTTTGTCGAAAAGAGCTATTGAAAATTCTTAACCTCAGTTACCACAAGTGAACTTTAAGCAACACATTTAAATCTGGAAGAGAAGCTATTTTACTGTAGAGCAATAACATTCAAACAGTCAAGTCAAACCAATTATCCCCATGACAAACACCTAGAGAGGATTCGGTTTGCAGGTTCTTCACTTCTGATCCCAGCTTCTCAGATACTAAAGACAGGGAGTTCACATTACACTCACAAAGCCATAGATGTGTATAATAATTATCTTATTTATCTCACCAAAACAGTGTTCTGGATTTTGAAGGAAATATACATTTAATTGAACTGATAAAAAGGGACAGGATATGAATCATATAGGTGCCTTCGGCAGATGCTAATTTGCATTTTCAAAGTGGGGTTTGTGCCTGGAATGATCAAATGGTAGTCCACTCCATTCAATCTCCATTGGGAACTTGAGGCCTCATTTAACAGTGGGAGGGCGGCTCATTTCTCACCCAGGGTGACTGTGTAAATTACTCTGTCGCCATGATGGAGGTACTGCCTACTAAGCTGAGGAATGGCTACGAAGGAGGCATTCATTTCTTATAGCATTGACAGAAACCCCTGTCATAGAGGTACCTGTCAGTGCTCTGTGATGTTTGGTGCATGGCTGCGTCAACATGATGAAGCCGTGCACCAAGCTGTTTTCTTTTGTATTTTCAAAGAGAATATTCCAAGGAGGGATTTTCTTTTTGAAATACAAAAGAAAATGCTCCCCTCACCACACGAGTCCTCTCCCTAAGCAATAAGAGTGTTTAGCAGTTTTCAGTGCCCCTTACCAACAGAGTTTTCCTAGCATTGTCAGGCTGTGAAAACTGGCCTCTAATTCTGCCCACCTATCTCAGGTGGGCAGAATTACAGGTCTGCCTCCAACTAAGGGGATTAATCACAGAGGGGATGGAGCTTAAATCTACGGTTGGCGCACATCTAAATCTGGCAGGAAGACCACATCCTTTGTGGTAAGGATACTCTGTCACTACTATTTTTTTGAAGAAATAATGCTAGCCTGTACTTCATGTTTTTCAAATAAGTCAGTCTTCAAGAGGGCACTTAGGAGCCTACACACAACCTACATTTTGTAGAATATGAAATAGCTCTACATTACTACTACTTCTATACTACAACATGCTACTCCCAAACCTACATGCAAAGACCTCTACCTCTTCTGTCTTTTCCTTGGTACATGGGAGGAGATCTCCAGATTTGTAGTTACATGTTTTTGTAGTAAGTGATGAAGGGACAAGGGGGAGTGGCTAGAAAATGGGGAATACTTACTGATAAATCTGAGGGGTTATAGACATTTCAGGAGGGGTTTAGGAAGGGACATGGTAATTGAAACAGACACCCACAAAAATGTAAGGCCGTTGCTCATGAAAAAATACACTTCTAATGTTACTTCAGCCAGAAAGGTGAAAAAATAAGCTCAAATGTACTGCAGTCCAGGATTGTAGTAAGATAATCACCACATGTAGTCACTGTTGGGCATGTCCCTTTTGTTCAGGGTCTCCCCTTGATGTTTGCCACCTGTTGCTGAACCTGTTAGGGCTCTGTGCACTTTACCACTGCTAACCAGTGCAGAGGTACTTATGCTGTCTCCCTAAAACATGGTAAAAATGACCTACTCCTTATTGGCATGGTTAATTTACCAATGAATCCCAAGTGTATAGTGCTACCTGTACCAAGGGCATGTAAATTGAATACTAGTAGTGAGCCTACAGCACTCATTGGGCCAGCTACTAAAGTAAGCTTTAAAATATGAAGCCTGTAGTGGAGTTCTAAACTGCCCTTTTTACATAGCAAATTAGGCCATTTGCCAGGTCTAAACCTTCCTTTTTAAAATGTGTAGGTCACCCCTAAGAAAGTCTCTAATCATTCATATGGAAAGGTGCATTGAATTTAAAAAGTAGGACATGTGTATTTATATCTTAGACGTCCTTGTAGTGAAAACCCCCTAAATTTGTGTTTCAGTGCTTCATAGCCTATCTCTACTATAGGCTTATAGTGGGATACCTTATTTCAAATAAGTGCTAACTTTCAAATGGGAGCAGATTAAAATGTACTATTAAGACAAAGATTGTAATTTAAAACTCTCTTTAAGAGTAAAGTCAGACTTTCAGAAAGTTGGCAATTTCTTGCTCTAACTATTTGTGCCTTCTGCCAGTGTCCTAGCTCACATCACTGTGAACGGCCCTGCTGTTGTGGTTTTTGCATTCCTCCCAGACACTGACACAATGGGGACTAACTGTGGGTAGGATGGGCCATCCTGCCAGTAGGGCTTGACTACAGCACACACAAAAGAACTTGACACCAGCCTATTGTCACCAACACAGCGTGAGGCCTTTATACTGGAGAAGAAGAACTTTCCAGTACCAAATGTGTGGATAGGACAGGGTGCCCACGACACACACACACAAAGGATGGCATTCGGTATAAATATTGGTGCCTCTGAACAACTCATTCGTACATTCTTGGACCCATGGAAATTACAGAAGAAGTACAGCTCTGCCACCAGAGGACTGCCTTACTGTTTGAGGACTGCCTTGCTCTCTGAGAAGGAAGACTGGACCTGCTCCCTTCATCCTAGGATACCCTGCGTGACTCCAAAGGACCTCCTGTCTGAACTACAAGGACATGGCAAGCTCTAGAGGGCTCCCTGCAACTGCCCAGCTGCCCTACTGCACTGGACCTGCAACTGGACCTGCTGGCCTCTTCTAGAGTGAGTTCTGGATCCCCAAGAGGTGCTTCCCCAGGTCCTGGACCCATAGCTGGCATCGGATGAGCTCCTCCTAAGAAGAAAGGTGAAATCCTGAAGTTTGGGGTTCTTCGCATATGGGCCCATTTGCACCAAGACTGTTTCACCTGTCAGTGTGATGGCTGCCAATGCAAAGTTTCAGTGAGCCCGACTCTTCGCATTACAGTGACTTCCAGTGTTGACCAGCAAGTCGAGATCAGCACTCTGCACTACAGCAATGACAACCCGGGGTGACCTTCAATGCAAAGTTCCAGCAACGAACGTCTATGATAGGCAACTGGCACTTTGTGCTACAGTGATGACCATCTGGGGCTCTCTCCCTGTTCCTCATGGCCTCCTCCGCCGAGAACAGAGCTCTTCGTGCCGGACTTTGAGAAGGTAACTATCAGCGATATTAACGTGGCCCCACTATCAGGCCAGCACTCCATCGTGGTCAGCCTGAATTTGAGACTTTCCCCTTGTCTAAAATTACCATATGACTGCGACTAGGACTTTGTGCTTTTAGGCACTAAGGGCCTTGATGGAGCGTAGCTCTTATACTCAAAATTAACATCAAATATGTTTATAAACTAATGCATAATAATGCCGCATAGAAAATGTATTAATGTGTTATTACTAAACATGCACTTGAAATGTGCCCACGGGGAGTGGCCACCAATGTGTACAATGATTAATGAAGCTCACTAATAATGAAATAATGATACGTTAATGTATGATTTTGTACTAATATTAAGAGTTATGTGTAAAAGTTTTGCTAATAAATCATTAGGCCTTGGTTAGTATGAGTCGAGGCCTAGCTGCCCAGTTTCATATTAAATGTGTTTTTTTAATAACGTGCAGTATGCTGACTTGCTGAAGGACATGTACTCGTACTTTTCCAAAGCTAAAAGATGAGTGTAACCGAAGTAGATCGGTTCTCATGAAATTCGACTTGCTCACAGAAACATTTTTGCTGAATGCAATAGTGTAGACTCGTTACAGGTACAAGGTCGCCTAAACTGGCACAGACAATGGAACTACTGACTGAGGATGCAAGAGGACCACGAGAGTATGAAATCATACCGGACATTCTACCCGCTGGAGATGTCAATCACAAGAACCAATAAACTATGTGAGGACTGTTATGGGGTGACAAATTTGATAGTACCACTGGAAACCCATTGGATGGAGATAGTGGGGTGCCAACCCTACCCAATTAGAAATTAGGGGACTGTACAACAGAAAAGGGATAAAAACCTCTGACACGAGAAGCCATTAGGAAATGCCATTGCAAACTTTTGCTATGACCCAGACACTTTGTTACTCTGCCTAGAGACTTTGCTGTTTGGTTCTTCAAACCATCCTTGCCCTTATCTTGCCCGTTCTGTACTTCTCCTCCTTATGAGGGAAGTGTCCCTTCTTACCCGTCTTGCTGAATTCCCTGGCTGATTGCGAATCAATTGATGTCCTGAGGACGAAGACTGACTCTGTATGCTGACCCATTACGGAGGGTAACTATATGATGATGAAATTGTAATTGTCTGTTTGCCTTTCCTTTCTAGGTACCAACTGCTTCTTTTGACAGAGACCATAGTTAGATGTTTTTCTAAATTTGTGTTACCAAATTGTTTTGCATGAAGCCCAAACATGCCAATGCTAATTCGAGGTTAGTTAAGGGGTTCACTAAAACGGACTCAAATAGACAAATAACTGGATCAATGCTTTGTTGAATGATGCATTAATGATACTCTGCTAAGGTTAATTCATGTTGACGTCGTGCTATGTTCTAATGTTCGTGATCTTTGCATTGATGAAATCTTATTCGAGTTGCCAAATTATGACAATGCTGATGTGTTTCATGGTTTTGAGACTAATAAACTTACTAGTAGAATTGTAATCAATAGGGAATAAACATCACAAAATCATACTAAACTGGTGTGGTGATTCATGACTGAAAGGTCATGGTGGTTTCCGAGTTTTATTGATAACGTTATTGACTTGTTGATTGACATGTTGATTAGTTATCTTGTCCTAAGGTGTCTTCAATCAGGGTCAAAAGATTCATTAGCCTAAAACGAGTCTTAGTGTGAATAAATGAACTAGATTGTGACGCGTTATCAGCCTCATTATGACACTGGCGGCAAATGCCACCTGCCGCCACAGCGGCGGCCACCAACATACCATCGCCGTGGCTACCGAACATCCATTGAATCATGACCAATGCCAGAATTCCACCAGAAGGCTGGCAGAATTCCAGCTATGGCCATGGCGGTAAACAGTGGTAGGGTGGTGCTGCTGCCAGCAGCAGCGCCACTCTGGCAAAATGCCGCCTACCGTATCATGTTCCATGATACGGGCTGGCGGTGTTTTGCTGGCGGACCCTGCTGCTGGCAGCAGCGCCGCTTCCTGTCTCCTGCCAGAGGACCCCCTGCAAGCAGGTAAGTTGGGTTCTTTGACAGGAGAGGGGTGTGGGGGATGTTGTGTTCGTGTGTGAGGGGGTGCGAGACCGTGAATGAATGCATGCATGCATGTGTAATGCGTGTGTGCATGAGTGGGTGTGTATGTCCGTGCATGTTGTGATGTGTGATTGCGTGTGTGCCTGGATGTGTGTTGCTGGGAGTGTGGATGAATTTATGCATGTGTGGGTAAATATGTGTATGCGTGTGTGTATGGGTGTGTATGTGTGTGCGTGTCTGTGTGTACATGTGGGGGGAGGGAGGAAGAGGAGGGTGGGAGAGGACTTTTGGAAGGGGCAGGGGTGCAGGGGAGACCCCTGTCAGTGCCAGGGAAGGAATTCCCTGGCACTGATAGTGCCTACCGCCATGATTTCCGTGGCGGTACAAAAACCACGGAAACCATGGCGGTGGGTGGGGTCAAAATGCCATGGGCAGCCTAGTGACGGCGGACCGGGCTGGAGACTGTAGTCTCCAGCCCGGCGGTTGTTACCGCCGTGGCGGTTGGTGTGTTAACTTGGAGGTTTGGCTTTGGCCAAACCGCCAATGTCATAATAGTGGAGGTATGTACCGCCAGCCTGTTGGCAGTACTACCTCCACTATTGCACCGACCGCCGGGGTCATAACAACCCCCAAAGTCTACTTAGAACTTTGAAATTGCATAGCTCTGGTTCTACTGATTCGATTTTTGTTTTTCTGGTCTCATTTTGTTGAATAAATCTTTCCCTATTTTTCTAAATTGATTTAACTTTTTTCTTGTGTTGTGAATTTCACTCTATTAAAGTTTGTGTACTGCATAAATACTTTACACATTGCCTCTAAATTAAACCTGACTGCTTTGTGCCATGCTACCGGAAGGGTAAGCATTGGTTATTTTAGTAACTTTTGTGGTTCACATTGACAAGGATTGTGGTTGGTGCCTGAGAAAGGTTTCTACCCCCTCATCGAATAATCCTTTTTTAACAGTCTCTCACAGGTACTGCAACACACTCCCAAAGAAAATAGTGTAGGCACCAAATAATAATAGAGAAAAATAGGAAAATACTAGGAAAATGTTTAACTTACTCTTCTTAGTTAGATATTAATTTTTTCTTTTTTTTGTATTAGTTTAGTGCATTTTTTATTTTCCTTTATTTTATATAAGAAGGCTTCCAACACTTGCAACACATCAGAGAAGGGTAGAGGGAGGAGGTGATGATTCTGAATTCTTCCACCCATCTACAGGTGTAATACATTACAACACCAACTAAACACATAAAGGATGACCACATATGAAAGGAACCCAAACACCCAAAAACCTTTTGGCTTTCACAATGTCAGTAAATGTCTTTGGCCCCTCATTTTGAGAAACAACAATTTTAAAAAGAGAGGGTTTATAGGTAAAGGATCAACATCTTAGGCACAACCGTGGAAGCAGTCATTGCCAGATATCACTTCTAACTTTGAAGTGATCATTGACATGGTTGCTTGTAGACTTGGAGCAGGAGCTTGCTTCACCTACAAACTACTATCAGGCTTAACATGTCATTATACTGACTGCACTCCAGTTCATGGCCACTTGGTTTAGAGGGTCAGTTCTCACACTGTAGGCATCTAACAGGCAGGCCAGTCTTGATCCCTGTCTCAAGTACTGAGATACATCAACAGAACCAGTGTACCAGTGTATCACCATGCCAAGGCAAAGAGTAGTAAGGAAATTCTATGCCATTTTTTAAATGCCATTGATTGCTCCAATCTGGCACTTCAACCACTTCTCCCCAGAGCACATCTTTCTCACGACAGACACTACTGTCTCTCCATCAACTTGCAAGCTGCTTGTGATGCCATGGGTTACCTAATTGATGTGTATGATGTCATTCCTGGAAACACACACCATCGTAACATCTTCCACCAGTCGCTTCTTGCACATTGATTGATTGCTAGGGATTTCAGTGAAATGTGGCTCATAAGTAAGTTATAACATCTTACCCTGGGGTTGTATGTGCATGTAGAGGACGTTATCTGAAACATGTTTGCTCATTAGTCATTACAACACAATTCATACACATAACTTATATAGCAACTACCTGTATGTATACATGATGCAGCATATTTGAATTAGAAGGACATCGAACCCTTTACTTCTCCCCATGCTGGGCCCTATTTTTGTGGATTTCTCTGGAGGGGTCTGAGAAAATAGCCAAAATATAGTGAGTTTGATTGTGAAAAATAGGAAGAAAGTGCTCAAAATAAAAGTGTCTGTGTTTTCCCTAAAATGGCATCAACAAATAGTTTGCTTTGCTAAAGTCACCATCTTCCCCACTTTCTGGGACATACAGAGCCGTAGAAAAAAAGCTAATTTTTCTCCATATTTTTTGCATTTTTCAAAGATGTAACCCATTCTTTTCTGTTTTTGTGCTCTCAATCTACCTTCAATTTGTGGTGGAAACCAATGTGAAACCCATGGGCGATCCAGAAAGGCTATACAATAATGAAAAGTAGAGAAACGTCCGAATTTAGCAAAGGGTTACAAGGTTTTCCCAAAGAAACTAACTGTTGCATTAAAGAAAAATTGAAAATGAGTAAGAAAAAACAGACATTTGGGACGTTTTCATCTGCAACTTTTTGTCATGATGGCCGATATACCATTTTGTCTAATACACCCTTCTGTTTATGGAGAAATATAAGGTTTGTAGGTTCTCCAAGAACCTAAGGTACCCACAGTCAAAAAACTGAGCTGCACTCTACAATGGTTTTTCTTGGTGTACCAAGTATAGAACAATTCATATGGTGAAATAGACTGAAAAATGGCTATCTAAGAAACCTATGTATTTCTGAATTGGGCACAAGATATGGATTTTAAAAAGCAGTGGGTATTTGTATATCTCTAACATATGATTTAAAGGGTATATTTCAAAATGCCTTCTTTCTTACACACTGGCTTACATTTTGAAGGCACAAATGTGGTGAAATCCAATTGTAATAACAAATGTTCTACTATTATATGCTTCCACATGCCTTCCCATAAAAATGATGCCTCAATTGTGTGACTATGCCTAGTGCTGTGAAACGGCCCAAAATGCAACATGGATACATCACATTATGAGTGGACACGATTTTTGCAAAGTTGATGGCTGAGGATTTTGGACCCTAGCTCATCTGGCACATAGGGAAATCTAGCAAACTTCTACATTTGTGAAAGTCAGACACCTGGGGAAGTCCAGGGTGGGGTGACTTGTGTGGCTCTCACATAATGTTTTATGCAGATTCTCTTGTAAACCTTAACTTTTAACTAAAACGCAAACTTCCGTCAACCCAGAATTACTCCATGTCTCCTCGTAAAAATGGTACATCACTTGTGTGGCAGGTCTAGCACCTGCAGCAGGGAATGGCCCAAAATGCAATATATAAACACAACATTTTTCAGCTCAAAAATGACTTGGTTTGCAATCTGCCTACCTGTGTATTTTGGGTCCTAGCTCAGCCAGCAGCTGGAGAAAACATTTTTTTAAACTATGCACTAAGGGGAATCCAGGGTGGGTCACTTGTATGGCTCCCATCAAGTGTTTCTACCCAAAATCCCTTGCTAACCTCAAACTTTGACTAAACAAAATACGTTTTCTGTGGGGGAAAGTTCTGAAATCTGCAGGAAGCAACTAATTTCCTACCACTTACCATTCCCCCACGTCTCCAAATACATATGGTACCTCGCTTGTGTGGTTAGGAATTATACTAGTGACTGGAAAGCACTCAAAATGCAACATGGACTTATCGCTGAAAACTGACCCTTTTCTTTTGCTGTGTTCTGTGGATTTTGGGCCCTAGCTCAACCTGCATCTATGGAAACCTAGCAAACCTGAGCTAGGAGAATTCAGGGTGGGGTGACTTGTGTGTCTCCCATGAGTGTTTACTACACAGAAGCCCTAGAAGACCTCAACCTTTGACAAAAACACATTTGACTGACATTTCTGTGATGGAAAGTTCTGGACTCCTCAGGGAGAAACTAATTGGTACCAGCTACCATTCCACCAAGTCTCCCGATAAAAATGGTAACTCACTTGTGTGGGAAGGTCTAGTGTCTGTGACAGGTGTTAGCACGTCGGACCTTTATAAGTAAACTTACAAGGGGACGCATATAGGTCGATGAACCTTTTGACTCATTTAAGATGTTCTTGCTAGAGCTCCAGAACAGAAACAAAAATCAATACACAATAATCAATAATAATTAGTCAAATTGTTAATCAATAATCAATGGAGTCAGTAATTGTCACACACCATGACTTTTCAGCCATGAATAACCACACCTTTGGTAAAGTTTAGTAATTTTATTTCCCTTATATTAACAAAGCTAAAGTCATGTAGATTAATCTCAAAATCAAATGAAACACATATGAGAACAGTACTGGTTGACCAAAGCGATGAAAGAATCGCAATGTAACCAAAGCTTGAATCATAATAAAAAAAATATATATACACACCTTTATTCGGCTGTCAGCCATAAAAGGATAAAATGTCAAAATAGTCATCGTCATAAAATATTAAATAATTGTACAAATACTATAAAAAAATAAAAAAATATTTACATGAGTAATAAATAGTACTTCTAAAAAACCTTAAAATACATCAGTTAATAACAGTCCTAGCACTAAGAAGCCAAATGTTTCTATAGTTTGTGTCCTGTCCAAAGCATTATCAATATCCCATGGGCTATCAGTAGAGGCTAGATAACCATTTTATAACAGTTAGCGACTGTAAAAAAAGGGAAAAAAAGCTCAGTGAGTGGAAAATAAGGTCATTTAAATTCTCACTTTGTGTAAATTAGCTGATGATATATCCTAGGCATAATGTATATCCGGAGTCCATTAACTTACAAGAGAGAGATCCCATTTGCCATTTCAGGCACCATAAATTTAACTGTAGGGGTTTATCTGGGTTAGAACACCTAAAGCCTCAGGCCCGCCTTGTCTCTGGTAAATGAAATTGCTAAAAGAAACCGGCTTATACCAAAAACAACAAATGGAATAGTACTAGATCTCAAGAATCTAGCCGCTTCGTTATAGTTTCTGATTCCTACGTTCCTGCAAATAGGTCGAATCCATTTTCTCCTTAGTTTGTCATAAGCTTTGCAGGTTAAGAGAACATGATCCGCCATTTCAGAGGTCTCCATATTACACAACCCACATGTCGCCTCGTGTCTTCTCCCACTCTGGGGGCCCCATTTAGAAGTAAATGCCCTGACCTGGAGAATCCCATATCGAAACTTCATAAATAGTACTTTTGCTCGCCTGGGGTGGGATTGTGTCTATCCATTCCTCAGCTCTCGGTATTGGTTTAATATCCAGGAAACTTGAGGTCAGTCTACCTAGGTCCTTGCTGTGGAGGGGGCTGGTTAGAGAGAAGTTCCAATATACTTGCTTTAATTGAATCTTGGATTGTGTTGTGAGTGTATGCGGTTCTTCCCAATAGGATTTCAGCCCTAAATTGTAGAACCAATGCTTTATGTGGTGGAGCCACGGAAGGGAGATGGTCTTATCCAGGTCCATGATCTCAATTAGTACTTGCCTATATTGGATCAGTTCAGGAGTTGTCCAAAGTCTACACCAGTAAAGCAATGGCCTCAGGGCTGCCAATTTGCCTATTTGTTTCATATTAATATCATAAGTTAGAGGAACCAATGGAGTAGATGGAGGCAATCCCAATACCCCCCTCATGAAATTGTTTTCCTGGGTTACCAGCGGGGTTAAGTTTGTGGTTCCCCAGAGCTCAGCACCATATAAGGCAGCAGCCTGTGCTTTGTACCTATAGATCTCAAATACTGGTGAAACTATCCTGGATCTTGAACTTTTGTAATTTTTGCTAATCGCCATGGAACTGTGGACTAGGGAGATTGTAGCTTTGTTGACGTGCGGCGCCCATGACAGCTTGGCGTCCAACAGTATCCCTAGATAGTTAACGTTTTTTACTCGTTCAAATTCATGCCCTCTAATCAGAATGTTTCTCTTGAGTGCTTTATGGGGGTTGACGGTCAGATATCTAGTCTTATTTGTGTTCATTTCTAGCCCCTTCGAGCTACAGTGTTCACTAAATTTCCCTAGTAGGGTTTGTAAGCCCATGGGAGTTTGAGATATTAAGATGTTATCGTCTGCAAAAAGGAGGGCAGGAACTGGATCTCCATTCAGTCTTGGCGAGTCATGATTACTCTGTTTTAGGTACTCAACCAGATCATTAATATATAATGAAAAGAGAGTTGGGGCAAGCACACAACCCTGCCTCACCCCCCTCTTGATGGGTATTGGGTCTGTCAACTCTCCCTTTGGACCCCACCGGACCTTTGCAAATGTATTTTCGTGCAACCTCTCTAACTGGCACAGGAGACTCCCCGGCATGCCCTGTTTCCCTAACGCAGCCCATAATGAGTCTCTTGGCACCAAATCAAAGGCTGCACGCAAATCCACGAAAGCAATATAGAGGTGGCCCTTCATTAATTTAGTGTATTTCCACATTATTGCTAGTAGCCTAAAGGCCTGATCGATTGTACTTGTCTGCTGTCTAAATCCTGCTTGATATATAGTCAATATGCTGTTTTCTTCTATCCAGCAGCTAATTCTATTCAGCAACTGCCTAGCATAGAATTTTTGCATAACATCAATGAGGCTGATTGGCCTATAATTCCCAGGATCTTCCCTAGATCCTTTTTTATAGACTGGGATTATTTCTGCCCCTTTCCATGACTCAGGCACTGGACCTCCCCTTGCTATAGCGTTGCTTAGTAGATTTATATAAGGTGCCCAAGTTTCTATACTATGTTTGAACATATCCCCAGGGATCTTATCCAAACCGGGGGCTTTTCCTGGCTTGATCGCCTTAATGGCAGTCACCGTCTCCTCCAGGCTGAATTGTATATCAGATAGAATGCCCCAAGTAGCTAGAACTTTGTGCTTGGAGGAATAAAAGTCAAGGTTGGGGGGATCAGAATAAAGGTATGTAAAATGGTTAACCCACGCTTTGGAGTCTATATGGTGTTCTGTATTAAATATCCCCACTTTACTGCCGTGAGTAACTATTTTCCAGAAGGTCATTGCATCATTACGTTTGGCTGCTTCCAGCAGATCATGCCATTTTTTATCCTCCCAATTACTTTGGGCTGTAGCCAGTATTTTCTTATAGCTAGCCTGTTGTACAGCTAGTGGATTTTTTTGTTTTAGGGCCTCTATCAATATTGTTTTCCCCTCCCTGCATTTGGTGGTGTACCATGGACTGGATGGGGTGGTTTGCACCTTCTCCTTTTTATGCTTTTGCTGTATCTGTTTGGTTAGGTAAGGTCTTAGTGCAGTGCTCATTGACTGATGGATGGCCATAATGGGGATATCAATACAATTTTTGTGAGCGTGAGGCTCCAAAAGATCAGCATATATATTATAGATATTTGTCATAACGCCCAAATTGCCTAATATTGCTGGCCATTTTACAACCCTTCTATTATTGCTAAGAGTGGGTTGTAACTCCACCTTATCATGTTCTATATGTTCCAGATCCAGGAGGTGGCCCCTGAGTTCGATTATTAGCTGAAAATGATCGCTTTCCCTCCTTTTGTCTATTTTAAAAGTCACAAATCTTTCCCATGTACTTATGCTATGCATGATATAGTCTATTTTCGAGGTTGAATTGCCTCCCTGGAAAGTATCCATATTAAGGCCTCCTTCGCCCACTCTACCATTACACGCCCTCAGTCCGTGCTTTAGTGTGAGGCACATAAGTTGCAAGGCGGCCACAGTGCCAGGGACAGTTTCTTCTATTGTTAGATGGGGGATTGCTCTCGTTAGGTCTTCGTCTTCTGCTAGATGTTCAAGTCCAATTATAGGTTCATAGTTACAATTAAAATCGCCCCCTATCATAATTGTCTCTCCTACTGGAATCTTTTTGAGCAAGCCATCTAATAATTCTACTTCAGGTGACTCCAGATTTGTCCTTCTAGGCCTTATATACACATTGAACACGTGGGATATCACCTTATTTTTATTTCCCAATACCAAACACAGAATATCCTCAGACTCTGTGACTTGTGTACATATCTCGATATTTAGTGAAATTTTCACCCATGCAACCAACCCCCCATACGGCCTCCCTCTGGCTGCTGAGGTTGCACTAATAAAAAAGGTTTTATATCCCAATTTGTGCGCTGGGTCCTTAAGCCAGGTCTCTTGGAAGAGACAAACATGATAATGATCGATGTAGTCCTGCCATTCAGGATCTATGAACTTACTTTTTAGGCCCGCTACATTCCAGGAAATCATGGTGACTATTCCCCTTCCATTTGAGGTCGTGACGTTAGAAATGGGGCTCAGGGATGTGGTCAATCCCTTCCTACGGGGCAAATACTCCCCTATACTCCCTACCCCTCTAGCATGATATTTATTCCCTTCATGGGGCTCAGCTACTATTGAGTCCCCAATTGGTCCCACATGTGCCTGATCTAACTGAGTTAGTCAATCTACTGTTTCAAGATTAGAATCTCCATTTCTCATTTGCATTCCCCCATTATTATGCTTGACCCTCTGGACTATAGGTTTGGTAATGAATGGATCCGGGCTAAATCTCATAGCATTAATTTTGGGGGCAGTGGCTCTCTGTTCCATATCAATCAGACCTTCAGTTAATCTTCCATCCTTGAATGTCAGTGCAACAACATCCTGCTTCCCCGTCTCTCCTGGCATTCTTTCTGCCCTCGTAATATCTGAGCGGATTATAGATAGGCAGTGTCGTTTGAACCTGATCCAGTGTATAAGCTTATTCTTTAAGGAATCCTCATCTTCTATGCTATTTTGGGCCAATTTCGGAACATTTAACAGATAAACAACATTGGTCCTAGTGGGACTCTTTTCCCCCTCAAAGTAACGGCTCCGTGTGATGGGAGGAATACGATCATTATGTGCTAGGGTATAGGGCTTCGAGGTAGGTACCACCTTTTCTTTTTGTAGCCCTGTTTCCAGGTGGGGTTCTCTTCGAAAGTTCCCTGTTTCTTGGCGTAGAACTCCAGCCTTGCTTATAGGATAATTACGTAATCCAGTATTTCCCTTGTTTACCCCTCTCATGCATCCCTGTGATCGATGTAAAATCTTGGCTGTAGCTGGGATAGGGTTGGGGTAGGCATTCAAACTTTGAGGACATATAGATCTACCTTGTGCATGTAGTGGTGCTAATGGGTTCTCCTTTTCACTCTGAGCTCTGTGAGTTCCCCTGTCCCCCCCCTTTTCCACAATATCTGATAAGGTTCTTACTTCGTGATTTAACTCCCTAACTTCCTGGATTAAGCCAGAAAGTAGATCATAAAGATCTACTAGAGTTCTTGTTTTGTGTTTTAAATAATTCTCTAGTTCTTGATTGGGTAATGATATCTTCTCTCTAGCTGACTGTACTATTGGGATGATTTGATCTAGCTCATCCACAAATTCCCCCTCCTGTGCATTCTGTACTTTATTAGTAACGAGTTCTGCCAAGACTGCGTACTTGTTGGAGCACACAACATCACTCTTCTGCATGTGGCCCTTCTTCCTGATACTATCTACGGTGCTTGGGTGTATGGCTCGAGTTATGGCATCTTTGGGGCTACCTGTCCTAATATCGGGCGATACCTTCCCCTCTTGCTGGCTGTCACTCTCAGACACTTTATCTTTCTCTATTTCAGCTTGCTTTGTGTAATAGGAGGTAATCTTTTTATCAGGATCTTCCCGGGGGGTAGCCCTATTGCTTAATAATGACTCTACCTCCTCAATGAGATCATCAATTTCAGCTATAGTACAGTTCTCGCCGGCATTCCTGAGTTTTTTTGTGGATTTCTCCTTCCCCCATGGGGGTTCTGATGCCTTGTGTTTTCCCATGCCTTTAGTCACCTATTTAATACTTCGGCTCTACTAGAAACAATTCCAGGCCTCCGGATTCTTGCCCTAATGGTGTTGGTTAAAGTGGCCTAAAGTGCCAGGCACGGGTTACTTGATCCCTAAGCAGACTAGGAGATAAAGTCCTTTTGAATACAGGTAGGTACTTTTGTTATTTTTTGATTGAAGGGCCCGCCTCGAAAATGTCTGGTCCTACTTGTCAGTCTCCGCTGTGTAGTGGGGGTATCCCACACTCTGGCTGTAAGCTTGTTGAGTGAAGCCCTCCAAATTATATCCAATTAGCATTTGCGATAGAAGAATTTGGAGGAAGGTCTAGTGAAGGTAGGGCTGAATAACAAGTATTGGCTTCTCAGATTAAACGTGAAAAATGTTAAGATTTAAGCTTTACTCTCTTAATACAAGCAGATCTCTTACTGGAAATGAGAAGGAGGGGGCCCAGCCCAGCCTCATCCGGTCTCTGGCGGGCAAGGTCGAGCGCGCTACGCTATTGAAGGGGGACTTGGCCCCCACCCTGTCAGTATGGCTGGAATCCTCAGTTGAGTCCTTTTTTAGAAATAAGCGCCGACACAGTACCTTCAGGCAGCCATGGACTTATGAGCTGCCTAGTCCAGACGTCTTTGGATGGATGTCAGGGGGGTGGCCCTGCCCTGCCTCTTCCTGGCAATGACGGGCAAGGACGGGCCTGACCTTGGCCCGGGCTTTGCCCGGGCGCCGCCCACGCGCGTCCCGCGACGGCGGGAGCGCGATTTGAATTTAAAGGGCTCCTGCCCCAGAATACTGCTCCCGGCACCACCAACGCGCATCACAATACATTCTAAGGCAACGGTGCAAATCAATAGCAAAATCAGCTGTGATAGTGTTATATGATACATAGAATTCACCAAAATAGCTCGTCAAACATCTGTCCCTGCATACTGTCAGTCATCATGTAGATAGCCTCAACTAACCCAGATTAGCATCAGCATGTGGGGCTTCATGCCAAACAATTTAGAACCCAATTTTAGAAAACATCTAGCTAGGAAAACTATCAAAAAAGTGCAGTTGGTACATAGAAAGAAAATGCATAAGGATACATTTCAGTCATATTGTCATATCTACATATCCACAGTATGGGTCAGCAAACAGATTCAGTCTTCGTCCTCAGGTCATCAATCAATCAGTAAACATCAGGCTCTCATTCAGAGAGTATGAGCCCAATGACAGATTCTCGAATCTCTTCTTCTTCCACTGTCACTCTAGATCTCTAGTCTCGTAATCTGGAAATCTCTCTATAGTCTGAAGTCTTTTCCCTCTGTAGCGTTATATCAAAGTCACCTAAACTATCCCCTAATTCCCAATTGGTCAATTAATCATACATTATTACTTTACCCAATAATATTTCTAAACAGAATCTATGAATTCTAATATTTAGCCCTTCACAGGACGTTGATTGGTCTGCTTTAGGATGTTCTCATCATCCGACTCATCAGGTATTGAATTTGTTGCATCTTTTTCTCCATTCAGTGTCTTCATTGTTCACATCCTGGGAAAGTACTTTTCACACACACATTACACACAGTTGTTACACTTTAAAGGACACTGTCTCCTGTTAGTTGGTTCTCATGGAAAGCTTCTGCTAAGCATTTTATTAAAACAATGAACATTTCACAGTTAATTAACTCTGTCAGCATTTTCTATTAAACGCTAAGAAATACAGCTTCTGCATGAGGCCTGGCAACACTAGGCCAAGACACTCACTAAGTTAAGGCCTACGATTTATAACTAAAGCATACTTTCATAATCCCAAATATGTCATATTACTACATTAATCTAATACATTTTCAATATTTCATAAGTATTAATTATTAGTTAGTACATTTCGTGAACACTGGTGGCCATTCTCCGAGGTCACAATTTCAAACATGCACATTATTTTCTCAACGTTATGCGTTTTCTACATAAGTCATTATTCAAAATACATAAACCCTCATTAATAATTTCTAATTAAGACATATGCTTCAGCAATCCTTCCTCTGATGACTAAATGTGTCATCACACCAAAATTACCATCCACAGTTTTATAGCTCTATTTCTTCAACATTGTGCCTCCTCTTTGAATTTTCCCTATAAATTATTTCACTCTTCTTTTTTCCCTCCTCTGATTCTTCTTAGACTTCTTCAATTTAATTATTTTGCATAATTTGCATAATCTCCATATTCCTAATAGACAACCCACAACTATTAATATTCCCTGTATAACTTTCAACAGCACCGCATTCCAAATACTACTAAGCCAATTTTCCACTCCAGCAAACCCTTTACCAACCTTTTCCCAAATACCTGGTTCTTTCAACTCCTTCAAATCACTACTTGCATTAGTCAGATTAGTAAGTAAGGGCCATATGTACGAACACATTTTCCCATTGATACAGAATAGGAAAAACCCTTTGCTACATCTGGCCCTAAGTCTCTTATCTCTTTACTATTGTTAGGTATGTACGAGCAACAATGCCTAGAGTTAATCATTTTACAGACTCCGCCATCCTTTGCTAAAAGAATGTCTAAAGCAAGACGATTTTGAAGAGTCATAGCTCTATCCGCAGCTAATTTCGTATATATCAGGAGTATGGCCCCTGAAAAATTTGTCAGCATGTTATCCACAATAGTAGACAACTTTCGAATCTTGATCAAGTTCAGGATGACTGCCACTGAAGGAATCACCGCACCAAATATATCTCCCACTATCGCAGAAGAGGACTCCCTCCTCTGTCTCTTATGATGTAATTCAGTCACTTTCAGAAACTTTTTAAAATCCTCCATCTGGTAAATCTTTGGGAATACTATCCCCAAATAACATGTCCCATACCATCCTCTTGGAAGACGGTAATATGCATTAAGTCCACAAATATAATATATCCCTGGAATCTCAGGGTCCTGCCCATTCAACATAAATGTCCATTTACTCTGAAACAAAAACACACGCCTACATTCACTTGTACCCACAAATAAAGTGTCAGTGTGCGACTTTGGCCTGTATATACAAAGTTTCCCTACATGTCATGCATCTAAAGCTAATTTCCCTTGCGTTTTAATTGCACTATAAGCATAATCATTCTTGTAAGTCCTTTTGTCTAAGCCTTTTTCTAAGTTCTCTTTCAGCGCCATTCTCCTGTCATCAGTATGATCTAAGAAGCTCTTTCCTAAAGGTGTAAGCAAGCATGTCAATTTATTTTTTAACTCTTCCGGTTTCTGTACACCTGGTCACTCCTGCGGGGGGGGACCACGGCCACATGTGTCTCATCAATGGCACCTATGATGTTGGGGATATGTCCCAGGGCATGGAAGTCACCTTTCACTGTAGGTAAATCTTCCACCTGAGGGAAAAGGATGTAGCTCCGCATGTGTTTCAGCAGGGCAGACAACACTCTGGACAACACGTTGGAAAACATAGGCTGGGACATCTTTGATGCTATGGCCACTGTTCTTTGAAAAGACCCACTTGCAAGGAAATGGAGTACTGACAGCACCTGCACTTGAGGGGGGATTCCTGTGGGATGGTGGATAGCTGACATCAGGTCTGGCTCCAACTGGGTACACAGTTCCAGGATTGTGGCACGATCAAGCCTGTAGGTGATGATTACATGTCTTTCCTCCATTGTCGACAGGTCCACCAGCAGTCTGTACACCGGAGGATGCCGCCATCTCATCACATGTCCCAGCGGACGGTGCCTATGAAGGACAACAGCGAGCACAGAGTCAACCAACTCAGAGGTACGTACACACAGCTTACACAGAACACGATTCATAATCCGAAATTAGCATGTATTGATTGTTGAGGCAAGGCCTAGGTATGTGTGACGCAGTTAAAAATAGAGGAGAGGACCTACACTGCAAGTGCTGCTGTGACCTCAGTCTGGAAGAGACAATGGCTCGTGTGTCTGGGGAAAGGGCCCCTGCCTTCACATCGGAGGAGTTGGAGAAACTCGTGGATGGGGGTCCTCCCCCAGTACACGCTACTCTACGGTCCTCCAGACAAACAGGTAAGTACACTGGGAGCATGCTGTATGGGCTATGCCTGTGTGGGGTGGATGAAAGATAGCGGGGGGAGAATGAGGCGTACATGAAACAACGGTGAGTGCACGTGCCACATGGCAAGGGTAGGGATGACTGTGACGGTGCAGTTGGTAATGACTTCTGTTTTTCCCCAGCACAATTCCTGTAGGTCAGCGCCCACCAGAAGAAGGATATTTGGCGTGCCACCGCCAAGGACGTCCGGTCCCTGGGGGTCTATCACAGACGGAGCACCCACTACTGTAAGAGATTGGAGGACATTCGCTGCTGGAGCAAGAAGACGGCGGAGGCCCAGCTGGGGATGGCCGCCCAACGTGGGAGGGGTGCCCATCGCACCATGACCCCCTGATGTTCAGGATCCTGGCGGTGGCGTACCCGGAGTTCGATGGGCCCTTGAGGGCATCACAGCAGCAACAAGGGGGTGAGTACACGCTCATTCTGCTGATTCAGCGCGCAGTGGAGGTGTCTGGGTGGGGGAGGTGGGCTGTGGGTTGCCTAGGCAAGGGCGAGTGTGCTAGTTAGGTTCCCGTTATCAGGCAGGCCCTGTGGCACCCCACCCCACCTGGGTACAGTGCCAACTACACCTAGTCAAGCTCCTGTGACATCTATGTGTGCAGATGTCGGCCATAGCCTTGTAGGCCATGTCCCAGGGATTGCATAGTGGACCCCAAGTGCGCGGCGTAGTGCTGGGGGCTTCTGTGTCTGTCGTGTCCGCCAACGGTAGTGGTAATGCATGCACTCAACATGTCTTTCTTCTGTCGTCCCCCCCCCCTTTTTATGGTCTCCCTGTTTTTGTGTGCATTAGCATCATCAGGCGGAGGAGCAGTGGCACCAGAGCACGAGGGAGCTGCATCCCACATGGCCCTGGAGGGCAACTTTACGGAGTCTGATTTCACCAGTGGGACGGAGGGCGAGGGGAGCTCCACGGCGGGGACAGGAGCTGACACCAGTGACATGGACTCATCCTCTGATGGGAGCTCCCTTGTGGTGGCGGGCCCATCTGTGCCCCCCATCTACAGGTACAGCCGCCACCCCCCCCTTCCAGCACTGCCCTCCCAGCAGCCCCTCAGCCTTTGCCCCGTGCCCGCACACCCAGGAGGGTGGGCATCTCCTTCGCCCCAGGCATCTCAGGCCCTGCCACAGTCACCCCTGCTGCCCTCAGTGAGGATGCCATTGACCTCCTCAGGTCCCTCACTGTTGGACAGTCTACCATTTTGAATGCCATCCAGGGTGTAGAGAGGCAGTTGCAACAAACCAATGCATTCCTGGAGGGCATTCATTCTGGTCAGGCAGCCCTTCAGCGAGCTTTTCAGACTCTGGCCTCAGCACTGATGACAGCCATTGTCCATGTCTCTAGCCTCCCCCTCCAACTTCCTCCACCCAGACCCACACCTCTGTACCTCAGCCTACCCCAAGCACACCATCAGACCAGCATGCACACACCCCAACACACAAAGGAAGCTCAGGCAAACATAAGCACCACACATCCCACAGGCACTCACGCAAACATCACACACATGCAGACATAGCAACATCCACTGCCTCCACTGTGTCCCCCTCCTCCACGTCTCCCTCCTCCCTCCCAGTCTCGTTTCCACTCACACCTGCATGCACTACATCTACAGCCACTACTTCCATCACCAGCACACACACCACCACACCCCGCTCACGTGCAGTCACCACCCCCACTACCATTCACACATCCCCTATGTCCTCTCCCAGTGTGTCTGTGACGCCACCTCCCAAGGTACACAAACACAGGCACACACCCACCCAACAGCCATCCACCTCACGACAGCCTCCAGTGCATGCACCTTCACCCAAAGTCACCAAACGTACACCTCCTACAACCACAACCTCTTCCTTCACTCACAAACCCCCTCCAGCTACCCGTCCCAGTGTTCCCAAGAAACCTTTCCTATCCACCCTTGACCTCTTTCCCTCACCTCCCCCACCCCGTCAGTCTCCTAGGGCCCGACTCTCCAGGTCCCAACCTAGCACCTCAGCCACGACATCGGCGGGATCAGTGGTGCCAGTAGTCACCGGATTCTGGAGTGCAGCAGGGCAGCCAGTGTGGCAAGGAGCCACAGCACGGACAGTCCCCCACCTGTCAAGCATCAAAAGTTGACCTGTGCCCGGTGGGAGAGGGGGAAGACACCAGCCACCAAAGCCGCTCCAAGGGGTACAGGTGGGAGTGTGCAGTCAGTTGCGACACCTTCCAAGGTGGGGAAGGGGCACAAGAAACCTGGCAAGTCTGGGAAGATCAGCACGGCGTAGAAGACCGCCATCAGCCCCGCTGCCCAGGAGGTGACCGCCATCAGCCCCGCTGCCCAGGAGGTGACCCCGCTGCCCAGGAGGTGACCGCCATCAGCCCCGCTGCCCAGGAGGCGACGGGCATCAGCCCCGCTGGCCCAGTCAGGACCGCCAGCCCTGCTGGCCCAGACAGGACCTCCAGCACCAGCCCCGCTGGCCCAGACAGGACCGCCAGCACCAGCCCCACTGGCCCAGACAGGACCGCCAGCACCAGCCCCGCAGGCCCAGACCGGACCGCCAGCACCAGCCCCGCTGGCCCAGACAGGACCGCCAGCACCAGCCCCGCTGGCCCAGACAGGACCGCCAGCAGCTGAGTCGCTGCCAGGGACACCGCCGCCACAAGCACCGCTGCAAAGGACACCGCCGCCACAAGCACCGCTGGCCCATGAGCGCCAAGAGCACTGACGCTACTGACTCCGCCACGAGCAGGATGAAGCACTCTGGGCACCAAGCCCCCTCCAGAACCAGTGGAGAAAGGCATCTACTACCTCTGTCCTTGGCAGGATGAAGCACTCTGGGCACAAAGCCCCCTCCAGAACCAGTGGAGAAAGGCATCCACTACCTCTGTCCTTGGCAGGATGAAGCACACTGGGCACCAAGCCCCCTCCAGAACCAGTGGAGACCATTATCCACTTGAGAGACTGTGGCTTTGCACTCCCCAGGATTGAACAGTAGGAAAATCACCCACTGTAGAGACTTGAGAGACTGTGGCTTTGCACTCCCCAGGATATAGCAGTGGGCAATCCACCCACTGTAGAGACTTGAGAGACTGTGGTTTTGCACTCCCCAGGATTGAATACTGGGCAAACCACCCACTGTAGAGACTTGAGAGACTGTGGCTTTGAACTCCCCAGGATATAGCAGTGGGCAACCCACCCACTGTAGGGACTTGAGAGACTGTGGCTTTGCACTCTCCAGGATTGAATAGTAGGCAAACCACCCACTGTAGAGACTTGAGAGACTGTGGCTTTGCACTCCCCAGGATATAGCAGTGGGCAACCCACCCACTGTAGAGACCTGAGAGACTGGCTATGCACTCCCCAGGATTGAACAGTGGGCAAACCACCCACTGTAGAGACTTGAGAGACTGTGGCTTTGCACTCCCCAGGAGTGAACAGTGGGCATGGGGCCCCCTCGTGGATTTGACGTTGTGCACTCAACCGGCTGAGGTGCCCCCGTTTCCCTTCCACTTGAAGTGCCTGTTTTATTTCGATCTGATGCCCCTGCAGTGTTCTCTCCATCATGTTCGGGTACCTTGTGTGGGCCTCGACCATGCAGTGTGGGCCCAGTGTTCCACTGACTTTAATGGAGCAATACCTGGACTTCTATTCTTGGTGTATATATTTGTTAATAGTGTATATATATTTTTGCGTACTGGAGTTTAATAGACTACAATGGTTACACTCACTTCCTTTTGTCTTTTCATTCTTCCAGGAGGGGCTGGGGGGTGTAACTGTAATGTATCAACATGTACTTGTGTGTGTGTTGTAGTGGGTGAGGGTGGGGGTGTTGCGTGTCCCTGTTTTTTCCCTCCCCCCCCCTCCCCTGTGTCGTAGTTGCAGTACTCACTGTGGTCTTCGCCGCCGGCCTTCCTGCTCCTGCTAGAGGAGGCTGGGAAAATGTGAAGCTCTGGCTCCATGGCATCCTGGTTCCTCGTGGGGTTGGTAGATGTGAGTATTTCCCTTCGAAGTCCTGTTTCCGCCGTGTTTTTGTTCACGGTGAATCCGCCCTCGGAAAAGGTGGCGGATTGGTAGGTTGTGATACTGTGGGCGGTACATTGTCCTCCGCCTGTCTGTTGGCAGTGACCGCCAAGCTGTTTGTTTGTACCACCGTGGCAGTCGGAGTGTTAAAGTGGCTGTCTTTGTTGGCGGTTTCCGCCACGGTCGTAATTATTTTTTTTTTACCGCCGGCCTGTTGCCGGTCTTACCGCCGCTTTAACACCGACCGCCAGGGTTGTAATGACCACCTCTGTGTCATCTGGATTGTATTTGTCTGCAATTGCATGATCATATTGTACTGCTTCACTTGTTTGCACAAAAGCACAAATAAAGTAAAAAAAGAAAAAACAGACTGCAACTTATCCCGTACGTTAGTGGAAGACTATGGTAAGTGACTCCTTCCTCGACTGATGAAGGAATCTGCGTACACACAAGACAATCCCTTGCATCCATTGTTTCAACATACTCACTCAGCAAGCGATAGAAAACGTTAGAAGAAGGTTCTCCTTGTGCATTAGTGTAATCATGCAAATACTACTCATGTAACTTAAATTTCTCTGCAGCCGTTAGTGTAGTAGTCTCAAAAGCAGAAGTATGGTTGGCTCCTTTCGCATCAAGAACAGACATTACCACAATTAATACTATAAACAAAAACCCACACATAATTGCCATCCCAATGCTCATATATTTAGTGTCTAGCATCCCTAACCTGCTCATCAAAGTCAGCCATGATCTGTAAAGAATCAGAAAGCAGAAATAACTTCAAAAACTTGCAGCAAAAATAAAAAATAGACAATTCTTCTTTCAGCAGTTCAGTTGCACTTCCAGGAACCCTTCTTCCTTGTCAAAATCAGTTAGCAGCTTGTCAAAATCAGGTTTCAAAAGTCAAATCAGGTTATCATTGTATTTTCTGGTTACTTTCAGCAGTCTCTTTCCCAATTTTTTTTATCAGATTGTTATAACAGTTCAGTTCATCAATCGTCTTCACGTTACCTCAAAATATTGATTGGGAACTTCCCTATCGAAACAAAAAGACAGAAATTCTTGTTGCCATTCGTTTGTAGTTGCATACGCCCATTCAGGACCTGCACATCTTCGACTTGCTATTCTCTTTCTTTTCAACTTTTGATCACTATTCAGCTCTCCTTCACTTAGTTCTTCTTTTCTCATAGTATCTGCTTCTTCTATTGTTGGTTCGACAATCAACACTTTTCTTTTCTCCACTTGTGAATTCGGCCACTTATCTCCTTTTCGTGAACCTTCTGTCAATATTCTCTTCAGAGCTGAACTTGAATCCTTTTCTTTCTCTGTGGTGTTTTCTCTTGACGGACCTGCAACAGGTTCAGGAGAAGTCAGATCACTTTGACTTTGATCCATCTCAACTCCTTCCCCTTCTAGGTCTGGCAATTGCTGTTTGCCTCTCTGAATAGTCTGCTTCAGGGAGAGCCCCCTCTGTATTAGGCTCTCCTGCTGGTTCAGTTGGGATAGGTTCTCCAGCACCCTCCTGGAGGTCTCCACCCTCGTCTCTCACAGGAGTGATAGAACTGTCTTCAACAAGCTCGGGCTCAGTCTCAGGTCCTCCTTGCTCCCTTTCTGGTACTGTAATTTGTCTCACAGTTGTTGGTTCTCTCAACAACGCTTCTTCATGATCCAGTGGACATGCCACTTTCTTCGTGTGACTTGTGTGAATCCAGTTTGGGATCCCAGCACACTTCACAGCTGTCGTAGTCATTAGGACCACCTGGTCCATTCCAACAAGGCTCCAAACCTGTCTTGCGCACATGCTTTCGGACAACAACCCAGTCATCGGCTCTCAGGTTGTTCCCTGGATCATGGATCGGTGGCAGTGTGGTAGCCTCCACCTGCTGAGAGAAAGAGCGGACTACATCAGCCAGACCCATGCAGTAATCCAACACCATATCATCTGTAATGTTGACAAGTGCATTGGCTGGAACTGCTGGCAACCTCATTGCTCTGCCTATGAGGATCTCATGGGGTGACAATCCTGTCTTCCTGTCAGGTGTATTTCTCATTGACATCCACATCAAAGGCAATGCATCAGGCCATTTCAGATTCGTAGCTGCACACATTTTTCCAATCCTTGACTTCAGAGTACCATTCATCTGCTCCAATAGTCCTGATGCTTCAGGGCGGTAACTACAATGCAACTTCTGCTCAATGTTCAGTGCTGCACACAATAGTTTAATCACCTCATTATTGAAGTGCCTTCCCCTATCTGATTCTAAAGAGATCGGAAATCTGAAGCGCTGTATCAGTTCCATAAGCAGCAATTTTGCTACAGTGAGGCTATCATTTCTTCGGGTAGAGTACGCTTCAATCCAATGACTAAAGATACACACAATCACCAACAAATATCTCAAACCTCCACACACGGGCATCTCAATGAAATCTAATTGCATTCTGCTGAATGGACCTCCTGCTCTTCCAATGTGGATCAAATTAACCACTGTCCCTTCCCCCGCATTTAATTGCTGACAAATGACACAGCGATGGTAAACTGCTTCAGCTGCTTGTCTAAACTTGGGGTTAAACCAATCAATTTTGAACAGACGAACCATGGCATCCTTCCCAATGTGTGCCTGACCATGATAGTACCTTGCCATCTGAGACAACAGGCTATTTGGCAAAACCAGTTGACCTTCCTCAGAAATCCACAATTCATTTTGTCTTTGAACACATTTCATTTTACTCGAGGAACGTTTCTCCTCTTTGTAAACATTACTCTGCAAAGATCTTAACTCTTCTTAAGTGTCAATAATTTTAATGCAAAACTCGTACATGTTGTGTCCTCTTCAGGTAACAATTTCCACTTGTCTCTGAAAGATATACAGTTTAGTGCACAAAACCTTGCGACTTGATCTGCATATCCATTTCCCAAGGACACGTAGTCCTATGACTTTAGATGTGCACTGCATTTCACCACAGCAATTTCTTCAGGCAGTTGAATCGCATTTAAAAATTCCTTTATTCTTTCACCATTTCTCACTGGTGATCCAGTAGTGGTCAGAAAACCTCTCTGCAACCACAATTGACCAAAATCATGAACTATTCCGAATCCTTATTGACTATCTGTATAGATAGTGACTCTCAATCGAGCAGACACATGGCACGCTCTAGTAAGAGGGACCAACTCCGCTACCTGAGCAGAATATACCCCTCGAAGCCAGGAAGCTTCTAAGGTACCAGTAATTGTGCACACAGCATATCCTGCTCGCAGTGTCTCTGTGTTGTCTCTCAGACAAGAACCATCAACAAAAACAATTTGGTCATTTTCTTCCAATCGAGTATCACTAATGTCAGGTCTCGGTTTTGAGCACAATTCACTTACTTCGAGACAATGATGTTCCACATCTTCTTCTTTTTCAATTTCAGTAGTATCACTTGGAAGTAAAGTTGCCGGGTTCAGCACTGTACATCTCTTCAGTGTCATGTTTGGTGCACCCAAAAAACTTGTCTCACACCTCGTCAACCTAGTACCAGTCATGTGTTGGGTTTTCGTCCTTGTCAGTAAAATCTCAATCGAGTGAGGGACCATTACAGTCTGGGGGTATCCCATCACTACTCCTTCACACTGTGAAAGACTCGGACCAACTGTGGCATCTTCACGCAAACAACCTGGTAAGGCTGTTGCAACTGGGTCCAAAGTAGCTGAAAAATATGCTAATGGGCGATGAGCACCTCCATGGACGTGAGTCAAGACAGACAATGAGCATGCATCACGCTCCTGACAAAACAATGTGAAAGGCTTTGTGTAGTCAGGCATACGCAACGGTGGAGCTCTGCACAAACTCACTCTTGATGCTTTCATCTCATCCTGATCTAGCACTATAGGATCGGTGACATCCTTATGAGTCAACTTCTGCAATGGTTTTGAATTTTTTTTTAAATTCAGAAACCATTGGCGGCAATAACCCACCACACCCAGAAACATCTCAACATCTCTCTGTGAAGTCGGAGGACTTATCTGTAGTATCATTGTAATTCTCTCCCTGGATATTTTCCTTGACCCTTTCTCAATCTGGTGACCCAAATACTTCACTACCTTCTAACAGTACTGCAATTTCAGTGGTGACACCTTATGACCGTACTTTCCCAAATGGTTCAACAGGGCAATCGAGTCATACTTACACTTGTCCCTTGTCTTGGACGCAATTAATAAATCATCAATGTACTGTACCAAAGTCGATTGAAAAGGTAACTCTAATGACTCCAAATTATTTTACAAGATCTGTTTAAACAAGCAGGGTGACTCCGTGTACCCTTGAGGAAGTCGACACCAGTAGTAGACTCGATTCAGGAATTTGAAACTAAAGAGAAATTGACTATCCTCATGAAGAGTCACAGAAAAGAACGCTTGTGACAAATCAACCACTGTGAGCCATTCTGCATCACATGGAATCTGGAACATTATTACAGCTGGGTTGGGCACTACGGGTGAACACTTGACCCCAATGTCATTTATTTTTCTCAAATCCTGAACAATTCAAACCTTCCCACATGTCTTCTTCAAACCAATTATTGGTGAATTGCATGGACTGCTTAACACCTCCTTCAAAACTCCCTGATTCACAAAATCTGCAATTATCTGAGCCACTTTCATCAGGACATCTTGTGGCATGTGGTACAGTGGAAGCTGCAGAAAAACTGCATTCAGCTTCAAGGTAACCTTAATCGGCTCCACTCCCTTGATAAAACCCACTTCTTTCCCTGTCAAGTCCCACACATTCTCTTGCATTGTTCCCTGCAAATTGCAATGAAGCTCTCTCACTGTTAACATTGGGAAAAACTCAATCAAGGGGTACTCCTCATTTGTAGCTTCACACTCAGTTTCTGGGCCTGGGTCTTCCTCATCATCACTATTTGTCTGGATCTCAGTTCCATCATTTGAGCAAGTAATCAAACACTTTGTCTTACACAACAAGTCCCTTCCCAGTAGGGATACCGTACTCGAATCACAGACAACAAACTTATGCAGTCCCTGAAAATAGCCAATCTCTACTTGCACTGGATCTGTAATCAGGTTTGTCAAGACCTGATTCGCTACCCCCACAACCTGAACCTTTCTTCCTGAAAGGGGCAGATTCAGGACCTCTGCGCTTCTTATGGTAGAGCGTGTAGCTCCTGTGTCCACCAGAAATGAGACTCTGTGACCCATTACCTTTCCCCTCACATAGGGTCTCCTCTGATCCACCTCCAAGGAAGTTGCAAGCACACATGGCTCCTCATCTGAACTGTCACTCATCCATTCACCATTCATTTCACTCTCACTGTGTAACGGGAATTGGTGCACTGTGTTACTACTTCAGTCTTGTCTCTGACCTTTGACCTGTTGAGAAAGCATCTTCTGTTGCTGCTCCATCAGGGCTTGAGGTATCTGCATTTGCTGTCTAGGTACCGTGGGAACCTGCTGCTGCATTGGCTGCAACTGTGACACTTGTGCACGGGGCATTTGCACGTGCTGCTTGGGCTGGAAATTTTTATCTGATTTGCTTTATTCTGGAAATTTGGATTAGGACCCCTTAATCTTGGTCCTCTCACATTCTGAAATGTATTGATGTTGTTACCTTGCTGAAGAACACCCTCTTGCACCATTATCGGACACTCCAGCTTCCAGTGTTCCATGGCTTCACAAATGTGACACTGCAATAGCTTCTTCATCCCCTGCACATCATTTTGAACCACTACAGTATTCAAATCCGAACCACAATTCATATTGCCTCCACAACCTCTACCTCTCAACTGAGGCTGAAACAGGACATTTCCATTCTGCTGTGGTATCTGCTGCACAGAATTTCCTTGCACTCCTGTCTGAGCTGCCTTAATCTGCATCACCATCTCCTTCTCTTTCAACTTTTTCTGCTTCAACTCAATCTCGTTACTAGAGTATTTTGCATACTGCAACACCTCATCAATCGGCTGTGCTTGCTAGCAAATCAAATGACTCTTAATCATCTGACCTACTCAATCCTTCCACAAATTCGAACACAAAGTGCAGCATGTCCTTCGGCTCAGTTGCTTCCTTGTCACTGTACTCCTTGAACGATCCCTCATAATACACATGTATCGACTCCATTCCTTCTTGCACTGTCCTATTAATCCTCTGCCAATCAATGTTTTAGGTGAAATCCTCGTCTTCAGAAACTCGATCACCTTATAGTAATATTTCATTACCTCAGGAGATGGTGCACCTGTACTCTTATCTCTCTCTGGCCAATCTCCAGCTCTTTTACACTCGACCCATAAGTCAGCTGGAACTACTATCTCCAGTAATGTGTTCAAGTCCTCCCACAAACATTGCACGACCTTCATGAACCTATCTGTCTGCTGATACTACTGTACTGGCTTCTTCCTCAATTTTGGATAATCATTCGTGAACAACAGAATATCACTCCAACTCCAAGGAACATGAAGAAAATTTCCCCCTAGGATTTCCCTCATTTGTAAAAATCTTTACAGGATCCTTGTCCTGTTGTACATGTCTCGTTTCTTTACCCATCTGCCTTCCCATTTCTCTAATGCTCCCCAAACCTGAGCACTCTGCAATAATTCTTTAAGGTGATCCTTCATTGCGGCTGACCTCATGTGTTCAAAATCCTTTGCCTCAAAACTAATCTGTAACTTCTCTTCAAATGCTTAGTTTTCTCAATTTCTATGCCATGCTTTTCTGCCAAGTCTGCTAATCTCTGATGCACTTTGCCCACCTCTCTTGTAATCCTTGGGCATAAGTATCTCAACTCTGCTTCTGTGTAGGACTCTAATCTATTCACCCCTATTGTTCCCTCAGCTAATTCACCTGCTTCCATGCTTAGTCTGACACAATTTATCTGCTCCTCACCCTTAGAAGCATTCTGTGGGGTATTCAGCTTGTCTAACCATTCAGTCAATTGCTGAGCTGTCAGTCCTTGTATCAAAATGTTACTCGCGTGCACCGGTGGCACCTGTTGTACCACTGCATACAGTGTCTGCGGTTTCAATAGCTTCAAGCTCGGACCTGCACTAGGTCCATTCACAGCATCAGGAAGTGCAAAGAGTGGACTGAGATCTAACAATGATCTCGATCCATCAAAAGTCTGACCCACAGAAGAAACTACCTGAACTTGCTAATTTGGTCCCCTCCTCATTAGACTCTGAGACATCGCTCCCTGTTCACCCATAATTGGTTTCTTCTGCGGAAATAATGGTACAGCTGGACTAACAGTAATCAGCAGCGATATTGCATCTGGGGCTGCTCTGGCACCTGTATTCTGTGGGATAGTAACTCCCATACTCTGATTCATAACTGGAGTCAAGTCCGATTGTGTCCCTGTCATTGGCATAGACCCTGGCATCCCCTGGGACTGCACCTGGGGCAATAATATCACAGTCTGCTCAGTCTGAATCAACATAGGTCTCGGAACCATTTGTTCCGTAGGTACCACTAAATTTGAAGTCTTCTCCAAAATAGGCACGTCGGATAAATTCTCTGTATCGGTGGAAGATGCATCTGTGCCTGAACTACTGGAGTAGTCAGTACATTAGAACTACCCTGCACCACACCCTGTGTCTGGCTAGCATTAAACTGCACTGGGCTCACCATCCCCATTGCCTGTGACAGGGCTGTTGGATCAGTATTAGTACTCGGACCACATTCATTCACTGCATACAGTAGTGGTCTGTCTCTCAATATCTGCATAACAAGATCCTCAGCATCTGATTCTTCTTCCACTATAGAAGACCTTTTAGCTTCCTTACTCTCGGATGGACTCATTAGTTTTCCTAATTGCTTTTTTTCCATCCATCCCATCCTCCAGTGTAATAGCAGGAAACAACTTAACATCCTGCAAAGTCACTGATCTCCATTTCTTCTGTTCCCAATCCCATCTTGCTTTCACTAAAGTCTTTTCTACCCTTCTCATTCTTTTCTCGAATTTCATTTGCTGTTGCTGCCTAGCTACCAGCTCCCAAACTGATAATGCCTCAGACTGTGCTGGTCTCTGAAGGGGCTTCAATCCATATAGCGCCATCCGCAATTGTTCCAAAAACCTCAAATTAAACGTCCCATTCTCGGGAAACGCTAAGCTTCCTTTTTTCTCTGTCAACTTGCACCATTGTTTTAACCAAAGACATGGCCGATGCCTCGCTCCTCCATTACAATGTAAGCTGGTGTATTCTCTGCCAGGCTAGGCTCTTCTACACTCATCCTAATGCATGTATCTCCCCTTAGGGCACTCTTGAATGCCTTTGAAAAACTTCATAGTTTCTACTTTTATTTATTCAAAATCAAATTAGGAAATTACTTTTACTCCCAAGATTCCTTTCACCCACGTTCTCAACCATTAGCCTCTCACAGATGTCTGTCAATCCGTGCGCGACCTTTCTCACTAACCGACCTTTCCCAGCGCGGCTCCAATGACGTCACACTCACTTGTACTGCGGCTGACAAAGTCTTGCGGCTCGTCCTCCTAAACTCAAGTTCTCACAAAACGAATGCAAGATTTTGCGAACACCGATCAAAACCCAAAACCCAAAACCCCAAACCCAAAACCCAAAACCCATAACCCAAAACCAATCTACTGGTTTACTACAAGAAAGGTACCACAATCGCTTCAGAAACCTTACGGATGTTCACTGATGGCCCTTTTGCTCACGCAGCTATTCCTCTGTCTTGTTTACCCATATTCGCAAGCAAGATTCGACCCGCAAATTTTACTTTCAACTGATCAATGGGTCAGTCCTGGTGCACATAGGACTCGCCAAATCTCAGTCGAATTTTCTCTTGCCCACTTAACTCACACACTGACTTGTTGATCACGCTCGATCAGCCTACTAAACCAGACAGATTACAACATATAACCAAATGTCTCATACACTTTTTCAATATACCCTGGAGTCTTAGACCACGCAGGGTCCGTGCATCAACAACCACATGGACAATTTTTTAGCACAAAGCACCACACACACATGATGTTCGACAACTTCCCAACTTTCATACTTCAGAGTACACACACTCTTACTAAAACTTCATTTGGAGTAGGCAAACTCCCTAGATTCTCCCAAACGTCACAATTCACCTGCGATTTGCATAAGCTGTGCAAGCGCAACCTATCTCTCTCACTCTATCACTAGAACACTAGGAACATACCCAACACTACTAGCAGGATCCAGGATCTGGGAAAGTCATTTCTGGGCTTGAGGGAACATCATTTTCTCTACATGTGTCATCTTGAAATCAAAATCCAAATCTCAATAATAGTGAACTCTTAACGGATCAATCTTAAACTATTACCATAACTACGGACACCTGTCCAGTCTCTTATCACAACTGTTAACACCTGTCACTCAGTTCTGGACACCTATAGCAAGTTTCCAAAGAGAGTAACCATCAGTCTCCTTACCACAACTGTTAACACCCTATACCAGACACTTATGGCAAGCTCTCAAAGAGACAAACCATCAGTGTGCTACCATAACTGTTAACGAGTCGGACCTTAATAAGTAAACTTACAAGGGGACGCATATAGGTCGATAAGCCTTTTGACTCGTTTAAGATGTTCTTGCTATAGCTCCAGAACAGAAACAAAAATCAATACACAATAATCAATATTCATTAGTCAAATTGTTAATGAATAATCAATGGAGTCAGTAATTGTCACACACCATGACTTTTCAGCCATGAATAACCACACCTTTGGTAAAGCTTAGTAATTTTATTTCCCTTATATTAACAATGCTAAAGTCATGTAGATTAATCTAAAAATCAATTGAAACACATATAAGAACAGTACTGGTTGACCAAAGCGATGAAAGAAACGCAATGTAACCAAAGCTTAAATCACAATACATTCTAAGTCAACGTGCAAATCAATAGCAAAATCAGCTGCGATAGTGTTATATGATACATAGAATTCAGCAAAATAGCTTGTCAAACATCCGTCCCTGCAAATTGTCAGTCGTCATGTAGGTAGCCTCAACTAACCCAGATTAGCATCAGCATGTGGGGCTTCATGCAAAACAATTTAGAACCCAATTTTAGAAAGCATCTAGCTAGGAAAACTATCAAAACAGCGCAGTTCGTACCTAAAAGGAAAAAAGGCATAAGGATACATTTCAGTCATATTGTCATATCTACCTATCCACGGTATGGGTCAGCAAACAGAATCAGTCTTCATCCTCAGGTCATCAATCGATCAGCAAACATCAGGCTCTCATTCAGAGAGTATGAGCCCAATGACAGAATCTCAAATCTCTCCTTCTTCCACTGTCACTCTAGATCTCTAGTCTCGTAATCTGGAAATCTATCTCTAGTCTGAAGTCTTGTTCCTCTGTTGCGTTGTTATATCAAAGTCTCCTAAACTATTCCCTAACTCCCAATTGGTCAATTAATCCTACGTTATTACTCTACTCAATAATATTTCTAACCAAAATCTATGAATTCTAATATTTCGCCCTTCACAGGACGTTGATTGGTCTGCTTTACAATGTTCTCATCATCCGGCTTGTCCGATATCGAATTTGTTGCATCTTCTTCTCCAGTCAGTGTCTTCATTGTTCGCGGCCTGGGAAAGTACTTTCCACACACACATCACACACAGTTGTTACACTTTTAAGGACACTGTCTCCTGTTAGTTGGTTCTCATGGAAAGCTTCTGCTAAGCATTTTGTTAAAACAACGAACATATGACAGTTAGTTTACTCTGTCAGCATTTTCTATTAAACGCTAAGAAATACAGCTTCTGCATGAGGCCTGGCAACACTAGGCTAAGACACTCGCTAAGTTAAGGCCTACGATTTATAACTAAAGCATACTTTCATAACCCTAAATATGACATATTACTACATTACTTTAATACATTTTCAGTATTTCATAAATATTAATCATTAATTAGTGCATTTTGTGAACACTGGTGGCCATTCTTCGAGATCACAATTTCAAACTTGAACATTATTTTCTCTACGTTATTCATTTTGTACATATGTCATTATTCAAAATACATTAACACTCATTAATAATTTCTAATTAAGACATATGTTTCAGCACAGGAAATGACCCGAAACGCAACATGGACACATCACATATTTCCACTGAAAACTGACTGTTTGTAGTAAAGTGGATAGCTGTGGATTTTGAGCCCCAGCTCAGCCGGCACCTATGGTAACCTAGCAAGCTTGCACATTTGTAAAAACTAGACACTGGAGGAATCCAGAGTGGGGTGACTTGCATAGCTCTCACCTAGTTTTGTAACCCAGAATCCCTTGCAAACCTCAAACTTTGACTAAAAAAGCACATTTTCCTCACATTTCTGTGACGGAAAGTTCTGGAATCTCTAGGGAGCCACAAACTTCCTTCCACCCAGCATTCCCCGAAGCATCCCATTAAAAATGGTACCTCACTTGTGTGGTTAGGCCTAGTGCCTGTTACAGGAAATGGCCCAAAGCGAAACATAAAAACATAAACGTTTTCCACTAAAAAATTTCAAATTTTTTGCAAAGTGGTATCTGTGGATTTTGCACCCTAACTCAACCGGCTCCAAGGGAAACCTAGCAAACTTGTGCATTTTTTTAAATCCACACACCTAGGGAAATTCAGGGTTAGGTTACTTGCATGGATTTCACTAAGTATTTGTTTACCAAGAATCCCTTGCAAACCTCAAACTTTGACAACAAAAATACATTTTAATCAGAATTTTTTGAGTTCTGCAGTCTGTGGGGAGACACAAACTTCCTTCTACCAAGCATTCCTCCAAGTCTTCCAATAAAAATGATACCTCACTTGTGTGCGGATGCGTAGTGCCTGTGGCAGGAAATGACTGAAAATGCTAAACGGATACATAACATTTTTCCATTCAAAACTGACTCTTTTTTTGCAGTTTGCCTAGTTGTGGGTCTAATTTCTTGCCACCTACCATTCCCCCAGGTCTCCCGATAAAAAATGATACCTCACTTGTGTAGGCAGGGCTAGTGCCAATAGGAAACTGCCCAAAACGCAACAAGGACACATCACATTTTCTCTCTGAAAACTGACCCCGTTTCTTTGCAAACTGGGCAGCTAGGGATTTTGAACTCTAGCTCAATTGGCACCTAGGGAATCCAAGCAAACTTGCACATTTTTGAAAAACAGACTCCTTGGGGAATCCAGGGTGGGGTTTCATGCATGGCTCTCACCAGGCTCTTTTTACCCAAAATCCCTTGCAAACCACAAACTTTGACTAATAACACATTTTCCTAACATTTCTGTGATGGAAAGATTTAAAATCTGCAGGAAGCCGCAAACTTTCTTCTACCCAGCATTCTCCCAAGAGTCCCGATAAATATTGTACCTCACTTGTGTACATAGGCCTAGTGCCCACAACAGGAAACGGCCCAAAATGCAACGTGGGGACTTCACATTTTTTCACTCAAAACTGACCCATTGGGTAGCTGTAGATTTTGGGTCCTAGGTCAACCGGCACGTAAGGAAAACTGGGGGGTCCAGGGTATGGTGACTTGCCTAGCTCTCACCAGGTTTTTACCCAGAATCCCTGGTAAACTTCAAAGTTTGAGTTGCAACATGTCCTCCCTTAATAAGGGTAGCCCAATAGTGTGGGTAGGCCAAAAGACGATTACACAAAAGGTGCCAAAGCACTACATTGATAGATAAGCAATAGGGCTTGCCGCCATATTTGAGGCTGTTGTGGTGCCACCCACACAAACCTCCGAACACACAGACATTTTTGAAAACTAAACAACCAGGGGATTCCATGGTGGTATGCCTTGCGTGGGTCCAATGAGGCTTTCTAACCCACAATGCCCTGCAAACCACAGACTTTGCCTCAAATCACAAATTTTCCTCATAATTCTGTGATGGAAACTTCTGGAATCATAACAGGAATCTACAAAACTGCTACAACCCAGCACTATCCCACTTGTGGCAATAAAAATGCTGCCCATTTGTGTGGCTGGGCCTGGTACTGTCTCCAGAAACATATCAAACCAACGTCGATTGGAGCCCTTGTGAGGAGATTCCCATTGACCTCTGCTTGAGGTGCCATGTTAAAATCCCCGGGGTTCGCTGTGCTTTCTGCCCTCCTCCCCGGGGGAGGGCAGAATGTGGGTGAATAACCCTATTCATCCCGCTGGAGGGACAGAAAGTTTATTGGGCCCTGGGTAGGATGAGCACAGCCCTATGCCCAAGTGAGCCCCTCCCCAAAACAATACAGCATAAACAAAGACCATCTTGTCTAGCTGGCTTTCTACTTGGGGGAAGCAAATTGGGGGTAATTGCCCCCATTCACCTCCTAGGGAGGCAGAAAGATTGATCAGCCCTTTTGTGGGGTGCAGTGCATCACCATACCCATTGTGGGCAGCCCCTACCACTATTTTTTTTCCATGATGTCTAGTGAACATTTTGCACCCTGGTGGGGCAGATTGGGGGCATCAAGACTGTTTGTGCCTTTCTGTAATGGAGTGTGACCATGCAATGGTGGCCAGCTTCCATCCCTATGTTTATTATTAAAAAACATATTCTAGAGTCTAGTGGGCTTTCTGCCTCCCCCCATGGGGCAGACTGGGGGTAATTGCAACTCAGATGAGGTACAAAAAGAGAAGGCCAGCAGCTTCTGTGAAGAAGAATTAAATACAATTTGTGTTATAGTCCTCCAAATGTATCCTACATTTTATGGAGTTCCTTAGCACAGAAGCATGCTTTCAAATTTGGAGAGACTTCAGCATGCACTGTACTGTGGTGTCCACGTTCACAAAAGGGAAGGATTGCTGCATGCACTGGGAGGACCTTTGCCACTGGGCCAGAATTATGGCCCAGGCCATTCTTGAAAGTTTATTTCCAGCCACATGCATAAGGATGACACCACTGCACAGGATTACCCATAGAATAGCATAGCTGACGCCCCACTCTTAAAAGCTTTTGGGCAAAGAGAGGTAATAATGGTGAATAGCAAAACAATGTAGATTTAAGTCTATGGTGGTCATTCTGACCTCGGCGGTAAAAGGCGCCTAACGCCGGTCAGAAATCCTCCATAATCCCGCCGCGGTCGCGGAAACCCGCCACGGTCATTCTGACCCGCAGAAGGCAAACCTCCGAAAATCCGACAGCCACAACAGACCGCCAGACCAGCGGTCGGCGGAAAAGTGGAGGTGACAAAACCTCCAACGTCACGCCAACAGAAATACGCCCATGCCATTACGACCCACGAATCCACGCGGCGGTCTTTCAAACGCGGTATTCCATTGGCGGGACACACCGCCGCGGTCAGAATACACACAAACGAACAAAACTCAGCCACATTGGCCGATTTGAATACCACACACCTGATACACATACACACACCACTCCCACACACACAATACAATATAAAACACACACCCACATCACCCACAAACCCCTACGACAGAAAATTCTGAAAGAAGGCCAGAGCGAGACACCACCATCCACAAACTATCAGCCACAGCCACTCAACACCATCACCCACACACTATCCACACACAAAACAACACACACCACCACACTCAACACACCTAACTACACATACTCCACCCCACACATCATACACACCACCCCATGGCACCCCAAAGACACCCCCGCTTCACAGACGAAGAACTCAGGGTCATGGTGGAGGAAATCGTTCGGGTAGAGCCCCAGCTGTTCGGCACACAGGTCCAATACACCAGCATTGCCCGGAGGACGGAGCTATGGCAGAGGATTGTCGACAGGGTCAACGCTGTGGGACAGCACCCCAGAAATCGGGAAGACATCAGGAAGCGATGGAACGACCTACGGGGGAAGGTGCGTTCCATGGTATCCAGGCACAACATCGCCGTGCAGAAGACTGGCGGAGGACCCCCACCTCAACCCCCACAATTTACAACATGGGAGGAGGAAGTCTTGAACATCCTGCATCCTGACGGCCTCGCAGGAGTCGGCGGAGGAATGGATACTGGTAAGTTGAAGCTTCACTACTGCTTCCCCCCCCCCTGCATGCCAAATCATACCCCAACCCTCACCCCCATCCTCGAACCCCACCCTCACCCCCACCACCATCCTCACCCCCACCCTCACCCCCACCACCATCCTCACCCCCACCACCATCCTCACCCCCACCCCCAGCACACCTATTCCCTGCCAATGTCTCACCATCACAACCCACACATCCCAAAACCTAGGCCTGCATGCGTCCACTAAGCATGGACACCCATCACCAAAGCATGCCCAATGCATATACACATCCCCCCCACAAGCCACCCTCACCAAAGCCCCCACACACGAATGCCAGCACTTGGGGACACGGGAACCCACAGATACACCCATATGCCACACATTGAAACTATAACCATACCTCTATACCCCTGCAGGACCCGACCGTCAACACACCGCCGCGGAGGGCCCAGAATTCTCCACACCCCCCACCCAAGAGGCCGTCAGCGATGACAGCAGCTCTGTCGACCTGGACACCGATGACCAGCCCGGACCATCGGGGACCTCTGGACAGTCGGTTCCCCTCACACAGGCCCAGGCCACTACAGACCCAAACCCCTCTGGGAACACCAGCACAGCTCCCACCCAGCGGGCCCATGCCTCTGTCTCCAGGGCGCATCAATCTGCGGTGTGTCTACCACTACAGGGCACCCAGGATAACCCACCACCCCAACAACAACAGGGACCTGGGGGCAGTGGTAGTGGGCACACCGGCCAGGGGGCAGAGGCCCAGGGAAACAGGGCAACTCGGAGGGCAGCTGTGCGACAGGGGGGGGACGGGCCCAGGGAACCCACTCTCCACGAGGCCCTCACCACCATCATGGGAGCATACAACCGCTCCCAGGAGACGATGGCGACGGTACTGGCCCGGTTCCAGGAGATCCAGGTACTGCAGGAGGAACACTATCAGGGGTACAGGGAGGACATCAGAGCCCTCACCTCCACCCTGGTTACCATGGTAGGGCTGCTGCAGGACCTCGTCAACACCAGGACGGACACTCAACAACACCCAAGGGCCCCTGCCACTAGCCTGGACCAAGAACAGCCAACCACCTCCGCCGGCGCTAGTGGACAGGAGGCCCCCACACAGCAGCAGCCCACCAGACCCCCACCTCCTGCAGGAGAAGAACCACCCCGCAAGAGGGCACTGAGATCTCGCAAGAAGACAGAGTAGGATGTCAAGACCCCCGCCAGCAAAGGATACCACCTGATGTCATCCCACTGTCCCACATTGTCACCCTGTCCATCCTTGAACTGCCCATGCTCCATCTCTCCACAGGCCTCTGGACAATGCACCTGTGTGACTGTTACTCTGGACTCTGCCATGGACATTCCTTCACCATAACCCCCACCCACTTGAAACCACCCATCCCATTTTGAGCACTTAAATAAACACCTATTTTGCACAAAACTATCTGGAGTCTGGCTGTGATTTCAAAATATTGTAATTGACATGACAGTGCAAATATGTCCTTGTACATAGTGAAGTTAACAAACAGCTGCCACAAAGCTGTAGTCCATGGGGAAAAGAAGCACAGGACTCGTAGTGGGGACCCCAGATCTGAAATAGGGAGGGAAAAGCCACAACTCAGTCATCATACACTGGGGCAAATAGACAGGCAGCAGAGATGCAGGAGAGTAGTTCACATTTACTAAATCATCTTTGAATTGTTACCTGTGTCCTATTGGAAGTACTGTTCAATGATTCTGTCCCTGTTGTCTGTTTCAGCCCCGTCGTCTTCCTCCTCGTCACTCTCCTCAGGTTCCACCGCTGCCACAACACCACCGTCTCGACCATCCTCCTGCAGGAAAGGCACCTGGCGGCGCAAAGCCAGGTTGTGAAGCATGCAGCAGGCCACGATGATGTGACACACCTTCTTAGGTGAGTACATTAGGGATCCACCTGTCATATGCAGGCACCGAAACCTGGCCTTTAGGAGGCCAAAGGTGCGTTCGATCACCCTCCTAGTACGCCCATGGGCCTCATTGTACCGTTCCTCTGCCCTGGTCCGGGGATTCCTTAATGGGGTCAGTAGCCACGACAGGTTGGGGTATCCAGAGTCCCCCAATAGCCATACACGGTGTCTCTCTAGCTGTTCCATCACGTAAGGGATGCTGCTATTCCTCAGGATGTAGGCGTCATGCACTGACCCTGGGAATTTGGCATTTACATGCGAGATGTACTGGTCAGCCAAACACACCACCTGGATGTTCATTGAATGGTAACTTTTTCTGTTCCTGTACACCTGCTCCCTGTCTCTTGGGGGAACCAAAGCCACATGTGTCCCATCAATGGCACCAATGACGTTGGGAATATGTCCGAGGGTGTAGAAATCACCCTTCACTGTAGCCAATTCGCCCGCCTCAGGGAAAATGATGTAGCTCCTCACGTATTTCATCAGGGCAGACAACACTCTGGATAACACCTTCGAAAACATGGGCTGAGACATCCCAGAAGCAATTCCCACTGTTGTCTGAAATGACCCACTTGCCAAGAAATGGAGTACTGACAGGACCTGCACCAGAGGGGGAATCCCTGTGGGTTGGCGGATGGGGGACATCAGGTCGGGCTCCAGCTGGGCACACAGTTCATGTATAGTGGCACGGTTAAGACGGTAGGTCAGGATAATGTGGCGTTCTTCCATTGTCGACAGGTCCACCAGCGGTCGGTACACGGGAGGATTCATCCGTCTCCTCGCCAAACCCAGCGGACGGTGCCTAGGAAGGACAACATGGAGCACACAGTCAAGCAACCCACAGGTACGTACTCACAGCTAGCACAGTAAACGATTCTCTATGCAGTGAATGGCGTGTCTGAGTGGCTATGCAAGGCCTAGGCCTGTGTGACGCAGTTGAAATTGAGCCATGTGGACCCTCGAAATGGCGGCTGCCTGACCTGTGAAGTGTGACAATGGGATGTGAGGTCAATGCGCTGGCGTGGCACACCGCGGCGGGCGGCGGGCGAAGACCGCGGCGCGAAGCCGCATTGGTTAACATTGAAGCCTATGGGTTTCAGGAGCCAATGGCGAAGGGCGCCGGCGGTGGCGGTACGCACCGCCGCGGTACGCACCGCCGCGGACGTGACCGCCATTTTCTATCTACTTATCCACTTGCGACTTGAACTTTCACAGGAGAGGACCTATACTGCAAGTGTTGCTGTGACCTCGGTCTGGAAGGGACAATGGCTGCTGCGACTGGGGAAAGGGCCCCTGCCTTCACTGGAGAGGAGTTGGAGAAACTTGTGGATGGGGTCCTCCCCCAGTATGCGCTACTCTACGGTCCTCCAGACCAACAAGTGAGTTTAATTCAATCTGGATTTGGGGCCACTGGCTGGCTTGGGGGCCTGGCGGGGGGCCTGGCGGGGATGGGGGGGCATGTTGGGGCTGGCGGGGGGCATGGCGGGGATGGGGGGCATGTTGGGCCTGGTGGGGGGCATGGCGGGGGGCCTGGCGGGGATTGGGGGCATGTTGGGCCTGGTGGGGGGCATGGCGTGGGGCCTGGCGGGGATGGGGGGGCATGTTGGGGCTGGCGGGGGGCATGGCGGGGATGGGGGGCATGTTGGGCCTGGTGGGGGGCCTGGCGGGGATGGGGGGCATGTTGGGCCTGGTGGGGGGCATGGCGGGGGGCCTGGCGGGGATGGGGGGGCATGTTGGGGCTGGCGGGGGGCCTGGCGGGGATGGGGGGCATGTTGGGCCTGGTGGGGGGCCTGGCGGGGATGGGGGGCATGTTGGGCCTGGTGGGGGGCATGGCGGGGGGCCTGGCGGGGATGGGGGGGCATGTTGGGGCTGGCGGGGGGCCTGGCGGGGATGGGGGGCATGTTGGGCCTGGTGGGGGGCATGGCGGGGGGCCTGGCGGGGATGTGGGGGCATGTTGGGGCTGGCGGGGGGCCTGGCGGGGATGGGGGGCATGTTGGGCCTGGTGGGGGGCATGGCGGGGGGCCTGGCGGGGATGGGGGGCGTTGGGCCACTGGCAACGAAAATGCAGACAAACTTGAACGTGGTATTTCTCCCTCCCTGTACGTGTCACATAGGTCCGCGCCCATGAGAAGATCGGGATTTGGCGTGCCATCGCCAAGGAAGTCCGGACCCTGGGGGTCCACCATCGACGGGGCACCCACTGCCGCAAGAGGTGGGAGGACATCCGCCGCAGGACCAAGAAGACCGCCGAGTCTCTGCTGGGGATGGCCTCCCAACGTAGGCGGGGTGCCTGCCGTCAACTGACCCCCCTGATGTTCCGGATCCTGGCGGTGGCCTACCCTGATTTGGATGGGCGCGTGAGGGCAGCACAGCAGACACAAGGGGGTGAGTACAAGCATTATCTACTCTGTTGTCGCGCAGTGGAGGTGTCTGGGTGGGGGAGGAGGGCTGTGGGTCCCCCTAGGCCAGGGCGATATCTGTAGGCTGGGCACCCCCGTAAGCCCCTGTGTCCCCAGCCACCACCCTCAGTAGTTTGTCAGTACAGCCATCCCTGGGCCGTGTCATCCATGGGTGCAGTTGTCAACTCTAGGCGTGTAGGGCATGTTCCACGGAATGCGTAGCGGACCCCAAGTGCGCAACTTAGTGCAGGGGGCATCTGTGTCTGTCATGTCCGCTAACTGTACCGGAGATCCATGTACTCAATATCCCTTTATTTCTCTCTCCCCCCCCCTTTTTGTTTGTCTTTCTGTGCTTGTGTGCATCAGCATCATCAGGCGGAGGAGAAGTGGCATCGGGGCAGGAGGGAGCTGCATCTCACATGGCCCAGGAGGGCCATGCCACAGAGTCAGACTGGACCAGTGAGACGGAGGGCGAGGGGAGCTCCACAACGGGGACGACTGGACCCTGCAGCGACACGGACACGTCCTCGGAAGGGAGCTCCCTTGCGGGGGTGGCACCATCCGTGCCCCCCGCCATTACAGGTACAGCCGCCACCCAGCGCACCATCTCCGCCCTCCCAGCAGCCCCTCAGCGTTCGCCCCGTGCCCGCTCTGCCAGGAAGCCGGGCATCTCCTTCGCCCCAGGCACCTCAGGCCCTGCCCCTGTTACCCCCGCTGCCCTCAGTGAGGAGGTCATTGACCTCCTCCGAACGCTCATTGTTGGGCAGACTACCCTTTTGAATGCCATCCAGGGGGTGGAGAGGGAGGTTCATCGCAGCAATGCGTACCTGGAGGGCATTCATTCGGGTCAGGCTGCCCATCAGCGATCGTTCCAGGCTCTGGCCTCAGCACTGACGGCAGCCATTGTCCCTGTCTCCTGCCTCCCTCTACTAACTCCCTCCTCCCAGTCTCCTGTTCCTCTGCCTGTCCCACCCACACCATCAGACCAGCCTGCACACACCTCAACACCCAGGAGAAGCTCATCCAAACATAAGCACCACAGATCACGCAGACATTCACACACGCAACATTCCGATGCAGACATGCCAACAGTCACTACCACCTCTGTGACCCCCACCTCCTCGTCTCCCTCCTCCCTCCCTGTGACGTCTACACTCACACCTCCATTCACCTCACCATCAGCCAGTGTTTCCATCACCAGCACACCCTCCACTCCAGTCCGCACACGTGCAGTCACCACCCCCACTGCCATTTACACGTCCCCTGTGTCCTCTCCCACTGTGTCTGTCACCCCCTCTTCCACACCACACAAACGCAGCCACCCACCCACCCAACAGCCATCCACCTCACGACAGCCTATCCCTCCTGCACCTGCACCCAAAGACAGCAAACGTGACTCACCTACAACCACATCCTCTCCCTCCACTCCCATTCCCACTGTACCTACCACTCTCCATTGTCCCAAGAAACTCTTCCTCGCCACTGCTAACTTCTTTCCTGACCCTGAGCCCCCCCCTCCTTCTCGTCGGGGTAAGAAGAGCACCTCAGCCACCACCAGCCCTGCAGCCCCCTTGACAAGGGTGCAGGGGTATTGGAGCCCACCAGCCCGCATGTCTGGATCTTCGCCCAGCAGCAAGGGGACAGCCAGCCCACCCCCTGGGAAGAGGAGCAGAAGGCGGAAGGGGCGCCGCAGGAGCCCGGCTTCTACATCCCCCCCGGACACCACCCAGACACAGTCACCAGCCACAGCTCCAAAGGGAGGAAAGGGCCACAGACTCCCGACTAAGGAGGGCAAGGGCAGCAAGTCGGAGAGGTCAGGCTGCAGGCCTGCTGCCCAGGAGGAGCCCACCACCCCCATAGCCGCTGCCCAGGGAGGACCCAGCCCAGCTGGCCAGGAGGGCCCCACCACCCACAGCCCAGGTGGGCATTGAAGGAGCACCATCCCCGCTGCCCAGGAGGGCACCACCAGGCAATGAGCAGTTGGCCATAGACCGGCCGCCGTCTCAAGAACCGCTGAACTGGGCCCCGCCGTCTCAAGCACCGCTGAACTGGGCCCCGCCGTCTCAAGCACCGCTCCGCTGGGCCCCGCCGTCTCAAGAACCGCTGAACTGGGCCCCGCCGTCTCAAGCACCGCTGAACTGGGCCCCGCCGTCTCAAGAACCGCTGAACTGGGCCCCGCCGTCTCAAGAACCGCTGAACTGGGCCCCGCCGTCTCAAGAACCGCTGAACTGGGCCCCGCCGTCTCAAGCACCGCTCCGCTGGGCCCCGCCGTCTCAAGAACCGCTGAACTGGGCCCCGCCGTCTCAAGCACCGCTCCGCTGGGCCCCGCCGTCTCAAGCACCGCTGAACTGGGCCCCGCCGTCTCAAGCACCGCTCCGCTGGGCCCCGCCGTCTCAAGCACCGCTGAACTGGGCCCCGCCGTCTCAAGCACCGCTCCGCTGGGCCCCGCCGTCTCAAGAACCGCTGAACTGGGCCCCGCCGTCTCAAGCACCGCTGAACTGGGCCCCGCCGTCTCAAGCACCGCTCCGCTGGGCCCCGCCGTCTCAAGCACCGCTGAACTGGGCCCCGCCGTCTCAAGCACCGCTCCGCTGGGCCCCGCCGTCTCAAGAACCGCTGAACTGGGCCCCGCCGTCTCAAGCACCGCTGAACTGGGCCCCGCCGTCTCAAGAACCGCTCCGCTGGGCCCCGCCGTCTCAAGCACCGCTCCGCTGGGCCCCGCCGTCTCAAGAACCGCTGAACTGGGCCCCGCCGTCTCAAGCACCGCTGTACTGGGCCCCGCCGTCTCCAGCACCGCTCCGCTGGGCCCCGCCGTCTCAAGCACCGCTGAACTGGGCCCTTCAAGGCAAGACCCGCTGAACTGGGCCCTTCAAGGCAAGAAGCGCAGAACTGGGCCCTTCAAGGCAAGAAGCGCTGGCCCTTTGGCAGACGTGGCAGGGCAGGATCTGTCTCGGGCAGGGCTGCAGGATGTCCTCTGGCCAACATGCCTCCTCCAGTGGCAGTGGGGTCTGTTATGGACTGTATGGACTGTGGCTTTGCACTCCCCAGGATGGCCCAGTGGGCAGGCCACCCACTGTATGGACTGTATGGACTGTGGCTTTGCACTCCCCAGGATGGCCCAGTGGGCAGGCCACCCACTGTATGGACTGTATGAACTGTGGCTTTGCACTCCCCAGGATGGCCCAGTGGGCAGGCCACCCACTGTATGGACTGTATGGACTGTGGCTTTGCACTCCCCCGGATGGCCCAGTGGGCAGGCCACACACTGTATGGACTGTATGGACTGTGGCTTTGCTCTCCCCAGGATGGCCCAGTGGGCAGGCCACACACTGTATGGACTGTTTGGACTGTGGCTTTGCACTCCCCAGGATGGCCCAGTGGGCAGGCCACCCACTGTATGGACTGTATGGACTGTGGCTTTGCACTCCCCAGGATGGCCCAGTGGGCAGGCCACCCACTGTATGGACTGTATGGACTGTGGCTTTGCACTCCCCAGGATGGCCCAGTGGGCAGGCCACACACTGTATGGACTGTATGGACTGTGGCTTTGCTCTCCCCAGGATGGCCCAGTGGGCAGGCCACCCACTGTATGGACTGTATGGACTGTGGCTTTGCACTCCCCAGGATGGCCCAGTGGGCAGGCCACCCACTGTATGGACTGTATGGACTGTGGCTTTGCACTCCCCAGGATGGCCCAGTGGGCAGGCCACACACTGTATGGACTGTATGGACTGTGGCTTTGCTCTCCCCAGGATGGGCCAGTGGTCATGGAGTCCCCTCGTGGATCTGGCGTCGTGTACTCAAGTGGCTGAGGTGCCCCCCCTTCCCTTCCCCCTGAGGTGCCTGTCCTATTTTCTTTCTGATGCCCCTGCAGTGTTCTCTCCGTGGAGTTCTTGTCGTGGGACTGGGCCTTGCCCCTTTGCACAGGACCCCTGTGGTCCACGGACAGTGGTTGGACTACATTTAGTAGCTGTATATATTTTGTACATAGTTTATTTATTTATTGGGATTACTGGTGTCCATATTTCAATATATCTGCCCGTTTATGATCTCTTCTTTTGGTCTTTGCATCATTTCGGAGGGGGGGGTTTGTGGGTTGTGACAGTGATCTGTGGGAATGCATTGATGTGTGTGTTGTAGTGGGTATGGGTGGGTGGGTGTGTGCCGGTAATCTTTTCCCTCCCCTGTGTCGTAGGTGCAGTACTCACCGATGTCTTCCGCGCCGCCGGGCGTGCTCCTGGTACAGGAGCAGGTATAGGAGTGCGGGGATGACCTGCAACTCGGGTTCCATACTGCCGGAATCTCGCGTGGAGTGCGTAGAGGTGAGCGTTTTCCCGTTCGTAGTCTGTTTCCGCCGTGTTTTTATCGGCGGTGCTCCCGCCCCGGAAAAGGTGGCGGATTGGTGGGTCGTAATAGGGTGGGCGGTACATTGTCTGCCGCCTGGCTGTTGGCGGGGACCGCCGCGCTGTTTGTCTGTCCCGCCGTGGCGGTCGGAGTGTTAATGCGGCGGGCTGTGTTGGCGGTTCCCACCAGGGTCAGAATAGCATATTTTGGACCGCCGGGCTGTTGGCGGCTTGGCCGCCGCATTATCACCGACCGCCAGGGTCAGAATGAGGGGCTATGTGTCATCAAATATACACTTGTGTAAATCTGCATATGTGTATTTACCTATGTCTGTAATCCCTTCATTGTGTAAGTATTGGATAAACTACTACTCAAACAAGAAACTGCCTCTGAAACTCTCGATTTTGAAAGGCCCAGAGGGTGTACTTTCATTAAAAGAAAAACTGATATGAGCAGTGTGCCTGAGTTTGTTTCTATCTCAAGGGAATGTAAATATAGGAGTTAGTTCCACTTACAGAGACAGAAATAACAAAAAAATAGCTCTGTACTCCACCTTCCATAACCCTACCTTCAGAGACGATTAACAAAAGGGTTGTTTCCCTAGAATCTAGATTACTATATGCCTAGGAAACTGAAGGCCTGCTATTCATGGTGCCCCAGAGAAATGTCTCCCTATACTGCTGGCCTCCTCCACTGAATTACGACAGATCAATACACATTACAGTAAAACTGATAAGCAGAATATTCTTTTTAGAGGGTCTTTAAGCTTTTTACAGAAAAATAGCCACTACAAATGAATTGAATGATATATATGAATTATGTTGGTCAATGTGTAGGAGGCAGTGCTACATATATTTTTCAAAAACTGAAAATAACCAGGGAGAATCTGAGGGTATGCTCGCTGTACAAATGCCAAAATAAATACATGGCTGTATGACCGTTCTGGGATGCCAATTTATCTAATGGACCTAGTATTAAATTAAACACAATGGACTGGGGAGCCAGATAGATGTGATTTATAAAAGCGTTGTTAGGTCAAACTCTACTAACGAGGCAGCGAGTCAAATAAGTTATTAAGAACTTTTTTGTATAAATTAGCATTTGTCAATCTACAGACATATAGAGAAAAATAACCATGTACTGTATTCTAATATGGCATCTGTACTCCATCATTTGGATGTCTATATCAACTTCTATGGCAATGCTCTAATTATGAAATGAGTATTGCATGTTAATATTCTGTTTATTCCAAAGAAATCATAGCACAGACTGCAAAAGATCCAGATTAGTGTGAAAGTGTTTGTAGCTTGTATTGCTAAACTGCTGATACAGAGTAAACAGGTTGCATTAAGTGTCCAGGGACTGTTTTTGCATACATAACATATTGTGATGACGGGTTCATAGAGATAGGCAGAACGGTTGCTTCCAGAATATTGAGTAGGGGATATCAAATTACCAAAATATCAGAGCTAAAATGTCAAGGGCCAAAACAGCGAGGAGGGAAGTGCATATAAATAAGAATACATTTTTTATTTTTAACTTTGCATGTGTATCTTAAAGTTTGTTATATCGTCGAGGTACATAGATTTGGAGTTAAGTATATTAAACATATTTACCTTTATTTACTTATCTCTCAATACTTTATTTAGGCTTCGATATTTGTGATGAGCAGTGGCGTAGCGTGGGGAGGGCAGGGGGGGCCGGCCGCACCGGGCGCAACATCTTGGAAGAGACTAAATCCACGGGTTAGGGGGCGCAAATTACTTGCCTTGCCCCGGGTTAGGGGGCGCAAATTACTTGCCTTGCCCCGGGTGCTGACAACCCACGCTACGCCACTGGTGATGAGATATTCTGGTAAATCGACATTCACTGTTCGATATTTCTTACCTCCCCCTGTAGACTAGGGTAACGTAAAATATGGGTTATGGATCCCTGAAATGAAGTAGCCTGTTTAAAAGAACTGCATGGACTAATAGGAACTCATTAGAGTGCTGACCTTTTCCAGTGTAAGGAGCTCAAGTTTAGACATTGCTCCAGACAACCATTCAAGACTGAAATATATATATATATGTGTATATGTATCATCAATGGTACTTCTTGAAAAGAAGACAATGTCGCAGCCAGTCACTTGCTACAGTCCAGATATTTGTAATCAGGCAGACAACTAAAAATGGCAAAAAATGTATTCTCCGACGCGTTTCAGGAGACTCTGCTCCCTTGATTACAGAGATATTCAGAACCCCTTTTCCCTTTCCATTATAACTAACAAACTAAACATAAAAAATTGACTACATTTACTATATAGAACAATGGCAGCCATCTTGGAGTGTATTCCTGCTTCAAAAGTATAACTTAATTTATATATCGTATTTTAACACACATTTCCTACATGCTATTTTATACACCTATACTTCTTATTACTATCACCCATTTTTCCTCCTATATATACATATCTAAATGTTCCAAAATTACTTAAAATTACATTAACTCATTTATTTGTTATTTAAATAGTCATACCTCTTGTAGAGTCACCAATCTTACTCCTGTTTGTGCGTTTCTGAGTAGTCCAAATATTTCCTGGAGATATAATAGCTCTTTTGCTTCTTATTTAGTCAATCATACATCCTGCCAATAATAGAAAAAGAAAAAGGGAAACAATTTAACAACGTAACTTTAACCCATACTATAATAGTTTTGAATACATTTCAAAACATATAGATGTTTCACGATCAGTCAATATAAATGCACAGATAATTCTTCATCCTTATTCATACCCATAGGTTCCATTGTGTTACATCTAATGATCAGCCGTGATTCCAATTTCCTTAAATCCAACGTCCTGTTGCCACCTCTCATTTTCATTATGACCCTATCAAGGACCATAAATTGTAATTTGCTTTCATTTTTGTCATGGTATTCCTTAAAATGTCTCGCCACAGGATATGATTTGTCTTCATTTCTGATTGCTCTCATATGCTCCAATACACGTTTTTTAGCTATATGTATAGTGCTACCAATATAAAATTTGTTACAAGGACATTTTAAAGCATAAATGCAATAATCCGATAAACATGAAACATGCTTCCTCATTATAAACTGTTTGCTGACAGCTCCCACCAAGCAAAAGCAAACAAAGTCTACTTTCTGAAAGCGGGAGCTGGCAAACAGCTCCTACTGTCAGAAAGCTGAGTTTTCATCTGTCTCCCCTGTATGCAAATTTGTGTGCAGGTATACAGATGATAGCATTGCTCCCACGAGTAGGAAGCTGCTATTCAAAGCAGCTCTCTGCTTCTAGTAGCAATGCCAGCTCCCACAAGACGTGGGGAGCCAGCTATGACCGTGGGGGCAGTGAGGCTTCCCCCATGGTCCTGTCACTCTATATCTCTCCCTTCCATCCCATAATGGGACGGAAGAGAGAGAGAGAGAGAGATTGTCATTCTAATGGTTTTTCCATGTAATAACTTCAAAGTGTGATAGTGGGAAGATGTTTCGTAGGAATGTTATAGTTACATTTGGATGAAGAACGGAACAAAGTCACTTCTGGTCTAATGGTCAGGGTCTTGTGCTGTCATTCAGTGGGCTGAAGGCTCAAATCCTACTATTGCTTGGCAGTGTGTTTTGACTGTTAAACCTTCATAGTGATGGAACATTCACATTTCTTTCCATTCACATGCCTGCCTTGACTGTCATAGGTATGTCTGAAAGCTTCACAGTAAGGAGTCACCCATGGCCTAAAGGTTAAGGGCACAGACCCTCCCACTGAAGGCTGAGGGTTCTGCTTCAGGTGTGTCTATGCTCATTTTTCTTCTTTACTGACAAATACATATTTATTTTCAATATGTTCAGAAATATCTCATTCTAAGTATATAATTCACCAAAGCCTAAAAAACACTCTATCTCTCTACCTTTCCCTCCCTCTTGTTCCTGTTTATACTTATTGTTCATGAGTCCTACCCTCATGACATGCAGAGGCACCACCCTATGTTTGGCAGGACTTTTGGAACATATATATATATATGTATATACATATATGTGTGTGTGTGTTCCAAAAAATATCTATATTTATTTTTCTTTTAATACCTTTCTTTTCTTTTAATACCTCAAAAACTACTGAATGGATTTACACCAAATAATAAAAAACACGTTTTCTGGGCCAAGAGCTACCTTCCTGCCCAATTTGGTGTAATTCCTTCCAGCAGTTCGGACTGTAGTCCTGTCTAAAATCCCTATGGGAATAATAATGGGAAACTCATTTTTTTTTACCCTCCTTTTTCTCGACCCCCACTTAACGGATCACCTCGAAAGTTCGAAGAACTGTGAAGAATCTTCACAAAAGTTTCCAAAAAAAGTGTTCCTGTGAATCTTGTTCTACAAGGGAATTTTTGGGGTGATTCATGAAGCGGATCCAGAAAAAGTGCTTTTTATTATTTGGTTTAAATCCATTCAGTATTATTTTAGATATTAAAAGAAAAAGAAATATAGATATCTATAGGGGCTAAGGATTCACAAATAATAATAAGCTTGTGCAGTGATCTGCAAAGCTCTGATTGGCTGCCAACTCTTCAACCAGGAAGTGTTGGCAGCCATCTTGGGACTCAGCTTCATTGGAGTCACAGAAAAAAAAGATAACAAAATGAATAGGGGTCAGGGAAGAGACACCATGACCCCTTAGCTCTGGTGCTAGGGTCCCAGAGGGACCCCTCCAGGGCAAAAAAACACTCCGAAAACTTGCTGCAATTTGCAACAAATTCATGGCAAAAGGTTAAAAAGAAAAACAAGTGAGGCCTCCTGCGCTTGTTTAACTAAAGCCCCCAAGTTGGCCAACTCCTGGGCGTGGTGAAGCTAAGCAAGTGTGTTTACTCAACAATTTCATAGTGAAAAATGACCTGAAATCCTTCATGGAGGTGAATGCTTCTTTCATCTATTAGAGTTCAATCACATACTCTCACACCCACTCTCACATCCACATTGACTCTTTCACATCCAATTTTACACCCAGAGAGACACTCTCACAGCCACTCTCAGACTCCGAGACACCCTCTCACACCGAGCCTCACACCCCAAGAGACAGGCCCTGTGGCCAACTCCCACCGTGCATGGCCAAAGGCCATGCACCACACAGGGTTGGGTGGTTGTAGCGGGTTGGCTAAAGAGCCTGGCCACAGGAGGGTTCTACTCCATGTGTGCCAACAGTCGTTTTCCTTCTTTAATTTTTTTTTAACTTAAAAAGTTTAAGGTTCATACTGAAAGGTGATTTCACTTTTTTTAATTTACAAATACATTTTTATTTTCACTTTGTCCAGAAATATCTCATTCTAAGTATACCATTCATCAAAGCCTAACAATCTCTCTATCTCTCTCCCTCTCACTCTCTTTTTCTCTCAATGTTTCCCCTTTCTATCTCTTTCTCCCACTCACACACCTACTCAGATGCTTCTGCACCCACTCACAGACCAACTCAGATACTCCGCACCCACTCACAAACCCACTCAGACCCTTGTGCATCCACTCACAGACCCACTCAGACCATCATGCACCCATTCTCAGACCCACTCACACTCACGCATCCACTCACAGAACCACTCAGACTCTCACACACCCACTCACAGATCCACTGAAACCGTTGTGAACCCACCCACACACAGATGCACTGACACATCCACTCTCACAGACACTTCCACAGCCACTCTCACACCCAAATACACCTTGTCATACCCATTCTCACACAGCGAGAAACAGGCTGCTGCCAACTCTCGCCATGCAAGGCCAAAGGCAGTGTGCAGTGTGGGGTTGGGTGGTGAAGGGGGTTGGCTGCAGGGTCTGGCCGCAGGCCAGGCCCTGAGTTCAAACCCTGTCGCGCATGGGCAAAGGCTGTACCGTGGCGCGAGGTTGAGTGTTGATAGGGGGTTCACCGCAGGGCATGGCCCCAGGACAGGCCTTGCCGCCAACCCCCGCCATGCACAGCTTTCAGACATGTGCGGCAGTGGTTGGATAATGTAAAGTAATGAAAATTAACTTTAAGTTTAAGAAAGTAGAAATTTGCTGAAAAATACAAAGATTACATGGACGTAATAGTTAGGAAATAGAACTAAAAAAAATACATAGAAAACTTACTTAAAAACCCAAGGGGCAGATTTAAGAGCCCCTAGCGCCATCCTTGTTCTATATTGATGCCATTTTTTTTTTGCCAATGTGGCCGAACGAGTCCAAAATCCCTGCGCCGAATTTACAAAGGGGTGCAATCTATGCTTTACGCCACTTTGAAACCCTTTGAGCTACATTATGCCTGCATCAGCCTTAATGCATGCAAAGGGGTCATTTCCTCATGGGGGGGTGAAAAAATGGCACAAAGAAATCAAAGAGATTTCTTGGTGTAATTTTTTTCAGCATTTTTAATGCCTGCTCAAAGCAACCGTTAAAAGAAGGCACACAATTGTTTACAATGGGCCTCAATGGGCTTTGCAGGATTAGCATCAATATTTTTGACGCTAATCCTGCAAAGCTTTGAACTACTGTCAAAAATGTTGACACTAGTTCCCCTAACGACCGCCATGGTGCACCATATCTTAGATACGGCACACACATGGTGGCATTAGGGGGCACTAAGGGGTGCAAGAAAAGTGGCGATACACTGGGTGCAGCGCAACTTTTCTTAAATCAGGCCCCAAAGGCACGAGTTATAGATGTCTTAGGGCATGTGTCATAGTTACTTGAGAACTGGTGAATTTCTATGGTTTGATATGTTTAAATTGTGAGCCTAACTATAACATCCCAGTAACCTTTGTTTTTTAAGTGAATTTCTATGTTTTGTTTAATTCTATTTCCTAACGATAATGACCCTGTAACCTTTGTTTTTTTTAGGTATATTACCTAGTGGCAGTAACCAGTAGGTAGTTATAGTTAGGACCATGTTTCCATTGAATAGAGTTTTTGACTTGCTTATAACTTTGGCACCGTTTAAATGTGGCCCTGTGATTCTTTTTGCGCACGTGAAGTTTTGGAGCAATCCGTCAAGTGGGGTTCAAGAAAAAGTGGGCTAAAAAATCATTGCCTTTCCCATGTTAATTTCCTTAGGACCTGTCAACAAGTCTACAGCTTGAACCATTGGACAGAATTACACCAAATTTGACAGAAAGCTAACTGCTGGTACGCAGATTGCTGCTTTTTATTATTTGGTGTAAATCTGTTCAGTAGTTTAGGAGATATTTAAAGGAAAATAAATTTGTATATCACTGGCCGCGATTAATTGCGAAATTTGTGAATATTCGTGAATACACTTGTGAAAAGAAGCATTGCAATTGGCTGACCCCAACCTGACTAGAAAGTTGGGACTGCCATTTTATTTCCTGGGACATGGTCCCCAGGGGTGAAAATTGAAACTGAAAGTGGCATAAGGGTTCAGGGTGAAGGTACCCTGACCCCAGAGGTGTGACATAGGTCTATTTTAGGGGCAAATTATAGGTTTAATATAATTTTAAAACACTGCATGTCATTATTGGGAAAATTCATGAATTTTCAAGAATTTCCACAAATTATTTGCAAAATATTTTCCATTATGGAAAAATTTGAAAGAAAAAACACAGACTTATACATAAACTAATTCACTTGCGCATACATGCACTCAGAGAATCATGCGTTCACTCACACACCAACTCAGACACTCATGTACCCACTCAGACCCACTCATAGACTCACACACCCATTTTCAGACCCACTCAGACACTCACACACCCACTCACACATCTACTGACAGAGACAGGCCCTGTGGCCAACCTGCGCTGCGCACAGGCAAAGGCCATGCGTGGTGTAGGGGTGGATGATTATAAGGGCTTGGCTGCAAGGCGTGGCTGCAAGGGTAGGCCTTTCAACCAACCCTCGCCGCACATGGCTGAAGGCCGTGTGCAGCGGGGGTTTGAATAACGTATAGTAATTGAAATTACTTTATGTTAAAAAACCATAGAAATTCACTGAAAAAAACAAAGGTTACAGGTCACAGGGAAGTTATAGTTAGGTTCTGAATTTACTCATACAAAACCATAGAAAATCATCAGTTATGGTTAGAGTTCTTTCAGGCAACTATATCTTGCACCCTAAGTTAACTATAATTCCCACCTTAGCCATGCTCAGCTAATTACTCCACATATTATGTCATTGATAAGATCTTGTATGGCATATTTGATATCACTGCAAGTTTGCAATAACAGTATTGATAAGAAAACTGTGCATGGTGAGGGCATGAGTTATAGTTACCTTAGGGCATGAGTTCAAGTTACTTGAAAGAACTCTAACTAGAACTGCTGAATTTTTATTGTTTTGTACGAGTAAATTCCGAACCTAACTATAACGTCCCTGTAACCTTTGCTTTTTCAGTACATATCTCTCTCTCTCTATATATATATATATATATATATATAATTATATTTTATTTTATTTTTTTAGGTGGTTTCTCCACTAGCCCCATCCCTTCTTTATGGTCTGGTTTGAGGAGGAACCCCTCCCCCTTTTGTTAGAAAAAAAAACTTACCTCCCTTTATTTCTACCCACCCCTTAACCCTACAATTATCCTTCCCACCTTTACTCCTACCAACCCTGTTAACTCTACAATTGCCTTCACCTCTACATGGTCCACACCTAAATCCTAAATTCACTCTTATTACTACCCAACCCTTACCTTCAAAAATCGCCCTTACTCTATTAGCTCTACCCACACATTTACCCTCTTTTTAAATAGCATTACAATAAAGTTATTAAAAAACAATAGTTACCTGTGGAGTAAAGTACTTGGTGGTAAATGATGAGGGTAATTGTAAAAACCCATTAAAATCACGTATTTGGCTTGATAATGACTGCAGGGGTAAAGGCCATGTGGCGTAAAGAATTCAGTGTAAACTTTATATAGTGAGTCTTATACGGCACATTGTCTCATCCTACCGCACTGTCTTACAATTAAAGCACTATAAAAGAAATTATGAAGCTTGTGAAGGAATTCAGAAGCATTATTTTAAAACAGAACCAGGAATACAGCTATCTGCAGATCCCAGGAGAAATAATGGACTCTGGTGTCAAAGCTGCGGAAGTACTAAAGAGTATCAAATGTCTGCATAAGGAAAAGGCGGTTTGCCAAATGCCTCGGGCCCAACAGCCCACGTGGAAAAACTCTTGAAGGTCTTTCTGTTAACAAACTAGGGGTATCAGATCCCTAAACGGAAATTGATTTGATGCAGAGATACGTCTCCAAACTTTTTTCTGTATATATTTAAAGATTTTTAACCAACAAGCGCCAAACTCATATGAAATAAATAAAGTAAGTGTACAATATATTGCCAACAAGTCAACCTGCGACGGAAATGCTGCAACTTTAATTTTAGGTACATGCTCAGTGCTGTAGTATGCTGTAAATCCAAACAATTTTCAGTACTGTTTATGGTGTACACTTGTTCTGATCTGTGTACAAGTTTCCTGCAAATCGACAATTCAGTTAGTGCAGATAATTAATTCCAGCCCTGGTTCAGGAGATTGTGGTCGATACTGTAGCTTGCCGTTTAGGCAAGTTTTCCACCGCTGCAAGAATCAACATCATGGCGCCTGTCGTGATTATGCAATTGCAGCTATATTTAAATCAAAGTAAATTTTCTAGCCACAAGGATGACTACTCCTTCGGTGCCTGCCCTGAGAAAACTAAAACCTCAAGATGAGTTCATCCTTGATGTTGTGAAACGTTGACATCTGATTCATTGCCAAATCAGTTTCTTATGTCGTAAGAAAATAGAAAGGTTTCCTTGTTTATTGTTTTAGTAGTTTTATTTCCAGTGGTAGGAACCCCGCCCCAACAAGTCACTAGGGAATGCACAAAATATAATAGCACAACTTAAATCAAAGGCAAAGTTTATTTTTTGAGAAATGTTATAGGGCCCGAACTTGGCAAAAGAGTTTAGTGACCTTTAGAAGAGAACTAGATTAGGTTACACATTTTTAGTGATGGGAGATTAAAGGCCTGATTTAGGTATTGGCGGTTGGGTTACTCAGTCACAGCGGTGACGGATATCCTGTCCGCCAAAATCTAAAATCCCATTATGTCCAACAGGATTTAGATTTCGGAGGATGTGGATATTCGTCACCGTTGTGATGGAGTATCCCAACTGCCAATATCTAAAAAATCAGGACTCAAATGATTTGCCCAGACCTAAATGATTTGCCAGACTGGACAGGATGCCATGCCAAAACCGGGCTCTAGCACTAGTTCACTTCACCTTGTAATTGCCAACATTCTGTTGCAGAAAACATGCTGCAAGCCCTAAGGACTCTGTGTGTCCTTTTAATCAGATAATAATGAAACATATGCGTGCTTTTTATCCCAGAGGGAAAGAAACATAGCATAGGGAATCGCTTTATTTCAAAAAGAGCTCTAGAAAGTGCATAAACACACAAGGTAAGATCTTCCTTACAGGAACAGGTCAAAGTAATTTTGTAGAGAAAGCACAGAATTAATCAAAGGGTCGACCAGCCATCACTTGGTCTGCTAAAGTAATTTCATCCAATTAATTAATTATTTCACTGGTATTGAGCAAACGAAGGATGTACTGTCTTATGTTATTTGATTAAATATTGTATACATCATAATCATATTTAACAGTTTTAATACAATTAGACACTTTTTATCTTTTTAATAGGAGAGTATACCTACTTCATTCATATTTTCATGACAAACAAAACCAACCCACGGCCTTCTTGAAAAGACTTGCAGGCTTCTATACATGCAGAAACTGTTCCATCTGTAAATTGGGACTGAACAAAATAGTGAGGGGAAGAATCAATAATTACAAATTTCAAATTTGAGATTGGATAGACTGAAAGCAAGTATGTGGTATATACCATCATTTGCCCTTGTGGGAAAAATTACCTTGGAAGCACTATGCAACCTTTAAAACATAAAATACAGAAACACTTCCGGAAGATCCAGAAATCGGATACTAAATTACCTCTGGTAGACCATTTTGAAAAATGCCACGCCAATCGAAGAACGTTCACCTTCTATGGTATTGAGGAACTAACTAGGAAACCAAGAGGTGGAAACATATAGATTGTGCTGCGCAAACAAGAAAGTTACCTGATCTTGCGATGTGATACAATCAAGCAGGGATTGAACAAGGACACTGAATTACATTATTGGCTATTGTAATTTCAATGTGTTATATATGTTATATATGGTACAGGTTGTGCCATTGCAATAGATTATTAATATTTTCTTTTTGCCGCATGACATATTTATATGGCAAATCTGATAGTTTCTTCTGTAAAAGCATATCTAATATATTAACACTACATTTGAGATTATATAAAAAAAAGTAGTTTGAATAGTAACACTCAGCAAGATGGCATCCATATTATTTAGGGTGACAAAATAATCTGAGTAGAGGGAAAGGGCTAGACTTTGAAACTCCTTGGTTGTAATGTAGGGGGCGTAGGATAGCAATTCATTATTTAATTATTTTCTAATTAGTAATAAATGCAACACAAATTTACATGCATCTTTTTTTTTTCATAAGACCTTAACAGTAAATGTAACTTTCGAAACAAACCCCAATATGCAGGCTTTATAATTGTCTAACATTATAACTTTATGAGCACCTTAACCATTTCAGTTGATTAACTGGCAGCATTAACTGATCCCATTCCATTTGTACACCTCTTTGCCGATAGAGGCATACTACCGGTTTACTTAACTTGTTCTGTGCCTTGGACGATGTGATCTCGTCCAAGGCACCGGTTCCCGGGTGCCTTCTTGAACGAGATCACCTCGTCCTGTACCCGGGAACGAGGGGAGCTAGCGCTCCCACCATGGACTTTCCCCCCCCGTGACGTCATGCGCTGATTGTCACAGAGGCCTCCTCCTTCGCACTGGAAGCTCAGCTTCTAGCCGATTACGTGGAGGAGGCCGAGAGAGGCTTCAAAGGGAAGGAAATGAATTTCCTTCCCTTTGAAGTCTCTCTCAGCGTTTCAAAGGCCGGATTGTAAAGCAATCCGGCTTTTGAAACGCCCACTAGACACCAGGGATTTATTTTGAAAACAGAAATTGGCATAAGGGAGCAACCCCTTGGGCAAGGGTCGCTCCCAGGGGGGGGCATTTTTTTTTTTGAAGGCCGTTTTCTGCCCCCCCTGGGGGCAGATCGGCCTATTGTTATTAGGCCGATCTGCCGGGGGGCAGAAACCTCTAGGCGCCAGGGCTAAAAAAAAATTGTTTTTTTTTTTTTAGAGATGGGGAGCGACCCATTAGGCAAGGGTCGCTCCCCTGGGGGGCAAATTGTATTTAGACCATTTCTGCCCTCCATGGGGGCAGATCGGCCGATTTTAGGTCAATCTGCCCCCAAGGGGGGCAGAAACCACTGGGCACTGGGGATCTTTTTGTTTTGCGCCAATGTCACGGAAGAGGAGCGACCCCGTAGGCAAGGGTCGCTCCCGGGAGGGGGGTTCGGGGGGGGGGCAAATTTATTTTAGGCCATTTCTGCCCCCCGGGGGCAGAAACCTCCAGGCGCCAGGGTTAATTTTTTTTGTGTGTTTTTTTTTTTTTTTTTTTAGAGATGGGGAGCGACCCCATAGGCAAGGGTCGCTCCCCGGGGGGGGTTGACGGGGCATATTTATTTTAGGCCATTACTGCCCCCCCCCTGGGGCCAGCTGAGCTAGAGGCCAAAATCTACAGGTAGGCACTTTGCAAAAAACACCTCTGTTTTCTGTCAAAAAATGGGAAGTGTCCACGTTGTGTTTTGGGGCACTCTCTGTCGCGGGCACTAGGCCTACCCACACAAGTGAGGTATAATTTTTATCGGGAGACTTGGGGGAAAGCTGGGTGGAAGGAAATTCGTGCCTCCTCTCAGATTCCAGAACTTTGTCACCGAAATGTGAGGAAAACGTGTTTTTTTAGCCAAATTTTGAGGTTTGCAAAGGATTCTGGTTAACAGAACCTAGTCAGAGCCCCACAAGTCACCCCATCTTGGATTCCCCTAGGTCTCTAGTTTTAAAAAATGCACAGGTTTGGTAGGTTTCCCTAGGTGCCCGCTGAGCTAGAGGCCAAAATCTACAAGTAGGCACTTTGCAAAAAACACCTCTGTTTTCTGTCAAAAAATGGGATGTGTCCACTTTGTGTTTTCGTGAATTTCCTGTCGCGGGCGCTAGGCCTACCCACACAAGTGAGGTATCATTTTTATCGGGAGACTTGGGGGAACATAGAATAGCAAAACAAGTGTTATTGCCCCTTGTCTTTCTCTACATTTTTTCCTTCCAAATATAAGAGAGTGTGTAAAAAAGACGTCTATTTGAGAAATGCCCTGTAATTCACATGCTAGTATGGGCACCCCGGAATTCAGAGATGTGCAAATAACCACTGCTCCTCAACACCTTATCTTGTGCCCATTTTGGAAATACAAAGGTTTTCTTGATAGCTATTTTTCACTCTTTATATTTCAGCAAATGAATTGCTGTATACCCGGAATAGAATGAAAACCCACTGCAGGGTGCAGCTCATTTATTGGCTCTGTGTACCTAGGGTTCTTGATGAACCTACAAGCCCTATAAATCTACGCAACCAGAAGAGTCCAGCAGACGTAACGGTATATTGCTTTAAAAAATCTGACATTGCAGGAAAAAGTTACAGAGTAAAACGTAGAGAAAATTGCTGGGTTTTTTCACCTCAATTTCAATATTTTTATTTTTCAGTTATTTTCTGTAGGAAACCCTTCTAGGATGTACACAAATTACCCCTTGCTGAATTCAGAATTTTGTCTACTTTTCAGAAATGTTTAGGTTTCTGGGATCCAGCATTGGTTTCATGCCCATTTCTGTCACTGACTAGAAGGAGGCTGAAAGCACAAAAAATTGTAAAAATGTGGTATGTCCCAGTAAAATGGCAAAATTGTGTTGAAAAATTGGGTTTTCTGATTCAAGTCTGCCTGTTCCTGAAAGCTGGGAAGCTGGTGATTTTAGAACGCAAACCCTTTGTTGATGCCATTTTTAGGGAAAAAAACACAAGCCTTCTTCTGCAGCCCCTTTTTCCCTTTTTTCTTAAAAAAAAGGAAATTTTAATTGTATTTTGGCTAATTCCTTGGCCTCCTTCAGGGGAACCCACAAAGTCTGGGTACCTCTAGAATCCCTAGGATGCTGGAAAAAAAGGACGCAAATTTGGCTTGGCTAGCTTATGTGGACAAAAAGTTATGAGGACCTAAGTGTGAACTGCCCCAAATAGCCAAAAAAGGCCTGGCAAGGAGGGGGAAAAGGCCTGGCAGCGAAGGGGTTAAATATGGACGTCATGACTCCTAGTTACAAACAGATTCACTGAAAATAGAGAAAAGGGACTACACGTCCCTAGGGGCCTCAAAAGAATATATTGAAATATCACATAATATGATGGCCTTAAGAACCGTTTAACAATATAATTTTAAGAACACCTTCATCATTTCCAACAAAATCAAGTAGTATATCACAGACGTTTGAGATGGATAACGCGCAGCAATAACTGACACCAATTTTCATTTATTTATACACTTCCTTGCTGGCAGTAGCATACTCCCGGTCTATTGAAATATGGCCGCGGCATGACTCTCAGTAAGAAACAGTATCACTGAGAACGGAACATTAACAAAGAAAAGGGACCACTCGTCCCCATGGGACTTTAAAGATGGCGCACATTACGGACTCCCACAGGGACTATAGGAATGGGCAGCTACAGACCACATGAGACAATAGGCATGAAAGTAACTGTTTTTAGGTTTAGGTTTATTGTTCTGCGCTGTTCTTTTCGGGGTTCATCTAGTACTAATATTTGGTTGGCCGCATATATGTTCATGCATTAAAAACGGGTTTCATACCGTTGTCAGTTTGTCTACGGTATGCCCTTAATATGAACAAATAAATATACACTTTGACTTTGCAGCTCATGCATTCGCAGTAGGAAATATTTCCCTCCATATATAAAGAGTCTAAAATTTACTTATGCGTTTCAAGGAAGGTTGAGTGGGAGACTGGGCATTGCCCCACAATAAAATAAGTATTTTTATCAGAAACAGTAAATCATATACATTTCATCTACCTGTTCTATTACTTTAGGATGCTGCTTGATTACATCGTAGTGATGAGGGGATGACACATTGGGTCTTGAGACCTCATTCTGAACATTTTTCTTTACAGATGTTTTAAAAATGACTTACACAAGCAATTAAATCCGGCATAAAGGTAAAAATATATGACTTAGGTTTGAGTGCTAGTGTAAGGTTTTGCATGACCACATTTACTAATATTTTATTTGACTTGAGACTCTATCCCTCATCACAATAATAACATTTTCATCAACAGGTATCTTGGAATATTGTATATGGTCACAGAGTGACAGTTTCTACATTAATAAAAAAACTCACCTCTACTTAATATGCTGGTCTTAGGGTCTTTACATTCAACCATATTAACTTATTATTCTCAAAACTATTGGGATTCTTTTGTTAAATCCACATGATGGAGCACCCCTGTCCTCTTCTATATCACTCCATCCTTACTGATAAAAGCATGTCATCACAGAGTTGGAGTGAATCATGAAATTGGTACTACCAATTGCATATTACATTCTTTCAGCCTTGAGAAAGCCCCTGCCTTCCAGGCAATATATGGGGTGTAATACGTGTTGGGTAGACATTTTGCAAATATAATACAAACAACCTTAATAACCAAAAGAACATTGAAACTTATGGAGATGTCATTGTAATCAAACATTCCTTTGGAAAGCGGGATCGCCTAAAATATGAGGAATGGAGAAACCTTGATTTTCTTGTGAAATTAACAGGAATATTTCAAACAAACTTTGAGACCAAAGTGAAGTAAATTATTATTTTTGAAAACAAAATCTTTTGAACTTTCTATGAAACAAACAATAATGATTGAAATAAATCTCATAAGAAACATACAAGTGATTTTGGTCTTTTTTACTTTTGTATTTTCTTTATTTGGATGTATTGACTTTTGGGGAACGGATACTCTTTAAATCAATTTCCATAATATTGGGGGCAGTTGGCCAAACCCATAAGGCAGAGGTCTTCAAACTGGGGGAGGGGCCCCCCTAGGGTGGCCTCAAGCGATCCCAGGTGGGCGCCAGGCTCTGGCCAAAAGAAGCATTATACAAATAACTGGGCTTTGTTTTAAGCAGAAGCATGTTATTGCATTTATTAAAAGGTAACAATACCTACCTCCAATATTTAAATAGGTCTAGACATATTTAAACATTGCCATCTTTATAAAATAATTGTGAAACATTTTGAGGGGGGGGCAAATGATTTTTATTTTTCAACTGGGGGGGCGTGGCATTAAAAAGTTTAGAAACCACTGCCCTAAGTAGTATCATCGATTTTTTTACCTTAAACAAGCCTAAATAAATAGTTCAACAAACGGCATTACAGAAAGGGGAAGGAGAGGGTCAGGCTTATATCCGAACTTTAATACTTCATTGTGCATTTTAGTTGTGTACGGGGATATTTTAACATAGACAAGTTAGTTCATTCCAGCTTTCTTCAAAGCATTCAGAGGTTTTATATTTCAGCCATTTAAATATTCTCTTCAAAATTGTGCTGATGAGGGTTGGCCCAAAATTGATTACTAGGACTCACTGAGACATTAAAATGAATCTATAAAATCATAAATTAATGATGCCGAACTTATTTCCATAACCATTTTCATATGCACATCACTGAACATATATAGTACAGTGATGGTTGATTGAGTCAAAACTTTCAGCAGCAGCCAGGGGGGGACCAGGGATACCTAACCTGGAGTGATACTGGGCTGCCTCACAGCTCAGGAGCACTTAAATTTGATCGTGTTCTCCTGCTGCACAGGATACCTTCAGTAGCAGTCAGGGGGACCAGGACTACATGGTCCAGAGTGCTACTGGGATGCCTCACAGTGCAGAATCATTTAAGTTGGAGCATGTTTTCCCACTGCGTGGGACTCACATGGGATGTGCACCCATCAGAAACAAGAAGATGAGGGCTGGGGACCACCCTTTGCTTTATGCTTGGAAATCCTCAGTTGTCTTGGTAAGACATGTCACCTTTGAGAACAGAGTATCTCAAATTTTAGCAGTGAGCTTGTAGCCACTCTCCTAGGGCCTGACTTTTACTCTCTGACTTGTTTAGCGCAATTATGTCTAGTAGTGGTCCTTTTTTCTTCTATAATGCCTCGTACTAAGGTCCCACATGAATATGGGGAAAAGTGTGCGGCAGACCGCTCACCTGGCTCCAGTAAAGAGTCAAAATACCCCAGCAGACATAAGGCTGAGAGTTGCGCTATACGGGACATTGATAATATGATCGTGGAGGACATTATCAACACAGGCAGGGATTAGCCCTTAGCCTCGACCCTTAAAAACAAAAGCAAAATAAAACAATTTCACAAGGGTAAAGCTAATGTCAAGTTCTCCCGCTCCAAAATCTTGTCCTCTGTTAATTATCAGTTGATGCAACAATTATCCTTCCTAAACCCTGATGCTAATATAGACCCACTAACATCAAAACCCTCTTGCACCCAGGTGGCTACTTCCTTAACCCAGTCACAAACAAAACCTTTCTCGTCAGCTGAGTCGACTGACTTTTCATCAAGATGATCCATCTTTTAGTGATTTGAGAGCAGCAGCCGCCGCTGCTCCTGTACCCCAGAGTAATTACAAGTCCCAGACTGGAGGCTTATCTTATACTAGTGTTACACTGTTGCAGGGGGACTTGTCTGACCATAGTCATAGTGGGAAAGGGCAGGGAGAAGTCTTTGTATCTTACCTCTCAATAACGATTTTGGTTACGTCCTAGCCTATTAGACTCCCAACCATTTATCCACACACATATAAAGGTTTGTTGAGAACAAATGGATAAAAAACCACGGTAGTTGGTAAAAAATGTGGGAGAATTATTCATTGGTTAGACAATATCACCATCCACACATGACTAGTGCCCAAAATTCACATGGAGCATTGGATTTATTTGGTAAACACAACAAAGTTAAGGGTGGGACAAAGGGAAAATAAAGAGGCCTTAATTATTAGCATTACCTATTGCAGTGGTTCCCAAGCTTTTTTGACCCGTGGCTCCCTTGATCTATTGGCCAGTGGCCGTGGCTCCCCGTTATGTCATTTTTTTTAACCGGGTGGGGAAATGTAAGCCAGGCCTCGCTAGCACTTCCATTTGTCTCCCTGAAAATAATTGGGATGAAGCCGATAAAGGGCTTCTGCGACAGGGACTTGTCTTGAGTGACTTGGAGTGTGCACTGCCAGTAACATGCTGCTGCAGGCCAGTGCACAATATTTTTGTCACGCTCTTTCTGCTTGCCATCGCACTTTCTAAAAAAGCATATTATCATTCTTGATGTCAGATCCTGCAGCATCACCCACACTTGCAAGTCCCACACATGACAATTGATCTGAATCTGGCCTCAATGGGAGAAATACATTCTTCTGATTCCTTTTTCAAATTTCCACTTTCCTCTTAAATGTTGGCATGTATATGATTTCATGACTACCCGCTTTTCCTGAGTAGCTGCAGAACACGGACAGCAGAACCACTTCATCACTGTCATGATTGTGCCTGACCCTTCCTAAGTGGACACGCTTTTTATTTATTAGGCAAAATGTCACATGCTGGTCCAAACCATTCCAGATGCTGACAGGTGTGACTTCCATAACTTCCCCACATGGCATTCCCACATGGGTTACTCTGGGACGCAAATGCATATTACAAAAACCTAACAAGTTTGATTTATTTGCACTGTGATTCTTTCTTTTTCATACTACCATGCAGCTCCATTCTAGATGTAATGTCTTTAGAATGGAGCTGTACGGTAATATGAAAGAGAAAGAATTGCAATGCAAATAAATCACATTTGTTCGGTTTTAGCAATGTTACAACATAAATTGTGAAACCTATAAAGATTTAATTTTCTCTACTGCAAGTCTTTCTCTTTCATACTACTGTGTGGCTTTGTTAGCTGTACGGTAGCATGAAAGAGAAAGACTCAACTTGATTGGTTTTACAATTTACAACATAACATTACAAAAACCTAACAAGTTTGACTTATTTGCACAGTGATGCTTTCTTTTTCATACTACCGTATGCCTCTGTTCTAAACGTAACATCTTTAGAATGGAGCTGTATGGTAGTATGAAAGAGAAAGAAAAGCAGTGCAAATAATTAAAACGTGTTATGTTTGGCAATGTTACAATGTGAATTGTGAAACCCGTCGTGTTTCATTTGTTTCCACTGCAAGTCTTTTTCTTTCATACTACCATAAAAGCATTTCCAATGTTCCCCAGAGTTGCGCAGCACCCCTGCTGAGTTCTGATGGTGCACTGAGGTGCCGCGTTGCACACTTTGGGGAACACTGTCCTATTAAATACACTAACAGTGTCACATTCTTTCTCTTAACCACTTCGATGTTATACAAGGCAGTGCCTGGCTAACCATCATGCTGGTCTTGATGTCATTAAATTGGTCTTGAAAAGCTGTGACATAGTAGATGGGCTATTGACTGTGGATGCTCAGATCATTCCATTCTCAAGTTCGAGTATCCAATTCAAGAGAATGAAAAGATCTGTAGCGTTATCCTCCTTGTACTCATGCATGCCTAGTAACGCTGCTTCAGATTTCATCCCAAACGTTTCTTGTGGGTCGGGCTTGTCAAGAAATACCAAACCACAAATACCATCTGCCACTTCAAAACCAACCCTCACTACTTCTCTAGCAGAGGATGATTGACTGTGTAATAATAAACCTGTCAGTAGTTGGGCTATTGACCCTTGTCTCCTGAAGCCATATCCACATTCACACACATATTGTACCCACATTCCACCCCTAGAACCACCAAACTCATCTCCTTTGGTTGATTGCCTACTATGCAATGCAGCTATCATTTAAGCTGGGAATCTATGTATGCATCATTCAAGCGAGTCCCTAGCAGACTGTCCTCATTCTCGTTCTCAGAATTTGCTGCTAATGTGATTGGGATCTTGTCCCAAAAACTGTTTCTATCATCGAATACAGCAGGTTTGTTAGGAAAAGTTTCAAATCCCGACTGAGACTCCTTCATTGATCCATTTATTATTATCTTTTTGCAGCAAACTTGGGCACTAGAACCTTTATTTAGATCCAGATATACAAATTGTAGCATTAAGGATTTTCCTCTGGTGGCATATTGATCCGAGTCAGCAACTCATCGAACCTAGATATTAAAATGTTGGGGATCAACAGCTCAGATCTCATTGAGTTGATCATTATTGGAGGTAATGGCATGACAATAAAACTGTTTAATGTGTAAAACTGCACAGTGCTAAAAAAGTAAAGAATCCCCAGTGTGATGTTTACTCATGCATTACTGAACTCTTTAGCTCTGATAAAGTCCCTCCTTTGATTGCCGGTGACTTTAATGTCACACTCGAATCACTAGCTGACATAGAGTCTGTTTTTGATCTGTAAGATGAGGCCTGGGATATACACAAGCAAGATGCTGACCTGCTACAATCTTGGACCACCTCTGCTATGCAACTATTATCTCTCACCCTAACTCAAGGCTTGAGTGTATGCAATGGTAGATCTAAATCTGACAGGTACCATGCATACACTTTCTCCGGAGAGGGATGTCTAAACAGAATTGGTTGTGTCTTAATGGACATAGTACTATGCATGCTGTGGCAGACTTCAAAGTATTATATAGGTCCGACAGTATTCATAACACATTGAATGTACTCTTTTTAAGTCTAATTTGTTTGTAGGAGTTGGTGGCAAAACTGTGTGGAGTAGCCTTGTAACTAATAGAAAATATGGTATGTTAAATGGTCCAATTTGTCTGCCAAACCTAATAAGTTCTTGCAAACTACAATCACTTTATCCAAACTATTGGCCCATATGAGAACTGTCCAACAAATGACCTCCCGATAATGGTTCTCCCCACCACTTTATTTTGGGCCCTGCAACAGTTGTGTACCAGGGAGTTTAACCTTTCCATTTCGCCTGCACTCCAGCTTACACCAGGGTTCACAAGTGAGTGTCGCAAGGCAAAAGGTATATAAATCAAGGCCATAAAATCTGGCAGTCATGAGGGGATTAGGGCGGCCGGTTCCCAGTATGCGGGTCTTGTGGCACTCTTTGAAGACACCTGGAGCGACTCCAACTGGCTTGATCTAGTTGAAGTCTCTAGATATAGAGGCTCTGTAGCATTCTGGCCGATTATACCCCCTGAAAGCTTAACCAATACCAGTCCCCTAGAGTTTTTTATCCAACCCTTCCAGTAGGAAAATGGCTTTACAGATCGGTACTCACCAAAAGGTTTGGAGTAAGATGCATTAAGCATATCTATGGTAAACATCTGGTATTTCAAGAATATCTTTATTTTCACTGACAATTGCCCAGTGGGACAAAATTCTTCTTATTTTTCTTTGGGTGATACTACCAGGGCAATTCACCTTCTGCAGCTGGGGAACGGTCCTGGACCTGATAACATGCTGGAGGGGTCTATTTTGTTTGGAACCTGCTGTGTGGGGTTACATTAAACTGTTGTCAACAAAATTTTGGTGGGTGAAAGGATTTCTGACTCTTAATGTGGTGCTGAAATCACACCACTTTTTAAACATGCATTGGCAAAGCCAATAGGTCTCACCTATGCAAAAGCTATTGGCTTAGCCAATGTGTTTTAGCCATGCAGTACACCAGCATCACAACTGAAGGGAGAAGCACTCAATAATAGTTCTTGAGTAAGTTAACCATAATTTGAATTTTCTAATCGTACATGAAAGATGCTGTAATTCTGGTGGAAGATACTTGCAGGGACTTGAGAATAAACCAGATTGAAACATATCAAAGCTGGAATCTTCTGCCTACACTACGTGCTTTCTGCCGTGAGGAAATCCCAGTGTTTGGGGACAGAACACGTTGGCTGTGTTCTTGTACCTATTCCAGTATTTCAAGCAAGAAATAAAGAATGAACACCTTGAACACATCTGCTTCATGACATTTTTGCTCACTTATTGGGAACTTATGTAACTCAGATTTCTTTGATTCCTTGTGTGATTCTAAATTCCCTTCTTATAATTATGTCTAATTTACTCAAGGTCTATTTTTGAGTGTTTCTCCCTTCAGTTGTGATATATTTGATTACTAGGGTATTTTGTTGGATGGTAGGTCCTGGGATTGGTTCACCTTGTGTGGGAACTACATAGAGTGCGGCGAAGTGTAACCATAACCGTTCACGTGCTCTTTTTACAAATCGTACACTAACCTGGCTGCTGTTCAGCCTGGCTAACAGCTAGTGGCATAAAGGAGAGTGGCATGGAGGGGAGTGTCATAGAGGGCAGTGGCGAAGAGTAGAATGTCTTCGAGTATAGAGATGAAGAGTATAGTGTTGTAGACTGGTGCGGATTGTCATGGAATGGAGTAGAGTGGAGTGCCAAGGAGTAGAGTGGAGTGTCGTAGAATGGAGTGGCAGAGAGTGGCATAGAGTGGAGTGGCATAAAGTGGTTTACAGTGTAGAGGTGTACAGTGGAGTAGCGTGGAGTGGATTAGTGTGTCAGAATAAAGTTGAATGGAGTGACATAGAATGGAGTAATGTAGAACACAGGGAGTTGTGTAGAGTGGAGTACAATGTTGTGGAGTAGAGTGGCGCAGAGAGGAGTGTTATAGAGTGGAGTAGAGTGGTGTCAAGTGTTGTAGAGTGTTGTATACTGGAGTGGCATAGAGTGTAGTCTCACTCAAAGAGGGTTGATAATCATAGTGCTTAGAATATAGGCTTTTAGAATCAAACTCAATATTTGGAATTTCTCATATCAAGAAGCAAAACTGCAGGTCAGCAATTAGGATTCCAATGCAGAATTGTGAATGTCCATTAGACTTGTATTGCAGTTTTACATCCACCCTTCCATCCATCCTAGCGTCTAGCATAGCACACGGTGAGCATGGAGATGTTATTCTACAACAGGGCTGCCCTGTCTGCGCATCATGGGGTATCTCACAGATCCCTGCTCTCCCACTTGGCGGATCAATAGATCAGAATAATACTAAAGTGATCAAATATAATTTTGGTAAGAACATGATTTAAAAGTGAATAGAACAAGTCCATCCCTGTTTCAGTTCAGAATATTGCTGATATCGCACAACAACTCAGGATGTGCCCAGAAGTCTATGGTACTCATCGACACGCCCAAACTTGTGATTGCCCCAGTTCATGCTTCTAAGCGCTATGCTATGCCTCAGTGGCTCCGTCAAGTACTCTTGATGGATAGGGGTGGCGAGGCAATGACTGACATATCGGTCTCCCTGCTGGGGGGGTGGAGTGTATACACAGATGGGGCCTGCAGACTAGACCTATGGTTGGTCCCTGTCGGATGATGAGGAGAAGCCTGGGGTTCCAGCCAGAGTGGCTCTCTGGCTCCCTCCTCGGCATTGCTTCCACTGGCATGTTTGCCAAGCTCCCGACAGGCTAATGCAAACCTACTGGACATTTGTAAATGCTTTCTCTGTCTTGAAGGTTTGCTCTGATTTGAAGGGTCTGAGAAACCAATCATGACCATTCATGCACTGTAGTGCGTACATCCAAGTTTCAAACCTAAAAGCGAATTATTCAAACAACAGGTCTGCCTGACCCACTGCTTGAGAATTGGCCTAAGTGTTTTTCCTGTGGGGGGAGGGTGATTTGTGAAATTAAGGCATATTGCGTGCTTTGTCCAAATCCATCAATGATAGAGCTGATTCATGGAAGATGCACCCTCAGAGCTCCTCTCTGGGTGAATTGCTTGAGGCACTTTAACTTGCACTCCGACACAGAGAGGCTAATCTTCTTTGAGCCCTGGCACTGTGAGCCGGGCTGATGGTTCTGAAAGGTGACTGGTTGACATGGATACCAGTCATCTCAACCCCGGGCATGGATTGATTATTTTGCCTCAGCTTCTCTTCCATCTACCCTAGGCTACAACACAGTGCCTGACATTTGACCAGGGTCTTTGAATGCCTAGCAAATGTGAACAGCAAATGTGATGTGACCAGATAACAAGATTTACAGGCCTGTTGATTACAAAAAACTAGTTAATGGAAGGAAATTGTAAACAGGGCTTTAGCATGGGCAGGTACTAACTCAAGCTGGGGAGATGAAAACAAATAAAGCCAGCAAATTGAAACCCATAAAATGTGAGTTACAAACCAAAAAGCCAATAGAAAGCGATGGGCAGCATGCATTCCCAGGTCAACTTTCTGAAACTCCACAAAATAGTTGAAACTCCACAAACTATCCTTCTCAAACTGCACTGTCTGGTAGGCTGTAAATTGAAAAAAGTACCGGTCCATCCAAGACAAATATTGACCTATTAGCATGACAGATAATTTGCAGAAAGTATTTTGCTGCCAGACCTTAGACAAACTGCAAAGCTTGATGACATGATCCTAGATCCACACCTCACTCCAGGATCATGTTTTCTCCCAAAGGTTAGTACAATTGATCAGATATTTTACTTCCAAATAATTTTGTCGAAGCATCTATGGCTCTCAAAGGATCCTTTGCACATGGCCTTTGTGGACTTAAGAGCTGCATTTGACTTAGTTCCCAGGCAATGCCTGGGGTACACTTTAAAGGCAATTGGTGATCACTCTACCTTGTTTCCTAATCCTCATTAGACTTCATAAGGATAACTTTGCACAGGCGAGGTGGGGAATTGGGGAGAGCATGCTGATTGTATGTATGCCTGTTGAGTGTGGGGGGAGACAGGACTGTGCTCTGGCCCCCTTCCCAGTTTCCCTCAATGTAAATGATATCAAAAACCAACTCAGCACCTCCATCCATGACTTTCCAAGATTAGGAGGGATCTCAGTACATGCTCTATTATTTGCAGATGATATCCTTTAGCTTTCCCACACTCCAGTGGTTCTGCAAAATCTCCTTAATAGAATTTCTGAATGTTGTGACCTCTGACGCCTGGAAGTGACTACTTTGAAGATTAAGGTTATGACGTTTAGACCCATATTTATACTTTTTGATGCAAAACTGCGCTAACGCAGTTTTGCGTAAAAAAAATTAGCGCCGGCTAACGCCATTCTGAAGCACCATGCGGGCGCCGTATTTATTGAATGACGTTAGCCGGCGTTAGCCGGCGGCGCCGTCTGGTGTGCGTTAAAAAAAACGACGTACACCAGGCAGCGCCGGCGTAGGGGGATATGGGGCTTGGGCGTCAAGAAATGGGGCAAGTCAGGTTGAGGCAATTTTTTCGCCTCAACCCGATTTGCGCCATTTTTTTTCACTCCCAACCCCCATAGAAATGACTCCTGTCTTAGCAAAGACAGGAGTCATGCCCCTTGCCCAATGGCCATGCCCAGGGGACTTCTGTCCCCTGGGCATGGTCATTGGGCATAGTGGCATGTAGGGGGGCCCAAATCAGGCCCCCCTATGCCACCTAAAAAAAAAAAAAAAAACACTTACCTGAACTTACCTTAATGTCCCTGGGATGGGTCCCTCCAGCCTTGGGTGTCCTCCTGGGGTGGGCAGGGGTGACAGGGGGTGTCCCTGGGGGCATGGGAGGGCACCTCTGGGCTCCTTCAGAGCCCACAGGTCCCTTAACGCCTGCCTTTTGCAGGTGCTAAAAAACGTCGCAAAAGCGGCCGTACGTCATTTTTTTTGACCCGCCCACTCCCGGGCGTGATTTTTGCCCGGGAGTATAAATCCGACACACATGCCTCGGAGTCGATTTTTTAGACGGGAACGCCTACCTTGCATATAATTAACGCAAAGTAGGTGTCCATGCTAAAAAATGACGCTAACTCCATGGACTTTGGCGCTAGACGCGTCTAACGCCAAAGTATAAATATGGAGTTAGTTTTGCGTCGAAATTGCGTAAAAAAAAACTACGCAATTTCGGCGCAAACGGAGTATAAATATGCCCCTTAATCCCAATAGATCTATTGACTATCTGGGGTTTAAAATAGATAAATCACTTTCTTGGTAGTCACAAATATTGAAAAGTAAAATTACTCTATTGCACAGAGCTTGAGTAGTCACCAAGAGGTATAAAGCAACTACCCTGAGATCTGCTTCCCTGGTTTTGAGGTATACCATGCTAAGGGTCAAAACGCTGTTATCTGGGTTGCGGGGACCACTACTTAGCTGACAACTAAGGAAAACAGTAGTTTTTAAGGTCATAGTATAACCTTCCCCAAAGTTCTCTCTTGATCCTTCCCATTTTTGATACAGGTCCCAAAAGGGTTGGTGATACAGTGGCCTTAAACCCCCTCTATTTCTTGGGCTAGGTTCTGGTCAACCTAGCATTAACTGAAATTATGGCCTTGAGAGGGCAGATACAGCACCCTGGTTATCATACTTAAAATCTTACATCCAGGATTTAGGAATGAGGATTTGCTGGAGCACTCCCTCTTCTATAAATAATAACACCAAGGCCTTTGTGAAAGCAGCATTTTTGAATTATTAGATCAATTCATGCCATAGAAATGTACACTTTTTGGGCCTACAAACACATGTTTGTCCCATAAACTTATGCCCACTCTGGAACCATATATGGATGCCATTACACCAGGTCATGTGCTCGAAAACTGTTTATGATGTTCAGATTTGGCACACTGAGGGTGAGCAAGCTCACCGGTAATTGGAAAGAATAATTCTGATAAATCTGCCGTTTGCAAATTTTACAATGATATGTTTCTGGATGTCAACCACTTATTATTTTTCTGTGTATTGTATAAAAGGGCAAGGAGGGCATGGCTTTGACCACTTTGTTTAAACTCTGGACTTGAGGCTTTATGAAATTGCCTCTAGATTTTCCTGACTGATACTATCCCTCTTATAGTTTTTGCACCAAGTCGTTGTTTACATGCTGTTTCAAAGGATTCAAAGGAAGCGACTGGGTCTATCATTATGAATCTTCATTTGTTTGGGTTAATGTATTTGTATTTGAGCTAGTGTATTAAGCCTGTGGCTTTTTAATTAAAGTTGTATCAGTCCTTGAGGTCTGAAATACCATATTGAGTAGCTATTCAAGATGATTTTTAACTACGGATTTGTATCTGTCATTCTTTTAATTCGTTTTTGTGTATTCATTGTTGTTTTTCTTTTATATTTGTAAATTATTATGTGGCTGAGTAAGTCAATTTGTATTTTATGATGGTTTTAAGGGACTTGACCCAAAACTTGAGTTAAAACCCAGGTCGAGGTGGATGATGATGTCACTGATTTCTTCTACCCCTCAATAAATTCCTGAAACTTCAGCTCTGGTGTGGCGCATGGCGTTTCTTCAATTTCTTAGCACTTTTTACTGAATACACAACGAGTTTCCGGATGACCAGCAATTTCACCCCAAAACCGAACGAGTGGTGGAGCTTCAGTTTTAAATCATCTTCTCTGATACTAAGCATATCTTTAGGACTGTTTCACTGTAATTTATCCTTTGAAGAGTAGCACCTGCTAAATCTTTTCATCAAAGTGCATCAACTTGATTACGTCTTAGTTGTAATATGGATGAGGCTTCATTCACCTATCAACTTTGTTCCATTTTAGGTCTATTCTGTGAGACCAACAACAGAGGGCTCATATCACTAGAAAGTCATGAATTGAAGCAAATGACCAGCGCTATAGGAAATATACAACCCATTTTAGGTGCAGCTTGTATAACAACTGGAAGGGTATGGAAATATTTATAAGTTAGATTCAATAAGATATATGAGCTAGTCAAGGCTAGTCTAACCATGAATGAATTATGGGCCATATGTACGAACACATTTTCCCATAGACACAGAATGGGTAAAACCCTTTGCTACATCTGGCCCTATGTTCTTTGCATTGCCTACTTAGGACTAAAGACAATCGACCAACATGTTTTATCATCTGTCACAGCATGAAGTCAGGTGCAATAAAGACTTACAACTTAGATACTTTGTTATAATGGGTATCACCATATATATAGAATGAAAGATAAAATCATGAAAGATTCTCACTAATATGTACAGTATATGCTCACAGAAATGTGTATACCCATATGGGAAATACCCACTGCCATTGTGGGTGTATTGGGTCTAATCTTTGTGGTTGAACATACAGAGAAATAAAGGCCATTAGATGAAAATAGTGTTACCTAAAACAGTGTAAAAGAGCTGCAGGATTCAGCCATTTGCTGTTTAAAGCTTCAGCAATCCAGAATTTTAATGACCGTTTCAATGTAGAAAGCATGGACCAAGGGATAAAAGAAGAAAACGCCCAATGCTGAAAATTGCACGTCAATTGAACCTATAATTGCATAGTGTTGTGTAAACATATCACAATCGAGAAAGTAAGTAAAAATAGGTAAGTATTGATTTACTATATACTACATACCTACGTACCTATATATATATATTGTCAAGGTACGTAGATGTGGAGTTAAGTATAGTAAAACTTTGCTTACCCATAGAAACCTACCTTCAAAATATTTTTGTTCTCCATACTATTAACAGGATGTTTTGTTTAAGTGATATTTTTAAATTGATATTTTTCCCAAACACTTTGTGACCTACGTACATTGGTCTAGTTTTGCTCAAAGCTTAACAGGTAATCCAAAAGAAAAGGAGTTGCAACGATTTTAAAGGTGATGCATTTACAACATATTGCTTATGTCATGCTAAAAGATGTATACCATCAAATTAATCCATTCCCCACATTGTTAAGTCCTTGAGCCATTTGAAAAATGTACATGGTTAAGACAAGTAGTTGAATAGTGTTTCAGAAACATATCCCTAACATATAAAGTTTTAGCATAGTCTGCACTTTGCTAAACAAATAAACGGTAGCATGTATTTGCTTTCCAGTATGTATAAAATAATGTGACATTCAATAGCGCTATGGGGCTTTTGCATGTAAAGATCTTATTATGTCCCATATCAATGGGTCTGAATTTACGTACAGCACAAATATAGAAATTTTGATTATTTCCATGTGTTATCTCTACAGCATCCATATAAGAAAGATCTTACGCTTCTGTGTTCTTAATCTTATATGAGTCTGATAGCTGCTGGATGCCACAGTCCTATGGCTATATCCCATTTAGGCATCTCTTTCCTTACTTCCCCTCTAGGCATCTCCTTCCTTACTGTATGTATGACCTTCTTAGTTTGAGGTGCCTTAGGCAGAGAGCAACAACTACTTAATTGACTCGTCAATGTCATCAGAGTTATTACCACACTCTTCCCACCCATTTTTAATTGGTCCCAGCTTTCCTTGTGGGATGCCTCATTATGTTATGCTATTACAAGTTATGCATTGCCCATCCATACGAGCCCTTTAGACCTTAGGTAGGTCCCCTTAAACCCTGTTGGGTGTTCAGTCTCTGTATTGTCCTAAAGTCACAGAATTGTTGTGTAGGATATGTGTTGCCCAGCCTTTCTTTTATAAGATTGAATTAATAGCAGAAGACAGCTGGAACTCTGTGAACCATTACTAGACCTTAACAGCTTCTTCTAAGGTATTTTTCCATAACTGTGTTCTCTTATTTACATGCTAAGGGTCTATTTTCAATTGGTTAGCTAGCAGATAGGGAGTACAGCTTGTCTTTCCAAACATGAGCCATTCGGTCTCATTGGAGATGTCAAAACTCGTTGGTTTCTGTACTTCTTCCGACTGTGAAACTTGAAGTACCTAACAGTCCTAATCATCTTGTTTCACCTTCATCTAGGCCTCAGAGCTCTCAAAGCTCTCTCATGCAGCACACAACTCTTCAAGCATTGGTATTACCCGACTGGGTTGTGCTAGAAGGTAATAAGCACTTGACTAAATCTGGTTTTCCATGTCTGCTTACTCAAAATCACTCAAAAGGTGTTGATGCAAATTCCAAGCCTTCACTGTGAGCCCCACTGCTCTGCTGCTTTCAGCACTGCGCTCTTTCGCCCCCATCCAAGACTTAGCCCCAGGGTGGAACTGAGTAACCAAAAGCAGCCCTGGCAAAAATGCTCAAACCAGCCTACCTCCCTTCTTCAACACATGCAATCTCTCTCCTTCCAACCATTCTCTCTGCACTCCCTAATCTCTCTCTGTTTTTAGCCGATCTGGAGCAGGCCCTTGACACCCATAATTCACACTCCCTGAGGTTAGGGCGCCTAGTGCTGCTTAGCCTCACATATGCTGATGACCTAGTAAAAGTCAGTCACACCAAGGTAAGCCCGACACAGGTATACTATCAAAGAAATGGTCTTGACATCAACTTTGACAAACCACACACTCTAACGATCGGCAACTACAAGGCAAATTATTCTGCATGGTTTTGGGGAAGACGCAAATTCAGCCAGCCATGGATTACAAATATTCAGAAGTGATTGTTGACAAAGCATGCAAATTTGTTCAACAGAGGGACACCATTAGAAGAAAAGGCCTGGCACTAGCAGTGTCACTAAAAAGCTTAAAGACAAAACTAAATGAGCCATAGCCCTCCTCTCTCCTCTAGGTAGTACACGCTAAACTTCTGCCCACAATAACATATGGCATTGAGATCCAAAGAGGCAGGGATGCATAAATCGTAGACAGTATGTTAGTAAAAACCTACAGGATCATTTTTGGTCTCTTTAAACACACCTTGCCCTGACAAAGTAGGCTTGAGTTTGGCCTACAAAAGCAGTCTCTGGTGAGGTGAGGAGCTTTCATTAACTTCTCTGGTAACTTCTGGGGTAAAATCAGGAAAGCGGCACCCAGCACTCTTAATTAATACTTATGGCAGGAGCTTCAACAGAGGGACTCCGTGCCTGCCAGAGTATATCTCAGGGAAACCTTGGCTAGGACAAATCTGACTGGGCTATGGGAGACTCTTACTAGTCATCCCTTCTTTAAAAACGTTGTGTGGAAATCGATCAAGTTCCTTTCCCTATCAGAGGACAAATCGACTTTCTCAGTTAGAGCTCATGCCTGGATGACACTCAGGGGCATATTTATACTCTGTTTGTGCCGGATTTGCGTCATTTTTTTTTACGCCAATCCGACGCAAAGCTAACTACATATTTATACTTTGACGCTAGACCCGTCTAGCGTCAAGATTATTGGGGACATGTTTATACTCTGTTTGCGCCGAATGTGCGTCAAAATTTTTGACGCACAATCGGCGCAAACCCTGCCCCATATTTATACTTTGACGTCCGACCCCGCGGGTGTCAAAATTCCACCATGTGTGTCATTTTTTGGAAGGAGGAACCAGCCTTGCGTTAATTATATGCAAGGTAGGCGTTCGCTTCCAAAAAATGACTTTAAGGCCTGTGCCCCTTATTTATACTCTGGCGTCATTTTGACGCACAGGAGGGGGTGGGCCTTAAAAAACGGCGCACAGCCTGATGGGCGCCGTTTTTTAACGCCTGGGTCAGGGCAGGCGTTAAGGGACCTGTGGGCTCGGAAGGAGCCCAGAGGTGCCCTCCCCTGCCCCCAGGGACACCCCCTGCCACCCTTGCCCACCCCAGGAGGACACCCAAGGATGGAGGGACCCATCCCAGGGAAGTAAAGGTAAGTTTGGGTAAGTATTTTTTTCTGATTTGTTTTGTGGCATATGGGGGCCTGATTTGGGCCCCCCTACATGCCACTATGCCCAATGACCATGCCCAGGGGACATAAGTCCCCTGGGCATGGCCATTGGGCAAGGGGGCATGACTCCTGTCTTTGCTAAGACAGGAGTCATGTCAATGGAGGTTGGGCGTCAAAAATAATGTCGCAAATCCGGTTTGAGGCCTGAATTTTGCCTCAGTCCTGACTTGCACCGTTTTTTGACGCACAACCCCCATTTCCCCATACGCCAGCGCTGCCTGGTGTGAGTCCTTTTTTTTTTACGCACACCAGTCCGCAGCGCCGGCTAACGTCATTCCATTAATAAGGCGCCCGCATGGCACGTTGGAATGGCGTTAGCCGGCGGTAACATTTTTGACGCACAACTGCGTTGGCACAGTTGTGTGTCAAAAAGTATAAATATGTGCCTTGGAGTTTGCGTCATTTTTTAGCGTGGACACCTACCTTGCGTTAATGAGATGCAGGGTAGGCGTTTCCACGCTAAAAATGACTCTAAGGCATTTGCTCCTTATTTAAATTCCCGTGCAAAAATGACGCACGGGAGGGGGCTGGCCTTAAAAAATGACGCGCAGCCGCATTTGCATCATTTTTTAACGCCTGGTCAGGGCAGGCATTAAGGGATCTGTGGGCTCGGCAGGAGCCCAGAGGGGCCCTCCCATGCCCCCAGGGACACCCCCTGCCACCCTCGCCCACCCCTGGAGGACACCCATGGATGTGGGGACCCATCTCAGGTAAGTACAGGTAAGTAGAGGTAAGTATTTTTTTTATATTTTTTAAGTGGCATAGGGGGGCCTAACTTGGGCCGCCCTACATGCCACTGTGCCCAATGGCCATGCCCAGGGGACAGACGTCCCCTGGGCATGGCCATTGGGCAGTGGGGCATGACTCCTGTCTTTGTTAAGACAGGAGTCATTTCCATGGTGGTTGTGCGTCATAAAATGATAAAATGACGAGTCAGGTTAGCGTCAAACTTTTTTTGACTCTAACCTGACTTGCACCATTTTTTGACGCACAACCCCCATTATTCCCTACGCCAGCGCTGCCTGGTTCGCATCATTATTTTTACGCTCACCAGGCAACAGTCATTCCATAAATATGACGCCTGGCTGGCACGTTGGAATGGGGTTAGCCCGCGTTAAATTTTTTGACGCAAAACTGCGTTAGCGCAGTTTTGCGTCAAAAAGTATAAATATGGCCCTAAACTCCTACACCACACCTGCGCCCCCAGATTTGTCAGCCTTGTTTTTTCTAGCTCTATCAAGGAGCAAATTTTGAAGTACCACCTGGGGCTCTATCCTGTGCAATACATTTGCAACACTGGCTGAAAGAATCGACAACCACAACTTGAGGTCTGTGTTACACCAGCACTGAGAACTTACCGCACTTGCTATGCATATGTGAAGACCTGCTGGAGGAAAGACAACAGATTTTGAAAGCCCCTTTTAACCAAAGAGAGCTCGACACATGGAGACAGGCTATGATGCCTGTTTTGCCTCTGATAATCTACAGCTGAATTGCCGATTGGTAAAATGTATTGCACTAGTTGCCAGGAAATTATTAACGGTAACATAACTGTCTGACATTTGACAGCTTGCACACATGCACTTTAATGATCTAAACCTCTGCAGCTCGTACACATGCACTTTAAGGTGTCACCCCAAGGGAGGCTGCCTCTGACCACGTCCCTCTGCATCTCTGTGCAAGGTTCCTGCTTTGAAGCTAATCAAGGGCTTTCCACTCTGGCCAAACACCCTGCACTTTCAAACTGCATCCCTCTGGCATAAGGGTCCTGACTTGAGTTAATCAAGGGCTGTGGACTTCCACTCTGGTCAAGCACCTTGTATTTTCAAACTTCTTTCACCCACATTTTTGCACAAGACTCCTGATTTGAGTAAACCAAAGGCGTTGGATGTTCACTCTGGGAAATAATTCCTTTTTACTGGACCTATTGATTTTAGCCTTGGCCCTTGCATACCACGCTTATAGTTCAGAAACCTGCACTAGTCACAATTGCTAAGCATCTTGATATCTCCCCTCTTTAGCATATTGTATTTGATTTAAGCAGAAGAATTATTTTTTCATGTATGTGTACTATTGTGCACATTTGAGTTTTTAGCATCTGGTGTTAGTACTGCAATGGACTAATCTCTCTCTCAATGCTTTCCCTCTCCCTTTCTGCTCCCTGACTCTCTTTCTCTCTTTCTGAAAGCCTTCCTACTGCTGTTGCAGTTAACTTTAGGTGAGGTGCCCTTCAAAAGACCAGCCTCCCAGAGCTCCAGCCCACGGGGTAAAATTTCCAGTGGAATAAAAAGCCTGTACAGCCCTAGCAGTCCGCTCCAAGTGATCCACCAAACTGCACCAGATTCTGTGCCAGCTTGTGTGTGGTCCCAATCTCTAATGCCCAGATGGAATCTTCAAGGGTCTGGGCCCTGACACAAGTCATGATGGGCTATGCAACAATACACCTGCCACTTTGAAATCTCATGACAATTGATGTGTCTGAGTATGGCCCAGGTAGAGACTTCATACACCTCCAAAGCATGATCCTCTGCTGCTTCAACCTGGGTGGAGGTTTCCTGGCTACTCCCCCAGGAGTAGTAATGCCAAGGATGGCAGATTCAGTCGGAGCTTCCACAGAAGCCATTTACCATGTTACATTATTAGCTCCACCCCATGCAAACCTTTAGTAAAGGTTCACAAATGTGGTGAAATATGTAAATATATGTCAATAATTTAAAGTAGTGTGAGGACGCTACTGTAAATTTCACAAATTCGTATATTCCTCTGTCAATATACAGTGAAGTGCACAACAAATATTTATTATACCAAAATTTCCCGCACCTACATTTCCTTTCATGTCAAATTACATGACCCCAGATGTGATAGTTGTCTCAAAAAAATAATTTAGAAAAATGAGCAAAAATGAAAAAGATAAAAGACAATTACTAATTACAGCCAAAATTGCTTTTCTCTGCTTTCGCTAATGGACTATTAAGAGGTCTCCAAAACATAAAGTGAATGATTTTGATGAGCTTTAGCCAACGTCCTATAAGCATACTGGAATTTTGAGTTTAAAGAGTGGATGGAGCGTAAGTAAATATTTATTGTACAGATAATAAAATCCAATACAAATAAACAAGACAAAAGGAAAAAACAAACAATCAAAACCAAATGCCCTCAAGAACTGAGTTCAAACTAAAAGCACACCATAAATTGTGCATGCAACATGTTAAAAAACATTATGAAACAATACAGTACAATACCAGCCACCTGACCCAAAGCCCCAATAAACACAAGCTAGTACACATGGGCACAGCCCTAAAGTGCATGGTGCATAAAATAATAATTTCGCTGAACATCATCAAATACCGATAAAGTTCCTCGTCCTAACCAATAACTGGCAAAATGGCAAGAGCATGGAAAAATTCCAACTAAGCGTGTTTATTGCTCGCAGTGCCATTAAATTTAGATCGTGCAAATTTAATAAATTGGTCAGTAACACATTTAACATTCGATTGCCTGGGTCCAGAGATTGAATAATTGCCTGTCGGCAAGAGCGAATTCTAAATTCATTCCATTTGCTCCGGAGCAAAAGTCTACGCTCCTTTGATAAAGCTAGACATAGGCAGACCACATGGTCAATGGTTTCCTCCACATCGCTACAGCCTCTGCATATCACACTGTCCCCAGGGGATAGCTGCCATTGAGGCAAATGTTGTAAAAAAAAAACATCACCCATCCTTAGGGCCAAAAAGGCCTTTTTCAACCAAAACCCATATGAGCAGGAGAAGAAACTGGAGGACATACCTGGTTTAAAAGAGCCAATTACTGCCCAGGCATGCTTCGATGGGCAAGAAGAGAACAGTCTGAGTGATAAGAGTACAATTGAATAAGCCTTTTAATCTCTGATTTAAACAAGGAATAGGGGGGATTACTTTCCCAGAGATCGCTGGCATCCAATCGCCGTTTACAATCAACCAAAAATTGGGAATAAGTGCACTTCGAATTCAGCTCACTAATTTCTTGCCACAGGACTGCCTCCAGATGGCCAACTGAGGCCTGACGCAGTTTATGACACAACTTCAGGAAAGCACCAGCATCAACTGCCACCAGATCCGGAAGACCAAACTCCAACCGTACCTGCGCCGGTGAAGCCAGGTGCGGAACATGAAAAAATATTTTATAGATTTTATTAGCAAACCTATTTAATAGGCAGGAGCCTTTGCCGAACAGAATTTCTTGACCATAGACCAACGAAGGGGAGATCTTTGCTTTCATGACTTTCATTAAGGGAATGAGGGTCGGCCCCTTTAACACTTTAGCTAATTTGGAAAAGGCCACCTGCAAAGCCACAGCTTTAAGTTCAATTGCCTTCTTATGATTAACAAAGCTGCCCCTCAAATCAAAATGTACCCCTAAATATTTGTAAGACTGGTCGTAAACAAGTTTGTGGTTCTTATAGTACCAGCTAAAGCCCAAATGTTTTTTCCTCCCAAAGGGAACCACTTTTGTTTTACACAAGTTAACTTCTGATTGGTTATCGAAAGTACACGTTGCAAGTTGGGTAAGCAACCGTTGAAGTCCGATCTTAGTACAACTGAACAAAGCAAGATCGTCGGCGTAAAGCAGGTGACTGAGTGGAGGGAGCCTTAGGTTGCAATGTCTGTCAGGGAGTGTGGACTTGCAGCCCATATGAACATCTTGATTTTCCATCATGTTCATTTAGGGTGTGACAAGGAACATATTGTGTAATCTATTTAGCAAGATGTGAGAAAGCACCACTGAGAAGGATCAGCCAAACTGTAAAGCACAACGTTAGGTAGGGGATACTTGGTGACTGGCTGCAATCTTGCTCTTTGAGAATGGGTGGGTCACTTTCAGTGCTTAATCTTAGATGGTGGGGCCCAACACACAAATTAGAAAGAGTGAGGAAGAGAAAGACGCAAAAACTGTCACAACAGGAGGAATCAAGAACCTGCAGGGGATTAAAGAAGCATGAGGTGAATTCAAGCCTGCACAGCTTTGGTATTTGGGGTGCCAACATCTAACACCACCGGCATCTGACTACAGAACTTTGGACACTGGCACTCATTCTATTACAAATTAAGCACTGTGCACTTTGCCCATTCAATGAAAATGTAGTGAAATCTCATCTCAGAGCCCACAGCATTCATCGGATCTCCTTGCCAGCATAACATCTAAAACATTTGCGTGCATCTGACAAATTGGTCAGGACATCAAATGTATAAAATTATGCATCTTTGTTAACCGGAAATGTCATAGTTGAGGTGAAAGTAACACCCACCCAGGAGCCGTAGTTCCTGTGGCTGATAGCTTCTCCTCTTTTCTGTACTGGTTATACTTTTAGGTCACTCAACAGAAACATCTCTCATCATACTTTCATTGCTGTGCAGGAGAACAGGAAAACACATATACAGTCAAATGCAATACTACAACACACACAAAGCCGAACATCCACACACATGCTCGTCCACCCCACACAAGCTCTCACACCTTTTAACGTTTATTATGCTTTCATATGTGCGTACGATCAAAAGTAAATGTTTTGACTTTCAAATAATTTAAGAATGATACCTATGGTGTCCTCGGTCTTCACACAGATTGTGGTTGTCTGGTTCAGTCTCACTTCACGTACATTATGAGAACTCGTCTGATCTGCTAATGTGCGCTGCATATATATCCCACATGCCATTCAGCAGACAATATCATCAATGTGATTGAAGTTGTCATAGGGCATGCTACCCATGCCCACTCATTTACACACACCACTCAGTCAGCCTTTACCACCTGTTTCTCAAAGTGTGTGTTACACTTGCCCACACATGGTTTAGTGAGATGTTCCCAACATTAGGAGAGCCAGCACAGTCCCTCACAGTGCATGCTACACATGTCCCTAGCCCAGTCTCTCACAGGGTTCAGTCTATCTTCACTATCACTTTCAGGGTAGATCCAGTTCCCTTAGCTCATATCTACACCTCCGCTATACACCTCCACCTCCTCCCACACACACACAGCCATTAGTTGTTTTTATGAAGAATTAAAATGTGATCCTGCCTTAGGTCATTCTCACAGAACATCACTGCTTGGAATTATTTGGAACACTTGCTCGTGTTTTTCTGATTCTTTTATTGTGTAGTAATACACTGAGGAGAGGCAGTCCTTGACTCATTTCGGTGGGATGCAACATATCTTAAGTACAACATGTAGAAGGCATATGTATCCCTAAAGCATGGTAATAATAATAATAAATGTTTATCTACGTAGAAATGTTCCAGTGATATTGCACGTCCCTTTAAAATACAGAGGTTGTCAAGCTCACATGTTTAAAGTTATCACAACACATGCTTTGTGAACAATCAAAATGCAGTTATAAAAATTACAGGGCAAACTGTATTGTCCTTAGAGGAGATAAGCCGGGGTATAATTAAAGGGTGTGATGAAAGCAGATCGTCGGAGAACAGATGTTTTAAGAGCATCGCATTTAAATAAAGTGAACGAATTTACACAAGGTCTGATAAAAAAACCCAAAGATAATCATTTAACACAATGCCATTACACATTCTGTATTCAAGTTAGATTCTGGAAGTTCAACATTAACTTGCAGGGAGGTAGGTATGCGCTATCATGGTCAGAGAATCAGAAGTTACACTAAATCAATGGAAATGTTTGCTTCCAGTGAAGGAGAAAGTCATATTTTGGGCATGACTCACACGGAAACAAGAGCTAGATAAAAACACCTAACAAATGACATTGGAGAGTAAAGGTTGTGTCGGCGGAGGAGGGCACGCCAGCCGTAGTACAGCAACAACGCTGGCTCTGGTGTCATGCACAGCCCATTTTGATGTTTCCAACTCAGTGAACATCCTCTCCAATTCAATCACCACGTCCACTGTTTGCAACCCCCTGAAAGGCTTTGCTTCACTACTTCAGGCACCGGGAAGGCCCCAAAAGCATGGAAGCAAATATGACCCTGTAAAGATGGCACTCCGAGACGGATGTACACGTGGACCTCGTCGAGTTGCCTAATTTTCAAAATTTCAAATGTAATCACTTATCTCCCATTCTCTCTTCTCTCCCTCTCTTTCGGCCATCCGTCCAACATACATCTCCCAAATTCGGTCGTTGGCTTTATAACGCCAGAAACATTTGTCATAAAACGTCTCTCCTGCCAGTTTCTCTGACAAACTCACCAGTGCCGATTTTCATTTTAATCATATTCATTGTAAAAGTTCACTGCATCTTTCTTTCTGGCAGTCCAACTGCCTAAGCTGATGTCAGTCCTCTTGGCTTCACTCCACCAGGCTCAGAATGGCGCAGAAAGTTAGCCTGGGAACCAAAATCAAATTGAACCCATTAGTGAAATAGGTATCTAAAAAAAGTGGTCTGTGTTTGCAAATGTGGCAGTTTTAAACTTGCAAAGACCGGTTCTATAAGTGCTCTGCAAGGTATGAAGGACTGCCTGGAGTTGAGCTTGCTGCAGGTGATATTTGTTTTGATACTAGGAAAATCAGCAGGAAAAACGGATCCAGCAGACCATAAAACAGGTCCACAAACGGGCAAAAGAAAAAAGGCACAGCCTGTTAGACCCGCCTTTGAGCACTGTCTGGTTGCCCTATAGGTCAGTCCGACTGTGCACTCAACTGGGGAAACAGCTGACAAACCCAGTGTCCATAAGAAAGCGGGTTCTGTGATAATCTGTCTCCAGTGTTACCCTATAGAACCTAGACCGCTTTAATGGGACAGGGTATTGGCTATGCTCATCCAATCCAGCAATATGTCTCACTCTAAACACCAAATGACTCTGTAGGCATAACAGTATGGCTCTCCCAACAGCCTTAGAACCCAGCCATCATTCACATATAATCTAAGGGCACCTTCCCTTCCGTCTCATTATCAATCACAAAAGTCACTTTTCTCTTCTGCTTATTGTCCATCCAGTGTCTGACTAACAACACCACTGGGAAGAGCTCCAAGAATGTAATGCTGTCTTTTCTCCTTCCATACGTCTGGAAACCTTTCCACACACTTGCAGCCTCCCCGGTTAAGTCCAAAACCCCATGACCATGAAGTGTCAGCAAGTATCTCCGTCTACTATCTCATTGGGTCATTCATTGTCTCACCAGTATATTTCTCAAAGACACTGAGCAAAATCATCAAATCTTGCCTAATTCTGCCCATAATCCATGACATGTGTTGACGGTTGGGTTCCCTGCATTGGCCAGCAAAATGCTTTACCCACAGTCACCACCTTGCACAAAAAATGTAGATGACCTAATACCTGCTACAAAATCTTCAAGCCACATTTCAATTTTCCTGCCACTGTCTGAAGCAGCTGCCTCAAATTCTGTTTCTTGTTTCCTCTAGCAGAAGGACACCATAGCTATTGATTCAAGCTCAATGCCCATAATTGGATTTTTTCAGGATGTTTCTTAAAATGGTTCCTGCTGATTTTACTGCATTCTGTGATCTTAGTTTGACAGCAAGAACTTCAGGAGTCAAATCAGCTTAGAACAATAAGTGTGGCTCATTCTTTTTGTTAGAATTACAAAAACAAATTCTGTAATGGTACATTCTTTTTTTAAAAAAACGTTATTTATAGTTTTATCAATAAACAACAAATAAGATGGCACATTATGTGAGATCCACCCCCTCCCACCGAAGAAAGAAACAATCTCTCAAGTAAAAAAAAAAAAAATAGACAGCATATAAGGCCTCATGTTTATGAGCCTGCACATGACAGTAGTATGTGAGGTTGTGTTATGGAGGGCTGTCAGACGTGTACCACAATTCAACCACAGTGTGAATCCATTATACAGTAGTTACAGTTCCCGAGCTCATATTGTGTGAAGTCGTCCCCATCTCCACCCCACAGTACAGTCAATGCGCATGTAGTGTAGCAAGGTAGTCCTTCACTGGTTGCCAAATATTCTGGGGATGTTAGGATGGTGGTTGGAGGGAAGCATATATTTCACTGTTTGTGTCGCAGTAAATGAGGCTACGTATCCAAGCTTCCGCTGTTGGCACGGCTCTGAGACCCAATGTATGGCTACCTCTCACTTGACCAACAGTAATGCCAGGGCAGTGTATAATCTAACTGATTTAGGAATATTATGCAGGTAGCCCAGCAAGACTGGGAGGGGTCAGAGACCACACCCACCATGAGGGACAGGTGTGTAAACACTTCCCTCCAATACTGGGAGACAGTAATGTCTTTCCCCACAAAGAGGACCTCCTGATCTGCCAGCTCTCAAAACTCCTCCATCAGGGCTGCACAGGTCTTCAACCCGAGGTCTCAACTTGCACAAGCACCCACCAGGTCTAGTTCCTGGAGAGCAGTCTCCACCTTCACCAGACCAGTCCGTATGGGCCTGAGAACACCAGCAGACTGCACAATGCATAAGCCCCTAGCATAGCCCTTAAAAGCCTCCCAAGAGGAGGCATATGTGGAGACTGGCCCCGTTTTTAAAGTATTCCTTTATGGCCTTTTGTAGGTCAGCATGGAACAAAGCCTCTTGAAGTGCCTGGGTGGGTAAGCGCCAACAGGGTTCCCGCATACTTGGGTTTGGAATATCGTATGACATCACCACCGGTGAATGAGCAGATAGTGTGCCCGGTAAATGGTTGACAGACGTCAGCCACACTGCAGCCGATGAGTTTAGGAGCCAGAAGTCAATTTGTGTCCATGCATTATGTGGGGCTGAAAAATGCTTGAATGCTAGAGCTGATTGTGGTCACATAAGCCATGGATCTTATGGTCGGTGGGCCTCATACATGTGCCTAAGGACGTGCAGTACTTTAGGTTTCAATGTCGGGTTGTCTGGCTTAGTGTCCAATACGGGGTCCATTATCATGTTGAAGTCCCCACCCATAATTATGGTGTCCGTACATGTGCTATCAGCTTGAGCAATAGAACATGAAAAGAATAAAAGTCATCTATGTTTGGGGCATAGATGTTAGCTAATACTACTTTATGACTGGCCAACACACCCTCGACCAGTATATATCTAACTTCATCGTCAGGTGCATTGGAGATATGATAAAAGGGAATTTTCTTATGCATTAATATGCAAAAACTCACATGAAGACAGACTGTAGATGGAGAAAAAACCACAAGGCCCCCACTAGGATGCAAATTATTATGTAGAGCATGGGGCTAGATGTGTCTCCCGAAGGAATGCGATAATGGCTTTGTGGCGAGCTAGATACTGCACTACCGGTTTACCCTTATGGGGGTTAGTCAAGCCCCTGATATTCGAAGACATAAAATGTAGTGGCAATGTGAACCCAGATCCTTTAATGTCAGCTGTCAAGAGGCCAACTAGATGGGGTAAGCAGGTCAAGCAGAGGTATGTCACAGTGTGCCAATATAACAACAATAAATCAGACAAAACTAAACATCCAGAACCCACCACCCCCTCCCATGCTCAGCATAAACAGGCTGACTGAAATCCCTCAGGAACACCAAAACATACACAATAGACGCCCAAAAATTCACATGGTCTCATCCGGAGGGGGGAGAAACACCTTGGCGGTGAGCGCCACATTGATACATTTTAGTATGCATTATGAAAATGAGGAGTAAATAACTTGAAAGGAGAGGATAATGAAACCGCAGAGTTAGTTATCTCTGACTGCAGGGAGGGACGTCTGTGTCATGTAGGAGTATCAATAGGTCATGCAATTTCACTTCTGTGGAAACAAGTCCAGACTGCCAAGGGGTGCATGTACTGCAGAGAATATCCAGGGGAGGGCTGTGCTGACCGTGACTCAGCCCTGATGTAGTTCTTGCAGTAGTCCAGTGCCTCTTTAGGTGTGTCAATAATACAGGTTCCGCCATCTGCATTAACCCTAAGTCTGGACGGATATTACATGCTGTAGCGCAAGCGCAGCTTATGCAGCGCTAGTTTGGTGTCCACTGATTTGTGGTGGGCCACATATACCACCATAGTGAAACCTGGAAACAGGGAGATCTTCATCCCCTGATATGTCAATAGGCCCTTCATTTGCTTCAGTCGTAGCTCCATGTTGCGATCTCTAAAGTTCAGAACTCTTGCAATGATCAGGCGAGGCGTTGCTCCAGGGGCAAGGCGAGGACCGAGGGATCCATGGGTGCACTCCATGACAAATGTCGGAGGGAAATTTTCCTGGCACAGAAGCTCACCCAGCAGCTTTTCCACAAAGGCGTCCAGCTCACCAGTGTCAGTGGACTCAGTGACACCAATAATGCAGAGATGGTTCCCGCATTCCTGTGTCTCCAAATCTTCATTTTTTTATGGCAACCGTGCTTAGTCAGGTCTCCAGTCTCTCCACGCACTTATTTGACATAGTGTGGGCATCTCCCATTGCTGATATTCTGTCCTCAGTGCCCCACAATCTGATGTTTTGCCGCTCCAGGTGCTCCTCGATTTTAGCCAGTCAGGCAGCCAATGTATCAAACCTTGCGTCTATACCTTGAAACCCTGGCACAGTTCTTGCAAAATGGGGTTGAGGTAAGTATGATGTTCTGATGCACAGCCACACACTGTGCCCTCCTCCATGGTGGCACTGGTATCTGAGGGGGGAGACTAGGCTTGTTAAATGGGAGCTTGCACCCTTTAGGGTCCCTGCAGACCATAACTATAACCCAGGGGGCCTGTAGTAAATGAGCAACCACTTGCGATCAGGCTGGGGATGTACTTGGTGCAGTAATAAGGCAAGGCTGGGAAAGGACTGGGACAATGCAATTCAGATCAGTTCGTTGCATGGAGGTGTTCCGTTCAGACTCCGTCTGGAGCACTGGGAGTTCATTCACACCATGGTCAGCGACAAACCACTACATGGCCGGCCCCACCAGGTCAGCACGGCAAGGCAAACCGCACCTGGCAGGAGGACCAGTCGCATCCAGGGCAAGTGCGCCCAGGAGGCCCACCGCCCGTTGAGCATGTCTGTGGCCCGAGACAGTGGTAGTTAGGTGATTACAGGTGGGGGCAGCAGACTCCCATGCATGGCCCTCCAGTCTCAAGCCTCAGGCTCTCCCACAACCCCTGTTGCTGCAGGGCCTTTGAGGCCCAGGCCGGGAGGAGGAGCTGATCCAATGACAAGCTGCTGCAGGCAGCAACCTCTGCTTATTATGCAGACAGCTAACCCACCACTGCTCCCCCACCTTAAGGTGTCTCCACAGTCCATTTAGCGGGGTCTCATAGCTCCTCTAGCTAGTTATGGGTACCCCTCCACGGAGCTTCAATGCTGCTGCGTGTCTATGCTGATCGCCTGCTTGGCTCCACCCCCATATTGTACATTCTCACCGGAAAACTCTTAATTTTATTATTACGGATCAATGCAGTGCATCAATGTTGACCATTATTTCTCTGAACTCACTGAATGTGAACCCATAGTCAAGTCAAAAGTGGCTTTAAAAGTTAATTTGCTTTTTCAAGCAGTGCAAACTTAACTGGAGGCTGGAGGTTACGTTGCTGCTGGGAGCTCATTGTACATCCATATTTTCAAATTTATGCACACATGCAGTTCGAATGGGCATACAAGTCCACTGCAAATACATTTACCTCTCTGTTCATTTAGATCAGCTACTCAGCTGAAAATCTCATCTTGAAAGGAACTAACTGCAGATAAAAATATGTTAGCTCTTTGAGACTCACATACTCTGTACTTTATTCTTTCATCAATCCCTTTTCCCCTTATTCTGGCTAAACCACAGATAACACATGGAAGGTCCTCTGCTTTCTGATCAGTTGTTGGAGGTGGATAATGGGTAGCCATCGATTTTCTAAGTGGATGGGCATTGGATTTGGTTTTCATCGCTTTCTCAGAGAACTCAGATTCTTGTTGTGCTTTATTGGGTTCCACAATTTTTTTGACAATTTATATCCAGGATTTTTCCATTGTATATGAAGTGTAGCACTTGTTGTTACAATGATTAAATATTTGATCATCTTCACCTATCAGTTTCAATCTTTTGTGAACTTTCTCTTGCCATATTTCTGCGGCAGTTCGAACTCTCTTATGTCCAGCCGCAGTTGATGTTAGCTTTTCTTTTAGATTAGTTTTGACATTTGACACATTTTTCATTGTTGAAGGAATCTTCAGATTTTGTAGTTAGCAACAGTCAGGAGGCAGAGATCCTCTGCTACCACCTGTTTCTCTCATGCTTCGGAGTTTGAATCAATGGAAAACCTGAAAGAAAAACAATATTAAAATAAGTTAACAAAATGATGGCTAAAACACATCATTATAGAGCTGCCAATTTGGTAAATGTGAAAAGGTTACTCTTAGAAGTTATTTTCTTTCCCTATAAGTCTACTTGACCCCCCAAAACCTGTTTTGACATCAAAATGAAGTATATAGGTCTCATGGTTCCAGTAATATTACATCATCACTGCAACACATCTACCATTTTTAAAAATGTTGTCAAGGAAAAATCAACCCAGATTAGCAATGTCTATCCAAGCTAAATTAATTCTCTAATGATACAGAAACATAAATGAAAAAGGAAAATGCCTGGACAGCAACATTTTTTACAGAGGTATATCTAGCCAGGACTAGGTTTGGGTGTGTTCTCTGGTGTGTGCAATTGCTATGCGGTTGTTGCTGTGAGATGCTAAATTTCAGTTTTCAGTGTGACAGTGTGTACATTTGTATTATGTTCAAATTAAAATGTTTCATTTGTATACTGGTTAGTATTTTGAACATCAACGCCTTCTGAATCATTTAGCACCTGCTATGAGCTGGCTGCAATATTCATTGCTCTTGACTTTTGTTTTTTACATGGGAAACTTGTAACAGCCTTTTAATTTTGACATGTGATAAAGATTGCATGCGGTAAATGGATGTTGTTAATATCAGTATCGATATTGGTACTATTGATATTGATATTTATCGCAGCCTAAAGTGATGCATTATATTTCTCTGACCATTTTTATTGCATGCAAATTGTAATTGTATTTTGTTCACTAGTAATGATGCAGAATCATTACTAAGTACAATATGTACTGAGAGGTGTATAACAGCATTATTGTATGACTTGTAATTGGGGCTTACAGGAACCAGCCCCAGTGGATCTCTGAAGAGCTGCAGACCTAGCAACCCAAGTAGAGGTGCGTAGCTATCAGGGGCGTCACCCCCGCCAGCAGCAGAAGCTGCAAAACCTTTAACAAATTAAACTATAATAAGCCCTGGGGCGGGGCCACAGGGGTGAGGGGCAGTGAGGGGAGTGCACTGTGCACTCCCCTCAGTGTGCATGTATGTTTGGCCGGCCGTCTTGGGACGGCCAAACACACATGCGCAGTAGGCTCTCTCCAGCTCAGCACTGGGTTTTCAAACTGGAGAGAGCCTGCACAGGCTTCCAGTCTGCGTGGGAGCACCCTGGCTGGGTGCTCCCATCCAATCCCGACGCTGCTCTGAGCAGTGTCAAGACTGGCCACAAGGGCAGGCTGGGAGTCAGTACCTGCAGAGACGACGGGAGAAAGGCGAGCGGTGCGGCAGATCCAGGTACATTTTTTATTTTTTGTTTTTATTAAATTTTGCACCACCTCCCAACCCCACCCCTTTCTCCCTGCCCTGCATGCCACACCCGCCCCGCTCCTTATGAGCGAAGCGAGACGTGACTGGTAGCTATTCTCTTGGATGGCCTGTCCTGTCCTCCATCACTTTGTCCAAAGGCTTGCTGAGAAACCCTACAGGCTGTCTGAACTCCTCCCGTGCCTGGGGGAGTGACCTGCAGGTAATCAATGCTGCTGGGTCTCCGGAGGAAGCAGCCCATTTAGGCCTATTTCTCCTCCCATGCTCCCCAAGGGTTCTGATTGTGTCTTCTCAATCACAGACAGACATCCATTCAGACGATGGTGCAAGGCTGTCACTCCTCGAAGCTCTGAACTTGTCCTTCTCTCTTCTTAGCTTCGCAGAGGGAAAATAAATGAATTCCTTCTGCACACACCCTATGCGTCATACGGCAAACCAGCTGACACACAGCAGCTATGTTGTGCACTGATATGTTGTCTCTTCTTGTGATCCACCAACCTCCCTGGGTGAAGAATGAGTTCCTTTTCCCTCCATGGAGGCCTCATTGGTAGAGCTAGAAAAAGGCCACATTTATTTGGAGGTTTCAGAGATATTAGATTTCTCTGGCGGATCTGAAGAGGTCAGTTTTTCACTGAGGCAGCATGAGAGGAACTGGGTTTTTACCAGTGAGTGGATCAGTTTAGGGAGGGAAGCAATATTCAAAACTTGAAGTGGTTGATACACTGGGTTTCAGCCAGTGCCAAAGGAATGTAGATTTAACTGCATACCCAATTGTAGGACCTGCCTCTTTGAGTGAATAATCCCCGTCTTTATCATTAGCTCTAATGAAGTCTCAGATTTATGAGTAGAGCATTTCATTGCCTTATAGCTAAGCTACTATTCTATAAATGCTTTAATAAATAGATTGAGGGCGAAAAGAAACAGTGACAAGCCATATAGTCAGCCCCCAGGAAAACAGTGGCCTTGCTCTGATATTTAGCTCACCAAGACTAAGTCGGTCATTACAACATTGGCGATAAAAGCCACTTACCACCGTGCAGAAGACCGCCAACACACTGCTGCGGCCGTGGAATTTCGCCACAGCTATTATAACCCACATTTCGGAATCCACCAAAATTCAGACACCCACACAAGTCTGCCAAACCAAAGGTCAGTGATAAACTGCCGAAAACAAAACCTCCACCATCACGCCAACAGAAATATGCCCACACTATCACGACCCACGAATCCACGTGGCGGTCTTTCAACCGCGGTATTCCATTGGCGGTACACACCGCTGCGCTCAAAATACACACACATTTACAAAACACTACCACATTGGACAATTCAAAATACACACACCTGATAAACATACACACAGCACTCCCACACACCCAATACAATATGAAAAACACACCCACAACACCCACAAACCCCCACGACAACAAATTCAGAAAGAAGGCCAGAGAGAGAGCACCAGCAAGAACAACAGCATCCACAGACACACAACACCATCACCCACAGAACTTCCACGCACCTCACACAACACACCACTACATATCAGCACACTTATCACCACACACTCCACCCCACACATCACCTACACCACCCCAAGGCATGGCAAAGACACCCCAGGTTCTCGGAGGAGGAGCTCAGGGTCATGGTGGAGGAAATCGTCCGGGTAGAGCCACAGCTATTCGGAGCACAGGTGCAGCACACCTCCATTGCAAGGAAGATGGAGCTATGGCGAAGAATAGTGGACAGGGTCAACGCAGTGGGACAGCACCCAAGAAATCGGGAGGACTTCAGGAAGCAGTGGAACGACCTACAGGGGAAGGTGCGTTCCGTGGTCTCAAGACACCACCTGGCGGTTCAGCAGACTGGCGGCGGACCCCCACCTCCTCCCTCACAACTAACAACATGGGAGGAGCAGGTCTTGGAGATTCTGCATCCTGAGGGCCTCGCAGGAGTAGGTAGAGGAATGGACTCTGGTAAGTCAAATCTTAACTATTACAACCGCCCCCATCTGCATGCTATCACATACCCCCACACTCACCCCCAGCACCCCAACTCCTCATATATGTCCCAACATCACAAACCACCCATCCCAACACCAAGCCCTGCATGCAACAACAAAGCATGGACACCCATCACTAAACCATGCCCACTGCACATACCCATACAACCCCCTAAACCATCCTCACACAAGGTCTCACACAGGAATGCAAGCACTGAGGTACACGGTCACCCACCCATTGCACACCATGACACACACAGATGTAATAACCATCCTTTTATACCCCTGCAGGACCCCTACCCAACGCCACCCGACAGGAGGGTCCACACATGTCCACACCACCAACAGAAGAGGCCCACAGTGATGACAGCACCTCTGTCCAACTGGATCTAGATGACCAGCCCGGCCCATCAGGGACCGCAGGACAGTCGGTTCCCATCACCAAGTCACAGGCCACTACAAACCTTCCACCCTCTGGAAACACCAGCACAGCACCCACCCAGCGGGCCCATACCTCCGTCCCCAGGATACGTCAATCAGCAGTGTGTCCACCACTACAGGGAACCCAGGATAACCCACCACCCCAACAACAACAGGGACCTGGGGGCAGTGGTAGTGGGCACACAGTCCAGGGGACGGAGGCCCAGGAACACAGGGGAACTGGGAGGGCTGCTTAGCGACAGGGGGCGGACAGGCCAAGGGAACCCACTCTCCACAAGGCCCTCTCCTCCATCATGGAAGCCTACCACCACTCCCAGGAGACGAGGGCAAAGGTACAGGCCAAGTTTCAGGAAACCCAGTGCCTGCAGGAAGAACAGTATATGGGCTTCAGGGAGGAAATCAGAACCATCAGCTCCTCCCTGGGCACCTTCGTAGGGGGGCTGAAGGAACTTGTGAACACCAGGAGGGACACTGTGGCACTACAAGGGGCCCCTGACAATAGCATGGACGATGAACTGCCCACCACCTCCGTCAGCGCTAGTGGACAGGATGCCCTGCCACAGGACCACCACACCAGCACCCCACCCCCTGCAGAGGGAGAACCACCCCGCAAACGGTCCCTGAGATCCAGGATAAAGATTGAGCAGGATGCCAAGACCTCTGCCAAGAAATGAGACCACCCTGATTGTCATCCTACTGTCCCACTTTGTCACCCTGTCCATACTGAAACTGCCCCAGCTCCACTTCCTATGCCCATATGGGCAATGCACCTGTGAGACTAATAGACTGGACTCTGCCATAGACATTCCTCCGCCATCACCCCTCACCATTTCACTACCCCTTCCAATATTGAGCACTTAAAGCACAAAACAATCTGGAGTCTGTCTGTGATTTCGAAATAGTGTATTAGCAATTACAGTGACAAAATGCTCTTTCAAGTTTAATGTCAGCATACCTATGTCACACAGCTCTAGTCCATGAGGAATCTAACCAGATGTCACAGTGGGACCCAGATCTGTGAAATCGTAAGGGAAAGTGACAACTCAGTGACCATACACTGGGTGAAAACGACACACAGTAGACAGGTAGTAGTGTTAATGTACATGTAGTAGGCAGGTTTGTATTCTTACCTGTGTCTCACTGGAAATATTGCTGAATCACTGAGTCCCTGCTTCCTCATCTTCACTGTCCACAGGCTCCACAGCTGCAACAACACCGCCATCTGGACCACACTCCTGCAGAAAAGGCACCTGTCGTTGCAAAGCCAAGTTATGAAGCATACAGCAGGCCACGATAATCTGGCACACCTTCTTTGGTGAGTAGAATAGGGATCCACCTGTCATATGGAGGCACCTGAACCTGGCCTTCAGGAGGCCGAAGGTCCGCTCGATCACCCTCCTAGTTCGCCCATGGGCCTCATTGTAGCGTTCCTCTGCCCTTGTCCTGGGATTCCTCACTGGGGTCAGTAGCCATGACAGGTTGGGGTAACCAGAGTCACCTGCAAATGGTGAAGGACAACTGTTAGACACGCACTAACCTGGAGGGATATCCCCAGACCCACACAACCATTCCCACTGACTTCCTTCCAGGTGCTCACCTAATAGCCACACACGGTGCCTCTGGAGTTGACCCATAACATAAGGAATGCTGCTATTCCGCAGGATGTAGGCGTCATGCACTGAGCCAGGGAACTTGGCATTCACATGGGAGATGTACTGGTCTGCCAAACATACCATCTGTACATTCATCGAATGATAACTCTTCCGGTTTCTGTACACCTGTTCACTCCTGTGGGGGGGTACCAAAGCCACATGGGTCCCATCAATGGCACCTATGATGTTGGGGATGTGTCCCCTTTCACTGTAGGCAAATCCTCCACCTGAGGGAAAACGATGTAGCTCCGCATGTGTTTCAGAAGGGTAGACAACACTCTGGACAATACGTTGGAAAACATAGGCTGGGACATCCCAGATGCCATGACCACTGTTGTCTGAAAGGAACCACTTGCAAGAAAATGGAGCACTGACAGCACCTGCACTTGAGGGGGGATTCCTGTGGGGTGGGGGATTGCTGACATCAGGTCTGGCTCCAACTGGGTACACAGTTCCTGGATTGTGGCACGGTCAAGCCTGTATGTGATAATCAATTGTCGCTCCTCCATTGTCGACAGGTCCACCAACGGTCGGTACACCGGAGGATGCCGCCATCTCCTCATATGTCCCAGCGGACGGTGCCTATGAAGGACAACAGCGAGCACAGAGTCAAACAACTCAGAGGTACGTACCCACAGTTTACACAGAACACCTATCGTACACAAAAGGTGGCCTGTATGTGTGTTGAGTCTAGGCCTGGTTATGAGTGACGCAGTTGGAAATGAAGCCATGTGGGCCCCTGAAATGGCGGCTGTCTGACCTGTAATGTGGGACAGTGTGATGTGAGGTAACTGCGCTGGCGTTGTACACCGTCGCGGTAGGCGGTCAAAGACCGCGGCGCAATGCTACATTGGACCCTATTGGTCCCAGGAGCCAATGGCGATTTACGCCGGCGGTGATGGTACGCACCGCCGCAGACGTGACCGCCATTTTCTATCTGTTCTATGACTCAATACCTGATCTTCGACAGGAGAGGACCTACACTGCAAGTGCTGCTGTGACCTCGGTCTGGAAGAGACAATGGCTCGAGTGTCTGGGGAAAGGGCCCCTGCCTTCACATCGGAGGAGTTGGAGAAACTCGTGGATGGGGTCCTCCCCCAGTACACGCTACTCTACGGTCCTCCAGACAAACAGGTAAGTACACAGGGAGCATGTTGTATGGGCTATGCCTGTGTGGAGAGGGCTGGATGTAAGAAGGAAGGGGGGAGAGTGCTGCGTGCATGAAAGACGGTGAATGCATGTGCCACATGGCAAGGGTAGGTATGGGGGCCAATCACTTTGACGGTGCAGTTGGTAATAACTTCTCTTTTTCCCCTGTACATTTCATGTAGGTCAGCGCCCCCCAGAAGAAGGACATCTGGCGTGCCATTGCCAAGGAAGTCCGGACCCTGGGGGAGCACCCACTGCCGGAAAAGATGGGAGGACATTCGCCGCTGGAGCAAGAAGTCGGCGGAGGCTCAGCTGGGAGGGGTGCCCGTCGCACCATGACCCCCTTATGTTCAGGCCTACCCGGAGTTGGTTGGGCGCTTGAGGGCATCACAGCAGCCACAAGGGGGTGAGTACACTCTCATTCTGCTGACTTTGCACGCAGTGGAGGTGTCTGGGTGGGGGAGGAGGGCTCTGGGTTTCCCTAGGCCAGGGTCAGTTCCGTAGGCAAGGCCCCTCCGTATGTCAGGCCATGTGGCACCCCAGCCTACCTCGGTAGAGTGCCAATTACAGCTAGCCATGCCCCTGTGTCATCTATGTGTGAAAATGTCGTCCATAGCTTTGTAGGCCATTTCCCAGAAATTGAACAGTGGAGCCCAAGAGCGCGGCATAGTGCAGGGGGCTTCTGTGTCTGTCGTGTCCGCCAACGGTAGCGGTAATGCATGCACTCAACATGTCTTTCTTCTGCCCCCCCCCCTTTTTGTGGTCTCCCTGTTCTTGTGTGCATTAGCATCATCAGGCGGAGGAGCAGTGACACCGGAGCATGAGGGAGCTGCATCCCACATGGCCCTGGAGGGCGACACTACAGAGTCTGAATTCACCAGTGGGACGGAGGGCGAGAAGAGCTCCACGGCGGGGACAGGAGCTGATACCAGTGAGACGGACTCGTCCTCTGATGGTAGCTCCCTTGTGGTGGTGGCAACATCTGTGCCCCCTGCATCTACAGGTACAGCCGCCACCCCCCTACCAGCACCACCCTCCCAGCAGCCCCTCAGCCTTTGCCCCGTGCCCGCTCACCCAGGAGGGTGGGCATCACCTTCACCCCAGGCACCTTAGGCCCTGCCCCAGTCACCCCTGCTGCCCTCAGTGAGGAGGCCATTGACCTCCTCAGGTCTCTCACTGTTGGGCAGTCTACCATTTTGAATGCCATCCAGGGTGTAGAGAGGCAGTTGCAACAAACCAATGCATTCCTGGAGGGCATTCATTCTGGTCAGGCGGCCCTTCACCGAGCTTTTCAGACTCTGGCCTCAGCACTGATGGCAGCCATTGCCCCCGTCTCTAGCCTCCCCCCTCCAACTTCCTCAAACCCGACCCAATCCCCTGTACCTCAGCCTATCCCAAGCACACCTACAGACCAACATGCACACACGTCAACACCCAAGGGAAGCTCAGGCAAACATAAGCACCACACATCCCACAGGCACTTGTGCAAGCATCACACACATACAGATACACCAACATCCACTGCCTCCACTGTGTCCCCCTCCTCCTCATCTCCTTCCTCCCTCCCAGTCTCGTCTACACTCACACCTGCATGCACTACTTCTACAGCCACTACGTCCCTCTCCAGCACACCCACCACCACACCCCGCTCACGTGCAGTCACCACCCCACTACCATTCACATGTCCCCTGTGTCCTCTCCCAGTGTGTCTGTGACGCCCCCTCCCAAGATACACAAACGCAGGCACACACCCACCCAACAGTCATCCACCTCACAACAGCCTCCAGCGCATGCACCTTCACCCAAAGTCACCAAACGTACACCTCCCACAACCACCACCTCTTCCTCCACTCCCAAACCCCCTCTAACTACCTGTCCCAGTGTGTCCCAAAAACTTTTCCTGTCCAACCTTGACCTCTTTCCCACACCTCACCCACCCCGTCCGTTTCATAGGTCCCGAACTAGTACCTCAGCCACAACATCTCCGGGACCAGTGGTGCCTGTAGTCACCGGAATGTGGAGTGCACCGGCCACCAGGGCCGCCAGTGTGGCACGGAGCCACAGCACAGACAGTCCCCCACCTGTGAAGCATCAGAAGTTGACCAGTGCCCGGCGGGAGAGGGGGAAGACTCCAGCCACCAAAGCCGCTCCCAGGGGTCCCATTGGGAGTGTGGAGTCAGCTGTGACACCTTCCAAGGTGGGGAAGGGCCACAAGAAACCCGGCAAGTCTGGGAAGAGCTGCACGGCGGAGAAGACCGCCATCATCCCCGCTGCCCAGGAGGCCACCGCCAGCCCAGCTGCCCAGGAGGCCACCGCCAGCACCAGCCTAGCTGCCCAGGAGGCCACCGCCAGCACCAGCCCAGATGCCCAGGAGGCCACCGCCAGCACAAGCCCAGATGGGCCATGAAGGACCACCAGCAAAAGGCCCGCTGGGCCATGAAGGACCACCAGCAAAAGGACCGTTGTGCCATGAAGGACCGCCAGCCCCGCTGGGCCATGAAGGACCGCCAGCAGCTGAGACCCTGCAATGGGGACCACCATCTGAAGCACCGCTGAACAGGGCACCGCCATCTGAAGCACCGCTGAACAGGGCACTGCCATCTCAAGTACCGCTGAACAGGGCACCGCCGTCTGAAGCACCGCTGAACAGGGCACCGCCATCTGAAGCACCGCTGAACAGGACACCGCCATCTCAAGCATCGCTAGCCCATGATACTCTAGTATGGATAGGACCAAACTAGCTGAGGAACTATTTGATAGCTTGGCCCGGGGGGGCTCTTTTCAGAACACGTCACTTAAGAACTCATCTTCACAGAAAGAAGGTTTAAGAAGTAAATTCATCAGACTAGAAACATTTTAAAAGAATGAACTATCTAAATGGTGGGATGGGGCAACACTGAAACAATACAAAAAATGTAATTGCATCCCTCGTGGCTTAAGATCTTAGATATTTCCCACTTGCGATGACTTGGATGCAGACTTGTTAATTTTATGGGATAATGAGCTAACTGCTAGCTCAATGAAATTAATGGATATTCTGATAACAAATGCTGAGAGGAAAGTAAATCAACTGCAAATTGAGATTGGGGTGTTAGAAAAGGAGATTGAGGATCTGAATTTAAAAGAAGCTACTGAGAAAAATAAAAAAAAATTGGAAGAAGTGTTACTCAAATTTCAAGGAGAAATTACGCAGAGGAAAGCACGAAAACTTAAACGGGATGAGAGAGACTACCTAACGGGTAGAGATTTTACTTTCTCTAGCAAATACGATCATTTAATTAACACTAATTTGGTTCCCAAGGGTTCTAGCATGTCTAATGTCTCAGACACAACATCCATTAGTACTTCGATTACAAGTGACACTGAAGCTGAGGGTAGAGCGAGTACTTCTGCCCAAAGTTGTGATATTACTGGTGGTAATGCTTTTTTACAAGAACTAATGAGGATGAAAAGAGGGAAATTTGTTCAAAACAGAGGGACACCATACACAAAAAGACCAGGAGGGGGAGGAGAGGAACAGGTAATCAAGACAAAAGACCAGGATGGAATCATAACGAGATCTCGGGACAAGAAAACTTAGACTTGGGTGGATCGTCATCCATCAATGTGATTAATCTTTCTAAGGTTAAACTGACTTCAGGGGCCAGGAGTCTTCTGACTAAAGGCCTGAATTTTTGCCCTGACACTTTTGGTGATCCTTGTAGATCTAAGATTGACTTATTTAAGTTTGTTCGGAAACTAAAATTAAAAAAACATTTTCAATCTCATCCAGTTGATAGTTCAATTCCAAATGTGCCTGTATTTCCTTTGAGTACCCTGTCTATTGAAGAAGTACATGATACAGCACTCTTACTATCTATAGCTGAACGAGACGAGGATCCTAACATCCTTTCTAGGACTCTACAAGAACTGGATATCGTATCCAGTAGGAGTATCTCTAGTGATTTAAAAAAGAAATCGTGCTGGAATCCGAGATTGATGGGCACTATCTCTTTTGATACATTTTTTGATTTGGTATGTCGAGACTTTGATAACTATTTGGTTAAAAACAAATATCGACAGTCCTCAAAAAATTTGAGTCCAGAAGAATTATCTGCATTAGAAGTGCTTAGGAATGACAAGGATATCATTATCAGACAAGCAGACAAAGGTGGAAATGTGGTCATCATGAATAAAACAGACTACGACAACGAGATCATGTCGCAACTGAATGATGAGACGTGTTACGAAAAGATTATTGGTAATCCCGTTCCCAACCTTATTCACATTATAAATAGTAAATTGTTTAGTTGGCAACAACAGGGACTACTTAACAAGGACGAGTATCTCTACTTGAAGGTGGATTATCCTAGATATCCTTGTCTTTATACACTACCAAAAGTGCACAAGGAACTATCCTTCCCACCTGGTAGACCGATAGTGTCTGGTATACTAGGCCCCACTGAAAGACTTTCTGAATTTGTAGATTGTTTTTTGCAACCATTTGTTAACAATCTCCCATCTTTTATTAAGAACACTACACATATTCTTAGCATTTTGAGTGATATGGACTGGGAAAATGATATGCTACTAGTTACATTGGATGTGGTATCTTTGTATACGTGCATCAATCATGAATTAGGATTGGAGGCTATACGATATTACCTAAATAAAAGATCAGCGAGTCTTTGGCAACGCACTACAATGTTAACTGAGATGATTAATCTGATTCTTACCAATAATTTGTTTCTTTTTAATGGAGATTGGTATCGACAAAAACGGGGTGTAGCGATGGGCTCTAAATTCTCTCCATCCTATGCGAATCTCTTCATGGGATGGTTTGAACATAAATGGGTTTGGGGTCCTGAATCTACTCAATGGCAACCCCACATACTATATTGGGGTCGCTATATAGACGACTGCTTCTTGATATGGACGGGTGGGGAGCTTAAATTGAGGGATTTTTTTACTTTTTTAAACTCAAATTCCATGAATGTGAAATTTACTTATCACTTTAGCTCTGTGAGTATTGAATTCTTGGATGTGGAGCTTTTTATTGATGACGGGAAAATTCAGAGTAGACTATTTCGTAAAGCTACAGCATGCAATTCTATTCTTCATGCGAAAAGTGCACACCCCAGACACCACGTGGTATCAATACCCTTTGGGGAATTGGTTAGGGCACGACGTAATTGTAGTGTGGATAATGAGTTTTTAGATCTTGTGGAAGACATGGGTAGAAGATTCAAAGCACAAGGATACTCAAATAAGGTAGTCAAAAGGGCACAATTTCAAGCTAAACAATTGGTAAGGACTGATACTTTGAAAACTAAAGATTATTGTAATGTGGTAGCACACTGTATTAAGGTTCGTTTTATAAAAGACTACAATGATGCCTCTTTGATTTTGAAGAACTTTATGATGAAACACTGGAATATATTATGGCAAGATGAATCATTGAAAGATGTAGTATCAGAAAGGATACTTACATCGTATCGGAAAGGTAGGACTCTGAAGAATATCTTGAGTCCTAGTTTTACCTCTACTGTCTCCAAGAAGACCTGGCTATCTTCCCGTGGTACTGGTTTTTTCCATAAGATCAAGCAATTCTCTACTGGTGGGAGAACCTTTACAATCAATTGTACTATTGACTGTAACACTACATATGTTGTATACATTATACGTTGCAAATGTACTCGAATATATGTAGGAAGTACCATACGCCCACTTAAGGTTAGAATTGGGGAACATGTCAGAGTACTTAAAAATTATGATGTAAGATATCCAATAGTAGCACATATTGCAACTTGTGATGCACAATTAACTCACAAAAGGTTTGAATTTTTTGGTATTGAACATATACTTAGAAGTCTGAGGGGAGGTAGTAGGGAATTGTCTTTACGCAAAAAAGAGGCACTATGGATCATGAGACTGAGGGCTGTAGAATCAGGTCTCAACTCTGATAGGGAACTGGAATTCTTTTTTGGAGATTGAAATGTTTAATTCCCCTTTTATTTGCATAAATTGTATTTCAATGTATTAGTCTTTTCTTTCACTTTATTATTGTGATACTGTTTTTTTATACTTAACGATTATTACTTGTACGTTCTAGAGATGTTTTGGACCGTTGGAGCTACCAACTAAAATTCTCAAACACAAATTATTTAATCACAACATGTTTGCAATATTTCATCTAGGGTACAGTTTTAGATAGGTTAATTTTGTGGGCTGTTTACTGAGATGTTGGGCGTGCGATACATATAGTATTCGGAACGTAACTTTGGATGTCTTCTTTCTAAAATTTGGTGATATTTATAAATAGGTTGCTACTTTTTTGTTGTAGCCATATGAGTTGTTTGATTTAGTGATTGGAATTATTTTGTGATATATATACATTTTTAAACTGAATATGTAGGTATTGAACTTGGGTATTGGTGGTGGTTATTGCTACATCTTTGGACGGCAGTTCAGACCGTTTGCTTCATGGAATGTTATCGTCTACTATGAGTTTATTTGAGTTGGTTACATAATATTAAAATTAAATAGGCCATATACTCTAAACATTGGTGGTTGGATCCAGACGTTTTTGTTTATTTTCTATGGGAATGCCCTTGTCTTACTTCTTTGAACATGGACGGTAGTCCTTTTTTAGTGTTGGTGATACCAACAGTCTTTGCTATAGTTGATTTCTCACTGTTTACAGGCAGTCCCTTTTCTATGTTCATGACGTTAGTCCTCTTTCCATGTTGTTGGCAGGATTAGCCTTCTATATGATTTCCGGTTGGACAGAACGCGAGGAGCGTACTCGCGGTTCCGATGTTGTGATAGATGGACGCCGCTTTCTTTGATATGAGGGTGAGTTGCTGAGGTTATAACTTTTGTACAGTGGGTTTATTCGATTGCATGTGGGTAAAGACCTGATTCTGGCAAGATTGGGCGTTTTGAGGAGTTGTAGTATTTAACAGTTGTTTTGCATTTAAATTCTAGCCATTGGACTAATACGGGCTACGGACTTCCATTGGACACATGGTTGGTCTTTGGGCCATTTAACATAAGGTATTTAAAAGGATATTTGCTGGTGTTATTTTTTTTATTTGGTTTATTTTCTCAGTAATTCAAATATCTTTAAGCATATTCTTGTGATTTCTTTTCGATAGAATTGGACCTTTGTACTCGCAGTTGACTTGGGGTAGCAACGGTGTATATATGGATAGACCGTATTGTTGACACCGGTTTTCGGTGTTAAATGAAGGTATTGTCAACGAGCCACTAAGATTCAATCGTAGGGTCACCTTAATTAATTCACTGATTTGGGGTGAATGATTGTTTGTGGAGGACAACAGACTTGTTGGACATCTAACTTTACTTTCCACTACCAATTTGAATAATGTGCTTACGTGGTGATTTTGGGTTATATTTAGGGTCTTGAGAATTTTGCGACAACTAAAACTTATTTTTTGAGAAGTGTGAATCTTAATTACAACTTAATTTCTTTTGATTGGAGCCTAAATTTGGGTTTTAAGAAATACGGTATCCCTTTCCTCTCACTTTTTTTCGGGTGTTGTTGAAATTTTTGGGTTCTAAATTTGGGGTCTTTTTTGCACAACACTCAGATTTGATGTTTGAGCATTTTGGTTTTTAACTCTAATAATTTTCTTACAATTTGTAGCCCTGAAGAAGACGTTTGGGATGAGAGAATTTCCCATGACAAAACACATGTTGGCTTGAACTGTTCTTTCCATGGATGAAGTATTAAGATATTGGATGATCTGATTGAATAAATCATTTGATTGAACCGGATATTAAGGAACTGTGCTTTAGTGTTAATGGACTGTTTCTCTAGAATATTACTCATTTGAGTCAGTACTTATTTTGATTTGTGTAACTATTACTACTGTGGGGTGCCTCAATTTGTCTTCTACATGAGCGGCATGGGCACTGACGCAACTGAGTCCGTCACGGGGTGAATGATGCACTCTGGGCACCATGCCTTCTCCAGAACCAGTGGAGACTGTCATCCACTACCTCTGTCCTTAACAGGATGAAGCACTCTGGGCACCATGCCCCCTCCAGAACCAGTGGAGACAGTCATCCACTACCTCTGTCCTTAACAGGATGAAGCACTCTGGGCACCATGCCCCCTCCAGAACCAGTGGAGACTGTCATCCACTTGTGAGACTGTGGCTTTGCACTCCCCAGGATTGAACAGTGGGCAGACCACCCACTGAAGAGACTCGAGAGTCTGTGGCTTTGCACTCCCCAGGATTGAACAGTGGGCAGACCACCCACTGTAGAGACTTGAGAGACTGTGGCTTTGCACTCCCCAGGATTGAACAGTGGGCAACCCACCCACTGTAGAGACTTGAGAGACTGTGGCTTTGCACTCCCCAGGATGGAACAGTGGGCATGTGGCCCCCTTGTGGATTTGGCGTCGTGCACTCAAGCGGCTGAGGTGCCCCCCCTTTCCCTCCCCCTGAGGTGCCTGTTTTCTTGGTATCTGATGCCCCTGCAGTGTTCTCTCCGTCATGGTCGGGGATCTTGTGTGGGCCTCGCCCATACCGTGTGGTCCCAGTGTTCCACGGACTATCTTAGTGCACAACCTGGACTACTATGCTTGGTATTTATTTTGTACATGGTGTATATATATATTTCTGCCTACTTGTTTTTAATATATTACAATGGTTACACTAATTTTCTATTGTCTTTGCATTCTTCCAGGGGGTTTGGGGGGTGTAACTGTGATGTATTGATATGCATTTGTGTGTGTTGTAGGGGGTGAGGGTAGGGGTGTTGCATCTGTGAGTGTCCCTGTTTTTTGCCTCCCCCTCCCCTGTGTCGTAGGTGCAGTACTCACTGTGGTCTTTGCCGCCGGCGTTCGTGCTCCTGGTAGAGGAGCAGGAAGACTATCGCAGGGAGAATTTGGAGTTCCGGGTCCATGGTGTCCACGTTCCTCGTGGGGTGTGTAGAGGTGAGCGTTTTCCCTTCGAAATTCCTGTTTCCGCCGTGTTTTTATCCGTGGTGAATCCGCCCCGGAAAAGATGGCGGTTTGGCCTGCCATAATAGTGTGGGCGGTACATTTTCTCCTGCCTGTCTGTTGGCGGTGACCGCTGCGCTGTTTGTTTGTACCGCCATGGCGGTCGGAGTGTTAAAGTGGTTGTCTTTGTTGGCGGTTTCCGCCACGGTCGTAATTCCAATTTTTTTACCGCCGGCCTGTTGGCGGTTTTACCGCCGCTTTAACACCGTCCGCCAGGGTTGTAATGACCACCTAAGTGTCAGAAATGATGCACTATTACCAGGTGGCTGTGCAAATAGAAAAAGAACGTTACTATCTGCCCAGCAGTCAGCTGCATAATATAAATTATGTAACATGTGGCCAATGGCAAAACACATAGCACAAAAATGTCATTAATTACCAGGCAGAATGCTAAAAACCCGATTATGCAGTGTTTGCCTGGCAGCTAGTTATTTAGCCAGCAATGGCCTTAATAGAGAAAAATGTATCTTTTTAACCCCTTGACCGCCATGGACAGAATGGTTATGTCCATGGCTGCCCCTCTCAGGCGCCATGGATGTAACCATCTATGTCCATTTACTGGCCCTCTGGGGAAGCACTAGCGTTCCCCCAGAGGGCCGCCCCCCCCCCCCGGTCAGGGCTGGAATGGGAATCGCTTCCCCTTCCACCCCGATCCCCCCAGTGACGTCTGATGAAGTCAACACGCAAGAGCGTGCTGACCTCATTAGAGGTCACCTTCCATTGCGCTGGAAACATGCATCGAATGCGATTGTGGAAGAGAAATGCTTCTCGATAGGATGGGGCCTAGCAGAGGCATTAAAGGAAGGGCTTTTCCTTTACTTTCATGTCTCTGCAAGCATCTCTGCTGTCCGATCGCGATGCGATCGGGCAGCAAAAATGCTCACTAGACTCCAGGGATTTTTGTTTTCTTTGGAAATGGACATAATGGGAGCGGCCTCTTGGGAAAGGGCCGCTCACCAGGGGGGCAAATAATTTTTAGGCCATTTCCGCCCCCAGGGGGGGCAGAAAACCCCTAGACACCAGGGATAAAAAAAAATCTTTTTTCTTTTTTTTTTTTAAGTGTAGGAAGCGACTCCTTTGACAAGGGTCACTCCCTGGGGAGCCAAATTGTTTTAGGCCATTTCTACCCCAGGGGGGCAAGGGGGGCAGAAACCACTAGACACCAGGGATTTTTTTTTTTAACTTTGAAATGGACATGAGTGGAGTGGCCCCTTGGGCAAGGGCCACTACCCAGGGGGGAAAATATTTTTTAGGCAATTTCTGGCCCCCCTGGGGGCAGATTGGCCTACTATAATTCGGGGGCAGAAAACCCCTAGACACAAGGGATCATTTTTTTTCTTTTTTTTTCTTTTACATTTTTTTTGGCAGGGGTCGCTCCCTGGGGGGCCAAATTGTTTTTAGGCCATTTCTGCCCCCCCGGGGGCAGATCAGTCTAATATAATTAGGCCGATCTGCCCCGGGGGTGCAGAAACCACTAGACACCCAGGACTTTTTTGTATTTATTATCCTTACGCATAAGGGGAGCGGCCCCTTGGGCAAGGGCTTCTCCCCGGGTGGGCAAAATATTTTTAGGCCTTTTCTGCCTCCGGGGGGTCAGAAACCTCTAGACACCAGGGAAATATATATATTTTTATTTATTTCATGTTTTTATTTATGGGGAGCGAACCCCTAGGCATGGGTCGCTCCCCTGGGGGACAAATTGTATTTAGGCCATTTCTGCCCCACTTGAGGGCAGATCAGCCTATTTTATTTAGGCCAATCTGCCCCAACAGGGGCAGAAACCACTAGACACCAGGGATTGGTGTGTGTGTATGTGTGTGTGTTTTTTGGGGGGCTGCCCCTTGGGCAAGGGTCGCTCCCCATGGGGGCACATTACTGTTAGCCATCGGACTATTTTTGGAAGACCCATCTGCCCCCAAGGGGGGCAGAAAGCCCACCAGAGACCAGGGGAGATTTTTTTTGTCAAAATAAGAGGGTCGTGTGTGGCCATACCCCCACCCCAAATAAATGGGGCCAAAGTTGTTCTGCTCACCAGTGGGCAGATGGGGCAATTACCCCTGATCCACACCCCGGGGGGCAGAAAGTCTACTAGATGGCACGGAATAAAAAAAAAATTGGAGTGGTGGCTACCAACCAGGATGGGCCTGGTTATGCCCCCACCCACACTGAAGGGGGTAACAGTCTTTCACACTAAACATCTTATCCCACAGCAATCAAGAAGACATTTGATTATTTTGGGTTTTGGTCATGAGAGCTTGGTAACTCTCAAAATCGTCTCAATTGGAATGGTGAGGGCTGCACTTTTTTGACATTGGGACGCTGCCATGTAGAAAAATCCACAAGACCCAGACACATCTGAAAACTAAACATCTGGTTGATTCCAGGGTGGTGTGCTTCACATGCACCCCACACCATTTTCTTACCCACAATGCCCTGCAAACCTCCAACTTTGCTGGAAATCACACATTTTTCCCACATTTTTGTGATGGAACATACCGGAATCCTTAGGAATCCACAAAATTCCTACCACCCAACATTGTCTCATCTATACCAATAAAAATTCCGCTGCACTTGTCAGCCTAAAAATGTTTTTTTTCAAACTGCCATTTTGGATGCGCTTTGGTTCCCCCTCAATTTCAACATATTTTTGGCTGTTCCCTGTCACAGGCACTTGGCCCACCTACACAAGTGAGGTATCATTTTTACCGGGAGACTGAGGGGAACGTTGGGTGATAGGAAATTTGTCCCCCTGCGGTGAGCCCACACATAAATGTGGGAAAAAGTAATTTTTTTGCTACATTTGAGGTTTGCTTAGGATTCTGGGTAAGAAATCATTGGGGGATCCATGCAAGTCACACCTCCCTGGAGTCCCTCAGGTGTCTAGTTTTCAGAAATGTCCAGGTTTGGTAGGTTTCCCTAGATAGCTGCTGAGCCCAGGACAAAAAACGCAGGTGCCTCCCCGCCCCAAAAACAGGTAGTTTTTTATTTGATGAATTTGATGTGTCCAGATAGAGTTTTGGGGCATTTCTTGTTGCAGGCGTTAGGCCTACCCACACAAGTGAGGTACCATTTTTATCTGGAGACTTGGGGGAATGCTGGGTGGAAGGAAATTTGTGGCTCCTCTCAGATTCCAGAACTTTCTGTCACTGAAATGAGAGGAAAACATTTTTTGGGGCCACATTTTGAGGTTTGCAAGGGATTCTGGGTAACAGAACCTGGTCAGAGCCCCACAAGTCACCCCATCTTGGATTCCCCTAGGTGTCTAGTTTTAAGAAATGCGCAGGTTTGCTAGGTTTCCCTAGGGGCCGGCTGAACTAGAGGCCAAAATCCACAGCTAGGCACTTTGCAAAAAACTGCTCTGTTTTCTTTGTGAAAATGTGATGTGTCCATGTTGTGTTTTGGGGCATTTTCTGTTGCGGGCACTAGGCCTACCCACACCAGTGAGGTACCATTTTTATTGAGAGACTTGGAAGAACGCTGGGTGGAAGGACATTTGTGGCTTTGGGGCATTTCCAGAACTTTCTGTCACTGAAATGAGAGGAAAAAGTATCTTTTTTTGGCCAAATATTGAGGTTTGAAAAGGATTCTGGGTAACATAACCAATTGAGAGCCCCACAAGCCACCCCATCGTGGATTCCCCTTAGTGTCTAGTATTCAAAAATGCGCAGGTTTGATAGGTTTCCCTAGTTGCCGGCTGAGCTAGAGGCAAAAACCTACAGCTAGGCACTTTGCCAAAAACATGTCAGATTTCAATGTAAAAATGTGATTTGTCCATGTTGCGTTTCCTGTCGCGAGCATTAGGCCTACCCATTCAAGTGAGGTACCATTTTTTTCAGGAGACTTCGGGAAACACAGAATAGCAAAACAAGTGTTATTTCCCCTTTTCTTTCTGTACATTTTTTCCTTCTAAATGTAAGACAGTATGTAAAAAGATGCCTATTTGAGAAATGCCATGTAATTCACATGCTAGTACTGGCACCCCGGAACTCAGAGATGTGCAAATAACCACTGCCTCTCATCACCTTATCTTGTGCCTATTTTGGAAATACAAAGGTTTTCTTGATACCTATTTTTCACTCTTTTTATTTCACCAAATGAATTGCTGTATGCCCGGTATAGAATGAAAACGCACTGCAAGGTGCAGCTCATTTATTGGCTCTGGGTATCTAGGGTTCTTGATGAACCTACAAGCCCTATATATCCCCCAACCAGTAGAGTCCAGCAGATGTAACGATATATTGCTTTAAAAAATCTGACATCTCAGGAAAATGTTACAGAGTAATACATGGAGAAAAATGGCTAGTTTTGTCACCTCAATTTCAAGATTTCTTTTATTTCTTGCAGGATCTACACAATTGACACAAATTACCCCTTTCTGAATTCAGAATTTTGACTACTTTTCAGAAATGTTTAGCTTTCTGGGATCCAGCATTGGTTTCACACTCATTTCTGTCACTAAGTGGAAGGATGCTGAAAGCACAAAAAATCCTAAAAATGGGGTATGTCTCAGTAAAATGCAAAAATTGTGTTGAAAAATTGGGTTTTCTGATTTAAGTCTGCCTGTTCCTGAAAGCTGGGAAGATGTTTTTTTTTAGCACCGGAAACCCTTTGTTGATGCCATTTTCAGGGAAAAAATCAAAAACCTTCTTATGCAGCCCTTTTTTCCCATTTTTTTGAAAAAAATTAATTTTTCACAGTATTTTGGCTAATTTGTTAGTCTCCTTCAGGGGAACCCACAAAGTCTGGGTACCTCTAGAATCCCTAGGATGTTGGATAAAAAGGACGCAAATTTGGCGTGGGTAGCTTATGTGGACAAAAGTTATGAGGGCCTAAGCGCGAACTGCCCCAAATAGCCAAAAAAAGGCTTGGCACCTGAGGGGGAAAAGGCCTGGCAGCGAAGGGATAAATAGCTTTGATAATTTTGAGGAGGTCACAAAGTTGGTCAAAAGAAAAATAAATCAGAAATTTCTTGAAGGTAAACCTTTGCAACTGAGCACACGTGTAGCATTGGTTTCTTTTGAAGATGGTGTCCACTTGCCCATTTCTTACTTTCACAAGAGAGATACTCTGGGGGTCATTCTGACCCCGGCGGGCGGCGGGAGCCGCCCGCCTGGAGGGAACCGCCGAATGACCGCACCGCGGTCAAAAGACCGCGGCGGCCATTCTGGCTTTCCCGCTGGGTCGGCGGGCGACCGCCAGAAGGCCGCCCGCCGGCCCAGCGGGAAACCCCCCTCAACAATGAAGCCGGCTCCGAATGGAGCCGGCGGAGTTGTAGGGGTGCGACGGGTGCAGTGAGGTGAGCAAAGGACAATATCTTTGCTTGCTCAGGAATGCGGAGAGATAAAAAGGTGCACAAATGGTGCTGCTGTTGGGAAACTCTCCCTATAAAGACATGGGCCACCCTGTTTATTTAAGAGGGATTTCGAGTTCAATATTAATAATACCTGGGGTAGAGTGGCTTTTGGTATGTTGTGAAGGAAAAGGTGCTCTGTGTGGCTGGGCGAAGATAATACCTCCGCCCGATCTTCCCATGGTGCGAGTCTCTAGTTATTTTTCAAGTTTGGCCTCAGCACACTTGGCAATAATACCTGTATTCTAAGGGTCACATTACATAGAATTAGACCCAGAACTGAATTGTGTAGTCTGGAGGGACACACTATGTACATCCCTCTTTAGTGAGCATGACTAACTACACTGAGCTGTAAAGGACGCACAGAGGTGAGAGTGACTGGTGATACCTGGACAGGTCTTTTTACCTGATGCCTGCACAGGGAGAAATGCCTACTTGCCTCACCTGTTTAAAACTGTCTGCCAGTGCCCTACAACTGAGTTCTTTGGCACATCCATGTGGAGCGTGGATGGTGTATGTGTGTTTAACCTAGGCATATGTAGTATGATGAGAGTGGACCATATGGATGTGCTTGAGTGTTTCAGTCGAGGAATCCATGTTGGAGCTCATGTGATGGAGTGGTGCATAAGTTGGATCCTGGAGGGAGTGTACAAGACAGCAATGTGAATTTCAGGGCTCATCCCAAGCATTCATGATAACACGATTCCAGGGTGTGGAGGATAGGAGACAGAGCTCCCTTGAAGTATAGCAACAACCTAGTCCACTTTTTACTCCATTCTTCAGTGGAGTTGTTACCCTCAACAGTCCCTCACTCTTTTGTGCCTTTACCTTCAGTCTACTCAACACAGAGCTCCCAGCCCCAGCATTCCTTTTGTTCTGACACGAGGACAAAGACTATGGCTTGACCACTGGGGAAGCAAAGGAAGTGAGCTGCTTTAATCCTGTCCCTCAAATGGACCTGTGGAATACACAAACTAAATAAACAGAGAAGAGAAAACCCCATTTAATACCAAGATTTCTCACTGACCTGTACCAGGAGTTCAAAACCAGTGGACACCAAGATAGAAAACCGAGCTACAAAGTTGAGGTCACTGACTGATAACTCCCCTTTCCTCGGTATGCAAACAGAAGAATGGCAATTCTGCAGCCTGCCAAGATATTCTGCTTTGAACCTCACTAAAGGAAGGAGCCAATGGAATTCTGGAGAATGATAATGGAGGTACCAATGCATGAAGGGAACACTATGTAGAAAAGGATGGTCTTGAGAAACTTTGCTTTAAGAACTGAGCATAGTTCTGGGAATGATCTTTACCACCAGGCCCTCTGATGAGGCTTGTGACCATGGTGCCACTGCAGGGTGCTGCAGAGAGAAGCCACTGGCTCCCTGAATCTGTGCTAGTGTGGATCTACCTGATCTCTTCTGTACTGAAGAATATTTTGCAAGGTGACCAGAGATGGAAAGTTGGCAACAATGGACAGAATTAATTAGGCGATGACTGTGACAGCTTGGCACCCAAGACAATTGCCACTGAGGTCTGTGGTTTCATGTCCTGAAGAAGAACCTCCTGATGAGGCTTGTGACCATGGTGCCACTGCAGTGTGCTGCAGAGAGAAGCCATTGGCTCCCTGAATCTGTGCTAGTGTGGATCTAATCTGATCTCTTCTGCACTGAAGAACATTTTGCAAGGTGACCAGAGATGGAAAGTTGGTAACAATGGACAGAATTAATTTGGCGATGACTGTGACAGGTTGGCACCAAGACAATTGCCACTGAGGTCCGTGGTTTCATGCCCTGAACAAAAACCTCCTGAGCATCCTTGCAAGAAGATCTCACTCAGCTGATCTTCATTTGTGTGAGTGATGTATTTGTGCTTTGGACCGGAATAAGATCGAGTCAATTGTTTGCCATCCACCAGGAGGCACAAGCAAGTGCTGCCTTGGCCTAACAGTGCTGACTAGGACGCGAGCGCCTATCCACAGCAGTGGAGATTATAGACATCTGTGAAGTCATCAGGGCCAGAACAGCATCAGTGCAGCCCCCCTTCATTGCTAAAGTTCTTGAGCACACCAGCAAAAGCTGTGTGCCCCACCTTTACATTGCAGCAGTGGGAAGTGAACCTGCACTCAACTTTTTCAGTTACTGTGCAAAACTACATCTAGTTAAATACACCAGGGCTTCTATGTAATTATCTAGAAAAGGTAAAATTGGTGTTAGGAAAGGCCCTGGAGAAGCAAGAGGAGGTTATATTTTATGAAATTCTAGAGGGCAATTTATCATACACTGCACCAGCACAAGGACACGCTCCAGAGTGAGTTGTGCACTACACAATTACAGTTAACATAACACTGATTGGCTGATCAGAATTACCTGAAGTAGCATTCAGAGAGTAGCACCTGACCATCTTCCCCTCACACAGTGATTTTCGGTACAATTGTGCATAATTTGGCCTTTGTACTTTTCTATGTATTATATAACTGTATGTAAGTCAATGCAGTGGCTGGAAAAAGATTTATTGATTATTGTTTACTGCTTCCTAACTGACTCCTGAGTCTCTACTTTACATTTTGGACCAGTCTGCCTAGCTATCCTGAGGTCCAAGAACCATAGGGGTGCATAGTGACCACAATTGGGTACAATAGTAAGCCATAGTACACCAGAAATAAAAGACTCTCACTGCTACAATTTGAGCCCAGTAACCGCTGATCAGTTTGAGCCTCAACAGTTTTCCCAATGGTATAGCAGTGTTTACTGACTTTTTGGTGGTATTAAACATAGTCAGTGGAAGGAGGCATATGAACCCAACAGATCAACTACATCACATCCAGGCATTGGGTGATGGCATTTGAATCAATTGTTGCACCAATTTATAAGAGGTAACTCTAAATGGAATTCAGGCGTGTGGGAGAAGAACATCTGGCCCTTTTCTCAATCCCCATAGGTACTTACAACTGAGCATCACAGAGTATACAGAAAGGGCTTGCCTGCTAAAGAGGGTTCTGGGATAGACGCAGGTCTGCATGGCAGGAAGCTTAACAGCTCTCCATCGCAATGGGCCCTGGGGAAAGAAACAACAGGGCTTAAAAGGGAAGCAAGACTAGAAGCAAGAATCACAGAAAGTGAGAAAGGACCCAAAGGGAGAGGAAACAAGAGAAGAGAATACATAATAAGAGGGGAGAGGCCTTTGAATTGTCAGGCTAGGTCTGCGCAGCGATGGGAAACCTTTTTAGGGTAGCAATACATATGATAGGTTTATAAATTAGAAATAGAAATCTGAAACAATTTTTGTTGCTTCAGTTTGCTGCAGCTTCAAAAATCCCTCATGCACCTTCCTACAAATGTTGTCAGAAGTGAGATATGATAGTAGACTCTACTGTGTAGACTTTATACCAGCAGATGACCAAGAAACCTAGAGTGGACCTTACATTGTTCAATCTGCAATTCACAACAGGAACAAAAAATGAAGAAGAACCAGGTCTCTTTCAGGATGTGCAAAGACCATCACTTTCCCTGCACAACACTGACCTGGATCAATGCAGAAACACTATGAGAGAGAGGAGACCAGGAGCTGATACACGAGCTCTGGAGAAAAGAAAAGGAAAATACCAACTGAGACAAATAGCCATCTCAAAGGGACTGGGGGAAACAGTATTGTAAGACAAAGAAGAGTGGAATGAAGAATTTTGTTTCCCTGGACTCTCGAATCAGAGAAAGCCTTAATCTCCTCCTACCATATGAGGTTGAGATGGTTGAGATGTGGCTCAGGCAAGTTCAAAAGGGAGAGTTGGAGACAATAGGCGAGATGGGGGTAAATTTAATGAAGCAGTGAGGTGAGACTCAGAAAAATATGGAGCTGAAACTAACTTTGTATTTATTTATGTATTTTTTTTACATAGATTATTACATAGGTTGTTTTTTTCTGAATGGGAGACTTAATAGGATAGTAATAAAGAAGAATATAAAGTATTCAACATCAGCAATTTAAAGAAAGGGACACTGAGAGTGGAATAGAATGAGAGAGATGGAGAGAGAGGAGAGAATAGAGAAAATAAATATCAAAGGACATAACCCAAAGCAAGGTTAAGAACAATGGAAATGTTCAAGACAAAACAGTAGAAACAAATTCGGAGTTAAAGGAAGTCAAGCTAATCCAAGACAGACAATATTTTTCATTTTTTATTATTTTTATTTTAAATTCATGTACTTGATGATTTTTACTTGTGTTCTCTCTGAATAAAATCCATGGTGGGGACAAGAAAACTTAAAAGGAATTTTTCAAGGTTACATGAAGAAAAGAAGACAGAGACTAGTGAGGCTTCATCTAATTTCAACTGCTTCTTTTGTTATTCGTGGGAAAAACTATTGATTCACTCCCATAAAGACTAAGGGCCTGAATACTATCTTGACGGATGGAATACTCCATCACAAACATGACAGATATCCCGTCCGCCATATTACAAGTTCCATTATATCCTACAGAACTTGTAAAATGGCAGGTGGGATATCCGTCACATTTTTGACAGAGTATACCATCCGTCATAATCATAATCAGGCCCGAATTTAGAATAAATGAGTCTATCAGAAAAAACGTACCACCCTAATTCTCTCAATGTTATTCTCAAAAACGATTGTAAAACAAGTAATTCTCAGATTATCCACCCACCTTGAATCCAACTGTCTTCTTCATCCTTCTCAATCGAGCTTTTGCCCTTACCACAGTACTAAGGCAGCTCTCCTTGAGACCACAGAAGACCTTAAAGACACCTTGGACAAGTGCCTTAGGTGCCCCAGATATACCCAGACATGGGTCCCGAGCTCACTGTGTCACTAAAAACAAGCTATACCTGGCCAAAGAACCCTAACTAGGGCGAAACCGGTCCTAGGTTGCTTGTGTTCCGGTTAAGGTCTGGCAGTTCAAGCTGAATTGTTTCCATGAGGAGCATGGTCAAGACTGATTTGCACATGGCTGGATCCAAGCTGGTTTGGCATGGCGGGCAAAAAACAATGGATTGGGATGTGGCCCGAGCTATTACCACTGTCTGAGATTAATTTAAGCATGCCATCCATCACCTTGTTGTTTTTGGCAAGGCTGGGAATGCAGCCATCATCTTTTTGGTTTTGAGTACAGCTTTTGACACTGTATCCTGCCCAGTGATTCTCTGGAGTCCTGAGGAAAGAAGCATCGTAGGTATAGTGCTAAACTGTTTTTTTACCTTCCTGGTAGATCAGTCATTCCAAGTCACTTAAAAACCCCTTGCTTCTACAGTGCATTCAATCCATTATGGCATTTCTCAGAGGCCCGTCTTTGAGCCCAATGCATTTTACTATCTAAGTTCAGCCTCTTGCTGAAATTGAAGATACCTTCAGCATGTCGATCATTTCATATGCTGGTGATACTCAGTTTATCATGAGCTTATGCCCTGACTCAGAGAATGACTCCTCGCAAATCAATAGCTGCTTACAGTCAGTGGCAAAAGGAAAGGACAGTAACTGCCTAAGACTAAGTGGCAACAATACAGAGATCTTATTACAGGGCAATCAACCCAATCTATGAAGGCCTCTTTGGTGGCCAGTAGATCTGTGCTCTGTCCCAGTTTCATCTTTAGTGGTTACAAACCTTGGCTTCTAAATTAACAACCAGCTCAAGTCAGAGCGTCAGGTCGACACAATGGCAGCCAGCTGTTTTGACCAACTTATAGCCCTTAGGACATTCCTCTACTTGCTACCCCTCTCTACCCAAAAATCATAGGCAAGGCCTTAATTTTCTCTTCATAGGCTTCAGATCATTCAGAACTCAGCAGCTCACCTCTTAGGAAATCTCCGTAGGAGAGCTCACATTTTGTATATATTACGTGACCTTTTATTTGCTCCCGAATGCTAAGTGCATTTAGTTAAAAAAGTATTGCCAACAGAGCCCTCTCAAACTCAGGTCCTGTGTATCTTAGATGCCTGATCAGCTCCTACCCCGCATCAAGTTGCTTTATTCTTCCTGTCTCTTGCTGGCCCAGGGTCCTAGATACAGTGACCTGTGGTTGCTCTTTCTTGTATTTAGCTCACAAGCTGTGGAACTCTTTCAGTCATTGAGTTGTCCCAAATGGGGGAGCTTCTTCAAGCTTCTCAAAACCTGACTCTTTTAACTACCTCTCGTGGCGTTGCATTGTTGGACATGGTCTGTAGAGTGCTGGGAAACCCTTTTAGGGTGGCCATCTGCTAGATATTTTTATTAGATAGAAAGCAGAATGAATTTCGTTTTGCTTCCATTTGCTGTTGCTTCGAAAAAGGATCATCTACTTTCCTAAAAAAAAAATTAAATTAGATATGCTTTTTCCATACACTCTGCTGAGAAGGCTTGAGACCAGCAGGTGGCAAAGGACCAACAAAATATAAAGTGGGCAGGAAAATGTTTTATCTTCAATACACAATAGGAAAGAGATTAACTGCAACACACTGCACAAAACAAAGCAGAATAAATTGCACGGGCAACACTTTTACAAGTTATTGCGATTATTAGGTTAGCCGAAGTTCTGTCTCAGAGTGAGTGCAGACCCAGTGTACCTTCAGTTGTATCAAAAAAGCTGACCCACATTTATGCTCTAATTTTGAATGCATAGCTCTGAGTGCTGGTTACCCAGTGGAGAGTTGGGGATAATAAATCGCACAATCATCATGGGGCGAACTATAAGCCTTGTATCAGTCCGTCAACATTAGCGAGGATCACTTCTTAAAATGAAATAGGAAAGACAATCCTAGAAAGACTAGGGATGGATACACAAATGTATTGTTATGGTTTAGGAAGGAGATGTGCATAGTAGGTGAGAACCCTACAAACTGAAAGTTTGATTTAGTGGGTAAATATCAGAGGAAGAGCTCTTAAAATAAGCTTGGCTGTTGCAATAAAAGTTAATTTTGAGATAACATCATCAAATATGATAAGTGCATATCATAACAAAAGCATCCTCTTCTTGATTAAATGAAAAAAGATAGTCACACTATCATATTAATAATAAAGTGCTAATTTTGACAATAGGATATAGTATAAATTATAGTGCAATAGAACTTCTAAAATGAACTTGTTCAAATAGATAATTCAGACTGAATAACATCATCAATTATGGCAAAGTGTAAATAATGTCGAAAGCATCTTCTTTTCAATTAAAATGGCTAAATAATAGAAAAACAATCAGAGGATCATCATATCCATAAAGTGCTCATTGTGACAGTAAAACATAGAATGTACAGGGGAGACTTGCATCTATAAAAACATTTAGGGCCTGATTTATAAATCGGCAGAGGGGTTACTCCATCGCAAAATCTAAATACCATTGTTTTCTATGGTATTTAGGTTTCTCTGGTATTTTGGTGTGAGAGAGCGTAGTTTAAATGATACATATGATAAAATGAAATGCTTATATTAATGCTTAACGATGCTACATAGAAAACAATAATAATAGCGATTTTGCTGAAACTTGCACTTGAATTATGACCACGATGTGTGGCCACTAATGTATACGCAAACTAATAATGATAAATAAAATTGTTCATGCTATGATTAATCAAGTTTATATTAACATTTACGATATTGCATTTATATTGAAAATCTTATAGGCCTTAAGTTAGCGTAAGCTGTGGGTTTTAGCTGCCCAGCTCTCATATTAAAAGTATTTTTCTGTTTTCCAGTGTACTGACTTGCAAAAGGCCATGACCCTGCAAAAGTTATTTTTCTTCAACTTGGAAGATGAATGTATCATTGTAATTCCGTTCTCAACCGCATATTCGGTGCCTTAGTTTAAGTTTTGTATACAAAATTGAAACAAATGTATTTTAATGTAATGTTCAAGGACGTTTTAACCAATGGACAATGGAACTGCTGACCCGAGAAGACGTGCCAAGGTATGAAGTAACCCTGGTCGTGCCACCTCCGAATACGTCAATTATGAAGACCAATCAAAATGTTATGAATAAATGTGGGGTGACAATTGGGATTACCTAATGTTTAATTTGATAGGTTAAAGATAGTGGGGTATAGCAAATGTCCAATAGAATTTTGGGGGAAGGTATTACGAAAAAGGGATAAAAACCCATGTCACAGGAAGGTCGTTAGAACTAGGTAGGGAATGCTATCGATTTTATCCAGAAACTCTGTCACTCTGTTTGGTGACTTTGAGACTTATTAAAACCATCCTCACCCATAGACTGTCCATTTACACTTCTCCTCCTTATGAGGGAAGTGCCCATATCCCTTAGTCGAGATTAGACTGATGGCGTTTTGACTGATGTCCTGAAGACGAATACTGATCCTGTGTGCTGATCAAACCTTTGGAGGGTAATTATGACAATGCAATTGTAATTTGTCTGTTTGCTTTTCCTTTCTAGGTACCAACTGCTCATTTTGATAGAGACCACAGCTAGATGTTTTCCAAATTGGTGTTCTAAATTGTTTTGCATGAAGCCCAACATGCTAATGCAAATCAGTGGTTAGGACAGGAGTTCATTTAGACTGACGCTAATAGACAAATGACTGACATTACGCTAAGCTGAACTGACACGTATATAACATTTGCTGTATTCTGATCTATGTTTGCGCCGTGCTATGTTCTGATGTTTGTGATTCTTGCATTAATGAAATCTTATCACAGCTGCCATATCGTGACTATGTTATTATGCTTCTTGGTATTGAGATTAACTCTTTTGCTCGTAGATTGTAACCAATAGGGAATAAAGTACATAAAATTCTACTAAAAGGTGTGGTTATTCATAACTGAAAGGTCATGGTTGCGTCGTTTATCTGATTAATGTCTTTAACCAAAGTAAAGTGCTTTGTTGTGATAAATATTGATGACATCATTGATATATTGCTTGATATATTGATTAGCTATCTCGTCCTACGGTGTCTCTCCACTGGGTCATAAGATTCATTGGCCTAAAACGAGTCCTAATGTGTATCAAATTAACATAAAGGGACGCGTTAGCAGTTCTGGTAGCAGAGCGACGCTTTTGGCCCTTGGGGGCCCTAGGACGGAGAACCATTGTTTAATTTGTTTTTCTGTGATAATGCAAATTGGAGGTATGATGGATTTCTAAGTTCACCATGACTTTCCCGAGATCTCAGAGCCTGCCTAAGTGAGATGGGGATGTTCTTGGCGCCATAATGTGTGTGCTTAGGGTTTTTTGTGCTTGCTTATATTATGCCTTTTTGCAGGTGATTGTGAAATTTGTGTGTTTCTAGGGCAAGTAAATGTTGTTTTAGTAGGAGTGGGTGTACTCCGCAGTATGAGAGTAGGGAAGTCGGAGTACTTCATATGAGTGTTGCGCTTGGTGCTCAAAAATTATCCACATGGTTGGTTGTTTATGTACGGACCTGTCGTGGTCTAAGACTCCGGAGTATGTTGAAAAGTGTAGGAGACACTTGGATTTATGTTTTAATCTGTGCAGTTTAATAGGTCAATCGGGCGTGGTTGACAAGTCAGGTTTGAGTCTAAATGTATGTGTGAAACCTTCGATGGAGATTTGGCAAATTCTAAAGTGCACTAGGACGAGCCATTGACAAGTCGAGAGTAGAATTTGCGGGTCGAATTCTGCTTGCGTATGCGGGAGCTGATAAGGAGAAAGTAGCGGCCGAGGCTTCAAGTGAAATCTCTGTAAAGTTCTGAAGCGAATGTGTTACCCTTCCTGTAGTAAACTGGCAGATTTGTGTTGTCATTTAAGGTGGTTGCAATAATTTGCATTAGTTTGTGTGGATCCAGTGAGGAGCGGACGAGCCGCAAGACTTTGTCAGCTGCAGTGTGTGTGAGTGTGACGTCAGTGGTGCCGCGCTGAGATAGGTCAGTTGTCGAGAGGGTTCGCGCACGGATTGGCTGCCGTCCGTGAGAGGCAAGAGGTTGAGAAAGGTGGGTGAAGAGTGTCCTGGGAACTAAGTCACTTTCTGATTAAAATACAAATAAAAGAAAATCGCAAAATGAATTTTGTCAAAGCATTTAAGAGCGCTCTGAAAGGAGATGCATATATTATAGCAACTGATGGGGAGCCTACACCACCCAAGGGTACTCCAGCTTATATAGTTATGGAAGAGAAAGGCGTTGCGCCATGTTTATGGATAAAACAGTAGCGCAAATTAACAGAGAAAGAGGGATGTTTAGCATTCCCAGAACATGGGACATTCAATACGAAGGTGCTAGAGAATTTGAGGTGGATGTTAAGCGTACAGAAACCACCTCGGAGGCCAGCTCAGTATGAAGCTTTAGCGGTTTGGGATCTAATGGCTCTTAAACAGAGGCAAGAAAAGTTCCAGAGAAGACTGAGAAGGGCAGAAAAATCTTATGCAGAGGCTAGACGGGATGACGAAAATAAAATGTGGAGAAGGGGAATTGTTGACGGATTAAAATTGTTCCCAGCGATAGCACATGGAGAAGAAACACAGGGAGAGAAAGCCTCCTGTAAAACAGATAAGGATTCAAACAAATCTAAAGAGAATAAAAGACCTTGGGAAGAGGAAGATGATTCAGATGATGAGGAATTTATGGACAGATTATTACATGATCGCCCGCCACCTTACGTGGTGAGCGATAGCGCTCCAAGCACTAGTGTGGATCCTGGGAACCAGACGCAGGAGAAGGGAGTTGCTGATACGGTACAGACTAGTGATACGGCTTTGATACAGAATGGTGTCAGTGTACCCACTGCACCAGATATACCGATACAGTTGCAACCTCCACGGCAGATACAGAGAATCTACCCACATTCCAGTACTTGAGACTACTACGAATCTGATAGTGCCGCCAGACCTGATATATACGAAATCAAAGTTAGTGCAAATTGAGTCAACTCCGAAATTGCTGTCCCAGCCGCAACCACAACTGATAACAGGGTACAACCCAGTAGCTGGTCCGCCATTAGTGCCTGTCCCGGGTTCTCTGGAACAGACCTATGGAGTTACTGCTCTGCGGAGTTTGGGACCAGGTCAGACACCTGCTGCTATATCATTACCAATTACTGTCGGTCCACCAGTGCCATTGTATGCTCAAGGCAAAACTGGCGTATAGGATCAGGGGGTAATGACCCAAGATGTGATAAGAGGAGGGTCTATGGGAACTCCCCAGATAATGGCCCCGGAGAACAGCAGTTGAAAAGCCAAGGTCTTTAATAGACCTTAGCCCAGTGGGAGCACCCATAGAAGCAATGCGTCAAGCAGGGCTAGGGGTTTTGACTCCACAGACGATGAGTACGAACGCCTCACAGTCGCCAATGATACATGCAGGAAACATCTCACTGCAGGGTTTTACAGTGCAACAGCTAAACGAGTGGCTAGAAAAGACTTATACTTCACAAAAGACTACAGTGACTACAGTCGAACCAGAAAAGGAGAGGCAAGATGGGTACCTAAATCTTGTAAGATTGGGAGCAGAAGCTGCTGAATTAGTGGAAGGCACGATGGGAGTAAATAGATTGGAGTCATACACGGAAGCAGAATTGAGATTCCTGTGCCCCAAGATTACCAAAGAAGTAGGCAAGGTGCATCAGAGATTAGCGAACCTGGCAGATAAATACAATATTGATATTGAAAACACTAAACATTTGAAAAGAAGCTACAGATTAGATTTTGACTCCAAAGATTTTGAGCACATGAGGTCTGCAGGAATGAAGGCACATTTAAAAGAATTGTTGCAAAGTGCGCAAATTTGGGGTGCACTGGAAAAATGGGAAGGCAGATGTGCAAAGAAAAGAGTGACAGTCCAGGGTCAAATCAAGCCAAAACTTCACCCAATGCAGAATCGGTAAAAATATTACCCATGAGAGAAACAGCTGGTGGTGTCTTAGTTCATGTACCGTGGTCCAGAGGAGACATCCTATCCTTTACCAATGATTATCCCAGACTGAGGGAGAAACCGATCGAGTGGTATCAACAGACAGACAGGTTTGTGAAACTTGCGAAATGTCTCTGGGAAGACTTGAATACCTTGTTTGAGATCATTGTCCCGCCTGATTTGTGGCTAGAGTGCAAAAGAGGGGTAGATTGGCCAACGAAGGAGCCGGCAAGGGATAAGGTGACCGGGGCACCCTCTGAAGAGGTGATGAAGTATTATCATAAGGTGATTGAGTTTTTGAAACAAAAGGTGTCGCTGAAGGTGACTGATTGGCAGAAGATTGACCGGACCTCTCAAGAGGTTAAGGAATCGATACATGCTTACTATGAGAGGTTGTTAAAGGCATTCAAACATTACATCGGTACGGAGACTATTGAACCGAAAGACATGAACAATCTTGTGTTTAGATTCGTCGAAGGGTTGAGACCAGAAGTTAGCCAGATGATTAAGAATCATTTGATTTGTTGGCAAGCGAAGCCGATTGATGAAGTGTTGCAGTATGCGAAATACTGTAGTGATGAAATTGAGCTGAAGCAGAAAAAGCTGAAAGAGAAAGTGATGGTGATGCAGATAAAAGCTGCTCAGGCAGGAATACAGGGAAATGGAGTTCAACAGGTGATACAGCAGCAACCGCAAATGAATGGAGCGTTTCAGACACAGCCGAGAGGCCGAGGTAGGGGGTTTGTGAATCGCGGTCCAGATCTGAATACCGTTGTGGTTCAAAATGACGTACAATGGGTGAAAAAGATGTCACCATGTCACGCGTGCGGGGGTGTGGGGCACTGAAAACGGGAGTGTCCGAATGTGGTGCAGGATGGTGTTGTTCAGCAAAGCACTAATGTCTGTACATTGCAAAATGCAAGAGGCCCAAAAATGAGACCTCAGAATCTGAATTTTCAAAATAACCTGGTACAGATGTAAGGGGTACAGCCCATGCAGCAGATACACATGCCGCGTTTCCAGCCAGCGCAAATGCAACCAGTACAACAGCAGGTTCCCATGGTACCTAGACAGCAAATGCAATTACCAATGGCTCCAATGGGACAGCAAGAGGTGATGCTTCCTCAACAGGTCACAGGTCAGGTAATGAATCAAAATAATGCAGTACAACAATTCCCATTAAGAGGTGAAAATGGCATGAATGAAGAGTGGTGAGACGATAGCTCAGATAGCGAAGTGTGCAGACTTGCAGCATCTTTAGAGGTGGATCAGAGGGGTCCCTATGTGGAAGGAAAGGTGATGGGTTACAAGGTCTCATTCCTAGTTGATACCGGAGCTACGCGCTCTACAGTCAGAAGTGCGGAGGTTCCAAAACTACCACTCTCAGGGCGTACCATATGGGCAAATCAATATCTGACAAACCTGATTACAGATCCAGTACAGGTTGAGATCGGCAACTTCCAGGGGCTACATAGGTTTGTAGTCTGCGATTCAAGTCCAGTATCCCTACTAGGAAGGGACTTACTGTGCAAAACAAAATGTTAGATTACCTGTTCCAATGACGGTATCGAAGTGCAGACAAATAGTGATGATGAAGGAGACGAAGGTCAGTTCTCAGAGGACAAGACAGGGATGGCAAATGAGGATTATCCTTTAATTACCTTGTTCCAGATGCTTACCATGATTGATCTACCTGTCGAGTTACAAGGAACAGTAACAGAGAAAGTGTGGGATCTGACAGGAAAAGAAGTAGGGCTAATAAAAAGCGTGGAACCAGTTAAAGTACAAGTAAAGCCAAATGCGGTGTTTCCTCAGGTGCCACAATATCATATGGCACAAGATGTTCTCATTGAAGTGTCACAGATAATTGCAGATTTTCTAAGACAGGGAGTCCTGAAAGAGGTCGTGAGCAGTCCATGTAACTCTCCCATAATGGGTTTGAAAAAGCCTTGTGGGAAAGTCCGAATTGTGCAGGATTTGAGAAAAATAAACAAGATTGTGGTAAAAGGTTGCCCCATAGTGCCCAAATCCAGCAGTAATTATGTTTCAGGTTCCATGTGATGCTGAGTGGTTCACCGTTATAGATCTGTCACAAGCCTTCTTTTCAATACCTCTTCATGAGGACAGCCAATTTTTGTTTAGCTTCAAATTCCTGGATAAGGTGTACAGTTAGTGCAGAATTCCTCAAGGGTTTTCTGAATCACCGTCCATCTTTAATCAGATATTGAAAAAGGATTGGGAGTCCTTGGTACTACCTTTCAATTTGACTCTAGTGCAGTACATCGATGATCTACTGATTGCATCCAAAACAAGGGACAACTGTAAATACGATACCATTGCCTTACTGAATCGTTTAGGAAAGAATGGGCACAAGGTGTCACCTAAGAAGCTGCAATACTGTCAGAAAGAGGTGAAATACCTAGGGCATCTAATCGAAAGAGGAACCAGGAGAATATCAAAAGAAAGAATGACAGCTATATTACAAATGAACCCTCCAACGACAAAAAGGGATGTCAGGATGTTTCTGGGAATGGTGGGCTACTGTCGCCAGTGGATACCCAACTTCTTGATCATCTCAAAACCTTTGATAAAACTGACAGGAAAGGAGATCAAGGATGAGCCATATACCATAGCTTTGTCCAAAGAAGAGCTTGAGTCATTTATGGAGTTGAGAGAGTGCATGTGCAGGGCACCAGCATTAGGTATGCCTGATTATACAAAGCCTTTTCAACTGTTTTGTCATGAACGTGATGCTTGTTCTATGTCTGTCTTGACACAGGTCCATGGAGGTGCAAATCGCCCTGTAGCATATTTTTCAGCTACCTTGGACCCCGTCGCAGCAGCCTTACCGGGTTGTTTGCGCAGTTGCAGCAGTTGGTCAGAGCCTTACGCAGTGTGAAGGCATAGTCATGGGATACCCCCTAACAGTAATGGTTCCGCATTCAGTTGAAATCTTGTTGACTCGAACCAAAACTCAGCACATGATAAATGCTCGTCTTACCAAATATGAGACAATCATACTATTGGTCACCGAATGTTTCACTGAAACGATGTACTGTATTGAACCCGGCAACTTTACTTCCTGCTGAGAATACTGAAATTAACAATGAGGAAGAATTCAAACATGACTGTCTTGAGGTAACAGAATTGTGTACCAAACCACGACCAGATATTCAGGACACACAGTTAAAAGAAAATGACTGTATCATGTTTGTCGATGGGTCCAGTTTAAGAGATTCCGTTGGAACACTGAGAGCCGGTTATGCTTTGTGTACCATAGCTGGTATCATTGAAGCTTCCTGGCTCGAGAGAGTGTTTTCCGCACAAGTGGCAGAATTAATTGCCCTTACTAAAGCATGCCACGCAGCTGTAAATTTGAGAGTCACTATCTATACTGACAGCAGATATGGATTTGGAATTGTACATGATTTTGGCCAACTATGGTCACAGAGAGGTTTCATGACCGCTTATGGTTCTCCTGTGAAAAATGGTGAACAAATAAAGGATTAGTTACATTCAATTCAGTTACCTCTTGAAATTGCCGTGGTGAAATGTAATGTTCATGTTAAATCACAAGACCTTGTGTCCATGGGAAACGGTTATGCAGATCAAGTCACAAGGTTTTGCGCATTGAACTGTATATCGTTCAAGGAACAGTGGGAATTATTACCGCAAACTGAAAACGACACATGTTTGAACCTCGCATTAAGGGTGGTCGATACCCTAGATTAATTAAAAACATTACAAGGTCGTGCTAGCAAAGAGGAAAAACAATCCTGGCAAAGTATGCAATGTGTACAGAGGGCCGATGATTTGTGGGTCTCAGAAGAAGGGAAATTAGTCTTGCCAAACAGCCTTCTGTCCCAGTTTGCCAGGCTGTACCATGGACAGGCTCACCCTGGGAGAGATGCAATGATCAGGTCATTTAAAATCGACTGGTTCAACCCAAAATTCAGACATGCTGCAGAAGTTATCTGTCACAGGTGCATCATCTGTCAACAGATGAATGCTGGAAAAGGGACAGTGGTAACTTTGAGCCACATTGGGAGAGCTGGTGGTCCATTCAGCAAAATTCAAATGGACTTTATCGAAATGCCTGCTTGCGGAGGATTGAAGTATGTGTTAGTGATTGTGTGTGGTTTCAGTCACTGGATTGAAGCTTACCCCACACGTAGAAATGACAGTCTCACAGTTGCAAAGCTGCTACTTAGGGAAGTAATACCAAGGTTCGGGTTTCCGGTGTCTATAGAATCAGATAGGGGCAGACACTTCGATAATGAGGTGATTAAACTCTTGTGTGCTGCACTAGACATCGAACAAAAGCTACATTGTAGCAACCGCCCTGAAGCATCAGGACTAGTAGAGCAAATGAATGGTACTCTGAAATCGAGAATGGCAAAAATGTGCGCAGCTACCAATATGAAATGGCCAGATGCATTGCCCTTAGTGCTGATGTCAATGAGGAACACTCCTGACAAGAAAACATGACTGTACCCCCATGAGATCCTCATGGGTAGAGCTATGAGGTTGCCAGCAGTACCTGCAAATGCTCTAGTGAATATCACAGATGATATGGTGTTGGACTACTGCAAAGGTTTGGCTGATGTGATTCGCTCTTTCTCTCACCAGGTAGAAGCAAACACATTGCCACCGATTGGAGATCCAGGCCACACCCTACAAGCCGGTGACTGGGTGGTTATCAAGAAGCATGTGAGAAAGTCGTGTTTGGAGCCACGCTGGAAAGGTCCGTATCAAGTAATCTTGACAACTACCACTGCCGTGAAGTGTGCAGGAGTTCCCAATTGGATACATGCCAGTCACACAAAGAAGGTAACGTGTCCTGCTGATGAGGAACTGTCTCAGGGCCATAAAACAGTCAAGAAGGAACTGAGACTGCAGGAGGGCCCACTGAGAACAGCCTCGTCCCTCAAACAGTGAATGAGTTTGAGAGAGGTAACAGAGTGCCTATCTCAGTAGAGGCAGCAGGAGAACTAAGTCAAGGAGAGGTTCTCCCAGAAGTAGACAGATACGGGTTAGAACTTGAACCCGGTACAGATCCAGAAAAGAAGAAGAGGGAGAAATAATAGAAAGAGATCAGAGTGTGCCAGCGTCCCGTGAGCCAGTTGCAGGTCCATCAAGTGAAAACACCATATCACAAGAGGAGGGTGCTGTCCAGCGTCCTGAAAAGACACAACGAAAGAAGACGCATAAGGGTGATAACTGGCCAGAGAAACCACTCTTAAGGATAAGAAACATACCAAATGAAACAATAACAGAGAAGAGCGATACATCCCGAGTGGAAGATTTAAGTGAAGGAGAACAGCAAGGTGAACGAAGGTTGAAAAGAAAGAGAGTCGCAAACAGAAGATATACAGGTCCTGAATGGGCATATGCTACAACATCTGAATGGCAACAAGAATTCTTAGCATTCTGTTTTGATCGAGAAGTACCAGGCCAATACTACGGTACCTGAACTAATCCAGTGGAAAGACCTGGTTAAAATTGAAAATCTGAAAACTGAGAAAAGGGACTTATAAATTACCGAATGTGACATTAGAACCGGATTTGACTTTGAGAAAACTGATTATGACAAGCTGCTAACCTGATTTGACAAAGGGGTCGTGGAGTGAGTGAAGACGCTGTAAATACACGCAGAGAGCAAGAGAACATTCTAAATCATCCTCAAGTTGATTAGTAATCAACTATCTGATTCTATACAGACATGGCTTATAATAGAGGTAGTAACAAGGGGAGTAAGGTGTGTGGTTGGTTAGGCCTTATAATAGATATTGTGTGTGCAATAATAATTGTAGGAGTGATTGTGGGAATGCCGTGGTTGGAGAATAAAACTATTAACGCTACATCAAAACCTGGAACTACAACACTAACACCGTGGGAAAGATTTGAGCAGGATGCAAGACACTTGCATGAGGGAACTAATTCAAAGGGGGAACTTTCTACTAATGTCTTCTATTGCTTGCTAAATGAGTATGTGGAGACCATGGATGCGAAAGACTGTTATGTGTGCACTAAGATTCCTTCATCTGTGCAAGAAGGAGTTACTTACCATAGCCTTCCTTTAACTTACGGGATTAGCTGTAGTTTGCTACTAACCAGATTCTATAATCAAGAGCATGTGCAATATTTGTATTCAAATCTGGATAGTGTGTTTTCTTTTGTGCCTGTGATCGAATTCCTGAACAAACTAGCTAAAGAACATGATATAAAAATAGTCAGAGGATTCTTTGAGCCGACACTTACATTTGGAACTGCTTATGCACATCGCAATAATTTGACTTGCTTACTATCACCTGTAGAGAAAAGTATTTTAGATCACACTGATGATAGACGCAAAGCATTGAAAGAGAGATTAGAAAAAGGATTAGAGAAACGCACATATGCAAATGATTATGCTTACACTGCAATCAAAACACAAGGCAAACTAGCTATAGATGCATTACATGTAGGTAGGCTTTGTATATATAGACCAAAATCTGAGCAGGACAATTTGTTTGTGGGAACGAGTGAATGCAGACATGTGTTTTTGTTTCAGAGCAAGTGGACATTTATGCTGAATGGACAGGATCCAGCGATCCCGGGAATCTATTACATCTGTGGACTTAATGCTTATTACTGTCTCCCTAGGGGATGGTATGGGACATGTTATTTGGGGATAGTTTTCCCAAAGATTTACCAGATTGATGACTTAAAACAAATACCTAAAAAGTCTGAATTACAACATCCTAGGCAAAAACGAAAATCAGTGGCTGCTGTCATTGGTGATATATTTGGAGCTATAATCCCTTCAGTAGGGGTTATCTTGAATTCTATGAAGATTCAAAAGTTGTCTACTATTGTGGATAACATGCTGACAAACTTCACAGGGGCTATACTCCTGATGGATACTGAACTTGCTGAAGAAAGAGCTATGACTCTTCAAAATCGGCTTCCTCTAGACATTCTTTTAGCAAAGAGTGGAGGGGTCTGCAAGATGCTTAACGAGCGCCATTGTTGCTCGTTCATTCCGGACAAATATAAAAAGATTAGAGGTATGCTTACTAACCTAACTAGAGATAGTGTGGATTTGAAAGATTTGAAGGAACCTGGAGTGTGGGAGAAATTTGGAAAAGGAATTGCCAGAGTAGGGAGCTGGTTTACCAACATTTGGAATGGGGTACTTGGAAAAATACGAATGGGTTTATTAATTATTTTGGCCTGTCTATTAGGATAATGGGGGGCATGCAAAATCAATGATAGAATTAAGAGAAATTGGACTAAAAGAACCAGAAGAAATGAAGAAAGTGAAAGAGAGAAAATGTTCAATGAAATCTGGGAAAGTTGACATAAGGGTCAAGATGTTGAAATGCGCATTATGCGTAAAGTGAAAAATTTAAAGTGAAAGATCAAAGGGAAAGGTTTGTGTGATGACGAGCGTCATCAGAGGAGGGACTGAGAGAGCGTAGTTTAAATGATACATATGCTAAAATGAAATGCTTATATTAATGCTTAACGATGCTACATAGAAAACAATAATAATAGCGATTTTGCTTAAACGTGCACTTGAATTATGACCACGATATGTGGCCACTAATGTATACGCAAACTAATAATGATAAATAAAATAGTTCATGCTATGGTTAATCAAGTTTATATTAACATTTACAATATTGCATTTATATTGAAAATCTTATAGGCCTTAAGTTAGCGTAAGCTGTGGGTTTTAGCTGCCCAGCTCTCATATTAAAAGTATTTTTCTGTTTTCCAGTGTACTGACTTGCAAAAGGCCATGACCCTGCAAATGTTCTTTTTCTTCAACTTGGAAGATGAATGTATCTTTGTAATTCCGTTCTCAACTGCATATTTGGTGCCTTATTTTAAGTTGTGTATACAAAATTGAAACAATTGTAGATTAATGTAATGTTGAAGGACGTTTTAACCAATGGACAATGGAACTGCTGACCCGAGAAGACGTGCCAAGGTATGAAGTAACCCCGGACGTGCCACCTCCGAAGACGTCAATTATGAAGACCAATCAAAATGTTATGAATAAATGTGGGGTGACAATTGGGATTACCTAATGTTTAATATGATAGGTTAAAGATAGTGGGGTATAGCAAATGTCCAATAGAATTTTGGGGGAAGGTATTTCGAAAAAGGGATAAAAACCCATGTCACAGGAAGGTCGTTAGAACTAGGTAGGGAATGCTATCGATTTTATCCAGAAACTCTGTCACTCTGTTTGGTGACTTTGAGACTTATTAAAACCATCCTTACCCATAGACTGTCCATTTACACTTCTCCTCCTTATGAGGGAAGTGCCCATATCCCTTAGTCGAGATTAGACTGATGGCGTTTTGACTGATGTCCTGAAGACGAAGACTGATCCTGTGTGCTGATCAAACCTTTGGAGGGTAATTATGACAATGCAATTGTAATTTGTCTGTTTGCTTTTACTTTCTAGATACCAACTGCTCATTTTGATAGAGACCACAGCTAGATGTTTTCCAAATTGGTGTTCTAAATTGTTTTGCATGAAGCCCAACATGCTAATGCTAATCAGTGGTTAGGACAGGAGTTCATTTAGACTGACGCTAATAGACAAATGACTGACATTTCGCTATGCTGAATTGACATGTATATAACATTTGCTGTATTCTGATCTATGTTTGCGCCGTGCTATGTTCTGATGTGTGTGATTCTTGCATTCATGAAATCTTATCACAGCTGCCATATCGTGACTATGTTATTATGCTTCTTGGTATTGAGATTAACTGTTTTGCTCGTAGATTGTAACCAATAGGGAATAAAGTACATAAAATTCTCTAAAAGATATGGTTATTCATGACTGAAAGGTCATGGTTGCGTCGTTTATTTGATTAATGTCTTTAACCAAAGTAAAGTGCATTGTTGTGATAAATGTTGATGACATCATTGATATATTGCTTGATCTATTGATTAGCTATCTCATCCTACGGTGTCTCTCCACTGGGTCACAAGATTCATTGGCCTAAAACGAGTCCTAATGTGTATCAAATTAACATAAAGGGACGCGTTAGCAGTTCGATGGGATATCCATGACTGCTGCAATAGAGTAACCCCTCTGCCGAGATCTAAATCAACGTCTTAATTATGGAAGACTTTGCTAACATTTCTGTCTCAACTCCAACAATACCAATTGAGCTTTGGTATCTCAAGGACGTAATAAACTGTTTGCAAATAATATCTTGTCAGACTATTTACTTAAGTACATTATGTTCATTACAGTCCAAAAGTTTCCTAATTGCTGGAAACGACTGTAAGCTCTTGTTTCGCTGTGCATATAAATATTAAAACATTCTGACTCTGAGCATTTTTGCATACCAACGTTCAATAGTCAGTCTATCCTTTGATTTCCAACCCTGCAATATTATGGAACGAGCAACTGCCATAGCTATATAGATCAAATAAAACACCGAGCAAACTTATCCACTTTACTAATAGTAGATGAATATCCAAATAGTACTGTGGTTGCTTCAGCCTCAAATCTAACCCCAATAGTTTTGCTAAGTTCTTGAAATAGCTTGAAGAAAAATTCTAAAAGTGCCAGGCATGTTAAATAGATATGAAATCATTCAAGTGGCCTCTGAACATTGATCTGGGATTGCCTGAAACAACCTATGAAGAATATTAGGAGTGTAGTACGCTAGCTAACTTGACAAAAATGACATTCATTTAAAGTTGGCTTCCCTTAAAGATTTATATGCCACCACCTCAATAGACTGCCACTCTTCTGTTGTTATCCTACAGTTAGTAACTATATGTATTTTAGTCAAAAATTCCAGACACAAGGTTGAAGTGCTATTGAGCCGTAGAGTCCTGTACCACCTCTTGACCCCTAAAAGTTTATTTTAAAAAATAGTTTAATCACTGCACAGGTCGCATTATTTATCTCATGAAAGTTAGTTTCCAAAAAGCCCATAATTGAAAAAAAATGGAAAAATTGTCTGAATCTCTTCACCATAGTGCAATAATATCTCTGCACAGGTTTTCTGTAAATCCTTCTACATTGTAGCTTTCTACAATAGATTTGGAAATGCCTTATCCCATAGATCTGCAATCATCCAATACTGTAAAAACATAGCATGACGGAACGCACCACACACTAAAAAACTGTTTTATGCGGCTTTCTGTAATATTTAGCACCTTATATCTAGTTCTTTTTGGAAGCAGTTTTGAAAAATGCTGGCAGCTCAATTCCTAGTCTTTCAGCATATTATTAAGAATAAACTTAACAAATTACTCAAATTCATCAGAGATTTGATAAATATCATCCAAAAGTGCTGCCTGATACTGATTCTGGAATCTTATTATTCAGAATACATGTCCTTAAGAGGGAACCCATGTCTTTAAAATATGAGCTAATAAAGTAGGACATTAGTCAAAAAAGAAAAAGAAAAAGAAACAATGGCAAAATTGACATTTTGATTAAAGTTATACAGCCAATCAAACAGAAGTAAATTCCATCTATTTAGCAAGCCTTTTACTTTCCTAGATATAGCAATGTACTTAATCTGGAATGGATCACTAAAATTAGATGGTACATAAATTTCCAGATAGCTTTTTGAACATACTGTTGTTGGAGATTCTGAGGTAAATCGAAAGCTGTTGCGATTAATTTTATACCCACTATGAGGTCTAAAACTGAATATCATCTAAAACCCCTTGAATATTGTCCTTTTCCACTTTTAAATCTAAAATGATATTGTCAATTAAGAGTTTAATTTTCTCCGCTAGTGGCAGGACAATCGAAGCTTCATTGCGAACCCTAACTGCCAAAGGTTCAATATAAAATGTGAAAAGAATTGGTGACATTGGACACTCCTGTTGAGTAGCTCTTTTGATTACAACTGATTCTTTCTTGTATTGATTATTATTCTGGCTTCAGAATCTTTATATAAATTATTGTATTGTATTGTATTGTAATAGTATTTATATAGCACTTTATACCTTTGACGAAGCTTCGAAGCACTTTTTGGCAAGTAGCACGCTACTCCTGAGCCAAGAGGAATTAGTGGTGGATTAGTATAGGGAAATATGAGTTCAGTTTTAGTATTTTTATGAGTTAATTTGAGGAAAGGATATGTGAGTTTATTAGTTGGATTGACTGGAGTAATGGAGGGATAGAGGAGGGAAGAATCCAGAAGTGTTAATTGGGAGTTTATAGCAATAGGATGAGGCTTGGGATGAGTAAAGGAAAGATGGAGGAGGGAAGAATTTGTGGAAAGGGTAAGAGAGATCACAGTAGCAGGAGGGGTTTTGGATGAGTCAAGGTGAGATAAATGAGGGAGAATTTATTAGGGTTGTTTGGGAGATCATGGTAGTAAAGTGAGGTTTGGGTGAGTTAGATGTGGAAGAGGAAGGAAGAGCTTAGGCAGGGTTATTTTGGAGATGAAAGTAGTAGAATGGGTTTGAGATGAGTCAGAGTGAGGATGGAGGATAGATTGATAGAGACATGACATATGGTGATGGGTAGACACAGTAAAGCTTCACGTACAGTACATTTATATGATGTTTATTTATAATTGTATATGTATATATATATATATATATACTTTTTTAATCATTATTTTATTTTTTCTTTAATTTATTTATTCATCATTGTTATTATTATTTATTTATTTAAATGTCTTTATTTTGTAACTTTAATTTATAATTTGAGTTTTATTTATAGACTTGATTTTATTTATTTTTATTTATACACACACATATATATCTATATATCTATCTATATATCTATATATATTCACATACATATACATATTTAATTGTAAGTAAATATACATTTGGAAAACAGGTTTACAGTACATGTCTACTTTATTATTATGACATAGTAGGGATACATATTTCCTAAAGAACTATACATATCTAGAATATACACATATTCAGTTTAAAAATATTTATTGACACAGGCATATGCAGTCCATTGTTGTTTGAGTATGGTGGTTATAAAGGAAAGAGACAACTCTTGAGTAGTCTTCTGAAGACAAAATTGTTGTCTGTGGATCTTCTATTTGGGGGTAACGAATTTCATAGTTTGGCTGCTTGAACGGAGAAAGATGTACCACCTATAGTCTTTTTCTTGTATGGTGGTGTTCTAAGGCGGGGTGCCAATCTTGAGTGGAGGATTCTTTGTTGAATGTATTTGGTTAATTTGTTTCTGATAAAAAGTGGTCCTGTTCCATGTATAGCTTTGTGGGTGATACAAAGCAGCTAGAAGGTGGATCTTCTGGCAACAGGTAACTAGTGTAGTGCTCTCAAGGCAGGGAAGATGTGGGCTTGTGGCTTTACATGTAATAGTAGCCTGGCAGTGGAGTTTTGAATGCTTTTTCATTTTGGAGCATTCTTAAAAATTGGCCAGATAATCCTAATTTTGTCAAAATAATAAATAAACCCTCTCAATTAACTAAAACAGAAACTTTCTCAGCATCGACCATCAGGATTACCAACTTCACCGAATTGCTGGACAGAAAATCAATAGCCAGAATCAGAACATTTGTTTTAGCAGCCATAAATCTGTTTAGTAGATAGACATTCTCAGCTTTATGAATGTTTTTTTTAGTGATGTCCTACATGCTGCAAATAATTTAGTAAACAAGTTAGAATCTGAAGTTAGCAGGCTAATGGGTCGATGAAAATGATCATTCATGGTCAGTTTATTTTTTTGAGAGAGCTCACTTATATCTATTCTTTAAAAGTCTTACTAATGTCTACTCCTCTCCTGACTTGATTAAATAAATATGATAATAATGGGAGCATTTCATCCACAAGTTCCTTGTCCATTTCAATCAGAATACCACAATTTCCACAAACATTTGCATTAGCCATCTCTTTTAATTACCTGTATATTTACATAAAGGTTATCTTCGCCTAGTGGGCATCCTCATGGATCTCTGTCAATTTGGGTAGTATAAGAGGGCTAACATGTTGGTCAAGTTTTGAAGAAGAAAAGTGATCTGTTCTCTCATATTAAGCCGTATAATACTGCAAGAAAATCTCTGCTATTTCATGATTCTTAGTCACTTTGCACATTGGAAACATGATTGAGAATTGCATTAAACATATTATTTTTCCTAGCTTTAACAGAGGAAGCAAGACATTTACCAATCTGCTGACTTGTCTCATGAACTTTCTCATTTTTTCAGTCAAAAGATTGCAGTAAAAAAATAATCTCTAAAATTCTCAAACCGATTCCTTTTTAATTTCCTTACTTGCTCACTAGAATTATAGTCTGGAGTCTCATTGACACTTGTACCAACAGTGGTAGCTGCCTCTAACTCTTGCATTCTCATGCCTTGTTTAATTTTGATTTATAGGCTATCACCTGCCCTCTAAAAGTAACTTTAGAAGCTTCCCAGACAATAAAATCAGGCCAAATTGCAATTAATTTTAACACATTTTTTAATAAAAATGTTGGTTTCTTCAATCCAGATTCTATCTGATAATAATACTTTGTCGAATTGCCATCTAGCTCTCCCCTTTGGCTGAATTTCTAATGTAATTTCAACTGAAACAATAGAATGGGCAGAAAAGGCATTGCCCCAGATGTTAGCTGTACATCTACCATTGTTGGTGTAAGCAAAAAAAGCCTATTCTAGAAGTGGTATTAAACTGGAATGAAAAACAAGTAAACTGCAAAAGTTCTGGATGATCTAGACACCATGGATCAACTAGCCCAAAATCCTGGGTAAAGCCAGCTAGTATTCCAGCTGTCTTAGGCCTAAATTGCCTTTTCATACCATTCAATGAGTACAATTTTAGACTCTAAATAAAATTAAAATCGCCCCCCAAAACTAGGGGTCCTACCGAATCCATGGAAGGCGCATGCAACTGTTTGAAAGGCTATTTAATCTTGAATCAGACCATAATAATTAACAATATTCAGAAGGAATCCTACTGACACCTTAACCCAAATCTATCTGCGTTTCCCGTCTTGTATAACATCTACAATTTACCAGTGAATAGTGGTGGATAAGTAAGTTGTCAACCGCCTGACAGCAGCACCTGAGGATGATAAAAAGGCTTGGGTGAATCTTCTAGGGATAGTCCTATTTTGGTTTTTGGACTTCAAATGTGTTTGCTGAAATAATTTCACTTCAGCACCAAATGTAAACAACCAATTCATTATCAGCCTATATCTACACATGTTCAATAAACTATTAGCATTGCATATGACTACACTAATTAATTCCCCTCTTAGGCTACAAAAAGAAAAATGAGAAACAAAACAAAATAAAACTTTTAACCTTTTGAACCAATCCCTAGTTCCTAGCTCTTGGAGAACGTTACTAAGTCTGACTCCTGCACTAAATCAATTCCCTCATCTGTCTGACTTACCTTCTGGCTCTTTTTTTTGCTTACACTCACCCCCTCCACGCCAAGTGATCTCCTAACCCTTACCCTTCTACCCACAACCCTGTGGGTCCCCTTGTTGGGGGAATTGCCCACCTTACCCCTACCCACTACACCCTTTAGCTGGTACCATGTTGTTGTACCTGGCATCATTCTTCCCCTCCCAATTGGGAGTCCCCCCTACTCAATTTACTTATATAGGACAGACAGGGCCAGCTTTAGTGTTGATGGTGCCCAGTGCAACAATCTTTTTTGGCGACCCTCTCCAGGACTTCCTCCTTGGAATCCCTCACTACCACCGGCAAAACTTCCTCTCATCTCTCCATAGCTCCTCTCTCACATACATTTCATTTGTTTTCAAGCGCTGCTAAAGATTGGCTTTACTGATTCACTCAGCTATCCACATAAAATACAGCTCTGTACTTTGCAGCAGGCATATTAACTCTCTGCACTACTTTATGGCTTCAAAACTGTCTCTAGAAAAAACTCTCTCTCTCTAGCAGGAACATTAATAACAAGAGTTATGTTGACATTTTTATTTCTGCCTGAACACCAGACACACAAGAACTCTGCAGCAGGTGCTTTTCAATAGAAAGTTATTGCTCAACACAGCGCGCCCCCTGACGTCAGCACCCCCGCCAGTTCAGCGCCCAGTGCGGTTACACTGGTCGCACCCCCTAAAGCCGGCCCTGAGGACAGACTAAAACCTCATAGGAGCTCCTGGACAGGATGACATTGTCTCAGCCCCCGGCTAGCCTGTACTTTAGATAGCAGATCTTGAGCCTCTTCCACAGTTGAAAGAAGGTCGACCTGGGCCCATTAGCTTATTTTTCATATTTGCCAGAGGAAGCAGCACACACTAAGAGCAGCACTGGCTACTTTGTTTATTACCAGAGTGTGGCTGCAGCACTGAACTCTGCTGTTAAGAGCATGACTAATGTGTTGTAGTGAAGTGAGAGGAACACCAGCACTAAAATGCATTAATCTAACCCTCATGCATGGTTCTTGGCAGGGCTACTAGAAGTGTACCCATTGCTCTGCTGCTTATCTGCTGTTTTTGTATCACTCTAATCCAAAACAAGCACAACTCTAGGGGTGGGTGGAATGCTTTATACCGCATTACTGTTTAACATGGAGTTCGGGCCAAATTTTGCTGATCGATGTGTGGTGTAATTTTCCTCCCATAAGGCTTCATAAAATTCATGCTGATGAGTATGAACAAGATTTGGCGTCCCCTAGCATGATCATTTGGGTGACACTCGGGTAGATTTGCTGCTGCTCAAATAGATTGTCCTCTTGAGTGCAAGCAAAAGCTCCTGCGCAATGCTGGTGCCGTACATGCTGATTTTTTAGCGCTGCTTGCCTTACCAGTGCTAAATTGCAGCGTGAGCTGCATATTTTCGGCCTGTTGGCGGATCTCCACAAAATCTCACTGAACTTTTATGTAACTTCACGGAATTCCCCAGAGTGAAACTCCACATGTTTTGCCAATCCCTATACAGCACCCCTTTATAAGAAGCCAACAAAGAGTACCACCGTCCCTAAAAAATGTGAAAATATTTAGAAAGGATCACCATGAACATTAAAAAACAATGGGTTCTCATGGGTTAAGACCACTTTTATTTAACATGCATTTAAAATACTCAGTCTACACAGATATACCTTTAGTAATTGGCAACCATCAAGTCCCAGATTGCAGCAAATAACATTTCAGTGCCATAGACTGAAGCTCTTACGAAGTAGCAGTTTGTGGCCACTGATTTCTGTATTTCTTATCTTAATGCATACTGAGCTAAATGTATTTATTGCATTTTAATTTTACATTGATTTGATGTACATATTTATGTGTTATTTGTATAGTGTGAGAGGCAGCATAGAGCTGTGTATGGTCGAAGGAAGAAATATATACAGAAATTGAATCTCAATGGGAGGTGCTGGGCTTTAGGGAGTGGGGACTATCTACTGTGTCATGATTTAGGGCCTGATTTAGAGTTGGGCAAGTCGCTCACCATGTGTCAGGGTGGCAGAAGACATTACCTCCCCCCTCCTGATGGTCTTCCACATGCCATTGTGAGATCATCTCTGATTCTGAAGTAATCTTTGAGTCTTCACATAAACCCCTGCTAGGGCAGCTCCTATAAAGGCAAGGAATTTGGTGAACGGTTTCAGGCAACTGCGCTCCAAACAGTTTTGTTTCGCAAAAACAAACTCTCAAATGTCTTTATTGAAAAACAAAATACTAATGATCCTGACACCTGGGAGTCAAATTGATGGCTACAAATTTGGGATCTTACTCTCAAACAGCAGGATGGACATTGATTCTACAAACGACAAGAGGTAGCAGCCCCCTTGGGCCACCAATTACAATATCCCACTAGCTGCCCATCAATGCTCAGCGTCTAAAGGAGAGACAGCGAGTTGATGGGGCAGTAAGTCTGGTCTACTGCCTTTTCTTGCAGATGTCCTGATGATCTCTGAGACCACGAGTAGCAATGACAACATAACGGGCATAAAATGTCAAGCAGCACGTAGAATCTGCTATTTGTGTTAACACCTAATTGGCGTCGAAGTGGGGCATAATTACATTAGAAAATACACTGTTTAAAAAAAAAACTGTGGTCAAAGTAATTAACACAATTTTGATTTTTGCTCAAATTCCGGTGACTCACCTCATCATTCTTCCTCGAAAATGTTATGACTTTAAATCTCTAGCTCATTGTCTTCTTAAAAATACCTTGACTGGATTTTTTCATCCACATGCTAGCAGAGAAATTCTGGTGGAGTTCGTGGTTCTTTTAAGAGGGCAAGAAATAAAGAGAGGTACAAAAGCTTGTTTGTCAAGAGAGTTAACAAGATTGGCTTGCATGTTTGTTAAAAAAATGAGCATAGGAAAACCTGTAAAACTTCAGTTGAGTTTTAGGGTGTAACTTCAAATAATATATAAAGTCATTAGTACCTCTCGGTTTGTTTGTTCATTTTACGTTATGTATTTAAAATGATAAACTACATGTACTTTGACTGCTCACTAAATAGTGATTTCAATGGTCCGGTACATATCTGCACTGGTACCTGAGCATCCGTCATATAAATAGCAGGGTACCAGCGTTGCTCAGAAGCGTTCCAAAACTTTTAATGCAAGAGTGCCTGCAATTCTCAGTAGCAAACAGGTACCCTATGACTGTGAGGATCTGAAGTTTTCTAATTTTATTTGAAACACAGGCTTTCATTACATATAAAGGCTATAACTGAAAATCCAAGAAGTTAGGCACAATCAAAAAAATGATGGACAACAATTATGTTGGTTCCACATGCTGGAATGCTGGATGTCCTGTGTTGTAAGTTATATGTGTGTGTATATATACATATTCAGAATGAAGTCCGGAATGCAGAAACAGTATTACATCGGTCCTGGCCGGGTTCCGGAAATCCCATAGACACACAAAGTTTTTCCTCTTCGTTTAAGGAAGGCCAGGACACCTCCAAAGTGCTGTCAATTCAAATAAAGGTTTATTATTAGGTCTCCCCTCCAACTCATTTCAGTCGTAGCCTTGGTCACGGATGGAGTGGGTATACAATACACATCTTTAAATAACAGCAAACACAAATGATTCATACAAATCCCAACATTATCGCTATGACAGTGGCGGCCCTCTTAAAGTATTGTGATCTTACTCAGTAGACTGTATTAATATTGGAAAATTTCTGGAAAAATGTAAAAGAAAAATATATTTGTCAATTAAAAAGAGGGAGTTCACCTTTCAGTATGAACCTTAAACATTTAAAGTTTGAAAGAAACTAAAGAAAGAAAATGACCAGGGAAACACTTGGAGTAGAACCCTCAACTTTCAGTCGTGGGGTCTGTGACCTTAACACTTAGGCCATAGGTGACGCCTCACGGTGATCCAGATATACCTACGACAGTCAACCCATGCATGTGATTGGAAAGAAACGTGAATGTTCCATCACTAAGAATGTTTAACAGTCAAAGTACTACTAAATAAACAAACACACTACCAAGCCATACTAGAATTTGAACCTTCAGCCTACTGAGTGACAACTCAAGACCATGACCATTGGCCCAGAAGTGACTCTGCTCCACTCTTCATCAAAACGTAACAATAACATTCATACCAAACACATTGCTAGCCTTCAGGACTGGCTTTAGGGCTGTGCAATTTATGCGGCTGCACTGGGTGCTGGCTTGGGGCTAGGGGTGCTAACCGTAGGTGGGGCTCTTGGTTAGTGACAACTATTTTAAAGCACCTGCTGCAGAGTTCCTTGTGCTTTCACCTTACAGGCAGCAATAAAAATGTCAAGATAACTCGTGATTAATGTTCCCGCTAGAGAAAGTGCGAGATCAGAGTTTTGCCTAGTGGCAGTTTTGACTCGCCATAAAGTAGCGCAGAGAGTTAATATGCCTAGTGCAAAGAACACCTGTTGTGGAGATCACTGATCTGTATATTATTTGGATCGCGGAATGGATTAATGCTTTTGTCACAGAGATCATTTTGTTACCCGCAGTTTATAAGATACAACCCTAAAATAGAAAAGTGACTGTTATGAACTGTCATCAAAGAACTGCATACAAATTGTATAAAATAGGTTATGACGTTATGTTTTTTCCCCAGTCTTTCATTATCTACTTCTAATGTTGCTAGAAAGAGTTTGTTTGAATAGACAGACATTATTATTAGTAAAGCCAACTTTTACTAGGGCTTTGAAACAAATGAAATGTATGCAAGAGAGTTCGGCTTTGAGAGTGATACATTTCTGACAGGTGGTAGTGAAGGCTTCCGAGAAGGAGGTCATGGGGTGCCAAAAATGACTGTCGAACTGGGTGCCGCCAGCACTAAAGCCTGCCCTGGTAGTCTTACTCTTTGAAGTCATTGCATGGAGAGACCATTGCAATGACAATCTCTCTCTCTTGTCCATCCTATTATGGGATGAAAAAGAGAGAGAGAGAGTGACAGGGAAGCAGGGGTAGCCCGAAGGCCACACTGTCCTAGCCAGCACCCCGCATCCTGGGGGAGTCGGCATTGCTCCCACAAGCAGGGAGCTCCCTTAAATAGCAGCTCCATGTTTGTGGGAGCAATGTTTTTATCTGTTTCCCTGCAGGCATATTTGCATGCAGGCAAACAGATGAAAACTTTGCTTTCTGCCGGCGGTAGCTGTTTGACAGCTCCCACTGTCAGAAAGCAGACTTTGTTTACTTTTGCTTAGTGGGAGCTGTCAGCTCCCACTAAGAAAAAGCAAACAGCAATGTCCAGGGGGTGGGTACCCCAGGACATTGTAGGAGCCGGCCCTGGAGGATGGGAGTCCCCAGGGTCATCATTGGCTCCTCGAGGTGGGTCGTACCCCTCCTAACAGGCCCTCATATTGACTTCAGGGGATGGAAAAGCATGTCCAACGAAGTCATGCGGTCAGGTCACCGCCAGTGCGGTGACCTTCCCATGGCCCCCATTACGAGTATCCTGCTGCATCAGCGAGTGGAAACAGGGTTTCTGCCCACTGCCCACCCACTGGCCCAGTGGAAGCAGCCCACAACATTGACATCGGCCTATAATTGAGCCGGCAACAATGTCGCAGTGCGTAGAGTAACAGGGCTGGCCATAGGGGTCCTTGCACTGCCCATGCCAAGTGGATCTGCAACCCGTCTCTGCCAGCATTTACATGGCAGTGCAACTGCCATGTAAACGTCGGCAGAGAGAGGGGTCGTAATCCTCAGGGCAGCTCTCCTTGCAGTGCTGTCCTGGCGGATTTAAACTAACGGCACCGCCAGGCTGTCAGCCAGCAGTAACATAGTGGTGCCAGCGGTCTGACCGTGGCGCATTCGTCACAGTCGTACTGTGGAGGTCAGACCGCCACCGTGACAGACTGCCAGTGTCGTAGCTAGGGCCTCAGTCTGTGGTAGCAGAGAAGATTTGCAATATTTACGGCAAGGCCAGAAGCTGTTTGGGATGGCACCATCTCTGAAAAAAGTGAGCACTGGACCGCCAATGAGAATGAGGGGTGGCAATTGGTACCGCAGACTGACTACGTTAGGAGTGTGGGACAGACAGGGTGGGAGAGGAAACAGGGGACGCATGGATGGATGTTGTGGAGGTGTCTGCTAGTGAGGTGTGTGTGCTGCTTGATGTGGTGATGCTGTTGGTGGCTGTTGAAGCAGTGCAACCAGGCGTGAGTGTGGATGTGACTGTGAGGGACGTGGAAGAGGAGGAGGAGGAGGGGGAGACAGTGGAGGCAGTAGATGTGGATGTGGGTGCAACTGTCTGGTGTTTGTGTTAGTGCTTGAGGACTGAAGTGTGGTGCCTGTGTTTGACTGTGCCACTCTTGTGTGATGTTGTGTGCATGCTCGTCTGTATGTGTGCATTGGATTGGTTGGGGTTGAGGAGACTGGGACTGGGAAGTGGTACTTGGAGGGGGACGGTAGAAACAGGGACAATGGCTGCCATCAGAGAGAAGGCCAGAGCCTGAATCGATCCCTGCTGGTCCACCAATCCACGGTGGATGCCCTCTAGGAATGCATTGCATTGCTGCATCTGGGATGTGCCAGAATCCTTTACAAACCTCGAAATTTGACCCAAAAAACACTTTTCCCTCTCATTTCGGTGACAGAAAGTTCTGGAATCTGAGAGGAGCCACAAATTTCCTTCCACCCAGCGTTCCCCCAAGTCTCCTGATAAAAATGGTACCTCACTTGTGTGGGTAGGCCTAGCGCCCACAAAAGGAAATGGCCCAAAACACAACGTGGACACATCAAATTTGTTCACAGAAAACACAGGTGTTTTTTACAAAGTGCCTACCTGTGGATTTTGGCCTCTAGCTCAGGCGGCACCTGGTGAAACCTAGCAAACCAGCACTTTTTTGAAAACTAGACACCTATGGGAATCCAAGATGGGGTGACTTGTGGGGCTCTGACCAGGTTCTGTTACCCAGAATCCTTTGCAAACCTCAAAATTTGACCAAAAAAAACACTTTTTCCTCTCATTTCGGTGACAGAAAGTTCTGGAATCTGAGAGGAGCCACAAATTTCCTTCCACCTAGCGTTCCCCCAAGTCTCCCGATAAAAATGGTACCTCACTTGTGAGGGTAGGCCTCGCGCCCACAAAAGGAAATGGCCCAAAACACAACGTGGACACATCAAATTTTTTCACAGAAAACAAAGGTGTTTTTTACAAAGTGCCTACCTGTGGATTTTGGCCTCTAGCTCAGCCGGCACCTGGGGAAACCTAGCAAACCAGCGCCTTTTTGAAAACTAGTCACCTAGGGGAATCCAAGATGGGGTGACTTGTGGGGCTCTGGCCAGTTTCTGTTACCCAGAATCCTTTGCAAACCTCAAAATTTGAGCAAAAAAACACTTTTTCCTCTCATTTCGGTGACAGAAAGTTCTGGAATCTGAGAGGAGAAACAAATTTCCTTCCACCCAGCGTTCCCCCAAGTCTCCTGATAAAAATGGTACCTCACTTGTGTGGGTAGGCCTAGCGCCCACGAAAGGAAATGTCCCAAAACACAACGTGGACACATCACATTTTTTCACAGAAAACAGAGGTGTTTTTTTACCTGTGGATTTTGGCCTCTAGATCAGCCGGCCCCAGGGGGGGCAGAAATGGCCTAAAATAAATTTGCCCCCCAAACCCCCCGGGGAGCGACCCTTGCCTACGGGGTCGCTCCCCCTGGGTAACATTGGCGCAAAAAAAAAGATCGCCGGTGCCTAGTTGTTTCTGCCCCCCTTGGGGGCAGATTGACCTAAAATTGGCTGATTTGCCACCAAGGGGGGCAGAAATGGTCTAAATACAATTTGCCCCCCAGGGGAGCGACCCTTGCCTAATGGGTCGCTCCCCATCTCTAAAAAAACAAACAAAATAAAACACACCAAAAAAAATTCGCCCTGACGCCTAGATGTTTCTGCCCCCCTGGGGGCAGATCGGCCTAATAACAATAGGCCGATCTACCCCCGGGGGGGCAGAAATGGCCTAAAAGAAATTTGCCACCCCAACCCCCCCCGGGGAGCGACCCTTGCCTACAGGGTCGCTCCCCTTGCGTGACATTGGCGCAAGCAAAAAAATCCCCGGTGCCTAGTTTTTTATGCCCCCCCCCCAGGAGGCAGATTGACCTAAAATCGGCCGATCTGCCCCCAAAGGAGGCAGAATTGGCATAAATACAATTTGCCCCTCCAGGGGAGTGACCCTTGCCTAAGGGGTCGCTCCCCATCTGTAAAACAACAAAAAAAATCCCTGGTGCCTAGTAGTTTCTGCCCCACTTGGGGGCAGATCAACCTAATTCAAATAGGATGCTCTGCCCCCCAGTGGGGCAGAAAAGGCCTTTAAAAAAAATTTCCCCCCTGGGAGCGACCCTTGCCCAAGGGGTCGCTCCCTTTGCATGAAATTTGCGGAAAAAAAACAAAACTCCTTGGTGTCTAGTGGTTTCTGTCCCCCTTGGGGGCAGATTGGCCTCATAAAAATAAGCCAATCTGACCCCAAGGGGGACATAAATGGCCTAAATAAAATGTGCCCCCTATGGGAGCGACCCTTGCCTAAGGGGTCGCTCCCCACCTCAAAAATATAAAACAAATCAACAACAACAACAAAAATACTCCCTGGTGCCTAGAGGTTTCTGCCCCCCCTGCCGATCTGCCCCCAGCGGGGGCAGAAAAGGCCTTTAAAAAAAATTCCCCCCCTGGGAGCGACCCTTGCCCAAGGGGTCGCTCCCTCATGGCAATTTAATTTTTTTTAAAACATCTCTGGTGTCCAGTGGGCGTTTTGACAGCCGGATTGCTTGCAATCCGGCTGCCAAAATGCTGAGAGAGATTTCAAAGGGAAGGAAATAACTTTCCTTCCCTTTGAAGTCACTCGGCCTCCTCCACGTGATTGGAAGAGAAATGCTTTTGCATTTCTCTTCCGATCGCGCTGGAAGCTGAGCTTCCAGCGCAATGGGAGGAGGCCTTGTGACAATCAGCGCGCGCTGATGTCACAGGGGGGGTGGGGGGGTCGGGGTGGAAGGGGAAGGGATTCCCCTTCCATCCCTGCCTTGGGGGGGTGGAGGGGAACCCCACAGAGGGAGCGCTAGCGCTCCCTTTGGGCTCTGTGCCCAGGATGTAATGGTTACGTCCTGGACACACAAGCACTGTGCCTCAGGACGTAACCATTACGTCCTGGGCACAGAAGGGGTTTAAGTGCTGTTTTTTTAGCTGTGACTGTTTGGAATTTCCCTCCTAGTTTGTGGCACAAGATTGCATAAAGGCCCTCCTCTTTTTTAAGTACAAAAGCTACATACATCTCAGTGACTATCAAGAGTGTGTTTAGGAGACTGCTTCATCTGTTTCTGTGATTTGAATTGTGTTTAGAAATTGTCTGCATCCCCTGTTTTTGCTTTGAAAAAGCCACATTTCAGAGTGCGAGATAAGCAGTATTTCAGTGTGTGTTTTTTACAATCTCTCCCTTACATGGAAAGTAGATTCTGCCAGCTTGGAAGTGTGGATTTAGCCTGTCTCTATCCGAGGAGATACTGAATAGAGCAGCAGCTCCCTCTTCCCTTCCTACAGCGACTGGGCTTCAGTTAACTTGGCCCTTATATAAGTTTCTATTGCTTGTTGCATATGGTATTGTGATAGCTTGTTGGGGGCTGGTATTTCTATTGGATTAGGGATCAGGGTTGAGTTTGTGATTGGTAGTATGGTTGAGATTCTGATTGGTTCCTGGTTATTAGAGTTGGGTTTGTGATTGGTAGTAGGGTTGGGATTCCGATTGGTTTCTGGTTCTAGGGTTGGGTTTGTGATTGGTTGTCAGGATTAGGGTATGATTGGTGAATAGGGTTGGGTCTCCCATTGATTGTGTGATTAAGGGTTACAAATCTGATTGGTTAGGGTTAGGACTAGGTTTCTTTTGGCCAGTAGGGCTATTTAAGCCTAGGACTTAGGGCGTCTCAGTCAGGGCATCTCGGCTAAGGGTGGAGAGGACAAGGGCAGCTGCCTGTTTGGGCCTGATAGGGCCTAGGGCCAGAAATGTTGCCCAATTTCCCATTTATCAGAAAGGAACTTACTCCCTACACATCCATTAACATGCAAACACATTATCTACAAAGACATCCAACCACTGCATCACAAACTGACCACATACAGATTTCAATGTCTCATCATCCAACACAATTCCCCATATACAACACCTATCCACCACAACTACAACAGTAAAATACCTTCATTCTCATAGCGAACACTACTCTGTCCACTCCCACTAACACAACCTGCCATCGCCCACACAACACAAAACCACATTATACATTACTTTCAGCCATCCAGATACACACTCCCTGTTCATACAAACCTCTATTTGCTCAACACAGACCCCCTTTCATCATGACAATACCTAAACCCAGCCTTCCAACACACCATCTACATATGCCCTTCCCCTTGTTCACCAATCACACACAACCATACAAACCTCACACTCCATTCCACCACACATATTACCTCTTCCAGTCATCACAACTAACACAAACTCCCCTGACACACATCCACCGCCTCTTACACACCTCATACACTCATCTTCAAAACACATCAACACCCCCTGTAATACTCTAATTCCACTCACCAGCACTTACTCACATACAAATCCCTGACAGAAAACTACTACATCAATATCCCCTCTCACTATTCCACAAAAACAATACAGACCACACATACCAGCACATCAAATAAACACAAACGTTCATCATACTTATCGTCACACCCACTATCACCCTCATAAATAATACAAATCCTGACCAATCTTTACCTCTACATTCTCACTCTTCACAAACATCTACCACAAGCACCCCAACACAGCAACATTCATTCACCCGCCTCTCATCCATTGCACAATTTAGAGCCTTACATAATGATCCACATGCTCCTCCAACACCCCTAACCCATACTCCTTCCACACTAAACAGACACAAACAAAATAAACAACATGCCACTTGTAACAACTTCGCTTCCTCGTGCCTATTACATAATAAGGCTACCCTACAAAAAAAAGTACACTCTTCATGTCTCTCTCAGCCACCAAGTCCACTACCCACACATACAGACACAACAAAATACCTCCTAAGCCTGCTGGAAGAAGAAAACTATATTGAAGGACAAGACTACTGTGACCCTCATACAGTTAGCACAACTAACAACACACCTGCTACAAGCTCAAAATATACTGCTCACACTACTTCTAAACAAAACAACACCACCATTAACACGCTTTTTCTAAACTGCCAGCTCATAAATGCTCAGTCACTCTAAAAAAACAAGCACCACATCTACAACCTGCTCACAGACACACAAGCCTTCCTCCAGACTATCAAACCACCACACAAAACCGTATAGGCAAGAGAGGAGGTGGACTAGCTATTATATTCAAACAAGCAATATATTTCAGTAAAACAGACAACATTTCCATATAAGGTTGTGAAGCGCTCCTCATCAGATGGCACCCTACTCCAACTTCCTCCTGTAACTTTCTCCTCCTTTACAGACCTCCACCTAACCACTCAAAGTTCCCAGACGCTTTTCTAGATACAGTCTCAAACTTATTACATTATACTCAAAACTATGCATTCTTGGGGACCTAAACTTTTGGTTTGACAAACCCAATATGCCCCATCCAAAAGCTATCACCACTGGCCTAGTCGCATTGAACCTACATCAGCTTGTCCACAATCCCACACACATCGCTGGACACATCTTAGATGTCATTTTTGCTGAGCCTGAACTAGTTACCGTTCATAGCATTATGCCAATCACATAGTCAGACCACCATTTGATAACTTTCTAACATAAAACTCCACAAATCAACACACCCCACAACTACTTACATACATACACCTATAGACCGTGGAGCAAACTCAATTTTGATGACTTAGAAACACAACTAACAGCCAACACAGATCTAGATACAAATAATTCTGTTCCTAAAAAATTAGGAGTGGCTACAGGAATCTTTTGATATCCTAATACCACTCAGAAAAAGTAAACAAAACCAACACCTTGGAGAAACATGGAACCTTAAAAGATAAAGCAACACATCAGAAAGTTGCAGAAGACCTGGCTCAAAACAAACAACAGTCAAGACAAACTGCAGCCACACAAACTTAACCGAATATACAAATCATCAATCAAAAAAGCTAGAAGAAAGGTACTACTCAGACAGAATTCAAAATGCTAAATCTGAAACCAAATAATTTTATAAAATTCTCAATGAATTTTGAAAACCTAAATGCATGGAAGGAAGTCATCCCACTATTCAAGATTTCATAAACAAATTGACAACTCGTTACACAACCAAGGCAGCCACATTGGACTCCTATTTACAATAGAAGAAAATCATGAGCGCCAACCCCTTTCCTAAAATACCCTATGAGAATAAACCAACCCAGCCTCTACAGTCCTTCAAACAAATATCACAAGTTGAATTTATGGATTTGGTCAAAGCAAGCAGACCTTCTGGTTGCCCTTCTGACCCTTGCCCACTGCACATCTTCAAGAACATTATTTTATATACTTCTGTTGCCACACCTGTAAGAAGAATCATCAACAACTGTTTAACTACAGGAACTTGTACTGTAGACCTGAAAATAGCAATCATACAACCGTTATTAAAGAAAACAAACCTAGACCCGCAGGACCACAAGAACTACAGACCAATCACAAATGGACCTTTCCTGGGCAAACTGATAGCAAGAGCAGCATTCACCCAGATGTCACAATTCATTGACGACAATTCCATACTTTCAGACTACCAAACTGGATTCCGCCCAGGAAGAGGCACTGAATCGGCACTCATAGTAATCTGGGACGATCTTAAAAACACAGTCGACCACAATAGAGTTGCTGCACTACTTCTCTTGGACCTCTCAGCTGCCTTTGATACAGTTGACCATGACACCCTAATTCAAAAACTCCATAAAGCAGGCATAGAAGGGATTGCTCTCGACTGGAATACATCCTACCTTTAAAACAGAACTAATATCATCTGTTCTCCCCCCTTCTCGTCCAAACCCTACCCCACAAAAGCAGGGGACTAAGGATCAATCATTCCATCTTTGCTTTTCAACATCTACATGATTCATTACCAGAACTGATCAATGATTTTCAACTCACATGCTACAACTATGCAGATGACACACAAATCCTACTTAAATTACAATACCCCAAAAACATTAAAAACTCACAAATCTTCAGTTGCATCAGAGCTGTTGATCAGTGGATGACTTGTAGCCATCTCAAACTAAATTCCTCCAAAACAGAAATACTCATATGTGGTGACTGGAATAATTATGACCCACTGTGCGCCTGGCCTGACTATCTTGGAGCACCTCCTCAATTATCCGATGAAGATAAAACCTTGGAATTACCATGGACTCCAAGTTAGCATTGAATGCCCAAGTGGACAAATTAGCACAAACAAGCTTCATCACCTTGAAGACTCAACAACGCATCTTCCCCCACCTCGGATTTCCACACAAGGTGCAGGCTACTATCTCGCTTGTACTATCCAAACTGGATTATGCCAATGGCCTCTACCACGGTTCACCTCTATCTAATATGAAAAAACTACAACGTATTCAGAACTCCGCTGCCAGGCGACTATTACATGTAAAGCCACAAGCCCACATCTCATCCTGCTTTAGAGCACTACACTGGTTACCCGTTGCCAGAAGATCCTCCTTCAAGCTGCTTTGTACCCCCACAAAGCTATACATGGAACAGGACCGCTCTTTATCAGAAACAAAATAACCAAATACATTCACCAAAGAGACCTCCGCTCAATATTGGCACCCGCCTTAGAACACCACCATACAAGAAAAAGACTATAAGGGGTACATCCTTCTCCGTTCAAGCAGCCAAACTATGGAATTCATTACTCCCAAATATAAGATCCACAGATAACAATCTTGCCTTCAGAAGACTACTCAAGAGTTGGCTCTTTCCTTCATAACCACCATATTAAAACAGCTGTGGATTGCATATGCCTCTGTTGATAAATATTTTTAATCCGATTATGTGTATATTCTAGATATGTATAGTTCTTTAGGAAATAAATACCGCCACAATGACATAACAATAAATTACACAAATACTCTTTAAACCTATTTAAATATTGTATATTTACTCATGGTTTAAATATGTATGTATATATATATATATATATATATATATATATATAGAGATATATATATATCTGTATGTATATATATGTGTGTGTGTGTATATGTGTGTGTATTTATGTGTGTATGTATGTGTGTGTGTGTTATTCTATGCTTAACATGTTCATAGGTCATTGCATAGCTCCTGGATAAGTTGTTATATTAGATAGTTATGAATCCCTGCTCTCATTTTCTATCACACTGATCAAATGTTTTATTATCATAAGCATTTGGCTATTCAAAAATTGAGTAAAGATAAATTAATGTTAGAAAAGTACACTCCTTAATTAACTTCAAATATTACAAATCTTGAAAGTCTGTGTTTATACAATACTATTTTTCTTCTCATATTATAACCATTATTATATTCCTTGAACATATATTCCCTTACTATGTATTTACATATCTATTTATTTATTACTCTAGTCCTACTGTACGAGAGAAAAATACAATAAAAATAAAATAAACTCTATAAATAAAATTCAATTTATAAATAAGTAAAAACATTTTTTGTTAATAAAAATAATAATAATGAATAAATAAATAAAATAAAAATAATCATAAATAAATGTGTATATATATATATGTATCTATATATATAATTATAAATAAAAAAAATATTTTTACTCTCTTGTAAGCTTTACTTTGTCTACCCCTCACCATATGTCATGTCACTCTGACTCATCCCAAACCCATTCTGCTACTTTCATCTCCAAAATAACCCTGCCTAAGTTCTTCCATCCTCTTCCACATGTAACTCACCCAAACCTCAGTTTACTACCATGACCTCCCAAACAAACCTTCTAAATTCTCCCTCATTTATCTCACCGTTGACTTATCCAAAACCCCTCCTGCTACTATGCTCTCCCTAACCCTTTCCACAGACTCTTCCCTCCTCCATCCCCCCTTTATTCATCCCAGTCCTCATCCTATTACTATAAACTCCCAATTAACAACTCTGGATTCTTCCCTCCTCTACTCCTCTATGACCCCCAGTCAATCCAACTAACAAACTCACATATCAACGGCTCAAATTAACTCATAATAATACTAACATTGTACTCATATTTCCCTATACTAATCCACAACTAATTCCTTCTGGGTTCTGGAGTAGTGTGCTACTCGCCGAAAAGTGATTGGACGTCTCGTCAGGGGTAGTAAGCGCTATATAAATATTATTACAATTACAATTACAATATCTTCATGCAACCTTCCCATAAACATTGTGCCCAAGGTGTACTCACCTGTTGGTCTGGAGGCCCATACAACAGTCCATACTTGGGTAGGACCCCATCCGCCAAGCGCTCCAACTCCTCTGAAGTGAAGGCAGGGGCCCTTTCCCCAGTCACACGGGCCATGGTAAGTTCCAGACTCAGGTCACAGCAGCACACGCAGTGTAGGTGTTCTCCTGTGGAAAGTCGGGAATCAAGTGAGGTTATAGACAGAAAATTGCATTCATGTCCGCGGTGGTGTACACCGTCACCACCAACGCTAATCCCCATTTACCACTGTACCCCATAGAGCCCCATATTTGCCAATGAGGAATTGCACTGCGGTGCAAGACCACCTTCCGCCACAATGGCCAACGTTGGCGGAGTTACCTCACTTCCACCTGTCCCTAGATACAGGACATGCGGTCCCAATTTCATGGTGGTGGACTACATATGGATCTTCCATAACTGCATCAATGCCGAAAATTGCACATACATTGCCATTCCCATCTGTCCCAGCACATTAATGCTATATGCACACTGAGGTGGTGGTTCCATTGTTCAAATTGTGACGGCCTACTCACTCTTGTGTCCCTTAGATACCTACCCCTGCTGATAAATAGGAGGAGACAAACCCACGTGTATAGACCTCTTGTGGACTTGCCTACACTGGAGGACAGGCACATTATACTCACCTATAGACTGGACAGGGCCACAACCACAGATCTGTGTGCCCAATTGAAGCCTGACCTTATATCAGCGATCCGTCATCCAACTGGGATCCCCCCTCTTGTGCAGGTTCTATTAGTGTCCATTTGCTGGCAACTGGTTCATTCCAAGTGACAGTGAGCTTGGCAGTAGGAATGTCACAGCTGATGTTGTCATTTGTGCTGGCAAGGGTATTGTCTACCTTGGTGAAGCACATGTGCAGCTACATTTCTTTCCCCCCAGGTGGAAGATTTGGCCACTGTGAAGGCTGGATTCTATGCAATGGGACACATACTCAATATTGTTAGGGCGACTGATGGTACACATGTTGCGTTTGTCCCCCCTGCCATAATGAACAGGTGTTCAGGAATCGGAAGAGTTTCCACTCACTGAATGTGCAAATGGTGTGCCTGGCGGACCAGTACATCTCTCACGTCACTGCCAAGTATCCTGGGTTGGTGCATGACACCTTTGTTCTGAGGAATAGCAGCATCCCAAGTGTGATGGCCCAACTACAGAGGCACAGGGTGTGGCTAATAGGTGAGCCAGAGTCCCCATCCAATGTATGTCAGTGCATGCCTTCAAGTGTTATCCACATAGGATTGTGTAAGGCTAAATTTTGTCCCTCACTATTTGCAGGTGACTCGGGCTACCCAAACCTATAGTGGCTTCTGACACCTGTGAGGAATGCCAGGACAGGGGCTGAGAACTGTTATAATGATGCACATGGGTGAACCAGGAGAGTAATCAAGAGGACCTTCGGCATCCTGAAGGCCAGGGTCAGATGCCTGCATCTGACAGGTGGATCCCTGTGCTACTTCCCCAAGAAGGTCTGCCAGATAGTAGTGGCATGCTGCATGTTGCACAACCTGGCCCTCAGACGACATGTGCCTTTTCTGCAGGAGGAGGGGACTGGAGATGCCCCTGTGGCAGCAGTGGACCCTGAGGACAGTGGCGATGAGGAGGCATAGGATGAGGATGTGGACAACAGAACATCGGTTATAAGTCAATTTTTCCGATGACACACAGGTGAGACTGTGGAACTGACTATTACTCTGACTATTGATGGTTTTCTGAGTGGCTGTAGCACGAAGGCATTCACGTCCTTTGCATCTCAACTTACGGTCACCTACGGCTTGTCCTTTTACAGAAGTTGGTGATATGACAACAGTGTCCTGATGTGTTTACTGCAGACAACTATAGGTCATTATTTGTATGCTATCACGGTGTTCAGATCATTTGCACTAGATGTGACTGTTCCCATTAATGCTCATTTTCAACACATAAAACAGAGTCACTCAAATTGTGTTCAAGGGTGTTTATTGTAGTGCAAATAATTGACTGTACAGTGTAATGGAGAGGGGTAATGGTAGAGGAAAGTCTAGGGTATTGGTCCAATCTGTTTGTAGCACAGGTCCAGTGTCCAAGGGACCATGGGAAGGGGAGCAAAGGCAGTTCAAAGTGGACAAGGTGACAGGATGGGACACAAGGGGGACACTCAGGAGAGTCTCATTTCCTGGAGGTGGACTTGGTCTTGGCAAGTGTCTCTGGCTTCTGTCTGGGTTGCAAGGAATGTTTTGGGGGTGGTTCACCTTCTACAGGGGGAGGGGTGCAGGTGACCTGTGGGCCCTGTGGCAGGGCCTCCTGCCCACTAGCTGCAATGGAAGTAGAGGGCTGGTCAATAGACTCGCTAGTGGTAGGGGCCCGTTGGTGTGCTGTTGATTCTCTCATGATGTTGGCCATGTCTGCCAGCACCCCTGCTATGGAGATCATGGTGGTGTTGAGAGCCTGAAAGTCCTCCCTGATCTCCTAATGGTGTTGCTCCTGCAGCGGCTTGTTCTCCTGCATTTTGTTAAGGATCAGGCCTATCGTGTCCTGGGATTGTTGGTAGGCCCCCAGGACATTGGTGAGTGTCTCCTGGAGAGTCGTTTTCCCGGGCCTGTCCTCCCCCGGTGCACAGCGGTCCTCCCATTGTCCCTGTTTCCCTGTGCCTGTGTCTCCTGAACTCTGTGCCCACTGACCCCAGGTCCCTGATTGTCCTGGGTGTGAGATGTGGACTCGGGTCCCTGTGCAGGTGGGCACACTGCTGATTGACGTGTCCTGGGGACAGAAGTGTGGGTACGCTGGGTGGGTGCTGTGGTGTTGGATACTGAAGGGGAAGGCTCTGTGGTTGACTGGAAGTGGGCTGGGGTGGCCGCCTTACCTGTGGTCCCTTATGGGCCAGCTAGTTCATCCAGATCATGTAGTCCAGAGTTACTGTCATCACTGGGGGCATCTTCTATTGGGGGACTGGTTTGTCGTGGCACCTCCTCTCCGCTGAGATTGGCTGGGGCACCTGTGGGGATCTAAGTGATGTATTATGCTTTATGTCTGTGACATATTGTACATCCCTAGCTTCCCCTCTATCGTTGCTGTAGCCCTGCCACCTTTGTTTGTGTATGGTGCTGTATTGTGGGTATGTACGTGGAGTGGAGAGATGGGAGTGAGGGTGAGGGGCTGTGATGGCATGCAGGTATGGGGGTGATAAGTAGTAAATATTGACTCATCAGAGTCCAGTCCTCCAGCAACTCCAGTGAGTCCCTCAGGATGCAGCAATGCCAAGACTTGCTCCTCCCATGCTGTGAGCTGTGGGGGGAGAAGGTGGGGGTCCTCTGCCAGTCCTCTGTATGGTGAACTGGTGTCCTGCTGCTACAGAACTTACCTTTACCCGTAGGTTGTTCCACCTCTTCCTGATGTCGCCCCTTGTTCTTGGATGGTGTCCCACGGCGTTCACCCTGTCCATGATTCTCCACCATAGCTCCATCTTTCTGGCTATGGATATTTGCTGTACCTGTGCTCCAAACAGCTGTGGTTCAACCCTGACTATTTCCTCCACCATGACCAGCAATTCCTCATCTGTGAAACGGGGGTGCCTTTGTGGGGACATGGGTGTTGTGTGGTGTGTGTAGGTGTTGGGTACTCTGGTTGGGTGTGTGAAGTGGGGCGCGTGAGGGATGTGTGGGTGTATGTGGTGTGTGTGTCTAGTTGTTGCAGTGGTCTTGGTGTCAGTCTGGTGACAATAATTTGTATTTGTAAAGGGTTGTGGGTAATGTGGGTGTGTGTTTTATAGTGCTGTGGGTGGGTGGGTGTGGTGTGTATATGAGTGTCAGGTGTGTGTGTTTGGTATTGGGCAATATTGTGTAGTTTGGGTGTCCATTCTGAGCACGCCAATGTGTACCGCCAATGGTTTACTGCCAATAAATGTCCGCCGTAGTGATTCGTGGGTCATGATGTGGTGGGCGTTGTTCTGTTGGGGTTATGGTATAGGTGTTGGTTCCGCGACTTTAGCACTGACCTTTGGGCTGGTGGACTTGTGTATTTGGCAATATTCTGTCGGATTGGTGTGTGTGTGTCAGAATATGGAGAACGGCTATCCGCCACTGAGGCGGTATGTTGGTGGCAGTCACTGCAACAGTAGGCGGGATTTCTTGTCAAGGTCGTAATGAGGGCCATTATGAGCAACTACTGAGACCAGAATACATCATAAATGTTCTCAATTGGCTGGCTTACTGGAAAACCACTGATATAAATTTCCCACCAGTTTCTGAACAAGTTTGATGAACTGCAGTTGGTACCCATAAATGGGTAGGGGAGGCATACACCATTTTATGTTCTGGCAGCAATAAAATTATATATGAGCCTGCAGTCCAGTGAATCTCCCTTTCTTGGGGGCAACAGAGAAGATTTACAATATATATATGTCTATATACATACATATATATATTTAGGTTTGCCATAGATAGGGATTCTTCAGATTTTTTCTCGCTCAATGAATGTCCACAAAACTTTGCAAACGTAGCACTTTTACTAGAATAGAGCAGTATGCAATGTTTCCTGGTGATTTGCTGGGGGGTGCAAAGAAAAAAGGAGGGGTCCCAAAACAGATTTACACACCAATGCATTTTCCAAAAACTTTTTGTATTGGGCATAGTGCAAAAACAGGTCAATGAATTTGAATAAAATTTAAAAGGAATATACATTAAAGTATGTAGATAATCCTTTCTTGGAGCTTCAAATGAAATGGTTTAGTTTTTATTAAGTTAATAAGGCACAAATCATAGTGATATCTGTTATCCGGGTAGTATGCAGTACTACCACCCTACATGGTGATTACAAAGCAAAATCTGACTGGCTACTGAAATATGTGCACAATGAAAATCAATCTAGGTCTTCACAATAGATAGGCTGAAGACACCTTAGTTAAGTTAACAGTGGTAGGGAAAGTTTATTTTAAATCTGTATTCTTTGTTAAAACGTTTTGAGTACCATGGTAGTATTTAGGTAGCAGTAGTGCTGCAGTACCCAAAAAACATTAAAAACGTCAAAATCATTATGGGGGTCATTATGGCGGTCAGTGGAAATGTGGCGGTACTACCACCAACAGGCTGGTGGTACATACCACACTGACCGCCATGGCGGTAGCAGCTGCCTGGGTGGAGATAGCAATCTCCAACCCGGCGGCCAATACTATCCAGGTGGCGGCATTATGACCCTGCCTAACGCCATGGTTTTTGTGGTGTTTGTAACGCCACGAAAACCATGGCGGTAGGCCCTACCAGTGACAGGGAATTCCTTCCCTGTCACTGGTAGGAGGCCCATCCCCCCAACACTCCCCAGACAACCCCCACCCACCCTCCACCCACGCTCCCCCTTTCCAATCTTCCCCCATACACGCATACTCACAGATACACAACACGCATTCACACACCCACTCACACAGGCATACACGCATTCATACATGCATGCATCCATTCATTCACGCACACATTCATACACACATTCAAACTTACATGCAGGCACGCATTCACATTTCCATTCATTCATGCATTCTCACACATGCACACACACATGCAAGCAACACTACACACTAATTTGCATGCACGCACACACTTACACATTTATGTACACCCCCCACACACACAAAACACCCCCCTCCCCTGTCGGAAACCCGACTTACCTGAATCCAGGGGGTCTTTCGGTAGGGGACGGGGCACTGCTACCTCCTAATGTCCTCATATGGCTGGCGACGGTCTACTGGCACGGTGCTGCTGGTGGTAGCAGCACCACCTGAACACTGTCCACCAGCATGGCCACAGCCAGATTTCTGCCCTTCTTGTGGTGGAAATCCAGCTGTGGTCATATTATGGCGGACGGATGTTAGCCGCAGCGATGGTCTTTTGGCAGCTGTCGCTGCGGCAGTAGGCAGTACTTACCACCAAAGGTGTAATGTGAGCCTATATTTTCAGATGCAGACACTATGGGGTAGTTCTTAAAAGAGCCTTTGGTTTATTTGAAATGAAGTAGAGTTATATGTAATCTCTAACCCAATTTTGTATATTCAACAGGAAAACATTTTTTCATGGGTAGTAAAGTGGGCATCATCTGTAGACAACAGTACTATTTTGTGAACATTTAATATTCAAGTGAAAAACTGAAGACGTTCCATGATCTTTAAGGAATGCTGACACAGTTTTGTTAACATGTCTAAAAATGTTTTCAAACATTGCAGCATTTACAGTTGAGTCCTTCAACTTTTGTATGTGACAAATGTTGGATAACACAAAATGTGTAATTAGAAACATACTCATTAACTGGCAAAACGTGCCTTTCACCTCACGTTCAAGACTAACTCCAGTTAGATGGCTTATATCATTCCCTCGACCGTGGGTTATCATAGGTTGTGGATGCTCACACATAGGAAAAGAGGAAAGCAGAGCGAGTAACTGATCCCATCTCAAACCTCTTTCTCCAATCCATGAAATATCTGCTGCTTTCAACCCCAAATTACTTTTAAATCCATCATTCGTAGCATGCTCCCTGGCCCAAGAAATAAAACTGTGCCCAACAAACCACACATGAACCATCTTGCTTAGATACTCACATACAAGTCTGAGGAACACTTAGTCACTGAAACATATATACTGGGGTTGATTGTTGCACAATAGGAAACAACCTCACATTGACTCCATTTTCAACAAATACAATGCTTGGCTTCAATTCATTTTGAGCTACAATTGTAGCACAAAATTACTAAAAGAAGCACACGTGGAATAAAATGAACCAGACTGCACTTAAAAAGTTTCACACATACAAAGTAAAGTAGCCAAACGAAACACATATTTGTGATCACATGATGATGGGAACCAGTAAACAAATACATAAGAAGTTAAATACACTAATAAAACATTATTATCTGATTGATTGTTTACTCAAAGTTCAACACAACCACAGTCCAGTTGTAGTTCACAGATTTTATTGATCACATGACAATGACAAAACATAGAAAAATGTCTTGCTAATACAATAAAGAAGTAAAACTCAATCTTATTGGTTTATAACAATAACTGGGCTATAAACATAGCCCAATAATACCAAACTCATAATATCACAGTCACTCTGGCAGTTATTAGAATACAAGAGCCCTCATTCTTTATGTCAATAATTGAATACCTATTACACATTGAACTTTTTTGCTTTAACAAATTTCCAAATAAAACAGGTAAATACTACTGTATACTACTAGTAGCAAAGCCAATTACAGGTGTATACTACTAAAAAGGAAAGCGTTCAATTTAGTTCATTAATAGTAAAACATTTTTTCATCTTTTCATCAACAGGTTTGCTGTTATTTTACAAAATGCCCATACAACATTACCGGGAAAAGCGAAAAATGAAATTTTACTGCAGAGATATAAGGAGCAAACAAAACTGACAGAGAGAAGAAAGATGTTGACCAAAAACAACAGTACTGGTAAGAGTATCACAAATTGTCAGATTGTTTCTAGTCATCATATTATGACTAATAACCAGATTTCTATCAAAACAATACCAAACATCACAAATGTATCTGTTACCCATCACAAGAAAAACAAATCTGATTATTTGGCTAAATTATACACTAGAATAAGGGACAAGTTTAGGAACATTACTGCTAAACTATTTAAATTCATGTCCTCATTAGGTTAATACCAGTTCTTGCTTTCATATTGAAAAAAACACACAAACACGCACAGAATTAATATGTTTGTTGTATTGTTGAAAAAACATTTAATATCAAAAGAAAATTGTTCTTTTTCATCATAGATTGCATTAAAAGCTTAGTACAATTAATTTCAACCTATAAAGTACATGAGCTAAGTAAGGAAGAAATAACAAGACTAAACTGCTGAAACATTTCCATTGGAAATTGGAGACATTTGTCGACTAGTGAATCACAACTTCATCAAGAGAATTACCATCAACACAATTAATTCAGTAAGGACTCCCTCACATGAAGGACATTGTTATGAAGTCTTACATGGATCTGTAGTAGGCATAGAAAAAATAAACCAAAGAAACAAGTATATGTGCTGACGATTTACATGAGCTAAAAAAGCAAAACCCATCCATAAAAGGAATTATACTTCCATTTGCAAAATTAAAAAAACGTCCCTTCTGAAGCTCAGGACATTTCTGATAACATTTGAAAATTCAATACACCAAAGTACATTCCTTCAAAACATGTAATGCAAACTGGCTTCACTAATATAACTACACAATATGTTGTTCAAAATTTGCACAACAAGAATGAAAACATGGAATATAACTGGATCTGCATTATGGCATGCCGGCGAGGAACAAATGAATATTGGTTTCTAAAACATGGAGAATTGAACTGTATGCTCAGAAATCTAGGCCTGCTTACTTGGGTTATTACTGTAAGCTGTGCTGAGTAACTACGGGATGATATATAACCATTTCTCCTTGAGCAAATGCTAATATTTCAGTCATGACCTGCAAGACAGTTAAGTTATGATCTTTAGATCCTGCAAATGCTTGTAAATATTCCAACCACAAAACAACAAAAAATCCTGTTGGAGAGGGACTTGATTTCTTTTGGAGAAAACAGCATTAAGCAAATGGTGCACCACACATGTATATGCTCTTGTGTATTAAAGATACAGCTAGGTTTGTGTATGACTCAGAAGAATAGTTCTGCATTTCATTGAACATTACGTCATTTTTTACATCCCTTATGAAGAATAAAACAGGAAACTTTTTAAGCAAGTTTTACACTTCCAATTGCATACGTGTGGTAAATACTGCTTAAGAAAATGTAAAGTGCTGCAATTGAGATGGTCAATCTCGAGGCATCTAGGGTGGGCCCACTGGATATAGAGGAAAGGCCTTTTTCTAAAAGGAACTTTCACTGAATGTTATGCAGTGACATGCTTCATCATCAAGACCCAGATTTTTTTAAAAAAGACGTAGCGCGATGCTGCACCAAAATTGGCAGCACCTCGGTCTGTTATTTTCACAATGCAGAGAAGTGCAGTATTTAATAGAATACGGAGCACCCCTATGTTGCCCCCTGCGCTGGCGCTAAATTTGCTGCTCAGCACCAGCACAGCCACCCTTGAGCTGTGGTGCAAGGATAAGTCAGGCGAAGAAGGTGGCGGATGCCAGAGAGTGCTTGCACATCTGCAAAGCGTATGTCAATAGTGAAATCCGAGCGAAGTCATAAAATGTAAACAATATGGTGTTGGGTGCAAGGCTAGCCCTAACACCTGCCACCACAGGTGTCGGAGGGCCACACACTGAAGAGTGGGTGGTAGCCTAAATATTGAAAGAAGAGTGGCCAGGGCACACCAATAGCATGAATCCTGATCCTGATAATGTTCAAGAATAATTAGAAAGTTCGTTCTTGGAAGATGATGTGTAGATATTTATTATAAGTGCAGGTAGAAAGTAGAAATCTCAATCAAAAGACTGTGTTGTACAAAATGACCATGTGTCCAGAGCAGCCAGATGGTGATAAATGGTCAAAGTTACAATAGGATGTTCGAATGTAACAATAAGTCTATACAGCAAAACAGCCAACACGTGTTTCGTCTTCAAGACTTTGTCAAGGCTGTGGAAACATAGATGAAAAATACATACATGTCGGTATAGTATAATTGTGCAAGGTGACTTCACAACATCTAAAATTCTTTGTACAGAGGTAAAGAGAACAATCCGAGCGAAGGTGCAATAGAACTGTGTGAATTAAGTGCACGGATGCGTATCGTTAATGTGCCGACCAGAATGTAGTGTGAATGCCTCAATAGGTCTTATAGGTGACTAATTGAATCACGTTCCAGAAGAAAAAGGCAAACAAGTCAGTCTAGAGTGGAATAAAACGGCAACATCATGCGAGGTGAGATTGACATAAACGTGTCTACACAGTGTGATACAGTACATGTGCTTTAAAATATTTTAGAAAACATTGAATCTTAGTGGTGAAGAAACAAGGGGGGATGCGAAGTGTGTTGTGATGTGGATAGAAGATCTATAAATAGTGTGAAGAAAAAAGAGTAAAGAAAGAAGTAAGAAGTAATTGAAAGGGGGTAAGGTACCTTCAGATGTATATAAAACATTATATGTAAACACGAAAGGTACATAGATCAAGCTGCTGGTAGTCATGAGTCCATGGGAGAAATCAAATAGTATAGGCAAATGATGGCCAAGATAAGCCTGGGGTATAAAACAACAAAAAATACAACTTAATGTAAAGCAGGTGTTATGCAGAAAGCTACTTGATTTTAAAGCTACATACGGAGTAAATAATCTGGTATGCCAAGTTCGATATTGTCGCTGGAGCGTTGCCCCGTCACTAGCTTTTCCAAGGTTGTTGTGATTTTACATGTGTAATATTCTTTTCACTTTCTAGAAAAACTCGAAAAGTGAAGATGAGCCTATCAAATTGGAAAGGTTATCTCACAACGCAATTAAAACTTCCAAAGGAACGTTTTACTTAGTCTTTTTATGCCCATGCCATGCCCCCTAATGCCACTTTAACCGCTTATAAAAAACAAAATCTCAATCAGAAAAAATGTAATTCTAAAACTAGAGAACGTTTTATCACTTAGGGGGTCATTCTGACCCTGGCGGTCGGTGATAAAGCGGCGGCCAACCCGCCAACAGGCCGGCGGACAAAAAAATGCAATTCTGACCCTGGCGGGAACCGCCAACACAGCCCGCCGCATTAACACTCCGACCGCCACGGCGGAACAAACAAACAGCGCGGCGGTCACCGCCAACAGCCAGGCGGCAGACAATGTACCGCCCACCCTATCACGACCCACCAATCCGCCACCTTTTCCGGGGCGGGAGCCCCGCCGATAAAAACACGGCGGAAACAGACATTTCCAATGGAAAACGCTCACCTCGAGACACTCCACGCGGAATCCGGACAGCATGGAACCCGAATTGAACATCATACCTGCTCTCGTCTACCTGCTCATCTACCACGAGTACGAACTCCGGCGCAGACGTCAACGGTGAGTACTGCACCTATGACACACGGGAGGGGGGAGGAAGAAAGGTTACGGGCATACACATATGCGACCCCCCACCCCCCCAATATGTACACACCAATGAAGAGCAGGAAGTCACAGTGACACCACACAAAGACCCTTTAAAAATACAATGACACAACCAAATTTGGAATAAATTTTCATGTACAAAAAAAGCACCTGGAAATAATTGAGCAACCGTGAAAAATATTTACAAAAACCAAAAAGATATACACATCAGTGTATCACTGAAGTAACAAGTCCTGCACATCCTACGAATCTAACATGTCCGTGGGCCAAGGTTCTGCGAAACAAGGGCAAAGCCCACACACGAGACCTGAGTCCTTTGGAGAGAACACTGCAGGGGCATCTGATGTCAAAACTACAGGCACCTCAGGGGGAAGGGAAGGGGGGGCCAACACAGCCACATGAGTCCACGACGCCAGATCCACGAGGAGCCACCATGCCCACTGTACCATCCTGGGGAGTGCAAAGCCACAGTCTCTCAAGTCTCTGCAGTGGGTGGGTTGCCCACTGGACCATCCTGGGGAGTGCAAAGCCACAGTCTCTCAATGTCTCTACAGTGGGTGGGTTGCCCACTGTACCATCCTGGGGAGTGCAAAGCCACAGTCTCTCAATGTCTCTACAGTGGGTGGGTTGCCCACTGTACCATCCTGGGGAGTGCAAAGCCACAGTCTCTCAATGTCTCTACAGTGGGTGGATTGCCCACTGGACCATCCTGGGGAGTGCAAAGCCACAGTCTCTCAAGTCTCTACAGTGGGTGGATTGCCCACTGTGCCATCCTGGGGAGTGCAAAGCCACAGTCTCTCAGGTGGATTACAGAGTCCACTGGTCAAGGAGGAGGCATGGTGGGCACAGTGAACCATAAACAGTGCCTGAGACGGCGGGACCCAGCGCAGCGGTGCATGACATGGCGATGTCCAGCGGAGCGGTGCTTGAGAGGAAGGGCCCAGCGGAGCGGTGCTTGACAGGAAGGGCCCAGCGGAGCGGTGCTTGACAGGAAGGGCCCAGCGGAGCGGTGCTTGAGACGGCGGGGCCCTGTTCAGCGGTACCTGTCTTCACGGCGGGGCCCTGTTCAGTGGTGCTCTTCTGCACGGCGGGCCCTGTTCAGCGGTACCTGTCTTCACGGCGGGGCCCTGTTCAGCGGTACCTGTCTTCACGGCGGGGCCCTGTTCAGCGGTACCTGTCTTCACGGCGGGGCCCTGTTCAGCGGTACCTGTCTTCACGGCGGGGCCCTGTTCAGCGGTGCTCTTCTGCATGGCGGGGCCCTGTTCAGCGGTACCTGTCTTCACGGCGGGGCCCTGTTCAGCGGTGCTCTTCTGCCTTGCGGGGCCCTGTTCAGCGGTACCTGTCTTCACGGCGGGGCCCTGTTCAACGGTACCTGTCTTCACGGCGGGGCCCTGTTCAGCGGTGCTCTTCTGCACGGCGGGGCCCTGTTCAGCGGTACCTGTCTTCACGGCGGGGCCCTGTTCAGCGGTACCTGTCTTCACGGCGGGGCCCTGTTCAGCGGTGCTCTTCTGCACGGCGGGGCCCTGTTCAGCGGTACCTGTCTTCACAGCAGGGCCCTGTTCAGCGGTACCTGTCTTCACGGCGGGGCCCTGTTCAGCGGTACCTGTCTTCACGGCGGGGCCCTGTTCAGCGGTACCTGTCTTCACGGCGGGGCCCTGTTCAGCGGTGCTCTTCTGCACGGCGGGGCCCTGTTCAGCGGTACCTGTCTTCATGGCGTGGCCCTGTTCAGCGGTACCTGTCTTCACGGCGGGGCCCTGTTCAGCAGTACCTGTCTTCACGGCGGGGCCCTGTTCAGCGGTGCTCTTGCAGTATGTCAAGGGAGTCATACCTGGCCTGGACACCCTGCTCACTCGCCCTCCGACCGTGCTGAGTCAGGCCCCTTCGGGGAGTGAGTCCTGGGCCCTTTGGTGTCGTCCCTTGCAGCCGGGATGGGGCTTGTGGGGCCCTCCTGCTCCGCGCTCCTGGTGGTTGTCCTCTCCGCTCTGCTGTCCTTCCGCTCCTTAGATGGGGCTCTCGGGCCCTTGCCTCCCCTGGCTGCTGTGGCCGGTGAAGTGGCCGGAGTCACCTCCTTGGGGGCAGCCGTCTCTGTCCGCTCACGGCGGCCCTTCAATTTCCGGGTCCTCTTGCCTGGGGGGGTGCTGGCTGTCCCCTTGCTGCTCACCGAAGTGTTACTGCCGCCAAAGGGTGGACTCCACATGCCATGCACCGCTTGCACTGTAGAAGTTGGGCTGGTGGTGGCTGAGGTGCCCTTGGGACTTTTCCCAGTTGGAGGGGGTGGGTCGGGGGAGGGAAAGAGGTCAAAACTGGAGAGGTAATTTTTCTTGGGACCAAGGTAAGGGGTAGGAGTAGTGGTGAGAGAAGTGGAGGCAGAGGATGTGGTTGTATGAGAGCCAGGTGTGCTGTCCTTGGGTGCAGGTGACTGGGACGTAGGCTGTGGTGAGGTGGTTGGCTGTTGTTTGGGTGTCTGCCTGCGTTTATGTGTCTTGGAAGAGGGGGTGACAGACACAGTGGGAGAGGACACAGGGGACGTGTAAATGCCAGTGGGGGTGGTGACTGCAGGTGTGCGGACTGTAGTGGAGGGTTTGCTGGTGGTGGAAGAACTGGCTGATGTTGGGGTGCATGCAGGTGTGAGTGTAGACGTCACAGGGAGGGAGGAGGGAGACGAGGAGGACGGGGACACAGAGGTGGTAGTGACTGTTGATATGTCTGCATCTGTGTGTTGCTTGGGTGAATGCTTGTGTTTTCTGTGGTGCTTATGTTTGGATGAGCTGGCCTTGGGTGTTGAGGTGTGTGCAGGCTGGTCTGATGGTGTGGATGGGATAGGTTGAGGTACAGGAGACAGAGAAAGGGTGGAGGCAGATAGAAGAGGGAGACTGGAGACAGGGACAATGGCTGCCGTCAGTGCGGAGGCCAGAGCAGTGAACGCTCGTTGATGGGCAGCCTGACCCGAATGAATGCCCTCCAGGTAGGCATTGCTCCGATGCACCTCCCTTTCCACCCCCTGGATGGCATTCAGAAGGGTAGTCTGCCCAACAATGACCGTCCTCACCAGGTCAATGAGCTCCGCACTGAGGGCAGCAGGGGTAACAGAGGCAGGGGCTGAGGTGCCTGGGGCGAAGGAGACGCGCGCCTTCCTGGCCGAGCGGCCACGGAGCGAAGACTGAGGGGCTGCTGGGAGGGCGGTGCTGGTGCGCTGGGTGGCGGCTGTACCTGTTGTTGCGGGGGGCACAGATGGTGCCGCCACCGCTAGGGAGCTCCCAAACGAGGACGTGTCCGTGTTGCTGGTGTCTCCACCGGCCCCCGTTGTGGTGCTCCCCTCGCCCTCCGGATCACTGGTGCCCTCGGTGTCTGTGTCAGTGCCCACCGGGGCCTGGTGACCTGCAGCTCCCTCCTGCTCCGACGCCAAATCTCCTCCGCCTGATGATGCTAAAACACAAGAAGACAAAGATTTAGGGTGGGGGGAGAAATGAAACAAAGTTGAGTGCATGCCTTAGCAATACCCTTTGCGGAGAGGACAGACACAGGTGCCTCGTGCACTAAGTCGTGAACTTGGGGTACACTACTCAGTACTTCTGACTAGGCAAACAGGTCTAGGGACAACACACGCGCACATGTGTGATGCTGGAGCATGGGTAGCTGCACTTGGCACCCTACAGAGGTGGGGGGCGGGGGCACAGGGCCATGCCTAAGGGAGCGGACTACACTACAGAGAGCGCCCTGGCCTAATGTCACCCACAGCCCTCCTCCCCCACCCAGACGCCTCCAATGCGCATACAGATAGGAGAATGTGCGGATACTCACCCCCTTGTGTCTGCTGTGCTGTCCTCAAGCGCCCATCCAAATTAGGGTAGGCCACCGCCAGGATCCGGGACATCAGGGGGTCATGGTGCGACTGGCACCCCTCCTAGGTCGGGAGGCCATCCCCAGCAGTGTTTCTGCGGTCTTCCTTGTTCCGCGGCGGATGTCCTCCCACCTCTTGCGGCAGTGGGTGCCCCGTCTGTTGTAGACCCCCAAGTTCCGGACTTCCTTGGCGATGGCACGCCAAATATCGATTTTCTGGTGGGCGCTCACCTGTTTGACATGTACAGGGTGGGAAAGAGAAACCGTCACATATCTGCATGTTTGGAGTACATGCCCCCGCCTCCCCAACCTTGTCATGGTTCCCATTCTCTCATCTGTCGTGCGTTGCACTCCTCATTCCCTCCACACCCCACCAACTTACATCCCCCCCCCTCCACACAGGCATAACCCATTCAATGTGCACTGAGTGTACTCACCTGTTGGTCTGGAGGACCGTAGAGTAGCGCATACTGGGGGAGGACCCCGTCCACGAGCTTCTCCAACTCTTCTGAACTGCAGGCGGGGGCCCTTTCACCAGTAGCAGCAGCCATTGTCACTTCCAGACCGAGTTCACAGCAGCACTTGCAGTATAGGTCCTCTCCTGTGGATGATCAGGTCTCGAATGATTGAGCAGATAGAAAATGGCGGTCACGCCCGCGGCGGTGCGTACCGCGGCGGTGCGTCCCGCGACCGCCGGCGCACATCGTCATTGGCTCCTGAAACCCATAGGCTTCAATGTTAACCAATGCGTCTTCGCACAGCGGTCTTCGACCGCCTACCGCCACGGTGTGCCCCGCCAGCGCAGTGACCTCACATCCCATTGTCCCACTTCACAGGTCAGGCATCGGCCATTTCAAGGGCCCACATGGCTTAATTTCTAATGCGTCACACAGGCCTAGGCCTTGCAATGGCACACATACAAACATATCAAACCATACATTTACCTGTACTGTGCAAGCTGTGTTGTACGTACCTGTGAGTGGATTGACTCTGTACTCCACATTCTCCTTCCTAGGCACCGTCCGCTGGGACTAGCGATGAGAAGGAGGAATCCTCGCGTGTACCGGCCGCTGGTGGACCTGTCCACAATGGAAGAACGCAACATAATACTACGATACCGACTTGACCGAGCCTCCATCCATGAACTGTGTGCCCAGCTGGAGCCAGCCCTGATGTCCCCCATCCGCCAACCCACAGGAATTCCCCCTCTAGTGCAGGTTCTGTCTGTCCTCCATTTCTTTGCAACTGGCTCATTCCAGACAACAGTGGCCATGTCATCTGGGATGTCTCAGCCTATGTTTTCCAAGATCTTATCCAGAGTGTTGTCTGCCCTGATGAAACTCATGCGGAGCTACATCATTTTCCCAGAGGAGGGTGATTTGCCTACAGTGAAAGCTGATTTCTATGCCCTTGGACACATCCCCAACATCATTGGTGCAATTGATGGGACCCATGTGGCTTTAGTCCCCCCAAATGACGATGAACAGGTGTACAGGAACAGGAAGAATTACCATTCAATGAATATCCAGGTGGTCTGTTTGGCTGACCAGTACATCTCCCATGTAAATGCCAAGTTCCCCGGGTCAGTGCATGACGAGTATGTTATGCGAAATAGCAGCATTCCCTATGTGATGGAACAGCTACAGAGACAGCGTGTGTGGCTAATAGGTGACTCTGGTTACCCCAACCTGCCGTGGCTATTGACCCCAGTGAGGAATCCCAGGACCAGGGCAGAGGAACGGTACAATGAGGCCCATGGGCGTACTAGGAGGGTGATTGAGCGAACCTTTGGGCTCCTGAAGGCCAGGTTTAGGTGCCTGCATATGACAGGTGGATCCCTAATGTACTCACCAAAGAAGGTGTGCCATATCATCGTGGCGTGCTGTATGCTCCACAACCTGGCTTTGCGACGCCAGGTGCCTTTCCTGCAGGAGGATGGTCCAGATGGTGGTGTTGTAGAAGCCGTGGAGCCTGTGGAGAGTGAAGAGGAGGAAGACTCTGAGGACGACACAGACAATAGGGACAGAGTGATACAACAGTATTTCCAGTAACACACAGGTAAGAATCACCCACGCCATTTCACAATTGCTTATAGCCTCCTGCATCTGTACTTTCTGTAGTTCCCCACAGATGTTTTTCATTAATTTTTGCCTTTCCCTTCCCTTCTCAGTGCTGTCTGACTCAGTACCTGACTTCTGCTTGGTTCGCCCATGAAATACAGCGTAATGACATTGGTATGTTGTCATGACTAATTGACAGAACAGAAATTGAACAGTAATATGTAATACATTTGTTAATAATACAGCATGACTCAAAACAGATTTGTGTGCAAAATGTGATTTATTTACAGTGCTAGATATCGGTACATGTGATTATAAGGGTGATGGGTGGGGGTGGAGGAATATCCATGGCAGAGTCCAGTTCTCAGTCTCACAGGTGCATTGTCCTTTTGCCTGTGGAAGGATGGAGCATAGGCAGTTCATGGTTGGACAGGGTGGCAATGTGGGACAGTGGGAAGACTTGAGGGGGTATGTCCTGCTGGCGGGGGTCTTGACATCCTACTCTGTCTTTTTTTTTGGTCTCAGGCTCCTCTTACGGGGTGGTTGTTCTTCAGCAGGAGGTGGGGTTCTGGGGGGCTGTCGAGGTGTTGGGACCTCCTGTCCACTAGCGCCGGCGGAGGTGGTAGGCTGTTCCTGGTCCGGGCTAGTGACAGGGGCCCTGTGTGGTGCACCATGGTTCCGCAACGCGTCCTCTATCCTGTGGAGGGCCAGGACGATGGTCCCCATTGCGGTCCTGATGATTCTCAGCTCCTCCCTGAACCCCATGTAGCGTTCCTCCTGCTGTGCCTGGATCTCAGTGAACCTGGCCAGTACCGTCGCCATCGTTTCTTGGGAGTGGTGGTATGCCCCCATGAGGGTGGTGAGGGCCTCTTGGAGAGTGGGTTCCCTGGGCCTCTCCTCCCCCCCTGTCGCACAGCAGCCCTCCGAGCTGCCCGGTTTCCCCCGGCCTCTGTCCCCTGGACGGTGTGCCCGCTACCACTGCCCCCAGGTCCCTGTTGTTGTTGGGGTGTTGGGTTAGCCTGGGTGCCCTGTAGTGGCAGACACACCGCTGATTGAGCTGTCCTAGAGACAGAGGCATGGGCCCGCTGGGTGGGAGCTGTGCTGGTGTTGGCAGAGGGGGTCGGGTCTGGTGTGGCCTGTGGCTGCCTGAGGGGAACCGACTGCCCAGAGGTCCCCGATGGTCCGGGCTGGTCATCAGGTTCACTGTCGACAGAGCTGCTATCCTCAGTGTGGGCCTGTTCCGGTGGTGGGATGGACACTTCTGGACCCTCCTGGCTGGTGTGTTGTCGTTCGGTTCCTGCATGGGGTAAGAGAGTTTGGTTATTGTTTCTGTGTGTGCAATAGCGTGCGTGTTATGGGTGCCCTTGTCCCCCAGTGCAGGCATTCCCTTGAGGGAGGTGTAGTGAGGGTAGTTAGTGGGGGGGGGGTTAGTGCAGTGGTCATGCTTAGGTGATGGGTGCCCATGATTTGTGTTGGCATGCAGGAGTTGGTGTTGGGATGGGTGGGTTGTGCTGGTGAGACATTGTCAGGGAGGATGTGTGCTGGGGGGTTGGGGGTGAGGGTGGGGGTGTGGGTTGGCATGCTGGTGGGATGTGGGGGATATAGTAGTTGAGATTGGACTTACCAGAGTCCATTCCTCCGGCTACTCCTGCGAGGCCCTGAGGATGCAGGATGTTCAAGACCTCTTGCTCCCACGATGTGAATTCGGGAGGGGTGGGTGGGGGTCCGCCGCCAGTCTTCTGGACCGCGATGTTGTGCCTCGAGACCATCGATCGGACCTTCCCCCGTAGGTCGTTCCATCTTTTGCGGATGTCCTCCCTATTCCTGGGATGCTGTCCCACCGCGTTGACCCTGTCCACGATCCGCTGCCATAGCTTCGCCTTCCTAGCTATACTGGTGTGCTGCACCTGCGAGCCGAAGAGCTGGGGTTCCACTCTTAGGATTTCCTCCACCATGACCCGGAGTTCTTGGTCCGAAAAGCGTGGGTGCCTTTGGGGTGCCATGGGGTGGTGTGGGTGAGGTGTGGGGTGGTGTATGTGATGATAAGTATGTTGGTGAGTGGTGCTTTGTGCTACTAAGTGGTGTGTGTGATGGTGTAGTGTGCCTCAGTGTGTCTTGCTATGGATTGTCTGCTGTGTCTCTCTCTCCTTCTCTCAGTAATTATGGTCGCAGGGGTTTGTGGGTGATGTGGGTGTGTGTTTTATAGTTGGTTGTTTGTGTGGGAGTGGTGTGTGTATGTGTATCAGGTGTGTGTATTTCAAATTGTCCAATGTGGCTGTGTTTTGGTGCTGTGTGTGTATTCTGACCGCGGCGGTGTGTAGCGCCAATGGAATACCGCGTTTGAATGACCGCCGTGTGGATTCGTGGGTCGTAATGGCATGGGCGTATTTCTGTTGGCGTGACGGTGGAGGTTTGGTCATCTCCAGTTTCTCGCTGCCCGCTGATGTGGCGGGCTGCAGTGGAGGACGGATTTTTGGAGGTTTGGCCGTTGTGGGTCAGAATGACCGTGGCGGTTAACCGCGGCCGCGGCGGTGTTATGGCGGTCTTCTGACCGGCGGTAAGGGCCTTTTACCGCCGAGGTCAGAATGACCCCCTTAGTCTCTGTCTGTGGTATAACTTCACTTCATGCCATGTTAAGACACACAATCGGAGCATGCTGCGCACTACCAGACTTCTACAGAAATTGAAAGGCTATTCTATTCACACAACGTAGGTATGATTTTGTCACATATTTTATTTTTTCCTAGCCAACATAGATTAGTAAAGTTTTCCTCGCCTGCCTGCCTTGAGTTCCCCGTAAGTGGCAGAAAGTAGTGAGACAAGCCAGCAACGCTGGCAGTACCTTACCTCAAGTATTTGTGGAGCGAATAAACCAGTGCCGTTCGCGTTGGGGTTTTGGCAGAGTGTTTGGCCCATGTGTGTGTCAGCCTCTTTTTATAGGTTGATCGGTTCAGGCAAAAGAGACTCAAAATAGAAAAGGGACTCTAATTGAGACGGTGAGCACTTTGAGCAGCCCAAGGTGGGGGCCATTTTGAAACGGAGTGAGTCCATATAGAGACTAGTGCTACGAGCAATGGAGGCATTCAGAAAAGGAGAGGGGTGTGGAGATCAGACGTAAGAGTCATGCAGAAAAGTGTATATAATAAATATAATATAACTGTAGTTTGTTAGAAGTACCATTGTCACAAGGTAAGGCATAATACAGAAAAGGTGGTATGAACTACCGTCAAACAATGTATAAGTAAACAAAACAGTAAGCATGATGCAAGACCAAGATGAGTGGGTTACAGATTCATCTTGTAAGTCAGAGAACTTACTAATATAGAGAACAGAAGTTATAGCTGGACACATAAAAAAAAATACATCTTAGTGTATGAAATATATGGAGGTGAGTGTTTTTATACAGCTGAGTTTTAAAGAAAGGTGTATAGATCCTTGTCAATGTTAATGCCCTGCTCAACAGCTCTGAGTCTAATAATCCAACTGCTTTCCAGTTGTCTAAGCCGTAGAGTTTTATTGCCGCCTCTGGGTAGTGAGTTCACTGTGTCAATGCCATGTACACTGATGCCCAGTATCTCTTGTTGTCTATGCTTGGCATTGTAGTGAACCGCGAAGGGGTAGTTTACATTATTGTTGCGGATGGCCCTGAAGTGTTCTTGCAATCTCTCCTTAAGAGGTCGGATAGTGATACCCACATAGATGAGACTGCAAGTGCAGATAATGCAATACACTACAAATTTGGTATTGCAGTTAATGAATTTATTGATTTTGTAAGTAAATGGTGAGTTGTATTGGAACTCTGTAAGTTTATCTTTGATGAAGCAGCAAATATTGCAGTGCCCACATTTGTAGGATCCATGTGGGGCCGTTGGTAACCAAGTGTTTGCTTGTTCAGGTGGCAGAAAGCTGCGACACAAGTGATTTCGAAGGGCGGGTCCCCTGCTTTATGTGATGTTAGGTTTGGGAGGAAGGCTGGTTTTAAGGAATCCATCAGCTAGGAGAAATGACCAATGTTTATGAAGAATCTTATATATGTTTGAACTGAGTGCATTGTAGGGGGTAATGAAGGATGGAGGTCTGGGTGGGTTATTCTTGTTGGTGGAAGTAACCAGCAGATCTGATCTTTTAACATGCTGTATTCTGTTGTTAGCTCGTGAAAGTGTGCTAGGTGAGTAACCCCTCCGTACGAATCGTGTGTTCATTACTTTGGATTCTTCATGGAAGATGATATCTTCACTGCAATTTCTCCTGATCCTGGTGAGCTCTCCATTGGGAATGGCCTTAATTTGAGAGGCAGGGTGTGAACTGTTAGCATGTAAGATAGCATTGCATGCTGTAGGTTTTCTGTATAGTTTAGAGCAGATTTCATTATCTCTTATGTAGAGTGTTAGGTCCAAAAAATTGAGCTGTGATGTACTGTGTTCCCCAGTAAAAGTGATGTTAAAGGAGTTGGTGTTGAGATGTTGTAAAAAAAGGTCAAATGTATCTAAACTGCCTGACCAAAAAAGTAAAACGTCATCAATGTATCTGCCCCAGTATAGTATGTGTTGAGTCAAGTCCGGTGGGCACTCTCTCCTTATATGTTGCCATTCGTAAAAGCCCATGTACAAATTTGTAAAAGAAGGGGAAAATTTGGCCCCCATTGCCACACCTTGGATCTATTTGAACCACGTGCCTTCATGGACAAAAAAGTTGCTATCCAAAACTAGCTCTATTAGATCTCAAAGCATTTTGGAGTGTTAACGCCCAATTCAGAAATTATTTCTGTTGGCGAGCCAATTCCTGACATGATAGGCCTATCATTTCAGGAATTGGCTCGCCAACATAAAGAATTTCTGAATACATTGACGTGTTTTTACAACCTTTGGTCGTTAATCTCCCTTCCTTTATCAGAGATACCAAGGATCTCCTCAGCAAACTTAGTGACTTTGAATGGACAGGGGGGCACATCCTAGCAACCCTAGACGTTACCTCACTATACACTTGTATACCGAGAGACAATGGTCTACTTGCCATCCAGCACTTTCTTGATACACATGAAGCTTCACACCTAGAACACTCGGATATGCTTTTAGATCTAATAGAGCTAGTTTTGGATAACAACTTTTTTGTCTATGAAGGCACGTGGTTCAAACAGATCCAAGGTGTGGCAATGGGGGCCAAATTTTCCCCCTCTTTTGCAAATTTGTACATGGGCTTTTACGAATGGCAACATATATGGAGAGAGTGCCCACCGGACTTGACTCAACACATACTATACTGGGGCAGATACATTGATGACGTTTTACTTTTTTGGTCAGGCAGTTTAGATACATTTGACCTTTTTTTACAACATCTCAACACCAACTCCTTTAACATCACTTTTACTGGGGAACACAGTGCATCACAGGTCAATTTTTTGGACCTAACACTCTTCATAAGAGGTAATGAAATCTGCTCTAAACTATACAGAAAACTTACAGCATGCAATGCCATCTTACATGCTAACAGTTCACACCCTGCCTCTCAAATTAAGGCCATTCCCTATGGAGAGCTCACCAGGATCAGGAGAAATTGCAGTGAAGATATCATCTTCCATGAAGAATCCAAAGTAATGAACACACGATTCGTACGGAGGGGTTACTCACCTAGCACACTATCATGAGCTAACAACAGAATACAGCATGTTAAAAGATCAGATCTGCTGGTCACTTCCACCAACAAGAATAAGCCACCCAGACCTCCATCCTTCATTACCCCCTACAATGCAATCAGTTCAAACATATATAAGATTCTTCATAAACATTGGTCATTTCTCCTAGCTGATGGATTCCTTAAAACCAACCTTCCTCCCAAACCTAACATCACATATAGCAGGGGACCCGCACTTCAAAATCACTTGTGTCGCAGCTTTCTGCCACCTGAACAAGCAAACACTTGGTTACCAACGGCCCCACATGGATCCTACAAATGTGGGCACTGCAATATTTGCTGCTTCATCAAAGATAAACTTACCGAGTTCCAATACAACTCACCAGTTACTTACAAAATCAATAAATTCATTAACTGCAACACCAAATTTGTAGTGTATTGCATTATCTGCACTTGCAGTCTCATCTATGTGGGTAGCACTATCCGACCTCTTAAGGAGAGATTGCAAGAACACATCAGGGCCATCTGCAACAATAATGTCAACTACCCCTTCGCGGTTCACTACAATGCCAAGCATAAACAACAAGAGATACTGGGCATCAGTGTACATGGCATTGACACAGTGAACTCACTACCCAGAGGCGGCAATAAAACGCTACGGCTTAGACAACTGGAAAGCAGTTGGATTATTAGACTCAGAGCTGTTGAGCAGGGCATTAACATTGACACGGATCTATACACTTTTCTTTAAAACTCAGCTGTATAAAAACACTCACCTCCATATATTTCATACACTAAGATGTATTTTTTTTAATGTGTCCAGCTATAACTTCTGTTCTCTATATTAGTAAGTTCTCAGACTTACAAGATGAATCTGTAACCCACTCATCTTGGTCTTGTATCATGCTTACTGTTTTGTATACTTATACATTGTTTGACGGTAGTTCATACCACCATTTCTGTATTATGCCTTACCTTGTGACAATGGTACTTCTAACAAACTACAGTTATATTATATTTATTATATACACTTTTCTGCATGACTCTTATGTCTGATCTCCACACCCCTCTCCTTTTCTGAATGCCTCCATTGCTCGTAGCACTAGTCTCTATATGGACTCACTCCGTTTCAAAATGGCTCCCACCTTGGGCTGCTCAAACTGCTCGCCGTCTCAATTAGAGTCCCTTTTCTATTTTGACTCTCTTTTGCCTGAACCGATCAACCTATAAAAAGAGGCTGACACACACATGGGCCAAACACTCTGCCAAAACCCCAACGCGAACGGCACTGGTTTATTCGCTCACAAATACTTGAGGTAAGGTACTGCCAGCGTTGCTGACTTGTCTCACTACTTTCTCCCACTTACGGGGAACTCAAGGCAGCCAGGCGAGGAAAGCTTTACTAATCTGTGTTGGCTAGGAAAAAAAGAAAATATGTGACAAAATCATACCTACGTTGTGTGAATAGAATAGCCTTTCAATTTCTGTAGAAGTCTGGTAGTGCGCAGCATGCTCCGATTGTGTCTTAACATGGCATGAAGTAAAGTTATACCACAGACAGAGACTAAGTGATAAAACGTTCTCTAGTTTTAGAATGACATTTTTTCTGATCGAGATTTTGGTTTTTATAAGCGGTTAAAGTGGCATTAGGGGGCATGGCATGGGCATAAAAAGACTAAGTAAAACGTTCCTTTGGAAGTTTTAATTGCGTTGTGAGATAACCTTTCCAATTTGATAGGCTCCATCTTCACTTTTCGAGTTTTTCTAGAAAGTGAAAAGAATATTACACATGTAAAATCACAGCAACCTTGGAAAAGCTAGTGATGGGGCAACGCTCCAGCGACAATATAGAACTTGGCATACCAGATTATTTACTCTGTATGTAGCTTTTAAATCATGTAGCTTTCTGCATAACACCTGCTTTACATTAAATTGTATTTTTTGTTGTTTTAAACCCCAGGCTTATCTTGGCCATCATTTGCCTATACTATTTGATTTCTCCCAAGGACTCATGACTACCAGCAGCTTGATCTATGTACCTTTCGTGTTTACATATAATGTTTTATATACATCTGAAGGTACCTTACCCCCTTTCAATTACTTCTTACTTCTTTCTTTACTCTTTTTTCTTCACACTATTTATAGATCTTCTATCCACATCACAACACACTTCGCATCCCCCCTTGTTTCTTCACCACTAAGATTCAATGTTTTCTAAAATATTTTAAAGCACATGTACTGTATCACACTGTGTAGACACGTTTATGACAATCTCACCTCGCATGATGTTGCCGTTTTATTCCACTCTACACTGACTTGTTTGCCTTTTTCTTCTGGAACGTGATTCAATTAGTCACCTATAAGACCTATTGAGGCATTCACAATACATTCTGGTCGGCACATTAACGATACGCATCCCTGCACTTAATTCATACAATTCTATTGCACCTTCGCTCGGATTGTTCTCTTTACCTCTGTACAAAGAATTTTAGACGTTGTGAAGTCACCTTGCGCAATTATACTATACCGACATGTATGTATTTTTCATCTATGTTTCCACAGCCTTGACAAAGTCTTGAAGACGAAACACGTGTTGGCTGTTTTGCTGTATGGACTTATTGTTACATTCGAACATCCTATTGTAACTTTGACCATTTATCACCATCTGGCTGCTCTGGACACATGGTCATTTTGTACAACGCAGTCTTTTGATTGAGATTTCTACTTTCTACTTGCACTTATAATAAATATCTACACATCATCTTCCAAGAACGAACTTTCTATTTATTCTTGAACATTATCAGGATTCATGCTATTGGTGTGCCCTGGCTACTCTTCTTTCACTATGGTCAAGGATGGCTGCATTGAGGGGGAGACTGTTTTTGTGCAGGAAGGGACACCCTCCGCACAAAAAGAATCTTAAATTTTCTCTTTCTCTGTGTGCTTCAGAATGCAAAAAAAGAGCAAAAAACGAGGCAAATTAAAAGTATTTCTCCTTGTTTCACCATGCTAATGCCACCCTGGCATTAGATTTTGGTGCTGCCTCAGGTTTATGAAAACTCATAAATCTGGGGCACCATCAAAATGCAATGGATATTGCAGTGGCACGCCCAGAGCAACAGCCATTGCACGCCTCTTCCACGCAAAGTGCTCTGAGAAGGGGCTGTATTTAGAAGGTGGTGTTAAGCCACAAAAAGTGGCTTAATGCCACCTTGCAAATACAGCGCAGTGTATAGCGCCAACAGAGCATCACTAAAAGTGAGGCTCCAGTGGAAATAGGACCTTTTAAATCTGGCACCAAATTCTTCCTAACCCTCTGAGGGTTGAGTATGCAGCAACCTCTTTCCTTACAAAGGAGTAGTCTTCAAAGAAAAGGGTGTGGCATCTATATGGGGTAGTCTTGAAAATTGCCTATGTGGTCCCCAAATCACTATTCACATTCAGTAAGTGAGAGTTCCTTCAAGAAAAAGGTCTTTCCCCCATATCAAGTGGGCACACCGTAGATGACTCGAGGTTGACTCTCATGTGATTGTGACACTATATATGAGGAGGGTGGGTCACAACATCTGTTTCCCTCTTCCCTCCCTCTCTGTCAAGAACCATCAGAGTTGCAATGTCCTGACTCCTTTAAAGTATGAAAGAAAAGCAACATACCTGCAGGTTAAGAAATATCCACAGTGGAAAAGGCGATGTCCTTATTTGCAGATTGTTTTTTGAATTACATTACAGCCATTACAAGGAAATAACAGCAAGAGAAATCCAAGATGGTCAACAGGTTATTCAGCTACAAGTTTGCAGGTCTAGTGTTTTCACTCCTAAGATGGGGATGTTAATACGCACGTGGCTCAGGCACTGCGCACTCCATTTCTGACTGAAATCCAGAGGTGTTTGGAGAAAACGCATTACATGAGGTAAAAGTTTCCAGCAAGGCCCTTGCTACATGGAAATAACAAGGACCATTCTAGTAAGCCACAGATAATACTTGTAAAAGTTTGAAGACAATAAAAGTTTCAAAGATTTTAGTAGTGTTATCAAGAGTTTCCGCAAGGTCCTGTCAATGTGGAAATTGTAAGGCCTACACGAGTAAGCCACGGATAATATTTGTAACTGTTCAAAGACGATAAACGCTTCAACTTATTTAACAGTGATATCGAGAGTTTCTGGCAAGGTCCCCGTAATGTGGAAAATGCAAGGACTAATAAAAAAAGCCACAGACAATATTTTGTAACTGCTCAAAGCCGATAATATTTCTGAAATATTTGGAGGTATTTTCTGCAACACTAGTGTATGACACATAAGGATATTGTTACCTGATAAAGGATAATGAAAAAAGACTGTCAGTAATAATCACATCTTCATAAGTCACATGGCTTTATTCAACTCCTATATATATATATATATATATCAACAATTCTGATCAGAGGAAGTGAAGGCAAAACATACTGATTACATTTACCTGCAAAGAGTCAGCAAAATTCAACAAAATCAAGTTGACTATTACTTCAAATTCAAAGAACGTCCTCTGTTTAACCTTCATTAATATTAATATTAACTTCCCCAGAAAATTCAGTAAAGAGTTTTGAGGTAAACAGAAGTAAACATAATTAATTATTAGTTGAATGCTGTAGGGTTGTAGAAAGAAGTGTGTCCCTAGTAATTGTGGTTGTAATCTTTCAGGTGCTGCTTCCAAGATAAATTAAGAAGTGTTGATGAAGAATCAGACCTCTGAGGCAGTCTCTCTTTTTCTGATTCCCCTTCCCCCCTCAAGGGTGCTCAAAACAGAGAACTTCATCCGTTGCGAGTAGCCTGGGTTGGGACTGAGGACCTTTCATCTGCTAATGAGGGAATCGGACCAAGGTATCGTGACACTCTCCTCATTATTACATTAGAAAATTTTAAACCACAACCAAACTTTCATCTAAATATCAGTTTAGATGTCTGTTTTGCTTCACTAATGACCAAGATGAAACACTCATGCACGGACAAAAATCTCTGGAATGCGCTTCTTAGTCTAAAGAAGATATTTTTTAATTCAATCTGCAAGGTTCATAGAGGAGATTAGCATGCTGAAAGTACACGTTTAAAAATGGTCACAGCAATTAAATGAAAACCTGTACAAATGATTCTCCACTGCAATATACACAGCAAATATATGTATCTATATTACAATGCAAAACAAATAATGCATCACCATGAGGCATGGGTAATCTGCGTCATCTCCCTCCTTATCAGCATCAGATCACCAGATCCCAGAATCGATTGTGGAGAGAGAGAGATCAATTATCCTCATGGGAAGGACAACACACCTCAGCGTTCTGAGCATGTTTGAGATCTGAGTCACTCCCGGGTTCAACTGGTCTTGTCCTCTCATATACTTTGAATAAACAAGAGAGGAGAATTCTAGAAACTCCATCCCACTGCATAAGTTTATTATTCAATAAATGCTGGTTACTTTAGGTCAGCTTTGGAAAGAACACGTCGGGATTTGGACAAAATCCCAAGGTGCCCTAGAACAAAAGAAAACCTTTCCCTGCCATCCTAGTACATTCTTATCAGCCTAAGCCCTTGGTGAGAAAGAACACACAAACACACAGAATAAAAACATGAGCAAGAAGCACATTATCATGGAAAAATACTTCCAGCTTTTAACGTGGCTAATGCTAAAATAAAGTCAATAGGCATAATAAAGTTGGTGGTCACTAATGTGACGTGTGCTGCTAGGCTAAGTGCAACATGGAGTCAGTGGTCAAAACACAAATATCATTACACTCCAGCCTTTTGACCAATGACTTGTATACCTTGTAGTCCTAAAATCAACTTCTTCTTTTTTTTTTTTTTTTTAAACATTACAAGCAAATTAGGTATGCATTGTACACAGCAACATAATTAAATGACAAGAGCAATTACTATAAAGCAATCGAGTATTTTTGAACCATTAAACATGCTAACTTATTGATCATTCAGGTGTTACAGAGAGCTAAACCAGGCACACCCACAATAGAAAGACTTAAGCTTATATATTCTGTTTGGGATAGTAATTGAATCACAGTCTTCACTTAATTGAATAGAGTCTCTAGAATAAAGAGTCTGTATAGATTTAGATGGAAACATCATGAGTCCTAATCATGTAAAGGTACATGGTATACCTGTAATGTTTGCTGCAATGTAGGTAAAAGTGAGGTTCCCATACGAGAATACTCGGCCAACTGGCAACTAAAAGATGTTTAATGTGACTGGCAGCAGGCACCAGGTGATAACAACCCATGTGGTTGGTTCCATTAAAATTGCAATCACACAGGTTGATAGGACATTCATGGTATTCTGCATTATTGCCACACAGAACTTTGATCTGTGAAGGAAACTTGCGCCAAATGGATCCATAGGTATTGCCCTTCAAAAGCAGCAGGAGTGTTGCGCAACGTGATCGATCAATCAGGTTCAGGTTGGGGGTGCTGTCCCTCCCGACCCCACACGCACACACCCGAAGGGAGACCACACAACACACTCATGGTCAGAGGCAAGTTGTAGTATGATCTGTAAAATGATCTTCTTGCAAATAACATTTGTCAGCTGAAATGTACTCCCATTTTCCCTTTCCTAGTTTGGAGATCAGCAGAACATTATCAGGGCTCTTGTATATAATTTTGGCAGGTTCTGGAGGGGCATTTGGGGATTCCATCCACACCTTAGCACCAGGGGTTTTGTCAGTTAAACCAAAACCTCCCTTTCCTTGTTCTGTCAGAAGGGCTGGGGCAGCCCCTTTCCTCACCAATCCTCCATACACTGGACTTATGACAAGTTGGACAATTTTGTAAGCATGTAGGTCAAGACCTGTAGATTCTGGTGTGGCTCTGTAAGGAGCTGAAGCTCCAGGTTTTATTTCTCCGTACACAATGGTGTTGGTGGCCACACGTGGTTGTATCAGGAGAGTTTCAGCATTTTGTAATGGTCTGTTATTCAGAATCTGGAGGGCTTCATTTAAATGCTCTCTCCGGTTTTTCTAAGTCCCATCAGATACATTTTTAGTCCAGAACCCCAGGGACATCCCTGTTCTTCTCTGCTTTTGCCACATGCTCATATTTTACCTGGCAACACAATATCTCCTTCCTGCACTGTCCACAAGTCTAAAGCCTGTTGATTTGCGTATTTTGCCAAAGCAAAAGCACACTACTGCTCTTCACCCCAATCAAACTCATGTTTTTTTCTGGTCACTTTGTACCAAAGGGTTAAGATTTTACTCAGATAATGGTCATGCTGTCTCTAAAAATCAATCAATCCCATGAATTGCTGTGTCTCTTGCTTGGTACGAGGAGTAGCAAACTCCAAAATCTTTTGTTTTGCCTGTAGCAACACCTCTCTATTTCCTGGATTCCACTGAATTCCTAGAAACCTCACATTTTGAGATGGTCCCTGTGTCTTGCCTGAATAAATCATCCACATTTTACTCTGTAAAAGCTCCATGAATATATCTTTAACATCCTTAACTTCTTGCTGGGTGTATTCTTTTGAAGAATGCCTTTCAACTCCTGCCAATTTCTGTGGGCTACTCTGTATTTTTGTCTAAATATTAGCTGAGCACGAACTACGTTCAGCTCATGTAGCTCACACTGGCCCCCACCTTGTATAACCTCCTCATTACTGGAATGTGAAAAATCAGCTTTCCCTGTGACGGCTTGGTAGATATCAGCCTTATCTTGTAATAACTTATTCTGACACAACAGCATAGTTACAATATTTATTGTGTCATCAAGTTGTTTCTGTAATTTCTTATCTTCATATTCTAACTGCTTACACCTCTCTTGCATTTTCCTGTAAGCAGACGAAAGTATCCAACCCCTCCTGTCAAGAACAAAAGGGACATCATTCCATTCAAAAGGCACCTTTTTAAAACATGTAAGAACAGTATATAATTCTGTTTTATCCAAGCACCCATCTCAAAATTTGGAAAAGTCCTGATAAACAAGAAAACACATTTGCCTAGACATCATGAGGCATTTTAATTTCACATGCATTTTCAGAAAAGGTTTGCAGTGCTTCCTTTGACACTCTGCCACACATATTTTCACTTTTAAATCATACACTTTCAACCTCCAACCTTCCTTTAGACTGTCCGACTACACCAAAATGTTTTGCTTCACTAATGACCGAGATGAAACACTCATGCACTGACAAAAATCTCTGGAATGCGCTTCTTAGTCTAAAGAAGACATGTATTAATTCACTCTGCAAGGTTCGTAGAGGAGATTAGCATGCTGAAAATACACGTTTAAAAATGGTCACAGCAATGAAATGAAAACCTGTACAAATGATTCTCCACTGCAATGTACACAGCAAATATATGTATCTATTTCACAATGCAAACCAAATAATGAATTTAAAAAATGCATCAACATGGGGCATGGGTAATCTGCGTCATCTCCCTCCTTATCAGCATCAGCTCACCAGATCCCAGAATCGATCGTGGAGAGAAAGAGATTATTTATCCTCAGGGGAAGAATGACACACCTTAGCATCCTGAGCATTTCCGAGATCTGAGTCACTCCCCGGTCCATCTGGTCTCGGCCTCTTATATACTTTGAACACACAAGAGCGGAGAATTCTAGAAACTCCATCCCACTGCATAAGTTTATTATAAAAAAAATGCTGGTTTCTTTAGGTCAGCTTTGAAAGGAACACTTCGGGAATTGGCCAAAATCCCAAGGTGCCCTCTATCAAAACAAAACCGTTCCCTGCTGCCTTAGTACATTCTTATCAGCCTAAGCCCTTGGTGAGAAAGAACATACAAACACGCAGAATAAAACATGAGCAAGAAGCACATTATCATGGAAAAATACTTGCAACTTTTAACGTGGCGTGGCTAATGCTAAAATAAAGTCAATAGGCATAATGAAGTTGGTGGTCACTGATGTGATGGTGTGCTTCTAGGCTAAGTACAACGTGGAGTCAGTGGTCAAAACACAAATATCATTACAATGTCCAAGACCAATTTTACCTGAAGGAATAGTGAACAATTTTATGTCATCTGTAAGACATTCTGTTACTGGAAAATCACCAAAAAATCTTAAAAGACAGCAAGTATAAAAATGGATCAACAATTACAACCCTTTAATTCTACATATGTGGGATGCTAACATCGATATACAATTTGTTGCAGGTAACTCAACAGTGGTAGCATGTTATGTTGCTTCCTATATAACAAAGGCAGAAAAAACGTATATGAAGGAAGTATGGGAAGAAATATCCGCAGAATAACCTTTAGCTAAAAGGTTATTCCGATTTAGCCTTGAAATGCTCTCTCACCAAGAAAACAGTAGCTATGAAGCATGTGACAGTTTATGTTCTTCAAGCTTATATGTTGAATTCCAGCCAATTATGTGGCTCAGTTTAGGATTAACTTCATCATACCGAAAAGTTCTCAAAAGCCTCCTTGAAACTGAATATCTTGCACGTTTTGGTCCAAATAACAAAGACATTTTAAAAACAAATCTCTCTTTGGACACATATTATCCAAACAGAAGCCCTTTGGTAGAAAATCTATCGCTCTATGAAGTTCCTCAGTTCTATACCTATCTAAATATTGTAGCAGAAGATATCAATCAGGGGAAATTTTGACTTCAAGGGACAAATGGATGTTTAATATGCCTTTCAAAACCTACACTCATTTGTGAGACAGGAGAAAACAAATCTACTACTTAGCAATTCTACAACTACTGGGGACGCAAAGAAGAAAACATTTTAGGGCCCTTTTAATCCTATGAAAAAGCTTTCCATATATATAAGATTTAGATTGGAGTACCTCAATTTCACACATATTTGGAAATGTTGGAACAAGAAACATCAGAAGGAATAAAATTAAGGCAAAAATACTGTGCAATTTTTCAACCAGTACTAACACTTCAACTTCTAGGACTTCTGACCACCAATAGTTGATAATGAAACTATAGTTGCCATGGATGAGGTTGAATTTGCAAAGGGTAAAGTTCAGAAGGGTGTGGAAAATGTCAATCAGTTGGTATCATAATTACATTTTGACCATCTTAAGATATACAAAGAAATTCAGCAGTCTCTAGATAATGGACTTCAACATGAAAATGGATTATGTCAATGCAGTAATTTTTAACCTACATTGTAGTATGTCAGCAAGCCAGTTGGAATTTGAAAATGCTTCTTTATCATGGTAATTGCTGCTAACATCCATAAAGATATCAATTCTAATAAACAACTGTAGTTACTGCTCTACTGTATTAGCAGCACGTATTGTAAAAGGAAGTACCTTAAATTGTCCACTGTTACTGCTTGCCGAGCATGATAATAAATTGGAATACTTGAAACTAAACAGTGATACATGTCAAGAAACTGGGAGACTTCTACAAAAATCAAAGTTTTGTTCATAGATGAAGTCAGCATGGTTCTCAACTTAATGTTGGCCTTTGTTCATTTGTAGACGTAAGAGGTACCCAGAACATCTTATGACATCCTGTTTAGAAGAAACATATAATTGTTTTGGAGACTTATTACAACTTACACCTGTAAAAGATGAGCCGGTTTTCAAAATACTTTTGCAAACGCAAACTCATAATTCACTGGGGAGTATAAGGAATGTCAACATTTGGTTGCGTTTTAAGACACGGAACTAACTCAGAAGATGAGGCATTCTAATGATGAATAATATTTTAAGGTTCTACAAGACATTTGCCATGGTATTCTCACAAAAGAAGCAACGAATATCATAATGGAATGAAGTATAAGTACATTGTTTCCTAACCTTCATTTTGCGCCAGAAGTCATGCACTATCTTCTTTCAAAATCACAATCCATGGTTTGTTTGGTGCCAACCCTGAAAGAATATGCTGCAATAAATAATCAATTGATACATCTAGAAAACCAAGAAATTGTTCATCTACCTTGTAAAGATAATCTCCAAAGTAGCAAGCTAAACATGGCTATTAGCAAAAGCTTAGCTTAAAAAAATGTAAAATATGGAAAAATCTGTGTCATGCACAGCAGGAATGGAGAAAGATTGATATCTGTGCAACAATCGTCAGGTTAATTTACATTGTAATTTACATATAGAAAAGGGACTTCTAAATGGAGCCATGGAGTCATGGGGTCTATGGTTCTGTTTTTAATGTCTGAAAATAATAAAGACATTGAATTTATTGTAGTGATGTCTGACCACATTGAGGAGAAAAAAATGCTCAATCTTTGACCAGATTCTCACTTACCAAAGCTTTATACATGCAAAGAGAACAGTTTCCTCTTAACTTGGCTTACGTGGGTACAATACCCATATCACAAGGACTAAACTTAAACTATGCAGTAATTAACATTGGTTCTACTGTACTTAAAGAGAAAGTGGCATATGTTGCTCTATCGGGCGTAAAGAAATTAACAGGACTATATATTATAGACTTTAATGACACAAGAATTAATGCAGACAGTAGCTGTGTCAGAGAATACAGATGTTTATGTAAAATATACTCTCCTCATTTGGGTGAATATGTCATTGTTTCAAAACATAAAGGACCTCATTACGAGTTAGGCAGATGGTTTAGACTGTCCGCCGAACTTCCGACTGGGAGTTTGCTGACATAGTGGCTACCTCCCCGCCGGGCCCATTAGGAGTTTCCCTCTAGGTCAGTAAGCAGAAACCTGAGTTTCTGCCCACTAGCCTAGCGGTAAACAGCCAACAGCATTGTCTCCGGCTCGTAATGCAGCTGGCGGCAATGCTGTAGGATGCTGGGTGCACCAGAACCCTTGCAATGTCTGCAAAGCAGACAGTGAACATTGCGTGGGTGCTGGCAAGGAGGCCCCAGCACTGCCCATGCCAAGTGCATGGGTAGTGCAGGGGCCCCTCTTTAGGCCCCCTGCACTCGTGGTCCACCAGCCTTTTCATGGCTGTGCTACCACCATGAAAGTGCTGGCAGAGAACGAGGTAGTAATCCCTAGGGCAGCACTGCTTGGAGTGCTGCCCTGGTGGATTAGGACCACCACCTACCACCAGACGGCCAGGGTCCCTGATCCTGGCAGAGCTGGCAGTGCCACCATGGCCCGACCGCCATGGTTAAAATATGGCACACAGACCGCCGCATTGGCAGCGGTTCGACCTCCATCCGCGAGTCTGGTGGACTAGTGACTGCCAGACTCGTAATGGGGCCCAAAATGTCTTCCAAATGAAATAATATATTTCACAATAATGACGAAAAACATTTGGAACAACCAACAGAAAACACAAAAAACAAAGCGCTTGGAAGTAACAGGATATCAGTTTATTTGAAAATCAAAATGGAATAAGCTTCTTTATTAATGTCATAATTAATCTACTTTACTTACCATCTGTCAAAGAAGTAGTACAACAACATATACATCAACCTTTGTGCAAGACCATGGCCAAAATCTCTCAGACACCCACATATGCCATTGCACAAGTCCCATTAGAGATATGCTGTAGATGTGTGCAGGTGCTGCTCAGTTTTCAATAAATCCACAGTAAGATGCTCAGAAATTCTGTATGGCTATTTTATAAATGATTGCTAATAAGACTCAGCCTAATGTAGACATCTGTGTTGTAAGCTTCTTTTGGGAACATGACTGCTTCCATAGCTTACATTCAACATCTACTATAACAGATTTGGAAAGATTGGTATATATATACTGATCCGTGAATGTAAATCAATTCCATTTAAAAAATGAAAATGTAACACTGAGCACTCAAACTTCTGTCCCAACTGTTAGATCAGAACGTGTGTCATCTCTTCATTTAACAATGGTAACAAATTATAAATCTCAAAATATAAATATAATATGATTTACAGGTGCATTGTGAATAACAGCAAAATTAGCACATTTATTACTAACCTCACTGCTTCTCAAATTTCTCTTTCAGGCCAGACTTTTACTTGCACTGCTACCATTTTCCATCATGGAGACACTGCAGCATCAGTACACTATACAATTCATTTTAAAAAACAACACATGGTGGACATTTGATGATAACTTCTTACTTTTAAGCACATGCAGCCTAAAAATGTACAAGACTGTTACTTGTTAATTCTACATTCTAAACTCTGAATGCCACTATAAACTTTTGAAGTAAGCTAAAAGTCTATTTTAGGACAGGAGTTATCTCATTCAGTAGATATGACATTATTTGGCCTTGCATGGTTGATGACTTGCAGAAATCTACTGTATTATTATATTTCTTTGTATTACATATAATAGAAATAAATTATAGACATGCAAAATTTTGGGCGTGCCCTGTATTTATTTTATTTTTTCCACAATCCAGTTGATTTACTTTTCCCCAATGTTTGATGCTTACTACCACAATGCGATTTTCTTGACCTCTGAAGGTTCTAAAGGATGCCATAATTGTGTAACTAATATTACTGAAATCTGAGCAACACACCTACAGGAAAAACACATGTGGACTAACCTGCACTTGTGTTTTCAAAGTATATGTACATATTACTTTTACAGCGTATTAAGAAGGTTCAAATCCTTATCATTGCTATAATGCAATTGTTAAAACCTGAGTAGAAAAAACAAACTCAAGACTAACACACACATGAAAGTGCTGTCAAATTGATTACTAACTGTATTACACAATTTTATTTTCAACATACTCAAAGTAGGAAATTTTACTGACCAATGTACAATGAAACATCACCCATCTCGGTATAAGCCTCTAATGTACTTTACATCAAATGACTTGCACCAACCTCTAATCTATAACTTACCTTACACTTACTTTTCAATACTATATAGTGTGTGATTGTAATTTGCTGCTGCTTGTAAAAAAATATGTTTAGATTTAACACAAGCGCTTAATTACTTGAAAAATGTGGGTAGTTCTGAAAAGAACCATTTTTTATTCTTTTAGTTTTGGGGGGGTAATTTTTTTCAGTAATGTTTTTTCCTGAACAGCTCAACTGGACCAACTCCAAAAAATGGTGAAGAGGACAAATGAGGAAAAAGAAAACAAGGTAGGAAAATGTAAGGATGTTGGGGAGGGCACTTGGGAGCCATCACCAGCTCACAGTGGATATTCAAGTGTTTCTCCCCAGCAACAATAAGAGTATGGCATAACAAACAGTATATAGCAGTACTTATGTACTGATCCACTACACGATGCTCCTGCCTGAGAAGGTGGACAGGAACCATGGTGGCAGGTACATAAGCTACAGTAGATAAATTAGGTGGTTATGGGACTGCCATCAACACTCTAGACTTTGAGGGTGTACAAGGTTTGTAGCTCTGAATGCTTCTGGTGTTGTTGCGGCAGCTTCCTGCAAATCAATCTCAAGCCTCTTTTCAGCAACCCCAGACATGCAGAGTGGATGGCCTCAAGATGTTTCCTCAGCCCAGTAGTTCTGAAAGAGTACTGTTTGCTTGTACCCCATGAGATGGCCGTCTGGCACAAATGACATGTAAACAGCTTGGCATTCACTTTTTTCTCACCTGCAGGCAACAAAAGAAAATGCCGCACCACAGACTCCTTCAGACATTTCCGCTGCACCACCTCCTGTACTTCCTGGAGGATGGCCTGCTCCTCCTCGTCCTTTATCTCCTCATCCTGCTGTAGAACATGCTGCTCTTCCTCAGCCATTTCTAAAAGTGTACTTTTTACAGTGCACACAAAAAAGAAAGCTCTCCCCAAAAGGAGAACAAAGAACAAACAACACATTCCCCTTACACACTCACAGTCTAAATAGTAGCAAGTGGGTGCGTACTTCCTGTTTTCCGTGGGAATAAAAGTTTTCAACCAATCAAAATGTGTTCTGCAGCAGCAAACTACTGCGTTACTATTGCAGTAGTAACTAGGAGGTACCGGGGTACCAGAAAACATGAAAGAAAATGAAAATAACCTTTCAAAGTTATTATACTATTGCTGTGGACAGCCCCATGTTGTTTTCTACTATACTTTTCATTAAAACACAGTACAAAACTAACGCCGAAATCACATTTTACCAATGGTCTACAAACATAGCCCAATCATATGAAAGAGCAGTCCTTATCAATAGACACTATGGTTAAAGGTAGAAGCTCATAACAAAAGGGCTACACTAATCCCTATAATATTAAATTTCAGCACCAACCCTACAACTCATGTTGCATGAACAAAATGAACAAAGGAAAAATATGTTGTTTTATGTTTCATAACAATAAACATTCTAATTAACATTATTAAGTATTAATTGAGATTTACATATATTATTGCCTACATATTTAAAATTTCTATACCTTTCACTGACTGTATTTACTACATTAATTACACAAAACATTTTTTTCTGAATCAACAATAATGTACACAGCATATTAAAAACCACAGAAATGCCATTAAAGAAAACAATGGTTAATTATTAGATGGAGTTAGGTGTGTGCTCTACTATGTTTGTTTGAGGTTATGGAACTGTCAATAAATTCAGTTTTCACACAATATATACAGTGGAAAATATGCATAGAATGATGGAGTTTTGAAATTTGTGAATAGGCACTTTTAAAACCTTCCATTTAGGGGGCATTAAGTTGCTTTAAACGTATTTGATAGAATGTCAAAACTCATGCAAGTGGGATTGGATAGCGAAAAGTTTAAATTCGATATGCAGTTATGACTGGCATTGCAAGTGGACGAGATTTGAGATTGGTATGGGCTTTTGTCTTTGTGCAAGAACTGATTTATTTGTTTGATACAAAAATTATGTTGGTATAGTAGGTAGTAGTTGACTTTTCAAAATATGAAGTTAAATACATATGTTTCTTATTTTATCACTAAACTGAAGCATTCCGGTGGTAATATTGAGGAAACTGTGGCATCTAGTCTATTTAAACGCATTGGACTGATTGTCAAGCCAAATGCTGGTGTGACTGGATAGCACAAAGGTTAAATTCTATGTGCAGTATATGACGGGTATTGCAAGCAGATGCTGTTCAAGGCTTGTTAGAAATTGGGTTGCTGGTTGACTAGGATGTAAACCTTAGTCAACCAGCAACCACAATCCTAGTCAGTGTACATTTCAAGCAAACTGTAAATTAACCTTTCCTCGCCCTCTGGTAGTTTGGCATAGAGCAGTCAGGCTTAAATTAGAGGTAGTGTGTAAAGAATCTGTGCAACACTTTCAACAGTAAGACAGTGAAAACACCACAGAAAATGAATCCACTCCAGGGGCAGTATTACAAATGCAGCGCATTTTCCTTTCAAAAGGTGCGCCCTCCATAAACAAGGTAAGTGTGCTGTATTAGTATGAATGATCTGCCCCCAGGGCAGCCCTAAACTCATGCTGCTCTGGGGCAACGTATTCAAGGGAAATATGGAGCAGCTTCGAAGCAGCCTCTCTGTGTTTCACTGTGCAGGTGGCAACCTGTCTACACTTTTAAGAGGGGTGAAGATCCCCTTGCAGGTGGGGACAGTGAGTGACTGCACCCGCATGCAGGGGAATCTCAGAGCTGTCCATAGACCACTTTCACCCTTCCATCTTTTTGTGGCACTCTGTCAGTGTGCCTCTTGATGGGTTCTTTGTCTTTGCACCCGTGTCAATAATATGGTGTGGGCACAGAGGCAAAGTGATTTCCTCATCTGCATGGGGCCACGTCTCCATGCAAATGAGGGGCCATCCTCTGATGGCAGCGCCGGTGCTATATGTGCACCAGCGCTATCCTTATTACAGAAGGAAACGCACAAGTGTCTGGGGCCCCTTCTGTAATATCAAAGTGCCCTGGGGGTGCACAAAGTGGGCACAAATGACCATTGTGCCCCCACCGCACTTTGTGTAACACGGGCCATGGTTAGAAAAATAATGTAAGAGTTAATAAAGAAAAAAAGACAAAAATGACAAAAATCCAATAAGTAGAACTTGACTTATGATTTTGTTTAAGGTTAAATTGTAAAATAGCGCATAGAAGCAAGAAGCGGTTGAACCAGATGAACAAAATACCTTAAATCTTTACTGCAGAGCTTTGCGTTGGTTCTGAATAACGCCATCAAGGAGATGTGTCGATTTTCCCCAGAAGGTCGAGAAGGTGTGATGATGTTCCCCATACAATGATGGTGATGTCGTCATTGAGGCTTTCATCGATGGGGATGCGGGATCTTTGCACCGATGAAAGCACCTAAGTGTTGATGCACCGGTTCTGTTCTAGGCAACAACAGTGATGTCTCTGTTCTGTCCATGCAAAGGCAGAGCTGCATTGATTCTATCTACACAGCATAGGATGTGTCAGTTCCACTGGAGCAAGCACCTTAGGTCCACTTTCAATGGTCCTGGACTGGGGTGGCTCCACTTGGTAGGACAGACTCACTGATGGCCAGGTGCAGAAGCAGGGTGGTTGGAATTCTGTTATGTCCATGAGACTTCAGATCAGGAGACCATCTGACGAGCTCTTGGACTCACTCTGGGTTCAAGTGGTGCAGGTCCAGTCCTTTTCACCCAGGCAGGGGAACAGTGGGCAGAAGAGCAGCACAGCAAGGCAGGAGTCCAGGAAAGCAGCAGTTCAGCAGAGCGATAGTCCTTGAGCAGCACAGCAATCCTTTTTTCTGCAGCAGAGTATTTTCAGGTCCAGAAGTGTACTGAGTTGGTGGTGTCAGAGATCCATACTTATACCCAGTTGGGCCTTTGGAGTGGGAAGACTTCAAAGCCAGGTATCTGAAGTGCACAGAGGTTCTGCTCTTCCTTCCCTGGCTCCAGACTCACTACAGGGGGTTATGCAGCCCCTGGTGTGGGGACAGGACATGTCCTATTGATGTGTAAGTGAGACCTTTGGGTAGCTCCTCCTTCCCATTCTGCCAGGATGGGCCATCATTTCACACCTGAGCTCCCATTATATGTGGCTGTCTAGAGTGAATGCACAAAGTCCAGCTGTCACCCACCCAAACAAGTGATCAGAGACAGGTAGCAGGTAGTAATTGGCTAAAGAAAGAAAATAATTTTTTTCTAAAATTGGCATTTTCAGAATTGGAATTTAAAATCCGACTTCATGTTAAGTTGTAATTTTAAATTGTGATTCCAAAGGCACCAAACTTGAAAAGTTTATCTCTTCCCGATTGTGAATTACACTTATAAGATGTAATAAGATAATCTTAATGTTATACAATAGTGAAAACTGACTTTGGTAGTTTTTCACTACCAGGACATGTAAAACTTGAACGTCCTATTTTTAAAATAAATTGGTCCCTGCTCACTGGGTTGTCCAGAGCTTACTTTAGGGGTGATTTATATGTATAAAAAGGAAAGGTTTGGGCCTGGCAAATGTGTTACTTTGCCAGGTTGACATGGCAATGTAAAACTACACATACAGGCTGTGCAATGGCAGGCTTGAGACATGGTTAAAGGGCTACTTAAGTGTGTGGCACAATCAGTGCTGCAGGTCCACATGTAGCATTTGATTTACAGGCGCTGGGTACATGTTGTGCACTTTACTAGGGACTTATAAGTAATTTAGATATGTCAATTGTGGTTAGCCAAATCCTACCATGTTTAGTGGAGATAACAAAAGCACTTTAGAACTGGTTAGCAGTGGTAAAGTGCAAAGAGCCCTAAAGCTTGCAAAAACAAGGACTGAAAAGTGGAAGAGGTAGGCAAAAAGTTGGGGGGAAGGCCACACTAAGGTTGTCAGGTTTAACAAGGATGATAATAGGTTTTTTGTTCTTTGTTTTAACTTAAGATTTGATTTATGTGTGTTGTACGAGAAATATACTGACACAATTGAATCTAGTTGATTTTTTTTAATATTAGGTTAATGTTATACAAGATCTTTATTTTATTTCCCAAATTAAATTGAAACACTCTGGTTGTAATATTGATGTACTGGCAGTTTGACTAGGACAGTAGAATCCATTCTGGGTTTTGATTATCAGCTACTTACATTATAGTTCCTTTTTGCTATTTGATGAAAAGTCCTAATCCGAAATGCTGTCACAAAACTTGACTATTTGAGGGTGAATGGACTGATGGGAAAAACATTGTTTGGCATGTTGGGACACCTAGGGTAACGCTGTGCATGGGTAAGGCCATTTAGGTGGCACTTGTCAATACATTTTCAAAGCAGCTTTTTGTCTTCTGTTATTTAGACTGTGTGGGTTTTTGTATTTTAATGTTACTAAACCCTTGTGCTGGGAAGGTAATTTACGGGGCACTTGTGAATTTATTTTTATAGCAAGTTTTTGTTTTCTGTCATTTGGACCATATTGGTTTTTATTTGAGAATGTTACTGTTAGACCTGGAATCCTTGACGTGGTCTCCCCTGTCTTTTTGCCTCTGCTTCACATGTTTTGAGTGTGTGCTGGACTCTGTTTTTGCTGTTTTTGGTACTCTGGGCACTTTACCACTGCTGACCAGTGCTGAAGTGCAAGTGCTCCCTGTGTAAAGTGTATGTGTAATTGGCTTTTCCATGATTGGTGCATTTGATTTACTATTAAGTCACTAGTGAAGTTCACTAGCGGTGCCCACGGCTTATAAATCAAATGCTAGTAGTGGGCCTGCAGCACTGGTTGTGCCACCCACATTAGTAGCCTTGTAAACATGGCTCAGACGTGCCACTACAGTGTCTATCTGTGCAGTTTTAAACTGCTAATTCAACCTGGCAAGTGTACCCACTTGCCAGGCCCAACCCTTCCTTTTTTATACATGTAAGGCACACCTAAGGTAGGCCCTAGGTAGCCCCATAGTCAGGGTGCAGTCTATGTTAAAGGTGGGACATGTACTGATGTGTTTTACATGTCCTAACAGTGAAATACTGCCAAATTTGTTTTTCACAGTTTCAAGGCCATTCCCTCCCGTAGGTTAACATAGGGGCTACCTTTCAATATCTTTTAAGTGCAGTTTCTCCTTGGGAGCAAATAGAAATGTGGAATTTGGTATCTATGAACTCACAATTTAAAAATACATATTTTGGTAAAGATGTTTTTTAAATTGCCAGTTTGAAATTGCCACTTTTAGAAATTGGGCATTTCTTTGCTTAAACCACTATGCAACTCTGTCTGCTTGTGTATTCCCTGTCTGGGTCAGAGTGACAGTTGGGCTGTTTGTGAATCCCCTACGACAGTGACACAAAGGAAGATGGAGCGTAGCCTGCATATCCTGATGTGCCATCTGAGCTACAGGGGAGGGCGGAGTGGTCACTTACACCTGAATGGGCTTGCCTGCCTTCACACAGTGCAGACTTCAAACCCCTGGTGTGAGTCTGGAGCGAGGCCTGGGCAAGGCAGGATCCTGTAAACAACAGAGTATTTCCTTTGAAGTTTGCCTACTTCAAAGGCAGAAAGGGTAGAAGGAGTGGACCAAAAAAACCAGATTTTTAGATTACCTCTAGAACCAATCAATCAGACAATTTGTAAAGCGCGCTACATACCTGTGAGGGTTTCAAGGCGCTGGTGGGGGGAGAGGTGCTGCTACTGCTCGAAGAGCCAAGTTTTGAGGAGTTTTCGGAAGGAAAGAAGGTCCTGGGTCTGTCGTAGATCTGGCGGGAGGGTGTTCCAGGTCTTGGCGGCGAGGTACGAGAATGATCTGCCGCTGGAAGATTTGCGTCGGATGTGGGGGATGGAGGCGAGGGCGAGGTTAGCGGAGCAGAGATGTCGGGTGGGGGTGTAGAAGCTGAGTCTGTTGTTCAGGTATGATGGTCTGGTGTTATGGAGTACCTTGTGTGTGTGGGTGAGGAGCTTGAAGGTGATCCTCTTGTTGACAGGGAGCCAGTGAAGGTCTCTTAGGTGGGGGGTGATGTGGCAGTGGCGAGGGATGTTGAGGATGAGTCGGGCGGAGGCGTTTTGGATGCACTGGAGGCGTTGGAGGAGTTTGGGTGAGATACCGGTGTAGAGGGCGTTGCCGTAGTCGAGTCTGCTGCTGACGAGGGCCTGGGTTACTGTTTTTCTTGTTTCTGTTGGGATCCATTTGTAGACTCTGCAAAGCATGCGGAGGGTGTTGTAGCAGGAGTAGGAGACGGCACTGACCTGCTTTGACATGGAGAGTGAGGAGTCGAGGGTGAAGCTGAGGTTTCGTGCGCTGTCGGTGGGTGTCGGTGGGGGACCCAGTGCGGACAGCCACCATGAGTTGTCCCAGGTGGAGGGAGTGCGCCCAAGGATGAGGACCTCTGTTTTGTCCAAGTTCAGTTTTAGCCAGCTGTCTCTCATCCAGTCGGCGATGGCTTTTAGTCCCTTGTGGAGGTTAGTTTTGGCGGTGTGCGGGTCCTTGGTGAGGGAGAGGATGAGTTGGGTGTCGTCGGCGTAGGAGATGATGTTGAGGTTGTGCGGGCGGGCCACTTGTGCGAGGGGGGCCATGTAGATGTTGAACCAAGAGGAACTTTTGCCAAGCAGAAGAGCTGAGGAGCTGGAGGAGAAGTACTGCCCCTTTGTCTGTGTCGGGTTGGCCTGCAGTTGCTGCTTCTGCCTGAAAGAGGACAAAGACTGGACTTTGTAGTATATTCCTGGTTGTGAAGAATCGCCAAGGGCTTGAACTGAGCTGCCTCCTGTTTTGAATTCTCACAGCCATCAAGGACTTCCTCTGCCAAGACCTGGACTCTCTGCTGAGACTCCTGCCCTGCCAAGTGGTGTCCTATCCAGTCCCTGGGCCCTTGAAAGGTGAAGCTGGTAGAACAAGGACTGAAATCCACGCACAGGGAGCTGTGCTGGGAAAATTTTGACGCCTCACCTGCAACGAGGGTAAAAAACGACACGCCACCCCCCTCCCAGCTGAAATCCACGCATTACCTGCATCGCAGCTGGAAAATAAATGCATCACTTGCATGGCAGCTGGAGAAATGACGCAACACCCGCTTGTAGCTGCTGAAAATGCTGCAAACCCCTCCCAGCGCAGTTTTCCCATCACTGTGGGCGGATTTCACATGCATCATTGCTGGGCGTCAAAGTCAGCACCAACCTGCACTGATCCTGTTGTATAGCCATTTTAGCTACAGCTTCATGCACGTTATTTTAGCATTTTAGGCCAGCCGCTGTGCACTCTAACCTCGATATATTTTATTTGGCTTCATTTTATTATTGTTACAATAGCCACTTTTACGGTCTTGTTTCATTTTCTACCTATCTAACTGTTTTGCCTAGGCCAGCACTCTGTTCTCAAACAAGACATTCTTGTTCACTCTTTGCTTCTTCCAGGGCTACAGCAAGGTACATTGCCGGTGAACGTGGTATAAGTTTAGTCTCCAACGTTTGTAGAAAACACACATCCTTACGTGGGGACATTTTCTCAGACCATCAGCTGTTTAATTATAAAAACACTTCCCTGTCCCTTACGCGTTAGAGGGAGATTTCAGCCAGAGAACCACAACTGTATGCTGATTGCTGAACGCTTCGCTACAGATGCTAATGCAGACTTCAGGCCTTTGCTCAGGTATGGGGGATGATGTCTTCCCAGGGGAAGCTGAAGGGCAGAATTAGAGCATAACACGCTGTGCTCTATTGCGATCTAGGCAGGAATTAGTCTATTAATTGTAGTGACAATGTGGTGGCATTACGCTCATGCTACACTTTCCTTGTCACCATTTTAATACTGTCATGCTCTGTCATTCTGGTTATTGCAGCTCAAACTTTGTTATCTAAGATGCAGTCATTTTATTAAAATCATTATTGAAACATTTACTGCCTCTGTTTGTCATTGTATATATGAGACCAATGTAATTGAGAGAAACGGATGGGACCTGAGTGACCACAGCTTACCTGACAAAACCAATTATGTCATGCACTCGGCTGCCCAGTCATCCCTGCCCTTGGGTAGAGATGAGGCACTACTAGTTAGCCGGAGACAAACCTGGATTGGAGCAACAGGTGTCACCCGCACTGGGTTAGACTTAGGGCCTGATTCTGACCCTGGCGGTTGACTACCGCCAGGGCAGAGTGCCGCGGATGCACCGCCAACAGGCTGGTGGTGCATCCATGGGCATTCTGACCGCGGCGGTACAGCCGCGGTCAGAAACGGGAAACCGGCGGTGTCCCGCCGGTTTCCCGCTGCCCTAGGGAATCCTCCACGGCGGCGCTGCAAGCAGCGCCACCATGGGGATTCCGACCCCCTTACCGCCATCCTGTTCCTGGCGGTTTTCACCGCCAGGAACAGGATGGCGGTAACGGGTGTCGTGGGCCCCTGGGGGCCCCTGCAGTGCCCATGCCAATGGCATGGGCACTGCAGGGGCCCCCTAAGAGGGCCCCACCAAGATTTTCAGTGTCTGCCAAGCAGACACTGAAAATCGCGACGGGTGCAACTGCACCCATCGCACCCCTTCCACTCTGCCGGCTCCATTCGGAGCCGGCATCCTCATGGAAGGGGGTTTCCCGCTGGGCTGGCGGGCGGCCTTCTGGCGGTCACCCGCCAGCCCAGCGGGAAACTCAGAATTACCGCGGCGGTCTTTTGACCGCGCAGCGGTATCCTGACGGCGGGACTTTGGCGGGCGGCCTCCGCCACCCGCCAAAGTCAGAATGACCCCCTTAGTCTCCCACACCTCTGGCGATTCTGCAGCTCAAAATCCAGTAGCCTCATTAGAAAAATTAGAGCCTACGCGACATGGCGCCGCCAACATTTGGTCTGGCTCTAATTTTTAGGTCCTCCTGAGTATCTCTGTCTCATTGTATACAAAGATACCTCAGTACCTTATATACGGAGAAGTCCGTGGTATTGAGGATTTCCTCCTCAGCTACGTAGGGAATCCTATCTGATGTTGGAGATTTTTCAAGCTTGAACTTTAAAAGGGAATTCCCCATTTGGGGTGCCTTCTCTGAACGAATTAACTATCTTTTATGGCGAATCTGCAACAGGTAGCAATAGCAGTCAATATGAGACAACCTCTGACTGCGCATTTACTAGCAAATGGCCTAACAGCCCAGGGGTGTCCCATCACATTTGTGGTGGACACCCATCCAGCTTATAGAACAGAACTTTTCTATTCTTGGGTCACATTTCCAGCAGTTGATGGGAACACAAATGCATTTCATCAGTATACATTTGCGAACGTCCCTGGACAATACAGGGCATATGCATATCTAGAAATACCTTTATCTTATCAAGAATATAATAATTGGCTTGATGGAGCCCTACCCCACACAATATTACCCGTTAGGTTAGGTCCTCTAAGTAATGATGGTCCTACCTGGCCTTTATTGGCCACCTATACCCCTCACCCTGCAGTAGCGACTTTAGCAGTAGCTGAGGTTTGCAGCCTATTTACTGAACTGACAGGGGCAGTCAGACGATTAGTACAATTTGTAACGCAAAAATTGAACACAAACCCAGCACGTGCTGCTCCGGCACAACCACACGCAGTGACACCAGGAATTATTCCTGCGACTGTACATTCGATCATGGGTAAGGTACACGCCAAATGAGAAGAAATTCCGTTTTATCTAACTCAAAAGATAAATGCACTGGAAGCAGTATTTCCCCATACGGACCTCAGGATAAACATAGAATACTAATGATGTGCTTGCCATTTGGGATGGTTCCTACAGTTGATAACTGTAATACATGGGACACGGTATTTGCCGTGCTCTATACTACCGCACAAGGTACCCCGACACTTGCCAACTTACCGGAAGTGTTAAAACAAATTCAAGATGAACATGGGGCAGCCCCGGCCCTAGATTTGGGGATGCAGCTAATGGGCAATTTTGCCAAGGTATCTTCAATTATACTAAGTAATCCCAAAGGGGAAGCGGTCACACTGGGGGTACGCATGTGGCTATGGGATGTTCCTCCACAGGATCAAGAATGCGAGTTGCCAAAGATTATCGCAGAGACCTATTCCAGTATTGGTCGAGGTAGTCTAGGGGCCAGACCAACTAAACCACAATTTCAAGGGAAATCTAATAAAGATTTTTCCAAGCAAGCTCCTAAGGGTAACAAAAAACGCTGGGATAAAAAACACCAAACTCAGAAAAAAGAAAGGGGAGAATCTACATGTACGGATGCCCCACAGAATAGATATAATCTCAGAAATAGAGATAATATAAAAACGCCTGATAGATCTCAATATACTGACACATGCCAATCTTGTTCTTTCAGGCCTCATCGGAAAAATGTAGTAAGAGAGAAGTGGGCGATCAGAGCGAAGAACAGAGTACATGAAACCGAGACACGAATCACAACGCTCAGCAGAGGTTTCTGTTAAAAAGGAAGAGAAACCTCCCCAACAAAATCCCCAATTTAAGAAGAAAAAGGTGGCAGCAGTCGCAGTACGACATGCCACTCAATAAGAGGGTCCTCTTGAAGAACAGGAAGTGGGCACTAGCACTGCTAGACAGCGCGGCAGAGGTCACAATAGTTCACCTGAGTCTTCTAGAGCATCTGGAGGTGAAAGCAACTGATGACTTTATACAAGTAGAAACTGCGGACATGCGAGTCTCCACGCCTGATAGGGTGTATAAAGTAACGCTACAGTTAGAAGGAGACGTTAAACACACAATAGACGCAATCTTTTGGGATCACGTAGTAAATATATATGATGTCTTGTTGGCCAAACAGGATTGGCCAACTGAATTTGTCCGTACCTGCCCATATGGAGAAGATGTTATTAAATCTTCTTTCTCACCCCTTGTTCCGGAGGAACTCGCTGAATCCTACGCCATCGACTGGGCAATAGCGCAGGCACCCGCGCTATATCGCAACCATGTAGGATGGGATAAAGAATCCCCCTACCAAATCAACCTCAACCTCAGTACCCAATAAAACACAATGCAAAAGCACCCGTGAGAGAAATCCTCACGCAACTAGAGTACCAGGGCGTCAATGAATCCAGAGTCTCCCCAATGAATAATCCTTTATTCCCAGTAGCTAAACTGGACCATTCATGCAGGATAGTGCATGGATAGTCTTAGACTACAGACACTTAAACAGTCATACATGCACATATGCAATACAAAACTCACATAGCACAGCACTCATGAACAACATAATGCGTAAAAAATACAAAACAACACTGGACATTTCCAGTGTTTTTTTCTGCCAGAATATAGCACCTGAGAGTAGACAAGTTTCAGTGCACTGGACTCAGAAAAAATTATGTTGTTTACCTCAGGGGTACAAGAACACTCCAGGACTGTTTGCAGCTCGTGTGACTGCAATTTTGCACAAGATTGACCCTGAAGCATTGTCCTATGTAGATGATATCTATCTTACGGATGATGAATTGCTACAACATTTAAGACGGGTATCCCGCATTGTTGTGGGATCTGCTGAATTTGGCTACAAATTCAACTTTAAAAAAACAAAAATAGCCTTCCTCAGTGTCCTGTTTTTGGGATATGAGCTATCATGTGGAGGAAAGAGCCTAGCGCCACAATTCTTAGAAAAATGCGCACAACTGAAACCTCCAAATACAATCAAAAAACTCCAATCTCTATTGGGTTTTCTAAATTTTGGCAGAACTTACATTCCTGGTTATGTATCACGCATAAAACCTTTATATGACTTAATACGTCCGGACTTTTCCAGTAAATTTTGGTCAGTGGAACATACTTGCATACTTAGAGAGCTGCAAACAGACATGCTTGCAGCCCAACATCTACACACAGGGGATAACAAGACACATTTGGTCATCAGAGTAATTGCTGGGGCCATTGGTTTCACTTATGTAACATTCAATGAGGGAGAGACCGTCCCGATTGCTTACAGATCACATTTGTACTCAGTAGCAGAACAAATCTTTGCTCCCACTGAGAAAATTATCCCTGCTGTTCAGATGGCTGTCATCAAAGAAAGACCTCTAGCCCAGGGCAAAGCATAATTGTTGTTTCACCAATCCCAGCCCTAGAGGCTGTTACAAAAGCAAGCATTCCTAACACTAAAGCATTACATCCACGTTGGATACAATGGGCCACGTCGTTGACAACCACTGATGTAGACTACATTTTTTACCAAAAATTACAAGCTCAATAATTTTTGCAGTATGAACTAGAATACCGGGTTCCAGCAAATACATTGCCTATTGAACAATCTCATAGAGTCATGTACACTGATGGCTCTGCGCAACCTGCAATTGGCACAAAGCATCAAAATTCCGCAGTAGTGAGCGGCTGTATGGAGGACAATACATTTTGTTCACTACATACCTTTACGCAAACCTTAAGGGATTGCACAGCACAATTAGCAGAGCTGAAGGCTCTGGTGATGGCACTGAAACATACGGATCCTGCACAGTACACACTGATTGTTTGTGATTCATATTATTGTGTCCAGTCTGTCAATGAATACCTGCATTACTGGCGCCAGAATGGGTTCAGAGATTCTAAAGGCAACATCATTAAACTCAGTCTTCTGTGGGGGAAAGTATTGGATCTAAAGGAAATGCTACCAAATGTCCATGTTGTACACACACTTGGGCACCAGCACATTGGAATACACGTTGCTGGGAATACATTGGCTGATGAAGCCGCAAAGTTAGCAGTAGCTACGGCTGCTGTTGCTGCAGTAACTCGTTTAAGTATGAAACCAGACGCAGACATATGGGCTGCCGTAAAAGCTACAGCTGATGGTACGCCCTACCCAAAAGCATTTCCTGCCAAATATTCCTCCAGAATGGGAGGCTGCTAAACATTGAAGTTAAAATACCAGGTGTAGGCTTGCGAGATATTCCCAACAAAGATATAAGACCAGAATTGATTAAAGCAGCACGAGTGGTAACATCTGCACATGCTGGTGAAGCGGCTACGATATCTATCTTACAAACCCGCTATTGGTGGCCAGGCCTCTACAAGGAGACCAAGCAGTATGTCCTTTCTTGTGACATCTGCCAACAAATCAAAGTTTCCACTGCAAAACGCCCGCCGCAGACACCCCTCCTGATTTCAAACAAACCTTTACAATGTGTGTACTTGGACCATTGTGGTCCCCTAACACCGGATAGTGCATCCAAATATATCCTTGTCGCTGTTGACTCCTTCTCCAGATTTCTATGGGTGTGGCCACAACGCTCGCTGACGCTCGGACTGTTATTAAAGGTTTGCGAGTCTTTATCCGTACATATGCAGGTGCGGCTTTCCACTCGGACCAGGGCCCTGCTTTCACCTCAAGGGCTTTCAGGGACACCATGGCTTCGTTGTGGGTCCAACTCCAGTACTCGTTTCCATTTCCTTCTGAGAGAAATAGTGTCATGGAGTGATTAAACCTCGATTTAAAGCAATCCTTAACAGCCAGAGTCTTAGGTACGGGTCGTAGTTGGCTTAATCACCTGTATGGAGTTCAGAGAGCACTTAACAATCTGCCTAGAAGTCCCTGGGAGGTCGTACTTCATATGAGTGCCTGTTTGGAACTCAAATGTACGTTCCAGATCTTGATGGTCCTGGTGTGGAGGCGGCAGAAACATCCTATGACATAAATGAACGTGTCACTGTCTTACAGGTACTACAAGGGTTCCGTGAAGACAACTCTTCTGCCAGTGCTGCCTCCATAGGAATTAAGGATGTACCTGTTATGCCTACCGACTGGATTCCCAGAGTGGGGGATCTAGTATGTGAAATGGTTGCTGTGAAAAAGGAATCAGGTCCTTCTTATCGTGCACCAGGCCCAGTCTAGGGAATACATGGTACCAGAACTGTCAGTCTACCACCGTTGGCAGGTGCCAAGGAAAATCATTTTATCTCCATCAACAATGTCAAACTACACCATGTGGCCGATCCTGCATAGAGACCAAGAGGAACAACTAATAGTTCCCGAATCCCTCTCAATACTGGTCAGGACGTTACCTTATCAAGTTGTAAGCAGCAACCCCAACACCTCTCTGAGCTTGAGGAGGGTGGAAAATGATCTTGCATTGGTTCCACTAATAACAAATAATACAGAATTAGTTGATCGATTTGATACAGCTTCAACAAAGACGGATGGTGCTATTTATTCTGTGCCACCGTGGGAAACACCAACTCCACCAACTAACACAGCTCCGGTCTTTGCACGACCTGCTTCTGGATATTTTACCGACATCAATGACGACGTCTCCGACTCTTCCTGAACACCTGAACTGTCGGAAAAACACATAAGCTGATAAACTGGCTTAAAGTAACTTACTTAATTCTTCCATGGAACTATCTGTGGGTTTCTTTGACTGTACTAGCATTCCTGCTTTGGATTTGGTTTGTCATCACTTTCTTTTTATCAATACATGGTCATTTTCTTCCTGAAAGATCAACAGTTGAACTGGTGGATGAGGTCCTAAAACGACATTTGTCATCACACACAGTCAGCAGAGACTTGTCCTTTGTGAACATTTTCACTATACCAATTCCTGATGGGACTGTTTGGGATAAAGTAAGATTTTATATATATACGGCCCTACGGAGGTCATTCAAATACCATATGTGTTCAAACTTTCAATGAATGATATAATAATATCAGGCATTTTTTCTGATGATTGGGATGTGAAAACAGTTGATTCTATGATGACTGAATTTCGGTATTATTCTGTATTTGAAAACGAAGATGTTTATCAATCTTAAAAAAATTATGGTGATATGTTTTGCTATAATTATTATGAGCACCACTTCATACATAGAGCGAGCAGTCCAAAAACTATTTTTAATTATACACAATGGGAAAATTGTCCGGCTCCACCACAAGGGAGTTCCAAAATGTATTCTGAAAAGTTTACATATTTCTCTGGGCATGATGTTAGAAATGCTAAGTCGTTTTATCTGAAATTGCCACCTATTGACAACATACGCATATTATTGACAAATACGTAGTTTATATATTCGGATTACTTTGTTTCCTGGTTGACTGTAGAAGACGATGAATATTGGCTGAAGTCGATTGACTTGAAAAGTGTGTGGCGAACTAGACATTGACAAATTAGGGGGAAGGAAGGTTTATTCAGAGCATGCCTGATACCTGTTCAAATGATATTTTTAAATGAAAGTGTACAGCAAACAAGTGGTCTAGGATTAGCAGTGATCAAGGAATTGAACACACCCAGTATACCTGCCCCTGCAAAATTTTATAAATGGCAAAAATACACAAATGCAACTGAAAATTAGCTTGATGGGTCCAGAATGGTGCATTTAATGTTTCACTGACATGTCCTGGCGGGTGGTTATTGCGGCCAGTAGATACCAATGGTTGTCACCAACATTTTATCAACTCCTCTGGGGGTTTTAGAACTAATATGCCGGACCCTCACTATATATCATCCGAACATGCGGTTATGGTTACAACATACAGTGTAGGGAAACTGTGCCAGCAATGGTTAAAAACTTCCACACTAGACGCGGTTAAAGAACACCTCAGTCTCCTGTCAAATAATACCGATTTACAGGACTTCCTGTTAGGCCCCAGATAAAAATGCAGAAAGCGTTTCTTATATGAAGTATACAATGAAATTTGGAAGCTTTCCCAACAAGAAGCAGCTGCCCGGTTAAGGCATATAGACCAGGAAAATCTAAAAAAGGCATTAGCTGTTGTAGATAATGGGATTAATACCCTGTTGACCGGATATATACCTTAAATAATATTGGTGGTCATTACAACCCTGGCGGATGGTGTTAAAGCGGCAGTAAAACCGCCAACAGGCCTGCGGTAAACAAATTGCAATTATGACCGTGGCGGAAACCGCCAACAAAGACAGCCACTTTAACACTCCGACCGCCACGGCGATACAGACAAACAGCGCGGCGGTCACCGCCAACAGACAGGCGGAGGACAATGTACCGCCCACAGGATCACAACCTACCAATCCGCCACCTTTTCCGGGGCGGATTCACCACGGACAAAAACACGGCGGAAACAGCCATTTCAAAGGGAAAACGCTCACCTCGACACACTCCACGAGGAACGACGACACCATGGAGCCGGAACTCCATATTCTGCCAGCGATAGTCTTCATGCTCCTATACAAGGATCATCAACGCCGGCAGCGAAGACGACGGTGAGTACTGTACCTACGACATAGGGGAGGAGGGAGGAAAAAACACAGGGACACACACAACCAACATCCCAACCCCCACCCCGACCCTCACCCACTACAACACACACACCAATGCATATCCAAACATTACAGTAACAACCCCCACCCCCCCCCCGGAAGAATGCAAAGACAAAAGGAAATGAGTGGAACCATTGTAATATATCAAAATACAGTAACCAAATATATACATATAACATAAACAAAATATACACCACGATTAGTAGTGCAGGTAATGCACCATTCATTGTCCATGGACCACTGGGCCCAAAATGCATGGGCGAGGCCCACACAAGATACCTGATCAAAACGGAGAGAACACTGCAGGAGCATCAGATAGAAATACAACAGGCTCCTCAGGGGGAAGGGAAGGGGGGGCACCTCAGCCAGATGAGTGCACCACGCCAGATGCACGAGGGGGCTCCATGACCATTGATGTATCCTGGGGAGTGCAAAGCCACAGTCTCACAAGTCTCTACAGTGGGTGGTGTGCCCACTGTACCATCCTGGGGAGTGCAAAGCCACAGTCTCTCAAGTCTCTACAGTGGGTGGGTTGCCCACTGTACATTCTGGGGAGTGCAAAGCCACAGTCTCTCAAGTCTCTGCAGTGGGTGGGTTGCCCACTGTACCATCCTGGGGAGTGCAAAGCCACAGTCTCTCAAGTCTCTGCAGTGGGTGGGTTGCCCACTGTACCATCCTGGGGAGTGCAAAGCCACAGTCTCTCAAGTCTCTGCAGTGGGTGGGTTGCCCACTGTACCATCCTGGAGAGTGCAAAGCCACAGTATCTCAAGTCTCTACAGTGGGTGGTTTGCCCACTGTACCATCCTGGGGAGTGCAAAGCCACAGTCTCTCAAGTGGATAACAGTCTCCACTGGTTCTGGAGGGCGACTGGTGCCCAGAGTGCAGGACACACCCCGTGATGGTCCCAGTTGCGTCACTGCCCCTGCCACAAATGGGCTAGCGGTGCATTCCATGGCGGTCTTTGCCCTGTTCAGCGCTGCCTGCGTTGCCAGTGTCAGACCTGTTCAGCGGTGCATTCCATGGCGGTCTTTGCCCTGTTCAGCGGTCCCTGGCCTGTTCAGCGGGGCTTGCGTTGCCAGTGTCAGACCTGTTCAGCGGTGCATTCCATGGCAGTCTTTGCCCTGTTCAGCGGTCCCTGGCCTGTTCAGCAAGACTTGCGTTGCCAGTGTCAGACCTGTTCAGCGGTGCATTCCATGGCGGTCTTTGCCCTGTTCAGCGGTGCTTGCGTTGCCAGTGTCAGACCTGTTCAGCGGTGCATTCCATGGCGGTCTTTGCCCTGTTCAGCAGTCCCTGGCCTGTTCAGCGGGGCTTGCGTTGCCAGTGTCAGACCTGTTCAGCGATGCATTCCATGGCGCTCTTTGCCCTGTTCAGCGGTCCCTGGCCTGTTCAGCGGGTCTTGCGTTGCCAGTGTCAGACCTGTTCAGCGGTGCATTCCATGGCGGTCTTTGCCCTGTTCAGCGGTCCCCGGCCTGTTCAGCGGTGCTTGCCAAGGCGGTCCTTCATTGCCCAGCAGGGCTGTGGCTGGCGGTCCTTCATGGGTCATCTGGGCTGTGGCTTGCAGGGCCCTCCTGGCCAGCTGGGCTGGGGTGGCTGGTGGTGGCCTCCTGGGCAGTGAAGATGGGGCTGGCCTCCTGGCAGTGACTCTGGCGGTGGCCTCCTGGCCAGTGACGATGGGGCTGGCGGTGGCCTCCTGGACAGCGGGGATGATGGTGGTCCTCTCCGCTGTGCTGCTCCTCCCAGACTTTGGAGATTTCTTCTGCCCCCTCCCCACCTTGGGAGGAGTCACAGCTGAGTCGACAGTCCACCCGGGACCCTTGTGAGCGGCTTTGCTGGCTGGAGTCTTCCCCCTCTCCAGCCGGGTACTGTCCAACTTCTGGTGCTTCACAGGTGGGGGACTGGCTGTGCTGTGGCTCCGTGCCACACTGGCTGTCATGGTGGCCGGTGCACTCCACATACCTGTAACAATAGGCACCACTGGTCCCGGAGATTTTTTGGCTGAGGTCCTAGTTCAGGACCTATGAGTTGGACGGGGGTGGGAAATAGGTTAAGGGGGCCAGGAAAAGTTTTTGGGAGACACTGGGACGGGTAGATGTAGGGGGTTTGGGAGTGGAGGAAGAGGTGGTGGTTGTAGGAGGTGTAACTTTTGTGGATTTGGGTGCAGGTGCATGGGCTGTAGGCTGTCGTGAGGTGGATGGCTGTTGGGTGGGTGTGTGCCTGCGTTTGTGTATCTTGGGAGGGGGCGTCACAGACACACTGGGAGAGGACACAGGGGACGTGTAAATGGTAGTGGGGGTGGTGAGTGCACGTGAGCGGGGTGTGCTGGTGGGTGTGCTGGTGCGGGACGTAGTGGCTGTAGTGGTAGTGCATGCAGGTGTGAGTGTAGACGAGACTGCGAGGGAGGAGGGAGACGACGAGGAGGGGGACACAGTGGAGGCAGTGGATGTTGGTGTGTCTGTATGTGTGATGCTTGCGTGAGTGCCTGTGGGATGTGTGGTGCTTATGTTTGCCTGAGCTTCCCTTGTGTGTTGACGTGTGTGCATGCTGGTCTGTAGGTGTGCTTGGGATAGGCTGAGGTAGAGGGGATTGGGTCGGGGTGGAGGAAGTTGGAGGGGGAGGCTAGACACAGGGACAATGGCTGCCATCAGTGCTGAGGCCAGAGATTGCAGGGTTCGATGAAGGGCAGCCTGACCAGAATAAATGCCCTCCAGGAATGCATTTGTGTGTTGAAATTCCCTTTCTACACCCTGGATGGCATTCAAAATGGTAGACTGCCCAACAGTGAGTGACCTGAGGAGGTCAATGGTCTCCTCACTGAGGGCAGAAGAGGTGACAGGGGCAGGGGCTGAGGTGCCTGGGGCGAAGAAGATGCCCACCCTCCTGGGTGAGCGGGCACGGGGTGAAGGCTGAGGGGCTGCTTGGAGGGCGGTGCTGGTAGGGGCGGTGGCGGCTGTACCTGTAGTAGTGGGGGGCACAGATTTTGCCGCCACCACAAGGGAGCTCCCATTGGAGGACGAGTCCGTGTCACTGGTTGCAGATCCTGTGACCGCCGTGGTGCTCCCCTCGCCCTCCGTCCCACTGGTGTATTCTTAGTCCGTGGTGTGGGCCTCCATGGCCATGTGGGATGCAGCTCCCTCGTGCTCCGGTGCCACTGTACCTCCGCCTGATGATTCTGATGTACACAAGAACGGGGAGACCACAAAAAGGGGGGAGAACGACAGAAGAAAGACAGGTTGAGTGCATGGCTTACCGCTACCGTTGGCGGACAATACAGACACAGCAGCCCCCTGCACTACGTCGCGCTGTTGGGCTCTACAGATGCAATTCCTGGGATATGGCCTACATGGCTATGGTCGGCATCTGCACACATAGATGACACAGGGGCATGAATACCTGTACTTGGCACTCTACAAAGGTGGGGTGGGGTGCCACATAGCCTGCATTACGGAGGGGCCTAGCCTACGAAGCTCGCCGTGGCCTAGGTAAACCCACAGCCCTCCTCCCCACCCAGACACCTTCACTGCGCGCAAAGTCCACTGAATGATGTTGTACTCACCCCCTCGTGTCTGCTGTGATGCCCTCAAGCGCCCATCCAACTCAGGGTAGGCCACCGCCAGGATCCGGAACATCAGGGGGGTCATTGTTCGACGGGCACCCCTCCCACGTTGGGAGGCCATCCCCCGCTGAGCCTCTGCCATCTTCTTGCTCCAGCGGTGAATGTCCTCATATCTTTTCCGGCAGTGGGTGCTCCGTCTGTGGTGGACCCCCAGGGTCCGAACGTCCTTGGCGATGGCACGCCAAATGTCCTTCTTCTGGTGGGTGCTGACCTACATGACATGTACAGGGGAAGAAGAGGAGTCATTAACAACTGCACCGTCTAAGTGAGTGGCCCACATCCCTACCCTTGCCATGTGGCACATGCATTCACAGTCCTTCATGCACGCAGAACTGTGCCCCCTTCATTCTTACAACCAACCCTCTCCACACAGGCATACCCCATACAACATGCTCCCTGTGTACTTACCTGTTGGTCTGGAGGACCGTAGAGTAGCGTGTACTGGGGGAGGACCCCGTCCACGAGCTTCTCCAACTCCTCTGCAGTGAATGCAGGGGCCCTTTCCCCAGATGCACGAGCCATTGTCTCTTCCAGACCGAGGTCACAGCAGCACTTGCAGTGTAGGTCCTCTCCTGTCGAAGATCAGGTATCGAGTGATTGAACAGATAGAAAATGGCGGTCACGTCCGCGGCGGTGCGTACCATCACCACCGGCGTACATCGTCATTGGCTCCTGGGACTCATAGGGTCCAATGTTAACCAATGCACCATTGCGCCGTGGTCTTCGACCGCCTGCAGCGACGGTGTACAACGCCAGCGCAGTTACCTCACATACCATTGTCCCACTTTAGAGGTCAGGCAGCCGCCATTTCAGGGGCCCACATGCCCTAATTACCAACTGCGTCACACAGACCTAGGCCTTGTCGCACAACACAAATACAGGTCACATTTTGTGTATGAATGGTGTTCTGTGTAGACTGTGGGTACATACCTCTGACTTGTTTGACTCTGTGGTCGCTGTTGTCATTCCTAGGCACCGTCTGCTGGGACATGTGAGGAGATGGCGGAATCCTCCGGTGTACCGACCGCTGGTGGACCTGTTGACAATGGAGGAAAGACATTTGATCATCACCTACAGGTTTGACCGTGCCACAATCCAGGAACTGTGTGCCCAGTTGGAGCCTGACCTGATGTCACCAATCCGCCATCCCACAGGGATCCCCCATCAAGTGCAGGTGCTATCAGTGCTCCATTTCCTTGCAAGTGGGTCATTTCAAACAACAGTGGCCATGGCATCAGGGATGTTCCAGCCTATGTTTTCCAACGTGTTGTCCAGAGTGTTGTCTGCCCTGCTGAAACACATGCAGAGCTACATCGTTTTACCTACAGTTAAAGGTGACTTCTATGCCCTTGGACATATCCCCAACATCATAGGTGCCATTGATGGGACCCATGTAGCTCTGGTTTCCCCCCACAGGAGTGAACAGGTGTACAGGAACCGGAAGAGTTATCATTCGATGAATGTACAGATGGTATGTTTGGCCGACCAGTACATCTCCCAGGTAAATGCTATGTTCCCTGGCTCTGTGCAAGATGCCTACATCCTGCAGAATAGCAGCATCCCTTATGTGATGGGTCAACTCCAGAGGCACCGGGTGTGGCTATTAGGGGACTCTGGTTACCCCAACCTGTCATGGCTACTGACCCCAGGGAGGAATCCCAAGACCAGGGCAGAGGAACGCTACAATGAGGCCCATGGGCGGACTAGGAGGGTGATCGAATGCACCTTTGGCCTCCTGAAGGCCAGGTTCAGGTGCCTGCTTATGACAGGTGGATCCCTATTCTACTCACCAAAGAAGGTGTGCCACATCATCGTGGCCTGCTGTATGCTTCACAGCTTGGCTTTGCGACAACAGGTGCCTTTTCTGCAGGAGGATAGTCCAGATGACGGTGTTGTGGCAGCTGTGGAGCCTGTGGACAGTGATGAGGAGGAAGCAGAAGAAGAAGACATTGACAACAGGGACTCAGTTATCCAGCAATATTTCCAGTGACACACAGGTGAGAACACATTCCTGCCTACTACAAGTACTTTCACACTTCTATCTCTATCCTGTCTGTCGATTTCAACCAGTATATGGTAACTGAGTTGTACATTTCCCTTACGGTTTCACAGGTGTGGTTTCCAACGTTTGTCATCTGCTTAGATTCCTAATGGACTTGAGATGTGTGACATAGGTATGTTGACATTACATTTGAAAACGCATTTTGTCACTGTCATTGCTAATACACATTTTCGAAATCACAGACTGACTCCAGATTGTTTTGTGCTTCAAGGGTGTTTATTGAAGTGCTAAATATTGGAGGGGGGTTATAACATGGTGAGGGGTGATGGTGGAGGAATGTCCATGGCAGAGTCCAGTCTATTAGTCTCACAGGTGCATTGCCCATATGGGCTTAGGAAGTGGAGCTGGGGCAGTTTCAATATGGACAGGGTGACAAATTGGGACAGTGGGATGACAATCAGGGTGGTCTCATTTCTTGGCGGGGGTCTTGGCATCGTGCTCTGTCTTCTTCCTGGATCTCAGGGACCACTTGCGGGGTGGTTCACCGTCTGTAGGGGGTGGGGTGCTGGGGTGGTGGTCCTGTGGCGGTGCCTCCTGTCCATTAGCGCCGGCAGAGGTGGTGGGCAGTTCATCGTCCAGGCTAGTGTCAGGGGCCCCTTGTAGTGCCACAGTGTCCCTCCTGGTGTTGAGTAGTTCCTTGAGCACCCCTACGATGGTGCCAAGGGCGGAGCTGATGGTTCTGAGTTCCTCCCTGAAGCCCAAATACTGTTCCTCCTGCATGTGCTGGGTCTCCTGAAACTTGTCCAGGACCTTTGCCTTCGCCTCCTGGGAGTGGTGGTATGCTCCCATGATGGAGGAGAGGGCCTCGTGGAGAGTGGGTTCCCTAGGCCTGTCCGCCCCTGTCGCACAGCAGCCCTCCTAGTTCCTCTGTGTTCTTGGGCCTCCGTCCCCTGGACCGTGTGCCCACTACCACTCCCCCCAGGTCCCTGTTGTTGTTGGGGTGGTGGGTTATCCTGGGTTCCGTGTAGTGGTGGACACACAGCTAATTGACGTGTCCTGGGGACGGAGGTATGGGCCCGCTGGGTGGGTGCTGTGCTGGTGTTACCAGAGGGTGGAAGCTCTGTGGTGGCCTGTGACTGGGTGTGGGGAACTGACTGTCCCGAGGCCCAGTATGGTCCGGGCTGGTCCTCTGGATCCAGTTGGACAGAGCTGCTGTCATCACTGTGGGCCTCTTCTGTGGGTGGTGTGGAGATGTCTGGACCCTCCTGTCTGGTGACGTTGTGTAGGGATCCTGCAGGGGTGTAAAAGCATGATTATTGCATCTGTGTGTGTCATGGTGTGCAATGGGTGGGTGACCGTGTACCCCAGTGCTAGCATTCCTGTGTGGGGGCTTGTGTGATGATGGTTGAGTGGGGTGTTATGGGTATGTGCAGTGGGCATGCTTTAGTGATGGGTGTCCATGCTTTGTTGTGTCATGCAGGGCTTGGTGTTAGGATGTGTGGTTAGTGTTATTAGTACATTTGTGAGGAGTTGGAGTGATAGGGGAGGGGGCGAGGGTGGGGGTCTGTGATAACATGCAGGTAGAGTGGGGGATATGATAGTTAAGATTTGACTTACCAGAGTCCATTCCTCCACCGACTCATGCGAGGCTCTCAGAATGCAGAATCACCAAGACCTGTTCCTCCCATGTTGTTAGTTGTGGGAATGGAGGTAGGGGTCCGCCGCCAGTCCGCTGTACCGCGATGTGGTGTCTTGAGACCACGGAACGCACCTACCCCCGTAGGTCGTTCCACCTCTTCCTGATGTCGTCCTGATTTCTTGGGTGCTGTCCCACTGCGTTGACCCTGTCGACTATTCTTCGCCATAGCTCCATCTTCCTTGCAATGGAGGTGTGCTGCACCTGTGCTCCAAATAGCTGTGGCTCTACCCGGACGATTTCCTCCACCATGACCCTGAGCTCCCCCTCCGAGAACCTCAGGTGTCTTTGCCGTGCCATGGGGTGGTGTAGGTGATGTATGGGGTGGTTTATGTGGTGATAAGTGTGGTGATATGTAGTAGTGTGTGGTGTTTTTTGCGTGGAAGTAGTGTGGGTGATGGTCTGGTGTGCCTGTGGATGCTTGGTAGTAGTTTGTAGTGTCTCTCTCTGGCCTTCTCTCTGTAACTGTGGTCGTAGGGGTTTGTGGGTGATGTGGGTGTATGTTTTATATTGTATTGGGTGTGTGGGAGTGGTGTGTGTATGTGTATCAGGTGTGTGTATTTCGAATTGTCCAATGTGGTTGTGTTTTGTAAATGTGTTTGTATTTTGAGTGCGGCGTTGTGTACCGCCAATGGAATACCGCGGTTGAAAGACCGCCGCGTGGATTCGTGTGTCGTGATAGTGTGGGCGTATTTTTGTTGCCGTGACGGTGGAGGTTTTGTTTTCGCCAGTTTATCACTGACCTTTGGTGTGGCGGACTTGTGTGGGTGTCTGAATTTTGTCGGATTTCGAGATGTGGGTCGTGACAGCTGTGGCGGAATTCCGCGGCCGCGGCGGTGTGTTGGCGGTCTTCTGCACGGCGGTAAGCGGCTTTTACCGCCAATGTTGTAATGACCCCCCTTGTCTCTTCTGCTATAGACATTATACAAACCGATTTGTCTTCCTTACACCATGGAAAGAGTCAGCTAAGGTCCATTATGCAGTTGGGTTGGACACTTCAAACATTAAAGGTGGGTCACGGTCCCTGGCAACATGTCAGCGCAAGGGAAATATTTTCTTCCTTTAATTTAACCCGACAACAACAACTAATTTACTTCAGGATGTGGACTTGTATAATGGATATGAACGTCAAAACTAGACAAGATAGAGATCATAATGTCCTCTTTCTAAAGTTTGGGCTCTCCGTAAATAAGGCCACAAGAGTATTATCTGCCCCGCTGGATGTTCGGCACATGCTGGTCCCTAACCAGCGGAAAGTCAAATGAAGCGACCTTGAGCAATCATCTGCTACCATCAAGGCACTGTATAATTCAGTAGGAGTTGCACTTGATGACTTGTGGGAGGCTATCGGAACCATAGGTGACTAGGGCCAAAAGGCAAAAGTTGCCGACGTCCACCAGAAGTTGACAGGCACTCTGGGCAACTTTGTTTGTGGCAGAGTTTCGCCCCAGTGGTGTGAGGAAAAGCAACTCAACCTGGTTTAACAGCCAATGAGGTGTAGCCAACATCCCACGGGATCTCTTTCAGGCAACACCTGGAGTTTGGGGTCCGTATCTAGCCATTGTGTTTCATGCCGTCATGGAGGGGATGTTGATTCCATACACTTGGTTAAGGGCAGAGATCATCCCCATTTTTAAAAAAAGGTTCACCCCTGCTGCCTTGCAACTATAGGCCTATCAGTCTGATTGATGTCCAGCAAAACAAAATAATTCTAGAGTGGTTCTAGAGAGATTGCATGACTGGATGGAGGATCTGGGTGTTCTCAGCCCACTTCGCGCAGGCTTTCACAAGCGTACTTCGTCTATTGACCATATTTTCAGGTTACAGCTACTGTATTGGAAGTAAGTTGTTCTGGGGGGAGGCAGTCTGTATTTGATTTTTGTTGATCTTCGCTCTGCTTTTGATTTGGTCACTAGGGACATGCTGTGGCATGTTATGGCGGGCCTAGGGGTTCCCTCTTCTCTGTGCCTCACTATACAAAGACTCCATGAAGGAAACTTTGGGTAGGTTTGCTGTGGCCAACTAGGAGAGTTCTCAGACTCATTTTGCGTTTCCAAAGGGGTTCAACAGGGTTGTGTGCTGACACTTACGTTATTTCTTTCTATGTTAACAGGTTAATTAACTGTCTGTCAGACATACAGAATGATGCACCTAAGTTAGTGAATGCTAAGGTACCAGCTCTTATGTTCGCTAACAATACCCTTTTAATCTCAATGTCCCCTCTGGGACTTCAACTCGATAGCTTCAACTCTTTTTGTCGGGAAAAGGGATTCGAAATTAATGGGAGCAAGACAAAATGTATGATTTTGAACCGCGCAAAGACCACACGTTCCTATCCCAATTTGAATGGGTTTACACTAGAAAGGGTCTCAACCATTGAATACCTAGGGACTACCCTCCGTGAGCGCATGGACTGGCTTTTCCACATGGAAAGACAAAGATTGAGGTTGGGCCGGTTTGTGGGTGGGCTCACAAAGATGCACAGGGGGACACTTTTCAAGCCAATTAGCCCCATAATGGAGATTTCTAAACGGCAATCCGTAGGTATGGCCTTATATGGAGCTGAGCTATTGGGACATAAGCCTCTGGCTGAGTTCATGAGTATTGAGAATAGGTTTTTGAGACAGTTGTTGAGCCTCACAGCCAGTTTTCCATTGCTGCCCCTTCACTTGGATCTGGGGTTGAGACCTCTAGAACTGGATATCAGACTTAGGCCTTTACTCTTTTGGTGGAGAATATGGCCAACTCTGGAGTTTAATTCCTATAGATCTGCCCTTGAGGAAGTTCTAGGGATTGCCGGGGAAAATAGATTACCCTGGCTGAGATACATCAAGATTACTTTAGAACAGATGGGGAAGCGTAATTTGTGGGATAAGCCAGGAGAGGAATGTCATTCCATCTCTCGATTGGAACTCACCAAATGTTACAGGGACTACAAACTTTCCAACTTGTTTAGGGTGAATTCCCAAGGCAACTTGACCTCACGATTCCTGTGTTTCACGGACTCCTATTATTTAGAAAGATGCCTTGATACAATTCAGCCGCCCCTGGCGAGAAAACTATACCTCCAGTTTATGCACCCTTCTAATTGGTTCCTTCATAATTAAGTGGAGTCTGATGGGGCAATTGTCGGTGGATAGTCTGTGCCCATCATGTGGTCAGGGGGATGAGACAGAGGCGCATGTCCTCTTCTTTTGTACAATCTATGGGAGGCTTTGGACTGGTGGACCAGATGCAGCTGGACATCTCGATGAAGAAGGAAGTGGCGAGATGGTATTGGCTGATGTTGGATATTGTGGATGGGGAATTTAACCTCCCGCAAGAAATCTGGAGGGAGTGCTTGCCGCAGATGCAGCTTAAAGACCTTTGTCAAGTATCTACTACACTTTTGTATAATACTGTTAAACCCGCTGCGTTAAGGAGAAATCATCTATTCTCTATCCACAGAGCCTTCTGGACTCCCAAATATTTGTCCAGGCTGAGACAAGATAACGTGGTGAGGTGTAAGAAATGTGGTTTTGCATCAGCTGATGATCTACATATGTTTATTGACTGCCCTTTACTTCGTACATTTTGGCAAGAGGTGGGGGATGCAATTAATGACATTCTTCCCTCAAGCCCAAAGGTAAGACCTTCGATTGTGATGTTTGGCTGCTCATATGAGACACAGAAGATAGGTAGAGATGGAGCTAAACTGTTGTTTTATATGATGCTTGTGGTGAGAAGGGAGATTTGTAGGAAATGGATCAGCCCTGTCCCCCCTACTTTTATCGAATGGAAAAATTCTCTAATTCACTATCATAAGTTTGACTCTTATAAAGTTTGTAAGAGGATCAGATTTTGGAATCCGCTGAAGCATTGGTTGGGAAGTGAGGAGGTATAAATAGATATGATGTGATCCTATGATTATATCCTTCCCTCTGGAGTTTTGGATGGGAAGTCTGTCCCGGACAGGGGTGACGAGGTTAGGGTTGGGAGGAGAGCAGTTGGGTGAGAACCTTTGCTGCCCCTCCCCCCCCATTGGTCATGTGAGGAAATATGGAAGATATATGAGGATCAAAAAAAAAAAATCTATAGGAGGCTTAAATCTTTTTGGATAATCCCAGTCTGTCGCAATCTTGGATTTACAAATTGTACTGAGGCATTAAGAGATCTGAGAATGAACACTAACCAGTTTATAGTTTTTGCCATCTCTTGTTATCTATTTAAGGTATGGTGCATAAGGAAGAGGGTGGAGGGCTGATACAAACCCTGATTCTTGTGCCTGTTGTATCTGGTCTATATGAAATGTATAACATTGGTTTTCATTTAATGATGGAGGTGGGAGCTCAATGCTAAGGGCTCTAGATGGAGCTGCTCTATTGGGTTGTTCATAGGTACAATCATGCGATTCCGGTAGCCAAGTTCTTGGGTGGTGTGTGGACACACCACAGAAAGGTGTTTTCCCCTTTTTTGTATTAGGCTGATCTTTGTGTTATGCCTCTGCATTTATATTTTGAACAATAGCACTATTTCTTGTCCCTCTTCATATTTTTAATTGTCTTTTGTACGAGTCAGTCGACATTTTTAAAATTTTATTGTATGCCCTTGTTGAACATTTACTTGAACCACGATTTTTCCTGGGCGAAAATGTGTTGTTTTTATTATTATTATTATTTGTATTATTATTATTATTATTATTATTATTATTATTATTATTATTATGTATTTTTTTATTCACATTTGTACTTTTTTTAGTCCTGGTGGCCGAAATAAAAGCTTTCTAAAGGCAACGCTATTGGCTTTAAATTGGTTAAGTATTTTTAAAGATAAAAGTGACCACTTAGTTATATATTTGGCCACGTATACCATGGTAACTTCGTGGTATAATGTGGTACACGCCGACCACATGGCAGTTGGCTAATGGCTGCATTGGAAAAAGTAAAAGGCAGCCATGTAGTTTTCACAACGCGTTGGCTGTATTCCGGGTTACGGTCTTAGGTATAGGTAAGCAGTAGGTTTTGTTTTTGTTCCCAACCAATTTCCTCTTTATTAAAGTGTTAATAGAAAGGTAAATGTATTAATAGTTTTCTATTCATTTTTAACAAATGTTTACGCAGTACTGCATTAGTACCTACAAACTACTGCAGTAGTTACAGGAAAGTTTTGAAAAAATATGTAAAGCAATAAAGCATACACTCAAGTATACTTTATTTGTGAAATATATTGCAGTACAGTAAAAAAAATTCCATTATTTTTTGCTTTTTTAATTTTCCTAAGTAGCGCAGTACTTTCAAGATAGTACTGACGTACTTTGCTAATATATTTTTTTTAAGTAAATATGGAAACATTTTTTAATGTAAGTGCATTCCTAAAGTGCAACTGCTACTCTGAGGAGTGTCCTGGTTCTCTGCATACAGTAAGGCGCAGTTGAGAAAAAAACACTAGTCCTGTGCAAAGAGCCAAGTTTTCAATTTCTTTCCAAATTGGGAAGTGGCTGAGATGCTCCGAAGTTCAACAGGAAGTTTGTTCCAAAGGGAAGGTCCTAAGAAAGAAAAGGACCTTCCCCCTATTCTGGAATGCTGAAACATAGGGATTTTGCCAGGAAAATGTTGGCAGAGCGCAAGTGCCTAGGAAACCAATCCTATCTTTAAGATAACCCGCGCCCGATTGATGAAGTGCCTTATGTATCAAAAGCTAGGTCTTGAACAGGATTTTATTCCTGATAGGTAGTCAATGCAGGTCTTAAGGTGGGAAGGAACATGAGCTCTTAGAGGAAGACTAAGCAAAATATAGGCTGCCGAGTTTTGAACCACCTGCAACCTGTTCATCAAGTAATCTGACAGTCCTAAGTACAGTGCATTTCCATAATTGAGTCTAGATGTAATCATGGCCTGTACTACCAATTTCCTCAAAGGAAGAGTAAGAAAATATAAAAACTTTCTCAAAATATGCTTCAGACAGAAACAGGTACTAACAACTGCATTGACCTGAGACCGATAGAAGAGCTCCTCATCAAACTTAATGCCTATGTTTTTGACAGCACTAGTTTGCTGTATTGTTGGGGGAGCATCTACTGGCCAGAAAGACTGCCAGGGCTCATCAATTCTTCCCCCGAAAAAGAGAAGCTCCGTCTTTCCCGCATTATGTGTAAGTTGATGGTGCGCCATCAATTGAAAGACTGCTGACAGACAGGATCTGAGTTTATCCCCAGGGAATTATTCTTCCCTGCCCCAGGTTAAAAGTAGGTGGGTGTCATCAGCATAAGAGATTATTTTAACTCCCCAGGCCTCAGCCATGAAAGCAAGAGGAGTGAGATAAATATTGAATAGGGTAGGGCTCAAAGCTGAAGCTTGCGGTGCTCCCACCTGAAGATCAGATAATCATGAAGACCCCTACCTCCAGGAAACAGGCCAAGATGTTTACACTCCCTCCTGATTTCACAGCAGCCAATCTGTTCCCATACTCAAAATTATGATTTAAATTTCCATTCCATTTTAAGAACGGTGCTGCCTCTCTGTGTTTTAACTGTCATTTTATCTGTATGATTTTCTATGTTATTGTTATATCTACTGCACACTTATCTCAATGCCTTATCTCTTTCTGGATAGTTAAAAAGGACAAAAAAAACTAGTTTAATCTCAGTGGCATTTAACAATCTACTGCCCCTTATACTCTTGCTGCCAGAATGACTAATTTTCTATATGGTCTAATACCCCTCTATTAAAACAATTAAAGGGCGCATGTGCGTGTACTCTATTTGTCACACCATTCAATTTCTCACCTATCTCTGAAAAAGTCTCCAATGAATCTATATACTATTGTTTTACCACCAGCACAGAGCTAAATTCTACTCACGCTACATATTGTCAAACAAATGTCATATTAGCCTCCAATAGCAGTCCTGCACTTATGAACAATTTCAGTGGTATTGCCAAATATGCTGCTATTAATACTCCTACTACCACCTTAATCACATTTCTATATTGTTTGATGCATTCTCATTGCTAGAATCAAAGGATGCATGATCGTCCTCCGGCAATCTACTGGTTGTCCAACGTGGTAGTTGCTGGTTCTCCGTACTCCAGGATTATGGAATCCTCTCCCCAACAAGCTCCATGCTGAATTCATTGGTTGTCTTATGGAGGTTCCTTGAAAAAGTGCCTTTTTGAACAAAAGTTACCACCTAATTCTTTTTTCATTGTAACTGTATTTACTCCCATCAGTTCAGCACTAAGAAACTGAACTATTTGTTGCATGAGAGCTTTATAAATGTGAATTACTTAATTCACAAATAACATAAGGCTACTAAAATGATACAGTATGTGCGTTACATTTGGGGAAAAATGACAAGAAGCCAATGTAGTCATCGTTCCAGGAAATGCTGTTTCTCTCACCCCAAAACTACTTTTTCCCTTGCAATTGTCAGGTGTTGATTGAGCTATCAGGTTATCAGATTAGGTTTGAGTAGATTACGGCTGATCTGATTTGCCCAGTGTAAGCAAATTACACTGACCTGAATAGAAAATGCATGGACCTCTGTGGGCCATTGTGTCATGCATCTCTTCCAGGTGATTGGTGTTGTGCATGATGACAGGGTACTTTAGGTGAAGGTTGGGTTTCTGCTCAGTTTCCCACTATCCTACCCTCATTTGGTCAAAGAGAGACAAGCTGCCCTACTTTCCGGAGCATAACAGTCAACCAGCCTTCTACTATCAGGAAATGTTATATAACATAAGAGGTAAAAATTTCAGTCATCTTGAAAGAAAGAGTTAAAGTTGGATGTTATAGCCGAGGTAATTTCCATAATTCAAGTGCATTATTTCAGCATTGAATTTAATCAGCATGTTAAATTGGGAAAAAGAAGTACAGGTAGCAGTACCTTAAGTTATCTTTGGACAAGGGACCAGAATGGTAGTAGGAGGCACAGCAGAGCCATGAAAGTTGGAGACAAAAATGGACACTCTCTTATGACTCCTCTGATTTCTCCATACTGGTCTGTGAACTAGCATTATCTGACTTCTCTTAGATATCAGTGGCCATTCCATTTCAGGAGGCCAAGGAGATATGGGGTTTTGATTTGCCATGATTCTGTTTTGCCAGCTTTTCAGTTTTAGAGGACTTATGGTCATGGTGGTTCTTTTGGATCCATTATTCAATGACCATTTGACATTTGCTGAATTCAAATATTTTGACATAAAATCGTTCCAGTTTTATGATGGTGTGAGTATCAACAACATAGGAGTAACATGTGAGAGTGAATGATTTTGCAAAGTCAGGAAGAAGGGTTACATAGATATAAAAAGTAAGGGTGCAATAGTTGACCCTTTTCTGATGCCTACATGGTTGTATGGATATAATTTTAAATGTACACTTTCTCAGGATTTTAGCCATCTCAAAATAGAACCCTGGATATATGTGTTGCAGAATATTTGGGATAATATTTGTTGGTCAATTGTATCAAATGCTCATGATAGATAGGTTGAATAGAAGTAGAGGAGCGCCACTGCCTTTGTACGTATGGATTGATTGATATCATCCACATCAAGATTATTGCTGATTCAGTGCTTCTTCCTATCTTGACATTTTTTGTTTATCCGAAAGGAGGCTGTGTTGTGTGACGAAGGTTGAGATCTGTGAAAATGCTGCCATAGTAATTAGTTTAGTCAGCCTGGTCAAGGCCCTGTTTCTTTAGTGTAGGTCTCAGAAAGAATATTTTCAATTTGCATAAAAAATACCAGTAGATAATGAAGAACTAATATCATCCCTCACTGGGACAGCAGCAGACGATTCAAGTAGAAATAATTTGACGGTATTTAGAGTTCATGGATCTTCAGAGAAGCCTACCAAGTTTATGGTGGTCATTACAACCTCGGCGGTCTTTAAACAAGACCGCCGTGCGAAAGACCGCCAGTAGTGGCGGTTTGCCGCTCTGCGTATTATGACCGTTGGCTGCCCTCGTCGTTTTTCTGATGCAGAGCCGCCAACAGCCATACTTGCGGGCGGCGGGGAAGTGGAGGTTGCCAGTGCCCAAAGCCCTCCTCAAACACGCGGCTGCTGCAATTAAATGTGTGAACACGGAATACTCAGGCAGCGTCATCCTGAAACCATCTCGGGCCTCTTCACTCCATATAAAGCCACTCCCTGCACCTTCAGCTCGCTGCAGCTTTCTACTTTCTCTCTTTGTGACGCCTTTTCGTTTTTCTCTTCCTCTGTCTTTCCCATATGTGTCTTTTGCTCGCAGCAAATGTTTGAGGCAGAAGAATAAGCTCCGGCCCTCAAAGATAAGTGCTGGTGCTCAGCACCGGAAACAACAAGCACAAATTAAGCACTGTCCTCCGGTAAGAGTGTCATCTGAGCCTAAGCAAGCTGGAGCTGATTTATCAATTGAATGGGAATCATGTTTTCTCCAAACTTAACCTCAACGAATGCTAGCACCAATTAGAAGTTAACAAAAAAATCCTCAATAAACCTAACAAAATGTGTCCTCTATTGGGGTCTGTCTCACTACAAGCTGCTGAGATTTTGCAACTGAAATATCCCAAAAGGAGATTAGGAGGACATTTTGGCTTATTTCCAACTGTTTCAATTACAGTTATATAATATTGGTTTTCAACAAGAGTCAAAAGGAGCAAAACGAGATATTGTTTATGGTATAGTGCACACTTAAAAGCTAATATGTTGCTCCACAAAGAGAAATGTGTTCTTGTTTCAAACTCTCCGAACACATATTCTCACTCCAGGACATACAACTAGATAGAAACAAGGTAGAGGGGGCTCATCATGAGCCCGTCCCCAAAAATCTCACTACTCGATTCTATTTCTTGTGCATGGCTAGCTACTATACCTGGCACATACAAAACTTAGCTTCCAAAAGTGCCTCACTGCGCCATTTCACTAAAAAAAATGTGAATTTGGTTTGGATGGAGAACGGCAGAAAGCTTTTTACACTATGAATGTATGCATTGCTCGGGCTGATCTCGTACCATATACTATATCTGAGCTGGAAACAGAACTCACAGTTGACATCATTCTGGTGAGGCTGAGGACATACTATTTCATCACGAACATGGGGCTGCTCACCAAGGTCAGTAGTTGCATATTCCCGTGGAAATCTGGCTAGGACTGAAAAGACTTACAGACATAGAAAGCGGGCTACCAATGGTGTGGGTGTCTAAACACGCTAATCTTTTGTTGTATTACAAGAAATTCGGTTATCACAGACCACCAAGAACGTTTTACTCTATTTGGCCAAATTGCCTCTACAAAATGGAATGTGGGTCTGAAATCGCAATCCTACCAGTTTTGTGTCACTCAATGGCCGTGAAAGATCACAATCTGGCAGATTTCTCTTTCTGCTTCTCCCTATGGAAATAACACTTATATTTGCAAAGAAGAGCATTTGTTAGGTGTTAGCTCGACTAGTTGCTCTCAGCTTGAAAGTTGGAGTAACTTTTGCACACAAAGCAATAACTAGTTAGAACTTGTTTTCCTATGCTGATCTCTGAGCCACCTTTCCCCAATTACATTCTCCCTTAAAATGATGAGTGATTTTTTCTGAATGTTTTACTTTTCACCGAACTAAGGGCCAGATATACAACACCCTTGTACCTCCTTGCGCCACAATAGCATATATATATATTTTTTTACGCTAGTGTGGCATTAAGGAGGCCATTCCCCTGCTCCATATATACAAAGTGCCACAATGCTAACACTGCGCACCTTTGTAACACCTTGCACCACACTATACCTGCACCAGGTATAATGTATGCAAGAAGGGTGTTCCCACGCAGGGAGGCTGCAAAAAAAGGTGCAGTGAAATCTACAAGATTTCACTGCAGCATTTTTTTCCATCATTTTTAACGCCTGCTTGGGGCAGGCATTAAAGTGACAGGCCCATAGTAGCCTACGGGCCTCCCTAGTGCTTTGCTGCACTAGTGTCATAATTAATGGCACTAATCCAGCAAAGCACCACAATAGCATCATAAATGATGACGCTATTGTGGAAACGAGTGCCATGGTGCTCCGTATTGTAAATATGGCACAACTTTTCTGTTGTTAGGTGGGGCAGGTGCGGTGCAAGAAAAGTGGTGCATTGGGACTGATGTGCCACTTTCTTGTAGATCTGGACTTAAGGGTCAAATTTACAAGGCCCTAGCAGCACCAAAGCAGCACTTTTCGTGACGCTCCATTGGCTCTGTGCAGTGCACCACATTTACAAGGCGGCGCTAAGCCACTTTTTGTGTCTTAACGCCACCTTGTAAATATGGGCCTCTCCGATGCAGTTTTCTGCATCAGAGGGGTGCGCAATGGATGTTGCTGTGGGAATCCCACTGCAGCACTCATTGCTTTTAATGCTGCCCCAGATTTACAAGAAGGTGTAAATCTGTGGCAGCCCCAAAAACTAAGCCGCCCCAGGGGTGGCATTAGCATGGCACAATTAGGAGGAATACTTTTATTCCTCCTTGTTTTAGCTTTTTTCCATGTGTGCTACTTTCTGCTGCACACATAGAAAGAGCAAAAGGCCATGAATGATTGTTTATGTCCAAGAAGGTGCTCCTTCCTGCACATAAACCATCATTCAAAAATGACGATTTTCTACTTCTGTGTGTGCTGTATTTTGCCACTATAGATTGCAATTGCTACTGTAGATTGTTTATGTCCAGGAAGGGACACCTTCCTGCACATAAACAATCAATCCCCTCAATGCAGGCACCCTTGCACTATGGTGAAAGGGTGCCTGCATTGGCAACTAAATTTAGAGATGGTGCAAGGGGAAACATAGAGGTGCATGGTAATTTAGTAAACAAGCCACATCTCTGCGTTTCTAATGTGACGCAGCGTGATGCTGCACATTTTGGTGCAGCACTACGCTGCGCCACTTTTTAGTAAATATGGCCCTAAGTGAGAGTTGCAGGGTTGAGAAATAGGGTTTGGGGGGTCATAGGTTGGGCTGGTGGTTTTAAAAAAGTAGTCCTAAGAGGCAGTACATTTAGTGTAAATTCCTGTTTTTGTACACTTGCGGATTCATTTCTGCGTCAAGGGGCTCTATTTTTGTTTTTGACTGTGTAAAATGAACGTTTTAATATTCTCTTTTACAACTCCCACTTCGGCAAAGGGGCTCTGAAACACAGAATCTGTCTCTTTCTACTGTGACAACTACCGTCTTCACATGGATCCATGTGTTAAAATTGCTTTCAAAAACATGTCTGGCTAAAATCGATTTTCCAAAACATATTTTATCATGCTTTCTATTTTACATACATTTGATTATTTCAAAATAAAACATTTTAATAATGTCGATATATTTAGATTTAATCTTCTTTTTGGTATTAGCTCAGGCTGTAAAAAACAATTCCAGTTCATTTTTATCGGTATATAGCCTTCGTTTTTTCCACTAGTTTTATTTGTCCAACTGCAATGCCAAAACATACTATTTCAAATATGTATCATTTATAACAAGCTATTTTAATTTGGTAAAAATTATTTTGCTTTTTTTAATGTTTTATTTTCTATTAAATAATGTAAAATATATATCAAAATACTATAAATATTTACTTTACTGAAATTTAAAATGTCTAAATTATGAAACATCACTGTCCACTTGGAAAAACATTTTGGCATCATTTTGATTTTTATGCCACATAATTCAGTGTTAAAATCGGTTTACGATGTCTACGAGGTTGTGTTTATTTTAAAAGGTGTTTTAGAAAATACATTTCGGCGAAAGATTTTGGGAAAAACTATATATCACATTCTGCCCTTCTCAAAACTGAGGTTCGTCTGCATATTCCAACCCCCCAGTCTATGCTGAATTTCTCCCGATCTAAAATTCTGTCACCTGTTTTGAACTAGTAGTGTGATAACCACAAAGCTCCCACAGTGCACTTCTATCCTATCACACATCATGCCATGCTACATAATCAGTGATGGAAAATCTACAGAGCTCTGTCAATCCATGAGCTGCCACCTGAAGGGTGTGCTTGGATCTCATTACTGAGATGCCCACAATATTCCAAAAAATAATTTGGCACAATATATTCAGTTAGGGAATTGAATAAGGCTCCTCTTTCTTGTAAGACTGAAAGTTGAGTTAACTCGTCTGTTATGGGGATCTGCCCGACATTCAAGTTCACAGTTTTGAGTTCTGCGTGAGCTAACTTAACATCTCCGTTTTCTTCTTCCAAAGTTCATAATTATGCAACTCTAATTTGGTGTAGTTATAATGGAAGTATTGTAGTGCTGTTCCCCTTCCAATAGTTAGTTGGGTAAACATAGCCAAAATGGCTGTGATCCCATATTTCTGTAGTTATGTTTGGCTCCTCCAGTTTTGTTTGGCTTAACCAGTTTATCTGTCAAACATTTTTGTCTAGGTCACACCATCTGTTTTTTTCCTCTGTGTGCCAAAGGGGGAAAAATATCGAGAAGCCTGTCAGGGGCTTTTGTGAGGCCTGTGTCACAAAGGTCATATGCGGCCTCTGGATTTCTGGTAGCCTGAGCTGCTTGTTCAAACCCTAAACAATATCATGAGGCACATTTGGTGGAAGCGCCAGCAAATGGCGCCACCAAGTGATGGCTGAGGTTAATTTCCCCGTGATGAATGTATCACAAAAGCGAGCGAAGACTGTCTTTTTTTAAGTATAATCACCAAGTATTGGTTGTTTAACACATTTTTTTTGTATTTGATCAATTCCTAAGGACTCTAAAAAATGCGCAGACATTATTGATACACTCAAATGTCAGTAATTTGGAATATCTGAAATGTGCCTGTGCTGCATAGGTATCCTGTTTGGCTTGCATAGTTTCAGTGTGTAGACAGCGGAAGAAAGTTAGTTTTGGTAGAAGTTTCTTGACCATTCCAATGAGCGACAATAAATATGAAAACATCTTGAAATTTTACCAATAGGAAAATGGTTTAAAAAAAAATCCATAAAAAACAGACGGGCTTGTAATGAGTTAGTAAACAAATCTGAACGCATATACCTCAGAAGAATCGTACGTCGTATTTTTTCCTAAATTCTTAAAACAACAGATTAACAGTCAAACCAGGTCCGCTCAAATTAATCAGCCGATAATCGCTGAAGCAGATTCCAAGATTTCAGTTACAAAAATGGGTTCGGGAGAGTAAAAGAGAAACAAAATAAATATGCCACGAATAGGCCTAGTTCTTGAGATCGGCGGTGAGCCAGGTTTTGGCAACCTGTTGAAGGCTTCCATGAGGCGAAACAAAAAGGAGCTGCCAACACAATTAAGTATGTTTGCAGGAGCTGAAGTGGAGCCGAAGCAATTTGCCACATGAAGTCTGAAAGTAAACACCCTAATGAATCCCTGAAAGGTTGCACTTTGCTGATTGCTCGACATATATCACAGGATAACACGGCATGAAAAGCCGCGCATTCAGTGAACTCCCCAGCGATGCCGCCGAGGACAGACAATCACTTCCCTGAGATATAGTTGCATTTGGCTGGCGCTCCCGCAATCAGCACAGTTCAACGGGAGAACGGAAGCCTATTTATGCGCGCGCGCGTATTGACGAAAATCCCTAAAAACAGAATTCTCGGACGGCGGTCTTAAATGAAATAATTACGAGGCGAAAAATACTATGGTCGTCTGTTGGAAAGGACTGAGAATGAGGGCTTTGTTTTGTGATTTGCTTACAAACTCCGTTAACAGGCCACCTCATGCACAAGCACATGCTCCCTGACTCGGAGACCCAATAGGATTAACGTCTGAAGGAAAGATAGGTGTCACTTTCACAGCTATTACCTGCTCAACCACATACAGCCGCTGCCATAGAGGCCAACGCGATGCTCGCAGCTTGGAGTTTGAGAATCTCGCCTGAGATATTTGTTCTCAGTAGTCGTAGTATCAGATGTGTACCTACAAAAGTGAAGTCTTTAATAATTTGCTATATCCCAGCACCTGTTGAGAGATTTGTTTCCCAATGTTGCAGAATGGAGTGTTCAAAGTTGTCCATGGATATTGTACTTTTACATGCTTTGAAGGGAAACTGCAGGACGAGCCCTGTAGGTAATGAGCACTTACTTAATACTACAACCACTAATCCCTATTCATACATGGCAACATTTGAATTAATAAGAGGAAGATGTTAGAAAAAAATGGGGAATTGATTTTTTCATTGACTTTATGATGTTAGCTGGAAGATACCTACAATAAAGCCATTTTGGCCTTACAAAATCGCGAGTCTCCGCTGAGTCAAGCCTGTTGGCATTGAAGTACCAAAACATTCTTGATATAGAACACATTATGATTTATTAAAGTTATCATTGGGTTTGGCTTGATATAGTTGTACCTTAACAACCTGCAGAATATTATTGTTTTACTGAATTACACAGTTACATGCTGACATTATACTGTTGTCTTTGAAACAAATTTCCTATGATGTGTAGACATGGGTTTTCCAGACCTTTGTTAACTTGCCATCAATTTGGGCCTAACAGCCATATTCTTTAACATGGATACCTTCCCTTTCCCCCCCCTGCACATTTCACTGTTTGTTACTTCTGCAGCACACAGTCAAGAAGAATCATGTATGTTTATTTCCATTGTCAATGTTCATGTTTTCTTGATGCATTCTCAAGGTTCTTCCCTAGCTCACTGTTGCCTATTTCTTTATAATACCTTGCTGTTGTTCATGAATCTAGTTTGTTCCACCATCTCCAGATGACACTGGCATAGAGTGGGCAGAATCAATTTTCATGTAGTGAGATACTGCTTAGGTGTTAAGATGCTTAATAGAATTGAGCTCTGCTTTGCTGCGAATGAAACACATTTCTATCATCCCACAAGACTCTGCAGTTCTAGTAATTTCTTATGTAAAGGGAATGTATAAAAGCACTTGATTTTGGGGGTGAGCCACCACTTCCCTAAATGCTGCCAGGGATGTTGTCCATTTTTTTGATTGCGCTGCTCATTTGGAATTAGAATAGTTTTGATGGTGGATTTCTCTGTAATTCCCTATTTTGATTAGAGCCTTCATGGCTTTGACTCTGTACCACATTTCTTTAACTTTTTAAATAAATCCTTCAAACTATTCCGCTGGTTTAGAACTAAGTTATTGAGTGGTCACTTTTACCAAATTGACTGTTTTCTGATATTTAAATGTTTTGGGAGGTGCTTTACCTCCGGAATGCATTGTCTTATGAAATCAAGGCTTTACACTGTCTCCTATTCATTGACTTGTGCATGTTCTCTTGAGGTAAAAGTTTTGAGGTTCAAAACTTTAGGAATCACCGTACCCAGAAGTCTGGAGTAGCAGAGGATGCTGCAAGTTAAAAGCGTGCCTTTACCTCCTTTCTGCTTGAGAAATGTTTCTTTTTGCCCAGTCCCTAGAGTTTATAGAGTTTCCAATGTAGATTTTTCTGGGGGATTTTGCCATTCTCAAATGCACTGCTCTTGTTCCTGAACGAATCAGAGAGTAGGTATGAATAGAGCAAAATAATTCTGGTGATTGAGAGTGTTTTGGCATGTAATCAAAGTGTGGAGATGTGCTACGTAATGGATTGCTATGCTGCACGTGAGGTTTTGTTCGTGGAAAACTGTTTTTACGTTCAATTGGTGGTTGATCAATTTGCGTTTGATGTACTTATCTTGTTTGTGATTTGCATTGAAGAAATTTTGTTTTTTCTTATTGGTTTGTTTGGTTATTAGATCTGTCAAAATCCAAATTCTTGACATATTGTTGTTTGAACTTCTCTGCATAAAGGTGCATAAAGGTAGCATGTTGTGCGATGCACTGCATACATACAGATATGGATTTATTACTAATGAGTTTTCCTTTTAGGAGTTTGTGTGTCTAATATGGGTTGGTGTTGTTTGCTGCTAGTTTGCTGCTAGTTCGCTCCCAAAGAGTTTACCTCCCTCCGTTTCGCTCAGAACCCACCAAGATCATCTGCGGCGTACCTCAAGGCTCATCGCTCAGCCCGACACTCTTCAATGTCTACATGAGCCCCCTCGCCGACATCGTACGCAAGCACGACATCATCATCACCTCCTACGCCGACGACACCCAACTTGTACTCTCCCTCACCAAGGACCCCGCCAGCGCCAAGACCAACCTACAAGAGGGTATGAAGGACGTCGCAGATTGGATGAGGCTCAGCCGCCTAAAGCTGAACTCTGTAAAAACGGAAGTCCTCATCCTCGGCAACACCCCGTCCGCCTGGGACGACTCCTGGTGGCCCACGGCCCTCGGCACCGCACCGACCCCCGCAGACCACGCCCGCAACCTCGGCTTCATCTTGGACCCTCTTCTCACCATGACCAAGCAAGTCAACGCCGTGTCCTCCGCCTGCTTCCTCACTCTCCGCATGCTCCGTAAGATCTTCCGCTAGATCCCCGCCGACACCAGAAAAACCGTGACCCACGCCCTCGTCACGAGCCGCCTGGACTACGGCAACACCCTCTACGCCGGGACCACAGCCAAACTCCAAAACCGCCTGCAACGCATCCAAAACGCCTCGGCCCGCCTCATCCTCGACGTACCCCGCAACAGCCACATCTCCGCACACCTGAGACACCTGCATTGGCTCCCAGTCAGCAAAAGGATCACCTTCCGTCTTCTCACCCACGCACACAAAGCCCTCCACAACAAGGGACCGGAATACCTCAACAGACACCTCAGCTTCTACGTCCCCACCGCCCCCTCCGCTCCGCTGGCCTCGCACTTGCTGCCGTCCCTCGCACCCGCCGCTCCACGGCGGGTGGGAGATCTTTCTCCTTCCTGGCGGCCAAGACCTGGAACTCCCTCCCCACCAGCCTCAGGACCACCCAGGACCACTCCGCTTTCCGGAGACTCCTAAAGACTTGGCTGTTCGAGCAGCGATAACCCCCCCTTTCCCCCCTAGCGCCTTGAGACCCGCACGGGTGAGTAGCGCGCTTTATAAATGTTAATGATTTGATTTGATTTAGGCACATGGGAATAACTATATTAGCCAGAGGTGGATTGACACTGGACGGAAGTCAGCTTTAGTGCGAATTGAGATAGGCAATGCTAGTGCTAGTCTTCTTTCTTTCATTTGCAAGATTTGTTTTATTCACACCTACTAAATTATATGCTATTTAGGCTGAGCAGATAGGATTTATGTTGGTTTATTTAGTTTGAGTTAATCAAAAAAGGCTGTGCAATTGTTTTCTCATTCACTAAGAAATTGTGCTGCGAATGGCCAGTGAGCTGAGGAGCTGTACTGGGATTGGTGAGAAATCACAACAGAGTTGCACTGTCAATGGTTGGTTGCTGTCAACACCACGTTGTGCTTGGTTGATCTTTGGCATTGCCATCCTGGGATTAGTTGTTTTCTTGTTAATTTTGTGGATTATTTTGAGTGAAACTAATGGGTGTTATGTTATGTTATATTGATTTATATAGTGCACTAATTACCAGAGAGGGTATCCAGGCGCTGGGGCATGTGTGTAGTTTTGCGGTCCGCAAGGTGCTGATATAAAGAGCCAAGCCTTCAGCTTCTTGCAGAACTCCAGAAGTGAGAAGGAGGCTCTGATTTGTAGAGGGAGGTTGTTCCATGTCTTGAGTGCAATATAAGAGAATGAGTGGCCTCCAGTTTTGATTTTGTGGATGCAGGAATTGTGTGCGAATGAAAGTGAGGCAGGGCATAGGTGTCTGGTGGGTTGGTGAAAGTGTATGCGGCTATTCAGGTATTCTGTTCCTTTGTTGTGTAGGGTTTTATATGTATCCATAAGAATTTTGAATTGGCTGTGCTTGTGAATGGGAAGCCAGTGAAGCTTCCTGAGGTGCAGTGTGATGTGGAAGAGGTATGGGAGGTCAAGTATGAGTCTTGCAGCAGTGCTCTGGATGGTCTGGAGCTCATTTAGGAGTTGTTTGGACATTCTGGCATAGAAGATGTTGCCGTAGTCCAGCCTGTGGATTACAAGTGCTTACATAACAGTCCACCTGGTGTTCTGAGGCAACGATTTGAAGATTTTTTTGGGTGCCTTGTTGAAAAAGCCTAAAACTCCTACAGTACCTGGTATGGAGGGACAGAAACGGCATACAGAGGGTTTGCCTGCATATAAAAATACGCGGAATATTGTTTTTTTAAATGTGCAGCTACATTTGCAACTGGCATGAGTACACCACTTGTGACAAGGATTTTCAGTTTCCTTTAGACAGCACCTTTAATATTAGAAAGTTAGAATTTCTGAGACAGACCATAAATGAGAAGAAGTCGTTGCTTAAACCCACAAGGGTTTGAGACATTGAATAGATGGTATCTGAAGAAAAATGAAGAAGCAGATAAAGAGTTCATTTAGAAAATTGCTTGAGGGCAAATGGTATCAACAGGGGAGACACTGATGGAGTGAGAGTTTTCCCTGCAATAGTCAGAGAGATGGCAGGAAAAACGAAAGGTCATGAGGAAGAGAGAGAGAGAGAGAACTAGAGCCAAGAAAGGGATTCAGATGAGGAGGATAACTTTTTAAATAATCTTTTGATTTCCAGACTTCTCTGTGCACACATAGAATCTAGAGACAGGGACAGAGTTCCATTCTACCTGAGACAGGTTCATCCGGAGATAGTATGGGTGTAAAGACACAGGGATTGACTATGTTTACAGATGCTGGTGCTTCTGCAAGTGCCCCACCTATGAATGCTTTTTCTTGGTTTTTCCATGTACTAGCAGAGATACTACTATTGTGTCTCCAATTTCAAATGGCATACCTGCTGCTACTGCTGCCTTTGAGATTGATAAAGAGAGAGAAATATTAACACTGGGATTTTAAAGATAGAATTTGGAGAAACTGTACAGGGCACAAATAATTTAAATTGGTTAATGACCTACAATGAGGATGACATGAGATATTTGATCACAAAAACAGCAAGGTGTGTGAAAGAAGCACATGATGGGCTTGAGGAATTGGCTGACGAGTGTGAGGTTTGTATCAGTAGAATGAAAAATTTACAGAGAAACTACTAAATGGATTTGACCAATAATGAAATAAAAGAGTTGGGCTCAATAACATTACGAGCTCACATCAAAGATCTTGTTGAAAAGATAAAGGACTGGAGGAATTTCAGAAACATACAGAGAAAGGTGGCAGAAGAGGGTTACTACCAAAAAGAAAGTTTCAGATGCTGAAAAGAAAGCAAAGGGTCTGTTATTGATTAGGCATTAGAGGCAGAATCAGAATTACCCTTGAGAGAAGTACATGGAGGGAATTATGTGCATGTGCCTTTGATGGGACTTGTTCTTTACGGTTTTATGATAAATTCTCCTAAATTGTGATAGCAACCGCAGGAGGTTCATGGATTAACAGTGATTTCAAAAATGCTATGGACTGATTTGGATGCGCTGTTTGAGATTGTCGTTCCTAGTTATTTGTGGTCTGGGTGTAAAGTTGCTGTTATTTGGCCAACTGAGGGACCAGCTAGAGTTCCACCTAATAATGCTCCATCTGAGGTTGTTGCTAAAAATTACAGCACAGTGATACAGCATTTGAAAAAAAGGTGGAGGAGAAGGAAATTAAGTGATCAAAACTATTGAGCTCTACACAAGAGCAGAAGGAATCTGTGCATTCCTATTATGAAAGGATCAAACACATTTTTAAGAAACACAGCAAAGTTGATGATCCCGAGAAAGATGGTGCTAGTGGTTTTATTTTTGCTTTCATTGTGGGCTCGCATCCTGAGCTTAGTCCTCATATTCTAAGGGTATTAATGAGATCCTGAATAAAGGCAAGCACACTGGTGATTGGTTTGATGCTAAGCAGAAAAAGATCAAAGAGAATGTCAAGAACCAGGTGAAGAGTTCTGATTTGGGTTTTGTATCATCTGACAATCCTGGAATGTATGGAATTCATTTGATGCAAGGTGTGAGAATGGGAAATAAGATAGTGCAGATGCAAGGTTGTGGAAGAGAAATTGTGAACAATTTTGGAGTGAATGCAAATATTGATTTGCTGAAGAGCACTTCTTATATTTTCTGTGGTACAATATCCAATTGGAAGCAGGAATATAGACATAATCCAAATCAAATGCATAAAGCTTTTGTTCCTCAGAAGAGTGGAATATGAAACAGGTTTAGCCTCAGTCATTAGGCTCAGCCCAATCAGCTTCTGTGAAGTGTGAAAAGCCAAGGCTGTTTCTTTTGAATATGTCCATAGCTCTAGTATGGCAGCAAATCATGAGGAACAAAATGCCTTACAGTTCAGGATACCAGCAGAATCCACTGAATTTGAATAATGGCTTTCTACAGTTTTCCCCAGAGTCCAATTCCCAGTGATGGTGCCTTGGGGGAGGGCATAGGGTAGGGGGAGAGGATTGCTTTCTAGGAGCAGTCCTAAAGTTAGACCAAAGTGGCCCTTCTCTAGATTGTGAGGTGAATGGCCACCCAGTGTCTTTCTTGATAGTTGAAGGCATTAACAATAAACAAACTGTTAACCAGGTTACAGCAGATATACTGTGACAAGAGGAACAATTGGGAATAGTCATCAGTTCATATTGTGTGATTTGAGCTCTGTAAACTTGTTGGGCAGAGACTTGTTTTGCAAGAAGACCTAAGTGATTTTTTGTACACCGGATGGAGTTGCATTTGAAACCCAAGATGAAGCATCAGTGTTTATAATTACATCAGAAAATTTAAATTAAAAGTTCACTTGTTCCCATTTCCCCTGAGGGCTATTTTGCTCTTGATGTAAGACACACTTTCAATGAAGAGGTATAGGATTTGTTGCAAATCAGGTAACATGTTGTGAGGGGGTGAAACCCTACTGAAGCAGCAACCACAATTTTTGTCAGGGTGAAATACAAGCAAACCCCAAGTTAACCTGTGCCTAAGCCTCTGGTAGCTTGGCACTAGCCATCAGGCTTAACTTAAAAGCAAAGTATTTATGCAGTGCTTCAAACATAAATAAACTGAAAACACAACACAGGAAAAATCCCACACCAATTAAAAAAAACAAATAGAGTAAAAATGTAATACATTATTTGACCTCAAAACAACAAAACCTCATTCAGTAGGACCAGAGATAAGCAGATTTAAAGATTAAAGTAAAAATAGTACATATAAGCACAACGCACCAACTGTGGTTGTATGGTAGTAGCTGCCTACAAAGTCACAAGTTCAGCCTGACTCTGATGGAGCATGGGCCGGATACAGAGACCAGGTTAGGCCCTTTTAACAAAGTACCCTAAATCCTGCTTGCACAGCATTGTGAGATCCCACATCAAGGATGCATTGTGCAGCAGCAGTTTCGAGGAGCTGTGAGGCTGCGATGTGAGGTGCTGCATCATCATCAAGGATTTAGTTGATGAGTAGCTTGCAACACAAAGTCCTGTGTTGAAAATTAGGCATGTACCATCATTTTCTGAAGAAGCTGTGGGACTGTGATGCAGAGTCCTTCATCATTGAGGACGCAGTCGACGAGGGGCTTGCAATGCAAAAGCCTGCATCAAGGATGCATTTCGCAGTGGCAATTCCGAGGAGACTGTGGGCTGCAATGCAAAGTGCTGTGTCTGGGATAGCTAGCATAGTGGTGATTCTGAAGTGCAGCTGTAAGGAGCTGCATCCTGTTGCATCGGATCTGCCTATTGAACCACAGTTGGGCAGGCAGAGCTCATTCAGGCCCACTTCCAGGGGTCCAGGACAGAGGTGACACCACTTGGAGGTCATGACCCACAGCAGACTGAGTCCTAGTGCCCAGGGTGGTTGGAGCATTTTCTGTCCCTAAGGTTCTGATCAGGAGGTAAGTCAGCTTGCCCTTGGAGTCGCTCTGATGATTCTGTTCTCAAGAAGCAGGTCCAGTCCTCTCACTCAGGCAGCAGGGCAGCAGAGTAACAGTCCATCTTGCAAAGCAGCAAAGCAGACCATAGTCTTTCACAGATCCAGAGGAGAACTGAAGAGTTGGGTCTGAGGGTCCAATATTTATACCTGGCGCTCACTTTGAAGTATGGATAGGCAGAATATTTCATTTAGCTGGTTGAATTGGCACAATTTTGGTCACTTTGCGATACTCTTTAACGTGGAGTTCAGACCTAAATTCCACCAATTGCCACGTGTTGGAATTTTGCTCCAGTTCAAGCAATGCAAAGACAAAAGGAACAATGAGAGGTTCCAGCAAGCAAACTGGTGAGCACAATTACGATTTGGCATCGCCTAGTGTAATTTTCAGTCACAATTTTCTAACACGGATGGTCGCAAGTGTTCAGAGGGCTGCTTCTTGAGTAAATGTTCTACTTAAGAAGCAGCAAAATCAACTTGAAATTGGATTTTCAAATAGCTATTCAACTCAAATGGATGGTTCATGCAGTTTTTTAGCACGAAACACATTTATTATGCTTTACTTTTTTTAACAGGAAGGAGGTGCGACAGAGGCTCCAACTTCCTGTCCACAAGACATCTTCCAGCGTTCTGTCCATCCCTTGGTTACTTTTCATTTAGATTTTGACGGTAAATGATCACTCTCTTCTTTGTCTGAAATCCCTGCTGCATGTACTATTGGATTTTCAAGGACACTTTTTTGAGAAATTAAGTAAGTTAAATAACTTTTGGATACATTTGTTGTTTAATGGAGGGCATGCACCAGTATTTTTTTTATGTTTCATATTTTTTCTTCCACTTTTAAATTTGATTTTGGGTGGCCAGAAGCTGCAAAAGGGGTCTATTTACATTAAACTTTTTAGGGGCAGATTTATGAAAAGTGGTGCTGCACCTAGTGCAGCGCCACTTTTTTTGTGCCCTTTAGTGCCAGCCTTACGCCACCATGTGTGTGTCGTATTTAAAATACTGCGCACCATGGCAATAGTGAGGGGCACCAGCATCATCATTTTTGATGCTAGTCCAGCGCTTTGCAGGATTAGCGCTAAAAATGTTGACGCTAATCCTGCAAGGAACCGAGAGGCCCACTGAAACCAATGGAGGCCTCCTTTTAACGCCTGCTCTGAGCAGGTGTTAAAAGTGCTGAAAAAATGGTGCAAGAAAATCTCTTAGATTTCCTTGCCCTGTTTTTTCAGCCCCCCTAATCAGGGAACGCCCCTTTTGCATACATTATGCCTGGCAAAGGTATAATGTGGCGCAAAGGTTTACATAGTGGCCCAATGCATGCATTGCGCCACTTTGTAGATATGGTGCAGCGTTTTTGACCTTTTAACGCTACATTAACGTAAAAAATGGCACTAATGTGACCTTAGAATGGGGCAAGGCCCTCTTAACTCTGGGCCTTAATTTTTCCAAGGTTTTTTAAAGTTTGCACAGGTTTGGAAAGTCTGGGGTCCTTGATTTGAAACTTTTAAATTACTTTTCCTCATTTTCCCGTATGTTGTTTTTACTGTAGGGCCTGGTCTGCTGAGGCCACGGGCCATGGCCAGCCAGCCATTCAGCTAACTGCTGAATTTCTCTTGTTCTGTATGAGTAAATTCGAGACGTAACTATAATGTCCCTGTAACCTTTGTTGTTTTCAGTGGATTTTTATGTATTATTATATATATACATATAAAAATATATATATATAAATATATTTATATATATATATATCACTTAGTGGCGGTCGCCACTAGGTAGTTATAGTTAGGAACTAGTTTCTATAGAAAAAGCACTTTCTGTTTTGCTAATGATTTTGGCTCAGTTTGATGAATCTTCACGATATTTTCCAAGAAAATATGAAGCTCATTTCAGCTGCTGTCTGGAAGGTTTTGGGGTGATGTGTCAAGTGGGGACAGACAAAAAGAGGGGGTTCCAAAATTTATTTTCCCTATTCATTTTTCCATAGGGATTTTAAACACCAATAGCACCCAAAGTACTGGACGGAATCGCACCAAATTTGGCAGAAAGGTAGCTCTTGGTCCACAAAGAGCCATATTTAGGTCAAGCGCACAAGCACTTTGACCTGTTGGAAGTATTGTGGACTTTTAACTGTGCTCACCTCATGCCCATCACTTTCATCTGTATGTGGGTTTGCCTTTCATAAATCACTTGATGTCATTAGTAAATGCTTTACGTTTGGCCCACCTTGGGGCACTTTTGTTACCACCTTGCAGAGTGACCCTGTTACATGGATTATTGCACGATTACCCATATACTTCAGTGTGGGCAAACTACTTTTTTCTTTTGTCTGCACTCTGTGGCTGCCATGACGCTCACAGCGCTCAGAGATTGAACTCGATTGGCAGTATTGGAGCGCTGCTCACATTGTTTACAGTGTTACCTATTAAGAGCCATTTAATTTTTGCTTTTGACTTTTATTTGCATGATCTGTAGGTTACCGGATTACCTTATCAGATAATGCATGTTAAATATTTATGTATTTGCATTTTATTAGTGCTAGCACTTTGCATTCTGGGACTTGTAGTTTTATTTTTAAAACATGATACAATCTGCGAATACAAAGCAGAAACCTGACTAGATGAACTTCACACATTTGAGTCTGTGAAACTTGAGGTAGGTGTGCGTGTATTTATAAAACTAGCCTTGAGGGGAGCTTACAGTTGATTATGCTGTACAATTGTCAATATTTTATAACTAATATTTCAGTTCAAGACTAATTGAAGATCATTAATACCATGTGAGATGGCTCTCCTCAAATGTGTGAAAAATCATGGGTGTTTTGTTCGACTCACCAGATTGCATTAAAGAGACAGTGATCCAGTAAGCATGATTTATTGGAGTACAATTATTTATTAAGTGTCCCATGGGCAATATCTCCTTTACCAACTGCCAAATACATGTTTGGCAACTGGGAGTAGTTTGTGTTTTAAGAGCCTTGTTTAAAAAAATATTCTAGTAGGCCTACTAGCCTTTTAGTTATATGCAGGGACACTGGAATTATGTGACAGAAAGGACCAACATTTGTGGCAGGGTTGACCAATTAATGTGGCAAAAAAGTCCAGTTTTGCATTTACAATGCTAATACCTCTAACTCAAGTAAATGTAAGACCTATTGCATTGGAAATGCTTGTTGTTATTTGGTGTAAATCGGTTCAGTAGTTTTTGAGAAATTAAAAGAAATCCAAATTTGTATGTCTAGGGACACAGATCTGTCATGGCTCCACAGAGGAGCGCCGCTGCTCCTCATGACAGAAGGTACTACTGTGATTGACTGGCCTGCAACCTGTGGAGAAAGTTGCGGCTGTCATCTTATTAACCTGTGCATAGTCCCAGGGGATGGAAATAGTGGCTGTAAACCAAAAAATGGGTCAGAGTAGAGGTACTCTGACCACATCCGGTGCATAGTCCCATGGGATGGAAATAGGGACTGTAAACAATAAAATGGGTCAGAGTAGAGGTACTCTGACCACATGAGGTTGATTAATGTGTGTCTGTGGGAGCCTTAATGTCTTTAAAATGGTTAAAAACCTTTTTTTGTCACAATCGTGGAGTCGTGACTCTGTCGCGGCGCTCAGCATGGCTCCCGGGTAATGTTGCAATGGAGTCGCGAACACTAATGAATTAAAAAAAAAATACATTCACACATTCATTCACACACTAATGCATACAGTGTTACACCCACTGAAACACTAACATACCCACTTACAGACCCAGACAGACACTTGTACACCCACTCACAGGTCCACTCAGTCACTCATACACTCACTCACATACCCACTGACACACTCATGCAATCACTCACAAACACAGTGAGACTTGTACACCCACTTAAATACCCATTCAGAGACTCAGACACCCACTCAAAGGCCCATTTAGATGCTCAGACACCCACTCACATACTCACTGCCACTCCCACACACCCACTCACAGACCCACTCAGAAATTCACATAGTCACTTACAGACCCGCTTGAACCATCATGCTCACATTCACAGATCCACTCAGACACTCACATACCCATTCGCAGACTCAGACATACACTTGCACATCCATTCAGAGAGCCACTGAGTCACTCATAGTCCAGCTCATGGACCCACTGACACACTCAAGCACCTAGTCATAGACCCAGTGACACTCATACATCCAGTGAATGACCCAGTCAGACACTCAGACACCCACTCACAGACACACTCAGACACTCACTCACCGACTTACAGACCCACTCGGACTGTCATGCACCCACTCACAGACCCACTCAAATACTCACACACCCATCCACAGGCCCAGACAGACACTTGTACACTCAGTTGGAGACCCACTGAGTCACTCATGCAGCCACTCACAGACACAGTGACACTCATACAGCCACTGAAAGACCCAGGCAGACACTTAGACACCCACTCACAGACCCACTGAGACACTCATGCACCACTCACAGACCCACTTGGATGTCATGCACCCACTCACAGACCCACTGACACTCACACACCTACTCAATAAACCACTCAGATACACACACACTTACTCAAAGAGCCAGTCAGACACTGATACACCCTTCCACAGACCCAGACAGACACTTGTATGCTCACTCAGAGATCCACTGAGTCACTCATATAACCACGCACAGACCCACTTGAACTGTCATGCACTCACTCACAGACCCACTCAGAGAGTCACACACCCATTCACAGTCACTCACCCATAAGACCACTACCACACCCCCTCACAGACCCACACAGCCACTCACACAGCCACATACAAACCTAGAGAGACTCTTACACACCCACTGATAGACCCATACAGGCACTTACACAACAACTTACACACCCATACAGCAACACTGGATCTGTAGATCCATTGTGGATCCTCCCACAATATAACAGGCAGACCCCTGGTTTGGCCGGGGATCCATGATAGCTTTGCGGATCCAAGGGAGAAATAAAAAAAAAAAAAGATTTGAAAACAAAAAGAAGCAGTATTTCTGAAAAGGGTTGGCTCTGAAAAGAACCTTTGTGTTTATGATATGTAGATGATAATTACACACAGAACAGGATGCAGTCTTTTTTTAAGTTGATGAGAAACACCCTATTACCTTTACCTGTGAAATGGACTTTGTCTTTTTTGATATATTCCATCCATTTCAAACTATAAGTTGTAATGGTGTATAAAGCCCCTGTTGTTTCCTCGGAGGAATGCAGAAACAGTTTTATTGACATGTTTCCTGGATTTCTCTGTGGACAAAATTTGGTTGACCACGGCCACTTCTGTTCTTGGGAAATGTTGTAGAAAACCTAGGCACTATGCGGAAAAAGTATAATTCATTTACCAAAGGTATCCTTCATTAGTATTTCCAATTCTACCCCAGGATTTGTGCCTAGGTCATTGTCAATCACAGTGCACAATTACGAGGGCTGGATGTTGGCAAGCCACAATGCTTTCAACTAAAGACAGCAGTTGATGTCACCTTAACTCTCTCTGGCCAACCCAAGTAATGTCTAGATTAGGTAAACCTAGGTGCCTGTCATTGCCACTCTTTCTAGCACTCTTCCCGGCCCAAAACACAAAACTACTTCCCACAATTCACACTCTGACTATTTTTGGAGACAAGCAGGAGTAGCACATAGGAAAAGGCTGCAGCAGAATGAGGCAGCTTTGATGATGAAAGGCAGTTATAATGGAGGACAACTACTAAAATATGAAAGACCATATTTGATTGTATGGTGGAGATGTGCAGGGACCTAAAAGTATTTAGTGACTTTAAGAAAAAAAGTAACTAACTCTGTGATTGGCCTTGGAAAAAAATCAGATGCTTAAAATTGCAAACAGTCAACTACACCTACTACAGATAATGTGAACTTTTAACCGACTTATAGAAAGAGACTATTGGAAACATGGTTACTTGGGAATGGGGCTAAAAGGGTGTGGGGGAAGGGAACAAAAGACACTGCAGTGTGAAACTAAAAAGCTGACTGGTGTACAAAACTTGCTTAGTCGGGAGTCCATGGGTTGTAATTGATAATATTTTACAAACTAAAGTATAAATGAAAAGCATTGACAGCAGATTGTTGAATGCTTTTAAGGGCTGTTGTGTGGATCTGCAGATCCACTACGGACTACATGGGGTGGGGGAGCCTGAACTGAACCATGTGGCGGATCCGTGGATCTGCACAAAAACCTAGTAAATTGAGCCTCTATAGTGGAAACATCAAAGGGTTAACAAATAGTGACCATCTAGAAGTGGTATTACATAAATGAAAGATGAAAGAAAGTCTATGATTTCCTAAGCACAGCAGTAGGAGTGAGAGCACAGTGGGAAATGTAGCCATTATTGGTACATTTCTACTGAGCCTTTATGAGGATTGCCATATTTACGGCTTGTGATTTGCACTGAAAAGAGATATTGACCGATATTTACATAAAACATTGACTGCAGCAAAGAGATTTAACAGGTATGTACATCAGGTTATGCTCTAAAAATGTATTCGTAAAAAACCATGAGTGTATATAAGCTGAAAGAAAATGTGTAGCTAATAGACACTACAGGAAAAGGCAAAATAGAAGGGACGTTAGATGAGAACATTTAGTTAAAAAATAATGAGCAGCAACAGAGGAAGAGGAATTGCTATACTAAATGAACGTGTTTGAAACTAGATGTGGTGATTGCTTATAGTATGTATTTTAATAGTATGTAATTTACACCCACTCACACAGTCATGCAAGCACTTAAAACACCCAGTTACACTCCACAAAATCATTTATGTACCCACCACTCAAATTCATTGACAAAACAGGGATACAGGGATTTCATAGTTGGGAAATAGAAGTAGAGTAGGACACCACTCATTTAAGATGCCATCAGTGATGTCTCTGACTATGTCATGTGTAATGCAATATGTGAGGTCATAAGCGGTGGATTTCGGGGGCATAAGTTATAGTTACAGTAAGCTCAGATAACTATAAATACTGAATTTCTATGATTTTATACATATAAAATTTCAGCCTAACTATAATGTCCCTGAAACCTTTGTTGTTTTCAGTGAATTTCTAAGGTTTTGTTAATTCTACTTCCTAACTGCAACATCCCTCTAACCTTTGGTTTTTTTTTCAGTTAATTTCTAAGGTATTTTGTTTACTTCTGTCTCCTCACTATAACGTCCCTGTAATGTCAGTTTTTCAGTGAATATATTAGTGAATATATATATATAAAAAAAGAAGAAGAAAAAAATATATATATATACATATATATATATATATATTTTTTTTTTCTTTCTTTTTTCAATCATCACATCAATTTCTCCAGAACCACTTGCACTCTAGAATGAGGCCCCTCCTTTGAACACCCATAAATCAATAAATCATCATGATACCATCTTATACCAGTCTTCACAATTCTTGATGATAGGCAGATACCAAATCCAAAGTTGTGAAGAATTTAGCAACTACTAATGTGAAAAAGATTTAATCAATATTGTAAATAGCTAACCTATCAACCCCCCTATTTAGCACTCGCAGGTCTCTGCATAAGTGGTTCTCTACATTAGCTTTTTTAGCCACCCCAATGGGAGCCAAACATCCAGTTGCCTCAACCGGTTAAATTTTTTTCAAGTCAATCAAACATTCAATTTCTTTCTGCACCCCTTCTTGTTCATTTAAAAGTATTATTTTCACTTTGGCAACCATAGGTTTTGCTCCATCCTTCAACATTATGTGATGTTTGTACCCTTTAAGACAAACCAACTCATCACAAAATACATCCTTAAATTCCTCTTCAGATGTAACCACAGTTTTGTCTATTTCTTGCACTTTAGGTACTGCATTAGCATTTACCATCACTCCCAGCAAATATTAATGTGGCCACCCTAGCAAAGCATTTCCTCTTTTTGTGAAAAATACCTTCCCAGCCAACATTTTCCCCTCAAATTCGATGCAAGCTTAAAAAACCAAAACATCTTTATGGGTAACCCTCCATAACACACTGGAGATATGTCCATTCTAGACAATTTTACCTTATCTTTGAAATATGTGTCAAAGGTGTTCTTACAGATCATTGTGAAATATGAACATGAATCAAACTTCATCTCTATTTCAACCCCTTGAATTCTCGCTTTGCTTGATGGATGTACACCATCCACCTGAAGGACAATTTCCTTTACTTCTTGATGCACCTATCTTCATCTTACTTCTACTTCATTTGGAGAAACGCCCCTTCTTACCACACATATTACAGAAAAAAAGACAGGAATAGATGAATAATCCTTTCCCTCCCCCGGAGACAGCTTAAGAGGGGCTCGTAGGGGCACCCTGCGGTGCAGCTAACAAAGACCCTGAGAATACTGATACTACCCCAGGATAGAGGTAGATCCAGAGGCAGGAGGAAACAAAACCCATCGCACTCAGGAACACAGAGAGGAGGAGGGAGAGTAACCTACCCCGAAGACACAGGACAGGAGGTGGGACTGCCCTGATATGAGAGACCGTAAAACTCAGAGATGAAATGGCCCACCCGGGAAGCTATGAAATAGGAAGTTCCAGAATCTGGGCATAAACACAAAACAGAGAATAATTCAAACCCGATGCAGGACAGGACACAGATACCTCCGCCATTTACTAATGGGCCCATAAGCTAAAGTACAGTGAACAGGCAAGAGGTTACCCTGGAACACCGAATAAAGGAGTGATATGACGAGCCACAGAAATCTCCGAACACTGGAGGGGGGAGGAGAAATAGATCACTGGTGGGGCATGGATGACCGCAGGAGCTTTGACAACACGAGAGAAATTACACTGCCCCACTGACAGACCGGCAAGTGGACGGTCGGGAATAGTGACGGTCACCACCACATACGATCACGCACGGCAGTGGAAACAAAACAGACAAGCAATTACACAGAAACAACTGAAAGACTGTGATAATTGGGAATCCGGAGGTGGACACTTACTCCCTCGAACCCCCCAGGTAAAGATGGGGAAACAAAAAACTTGTGAGGAGGCGTGGGCTGGGCCCCCTCCGAGAGATATTACAAGCGAGACGACCGGGGGAACAGAAGTACTGACGCAACACACCGAATGTCATACAGGCCTCAAAGACAGCCTTGGAGAATCAAATTGCAACACTTGCAGGGGAGGTCGGATTTCTCCAGGACGATCACAACAAGTTGAAAGATCAGGTCAAAGCAACAGAAGAGATGATGAATGAGACGACCCCGCAGGTGAAAAAACTCACGCAGAAACTCGCACTCATGAATACTGAAATGAGAACTCTGGCCATCAAACAACGGGCAGCATTTGCCGCAGTCAAAAAAGTCCTCCCACACAATGACAAAAAATACGCACTGCTGTACCCGGCAAAACTTCGGATCGAACATGAGAAAAAAACATACTTCCTGGGAACACCTCTAGAAGCCTGGGAATGGATAGAGATGCAGGGCCTTCGCAAAGCCAATGGACATGGAAAAGAGGGTGCCAAGGCCTGGTTGTTGGGTAAAAAGAAACGCAAAGGGGCAGGAGCCTGAACAGGACCGGCCACTGTGCCGTCACAGGAACAAATCAAGGCTGCGCAGATGAAGGCTGTCAAGAACCTCAGAGGGAAAACCGAGATTCAACTGAGTGACATATGGAGGGAATTAGCGGTGGACACTGGTGGAACTGGAACAGAGCATTTGGGGTCGGGACCAGAATCTGAGACGGATCCACTGCCTCAGGTGAACCCAATGACAGCAGACATGCTGGGCTAACAGATACGTCTGCAAGCACCAATCAGCACATTCTAGGACCACAGCCCAGAGAAAATGAACAAAGGAGGGCTCGGGAGGGGCATCGGGGAGACCTTTGGGACCCCTGTGTCTGGTTCTGCCTTTCTCCTCATGCACCCCTCGGAGATGGGAGGGCAGAAAATGAACAATAGAAAGCGACGGACAAACTATGACAATGGCAAGAATCCATGCCTCGGAAAGACACACAATTAATTGAGGGGGTGGTTAATTCTACAATCACAGCACGGTAGGGTAGGGTGGTGGGGTAGTTGCGGGGGAAAGGTTTACAGATCACTTCTGCCACAGTGCCCTTTCCTCGGGCTCTGCACACTGCTGAACAAAAGGCCCCCCTCCCGGCGTCACCAACTCAGAAAGCTATTATAGCACAGAGTTATGATGAAGCCAGGCGGGGGGAAGGGAATTAGGGTAGGGAACTGCAGGGAGAGAGATCTGCCAAAAAAAGGTTAGAACAAATATGCATATACTCATTCATTACAGTATAGCTCATCAATAGACTCTTGAATAAAGGTGTATCTGTGATATCAGATTGAGACCCTTTGTGAATTGGGTGTAGCCCCTTTTTTGAATCATAGAACAAGAGCAAACTGCAACCTCTGAAACTAGAGATGGCAAGAGCCTTTGACTATGGACAGCCTTTGACTATAGACATACGCTGAATATCAACCATGTAACAATTACGCATTCATAAACATAAAACGTTTGATCACAGCCTAGAGATTCTCAAAGACTTAAATATGTATCTCACATATTATGCTTCCCAAAAAACAATAAAACTATATTTTGTTTATCTCTGAAACATTTTCACATTTACTACCTAGGCCTGAAAGTTTTACTCATTGAACTTGAAACGCTTTGTTCGTTGGACAGAAGCGCCTTGCTTGTTGTTCATGAAGTGCTTTGATCATCATACATGAAGCGCTTTGTTCAAAATGCCAGAGAGCTCTTTAACTTGCTTTATCTGAAGCGCCACGCTCGTTATGCTAAGGAGCGCTTTCCGCATGTGGCCTGAAGAGTTTCGATCCGCGTGTCAAGACCACTTTACTCTTGTGACCTGAAACGCATTTGTTTGTTGTGCCAAGGACGTTTTACTCATGTGGCATGAAGCGATTTGATTGCCGTGCCAAGGGCGCTTTACTCATGTGGACTGAAGCGCTTTGTTTGCCGTGCCAAGGGCGCTTTACTCATGTGGACTGAAGCACTTTGATTGCTGTGCCAAGGGCGCTTTACTCATGTGGACTGAAGCGCTTTAATTACCGTGCCAAGGGCGCTTTACTCATGTGGACTGAAGCGCTTTGATTGCCGTGCCAAAGGGCGCTTTACTCATGTGGACTGAAGTGCTTTGATTGCTGTGCCAAGGGCGCTTTTCAAATATGGACTGAAGCACTTTGATTACCGTGCCAAAGGCGCTTTACCAATGTGGACTGAAGCACTTAGCTCGCTGTGCTAAGGGGCGCTTTACTCTTGTGATCTGAAGCGCTTTGATCGTCGCGCCAAGGCCGCTTTACTCTTTAAACTAAAAACGCTTTGCTCGTTGTGCTAAGGGGCGCTTTACCTTTGGAAGTAAACAACTCCCTTCAAGATTGGGCTCATCAAGACCTTACCGCTACGAGTAAAACCTACTTGTATCTGAATTCACCATGGAAGCAAGGATACACCGATTTACTGTCAATCTGCCATGCAGGAAATCTGTTCTTCTTCAGAGGAACCCCCACGAGGTCTGACTGCATTAAAGTCTTCAAAATAGTGAGGAATGTGCTTGGGTGTGGCTAGGCTTTATAGACCTGCCACACCCCAAGATGGCCGCTGCCTCTAAAAACCTGGGAACTGTAGTCCCTTCATAGAATAGCACTGATAAGTGCATCTTGTCCACCAATGTCTTGACCCTGCAGCTACATGAGCTTTACCACAGGGTAGGCGAATCTGATGACCACTTTTAGAACAGGACGGGAGGACAAGTGGTGCGCATAACGCGCCGCAAATACGTGCAGCGGAGTTTCAGGCGGGACCTGGACCGCGCACAGCCTTATTCCTGACATTTAACACACCTCTCCCAAGCGCGGTCCAGGGCCCGGTTTATCAGGATGAAGAAGATGAAAGCGTTGCACCAAACATGGTGCATGAACATGTCTTGCAGGTTCCCATGAGTCATTTTCCGGTCCGTATCCCTTCCAGGACACTAAGGCCCTCGTTACAACCCTGGTGGGAAATCTCGCTTTCTGCCGTGCGGAAGACCGCCAACATACCGTTGCGGCAGCGGAATTCCGCTACAGGTACTACGACTCACAGCTCGGAATCCGCCACAATACAGACACCCACACAAGTCCGCCACACCAAAGGTCAGTGATAAACTGGTGATACCAAACCCCACACCGTCAGGCCAACAAGAATACGCCCACACTATCACGACCCACGAATCAACGCAGCAGTCATTCAACCGCGGTAATCCATTGGCGGTACACACCGCCGCGCTCAAAATACACACACATTTACAAAACACAACCACATTGGACAATTCGAAAAACACACACCTGATACACATACACACACCACACACCCAATCCAATATAAAGCACACACCCACATCACCCACAAACCCTTACAACCAAAATTTTGAAAGAAGGCCAGAGAGAGAGATTAGCATCCACAGACACACAACAACATCACTTATACAACATCCACGCACCTCAAACAACACACAACAACTCATCCCCTCACACATCACAACAGACAGCACCTCACACATCACCCACACCACATCATGGCACCTCAAAGACACCCCAGGTTTTCTGAGGAGGAGCTCAGGGTCACGGTGGAGGAAACCATCCGGGTAGAGCCACAACTATTCGGATCACAGGTGCAGCAGACATCCATTGCTAGGAAGATGGAGCTATGGTGGAGAATCGTCGACAGGGTCAACGCAGTGGGACAGCATCTAAGAATACGGGATGACATCAGAAAGAGGTGGAACGACCTACGGGGGAAGGTACGTTCCGTGGTCTCCAGACACCAGATTGCTGTACAGAGGACTGGCGGTGGACCCTCATCTCCTCCTCCACAACTAACAACATGGGAGGAGCAAGTCTTGGCAATACTGCATCCTGAGGGCCTCGCAAGAGTAGCAGGAGGGCTGGACTCTGGTAAGGCACAGCTTTACCACTATATCCCCCACCCTACCTGCATGCCATCACATACTCCCACCCTCACCCTCACACCCATCACCCCAACACCCCACAGATACCCCACTACCACAACCCACACATCCCAAAACCAAGCCCTGCATGTAACACCCATGCATGGACACCCATCACCAAAGCATGCCCATCAGAGAGACTCACTTTTGCCCCAAAATCACCAATCACACAAGGGCCATGGCAATAATGCAAGCACAGGAGTAGAGGTTAACTCACCCATTTCACAAGATGGCACACACAGATACTAAGATTATGCATTCACACCCCAACAGGACGCATACCCAATGTCACCGGACAGGAGGTGCCAGACATATCCAGTCCCCCCACAGAAGAGGCCCACAGTGATGACAGCAGCTCTGCACGCCTGGATCAAGATGACCAGCCCAGCCCATCAGGGACCTCGGGACTGTCGGTTCCCCTGACACAGTCACAAACCACCACAGAACCTCCCCCCTCAGGAAACACCACCACAGCACCCACCCAGCGGGCCCATCCCTCTGTCCCCAGGACACATCAATCAGCAGTGTGTCCACCACTACAGGGACCCCAGGCAACCCCACAAACACAGGACGATTAGGGACCTGGGGTCAGTGGCAGTGGGCACACAGTTCAGGGGACAGAGGCACAGTATAACAGGGAAGCTGGGAGGACTGCTGTGCGACAGGGGGAGGACAGGCCCAGGGAACCCACTCTCCACGAGGCACTCTCCAACATCATGGGAGCTTACCACCATTCCCAGGAGACCATGGGCACGGTACTGGCCAAGTTTCAGGAGACCCAGCGGCTGCAGGAGGAACACTACCTGGAGATCAGGGAGGAGTTGAAGTCCATTAACACCACCCTGGTCACCATTGCAGGGGTGCTGGCAGACCTTGTCAACACCAGGAGGGACCCAGTGGCACACCAAATGGCCCATGACACTAGCCTGGACGATGAACAGCCCTCCACCTCTGCCGGCGCTAGTGGACAGGAGGCACGCCACAGGAACACCAGGCCACCAGCACCCCACCCCCTGCAGAAGGAGAACCAGCCTGCAAACGGTCCCTGAGATCCAGGAGCAAGACAGAGAACATTGCAAGACCCCCGCCAGGAAATAAGACCCCTCTGAATGTCACCCTTCTGTCCCACTTTGACACCCTGTCCAGCTTAAACTGCCATTTCTCCACTTCCTATGCCCCATTGGACAATGCACCTGTGAGATAAATAGACTGGACTCTGCCATGGACATTCCTCCACCATCACCCCAGCCCATTTCACAACCCCCTCCACTTATTTGTACAGGAATAAACACCCTTGAATTACAAAACAATCTGGAGTCAGTCTGTGCTTTCACAAATGTGTAATTGCAAAACCTCTGGAATATAGCACTGTCAATGTACTTGTTCACATACCAATGTAACACAGCTGTAGGCCAGCATAGCAGAGGGCACAAAGTGGGACCCAGATCTGTGAAATGGAAAGGCAAAGTAACGAGTCAGGGTCCATACACTGAGTGAAAATGGCAGACTTATGCTAGCTCCAACAATAGTATGAGATGTGGGAAGCAATTACATCTTCTTACCTGTGTCTCACTGGAAGTATTGCATGATGATGTTGTTTCGGTTGTCTACATATTCTTCTTCTGCCTCCTCTTCTTCACTGTCCACAGGCTCCACAGCTGCCACAAGACCACCATCAGGCCCATCCTCCTGCAGAAAAGGCACCTGGCGTCGCAAAGCCAGGTTGTGCAACATACAGCAGGCCACGATTATCTGGCACACCTTCTTCGGTGAGTAGAATAGGGAGCCACCTGTAAGATAGAGGCACCGGAATCTGGCCTTCAGGAGTCCGAAGGTGCATTCTAGAATCCTCCTAGTTCGCCCATGTGCCTCATTGTAGCGTTCCTCTGCCCTTGTCCTGGGATTCCTCACCGGGGTCAGTAGCCATGACAGGTTGGGGTAACCAGAGTCACCTGCAAATGTCGAGGGACAACTGTTAGACAGACACTAACCCTTAGGGACAACCCCATACCCAGACACCTATGTCAACTGTGTTGGGACCTTTTAGCCTATTAGCCACACACGGTGCCTCTGGAGTTGCCCCATCACATAAGGGATGCTGCTATTCCTCAAAATGTAAGCGTCATGCACGAGCCAGGATACTTGGCATTCACATGGGAGATGTACTGGTCTGCCAAACACACCATCTGCACATTCATTGAATGGTAGCTTCTCCGGTTTCTGTACACCTGTTTATTCCTGCGGGGGGGGGGACAAATGCCACATGTGTACCATCAATGGCACCAATGATGTTGGGGGATTAGTCCCAGGGCATAGAAGTCACCTTTCACTGTTGGCAAATCCTCCACTTTAGGGAAAACGATGTAGCTGCGCATGTGTTTCAGCAGGGCAGACAACTCTCTGGACAACACGTTAGAGAACATTGGCTGGGACATCCCTGATGCCATGGCCACTGTTTTTTTAAAAGACCCACTGGCCAGGAAATGGAATACAAACAGAACCTGCACAAGAGGGGGGATTCCTGTGGGTTGGCGGATAGCTGACATCAGGTCTGGCTCCAACTGGGCACACAGTTCCAGGATTGTTGCACGATCAAGTCTGTAAATGATAATGATGTGTCTCTCTTCCATTGTCGACAGGTCCACCAGGGGTCTGTACACCGGAGAATGCCGCCATCTCATCACCTGCCCCAGCAGGCGTGCCCTATGGAGGAGAACAGTGAGCAGAGGGTCATCCAACACTTAGGTATCACAATGTGTTATTTGCTAAAATGTTGGAAATTCCTAATGTGCCTTTATCTGTCCGTATTCCAGGCCTAAATAGGTGTGACGCAGTTTTATCCCTGCCATGTGGCCCCCTGAAATGGCGGCTGCCTGACTTGTAAGGTGGGACAAGGGGAAATGAGGTAACTGCGCTGGCGTAGTACACCGTCACGATAGGCGGTGGAAGAACGCGCCGCAATTCAGGATTGGTTAACATTGGGCCCTATGGGTCCCAGGAGCCAATGACGATGTACGCCGGCGGTGACGGTACGCATTTTCTAACTGTTCCCTCACTTGATACCTGACCTTCAACAGGAGAGGACCTACACTGCAAGTGCTGCTATGACCTGTGTCTGGAAGCGACAATGGCTACAGTGTCTGGTGAAAGGGCCACTGCCTTCGCTTCAGAGGAGTTGGAGAAACTGGTGGATGGGGTCCTCCCCCAGTACAAGCAACTGTACGGTCCTCCAGAAAAACAGGTGAGTACACTGTGAGCATGGTGGATGGCACATGATTGTATGGAGTGTCGTGGATGGAAGAGGGTGGGGGGGACAGGCCAAAATGTCAGGATTATGTGTGTATGTATGTCTGGGCCAGGGTGGGAGGTGTATGGCAATGCGTGAGATGAAATGTACGGGATAGTAACATCCATTCTAACTTCACTTTTCCTCTGGGTCAGCGCCCACCAGAAGAAGGGTATTTGGCGTGCCATCGCCAAGGACGTCTGGACCCTGGGGGTCTACCATAGACGGAGCATCCACTGCCGTAAAAGATGGGAGGACCTGTGCCGCTGGAGCAAGAAGACGGCAGAGGCCCAGCTGGGGATGGCATCCCAACGTGGAAGTGGTGCCCATCGCACCATGACCCCCCTGACGTACCGGATCCTGGCGGTGGCCTATCCGGAGTTGGATGGGCACTTGAGGGCATCACAGCAGCCACAAGGGGGTAAGTACTCTCTAATTCAGCTTTCTCTGCACGCTTTACGAGGTGTCTGGGTGGGGGAAGTGGGCTGTGGGTTCCCTTAGGCCAGGGCGAACTTGGTAGGCTAGGTCCCTTGCTAGGCAGGCTCTGTGGCACCCCATCCCCATGACTGGTAATAGCCATCTACACCTAGTCAGGCTCCTGTGGCTTCCAGGTGTGCAGCAATTGGGCTTAGGCATCATCCCCCATGGGCATGTGAATTTCCTAAGAACTGTTAGTGCATGGCTTAGTGCATAGGGCTGCTTCCTGTGTGTTGTGTCCGCCAACGGTAGTGGCGTTGCATGCACTGAACATGTGTTTCTTCTGTCTTCCCCCCCCCCCCCGTTTTTGTTTTGTCACCCTGTTCTTGCGTGCATTAGCATCATCCCTTACTGTTGGGCAATCTACCATTTTGAATGCCATCCAGGGTGTTGAGAGGCATTTGCAACAAATAAATGCATACCTGGAGGGCATTCATTCTGGGCAGGCGGCCCAACAGAGAGCATTTCAGGCTCTGGCCTCAGCACTGATGGCAGCCATTGTCACTGTGTCCAGTCTCCCCCCTCCAACTTCCTCCACCCAGACCCAATCCCCTGTACCTCAGCCTATCCCAAGCACACCATCAGGCCAGCATGCACACTCATCAACACAGGAGTGGACATGGCAAACATAAACACCACACATCCCACAAGCACTCACACAAGCACCATCCCCATGCAGACACAGCAACATCCACTGCCTCCATTGTGTCCCCCTCCTCCACGTCCTCCTCCTTCCTCCCTGTCTCGTCTCCACTCACACCTGCATGCACTACATCCTCAGCCACTACCTCCATCACCAGCACGCCCATCACCACACACCGCTCACTTGCAATCACCACCCCCACTGCCATTCACACATACCCAGTGTCCTTTCCCAGTGTGTCTGTGAGCCCTCCTCCCAAAGTACACAAACGCAGGCACACACCCACCCAACAGCCATCCACCTCGCACCAGCCTCCGGCCCATGCACCTTCACCCAAATTCAGCAAACGTACACCTCCTTCAACCACTACCTCTTCCTCCACTCCCAAACCCCCTCCATTTTTCCGTTCCAGTGTGTCTAAAAAACGTTTCCTGGCTAACATTGACCTCTTCCCTACACCTCCCCCCCCATCCTTCCCCTAGGGCCAGGCTTTCCAGGTCCCTGCCCAGCACCTCAGCCACCAAATTCCCAGGCACAGTGGTGCCAGCAACTGCGGTGTCATCGAGTGCGCCACCCATCAGGGCTTCCAGTGTACCACCTAGCGAGGCCAAGGACATTCCGCCACCTGCCAAGGTGAAGAAGGTGCCCACATCCCGGAGGGAGAAGCTGCACCTACCAGCCACCAAGGGCTCCTCCAAACCAAAAGGGGACAGTGGCAAGACACCTGCAGCAACATCAAAGGTGAGGAAGGGACACAAGCCGAGGAGCAGGTCAGACTGAGGGACTAGAGTCACCCCTTCTGTCAACCACTACACCAACCTGTACCGCGGCGGACACCGCCACCTGCACTGCCACCAGCACCGCCACCAGCACCGCCACCTGCACTGCCACCTGCACCACCACCTGCACGTCTGCAAGCTCAGCAACAGTCCCCAGCATCATCCCCAGTGGGCAGCTGTCCGAGGCTGCAGGAGAAGTCCTGCTGTGTCCCTCAACAGGTGCTGACACATGCACCACCACCAGCACCTCCGCCACAGGCATCGCTGCAAGCACCGCCACCAGCGCCGTGACGTGCTCAGACAGTGCCAACACATCTGACAAGGTTACCATCCCCAGTGGGCAGCTGTCCGAGGCTGGAGGAGACTTCCTGGACACTGCAGAGCTTCCATGAGGCATGACTCTCATCACTGTTTGCACCTGCAGGTGGCAGGCGAAGCCACAGCAGAGTGGGGTATGTCTCTGCCTCCATGGTGTATCATGCTACCTGTTCCTAGGCAATCTTGTGGCACACAAACCCATGTGAGGTAATGGGACCAGCCACACTGCATGTGAAGCACTCTGGGCACCAAGCCCCCTCCAGAACCAGTGGAGAGATACATCCACTACCTCAGTCCTTGGCAGGATGAAGCACTCTGGGCACCAACCCCCCTCCAGAACCAGTGGAGAGATACATCCACTACCTCAGTCCTTGGCAGGATGAAGCACTCTGGGCACAAAGCCCCCTCCAGAACCAGTGGAGACTGTTATCCACTTGAGAGACTGTGGCTTTGCACTCCCCAGGATTACGCAGTGGGCAAACCACCCACTGGAAAGACTTGAGAGACTGTGGATTTGCACTCCCCAGGATTAAGCAGTGGGCAAACCACCCACTGGAAAGACTTGAGAGACTGTGGCTTTGCACTCCCCAGGATAAAGCAGTGGGCAAACCACCCACTGGAAAGACTTGAGAGACTGTGGCTTTGCACTCCCCAGGATTAAGCAGTGGGCAAACCACCCACTGGAAAGACTTGAGAGACTGTGGCTTTGCACTCCCCAGGATAAAGCAGTGGGCAAACCACCCACTGGAAAGACTTGAGAGATTGTGGCTTTGCACTCCCCAGGATACAGCAATGGGCATGGAGTCCCCTCGTGCAGCAGTGGCGTTGTGCGTTCATCAGGCTGAGGTGCCCCCGTCCCCCTCCCCCTGAGATGCCTGTTTAATTTCGATCTGATGCCCCTGCAGTGTTCTCTCCGTTTCGAGTCAGGTATCTTGTGTGGGCTTCGCCCATGCATTTTGGGGCCACTGGTCCACGGACAATGATTGGAACACTATCCGGACTTGTGTAGTTGGTGTACATATTTGTATATACTGATTTTAGAAATTGCACTATCTGATTTTTCTTGATTACACTCGTTACAATCATTTCCTGTTGTCCTTGCATTCTTCCAGGGGGTGAGGGGGTGTATATGTAATGTTGCTGCATGTATTTGTGTGTATGGTGTTGTGGGTGAGGGTGGGGATGGGGGCATTGCGTGTTGCGCGTGTGTGTGTCACTCTCTTTTCCCTCCCCCGTCCCCTGTGTTGTAGGTGCAGTCCTCACGGTGGTCGTCGACCACGTCTGTCCTGCTCCTGATACAGAAGGAGGAAGACCAGCATGGGCAGGACCTGTAGCTCGGGCTCCATGGTGTCCTGGTTCTTCGTTGGGTGTCGAGAGGTGAGTGGTTTCCCTTCTGTGCACTGTTTCCGCTGTGCTTTTGATAGCGTTGGTTCCGCCCCGGAAAAGGTGGCGGAGAGGTGTATTGTAATACAGTGGGCGGTACTTTGTCCTCCGCCTGTCTGTTGGCGGTTACCGCCACGGTGTTTGTTTCTACCGCCGTGGTGGTCGGAGTGTTAAAGTGGCTGTCTATGTTGGCGGTTTTAGCCATGGTCGTGATTCCATTTTTTTCCGCCGGTCTGTTGGCGGTATTACCGCTGCTTTAACACCGACCGCCAGGGTTGTAATGAGGGCCTAAGTACCAAAGGTAAGATCCACGATATCTGGAGTCTAAGATAGATTGTACCTCATACTCCCAATGACCTTGGACTAATACAGGAGCAGGTTTTGTGACACTTAAGGGCAAATCAGGTTTAAGAAGTGAAGTGTGAAATACCAGATGAATTTTTAAGGACGGTGGCAATTTTAGTTTATATGTTACAGGGTTCCCTTGTCGCAGAACATCATAGGGCCCTGTGAATTTTGGATGAAACATTTTTATTTTTGAATACAAAGTTTTTCATGGATAACCAAACTCTATCTTTGTCTGTATACTGCGGACCAGGCTGGTGTTTCTTGTCATATTGCATTTTATATTTTGTCTTTGCTTGGTGCAGATTTTTTGCAATTGTGAATGTACTTTTGTGTGTTAACATGTCCATGACTGCTGGAGTGGTTTGAGTAGAAGCAGGTAGCGTAACTGGCAAAAAGTGTGGATGACGCCCATATAAACCATAAAAAGGACTTGAGTTTATTGAAGAGTGGTGAGAGTTGTTATAAGCTAGTTCTGCAAGCCACAAGAGATCCAGCCAGGTTTTAGGAGACTTTGTTGCATAACATTGTAAGTATTGTTTTAGAGTTTGGTTTAGTCTCTCTGTTTGACCATCCGTTTGTGGATGATAACTAGTGGATAAAGTCGAATCAATTCGTAAAGTCTTGCACCATTGCTGCCAAAAACAAGCAGAAAATTGTGTTCCTCTACTCTATCAGAGAGGATAACTCTTGGAAGTCCATGAAGGCGAACAATATTTTCTAAGATGATAGTTGCTAAGGTGTCGGAGGTTGGGAGACCTTTACATGCAATTAAATGAGCATATTTGGTAAGACTATCCACGACCACTAAAATAGTTGTAAATTGCTTTACTTGAGGAAGACCAGTAATAAAGTCCGTAGAGATATGTTCCCATGGATGATTGGGAACGGATAGAGGTATCAATAGTCCTTTAGGCTTGCTATGTTCGCTTTTGTATCTTGCACATACTTCACATGATTGTAGCATTTGCTTTAAGTCATGAACAAATGTAGGCCACCAAAAATATCTTTTCATGAGTTCTAGTGTTTTTTGAGGACCTGGATGACCTGCCAGAGGATGACTATGCAACCAATGAAAAGCTGTCTCTCTTAACTCCTCAGTAGGCAGAAATACTCGAGATTCGTGTAGAGGTAAGCCTTGTTGAATGGACCTTTTGGTGTCTTGTTGTAACCACTCTTGACACTTGGTGATGTGAAAATGATTACGAATGAGATCAAAGAACTTCTCAGCTGCTATTAAACACAACACTTTTGAAGGAGTTATAATAGGCATGGGTTTTTGTTCAGTATGTGTGATCGAAGAATATTGTCTAGACAATGCGTCGGCCTTACGATTATCTACTCCTGGTCTAAAAGTCACTATGAATTCAAATTCTGCAAAGAATAGCATCCATCTCAGTTGCCTGGGAGTTAGTAGTCTGGCAGAACTCATAAATTGTAAGTTTCTATGGTCAGAGTATACAGTTATGATGTGTTTTGCTCCCAATAGATAATGTCTCCATTCTTTGAAAGCATTGCGAATTGCTAAGAATCCTTTTTCTGCTATGGTATAATTCTGTTCTGCTTCATTCAGTTTTCTTGACGCATATGCTATGGGGTGCAACTGTCCAGTTTCGTTGGGATAAGATGGCCCCAACAGCGACATCGGATGCATCAGCTTCCCCAATGAAGGGTTCTTCCACATTGGGATGAGCTGGAATGGAGCTGAAGTAAAGGCCTTTTTTAAGTCTTGAAATGCTTCCTCTGTCTCAGGGGACCAGTTGAAGATGGCCTTTTTCCTTAGAAATTTGGTAATTGGGGCTACCTTTTGGGAGAAGTGATGGATGAAACGTCAATAAAAATTTGCAAAACCCAAAAAACATTGGACGTCACGTACTGATTTTGGTGTGGGCCATTCAGACACAGCTTGAATTTTTCTTTCAGTCATTTGCATGCCGTCAGGTGTTAAAATGACTCCCAAAAAATCAACTTCTTTGGTATGGAATTTGCATTTACTTAATTTGCAAAACAAATTATGGTTTTGTAGAGTTTGTAGTACCTTTTTTTTACATGTTCTTCATGTATTTCTTCAGAGTTTGAATAAATCAATATATCGTCAATATAAAAGATGACAAAGATGTCTAGGTATTCTCTCAGAACATCATTTAGGAAATATTGGAAAGCTGCTGGGGCATTACAGAGACCAAACGTCATCACTAGACACTCAAAGAGACCATACCGAGTCTTAAAAGCCGTTTCCCACTCATCTCTCTCTCGAATTCGAACCAGATGATAAGCACCTCGTAAGTCAAGTTTGGTGTAAATAACGGCAGATTTTACCTGATCTAACAAGACTGGTATGAGAGGTAGTGGATATTTATTTTTAACAGTGATCTTGTTTATCGCTCTAAAGTCAATACAAGGTCTCAATTCGCCATTAGCTTTGGATACGAAAAACAGCGGAGTAGCCGCTGGAGATCGTTATGGTTGAATTAGCTCGTTGGCTAAGCATTGATCAAGGTATTCTCGTAAGACTTGATTTTCTTTCTCTGATAATTCATAGATTCTACAATTTGGTATATTGGCGCCGGGTACAAGGTCAATCTGACAGTCATACGGCCTGTGAGGTGGTAAGGAGCTTGCTTCCTTTTCACAGAATACGTCAGTATATTCTGAATACTGTGGTGGCAAAGCAATTTCTTTCTCGACTGCAGTAGCAATGGAATGCTGAAGATTTCCTTCTTTGTCTCGTCTTGGTTGAAGACATTTTTTTACACAAGAGGAAGAAGAAAAACGCAAAACCTGGTTGCGCCAGTCTATGTATGGATTGTGTAACATTAACCACGGCATTCCTAAAATCAAACCATATTGGGGTGCTTGGATTATATCAAAGCGAATTAGCTTACAGTGGTTTTGATTCTCATAAATTTTTGTAAATCATTTGTATTCGTGAGGTTTGTTTAGTAACGGGGCCTCCAGCCAATTCACTACCATCAACTGCATAAACAACTTCAGGAACCTTTTTCTTGACACTGGGTATATGCAAGTCTACTGCAGTTTGTTGGTCCACAAAATTTCCTGTTGCCCCTGAATCAATTAGAACTTGTACATTAAGTCTTTTTCCCTGTACAGTCAGTTGTACTAAAATTCGAAAATGTTTGACATAACAATTTGTGCAAGAACACACTGAAGGGATTGTCAATTTGCTCAAGAGGTCCCCTTCGTTTTTTCTTGGGCACTTTAGTTTTCCTGTGAATTTTCCAAAGAAATCGCTATCTTTTTCTTTGTTACAAATGTTGGATCAATTTTACCTCTGGGTTTCTTTTGACATTCTTTTACGAAATGTCCCTTTTTTCCACAATACAGACACTGTCCATTTCTTCGTTGCATATCTTTCTCCTCTTTAGTCAATGATGGGCGAACAGTTCCAATATCCATCGGTTCTACAATAGGATCTGAGGACAACTGAAGGTGTCTGGACCTTTCCATTCGCCAGTTGTTTTTTTCCCATTTTTTCCTTACTCCTTTTCTCTCTGAGAGTCTATGATCTATCCTCAGGGTTAGATTAATTAAATCAGTACAAGTTTCCGGTTGCGGTTCAACTTGAGCCAATACGTCTTTCAGTTCATCGTTTAACCCTTGATAAAATACTGCTGACCTCTTTTTCTCCGGCCAAGCGGTTTCCACTTCTAACCGGTTTAAGTGTGACAAATACGTTATCAAGTCTTTGTTTCCTTGGCGTAATTCTAGTAACTCTTTGTCTGCAGACATAGGCGGTCATTCTGACCCTGGCGGTCAAAGACCGCCAGGGCGGAGGACCGCGGGAGCACCGCCGACAGGCCGGCGGTGCTCCAATGGGGATTCCGACTGCGGCGGTAAAGCCGCGGTCGGACCGGCACCACTGGCGGGCTCCCGCCAGTGTACCGCCGCCCCATTGAATCCTCCACGGCGGCGCAGCTTGCTGCACCGCCGCGGGGATTCCGACCCCCCCTACCGCCATCCAGATCCCGGCGGTCCGACCGCCGGGATCCGGATGGCGGTAGGGGGGGTCGCGGGGCCCCTGGGGGCCCCTGCAGTGCCCATGCCACTGGCATGGGCATTGCAGGGGCCCCCGTAAGAGGGCCCCTACATGTATTTCACTGTCTGCTGCGCAGACAGTGAAATACGCGACGGGTGCAACTGCACCCGTCGCACAGCTTCCACTCCGCCGGCTCGATTCCGAGCCGGCTTCATCGTGGAAGCCTCTTTCCCGCGGGGCTGGCGGGCGGTCTGAAGGCGACCGCCCGCCAGCCCAGCGGGAAAGTCAGAATTACCGCCGCGGTCTTTCGACCGCGGAACGGTAACCTGACGGCGGGACTTTGGCGGGCGGCCTCCGCCGCCCGCCAAGGTCAGAATGACCGCCATAGTTATTGCAGGCCTGTCAAATACCTTTAAAAATTCTTCTACAAAACGACACCAATTATACAAAAGAGGACTGTCTAATCGAACTAATGGCACTGCCCAAGTAGCTGCATCACCATTCAGATATGATATAAGGAATGCAATTCTAGACTGTGCATTCGGAAAGGCACTGGGATGACATGTAAAATGTAGTTCCACCTGTGTGAGAAAAATTTGAACCACATTGGGGTCCCCTGAAAATCTTTCTGGTGCAGCTAGAGGAATCTGTGTCAGCACATTCACAGCTATGTTAGTAGGTGTGGAAAGCATAGGACGAGACTCAGATTCAGAACCATCCACCTTACTCTGTAACTGGGTTACTTTATTAACTAAATCAGCTATAACATTTTTTGAGTCTGTGAAATCCCTTTGCATTTGAGTGACTGCTTGCATAAGGGTGTCTAAGGTGGCCATTTTGCGCAGCTCACGTACAGACCAAGAGAAAAGTATAAACTCGTGGTCTCACTATTCTGTCACAGTGCTCTTTCCTCGGGATCTGCACGCTGCTGAACAAAAGGCCCACCTCCTGGCATCACCAACTCAGAAAGCTATTATAGCACAGAGTTATGATGAAGCCAGGCGGGGGAAGGGAATTAGGGTAGGGAACTGCAGGGAGAGAGAGATCTGCAAAAAAAAGGTTAGAACAAATATGCATATACTCATTCATTACAGTATAGCTCATCAATAGACTCTTGAAAAAAGGCGTCTCCGTGATATCAGAATGAGACCCTTTTGTGAATTGGGTATAGCCCCTTCTTTGAATCATGGAACAAGAACAAACTGCAACCTCTGAAACTAGAGATGGCAAGTGCCTTTGACTATGGACAACCCTTGACTATGGACATACTCTGAACATCAATCATGTACCAATTATTCATTCATAAACATAAAACGTTTGATCACAGCCTAGAGATTCTCAAATAATTAAATATGTATCTCACATATTATGCTTCCCAAAAAACAATGAAACTATATTTTGTTTATCTCTGAAACATTTTCACATTTACTACCTAGGCCTGAAAGTTTTACTCATCGAAATTGAAACGCTTGTTCGTTGGACAGAAGCGCCTTGCTTGTTGTTCATGAAGCGCTTTGATCATCATACATGAAGCGCTTTGTTCAAAATGCCAGAGAGCTCTTTAACTTGCTTTATCTGAATCTCTATGCTCGTTATGCTAAGGGGCGCTTTACTCATGTGGCCTGAAGAGTTTTGATCTGCGTGTCAAGACCGCTTTACTCCTGTGACCTGAAACGCGTTGGTTTGTTGTGCCAAGGACGTTTTACTCATGTGGCATGAAGCGCTTTGATTGCCGTGCCAAGGGTGCTTTACTCATGTGGACTGAAGTGCTTTGATTGCCGTGCCAAGTGCGCTTTACTCATATGGACTGAAGCGCTTTGATTGCCGTGCCAAGGGCGCTTTACTCATGTGGACTGAAGCGCTTTGATTGCTGTGCCAAGGGTGCTTTTCAAATATGGACTGAAGCGATTTCATTACCGTGCCAAAGGTGTTTTACCAATGTGGACTGAAGCGCTTTGCTCATTGTGCTAAGGGCCGCTTTACTCATGTGATCCGAAGCACTTTGATCGTCGCGCCAAGGCCGCTTTACTCTTAAAACTGAAAACGCTTTGCTTGTTGTGCTAAGGGGTGCTTTACATTTGGAAGTAAACAACTCCCTTCAAGATTGGACTCATCAAGACCTTACCGCTACGAGTATGACCTACTCGTATCTGAATTCACCATGGAAACAGGGATACTCCGATTTACTGTCAATCTGCCATGCAGGAAATCTGTTCTTCTTCAGAGGAACCCCCATGAGGTCTGACTGCATCGAAGTCTTCAAAATAGTGAGCAATGTGCTTGGGTGTGACTGGGCTTTATAGGCCTGCAACATCCCAAGATGGCCGCTGCCTCTAAAAACCTGGGAATTGTAGTCCCTTCATAGAATAGCCCTGATAAGTGCATCTTGTCCACCAATGTCCTGACTCTGCAGCTACATGAGCTTTACCACAGGGCAGGCGATGCTGATGACCACTTTTAGAACAGGACGGGAGGACAAGTGGTGCGCATAACGCACCGCAAATACGCGCAGCGGAGTTTCGGGCGGGACCTGGACCACGCACAGCCTTATTCCTGACAACTTCATACAAAGGGGGGAACACAAACTTGAAGTTGGTACAAAGGATATGGGGAATATATAAGAGAGCATTCCCATAAAAAAAATAATAGACTACCCCGATCACATTATTACCATGGGTACTGAGAAATTATCCATCCTCACATGGAATGTAAATGGTCTAGGAAAAAAACCCATAAAATGAGCCTAGTACATAAAGCCATTTCTAGGCACAAAACAGATATAGGCCCTCATTCCGACCCTGGCGGTCATAGACCGCCAGGGTCGCGAATGACGGAAGCACCGCCAACAGGCTGGCGGTGCTTCATTCGTCATTCCGACCGCGGCAGTACAGCTGCGGTCGCCCAGCTGGGTCCGGCGGTTTCCCGCCGGATTTCCCCCGGCTGGGAGAATCCTCCAGGGCAGCGCTGCAAGCAGCGCTGCCTTGGGGATTCTGACCCCCTTCCCGCCAGCCTGTTTCTGGCGGTTTTCACTGCCAGGAAGAGGCTGGCGGGAACGGGTGTCCTGGGGCCCCTGGGGGCCCCTGCACTGCCCATGCCACTGGCATGGGCAGTGCAGGGGCCCCCTAACAGGGCCCCAGCCTGCTTTTCACTGTCTGCCTAGCAGACAGTGAAAAGCGCGACAGGTGCAACTGCACCCGTCGCACATCTGCAACACCGGCGGCTCCATTCGGAACCAGCTTCAGTGTTGCAGGCCCCCTTCCCGCTGGGCCGGCGGGCGCTAACAATGTTAGCGCCCGCCGGCCCAGCGGGAAGGTTGTAATGGCACCAGCGGTCTTTTGACCGCGGTGCGGCCAAATGGCGGTTCACGCCAGGCGGGCGGCAACCGCCGCCCGGCGGGGTCAGAATGACCCCCATAATATTTTTGCAAGAAACCCATCTTGTAGATACACAACATAAAGCTATGGGAAGGGGTAAATACAAACCACTGGGACACACGCAGTTTACATCCGGATCTAGAGGGGCCATGATACTTATTAGAAAAGGCCTCTCATTCCATACCACACACACGTGGGCAGACCCACACGGCTGTTACATAGTAATACTAGGGACATATAACAATATGCATATACTATTGGTTAATGTATATCTACCCCCAGGTCTGTAAGGAGGGATACTCCAAAAAAGTGGTGCAATACTTACAACCTCTCCACCAGCATCAATCCTAACGGGAGGTGTTTTACACATGGTGATGAATGCGGAGCTGGACAGGGCTAGTACATCGAGGACAGGATGTTCCAATAGGGGGAAACTGGAGGGCTTTACACAGACAATGGGCTTATGTGATGCATGGAGATTTCTCCATGGGCAGGAAAAGGGATACTCATTATTCAGCCGACCACAACACTCACTCTTGATTGGACTATTTTTTTGACTACAGCGGACATGCTACCAAGAGTCAAAGTGGTGAAATATCAGATTAGAAGAATTAGTGACCATGCCCCACTACAGATGACGGTGTCTCGGAGCCCCCGGCCACCAGGAAGAATGGCGGATACAAACATGGCGATTACAAAATACGAAGGTAGTCAAGGACCTAGAGCAAGCCACTCAGCACTACTTCACTGAGAACGAGGGATCTGTACAATGCCCGGTAGTCCTATAGGAGGCCTATAAAGCCACTATCAGACGGGAGATAATAGCAGGGGAGGTAGGAGAAAGACGGCAAAAAGAGAAAAGACTGGTAACACTAGAAACCGAACTCATAGCATTTGAACGGCGATACGCAACACAACCGACACAAGACATTAAAAAACAGGTGAATCAAACAAGAGGGGAATATAATATAGTAACACGAAATGAAATACGTCAACAATACCTATTATAAAGCAAACAGCTACATGAGGCTGAAAATAAAGCAGGTAAACTGTTGGTTGGGAAAGAAAGAACAAAGTGATTCCCTCATCAGGGAAATTTGGACAGCCAAAGGGAGGCTAATTAGGGATCCCAAGGAAATAAGGGAAGAAATGGCAGCCCAATTGGAGGATTTTTATAAATCCTGCATAACTATTCCAGAGGCAGAAATAGACAACTTCTTAATTGATTGCCCTATAACATGTCTATCTCAGCAACAAACAGCGGATCTTGAGGAAGAGATCACTGAGGAAGAAATGTTGGCAGCGCTATGTCAACTACAGAAAGGGCAATCGCCGGGGCCCAATGGATTCCCCGTTGAGTTTTTTCAGAAACTCGGGAAGGGGCAGATACCACACCTACATGCAGCATTGCATCAAGCTGTTGAAATTGGGGAACTTCCACCCAACATGAGAACAGCGATGATCATCCTCTTACCTAAACCAAACAAACCCAGAGACCGAGGGGATTCTTATTGCCCGATCTCCTTATTAAATGTTGATGCCAAAATACTGGCGAAGACATTGGCAATCAGATTGAGCGGGGGTGATGGCGACCCTAGTCCACCCGGATCAAACAGGGTTCATACCAGGCAGCTCTACAGCCCTGAATATCCGAAGGCTCCATAATAATCGGGCCCTAATAACACATTCGACTAAAGGAAGAGCAATCCTCTCCCTACACGCCAATGAGGCATTTGACTCAGTAGAATGGAAATATATGTTGGCCAAGATGCGGTTTGGCCCCAGATTTCGGAAGTGGGTTAAGCTACTATACAAAAGACCAACAGCAAAAATGAGGGTAAATGGATACACGTCGCAGGAATTTGACCTTCACAGGGGGACTAGGCAGGGGTGTCCTCTGTTGCCGATGCTATTTGCGTTGGCGATCGAGGGACTAGCTAACTAGATAAGAATAGATCCACTGATAAGAGGATGGCCAACTAATAGTGATGAGGAGGATCTGATCTGTGGATGAAATACTATTGTATCTGACTCAGACACCATCCTCAATGGGCCGTCTGGGAGATATATTCCGGGCTTTTGGAAAGGTGTCAGGATTCGGAATAAACCTGGGTAAGTCACTACTGTTTCCAGTGGGGACATGGGAGACAGAACAAACTACAATGTTACCAGGTAGAGTGGAACAGGGGAAGTTCAAATACCTAGGAATCTGGATATCAGGTAAACCCCAACTCCACTACATCACTAATCTACAACCCCTACTGCAGAGATTCGAAATGGAGACTAAGCATTGGCAAACCCTCCCGATCTCATTGATGGGAAGGGCAGCACTCTTTAAGATGGTGGCACTACATCGCTTCCTATATATTTTACACCACTCCCCATATCCAATCCCGGAAACATTCTTTCGTCAGACAGATTCCCTACTACGCACACTACTTTGGTCAGGAGGGCAACCCAGAATCAAACTGTGTACCTTACAAAGATCAAAACATGAGGGGGGCATTGCCCTGCCAAATATCCGGAAATATTATGAGGCGACACAACTCAGCATAATGAATCATAGGGCCTTTGCTCCACAAGATGACCCAGCGTTTAGAGGGGACAGGGAAATGATGCAAAAGAACAGTTATCTGCACTGGCTAAATGGGGTAGACTGAACCCTACATTCAGCCCTGCAACAAAAACGGTCATACAAACTTGGAAACGACTTACCAAGGAGATGGGATGGGCCATACGCTTGACCCCCAAAACACCTTTGTGGGAAGGAAACATGTTTCCCAAGATAAATACCTTAATGGGCTATAAAGGCTGGGATAATATTGGGATAACGTACTTAGCTGACATATGGGACGCATATGGGGTTGCGCCCTTTTCGCACCTCAATAACGAATACCAAATGTCAGACACACAATGGCTACAATACGCCCACCAACAGGCGGCCCTGAAACATAGCATCCTCGCAGAAGAAGAAACACAGGAAAACGCCCCATTAGAACTGAGACTTTTAGAGGGGAGGATACAAAAGAAGCTAATATCACAAATTTACGGTATAATCATGAGACACACACAACCCTCTTTGCCTAATCTATGGGAATGATGGAAAAGAGACTGTACAGATTTAGAAGAGGAAGACTGGGTGGGGGCATTGATCTTTCCGGCAGAAATAGCTATTCCTGCATCCCTCAAATTAATACAAATTAAAATACTACACAGAGTATGTTACACAAGATCTCTGCTCTTTAAGATAGGGAGGGCAGCAAACAACAAATATCTACGGGGATGTGGACCTGCCCCTGGGTCTCCAAATTCTGGGAGGAAGTGGGAGGGACCCTGGAACGTGTAACAGAGACTAGCATTGAAATGACGCCAGAGTCAATGATACTGGTGGTATGGAGCCACACCGAGCACACAAGATATAAAAAACTATTGATTAATTTAGGTTGCATGATTGCAAAAAAGGACATAGCTAGGAGTTGGAGATCTGGGACAGTACCAACCCATGATGACTGGAGGTAGGGCATGGACAGATGCTGAATACTGGAAAGAGAAATATACAGAGATAGAGGCAATGAAAAAAAATACGAGAAGATATGGGGGAACTGGGAAATGGGATGGCTCTATAGCGGACCGAGGACTAACTGTGATATTAGAACTAGGGATAGTAGGTGGGATGAGAATCAGGAAAACTCCATTGGGATAAAAGGAGGCTCGGAAGACAAGAGAGGGTAGGACAGGGAAGTTATGCACACCCAATACAACACAGGCCAGAGAAGCGGAAATCCAATACTGAGAAAAGTACCGACGGGGGGGAGGGGAGGGAATTCAGAGAATGCTGCTATTATGCGATCACTATTGTTGATGTATTGCTTGAGGTGTAAGCAAAATGTTATTATAATTTGTTGTATTGCATGCAAAAATAACAATAAAAAGTGTTTAAAAATAATAAAAAAGAAATTCACAACTAGATGCCAATTTCCTAAGACTAGTCACAAAATTTCCACAGACTCATTTTTCACTTGCTCCCTTAGGCCAAAACAATATCTTTTATAATGGTGCTTACTCATTGAAGGTACTGCTGATCTAATTTCAGTATACAAATTTCATATTCACTCAACAATCTCTGGTCAGCAGAGATTAACTCAGGCAAATGTTTCGGTCCCTCCTGCTGTTCACCACCTAGACAGTGCAATAATAATGAACACTTGCATTCTGCCTTAAATTTGTGCTGAACTAAACTACCCCAACAACCCCCACCCACCCGAAGCACTAAATCCAACCCCACTTACTTCACTGCGTCCTCTTCCGATCCTTCTTCCTCTGCTCCCACCCTTCCTTAAACATTCCCCACACCTAAAAAATAAACTACCTGCCCCCCTAAGCCCTAAAAACTAAACTTCCCAAACCCCACCCCCGCCCCTACTAAAAAAATAGCCTGACTCCCCCACCCACACCAAGCCCTTAATTCACCCCACCCCTAAAAACTACCCACCAATCCTGCCCAAGCCCCACTTACCTCACCACATCCTCTCCCGATCCACTAGACTGTTCTCTGACTTTTTTCTGCCTTATCCACTCATATGCGTAGTTTGGCACATGTGCGGTTAAGGCACAGAAAAAGGCAGTTGTTGTTCCGGCAAGCGTTGCCACATTTGCGTGGTAAACGTCCGCGTTGTTTAGGGCGCTTCCCTTTCTTACTTGTATCTTAACTCCTTGTAAAACAGTGTTCCAATCACCAAAGACGAAGAAGTCCAGCACCAAGAAAAAAATGCTGCTCCAGCTGATTCTTTACTCCTGAATGCTGTTTCAATGAAAGGGAACCGACCAAACACCCAAAATGTCTGCTGTGTGTGGTCACTCACACATAAGGGTTCTTTTCATGTGAAAATAGAGCTTGTTGCACCAAAGAAATAAGATGTCTACCGGACGTCTTTACATACACAAACAGGTTCTTTTCACTGGAGGGGAGGGCTTATTTTGAACCCTCTTCTCTCTTTCTACAGTTAATGGGGTGCACTAACTTCAAACAGCAATCTTGAAACACAGATGCATTCCAACAGATGCTGGCCCTTACTCACAGCCCAAAATCATACTAGAGTGTCTCACCAGGTCACAAACTCCACTGCAGCCATTCCAGGACACCCAATGTTGCGCATCAACACCCCAGGCTTCTTCTCTCCTCACGGCTGGGAAGTCTTCAACGCGGTGAGTACAGCTTTTACTGCACATTAATTCGCCTTGAATGTAGATGTTGGGGTGAAGACCAGCATCTTAATCCCATCCTCATCACCAACATATGTGATATCTACCACTTTTATAAGAATACACAGACCCAGGAGGTTTACGTTGACTTAAAGCTATCTTTCACTTCGTCCATTTTCAAGGAAAGCACATCAGCTGTCTCTCTTGGAATGTTCCTAGTACACTTAAACCTAGTGTGGAATGCCCACATTCTAAGGATCTTCATCAGAACCTATTTATGTCATCCCACAACACGCTTTCTGCTTTGGAACCTGTGTTTGATTGCTTTCGCTTATGTCTCTTAGTGAGAGACAGTTGACAATATTCAAATATTCAAAAAACACTAAACTTGTGAGGTTAGAGTCAGCTTCTTTGCAAGCTGATGCTCATGGCAGTCCTCTGAAGCGGTTGGTGTCTTCTGTTCTGAGTTTAAGAACCATGCCAATGCAAATGGAGTTGTTATCAGAGCTGTTTCTTCTAACTCTTTCCTTTTCCCATTTCGTACCATGTAGCCTGATCCACCCAGTCCTTAAATCCTTCTACAAATGGGAAGTAACTCCAAACTTGTTATTTTGAAACTACTACCTACAGCCATTTTTTGCAGATTTTGAACCAGGTTTCACTTGGGGGAGGGTTTCTACCAGTATTCCTAAAATCGATTTCCGATTTCATCTAAAGATGAGTGAGTGATTTGGCTGTCTACGTGTTCACTATTTTATTAAGCTGTGAAGCAGTTTGTTCTGTTGAAATTATATTCGTACAAAAAGTCACAATATCAATATGTTTCTGGTTGCCCATCCTGTAAATTTTCAGTTTATTTTGATAAATTTGTAGAAGTTCTGGATGGGAAAGGAGTATGTGTCTTGAAGTTGTGCAAAGAATACCAGGCCAGTTGGGGAAAGTATGTCACTGAAAAATGAGATAACTTTCCTTCTCCTGGATAGTTCCAGTATAGGTATCACTTCTGTAGCAGTGTTTTGTTCTCACCTAGCGAAAGTTGGGTGGATTTTGGAAGTTGAATGGTCATCTTCCTGTCTACTAGTATAAAGGCTCTTACAATATCTAAAATTATTTTTGAGAGTGTTGATGATGATGTTGTTCATTGTTAGGAGAGAGCTGATGTGGAATGGGGAAGCAAGTTTTCCTTTAATCTGAATCCAATATCATTGGTTTATGCACTGGTCTAAGAGCCATTTGCTTACTTGAGTTGAAAGAAATGCAGTTTGATAATTAAACTAGTTTGAGAATTTACAGCCACTTTGACTATTGGTAGATAGAGTTTTGTATGTGTAATTCTAGTTGTTTTCAATTTCTACAGAAATATGGAGGTGAGTTTGTTAATGGATGTAAAAAGGTTGTTTGTGAGTCTGGTGGGGATCATACTTGAGATCAAATTAGTTATTGGGGTGATCCTCATTTTAAGGATTGTAGTATATTAATTTAGAGGACCAGAATTATATAAGATATTTGATTTTGACTAATGTTTTTGTTCATTGAAGCTGATTGATTCCTGCATATCATTCGTAAACCATACTTCTAGGTATTTAATGTATTTTGATTGTAGCCTGGTGTTTTTATTACAGTCAGAAAGATATAAGGGATTTAAGAATAAGACTTAACTTTTTTCTTTTTTTCAGACAGAATCTGGAATATACTGGAGAAATTATTTATGAGATCTAGTGCAGAAATTATTGATGTTTGTGCTTCCTTTTTGAAAATTAATATATATTTCGTATAGCAGCAGCCTTAGGTGTACTGAATTCAAATCCTTTGATACTTTTGTTGTCGCTGATTAGGGAGTCAATGGCTATGAATACTGTGGGGGGTTTAGGGGGTGCCATCCTTGTCTTGTGCCCTGACCTAGTGTGAATATTCAGCCATTTCATCATTTATTTTATCATTTGCCACTGCTTAGACATACAGGACCATCTTTATGGTAAATAATTAATCCCCTAAACAGTGTCTCAGGAAGACTGCCCAAAGATAAGGCCAAGCATCCCATTAAAGGCCTTTTTCTCATCATCTAAGGCAATAGCAGCCACTGGTGATTGAGATGGATATGCCACTTCTATGTTGTGGTAGAAAGTGGGGGTGTTATCACTGGCGAGTCTTCCCTTAACAAAGTCTGATTATGATTTATTAATTCATTTTATAATTATTTTCTCAGATGCCCATCTAACAGTTTAGCATATATTTTCATATCCAGGTTGGTTAAGGATATTGGTCTGTAATTCTTTAGGTCGAGGTGATCTTTTCCTACTTTAAAATGACCACAGTAGCTGCTTCAGTGGCTGTTCAGGATACAATGCCAGTAAGAGTGAAATGGATGAGACCATGTCTAGAGGGTCAATGATTGTGTCACAAAATGTTTTATATAATGTAATTAGAAAAACATCCACACCTGAGGCTTTACCAGAACAAATGGTCTCAATGGTCTCCAGTATCTCGCTTTACTCAATCCGTTTATTCAGTTTGAGTTTATCTGTTTCAGAGAGTTTAGTTACCAGAATGTTGTTTAGAAATTCTAAGCTTTTTGGTTTTGAGATGCCATCATTAGTTTTGAAGAAAGAAGCAAAGAAGATCTTAAACACTTTTAAGATCAGAACTATGGGGGTGATTCCGACCCCGGCGGTCCTTGACCGCCAGGGCCGGGGTCGGCGGGAGCACCGCCAACAGGCTGGCGGTGCTCCTAAGGGCATTCTGACCGTGGCGGTAAAGCCGCGGTCAGAAACGGAAAACCGGCGGTGTCCCGCCGGTTTTCCGCTGCCCTGAGGAATCCCCAATGGCGGCGCAGCTTGCTGCGCCGCCATGGGGGATTCCGACCCCCTCACCGCCATCCTGTTCCTGGCGGTTTCGACCGCCAGGAACAGGATGGCGGTGAGGGGTGTCATGGGGCCCCTGGGGGCCCCACTTTGAATTTCAATGTCTGCTTAGCAGACACTGAAATTCGCGACGGGTGCTATTGCACCCGTCGCACACCTTCCACTCCGCCGGCTCCATTCGGAGCCGGCTTCCTCGTAGAAGGGTGTTTCCCACTGGGCTGGCGGGCGGCCTTTTGGCGGTCGCCCGCCAGCCCAGTGGGAAACCCAGAATTTGACCGCGGTATGGTCTTCTGGCGGTTCCCGCTTGGCGGGCGGCTCCCGCCGCCCGCCAAGCTTGGAATGACCCCCTATGTGTCAAGGTAGCACCAGAGGAGTATTTTGTGCAAGTGATTGTTGCTTTCTTCAAATGTTAGATTGGTGACCAGGGTTTCCCCATATTATTTATGTGGGCTAGTTTTTTGTTTTGTTAGAATGGTCCCAAACGTAAGCTCTTCTGCTCACAATCTTATTGTATTCAAATTAGAGGCACTTGAGAACATCTAGATAGTTTATTTTTTGAATTGCCAGTGTTGTAGTTTGGTATATTTGATTTCCTAAAACTGGATTTCTAATTTGATATTAATCTCCCTATTTCTCCTCAGCATACAATTTAAAACATTAATTTAGGTATAACAATTTATGGTATTCAAGATTATTACTTGGGAGGAAACTGCAGTTGTATTGTCCTGGATAAAGACCTGTGTGAAATGTGTATACAGGCAATAGCAAATATATCCTCCAACAATTCTGGGTTCATGCACCAAGATTCTTTTTTATAAATGGAGGTGTCATTTGGATATTTTTATGCAACAGTGGTCTAAAATTAGCACAGGTTCAATAGAAGTCTTAGTAGTAAATTGTACTAAACTAGGGTTAGTGAGAAGGTAGTCAATTCATGAGAATCATTGGGTGAGAGCTGAGAAAATTCTGCTCTCACTGTCAGGTTCTGTAATCTTCATACACAGTTGAGTTTATGGGTGGTGTATAGATTGTATAACTTTATGAGGTTGAAGTCTCCTCCAGAAATAATAGATGCTTCTTGGGGTAGAAGGGACAAGTGTTTTGTTCAGAGATGTCCAGAATTGTGAGCAGTGAGAACTTGCTGCATAAATGTTTATGAGTAAGTGTATAACTGATAATCCCCCTGTTTTAGTATAGTAATAAGCCACATCCTTTCATCTTGGTGTTCTGAGGTTATAACTGCTAACCCCATCTGTTTGGAAATTGTTTTGATGACCCCCTTTCTTTTACCCACTGTATTGGAAGAAGTAATGTCTTCAACCCATCCCATATCTGTTTTTGACATATTACATTAATACAGATTTTTTTAATTAACCAAATGATTACTACCTTTGATATTTAAGAAGATAATTTTAATATCAGCCATCAGATATCTTAGGGTTGTGAGATGTTATCAAAGATTTGATGTAGGTCCGAGGAGAGGCAAAGTTAGAATTCTGTTTGGACTGCCATGCTGTGGGAACAGTGGATTGTACCACAATTTGGTAACTGATAGACCCATAGCAGGATTGAAGAGGGGTGAATAGAACAATAACCAATAAGCAATATTAATAATAATAAGCAATGAGCAATAAGCCTTAAAAGAACCCAAACCCAAACTGAGGGTAACTGAGGGTGGCCCAAGAAAGAAAAACATGAGGAAGGATCTTCTTCTTACAGAAGGATGTCAAGACTGGAATAGGCCTGTGTTAACTGAAACAAATGGTTAACTAACTAAGTAGCATAACTAGTAATAGTGAGTACCTTTGGCTGACCCATGATATAAATCTCTAGATATAACAGTGGTGGTGAAACTAAGGGGCACCTTTAGCAGTGTGTTTGCATGTAGTCATTAGCCTGCAGATCTCAACGTGGTCAATTTTGATAACCTTTAGTGGACTTATGACATCACAGAGTTAAGGAAGTACATTTAACTGATGACACATACCTCATTTGCAGCTGTGGATAGCATCTCTATAACACTGTGAACAGCAGCAACAATACTACATTGTTAAAAGCAACAATAATACTATTGCAACAGCTGACAAAGGTTGGACAACTAGCCTGAACAATAGACATGCCAAAGAGACATAATTCACATACAGGTTAACCAGTGTATATGTAGAACTTTGGATACAAGGCACAAAGCAGCAGTTGTCCGATAAGACTGTGATGCCATCAGCCATTGCCTGCAAATTAACCCATTTGTGGCATCAAGCTTCCATATCAGATTCAGATTTATTTGCAATGAATGTTTCTACTTCTGGTGATTAAGAGAAAATGTGTGTTTGGTCCTTGAAAATGAATTTAAATTTCAAGTGACCCACAAAAGAGTGTTGAATGGACATCTCTTCCAAAGCCCTATGGAGGGCAATGAAAACCTGTCTTCTGGCAACTGTGTCTTGTGCAAATACCTGCTTTATGAATAGTTTTGTTCTTTTCCAGGCGATGCTTTTATTTTCTGCCTGTGTGACATAATTAGTTCAGTGTGTTGATGTCTGATGGGGTTTAAAGACTTAGGGTTTTTTTGTCTAAAAGTGGGTACACTGTGAGGACATTCTATTTCTAAGTCTTTCATAAAAGCCATGTTAAAATTCAATGGATTCTAGGCTTCCCAAAAGCCAAGTAGGCAATTACTGATTGAGCAGTCTGTTTTCCCTTCTCCAGAAGGTTGAAAATTCTCAGATTACTTCTTCTGTTGTGGTCCTCAAGGTCAGTGATTTCATGCAGAAGGGTTGTGCTCTTTTTTGTCAGTTTTACCTAGTTCTTTAGATTGCAAATTGTTTGTGCCCTTGATGATTCTTGATTCTGTGCTGGTTATCCTAATATTGAGATGCTCAAGGTCTTTCCAAATTCTGACAATTTTGACTTGTAAAAGATCTGTGTTTGTTTTAGTACTTTCCAAAATACTATGTTCCTCATTGATTTTTTCTCAGTACCGAACTTTGTGTTATTTTCAGGTTTGTCTTTTTGAGGGATTCCGGAATGGAGGGACAAAGTTTGTTTCAGGCTTGTTTTCACATCTTTTTCTTTATGAGCTGTGTGTTCCTTAATCTCTGCCATCTTTTTGGTGCAAGTTGTGGTGAAAGCAAGTATAGTGTACTGCCTTATTGTGCTGGACCGTGATGGCAAAAAAGCATGGGAGTGTGTCATTATCGGGATGTGAACAGAGAACCAGTATAAAGGCCACCCACGCAAAAAAAAACCTCTTGATTGTGAGCACATGTAAATGGGAACCTTGGGTGACCAAAACGTTAGTCATAGACTTTAGACTGTACTCTCCTTGAGTAGTTAGACACAATACTGATAGTATAGGAGGATCTGTAGCAGTGAAAGGGTGTATGGATTGAAGCTGGGTGCATTAGCCACAAATAATGCCAACGTTGAGAGAATCCTGTATATTTGGGCTTCTGTGGGACGGTACAGATTACTGTTTAATAGTAGGCACAGTGTAGAAGATTGTGCAGACTCACATTGTGTTTATCTCACATTGGCTGTGGAGGCTGTGCAGGTAGCAGACGCTGGACTGGACATTAGTGGGCCAATGGCAAGTTGAAAGCATGAATGTTGTTTTTGGGTGACAGTCTAACTTAAGCTCTGAAAGCTAGTTAAATGTAGTTAGAATTATCACTTTGTCTCCCTGATGTGGTGGCTCGGTTGCAACATGTTGTGCAAGTATTTAGTGCACCACAGAGATCTAGGAACTTTCTAGGAGTTTTAGTTGATTATGCTGGCTGAGGGAGGGACAGTCTAGGAGAATATGTAATCATCTATGAGCAATGTGTTTGTTTCTCAATATAGCATGTCAATAATGCATCAGGAGTGTATCCATGATAGTAGTGTGGTCTTTGCATGATGACCGGCAAAACCAGATGGGTGAGAAACAGCTCAAGAAGTAAAAGCATGTCACTATCTTTCAGCGGTGCCTGTAGGTAAGTTCCCTTTGAGATGCACAGCTGCAGAAGCAGCAAATTGAGAATATGTGCTGCCTTAGGATGCAGTTGCTATTTAATGTGTCCGTCATAGTACTTATCAAGGAAGTATAAAAATGATGGATTGAATGCTTGAATTAATCTGAGCTACTGGTAAATATGTAGTACTGTATTCCAGCTCATCATTATTTTGCACATCATATACCCTTATTTTGGACCCAGACATACGCAAATCAGTCTTGACTCTGATCCATTGGGAACAGTCCAGCTTGAATTTCCAGGCAAGGTTCTTCCTGAACTGGAACACAAGTAGCCTAGGACTGCTTGGTTACCGTGGCACAGTCTGCACGGGACACACATCTGGGCATTCTCATTCCACTTAAGGCATCACACTGAAGTGTACAAAAACTGATGGATGGAATGCTTGAGTTATTCTCACCCACTGTAAAATTATCAGGCTGCATCTCAGTCCAGTGTTAATTTGCACACCGTGGCACCAAACTTTGGACCCAGCCATTTGCAACTCAGTCATGCCCTGCTCTAACGAGAACAATCCAGCCCAAACTGGCAGGCCAGGCTCTCCCTGAACCAGAACACAAGCAACCCAAGACCAGTTTGTCCTGATTAGGGCTCATCTGTTGGGTATAGCTTGGTTCCAGGGGAACTGTGCCATCCCACTTAGGGCGTTGCACTGAGTAGCTAAGATTAATTTAATCATGCCGTCCATCAGCTTTTTTGTAGACCTCAGTGTGCTTATTAAAGAGAGAGAAAGGAGCTTGTGACATGTTCTGTCAATAGCAGGGAATTAGAGAGTCGTGGGCCCGTCCATTTTGCTTGCCATGCAGTGTCTGGCAGAAAGGCATTGAATTTGATTCCATCCTTGATTATGGTTTCATTTTCACAGTGTGTGGGCAAAGCAGGACCATACCCATACTATCCCTGACGGCTTGATCATTTTTACTGTCATCTTTATTGATGTACTCAAACGTAATGAAGAGGGCCCACCTGACCTTACACTACAGCAGTCATCTTTCTTGGTTTCCAACCCACACCCCTGTTACAGATTTAACCAATGTACCTGGCCTTGAACCTGGGAAAGAAGAATCATTCAAGCAAATTAAAAATTACTCTTTGTACTGGTTACACACAAAGGTTAGAGGGAGTTCCACAACTGGCTGACAATATGGTTCATGTTAAGGAGATTCATTGGTTAGGGAGGGGATTCTGTGAAATGATGTAATGAGGACTGTAGTCTCAGGAGTGTTCAAGGAGGGAGCGACATTGTCGGATGACGGTGGAGCAAAGCTGCGGTGAAGATTTTTTACTTAGGGGCCGAATGTACAAAAAATCCATTTTACGATTACCTAACTCCGAATCTTTGCTATTCGCAATTAGGAAATCACCAACTGGAATGTACTACAGTGTATTTAACTCAGTTTGTAATTCACAAATGGTTTGCAAGGGACCGGTCTCATCAATATTCATGAGGCAGGTTGCAATTTGCGACCCATTGAGAATAGCCAGCACTCACAGGGATGGTGACCTGCTGGGGTCAGCATACCACCATGTCTGTGACTGCTTTTTAAATAAAGCAGTTTTTTAAAAAATGCAGACTTTTCTCCTTACCAGAAAATGGGTGGTGTTACAAAAAGAAAACTGAATATTTTTATTTTCATTTTTTGAGAGTAGGCAGGACCCCTTCCCTTTTGCTTTTGGGTGACCACCTCCTCTACGTATTTGGTAAAATATGAATGTTTCATTCATACATGTCAGTGCTATTTGGTATTAGGAAGGGACGCCCTAAACATTTCCATTCCTAATACCGAATCACAAAAGCAAAATGCAATTTGGTGACAAGTTACTGAGTCACATTTTGCCTTTTGTACATAGAAGAATACATTTTACTGGTCACCAACGGCCCGATAGGCCGTTGGCGACTGGTAAAATGGCTCTTACATCTGGCCCTTAGTCACCAAAATGGAAGTCGAAAATCTCCAGTGAGGTGAGGCAGAAGGCTGTAGCTGAAGACAATTCCATGAGGTTGGATACCCCTTTGGCGAAGGACCACTGAAAGGGATGTGCTGCTGTGGAAAAGCACATAGCAGGACGAGCCGTGAAGTCAGTCTGTCCGGTGATGTACCTCGTGTGGATAGGTGAGCAGGTTGGTCCCAGTCTCCTCCTGGTTCTCAGATCACACAAATGTAGTCCTCAGTTTTGGGAAGTGGCCATCTGGGCACCTTTAGCTCCACAACCAAGGGTCTAGGGATGGGTGAAGGACTCTTGGGGGTTCAGGACTTACTAAGGCTGTGTCAAGATATGGATTCAAGGCGGTGAGAACCTGTTATGTCCCTATGGCTCTGAACAGGAGGACAGCAACCTAGCCCTTGAAGTCACTTCTCACTTCTGGTAGTCATGGTTGCAGATCTAGATGCAGAGCTCAAAAGCAGGGTTGGCCTATGAGGGTTAAAGGTAGGCCCCAGGCAGCAAAGCAGTACTTCCGGGTAAAGCAGTAGTCAGTCTTCTGAGAGTCCTTCCGCAGGTCCAGTAGTGAACTGAAGTGAGGGTCTGAGAGTCCTATTTTTATCCCCTGGTGCCCTGCTCCCAAAGGTAGGAGAAGTTTGTTGAAAGGTTCTTTGACATTCTTGTAGTTTCCTGACTCCACAGCCTTGGCTCTAAACTGGCTGCAGTGATGACACAGTGTTGTTAAGCCTACTGTGAACAGACGGGACACAGCCTATTCAGGGTGCAAGTGGGGCTGTGCTCAGCTCAGCCCATCCCCTCATCCTGCCAGTTGACAGTCCATTGAGGCTCAGATAATCCCACTATTATGTGAATGTCTGGGAGGAATTCACAAAGTCTGTCAACTACACCCAGCAATGTGACCCTAAGCAGGCCACAGGCTCAAAGGGCTGGGGGCAGGAAAATGCCAACTTTCTAATCATAAAAACAACAAGGGGATAGAAGTAATGATTGAATCAATCTCAACCACTGACAATCGCTCGGGCCACATCCCAATATATAATTTCTTTGCCCACCATGCCACCCAAGTTTGGACCCAGCCATATGCAAAACAGTCTTGACCCTGTTCCCTGTGGGAACAGTCCAGCCTGAAGTGACAGGTCAGGTCATCTCTGGATGGGAAACAAGCATCCTGGGACCGGTTTTGGAGCATCACCCCTCATCAGCCAGGCGAGCTTAAATCCAGTGGCACAGTGAGCCTGGGATCTGCGTCTGGGCATACCAGGCGCATTTGGGGTGACAAGTGCAAAAACAACAAGAGATCCATGGAATGCTTGAATTAATGTCAGCCACTGGCACTCATTTGGACCACATATCAATTCATTGTTTTTATTTTGCCCACAATGCCATCCCAGTTCTGACCCAGCCATATGCAGTCTAGACCCTCCTATGCATGAGAACAGTCCAGCCCAAGAGGCTCCTTGTTGTGGTGGGCAAAAAACGATGGATTCAGATGAGGCCCAGAGCGATGCCAGTGGCTGAGATTAATTTAAGCATTCCATCCATCACCTTGTTGCTTTTGAACTTTCTAAATGTGGCATTTTCAAAATTGTAATGATGAATCTGACTTTATCATTGAAGAGGATTTATCATTAAAATTTCATAGATCCCAAACAAAATGTATCTTCTTCCTCTCATTTAAGAATTACAGCCTATTAAATTAAATGTAATAAGGAACCCCAAACATTAACCTCCAACAGAGGTAGGCCTCCCAGAAGTGAAAAACAAATTTGGGAGTTATTCACTACCAGGACATGTAAAACTTAAAAGAACATGTCCTACAGATCAATTACACGGTAGCACCCTGCTCTATGGGCTACTTAGAATCTATCTTGGGGTGACATATGTAATAAAAGGGGGGTATAAGGCCTGGCAAAGGCCTTTAAATGCCAAGTAGACATGGTAGTATGACCCTCCATTAAGGCTGCAATGGTAGATCTGGGACAAGATTTAGAGGGCTACTTAGGTGGGTGGCACAATAAGTGCTGCATGCCCACTAGTTGCATTTAACTTACAGGCCCTGGGAATATGATATACCTCTCTACAAGGGACATATAAGTAAATTAAATATGCCAATCAGGTATATGCCAATCAAGCCATGTCTAGGGGAGTGAGCACAACCACTTTAGCAGTGGTCAGCAGTGGTAAGGTGCACAGTCCTAAGGCTAAAATAAGCAGAAATCAAAATAAAATGGAGGCAAGCAGGCAAAAGGTTTGGGAGAAGACCACTTCAAGGCTGACAGCTCTAACAAACTCTAGTGTTGATCCACTCTTCCTCTTAATATATACTGGGCTGAGTGCACCTCTTCAAAATGATGGTCCTCCTATGCTATGTTTATATACTTCAGCATTCCCCCTTGTTGATCCTCAACCAGTGGTTCAGAGACCATGCCTCCATGATTTGTGACTTTTTGTGGGCAGGCAACCTGCCCCACATAACCTGGTCTAAGTGCAGGCTTGCAGTATGCTATGGTGGTATGGCAATGGCTGACCTCCAATTGTTTTATGGGTCAATTGGATTATGGGCCTTGCAATTCCTTGTGATTAATGACTGGTGGTTGGTATGGCCCTGCATATCAAGCTGAACTTACCTTGTTAAACATGATTTAAGTCATAGGCTTGCTGTATGGGGACTCGATCCCCAAACACTTCCCAGGGGTATCCCGGATAGTGTATCATGCTTGCAGAATCGCTCTGTGCTTCAACAGCAGACATGCAATAGGCCTCATTATTGCAGGATTGGTGCCTTACTCATATGGATGTATGTTACTTCATTTGTTGATTGGTTACCAAGTTCACTATTATTTTTTGCACTCCTAGATACTTGTGCTAATCATTTTAAAAACAGTTTCCATGTACATTTAACCCTACTTTTTGACTTTAAGATACTTGTGCTTAATAGCTATATAACACATGCCATCTATATATATTAATTAGTTCACATTTGGTCCCCGACACTCCTGCACATCTTTTATAATCTTTGTAAACTTTATAGATATTTTACGGTCTTTAATCTTACCTGGAATTTTGTTCCCTCACAGATTTGAGACTTATCATGGTCTCACATAACTGGCACTTTTCTTCCTTGTAACTGCCATGAGAGAGTTACCAATAACCATATTTCTGAACCATATTCTATCTTCTTTGTACATACATTTGGTACTTTCCGGACGTGCCTTTGCTTTGAGGTATGCGTTTCTTCATTTCTCAGCTATGAAACACTATCACCATTTCTAGGTAATTCCCTTATGTTGGTGATGGGGTTTTAACATAATATTTTATTTGTAACACTTTTCCTACGCCATCACTACTATGTTATGTTACTCACGGTATGCTGACACTGGGTTCTTTGACTTTTTTATATAATAGGTGTATTTTTACGATCATCTCTCTCACTACTTCCCTTTCTTTTTGGCATACGGGCAACTTACTACCTTTTCTCTTCAGTTGACGCATGATTCACCATTTGTAATCCCATACTCCATTTTAACATGCTATAATCCTCAAACGTTCTTTGATAGGGTATTTATTACCATAACTGTTTGTATATGCCTCTTGCAGTCTTGAAATAGTGACTTGTGATGAAACACGTGTTGGCTTGCTTATGCAAAGATTTTCATCCAACCTAGTTTAATGGCTGAGTTTAAGGAACGTTGATCATTCGATGGACCTATGCTGATGCCTTCTAATAAAGGATCATTTTGCAACAGTTTTCAACTGAAAGACTGATTTATATATGGACTTTCTGGGTTCGGCGGAATCTGTTATTAACTTTGTTGAAGTGTTTGTTCTGAACACTAAAATACGCTCTAGGGTAGTGGAGTGTACTCAACCACATTACACCTACAGTTTTCAATCTAAAATGCCACATTCATATTCTCACCACATTTGGGAAGTGCATCTTACTTGCCACCACTACCTGGCTTGCTTTGTATATATTATTTTCTGGCATGTTGCACTCCCATAAGCATGCAGACTATTCGTCAGGAGTTGTTCAATTGCACTATTTGTAGGCCACAGCTATTCTTGGATATTACTTACATTTGTCCTACAACATGCCTTTGTTTGAGGATGATAGAGATAAACTAGCAGCAGAATTGTTTTCCACAAACACATTAAAGGTTCAAGTAACTAACCAGGGGTCTGAAGGACTAAAGCAGAATTTTATCAGTCTTGAGAGACTTAAAAAAAAAGAACTTTCTAAGTGGTGGGACGCTACTACACTTAAAAGGTACTTACAACTGAAACAGATCCCCGGGGCTTACAGATAATTATTTTTCAATCATTTGACAACCTAGACAGCGACCTACTTGGTGAATGGGAGGACTTGATACTCTCGTCGTCATTCGGTATGATGAATATATTTATTAAACATGCTGAGAGACGAAAGGAAGCACTTTTGATAGACATTGCTAAACTGGAACAAGAAATCGTTGGCCTTAATCTACCTGAGGCAACTGAAAAAAGCTATAACATCTTTAAAATGATCCTCACTGACTATCAATTTTACATCAAAGACAAAATATTCAAGAAACTTAAGAGGGATGAGGCAGGCTATCACAACAGGAGAGTTTTCACCTTCGCTCGCAAATATGATGACATCAAAATACTAAGACACTCACAGTCAGATCTCAGGACAGGGACTTCCCATAATATCTCAGCTAGTACAACCGATGTTTCCAGCATCTCCAGTGGAAGCTGTGAAACACCAGACAGTTCCAGTGGTACGTCCAACAACACCACACGCAGCAAACCTGCTTCTTTTTTAGAGGAACTAGCTCGGTTCAGACGAGGACAGAGACTGAACCACAACAAATCAGGGGCCAAAAAAAGAGAACTAGACAAGGCAATAAGGGCAAGCACAGGAAACCCAGGAGAACGGATGACAACCAGATCGGTGGCACAAAACCAAAAGAACTGACTAACAAACATAAGATTCAGTGTAATACTTCTAATACTGTTCATGGGGGTGTGCATATCATTAATCTGTCTAATCTACATCCAACTAAAGCTAAAAAAAAAACCTTGCATTATGGATTGAGTTTTTGTCCTACTTTATCTCCTAACTTTGCTCAAATACATGTGGATCTATTCAAGTTCACTAGAAGTTTGAAACTTAAGAAACATTTTGATGACAGACTTACACCCGCCAACCCGCACAATATGTGTACACCTGTTAGCAATAGGACGACCAAAGATATTCAGGACATCCATTTATTGATGTCCCTGGAAAATGACAATCCACCTTCTATGACAGAACTATTAAAACATCTGGATATTTTCCCTAATTGTGATTTGGACAGCGGTCTCCGACCTCAATCTACTTTCATACCTGTGCTCCTTTTGGACAACTCCATTGATATTTTTTACAAAGCAGTCACAAAAGATGTGTACCGTTTGGAGGATAAATATAGCAATAAGAACCACAATATATATAATATCCTCACCAATGAGGAATTTAGGCCTTTTAAGGAATTAATTGACAATAAGGACATAGGGGGTCATTCCTACCCTGGCGGTCTATGACTGCCAGGGTAGGTGACGGAGGAAGCACCGCCGACAGGCTGGCGGTGCTTCCGGGGGCATTCTGACCGCGGCGGTAGAGCCGCCGCCGGCTTCCCACTGCCCCAGGGAATCCTCCACGGCGGCGCTGCAAGCAGCGCCGCCATGGGGATTCCGACCCCCTTCCCGCCAGCCTGGTTCTGGCGGCTTTCACCGCCAGAACCTGGCTGGCGGGAACGGGTGTCGTGGGGCCCCTGGGGGCCCCTGCAGTGCCCATGCCACCGGCATGGGCACTGCAGGGGCCCCCTATCAGGGCCCCACATAGATTTTCAGTGTCTGTGCGGCAGACACTGAAAATCGCGACGGGTGCAACTGCACCCGTCGCACCCCTTCGACTCCGCCGGCTCCTTTCGGAGCCGGCATCCTCGTGGAAGGGGGTTTCCCGCTGGGCGGGCGGGCGGCCTTCTGGCGGTCGCCCGCCAGCCCAGCGGGAAACTCAGAATGACCGCCGCGGTCTTTTGACCGCAGTACGGTCTTCTTGCGGTTCCCGCTTGGCGGGGAATGAGGGCCATAGTCATCAGAGAAGCTGACAAAGTGGGTAATGTGGTTATAATGAATTACAGTGATTACATTAATGAAATAGACAGACAACTTAAGGATGGTCAAGCTTATGCTAGACTTGGTGGTAACCCTCTAATTTTCATCAATAACATGATCAAGTACAAACTGACATACTGGAAAGGTACTTCCATTATTACTGATTCAGAGTTCAAATACATGCTCAATATGACTCCATGTGCACCATGCATATACATTTTACCTAAAGTACACAAACCTGGTCCATTTCCACCAGGATGAACTATCATGTCTGGGATAGGCTCCCCCACGGAACATATTTCAGAATTTATAGATATTTATCTTCAACCCCTGGTGCAAAATTTACCTTCATATTTTTGAGATACTAAACATTTACTTTGCCAACTAGAGGACATTGACTGGACACCTGAATGTTGTTTTGCCACACTTGATGTCATCTCCTTATATACTTTCATTCCACTTGACGAGGGCATCTCAGTACTCACTGCCTCCCTCTCGGACAGAGACGCTACCCTTTTTGAGCATACTACTATGCTGACTGAAATGATTAAATTGGTCCTGGAAAATAATGTGTTTTTACACAATGATGCTTAGCATGAACAGATTCAGGGAGTGGCCATGGGTGCTAAATTTTCTCCATCATATGCAAATTTATACATGGGCCATTTTGAGAAACATCACTTATGGACGTCCTGCCTCCATGGTTTTACTGACTACATTTTATATTGGGGGAGATATATCAATGACATTATCATAATCTGGACAGGTAGCATAGAACAATTTGAAACACTATATTGCACCTTAATAATAATAACTACAACCTGTGCTTTACACAACACATAAATAAGACTAGTATTGAGTTTCTTGATCTTACATTGTATCATGAAAACAATAAAATTATGTCCAAACTGTTTAGGAAATCTTCTGCTTGTAATTCAATACTTCATGCTCTTAGTGCTCACCCATCTTCACAGATCAATGCCATTCCACTAGGTGAAATGACCAGAATACGACGTAATTGTAGTGATGAAAACATCTTTATGCAGGAATTGGAATTGGTCGAATTACGGTTCCTGCAGAGAGGCTACTCCAAAAAAATCACATCAAAAGCCAAAACTAAAATTCTTAATATCTCACATGCATCCCTTTTGACACAGGGAGCAAGTCCAAAGCTTAAGGAAAGAAACAACAATATGATTATTGCATTTAACAAACAAAGTCGTGCAGTACATGACATTTTGAAACGCCATTGGCATCTTTTGCTACTAGATAAGACACTACATAAATACATTAATAAGAGATCCCAGATCACCTACAGCTGTGGTCAGACACTTAGGAATAAGTTATGCCCCAGTTACATTGAGATGAACACTTATAATCAATCTTCCAATTGGCTACCGCACCAACCTTGCAGTTTTTTTTAGATGCTCGTGTTGCAATGTCTGTCAATTTGCCATGGACAAACTGGTTACGTTTTCATATAACTCTACACACATGTATGAGATACGACAGTTTATTAATTGTAACAGTAAATTAACGGTGTACTGTATCATTTGCTTATGTGGACTTATCTACGTGGGATGTACTATTCGTCCTCTTAAAGAACGAATTCAAGAACACATTAGAGCCATTAGGAATAATCACCCTAACTACCCTTTGGCTGTCCATTATAATTCACAACATATTAAATCTGAGGTTCTGGGGATATGATTCCATGGCATCACACACATCACCAGTGAGGTTAGAGGGGGTAATTTGGTCGCCAAGCTTAGAAAATGTGAAGCCAAATGGATCATCAAACTTCGTGCGGTAGATCTGGGCCTTAACGTGGACAGGGAACTACATGTTTTCCTCCAGTACGTATTTTAATTAATGTTGGTTTGTGTTGATTTGTATATATATATATATATATATATATATATATATATATATATATATATACACATGCTTTTCAGAACAATTTCCTCATTCCTTCACTAACTCTTTATTAATCATATTGGAGGTTGTTACTATGTCATCATATTCAAGCAATTTTGTTCTCTTTTGGTACTTGTATTTAGTTATGTTACTTTGCATTGTATACAATACTTTAGGCCATATTTTTTGCTTATACTCAAGCATATAATTGTGGCAATATACGTGTCTGTCTCTACATGTTTATTTTTATACTTTTCCCCTTACCTTTGTTAAGCCTGCGTCAACATTGATGTTACTATGTTTACCCTGTATACCGCTTTAATTATTGCAGATAACTTAGGTTGTTATGGTATTCACACTACGCAGTTCTCTTCTTGTTGGTATTACTATTGTGTTTCACTTCACTTCCCATCTTCCCCTTGACTTTCCCTTCTTTATACACATCAATATTATCACCAGTTAACACACATGCTTAACTATACTTTATATATGATTAGGATATTTGTTTCTCTCTTTCACCATTTTCAGCCTTTTTTCTTTATTCATGGAGCTCCTTTATGACTCACCGATATTGCCGATATTTTAATATATATCTTAACGCCAGCATGCTCAGCCACATGTAGTACAGGAGCATGCAAATTATTTGACATAAATCAATAATTACCTTCCTTCCTTTGTTTGTTCGTTTCTTTTCAATTTACTTCCACTACACTCCAAAATGGCTGCCATTTCTGACTTCCCTCATTCTGCTTCCTCCCTCCCCCGCTTCTATGTCCATGCCCACGGAGCCCTTTAAATGGCTCATCGGACTTACACCCACCATCCTCCACAATATGTCTACACCTGTTAGCAATGGGATGATCAAAGATATTCAGGACATCCATTTATTGATGTCCCTGGAAAAAGACAATCCACCTTCTATGAAAGAACTATTAAAACATCTAGATATTTCCCCTAATTGTGATTTGGACAGCGGTCTCTGACCTCAATCTACTTTCATACATGTGCTCCCTTTGCACAACTCCACTGATATTTTTTACAAAGCAGTAGCAGTAATTTGTACTGTTTGGAGGAGAAATATGGCCATAAGAACCACAATATATTTACTAACCTCACCAATAAGGAATTTAGGGCTCCTAAGGAATTAATTGAGAATAAGGACATAGGCCCTCAATATGGCCCTGGCGGTAAATCCCACTTACCACCACGTTGGCGGCCGCCAACTTACCACTGCGGCAGCAGATATCCGTTCACCATATTATGACACACACACCAATCCGACAGAATTCAGCCACAGACACAAATCCGCCAGCCCAAAGGTCAGTGATAAAGTGGCGGTATCAAAACCCACACCGTTAAGCCAACAGAACAACGCCCACCACATTATGACCCACGAATAACCACAGCAGACATTCAACTGCGGTAAACCATTGGCGGTACATACCCCGTGCTCAGAATGGACACCCGCAGACAAAACAATACCACATTGGACAATTCAAACAACACACACCTGACACCCATACACACACCACACCTAAAAAACACACACCCACATTACCCACAACCCCTTACGACTACAAATCATTAGTACGAGACTGACACCAAGACCACTGACACAACTACATACACACACCACATACACCCATACATCCCTCATTCACCCCACTTCACACACACCAGCACATTACCCAACACACCTTCACCAACACACATCACATAACACCCATGGCACTACAAAGGCACCCCCATTTCACTAAGGAGGAGCTAAGGGTCATGGTGGAGGAAATTGTCAGGGTAGAGCCACAGCTATTTGGAGCACAGGTGCAGCAGATGTCAATAGCCAGGAAGATGGAGCTATGGCGGAGAAACGTGGACAGGCTCAACGCCGTGGGACAGCACCCCAGAACAAGGGACGACATCAGGAAGAGGTGGAATGACCTACGGGGAAGGTACGTTCCATAGCAGTAAGACACCAGCTCGCTATCCAGAGGACTGGTAGTGGACCCCCACCTCCCCCCAACAACTCACAGCACAGGAGGTGCAAGTCTTGGCAATACTGAATCCTGAGGGCCTGGCCGGAGTGGGGGAGGACTGGACTCAGCTAAGTCAACTCTCTACTATTATCACCCCCCTACCTGCATGCCATCACATACCCTCATCCTCACTCCCATCACTCCACTACATCCCACACACTCCACCATCACATCTCTTCAATCCCAATGCCAAGCCTTGTATGCTGTACCAATGCATGGACACCCCTCACAACCCTCCATGGACACTCATCACTAAAGCATGCACAGCATAGAGAACTAACAATCCCACCATACACCAACATACACAAGGAAAAGCTGGCAGGGCAATACCAACCATAGAGGGGAAGCCAGGGATGTACAATATGTCTTACACATTAACCATAACACATAATTTACATCCCCACAGGTACCCCAGCCAACGTCACCGGAGAGGAGGTGCCAACACTATCCAGTACCCAACTGAAGAGGCCCAGAGTGATTACAGTAACTCTGGTCTTCGGGATTTGGACGATCTACCTGGCCCATCAGGGACCACTGGACAGCCAGTTACCCAAGCCAAGTCACAGACCACCATAGAGCTTCCCCATCAGGAAACAACATCACAGCACCCACCCAGCGACCCCAAACCTCTGTTCCCAGGACACATCAATCAGCAGTGTGCTCACCTGTACAGGGACCCCAGGCCACACCTCATACACAAGACAATCAGGGACCTGGGGTCAGTGGCAGTGGGCACCCGGTTCAGGAAACAGAGGCACAGGCCAACAGGGACACTGGGAGGAATGCTGTGCGCCAGGGGAAGGACAGGCCCAGGGAAACCGACTCTCCAGGAGTTGCTCTCTGAGATACTGGGAGTCTATCAACATTCCCAGGACACAATGGGCTAGATCCTAGACAACGTGTAGGAGAACAGGTGGCTGCAGGAGGGACAGTACCGTGGGATGAGGGAGGACTTGCAGGCCATCAACAACACCCGGTTCTCCCTAACAGGGGTGCTGGCAGACATGGCCAACATTATGAGGGAGGCAGTGTCACACCAGCGGGCCCCTGCCACTAGCCAGTCATCTGAACAGCCTTCCACTTCCGCTGCTGCTAGTGGCCAGGAGGCCCCACCACATGACTCACAGGCAACCAGCATCCCTTCTCTGCAGAAGGTGAACCACCCCGCAAACGTCCCATGCGATCCAGACAGAAGCCAGAGACACTTGCCAAGACCCTTGCCAGGAAATTAGACTCCCTGATTGTCCCCCTTGTGCCCCACTCAGTCACTCTGTCCACCTTGAACTGCCATTGCTCCCCTTCCTATGACCCCATGGACAATGCACCTGTGCTACAGACAGACTGGAACAATACCCTGGACTTTCCTCCATTATCACCCCATCCCATTGCACTTTCCCCTCTATATATTAGCACTACAATAAACACCCTTTGATATAAATCAATTTCGAGTATGTCGTGTATTTCAAATATGTATTGACTGAAACAGGTACAACCATTGCAAATGAACTGTAAATAGAATGAGCATAGAATTAGTGACCTGTAGCTGACTGTTGTGATCACACCAGGAGTATTTGTCAAATCACCAATAGCCAGAGGGAACAGTAAGTGGGCATAGAGGTGGGAAGTACCAGCATGCCAATGCCACACAGAATACACCCAAAGCCATTGAAATGTAAAGTTGCACTGTCTCACCTGTGTGTCATTGGAAGTACTGACGGATTACAGATGTTCTGCTGTCCACGTCCTCATCCTCTGCCTCCTCATCCTCACTGTCCACAGTGTCCACTGCTGCCACAGAGGCATTTCCAGTCTCCTCCTCCTGTAGAAAAGTGACATGGCGTCTGAGGGCCAGGTTGTGCAACATGTAGCATGCCACCACTATCTGGCAGACCTTCTTGGGTGAGTAGCACAGGGATCCAGATGGAGGCACCGGAAGCTGGCCTTCAGGAGGCCAAAGGTCCTTTCAATTATCCTTTTGGTTCACCCATGTGCCTCATTATAACATTATTCTGCCCTTGTCTTGGCATTACTCAAAGGGGTCAGCAGCCATGATAGGTTTGGGTAACCAGAGTCACCTGCAAATATTGAGGGACAACTTTTAGCCACACACTATCCTATATGGCCAACACCTGAGGCGTACAACAACATATACTGGGTGGGAACCAGGGCTCATCTATTAGCCACACACTGTGCCTCTGAAGTTGGCCCATCACATTTGGGATGCTGCTATTCCTTAAGACAAAAGCACCATGCACTGACCCAGGATACTTAGCATTGACGTGGGAGATATACTGGTCCGCCAAGTACACCACCTGCACATTCATAGAGTGGAAACTCTTATGATTCCTGACCACCTGTTCATTCTGGCAGGGGGGGACAAATGCAATATGTGTTCCATCAATCGCCCCTATTATATTGGGGATATGTCCATTGCATAAAAAATTGCCTTCACAGTGGGCAGATCCTCAACCCGGGAGAATGCAATGTAGCTGCACATGTGTTTTATCAGGGCAGATAGCCCTCTTGTCAGCACTATTGAAAACATTGGCTGTGACATTTCTGATGCCAAGCCCACTCTCACTTGGAAAGAACCAGTTACCAGGAAATGGAGAACTGTTAGCACTTGCACAAGAGGGGGGAATCCCAGTGGGATGACGGATAGCAGATATCAGGTCGGGCTCCAATTGGGCACACAGCTCTGATTGTGGCCCTGTCCAGTCTCTTGGTGAGTATTATGTGCCTGTCCTCCAGTGTAGCCAAGTCCACCATGGGTCTGTACACGGGGGTATGTCTCCATCTCCTAGTCATCTGCAGCAATGGGTATATAAGAGTAAAAAGAGTGAGGAGGCTCTCACAAACTGAACAATGGAGCCACAATACTAGTCTGCAATCTGTAAACATGTAATGGGACAGTGTGATTTATCAAGTATGTGTCTATTTATCCTGTGACGCAGCATTATTCCATTGGCCTGGCCCACCCTGAAATGGCGTCCGCCTGTCCTGTGTGGAGGGACAGGTGGAAGTGAGGTAATGCTGCTGAGGTTGTGCGCCGTGGCGGGGGGCGGTCAGGAACCCCTGTGCAATTCCTCATTGGTTAACATTGGGCCCTATGGGGTACAGGGGCCAATGGTGATCTACGCCGGCGGTAACGGTATGCACTGCCGCGGACGTGACCGCCATTTTCTATCTGATCCCTCACTTGTTTCCTGACCTTCCATAGGAGAGGACCTACACTGCATGTGCTGCTGTGACCTGTGTCTGGAACCTACCATGGCCCGTGTGACTGGGAAAGGCCCCCAGCCTTCACTTCAGAGGAATTGGAGAGACTGGTGGATGGGGTCCTACCCCAGTATGGACTGCTGTATGGGCCCCCAGACCAACAGGTGAGTACACTGTGGGCAAGATGCATGTGGCTTGAATGTATGGAGGTGTGTGTGAAGGCATCCTGTAAAGGGGGAGGAATGTCCTCTTGCCTGGGTACACGTTGAGTGCTGGGCTATGTGTGTGCCAATAGTGACAGAAACTGGTATGGTGGGTCATTCTTGTTACAGGCTGGACTGTTTATCTAATTGTGGTCTCCTGTTTGTATTGCCTCTGCAGGTCAGCGCCCATCAAAAGAAGGGTATATGGCGTGCCATTGCCAAGGAGGTGCGGACTCTGGGGGTCTCTGTCACAAACAATGGGAGGACCTGAGACACTGGGCATGGGCCAGCTGGGGACGGCCTCCCAACCAGGAAGGGGTGCCCGATGAACCCTGACCCCCCTGATGGCCCGCACACTGGCGGTGGCCTATCCAGAGCTGGATATGAGGGCGTCACAGCAGCCACAAGGGGGTGAGTACAGTGGCCATCATTGAAGGAAACTGCTTGAGGGGTGGTATCCGGGTGGTGGGTGTGTGTCAGTAGGTGCCCCTAGGCCAGGCCAGACATAGCAGCTTAGGTCCTCTGGTGGCTAAGGGTCTGAAGAGGAAATACTGCCTACCTAGCTTGTTAGCATCCACTACTGGTCAGGGCTGCGTGGGTCCAGGTGTGCTGCAGTTGGCGTCTGTACTACTCCTCATGCCTTGGTGGCTAGCAATATCACTGGTAGTGCAATGCATAGTGCATAGGCCTGTACACTGTGAGTGAGGCTGCTGTGTATGCCAACGGTGGTGTTGGTGCAGTCATTGACCCAGTGTATCCTTTGTCTCTCTCCCTCCCCTTTCTTGTTTTGTCATCCTGTCATCATGTGCATTAGCATCATCTGGCGGAGGAGCAGAGGCACCGGCGATGGAGGGAGCTGCATCCCACAGGACCCTGAAGGCAGAGTCCACCGACGCTGAGGGCATCAGTGGGACGGAGGGCGAAGGGAGCACCACGGCGGAGCCTGGAGGGGACAATACAGACTCTGATACCTCCTCCGATGGGAGCTCCCTGGTGGTGGCGGACACCTCTGTGACCACCCCAGCAACAGATACAGCCCTTACCCCCGTACCAGCACCGCCCTCCCAGCAGCCCCTCAGTGAGTTGCCTGTGCCCGCTCACCCAGGAGGGTGGGCATCTCCTTCACCCCAGGCACCGAATGCCCTGCCCCAGTGAGCCCTGCTGCCCTGAGTGAGAAGGCTATTGACCGCCTGAGATCCATCTCTGTAGGGCAGTCAACCATTGTGAATGCCATCCAGGGGCTGCCAGCCCAGATGAAGCAATCTCATGTATTCCTGGCGGCCCAACAGAGATCGATCCAGGCTCAGGCTTCCTCTCTGATGGCAGCCATTGTCCCTGTTTCAACCATTCCCCCTCCAACTACCACTTCCCAGTCCCATTCTCCTCAACCCCAACCCATCCCAAGCACACAGGCAGACGAGCATGCACACAGGACAACACCCAAGAGTGTCACAGGCAAACACAAGCACCACACTTCATCCCACAGGCCCGAACACAAACACTATTCCTTTGCAGACACTACAACATCCACAGATTCCACTGTCTCCCCCTCTTCCTTCTCCTCCACCTCCCACCACGTTACGTCCACAATCAGACCTGCATGCACTACATCAATATCCACTACCAGCATAATCACCACACCAAGCAGAACACACACCTCACTGGCAGACACCTCCACAACATCCATGCACACGTCCTGTGTGTACTCTCCCTTGCCTCCATCTGGATCCCTGTGCTACTCACCCAAGAAGGTCTGCCAGATAGTGGTGGCATGCTACATGTTGCACAACCTGGCCCTCAGACGCCATGTCCTCTCATGTTCCCCCCTTCCTAAAGTACACAAACACAAGCACTCAGACACCTAACAGCCATCCACCTCACAACAGCATACAACCCATGCACCTGCACCCAAATCCAGCAGACAAACACCTCCAACAACCACTCCCTCATCCTCCACTCCCATTACTTCTCCCTCTTCCCGCCCCAATGTCCCTAAAAAGCTTCTACTTTCCCAGATTGACCTCTTCCCTACCCCTCCCACCATCCTGCACGTATGGCCAGGGTATCAAGGACCCAGCCAAGCCACTCAGCCAAACAGTCAACGGGCCCAGTTTCATTGCACCTACTCATGGTGGAAAGAATCCCAGGGCACAAATACTGAAGGGGAAGGAGCCTGCACCAGCCAGCAAGAAGGAGAAGGAGCCTGCACCAGCCAGCAAGAAGGGGAAGGAGCCTGCACCAGCCAGCAGGAAGGGGAAGGAGCCTGCTCCAGGCAGCAGGAGGGGGAAGGAGCCTGCACCAGTAGCTGTCACAGAGAGCCCACCGCCAGCCAACCTTGCACTCCCCAGGACTAAGCACATAGCATGTTGCCCCCTCCAGAACCAGTGGGAAAGTCACCCACTCCAGAAACTCTGGCCCATCACTCCCCTGGACAAAGCACAGGGCATGTTGCCTCCTCCAGAACCAGTGGGCAAGTCACCCACTCCAGAGACTGTGGCCCATCACTCCCCAGGACCAAGCACAGGGCATGTTGCCCCCTCCAGATTCAGTGGGCAAGTCACCCACCTGAGAGACTGTGGCCCATCACTCCCCAGGACCAAGCACAGGGCATGTTGTCCCCTCCAGAACCAGTGGGCAAGTCACCCACCTGAGAGACTGTGGCCTTGCACTCCCCAGGACCAAGCACAGGACATGTTGTCTCCTCCAGAACTAGTGGGCAAGTCACCCACTCCAGAGACTGTGGCCCATCACTTCCCAGGACAGAGCACAGGGCATGTTTCCCCCTCCAGAACCAGTGGTCTTGTTCCTGCATCCACCTGAGGTTCCCCCCTTCCCCTGAGGTGTCTGCCTATTTGACAACTGATGCCCCTGCAGTGTTCTCTCCATATTGGTGCAGGGATCGAGTGGGGCCTTGGACTTTGTCCTGTGCCATGTGGCCCCTGTGAATTTGGACTGAGCAGTGTCTCTTTTTTGTACATTAGTTCATATCTGTTGCTTTGCCACGTCGACTTATTATTTATGATATTGATCACTTTAGTCATTTCCTGTTGTCCTTGCATTATTCAGCCAATTTTTGGGGATAACTTGTTTTCTTATGTGGCTGGTTGTGTGTATGGTGTGTGTATGGGGTGTGTGTTGTGCGTGTGTCACTGTCGTTTTCCTCCCACCCTCCCTTGTGTGCTAGGCGGCTGTACAAACCGTCGTCGTCTTCGCCGGCATTGGTGTTAATGGTGGAGCATTGTCTGTCTTTCGGAGATATCACCGCAATGGTCATAATTTGGCAGTAGTTACCGCCAGCCTGTTGGTGGTATTACCGCCACTTTATCACTGACTGCCAGGGTCGTAATGAGGCCCATGGTCATAGGAGAAGCTGACAAAGGGGGTAATGTGGTTATAATGAATGGCTGTGATTACATTAATGAAATAGACAGACAACTTAAGGATGGTCAAGCTTATGATAAACTTAGTAGTAACCCTCTAATTTTCATCACTAACATGATCAAGGACAAACTGACATACTGGAGAGATACTTGCATTATTACTGATTCAAAGTTCAAATACATGCTCAATATGACTCCACGTGCACCATGCATATACATTTTACCTAAAGTACACAAACCTGGTCCGTTTCCACCAGGATGACCTATCATATCTGGCATAGGCTCCCCCACGGAACATATTTCAGAATTTATAGATATTTATCTTCAGCCCATGGTGCAAAATTTACCTTCATATATCCGGGATACTAAACATTTACTTTGCCAACTAGACGACATTGACTGGACACCTGAATGTTGTTTCGCCACACTTGATGTCATCTCCTTATATACTTGCATTCCACTTGACAAGGGTATCTCGGTACTCACTGCCTCCCTCTCAGATAGAGACGCTACCCTTTTTGAGCATACCACTATGCTGATTGAATTGACTAAATTGGTCCTGGAAAATAATGTGTTTTTACACAATGATGCTTGGTATAAACAGATTCAGGGAGTGGCCATGGGTGCTAAATTTTCTCCATCATATGCAAATTTATACGTGGGCCATTTTGAGAAACATCCCTTAAGGACGTCCTGCCCCCATGGTCTTACTGACTACATTTTATATTGGGGAAGATATATTGATGACATTATCATAATCTGGACAGGTAGCATAGAACACTTTGAAACACTATATGAACACCTTAATAATAATGACTACAACCTGCGCTTTACATAACACATAAATAAGAATAGCATTGAGTTTCTTGATCTTGCATTATATAATGAAAACAATAAAATGATGTCCAAACTGTTTAGGAAATCTACTGCTTGTAATTCAATACTTCATGCTCTTAGTGCTCACCCATCTTCACAGATCAATGCCATTCTACTATGTGAAATGACCAGAATACAACGTAATTGTAGTGATGAAAATGTCTTTATGCAGGAATTGGAATTGGTCAAATTTCGGTTCTTGCAGAGAGGCTACTCCAAAGAAATCACATCAAAAGCCAAAACTAAAATTCTTAATACCTCACTTGCATCCATTTTGACATAGGGAGCAGGTCCAAAGCCTTAGGATAGACACATCAATATGATTACTGCATTTAACCAACAAAGTCATGCAGTATATTGCATTTTCAAACGTCATTGGCTATTAGATAAGACACTACATAAATACATTAATAAGAGACCCCAGATCACCTACAGCCGTGGTCAGACACTTAGGAATAGGTTATGCCCCAGTTACATTGAGATGAACACTTATAATCAATCTTCCAATTGGCTTCTGCAACAACCTTGCGCTTTTTTAGATGCTCGTGTTGCAATGTATGTCAATTTGCCATGGACAAACTGGTTACGTTTTCATATAACTCTACACACATGTATGAGATACGACAGTTTATTAATTGTAACAGCAAATTCATGGTGTACTGCATTATTTGCTTATGTGGACTTATCTATGTGGGATGTACTATTCATCCTCTAAAAGAAGGAATTCAAGAACACATTAGAGCCATTAGGAATAATCACCCTAACTACACTTTGGCTGTCCATTATAATTCAGCACATATTAAATCTGAGGTTCTAGGGATCAGATTCCATGGCATCACACACATCACCAGTGAGGTTAGACTGGTTAATTTGGTCACCAAGCTTAGAAAGTGTGAAGCCAAATGGATTATCAAACTTTGTGCAGTAGATCTGGGCTTTAACGTGGACAGGGAACTAAGGCCCTCATTACAACCCTGTGATAAAGCGGCAGTAAGACCGTCAACAGGCCGGCGGTAAGAAAAATGGAATTATGACCACAGCGGAAACCGCCAACACATACAGCCACTTTAACACTCTGACCGCCACGGCGGTAGCAACAAACACCGCAGCGGTAACCGCCAACAGCCAGGCGGAAGACAATGTACCGTCCACTCCATTATGACACACCAATCCGCCACCTTTTCTGGGGTGGTACCAACACCATCAAAAGCACGGTGGAAGCAGTACACAGACGGGAAACGACTCACCTCTCGACACTCAAGGAAGAACCACGACGCCATGGAGCCCAAACTGCAGATCTTCACCATTCTGGAATACCTCCTCCTACACTAGGAACATGAACGCCGGCAAAGACGACCACGGTGAGTACCGCACCTAGCACACAAGGGAGGGGGAAGAGGAAAACGAGAGTGACACACACACGCAACACCCCCACCCCCAACAACACACAAACAGATGCAATAACATCACATTTACACCCTGTAACCCTCAGGAATAGCGAAGGACAAAAGGAATTGAGTAAATTGAGTGTAATATTAGAAATGTAGATAAATATGTCCTTAAAGCACTAAACAGTATGTACAATATATACAAATGGAGGGACAATGCCCACTCCAAAATGTTCGTGGCCCACGGTGCCATAACACATAGGCCGAGGCCACACTTGACTCAATCAATCAATCAAGGAATTTGTATAGCGCGCTACTCACCCGGAGTGTCTCAAGGCGCAGGGGAGGGGGGAGCGCTACTGCTCGAACAGCCAGGTCTTGAGTTTCTTCCTGAAGGAGAGGTGGTCTTGGGTCAGACGGAGGTGGATGGGGAGGGAGTTCCAAGTCTTGGCTGCCAGGTAGGAGAAGGATCTTCCTCCCATGGTGGCTTTTCTAATGCGTGGCACGGCGGCGAGGGCGTGGCTGGTCGATCGTAGCTGGCGGGTGGGAGTGTAGAAGGTCAGGCGGTTGCGGAGGTACCTGGGGCCCAGGTCGTGGAGGGCCTTGTGTGCTTGGGTGAGGAGGCGGAACGTGATTCTCTTGCTGACGGGGAGCCAGTGCAAGTCTCTCAGGTGTCCGGAGATGTGGCTGTGTCGGGGGATGTCAAGGATGAGGCGTGCGGAGGCGTTCTGGATGCGTTGGAGTCTTTTCTGTAGTTTGGCCATGGTTCCGGTGTAGAGGGTGTTACCGTAGTCCAGTCGGCTGGTGACGAGTGCCTGGGTGACCGTCTTCCTGGTTTCGGTGGGGATCCATCGGAAGATCTTTCGGAGCATGCGTAGGATGTTGAAGCATGATGATGAGACGGCGTTGACTTGTCTGGTCATCGAGAGGCAGGAGTCCAGGATATAGCCCAGGTTGCGTGCGTGGTCCGTTGGTTTGGGTGCGCTGCCCAGGGCAGGGGGCCACCAGGAGTCGTCCCAGGCAGAGGGTGATGATCCAAGGATGAGGACTTCCGTCTTGTCTGAGTTCAGTTTCAGGCGGCTGTTCATCATCCACTCGGCTACGTCTTTCATCCCTTTGTGCAGGTTGGTTCTGGCGGTGGCTGGGTCGTTGGTGAGGGAGAGGATCAGCTGGGTGTCGTCGGCGTAGGACATGATGTTGAGGTTGTGATGGCGTGCGATGGCTGCGAGGGGGCTCATGTAGACGTTGAAGAGGGTGGGGCTGAGTGATGATCCTTGTGGTACGCCGCAGATGACTTTGGTGGCCTTGGATCTGAACGGGGGAGGCGGACTCTCTGGGTTCTTCCGGCGAGGAACGAGATGATCCACTCTAGTGCCTTCTCTTGAATTCCGATGTTGCTGAGGCGCTACACTAGGGTGCGGTGGCAGACAGTGTCGAACGCTGCGGAGAGGTCCAGGAGGATGAGGGCCGCTGTTTCCCCGTTGTCAAGCAGGGCTCGGATGTCGTCAGTGGCTTCGATGAGGGCGGTCTCGGTGCTGTGGTTGGCTCGGAAGCCGGACTGTGAGTGGTCGAGGGATCCATTAGTCTCGAGGAAGGCGGCAAGCTGTCTGTTGACGGTCTTCTCGATGACTTTGGCAGGAAACGGGAGGAGCGAGATGGGGCGGTAGTTCTTGAGGTCGGTGGGGTCTGCTGATGGTTTCTTCAGGAGGGCGCTGAGTTCGGCATGCTTCCAGCTCTCCGGGTAGGTGGCGGTGTTGAAGGAGCAATTGATGATGTCCCGGAGATGGGGTGCGATGACGGAGTTGGCCTTGTTGAAGACGTGGTGGGGGCATGGGTCGGTTGGTGATCCGGAATGGATGGTGTTCATCGTATGGATGGTGTCTTCGGTGCTGACCGGGGTCCAGGCGCGGAGGGTGGTGTTGGGGGGCGTCGGTTTGGTGGTTGGGTGCGTGGTCTGTGCGCTGAAGCTGTTGTGTATGTCGGCGATCTTGCGGTGAAAGAACGAGGCGAGTGAGTCGCAGAGGTCTTGTGAGGGGGTGATGTCGTTGTTTCCGGCGCTGGGGTTGGAGAGCTCTTTGACGATGCTGAAGAGTTCTTTGCTGTTGTGTGCGTTGTTGTCTAGTCGTTCTTTGAATGCTGTCTTCTTGGTGGTGTGGATCAGCTGGTGGTGTTTACGGGAGGCGTACTTGAGGGCGGTCATGTTGTCTGTAGTCGGGTTTTTTCGCCAGGCTTTTTCGAGGGTGCGGCAGTTCTTCTTGGAGTTCTTGAGGTCGTTGTTGAACAAGGAGGCTTTCTTGCTGTTGGGCCTGATGGGATGGGTTTTCAGAGGTGCGAGGTTGTCAGCGCAGTTGGTGATCCACTGTGTGAGGTTGTTGGCTGCTTGGTTGGGGTCCGCTGAGCTGGCGGGAGGGTTCTTGTTCAGTGATGTGGAGAGCTGGTCGGTGGTGATCTTGTTCCAGCTCCTGCGGGGAGCTTGTTGTGGGTGGTGGTGAGTCGTGGTTTTTCTGAAGCTGAAGTGGACGCAGCTGTGGTCTGTCCAGTCGAGTCCGGTGGAGTGGCTGAAGGAGATGTACTTGCTGGAGGAGAAGACTGGGTCAAGTGTGTGTCCGGCGTAGTGGGTGGGGGTGTTCACCAGTTGCTTGAGTCCGAGGTTGTCCTGCAGGGTGGTGGTGTTGTTGTCGTTGTTGTTCTCCAGGTGGAAGTTGAGGTCCCCTAGGAGGATGTAGTCAGCGGAGGGGAGGGCGTGTGGGCTGATGAAGTCTGCGATGTCTTCGCTGAATTGTGTGCGGGGTCCTGGGGGTCTGTAGATGAGGGTGCCTCTGAGTGTGGTCTTGGGGTCGGTGTGAATCTGGAAGTGGATATGTTCGGCAGCTGTGAGGGTGTCGTCGGAGTTGGTCGTGATGCGGATGGTGTTCTTGTGGACAATGGCGATGCCTCCTCCTGTCTGGTTGACGCGGTCCCTCCGGGTGATCTTGTATCCGTCCGGGATGGCGATGGCGATGTCGGGCGCTGAGGAGGCGTTCATCCAGGTTTCTGTGAGGAAGGCGATGTCTGGAGATGTGGTGTCGAGCAGGTTCCAGAGTTCCACGGCGTGTCTGTGGATGCAGCGGGTGTTGAGCAGGATGCACTTCAGGTGGTTGCTGCTGGTGCTTGGTTTGGCGGGCGCGGTGCGGGTCTGGATGCAGGAGAACTTGCAGTATTGGCAGGTGAAGGGTCCGTGGGTGCGTCGTGGGGCGGCACGGCAGCACCCGGGGATCCGGCCGGTGTTGAGTGCGAGGAGGGTGGTGGCGCTGTAGGTCTTGCGGGTGGGCTGGCCTCTGCGGGGGCCAGGGGGTCTGGCGCTGGGCGCGGGCCAGGCGCAGACCGGCGCAGACGGGCTTCCTTAGGCGCGCCTCCTGCCTCAATACGAAGAGAACACTGCAGGGGCATCAGGTCGAAAACCCACAGGCACCTCAGGGGGACGGGGAAAGGGGGGGCACCTCAGCCGGAAGATGGTACAATGCCACTGCTCCTGGAGGGAGCTACATGCCCTCTGCGATGTCCTGGAGCGTGCAAGACCCCAGTCTCTTAAGTGGGTGGTTTGTCCACTGCTTGGTCCTGGGGAGTGCAAGGCCACAGTCTCTCAAGCGGGTGATTTGCCCACTGCTTGGTCCTGGGGCGTGCAAGGCCACAGTCTCTCTAGTGGATGACTTCTCTCACTGGTTCTGGATGGGGCCTTGTGCCCAGTGTGCTTCATCCTGGCAAGGAGGGGGTGAGTGGATGTCTTCTTCAACTGATTCTGGAGGGGGTTTTGTGCCCAGTGTGCTTCATCCTGGCAAGGAGGGGGTGAGTGGATGCCTTCGTCCACTGGTTCTGGAGGGGGCCTTGTGCCCTGTGATGCTGATCCTGGATGGTGAAAGGTCACAGTCTCTCACCTGGGTGTCACACCTACAGGTGTTGCAGGGGCCAGGACACACTCCAGCCCATGTAGTCACGACTACACACTGCCCGCCGGCAGTGACGGCTGCTCCGTGGATGGCAGTTGTGGGGCTGGCGGCGGTGTTGTCAGGGGTGGGGGGAGGCTCCAGCCCTTCCCCTGCAGCCTCAGACGGCTGCCCACTGGGGCTGCTGCTGCTGTCAGTGGTGCTGCTGGCAGTGCAGGTGGCGGTGCTGGTGGCAGTGCAGGTGGTGGTGCTGTCAGTGGTGGGGGGAAGCTCCAGCCCTTCCCCTGCAGCCTCGGATGGCTGCCCACTGGGGCTGCTGCTGCTGGCAGTGGTGCTGCTGGCGGTGCAGGTGGCGGTGCTGGCGAAAGTGCAGGTGGCTGTGCTGTCAGTGGTGGGGGGAGGCTCCAGCCCTTCCCCTGCAGCCTTGGACGGCTGAAGTGCCATGGCTGGTGTTGTTTGCCCAGATGCTGCTCCAGCCACAGGCACCAGATCTATCCTGCCTGCGGCGTCAGTTCCTTTAACATTGGCTTTGGCAGCTGTTGTCCCCTTTCTGCCCTTGGCAGATGGTGGTGCCTCCCTGCTTCTCCCAGCTGGTGTTCCCTTCCTGCCCTTGCTGGCTGGTGTTCCCTCCTTCCTCTTGCTGGCTGGTATTCCCTCCTTCCCCTTGCTGGCTGGTGGTGCCTCCTTCCCCTTGCTGGCTGGTGTCCCCTTCTTGCCCTGGCTAGCTGGTAGCCCCTTCTTGCCTTGACAGGTGGTGCAGGCACACTGGCTGTGCTGACGGGTGCCTTCTTGGAGCCTCTCACACCTGCAGTAGCTTCAGAAACTACAGTGGCCGTGGACTGGGCGGCTGAGGTGCTGGGCTGGGTTATGGCCAGCCTGGCCCGAAATGAAGGACGGGGGGAGGGGCAGGGAATAGGTCAAGGGTGGCAAGGAAAAGCCTTTTAGGGGCACTGGGATGGAAGAGGGTGAAGGTTTGGGAGTAGAGGAAAAGGGAGTGGTTGTAGGAGGTGTCTGTCTGCTGTGTCTGGGTGCAGGTGCATGGGCTGGGTGCTGTTGTGAGGTGGATGGCTGTTGGGTGTCTGAGTGCTTGTGTTTGTGTACTTTGGGAGGAGGGGGCTCAGACACAGTGGGAGAGGACACAGGAGACGTGTGCATGGATGTTGAGGTGGTGACTGGCGGTGAGGGGTGTGTTGTGATAGGTATGCTGGTGATGGAGGTAGTGGATGAGGATGTAGTGCAATGCAGGTGTGAGGGGAGACACTACTGGGAGGGAGGTGGACGAGGAGGAGGAGGGGGACACAGTGGAGGCAGTGGATGTTGGTGTGTCTGCATCTGGATGGTGCTTGTGGTAATGCCTGTGGGATGAAATGTGGTGCTTGTTTTTGCCTGAGCCACTTCTGTGTGGTGATTTGGATGCATGCAGGTCTGAAGGTGTGCTTGGGATAGGCTGGGGTTGAGGGGATTGGGACTGGGTAGAGGAAGTTGGGGGGGAAGGCTAGAAACAGGGACAATGGCTGCCATCAGTGAGTTGGCCAGAGCCTGGAATGCTCTCTGTTGGGCCGCCACGCCAGAGTGAATGCCCTCCAGGTATGCATTTGTTTGTTGCAAATGCCCTGCTAGACCCTGGATGGCATACAGTATGATTGACTGCCCAACAGAGATGGATCTCAGGAGGTCAATAGCCTCCTCACTTAGGGCAGCAGGGCTGACTGGGGCAGTGCCTGAGGTGCCTGGGGCAAAGGAGATGCCCACCCTCCTGGGTGAGCGGGCACGGGAAACTCACTGAGAGGCTGCTTGGAGGGCGGTGCTGGTACAGTGGTGGCGGCTGTACCTGTAGTTGGGGGGGGGCACAGAGGTGTTTGCCACTGCCAGGGAGCTTCCATTGGAGGAGGTGTCGCTGTCGGTACTGTCCCCTCCTGTCTCCGTCGTGGTGCTCCCCTCGCCCTCTGACCCACTGGTGCCCTCACCGTTGGTGGATTCGCCCTCCAGGCCCATTTGAGATGCAGCTCCCTCCATCGCCGGTGCCTCTGCTCCTTCGCCAGATGATGCTAATGCACACAAGGACAGGGTGGCAAAACAAAAATGGGGGGAAGAGACAGAGGATACACTTGGTCAGTGCCAGCAACAACACTACCAATAGTGTACACAACTCACAGGGAACAGCCCTATGCACTAGGCCATGCACTACCAGTTACAATGCTAGTCACCAGGCCATGGGGTACAATGCCTAACACCATTAGCTGCAAACCTGAAACCCACCGGACCCTGCCCAGTAGTAGATGCCCACTAGCATTATTGGGGTTGGAGTGCATCTGAGCTTGCCCCTCATGGAACTTACCCAACCATGTTCGCCCGGGCCTAGGGGCACTCACAGCCCACATCCCCCACCCAGGTAACACCGTAACACGCGCAAAGTCATGATTCTGAATCTGTACTCACCCCCTTGTGGCTGCTGTGATGCCTTCAAGCGCCCATCCAACTCCGGATAGGCCACCGCCAGGATGCTGAACATCAGGGGGGTCAGGGTACAACAGGCACCCCTTCCTCGTTGGGAGGCCAGCCCCAGACACTCAAGCCATGGTCCCTTCCAGACACAGGTCACAGCAGCACTTGCAGTGTAGGTCCTCTCCTATTGAAGGTCACGTAGCAAGTGAGTGAACAGATAGAAAATGGTGGTCACGTCCGCTGCGGTGAGTACCGTCACCGCCGACGTACATCTCCATTGGCTCCTGTAACCCATAGGCCCCAATGATAACCAATGCGGTGTTGCACGGCGGTCGTCGACTGCCTCCCGCAATGGCGCACAACGCCAGTGGAATTACATTTCCACTTGTCCCTCCTCACATGTCAGGCGGCCGCCATTTCAGGGGGGCACAGGCTATGGCACCTAACTGCGTCACAGCAGACATAGGCACATCAACGGACCTACACAAGTATATGTTTGAATATGATCATCTGCTCACTGTTTTTCACCCTAGAGTTCAACCGCTGAGGATGAATAGGAGATGGAGACATACCCCCGTGTACAGACCCCTGGTGGACCTGGTGACAATGAAGGACAGGCACATTATCCTAACCTACAGACTTGAAAGGGCCACAATCCAAGAGCTGTGTGCCCAATTGGAGCCAGATCTGATTTCAGCTATCTGCCCCCACACAGGTACCCCCCCTCTAGTGCAGGTCCTGTAGGTGCTCCAATTCTTGGCAAGTGGTTCCTTCCAAGCGACAGTGGCCATGGCATCAGGTGTGTCACAGCCTATGTTCTCAAACGTGCTGACCAGAGTGTTGTCTGCCCTGATGAAACACATGCGCAGCTACATTGTGTTGCCCCAGGTGGAGGATTTGGCCACAGTGAAGGCTGACTTCTATGCAATGGGACATATCCCCAACATCATTGGTGGTATTGATGGTACACATATTGCCTTTGTCCAAACCTGGAGAAATTAACAGGTGTTCAGAAATCGAAAGAGCTTTCACTCTCTGAATGTGCAGATGGTGTGTTTGGCAGACCAGTACATCTCCCATGTCAATGCAAAGTATCCTGGCTCTGTGCATGATGCCTTTATATTGAGGAATAGCAGCATCCCATATGTGAATTCTCAACTCCAGAGGCACAGGGTGTGGCTAATAGGTGAGCCCATGGTCCCCATCCAGTGTCTATTGGTATATGGGTGCGGGGTGGCCCTAAGGGTGAGTGTCTGGCTAACAGGTATCCCTCGATATTTGCAGGTGACTCTGGTTATCCCAACCTCTCATGGCTACTGACCCCAGTGAGGAATGCCAGGACAAGGGCAGAGGAACGTTACAATGAGGCACATGGGCGAACAAGGAGGATCATTGAGCACACCTTTGGCCTCCTGAAGGCCAGATTCCGGTGCCTTTATCTGACAGGTGGATCCCTGTACTACTCACCCAAGAAGGTGTGCCAGATCATCGTGCCATGTTGCATGTTGCAGAACCGGGCCTTGAGACACCAGGGCCCTCATTACAACATTGGCGGTAAAAGCCGCTTACCGCCGTGCAGAAGACCGCCAACACACCGCCGCGGCCGCGGAATTCCGCCACAGCTATTATGACCCACATTTCGGAATCCGCCAAAATTCAGACACCCTCACAAGTCCGCCACACCAAAGGTCAGTAATAAACTGGCTAAAACAAAACCTCCACCGTCATGCCAACAGAAAAACGCCCACTCTATCACGACACACGAATCCACGCGGCGGTCTTTCAACCGCGGTATTCCACGCTCAAAATACACACACATTTACAAAACACAGTCACATTGGACAATTCGAAATACACACACCTGATACACATACACACACCACTCCCAAACACTCAATACAATATAAAACACACGCCCACATCACCCACAAAGCCCTATGACAAAAGATTCCAAAAGAATGCCAGAGAGAGACAGCACCAGCAAGAACAACAGCATCCACAGGCACACAACACCATCACCCACAGAACTTCCACGCACCTCACACAACACACCACTACATATCAGCACACTTATCACCACACACTCCACCTCACACATCACCTACAACACCCCATGGCACGGCAAAGACACCCCAGGTTCTCGGAGGAGGAGCTCAGGGTCATGGTGGAGGAAATCGTCCGGGTAGAGCCACAGCGATTCGGATCACAGGTGCAGCACACCTCAATAGCAAAGAAGATGGAGCTATGGCGAAGAATAGTGGACAGGGTCAACGCAGTGGGACAGCACCCAAGAAATCGGGAGGACATCAGGAAGAGGTGGAACGACCTACGGGGGAAGGTGCGTTCCGTGGTCTCAAGACACCACCAGGCGGTTCAGTGGACTGGCGGCGGACCCCCACCTCCTCACCCACAACTAACATGGGAGGAGCAGGTCTTGGCGATTCTGCATCCTGAGGGCCTCGCAGGAGTAGGTGGATGTAAGAAAGTACCATCTTGCCTGGCATGTTACCCCCATATTTCACTGTATATATGTTGTTTTAGTCTATGGGGGTCACTGCCGCCCGCCAGGCGGGAACCGCCATTTGGCCGCCACGCAGCCAAAATAGCGCTTCCGGCATTCCAACCTTCCCGCTGGGCCGGCGGGCGCTAACCATGTTAGCGCCCGCCGGCCCAGCGGGAAGGAGGCCTGCAACACAGAAGCCGGCTCCGAATGGAGCCGGCGGTGTTGCGGGCGTGCGACGGGTGCAGTTGCACCCGTCGCGCTTTTCACTGTCTGCTAGGCAGACAGTGAAAAGCTTCATGGGGCCCTGTTAGGGGGCCCCTGCACTGCCCATGCCAGTGGCATGGGCAGTGCAGGGGCCCCCAGGACACCCGTTACCGCCAGCCTCTTCCTGGCGGTGAAAACCACCAGAAACAGGCTGGCGGTAAGGGGGTCAGAATCCCCATGGCAGCGCTGCTTGCAGCGCTGCCATGGCGGATTCGACCAGCCGGGGCAAAAACGGCGGGAAACCGCCGGCCCCGGTTTTCTGACCGAGGCTTTACCGCCGCGGTCAGAATGGGCTTGGAAGCACCGCCAGCCTGTTGGCAGTGCTTCCGTCATTCGTGACCCTGGCGGTCTTGGACCGCCAGGGTCAGAATGACCCCCTATGTGACACTGGGACCCTGCCAGGCAGGGCCCCAGTGCTCATAAGTATATGCCCTGTATGTGTTCCCTGTGTGATGCCTAACTGCCTCACTGAGGCTCTGCTAACCAGAACCTTAGTGGTAATGCTCTCTCTGCTTTCCAAATTTGTCACTAACAGGCTAGTGACTAAATTTACCAATTCACATTGGCATACTGGTACACCCATATAATTCCCTAGTATATGGTACTGAGGTACCCAGGGTATTGGGGTTCCAAGAGATCCCTATGGGCTGCAGCATTTCTTTTGCCACCCATAGGGTGCTCTGACAATTCTTACACAGGCCTGCCAGTGCAGCCTTAGTGAAATAACGTCCACGTTATTTCATAGCCATTTGCCACTGCACTTAAGTAACTTATAAGTCACCTATATGTCTAACCTTCACCTGGTGAAGGTTGGGTGCAAAGCTACTTAGTGTGTGGGCACCCTGGCACTAGCCAAGGTGCCCTCACATTGTTCAGGGCAAATTCCACCGGACTTTGTGAGTGCGGGGACACCATTACACGCGTGCACTGTACATAGGTCACTACCTATGTACAGCGTCACAATGGTAACTCCGAACATGGCCATGTAACATGTATCATGTCTAAGATCATGGAATTGTCACCCCAATGCCATTCTGGCATTGGGGAGACAATTCCATGATCCCCCAGGTCTCTAGCACAGTACCCGGGTACTGCCAAACTGCCTTTCCGGGGTCTCCACTGCAGCTGCTGCTGCTGCCAACCCCTCAGACAGGTTTCTGCCCTCCTGGGGTCCAGGCAGCCCTGGCCCAGGAAGGCAGAACAAAGGACTTCCTCTGAGAGAGGGTGTAACACCCTCTCCCTTTGAAAATAGGTGTGAGGGCTGGGAGGAGTAGCCTCCCCCAGCCTCTGGAAATGCTTTGATGGGCACAGATGGTGCCCATCTCTGCATAAGCCAGTTTACACCGGTTCAGGGATCCCCCAGCCCTGCTCTGGCGCGAAACTGGACAAAGGAAAGGGAAGTGACCACTCCCCTGACCTGCACCTCCCAGGGGAGGTGCCCAGAGCTCCTCCAGTGTGCCCCAGACCTCTGCCATCTTGGAAACAGAGGTGTCTGTGGCACACTGGACTGCTCTGAGTGGCCAGTGCCAGCAGGTGACGTCAGAGGCTCCTTCTGATAGGCTCTTACCTCTCTTGGTAGCCAATCCTCATTCCTAGGTAGCCAAACCTCCTTTTCTGGCTATTTAGGGTCACTGCTTTGGGGATCTCACCAGATAACGAATGCAAGAGCTCATCAGAGTTCCTCTGCATCTCCCTCTTCACCTTCTACCAAAGGATCGACCGCTGACTGCTCAGGACGCCTGCAAAACCGCAACAAAGTAGCAAAGACGACTACTAGCAACCTTGTATCGCTTTATCCTGCCGGCTTTCTCGACTGTTTCCAGGTGGTGCATGCTCTGGGGGTAGCCTGCCTCCTCTCTGCACCAGGAGCTCTGAAGAAATCTCCTGTGGGTCGACGGAATCTTCCCCCTGCAACCGCAGGCAACAAAAGACTGCATCACCGGTCCTCTGGGCCCCCTCTCAGCACAACGAGCGTGGTCCCTGGAACTCAGCAACTCTGTCCAAGTGACTCCCACAGTCTGGTGACTCTTCAGTCCAAGTTTGGTGGAGGTAAGTCCTTGCCTCCCCACGCTAGACTGCATTGCTGGGTAGCGCGTGATTTGCAGCTGCTCCGGCACTTGTGCACTCTTCCAGGATTTCCTTCATGCACAGCCAAGCCTGGATCCCCGACACTCTAACCTGCGGTGCACAACCTTCTGAGTTGTCCTCCGGCGTCGTGGGACTCCCTTTTGTGACTTTGCATGGACTCCAGTTCACTCTTCTTCCAAGTGCCTGTTCAGGTACTTCTGCTGGAGCTGCTTGCTTCTGTGAGGGCTCCCTGACTTGCTGGGCGCCCCCTCTGTCTTCTCATCCAAGTGGCGACACCCTGGTCCCTCCTGGGCCACAGCAGCATCCAAAAACCCTAACAGCGACCCTTGAAGCTAGCAAGGCTTGTTTGCGTTCTTTCTGCATGGGAACACCTCTGCAAGCTTCTACACGACGTGGGACATCCATCCTCCAAAGGGAAAGTTCCTAGTCCTCTTCGTTCTTGCAGAACACCAAGCTTCTTCCAACAGGTGGCAGCTTCCTTGCACCCTCAGCTGGTATTTCTTGGGCTCCTGCCCACTCTCGACACTGTCACGACTCTTGGACTTGGTCCCCTTGTCTTACAGGTACTCAGGTCCGGAAATCCACTGTTGTTGCATTGCTGGTGTTTGTACTTCCTGCAGAATCCCCCTATCACGACTTCTGTGCTCTCTGGGGGTAGTAGGTGCAATTTACACCTACCTTTCAGGGTCTTGGGGTGGGCTATTTTTCTAACCTTCACTGTTTTCCTACAGTCCCAGCAACCCTCTACAAGCTCACATAGGTTTTGGGGTCCATTCGTGGTTCGCATTCCACTTTTGGAGTATATGGTTTGTGTTGCCCCTATACCTATGTGCTCCTATTGCAATCTATTGTAATTTTACACTGCTTGCATTACTTTTCTTGCTATTACTTGCATAATTTTGGTTTGTGTACATATATCTTGTGTATATATCTTATCCTCATACTGAGGGTACTCACTGAGATACTTTTGGCATATTGTCATCAAAATAAAGTACCTTTATTTTTAGTAACTCTGGCCCTCATTCTGACCCTGGCGGTCTTTGACGGCCAGGGCGGAGGACCGCGGGAGCACCGCCGACAAGCCGGCGGTGCTTCAATGGGGATTCCGACCGCGGCGGTAAAGCCGCGGTCGGACCGGCACCACTGGCGGGGTCCCGCCAGTGTACCGCGGCCCCATTGAATCCTCCGCGGCGGCGCAGCTTGCTGCACCGCCGCGGGGATTCTGACCCCCCCTACCGCCATCCAGATCCCGGCGGTCGGACCGCCGAGATCCGGATGGCGGTAGGGGGGGTCGCGGGGCCCCTGGGGGCCCCTGCAGTGCCCATGCCACTGGCATGGGCATTGCAGGGGCCCCCGTAAGAGGGCCCCTAAATGTATTTCACTGTCTGCTGCGCAGACAGTGAAATACGCGACGGGTGCAACTGCACCCGTCGCACAGCTTCCACTCCGCCGGCTCGATTCCGAGCCGGCTTCATCGTGGAAGCCTCTTTCCCGCTGGGCTGGCTGGCGGTCTGAAGGAGACCGCCCGCCAGCCCAGCGGGAAAGTCAGAATTACCGCCGCGGTCTTTCGACCGCGGAACGGTAACCTGACGGCGGGACTTTGGCGGGCGGCCTCCGCCGCCCGCCAAGGTCAGAATGAGGGCCTCTGTGTATTGTGTTTTGTTATGATATTGTGCATATGACACCAGTGGTATAGTAGGAGCTTTACATGTCTCCTAGTTCAGCCTAAGCTGCTTTGCAATAGCTACCTTCTATCAGCCTAAGCTGCTAGAAACACCTCTTCTACACTAATAAGGGATAACTGGACCTGGCACAAGGTGTAAATACCTCTGGTACCCACTACAAGCCAGGCCAGCCTCCTACAGTGGAGGAATGGACTCTGGTAAGACAAATCTTAATTATTACATCCCCCACCCTACCTGCATGCCAGCACATACCCCCACCCTCACCCTCACCCCCAGCACCCCAACTCCTCACATATGTCCCACTATCACAAACCACCCATCCCAACACCAAGCCCTGCATGCAACAACAAAGCATGGACACCCATCACTAAAGCATGCCCACTGCACATACCCACACAACCCCCTAAACCATCATCACACAAGGTCCCATACGGAATGCAAGCACTGGGGTACACGGTCACCCACCCATTGCACACCATGACACACACAGATGTAACAACCATCCTTTTATACCCCTGCAGGACCCCTACCCGGACAGGAGGGTCCACACATGTCCACACCACCAACAGAAGAGGCCCACAGTGATGACAGCAGCTCTGTGCAACTGGATCTAACTGACCAGCCCGGCCCATCGGGGACCTCGGGACAGTCGGTTCCCCTCACCCAGTCACAGGCCACCACAGACCTTCCCCCCTCTGGAAACACCAGCACAGCACCCACCCAGCGGGCCCATACCTCCGTTCCCAGGACACGTCAATCAGCAGTGTGTCCACCACTACAGGGAACCCAGGATAACCCACCACCCCAACAACAACAGGGACCTGGGGGCAGTGGCAGTGGGCACACGGTCCAGGGGACGGAGGCCCAGGAACACAGGGGAACTGGGAGGGCTGCTGTGCGACAGGGGGCGGACAGGCCAAGGGAACCCACTCTCCACGAGGCCCTCTCCTCCATCATGGGAGCCTACCACCACTCCCAGGAGACGATGGCAATGGTACTGGCCAAGTTTCAGGAGACCCAGCGCCTGCAGGAGGAACAGTATATGGGCTTCAGGGAGGAACTCAGAACCATCAGCTCCACCCTTGGCACCATCGTAGGGGTGCTGAAGGAAGTACTCAACACCAGGAGGGACACTGGTCACTGAGCCCCTGACACTAGTATGGGCGATGAACTGCCCACCACCTCCGCCGGCGCTAGTGGACAGGACGCCGCGCCACAGGACCACCACACCAGCACCTCACCCCCTGCAGAGGGAGAACCACCCCGCAAACGGTCCCTGAGATCCAGGACAAAGACAGAGCACTATGCCAAGACCCCCGCCAAGAAATGAGACCACCCTGATTGTCATCCTACTGGCCCACTTTGTCACCCTGTCCATACTTAAACTGCCCCAGCTCCACTTCCTATGCCCATATGGGCAATGCACCTGTGAGACTAATAGACTGGACTCTGCCATGGACATTCCTCCGCCATCACCCCTCACCATTTCACTACCCCCTCCAATATTGAGGACTTAAATAAACACACTTAAAGCACAAAACAATCTGGAGTCTGTCTGTGATTTCGAAATAGTGTATTAGCAATTACAGTGAAAAAATGCTCTTTCAGTTTGTAATGTCAACATACCTATGTCACACAGCTCTAGTCCATGAGGAATCTAAGCAGATGTCACACAGTGGGACCCACATCTGTGACATCGTAAGGGAAAGTGACAACTCAGTGACCATACACTGGGTGAAAACGACAGACAGTAGAGAGGTAGTAGTGTTAAAGTACATGAAGTAGGCAGGTCTGTACTCTTACCTGTGTCTCGCTGGAAATATTGCAGGATCACTTTTGTTCATGTCTTCTTCCTCTGCTTCCTCGTCTTCACTGTCCATAGGCTCCACAGCTGCCACAACACCGCCATCTGGACCATCCTCCTGCAGAAAAGGCACCTGTCGTCGCAAAGCCAAGTTGTGAAGCATACAGCAGGCCACGATGATCTGGCACACCTTCTTTGGTGAGTAGAATAGGGATCCACCTGTCATATGGAGGCACCTGAACCTGGCCTTCAGGAGGCCGAAGGTCCGCTCAATCACCCTCCTAGTTCGCCCATGGGCCTCATTGCAGCGTTCCTCTGCCCTTGGCCTGGGATTCCTCACTGGGGTCAGTAGCCATGACAGGTTGGGGTAACCAGAGTCACCTGCAAATGGTGAGGGACAACTGTTAGACACGCACTAACCTGGAGGGATATCCCCAGACCCAGACAACCATTCCCACTTACTTGCTTCCAGGTGCTCACCTAATAGCCACACACGGTGCCTCTGGAGTTGACCCATCACATAAGGGATGCTGCTATTCCGCAGGATGTAGGCGTCATGCACTGAGCCAGGGAACATGGCATTCACATGGGAGATGTACTGGTCTGCCAAACATACCATCTGTACATTCATCGAATGATAACTCTTCCGGTTTCTGTACACCTGTTCACTCCTGTGGGGGGGGACCAAAGCCACATTGGTCCCATCAATGGCACCTATGATGTTGGGGATGTGTCCCAGGGCATAGAAATCACCTTTCACTGTGGGAAAATCCTCCATCTGAGGAAAAACGATGTAGCTCCGCATGTGTTTCAGAAGGGCAGACAACACTCTGGACAATACATTGGAAAACAGAGGCTGGGACATCCCTGATGCTATGGCCACTGTTGTTTGAAAAGACCCACTTGCAAGGAAATGGAGCACTGACAGCACCTGCACTTGAGGGGGGATTCCTGTGGGATGGCGGATTGCTGACATCAGGTCTGGCTCCAAGTGGGTACACAGTTCCTGGATTGTGGCACGGTCAAGCCTGTATGTGATAATCACATGTCGCTCCTCCATTGTCGACAGGTCCACCAACGGCCGGTACACCGGAGGATGCCGCCATCTCCTCACATGTCCCAGCGGCCTATGAAGGACAACAGCGAGCACAGAGTTAAACAACTCAGAGGTACGTACCCACAGTTTACACAGAACACCATTCATACACAAAAGATGGCCTGTATGTGTGTTGAGTCTAGGCCTAGGTATGTGTGACGCAGTTGAAAATGAAGCCATGTGGGCCCCTGAAATGGCGGCTGCCTGACCTGTAAAGTGGGACAATGGGATGTGAGGTAACTGCGCTGGCATTGTACACCGTCGCGGTAGGCGGTCGAAGACCGGGGCGCAATGCTGCATTGGTTAACATTGGACCCTATGGGTCCCAGGAGCCAATGACGATATACACCGGCGGTGACGGTACACACCGCCGCGGACGTGACTGCCAATTTCTATCTGTTCAATCACTCGATACCTGAACTTCGACAGGAGAGGACCTACACTGCAAGTGCTGCTGTGACCTCTGTCTGGAAGAGACAATGGCTCGAGTGTCTGGGGAAAGGGCCCCTGCCTTCACATCGGAGGAGTTGGAGAAGCTCGTGGATGGGGTCCTCCCCCAGTACACGCTACTCTACGGTCCTCCAGACAAACAGGTAAGTAAACAGGGAGCATGTTGTATGGGCTATGCCTGTGTGGAGAGGGCTGGATGTAAGAAGGAAGGGGGAGAGTGCTGCGTGCATGAAAGACGGTGAATGCATGTGCCACATGGCAAGGGTAAGGATGGGGGCCAATCAGTTTGACTGTGCAGTTGGTAATAACTTCTCTTTTTCCCCTGTACATTTCATGTAGGTCAGCGCCCACCAGAAAAATGATATTTGGCGTGCCATCGCCAAGGACGTCCGGACCCTGGGGGTCTAACACAGACGGAGCACCCACTGCCCCAAAAGATGGGAGGACATTCTTCGCTGGAGCAAGAAGATGGCGGAGGCTCAGCTGGGGATGGCCTCCTAACGTGGGAGGGGTGCCCGTCGCACCATGACCCCCCTGATGTTCAGGATCCTGGCGGTGGCCTACCCAGAGTTGGATGGGCGCCTAAGGGCATCACAGCAGCCACAACGGGGTGAGTACACTCTCATTCTGCTGACTTTGCGTGCAGAGGAGGTGTCTGGGTGGGGGAGGTGGGCTGTGGGTTTCCCTAGGCCAGGGCGAGTTCCGTAGGCAAGGCCCCCCGTAAGGCAGGCCATGTGGCACCCCACCCCACCTCTGTAGCGTGCCAAGTACACCTAGTCATGCCCCTGTGTCATCTATGTGTGCAGATGTCGTCCATAGCCTTGTAGGCCATTTCCCAGGAATTGAACAGTGGACCCCAAGAGCGCGGCGTAGTGCAGGGGGCTTCTGTGTCTGTCGTGTCCGCCAACGGTAGCAGTAATGCATGCACTCAACATGTCTTTCTTCTGTCGTCCCCCCCTTTTAGTGGTCTCCCTGTTCTTGTGTGCATTAGCATCATCAGGCGGAGGAGCAGTGGCACCGGAGCACGAGGGAGCTGCATCCCACATGGCCCTGGAGGGTGAGACTACGGACTAAGAGTTCACCAGTGGGAAGGAGGCAGAGGGGAGCTCCACGGCGGGGACAGGAGCTGACACCAGCGAGACGGACTCGTCCTCTGATGGGAGCTCCCTTGTGGTGGCGGCAACATCTGTGCCCCCCACATCTACAGGTACAGCCGCCACCCCCCCTCCCAGCAGCCCCTCAGCCTTTGCCCCGTGCCCGCTCACCCAGGAGGGTGGGCATCACCTTCGCCCCAGGCACCTCAGGCCCTGCCCCAGTCACCCCTGCTGCTCTCAGTGAGGAGGCCATTGACCTCCTCAGGTCCCGTACTGTTGGGCAGTCTACCATTTTGAATGCCATCCAAGGTGTAGAAAAGCAGTTGCAACAAACAAATGCATTCCTGGAGGGCATTCATTCTGGTCAGGCGGCCCTTCAGCAAGCTTTTCAGACTCTGGCCTCAGCACTGATGGCAGCTATTGTCCCCGTCTCTAGCCTCCCCCTCCAACTTCCTCCACCCAGACCCAATCCCCTGTACCTCAGCCTATCCCAAGCACACCTACGGACCAGAATGCACATACGTCAACACACAAGGGAAGCTCTGGCAAACATAAGCACCACACATCCCACAGGCACTCACGCAAGCATCACACACATACAGACACACCAACATCCACTGCCTCCACTGTGTCCCCCTCCTCCTTGTCTCCCTCCTCCCTCCCTCCCAGTCTCGTCTACACTCACACCTGCATGTACTACCTCTACAGCCACTACGTCCCTCTCTAGCACACCCACCACCACACCCCGCTCATGTGCAGTCACCACCCCCACTACCATTCACACGTCCCCTGTGTCCTCTCCCAGTGTGTCTGTGACGCCCCCTCCCAAGAGACAAAAACGCAGGCACACACCCACCCAACAGCCATCCACCTCACGACAGCCTCCAGCGCATGCACCTTCACCCAAAGTCACCAAACGTACACCTCCTACAACCACCACCTCTTCCTCCACTCCCAAACCCCCTCCAGCTACCCGTCCCAGTGTGTCCCAAAAACTTTTCCTGTCCACCCTTGACCTCTTTCCCACACCTCTCCAACCCCGTCTGTCTCCTAGGTCCCGAACTAGCACTTCAGCCACAACATCTCCAGGACCAGTGGTGCCTGTAGTCACCCAAATCTGGAGTGCACAAGCCACCAGGGCAGCCAGTGTGGCACCGAGCCTCAGCACAGACAGTCCCCCACCTGTGAAGCATCAGAAGTTGGCCAGTGCCTGGCGGGAGAGGGGGAAGACTCCAGCCACCAAAGCCGCTCCCAGGGGTCCCGGTGGGAGTGTGGAGTCAGCTGTGACACCTTCCAAGGTGGGGAAGGGCCACAAGAAACCCGGCAAGTCTGGGAAGAGCAGCACGGCGGAGAAGACCGCCATCATCCCCGATGCCCAGGAGCCCACCTCCAGCACAAGCCCAGCTGTCCAGGAGGCCACCACCAGCATCAGCCCACCTGCCCAGGAGGCCACCGCCAGCACCAGCCCACCTGCCCAGGAGGCCACCGCCAGCACCAGCCCACCTGCCCAGGAGACCACCGCCAGCACTAGCGCCGCTGGGCCATGAAGGACTGCCAGCAAAAGCCCCGCTGGGCCATGAAGGACCGCCAGCAAAAGCCTCGCTGGGCCATGAAGGACCGCCAGCACATGCCCCGCTGGGCCATGAAGGACCGCCAGAAGATGAGACCCTGCAATGGATACCGCCATCTCAAGCACCGCTGAACAGGGCACCGCCAACACAAGCACCGCTGCACAGGGCACCGCCGTCTCAAGCACCGCTGCACAGGGCACCGCCGTCTCATGCACCGCTGCACAGGGCACCGCCAACTCAAGCACCGCTGAACAGGGCACCGCCAACTCAAGCTCCGCTGAACAGGGCACCGCCGTCTCAAGCACCGCTGCACAGGGCACCGCCAACTCAAGCACCGCTGCACAGGGCACCGCCAACTTAAGCACCGCTGAACAGGGCACCGCCAACTCAAGCACCGCTGAAGAGGGCACCGCCAACTCAAGCACCGCTGAACAGAGCACCGCCGTCTCAAGCACCGCTGAACAGGGCACTGCCAACTCAAGCACTGCTGCACAGGGCACCGCCAACTCAAGCACCGCTGCACAGGGCACCGCTGTCTCAAGCACCGCTGAACAAGGCACCGTCAACTCAAGCACCGCTGAACAGGGCACCGCCATCTCAAGCACCGCTGAACAGGGCACCGCCATCTCAAGCACCGCTGGCCCATGAGCGACAAGGGCACTGATGCAACTGAGTCCGTCACGGGGTGAATGATGCACTCTGGGCACCATGCCCCCTTCAGAACCAGTGGAGACTGTCATCCACTACCTCTGTCCTTAGCAGGATGAAGCACTCTGGGCACCATGCCCCCTCCAGAACCAGTGGAGAAAAGCATCCAGTACCTCTGTCCTTAGCAGGATGAAGCACTCTGGGCACCATGCCCCCTCCAGAACCAGTGGAGACTGTTATCCACTTGTGAGACTGTGGCTTTGCATTCCCCAGGATATGGCAGTGGGCAAACCACCCACTGTAGAGACTTGAGAGACTGTGGCTTTGCACTCCCCAGGATTGAACAGTGGGCAAACCACCCACTGTAGAGACTTGAGAGACTGTGGCTTTGCACTCCCCAGGATTGAACAGTGGGCAACCCACCCACTGTAGAGACTTGAGAGACTGTGGCTTTGCACTCCCCAGGATTGAACAGTGGGCAAACCACCCACTGTAGAGACTTGAGAGACTGTGGCTTTGCACTCCCCAGGATTGCACAGTGGGCAAACAACCCACTGTAGAGACTTGAGAGACTGTGGCTTTGCACTCCCCAGGATGGAACAGTGGGCATGTGGCCCCCTTGTGGATTTGGCGTTGTGCACTCAAGCGGCTGAGGTGCCCCCCCTTTCCCTCCCCCTGAGGTGCCTGTTTTCTTGCTCTCTGATGCCCCTGCAGTGTCCTCTCCGTCATGGTCGGGGATCTTGTGTGGGCCTCGCCCATACCGTGTGGTCCCAGTGTTCCACGGACTTTCTTAGAGCACTACCTGGACTACTATGCTTGGTATATATTATGTACATGGTGTATATATATATTTCTGCCTACTTGCTTTTAATATATTACAATGGTTACACTCATTTTCTGTTGTCTTTGCATTCTTCCAGGGGGGTTTGGGGGGTGTAACTGTGATGTACTGATATGCATTAGTGTGTGTGTTGTAGTGGGTGAGGGTGGGGGTGTTGCGTGTGTGTGTCCCTGTTTTTTGCCTCCCCCCTCCCCTGTGTCGTAGGTGCAGTTCTCACCGTGGTCTTCGCCGCCGGCGTTCGTGCTTCTGGTAGAGGAGCAGGAAGACTATTGCAGGTAGAATTTGGAGTTCCGGGTCCATGGCGTCCTCGTTCCTCGTGAGGTGTGTAGAGGTGAGCGTTTTCCCTTCGGGATTCCTGTTTCCGCCGTGTTTTTATCCGCGGTGAATCCGCCCCAGAAAAGGTGGCGGATTGACCTGTCATAATAGTGTGGGCGGTACATTGTCTCCCGCCTGTCTGTTGGCGGTGACCGCCGCGCTGTTTGTTTGTACCGCCTTGGCGGTCGGAGTGTTAAAGTGGCTGTCTTTGTTAGCGGTTTCCGCCACAGTCGTAATTGCAAATTTTTTACCGCCAGCCTGTTGGCAGTCTTACCGCCGCTTTAACACCGACCGCCAGGGTTGTAATGACCAGCCAGGTGCCTTTTCTTCAGGAGGATGAGGCTGGAGATGGTCGTGTGGCAGCGGTGGAGCCTGTGGACAGTGACGAAGAGGAAGCAGAGGAAGAGGATGTTGACAACAGAACTACTACAATTCAACAGTACTTCCAGTGACACACAGGTAAGACACTGTAACTTCACCTTCCATTGTAGTTTTGTGTTGGACATTGTACATGCCAGCCTGATTTTCCTGTTTCTATGGCCACTTACTGTACCCTTTGGCATCTCTATTTTCAGATATGTGTGCCCCACTCTGGCTCCTGGTGTGTTTACTGCTGCCCACTACAGGTCATACCTATGTATATGTAACTGCACATTTGAATTGCAATGTTTACAGCTTGTTAAACTAATACATATTTCAATCAGTTGACAAACTCCATACTTGTATTAGTTCCAAGGGTGTTCATTTATGTGATAATAAGTGTAGGGGGTATTGCAATGGGCTGGGTTGATGGTGGAGGAATGTCCAGGATAGAGTACAGTATATTTGTATCACAGGTACATTGTCAAAGGAGGCATAGGAAGTGGAGCAATGGCAGTTCAAGGTGAACATGGTGAAAGAGTGGGACACAAGGGTGACATTCAGGGGTTTGGCAATGTTTTCTGACTTCTCCCTGGATCGCAGGGACCTTTTGGGTGCTGGTTCTCCTTCTGCAGGGGGAGGGGTGCTGGTGGCCTGTTGTTCCAGTGACGAGGCCTCCTGTCCACTGGCATCAGCGGAGGTGGAGAACTGGTCATCGGTGTGGCTAGTGTCGGGGGCCCTTTGGTGTGTCACTGCCTCCCCCACTGCCTCCCTCATAGTGTTGGCCATGTCTGCCAGCACCCCTGCAATGGTGACCAGGTTGGTGTGAATGTCTCTCATGTCCTCCCTGATCCCCAGGTACTGTCCCTCCTGCAGCCGCTGTGTCTCCTGTAGCTTGGCCAGTATCTGGCCCATGGTCTCCTGGGAATGGTGGTATGCTCCCAGGATGTTGGGGTGTGCCTTGTGGAGAGTCGGTTCCCTGGGCCTATCCTCCCCCTGTCGCACAGCAGTCCTCCCAGCTTCCCTGTTGTCCTGTGCCTCTATCCCCTGAACTGTGTGCCCACTGCCACTGACCCCAGTTCCCTGATCATCCTGTGTTTGTGGGGTTGCCTGGGATCCCTGTAGTGGTGGACACACTGCTGACTGACGTGTCCTGGGGACAGAGGGATGGGCACGCTGGGTGGGTGCTGTGGTGGTGTTTCCTGAGGGGGGAGGCTCTGTGGTGGTTTGGGACTGTGGCTGGGTCACCGACTGTCCAGAGGTCCCTGATGGACCAGGTTGGTCATCCTGATCCAGGCGTGCAGAGCTGCTGTCATCACTGTGGGCCTCTTCTGTGGGTGGGGACTGGATGTTGCTGCCACCTCCTCTCCGGTGACGTTGTGTGGGGGTCCTGTGGGGATGTAAATGCAGTGTTACTGTTTCTGCGTGTGACATCTTGTGCATGGGTATGTTTCCCTCTATGGTTGTTATTACCAAGGCAGCTTTGGCTTGTGTGAATTGTGATTTGGTTGGCTAAGTGATTGTCACTAGTGTGCATGCTGTGGTGATGGGTGTCCATGCAGGTCTGTGATGGGGGTCCATGCATTGGTGTTTCATGCAGAGCTTGGTATTGGGATGGGTGGGTTGTGATGGTGGGGTATATGTGAGGTGGTGGAGTGATGGGGTGAGGGTAGGGGTAGAAGTTTGTGATGGCATGCAGGTGGGGGGGGTAAAGTAGTAAAGATTTGACTTACCAGAGTCCAGTCCTCCTGCTACTGCTGCCAGGCCCTCAGGATGCATGATCGCCAAGACTTTCTCCTCCCATGTTGTTAGTTGTGGGGGGAGGAGGTGGGGGTCCACTGCCAGTCCTCTGTACAGCTATCTGGTGTCTTGTAACCACGGAATGCACCTTCCCCCGTAGGTCGTTCAACCTCTTCCTGATGTCATCTCTTGTTCTGGGGTGTTGTCCCACGGCGTTGACCCTGTCCACGACTCTCCACCATAGCTCCATCTTCCTAGCAATGGACGTCTGCCGCCCCTGTGATCCGAATAGCTGTGACTCTACCCGGATGATTTCCTCCACCATGACCCTTAGCTCCTCCTCTGAGAACCTGGGGTGTCTTTGGGGTGCCATGGGTGTAGTGTGAGTGGTGTGTGTGAGGGTGTGTGGGGTGATGTGTTGGGGTGTGTGCTGTGAGGTGCGTGGATGGTGTATGGATGATGATGTTCTGTGGCTCTGATTTAGTGGGTGCTCCTGGCATGTCTCTCAGTTGTAAAAAACAAATTCCTAAAGGGTTGTGGGTAGTGTGTGTTTTATAGTGGTGCGGGTGTGTGGGTGTGGTGTGTGTATGTGTGTCAGGTGTGTGTAGTTTGAATTGTCCAATGTGGTGTTGTTTTTTATGTGTGTGTGTATTTTGAGTGCAGCAGTCTGTACCGCCAATTGTTTACCGTTGAATGTCCGCTGCGGTGATTCATGGGTCATATTGCTGTGTGCGTATTTCGGTTGGCGTAACGGTGTGGGTTTTGGTACCGCCATTTTATCACTGAATTTTGGGCTGGCGGACTTATGTGTGTGCCTGTATAGTGGCGGATTTCTATGTGTGGGTCATAATACGTGCAGCGGTATACCGCGTGGTCACGGTAATTGGCGGCAGTCAGCATGGAGGTAAGCGGCACTTACCGCCAATGTCATAATGAGGGCCTAAATGTTTTCCTCTGGTGAATATTTCAATTAATGTTGGTTTGTGTTGATTTGTATATCTATATATATATATATATATATATATATATATATATATATATATACGCTTTTCAGAACTTCTTTTTGGAATACTATCTGATTGTATCACAATTTCCTCATTCCTCCACTAACTCTTTATTAATCATATTTAAGGTTGTTACTATGTCATAATATTCAAGCCATTTTGTTCTCTTTTGGTACATGTATTTAGTTGTGTTACTTATAGCTCTTTGTTGCATTGTATACAATACTTCAGGCCATATTTTTTCTTATACTCAAGCATATAATTGTGGCAATATACATGTCTGTCTCTACATGTTTATTTTTATACTTTTCCCCTTACCTTTGTTAAGCCTGTGTCAACATTGGTGTTACTATGTTTATCCTGTATAGAGCTTTAAGAATTGCAGATGACTTAGGTTGTTATGGTATTCACACTACACAATTCTCTTCTTATTGGTATTACTATTGTGTTTCACTTCACTTCCCATCTTCCCCTTGACTTTCCCTTCTTTATACACCTCAATATCATCACCAGTTAACACGCATGCTTAACTGTACTTTATATATGATTAGGATATTTGTTTCTCTCTTTCACCATTTTCCGCTTTTTTTCTTTATTCATGGAGCTCCTTTATGACTCACCGATATGGCCAATATTTTAATATATATCTTAACGCTAGCGCGCTCATCTACATGTAGTACAGGGGCATGCTAATTATTTTACATAAATCAAAAATTACCTTCTTTCCTTTGTTTGTTCGTTTCTTTTCAATTTACTTCCAGTACACTCCAAAATGGCTGCCATTTCTGACTTCCCTCATTCTGCTTCCTCCTCCCCTTCTATGTCCATGCCCACGGATCCCTTTAAAATGGCTCATCCACATGGCCGACGTTCTCTTACTCATCTCCATGCTGGCACTTTCCTCGGCATGTACTCCGAGGTAAGCTAACTTATTAACATATTATTTGTGTTTTCTCCATAGACTTTTGCTTTAAGACAGACCGTTTTATCTTTCTCGGCATGTACTCCGACGTTAGCTAACTTAAACACATTTCTTGTTTGGTTTCTCCGTGAACTTTTTCATTCTAAGACAGACCGTTTTACCTTTATTACTGCGGCTCGTATTTCATTTCGGCATTACAGCAGTTTTGAGGCATAGCTTCCTGGCTCGTGCTTTCAGTTATTTTTAATGGTGAGCCCCTTCTCTGTTTACTCTATAATGTGCCTACTTTTGCCCTTGGTTTGTTTCCTACAATATTGGATTGCACCAATAGCCCTCACTTTATTTGTCGATCGGTTACTAGGTTCACTATTATTTTTTGCATTCCTAGATACTTGTGCTAGTCATTTTTAAAACATTTTTCATGCACATTTAACCCTATTTTTTGCACTTTAAGATACTTGTGCTTACTAGTTGTATAACACTTGCCATCTATATATATATATATATATATATATATATTAATTAGTTCACATTTAGTCCCCGCCACTCCGCATATCTTTTATAATCTTTGTATACTTTATAGATATTTTACAGTCTCAAATCTTACCTGGTCTCACATAACTGCCACTTTTCTTCCTTGTGACTACCATGAAAGAGTTACTTATAACCATATTTCTGAAGCATATTCTATCTCTTTTCTACAAACATTTGGTACTTTCCGGACCGCGCCTTTGCATTGAGGTATGCTTTTCTTCATTTTCTCAGCTATGATAAACTATCACCATTTCTAGGTAACTCCCTGATGTTGGTGATGGGGTTTTAATGCAATATTCTATTTGTAACACTTTTCCTACGTCATCTCTACTATGTTATGTCACTCAGGGTATGCTGACACTGGGTTCTTTGACTTTCTTACTTATATAATAGGTGTATTTTTATGGTCATCTCTCTCACTACTTCCGTTTCTTATTGGCATACGGGCAACTTATCACCTTTTCTCTTCAGTTGACGCATGATTCACCATTTGTACTCTCACATACCATTTTAACATGGTATCATCCTCGAACGTTCTCTTATAGGGTATTTATTACCATAGCTGTTTGTATATACCTTGCAGCTTTGAAAAAGTCATTTGTGGCGAAACACGTGTTGGCTTGTTTATGCAAAGATGCTCATCCAAATGAGTACGATGGCTGTGGTTAAGAAACGTTGATCATTCAATGGACCTGTGCTGAGGCCTTCTAATAAAGGATCATTGTGCAACTGTTTTCAACTGAAAGACTGATTTATATATGTCCTTTCAGAGTGCGGCGGTGTCCTTTATTCACCTTGAGAAGCTAGTTGAATGACACCTGTGATAACATGGGTAAATCTCTCCACAATGACATTACCGCTGGGATTATACAGTGAAGTGGTTTTTTGCTGCACACCTGGGGGCATATTTACGAACCACTTGCACCACTGGTGCATCGATTTTTGTAATGCAAAAGCAGCACAAACCTTTAAATCATATCTACGGGCCACACAAAACCACTTTGTGAGGTTTTGAATGGCCTCACTCTGCGTTAGGGAGGCATTCCATATGCGTTGCGGAGGGTGTTCCCACACAACACCCATGGATTTTGATTCATCCCCACATTTACAAGATCTTATAAACCTGGGGATGCGCCAAAACCTACGCCTCCCTAGGTAGGGACAAGGAGAAATATCACTATGGCCCTCATTACAACCCTGGCGGTCAGTGTTAAAGCGGCGGTAATACTGCCAACAGGCCGGCGGTAAAAAAAATGGGATCACAACCACGGCGGAAACCGCCAATACAGACAGCTACTTTAACACTCTGACCGCCACGGCGGTAGCAACAAACAAACAGTGTTTGGAAGGGAAACCACTCACCTCTCGACACTCAACGAACAAACCAGTACGCCATGGAGCCCGAGCTGCAGGTCCTGCCCATGCTGGTCTACCTCCTCATCTACCAGGAGCATCAAAGACGGCAGCGACGACGATGGTGAGTACTGCACCTAGTACACAGGGGAGGGGGAGGAAAAAGAGAGTGACACACACACGCAACATACACCCCCTACACCATATACACAAACAGATCCAACGACATTACATATACACCCCATAACCCCCTGGAAGAATGAAAGGACAAATGGAATTGAGTCAAACCAGTGATATTTTAGAAAGAGGCAGATATACTATAGAATTTGAATAACAGTATTTACAAAAATATGCAACATGTACAGAAGGCCGTACATTGTCCTTCACAAATGTTCGTGGGCCACTGGGCCAAAAATCATGGGACAAGCCCACACTTGACTCCTGCCTCAATACGGAGAGAACACTGTAGGGGCATCAGGTCGAAAACACACACGCACCTCAGGGGGATGGGGAAGTGGGGGGCACCTCAGCTGGAAGATGAGACAACGCCACTGCTCCTCGAGGGGGCTCCATGCCCACAGCGATGTCCTGGGGAGTGCAAGGCCACAGTCTCTCAAGTCTCTCCAGTGGGTGATTTGCCCACTGCCTGGTCCTGGGGAGTGCAAAGCCACAGTCTCTCAAGGCTCTCAAGTGAGTGCTTTGCCCACTGCTTGGTCCTGGGGAGCACAAGGCCACAGTCTTTCAAGTGGGTGGTTTGCCCACTGCCTGGTCCTGGGGAGTGCAAAGCCACAGTCTCTCAAGTGGATGGCTTCTTCCACTGGTTCTGGAGGGAGCTTTGTGCCCAGTGTTCTTCATCCTGCCAAGGATAGGGTGAGTGGATGCCTTTCTCTACTGGTTCTGGAGAGGGCTTTGTGCCCAGTGTGCTTCATCCTGCCAAGGATAGGGTGAGTGGATGCATATCTCCACTGGTTCTGGAGGGGGTTTTGTGCCCAGAGTGCTTCATCCTGCCAAGGATAGGGGAGTTGATGCCTTTCTCCACTGGTTCTGGCGGGGGCTATGTGCCCAGTGTGCTTCATCCTGCCGAGGATAGGCCTTTCTCCACTGGTTCTGGAGGGGGCGTTGTGCCTAGTGTCCTTCATCCTGCCAAGGATAGGGTGAGTGGATGTCTTCTTCCACTGGTTCTGGAGAGGGCTTTGTGCCCAGTGTTCTTCATCCTGCCAAGGATAGGGTAAGTGGATGCATATCTCAACTGGTTCTGGAGGGGGCTTTGTGCCCAGTGTGCTTTATCCTGCCAAGGATAGGGTGAGTGAATGCATATCTCCACTGGTTCAGGAGGGGGCTTTGTGCCCAGAGTGCTTCATCCTGCCAAGGATAGGGGAGTTGATGCCTTTCTCCACTGGTTCTGGCGGGGGCTATGTGCCCAGTGTGCTTCATCCTGCCAAGGAAAGGGTGAGTGGATGCATATCTCCACTGATTCTGGAGGGGGCTTGGTGCTCAGTGATGCAGCACTTGGGGTGTGCCAGTTCACATTCCCTCACCTGGGTGTCTGAGGCACGATATTTGCAGGGAACAGGTAGCATGATAGTTCATGGAGGCAGGGCTAGACTCCATCCTATGGCACCTATGGCTGCTAAGTGGTGATAGTGCCGGTGCTGGTGGGGGTGCTGCCAGTGGTGGAGGGAGGCTCCAGCCCTTCTCCTGCAGCCTCGGATGGCTGCCCACTGGGGATGCTGCTGCTGATAGTAGTGGTGGCAGCGGTGGTGCAGGTGGCGATGCTTGCGTCAGGGCTGCTGGCGGTGCTGCACGTGGTGCAGGTGGCGGGGCTGGCGGTTCTGCTGGTGGGCACCAGGGCTTCACCTGCACTCTCCGTCGGCTAAAGTGCCTTGCCTTTGGTTTTCTGCCCCTTCCTCACCTTGGCAGATGCTGTTGTACCCTTGGATATGTCAGCTGGAGTTTTGGAGGAGGCCTTGCTGGGTGGGTCGTGCTCCTTGCCCTTGCTGCATGCTGTCCCCTTCTTCACCTTAGCAGGTGGCAGAATGGTTTGGTCTTTGCAGGGGTTGGTGATACACTGGCTGTCCTGACAGGTGACCCTTTGAGCCTCAGGGAGTTGCAGGTTCCACAGCGGACGGCGACTTGGTGGCTGAGGTGCTGGCCTGAGTTCTGGAAACCCTGGCTGAGGGGTATGCCGGGGGGGAGGGGTAGGAACAGGTCAATGTTTGCCAGGAAAAGCTTCTCAGACACACTGGGGCGGAAAGAGGGAGAGGGCTTGGGAGTGGAAGAAGAGGGAAGTGGTTGTAGGAGGTGTCTGTCTGCTGAGTTTGGGTGAAGATACATGGGCTGGATGCTGTTGTGAGGTAAATGGCTGTTGGGTGGGTGGATGCTTGCGTTTGTGTACTTTGGGAGGAGGGGGTCACAGACACACTGGGAGAGGACACAGGGGACGTGTGCATGGCTGTGGGGGTGGTGACTGCCAGTGACTGCCGTGCCGTGCGTGCTGGTGATGGAGGTAGTGGATGAGGATGTAGTGCATGCAAGTGTGAGTGGAGACGATACTGGGAGGGAGGTGGACGAGGAGGAGGAGGGGAACACAGTGGAGGCAGTAGATGTTGGTGTGTCTGCATGGGGATGGTGCTTGTGTGAGTACCTGTGGGATGATGTGTGGTGCTTGTGTTTGCCTGAGCCACTTCTGTGTGTTGATTTGGGTGAATGCTGGTCTGGAGGTGTGCTTGGGATAGGCTGGGGTTGAGGGGACTGGGTAGAGGAAGTTGGAGGGGGGAGGCTAGACACAGGGACAAGGGCTCCCATCAGTGCTGAGGCCAGAGCCTGAAAAGCTCTCTATTGGGCTGCCACGCCAGAGTGAATGCCCTCCAGGTATGCATTTGTTTGTTGCAAATGCCTCTCGACACACTGGGTGGCATTCAGAATGGTTGACTGCCCAACAGTGAGGGATCTCAGGAGGTCAATAGCCTCCTCACTGAGGGCAGCAGGGCTGACTGGGGCAGGCCTGAGGTGCCTGGGGCGAAGGAGATGCCCACCCTCCTGGGTGAGCGGGCATGGGAAACACGCTGGGGGGCTGCTGGGAGGGCGGTGCTTGGGGGGGTGGCAGCTGTACCTGTTGATGGGGTGGGAACAGAGGTGTTCGCCACCGCCAGGGAGCTTCTATCAGAGGAGGAGTCGCTGTCTGTGGTCTCCCCTCCTGTCCCCGTCGTGGTGCTCCCCTCGCCCTCAGTCCCACTGGTGCCCTCATCCTCAGTGGATTCGGCCTCCAGGCCCATGTGGGATGCAGCTCTCTCTGTCGCCGGTGCCTCTGCGCCTCTGCCAGATGATGCTAATGCACATAAGGACAGGGTGACAAAGCAAAAAAGGAGGGAGAGACAGAGGATACACTTGATCAATGCCAGCAACATCACTACCGTTGGCGTACACAACACACAGTGAGCAGCCCTATGCACTAGGCCATGCCCAACCAGTTACTAAGATAGTCACCAGCCCATGGGGCACAATGCCTAACGCCATCAGCTGCACCCAAGAAACCCACAGGACGCTGCCCAGTTGTAGATGCCCACTAACACTATTGGGGTAGGTGTGCTTCAGAGCCTGCCCAACAAGGGACCTACCCTGCCATCTTCGCCCTGGCCTAGGGGCACCCATAGTCCCCACTCCCCACCCAGGTAACTCTTAATGTGCGCAAAGCAGGAGTCAGAGTCTGTACTCACCCCCTTGTGGCTGCTGTGATGCCTTCAAGCGTCCACCCAACTCCAGATAGGCCACCGCCAGGATGCAGAACATCAGGGGGGTCATGGTGCGACGGGCACCCCTTCCTCATTGGGAGAGCTCAGCCATCTTCTTTGCCCAGTAGCGAAGGTCCTCCCACCTCTTGCAGCAGCGGGTGCTCCGCCTGTCAAATACCAGGGTCTGCACCTCCTTGGCGATGGCACGCCAAATACCCTTTTTCTGGTGGGCGCTGACCTGCAGGGAAAAGAACGCAGAAAAGGAAATTAGTCAACCGTCCGGACAGTCACACTCATGGCACACCAGATCCCTCCCATCCCCTGATGCACAGACATTGACCACCTTACATTCTGCACTCTGGCCCGGAAGTCTCTGCCCCCCCCCACATGTGGCTTACAGACACAGCACTCCCTACATTCATGGTCCACACATCATGCTCACAGTGTACTCACCTGTTTGTCTGGAGGACCGTAGAGTAACGTGTACTGGGGCAGGACTCCATCCACCAGATTCTACAATTCCTCTGCAGTGAAGGCAGGGGCCCTTTCCTCAGACACATGAGCCATTGTCGCTTCCAGACACAGGTCGCAGCAGCACTTGCAGTGAAGGCCCTCTCCTGTTGAAGGCCAAGTAGCAAGTGAGTGGATAGATAGAAAATGGCGTACATCGCCATTGGCTCCTGGAACCCATAGGGCCCAATGTTAACCAATACGAAGTTAGGCGGCGGTCATCGACCGCCTACCGCATCGGCGCACTTCCTCACAGGTCAGGCATCTGCCATTTCAGGAGGCCACAGGGCATGGCACCTAACTGCGTCACAGCAGACATTGGCACAGCAACTGTTTTTCGGATTCACATTTTGTTACTGTAAAGTAAAGAAATCAGCATTAGTGCAATAGATGTGGGAATATGACCCTCTGCTCACCGTTCTCTTCCATAGGCTTCAACCGCTGAGGCTGAATATGAGATGGCGGCATCCTCCGGTGTACAGACCCCTGGTGGACCTTGCAACAATGGAGGACAGGCACATTATTATTACCTACAGACTTGATCATGCCACAATCCAACAACTGTGTGCCCAATTGGAGCTAGACCTGATGTCAGCTATCTGCCAGCCCACAGATATCCCCCCTCTAGTGCAAGTCCTGTCAGTGCTCCATTTCCTGGCAAGTGGTTCCTTCCAAACAACAGTGGCCATGGCATCAGGGATGTCTCAGCCAATGTTCTCTAATGTGTTGACAAGAGTGTTGTCAGCCCTGCTGAAACACATGCGCAGCTACATCATGTTCCCCTAGGTGGAGGATTTGGCCACAGTGAAAGGTGACTTTTATGCCCTGGGACATATCCCCAACATCTTTGGTGCCATTGATGGTACACATGTGGCATTTGTCCCCACCCCCAGAGAAATGAACAAGTTTTCAGGAATAGAAAAAGCTATCACTCTATGAATGTGCAGACGGTGTGTTTGGCGGACCAGTACATCTCCCATGTGAATGCCAAATACCCTGGCTCTGTGCATGACGCCTTTATCTTGAGGAATAGCAGCATCCCATATGTGATGGGCCAACTCCAGAGGCATCCGGTGTGGCTAATAGGTGAGCCCAAGGTCCCCACCCATGATATGTTGGTGTCTGGGTTTGTGGTTGTCCCTAAGGGTCAGTGTGTGTCTAACAGTTGTCCCTCGATATTTGCAAGTGACTCTGGTTACCCCAACCTCTCATGGCTACTGACCCCAGTGAGAAATGCCAGGACAAGGGCAGAGGAACGTTACAATGAGGCACATGGGTGTACAAGGAGGATTATAGAAAGGACCTTCGGCCTCCTGAAGGCCAGGTTCCGGTGCCTCCATCTGACAGGTGGATCCCTGTACTACTCACCCAAGAAGGTGTGCCAGATCATCGTTGCATGTTGCATGTTGCACAACCTGGCTTTGAGATGCCAGGTTCCTTTTCTGCAGGAGGATGTGCCTGGAGATGGTCTTGTGCCAGCGGTAAAGCCTGTGGACAGTGAGGAAGAGGAGGCAGAGGAAGAAGATGTTGACAACAGGAGTAACATAATTCAGCAATACTTCCAGTGACACACAGGTAAGACATTGTATGTGCACTTTACATTTCTGTTATCTGTTGGACATTGCACAAGGCAGCCTCTTACCCTATGTCTATGGCCACTGACTGTACCCTTTGGCATCTCTATTTTCAGATCCCTGTGCCCCACTGTGGCTCCTGCTATGTGTACTGCTGACCCTCCAAAGGTCATTCCAAAGTATATTTCACTGTACATTTGAGTTGCAATGCTTTGATAAAGTTGTACTAATACATTTGTGAATAATTTGACAGACTCCAGATTTGTTTTTGTTCCAGGGGTGTTTATTTAAGTGCTCATAAGTAGAGGGGGATGTGCAATGGGCTGGGCTGATGGTGGAGGAAAGTCCAGGGTAGAGGCCAGTCTCTTGGTATCACAGGTGCATTGTCCAAGGGGGCATGGGAAGTGGAGCAATGGCAGTTCAAGGTGGACAGGGTGACAGAGTGGGATAGAAGGGTGACAATCAGGAGAGACTTATTTCCTGGCGGGGGTCTTGGCAATGTTCTTTGGCTTCTGCCTGGATTGCAGGGACTGTTTGTGGGGTGGTTCTCCTTCTGCAGGGGTGGGGTGCTGGTGGCCTGTTGTTCCTGTGGCGGTACCTCCTGTCCACTAGCGCCCGCGGAGGTGGAAGGCAGTTCATCGGTTTGGCTAGTGTCAGGGGTCCGTTGTTGTGCCACTACCTCCCTCATGGTCTTGCCCATGTCAGCCAGCCCCCCTGCAATGGTGACCAGGATGGTGTAGATGTTTGTTAGGTCATCCCTGATCCCCAGGTACTGTCACTCCTGCAGCCGCTGGGTCTCCTGCAGCTTGGCCAGTATCTAGCCCATGGTCTCCTGGGAATAGTGGTATGCTCCCAGGATGTTGGAGAGTGCCTCGTGGAGAGTGGGTTCTCTGGACCTGTCCTTCCCCTGTCGCACAGCAGTCCTCCCAGCTTCCCCGTTCTCCTGTGCCTCTGTCCCCTGAACCGTGTGCCCACTACCACTGACCCCAGGTCCTTGATCGTCCTGGGTTTGAGCAGTTGCCTGGGGTCCCTGTAGTGGTGGACACATTGCTGATTGATGTGTCCTGGGGACAGAGGCATGACCCAGCTGGGAGGGTGCAGGGTTGCTGTTTCCTGAGGGGGGAGGCTCTATGATGGTTTGGGACTGTGGCAGGGGAACCGACTGTCCAGAGGTCCCTGATGGGCCAGGTTGGTCATCCTGATCCAGGCATGCAGAGCTGCTGTTGTCACTGTGGGCCTCTTCATGGGGGGACTGGATGTATCTGGCACCTCCTCTCCGGTGACGTTGATTAGGGGTCCTGTGGGGATGCAAATGCAGTGTTAATGTATCTGCATGTGCCATCTTGTGCATGGGTGTGTTTCCCTGTATGGTTGTGATTTCCCTGTCAGCTTGGCCTTGTGTGAGTGGTGATTTTGTGGGCTGGGTGAGTCTCAGTAATGGGCATGCTGTGGTGATGGGTGTCCATGCAGGTCTGTGTTGGGGGTCAATGCTTTGGTGTTGCATGCAGGGCTTGGTATTGGGATGGGTGGGTTGTGATGGTGGGGTACAAGTGAGGTGGTGGAGTGATGGGGGAGGGTAGGGGTAGGGGTTTGTGATTGCATGCAGGTTGGGGGGTGAAGTAGTGAAAATTTGACTTACCATAGTCCAGTTCTCCTGCTACTCCTGCGAGGCCCTCAGGGTGCATGATCGCCAAGAGTTGCTCCTCCCATGTTGTTAGTTGTAGGGGAGGAGGTGGGGGTCCACCGCCAGTCCTCTGTACAGCTACCTGATGTCTTGAAACCACGGAACGCACCTTCCCCCGTAGGTCGTTCCACCTCTTCCTGATGTAATCACTCGCTCTGGGGTGCTGCCCCACGGTGTTGACCCTGTCCATGATTCTCTGCCATAGCTCCATCTTCCTAGCAAGGGACGTCTGCTGCACCTGTGATCCGAATAGCTGTGGCTCTACCCGGATGAGTTCCTCCACCATGACCCTTAGCTCATCCTCTGAAATCCTGGGGTGTCTTTGGGGTGTCATGGTTGTGGTGTGAGTATATGTGTGAGGGTGTGTGGGGTGATGTGTTGGGGTGTGTGGTGTGAGTTGCGTGGATGGTGTATGGGTGATGGTGTTCTGTGTCTCTGATTGAGTGGGTGCTCCTGCCTTGTGTCTCTCTCAGTTAGAAATATATTTTTTTTCATGGAAGGGGTTGTGGATAATGTGGGTGTGTGTTTTATAGTGGTTTGGGTGTGTGGGTGTGGTGTGTGTATGTGTGTCAGGTGTGTGTGGTTTGAATTGTCCATTGTGGTGTAGTTTAGTAAGTGTGTGTGTATTTTGAGCATGGCGTTGTGTACCGCCAATGGTTTACCACAGTTGAAAGACCGCCGCAGTGATTTGTGGGCCTTGATACTGTGGGCGCATTCCTGTTGGCGTAACGGTGTGGGTTTGGATATTGCCAGTTTATCACTGACCTTTGGTGATGCATAGTTGTGTGGGTGTCTGGATAGTGGCGTATTTCTCAGTGTGGGTCATAATACCCGTAGCGGAATACCGCTGCGGGCAGGGTATGTTGGCGGCCGTCAGCACAGTGGTAGACGGCATTTACTGCCAGGGTTGTAATGAGGGCCTATTTCTCCTCATTTTTCCTTCTTTCTATGTGAGCTGCATTATGCAGCATGCATGGAAGGAGGTAAAAGCCTCCTAGGATTTCCCCCTCCTGCACAAAACAAATCCTGCATGCAACACAGGCACTCTTGCACCATAGAGCAAGGGTGCCTGAGTTTGGGCTAGGCTGCCGAAATGGTGCCAGCGCAGGGGAAAGGACAGAAATGGGCTGTATGCCATAGATACAGTGCATTCCTGCCCTTTGACACAGGGCAGCACTGCAAGGTGACCTGCTGCACTGCCCTGCACTAGAAGCCTGTAAATATGGGCCCTAGTCTATTCAGATAGCATGTAAAGGCATGGATAACAAACTGAACACCATTATCACTAAGGATGACCAAAGTAATGCCCTCCAATAAACACACCTGATCCAAAAATGTCAAAGCAGCTACACCAGCAGCTTCATAGACCACTTTAACCACTGGCAAACATGAAAAGGTATCAATTAATACCAAAATATACTGTTAGCCTGCAGGGGCTATGCCCCCTGTATAGGAGTATTGCCTCTACCCTGGGCCCCAAACACCCAATGATCCATGTGTTGGCCAAATCGTGGCAGAGGGACCACCGCCTTTCTGAGGTGGATGCTCAAGTCCATGATCAGGTTCTGTCGTGTAGGCTCTCATTATTCTAATGAGACTACTGGATTTTGAGCAGCAGAATCATCCGCGGTGTGGGAGACTAAGGCCCTCATTACAACCCTGGCGGTCGGTGATAACGCGGCAGTAATACCGCCAACAAGCCGGCGGTAAAAAAAATGGGATCACGACCACGGCAGCAACCGCCAACATAGACAGCCACTTTAACACACCGACCGCCACAGCGGTAGCAACATAGATTGCAGCGGTCACCGCCAACAGACAGGCGGAAGACAATGTACTGCCCACCCTATCACAAGCTGCCAATCCGCCAGCTTTTCCGGGGTGGTACCAACGCCATCAAAAGCACGGCAGAAACAGGACTTGGAAGGGAAACCACTCACCTCTGAACACTCAACGAAGAACCAGGATGCCATGGAGCCCGAGCTGCAGGTCCTGCCGTTACTTGTCTACCTCCTCATACACAACAGATATCAAAGATGGCGGCGACGACCACAGTGAGTACTGCACCTAGTACACAGGGGAGGGGGGAGGAAAAAGAGAGTGACACACTCGCGCAACACCCCCAACCCCACCCTCGCCCACAACACCATATACACAAACACATGCAGCAACAGTACATTTACACCCCGTTACCCCCTGGAAGAATGCAAGGACAAAAGGAATTGAGTTCAATCAGTGATATTTTGGAACATGCAGATATGGTTAACGAATATAGAAAAACAGTATATACAAATATTTACAATATGTACACTGTCCTTTGCAAATGTCTATGGCCTACTGGGCCAAAAATCATGGGCCAAGCCCACACTTGTCTCCTGCCTCAAAATGGAGAGAACACTGCTGGGGCATCAAGTCGTAAACACACAGGCACCTCAAGGGGAACGGGGGGCACCTCAGCCGGAAGATGGTACTACGCCACTGCTTCTCAAGGGGGCTACAAGCCACTGCTTGGTCCTGGGGAGTGCAATGCCACAGTCTCTCAAGTCTCTCAAGTGGGTAGTTTGCTCACTGCTTGGTCCTGGGGAGTGCAAAGCCACAGTCTCTCAAGTCTCTCAAGTGGGTGGGTTGCCCACTGCTTGGTCCTGGGGAGTGCAAAGCCACAGTATCTCAAGTTGATGGCTTCTCCACTGGTTCTGGAGGGGGCATGGTGCCCAGTGTGCTTCATCCTGCCAAGGATAGGGTGAGTGGATGCATTTCTCCACTGGTTCTGGAGGGGGCAGGGTGCCCAGTCTGCTTCATCCTGCCCAGGATAGGGTGAGTGGATACATTTCTCCACTGGTTCTGGAGGGGGCCTTGTGCCCAGTCTGCTTCATCCTGCCAAGGATAGGGTGAGAGGATGCATGTCTCCACTGGTTCTGGAAGGGGCCTTGTGCTCAGTCTGCTTCATCCTGCCAAGGGTAGGGTGAGTGGATGCATTTCTCCACTGGTTCTGGAGGGGGCCTTGTGCCAGTCTGCTTCATCCTGCCAAGTATAGGGGGAGTGGATGCATTTCTCTACTGGTTCTGGAGGGGGCCTTGTGCCCAGTGATGTTGCACTTGGGGTGTGGCAGTTCACATTCCCTCACCTGGGTGTATGAGGCACAAGATTTGCAGGGAACAGGTAGCATGATACTCCATGGAGGCAGGGCCAAATTCCATCTTGCGGCGACTAACGCTGCAAACTGGTGGTAGTGCCGGTGCTGGTGGGGGTGCTTCAAGTGGTGGTGGGAGGCTCCTGGCCATCTCCTGCAGCCTCTGACTGCGGCCCACTGGGGATGCTGCTGCTGACAGTTGTTGTGGCAGCGGCTGGGCATGTGGCGGTGCAGATGGCGGTGCAGGTGGTGGTGCCTGCAGTGGGGATGCTGCTGGTGCTGCCCGTGGTAGGTGGGGTGCTGGTAGTGGTGGAGGGAGACACCAGGCCGTCTCCTGCAGCCTCTGACGGCTGCCCACTAGGGATGCTGCTGCTGACATTTGTTGTGGCAGCTGCAGTGCAGGTGGTGGTGGCGGTGCAGGTGGCGGTGCCTGCGGCGGTGCTTGTCGCTATGCAGGTTGTGGGGCTGTCGGTACTGATGGTGGGCACCTGTCCCTCATCTGGAGCCTCCGAGGCCTGAAGTGCCTTGCCTTGGGTTTTCTTCCCCTTCTTCACCTTGGCAGATGCTGCTCGGACCTTGGCACTGTCCTCTTGAGTTTTGGATGAGGCCTTGCTGGGTGGGTCGTGCTCCTTGGCTGTGCTGCATGTGGCAGAATGGGTTGGTCCTTTGCAGGTGTTGGTGGCACACTGTCTGCCCTGACGGGTGCCCCCTTTGATCCTCTGGGACTTGGAGGTACCATAGCGTCCGACGACTTGGTGGCTGAGGTGCTGGCCTGGGATCTGGGCACCCTGGACCGAGGGGAAGAATAGGGGGGTGGAGGGTAGGGAAGAGGTCAATGTTTGCCAGGAAAAGCTTTTTAGACTCACTGGGACGGGAAGATGGACAGGTTTTGGGAGTGAAGGAAGAGGGAAGTGGTTGTAGGAGGTGTACGTCTGCTGAGTTTGGGTGAAGGTGTATGGCCTGGATGCAGTTGTGACGTGGATGGCTGTTGGGTGGGTGGATGCTTGCGTTTGTGTACTTTGGGAGGAGGGGTCACAGACACACTGGGAGAGGACACAGGGGACGTGTGCATGGTTGTGGGGGTGGTGACTGCTCATGAGGGCTGTGTTGTGATGGGCGTGCTGGTGATGGAGGTAGTGGATGAGGATGTAGTGCATGCAGGTGTGAGTGTAGATGCTACTGGGAGGGAGGTGGACGAAGAGGAGGAGGGGGACACAGTGGAGGCAGAGGATGTTGGTGTGTCTGCATGGGGATGGTGCTTGTGTGAGTGCCTGTGAGATGAATGGTGGTGCTTGTGTTTGCCTGAGCCACTTTTGTGTGTTGATTTGGGTGAACGCTGGTCCGAAGGTGTGCTTGGGATAGGCTGAGGTTGAGGGGATTGGGTCTGGGTAGTGGAAGTTGGAGGGGGGAGGCTGGACACTGGGACAATGGCTGCCATCAGTGCTGAGGCCAGAGCCTGAAATGATCTCTGTTGGGCCGCCACGCTAGAGTGAATGCCCTCCAGGTATGCATTTGTTTGTTGCAAATGCCTCTTGACACCCTGGATGGCATTCAGAATGGTTGACCGCCCAACAGTGAGGGATCTCAGGAGGTCATTAGCCTCCTCACTGAGGGCAGCAGGGCTGACTGGGGTAGGGCCTGAGGTGCCTGGGGTGAAGGAGATGCCCACCCTCCTGGGTGAGCGGGCACGGGAAACATGCTGAGGGGCTGCTGGGAGGGCAGTGCTGGTAAGAAGGGTGGCGGCTGTACCTGTTGTTGGGGTGGGCACAGAGGTGTCTGCCACTGCCAGGGAGCTTCAATCAGAGGAGGAGTCGCTGTCTGTGGTCTCCCCTCCTGTCCCCGTCATGGTGCTCCCCTCGCCCTCCATCCCACTGGTGCCTTCACCCTCGGTGGATCCGGCCTCCTGGCCCATGTGGGATGCAGCGCCCGCCATCGCCGGTGCCTCTGCTCCTCCGCCAGATGATGCTAATGCACACAAGGAAAGGGTGACAAAACAAAAAGGGGGGTGAGACAAAGGATACACTTGGTCAATGCCAGCAACACCACTACCGTTGGCGGACACAACACACAGGGAGCCGCCCTATGCACTAGGCCATGCCCAACCATTTACTGAGACAGTCACCAGCCCATGGGGTACACTGCCTAACGCCAGCATCTGCACACCTGAAACCCACAGGACCCTGCCCAGTAGTAGATGGCCACTTGCACCATTGGGGTAGGAGTGCGCCAGAGCCTGCACAACAAGGGACCTACCCTGCCATGATCGCCCTGGCCTAGGGACACCAACAGCCCACATCCCCCACGCAGCGAACTCCTAAAGTGCGCAAAGTCAACTTTCAGAATCTGTACTCACCCCCTTGTGGCTGCTGTGACGCCCTTGGCGCCCATCCAACTCCGGATAGGCCACCGCCAGGATGCGGAACATCAGGGGGATCATGGTGCGACGGGCACCCCTTCCACGTTGGGAGGCCAGCCCCAGCTGGGCCTCCGCCGTTTTCTTGGTCCAACGGCACAGGTCCTCCCATCTCTTGCGGCAGTGGGTGCTCCACCTGTGATAGACCCCCAGGATCCACACCTCTTTGGCGATGGCACGCCAAATACCCTTCTTCTGGTGGGCGCTGCCCTGTAGGAAAAAGACAGCAAAAAATGTAATTACTCACCCATCCGGACCGTCATTGCCCAACAGTTCCCACCTATGCCCTGATGCACATACACTGACCACCTCTCATGCAGCACTCAGGCCAGGATGCCTCAGCACCCCCCAACATGTGGCTTACATCCACACCACTCCAAACATGCATTGCCCACGCATCATGCTCACAGTGTACTCACCTGTTTGCCTGGAGGACCGTAGAGTAATGTGTACTGGGGTAGGACCTCATCCACCAGTTTCTCCAACTCCTCCGCAGTGAAGGCAGGGGCCCTTTCCCCAGACACATGAGCCATTGTCACTTCCAGATACAGGTCACAGCAGCACTTGCAGTGTAGGTCCTCTCCTGTTGACGGTCAAGTAGCAAGTGAGTGAATAGTTCGAAAATGGCGGTGACGTCTGCGGCAGTGCGTACCGTCACCACCGGCGTACATCGCCATTGGCTCATGGAACCCATAGGGCCCAATAATAACTAAAGCGAATCTGTGCAGCGGTCATCGACCGCCTACCGCAATGGCGCACAATGCCAGCGCACTTACCTCATTTCCACTTGTCCCTCCACACAGGTCAGGCAGCCATCATTTCAGGGGGGCACAGGGCATGGCACCTAACTGCTTCACAGCAGGCATTGGCACATGAACTGACTCTCGACTTCACATACTGCTTCTATAAAGTAAAATCAGCAACATTAGTGCAATATATGTGGAAATATGACCCTCTGATAACCGTTCTTTTCCATAGGCTACAACCGCTGAGGCAGATTATGAGATGGCGGCGTCCTCCGGTGTACAGACCCGTGGTGGACCTTGCGACAATGGTGGATAGACACATTTTCATCACATACAGACTTGATCGTGCCACAATCCAAGAACTGTGTGCCCAATTGGAGCCAGACCTGATGTCAGCTATCCGCCAGCCCACAGGTATCCCCCCTCTAGTGCAGGTCCTGTCAGCGCTCCATTTCTTGGCAAGTGTTTGCTTTCAAACTACACTGGCCATGGCATCAGGGATGTCTCAGTCCATGTTCTCCAACGTGTTGACCAGAGTGTTGTCTGCCCTGCTGAAACACATGCGCAGCTACATCGTGTTCCTCCAGGTGGATGATTTGGCCACAGTGAAGGCTGACTTTTATGCCCTGGGACATATCCCAAACATCATTGGTGCCATCTGACAGGTGTCTCCCTTTACTATTCACCCAATGTGTGCCAGAACATAGTTGCATGTTGCACAACTTGGCCTTGAGACGCCAGATGCCTTTTCTGCAGGAGGATGTGCCTGGAGATGGTCTTGTGACAGCGGTGGAGCCCGTGGACAGTGAGGAAGAGGAGGCAGAGGAAGAAGATGTTGACAACAGAACCAATACTATACAACAGTACTTCCAGTGACACTCAGGTAAGACACTGTAACTTCTCTTAACATTTCAGTTATCTGTTGGACATTGTACATGGCAGCCTCTTACTCTATGTCTATGGCCACTGACTGTTCCCTTTGGATTCTCTGTTTTCAGATCTCTGTGCCCCATTCTGGCTCCTGCTATATGTACTGGTGCCAACCAAAGGTCATCCTTTAGTATGTTTCACTGTACATATATGTTGCAATGCTTTGAGAATGGTGTACTAATACATTTGAGATTCATTACACTGACTCCAGTATGGTATTTGTTTCAAGGGTGTTTATTTATGTGCAAATAAGTATAGGGGTATGTGCAAGGGGCTGGGGTGATGGTGGAGGAATGTCCAGTTAGAGTCCAGTCTCTTGGTATCACAGGTGCATTGTCCAATGGGGCATAGGAAGGGGAGCAATGGCAGTTCAAGGTGGACAGGGTAACAGAGTGTGACAGAAGGGTGACTATCAGGAGAGTCATATTTCCTGGCGGGGTCTTGGCAATGTTCTCTGTCTTCTGCCTGGATCGCAGGGACCGTTTGCGGGGTGGTTCTCCTTCTGCAGGGGGTGGGGTGCTGGTGGCCTGTTGGTCCTGTGGCGGGGCCTCCTGTCCACTAGCGCCGGTGGAGGTGGAATGCTGTTCCTCGGTTTGGCTAGTGTCAGGTGCCCTGTTGTGCCACTGCCTCCCTCGTGGTCTTCCCCATGTCAGCCAGCACCCCTCCAATGGTGACCATGATGGTGTAGATTTTTGTTAGGTCCTCCCTGATCTCCAGGTACTGTCCCACCTGCAGCCGCTGGGTCTTCTGCAACTTGGCCAGTACCTGGGTCTCCTGGGAATGGTGGTATGCTCCCAGGATGTTGGAGAGTGCCTCGTGGGGAGTGGGTTCCCTGGGCCTGTCCTCCCCTTGTCACACAGCAGTCCTCCCAGCTTCTCTGTTGTCCTGCGCTTCTGTCCCCTGAACCATGTACCCACTGCCACTGACCCCAGGTCTCTGATCGCCCTGGGTTTGTGGGGTTGCCTGGGGTCCCTGTAGTGGTGGACACCCTGCTGACTGACGTGTCCTGGGGACAGTGGCATGGGCCCACAGGGTGTGTACTGTGCTGGTGTTTCCTGAGGGGGGCGGCTCTGTGGTGGGTTGGGACTGTGGCAGGGGAACCGACTGTCCAGAGGCCCCTGATAGGCCAGGTTGGTCATCCTGATCCAGGCGTGCAGATCTGCTGTCGTCACTGTGGGCCTTTTCTGTGGGGGGGACTGGATGTAGCTGGCACCTCCTCTCCGGTGACGTTGAGTAAGGGTCCTGTTGGGATGTAAATGCATTGTTAATGTATCTGCCAGTGCCATCTTTTACATGTGTGTGTTTCCCTGTATGACTGGGCTTTCGCTGTTGGTTTGGCCTTGTGTGGGTGGTGAATTTGTGGGGTGGGTGAGCCTCCCTACTGGGCATGCTTTGGTGATGGGTGTCCATGCAGGTCTGTGAGTGGTGTCCATTCATTGGTGTTGCATGCAGGGCTTGGTATTGGGATGGGTGGGTTGTGATGATACGGTATATGTGAGATGATGGAGTGATGGGAGTGAGGGTAAGGGTGGGGGTATGTGATGGCATGTAGGTAGGGAAGGGGATATAGTAGTAAAGATTTGACTTACCAAAGTCCAGTCCTGCTACTACTCCTGCAAGGCCCTCAGGATTCATGATCACCAAAACTTGCCCCTCCCATGTTGTTAGTTGTGGGGGAGGAGGTGGGGGACCACCGCCAGTCTTTTTTACTGCTACCTGGTGTCTTGCAACCACGGAACGCACCTTCCCCCGTAGGTCATTCCACCTCTTCCTCATCTCATCCCTAGTTCTGGGGTGCTGTCCCAAGGCGTTGACCCTGTCTACGATTCTCCGCCATAGCTCCATCTTCCTTGCAATGGAGATCTGGTGCACCTGTGATCCAAATAGCTGTGGCTCTACCCGGATGATTTCCTCCACCATGACCCTTAGCTCCTCCTCCTGGGGTGTCTTTGGGGTGCCATGGATATGGTGTGAGTGATATGTGTGAGGATGTGTGGGGTGATGTGTGGGGTGATGTGTTGTGGTGTATGCTGTGATGTGCGTGAATAGTGTATGGGTGATGGTGTTCTGTGCCTCTGATTGCGTGGGTGCTCCTTGCTTGTCTCTCTCTGCTTGTTATCTCTTTTTTTCGCTGTAAGGGGTTGTGGGTAATGTGGGTGTGTGTTTTATAGTGTTGTGTGGTTGTGAGTGCCTGGGCAGGTATACTGGGCATGTTTAATTTCTTAATCTTAGCTAAGCCTAAACAACTTGATTGTTGTACTGTTTCATTTAAGAATATAATTTGTACAGGTATCAGGCATGCTCTGAATAAACCTTCCTTCCCCCTTATTTGCCAATGTCTAGTTCCCTATACACTTTTCAAGTCAATCAACTTCAGCCAATATTCATAGCCTTCTATAGACAACCAGGAAACAAAGGATTCCGTACATATAAATTTCGTATTCATCAATAGTATATTTACATCTTTAGTAGGTGGCAATTTAAAATAATACGACTCAGCATTTTTTACATTGTGCCCAGAAAAATATGTAAACTTTTCAGAATATATTTTGGAACTCCCTTGTGGTGGAGTCGGACAATGTTCCCATTGTGTATAATTAAAAACAGTTTTGGGGCTGCTCGCTGTATGTATGAAATGGTGCCCATAATAATTAGAGCAAAACATATCACCATAATTTTCTTTACATTGATAAACATCTTTGTTTTCAAATACAGTATAATACTGCAATTCAGTCATCATATAATCAACTGTTTTCACAACCCAATTATCAGAAACAATGCCTGGTATTGTAATATAATTCATTGATAGTTTGAACACATATGGTGTTTGAATAACTTCTGTGGGACCGTATATATCAAATATTACTTTATCTCACACAACCCTATCAGGAATTGGTATTGCGGAAATGTTTACAAAAAATAAGTCTCTTCGGACCTTTTGTGAAGAAAAATGTGGTTTTAGGACGTCATCTACCAGTTCAACTGTTGATTTTTCAGGAAAAAAATGACCATGTATTAATAAAAAGAAAGTGATAACAAAACCAATCCAAAGTAGGAAAGCTAGTACACTCAAGGAGAGCCATAGATAGTTCCATGGAAAAATAAAGTATGTTATTTTTAAGCCAGTTCATTAGCTTACGTGTGTTTGACAGTTCAGGTGTCGAAGAGGCGAATGAGTCCGAGACGTCATCATTGATGTCAGCAAAATATCCAGAAACTGTTCGTGCAAAAGCTGGAGTTGTGCTCATTGGTGGAGTTGGTGTTTCTCGTGGTGGTACAGAAAAAATCACACCATCCGTTTGTGTTGAAGCTGTATCGAAGCGATCAACTATTTCTGTATTATTTGATGTTAGTGGAACCAATGCAAGATCATTTTCCACCATCCCCAAGCTCGGAGAGGTGTCGGTGTTGCTGCTTACAACTTGTAGAGGAACGTCTTGACCAGTAGTGAGAAGGATTCGGGAACTACCGGGTGTTCCTCTTGGTCTGCTGTACAGGATCGGCCACATGGTGTAGTTTGACATTGTCGATGGAGACAAAACGATTTTCTTTGGCACCTGGCAATGGCAGTAGAATTACAGTTCTGGTACTGTGTATCCCCAAGACTGCGACCGGTGCTCGATAGGAAGGACCAAATTCCTTTTTCACAGTGACCTTTTCACGTACTAGATCCCGGATTCTTAAAATCCAGCCGGTAGGCGTTACAGGTACATCATTGATTCCTGTTGAGGCAGCACTGATAGAAGAATTGTCATCACGGAACTGTTGCAATTCCTGTAAGACAGTGACACGTTCATTTATGTCAAAAGGTGTTTCTGCCGCCTCCATGCCAGGACCATCAAGATCAGGAACATACGTTCAAGTTCCGAACAGTCACTCATATGAAGTACGACCTTCTAGGCAGATTGTTAAGTGCTCTCTGAACTCCATACAGGTGATTAAGCCAACTACGACCTGTACCTAAGACTCTGGCTGTTAAGGATTGCTTTAAATCACGGTTTAATCACTTCACGACATTATTTCCCTAAGGATGAAATGGAGACGTGTACTGGAGTTGGACCCCCAATGAAGCCATGGCATCCCTGAATGCCCTTAAGGCAAAAGCAGGGCCCTGGTCCGAGTGGAAAGCCGCAACCGCATATGTACCGATAAAGACTTGCACATTTTTAATAACAGTCCGAGCGTCAGCCGAGCATTGTGACCACACCTATAAAAATCCGGAGCAAGAATCAACAGTGACTAATATATACTTGTATGCACTATCCGGTGTTAGTGGACCGCAATGTTCCAAGTATACACATTGTAATGGTTTATTTGAAATCAAGAGGGGTGTCTGCGGCGGGCGTTTGGCAGAGGAAACTTAGATTTTTTTGGCAGATGTCACAGCAAAGGACATACTGCTTGGTCTCTTTGTAGAGGCCTGGCCACCAATAGCAGGCTTGTAGGATTGAAATTGTAGCCGCCACACCAGCATGGGCAGATGCCACCCCTTCATGCGCTGCTTTAATTAATTATGATCTTATATCTATTTTGGGAATATCTCGTACCCCTACGCCTGGTATCTTAACCTCAGCGTTCAGCATACCTCCCATTCGGTAGGAATATTTGTCAGGAAATCCTTTTGGATAGGGCGTACCATCAGCCGTAGCTGTCATGGCAACCCATATGCCTACGTCCGGTTTTGAACTCAAACGTGTTACTGCAGCAACAGCAGCCACAGCCACTGTTGACTTTGCGGCTTCATCAGCCATTGTATTCCAGCAGCGTGTATTCCAACGCGCTGGTGTCCAAGTGTGTGTACAACATGGACCTTTGGTAGTGTTTCTTTCAGATCTGCTACTTTCCCCCACAGAACTCTGTGTTTAATGGTGTTGCCTTTAGAATCTCTAAACCCATTCTGGCGCCAGTAATGCAGGTATTCATTGAAGGACTGGACACAATAGTACGAATCACAAACAATCAGCGTTGTCTGTGCAGGATCCGTATGTTCCAGTGCCATCAACAGAGCTTTTAGCTCTGCCAACTGTGCTGTGCAATCCCCTATGGTTTGCGTAAATGTATGTAGGGGACAGAATTTATTGTCCTCCATACAGCCGCTTACGACAGCGCAAGCAGCAGAATATTGGTGCTTTGTGCCAATTGCAGGTTGCGCAGAGCCATCATTGTACATGACTCTATGATATTGTTCAATAGGCAGTGTGTTTGCTGGAGTTGGGTATTCTAGTTCATACTGCAAAAAAAATTGAGTTTGTAATTTTGGGTGAAAAATGTAGTCTACATCAGTGGCTGTCAAAGACGTGGCCCATTTTATCCAGCGTGGATGTAATGCTTTTGCGTTTGGAACTCTGGCTTTTGTAACAGCCTCTAGGGCTGGGATTGGGGAAACAACAATTATGCATTTACCCTGGGCTAGAGGTCTTTCTTTAAAGACCGCCATCTGTACAGCAATGAGTATTTTCTCAGTGGGAGCAAAGCATTGTTCTGCTGCTGAGTACAAGTGTGATTTGTATGCAATCGGGACTGTCTCACCTTCATTAAATGTCACATAGGTGAAACCGATGGCACCAGCAATTACTCTGATGACCAAATGTGTTTTGTTGTCCCTTGTGTCTAAATGTAGTGCTACAAGCATGTCTGTCTGCAGTTCTCTGAGAATGCGTGTATGCTCAAGTGTCCAAAATTTACTTGAAAAGTCAGGGCGTATCAAATCATATAAAAGTTTTATGCATGTGGCATAAACTAGAATGTAAGTTCTGCCAAGATTTAGAAAACCCAATAGAGATTGGAGTTTTTTATCCCATTTGGGGTTGTAGTTGTGCGCATTTTTCTAAGAATTGTGGCGCTAGGCTCTTTCCTTCACTTGATACCTCATATCCCAGAAACAGGACGCTGAGGAAGGCAATTTTTGTTTTTTTAAAGTTGAACTTGTAGCCAAATTCAGCAAATCCTATGACAATGCGTCTTAAATGTTGTAGCAATTAATCATCTGTAAGATAGATATAAACTACATAGGACAATGCTTCAGGGTCAATCTCATGCAAAATTGCTGTCACACGAGCTGCGAACAGCCCTGGGCTGATCTTTTACCCCTGAGGTAAACAACAGAATTTTTTCTGGGAGCCTAGTGCACTGAAACTTGTTAAGTCTCTACTCTCAGGCACTATGTTCTGGCAGAAGAAACCACTGGAAAAGTCCAGTGTTGTTTTGTATTTTTCACGCACTATATTGTTCATTAGTGCTGTGCTATGTGAGTTTTGTATAGCATATGTGCATGTGTGACTGTTTAAGTGTCTGTAGTCTAAGACTATTCTGTATGAATGGTCTGGTTTAGCTACTGGGAACAATGGATTATTCATTGGGGAAATACTCTAGTTGTGTGAGTATTTCCCTCACAGGTGATTTTGCATCATGTTTTATTGGATACTGAGGTTGTGGTTGGGGTTGATTTTTAATAGGAATTACATGGTAGGGGATTCTTTATCCCATCCTATGTGATTGCGATATAACACAGGTGCCTGTGCCAAAGCCCAATCAATGTCATAGGATTCAACAAGTTCCTCTGGAACAAGGGGTGAGAAAGAACGTTAAATAACATCTTCTCCATACGGGCAGGTATGGACAAATTCAGGTGGCCAATCTTGTTCGGCCAACAAAACATCATATATGTTAACTATGCGATCCCAAAAGATTGCGTCTATTATGCGCTCAATGTCTCCTTCTAACTTTAGCGTTACCTTATACACCCTATCAAGCGTGGAGACACACAAATCCGCAGTTTCTACTTGTATAAAGTCATCTGTTGCTTTCACCTCCAGATGCTCTAGAAGACTCCGGAGAACTATTGTGACCTCTGCCGCACTGTCTAGCAGTGCTAGAGCCCACTTCCTGTTCTTCAAGAGGACCCTCTTCCTGAGTGGCATGTCAGACTGCAACTGCTGCCACTTTTTTCTTTTTGAATTGGGGTTTTTGTTGGGCAGGTTTCTCTTCCTTTTTAACAGAAACCTCCGATGAGCGTTGTGATTCCTGTCTCAGTTTCACGTACTCTGTTCTTCGCTCTGATTGCCCACCTCTCTCATTTCGTTTTTCCGATGAGTCCTGAAAGGAACGAGATTGGTGTGTATCAGTATATTGATATCTATCAGGAGTTTTTATATTATCTCTGTTTCTGAGATTATATCTATTCTGTGGGGTCTCCATACGTGGAGATTCTCCCCTCTCTTCTTTAGGAGTTTGTTGTTTTTTATCCCAGCGTTTCTTATTACCCTCAGGAGCTTTCTTGGAAAAATCTTTATTAGATTTGCCCTGAAATTGTGGTTTAGTTAGTCTGGGCCCTAAACTATCTCGACCAATTCTAAAATAGGTCTCTGCGATAATCTTAGGCAGCTTGCGTTCCTGATCCTGTTGAGGAACATCATGGGGATGCATGCGCACTGCTAGTGCGACCGCTTCCCCTTTAAGATTACTTAAAATAATTGAGGATACTGTTGCAAAATTGTCCATTAGTTGCATTCCGAAGTCCAGGGCCGGGGCAGCCCTGTATTCATCTTGAATTTGTTTCAACACTTCCGGCAAATTGGCAAGTTTTGGTGTACCATGTGTGGTTGTATAGAGCGCGGCAAATACCTTGCCCCAAGTATTACAGTTATCTACTGTAGGGACCATACCAAATGGCAAGCACATCATTAGAATTCTATGTTTATCCTGAGGTCTCGTATGGGGAAATACTGCTTCCAGGCATTTATTTTTTGTGCTAACCAAAACAGAGTTTCCTCTCGTTTGGCGGGTACTTTATCCATGATCGAATGTACAGTCGCAGGGTTTATACCTGGCGTTACTGCATGTGGTTGTGCTGGCGCAGCATGTGCTGGGTTTGTATTTAATAATTGTGTCACAAACTGTACTAATCGTCTATATGTCGCTGTTAATTCAGTATACAAGTGACATACCTCAGCTACTGCTAAATTCGCTACTTTAGGATGTGGTGTGTAAGTGGCCAATAAAGGCCAGGTAGGACCATTGTTACTTAGAGTACCTAACCTTACTGGTAATATTGTGTGGGGCAGGGCGCCATCAAGCCAATTATTATGTTCTTGGTAAGATAATGGTATTTCTAAATATGCATATGCCCTGTATTGTCCAGGTGCGTTTGCATGTGTATAGTGATCAAACGTATTTGTGTTCCCATCAACTGCTGGAAATGTGACCAAAGAATAGAAGAGTTCTGTTCGATAAGCTGGATGGGCGTCCACCACAAATGTGACTGGAACCCCCTGAGCTGTCAGGCCATTTGCTAGTAAGTGTGCAGTCAGAGGTTGTGTTATATTTACTGCTATTGCTATTTGCTGTGGATATGCCATACTAGATTGAAGAAATATTCAGAGAAGGCACACCAAATAGGGTTTTTCCTTTTAAAGTTCAAGCTTGAACAACCTCCTGCCTCAAATAGGATAGCCTACGTAGCTGGAGTGGAAATCCTCAGTACCATGGACGTCTCCGTTTACAGTATTGAGGCATCATTGCATATAATGAGACAGAGATACTCCGGAGTACCCGAAAATTAGAGCCTGACCAAACGTTGGCGGCGCCATGTTGCGTAGGCTCTCATTATTCTAATAAGACTAGTGGATTTTGAGCGGCAGAATCATCCGCAGTGTGGGAGACTAAGGGGGTCATTACAACCCGAAATTCGGGCAGTGAAATGCGCGACGGGGCTCTGCCTGGGGGCCCCTGCACTGCCCATGCCAAGTGCATGGGCAGTGCAGGGGCCCCCAGGGGCCCCCTGAGCCCCCTTACCGCAACCTCTTCCTGCCGGTGCAAACCGCCAGAAACAGGCTGGCGGTAGGGGAGTCATAATCCCCAGGGCAGCACTGCTTGTAGCGCTGCCCTGGCGGATTATCACCGCCGGGGCTAAAATGGCAGTATACTGCGGCGGTCCAAATACGCCAGGAGGCACCGGCAGCCTGTTGGCGGTGCTCCTGTCGTTTTGGCCCTGGCGGTCAAAGACCGCCAGGGTCATAATGACCCCTAAGTCTGACCCACTGCGGGTGACACCTGTCGCTCCAATCCGGGTTTTGCTCCAGCTAACTAGCAGTGCTTCATCTCTACCCAAGGATAGGGATGACTGGGCAGCCGAGCGCATAAACTGTAAACTTTGCACTTGTATAGCACACTACTCACCCGTTAGGGTCTCAAGGAACTATACACATACCGCTGTGGAACCCTTCATGGATTTTCCCTGTGAGGCACCCACTCCTGGGCACCCCCAGGGTGAAGCCAGGCATCCAAGCACTGTAAGGGCCGTTGTGGAGATTAAGCAAGCTATTGCCCAGAGTTACAGAGTGGGACCCATTAATTAGATTAGGCACTGAGGCGAGAATTTTCTGATCCAAGGGAATTGAGCTCAAGACCCACCGAAGTGGGAATTGAACCCTGGTCCTGGGCCATATCTCTGCATCAGGGTCTGCTGCACTAACCAATGCGCCACACTTCTCCACAATGACATACTTGGTTTCCCAGTGAAGCAGTGGTCACTCAGGTCTCATCCGTTTCTCTCAGTTACATTTAGTCTCATATATAAATGACAATCAGAGGCAGTATATGTTTCAATAATGAGTTTAATAAAACGACTGCATCTTAGATAGCAAAGCGGGAGCTGCAATAACCAGGACGACACAACATGACAGTATTAGAATTGTGACGCAAAGAGTGAAGCATAGAAATAACGCTATCATATTGTCACTATTGTCAATAGACTAACTCCTACTTAGGCTATGATAGAGCACAGCATGTTAAGCTCTATTTCTGCCCTTCAGGTTCCCCTGGGAAGACATCATCCGCCATACCTGAGCAAAGGCCTGCGGTCTGCATTAGCATCTGTAGCGAAGCATTCGGCAATCAGCATACAGTTGTGGTTCTCTGGCTGGAATCGCCCTCTAATGTGTAAGGGACAAGGAAGTGTTTTTATAACAACACGGCTGATGTTATGGGAAAATGTCCCTACGTAAGGATGTGTGTTTTCTACGAAAGTTGGAGACTAAACTTCTACCACATTCACCGGCAATGTACCGTGCTGTAGCCTTGGAAGAAGCACAGAGTGATCAAGAATGTCTTGTTTGAGAACAGAATGCTGGCCTAGGCAAAAACAGTTAGATAAACAGAAAATAAAACAAGACCGTAAAAGTGGCTATTGTAACAATAATAAAATGAAACCGAATAAAATATATATCTAGGTTAAGGTGCACAGCGGCTTGGCCTAGTGTGTTAAAATAACGTGCATGGAGCTATGGCTAAAATGCCTACACAACAGCGTCTCTGTGGGGTAATTGTGGCCCGCATCGGCGGAGAGGTTCTGAACTGAGGTGCATGGTGCAATGTGGGTATCCACACCCTTCAAAAACTGCAGAATCATGGTGCCCTCAAACCATTTGGAATGCTTTGCAAGGAGTTTGGACTACCATCCCACCAGTCCTGGCAGTACCTCCAACTGCAGCACTGCCTTACCCAGCGCCTATGCACGAGCCCCTAGTCCTTTCGGTCTTCCTCCATAGTTTCCTACTTCAAAAGCATGGGGTGGCTTCCAAGGGGTGATGTCTGGCTTCTACAGCCTTTTGAGCTGCCATCTATCCTCCTTACCCCTGCTGAACAGACTCCTCATCACATGGTAAGCTAGGCTCAAGACAGAATATGAACCGGAGGACTGGGTGGAGCTCCTGGAGGCGCTGGATCATGGCGCCAGAGAGGCATGGCTGATGTTTTTCCTCTTTAAGTCCTTGCATGACTGGAACTGGAACCTGGTGAAACTGCAGGTGGCAGGCCTACTCTCTCATTGCTGGTGCTGTGACAACAACTGCTGTGACCTGGTCGATATACTATATACTCTACGAATGTCCTATAGACCGATCCCTCTGGGAGGGAGTTGACAACACTCTAAATGAAACCCTGGTGGTCTCTGTAACTCTGCCTGCCCCTTAATCCTACTGCATGACCTCTCAGACTCTCCCGACATCTAGTGGACTTGAGGGCTACCTACTCCATACAGTGCTTGCAACAGCAAAGAATTGCATCCTTCACCACTGGCGCTCACCCATCTCCCCCTCCGCTGAGGAGTGGATCTCAGCTAGGTACCAAATAGCCTCATATGAGTGAGTCATCTATAACCTACAGAACAAAGCAGAGACCTTCCTCCTCACCTGGGCACCTTTCCTCCAGGATGGCGGATGCTAGGTAATACTGGTCCACTATTGGGTGGGGGGTAAGACACTGCAATCCCAGCAACCCTTGATTTTGTAACTTTACTCTGGCCCTCATGGGCACCTGCCCATCCCCACCCCTACTCGCCTACTTGCCTACCCTCCTTTTCCAACTTCTCATTACCCTTTCCTATTCCCCACCTACCTCTTTCTTTTTTCTCTTCTCTTCAGACTGCCTAGCTCCCCCTCCCTCACCTCCGGCCCGTGGGTTCCACTCCTCCCTCTTACTCACCCCTTCTATATCCCTATCTCTATTGCAGCTAGCCCTCTTACTTATGACCACTAAATGTGGCACTGCAGCGTACCCACTGAACACTGTACAGTGTTTACTGTATCTGCTGGGCTACTGTATGACTTGTATCACATGATGCACCTGTTTTGTAGTGTTTGATTGTTCCTTCTTCCATGTGTCATGCTATCTACCCGATATCCCCATTTTGTACTGAAACCTTAATAAAGAATGATGAAACAAAACATCATCCCTTTCATGTCCCTTCAAAATATAATCTTTTTTTAATGAGAGATCGACTGTCCTCAACAAGTGTTACTGGAGCCTCATTACACACTTCATCCATTTGTTCGTCTAGATGAATAGGCATTCTTGAGAAAAAATCTGTTGCAATGTTCTCTTTTCATGGAGCATACTCAAATCTTGTAGATAGAATCTTGAAATCTGATGGACAGTCTTGTAATTCTAACCAATGTATTTTCCATCCCTTCTATACACATTGGGGGTCATTCTGACTTCGGCGGGCGGCGGAGGCCGCCCGCCAAAGTTCCCCCGACAGAATACCGCAGCGCGGTCAAAAGACCGCCGCGGTAATTCTGAGTTTCCCGCTGGGCCGGCGGGCGACCGCCAGAAGGCCTCCCGCCCGCCCAGCGGGAAACCCCCTTCCACGAGGATGCCGGCCCCGAATGGAGCCGGCGGAGTGGAAAGGGTGCGACGGGTGCAGTTGCACCCGTCGCGATTTTCATTGTCTGCTATGCAGACACTGAAAATCTTTGTGGGGCTCTGTTAGGGGGCCCCTGCAGTGCCCATGCCATTGGCATGGCCACTGCAGGGGCCCCCAGGGGCCCCACGACACCCGTTCCCGCCAGCAAGGTTCTGGCGGTCAAAACCGCCAGAACCAGACTGGCGGGAAGGGGGTCGGAATCCCCATGGCGGCGCTGCAGGATTCCTCAGGCCAGGGGAAAACCGGCGGGAAACCGCCAGTTTCCCTTTTCTGACCGCGGCTTTACCGCCGCGGTCAGAATTGGCCTGGATGCACCGCCAGCCTGTTGGCGGTGCATCCGCGGTCCCCGGCCCTGGCGGTCTATGACCGCCAGGGTCAGAATGACCCCCATAATGTTTACAAGAGGTTAATGATCATATCTCACAATAAATGGTTTATCCCATGTAAAAGCAACATAAAATTTCTATTTCAATCACTGAATACTTTTCTTCAGAGGGTGATAAGAAACTTGAGACACACAAGCAATATTTATCTCATTATCATACTTGTCAATTTGAGATAATGCAACCCTGAACCCTTGTTACTGGTGTCTGTGGTAATAATGGTTTCAGAATTGAGATCAAATCCATTAAGAAAAGTAGCATTTACAATCACTTTTTTCATAGGTTCTATTGGTGAGATTTGGACGATTCAAATGTCACCTTGTTTTTTAAATTTGTTTAACGTGAAAGGGCTTTCACTAATTATATGTCCCAGATACATGGCATTATTCTCAGAAAATATGAATTCCTAATATTCAATATAACCCCCTTCAATCTTGATCACCTTGTTAAACCTGAGGTCAGGCTCTGTCTTATCCTTTTCAAAAAATTAAAATGTCATCTTGAAAAATATATCCCTTTCTCTTTATTGAACAACTGAAACACTAACACTGGGATCCACAGAAGCAAAGACAAATTGCATTTCATTTAAACTGAAAGCATCTATTTGGCATGATGAAAGAAGTGGTTCTTCTACTGTTAGTACTCAAAGGAACCAGATGATAGGTTGAAGATGAATCTACAGTCAAAAGCCACCTAGCACCCTTAACCTTAGTAAGTGTCTCACAAATTTTTGGCGAAGGAAATCTGTCAATTTTGATATTGTTGATCACAAGTCAAAGATCAACACATAGGTGGTCATTACGAGTTTGGTGATATTTGCCGCCAACCGCAGTGCAGTCTGCCGTGAAAAGACCGGCATGGACACGGAAAACTTGCCTTCGTAATACGAACCCAAAGGCAAAATCCACCAGAAAAGAGCAAAGCATCTGACTCCGCCATGCCGAACGATGGCGGGAAACAGGCTGCACAGAATGCGCCACCGCCATGGCAAAAATGAAACCACCCTCCCAAATACGATTCAGAAATCAGCACAGCGGTTGTGCAACAGCGGTACGCCATAGGCGGTACGGACCGACGCGGTCACGAAATGGACTCACCAACAACAACACCCCACATTGGATAATTTGAAAACCCCACACCTGACACACATACATACACTTCAGACACCAAACCATCCCACTATAAAACACACACCCCACAATACCCACAATCCCAAGCTATTCCTACCTGCTGCCACACGACTACTGGCCAATTGGAAAGAAACACCATGAACTCAAGTCACATCTTTGCACATCTCACGCCACATATAACTCACGAACACACAACCACGCATCCCACAACTGCAGCTTAAATTTTCACCACACCTGCCACCAACTCACTCACACCACCACAACATCACAGCACCCATCTCCCCACACAACCCACTATGGAACCCCCTAAGAACCACTGTTTCACTGACAGGGAGTTGCAGACCATGGAGGACAAAAAAATCCAGTTGGAGCCACAGCTGTTTGGTGCACATGTTCAGCAGACATCCATTGCCAGGAAGATGGAGCTATGGCAGAGGATCGTCAACAGGGTGAATGCAGTGGGAAACCATCCATGCTCAAGGGACGACATCAGAAAGAGGTGGAACGACATGGGGGGAAGGTCCGGGCAATGGCATCACAACACCAGATTTCCAATGAGAGGACTGGCGGTGGTCTCCCACCACTTCTCCCCTAGTTGACCGAGTGGGAGGAGAAGGTCATGGCAATCCTACATCCTGAGGGCATCACTGGACTCACTGGAGGACTGGACTCTGCTAAGTCAATGACACACCCCTCACACCACCTGCACCTAAAAGGCATGTCACCCCCTCCCCCTGTACCGAAGCCAAGATACCCTATCCCATATCCATCCCACCCCATCAACCACCCACACCCATCCCCTTCATACCCATGCACCCCACTTACACCTACCCAACCAATCTGTACACAACCACCAGTCCCTACATATAATGAATGAAACACAACAAGTCCCACAATGCATCACCCATCACACTAATTCCATGCACTGCACCCATCCCAATGGGAGTCCTGCATGCAGATGTATGGGGATGTAAGCACAATCAACTGGTGGCAGATGCTGACAGGGAAATGGCCAGGACAGAGGACAGAAACAGAAGAAAACACATGCCACTGCAAATGTGTGCAAGCAATGCACTTGTACAATGTCCCCCATCAACAACTAACTGACTGTCAATGCCATATCCCCTGAAGCTGTTGAACACACAGTCAAATACTTTGCAGGAAACACAATCAACTTGATTTGTTGTACTCCACAGGTGACACTGCCCATGGCAGCCGCCAGGAAGTGCCAGTCCTACAGCAGAAGAAGGCCCAGTGATGACACCACAGCAGGATGTCTGGATCTGGATGAGCAGCCTGGCCCATCAGGAACCTCTGGTCAGTCACCCTCCAGAAGCCCCACCCAGCACACCAGACAGACCCCCACTACACAGCCACCGCCAACAGCTGTGGCCCTATGCCCCCAATCCAGTGTCCCAGGCTCAGCCACTGTGTGCCCACTTGTACAGAGACTGGAGTCACCACCTGTCACCAGGCAAGACGATGAAGGTCCTGGTGCAAGTGGGAGTGGGGTGACCATAATGGGGTCACAGGGGGCCCAACCCAGTTGGAGGCCATCTGTGGGACAAGGGAGGAGCCAAACAAAGGTATCGACTGGCCAGGAGGCCATTTCCCAAATCCTGTCAGCATACCAGCACACCCAGGACAGGATGAGCCAGATTCTGCCCACTTTGCAAGAGATTTAGAGGCTACAGATTCAGGAGGCCATGGAGCACTGGCAGGCCCACAGTGCCACCATGGCCTCCATCAAAGGGGTGCTGCAGGATATGACTGGTGTACTGAGTGAGATCTCTACCCGCATGCAGGCCCCGTATTGTGTAGGGGGCAAAGAGTTAGAAAAGCACGTTGTTAGCTACAGCACTCTCACATCTCACTCACCCTCAAGTCAGGTTCTCTCTCCTTGGAGTTGTGCCATCAGGTGTGGGACACTGCTGTTCCTCAAAATGTACGAGTCATGCACAGATCCAGGGTACTTGGCAATTACCTGGTAGAGATACTGGTCTGCAAGACATACCACCTGTACATTAATGGAGTAATAACTTTTCCTATTCCTGTAGGTTCATTGACCCTGGGAGGAATCAAGGGAATATGGGTGCCATCTGTGACCCCGATCACATGTGGAATCAGTGCAATGGGACAGAAATCTGATTTCACAGTGGGCAAGTCAGCGGCTTGGGGAAATTTGATGTAGGTGTGGAGTTGTTTCAGCAAGGCAGTCAGGACATCCCTTAAGATGTAACTGAACATTGGCTTTGACACACCTGCTGCCAAGACGACTGTTGCCCGAAATTACCCACTGGCCAAGAAATGTAGCACAGATAGTACCTGCACAGTAGGTGGAATACCATAGGTATTGCTTAGACCTGGCAGTAGATCTGGCTCCAATTGGGCACACAGTTCGTGTATGGTCATCCGGTTCAGACGGTAGGTCAGTATGATGTGTCGTTTCTCCATGGTTGCCAGGTCAACTAGGGGCCGATACACAGGTGCATTCCTCAGTCTCTGCAGGGGTTGGTACCTAGGGAGGGACAACACACATATTTCACCACACCAACACATTACGGATGATGTCAACACATACACAACAGCACAAACGTAGCCTTCACATCATGGAAGGGTTGCATGCAGCTAACACAGTGAGAATCGACGTGTGTACACGGTGCCATGCAACCTACAAATGCAGATAACTGATGCCACACATCACATATGGCATGTATTGCTGTGTATGACTGGTGTACATGACATTTTCAGGAAGATATGACAGCATGGAGGGCGCGTAGAGATTGCACTCTATTAAATTTTACACTTCAAATGGTGGTTGCCTGTCCTTCATGCTGGGGACAGATGGAAATAACATGACTTCGCTGGTGTAAATCTTCATTGTGTTAGGTGGTCTGTACCATTGTGCAATTCCCCATTGGTTAACATTGGTGTCTATGGGAAACAGGGGCCAATCATGATCGCCGCCGGCGGTGACGCTGCGTACCACAGCCGTCTTCACCACCATTTTGATTTTCCTTAGCCACTTGACTCCTGCACTCCTCACGACCACTACTCCACTGCATGTGCTGCTGTGTCCTGCATCTGGTGACGAAGATGGCACGTGCTACAGGGGAGAGGGCCCCAGTATTTACCCAGGATGAGCTGACGAGGCTTGTGGACAGGGTTCTACCCCTGTATGCAAAGTTGTATGGGCGACCAGAGGAGCAGGTGAGTGGCTCAACAGTGTCCTAGCAGTGAGTGTGATTGATTGGGTGCAGGTGTGTGTGAATGTAGGATTACTAAGCGTATAGGAGTAGTGGAGTGGGCCATCAATGTGTATCTGTGGGAAGAGGATGGAATGTATTATTGTCAACTGTCAGTGCGATTGTATCCTATGTCAGCGTGCCTGTGGTCAGTCTACATTAATGTGTATTCCAAATTTCTGCCATGCAGGTCAGCACCCATCAGAAGAAGGGATTATGTTGAGGGGTCGCCAAGGACTTGCGGAACCTGGGGGTCTATAGCTGGCAAAGCACTCACTGCAGGAAACAGTGGGAGGTCCTGAGATGCTGGGCCAGGAACACCATGGAGGCCCAGCTGGGGACGACCTCCCAAAGAGGGAGGGGGGCGCGTCGGACCCTTATCCCCCTTATGGCCCGCATACTGGTGGTGGCCTACCCTGCCTTTGCCGGGGGCTTGAAGGCATCACAGCAGCCACAAGGGGGTGAGTTTTCAAAACAGTTCTGCATGCCAACTGTATTGGGGGGATGGAGGCAATGTGGGGAAAGGTTGCTGTTACAATAACTCATAGGTGTCAGGGTATGCAGGTGTTCAACTTCTTGGCCAGGTTAGGTTACCTTGTTGTGTAGGGGGCATGTGTACCCAGGTACGGTGGAAATTGGATAGTGCAGTCAGTCTGGTAATGTTCCGTTTGTCTTGCTAAGTGGACGTAGTGGTACTCATGACATTTGAGCATTAAATATATACCTCAGTTGGAGTTGCAGGACATGTGCATTGAATATGTAGAGCACCACTGTCAGTGTAGTGTACTCCATAGAGGCAGGTGTACTCTCTATCAGTGGTACATTTCTGTAGTGCAAAGGCATGGTAAGGTGAGCCCTGGGACTGATGTGTACTGCATGTGTGCCTATCTGCATCATAGTTGAGTTGCCCACAGCCTGCATCCCTTTATATGTCTCCCCCCTCCCTCTCTGTTTCTTGTGTCCTTGTGTGCATCAGCGTCATCAGGTGAAGGAGCTGAGGCACCGGTGAGTGGGGATGCTGCAGCCCATGGGACCCAGAAGGCACAGTCCACGGACGCTGAGGGAACCAGTGGGTTGGAGGGTGAGGGGAGCACCACAGGGAAGCCTACTACCACTGCAACATCAGACTCGAATTCCTCCTCCGAAGGCAGCTCTCTGGTGGTGGCAGACCCCTCTGGGACCACCCCAACAACATCTTCATCTGCCACCCCCATACCAGCACCGCCCTCCCAGTAGCTCCCCAATGAATTGCCTGTGCCCGCTCACCCAGGAGGGTGGTCGTCTCCTTCGCCGCAGGCACCTCAGCCCCTGCCCCAGTTAGCCCTGCTGCCCTAAATGAGGAGGCTATTGACCTCCTGAGGACCATCTCCGTGGGACAGACAACCATCAGGAATGCCATCGAGGGGCTGTCATTCCAGGTGCAGCACAGCAATGCCTACCTGGAAGGCATCCGCTGTGCCTTGTCTGGCCTCCAGAGATCGTTCCAGGCTCTGGCCTCCTCATTGACGGCAACTAGTGTCCCTGGTATCTCCGTCTCCCCTCCAACCACCTGTGCCACATCCAGCACTGCTGTCCTCTCACCCATCCCAAGCACACAAGCACAACAGCATGCACACAGAACACCCACGCCACACAACGACACACAAAAGCACCACAAGTCACACCACAGCCATGCACACACTCAACATACAGATGCAAACACAACAGCCACACTCAACATACAGATGCAAACACAACAACAGCCACGTCCTCCACTGTTTTTCCCACCCCCTCCTCCTTTACAGTGACCTCACCACACACACCTGCAGGCAATGCATCATCACTCCCTAATCCTGCCCCCATTGACACAGTCACCACAACAGCAGTCACCCAGACATGCACCCCAGACACCACACCCGTACTCACCAGATAAACCATTTCAGACACCTGCAGCACACACACCAGACATGCAGACACCTCCAAATCTTACATTCATCCAACCTGTTATTCCTCTCCCACCCTTTTTCACCCACCTCCTCCCAACACACATAAACACAACCACTTAGGCACCCCACATTCACCCACCACACACAAGCAGACTGAGTACCAACCTGCATCCAGGTCCAGCACACCTACACACCCTATGTCCACTCCTTCTAACTCTACTCCCACCCCTGTTTTCTCAGCCCCTCCCCGTGCTCCTAAGAAACGTTTCCTTTCCCGGATTGACCCTTTTTAACCTCCTGGCCCACCCCATCTTGCCCCAGTGCGTTCCCATGGCGCCCCCAAACCCAGTACCTCCGCCTCATGTTCCTCCCTGGACCTTCCTTCAAGCTCCCATGTCCCTTCTCCCTCCAAGAAGACACCTGGCAAGAGCCCTGATCCCGCTACCACCCACAGTTCTCCATCAGGTACTTAGGCCAAGCCCCCCCTCCCAAGCCGATGACAAAGCCCCCTCCCAAGCCGAAGCCCAAGCCACCCCCACCAAATACGAAGCCCAGACTACCCCCACCAAAGCCCAACCCCCCCTTCATGACCCCACCACCAACCCCTCCCCCTGCACCCTGAGGTGCCTGCCCCATTGATGCCCCTGCCCTGTGGAGACAATGGTTCTGTCAGGAGTCAAGTTGGGGCCCTGTTGTGCCTGTTTGGCCGCATGGTCATGGACCTCTGAACTGACCAATGGGCCCATTTGTAAATAGTTCTTGATTGTCAACTTTAATATATCTGGCCAACATGCACAGTTGGCGCACTTTGATCAAGTTGTCCTGCGTTTGACTATGGCTGCCACGTGTGCACAGGTATGTGCATCGTTGTCCCTATCTGTGCATGTGTACTGTGCTTGTGTGGGTGCATCACTTCTATTTTTTGATTTTGCACCTGTCTATATTTGTGTGTGCAATGCTATTTGTGTGGTGATAGGTTTGGAAGTTTGTGTGGATGGTATGTGTGTGGGTATTTGTTTGTGATCTGATCAGTTGTTGTGCATGGTGTGGGTGGAGTGAGTGGTATGGACAATGGCGTCATAGTATGGCACCAGTGTACGTGTGGCTAGCACTGGTGGCTGTGTGCTGTCTGTGTGTCTGGTATGCCGTCTTCTGCCTGGTGTCTGTGTCAGCCGTGGTTTTGTGATCAGTTTATGTGTGGCTGGGTATGTGTGTTGTGATGTGTTTATGGTTGGTGTTGTTTGGTGTGTGTGTGTCGTGTGTGTGGGGCATGGTGTGTGTGTTCTGGTTGTGCGTGAGTGTATTGTGAGTGCACCTGTGTGTATGTGTGTATCTACGGGTAGGGCCATTGCTGTGGCATTGTTTGTGTGTGGGCATGACAGTCAGTGTCAGGGGTGTGTGTGGTGTGTGGGTGTGTAATTCTCCCCTTCCCTCCCTTGCATGGTAGGCGGCATACTCACTGTTGTCTCTTCGTTGGTGCAGTATTTCCGGGAGGTGGATAGCTAGTACCAGCATCTGGAAGATCTCCAGTTCACTCTCTATGTCGTCGGCAGCCTCCTCTGAGTCCCTATGGTTAGTGTTTCCTTTTATACTGTTCCTTTCTGCCATGCTTTAAGTGGAGGTTGGCCCGTCCCGGAAATCGTGGCAGTGTGCTGATCCCTAATACGGTGGGCAGTAAGGTCCTTTCTGCCATCTTGTATGATGGCATCCGCCATCGTCATCGGTCGACACTCACTGGTGCTACCGGCGGTGTACTGGGTGTGTGCTGGCCTGTTCACCGCCACGGTTGTATTACGGCGGTCTGCACCGCCAGCCTGTTGGCAGTCGGATCGCTACCACCGGCATAGCAAGCATGTGTCTGACAAACTCCTAATGACCACCATAATCTTTTTGTGCCATTGCTGTGTCTCAGTATTACCAAAGGAAAAATCTAGTTTCATCTACTGGTTTCATAACTTCACAATTCAATAGTGTCTATACTTCCTTAGATACCTCTACACAAAGCAACATTAGTACAGTTCTAAGTTTATACATTTTGGGTTGGTCATTTTCCATTAATGTGATTTTATGTTCAAATCTCTTCAGCCTACCAATTGAGCTCTTAAAAACTTCTGGAAAATTCCCCAATAAATTCTTATTAATATTCTTACCTTCATCTACTGCCAAAACGAGTTCTGGGCTGTTGGGATCTAATGCGATATGCAGATTTCCTTGAGCAGCTAAACCCAGAAAAGGTAGGCCCTTCTTGCACATAGGCAATATACCAATGGTTTGTCCACTACTGAACTTATAAATTGATTTGCGGTAATCAGGCATACCTATTGTTTCCCCACTATAACCTTCTGGCCTTATGTCAGAGGGAAATGCTTGTCCCCAATTTTGATGATAAACTTATCTCTCCACAACTCTTTGCTAACAATTACATAAGGGGAACTAAAGTCAGAATAAATTGTCAAGTGGACACCACCAATAGTCATTTGACATTCTGTTTTATTTTTTTCAACGAAGTCCTCAACATTCAAAATTAACAGCCTGATTATGACCTTGGTGGATAGGATACTTCGTCATAAACATGACTGATATCCAACCCATTGATTTACACATTTCATAGGCTATAATGGAGCTTGTAATACGGCGGATGGGATATCTGCCCATTTGTGACGAAGTATCCCAACCGCCAAGGTCGTAATCAGACCCTAAATTTGCATGTAAACTCAGGACTTTGTCACCACAATCAGACTCTTCAGGACCAGACACACTTTTCTCATCTTCAACCCACTTAATTCTATTCTCTAATTTTTTATACAATACAAACTTTTGCAAGTATCCCCGTAAACCACAACTATTATAAGACTTTAGTTCGGCTATTGCCATAAAGCACATATAACAGTGAGTTAAAAATAATAAAATCATAAAGAAACTAAAATCCATAAAATCAAAACATATAAGATAGTTAGGAAAGCACATTAGAATAAAAACTAGCAGCATATGAGGGAGACATCACACAATTTAAAATATAAATCAAAGTACATTTCAGAGCCGCAAGACATTATTATGTACTGTAGTATGTGCTGGTAATCCATATTCAAATAAACAGCATAGAATTTATAAAATTGGTGGAGACTGCAGGATACAACATGAAATCATACAAGTTATGAGCACCAGGCACTGAGCATGAACCAGGCGACCACATTCTGCCCCTGTCTCCACATATATGCGAGAAAGGAAAAAACAGCAAATACAAGTGGTTGAGTAGTGTCTGCCTTAGGTATCCTATTTTCAATTTTGTAGTTCCTGATGCCCAGATTGCAGCCCAACAGCAAAATCCATTTCCTCCTGGATGCATAATGTTGTGGACAAAAATACAGGATCTGTTCTACAGTTTCCTTTGCCACAGGACAAAAGGGATATTTCAGGTCAGGTTCACATCAGCATGGGAACGCTGACACTTCATAGTAAATGACCGGAACAACAAGGTCCTGACGCAGAACTTAAAATAAAGCGATCTGGCAGCCGATAGCTCAAATGTATCCATATATTCTTCCAGACAATAGGTGTGTTTAAATTCCAGAAAATTCAAGGTCAGGGTACCTACCCCACCATACCTGTGGGATTTACCATCTGCATTTCTCCAATTCATCTCCTTAAGCATGGACTTAGAAATGCCACATGACGTTTGCGGATGGGCTCTCATATTTCCGCACCCAATCTTTTCAAGAAAGTGCCAAATTTGCCCCAACCATGAGATGCTAGTAGCCCTAGGGTGTTTTAAGATTTCTTCCAGGCCCAACCGAAAAGGGCAATAAGTCAGCTGAGCTCCAAATCCTCCTCCAATACAATAAGGGTCTAAGTTTTACTCTGAGGCAAGAGATCAAATGTCAAGGTCTAATCTAAGTGGCACTAATGGGGGGCCAGCAGGAAGGTTGATGAGGAGTCCATACCATTGGCATTATTGTGCCCCCAAAGTTCCCACCGGTAAAGAGCCACCCTGCCCCCCCTCCTCCCAGAGCTTGCAAGTTGTAAATTTGCAATACAGGTGCAATTGGAAGAAAGCTAGATCCCTCCAAGGCCCTCTGGATACCAGCAGTGCAATGTTCTAGTCTGAGTTTACACTTTTGGATCTGGAGGTGACCAACCAAAATGCTCCTTGAGGGTGAGCCCGAGGTATTAAAAGGTACAAACCCTCTCTAGTAGAGAAACATTAAGGACTGGGTGTGATCTGGTCGTCTGGCAAGGATTCAACACCATATATGTTGTTTTGTTGAGGATGGTCTCCAGCCCTCTCTGCCTGCAGAAGACACTGAACTTATCTAGCAACTTTTAATGCCGACTGGGGATTTTGCGACAAATAAGGTGTTGCCCACAAACAGGAGCTCTGATTAGGCTTTTTGCAACTGCAAAAATGCCTGATACTCATGGTCCCTAGAGTCCTGCAATTCTAACTAATATATTTTTCATCCCTTCTATATACAAAATATTTACAAGAAGTTCATGATCAAATCTTACAATAAGTGGTTTATCCCGAGTAAAAGCACTGCTGTGCTCCAAAGCCCAGACACAACTGAACATTTCTCTTTCAATCACTGAATACTTTTCTTCAGAGGGCGATAAGAATCTTGAGACACACAAGCAATATTTGACTCATTATCAAACTTGTCAATTAGAGATAATGTAACCCCGAAACCTTTGTTTCTGGTGTATGTGGTAATAATGCTTTCAGAATTGGGATCAAATCCATAAGAAGAGTAACAATTACAATCACTTTTTTGATAGAATCAAAGATCTCTTGGCAAGATTTGGCCCATTCAAATTTCAGCTTGTTTTTTTAAAAGTTGTTTAACATGAAAGGGCTTTTCAGCAAAGTCGGGAACATGCTTAGAATAAAATTGTACAGGTCCCAAAAAACGAACATATGTCTCCTTACAACTTTGACCTGCCGTATTAACAATAGCCTTAACCAAGTATGGTTTTGGATTATAACATCCCTATTATATATACAGTATGTCCCAGATACATCACATCATTCTCAGAAAATGTGCATTTGTAATATTAAAGATAACCCTCTTTTTCGGAAAAAGCTTGAACACCTTGTTCAACCTAAGGTCAGGACCTGTCTTATACTTTCCAAAAATTAAAATGTAATCTTGAAAATCCATATCCCCTTTCTCCTTATCAACAACTGAAACATTAACACTGGGGTCCACGAAAGCAAAGCCAAATCGCATTCATTTAAACTGAAAACATCTATTTGGCGTAATGAAAGAAGTGCCACTGTCAGTACTCAAAGGAACCAGGTGATAGGCTGAAGATGAATCTACAGTCAAACACCCCCTAGCACACTTAACCTTAGTAAGCATCTCAGAAAGGATTGGCAAGGAAAATCTATCAATTTTGATATTGTCGTTCACAAGTCAAAGATTGACACATAGGGCTCGATTTCATCTTTGGCAGACTGAAAAGCCTGTGCGCCGAAGTACCGACGGGGAGGTTGCAGCCAATGTGGCTGTGTCCCCGCAAGGGCCATTAAGAGGTTCCCGCGGCGGAAACACAGTTTGATGGAGAAAGATTTGCACCGCAAAATCCAACAACTTGAAATATGAGGCCATGTATTTCGCGTATGGGCACGCAGCAGACAGTAAACGTACCCAAGCAAACGTAAAAAGGGAAGCGATTCTCCTCTGCTGAATTGATGAAATGAAGATGGGTTGTGAATGCAACATATGTCCACTGTCATCTCCCAATCCTGAGATATATTTTACACTGGAAACAATTTAGATCTTTCTCATCTCTCAGCAGATGTGCTCTTTCGGTGCTATCATGTTGCCTACAGAGCTTCATCAACTTTCGAGGCACTGCACAGGAAGTCCCTAGATCTATTCTTGGTCCCCAACTCTCTCCTCCAACATTGCCTGAGCTGCAGTCCCACACCAATGGCCCATGTCACTATTCCACTGTCATAACCCCCGTGGTCCCTTTGCTTAGCTCCTACTGTACAGACAGAGATTTTACTGCATGGCTCGCAGCCACATCAGGCCTTTCAACACGTTGTCTCCCCACTGGCATTCCACAATTCCATATCAGAAATATATTGTGGGCCTCAATGTCGTTACTGAGCAACACATGATCAGTGCAGACAATCCATGCAGCAGATCTTGGTCTGGACACACATTATGAACCAAGATCAAGTACTGAGATGCCACATGTGCCGTTGGGTACCCAAACTAACAAGGGTATCCCAAGCTCAATAGACACTTTCCATACAATAATCTGGCCTCACCCACAGCTTAAAGAATGAGGATGTCAGATTATCCTGGGATGCTTCTCTCTCCTGGTACCTCACTCCACCCACTACAAAACACACGTAATGCTACATAGGGAAACAGCCATGGACCATGCAAAAACAAGTGGTGTTCATCCAAAATCACCTATCTCCATTCTCTAGCAGAAACCTCAGTCAACTGAGAACCCACAAACCAGAAACCAATCCATCTTGCACAATGCCCACTGCCAGTCCACCCAGCATGCCCAAACTCTCATTCACCAGCAGGTTAGTGGCATGTTCCACTGCATTTTGCAATAATTGCAGGGCTCTCTACCCATACATACTGTCATTCCTTTGAAGAACCTGCAATGAAAGGCCTGTTATAAGTTCAATTACTTTGTGGTGGGGCTAACGCGTCCCTTTATGTCTAATTTATACACTCTGGGACTCGTTTTAGGCCAATGAATCTTTCGACCCTGATTGAAGACACCTTAGGACGAGATAGCTAATCAACATTTCAATCAATATGTCAATAACGTCATCAATATTTACCATAACAAGACAATTTACCTTAGTCAAAGACATTTAATGAGACTCAGGAAACCTCCATGACCTTTCAGTCAAGAATAACCACACCAGTTTAGTACGTTTTGTGATATTTATTCCCTATTGATTACAATTCTACTAGCAAGTTTATTAATCTCAAAACCAAGAAACACATTAGCATAGTCACAATATGGCAACTCTGATAAGATTTCATCAAAGCAAGGATCACAAATATTAGAACATAGCACAACGTCAACATAGATTATCCTCAGCAGAGTAACGTTAGCGCATTTTTCACAATAGCATAGATTCAGTCATTTGTCTATTTGCGTCTGATTAATGAACCCCTTAACTAACCTCGAATTAGCATTAGCATGTTGGGCTTCATGCAAAACAATTTAGCAACATCAATTTGGAAAACCTCTAACTAAGGTCCCTGTCAAAAGGAAGCAGTTGGTACCTAGAAAGGAAAAGCAAACAGACAATCACAATTTCATTGTCATATAGTTACCCTCCGTATTGGGTCAGCATACAGATTCAGTCTTCGTCCTCAGGACATCAGTTGATTCGCCATCAGTCAGGAATTCAGCACAGCTCGGGCAGGAAGGGTAAAAAGGGTACTTCCCTCATAAGGAGGTAAAGTATAAACGGGCAATATAAGGGCAAGGATGGTTTTAAGAACCAAACCACAAAGTCTCTATGCAGAGTGACAAAGTGTCTGGGTCATAGCAAATCACAATAGCATCTCCCTAACTCCTAGTCTCCTTGTCTAATGTACTTCCTTGTGTCAACGGTTTTTATCCCTTTTCTGTTGTACAATCACCTAATTTTCCATTGGTTGAGGGTTGGCACCCCACTATCTTCATCCAATGTGTTAGCAATGAGTTCATCAAATTTGTCACCCCATAACAGTTCTCACGTAGTTTATTGGTCCTTATGATTGACGTCTCCAGCGGGTAGAATGTCCGGTATGATTTCATACTCTCGTGGTCCTTTGCACATCTTCAGTCAGTGGCTCCATTGTCTGTACCTGTTCAGGAGACCTTGTACCAGGGACTCGTCTACACTGTTGCATTCAGTAAAAATGTTTCCTTAAGCAAGTCGTATTTCATGAGAACGGATCTACTACAGTTACATTCATCTTCTAGCTTTTGGAAAAACACGAGTTCATGTCCTTCAGCAAGTCAGCACACTGCAGGTTTTAGAAAAACACATTAATATGAAACAAGGCCGCTAGGCCTCTACTCATGCTAACTAAGGCCTAATGATTTATTAGCAGAACTTTAGCATATAACCTTTTATATTAGTGCAAAATCATACTTTAACATAACAGTTCATCATTATTAGTCAGTTTCATTAGTCTTCGTATATATTGACGGCCACTCCCCGTGGGCACATTTCAAACACGCGTTTAGCAAAATACATTAATACATTTTCTATGCAGCATTATTATGTATTAGTTCATAAACATTTCATGTTAATATTGATTATATATGCTACGCTCTCTCAGTGGGTTCTGGGTCAAAGTACTTAAAACACAAGCTCTTCACTCTCATGGTCCATGTCATCAATGTATCAGCAGTCAACAAGGCTACATTCAAAGCCTGCTTATAAACATGCTAACACAGCTGCCTTGTGCATTTATGGATGCCTTAGTACCAACACCACCAGCTACGTATTCCCTGTGAGAAAGAGGATACGTTTGTCTTTGAAATACCAAGCACCTCTTAACATGGCAGACATGAAAGGGGACTGCGAGTCCAGTTCTATGGGTCATGCACAACTCAAGGGCAAATAGGCAATACCTGGATCATTTATCGACACAGTCCCTAAAAATGCAGAAACCAGACGCTCCTGAAAGCTCACTGAAATGCCAAGGACCACTTTGACTTTTATGGAGTTGGGCAGTCAAACTGTCAAGGCCTACTCTTTTACATTTTTGTTGATGTAGAACATCCAGGTCAGGTATCACTTGCATGATTCAAAGTTAACAGATTCTCCAAGCAGTATGTTTTATTTTAGAAACATTAATATGACATCTCTCTATATTAAAGAAACATTTTCTGCAATAGGTCTATGTCATTAATCTCACTTTTTTTATCTCTTCATAGGAGCGAGTGTTCTTTGGAACTTAGGGCTGAAATTATGCATGAATTAAGCCTATTAGTAATCAAGAGTAAAATCAAGTCTCAGGAGCACTGATGTGTGCACATGCTACCGTTCGGGGGTCTTTCTCAAATGTTCAGGTACCACAGAGTCGTAGGAATTCATTTTTTTCCGATGGCAGTCCCATTCAGCCAGTGAAGAGGTGGTGTGCTTTCCTTCAGCAGTTCTTGCATGCTGCTTTTTTTGCTAGGTTGGGCTTCTGCGGTGTAAGCACTTGCACATGCTGTGTAAGACCATGGTGCCAGCAGGTCACAGTTGCAGAGCGCACAGAGTTGCATTGTCTTTGAAGGTGAACTGTAGTTATGTGCATGCAAGGCTGATGGATTATTCCGTGCAACTGAAGTTCCTCACATAGTAGGTGCTGGCTGTCAGGTACGTAAAGTATCATGCTCAGGGGTGCACTTTGTAGAGAGGCCAATACACAGCGCACAGTTGGCTGTCTCACACATGAGCCTCACATCAGCATTATTTGAAGGCATGGACTGCCACCTCTCCGGGTAGCTGTTACAGGCCCACAAGTCAGTCTCAGTCCTGCAGTGTTTCATAAAGCTGACTGCTCTGGCAGATCATTTCAGGTTGGGCTAGGCTGTAGAATGTTGCTTCCTGTCTTGGTCTGCCTTGTCAGTATCTAGTAACTCAGTATGGGCTCATGAGCTCTAGAGTTATGGCAGGGCAAGGTAGGTTCTCATCATAAAGGCCAGTCTACCACCTTTTTAGCAGGGTACAAAAGCAACAATCTCTGCAATGCTGGGGATGTAGACCTTTTTTTGGAAAATAGCAAATCAAGACACAGTAATACAAGAATATATTACAATAACATAGTAAAGTGCTATACACATTACACAAATTCATCAGTGCAAATGCACTGTAATACATTTCAGGAGTGTAACCAGGAAATAAGGTGTGCATTCAATCTTTTATAGGATACCATTTTTTATGTTTACTACGACGTTTATTGTTTTGTATATTCAACATTTCTAACAATATAACATCTTAAACTCTCCCACTAGGCCCTAGGACGTAGAAAGTATTTTGGAAGCCACATCCTTGTTATTCCACGTTGGGTGACATTACAGGCAAAAAAGTATATCCTTGTTTTAGAATGAGGGTTCTTAGGTAGGTGACTCAGTATAATCAGTTTTGCATCTCAAGCTATATCGATTTTCATTAAATGATTCAGATAATGAAATACTAGATTCCAGTAATGCCAGATAAAACAGCTCTCTTTAAGCCTTCATTTGTGAAGTAGATAAGGAGTATAATATGAATGATTTAGTAGTCTGAAATGAATTACTCAGATGCGAGAGACACACAGAATCTCATTGGGAAAGCAGGTTGTTCTACTTAATTTCATCTATTGAAATTCCACTTTGCCACCAGAAGATCAAACTTATGTTCCAGACTCTCTATCTAAAAAATGTATAAAAGATACGTATACAACCTCGATGAAGGATCCAACTAAAAAGTTCCAGGAATGAAGTATTTGTAAAATCAGTCTAGCTGGTTGAAAGGTACTGAAGAAAGCTTCTTAACTGTAGGTATAAAAAAAAAAACTGTTTGCCATTAGAAGGTCCCTCTGTAGCACCTCATGAGGAAGAAAACCCCCTGCTTGAGGAATTTGCCCCAAAGTGGTAGTATGCAGATCTCACCATGTAGTAGATAATGTGTATGAAGGATGGCATGTAAGGATAATAACTGATTGAAATTAGATATACTCCTTATGCTCTTCCATATTTTGTGAAATACAAGAAAAGTTTTAAACCTCATACGTTTAAAGTATGCCACATCGATCATATCTTTTGATGGCTTCAAAACCAGTCCAGTAAATTGATAATCTAGAACAAAAATACCCCAAGAGCCATAACCATAACCACCCAAAGTCTGACGATAAAAGCAAAAAAATATTAAACTAAATAGATAGTAGTGACATACCGCTCCTGTGGCATAGAGTTTGAAGACATTGAATTCTACAGTGTGGTTTCTTATAATGCCAGAAAAACGTCTGCCAGCTTGATTTGACCTTTTTCAAACAAGGTTTTAGAACATGAAGAGGTATGGACTGAATTTATTTTAATAATATTACACTGGCTGTTTAAGGCCAAAAATAACCAACCCCATCTCTAAAAGTTAACGATGACTCCTCATATAGAGCATCATAATAAAGGCGAATAACTCCCCCCACATCTGTAGAAATATGAATTCCAAAGTATTTTGTGGAGTCAGCAAAACAAGAATTGGATATTTCAGAGCAAGAATGTGTCACACTCTGTGTCTTTGCAATATTATGGTTATAGCTAGATACATCCCCAAACCATTGTGCAGCTATTTCAATTGCTGTGTAGGCCAAACAGGTTGCAGAAGAGAAAATAACTACAATCAGTATTAGCAAGCACTCGAATCTCTGAGTTATGCAACTGAAGAGATTGAAAGCTAGCTAATGCCTTTAGAGCTTGTATACAAGGATGTAGAAATAACAGAAACAATTGTGGAGAAAGAGGACAGCCCTGCCATGTTCCTCAATGAATTGCATTTCTATCTGACAACCCTCCTTTGCAGACCATGTGAGCAGTAAGTGATATATGTAGGCTCCTAACACCCTTTAAAAAGTCAGGACCAAAGCCCATCTGAGTCATGGTAGACTTTAGAAACTGCCAGGAGACCCTATCAAATGCCTTTTTAGCATCCAACATCATCCCAGCGGGCATACCTAAAGTGCTGTTATAGCAACACTAACAAGAGAAGTAGTATCTCCAAATGGGACAAACCCGTGTTGCATAGGGTCCACAGGGTTGGTGATGAAAGCAGCCAAACTATAAGACCAAATTCTGGTATACTTTTAGATTCAACATTTACCAGAGAAATTGGGTGATATGAGCCACACTCACACGAGTCTTAAGCCTTCTTTAAAATTATTGCTGTGTGTTTTTCCCTCAATGATGAAGGCACTGAATCACAACATATTTTAGCATTGAGGAGATCTCTATAACAGAGGTGTTAAGATTGTAGTAAACATCTTATAGCATGCTATTGAAATAGCATCAGCACCAGAAGTTTTCCCAGCTGTCATTTGATAAACTGCATCCCCTATCCCTTGTCTTGTAACAGATGGCTCCAAGTCTTTCCTCTTCTCTTGAATTTGCACCTTTTCTAGGTGGTCCTCAATCTGCTCTTGGGTGACTCTGCAGTCTTCAGCATACAGTCTACAATAAAACTGGTAAAAACGTCCCTATGCCCTTTTGATCATGGATCCGTGCTCTTGTTAGGTCCATAATACTAGATATTGAGTTCCTGCAGTTCTTATCTTTAATCCGAAATGATAATAGGCATCCCATTCCCTTGCTGTTCTCAAAGCGTAAACTCTGATAAATCCATAGTTTTTGATTTGCCCACTCCAAGATCCTCTTCCTAAGCCCCATTTGAAGGATAGTATGTTTTTCAAAGGTTAAAGATGTTCTAAAGTTTTGAGGATGTCTATAAATGCTGTAGTCATAATCAATTTCTAAATTATCGAGCCTTGATCATAGAGACCTTTCAGCTGCCCTTCCTGCCTGATCTTGTCGTTTATCATAGCTTAAAGTCAGGCTGCTTCTAAATGCCTCAAGTGAATACCAAAGCATTGTGATAGAAGCTGACTCAACATTAAGATCACTGAATTCCTTCAAAGTAGCTTCCATATATTTTTATGGGAGGTATCGACAAGGAATTTGCAATCAAATGTCCATCTAGGTGACTCAAAAGACATCTGGGATAGCTAGGAATAATGTAAAGAGCTAGTTCAATATGATCAGCAATAATCCATGGTTAAGTTTAATCTCCCAATGTGGAAGCAGTGCTTGACTAGCAAAAAAATACTATTATGTGAAGACGAATGGTGAGGTGCTGGAAGGAATGTATATCCATCCTCATATATAGATGAAAAACCCTCAAGACATTCATTAGGACATTTGATTCTTGAATTTGTTTTAAGGACTCTCTAGATTTCCACATTTGCCTATCTGCTGAGATATCATTGGATGTAAACACAAACCAAGGCTGGATGATTCAGTAGAAATCTTCACACAAAGCCATGGGTCCGGGTCAAAGGGACCTTCTCTCCCAACAGAAAATTAAAAAAAGATAGATCATCCATTTTGGAAGCATTAACAGAACAGACAGTTATTTCAAGATTTCCCCTCATCACCACAGCTGTTATCCAATGTCCTGAGCTCCCAACTTACAGTTTGTAATTACCATTGTCTTTCCTAAGCTAAGAGGGCAATTCCTCGGTGTAAAATATCAGATTCAGGTCCTGCGAGTATCCCATAATCCAACTCTCTCTGCTTGTGAGACCCACCAATCAATAAATGCATCTCCTGTCAACAAATATTTTGCTGTCTAAGCTTATAAAGTTGTTCCCTAATAACCTTTTATCTTGGTGGAGGCCTTCATTCCATTTGTGGGTTTCATGGGTGGTGGTGATTATGGCAGAGGTATAGGGGCAGGTGGGTAGTGACCAAGGTGGGGACAGCAGTGGTATGGTCCGGCAGGTAGTGACTTAAGCAGAATAGTGGTATATTCAGGGGACAGGTGGATGGTGACTGAAATAGGGAAAGCTGGTTGTGACTGAAGTGAAAAAGGGGTGTGGCGCTCAGGTACGTAGTTATGGGGTTTTCAGTGGTTGTGCTTGGGGGTGATCGGTAGGGATTAGGTTGGGGAAGGGGGATCGTAGGTAGGTAGTTAAAGGTGTGAGTCAGGTGGCAAGTGACTTAAGTAGACTGCGGAGTGCATGGTGCAGGCAGGTGCTAAATGATAAGGAGGACAGGTGTAGGACAGGCAGTTGATGATGTGAGAGAATGCTTGGAGGCAGATGAGTAGTGAATAAGGTGGGGCAGAGGTTTGGGGTGATTGTATAGTGTCTCTGGTTTGTGCTGGGGAGTGGTGGTTGGATGGGTAGTGACGAATGAGGTAAGGGTGTGTCTGTAGGGGGGTCAGTAAGTAGTGCCTGTGTGGAAAGCAGGTGGATAGTGATGTAAGCAGGGATGGTGAAGTGGAGAGGGTTGTGGGGCAGAGGGTGATAAGAGGTGTGTTGGGCCATAGGGACAAATGGCTACAGAATTAGGTGGAGGCAGAGCTAGCCCATAGTGACAGTGTGGACACATGGAGCATGCATAGGGGTCCTGTAGATTCAACAACAGATTTCTTTTTTTGGGAGAGAATGCTCAGATTTGTTTATTCTCAGAGATGATTTGACATCAGCAAAAGTGATAATTTGACATAAGGAAGGAGATAGTAACAACATAGTACTTACTCCTTCGTACTTCCTTTGATTTTACAACTTGTGGTTACCATCTTAATTACTTTCACACTCCAAACTCTGTCACAATCAGATCTGTATCACTCTTCTAACTCTCTGTAATCCTCCCAGTCCCTGTTACCCTCTCCATCTCTCTCACATTCTTAATCTCTGTCACATGCACAATCTCTGTCACTTTACCAGTGTGTCACCATCCCTATCCCATTCACAGTCACATCCCTCACATTCTTGTAACCTGTGCCATTGTCTTTGAGAAATATCAAAAAGCACATAAATTTCCGCATTAAAACCTTAAGATCATTGTCCAAAATATCTTATAGTCAACACTCACTGAACATTGGCTGACATAAACACAATCAAATTGAACACTCTTTAAATTCTATCTAATTCAATTTTAAATGTTCGATTTATACAAAGTCTTCCCAAAGCATCATACATTTTTTGGTGGCACCCACTTTTACTACTTATAGATACGCATATTACTTGACTTTTATTAGTAGAGCAATCCATTGATCGAATGTAGGGGGCAGTGAGGTTTACTACTTTTGCAATATTAATGAACAGACTATGAGCATTGCAATATGGACCCTTTTGCAGGATAGGATTCAAATGTAATTTTAGCTCTAGAAGAATATCTCAGCAAAATCAATTGAGGATATGTTGGCACATTGATACTTAACCTAGTTTGACAATATCCCAATAACACGGACCAAAAGCTATCCAGCAATGGGCGAGTCTGCTTTTGCCTGGGAATAACATCGAAAAAAACAACTAGGCGAAAGTTGTAAATACATTTTGTTTAGAAATGCTGAGATGCAATCAAATTAACAATTTTGCCTCACATTGTAATTTGGGTAGGCTAGCTCCCTTTAGCATGAAGAAGTTTGATTGACTTATTGTATTCATGTTTCGATTGTAAGATTTAGATTTTCTCAGAATTGCCATTTACTAACTACTTAGTCTCATTTAGACTATCACATTTCCTCTTCCAGTGATCCACTAAACTTATTGTGGTTCTTTCTATTAGATCCAAAACTAATTTGGATCTTTTAATGTCATTGTTGGGATCTAATTTTAGCAACAACTGAAACAGATAACTAAATGATCAGAGCATTCACCCTTTGAAAATGATGATATTTTGCTCTATGTTTGCCCATATTTTCCAATAACATTAATGAAAACATCTAAGAGGTTAATAAAATCATTGATTTGCAACCTTTGTTTTATTGCTATGTATAATAGTAAACTCTATTTCTATGTCCACTTTTAAGAAGGAGATTATGTAATCGGCATATAATTTAATTTTTGTCATTTTTTTAATGGCTTCTTTTTCATTTGTTATAGAAAATGTGAGAGGTTCTATTTGAAATATAAATAAGATAGTGGACAGCCATGTCTGGTCCAGTGGTTAACTGTATGAATGCCGATGACTACTGAATTCAAAATCATTCTGGCCTTTGCACCACTATAAAGATTAGTAAGGATGCTGAGAGGGAAGCACTAATGTCTTTAATATAATAAAAATACTTTCTCAGCACACAATCTCAAAGGCTTTCTTTGCGTCTAATAAAAACTACCATTGAAAGAATTTGTTTGCTGTTATACATATCCAACTCCTATAATATGTATTGAGTAAACAGATTCATCTGTATGAATTCAGATCCCCAATATTCTTATACTTTTTAAGAATGCTGACCACTATCCCGCTAACAAAGAATTGAGGAATATTTCCTCCAGCTAGTATATGAAGTCAACAGTTTTAATAGATAGGTATTTAATATTTCGCTAAATTCTATGAGGGTATGAGCAAAGCTTTAAGAAAATTTGATGTCAAGACCTGAGGCTCCTATTATGCGTCTCTTTTCTTACTTTAATAAACAGCAGCAGTCAAGAAACGTACTACGATTCCCAGAAGGCACGAGAACAAGAGCCAATGGGAATAAAAACGTAGTCAGAACAGTATACACCAATCACAATGCAAACAAGGGTATTATGACATCACTTGACTGCGAACAGCCCTCTTTTCATGCTGCTCGCAGTCAAGTTAAGTACCCTCTATGTTTATATATTCACTTCATATCATTATTTATTCTTTATTTATGGTTACGTGCTCTAATATTCTCACAATCTATTGTATTTTGCCTTAACGCGGCGTTCACAGCTCTTGTGCCCTACTCGGCAAGTTGCCGCATGTTTACTCCGTGCGCGGTGCCTTGCGTGCTTTATTTCAAGCTGCTCAACGTTTCCTCACATGGCAGTTACACTCGCCCCATCTGAGGAAACGCTGGGTTAGTTTTCCTTCTGCGCTTATGCGCGCTCGCTTCCCGATTGCAGACTACCCGGCATAATATTATTTTCTGCCTACCTCCGCATCTGCTCGCTTCCCGACTGAGGAATTTAATTTCTACGGCATATTATTATTTTTTACTGCCACACACAGCTTCCTGCTCCCTCAGGCGACGCCCATAGGCGGGGCTTTGGCTGTTCTGGCTCTGTCATTATTTTAACCCCTTCCTAACCAGGTTTTTATCCTTTGTTATGGAGACAGATAATTATCCTTTGCAACATGATACCGCTGAGGATATCAGGCAGGAGCTCACTGCCTTTATTAAATCCTCTGTTCAGCAGGCAGTATCCTCTTCCATTCAAAAGTTTTCCAAAAACCTGGAATCATCGTTTTCTGACATGATTTCCAGGTCTATGTCGGCCCAGGCTGCGGGGGAATGCAGTCAGCGCCCTTCTCCCAATAAAAATCCCCCAAAATTAGGAAAATTGGTGCAAAAGAAAAGTGAGGTTTCCTCACATGTGACAGAGGAAGCAAGGCTTCCACCAAGGAGTATAAAAATTTGGATAACGGGAAACCAAGTTTAAAACACAAAACTAAATCAAAAAATATTATTTCCCCTTTGATTATTTCATCCATCCCTGACATAGATGACGATATTCCTGATTTGGACTCTGATTCCAATATTTCTGACAATGAAGACAATAGTTCTTTTTCTCCCCCCTCCTTTAAAGAAACCCAGGTTATCCTCCTTGGATGTTTCGAAACCTATTCCCTTTCTAGACCCTGAAGGTTTCCCAATGTTTGACCCTTCCCACATCCTTCATCCCAACTCTACTGAGTGGGTCCCTGCTGACCATGTTGCTCAATATGTTTCCGCCAAAATTAACTGTCCCTTGGACAAACAAACCAGGGCTAAATTAAAGTTGGAATGTCCTCGCCCCTCTCTCTCCCGTAAAATCTCTGTTACCCCCTCTAGTGATCAACCTCTGCTGACATTGTTTACAAAACTGGGCAAGGATCCACGCAAAGGAGTGGATAAGGCGTGGTCTTCTTGTCAAGACAAATTGCTTGACGTTCTTGGTCCCCTCACTCGCATTTTTGACCTTCATCAACCCAGAAGAACTTACCCTATGGGTCCAGCGCACCTTTTGTCTTCTGGGGAATGCTAACTCTGCGTTCACTCATGAGAGACGAAAGGGTTTACTTTTGAAGCTTGATCCTAAGTTGGTCAGCTTGGCTACTGTCCAGCCTAACACACAAACTGATGGTGTATTGTTTAGGGAGTCTTTTATTAAAGACTTAAGCAAGTATGTGGTAACTTTTACATCATTGGACAAGGCTCAGCAATCGCTGAAAAATATGTTTTCCCAACGTGTTTTTGCAAGGGCTGGCAGAGGAAGGAACCGCTTTGCCGGCCGTTCATACCACAACCAAGGTTCCCGAGGATACCACAATGCGTCCTACCAGGAGTATAGGCCGCAATTCTATCCTCAGAGTAGGAGAGGTTTCCGCTCCCGAAGCTTCAGGAATTCAAGATCCTCTTCGCAACCAAGTAAGTCTTCCTTTTCCTTCCATACTTATAGGAGGGCGTCTCCGTTTTTTCCTGTCAAAATGGTCGGAAATCACTGCAGACCCTTGGATTCTGAACACTGTACAAGGTTACTCCATAGAACTCTATTCAATTCCTGTTCAAACACAGCAACCCCCTCTTCCACGTTTTTCCACAGACATGGCACTCCTTATTTCTTCAGAAGTGCAATTCCTCTTGCAAAAACAAGCCATCGTTCCTACCCATCCGATCCATCAGGTTTTACCAGCTCCATTTTCTTGGTTCAGAAGAAAGACAAAAAGATGCACCCTGTAATAAATCTCAAGGGTTTCAATCACTTTGTAGTCTATCATCATTTCAAGATGGAAACCATCCTCCATCTCAGAGATACGCTCCTCCAACAGGATTGGATGGTTCGCTTGGATCTTCAAGATGCATATCTAGTTGTCCCAATCCACCCTCATTTCAGATAGTTTCTCCAATTTCAGTGGTCAAACCAGTATTTTCATTTTACCTCTCTACCCTTCGGTCTATCATCGGCTCCATGGTGTTTCACCAAACTCATGAAACCGGGGCTCAAGGAGTAAGACTCATAATTTACCTCTACGACATTCTAATAATGAGCCAATCTCCACAATCTCTCTTGTCTCATCTATCCCTCACATGTTCCCTTCTGTCAAATCTAGGGTTTATCATCAACAGGGACAAATCCATTCTAATCCCATCTCAAACCATAGAATTATTAGGTTTCCAAATAAATTCAATTTCAGAAACTCTTATGCTTCCTTCTGCAAAGATCAAGACCATAAAGTCAGAAATTCTGCAAATTCTACGCAGTTCTCAGATTTCTCTCAGAACTTTAGCACACATTGTGGGTCTCCTCTCCTCATCTATTCAAGCGACATTCCCAGGCCCCCTTCATTACAGACTGCTTCAGAGATAAAAAATTTGTCATTTAAGGAAAGGTCTCTCATATTCAGACAACATCCCTTTAGACGTTGATTCACACACAGAACTTCAATGGTGGATAGACGTTTAGACGCTTGGAACGGAAGGACTATCTTTGCGTCAGCCCCAGATCTAGTATTAGAATCAGATGCAAGCCGGTCCGGCTGGGGGCCCGATGTGGACCAATCTCGACTGGAGGCACATGGTCGTTAGAGGAGTCCAAAATGCATATCAACTGTTTAGAGATGCTTGCCGGCTCCTTTGCAATCAGAAGCCTTGCAAAAAACAAGGTTCGCTGTGCCATCCTGCTCAGAATGGACAACATTTCTGCAGTTCATTATATAAATCATCTCGGGGGCACAAAATCCAAACCCTTGGAGGAATTAGCCAAGGGCTTTTGGGAATTTTGCCTTTCAAACCACATTTCGGTTCATGCAGAGTACCTTTCAGGATCTCCCAATTTGGTGGCAGATTGGCATTCTCTCCACCTTCGAGATTCAAGCGATTGGAAACTTCACAATTCAATTTTTCAAGACATTCAGAGCAAATGGGGCCCTCTAGTAATCAAACTTTTTGCATCACGCCTCAATACTCAGCTTCCCCAATTCTACAGTTGGCGTCCAGATCCATTGGCCTTAGCATCCGATGCCTTCTTACAGGACTGGTTTCTTTCCCTCAATTATGCATTTCCCCCTTTCCTCATGATCAGCAGAGTACTTGCCCAACTCAGACGACAACAAGCTTCTTTAGTACTCATAACTCCCTTTTGGCAATCCCAAACCTGGTTCCCTACTCTATTAGAACTGTCAATAGACTTCCCTGTTCTGATTCCTTCCTTCCCGAATCTGTTGCTAGACCCTTTCGGTCGTCCTCATCCCCTCATTCTGGACAACTTACTAACTCTATCTGCATGGAAAATCTCGGGCAGTCCCAATCTCTACCTTGCATTTCGGAAGAAGCTTCAGAATACATCTCACAGTCTTGGGCCCCAGGCACAAAGAAAGCTTACAAATCAGCCTGGTCTATTTGGCGCAGCTGGTGTTTGGGAAAACACATTGATTCCTTTTCAGCGGATGTGACTTTTATTGTTAATTTTTTAGCGGCTGAAGCAAGCAAAGGTAAGGCTTTTCGTACCATCAACTGATACAGATCAGCTATTTCTTTCAATCATTCTTTCGTTAATGGGAAACCAGTTGGAGAACATCCTCTAATTTGCTGCTTACTAAAGGGAGTAAAGTTTTCTAATCCTCCAATGCCTTAGTATAGTCAGCTATGGGATGTTAACATTGTCTTGAAATTTCTATTGTCATGGCCTGATAATATCATGCTTTCTCTAAAAATGTTATCTGCAAAATTGACAATGTTATTGTGCCTTGTTTCTATTGAACGTCTCTCAGATGTTAAAGCACTGGATATTTCCAACCGTCAATTTACACCATCTGGAGTTTTGTTTACTGTGGTTCGTCGAACCAAAACTAATTTATCCTCAGTCTTCTATCCATACTTTCCTGATCATCCAAAACTATGTGTTGGACAATGTTTAAAAGTGTATGAACTAAAGACTGCAGATTTAAGAACTCGTTCCCGTTCCCAACTACTAATTTCATTTAGGAAACCCCACAATCCTGTTTCGGCCGCTACTCTGGCTCGGTGGGTCAAATGGCTTATGTCTTTGGCGGGTACAGATACTTCTATGTTTGGAGCTCACTCTTCCAGAGGGGCTATGGCTTCCAAAGCTTTCTGGGCAGGCTCCAGTTTAGAGGATATTCTTAAATCTGCAGATTGGTCTAACGACAATGTATTTAAAGTTTTTTATTGTAAACCTGTTGATAATGTCTCATTGAATGTAATTAATATGCTTTAAACTTGCATAATAGGAGCCTCCACTCTTGACATAAAATGTAGATTTTCCTAATCCCATGACAGAAAGTCTAAATTTTATTAAAGACACGGAGGCGAGTATTATCCCTCCACTTTTCTTAACTTTGTTCATTTCCCCCCCCCCCCTTTTTTAGCGCCATTGGCCATCACTCAACCTTCCACTTAAGACATCGTCTTCGTCATGGATTTCCTCTCTTCAGTCTTCTATGACACCGTTCAAAGCTGGCCTTCCTGCTGAAGTTACTTGCCAGGATCCTTCTTGGCTGTCTGGGATTTTGAACTTTTGTTCTGATGTGTTATCTTTCCTCATGGCGATTCTTATTTTATTTGCTATTTTTCCATTGTTGAATTCTAACTTACTTCTCTTGCAAGAAAAGAGGGCTGTTCGCAGTCAAGTGATGTCATAATACCCTTGTATGCATTGTGATTGGTGTATACTGTTCTGACTACGTTTTTCTTCCCATTGGCTCTTGTTCTCATGCCTTCTGGGAATCGGAGTACGTTTCTTGACTGCTGCTGTTTATTAAAGTAAGAAAAGAAACGCATAATATTCGCCTCCATGTCTTTGATAAAATTAAGACTTTCCGTTATGGGATTAGGAAAATCTACATTCTCCAATATTGTTGAATCAATTTCTTGCCATGACTATATAGTAGAACCCTGTCACTTATAAATTTTTGTTGTCTGTAATTTGCTCTTTATAGTTTTTGGCAGTTTTTCTCGTGCACCTGCCGTATCAGGAATCTTCCTGAATACTCGCTTTCACTGTAGATTTTTAGCATAAATGTTTTATTGGTTAAATATATCAGTTTGTATTAGCAGTCACCTTTTCTTAAGTATTTCGGGTAGAAATCTCTTGTTGGCTTCCTTTACTTGTTTTTCTCATTTGCCTCTAACAGATTTAGGTGGTCATTACAACCTCGGTGGTCTTTTAACAAGACTGCCGAGGGACCGCTGTGCGGAAGACCGCCAGTAGTGGCGGTTTGCCGCTAGGCGTATTATGACTGTTGGCTGCTCTCCGTCCTTTTTACGACGGAGAGCCACCAACAGCCATACTGGCGGGCGGCGGGGAAGTGGAGGTTGCTCCACCTCCACCGCCACGCCAACAGAACACCGCCCAGCGAATCAAGTCCTGTGATTCGGCGCGGCGGTGTTATGTTGGCGGTGTGGTGTCGGCGGAGCAGCCCCCATGGCTCCCGTCCCCTCCCGGAGGATCGATGGACAAGGTAAGTCGATCGTCCGTTAGGGGAGGGGGTGGGGGGGTGTTGTGTGGGTGCATGGGGGTGTGCGTCTGTGTATGTAGAGGGGGGGTGAGTGCGTGTATGCTTGCGGGTGTGTTGCGTGTGTTGGGAATGTGTGCGTGTATGTCTGTATATGGGTGTGCGTGTCTGACTGAGTTTGTGGATGTAGACATGTATGTTGGTGTGTGTGCGTGTATGTGTGTTGGTGGTGCCTGCGTGCATGTCGTGTCTGTGTGAGTTATGTGATGTTGGGGGTCGGGGTGGGGACGGGGGCCCTGCCACCTTTGGGTGGTGGCAGGGGTGGTGGGGGGGTGTAGGGGAGGGAGTCGGGGTGGGGGGTGGGGGAGACCCCTTTCAGTGCCAGGGAAGGAATTCCCTGGCACTGATAGGGCTTACCGCCATGGATTTCATGGCGGTTCCTACCGCTGGAAATCCACGGCGGTAAGCCGGGTCGAAATACCGGCGGCGGTATTGTGACGGCCGCCGGGCTGGAGACCCAGGTCTCCAGCCCAGCGGTCATCTCCGCCCTGGCGGGCGGAACGGTGAAGCGGCGGATGACCATAGCGGTAACCGCCATGGTCATAATACTCAAAAAAAGACCGCCAGCCAATTGTGCTGCAGATGTATGCCTTGAAGAAGTAAGGGTGTAGTCAAGCTTGGCCAGGAACACAGCTTACCAAGGAGTTATTAAATCTAGATCCTCCTGATAAAAGGCTAGGACTCTTGCAGTTTTTATTTTATTTTGGTTTTTATTATATGCAGAGGTATGTAGGACCAACTTCTGTAAGAAACTGAAGTCCCCACTAAAAAATAACATTTTCCCTCATTGGTATTATGGATTGAAAGAGTGTTATAACTTGTTCCGGGTGGTCTTTCATAGGGGCAGATAAGTTGTGGCAATGGTGATTATTTGATCACAACTTATACCATTCATCCAGGTCCATCGACCTTCCTTTTCTGTTTGCCAACTGTTTATCTTCAGCTATAAAGTCTTGGCTATATTTGTGGCCACTCCCCTACATGCGGCCCCACTAGAGGAACAACATTCAAATCCCAATGAGTTCTTAAACATTGAAAATCTAGAGAATTTTTAAAATCAGAAAATGCATCTCTTCTAAAATGATCACAGCTGGGATGCGGCTTAAGATCCATTTTTCTAAGCCTCTTGACTTATGTATAACTTTTACGGCCATTTGAATTAAATTCTATCCTTTTCAAAATTATCTGCTACCATGGTAACTTTGCTCTATAATAGAGCATCGGAGATCACAATTCTACTCTCTTCACAAGACCTAACAACTATCATATGGTAAAGTGTAGAAATAGTATCCAAAAGTGGACATTGGTAAATACACAGGACATGCATTGTGTAGGAAGCTGGCTCTGTATATACTATCTCAAAGTGAGAGATAGTGTGCACAGAGTCCAAGGGTTCGCCTTAAAGGTTGATAGTGACAAAATTAGATAATACTAATGTTCTATTTTGTGGTAGTGTGGTCGAGCAGTAGGCTTATCAGAGAGTAGTGTTAAGCATTTGTTGTACACACACACAGGCAATAAATGAGAACACACACTCAAAGACTTAACTCCAAGCCAATGGGTTTTTATATAGAAAAATATTATTTTCTTAATTTATTTTAGAACCACAAGATTCAGAATTCAAGTAAGTACATACCTTGTAAGGTACTGGGCATAGGTAGATATGGAACTTTGAATTAAAACGGTAATGTACGCAGTTCTGGCAAAAATGGCAATAAGCTATTTTAAAAGTGGACACTGAAACAATAAACAGTTCCTGGGGGAGGTAAGTACAAGTTAGTTTATCAGGTAAGTAAAGCACTTACAAGTTCAGCCTCTGGGGCACAGGCAGCCCACTGTGGGGGTTCAAGTTAACCCCAAACACCCAGCACTAGCAACAAAGGGCCGGTCAGGGGCAGAGGTCAAAGTAGGGCCCAAATAACATAGGTGCCTATGGAGACTGGGGGTGCTCCGGTTCCAGTCTGCTAGCAAGTAAGTACCTGCGTCCTCAGGGACCAGACCAGGGGGGTTTTGTAGATCACTGGGGGTGTCATGCACAGGCCAACAAAATACACCCTCAGCAGCACAGGAGCAGCCAGGTGCAGCGTGCGAAGTAGGTGTCAGGTTTTAGATTGAAATCAATGGAGAGACCCGGGGGTCACTCTGGCGAGGCAGGCAGGGTACAGGGGGGCTTCCCGGGCCAGCCACTGACTGGGCAACGATGAGCGCTGCCTGCTGGTCACTCCTGCACCAGTAGTTGGTTTCTCTCGGGCCTGGGGGCTGCAGGTGCAGTGCTTCTTCCAGCCATCGGGTTCTTTGTTACTGGGCAGTCGAGGTCAAGGGAGCCTCTGGAATCTCTCTGCAGGTGTTGCTGTGGGGGTGCAGGGAGGTCGTCTCGGGGTGTTCACGTTGTTGGAGTCACCTGGGGGTCCTCTCTGCAGTGTTGTTTTCTCTGGACTTGTAGCCTCTAAGGGGAACCCTTGGACTCTGTGCACACTATCTCTCACAATGAGATAGTATATACAGAGCCAACTTCCTGCATTGGTGGATCAGCGGTGGGGTCCAAGACTTTGCATTTGCTGGACTATACAGCCAATACCTGATCACACGACAAAATTCCAAAAATTGTCATTAGAAGATTTTTGCAATTTGACTATTTTTCTAAATTTTTAACTGTCCTGCTAGGGCCTTGTGTAAGTCCCTGTTAGCATTTCTTTTTAAGTTTAAAAGTTTGTAAAAGCTAGGATTTAAGTACTAGAAGTAGTTTTTAGTTTCTTAAAAAGTAATCCCAACTTTTAGAGTGATAATGAGTCAAACAGATGTGATGGTGTTGGATCTCAACCTCACCCCATACCTGCATCAAGGGATGTCAGAGTTAAGGTCTCTCTGTAAGACAAAAAAGATAAAAACTGGGTCCAGCCCTACAAAGGCAAAGCTCCAGGAGCTCTTGGCAGAGTTTACAATGGACCACCCCTCTGAGATGGAGGATACTCCCTCAGATGGGGAAATTAGTGAACAGGAGGATGAACTCTCCCCTCCTGTCCTAATTAGGGAGGACAGGGCTCCTAGAACCCTGTCCCCACAAATAATAGTCAGAGAGCCTGGTTCTTCCTCAGGGGAGTCCAGCACCTCTGTAAGCATTGAGGGCAGCCTCGATGAAGAGGACATCCTTTTAGCAAGGATGGCCAAGAGATTAGCTTTGGAGAAGCAGCTCCTAGCTATAGAAAGGGAAATAAAAGAAATGGGTTTAACACCCATACATGGTGGCAGCAACTTAAATAGGGTCAGAGAGATTACTAACATCCTAAAAATCCCCAAAGGGATTGTAACTAAATATGAAGAAGGTGATGACATCACCAAATGGTTCACAGCTTTTGAGAGGGCTTGGGCAACCAGAAAAGTAAGCAGATCTCACTGGGAAGTTCTTCTTTGGGAAATGTTCCCTGGAAAGTGTAGGGTTAGACTCCTCACACTCTCTGGTAAAGATGCAGAATCCTATGACTTAGCGAAGGCTACCCTGATTGAGGGCTTTGGATTCTCAACTGAGGAGTACAGGATTAGGTTCAGGGGGCTCACAAAACCTCAAGCCAGACCTGGGTTGATTTTGTGGACTTCTTAGTCAAAACACTAGATGGTTGGATAACTGGCAGTGGTGTAAGTGATTATGATGGGATGTATAATTGATTTATGAAAGAACATCTGCTAAGTAATTGCTTCAATGACAAACTGCATCAAGATTTGGTAGACCTAGGTCCAATTTCTCCCCAGGAATTTAGAAAGAAGGCAGACCACTGGGTCAAGACAAGGGTGACCAAGACTTCCACAGGGGGTGACCAAAAGAAAGGGGTCACAAAGCCTCCCCGGGGAAGGGTGGCAAGATATCCAAGGACAAAAACAAAGAGTCTTCTACAGGGCCCCAAAAACCTGCTCAGGAGGGTGGGCCCTGAGCCACTTCACAGTCCACAAATGGGTATAAGGGTAAATACTTTGATCCCAAGAAGGCCTGGTGTCACAACTGTAGACAGCATGGACATCAAACTGGAGACAAGGCCTGTCCCAAGAAACGTCCCACAACTACTACTCCAGTTGGAACCGGAATAGCCAGCCTCCAGGTGGGATCAACAGTGTGCCCAGAGCAAATCAGGGTTCACACTAAAGCTACTTTAGTCTCATAGGGTGGGATGGATTTAGCCACACTTGCTGCCTGGCTGCCTAACATGCAAAAATACAGCTCTTGATAAATGGGAATAAGGTAGAAGCCCTGAGGGATACATGTGCCAGTGTCACCATGGTGACAGATAAACTGGTTTCCCCAGGACAGTACCTGGCTGGACAGACATATCCAGTCACAAATGCTGACAATGAAACTAAAGTCCATCCCATGGCCACTTTAGAATGGGGAGGGGTCACTGGCCTGAAACAGGTGTAGTCTCCTCTGCAATCCCAGTGGAGTGTTTGCTAGGAAATGATCTGAAGTCCTCAGCATGGGCTGAGGTAGAGCTCAAGACCCATGCAGCCATGCTGGGTATCCCTGAACTGGTGTGTGTCAAGACAAGAGCACAATGCAGAGCACAGGGTGAAAAAGAAGTGCTGGAGTCTGGAATAATGGCCAAGAGGAAAGGAAAGAAGACTAGGGGCCAGCTTCTTCACAGCACAAGAAAGAGGACCTCTCTTCTCAGGGAGATGTCCTATCCCCTCAGGGAACTGAGTCCATGGAGTTGGAGCCTTATCAGGTAGAGCTCTTGGGCCCAGGGGGACTCTCAAAGGAACAACTGTGACAGGGACAAAAGACTTGTGCCAATCTTGAAGGTCTAAGACAGCAAGGATCTGAGCAAGAAAAAGGTAATGTCAGTGGAACCCACAGGGTCTATTGGAAAGATGGACTCCTTTACACTGAGGCAAGAGATCCCAAACCTGGTGCCACTAGGAGAGTGGTAGTGCCTCATGAGTTTAGGGAGTTAATTCTGACCTTAGCCCAGGACATTCCCCTTGCTGGGCATTTGGGACAAACCAAGACTTGAGAGAGATTAGTCAACCATGTCTATTGGCTCAATTTGTCCCAGAAGTTAAAGGAGTTTTGCAGCTCCTGTGTCACCTGTCAAGCAAGTGGCAAGACAGGTGGCCATCCAAAGGCCCCCCCTCATTGCACTTCCAGTGGTGGGGGTCCTCTTTGAGAGAGTAGGAGTGGACATAGTGGGCCCACTTGAACCTCCCACAGCATCAGGGAACCAATATATACTGGTAGATGGAGCATGCTAACAGGTACCCTGAGGCAATTCCCCTTAGGTCCACTACTGCCCCTGCAGTAGCCAAAGCACTCAGGTATTTTTACCAGAGTGGGATTTCCTAAGGAGGTGGTTTCTGACAGAGGTACCAACTTCATGTCAGCTTACCTGAAACATATGTGGAATGAGTGTGGGGTGACTTATAAGTTCACCACACCATACCATCCACAAACCAATGGTCTTGTAGAAAGGTTTAACGAGACATTGAAGGGCATGATCATGGGGCTCCCTGAAAATCTCAAAAGGAGATGGGATGTCCTCTTGCCATGCCTGCTTTTCACCTTCAGAGAGGTGCCACAGAAGGGAGTAGGGTTTCCCCTTTGAGCTTCTGTTTGGCCATCCTGTAAGGGGACCACTGGCCCCTGTGAAAGAAGGCTGAGAAAGACCTCTCCATGAGCCTAAGCAAGATGTAGTGGTCTATGTACTAGGCCTCCGCTCCAGGATGGCAGAGTACATGGAAAAGGCAAGCAAAAACCTTGAGGCCAGCCAACAACTCCAGAAGTTGTGGTATGACAAAAAGGCTGCAATGGTTGCATTTCAGCCAGGGCAGAAAGTCTGGGTTCTGGAGCCTGTGGCTCCCAGGGCTCTCCAGGATAGATGAAGAGTGCTCCCTACCCAGTGCTAGAAAAGAAGAGTCAGGTCACTTACTTAGTGGACCTGGGCACTAGCAGTACACCAAAGAGGGTGATCCATGTTAACCACCTTAAACTCTACAATGATAAGGCAGACCTAACCATGCTGATGGTTACTGATGAAGATCAGGAAGCAGAGAGTGAACCTCTCCCTGACCTCCTCTCAACTGACCCAAAAGGTGGCTCAGTAGATGGAGTTGTCTACTCAGACACCCTCTCTGTCCAACAGCAAGCTGACTGCAGGCAAGTCCTCCAGCAGTTTGCTGAGCTCTTTTCTTTGGACCCTTGTCAGACCCACCTGTGTACCCATGATGTGGACACAAGAGACAGTTTATTTGTCAAGAATAAAATATTCAGACAGTCTGACCAAGTCAAGGAAAGGAAAGCATCAAAGTGGAAGTCCACAAGATGCTGGAATTGGGAGTGATAGAACACTCTGACAGTCCCTGGGCTAGCCCAGTGGTCTTGGTCCCCAAACCTCACACCAAGGATGGAAAGAGAGAGATGAGGTTTTGTGTGGACTACAGAGGGCTCAACTCTGTCACCAAGACAGATGCTCACCCAATACCAACGGCAGATGAACTCATTGACAAATTAGGTGTAGCCAAATTCTTAAGTACCTTTAACTTGACAGCAGGGTACTGGCAAATCAAAATTGCACCTGGAGCAAAAGAAAAGACAGCATTCTTTACACCTGATGGGCATTATCAGTTTACTGTTATGCCTTTTAGCTTAAAGAATGCCCCTGCCACCTTCCAAAGGTTGGTGAATCAAGTCCTTGCTGGCTTGGAGTCCTTTAGTGCAGCATATCTAGATGATATTGTTGTCTTTAGCTCCAACTGGCAGGATCACCAGGTCCACCTGAAGAAGGTTTTACAGGCCCTGCAAGCAGCAGGCCTCTCTATCAAGGCATCCAAATGTCAGATAGGGCAGGGTACAGTGGTTTACTTGGGACACCTTGTAGGTGGAGGCCAAGTGCAGCCGTTACAACCCAAGATCGGACTATTCTGGACTGGGAAGCTCCAAATACCCAGACTCAAGTCAGGGCATTCCTTGGCTTGACTAGCTACTACAGGAGGTTTGTGAAGGGATATGGATCCATAGTGACACCCCTCACAGAACTCACCTCCAAGAAAATGCCCAGAAAGGTTAACTGGACCTTGGACTGTCAAAAGGCCTTTGACACCCTGAAAGAAGCTATGTTCTCAGTACCAGTATTGAAAGCTCCAGATTATTCTAAGCAATTCATTGTGCAGACTGATGCCTCTGAACATGGGATAGGAGTAGTCATATCCTAAACCAATGATGATGGCCTTGACCAGCCTGTTGCTTTTATTAGCAGCAGGTTACTCCCCAGGGAGCAGCGTTGGAGTGCCATTGAGAGGGAGGCCTTTGCTTTGGTTTGATCCCTGAAGAAGTTGAGACCATACTTGTTTGGTACTCACTTCAAAGTTCAAACTGACCACATACCTCTCAGATGGCTCATGCAAATGAAAGGAGAGAAACCTAAACTGTTGAGGCGGTACATATCCCTACAGGGAATGGACTTTGTAGTGGAACACAGACCTGGGACTGCCCATGCCAATGCAGATGGCCTTTCCAGGTTCTTCCACTTAGAAAATGAAGACTCTCTTGGGAAAGGTTAGTCTCATCCTCTTTCGTTTGTGAGGGGGGGTTGTGTAGGAAAATGCCACTGTTGGCATGGTTACCCCCTAACTTTTTGCCTTTTGTTGATGCTAGTTATGATTGAAAGTGTGTTGGGGCCCTGCTAATCAGCACCAGTGTTCTTTCCCTAAACTGTACCTTTGTCTCCACAATTGGCACAGCCCTGGCACACAGATAAGTCCGCTGTAAATGGTTTTCCTAGTACCAAGGGCCCTGTGGCCAGGGAAGGTCTCTAAGGGCTGCAGCATGTATTATGCCACCCTGGGGACCCCTCACTCAGCACATGCACATTGCCTCACAGCTTGTGTGTGCTGGTGGGGAGAAAAAGACTAAGTCAACATGGCACTCCCCTCAGAGTGCCATGCCCACAACCCACTGCCTGTGGCTTAGGTAGGTCACCCCTCTTGCAGCCCATACAGCCCTACGGCAGGGTGCACTATAACACAGGTGAGGGCAGAGCTGTATGAGCACTATGCCCCTACAATGTCTAAGCCAATTCTTAGACATTGTAAGTGTAGGGTAGCCATAAAGAGTATATGGTCTGGGAGTTTGTCAAACACGAACTCCACCGTTCCATAATGGCTACACTGAATACTGGGAAGTTTGGTATCAAACTTCTCAGCACAATAAATCCACACTGATGCCAGTGTGGAATTTATTAAGAAATGCACACAGAGGGCATCTTAGAGATGCCCCCTGTATACCAGCCCAACTACTACAGCTAGGCTGACCAGTTTCTGCCAGCCTGCCACATCCAGATGGGTTTCTGGCCACATGGGGTGAGTGCCTTTGTGCACTCTGTGGCCAGGAACAAAGCCTGTACTGGGTGGAGGTGCTTCACACCTCCCCTGCAGGAACTGTAACACCTGATGGTGAGCCTCAAAGGCTCAAGCTTGGTGTTACAGTGCCCCAGGGCACTCCAGCTAGTGGAGATGCCCGTCCCCCGGACACAGCCCCCACTTTTGGTGGCAAGTCCGGAGGAGATAATGAGGAAAACAAGGAGGAGTCACCCTCCAACCAGGACAGCCCCTAAGGTGTCCTGAGCTGAGGTGACCCCTGCCTTAGGAAATCCTCCATCCTGCTTTGGGGATTCCCCCCAGTAGGATTAGGGATGTGCCCCCCTCCCCACAGAGAGGAGGCACAAGAAGGATGAAGCCACCCTCAGGGACAGTAGCCATTAGCTACTTCCCTCCAGTCCTAAACACACCCCTAAATTGAATATTTAGGGGCGACCCTGAACCCAGGAAACCAGGTTCCTGATGACCTGAAACAAGAAGAAGGACTGCTGACCTGAAAGCCCGGCAGAGACAACGGAGACGACAACTGACTTGGCCCCAGCCCTATAGGCCTGTCTCTAGACTCAAAGAACCTGCAATAGCGATGCATCCAGCGGGACCAGTGATCTCTGCCGACTCAGAGGACTGCCCTGCACCCAAAGGACCAAGAAACTCCTGAGGACAGCGGCTCTGTTTGTTCAACCAACAAAGAACCAATCAACTTTAAGGGGACTCCAGCCTCACTCTGGAAGTGTGAGTCGCCAACACTCTGCATCGGACGCCCCAGCTCATGTCCAGAAAAACCAACACTGCAGAGAGGACCCCCAGGCAACTCCAACGACATGGACACCCTGAGATGACCTCCCTGCACCCCCACAGCGACACCTGCAGAGAGAATCCGGAGGCTCCCCCTGACCGCGACTGCCTGGTAACAAAGAACCAAATGCCTGGAAGAAGCACTGCACTCGTAGCCCCCAGGCCCAAGAGAAACCAACTACCAGTGGAAGAGTGGCCAGCAGGCAACCCTCATCGTTGCCCAGTCTGTGGCTGACCTGAGAAGCCCCCCCTGTGCCGTGCCTGCATCGCCAGAATGACCCCGGGGTCTCTCCATTGATTTCAATCTAAAACCTGACACACTGCACCCGGCCTCCCCTGTGCCGCTGAGAGTGTATTTTGTTGGCCTGTTTGTGACCCCCCCTCCAGTGCTCTACAAAAAAACCCTGGTCTGCTCCCCGAGGACGCAGGTACTTACCTGCTAGCAGACTGGAACAGGAGCACCTCTAGTCTCCATAGGCACCTATGTTATTTCGGCCCTACTTTGACCTCTGCACCTGACCGGCCCTGTGTTGCTGGTGCTGGGTGTTTGGGGTTAACTTGAACCCCCAACGGTAGGCTGCCTATGCCACAGAGACTGAACTTGTAAGTGCTTTACTTACCTGATAAACTAACTTGTACTTACCTCCCCCAGGAACTGTTGATGTTTGCAGTGTGTCCACTTTTAAAATAGCTTATTGCCATTTTTGCCAAAACTGTGTACATTACTGTTTTAGTTCAAAGTTCCATATCTACCTATGCAAAGTACCTTACAATTTATGTACTTACTTGAATTCCGAATCTTGTGGTACTACAATAAATTATGAAAATAATATTTTTCTATATAAAAACCTATTGGCCTGGAGTTAAGTCTTTGAGTGTGTGTTCTCATTTATTGCCTGTGTGTGTACAACAAATGCTTAACACTACCCTCTGATAAGCCTACTGCTCGACCACACTACCACAAAATAGAGCATTAGTAGTATCCAATTTTACCACTATCAATCTCTAAGGGGAACCCTTGGACTCTGTGCACACTATCTCTCACTGAGATAGTATATACAGAGCCAACTTCCTACATACTGCATAAGGAGGGATGTCAGCAATACGTACAAGTAGGCAAATATGATATATGTCATATAATTATGCAGAATAAACATTTGTATACAAACACACATTTGATTTAGGTCTAGCAGTAGATAAACCAAAATGCATCTGAACCGTAATCAGCAATAAAGTGAGTATACATTATAATAATGTCTTGAGTTCCATTCAAATATACTTTATTTCGGCTAAAAAGCCATAAAAGTGAACAATTAACACCATAACATATCGATTTGTGGAAAGAAAAAATATACAAAATACCATATTATACATATTAAAATCCTATATAAATTTTTAAAATCACATGATTTTAAGACAATACAATACAAACATTATTATTCTTTGAATCTTAAAATCCTATAATTTTAAATATAAAAAGTTGATACCTCGTTATCTTGTTCCAATCAAATCGAATAATAAATTATTATAATAAATAACTAAGACCAATTTTTAAAACAGACAATTATAACAACTCTCTAGTTCTTATAGCCCATGCACTTTGCAGATATCTTGCAACTGAAAATACTATTTTATCATTTGTATCAGTTATCATCAATCGCAATGCTATTTTCCATTCCCTTATCCCCAATAGTCTGCATCACGGGGCAATCCACTTCTTCCTCGGGCCACATATCTAGGGCAAAAGAACATAAATTGCGCGAGTGACTCTATAGTTTTTTTACAAAAATGACAAAAAATTAAAAATCCGATCCTCCGCTCTCCATCTCACAGTAAATGTCTTGAGCGGGAGGATCCCTAACCTGAACTTAATATAAAGCGCTTTAACATAGGGGGGATTTACATTGTCCATATATACCTCAAATTTAGGACTACATTTATGGTCTAAAAACTGCAAGGTCCGACTTCCTTTACAATTATACCATGTTTGGAACAAAATATTCTCCCAGTAACACCTATTTATTCGGTCTTTTACTTCCTTGGTCAGATTCTGAGGAGCACTCCAGACCTCTTCCATATTAAGAAGTTTACACATATCTCTGATGTGTCTCAACCATGGGATCTTTACTACATAATCATCTACTAAGAACTCTTCTAACGCTATCTGGAGAGTAGACAGATGGTCAGAGGTCCAAAGGCAAACCCAATACTTAAGTGGTCTTAATGCAATTACGTTATGCATCTCATTTAGAGCTAAATCAAATCTGAGGGGGATGAGAGGGGTACTCATTGGCAATCGTAAGAAATTTCTTAAAAAGCGATTTTCTACTATAGTCAAACACCTAGAATTAGTGTGTCCCCAAAGCTCAGCACCATAGATTGAAGCTGCAACTGCCGCTGCTTTGTAAACAGTAATAGCAGGTGATATCTCCCCTTCTGAAATATTGGCAATTTTCCTCCCTATCACTGTTGACCTCTGCCTAAGGGCCATCGAACTCTTTTCAATCTGCGCCGACCATCCTTGGTCATCACTTAATCTAATCCCCAGATAATCAAATTGACTGACTTTCTCCACTAATTTGCCTGCTATAATCATTTTTCCCCTGAAAGATTTATGCGGATTAAAAACCATAAACTTTGATTTGGTTGGGTTTATTTCAAGACCTCTTTTAAGATAGAATTGATAAAAAGCATCAAATTCATTTTGCAAGCCCATAGGTGTTCTTGAAATTAGTAAAGTGTCGTCAGCGAACATTAAAATGGGAACAGAGGATCCAGCTAGCTTTGGGGCGTCATGTTTACATTTTAGTAGTTGGTCCGCCGCACCGTTAATGTAGAGGTTAAACAATGTTGGAGCCAAAATGCACCCTTGTCTCACCCCCCTATTAACAGGTATAGCTTGTGTTAGATCACCACTTAGGGACCAGCGAACTTTGGCATACGTCCCCTCATGTAAGTACCTTATCAGACTTAATAGTTCACCATCGAGTTGATAGCTCTCCAACACACTCCACAATTGATCCCTTGGGACCATATCAAAGGCAGCTTTTAAGTCAATGAAGGCTACATACAGGTGACATTTCTTTAGTGACAAATATTTCCAACAAAGGAGATTAAATCTGAATACCTGATCTATTGTACTCATTCCTTTTCTAAAGCCTGCCTGGAAATCAGAAAGGATATGGGAGTCCTCTATCCATGCCTATAATCTATTCAATACCTGCTTGCTAAATATTTTTTGACTAACGTCAAGCAGGCTAATAGGCCTATAATTAGTAGGTTCTTCCCCTGACCCTTTTTTATAGATGGGAACTATTATTGCTCCTTGCCACGAAGGAGGAACTCCTCCCCCCCTCAGTATCTCGTTGCTAAGCGCATTTAGATACAGGGACCAAGTTGTAGGTCTAGACAGAAATAGATCACCAGGTATGCCATCCAGCCCAGGGGCCTTCCCTTTACGGACCGATTGGAGAGCCCGAGTAGTTTCTTTCAGGGTGAAAAGATCCAGGGCAAATTTAGGTGACGGTAATCCCCCAGAAGGTGATGAGTTTATTGAGTTAGGGCAAAAATCATTAGATTTTACTAACGAAATAGTTGCACTAGTGGTATAAGGTTTCCTATATACATTTTTAAAATGTGTCACCCAAATTTCGGGCTGGATTCCAGGGTGATTCTCCATACCTTGGGAATTACCTTTATCTGCCACTAACTTCCAGAATAATTTGGAGTCCTTCCCATGGAGTGCCTCTACCAACCTATTCCAGTAATTAGTTTCCCACTCTTTTTTTGCATTTTTTAGTGGAATTTTATACGCAGTCCTAGATTCTCTAATCTCTCTGGGCATCCCTGCCTTCAGCGCTCCCAATAGATGTAATTTGGCCTGGCGGCAGGAGTTGGAGAACCAGCTTGTCGATCTTGTCCCATTCTGTGTCCGCCTCCTTACTACCTGAAACTGCAATTTTAACTGGTTAATCAGAGAGTTGTGTAAGTTGATCAAGTCCACCATTATAATATTTGCATACTTCAGTGGGGACAGAGTTTTTACAACTATTTGGTAAATTAATAATTGGAAATTAACATCACCCTCCACCCATTCCCATTTCACATTTTTAAAATCATTTGTCTTTCCTAAGGCGTAACCTTCAGCCCATGCTGTCATAGTTTTACAAGTGAAAAGAGTAGAGAGAAAGGTGGTACTCAAGGCAAAATGGTCACTGTCATCACGAGGGAGAACGACCATGTCTATAAGCGAATTCCAAAGAATATCATCTATCAATACATAATCAAGGTGACTAGAATATATTCCTCTCCTATATGTGGGCGATGCCGGGGTATCTGACCTGGTGTTCCCATTTATTTTCCTTAGCCCCTTTATTGTTATTAGGTCTTCTAATAAGTCTAACGCACCCCCTTCTTTCTTGTTTGCAACCTTGACCGGACCAGATTTATCCCATGTTTCTGCACACTGGATTCCTTTTTGTTGGGTATAATCAATGCCATTCAAATGCATATTAAAATCTCCTGCAACAATAAGTCCCTGTCCTCCCGGTAGGGTGTTAAGAAAGTCTGTTAATATATTAATCAGTACTGTCTTAATCCTATGAGTGCCAGGCCTAACGTATATGTTTACAATTACTATACTAAAGGACCCTCTAGCAGTGGTAAGTTCAACCTCAACAGCTAGCAGATCCCTGGAAGGGGTTACTAGCTCCCTAACTTTGGGAAATAAATCATGTTTTAGCCAAATTATCAAACCCCCTGCTGCCCTACCAGATAATGAAGGACGCGCGGTCTTTTGGAAGGTCCAATAACCTTCTCTGCTGGTTACGGATGAAGCCCATGTTTCCTGGAGTAGAATAATATGGTGTTTATCTATAAAACTACACCAGTCAGGGATACTTGTTTTCTGGAGCAACCCTGCCACATTCCACCATAAGAGCCTAATCAGCGGGTCGAGTTTGTCCCCCTTATCTATTTGTTTCTCACCGTTATTATTTAAGCGAGGCGTGGGGCCATATGCGATCCCCTCTACTGGGGCACTACAATATGCTTTTGGCTCCTCTCTCCAATTGTACAATATCTGATTATTTGCTGTGATAGAATCTGGACTGGATCTACCCACTCTCCCACCCTTTATCCTAAGGGCTTCACGTCAATCTATATCTGAGGTTGAACTACACTTTGCATTCCTCTGGGTCTTTCTGGAAGTGTCTGTATGCAGAGCTGATGGAATATTATATCTCTCTAGAGGGAACTGATTTTCCACTAGTTGAGGGATTTTTTGGGTAAGTGACACATGTGATGAAGCATCTGGTCTCATTCTTAAATCTAATGACAAAAGGCCCTTCACTAAGGTCTGGCTCTTCAATTTAAACCCGATGAGATCTGTTGACGATCCTTCTCTTGAGTATCTTTGTGCAGTGACTATATCATCCCTTATAATTGATCTACATTTCTTTGTCACCCTTATCCAATGGATTACTTTGTTTATAAGGGAATCCCCTGGCTCTCTATGACCGTTGCTTAGCTTAGGAACATTTGTCATGTATATATCATGTCCACTATATCTAGTCTGGGTTGGGGGAGCATCACTCCAAAGGTCTGGTGACCTTTTATCCACGTGTCGAAGTCTACAAGTCTCATGATTAGGTCCTCTTTTCCTGTTTATATCCCAATTATTGGAAGAGTCCTCACCATATGAGGTGCTTGGGCCCCCTTGAAGATTCTGAGTTACCACTTCAATCCTTTCCCCCCTTCGCGTTTCCGTCATTGATGGTTTCTCTAGGTGAGTTTTCTTTGCCGTGAAGTTAGAGGCAGGTTTGGGTATTGTTTTCCTTATATCCCCAACTATTGCAGAGATGCCATCCAGCTTCTCATATATCATATAGCTAATGGATGTAAGATATTCTCTGAGACTCAATATTTCAGCTCTTATTTCTACTAGTTGTTGCTCCGCTAAAAGCCCCCTCTGCGTGGGTACAAATGTTGGCGTCTCCTCTTTTTCCCTTTGGATACTCCTTTCAGGGTCACATGGCGCTAATAAAGCGAGAGGTGAAAAACGATTAGTACAATTTAATAGAGGGGATACAGCACCCAACTGAGCGGGCGAACACGGATTAGAGCTCTCAGTTAGATGGTTGAGATTTCCTGACCTATTTTGATGTAAATTAGGTCCCTGTGGATTAGATGCCAGTGATACTCTACCCATGGGGGCAAAGAAAGATTTTATATCCTTAGTAGTATCGTTAGGACCTTTTTTTTGAGATTTTGAAGACTTGGTAGCTAACATGCTTTCCACTTCCTCTATAAGATCGTCAATTTGAGACAGTGTACAGTTCTCAGCAGAGTGGCGAGGTACTTTCTTTGCCCCTCCCTGCTCAGTGGGGTTACCGCTAGCTTTCCTCTTCCCCATCCTGATTAAGATTCAGAGCTTCCCAAGTTCAATGTCTCCAAAATATGCGGGATGAGAGAAAAGGTGCTATCACTTACAGCAGAGTATGAAAGGTTTAGCTTGCCTGCTAACAATAATTTAAAAGCTTGCAAGTTGGATTTTCAACATAAAATTGGGTCCATTCACTATAATGAGGGAAGGAAGTTCCAAACAGTACCTTCAGGCAGCCACACTCCCATGCGCTGCCTCTCCCGGGGTCTATGGGGGGATGTCAGGGGGGGGGCCTGCCCTGCCTCTTCCTGGCAAGGACGGGCCCGCCCTTGGCCCGGGCTTTGCCCGGGCACGTCCCGCGAGCGGGAGCGCTGCCGATGTTTTAAAAGGGCTTCCCCGCCCTGTTGCAGCCCCTCCTCCTCCTCCTACAATCAAGAGTCAGCTGGTGTGTTCAAGCGCGTCCCGCGAGCGGGAGCGCTGCCGATGTTTTAAAAGGGCTTCCCCGCCCTGTTGCAGCCCCTCCTCCTCCTCCTACAATCAAGAGTCAGCTGGTGTGTTCAAGCGCGTCCCAGATCCATTCATATTTGCTAATAATATAACCAACAACACTTATCCAGTCAGAACATCTAATTCTCCCAATACTCCTTGACCTCACCCATCCTCCCAACCTACCTGCTCTTATGGTTCTCTCCCGCTTCAAGCTCCTATGGAGTGGAACTTCCTTAGTAGGGCATTGAACTTCCTATGTATTTGTGCTGAGTCCTCAGTCATGTCAGAAAAAATCCAAATTGAAAACTCTTCTTGAACATCAATGGACCTTCCTTTCACAGATAGCTTTTTTGAGTATCAGTTCTGTAACCCTGATTACTTAACATTGTCCTAGGATAGTTAGACCACATGGAAATGCTTGCTGAAACCCCATGGGCCCCTGTAATGGGTAAGCCTTGAGAGTAGTCTGGGAGTACATGAATCCTTATTAATGACTCGACACAATAGATAGATCTGGCAGTGTCCTCTTTTCTGTTCTGGAGTGGTATCCCAACTCTTTCAGCTTATTACACAGGTATGCAAGTACCTTCTCAAGTTGAGCAGTATAGTCTGTGACTCTGGATCATTTATATTCACAATTGGAAATTTGTGGTTTCATTTCATCTGCCCTATTCAAAATCTGGGACATTTTATCATCCACCTTCTCCAGGTTTTCTTTTAGCTGATTCGTATTTTTAATCTGATACTCTTCATCTGCTTAGTCTTGGCCAAAATCTCCTTTAGGATTATTGCAAGCTTCTGGCACCCCTATGTTTTTTAAGCAGCTTCTGTTTGCCCCTCTCATTCACAGCTGTTCGTTGAATATGGATTTGAGGCTTTTTTCTGAGATATTAGGGTGGTTCTTCAGCATCAGTTTCCATCAAGAGTTCTCCCCCTCCATCCATTAACTCTTAGAATGCAGTTTGGTTAATTTGAAACAAGGGAAGGAAAAAACATCTGCTGTATTTTCATTGTATTCCTGTTTGTTGCTCTAGATCGGCGTACTTTGAGAATTGTTTGCCTCCTAGCCCTTGTGACTGTATAGCTTTCTGCTGCCTCAAAGAACTACAAATAGCTAGATCGCCCATAATTAGTGTCTGCACAAGATCACAAGCAGTCACCATCTCAAGCAGGAGGACTATGCCAGCCATTTCTCTGTGGTGCGTCTGATATTGCGTCAGCCCCTTCAGAGGGCCCCTTCAGAGGTGCAACAATAGTATCACTTTCAATTTTGTCTGCTGATATTTGTGAGTGCAGCTCTCCACCTTCTGTGTTCAATGTGTCACCCGGAGCACATGTTCCTTTTAATATTTTAGCACCACTATCTATTTTCATGGAGGCTGCATGCGTGTTTTTTCACTATGCCCGTTGACTTTAATGACTTTAATAATTTGAGTTTTTTGGTGGCTGTACTTTGTAACTGAGTTCCTTGCATTTCTTCACATAAGGGTAATGGCTTAATTCGAATAGCTGTTATACATAAACTAGGTTTGAAGGTGGAAGTATGCATTGATGGTTACATTATTTGAATGCTTATTAACCACAAATTTCTGCACTTGTGTCCCACCTCTGGCTTTCCTGATATTTCAACTATAGACTCAGTTCTTATAATCGTGGGAGGGGAAAATCATGTCTCCTCGCACAAGCAAATCTCTGAAGAAAAGTGTAGCCAATCCGAGGACTTAGTGCCTGTCGCCATAATTGCATTACTGGCCACTTACTGAGATGGCAGCATGCTCTCAGTCCAATCCATCCCAAAGTGTGACAGAGCCAGCGGACACCACAAGGGCTTAGCAGACGAAAGAAGTGTCAAATTCAAACGTCTCGCTTGAGGTCACGGCATAGAAGGCTTATGAGCAATTGGAATCTCCTGTCCCCGACTTCAATCCATGACCAAGATGCCAGGGGAGTCCATGAAAATGATTCTAGAAACACCAGCAGCAATGCCATCCTGCACTCTGCGTTAGAGGAGGAGCAGAAAACCCTACAAAGCCAGCAGGCATGGGTGGCGCACAGGAGGGTGTATCATCTTCCCCATCCTCTCCATCCCTGTCACACTCCCAACCAGTGTCAAAGTCACCTAAATGCCATCCTCCCCACCAATGACACCGTCCCCATCCTTGCCACACACCAAATTTGTGCCCTCTTCCTTTGCCTGTCCCTTTGCCCGTCACCTTCTCAGTCATTATCTCACTCCTGTCCCTATCAGACTTCCTATCACTTTCACCTTTCCAGTTTCTGACACCCCATCACTGTGAGTTCCCTGACCTTGTTCCCCCTGCCAATATCTTCCAGCTCCCCTATCCCTGTCATCACACCTTGTCCTATCACACTCCCTGTCCTAGTCACTCTTCGCCTTCCTGTCACCATCACAATATCTCTGACACTACTGTTCCCTATCACTTTCCTGCCCCGGTCACACTCCTTAGTCCATGCACTTCCTATTCCCTGACACTCTCTCTTTCAACATTCGCGATCCTGACACACTGCTAACCCCTGTTTAGCACCACTATCACAAAAATTTCCCTCTCATTCATTTCACCAACTGAGTTTCTGATATACTTCTAGCCCCGTTGCACTCCTTTTCACTCTATCCTTTATTGGCAAACATAAGAAGAGATGATGAGCCTTACTTGGGGTGGAAATGCTCTTTTCTCTTAACTGGACTGCACAGTAAGGTGGGCCTAGCGAGACATGGGTCTTCTGCTCATTGTGCTTCTGGAACCAAGTTATATCTGGCTGATGAGCCCTAATAAGGATGGAACTGGTCCTGGGTTGCTTGTGCACCCATTCGGGGAGGACCTGGCTTGGCAGTTTGGGCTGGACTGTTCCCTTTGAAGTAGCGTCAAGACTGATTTGCATTTTACTGGGTCCAAAGTGAGGTTGCATGATGGGTGGAAAACAATGGTTTTGGATGCAGCCTCAAGCCATTGCCAGTGACTGAGATTATTTCAAGTATTCCATCCATCACTTGGCTCTGATACCCTAAGTATTATGTGTATGCCCAGACGTGGGTCCTGTGCTCACTGTGTCATTGGAACCAAGCTATATGTGGCTGAAAAGCCCTAGTAATGGCAATACCGGTCCTGGTTGCTTGTGTCCTGGGTCGAAGAAGCCTTGGCTTGGCAGTTCAGGCTGGACTGCTTTCATTGGAGCAGGGTCAAGTCTGATTTACAAATGGCTGGGTTCAAACTGAAATGGCATAGTGGGCGAAAAATAATGAATTGGGATGCAGCTCAAGTGATTACCAGTGGCTGGGATTAATTCAAGCATTCTATTCATCACTTTATTTTTGATTCCCTCAATAGTGTTGCAGGTGGCACTGTTGATGTAACTGCTGGCACTGCTGCAGGGGGATGATGTCACTAGTGCTGCTGCTGGCACTATCGCAGATGGTGCTATCACTGATGCAGCCTGTGCCACTCTGAATGGTCTCATTTGCTTGCAGAGAAGGGTCTGGAATAGTTCTTCTCACTCCATGCTGGATGCAGCATCAATAGCAAAAGAGATGTTGATGACAGCCAGTGGTGAAAGAGATGTTATATTCTTTGGCATTGCACCAGGTGTGGTTACTGCCGAAAGTACCACTGCCATGCCCAGGCCCTTAAACAGCAACGTCACAGTGATGGATGCTGACAGTAACTCTCTCTCCGGCTATGATGCTGCTCCCTGAAATGAGACAAATGCATACATAAAGTCAGACAAGAAGCTGTCTGTGAACATGAACACAGCATAGGTGTCTGGATAACCGGTGGCACTCATGGTAATGGCAGCAATAGTGGTGAAGCTCATGGTGGTGCTGCTGATGATAGTCAGGTGGCAAACATCATGTGTTGCTGAGGCCATAATGGTGGTGGTGATGATGGTTGGGAGTTCACAGTGATATACTGTGAGGCACAATGGTGGTGTTAGCGGTGAGTGTAGAGGTGGTAGAATTCGAAGATGATACAGGGAACAGGGAGAAGAGGAAAAGGTAAATAAGGGGAAATGCCCTATCTCAAAATAAGGAATCAACAAGCATTTGCAAAGCAATAGGTCTCGCGTTTGCTTGAGTTAGAGCTATTAGCGTTGTAAATTCTTAACTGGACATTTCTTGACACTTAAATTGAAAATGAAAAGTAAAACAGTTGACATAAGCGAGCCAATTCGAAGTGACATGGCAGCCATGAACATGAGTGAGAGGAAGAGACACAAAAAAAGAAAAAGAGGTTTGCTCGCAGTCAAACATATCGGCAATCGAGCAATTGTCCATGTAACAGGGGCAGTCTGCAAGGTGGTAACAAAATGTCGCTAAACAAAGGGGGAGAAGGAGGGTTAAAGGGGAGGGTCTATCCTCCTTGAAGCTTCAGTAAACGTATTTAGAGACCCAACCCAGAAGGGAAAAACTTCCACAGAAAAAAAAGGTTTTTTGTTAGAAAAACCTTTTTTCTGTGGAAGTTTTTCCCTTCTGGGTTGGGTCTCTAAATACGTTTACTGAGGTAACAAAACCTCCCCAAGGAGGGACAAACGTAAGGCATTTACCAATGATAAAGGATTTTTGAAAGGCAAGCCCAGGAACGAGTGAAAGTGATGAGCGTGAGGTGGGCGTAGTTAAAATCCCACCGTACTCACAATAGGCCAAAGTGCTTGTGATCTCGACCAAAAACAAAGGAAAAAATCGAAAAGATCGTGGTGGAGGAGGCAGGGAAGAAGTGATGGAGGGAACAAATGGGGTCAGAGAGGGTGAATGGATGAAGGTAAGAGGAAGTAGTAGAGGTGAAAGGGAGGTTGGGAGAGTGAGAAGTGAGAGGGAGATGCAAGACAGATGTGGAGGAAGGCCAAGGGTTAGTGGAGAATGGGAGCTGTTGACTCCATCTGTACCTGAGCCAATGTCCTCGTCCTGCTGTTGACTGACTGCTGGACCTCCTGGGTTGCTGTGGTCTTGGTCCTCGAATTGGCAATTGGCTCCTCACTTTTGAGGCTGGTGGTAGTCTGTTCTTTTAAAATCAGAGGAATGGGCTGATTATAAGAAACTGTCAGAAACGTTATTTTGTTATTTATTTTCTCAAAACCATTCTCTCTTTTTCTACACCCAGTGTACTGCGTTATTTCACCCTGTTTCCTTATATGATTTCGTGGGATGTAGCGTCTGTGCATGTCTCATGCTCTATATGCGAACAGATAGGCCAAAGAAATTAAAGATCGACACATGGCATGACCACTGAGGATAACCTAAACAGTACGTCCACTATCCTCCCCCTATGCTAAGGCACACGTTACCCTGTCGAAGCAGAAAGAAGTGGTAACCCTAGGGGCAGAAATTGTTGAACTGAATCACTAATTGTAAAATTGTAATTATCATACCACTTTGGGACTAGTGTGCTGCCAACATAAGAATACATCTGACTAAATTGTACTTAAAACAACTCAGTACACCAAACGAATATACAAAAGCAAGTGGTATGACTAGTGTCCCTTGAGTAACTTCTGCTCACTTCCATGGACCCAAGCCGACAAACTTTGGCGACAGGAGTATGGAGCCCTAGGGAGCATACGAGGACTCGAGAAAGCTGTAGAAAGCATCCTGTCATTTTGCTGCTAGTGAGTTGTGAGATACCTTTTAAATGCGCAGATTGTCCCAGTGCCTTTTGCAAAAGCGCCTTTCTCTCCGTGTGAACATAGAAGCGAAAGGCAAATCAGCAAGGAGGTCCTGCCAAATTGAAGCGTGAATACATTAAGCTATTCTTAGGCAGCGAGTGAAAGGAGATTGCAAGCAACAGAAGAAAAGTCAGTATCTTTTTGTCTGAAACAATTTCAAAGGTATCCCAAACTAATACAGGAAGAAAATACAAGCGTGGCATGTATCTGGGGCACGGTTTGCACTGAGGAGGCAATTGTTCGAGCATGCACCAGCTCTGCTTGATTCAAATTCACCACTGTTTGTTCCTCGGAGTTCAAACTGGGTGAAGGTCATAGTGGGTGACTTTTCCATTTTGTCTATGCAGTTTCTTCACATTATAGGTTTTCGGGATATCTGGTACAGTCGTGGTCGAAAATGAGGCAGAAGGTCTTCCCTTACACGGAATTAGAAAATGGATGGCGGAGCGGAGGTGCATGGGAACAGCCGCTCAGAAGCTTTAATCCCAATGAGGATCTTAACTGTAGCTGGTTTAAAAGTTATTCAGGCAGTTATACCACAAGCAGGCACACTGATTAGGGACATTGGTTCAAAAAAAGGTCTGCTCATTATCCTAATAAAGGCTGCCTAAACCTGGCCGCTCAGCCACTAATAATCCAGCTACAAGTATCACGCTGCAGGCTGCTGTATTATATAGGATAGGTAATGGTGTCACAATGGCAACATGGGTCAGCATAGCTGCTTTTCCTTTCAAAATTAGACATAGCTTCTTTTTTTAGATTTCAGCTCTTGTCTGTTTCTCTTTTTTTGTTTAAGTGCTGCTGAGAGGGGAGATCTGACAAAGCCCTTTTTGCTGTCGATGGCCTGCACGTTCAGGTCTTCTACTAGCGCATCTTGATGACTAGCACGCTCTAGGGCTCATGGGCAGGGTTGTCTGAGGACGAGAAAGAGACGGCCCATTCTCTCAGTGGTGACCGCACTTGGAAACCAGTGGTGATGTCCACTAACAGGCTTTTCGGCGGAAATAAAACAAAACACAATGTTGGCCCAGAAATATTAACACTCAATCAATGTACAGAAGCATTACAGTGAAATTGTGATGCACAGCAGAGAGAGTAAAACAATATTTCTGCTGCTGCATCAGACTGCAAGACAAGGCCATAATTGGCAACTGCTTCACTGATCAATTGATTTCCCAGAACACTCCATCGTGGGGGATAACTCGACAATCGAAATGATTCGGCCAAGCTAAACATAATCCGTGTGCTATTATGCCACTAATCAAAGTGGCAATGTCTGCTGCAGTCCTAACGACCTCTTATTTTAGGTCTTGAAAAAACTCATAAAATAGTAAGACATACTGGGAAGAATATTCTGCTGTTTCTGTGCTGTTGGCTTGAATTCAATAATATCACCTTTTCAGTGTTGACACAGGGCAGCATTAATATATTAAAGGAAATTTAGATGGCTCCTGTGCGCTCTTATCAATGCTCAACAGTTTTCTACTGCCTCATAAGCAGTGCTTTAAATTGACAGGTACTCACTAGTACTGAGTACTGGCACTTGTGAAGTTTCTCCACTTGAGTACCAGAACTTCTCCTTGACCAAGGAGATTATCGGTACTCATGTGGTAGCAGGGCAGGCTAAGGGACATGCGCAGCAGAAGAGGTGCCGCTCAGCTGCTAATGACAGCGCTGCCAGAGTGGATGAAGTGTGTGAGTGGAGTTTGTATGTATAACACGTAGACAGCTGATGAATTATGCCGAGCCTCTGCCGAAGAGAAGCTCATTTGCATTAATTTACCCAGACCTGTATTATACTGTGATTGACTGCACAGGACCAAATTGGGCCTAGCGCAATTATTTACACTTTAGGTGAGTGTTGTAAGACCTGTCCAGTGATGGCCCTGCAATGGTGTAAAGGAAAATATATTGTTCAATGTCATATATACATTACGTCGTATCCGTTGGTATATTCACTTTCTAAAATGATGTACAGCCGAAGGAAAGAAAAACATTTGGGACACCCAGAGTACTCCCACCCTGAAAACATTTCAATCCCATTAAAGGTGAGCCTCTAGCACCGCACAAATCCCCACCACTTGTCCACTGCTCAATTTGGGGAGTATTAGCACATATTTTGCCCGCCTAAATCACACCACATAAATGAGTTTAGACTTTTTTGCTCTTTAAGAACTTCATCTCTGAAGAGACTGTTGACAGGCCTAGTAAGCATATGCCAGTTATCATGGTGGACTGTCGGAAATCTAAACATACTACTGTAATCAACTTAGAGAGCTCTGTCAAACCCGATGTTACTTATGCGGGGATGTGCTTATGTCAGGCGCAGTTTTGAAACTGGAGTTATGAGCATGGTGTGTGGTGCGAGTATTGGCGTGTATTGGGTGCACTGATATTCATAACTCGGGAATTCAGTGGTTTTATGTATTTGAGCAAGTATCTAACCTTTTAAATTATGTTTTTTAATTTCTTTTTTTCAATGCCCAGTCCCACTGCACACTGTGGCTAGCCTCTACAACCAACCCGTCCCGAGCATGCACCCCAGAAGTTGGTATGCAAACCGTACTTTGCCTTTAGCCTTGCCCAGCAGGGGCTGGTCGCAGCCTTTTTGTGGGACCAGGCCCTATTCTTAATCTCTCACTGGCTACCAGCCTAATGCAAGATGTGTTGGTCTTGTTTTTAAATGAAAAAGTAATATTTCTGGGTTTTTTTATGGGCAAATCTTTTTCCATTCTTATATGGGAAAACAGTTTTTTCCATTTTTATTTTTTATTTTGCCTGTAAACTAACAAATGTAATAAAAATCAAGAATTTCAGTGAAAAGTGGATCCTTTTCCTACACCTAAAATGGAAGCCAGGGAATCACAATTTTCTTTTAAACTGTGATTCTCAGGATTTAAACCTGTTTTTGTCATCAAAGCACATTTTGCCACACCTCGGAGTATCTCCCAGCACTCCACTGGGGTTGGATACCTCTTCTGGTACACCCCCATATATTAGGGATCTTATTTTTCTGCAACACGAAACTCACACATTAGGGCCGACTCACGAGGTTTAAGGTGGCCAACAAAATAATTTCTAAGCTCTTGTCCAGCAATTCACAATTGTGAAAAATATCAAAAATTGATTGGCAGGATTCACAAATTAAAACACCAGTGATATATAAAAGTGTTAACCTTTCAAGCCCATTGGGAATATTTTTTAAATGCTTACATCTCAAAAGCTACTGGACATACTTGCACCAAAGGAATGAATGAAAGTACATTTTCTAGGTAAAAGTCTAAATACGACTGCAGCCTGAACCGCTGAAGGGAATTACACCAGATTTAGCAGAAAGCTTGATCTTGGTTCAGGAATAGTGTTTTTTGGAATTTGGTGTAAATCTATTCAGTAGTTTTGGAGTTATTAAAGTAAACATATTTCTGTGTATCTAAAGACACAGAGGGTGCGTGGATCCAACAGATCTCATGATGAGATCTGATTGGCTGCCGCCACTTCAACTAGGATGTGGTGGCAGTCATCTTGGGACTCAGACACGGTTGAGTCCCAAGAAAAAATACCCTAAAACACATAAGGTGGTAGGGTAGGAATACCCTGACCGCTTAGGCCTGGTGGTGGGGTCCCTTAGGAGTCTCACATAGGGCCATTTTTTTTTTTTGAAATGCTGCAGCATATCCAGTGATGATTGGTGGATCATACAAAATTCAAAGAAAAAAACAAGCACAGTTCCCCACACGTTTTATTAATGCCCCCAGAGCAGGCCATGCCCTGGGGGTAATTAGATTAGGGGAAGGGGTCATGTGTGCCCCCCCACACCTATTACATCCTGAGGACCCCATACCCTGACCACTTTTCAAAGTGGGTAGGGAGGCCGCACGGCCCCCTCTTGCGCCGGTTTAGACCTGTGGACCTCATCCTCCGTGTCCCGGACAATGATGAAAATGGGGCGGGAGGCCATGCGGCCCTCCTCCTGGGTCTATTGTGGCCCAAGGAAACCCATCCTCCAGCGTCTGGCCACTTTTGAAAATTGGGAGGTTGGTTGCATGGCACCCCTCTATGGGTCACACTCAGCCCGAGGACTCCATCCTCGAGGCCTTGCCATGCATTGGTAAGGGGGCCACATGGCCTCCCTCCTGGAGCCATTCATGGCCCTGGGGATCCCATCCCCCAGAACCGGCTCCTGCTACATTCCCAGGACATAGAGGTTTACCTGCCCATACTGGCGTGGGTAGGAAAGCCTGTGTTTGCTCTCACTTGGCAGGAGCAATTTCAAAGCTCCGCCAAGTGAGCGCAAACATGACATCACACAACACAAGTTTTAAAAGTGCTCCTGCTAGCTGGGAGCTGACTTCAGATCTGAAAAGGCAGGGAGCAGGTCTGGCTATTGCTCCCGCTTGTAGGGAGCAGCAATTTTAGTTGCTCTCTGCAGGCAGGAGCAATGCATGCTGCAGGGGCCTTTGGGCTCTGCCCACGGCCCCCAAGGAGGACATAGTCGATGGCCTGAGTGGGCACCAGGACACCCACACTTTGGTAGCTGGGCCCTGGGGGATGGGGTCCCCTGGTTGAAATCGACCCAGGGAGGGGGGCCATGCAGTCCCCCTCCCCCTTGAGTAATTAGTTGGCCCCAGGGAATGGAGGTCCGTGGGCTGTTTTCGGTCCGGGAGGGGGGCTGCGTGCCCTCACCCCCATTTTGGAAATGTAAAAAGGTGGAGGGCCCTGGAAGATGGGGTCCCTGGGGCCAAATTGGCCCATGGAGGGGGGCTACCTGCCCCCTTTACAGTATGGCCAGGCCCTGGAAGATGGGGTCCCCAGGGACGAAATCAGGTCAGAGAACGGGGCTCCTGCCCACCACCCCATTTATAATAAAGCCAGACCCCAGGAAATGGGGTCCCCAGTGCCAAAACGGCCTGTGGAGGGGATGGCACACACCCCTCCCCTAAAAAAATGTGCTGGGCCCCGGGGGATGGGCCCCACAGGGCCAAAATCAGACCAGGGAGGATGGCAGCATGCCCCCTCTGGGGTTGGGTGCCTTTGGGGGGGTTGACCACAGAGTCTGGTCACACAGTAGGCCTGGGCCCTGCAGCCAACCACCCGCTGCACATGGCCATGAACTACAGCATTTGGCCTAACGTAATGTAGTTAAATATTACTTTACCTAAAATCCGTAGCAATTCACTGAAAAAAACTAAGTTACAGGGACATTATAGTTAGGAAATAGTATTAAAACACCATTGAAATTCACTGGAACCCCAAAAGGTTACAGAGACATTATAGTTAGGAAATAGAATTAAAAAAACTTAGAAATTCACAACAAAAAAAAACAAATGTAACACGGATGTTATACTTAGGCTCACATTTTACCCACACAAAACCATAGAAATTCAGCAGCTATAGTTAGAATTATCTCAAGTAACTATAACGCGTGCACTAAGGTAACTTTAACTTGCACCCTCGCCAGCCACTGCTAATTACACCACATATTTAATCAGTCATGACATTTTCTCTGACATCATTGATAGTATCACGGCAAAATTTGCAATAAAATTATTGATGAGAAAACTGTGCCTAGCAGGGGCATGAGTTATAGTTACCTTTGTGCATAAGTTATAGTTACTTGAGATAAGTCTAACTCTAACTGCCAAATTTCTATGGTTTTGTTTGTGTAAAATATTAACCTAACTATAAAATCCCTGTAACATTTGGGTTGTTTTTGGAATTAAATATATATATATATATATATATATATATATATATATATATATATATATATATATATATATATAAATAATCCGGTCCTCTTTATGGCGCGCTATTTCATGCTGGTGCAGTTCAGAGGAATGGACCTTTCCTCCTAAAATTAAAAAACAAAACAGTTGAGGCAATTGAAACAACTGTAAAACTGCAGCTGGTGGTGATTGGTGACCCTTGACTGCAAATAAAGAAAAGCAAATAAGGAAAAGAGCAAATTATTCTCCTGGAGTGCAGTTTTACAGTTGTTTCAATTGCCTCAACTGTTTTGTTTTTGAATACATTATATATATATATATATATATATATATATATATATATATATAATCACACCAACAGAATATTATGATTTCAAAATTCCACACTACACTCCACAGTGTAATTTGCTTTCAAATTACTTCTTTATTAGGCCAGCCAGAAAAAAACAACATGTTTCAACTTAACCAAGTCTTGAGCACCATGATCAAATTCAAATATTTAAGATACATACCAAAAGGTGACCTCACTCTTTTGAATTGACACTTCAATTTTTCAGTAAACCTCTCATTCTAAGTATATAATTATTGAAAACTTAAAAAACTGTCTATCTCTCTCCCTCTCAGTCTCTTTCTTTCTCTTCCAATCTCTTTCTCCCACTCACACACCAACTCAGACCCTTAGGCACGCACTCACAGGCCCACTCAGACACTCACGCACCCAGTTACAGACCCACTCAGACCCACTTGTACCCACTCACAGTGGCACTCAGACCCTCATGTACCCACTCCAGTACTCATGCATCCACTCACATACCGACTCAGACTCTCACACACCCTCTCACAGACTCACTGAAACCCTCATGCACCCACTCACAGCCCCACACAGACACTCACAGTCACTCTCAAAACACAGATACACTCTGCCACACCAACTCTCACAGAGACAGGCTGCGGCCAACTCCCGCTACTCATGGCCAAAGGCCATCCACAGGGGAGTTGGCTGAAGTGTCTGGTCACAGGCCAAGCCCTGCGGCTCTGCGGCCAACCCCCACTGTGCATAGCCTGTGGCCAACCATAGCCGTGCACAGTCAAAGACTGTGCTCTGCAGTGGTTGGATTAACATATAGTAATGTAAATTACTCTATATTAAAAAAAACATAGAAATTCATTGAAAAAACAAAAGTTACTGGGATGTCATATTAGGAAACAGAATTAAAAAAAAGTAGAAATGTACTTAAAACCAAAGGTTATGAGGACGTTATAGTTAAGCTCACATTTTCAATGTACAAATTCATAGGACCTGTGCTCCCTGTGACATAGCAGGATTGGGCCCTGGGGGTGGTGGTCCCCTGGGCCATCAGTGGCTCCTTGAGGGGGCCACCAGCCTCCCTCCAATGTAGGTATAGCCCCAGGCAGGTGGTGGCCCCAGGGTAATGGGGGTCCGAAATGGCCCCATTACATTAGTTAGTAAGTGCCCCAGGAAGGTGGTGGTCCCTGGGGCATGGGGCACCCAACAGTACACTCAGTCCAGCAGTCAGATTCTGCTGTCCCTGAAGCAGAAGCTGCTCTTTTTCTCTTCCCGAAACCAATCACCTTCCCCTTGAGGACTTACGAGAGGGCAATGTACTCTTCATCACGGTCACGTTAGTCCTCATTGGATTGGGAACTTGTCATTGCCCCATCGGCACACCTGGAATTCTGGTGAGTGGCTCGCATAGAACACTATAACTTGTACCCTAAGGTTTCTATAAGTCGTGCCCCCGCCATGCACAGTTTTTTTTGTAAAAAATTGTACTGCAAATATTACACTGATATTATTCATTATGCCATCAAATATGTCATGAGTGCCATAATTTGTGGGGTAATTAGAAGTGCATGGTATAGCCAACGGGCCTCCCCCACACAATTAAAGCATTTTACCCCAGGAAGGTGGTGGTCGCCAGGGCGCGGGACACTGTGGGCTCCCCCCTGCATATATGACAAAAATCATCCCGGGAGGTGGTGGTCCAGGAACCCTCAATTTGCATCCCCAAGTCTATTACACAACAAGGCTACTCTACAATAACAATACAACTCACCATCTCACTCACAACCAACACATGCAGACCCAACAAAATGCCTTCGAAGCATGCTGGAAGAGGAACACGATATAGACAAACAACACTATTGTGAGCCTCATATAATTAATATCCACACCAATGACACACCTTCTACAAGTTTGAAATATACTGATATCCCCTCTGCAAAACAAAATCACCCTTCCACAAAAACACAATCTCTAAACTGCCTACTCATAAATGCTAGATCACTCTCTAAAAACAAGTACCACATCTACGACCAACTCACTGACATACAACCTGACTTATTCTTTATAACTGAATCATGGTTGGGAGATCTCTTGGCCCCAGTGCATGAAGCTGTTTCTCCAGGCCATCAAACCATCAAACAAAACCATATAGGCAAAGCAGGAGGTGGACTAGCTGGTATATTCAAACAAGCAATAAATCTCAGTAAAACAGAAGACATCTCCATAAAGGGTTGTGAACCCTCCTCACCAGATGCAACCATACACCAACTTCCTCCTGTAACTTCCTTCTACTTTACAGACCACAACCTAGCAATTCTACATTCCCAGACACATTTCTAGACAAAGTTTCAAATCTTGTAACACAATATTCCAACCTATGCATTCTTGGGGACGTAAACATTTGGTTTGACAAATCAAATATGCACCATCCAAAAGCTTTCATCACTGGCCAAGTCACACTGGACCTACATCAGATTGTACACAACCCCACACACATCACTGGACACATCCTAGATGTTGTTTTTGCAAACCCCGAACTAGTTACTGTTCAAAGCATCACACCAGTCACATGGTCAGACCACCATTTGTTTACTTTCCCAACATAAAACATCACACACTAACACACCCAAGGCCACCTTAAATACATCTACCTATCAACCACGGAACAAACTAAATTTTGCAAACTTAGAAACACAACTAACAGCCAACACAGATTTAGAAATGATAAATTCTGTTACAAAAACTTTACAAGTGGCTACAGGAAGCTTTCAACATCCTAATATCATTAAGAAAAACTAAACAAGACAAAAGAAAACAAGTGTCTTGGAGAAATACAGGACTAAAAAACATAAAGCAACAAATCAGAAGGCTGCAACAAACCTGGCTGAAATCAAACAACATTCAAGACAAACTTCAGCTATGCAAACTTACAGAATATACAAATCAACAATAAAAAAGCTAAAAAAGGCAACTACTCACCCAAAATTCAAAATGCCATATCTGCAAATAATAATCATTTTATAAAATTCTCAATGAATTTTTCAAACGTAAATGCATGGAAGGAACTCATCCCATTATTCAAGATTTCACAGACAAACTGGTAAATCCTTATACAACCAAGGCAGACATTGGACTAATTTAAAACAATTGAAAACCACCAGCACCAACCCATTTCAAAAAAATCCCTCAAAGAGTAAGCCAACCCAGCCTCCCCACTCACACAAATAAATATCACAAAGCAAATTTATGGACCTGGTCAAAGCAAGTAGGCCTTCCGGCTGCCCTTCTGACCCTTGTCCCCCACACATCTTCAGGAATATTCTTTAATCTACCTCCGCTGCCACACCAGTAAGAAGAATCATAAGCACTTCTTGAACCACAGGAATATTTACTGAAGATCCTGAAAAAGGCATATATACACCTGTTATTAAAGAAAACAAACCTGGACCCGCAGCACCCCGACAACTACAGAATGATTACAAATGGTCCATTCCCGGGCAAACTGATAGAAAGAGCAGCATTTGCCCAGATGTAACAATTAATTGAAGATGACTCCATACTTTCAGACTACCAAACTGGATTCCGCCCAGGAAAAGGCACAGAATCTGCCCTCATCGCCATCTGGGATAATCTTAAAAACACAATCAACCACAATGGAGTTGCTGGACTACTTCTCCTGTACATTTCAGCTGCCTTTGACACAGCTGACCATGACACTCTAATACAAAGAGTCTGTGTAGCTGGCATATAGGGGACTGCTCTCAATTGGTTCAGATCCTACCTTCAAAACAGAACAAATGCCATCCATAACCCCCTTTCTCATCCAAGCCTTACTCTATAAAAGCAGGGGTCTCTCAATGCTTAATCATCTAACACTTGCTTTTCAACAACTACAAGAGGTCATTACCAACAATGATCAATTAATTTCAACTCACATGCTACAACTATCCAGATGACACACACACATACTTAAACTGGAATGCCCCAAAGACATTGCAAACTCACAAATCTTCAGTTGCCTCAGAGCCGTTGTCAGTGGATGACATGGAGCCATCTTAAACTGAATGCTTCCAAAACAGATATAATCACATGTGGCAATTGGAAAAATTAAGACCCACTCTGTGCCTGGCCTGATGATCTGGGCCACCTCCTAAACTACCTCAGGAAGTAAGAAACCTTGGAATTACCATGGACTCCAAGTTAACAATGAATGCATTACCGGTTGCCAGAAGATCCACCTTCAAGCTGTTCTGTATCACCCACAAAGCAATACATGGAACAGGACCGCTTTTCATCAGGAATTCAACCACAAAATACATTTAAAAAAGAAACCTCAGCTCAAGATTGGCAGCCCACCTCAAACACCACCATGACAGAAAAATACAATAGGTTCTTTCTCTGTTCAAGTGGCCAAAACTATGGAATTCATTACCCCCAAATATAAGATCCACAGATAACTTTTTTACCTTCAGAAGACTAGTCAAGAGTCAGCTCTTTCCTACATAACCACCATACTCAAACATCAATAGGCTGTATATCCCCGTGTACATAAACATGTTATAGTTTGATTATGTGTGTATATCTAGCTATGTGTATTTCTTTGTACAAACATTTCTAATAAATATTTTATCTTAAAATATATACATACTCTTTAGGCCTGTTTAACAAATGTATATTTTACTTCAATTAAATGTATTTATGCAAGTATTTGTATGTGTAGGTAAATGTATGTGTTTATATATAAATTCACTTAAAAAAACATCAAGGTTACCTGGTGGTCATAGTTAGGCTCACATTCTAAATGCACGAAACCATGGAAATTCACCAGTTATAGAGTTTTTTAAAATTCTATTTCCTAACTATAACTTCCCTGTAACCTTTGTGTTTTTCAGTGAGATTCTATGTGTTTTTTAACATACAGTACTTTTCACTACTGTGGCCCTCATCATGACACTGGCAGTAAATCCCGCTTACGGTCGCTGTGATGGCCGCCAACACACCGCCGCGGTGGCGAATATCCATTCGCCATATTATCACACACACACACAAATCTGCCAGCCCAAAGGTCTGTGTTAAAGTGTCAGTACGAACATCCATACCATTATGCCAACAAAACAACGCCCACCACATTATGACCCATGAATCACCACGGCAGACATTCAATGGTGCTAAACCATTGGCGGTACACACTGGCACGGCCAGAATGGCCACCCAAATACAGAACAACACAACATTGGCCCAAATGAAAATCACACATCTGACACTGATACACACACCCACCCACAGGACTATAAAACACCCACCCACATTACACACAATCCTTTATGAACACCAATAATTGCCAAAAGACTAACATGAAGACCACTGAGACAAGTATGCACATACAAAACAAACACCCATTTATCTGTCAAGCACCCCACACCCCACACTCCACCACATTACTCAACAACCTCTGCACACCACACACCACACAACACCCATGTCCCTTTAAGGCATCCCCATTTCACTGATGAGGAGTTGCTGGTCATGGTGGAGGAAATAGTCAGGATAGAGCCACAGCTGTTTGGTGCACAGGTACAGCAAATATCCATTGCCAGGAAGATGGAGCTATGGCAGAGGATCGTGGACAGGGTGAATGCCGTGTGACAGCATCCAAGAACAAGGGATGACATCAGGAAGAGGTGGAACGACCTAGGAGGAAGGTACATTCTGGGGCAGAAAGGCACCAGCTCGCCATCCAGAGGACTGTTAGTGGACCCCCACCTCCTCTCCCACAGCTCACAGCATGGCAGAAGCAAGCCTTGGCAATACTGCATCCTGAGGGACTCACTGGAGTAGCCGGAGGACTGGACACTGGTGAGTCAATATTCACTACTTATCACCCCACATACCTGCATGCCATCACGCCCTCTCACCCTCACCCACATCACTCCACACCATCCCACACACAGCACCTACACATCTGACTAACCCCAATGCCAAGCCCTGCATGCTATACCAATGCAAGGACAGCCGTCCTGCATGTACACCCATCACCAAAACATGCACAGCATGGAGAACTAACAATCCCACAACACATCACCATACACAAACAAAGAGGACCAGGGCAACAGTAACGATAGAGGGGAAGCTAGGGATGTACAATATGTCACAGACATGAAGCATAATACATCACTTAAATCACCACAGGTGCCCCAGGCAATGTCAGCAGCGAGGAGGTGCCACAACTATCCAGTCCCCCAACAAAACATGCCCCCAGTGATGAAATGACAGTAACTCTGGACTTCAGGATCTGGAAGAACTACCTGGCCCATTCGGGACCAATGGTCAGTCGGCCACCCTGGCCCACTCACAGTCCACCACAGAGCCTCCCCCATGAGTCTCCAACACCACAGCACCCACACAATGTCCCCACATCTCTCTCCCCAGGACACGTCAATCAGCAGTGTACCCACCTGCACAGGGACCCCAGTCCACACCACACACCCAAAACAATCAGGGACCTGGGGTCAGTGGCAGTGGGCACACCATTCAGGGGACAGAGGCCCAGGGGAACAGGGACACTGGGAGGATTGCTGTGCACCAGGGGGAGGACAGGCCCAGGGAACCGACTCTCCAGGAGGTACTCACCAATGTCCTGGGGGCTTACCAACAATCCCAGGCCAGATCCTTATGAACATGCAGGAGAACAAGTGGCTGAAAGAGGAACACCATCAGGAGATCACAGAGGATTTGCAGGCCCTCAGCACCACTATGGTCTCCATAGCAGGGGTACTGGCAGATATGGCCAACATCATGATGGAATGAACAGCACACCAGCGGGCCCCTACCACTTGCCAGTCTACTAACCAGACCTCTACTTCCGCTGAGCTAGTGGGCAGGAGGTCCTGCCACAGGACCCGCAGGCCACAAGCACCTCTCCCCCTGCAGAAGGTGAACCAGTCCGCAAACGTTCCATGCGATCCAGACAGAAGCCAGAGACACTTGCCAAGACCAAGACCACTGCCAGGAAATGAGACCCTCCTGAATGTCCCCCTTGTGTCCCACCCTGTCACCTTGTCCACTTTGAACTGCCTTTGCTACCCTTCCTATGGCCCTTGGACACTGGACCTGTGCTACAAACAGACTGGCATACTACCCTTGCCTTTCCTCTACCATCACCCCATTCCATTGCACTTTCCGTCAATTACTTGCACTACAATAACACCTTTGAACACAACTTGAGTGATAGTGTTTTATGTGATGAAAATGTGCATTTACGGAAACAGTCACATCTTGTGCAAATTATCTGAACACTGTGATAGCATACAATTAACGACCTGTAGCTGTCTGTAGTCATCACATTACTACACAGTTGTTCTATCACCAACATCTGCAAAATGAGAAGCCATAGGTGACCGTAAGTTGAGATGCAAAGGAAGTGAAAGCCATCCTGCTACAGCTACACAGAAAACATCAATATTCAGAGGAATGGTCAGTTCCACTGTCTCACCTGTGTGTTATTGGAAGTATTGACCTATAACTGATGTTCTGTTGTCCACATCCTCATCCTCTGCCTCCTCCTCCTCCTCACTGTCCTCAGGATCCACTGCTGCCACAGGGGCATTTTCAGTCTCCTCCTCCTGCAGATAAGGCACATGCCACCTGAGGGCCAGGTTGTGCAACATGCAGCATGCTACTACTATCTGGCACTCCTTCTCAGGTGAGTAGTACAGGGATCCACCCGTCAGATGGAGGCATCTGAACCTGGCCTTCAGGAGGCCAAAGGTCCTTTCAATAACTCTCCTGGTTCGCCCATGTGTATCATTATAATGATTCTCAGCCCCTGTCCTGGCATTCCTCACAGGGGTCAGGAGCCACAATAGGTTTGGGTAGCCAGAGTCACCTGCAACTATTGAGGGACAAACATTAGCCTTACACAATGGTATGGGGGATAACTCCTGAAGGCATACACTAACATACATTGGGTGGGTAGTCAGGCTCACCTATTAGCCACACCCTGTGCCTCTGTAGTTGTGCCATCACATTTGGGTTGCTGCTATTCCTCAGGACCAAGGCGTCATGCACCAACCCAGGATACCTGGCAGTGATGTGGGAGATGTACTGGTCTGCCAGGCACACCACTTGCACATTGAGTGAGTGGAAACTCTTCTGATTCCTGAACACCTGTTCATTCTGGCGGTGGGGGGACAAACGTGATATGTGTACTTATGAAGTAATTGACTTATGTTACTCACATGACTGAAGGGAAAGGTGTGGCTATATATGCCTCGGCCCCAGAGCTGTCTGTATAGAATGTAATATGTGTACTGTTTGTCGCCCGAATAATTTGGGGTATATGTCCCATTTCATAGAATCCTGCCTTCACAGTGGCCACATCTTCCACATGGGGAAAAGAAATGTAGCTGTACCCTTGCCAGCACGATTGACAACATTGGCTGTGACATTCCTGCTGCCAAGCCCACTGTCATTTGGAAAGAACCAGTTGCCAGAAAATGGAGCACTGATAGAACCTGCACAAGAGGGGGGATCCCAGTAGGATGACGGATAGCTGATATCAGATCAGGCTCCAATTGGGCACAGAGCTCTGTGATTGTGGCCCTGTCCAGTCTATAGGTGAGTATTATGTGCCTGTCGTCCAGTGCAGCCAAGTCCACAAGGGGTCTGTACACGAGGGCTTGTCTCCTCCTCTTATTTATCAGCAGTGATACGTATCTAAGGGACACAAGAGTGAGTAGGCTGTCACAACCTGAACAATGGAACCACCACCTCAGTGTGCATTGAGCATTGATGTGATGGGACAATGGGAATGGCAATGTATGTGCAAATTGTAGCAATGACGCAGTTATGGATTATCTGAATGTTGTCCACCACCATTGAATGGCGACTGCCTGTCCAATATCTAGGGACAGGTGGAAGTGAGGTAACTCCGCCGACATTGGGCATCATGGCGGAAGCCAGTCTTGCACCGCCGTGCAATTCCTCATTGGCTAATATGGGGCTCTATGGAGTACAGTGGCCAATGGGGATCAGCGGCGGCGGTGACGGTGTACCCCGCTGTGGACGTGACTGCCATTTTCTATCTATATCCTCACTTGATTCCTGACTTTCCACAGGACAAAACCCACACTGCATGTGCTGCTGTGACCCTTGTCTGCATCCTGCCATGGCCTGTGTGACTGGGGAAAGGGCCCCTGTCTTCACTTTGGAGAAGTTGGAGCACTTGGTGGATGGTTTCCTACCCCAGTATGGATATCTGTATGAGCCTCCAGACCAACAGGCGAGTACAACTTGGGCACAATGCATGTGACAAGTATGCATGAAGGTTTGTGTGCAAACATTGCGTCATTTGGGGGGTGGTATGTCTGGTGGTACTGTACATGGTGGGTGCTGGGTGATGTGTGTGCCAATGGAGATGGAAATGAGATTTGTAGGCCATATGTGTGACAGGCTGGAATATATGTGTAATGGTGTCCTCTTGACTATGTTTCCTCATCAGATCAGCACCCAGCAGAAGAAGGGATTGTGGTGTGTCATCGCCAAGGACATGCAGACTCTGGGGGTCTACAGCAGGTGGAGAACCCATTGTAGGAAACGTTGGGAGGACCTGAGATGCTGGGCCTGGAAGACCTTGGAGGCCCAGCTGGGAATGGCTTCCCAACTGGGGCGGGGTGCCCGTTGGAACCTGAACCCCCCTGATGGCCCACATACTGGCAGTGGCCTACCTAGTGCTGTATGGGCGCTTGAGGGCATCACAGCATCCACAGGGGGGTGAGTACAGTGGGTGTTACAACTATAATTGGTAGGTGGCATGGGATCCTGGTGGTGGGTGTCAGTTAGTGGGTGCCCCTTAATGCCAGCTCAGACACTGCAGCGTGACCCAGCTCAATGGTAATGGGTGTATTCCAAAATCTGGTAACCCAGCTAGGTTGCATTCCATGTCAGACAGGGCTTAGTGGGAACCAGGAGGGGTGCAGTTGGCGGTGGTTTGCTCTCATCTTGCTGTGGTACCTAGCCAACCTAGCCAATGGAATGCCAGTTGAATGCATGATGCTCAATCCTAATCCCTGTGTTTGACGGTAATGTGTATGCCATCTGTGGTGGCGGTGCTGTATTTGACAGTGTGCTCCATTTCCCTCCTCCCTTTTTCTGTCATCCTGTCCATGTGTACATTAGCATCATCCGGCGGAGGAGCAGGGGCACCGACGACAAAGGGAGCTGCATCCCACAGGACCCAGGAGGCAGAGCCCACCAAAGCCGAGGGAACCAGTGGGATGGAGGGCGAGGGAAGCACCACGGCAGAGACAGGAGGTGACAACACTGACTCTGATTCCTCCTCCGACGGAAGCTGCCTGGTGGTGGCGGACACATGTGGGACCACCACAGCTACAGGTACAGGTACAGCCACCACCCCTGTACCAGCACCATTCTCCCAGTAGCCCCTCACTGAGTTGCCTGTGCCCGCTCACCGAGGAGGTTGGCCATTTCCTTCACCCCAGGCACCTCAGGCCCTGCCCCAGTGAGCCCTGGTGCCCTCAGTGAGGAGGCTATTGACCGCCTGAGATCCATCTCTGTAGGGCAGTCAACCATTGTGATCTAGAGGCTGGCATCCCAGATGCAGCAATGCAATGCATTCCAGGAGGGCATTCAGGGTAGATTGGAGGCCCAACAGAGATCATTGCAGGCTCTGACCTTCTCTCTGATGTCAGCCATTGTCCCTGTCCTACTGCCCCCCTCCAACTACCACTTCCCAGTCCCAGTCTCCTCATCCCCAACCCATCCCATGCATACATACAGACAAGCATACGCACAAAACATCACACAAGAGTGGCACAGACAGCCCACTTCAGCCACAAGCACTCACACAAAAAACAGACAGTTACACACACAACAACATCCACTGCCTCCACTGTCTCCCCCTCCTCCTCCTCCCTCACAGTGACATCCGCACTCACACCTGCATATACTGCATCAACAGCCACCACAACCATTACCACACCAAGCAGCACACACACCTCACTTGCAGACACCTCCACAACATCCATCCACACTTCCCCTGTGTCCTCTCCCACCCTGTCTGCCCCCCTCCAAAGAGAAAAAACCCACAAGCACTCAGACTCACAACAGCCATCCACCTCACATCTGCACACTGCCCATGCAACTGCACCCAGGTCCAGCAGACATATACCTCCAACAACCACTCCCTCAAACTCCACTCCCATTCCTCCTCCCTCATCCTGCCCCACTGTCCCTAAAAAGCTTTTCCTTGCACAACTTGACCCCTTCCCTCCACCTCCCCGTCCTGCCCGTAAGAGCAGGGTCACAACAACCCAGCCCAGCACCTCAGCCAAACCGTCCACAGGGACAGTGCAGGCACCACCTAGTCGTGGAAGCAAGAAAGGGAATGATCTCACTCCACCACCCAAGAAAGGGAAGGATCCCACTCCACCACCCAAGAGAGGGAAGGATTCTACTCCACCACCCAAGAAAGAAAAGGATCCCACTCCACCACCCAAGAAACGGAAGGATCCCACTCCACCACCCAAGTAAGGGAAGGATCCCACTCCAGCACCCAAGAGAGGAAAGGATCCCACTCCACCACCCAAGAAAAGGAAGGTTCCCACTCCACCAACTAAGAGAGGCAAGAGGCCCCCTCTAACAACAGTGGGCAAGGACCCTCACCTCCAGCTGGGCCACACCAGCCCTCACCTCCAACTGGAACACAGCAGCCCTCATCTCCAGCTGGGACACAGCAGCCCTCACATCCAGCTGGGACACAGCTGCCCTCACCTCCAGCTGAGATACAGCTGGCATCACCTCAAGCTGGGACACAGCTGCCCTCACCTCCAGCTGGGACACAGCAGCCCTCACCTCCAGCAGAGGGCATTTAGCCCACCCTTCAGAGACTGTTGTACAAGAAGCCCCCTCCAGAACCAGTGGGCAGGTTTCCCACCTCCAAGGCTGTGACCTTGCACTCCCAGCAAAGGGAAATGAGCATGGAACCCCCTCCAGAACCAGTGGGCACATTCCCCATCTCAGAGACTGTGACCTTGCACTCCCCAGCAAGGGAAAATGGGCATGGAGCCCCCTCCAGAACCAGTGGGCAAGTTTCCCACCTCAGAGACTGTGACCTTGCACTCCCCAGCAAAGGAAAATAGGCATGGCGCCCCCTCCAGAACCAGTGGGCAAGTTCCCCCCCTCAGATACTGTGACCTTGCACTCCCCAGCAAAGGAAAATGGGCATGGAGCACCCTCCAGAACCAGTGGGCAAGTTCACCACCTCAGAGACTGTGGCCTTGCACTCCCCAGCAAAGGGAAATGGGCATGGAGCACCCTCCAGAACCAGTGGGCAAGTTCCCCACCAAAGAGACTGTGACCTTGCACTCCCCAGCAAGGGAAAATGGGCATGGTGCCCCGTCCAGAACCAGTGGCCAAGTTTCCCACCTCAGAGACTGTGACCTTGCACTCACCAGCAAAGGATATTGGGCATGGAGCCCCCTCTAGAACCAGTGGGCAAGTTCCCCACCTCAGAGACTGTGACCTTGCACTCCCCAGCAAAGGGAAATGGGCATGGTGCCCCCTCCAGAACCAGTGGACAAGTTCCCCACCTCAGAGACTGTGACCTTGCACTCCCCAGCAAAGGAAAATGGGCATGGAGCCCCCTCCAGAACTAATGGGCAAGTTCCCCACCTCAGAGACTGTGACCTTGCCCTCCTCAGCAAAGGGAAATGGGCATGGAGCCCCTCCAGAATCATTGGGCAAGTTTCCCACCTCAAAGACTGTGACCTTGCACTCCCCAGCAAAGGACAATAGGCATGGCGCCCCCTCCAGAACCAGTGGGCACATTCCCCACCTTAGATACTGTGACCTTGCACTCCCCAGCAAAGGACAATGGGCATGGAGCACCCTCCAGAACCAGTGGGCAAGTTCCCCACCTCAGAGACTGTGAACTTGCACTCCCCAGCAAAGGGAAATGGGCATGGAGCACCCTCTAGAACCAGTGGGCAAGTTTCCCACCTCAGAGACTGTGACCTTGCACTCCCCAGCAAAGGATATTGGGCATGGAGCCCCCTCCAGAATCAGGGGGCAAGTTCCCCACCTCAGAGATTGTGACCTTGCACTCCCCAGCAAAGGGAAAAGGGCATGAAGCCCCCTCCAGACCTAGTGGGCAAGTTTCCCACCTCAGAGACTGTGACCTTGCACTCCCCAGCAAGGGAAAATGGGCATGGTACCCCGTCCAGAACCAGTGGGCAAGTTTCCCACCTCAGAGACTGTGACCTTGCACTCCCCAGCAAAGGATATTGGGCATGGAGCCCCCTCCAGAACCAGTGGGCAAGTTCCCCACCTCAGAGATTGTGACCTTGCACTCCCCAGCAAAGGGAAAAGGGCATGAAGCCCCCTCCAGACCTAGTGGGCAAGTTTCCCACCTCAGAGACTGTGACCTTGCACTCCCCAGCAAGGGAAAATGGGCATGGTGCCCCCTCCAGAACCAGTGGGCAAGTCCCCCACCTCAGAGACTGTGACCTTCCACTCCCCAATAAAGGAAAATGGGCATGGAGCCCCATCCAGAACCAGTGGGTAAGTTTCCCACCTCAGAGACTGTGACCTTGCACTCCCCAGCAAAGGGAAATGGGCATGGAGCCCCCTCCAGAACCAGTGGGAAAGTTCCCCACTTCAGCTAAGGTGCCCCCTACTCCCTTCCCCCAAGGTGCCTGCCCATTTCCAACATGATGCCCCTGCACAGTGTAGTGTGGATATCGTCAGGAAACAAGTTGGGGTTTGGAGTGTGCCCTGTGGCCATGTGGGCCTTTTGTACTTTGGACTGGACATTGGCCCCTTTCTGAACATTTACTCCAATTTCTGTTATCACATGGACAATATGGTGGCTGTTGGCATCAAATTACAAAATCAGTTTTTGCTAAATGTTGCCTTGCATTATTATGACGTGGGTCCTGCGAGATTGGTTTTCCTCTGCAGCTGCTTGTGTGTATGGTGTGTGTGTGAATGGTGTGTGTTGTGTGTGTGTGTGTCACTCTCCTTTTCCTCCTTCTCTCCGTTGTGTGCTAGGCAGCTGTATTCACCATTGTCGTCTTCGTCGACATTGGTGTTCCAGGTGGAGCATGGTGTAGAGGAGCATCGGGATGACTTCAAGTTCCGGTTACATGGTGGCATTGATCTTCTTTGTGTCTCTGATGGTGAGTCTTTCGTCTACTGTGTTCTGTTTCCGTCAGGCTTTCGATGGTGTTGCTACCACCCCAGAAATCGTGGCAGTTTTCTATATCATAATATGATGGGCAGTACCTTGTCTTCCACCTGGCTGTTGATGGCTGCTGCCGTGGTCAGTGGTGTTAACACCCTTGCAGTTGGTGTGGTACATTGGCTGTCTACGGGAGTTATCACCGCCATGGTCATAATTTGGCAGTAATTACCACTAGCCTGTTGGTGGTATTACCGCCACTTTAACACTCACCGCCATTTTCATAATGACCACCTTTATGTTCATCCAACCACAGTGGTGCTTGGCCTTTGGCCATGCATGGTGGCAGTTGGCCCCAGGTCCTGGCCTATTTCCAGACCTTGAGGCCAACCCCTATAAGCACCTAACCTTGCACCATGCAAGGCCTTCACCAGTGTGCAGTTGAGGTTGCCCGCAAGACTTGGCCTGCAGCCAGACCCTGTGGCTAAACCCCCCCATGCTCCGAACAGCACTTTGGCAGCACGTGGCAGAAGTTGGCTGTGGCCTTTCTGGGTGTCAGAATAGCTGTGAGAGGGTGTATCTGGGAGGTGATAGTGGCAGTGACAGTGCCTGTGTGGATGTGCAAGTATGTACATCAGTGTTCTAGTGGGTGTGTCAGTGTGTGCGCGGGTCTATGAGTGGGTGCATCAAGCTGTCAGTGGGTCTGTGAGTGGATATGTGAGAGTCTGAGTGGGTCTGTGAGTGGGTGCACAAGTGTCTGACTGGGTGTGTGAGTGGGATAAAGAGATTGAAAGAGAGATAGTGAGAGACAAAGTGAGAGAGAGAGAGAGAGATAGAGACTACGAGTGTTTAGACTTTGATGTATGATCTACTTAGAATGAGATATTTCTGCACAATTTGAAAAAAAATGTATTTGTTATTCAAAAAGAGTAAGATCGCCTTTCAGTATGAGCCTTAAATATTTTTACTTACAAAAAAAATTAGGGCAACAAGTCTGGCTGGACTCGAACTTTGAATGCTGAGTGTGAAGGTTTGTGACCTTCACCCTGAGCTATTGAATTTCTTTCTTACATTTTTTTTAAGCCCTTTATGGGCTATTTGGGATCACGGAAGAGCCTTCAAAGGCTCCCCTGTGGTCCCTGCATTTCTGTGTGCAGGGGGCAGAGATGAAAGGTCTGTTATTTAAATGCGGGACCTGTTTGACAGTTCCAGCTGTCAAAAAACAGAATGTTTGCTGTGGCTTATCCGCAGCTTCAAAGCTGCAGCCAAGCCAGAGCAAACAGCTATGTCCTGGAATGGGCACCCCAGGGCATAGCTGAAGCTAGCGGTCCCCATCAGTGGCTTCTCGGGGGGCTGGCGTAGCCTCCCCTCCAATGGGTTAGAAGCCCCAGGGAGGTGGTGATCCCCAGGGTGTGGGGGTCACAAAGGGACCCCCTTTGTTTTTTTACTATTTGTCCTGGGGAGGTAGTTGTCCCCAGGATTGAGGGGGGCATGCGGCTCCCCCCCACATATAGTTACAGCCCCGGAGAGGTTGTGGTCCCTGGTGCAGCGTGGGTGGAGCCCCCCTCACATAATATATACTCACTGCCCCAGGGAGGTGGTGGTCCCCCACATATTTATTATCACAGACGTTATTAAACAATGTAATGAGTGCTATAATATCTGGGGTTAGTGGCAGTGCATGGCGAGTGCACAAGTTATAGTTACCTTAGGGCACGAATTACAGTTACTTAAAATAACTCTAACTATAACCGGTAAATTTCCAAGGCTTTGTACGAGTAAATTCAGATTGTAACTATAACGTGACTCTAACCTTTGTTTTTTTTACGTGAATTTTTTTTTTTTAACATAAAGTATTTTTAATCACTATACATTAATCCAACTACCACCATGCACAGACTTCAGCCATGCATGATGGTGGTTGGCTGCAGGACCTTCATGCAGGCCAGGCCCTGCAGGCAACCCCCTACAACCACCCAACTTCACACTATGCTAGGCAGAAGGGTCTGTCTCTCTGGGTGTGAAAAGAGGTGTGAGAGGGTGTCTCTCGGTCTGAGGGTGTATGTCTGGGTGTGAGAGTGGGTGTGTGAGGGTCTGAGTGATTCTGTGAGTGGATGTGTGATGGTCTGAGTTGGTCTGTGAGTGCGTGCATCAGTAACTGAGTGCATCTGTGAGTGGGTGCATCAGTAACTGAGTGCATCTATGAGTGGCTGCGTAAAAGTCTGAGTGGGTCTGTGAGTGGGTACATGAGGGTCCGAGCGGGTACATGAGTTTCTGAGTGGGTCTGTGAGTGGGTGCATGAGTGTCTGAGTGGGTCTGTGAGTGGGTAAGTGAGGGTCTGACAGGGTCTGTGAGTGGGTATGTGAGGGTCTGAGTGAGCTGCCAGTGGGTGTGTCAGAGTCTGAGTGGATGCGTCAGTGTTTGAGTGGGTCTGTGAGTGGGTGTGCAAGGGTCTGGAGGGTGTGAGTGGGAGAAACAGATTGGAAAAGAGAAATTGAGAGAGAGAGAGAAAGAGAAAGAGAGATGGAGAAAGATTGAGAGTTTTTTAGGCTTTGTTAAATGATATACTTAGAAAGAAGTATTTCGGGACAAATAGAAAAGAAAAACATATTTGCCAATTGAAAAGAGTGAGTTCACTTTTCAGTATGAACCTTAAACTTTTGAAGTTTAAAAGAAATTAAAGATGGCAAATCATTATGCACAAACCCGGAGTAGAACCCTCAACTTTCAGACTGAGAGTTTATAACCTTAACCTTTAGGCTATAGGTGACTCCTCACGTTGATGCTTCCAGGCATACCTATGACAGAAACCTACCTATGTGATTGGAAAGAAATGTGAATGTTACATCACTAGGAAGCTTTAACAGTCAAAACACTAGTAAACAAATAGACACACTACCAAGTGTTAATAGGATGTGAACCTCCAGCCTACTGTGTGACAGAACAAGACCTTGACCATTAGGCCAGAATTGACTCTTTTCTTCTCTGCATGAAAACGTAACTGTAACATTTGTCCCAAAATCTTGCTAGTTTGACTCTTTGAAGTAATTGAATGGAGAGACCATGCAATAACAATCTCTCTCTCTCTCTTCCATCCCATTATTGGATGGAAGAGAGAGAGCGAAAGAGAGACAGTGACAGGACTGTGGGAAGAGCCTAAAGGTCTCAGTGGTCCTAGCTTCCTGCGGGAGCCAGCATTGTTCTCACAAGCAGGGAGCTCCCTTAAATAGCAGCTCCCCGCTTGTAGGAGCAATGTTTTCAACTGTTTCTTTGCATGCAAATTTGTGTGCAGGGAAAGAGGTGAAAACTCTGCTTCCTGCAAGCAGTGGCAATTTGACAGCTACCACTTGCGGAAAGCTAAGTGTTTGCTCTGACTTGGTGGAAGCTATCAAAGCTCCCGCTGAGTCAGAGCATACAGCTATGTCCTAGAGGCACTGGAGGGTTGGCTCCTTAAGGGGGTGGCATGCTGCATGGCCCCCTTCCAACGTGAAGTAGCCCCAGGGAGGTTGTGGTTCCCAGGGCCGGGGGTCCATGACGGATCCCCTTCCTTCTTTACATTCAGCCCCAGGGAGGTGGGAGTTCCCAGGACTGGGTGGGAGGGATCTCTCGGCCCCTCACACTCATTAACATCTTAAGCCCCAGGGTGGTGGCGGTCCCTTGGGTTGGTAGGGGGCCATGCAGCCCTCAGAACTGATGATAATTTGGGCCCCAATGAGGTGGTCTTCCCTGGGGCTACAGGAGGCTGCATGGCCCTTCCGTACTCATTTTCATTTAAGCCCCGGGGAGGAGGTGGTCCCCGGGGCATATAAATTCCCTAAGAGGGGGTTCCTATACGCACCCTCCTTTATTTCATCATACCCTCGAGACCTGGCCAACCCAGGGGCTTCATTTAAAAAAAAATATTTACCAGATCTGTTGATCTGCCACAACTTGCAGTAAAATCTTTATTTTTTTTAATGCTTTTTTACCCTGGAGGGTCCCACGGAGATCCCAGCACCAGAGCTAAGGGGTGAGAGTGTCCCTACCCTGGCCCCTTCTCTTTTTAAAAAATCTTCTTATGTGGGACTCTGCAGAAGTGGAGGTCCAAGATGGCTGCCAACACTTCCTGGTTGAAGTGCTGGCAGCCAGACAGAGGTCAGCACTTCCCTGGATGAGCTTGCTATTATTTGCAAATCCTTTTCGCCTCTGATGGCTGTATTTCCTTCACTTTTAATATCTAAAAAATTACTGAATAGATTTACACCAAATAACAAAAAGCACTCTTTCTGGACCAAAAGCTACCTTCCTGCCAAATTTGGTGTGTCTAAAATTCCTATGGGAAACAAGCTATTTTTGACCCCCCCCCCTTTTTTTCTCAGTCCCCGCTTGACGGATCACCCCAAATCTTCCCTCCCATGTACAACAAGATTCTCAGGAACACTTATTCTGGAAAATTTCATGAAGATTCATCAAACAGTGACAAAGATATAGGCATGTCGAAAAACGCTTTTTCAATGCAAACATGGTCTTAAGTATAACTACCTACTGGCAACTGCCAGTAGGTAATATATATATGGTGGAGAAGCACTAAATAAATGAATTTGATGAGGCAAAGCAGTCCGCATATGTAGTTTGTTTGAGCGGTGACAGCAGAAGGCTTCGATATATATATATATATACATATATATATAATCCATCAAACAGTAACTCACGTCCTTGTCATGCACAGTTTTCTTATCAATAATGTTATTGGACACTGTTCAGTGATATCAAAGATGTCATACAAGATCTCATCCATGACATAATATGTGGAGTAATTAGCTGTGTATGGCAAAGGCACGAGTTATAGTTACCTTAGGGCGCAAGTTAAATTTACTTGAAAGAACTCTAACTTTAACTGCTGAATTTCTATGGTTGTGTATGATTAAATTCTGAACCTAACTATAATGTCCCTGTGAATTTCTATGTTTTTTAACGTAAAGTCATTTTAATTACTATATGTTATTTCAACCCCCACCGCATGGCCAAAGACCGTAAGCAGCAGGGGTTGTTCGCAGGTTGGCCACAGGGCCTGTCTCTGTCAGTGGATGTGTGAGTGGGTGTGTGATTGCCTGAGTGGGTCTGAAAGTGGGTGTGTGAGCCTATGAGTGGGTCTGAGTGGGGGCATGAGTGTCTGAGTGGGTGTGTGAGTGGGCGCATGAGCCTCTGGGTGCGTATATGAGTGAATTAATTAGTGTATAAATGAGTCTGGTTTTTTTTTGTCAAATTTTTCCATAGTCACATGTATTTTGCAAATAAGTACTGAAAATTCATGAAAATTTGAGAATATCACACGAAAAGACACAAAATTATATTAAACCTATAATTTGCCCCTAAAACACACCTATAATACAACCCTGAGTTTAGGGTACCTTCACCCTGACCCCTTATGCTACTTTAAAATTCAATTTTCACCCCCCGGTCTGTGTCTCCTGAAATAAAATGGAGGTCGCAACTCTCTAGTCACGTTGCAGGCAGCAAATTGTAACGCTTTTTTTCACCCGAGTACTCGTGAAAATTTGCGAATTTCGTGATTAATCATGGCCAGAGACATACAAATTTGTTTTCCCTTAAATATCTCCAAAAACTACTGAACCAATTTACCAAATAACAAAAAGCGCAATCTGCATAACAGCAGCTAACTTTTTGCCAAATTCGGTGTAACTCCATCCAGTGGTTCGGGCTGTAGACGTCTTGACAGGTCCAAAGGGAATTAACATGGAAAACACAATGGGGGTCATTACGACCCCAGCGGTCGGCGATAATGTGGCGGTAAGTACCGCCAACAGGTTGGCGGTACTTACCACCACATTATGACATTGGCGGTTTGGCTGAACCCAACCCGCCAACGTACCACTCAGACCGCCACGGCGGTAATAGCCGTCGGGCTGGAGATAACCATCTCTAGTCCGGAGGCCGCCATTGTGCCGCTTGCGGGATTATGACCCGCCTACCACCATGGTTTTCGTGGCATTCATAATGCCAAGAAAACCATGGCAGTAGGCTATATCAGTGACAGGGAATTCCTTCCCTGTCACTGATAGGGGTCTACCCCCTCTACCTCTCCAGATACCCCCCCACCTCTCCAAACCGAACCTACATCCATGCCCCTAATTCACACACACACGCATACACACACCCATTCCCACATACATACACACATGCACACATCTGATCACACACATATCCGCACACACTTCTAAACATACACGCAGAAATGCATCCACATTTCACAACATACACGCACTCATATGTCCATACATGCACACACACATTCAACATTCAAAACACACCCGCATTCACGCACACACCCCCACGACACCCGCCACCCCCTCCCCTGTCGAACACTCGACTTACCTAGATCCAGGGGGTCCTCTGGCTTGAGACAGGACAGGACGCTGCTACCGCCAGCAGCTCCCGCAAGAAGAACACCACTAGGCCATATTATTTGTCATAATACGGCTGGTGGCAGTTTACTTGTGTGGCGCTGCTGGTGGTAGCAGCGCCACCTTACCGCCAACCGCCAGCATGGCCACAGACGAATTTCTGCCATTTTTGTGGTGGAAATCCAGCTGTGGTCATATTATGGCGGACAGCTGGTAGCCGTGGCGATGGTCTTTTGGTGGCCGACGCACCAGCGGTAGCCGGTTTTTACAGCCGATGTTATAATGAGGGCCAATGTTTTTTGATCCCCCTTTTTCTCAGCCCCCGCTTAACCAATCACCCCAAAACTTCCCGTGCATAACAAGAATCACTGTTCCACTTTTTTGGATAATTTTGTGAAGATTCGTCAAACGGTGCTAAAGATATAGGCACTTTTCAATGGAAACATGGTCCTAACTATGTAAATGCTGAGGCACCCGTTGACCTAGAGTATAAATCCCTCAAATAGGGACTCTTATTCTTATTTTATGGATGTGTTACTATAAATTTACAAAGAACAACAAATATAATGATTCAGTAACTGTTGGTAGACAATTCATTGAAAATATTACAGATCTTGAATTCCATTTTTTTTTTTTTTTTATATTTTTAATTTTTTTAATATTCAATCAAACATTCAAGATTCCCCCTTAATTGTTAGTTAGTTTTTTCAAAAGTCCAAAATCACCAGTCCATTTTCTTCCAAGTATACTGAACAAACTAAAAATGTTCCATTGATTTCCAAGGTCCCTTATATTCAAACATAGGTGTTCCTCCAATCCTTTTTATCACCTCTAATTTGAGTAGAAATCCAAAGTAAAACAAAATGTCCAAATTCCTTGCAACGACCTCACAGCCAACACGTGTTTCGTCACTTGACTTCCTTAGGGCTGGAATATAGTCGCTTCTCTTAATATGTTTGTCTGGAACCCAAGAGTCATCATAAAGACATAGAAATATATTTAATTTGATTGCATTGAATTCATTAACTAATACGTATAACATTAGTGCCAACGTGAAACCAAATATCCAGAAGAATTGTGGATGAATTAGTATCAAATAATCCAGACGTAATCCGAGAAAATTAATATATTAGTTTGTGTAGACACCCAAAAGGTGACTCCCCTTATCATGCACTCAAAGTCACAGAGTAGTGAAGTAAAAAATGAAAGAGATGTTTATAAAATACATAAATCTGTTCAATTACGGAGCCATAGAAAGGGAAAGTTAAGCTATAGCCCATTTGTTGTCATGTTGCAAATAGACTAATGGACAGGCCCAATAAGGTAAAAAGTAACCCGAAAATTTAAAGCCAAATGGTATTTTACCTCCAAATATTCTAAAATATATACTTGTAATATTTCAAACAAACTGCGCAACCGCAGTCAAAATTTAGCAGCAAACTGCCTTTCCACTCGACCAGTGCATGACTCTCAAAAGGATATCCTGTAAAGAAACTTTGTGTGAGCCATCACTTATTAAACCGTCGTGACCAAACTCTTATCAATACACCAAATCAGCAAGAAATAAGCGCCTCTCCATTTGTATTCCTAGGAATTGACACTAAACAGTACCCGTATATGAACCGCATATTACCATTTAAGCCCACGTTATCCCGATAGCAACTGAAGTAAGTATGCCTTCACGTATTACTGCAGAACTGTCACGTCGATGAAGACGTGGCATGTCAATAATCCACATCTAAAATACATTCCTTACCACGTACCTTATTCCAAGAAATTATTATGCCGATGGCACGCGAACTAACACACTCCCGTGTGTTAATACGAGTAAACGCGTTGACGCCGTACACGGCGTGCCCATAATCCTCAGTTGAAATAACAACCCTCAACTAAATTAAGAAAGGACCAATCCCTATATATTTAACTGAACATAAACATAGGACTACAACCGAAAGTTTATCATACCGAATTCACACTGCTCCAACAAAATAAACAAAGGACCATTAATTTATCGTGCAACATAAACAAGGGACTGTACCTCCCTCTTCATTATCAAGCAGACATTGAAAATAAAAACCTGATAAAGACTAAATCCTTCACAACTAATTGTTTAAGTTAATATAACCATTCAACCATGAGAAAGTGTGTATTAACCACTCTTTCATATCTCCGCCCCATTTATTTATACCATGACAACAAACAGTTGTTTGTGAAACAAATGAGAAGAAAATTCATATATAAAGAACCACGAAAAGGAAAGGAAAGAGTACATTAAAGGGAATGCGAGCTAAGGTGAAAAGAAAATATTATGAAACAATCCCTAATTCCACTACACATAGACTCCACAAAAGTGTTATAATTACAGATGAATAATTTTACACTCCATACCGTCCCATTCTTAACAAGATAATTAAGATTTTATAATCAATCCTGAACAGTTTGTTAAATAACATAGTGACTTGTAACGTACTCACACAAGTTACATTGTGTTATAATATCATGTTTAAACATGCTACTTCTAAAAATGTAACCAAAAAGCGTATAAATTACTGTGTTTAGGCCCCCAGAAAATATTCCAATTCCCTATCTGAGTTCAACCCGTCTTCCACTGCCCTTAACCGCATTATCCACATTGCTTCTTTTCTTCGTAACGTCAATTCCCTATTCCCCCCTCTCGGGTCTTTTAATACCTGTTCACAACCAAAGAAAGTGAAACCAACTCTTGTATTTTGAGATTCACAGTTAATCATATGCGCTACCACTGGGTATCTAATATCCTGCTGAGCCAAGGCTCTAGCATGTTCCCCAATTCTTATTTTTAGAGGTCGAATTGTACTTCCGACGTAATATCTCCCACACTTACAAACCAAAATATAGACCACAAAGGGAGTATTGCAGTTCATACTCGACCTGATGAGAAATGTTTCACCCAATAAGTTAGAGAACTCCTTCTGCCCATGGCAGGCCCATTTGCAGAGTCCACAATCTCCACATTTATAAAATCCTACTCTCTGTGTTAACAATCAATTGGTCTTGGGAACAGTTCTAGGAAAGCTTGGACTAAGAATTTCTTTCAGTGACCTCCCCCTTCGAAAAGTGAAAATAGGTTTACTAGTCAAAAATGCAGTCATTACTTCATCTCGAAGTAAAATATGCCAATGTTTAGTGGTATATTTCTTCAATATCCCTGTACTGTCTTTAATGAAATGGGTAATCGCTTTAAGGTTAGAGGTTATAGTGACAGTACTATCATCAAGGCACAGAATAGAATAAGACATGTCCTGCGACATCTAACATTGACATCAAGGAATAAAAATGCACGTGAGCACAAGGAAGATAAAGTGAGACTAATTACAGACTTTACAGACAGTACAGGGATATTGAAAACACAAAGGGGGTCATTCTGACCTTGGCGGACGGCAGAGGCCGTCCGCCAAGGTACCGCCGTCAGAACACCGCACCGCGGTCGAAAGACCGCGGCGGTGATTCTGACATTTGCCCTGTGCTGGCGGGCGGCTGCCAAAAGACCGCCCGCCAGCCCAGGGCAAATCAACCTTCCCACTAGGATGCCGGCTCAGAATTGAGCCAGCGGAGTGGGAAGGTGCGACGGGTGCAGTTACACCCGTCGCGTATTTCAGTGTCTGCTGGGCAGTCACTGAAATACTTTTTGGGGCCCTCTTACGGGGGCCCCTGCCGTGCCCATGCCATTGGCATGGGCACGGCAGGGGCCCCCAGGGGCCCCGCGGCACCCCCTACCACCATCCTGTTCATGGCGGGAGAGCCGCCATGAACAGGATGGCGGTAGGGGGTGTCAGAATCCCCATGGCGGCGGAGCGCGCTCCGCCGCCATGGAGGATTCAGACGGGCAGCGGAAAGTCGGCGGTACACCGCCGACTTTCCGTTTCTGGCCGCGGCTGAACCGCCGCAGTCAGAATGCCCAGCGGTGCACCGCCAGCCTGTTGGCGGTGCTACCGCCGACCTCCGCCTTGGCGGTAATTACCGCCATGGTCAGAATGACCCCCAAAGCCCATAAACACTTAACAGCCATGTATAAAGGAAGGCAGGACAAGTATGTTACCACTGAATCCAACAGCAGGTTGGCCCTCATGTATGAAAATATTCAGTGATTAAAAAATAACTATATACAAATAGAAGGCTATTGGCCAGTCAAAAGTCTTAGGTGCCCAAGGCACAAATGGCACCTCACTGTGCTCCTACTTGACTTCTTACTGCAAAATGTCCTCCACAGGGTAGGGATGTCACGGGGTCAGGCAGGCACCTCAGGGATTAGAAGGGGCTGGAGGGGGGTTTGGACTTGGGTGGGGATCCTTGGGTTTGGGCTTGGGAGGGGTGGTCCTTGGGCCTGGGCTGGGAAGGGGTAGACTTCTTGGCAGGGGGCATAGGCACTAGCAGTAGGAGCAGGTGAGGACTTGGAAGTAGAAGAGCTGGACTTGGGCAGGGACACAGAGAACTTGGAGGTCTCATGGGGTGGGAGAGGGGTAGAGAACAGGGAAAACTCAGAGAGGAAATGCTTCTTAGACACATAGGGACAGTCATTGCAAAAGGGTTTGGGAGTGGAGGGAGAGGGAGTGGTTGTGAGATGTGCAGGTGTGAATGTCTTGGGTGCAGGTGCATGTGTGGAATGCTTGTGGGTGCGGGGTGACTATTGGGTGGGTGAGTGTGGGTCTGTAGGTGTTTTGAGAGGAGTGGGGGAGGAGGTGCTGGGAGATGCTGTGGTGGATGGGTGACTGTCTGTTGGGGTGGTGATTGTAGGTATGGTACATGTGCTGCATGTGGAGGTGTCAGTGGTTGTGGTGGGTGTGGATGTGGTGACTGGGGTGGATGTCTGCGGGTCTGCAATTGTGCTGACTATGGGTAAGAGGGGACTGGTGGCTGGATCCTTGCATGATTGTGTGGTGATTGCAGGTGTGTCTATTGTAGTGTCTGTGAAAGAGGGGGTGGCGGAGGAATCAGTGCAGGGATTGGATGTTGGTGTGTCTGCAGGTGGGTGTTGCTTGTGTGCATGCTGGTGGTGGGTCTGTTGGTGCTTGTGTTTGTCCGAGCTACCCTTGTCTTTTGAGGTGGATGCATGCCTGAGTGCACATGTGCTTTCGATAGGTATTGGGAAGAGGTAGTTGGAGGGGGGGCAGGAGACAAAGGGACACTGGCTGCCATCAAAGTGGATGCCAGAGCCTGAAAGCAGGAATGCATTCCTCTGTTGGACATGAGTTGCCAGTCCCTGAATAGCATTCACAATGGTCGACTGACCCACAGAGTTGGACCTCAAGAGGTCAACAGCCTCCTCACTGAGGGCAGCATGGCTGACTGGGGCTGGGGCAATGGTGCCTGTGGCGAAGGAGACACCCACCCTCCTGGGTGAGTGGGCATGGGCAACTGGGTGGGAGCTACAGGGAGGGTGGTACTAGTTAGGGGTGACAGACAAAGATGGAGCTGGGGTGGCCCCAGATTGGTCCACCACCACCAGGGAGTGACCACTGGAGGAGTATTCCGAGGATGAGGTGTTAGATCTGATCTTCCCCGTGGCACTCCCCTCGCCCTCCTTCCCACTGTGTCCCTCAGTGTCGCTGGTACCACCTTCCTGGGTCCTGTGGGCTGCTACTTCCCCACTCATCTGTGCCCCTTCTCCTTTGCTGGAATATGCTGATGCACACAATGAGAGAGAGAAAGGGAGAGAGAGAGAGATAGGGGCAAAATGGTTAACACATACCTCCCATTGACACAGCTACAAATGTACATCTGTCACAATACATATCATGGCTAGTCCATCGCATTTGCCAATACACATTACCTACACCATGTTATGACATATCACTACTACCAACACCTGTCTGCCAACCCTCACACCTACAGCAATACCTAAGTAGGACTGCACCACTAGACTCATCCCATTGATACTAACCAAAGCCCTTTAGCTGGCACAGCATGCCCTGGATGCACTAGCAATAGTATGCCAGAATACACATCTTACCTCTCCATACCCCTTTCACCCATTGGATGTGCAGCTGACTAGACACAACACATCAGGCCTCTACAGTCACAATACCTGATTAGTCCATGTCCTCTGTAACATGTCCATTACTATGATGACAACTCCACTCACAGATCACACAGCACCTACCTGTCATTTCACATGGCTGCCCCACTCAGTATACTGATGCCATTATAGAGGAGAACTCAGATTCAGTCAGTACTAGTCAGACACCCAAACAGTTTACTTTTGATGTGTACTGTGTGAATCTGTGGTATAGCCACGTGAGTGGTCAGACCCTATCACAGAACCGGAGCAGGTGACACACAACACATAAATCACTACCCAGCATACTGCTATGTGCATCTACAATTGGCCATGTACCACATATAAAACATCCAAACACATCCACTGAGTGCACTGTCACAACAGATGTACCTCTGGAACACACATACTACATCATGGACCACTTCCAATGCCACCACACATGCAGGTACACCAGTTGGACTACGCACCATGATAACTCCACCCTCACACACACCATTCCACAAATAGCAACTGAGCCCAGACAACACACATCTCAGAGGGTATATATTTGCAAGCATTAGGCACATATGGACAACCATCACTGCCAGTACACCTAATACACATCCCACTGCCATATTAGTGGCCTGAGGTGACTGAATACAACATTTCCTCCACACCAACAAGCCATGTGTCATGAAGTACCCAAACCACTCCTAATCTGCCACTACCTAATAGCCAAGGCAAGCTGTAATGGTCACAGCCCATCAAATGTGTCCCCAACTATCCCAGGGCACTTAACACCTCCAGTACCAACCCATAGGTTGGAAGGCCACATCCCCACAAGTATAGCTTCTAGGAATGCATCATCTGTGCTATCAGACCTCATCAATTTGACATGTCACAGTATCCCACATTGGTTACCTACACATACCCTATAGTCAGCAGATCACCTATGTATTTGCCAAGTCAGCTATCAGACCAATACTTATGTCCCATAAAGGCCAGTTCTGTGGTGGAACTGTAGCGGCAGCCCCACAATTTGCCAATACTATAACCAGTATGAGATTAATATAGTCCCAGTGATATCAAGAGAGTGACAGAGTCGCATATACAGGATAGGCTACACAGATGGGAGTGGACTGACACCTCAGAGCCACTAATGCAGTTGGCAGGAACTGGTCATATACAATTATTAGGTTGATACAAACACTCACATCCATTGTATGGCCAGGATGGAGTCACACATGTGCCTATGACATTAGTGCATCTCCACATTACAGACATGGAGAGGTATGGAAATGGGAGATGTGCATCCATGACAGTAAGGCACGGTTACACATCTACAAAATATGCTCTGCCAGGGTGCCCAGTACCCATTTCCAATTGTTGATACACGTATAGCAATAACTTTAATGTCACTTTGCCTTCAGTGAGGCACCCTATCCCATTTAAAGCCAGCCAAGTCCCAGGATGAAGACAATACTCACCCCCTTGTGGCTGCTGTGCTGCCCTCAAACGTCAATCCACCTCAGGATAGGCCACTGCCAAAATGTGGACCATTAGGGGTGGTGAGGGTCCAACGGGCACCTCTCCCTCGTTAGGAGGACATCCCCAGCTGAGCCTCTGTGGTCTTCCAGGCCCAGTGCCTGAAGTCCTCCCACTGCTTGCGCCAATGGGTGATCTGCGGGCTATGGGCCCCCAGGATCTGCACTTGCTTGGAGATGGCACCCAGATCCCCTTATTATGTTGGGTGTTGACCAGCATCGGTGACACAGACAGATGAAGAAAGATATGTAGACTGGCACTATACCAACAGCAGTGGACATTAAACATCAGAACCAACAAATGCCCACACATACCCATCCTCACGATTCACACACCTAAACACCATGCCCCCTGCATGCATGTACTCCCTGACTGGAACACATACGCTATACACCCTAACACACACCCCTATCACACATGACTATGGCATTGGGCTCACCTGTTTCTCTGGTGCCCCATACAGCTGTCCATACATAGATAGGACCCCTTCCACCAGCTTCTCCAGCTCTTCTTGGGTGAAGGCTGGGGCCCTATCACCTGCAGGACATGGCATGAAGGATCCCAGAGACAGTACACAGCAGCTCAGCTCATGGAGGTCTTGCTTGCAAGAGTGTTAGGAGTCAAGTGAGCAAGGCTGCAGAAAATGGCAGTCAATACCGCTGTGTACAGGACTGTCACGGCTGGCAGTGATCTCCAGTCCCCCATAGGCAGCAATTTTACCCAATGAGAAGTTGCTGCCGGAATAAGGTCACTTCCATTTGTCTAGTGCTGCAGGACAGGCGGCTGCCATTTTATGCTCTTATCATGCCTTGATGCATGAAAATAAGGGGCATATTTATACTTTTTAGTGTAAAACTACACTAACACAATTTTGCACCAAAAGGTTTAGCACAGTCTTGCGCCATTCCTGAGCAGCCGCGGGCGCCATATTTAAGGAATGGCACAAACCGGTGCAAAAGGTGGGCTAGTATAAAAAAAAAATGACGTTAGCCAGGTGGGGCTGGTGGTATAGGAGAAGGGAGTTTTGCACCAAAAAATGACGTTAGGCTGGTTAGAGTAAAAAAAAGATGACTCTAACCAGCCTAGCGTCATTTTCTGAAGCAAAACCATCCATACTACATGACTCCTGTCTCAAAAAAGACAAGAGTCATGCCCCCCACCCCAATGGCCAGCACAGGGGACCAGTGTCCCCTGGACATGGCCATTGCACCCTGTGCAATGCAGGGTGCCCCAAGCTGGTCCCCGATGGCACTGTAATTAAAATAAGAAATGCTTACCTATACTTAACCTACTTACCTGGGATGGGGTCCACCATCTTCCGGTGTCCCTCTGGTGTGGGTGGAGGTGTTCCTGGGGCTTGAGGAGAGCCCCTGTGGACCCATTCCATGGTGTTTAACCATGGAAATGGGTCCACAGGTCGTTTAACGCCTGGTCTGACCCAGGCATTAAATAATGGTGCAAAGCAAGCTTTGCACCATTATTCATCCCCTCCTCCCACCCGTGCATCATTTTAGCACGGGAGGAGAAATATGGGGCTATGGCATTAGCACCATTTTTCAGATGGGAACTCCTACCTTGCATCTCATTGACGCAAGTAGGTTCACACATCTAAAAAACGGTGCAAACTTCAATATTTTGTCGTTAGACGGGTCTAATGTCAAAATATAATATGGGGTTGGTTTGGCACTGAATTTGTGTCAAACAAATGACGCAAATTCGGCACAAATGGGGTACAAATATGCCCCTAAGTGTGCCGTACACTTTTTTCACCTGGATGCGGAGTAGACCTATGTTGTGGAATCATGGTTGGCTTATACATGTAACATGCATGACACAGTGGCCTTATATTGCTGGTTGTCATATGATGTGCATGTCCAGATAGTGGTTGGCTCCGAGGCAGTGTAACCATATAGGTAATTAGCATGACTATATACATGCTCAGTGCAGGACAGCTCAGTTTACCACATATCAAACCTGACACATGATATATGTCAGAAACTATTTATCAGGGGTAGCAATGTTGAGCAAGGGTGGAGTCCATGCTGCTTCAGCATGCCCAGTATAGTATGTGTCAGCAGTGTGGGGCATGTCTACAGTGTCAGGTGTGTGCCATAATGATAGGTTATGCTAACATGTGGAGTGTATATCACATTGTACAGTCTCTCCACTCTTTCCTAGATACCGTGTCATGAGGATGTTGAGATATGTATCAGTGTACCGTCTGCTGGTGGACCTTGCAACCCAGGAGGATAGGCATATCATTATACCCTATGCTATCCCTCCCACAGTTCAAGTCCTGTCAGTGCGACACTTTCTTGCCACAGGCTCTTTTCAGATTACATTGGCCTTGGCAGCAGGGTTGTCACAGCCCATGTTCAGTCTTGTTTTGAAGGATGTACTGTGTGCTTTATGGAAACACCTGGACAGCTACATCAGGTTCCCCCAACAAGGGGATTTTGCTGATCTGTAGGCAGACTTCTATGATGTTGGACACATCCCTCATGTGATAGGGACTATAGATATAGCCTTGGTCCCTCCCAGTGCCAATGAACAGGTGTATGGGAACAGGAAATCTACCACTCCATCAATGTTCAGGTGGTGTGTGTGCAGACCAATACATATCCGAAGTGACAGCCAAGTGTCCTGGATCTGTGCCTGACTCCTACATTCTGAGGAACAGCAATGTCTGCCACATGATGGCACAACTACAGAAAGAGAGCGCTTGGCTCATTGGTATGTATGCACTTGGATGTGTATCTCTGTTATAGCACCTGTCATCACATTATTCCCCGTGGCTGTATCTGTATTGTAACAGGTCCTACCTCTGTTCACACAGGTGACTCTGGCTATCCTAATCTTCCCTGGCTGTTGACACCAGTGAGGTACCCTGCCACTGAAGGTGAACTCTGTTTCAGTGAGGCCCATGGCAGGACGAGGCATGTAAAAGAAAGGACATTTGGCCTTCTTAAGGTCAGATTCAAATGCCTGCAGGTCTCTAGAGGTGCCCTCCTCTACACTCCCCAAAAGGTATGCCAGATCATAGTTGCCTGCTGCATGCTCCATGATCTGGCCTTACTAGCTGATAAGGAGGTGCTTGCTGGACCAGTGGCTGGTGATGCAGAAAAGAGAAAGTGATGTGGAGGTAGATGAGGAAGGTGCAGCTGACTCTAGGGCTTAGCTCATCAATCAGTACTTCCAGTAACATACAGGAATGCTGTGTGTGTACTGGCATGTGTTCTATTTCAACATAGTTTGCTGTCAATGGTCCTCCTGATTTGGATTATCAGTGGTGGTGTAATGTGTTTCTATCCCTATGTGGGTGTTGTGGGAGGTGACTGAATGCATGTAAGGTGCTGACTGAAAATGTATCATCTCTACAATGTGTACTCTCTGCAGTTTTCAAGATTCACATCTCCTATGGACAGGCCTGTATTGTGCTATGTGTCCTGCATTTTCCTGTTCTCATATCTTTCCAGTGATTGACTGTGTACTGTTAATCTTTGGCTCTCCTACCTATTGCTTGAGCCATTTATGTTAATTTGCCTTTGGTTACTGTTCACAGAGTGGAGTTTAGCGCACGACAGATGCCAGCTACAGTGTTTTGTGGTGTTTGATCTGAGGCTGGTGATGTAGAAGTGATATCTGTTGTGCCCTATTTAAGTAGCTATCTATACTTGGCAGGACATCTATGAACTGCCTATGTGCTTTGTGTAGCACCATGCCTGCTATCCTGCTGTTAGTCTCTGTCATGGTCTTTTTGCAGGTTGGATAAGTGGAAATACTCTGGTGTGTGGCTGTACTAGAGACTCCCTTACATCTACCCTGGGGCATATCTGTTGTACTGTGTCTCCTGCAGAGGATGCCTCCCTCTGCAGTCTATTACACTGCCTGTTGGATTAGGGGGACATATGCACATAACATTTTGCAGACAAAACATTTGTATATGTACAAAAAAGACACAAATGCATCAGCTGTGGTCTATAGCATTTTTGTGCATACAGTGGCAAACAGGTGATGAGTGCGGTCATGGTATATGGAATCCTCAGAGTAGGTGGCACATCTGTAGGTAGCACAGGTCCAGTGTGCATGGGCTATTGGAAAATGGAGTAATGTCATTAAACAGTCAACAGAGTGTCTGAGTGGCACACAAGGGAGAGTAATCAGGAGAGGGTCACTTCCTGGAATTGGGTTTGGTCTTGGCATCTGCTCCAGCAAGATATTTGGGTGGAGGAAGCAAGCAGGGTGGTGTTGATGTCCCTGAGCACCCCTGCACAGGACGCCATGGTGGCACTGTGAGCCTGCCACTGCTGCATGACCTCTGGGTGGTATTTCCTCTGCAGCCTCTGGTTTTCCCCCAACATGGTTATGATCGGGCCCATCCTGTCCTGGGATTGTTGCTATGCTCCCAGGACTTAGAAAATGGCTTCCTGGTCAGCTGACTCCCTTGGCTGCCCCATCCTTGCCCCCATGTGCCCGTGCCCCTGGCATGGTGTGCCCACTCCCAGTGTCAGCAGGACCTTCACTGTCTTGGGTGTGAGGGGTGGAATCAGGTCCCTGTACTGTGGAGCACACAATTGAGTGAACAGTCCTTTGGGCTCAGGTTTGGGGACAAAGGGTTAGCTGAGATGGTAGTACCATAGGGAGGGTGGACTGACCAGGGGTGCCAGATGGGCCAGGTAGGTCGTCACTGTCCAGACATACAGCGGCTTTGTCCTCACTGGAGCCTTCATCCTCAGGATGTCTGCCTGTCTCTGGTATCCTCTCTGTGGTGGCAGTGGTAGGAGCAAGATAGGGTTAAAGGGTCGAGGTGTGATTGGATGTCTCTTTGTCTGATGCATACAGTGGCTTGACTTGATTCCAAGCAATGGCAATGACAGGTGCAGCAATGTTAACACAGTTTGTGGATAGTGGATTGTGACATGTGCACCAGGCTCCATAGCGGTTGTTGTGAATCAGGCTTGGTACCTTTAGCTCGGTGGGAGGGTTCTGTTCCTGTGTGATGGTTCACGTGACAGGTGTGGCCTGTTAGGTGGTGGCCATTCTTGCTTGCTAGATGTGCGTGGGAATGGCTGTTACATTGCAATATGGTGTCCTGGGGGGAGGAGGGTATGTGTGTGTATGGACGGTTGCTCATCCTGTCTGTGCATGTTGTGCACGGAGTGTACCTATTTAGTTTCATGCCCATGACCAGTCCATTTCAGGATTGTTGTTCTGGATAGGTGGCCCTTACGTTTGGTGACAGTGCTGTGTCTGTGTTTGGCGTTATTTGACATTGTGTTGTGCCATTGCATTGCTGTCATTGCCATGTAGTGGTCCTCAGTCACAGCATCCAGTTGTTGTAGCTACTACAATAGTCATACATGCAAGAGATGTGATGTGAAGTGCACACTGCAGGTTTTGATGTAGATGGGCTCGTGGATTGTGGGAGTCATAGTGATAGTAATTGGCAGTGCTATCCCTCCACTTGGCAGGGAGTGTGTGGGCATTGGGGCAGGGTGGTGGTGTGGCATGAGGGAAAGGGGCATTGGGTGATTAGTTGGGAGGTATAGTGGGAGATGGGGTAAATTGGGGAGTGTTTGGGTGGTGAGGAATCATGCTGGACATTTTGAATTAGTGCCAGGGGACTGGTACTTACTCACCAGAGTCCAGTCCTCCGGGTATTCCAGTCAGGCCCTCAGGATGCAGGATATCGAAGACCTTCTCCTCCCACAATGTGAACTCTGAGAGCGGAGGTGGGGGCCCACTGCCAGTCTTGTGTATGGCTATCTGGAGTCGTGAAGCCATGGAATGCACCTTTTCCCTAAGGTTGTTCCACCTCTTCCTGATGTCCTCCCTTGTGAGCGGATGGTTGCACACTGAGTTGACCCTGTCGACTATTCTCTGCCATAACTCCATTTTCCTGGCTATGGAGGTTTGTTGTACCTGTGCTCCTCAGAGCTGTGGCTCTACCCTGAGGATTTCATTGACCATGACCCTCTACTCATTATCACTGACGTATGGGTGCTTTTGACGTGACATGGTGGTTTTGTTGTGGCTGGGGGTGGGTGTTGTGTGTATAGGTTGCAGTTGAGGGTGCTTGGTGGGGAGGGGTGTTTGGTGGTCAGTGCAGGTAGGTTTTGGTGTTTGTGTGTAGTTGTGATGTGTGTATATTATTATATATACACATCATAGGAAGGCTTTACTGGTCCCCCTACCTTAAAAAAAAAAAAATATATATATATATATATATATATATATATATATATATATATATATATATATATATATAAGGATAGGCTCAGATCAGCCTGAGGAGGGGGCCGTGCGGCTCCCTCCCCAAACAAATACAAATTTTGGGTGGGCCCCGGGGGATGGGGTCTCCAGAGCTAAGATTGGCCTGGGGGGCTGCGTGTTCACCCTCCCCCAAAAAACTAAAATTAGGAGGCCGATCCCCAGGGAATGGGGTCCATGGGGCTGAAATCAGCCAGGTGGGTACGTGGACTTGCGGGCAACTTCTACTGTGCACAGCTAAAGGCCATGCACAGCGTGGGGTTAGGTGGTTAGGGGTGTTGGCCTCAGGGACTGGCTGCAGACCAAACGGTGTGCGTCGCAAAAGAATGGGTGGCCAGGCCCTGGAGCCAACCCTTGTGCTGAAAGACCGATGTCCATGTGTAATGTAGGGTTGGCTAGTTATAGGAGCTGATGTCAGAGTCACCAGATCCTCGGGATCTGCGCATGTTCCCAACACATCCACCACTGAACAGCTCCAAGACTCTGATAGATAAATCACAGAGGCTAAGAGAGTTGTTCAAGAGGGGAAGAGGGGATTAGGAAGGGAAACAGCTGGGAAGGAGACCTGTAGTAAGAAAAAGGTTAGAGCACACAATGTGAAAATTATATCTCCTGAAATCAATACTACACTATGATTCTAAGCATAATAATTCTGAAAACAAACAATCTAAGAATTAAGTTAAAAATGACTAAGTTTCAAGATGGCCGGATACCTGTAAGGGAATCAAGATGGATTAAATGAAAACTTTCTTATTCAAGTACTTTCCTTTACATGAGAATCAGAAAAACATTCTGACTACATTTTAAACCAGTCATATAAATCCTTTTTTGAGACTGCATACTAGAACCATACAATATTGCATCTAGAAACTCTAATCTCCTGTGTACTCTTAAAATGTTTCAACACAAATTGCGCATATAGTAGATTTATATATATATATATATATATATATATATATATATATATATATTAAACACCATAAAAGGATTGTACACCCTGAATAACACAATATGGATTCAGGAAAATAAATCACATAACTTGTCAACTCGAATATTACATGATAAATATCTTAGAATAGTGGCACACAATAAACAACATGAATTAAACTCGAGGAGAGAATCGTGCGTCTTGCCGATTCGAGTGTCACCATGTAAAATGCCAAGAAATGGTAGTACGCAATGAATATCAAAGTCAAATCATCATTAAACTAATCGCGCGTCTTGCCGATTCGTAAACCACGATGTAAATGCCAAGAAATAACAGCTCACAATGAATAACAAGATCAAAGTACAATGAAACGAATCGCGCGTCTTTTGCCGATTCTTAGGCCACCATGTAAATGTCAAGAAATGGTAGCGCGCAATGAACAACAAAGTTAAAACACCATAAAACGAATCGCGCGTCTTGACGATTCTTAAGCCACCATGCAAATGTCAAGAAATGGTAGCGTGCAATGAATAATAAGATTAAATTATCATGAAACGAATTGCGCGTCTTGCCGATTCGCAAGTCACCCTGCAAATGACACAAACACTCAAGCGCATATTTCACACGCGCAAAGTACTCTGTCAAATCATAAAAGAATTAGGCCCAAGAACATGAGAGTTCTCGATAACGGCGTCGGGAGGCCAGCCCAAACACCTTCTTACCGCCCAGAACAAGGATCTCCAAATGAAGAATGAAAGTGAGATGTCTGGAAGATCAAATAGGCCACCGGGACGGGAGCTCAGGAAGTAGCTGCTGCTCTGCACCGGGACCTCTGAATAGTGAGCACTTGGAGCTGGGCTGACTCCTTTTTATAGAGTCTTGGCCCAGCCCACAACCACACCCAGGCATGTTGCAGGGAAAGTCTCTAGAAGGCCCTGGAAAGGGGCCACACCCTAACACACTCTGAAAGCCTGCAGCAATACATTGCAAATGAACAGCATTTGTAAGCACATTAAAAATAAGTCTTCAGGATTGAACTCTGCAATGCAAAAGGTTAAACAACAACATATCAGCACAATGCATAAATTACGTTGTTTTGAGAGTGCTGGGTTTTTGCATTCTAGTCGCCAATAGAGCATGCACTGCCCTGGTGTTGACAGCTGGCCAAAGGGCCTGGCCCTGTGGCCAACCCCTGCTGCGCACGGCCGAAGGCCATGCGCAGCATGGGGTTGGTTTGTTATAGGCTGATCATAACCTGCAGCAAAGAAAGTACAATTAATTGCAATATATTCAACAAACATTGTCATTTAATCTCTGAAGATCCCTACATTGATACTCAGCTGGGAGAGAAACCACAGGTGACCTTTAGAAAAGCGCATTCACTTAAGGGCAAATTAGTGAGTAGTCACTTTTCGTAACAAAACACTGGAACTTGGTTGGATGATTTACAATATGGATTTACCGAATGCAAAAGCTGCAAGGCGTTCAACATTGCGACCAACATGAAAAGCGTCTTGGACAGACACTATCAACTGATAAAAAAGAAACACAAGATCACATGTTGTTCCCAATATGTGGTATATGCAATGGAATGGGCCTGTGGTTTGAAATACAAAGGTAGCAAAACATGCATGCATAAGGGGAGAATACTGGAACCCATATGTGCTGTGAAATATAAGGATATGACTTAAGCAGTTGCAAAACATTTGGCTAAATGCCAGAAAAACCATTGAAGAACATTGAGATACTATGGTGTACGCTCTGTGCAATGAACGTGGGGGTAATCTCACGCAAATATTAAGACAACTTTAATCAAAGAACATAATTCGACTAAGAACCAAGTTTCCATTTGAGTTAAACAATGACAAAGAACTTTTTATACACTATACAGCTCAAATGACTGGCTGTCTAGGAAATTGCTGGACAAGTCACCCCATCCCCATTCCCTTCAGTTTTCATTTTCTGACCACTAATATGTGTTCAGCACGAGTGAAGGTCCTTTGGGAGAGCCTTTAAGCAAAAGAGCAAGGTTGGACATCACTGAGGTGGATGGGAAACCAAGAGCCCAGCGGCACGTTTCCCAAACTCTTCAGGACCAAGGATCCCAAAGGGGAACTGCTACTGCTGCAGTCTTAACACAAAGACCGATTTCCACTTGGTTTCAGCCTACCGGACAAAAGCACTGCAGGCCAAAGAGGTTGCGCTTTCAAGAACTTCCAACTCCTTGCGAGGCTGGGGCAGGAGCCAAGCCCCCTCGCTTATTAGTTTCTGGCGATTTGGGGCGGGGACAGCCCCTTCAAAACTCTTTGCGCACCCGCTGCCGGGGGTCGCGCTTTCAAGAACTTCCAACACCTTGTGAGGCCGGGGCAGGAGCCAAGCCCCCTCGCTTATTGGTTTCTGGTGATTTGCGGCGGGGACAGCCCCTTCAAAACTCTTTGCGCGCCCACTGCCACGGGACGCGCGCGGGACGTGCCCGGGCCAAGGGCGGGCCCGTCCTGCGCCCGTCAGCGACTGTTAGAGGCCGGGCTGGGTCACCCCCCTTTTCTTTTGCCTTTGGGGGTAGCTCTGTTTCCTTGCTGTTCGCAATAGGGGCTGTGTAGTTTTACAAGCTATTTCACGGTGCGGGATCCCGAATAGCAGTAAGAGGGGTCTGTCTACATTCCAATAAGTCAAGGCACCTAGCCTCCAGCAAGAAAGATGGGTAGACGACGTGGGGGGGGGAGCTTGAGGAGAAGCCCGGTCTTAATAAAATCATAGACCTTTTTTTACAAAATGCAGTCGGGGCTTTAGAGAAAGAAATTGAGCTGGTGCAGCGCTCTTTAGCTGTTCCATCTGCTCCAGCCATTATTTTTGTTAATAATGACCCTGCTTCACAGCCCCCCCTTATATAGGACCCCAGCCTAGACCGATCACCTCCCCTTTTTTCCCTGCCGGTAACCTCCAGGAGTTTCAGGGTGAAACGCCAAATGATGCCATTACTCCTGTATTGCCAATTCTGCCAACCAGAAGCCCTTCCAAGAGAGAGCCCCAAACCTTCGTCATTCCCAATCCCAAGGGTAAAAGGAAACGTAGGGAGCCTGCCATTATAAATAAACGTACTAGGACTCTGAGCCCCCCCAACTCGACCCAGCTCCCTATCAAGGATATGAATCCATCTTCCTCGCTCTCTATCGATAACCAACGGTCAATCAAGCCTATTAGGGTTCTCTTAAGGGAAGAGATCTCTAAGTTGCTTCTCCCAATTGTAACCCGACTTCAAATAATAGAGGAGAAATTAGAAGTTTTTATTAAGACTCAGAAGCCAGCACCCCCCACAACCATAGATACCCAACCCCATTTGTCCTACTCTCACGCTACTCATGAGCAGGTTAGTGTCAATAGACGACCTGCCCAAACGAGCAAGAGTCATTTTCCTTCCACAAATCAAGACATAACTAGTTCCCCCAGAGCACTAAATACTCTAACTATTCCCCCGTTGTTGGCCCTGTCCCTCTTACAGAAAGGATATCCTCCCCACTAAACTCAGTGCCTATTACTGGCACCTCCAACTCTTTTTGTGACCATGTCCCCTCCGGCTCCTTGAAGAGGACCCAGAACATAGGTCCAACTGGAACAAGAGTACTGCAACTCCCCCCGGAGTCAGGCCCATATGTTTTGGTAATCTCTAATGTGCCTAAAACCAAATCCCCGGAATCCTTCACTGAGCTTAAAAACAAAGTCATCCACTGGCTACTCGCAAATGCGGGGTTTGCATTTTCCATGGCATCCTCGATACTGATGGTAAGAAGGGTTGGGTGGGTGGGTTCTCTAGGAAAGATCGGTACAGGGGATTGCATTGTCATCAATTTAAATTCCCCTCTTCTTGTACGGCAGCTTGTCCTAAATGCAGATAAACCATATCCCTTAGTGGGCAGGGTCTCCCTGTGTAGATTACAAGCATTCTATCCGCCCGCACGGCCATCCATGAATAGGCAACCACCACTGTTTTGCAAAGCCCCCTTTGACACCCAGACACGGTTTAGCCCTGACCTTGGTTTTAGACACCCTTCGGTGTCGCTTTCGGAGATAGATTGACTATGTGACGGATCGTGGGGAGAGTTTTCTAACACTTACGTCCCTGAGCACATTAACCACTCTGCTCTTATTGTTTCAACTTTAGCAATCCCATTGTCCCAAATGGACTCTGATATTCGGGGAACTTCTGAAAACTTTTTTTATTTAGCCAACAAGGAGGGGGCCCCACTTTCTACAACCACCCCCAGTGAATTTGGGCCCCGTAGTTCAGATACCTTACCAGATATGAATTCACTTGGTTTAGCACTCTGCGACATTACACAGGTCAATACTGATGCAGGCAATTACATGTCAGCGGGGAATAGTACGGCTCTCTGCTGTACTGTTCCTAGTATGAAACATCCTTCAAAGGAAGCTAGACACATCAAGACAAATGATCTTGCCAAGGTCCTCAGTTGGAATATAGCAGGGCTTGAAAGTAAATTGTAAAATCCGGAATGGGGTCAATTTATTGATGAACACCTATTATGGGGGTCATTCCAAGTCTGGCGGGCGGCGGAGGCCGCCCGCCAGACTTCCCCCCTCCGAAATACCGCTCCGCGGTCGAAAGACCGCGGAGGGTATTCTAAGTTTTTCCCTGGGCTGGCGGGCGGTCGCCAAAAGACCGCCCGCCAGCCCAGGGAAAAACTCCCTTCCCATGAGGATGCCGGCTCGTAATCGAGCCGGCGGAGTGGGAAGGTGCGACGGGTGCTGTTGCACCCGTCGCGTATTTCACTGTCTGCCAAGCAGACAGTGAAATACTTGTAGGGGCCCTCTTACGGGGGCCCCTGCAGTGCCCATGCCAGTAGCATGGGCACTGCAGGGGCCCCCAGGGGCCCCGCGACCCCCCCTACCGCCATCCGGTTCCCGGCGGGCGGACCGCCGGGAACTGGATGGCGGTAGGGGGGGTCGGAATCCCCTCGGCGGCGCAGCTAGCTGCGCCGCCTTGGAGGATTCCAAAGGGCGGCGGTACACTGGCGGGAGACCGCCAGTGTTGCCGGTCCGACCGCGGCTTTACCGCCGCGGTCGGAATGCCCTTGGGAGCACCGCCGGCCTGTCGGCGGTGCTCCCGCGGTCCTCCAACCCGGCGGTCATTGATCGCCAGGGTTGGAATGACCGCCTATGTCTATTTCAGGAAACTTGGGCGATGGGTCCCAAACACAGATTAGGTTTCAGAAGCTACTGGGTTCCAGCACGAAAGTCACCCTCTGGGAGACCCTCTGGAGGGCTACTTACATGGTTAAGTAGTTCTCTCAGATGTAAAGTTGTAGCAATAGACACAGGCTGCCCTGATCTACAGGCCTTACTGTTAACGATCTCCGAGGAGAGATCTTTACTAATAATCAATGTTTACATCAGGAGTGAGGGCAGGCCCGTAGACTATGATGCCCTATCCTCTCTGGACAGCCTCCTTAAAAACAATTTATCTCACTTTATTCTGATTGAAGGTGACTTTAATGTCACTTTTGAGCCCAACTCCCTGGTCCAAGAGATATATCAAGAAGAGGATGCCTATTGGGGGATTCCACAGTTAGTCTCTAACAAAAGACTGAGATTGAATAAAACAGCACGTTTAGTGGCAGATATTACAATAACATACGGCCTTCGAGCCTGCAATGGTCGCTCTTGCTCTGACATAATCTTGCATCCCACTTTCAAACGAGGAGGGTCCAGAAGCCAGATTGATTATATACTTCTTGACATCCGACTGTGGGGCCACATGTCTGATATGAGAATACAAGAGCATGAAGAGAGTGACCATGACCCACTGATTCTATTGACTAGAGGTCTATTCCCTTTACTTGAGACACCCCACTCTAAGGCTTACACCCAACAGCTAGTGCTATCAAATAATAGATGCAATTTAAAATGGGAGTCTGTCATCACGTCACACGATCATCTTTTATCAATATATAATCTGTTAGCCGATCAAATGGAGTGCATGCTTCAATACAAAGAAGACGGCGATGGTAATAGGCTTTTAGCAGCCCATAGTAAACTGTTTGATTCTTTAAAACACCTCTTTTCAAAAGAGATCACCAGTAATCCCAAGAAAAAGTGCCGGGCATGGTGGTTCAATAATCTATGTAGGGAAGCACAGCTCACACTATTGAAAGCTTTAAAAAAAGGCCAGGTTGAATCTATAAGATCAGCTAGAAAAGACTACAAGAACGAATGTACCAAGGCACGTAGAAATTGGGAAGAGGATAGATGGGTTGCCATTCTGGAGACCGCAAAATCAAATGACACCTCCAGATTCTGGAAATGAATAGCTGAAAAATGTGGAGACTCCGCCTCTGTACCTGGCACATCAATTCTTCCTGCAACTTGGGTTGAGCATTTTAGTCAACTATACGCAGGACCACTCGAGGAACCTCCCAGGACCTCTAAAGTTCTAATAACTCAAGATGCTACCCCGATTACATTTACTCTAGCTGAAACAAGTGCCGCAATAGATTCATTAAATTGGGGAAAGGCTCCAGGTCCTGATAAGATTCCGGGCGACTTAAATAAGACAAGACCTGATGTATGGGCTCCTTATTTTAATCGAATCTGCAATGCAATTGCAGCAGGAGCCCCTATCCCTCCTTCATGGAAAGGGGCTGAGATAGTCCCCATCTTTAAAAAAGGCAGCCCCAATAATCCAGCTAACTATCGACCGATCAGTCTCCTGGATAATTTTCAAAAGATTTATGCTAAACATCTTTTGTGCCACCTCGATGAATGGATCTCGGAATCTAATGCCTTATCTAATTTACAAGCAGGGTTCAGACCCGCCGTGAGCACTATTGATCAAGTTTTGAGATTCCTGGCAATTAAATGGAAGAACGTGGACCTGGGGGGGGAATCTGTATGGGGTTTTCATAGACCTGAGAGCTGCATTTGATTTGATCCCCAGGAACAAGTTATGGTTAACACTCTCTAACATGGGGGTTCCCTCAGGTCTCTTGAATCTCATCACCCAACGCCATGACAATACTTATGCACAAATCAGATGTGGCAAGGTGGGCGAGCTGACAGATCCCGTACCTATCAATAGAGGAGTCCGGCAGGGGTGTGTTCTGGCTCCTACTCTCTTTTTGCTCCACATCAATAACTGTATCCACTACTTGGAGAATTGCATAAACGACTCACCAAAATTGGCTCGGGATAAAATCCCCTGTTTATTGTATGCGGATGATACAATTTTGTTAGCTAAATCACCCATGGGAATCCAAAATTTGGTTAATCAATTTTGCACTTTTTGCAGGGATTTTGGGCTTGATGTTAATGTCAAAAAATGAAACTTATGATATATAGTACTCTAAGAAAACGCCAACGTGTCAGAATTGAAATGAACTCAGTCCCGCTGGAGAAAGTGGACGAGTTTGACTACCTGGGAATCAGATTATCGACTACAGGAAAATGGGAGGCTGCTATTGATGAAGGGGCACTTGTCCTAAGTCAAAGAGGTGGGGCCCTAGTGCGCAGGTCAAGAAAGGCTTCGAGTTCCCCTCTGACCATAATTGCTGAGATCTATAATGCCCAAATCCGTGCGGCGGCCATATATGGAGCAGAACTTTGGGGATTGCACAGAAGATTGGATATCTTACAAATAAAAGAAAACAACTTTCTCAGACAGGTCTCCCGGTTAGGGGTGGGCACTCCAATGACTCCTCTTAGGCTCGATTTAGGACTAAACAGCATGAAATCCATAGCGGCCCTGAGACCCCTTTCCTATTGGATTCGTCTATGGAAAACTGCTGAACTCGAACCATTCAGGATGGCGGTGAGAGAACTTATAGCCATTCCCCAGGGCCCGACTAAAATTCAATGGCTCCAGGAGATGAAATCTGCGTGGGTTAAAATAGGTCTCCCTCATTTCTGGGAACACCCGGAGCTGATTCCCAATAATGCGAGACAACTTGTTAAAAGAAGATATTGGGAAAAAATCAATGAAGACATACTGCGCCAAAATGGGATGGGCAGGTTAAAAATGGAATTCCTTCAAATTAAACACGAACCTTGTCCTGAGATTTTCATGGACCTCCCCATGCCACCTTATGCTCGTGCCCTTTATCTCCAGCTTAGATATGGTTCCTTGCCTATCAACAACCTTACGGCCCACTGGTCATCCAGCGACCCTTCAACTGACAGATGTATATTTTGCCCTTACTATAAAGAAACAATAGAGCATATCCTGTTCTTTTGCCCTCCATATAAGAGCCCTAGAGGAAAGTGGATTATCCCCCTCTGCAAAAACCTATCACTATTGGACAGAGCAAATGGCACTAGAATATGCAAACACGATACATCCATACTGGTAGTCACCTCAGTTACTAAATTTGTATCGGCGGCTTGGTGTGTCCGCCGTAGGCTCATTCCTGCGAAGGGCTCCTAGAGTTGGGTGAGCCTCTGTTCACAGAGGGAGATTTCAATTAGATCTATATATTATTTTTTTTGCAGCTCCTTTTATTTTTTTGCTACCCACCTTGCTATTACTGTGAACGTGTTAATTTATATGCGACACCTCATTTGTATTTTAGTAAGAACTTGTGGCCCATTGTAGGAGTAAATTGAGATTGTATAAGCTTATAGAGATATTCTTTGCGTCAAATTTGTTAAATTGTTGTATTTTTTGTTAGATTTTATCTACAGTTATAAGGATTTTATCTAAATATTTTTTATGTCAGTTGATTACTAGATTTTACTAGTATCCTGCATGATTGTTATTATGGAATTCGATGGGTTATTGTGTATCTAATGGATTTTAAATATTTATGTAAGATTGTTATTTTTTCCAATTTTAAATGGCCCAAATTTTTTGGACCGATTGTATTTAAATAAAATAAAATAAATATACACTTTTTTGCAAATATTTTTATCTGTTTTTAAAGCAGATGCAACAGCCGCGAGATGATAATGTAATTCACCACAAACCATATGGATGTCACTTTCAAAGTATATATATAAAGTAGTTTTTTTAAAACATATTTCAAAAGAGGCATAGTATAAGTAGCTGTTTTGTAAAGAGCAAGGTTGTAATGAATTGTTTGAAAGGTCAAGGCGATCTGAAATGTAACTAACCACTGCTCTACGAACCAGTGGTGGGGGTAAAGCAGCCATGTGTGGAAGTGGCATATCACCAAGGAAGATACAGATGTTAGTAATGCACTATGAAAAAATAGTAGAAGTATGAGCCCGCTTCAAAAAGGGTGGAGACGTAGTTCGGACTGGGTGTTTGAAAACTGGAGCTGTACAGCAGAGGGCAACGGGGTAGAGGAAAGGGTGTGGAGGGAATCACAGGCCAGGAAATAGACTACTGGGAGTCAATAGCTGTGTGGTCATCGCTAGTGAAATATCATTGTTTTGTATCTTCTGTTGGAATTCCAAAGGCAAGTGGCCCACTGGAGCGAGATAGGGTGCTTGCGGAGGCATCCGGCCTCTTCGTACCATAGGGCCTCTTCCTCTGCAGCCCCCCACTTACTCATTGCCCCATACCAAGCCTCTACCAGTGGGTGGTGTTGGGGAGCGCCAATGAAGTGTGTGCATATGTTTAGCGAGAAGGAGCACTAGAGCTGCGAGACAAGTACATACTTTGTGTTTCTTCCACTGCTTAAAGATACCTAGGACACAGGGTTTCCAAGAATGTAGGTCTGTAAGCTCTGAAACCTCTTGTAAAGTAATGTGAATATTGCACCAGTAGCTATAGAGAACCAGGCAAGGCCATAATATGTGTTTAGGATCAGTGTCTGAGTTGTGGCAGCGGTGGCAGCTGGCCTGGGAATTTGCAAAGTAGTGGTTTAGCAGGGCGGGGATGAGGTATGCTCTATGCAGTATGATGAACTTAATATTTTTGAAGTGAGAGTTTTGTGATACCTGCTGTGAGTGCTCTAAAGTCTGTTCACATTCTTTTTCATTAAAGGCTCACCCAAAGTCTTCTTCCCATCTATTCCTTAGCATCTTAAGAGAGACATTGAGAAAATCTCAGTTCTCCTTGCAAGTGATGTGGTGGCAGCCCGAGCCCATCGTTATTATGGAATGTAAGACAAGATGGGTGTTTGGTTCTGTGTCTGAAGTATCCCAGAGATTATGGCAAATGTTTCAGAGATGTCTGTATGTAAGAAACTGACCTAGGGAGTCTGCCATTAACTGTTCAAAGGGAAGGAGTTGGCCCTTATTAAAGAGACTGACTATTGTAATTAATGAGTGCTCTATCCAGGTGGACAAGTCTGCTGGGGAAAAAAAATGGGAAATCTGTGAAGTCCAACAAGGGGAAGGTTAGATGTGTAGGCGAGTCTGTCTTGATCCAGGCAATAGATGTGAAGCATGCAAGCTTGCACCGCAGACACCTGCAATGGCCAAGGGGGTGGGGGCAACACTCCAGGGAGGAGAAAGTTATGCACTGTAGCAGCTGACAGATCTCCAGAGAAGTTGCTAGTTTCACCCATGTTTTGGCCCATGATCCTGTGTGAGAGCCACTGTAGCTGTGCAGCTAGAATGGAGGCCTCAAATGTGGGGGGCGAGGTAGTTGCTATTTTTTTAGGGCAACATAGCGTCACTTGGAGCCTGAGATAAGTGTTCGGAGGAGGGAATCTAGTTCAGAAAAGTATGGTCATGGGGGGGAATGACAGGAAGGTTGATGAGATAGTATAATAGTTGTGGTAAAATTACCATTATTGACAGAGCTATTTTGCCAATGTGTGTGAGGGGGAGAGATTGCCAAAAGGTCACCTGTGAGCGGATGCCCACCAGGGTTGAAGAACTTCTGAGAATGACATTACATATCCCAGAATGTCACATTAAGGGCAGGGAGGGCTTGGTGTATTAAATAGTGTATTTGAAGAAAGACTCACCAACCGTAACAAAGACCTTGGTGGTCAAAACATGTGAGTGCAAATGCTGGTATTCTGAAATACAATTCACTGCAACAACAGTTTACGGAGTGCGGCACAATTTGTTATTTTACTATATCTATATCTATATATCTATATATATATATATATATATCTATATCTATATATATATATGTATCTATATATATGTATATATATATATTATTTTCAAGGTAGACAAAATGTAACTGCATCACTCCAACCTTCATTATCCAAGCATCTTTATTACGCGAGAGCAAATACCAACGTGCTTCAACTCATGCAAGTCTTGATCACAGATATGTATATATATATAAATATATATATATGTATAGGTATGTATATATTTTCACTTAAACAAAACAAAGATTACAGGACATTAGAGTTAGGAAATTCTATTAAAAAAAAAGGTTAGAGGGACGTTATAGTTAGGCTCAGATTTTACACATACAAACACAAAACCATAGACGTTCCACAGCTATAGTTATACTTATCTCAAGACACTATGGGGGTCATTCTGACCCCGGCGGGCGGCGGGAGCCCAGAGGGAAACACCCCTCCATGAGGATGCCGGCTCCGAATGGAGCCGGCGGAGTGGAGGATGTGCGACGGGTGCAGTAGCACCCGTCGCGAATTTCAGTGTCTGCTGAGCAGACACTGAAATTCAGGGTGGGGCCCTCTTACGGGGGCCCCTGCAGTGCCCATGCCATTGGCATGGGCACTGCAGGGGCCCCCAAGGGCCCCACAACACCCCATACCGCCATCCTGTTCCTGGCGGCCGAAGCCGCCAGGAACAGGATGGCGGTCAGAATCCCCATGGCGGCGCAGCAAGTTGCGCCGCCATGGAGGATTCTACAGGGCAGCGGAAAACCGGCGGGAGACCGCTGGTTTTCCCTTTCTGGCCGCGGCTGAACTGCCGCGATCAGAATACCCTGTGGAGCACCGCCAGCCTGTTGGCGGTGCTCCCGCCGACCCCGGCCCCGGCGGTCCTTGACCGCCGGGGTCTGAATGACCCCCTATAACTCATGCTAAAAGGTAACTCGCGCCGTCTCCATGCACAATTTTCTTCCCAATAATGGTATTGCAAATATTGTGGTGATTTTATCAATGATGTCATAGAAGATGTTATTACTGATGTAATATATGGGGTATGTAGCAGTGCATGGCAACCACACGCCCCGTCATGGTTTTTATTTGGTCCCAGGGACCACCACCTCCCTGGGCCATGGCCAAATCCAAGGTAGGGGGGGGGCATGCAGCCCCTCTCCCAGGCTGTTTAGGGAACAGGGCTTACCACCTCCCACAGCCAGCCCGTGCAAATTGAAGCCACTAATGATCCTGGTGACCAGCATCCCCCAGAGCCGGTTCCTGCTGTATCCTGAGGTGCCCACCCTTGGGAGATAGCAGTTTGATTTTACTTGGCAGGAGCTTTGACAGCTCCCGCTAAGTGGGCGCAAACAGTAACTCTGCTCCCAGAAAGTGGAAACACAAAAACTGCTCCTGCTCACTGGGAGTGGAGTTTTCATCTGATTTCCTGCCCACTGTTAAGTGGGTAGGTAAAACAGATTAAAGGATTAATCCCACACACAGGGAGCTTCATATTTAGCGGCTCCCAGCATGTGAGAGCATTGCTGGCTCGTGCAGGATGTGGGAAGCTGGCAGGGACCGTGGTGGCTGTGAGGCTTCCCCTGTGGTCCCTAGGAGACAGACAGGACCACATCTCCACCAAACAAAGAAGTGCTTAACACATACAATTATGAAGAAATAACCATGTTTGGTGGAGATTCAACTCTTTGTATTCTGGTCATCTTCTCCACACTTGGGGTGGGCTAAGAATTCTGCTCCGCTGGTGGAGTTCCTAGAGTTTTTCCCACTCCATTCATAGGGTGTAGTCCCGGAAAACTCCCCAAAGTGATGCGGAGTTGGTGAGTGCGAGCAAGAGAAATCGCTAAGTGGGGGAGAGTGGGTGAGATTTCTAAACATGAGCGGTCGAGTGCTCGCGATGAGAAAGCTGTCGCTCGGGTAGAAAATCTACTTGAGCTCCAAAAAGAACTTAGCACCTTCTGCTGCTCTGCATGATGCCATTCGCACTGATTTTTACAGTGCAGAAGAAAATCCTGAGCTGAAAATCAGTGCGAACAGCATGCCTTAACCAAACTCTGCTGCTCGTGGAACTTTTTCAGCACTTCGCAGAGTTCTGTGTAGCAGAACCCCGCGAACTCCGCCCAGGCCTACTCCACACCAGGATTCATGTTATCAGTATGAAGACACTCGAGGGGCAATCACATTGCCAAGATAAAGGACACACAAGGTCACTGGAGATATTACCTCGGGATCCTTTACATAGCTGTAGTGTGGAATATATATTTAACTAACGAGATAGCATTTATTAATTAGCCAGTACAACATACTCCAGTTGGGTAGACTTTTTGCACAAAACTGTGGCCTCTACTTTAGGATGCATTCTGGCGCCAAGGTTCATGTCACACAAATTATACCTGAACCTCCCTGGGTCTCTAGGACGTGTTGGCCCCAGAGCCTGGCTGCAGGCAAGGCCCTGTGCCCAACCCTCACCGTGTGTGGCATTAGATGGATGTGACGGATTAGCCACAGGGCCAGGCCACAGATCAGGCACTGAAGCCAACCCCTGCTCTGCACAGTCAAAGGCCATGCATGGTGCGGGGTTATATGGATGCGGGGGTTGGCTGCAGGACCTGGCCGCAGGGAATGGCCAAAGACTATGCATGATGTGGGGTTAGATGCATGCAGGGGCTTGGCAGCAGGGCCTCGCTGCAGGACAGGCCTTGTGGCCAAACCCCTACTGTATTAAAAAAAGCATAGAAATTCACTGCAAAAAACAACGGTTACAGGAATGTTATAGTTCGGAATTAGCATTTTATAAACCTAAGGAATTAATTGAAAAAAAGGCTATAGGGATGTTATATTTATGATCTAAATTTACACACACAAAACCATAGAAATTCAGTTGTTATAATTAGAGTTATTTCAAGTAACTATAACTCGTGCCCACACCATGCACAGCTAATTACTCCACATATTACATCATTGATGACATATTCTATGGTATTATTGGTATTATCAGTTCAACATATGCAACTCAATCATTGATGAGAAAACTGTGCATGGTGTCAGTGTGAGCTATCCTTACCTTAGGGCACGAGTTATAGTTACTTGAAATAACTCTTAACTATAACAGCTGAATTTCTATGGTTTTGTACATGTAAATTCAGAATCTAACTATAAAGTCCCTGTAACTTTTGTTTTTCTCAGTGTATGTATATATAATATGTACATATATAATATATAAACATAAATACATTCAAGAGGCAGCAGTAGCACCTCTGTAGTATGATTGAGTTTTACCAAGAAAGGCATTTTTGATTTCTTAATAACTTTGTACTTTTCGACTAAACTGCACAAAGCTTTCCAAAAGAACAGTTCATCTACTTTGGGTCCTTCATGGTAAGTTTCATGCAGATTCATCAAGTGGGGGGCTGAGGGGTTCAAGAAAAAAAGAGGGGGCCCAAAAGTGTCATATCCCATTTTAATTCACATATGACATTTTGGTCTTTGATAAAAAAGATACACCTGAACAAAATTACACCAAATTTGACACAAATTGAGAACTTTATTCAAGCAAAAGTGTATTTGGTTTGTTGTAACTCCATCAAGTAGTTTTCCATGAAACTGAAGTTAGCATTTCAAATGGTGCTCAGGTTGGGCATGATAAGATTGAACTTGAGAATTGTTTATTTTTTTTAGTGTTTTTGGACTATAAAGTATCTATGGATTTCCTCAAACCTAAGAACTTTAAAAAAATCCAATCCTATTTGTCAAGGGAGTTTATTCTCCCTTTGGCAATTTCAGGTCTGTGATCCAAAGATGGATCCATTGATCAAAAGGATAGCATTGAATAGTCTCAGCATTGACAAAAATGTTGCTGCCTTCATTACAGGACTTGTTGTCTTGGTTCCTGAGTGCTGAAAAGCTGTTAAAAAGAACATATAAAGAAGGAAGGGTGTCAGGAATCCACAGCACCTTCAGAGATGTCTCTAGGGCTGATTTAGAGTTTGGAAGATGGGGTTAATTCATCACAAACATGACGGATATCCCGTCCACCATATTACGATTCCATTATATCCTATGGATCAGTGTAATCATTATTGTTTAGTTAATAAAAACCATAACCGTCAACTCATTGTATACAATATATAAAATTCTATAAAGATCTTTGAAATAAAAGTCCTTTCAAACATAAATCTATAACCATATATATGCAACTAATGTGCGATGTGCCGGTTTTTTGATAGCTTACAATTCTAAAGCAGTCAAGGGACTGGACTGACCATTAAACTAAATTCGCAAAAACACTTAATTGTCGTGGTGCGGTTGACGTTACATACTAACTCAATGTGTACAGCCCAGGGACCTGCTGTTAAGCCTATCGGCTTCTCTACCAGATTAGAAGTGCACCTCTTTTACCTTGTTAGCTGACTCATCTTAAAATTTGTCCTTCCACGTGCTATAACATTGTCAAAACATTGATACGCGATTAATAAAATAACTGAACGCTTAAAAGTGAGCCAACTCTCAATTAAAGGTGTGTCCTTAATAGCAAATTTACGTTTGTGGTGTGGACAGTCAAAAATTTGATAAATCTGCAGATTGACTGCGGATCGTGAGGGTCAAACATTGACATCACTGCTGGGTGACAAGAACGAGTCCCATTCCCCTCAAAAACTGGTCTTAACAGTTGTCGACGTGCTTCTTTTAAGGCCGGGCAAATACAAATCAGGTGGACCATGTCTTCCTTGGGGCCTTTACATAATCTACAGGAAGATTCTCCTCCATTCTTCCAAGACAGTTGGTCTGCTCTAGATGGTAGAGCTCCTAAACGAAGAGCCAGCAAACGACGCTTGATATGTAGTGCGAAAGTTGAGATCAGATATTGTGATGGGGCCAAGGTAGTATAAGTGTGCATAAGAAGCCAGGCATGTGAGCGTTGTGCAAATTTAGATTTGTCAGCTAGAAAGGACTGCAATCCTATTTCCTTTTTTAGCGCTCAACACAACAGTGGATATGAGATGTTGGAGTCCCATAGGTGCATCATTTCTGTCTCTTGCAGGGAATTATACAGATACCTATTGTATACTGATTTTGAATTTTTGCTCACTGAGTTCCATAAAGCCACTACTAGGGGACTAGTCGTGTTTTTACTTATTTTGTACCAGGTATTTATTGTGTGCGCTTTCCTGCCCAACTGCTGTTGTATTAGGCCAAATTCTAACCTGACCTGTGCGGGAGAAGTGGAGCGAGGAAGTTTAAAGACTTGCTTGTAGGTTTTTATTTGTTGGTGGTCCAGTAGCAGTGCGTCTTTCCCCTGCAAAGCTGCGCCTCCATATGTAGTGGCTGGGAGGAATTTGGCCGACATAACAGACAGTAACGGTTTATAAGATGGGCCTTTTAATCTTTTTGCTAGGGTACAGAAAGCAAACATTAAAGCTTTGCACTTCTGTGCAATGTAGTGCTTTTGCGGCGCGAAATTGGCCTTATTGTCTATAGTGAAGCCAAGGTATTTGTAGCAGCGAGTTGTTTCAAGTGTAATGCCGCTCAGCTTTATATTGTTTGCTAGATTCAGAGGACATCCCATGGACATGGTTTTGGTCTATGAGGTGTTAACTTCTTATTTGTTTGTCTTTGCAAAATCACCTAAGGTGCTGACCAACCGCTGCAGCCCTATTTTTGTGTGGCTTAGCAGAACGATATCGTCAGCGTACGAAAGGTGTGATAGGGACAGACTTCCCATCCTTGGAGAGTGTGTGTTGGTTGCGTCCAGCTTTGAGGAAAGATCCACCGTGAAAAAGTTGAAAAGGTGCGGGCCAAAACACAGCCCTGTTTTAGTCCTATATTTGTCGGTATCCTCCTAGAAATTTTCGAGCCGTCTGCTACCTTGACCTGCACCCAAGTTTTGTTGTATAGCATTTCTATGTTAGAGTTCGTTCTTGCAGGCCCCATCTTTGCAATTTGCTCCAGAGAAGTGCTCTATCCACTCGATCAAAAGCACTTTTGAAGTCCACGAAACATAAATATAGCTTTTTCTTTGAGCATATTGCTTGGTTGGCGAGGTCTCCTAGTGTAAGAATGTTAATCACTGTACCATATCCCTTCCGAAAACCAGTTTGGTTCAGAGGAACCAGGTTATTTGAGTTTGACCAATTGAGCAGGTCGGCCAGGACTGAGGGGGTGAAACATTTGGCCTCGCTGTCAATTAGCGCTATCAATCTGTAACTGGATGCGTTTGCTTTACAACCCCCTTTATATATTGGAGTAATGATGGATCCTCTCCAACTTTCTGGAATGATTGTGTTACACTCAACTTCAGTGTATAGGATTGACAGTGTGGTTGACCAATACTCAAGATCGGCCTTAAAGATAGCTTGCGGAACACCATTTGGACCAGGGGCCCTATCCCTGCGAGCCCTCCTGATGGCTAGGGCGACGTTCTTGGCACTGAACCCAGTCCCGCTCTGACTAACATCTATGAGTTTTGTTGACTCCTTCAGATGCTGATTTGCTTCAGATGAAGGTGGTTTAAAGAAAATGTCGGCAAGGTAATCCACCCATTTACCTTCTGGGACTGATGTTAAGTTTATTGTTCTTACCTGGCGGCCGATTCCATTCACTGTTGCCCAAAAGGCCCTTGAATTGGCCTTCCTTGTATTATGAAGTCATTTGAGCCAGAAGTCGTCCTCCTTTTTGGTTCGCATTTGCCATACCTGATTCTTGTAGGATTTTTATTTGGGCGCATTGGGTTTCTGTCAGAGACCTATCTTTTAATAGTTTAAAGTTGCGCCTCAATTCCTTTCTTAGTTCTAAAATTTTTACTGGTAGGTTTGAAGACCTGGTCTGATTATAATATGGCGTTTGACGCCTGGCGGAGCCAAGCAAGGGTACTGACTGTAGAAAGCTGGCCCACAATTCCACTGCTGATAGATCCTGGCATATTGCCGATTGAAGCAAAGATTTTATGTTTTTACACAGCCTTGGTAATGAGGACTCAGACCAGATCAGGCGGTTTAGGTTGATAGATGTTATTGTTCCTAGTTCCTTTATAGCTGGAAGAAGGCATGGGGCATTCCAAACGAGTTCTATGTGCTGATATGAGTGATCACTGTGGAGAGTAGGTTTAATTCTAAATTTGCTAACATGAGCTAGCAAGGGAAGAGAAACGGCTGTATAGTCTGTTATTGTCGCGGACTTTGCGCTATGATGAGTGAAGATTGGTGGGACGTCATCGTTGATCCTGCCATTTAGTACCCTCATACTCATGTGCTCAAGTGCCTCTACCAGTTGTTTACCCCTTGTGTCCAGTCTCTTCTGTGCTGGCGATATTTGCAGCGGCACTGACCATATAGCATTTTCAGCTGCCAGTTGTTCGTCCGGTTCTGGAGTGTGTATTAAGTTAGCATTAAAGTCGCCTGTCACTAATATGTCCCACGCTGGATTGGCGCATCTTATCTCTTCTACCTTGTTCAGTAGTTCATCGAAGAGTAGTACTTTCCTATTTTTCCATGGGTGGGCATAGACATTAAAAATGATTAGCGGGCGTGCTGATTATTAGTAAAGGGGATTTTAATGGCCTGCAAGTCGGTCTTTGAGAAGGCCAACTGCTCTGTTGAAACAAGAAGTGCCGTAGAAATCTATGTGGCTAGACCACTGCTTGGCCTGCCTGATTTCTTAGATTTTTTGGTACTAATGTGGTGTAGTGAGTAGCCTCCTAATTCGATCGGGGCTTCCAGCCAAGTTTCTTGTAGTAGGATTATGGAATAATTGCAACTGGTCATTGCTGTGAACCTGTCTGTTATGATAGTTTTTGCACCGGCGATGTTCCAAGACATAATGGTGACAGCTGAACTCTGATCTATATTTACTGCATTAGTTGTACTAAGTCAATTATTTCTCCTCGAATTTAAAGTGTGAGCCATCCATCTCCATTCTTCCTGCTCTCCATTCGGTACAGTTGGGGGGTCACTGATAGTTTTTGAGTTGGGTTCCTTCCGTTTAAATTGCCTTTGTTCCAATTCCCCGGATTCCGGGCCCCCTACGAATTCAAGGGCCGTTGGCAGTTTTCCTCTAGAATTTGACAATAGGGGAAAGGGATAGCGTTGACTGGATGGTTCTGATAACCGTATGCCCCAAATTTCAAATTGCTGTTTGACTGCCATAATTAATGTAACAATATCACTTGTTCTCCACATTGTTAGTGTTTGTTCCAGCCCGTTTTGAGCGCTGCCAGAGAGGAATTTCACTGATGTCAAATCTGCGGATATGATTTTCTTAGTTAAAGGGAACTCAGCGAGAAGCCTCAGAATGTTACCCCTATTTAAGCTGTCTTGTTGGCCCCATGATTTATTTTGCGGTGTAAAAAGGATCTGCCTTAATTCCCGATCATTCTCGTGGCATGAGTGTATTGGAGTTGATGGGGGTGATCGGTGATTCTGTGTGACAATGGCCTTCTCAACTGGCCGTCCTCCGACTGACTACTATATGGTACCATTTCTAATATGGGTGTTTGTTTGATTGATGAAATTATGTTTAAGAGATTGGTAGCCGTTGTTTGCCTATTGTGAAACGTAACTTTTGTTTTTGTTAGCCCTTGGTTGTTTGTGATTGTAACCACCCTAGATGGGTGGCTGTAACTCGGGCTTGTTGTCAAGTGCTTATCACTGCTGATGTTATTAATGCCGGATTGCAAGCCGTATGCTGAGAGGGAGAGTTTACGACTCTGACTTACGGACTGTGCTTTAGCCTCATCAGGATTTTTTCTTGTGTGTGGTTTGTGGCTTGACCGGTTACCCAATATTGTATCTGGGGAAATTTCTGTGACTTGCGTAGCACCAGCTTGGGTGCAAGATCCTTTCTGTGGGTGTAACTTGAGGCTCGACATAATGCCCGCTGTAGTATCCGGGAGAGTTGCTGTAAATTGTGTGGCGACGTGCGAAGTGGTAGCTTGGCAGGGTGATACTTGGGGCTCTGGTTGCTTCTTATTCCTACCAGACAGGGTGGCAGCTGATGCCGCTGCGTGTGGAACGTCCTTTGGTCTTAGTATTCCAGCTGTTATTGACCCTGGTGGGTCCTTTCTCGGTATTAGAGCATCTAGTTGGTTTGATGATATTTTGCTATTCATGTGCGTTTCTTCCGTTAGACATCTCTGTCGAGGTGCCTGGTCCAGAAGTTCCATCACCCTCATCTCCGAAGCGTGCGGGTTAGACTGAGATTGTGCTGTCGACTGAGACATTTTGTGTACAAGTGACGTTGGTGAGGAAGCAGGTTGAATGTCGCCAGTTGGCAACAGACCTGAACCATTGACTGCCCCAACCCTTATGGCTTTCACATGATTTAGGGCCTTCTGATTCCCTAAAGACCCTAAACCCTGGGTATGTGGTTTCTGGAACACCGAAAATATTGGGTAAAGATTGTCATTAAAAGCTTTGGCATATGTTTGTTTCCTTGCCATCCTGGCTCGCTTTTTTTGTCTCTTAGATAGGGGTTTCGGTTTTAGAGCTGGATGGTCATTACACTCAGAGTTAGTGGGCACTATTTTTTTCAGCTGTTGTAATTCATCCGTACTAATTGAGTATAGACCCTGGGTATTTGCTCCTTTTTTTATAGGACTACTTGCCGCCAAGCCTGGTGTCTTTGAAGTATGACTATATGACCTGAATCGTTGTTTGTATTGTTGAAAGTTGCTTCATCGATTTTGCTTGTTTTAACTTTCTGCAATATCTCTGTTAAAATAGTTGGTAGTGTGATCAATTTATCTATTAATGGGCCACAGTTGCAAAAGGCTTGCTGATGACTAGATTTTTGTTCCAATGGCCGGATGGCCAGCAGATCCAGCTTACGATTGATGTCGGCGATGTGGAAAGCCATAACCTTCATTAGATCCATTTGTAAGTCAAGCTTATCCGACTGCATGTTAAGAACCGTTGTTGAAGTATGTAGAGCGTTTAACAATGAGGCGTGTAATTGAGTGAGATCCTCCATATCGCTACTCGGGTAACCTGCATGAGTGGAACTTTTGGAAAGAATTTTACTTTCTCTATTGATGGTCTCCGGGGGGAATAGTCAGGTTGCTTCTTGCCATTGCTTCGACATCTTGTTGTAGTTTGCTTATACCACTAGAAATTTAAATAATTGAGTTAGGCGGTCTTTCTTGTTGCAGTATAGAGGAACTATATTCGGTGCTGCCCACCAGTAGTGGTTGGTTTGAATACTGATCTTTAGGATTTATTAGGTCAAAGGTTTTTAAGTCCAGTGCTTCACCCAGATCTTTGTTGTTTGTTATTGAGAGTGACTGCAACCAAGAGTCTTCCATTGTTCCTGTAGCGACTTCAAAGCCAATGTCCAATCCCTCATTGCTCCCCTGGGTACTAAGATTAAACCGTGGGATGGGGGTAGATTGTTGGCGCATTCCCTCATGCACGGTGTCGTTGTGTACCTCTGTCAAGATACCTGTGGTGATTAAAGGCTCTGAGTTACTTGGATTGACAGACGTGCCCTGCTGTTGGTCACCTTGAAGAGATTCCCTCTCTTGAACATGAACCTGAGCCACGATCACAATACTGCCCGCCTGCAGGTTTTTGCGCACTATTGGGCTGCTAGTGACCCTGGAGATGTTAAGTCGTTCATGAGCTGAGCAATCGTTATGCACTTCGAGGGCCAGACGCTTTGAAGCTTCCTGGACGGGGAAATCCTCCCCTATTTGTTGAGTAGGGTTTGTTGACACCTCGAGCCCTAACTGCCCAGTGGCCATTGGTTGTGGAACCAATAGGGTTGGCAGGCCCACGTCGGTGTCAAGATTTGAGAAGAAGGCTGCAGCTGGATCTTTTAGGAAGGCAAACTTGTTGGCAACTCCTGTTTTCTTGAAGTAGACCTGCAGAGGAGTGAGGGGCGATACCAGCTGATCCAGCCTACTACTTTGCGGGCTCTGTGCAGAGCAATTTACCTTCCTTTGCACCCCCCTTTGAGGTCTTAAAGTTTTGACTTTGCCCTCTGTTGGCAGCCTGAGTCGTCCTGATCTCATGGCTGCTTACTCTTATCCCAGATTTCTGCGGGAGAGACACAATATGCTTGTGACTGATGGACTAGTGTTGATGACCAGAGATGCTCGGTGAGCGGGGCACCCAGGACGCTCACAAGCCGCACCCAGACCTGGTAGGGCCGCTTCAGTGTGGCCCCGGTGCACTCTCTCTGCTGCAGTTTACTAAGACTGCTGTGCTCACCCTGGCTGGAAGGAGCTGGATGGGTCCAGAGCACAAAGCCTCCTGCCGAATGTTGGTAAGTAAGGTGATGCTGCAGTGAGCAGCGATACCTGGACTTCTCAGGAACGAGGGGTTGTTGAGGGGTTGTTAATCTTAGGTGCAATTGGTGAGTGGGGCACACAGGGCGCCCACAGGCTGCACCCAGACCTGGCTGGGCCACTTCCGTGCGGCCCTGGTGCACTCACTCCGCAGCTGTTAACTGACACAGCCACGCTCACCCAGCGCTCTCCTAGCCAGCGGTGCAGTTTGAAGGATTCTTGGCACAGGAATTCCTTATAGGACTGTTGTAGAATAGTTTGAGATGACGTGAAGTTGGCTAGATGGACGCAGGCCTGGTGAAGGGAGAGTGAGGGGAGGGGAGAGGAGAGGGGGACCCTGAAGTAGAGGGAGACGAGGCTGGAGGGAGAAAACTGAGGGGAGATGGTGCCCCAGACGGGTGGTATGAGGGAGACCGGCGCCGGGGGAAAACGGCGAGCAGAGGCAGTGGGATCGATCAGCCACACTACCAATCTCCACCACGCTTTTGGCACACTCCACAGAACCCGGCGTCACCCCTCACTTACCAGCCACCGACCTCTGACCACCACCCTACGCGCCTCACCTCTCTTCACCACGCCCCACCCCTCACAGGAACTGCCAAGGCCCTCTGACCCCACAACGCCTCGACCCTCCTGCCTCACTCGCCGTTATTGCGCCTGCGCCCACCAAGATTTCCACAGGATCCCGATCCTCCTGGTCCCCTGCCTGGCTCCAAGATGGTCCAAGTTGCCTCGAGGCTCTTCCCTCCAAGCAAACCTTCCACTGCTGGCGTGGAACCAGACGTGTGCCTCGCATTGCTCGCTCGGGCTGCTCAGGCTGCGGGCGGACGGGGGAGCACAGTGCTCGGCGGCTCCCTTCCCCTTCCGTACACCTGCACCTGCCTCGTAATATCGCAGGGGCGACCCGCCTCTCCCACTGCCTCTCTCGTTGCCCTAACGCTGAGCTTCGGATGGGGCTTTGGAGCTTCGGGCTTCGGACGGCTTCGGACAGAGCTCTGAGACGCGAGACGTGACCAAGAGCAGAATGGAGTTGACACAGAGCCGCACAACACAACCTATATCCTATGTAAATCATAATATGGCACATGGGGATGGAGTAACCCATCCGCCAAACCATAAATCAGGCCCTCTGCCTTTTGAGGTACCAGATAACAATGACTCCTTGGCACATCATGACTCTTTGCACCAGCCTGTTACAATGAAATCAAATGCATTAGGGGCCTTGGTCTGGAGGCAGTTGTGGAAGTGGACAAGTGTATGAAGAGGCGCTGTGGTCTCCAACATTGTGTTCCTTCTGGTAACCGATGAGTTAAGTTATGCCCATCTCAGCAGTCATTTTGACTCTCTCTGGAGCATGGAGCTCTCGCAAGACTTTACGAAACACAGCCATATGAAAAGAAGTCACACCTTGGGAACATCATCTTGTCAATAAGGTTCTTTGAACATTGTAGCAAAAATAGCAGTAGTCTTCCTTTCGAAGACTGAAGATTTTTGCTGAATTGGAACTAGAGTCAATCCCTTCTGGAATATGTGAATGCAGTTATAACAAGTAGTTTACCCAATTTCGACTTTGCCTTTGAACAATTCTAGCATTACCTTGTTGAATATTGACATTGTCTTTGTGAGAACTTTGATCATAGCAATTTGATATGTGAAATTTTGACATTGCTTTTGTGAAGAAATGACCTTTTACTTTCTTGCAAAATTTTGACTATCCACATTCTTGACAATAATACCATGTAATACCAATAGTTAAAAAACTAAATCATTAAATGCCATTTGGTGTCTGACACATCTTTTTAAGAGATCAAGGAAAAGGGTTTCTTCACAGTTGACACTGCATGTTTGAAGTCTCATGTTAGGATTTCGCATCCTACCACACTTTCCAATCAGGAGACAGACACTCTACCATGAAACATTTGGATACATGAACTAGAGAATAAGGAAATGTTTCAATGTGTCAGTTAATTTGCAGAGAAATCAGTTCAGAATTATTGTTATGCATTGATATTACTGTTGTTGTTCTGGTGGTGCTCACACTGTGATTCTTTCTTAGGTTACTCACCATTTGTTTCCTTTGTGAGGGTTCAAATTCCCCTCACCTTTCCACTATCACCCACAAAGATCCCAGAAAGAGGAATTCTCAGTTGAAAGTCAATATACTCTGTCTCTCAGGTAGGGGAGTTTCACCTTCTATTACAGATAATTACAGAGTTTACAAGTCAGATAAGTCAAGTTAAGCAATTGTCCTGACAATAAGCTCTTTCTCTAGGCCTCCCCTTCTCTACCGTCCCCACCCTTATTTTGTCTCAGTTCACCACTGACCAAACTAAAATTGCTGAAGTACCAAGGTGAGGCCAGTGAATGGTTTGATTCTGCTGCAGTGTACATATCTGGGTACTTGACATAGGGTGAGCACACGCTGACCACCAGACCCATGTGGGTGAACCCCTTGTAGTTAAAATTAAATAAAATGATTTTATCATGGGAATAGTGGATCCAATATCTGAATCTGTGGATTCCAGAATGGGCTCCCATGTTGATTAGAGAGTCCTCAGTGGATTTGAGAACTAGCTGAGAATACTTAAATCTAGACCTGACCAGGTAAGATTGCAAGAAGCTGTTGCACTGAGCCACAAAACTTGCTATGAGATCTCTGATGAACAGATCCAAAACAATTAAGAAAAAGAAAAGGTCTGCCTACATTCCAGACCCTGCAGCCAATCCTTGTTTCTCAGGACTTGTGCACCAGGGGTTGGCTGTCCCCAGAGGATTGGGCACAGGGTCTGGTGGGGGCCCAGGCCATGCTGCCAACCCACTCACTGAGGTCATGCACAGTGTGAGGTTGGCTGCCCATAGAGGGTATGAATTGCCGGAGGCCAAGTCCTGCAGCCGACCCCACCTGTGCGCAGCCAAAAAACATATACAGAAGGGATTGGCCACCCCTGGTAGGATAGGTGTGATAGAATGGGTGCAGTGGGTGTTGGCAGCCTGAAGAGTCTTTAGCATGGGGCCTCTTTGCAATCCATGGATGGAAGGAACTCTTGGATGTGGACTGTACTAAAAAACAGAAATGTACAAAAAACTAAAGGCTAAGTAAATCGTGGCTGTCTTTGTTATAACACATGAACATTTTTTTTTTTATAACCTCAAGTCACATAAAAACACTAAAATTCATAATTTATATTTCTGACCGCAGTCTGTAACTCACATGGGTGGGAGGAATTGTTACCTCCGCTGGTGGAATTGGAGGAATTTGGCAATTCTGCATTACTCTTGTAATGCAGAATTACTGATTAGATTCTGCCACTCCACCGGTAAAAATTATCTGCAGTGGTTTTTAAATTTAACAGGACTGGAAGAGGGAGCAGTCAATCTGTGTTTACAAACCACTACAGATAAAGTTTAATCAGAAGTGGTTTTTAAGCCTAGAGCCCTGTTTAAACCACTACACAGCATTTTTTGCAATGGTTTGCAATTGTTTTGGATTCTCAAATCCACCACTGATTTATATGTAAAGCCACATTTTACCCCATAGAAAAAAGGGTCAAAAATGGGTAGTGTGTCACTAATCACATCAGCAGCAGGAGTTAGGGACAGGGCTTGGTGCAAAGCTGTGTGTGTACCGCTATACAGTGTGTTTGTGCACCAGCACTGGGCAAAAGAGTGGCAGTGACATATCTCAGTAGATATAGTGCTACAATGCTCTTTCCCCTAGCGGAACACAGTGCAGCCACTTCTTTTGCTGTACTGCATTCCACTATTTTTATTAACACTGTCCCAGTGGCTGTAGCTACACTGATTTTAATACAGTTTCAGGATTCACACACGAAAATTATCCTCAGTGTTACATAGATTATACAGGTTGCAGAAGCAATCCTCAGGTTGCCGAAATCTTCTAAACTCGAGCCTCCAAGCCATCCCTTACTGTGCAGATTGTACAAACTGTGACCAAAGAAAGAAAGCTTATAGCATGTTACACGGATCTTACAGACTCTAGCTCGGTCAGCTCACGGTTAGGACATGTGAAAATTTTCCCAGGTGCTAAAAAGTATAGTCCATGGCATGATCAAGGACAGCATTGATGCCAGCAGGATGATGGTAGGAGGTGGTGTAAGGTGGGTGTTGGGGAAGCAAAGCATGTATATCATGTGAACAGTGAATCGTGGAGTTATTTTGAGGGTCACTTTGTAACCCCTTGCACCACATTATCCCTGCCCCAGGCATAATGTATTTAAGAGGGGAGCTCCCCCGATAGGGGGACCGCAAAAATGGTGCAGTGGAATCTATGAGATTCCACTGCCCCATTTTTAGTTGCTATTTTTAATGCCTGCACAGAGCAGGCGTAAAAAGGGGGCATACCATTGTTTTCAATGGACCACTATATCCTCTGCAGGATTAGCGCTAACATTTTGGAGCTAATCCTGCACAGTACAACAATAGCGTCAAATATTTTTACGCTATTGCCCCTACCCTGCGCCATGGTGTGCCATGTATTAAATACAGCGACCCATGGTGGCGGTAGGGGGCACTAAGGGGCAAAAGAAAAGTGGTGCTGCATTGGATGCAGAACCACTTTTCATAAATTCTGGCCTATGATTAAGTTTCTGGATGTCCTGTTAGAAGTAAGAGAAGGAAAATTGGAAAATGTTGGATGTAGTGCACCATGAATATTATTGCTTTAGTATGGCACCTCATTAGATTATTTGCAGATGGGGAAATGATAGAAAATATACGTTAATGTGCTTGATGTTCAGTGCAATATATATGAATTTTGATATCATGGTTTTATCATAAATTTCTGAAATCTAATTTAGTTTGCACAAAGCACCTTATTAACCACCACATAGCAATCTGAATACTTATGGGGCAGTGATAGAATATATACAGTGATGTTCTTGTCATTTAGCACAATATACTGAATTGTGATACCATGGATTTAGTTATAAATCCCTGAAATTTAATTTATTTTGCACAAAGCACTTTATCAATCGCATCGCAGCATTCTGAGGTAACAATCTTGAGGCTAAAATACACGTAGTTGAGCAACTTCAACATATTGGGATAATAGAACATTTTGTAATAGCCACAGACTTAACTCATCTGCATTTTATATTTGTGAAAAATGTTTTGAAAAAAGCAGCGAACTAGAATATTTTAAATTTATGCAAAAAATGTGGATAATGCTGGCTGATTCATGTCCATGAAAGTTTAATGCAATCATCCTTGTACTGTTCTAAGATGGCGCCCAATAAGGATGGTGAGGTTGGGCGCAGCATCGTAGCAGGTGTAGTGCATGGTGTGGAGAAAGAGAGGAGTGACTACAAGTTTATAACACGGGGATTGTGTTGTTGAGGACTGGCCAGTGGAAGGTGTGTAGCAGAAACGCTTTAGCGTCCTGTTGTGGTTGATGCACTATTTGCTCAATAAATCATCAGATTGATCCTGCATTGTCCTGTTCTTGGCATCACTGTGTCATGGTGCTATGGAGTGGTGTTATGGTGCAGCTACCTGTGATGAAGAAAAACATCGACAAAGTGTGATATATATTCAAATGTGTAACCAAAAGTTACAGGGACATTATGGTTGAGAAATAGAACTTTAAAAAAAAAACATACATCGATATAACCACTTACACTCACTGGATGATGTAATCAGTGATGTCACTGACCATGTCATGAGTGATGTAATATGTGAGGTAATAAGCAGTGCAATATGGAAGCCAAGTTATAGTTAGCTCAACTGCTGAATTTCTAAGGTTTTTTTAAATTCTATTTCCTAACTATAGCATCTCTGTAACCTTTGTTTTTTCAGTGAGTTTCTAAGGGTTTATTAATTATATTTCTTAATTGCAATGTCCTTTTAACCTTTTGTATTTTTATGGAACTTCTAAGGTTTGTTTAAGTGTATTTTTAAACTACACCTTGTGTATAATGTCTGGGTTTTTTTAGGTAATTAAAAAAAATTACTCATACATACTTAGATATTAACCCCAGATGTCTAGGGAAAAAGTGTTAAGAATCCTTTCATTAAGCTATCTGCCACAATCAAATACACAAATCCTGTACTGTGTTTCAAATTGAATTAAAGAGGCCCAGTCCTTCTTATAAAAGTGCTGCTGATACTGACTTACACTTTATTCAGTATTAACACACTTCTGAACTAGTATTGTAATATTATTATTTTTTTATCAATTTTGGAACCACAGCACCATCCGCGTATCCATAGAAGGAGAGCAGCAAAGCTCTATGGTTTTCTTTCCGATCATGTGACCGGAATGAGTCCGCAGTTCGAATCCACAGATTTGTAATAATGTTTTTTTCACAAAAACAAATTACATTGTGCACCCCATTCTTTCCCATATAAACAGAAGACTCCACATATTTACAACTCACAAACATATTTTATTTATTTACAATAGAACACAAAACTTATACTACAATTTTCATGGAACCGCGATCCCAGTTTGGAACTGCTGAGCCGCTCGAGGTGTGAAGAGCAATCTGACATTTCATTGATGACTTTTGAACCACACCCACTTTTGGGTAGGACCACTCCCTAAAACAGTTATTCTTCTGCTACCTCTTAAGGGAGAAGCATCACAGCTGTGATCCTCCTGCTACAGAAGTTTCCAGAATGGCTGAGGGGAGTGCTCCACCACCACCTGGAGAGTGTCAAGATATTCCTGAAGAAGATGATTTTCAACAGGTACTTTTTTCATCTAGAAAAGAGAGTGATATATGGCATTTTTAACCATACCTACTGGGCAAAAAGGCCAGTGCAAGAAACAGCTGCGCACAATCCACAAACGGGCATACCAACAAAAGATGAGAGAAAAAGTACTGACACATTCCGATGGAGAACCTGGTACATCATCATCTAGCCAAGCTACTGCTCAGAATATCAGTATGCCAGCCACATACAATGGATTAGGTCAAATGGTAACATCCTGCAGCATCAGCCATAATCTTGTGGTTGCAAAAGTTAAAAATGTCAACAACTTCTTTTTGCAGGTTAAAAACCACTGTTGCTAGGTTTTTCTTCAAACTAGCAGTTATTGAACACTTTTGTGCTTTCATAAGGCAAGCATGTTGCATTGACGTTTTTCCCAAGTTTCCAGTACATTTTCTAAAAAAAGAAAAACGAAAAGAAAAAAAAGAAAAATGAAAAAAAAAAGCGTTTCTTGTTAGAACCACCACTGAATCAAACCAAGGTCTGTGTTAGAGTCTTTATTACTCATCAGTAGTTCAATACCTGTGAGAGCGGACATATAACTTTTCATTTCCACACATCAATTTATGTCTAGGTGTATCAAACTACCCATATTGATGTCCCTGGTTGTGTTAGTGTATGTGTAAATCTGATCCTGTGTATGTCAGTGTAAATGATAGTGTCTACCTGTATGTTTGAATGGAAGCATTACTATATAACTGGCTTTGTTAGTCTCTGCATTAATGTGTGCCTGGGTCTCTCAGCATATGTATCTGTGTTTATCTTGGTGTGTTAGTGTGTGTATTATTGTGCCTCTGGGTGTATTAATCTATACATCAGTGTGCATCTGAGTGTGTCAGTGTATGCAATCATGTCGGCCTGGGTTTGTCAGTGCATGCATCATTTTGCATTTGGTTGTGTCAGTGTATGCAGCAGTATCTGTACGTTGGTGTGTGTGGTCGTTTATACATCAGTGTACTCCTAGTTATGTGATTGTCACTCTATCCATCTCTCTCTCCCTGGGTGTCTCAGTGTATAAATCACTGTACAGCTGAATGATTCCCAGGATGTGTCAGTGTATGGATCACTGTCACCAAGGTATTATGGTGTATGCATTACAGTGCACCTGGGTGTCTCAGTCTCAGTCAATAAATCCGTTTGACCTGGTTGTCTCAGTGCATGCAACAGTGCATGCCAAGGTGTGTCACTCCACTCATTAGTAGGCATCTGGGGGTACTAGTCTATATATAACAGTGTGCATAGGTGTGTCAGTGTACAGATCAGCGTGTGCCTAGGTGTGTCAGTGTATGCATCAGTGCATCCCTGATTGTGTTGTTGAATCTATTAGTGTGATCCCTGGTGTATGGCTTGGTATATTAGTATCTGCACTGGTGAATACACAAGTGACTTTATAACTATTTCTCTAGATACAAGACTGGATGTATCTTTTCCTTATTGGCTATATAAGTACCATATGGTCTAGTAGAGTGCAGATATACCTGGGCAGAGGTCTGTACAACCTTTCATCTCAGTCACTAAAACTCAGAACAACATGTTTCATCTTATAATAAATACACTCTCTTCTATACTTTACGTGCACCTCACTTAAAGGGTGACTTTTCTCACAAAACACAGTACAAACCTACTTAAACACATTTTCTAATGTCAAGTGTACTTAAAAATAAAACTGTGTACCTATGCTCACAATTAATACTCTAAACCATATTTAAACCACAATTTATATAAATAAGAATCTATATTATCAATATACAAAACCACATATTGCATTCAGTATATTACATCCTACATACATCTCTTACTGCAGCCTATTTACTTACATTCTCTATATCTACATCAATATAGAAATGGTTGTTAATGTCTTTAAATTAGTATAAGTCTCCCTTTATATTTGAATTCTTTTCTATCTCCTTAACAGTATACATTAGACAGTATACATATACCTTAAAATAGCGAGTGGACTTTTAACACAATAAAAATTAAAAACATATTTTGTTCTCTTCTATAGACACAGGATCTTCCTGTTCAGGATACATACAGTATATATGACTCCTTCACCTTCTACAGCAAAAAAACAATACAATCTGCTCTCACCTAATCCTTTTTCTTACCTTTCCAAGTAATATGCTTCACTCATACCAATCTCTAACTCTTAGTGAAATAACCTCTATCATCTCTCAACAGATGTGTGACTCTGCATGAATTCAACATTGCTTTTATACGTACCCATTTCTGTATAGACAAATACATAACATTTGTAGAACTCAATGTAACATTTTAACCATTAAATTACTCATTAGTGCATTCTCCTTAGTAGCTTCAGCATACATGAGGGTTCACTTTAATATACTGATAGAAACTGGAAACATCCATGAAACCCCTTATCTAAGTTCAGCGAACACCTTTCTTACATAATGAATTACTTGTATAATTCATTTACATAAATCACAAACCTAGTATTTATATCTTTTATAGCATTTTGTGAACACACTGCTCACTTTCTTCAATCTAATATTAATTTATTCATATACTAACACTTTCTAAAATAAAGTACATTTCACTACACATTCCTGAGGATTCTCTTTCTTGTGCTCTATGTTTCCTTTTCAGTATCAGTAAGAATTTCTTCTCATTGAACAAAACTCATTAAGCAAACTACAAGTATGGAAGTCTACTCTCATAGCAGGCAGACAGTAATGGCAACCTCTTCAACTCTCCTTTCAAGGTTACTGAGTCGGTCAACCAATCACAATCTCCCTTTTTATGTTAGTACAATGTTCTACAACTTCTCACTGGTTTGTATAGTTAACCCTTTGCAGTGCTTCTGAAAAGTAAGCCAGTGAGATGTGAGTTTCACCAGATCCGTGGATCCACCACGGCGCTCAGTGCAGCCCACCTGTGTAAATTCCCAAGTTTATCCGCGGATCCACTATGAAGTTTGTAAAATATTTTTTTATCTTATAAAAAAAACACATCCATATAAACACCTCTTTTTAGAACACAAAACCAAATCATAACATTAAATAATCATTATGAATCATTACTGCCTCTATATATATGGTAAAACAAAGTTGCATTCCCATCCTTTTTCTATTCACTTCCCCCTCATGCTCCTCTAGCTCTGTTACCATGGTTACACAATCTGCAACATTCTGCTGCACCAGGTCACAAGATCATAACAATTTCTGACTACAGCATGTTTCGTTTCAAGGCACATTATTTAGCAGGTGTGGTTGAATCTTTCAGAGTAAACATATCACAGCTATTTTTACTGTTTTCCAATTTTTCTAAATTCACAGATCAGACTTTAAAACCATCTCCTTGGGTGTAATTCCGTTCATATCACAGAGAATCACAACCATCTCCTGTGTGCTTCTCCAGATTACCTCCAAGATGCACACAGTGTGAATTGTGGGCACAGTTTTGGGCCAGAGAGAGTGCAAAATGAAGTGGTATTGACTGGGACCTAGGTTTGTCTAATGTGGATATTACTTGGAATGACCAGAGAGGGTTAAAGTGGCATCAATTACTTCCTTTGGTTGAAAATATTGAAGATTGTCAACATCCGGACTTTATGACTGTAACCTGGTGGCAATGACCTAGGTGTAGTCACAGGAGTTGGTTTGGAAATCCTAATGAAAGAAACATTTGGAAAATTAATGACACTCTTCCCACATACTGCCTTGGTTTCTTCAAACATTTGCCAGAGGCTGAAGTGGAACAGGTCCGTTCTGCCCACAAACAGAGAAATCCAGGAAACATGTAAATAAAACTGTTACTGCATTTCTCAGGGACCATAACATGATTTCTATATACTATAACAATTTAGGATTTGATATGAAGAGTGGATACAGAAATGACAGAGTTCACCTAACCTGCATAACTTGAGAGACTGTATCCTCTATCATGTGTAGTTATCACCTACACAAAGACTCTTTTCAGAACTAATCTGTTACCCATCAAACGGGTTGCATTTCAAAATCAAAAATTAAATCCATTTTCTAAGAGTAGGCAGTGGTCCATGGGACCACTGCCTGTTCTTAAAAACATGTTGGCGCCCACATTCAATAATAGAAAGTTTGTGAATGGGTTACCGTCTCCCTCAGTAAAGTATCTATGTTTTGCGACTGCATTCCGCTCGCAAAACATTCATACATGTCCCTGCTACTCACTATTAGGAAGACACGCCCTTTATATGCCCCTTTCTAATACCAAATGACAAACTCTATTTCGCAAGTTGTAATAGGTTACTGACTGGCAAAATAGGGTTAGTACATGTAAAAAGGAATTTTAGCGCTCTCAAATGGCCCAATTCCCCATTTGCGTCCGCTAAAACCTTTCGTACATGTGGCCCTATGGGCCTTCTAGGTGGCGATATAACAAAATGGTATCTAAGGATGTTCTTTCCTCATAGTATCAAGTAATTCCTCCTGATACCACCTCCTCAGTAATTCATGGTAGGTCTGGATCGATTGCTTGTATTTTTTCCATGTATAGAGTCATAGTAATTAGAATCACTGAGTTGCCACATGGCTTCAGCTCTATAACCTGTGACATTAATTACTTCAATGTTACCACCCTTACCTGAGGGCTTTATTATGATAGAAGAATCAGCCATTAGATCAAGTAATGCCGTTCTCTGAGTGCGTGTGATGTTGTCATACCTATATTCAGTACTGTCACCTTACAATTTCATCAGCTCATGAATCATGTGAAATCTCTCAACGTTGTTGTGGGCTATATGAGATTGTACTTAGATTTAGGTCTTATCCCACTACTAGGTGCACTATCTATTGCAAAGCCTAATTCACTCAGGGTGTGTCCCATGTTATCATGTGTATCAAAATCATCATAACTCTCTAATTAATGAAGGGACAAAATAGTATCAACATCCTGTATTTCCAGGTTCATCGTTGACACTTCCTGTCCCCTGTTGTGCCACATGTTTTTTACATGCTTGTTTTATATCAAACATCTTCAACAGTTTTAATCTTCTTTTATAGAGAAATAAATCGATCCTAGCATTAGTAAAATCAAAGCCATTTATCCTACAGAAGGGCAGTCCCAATGAAAGTACCAATATTTCCTCTGGGATGAATTCCCTATGGGTTAAATTCACCACCAAGTTATCAGTTGCTGTATGGGTTTGAATTGGCAGACATACAACGGTTTAGTTTGGTCCACTTGTTCCTTTCTCCCCTCCTGGTCATCCTCTTCCTTTTCTTGTGCCTCATCCTTTCCCCCTTTCTCCTCCATGACTTGTTGTGCTGTGGAATATTGTGTTTCTGCTTCAGTAGTTGGAGTGCCTGATAAAAAGACAGGGGACATGTTCCAAAGGGATGTTTTCTGCTGGATCTTCAGATTCCACACTTATATCCAAGCTCAAGCCCATAGATAACAGCTCATGATGACGTTGTTCTTGACTGACTTTTAAGTCTCTTTGTAGGGAGACAAAAAGATTTGCATATTTCTATATTTTTACCTCTGCTAAACCTTTTTTGTTTTTTTTAGTTTGATCTATTTTTCTTATTTGTTCAATGTCGCCTCCAGATTTTTCAAAAACTCAAAAATTACCAGATCTTCTTTGTGTTGATCATTTGTTTAATATATCTTTGACAGTTCTTTCCTCATGATTTCTATGTCAATGTATGCGTATTTTATCAACGTTTCCATAATTCCTTACAAGGTCGTGGCCATGAAGGTGGCCTATTCTTTTAGCAGCACTGGATTAGGATTCTTGTAATTGGGGACAATTGAAATTCTGAGTTCTCTTGGAACTCGCTCAACTTCAATGTAGTTCTTAAGTGACATGATTTCCCACCACTTATTTAATTCTCTTTTTGCCAGCTTCTCAAGGGAATGTAATATTTGCTTTAACGATGCCCATTGAGAGTTTTCCACGCATTACTGCTGGATGGTCCCTCAGTATTCAGATTTTCATCAAAGAGTGAAAGGTTAATAGCTTTTCTTTTTTCTCATTTATTCCCATTCATTCATAGTTCATGCAATTTTCAACAGTGTTTGCCAATAAGCCAGATCAGTGCAATGGGATCCAAGAACATGGGCACATCATTGCTCCTATGTGTCTGCTTTGTGACGACGTCAATACAATGGTAAGAGAACCCATGCACAATTTCCTCTCGACCTGTTTTTAATTGCCCCAATCACCGCCGTAAAGTTGAACGGCAGAGAGAGTCAGGGAATGGTCCAGTCGCATAAGTCTTTCGACCGACCCATGGCTCATCGGTCAACCACAGCAAACCCCCCCAGAGAACACCAGCTTACCGTCACAGTGTCCAGTATTGTTCGGCAACCGCCGAAAATTCAGTACTCCTGAAGTGCGGAAAGCAGCATGAATTCAAGATAAGCTGCTGCAGGTAGCGATTGAGCTGCTTCCTGCCTTGCGAGTGCCAGTGACGGCTCACACTCCCTCTCAAATCAGAACAGTTCACCAAGTTACCAAGACTTCAGCAAAGATGAAGGTGGCATACCAATCCCTTCTACCCTGTTTATTGGCACCAAGAAAATGCATGTCACGTTTCAGCTACACAGTAGCCTTTGTGTGGTGAAAAAGGAAAAGGTACTTCCACATGCTTACAATATAACCATCTAGTTCTTGGACGTAAACTAAATACTTCATCTCGCTGACGGCATTAGTCTAAACATAGTAAAATTCATCCCAACTAAAATCAATGCCCAAGTGTTGAACATAGCTCCCCTCCCTTTTGGCAGGAGGTTTGTAATCTTCCTTTAAAAACAGAACAATCATAGAGCACCAATAGCTGAGAAATGTCTTTTACCACCCCAGACAAGAGTAGTGTCAAAGTCTCTCAGAAAATTGAACAGGCAAAAACTGTCCGAGCTTCAATCAGACACCGAAGAAGCATCACAAGAACAGGCACGCTTCTCTCACATACATAATCAGTGAAGCACAGTAAGGATCAAGTTTATAAGATCCTATCACATGCACACCGCACCAAGATGAGCAGCAGCACTGCAAGTGTACCTCACATTCAAAAGATGCATTGAGTTCAAGCACCCCCCACACAGAACAGGCAATAGAAAATGCAGACCTCACTCAAACAGAACAGAGATACATAACAGGCCAAAACATTACAAGCTACCTTCACATGGAGAGCTAATTCTGTTTCATCTGAAGAAAGTGACAGCAGAACAGCCATGCACCACCCTTTGCAAGTAGAATGAGGATTAAATATGTGTGTCTTTTCTTGTGAAAATATGCGATTGAAATATTGAACTTGTAGAGAAAGGTGCTCTCAGCAATGATTTTTGTTCAGGAAGGTCTTGTGATGGAAGGTAACATAAGCCCATTTATTAATGCCTAAATGTACTTAAACATAAATAATGTTAGGAATAGTATACAAAAACAAATAAAAGTATGTCTCAAGCAGTCTAGATTTTGGTGAGTTGACAAATGTTCACAGTTGTGTACCAGCAGACAAAAGAGAAACATTTCAGCTTTCAATTAGTTGAAACTGTTGTAGCTCACTAGTGTTATTTGAAATAGCCTCTGTGGCTCCCTACAATTACTCATGAGTGAAATATTGACTCTAGAAGAAATGTTTCATGGATGTTGTAGAAGGCTAAGAAACATACAACAAAACTCTGCAAAATGCCTTTAACAGACACAGCTGTCACGATTCACCTTTCCCTTACCTCCTCTGTCGAATGTAGGTGGAGTACGGCTTCGGATCTTGTATGTCCTGGTCTGGCCAAGACAAGGATGACCCCTTCCAGTAGCCATGGTGCTACTGGCAAAATGAAAGCCCAAGCAGTCCGTGCCCTCCAGAAGGAGCTCCAGAGGAAAAACCACCAGGGAAAAAACCTCCAGAAAGGAGCTCCAGAAAATCAGAAAAGGCACTGACTCCAAGAACTGGAACATTAGAAAGCTGCAAGGAAAACCAAGCAGACAGCAATCCACAGCAGGAACAAACAGGTGCGAGGACAGAGCGTTGCAATGCAAAGAAGAAAGAAACTCGAGGCCCTTATATACCAGTAAAACAGGAAGTGAACAAACAGGAAAAGAAAAAACGCCTTATTAAGTTAGGTAAGTTTCATAGGACAACCTGCTGTGTAACAACAGACCCCCCCCCCGGAGCCCCAGGCTTAGCAGGAAAAAGCCCAAAAAAAATTCAAACAAGAAGGGGAGCATGAACAGAAGAAGCATCTTCCCAAGAACAGTCACTAAGAGGGTAAGCCTTCCAATGTATCAGAAATTGAAGACAGTTCCGTAAAAACTGTGACTCACATATCTCTTGTTCCTCATGCTCAGGCTCATTATCCACCAACAGCCAAGGAGGATAAGCATGGGGTCTATGGAAAGGATCAGAAACATATGGTTTTAGTTGTAAAACATGAGATACTGGGTGTATCTTCCATATCCGAAGCAACTGCAGAAGGACGGACACTGGATTCACTATATGTACGCTCTTAAAAGGACCATAATATTGATGTTTAAATTTGTTTGTGGACAAAGGAAAAGGCAAAAATGTAGATGAAAGCAAGAACTTATCCAGAACCTGATACAATGGAGAAGGACGTCGCCTTCATCAGTAGCTTTCTTCATGAGTTGTTTTGCAGCCAGCAATTTAGAACATATTTTTGTTCGGACACTACAATGACGAGGAGAAGAAGAGATAACAGCTGGAACAGAGGAAGACTCGATATTCACTGTAGGAAAGGCCCTGGGATGATATCCATACATACAAAAAAAGGAGTCGCATTTGATGCTTTATACACCGTATTGTTGTATGAAAATTCTGCAAAGATAGATACTGGGACCAGTCACTTTGAGTTGCATTACATAAAAAATGTAGATACTGCTCAGTTCCCTGATTTAAACGTTCTGTCTGTCCTTTATATGGAGGATGGAAGCCAGAGGATAAGGCTACCTCAATATGCAATAATTTACAAAATTGTTTCCAAAAACATGAAACATACTGAGGGCCTCAATCTGAAATGATGACTTGAGTGAGACTGTGAAGATAAAAAATCTCCTGTAAAAAGATGTGGCTCAACTCTTGAGCAGTAGGTAATTTCTTTAAGCTGTAAAATGAGCCATCTTTGAAAAAGAATCTACAGTAACCATGATCACGGTATTCCCTGTAGGGGACGGTAGGGAACATAAAAAAATCAGTAGATATCCTATGCCATGGGAATGGTGGAACAGGCAAAAGTTGTAATAACCCTGCAGGTTTGGTACAAGGTATCTTAGCTTGTGCACACACTGGACAAGAAGAAACATAGGTCTTAACATCTTTTGCAACTGTAGACCACCAAAAAGATCGAAGAATTAATTCTTGAGTTGCCTTGATTCCATGATGACCTGCAACAGGTGAATCGTGACACATCTGTAATGCTTCTATTTTCACTTTTTTGGAAGGAAGGAATAATGCTTTTTCATGATGATGATATCCCTTGATTTTCCTCAGTTGTGGATTCAATGTCTCCCATTCTTCTTTAGTAAGTACAGCGTATTCAGATAACACTCGATCCACAAAGGATTGTACCACTCCAATGATTCAATGGGGTTCTATAATGTGCTGTGCAGGAATGGTCACGCCCTCTGGATAGCGACGGGATAAAGCATCTGCTTACGATATTCTGTGATCCAGGGATGTAAGTAATGAGAAAATCATATTCACTGAAGATGAAAGCCCATCTTGCCTGTCGACTGTTCCAACATTGAAAATTTCGAAGGCATAGTAGATCCGGATGATCAGTTCTGACCTCAAAAGGAACTTTGGTTCCCATTAGGAATTGTCTCCATTCAGTACAGGCCACCTTTAAAGCAATAATTCTTGCTCCAATACAGAGTAGTTACATTCAAAATCTGTCAGAATATGAGATAGTTAGAAAACTGGGTGTTCTAATCTGTCTTCATCATGTCTTTGTAGGAGTAGAGCACCTATCAGATGCATCAGTTTTAACTATACATTTTTTCATAGTATCGAGATGCTGTAAAATTAGAGCCTGTGTAAAAGTTTGTTTCAGATCCTGAAAGGCTGTCTCAGCAGATTCAGTACAACAGAATCCATTCCAATGATTTTGTTTCTTTAAAGTGTCTGTGAGAAAACTTGTTTGCTGAGCAAAGTCTTTAATGAATTGCCAATAAAAATTGGCTAATCATATCAAACACTGCATTTCTTTTATCATGGAAGGAGATGGCCAATCTAGGATGGCTTGAACCTTTCCAGGATCCATGGCGATACCAGTCCTGTTCATACAATAACCCCGAAACTCCACTTCAGTCTTGTCAAACTCACAGTTTTGTGGTTTACCAAATAACTGATGCTTTCAAAGTCTTTCAAGGACTTGAGTGGCATGTGACGTATGTTGTTCTGGTTGAATGGAATACACTAAGATGTAATCTAGATATATGACAACTATTTGATTTAAAAAATCCAAAAATACAGAATCCATGAATCTTTGAAATATAGAAGGAGCGTTTGTTAGGCCAAAAGGCATCACTCAATATTCGAAATGGCCTAAGGGGCGCCTAAAAGCAGCCTTCCTCTCATCTCTTTCCTTTATTCTAAGGAGGTGATAAGCACCCCGTAAATCCAACTTAGTGAACCTCTGTGCTCCTTTAACGCTTCCAATATATCCTTTATAAGGGGTAAAGGATGTCTGTCTTTCTATAGTTATCTTATTGAGACCACGGAAGTCTATACAGGGACGTAAATCTTTCATCTTCTTTCGTACAAAGAACAACAGGTATCTTCTTTTCCTTGACCCATTCCTCATCAAGATAGATGGCAGCATTCTTCCACGTTGTATATTCAAGCAGAATGCAACAGTTCATCCTTTATTTCATCACGTAACTCTCTACAAAAAGGGTAATGAGGGTGTGTTCTACCCAAGTGGTCTCTGTTACCAAATGATGAAACCTGGTTATATATTGCAAGACATCCTGATTACCCTGATGAATGTCACGTAAAGCCTCTTCTGCTGAAGACTCTAATCCAGGACGCTCAAACATTTGTTTAAAGGCCTCCACAAATTCAGTATAATTAGACAACAGGGAATTATTTGTGGTCACCAAGGGAGTTGCCCATGCTAAAGCTGGACCTGAAAGAGCACTTATCAAGTAGCCACCCTTGGTCTTCTCCTGAAGAAATTGTGATGGACGAAATGCAAAAAATACTGTCAAGGAATCAAGGAGCTCTTTCAACTTATTGGGATCTCCAGAAAAATCTGGTGTATTAATAGAGATGGAAGGAACATCCATTGTCTTAGATGCCAAGGTTTGTTGTAATGTTGTATTTTCCAAACATAATTGTTGCAGCTCTTGACGCTGTTGTTGCACAGAATGTACTAATGATTAAGCTGTCTCCACCATCTCACCCGGAGGATCCTCCATTATCTTTCGGCCACAATAGATTTTTGGGTGTTGCAATCTGTCAAGATTTGCCTTTCCCTTACTGCCTCTGTTGGATGTAGGTGGAGTACAGCTTTGGATCCTGTAGACCCCTTCCAGTAGCCACAGAGCTGCTGGTAAGATGAAAGCCCAAGTAGTATGTGCCCTACAGAATGAGCTCCAGAGGTAAAACCACCAGAGAAAAAACCTCAAAAGGAGCTCCAGAAAATCAGAAAAGACAAAGTAGAGCTCATGACTCCAAGAACTGGACTATCAGGAAGCTGCAAGGAAAACCAAGCAGACAGCAATCCACAGCAGAAACTAACCGAGGACCACCGAACCAGAATGTTGCAACACAAAGAAGAAAAAAACTCAAGCCCCTTATATACCAGTAAAACAGGAAGTGAACAAACAGGAAAAGGAAAAAAACGCCATATCAAGTTGGGAATGTATCATAGGACAAAATAGGAGAAACACCATCTTGGAAAGGTACTAGTAAAAGGAAAGAACAGTGAATGCTAGTATAGACAAGCATTCTGGGACCAAGAAAGCATGGCACCCATGACCAAAAGGGCAGAAAACAAATAAGTATTATATAGGCGTCACAGGGGCCACCCGCGACACAAAATCAGAGCACCTGCGACCGCGACAAGATCCGCAGCGTAACAACAGCACCATCTCCCCATTCTAAAAATACATTAAAATATTTTTTTTTTAAAAGCAATCTATGCTAAAGCATCTATGTTAAAGCAGCATTCCATGTTATCAAGGCAAAACTATCAGAATAAGAAAGGTGGGTTAGGGAGATGGTTGAAAAGAGTCTATTAAAATTGGGGACTTTTAGCCAGAGTCCACTTTGCACAAACTGTAAATGTTTCTTCAATGGGGGATAGCCTGCAGGCACTGAAGGATCAAGCCTCAGGCAAGCTTCAAGGACATGTACAATAGGTCAACTTGGGTCAGTGAAGCCTGCACTGGTTTTGCAGTACCAGGCCAATACAGTTTTGAGGTTCCCGTGACAATATCTGTTTTGTTTTTTGTTTTCAACTTTAGCTACAAGGGTGGCCATATGGGACTCCCCCAACATACGTGGGCCTGTAGGTAAGGTTGTGCTCACCCTGCCCCCTTAAGTATTTTTTTTAACTTTCTCAACATGGGGACCAGGTCCTATAATGGAAGTCAAAACATTTTCCATTGATGTGGTGGTCAGCAAATCAGATGGTTCCATCACTGTGGACTGGTCTTTGCATCCATGCTACTGATATAGCCAATAGGAGAAAAACATATCTTAGCTAATCATATCTGAGTATTTTTTAACTTCTGACGATGTAGAGGTCTGCAGTTTTGGTAACGCAAATTCAAATGGTGCAGATATCTTTATAATTTAACCTGGTAATTTCTAACCGGTGCACTTTTTGAATGCTAATTTCTTGAAAAGTACTGAGACTGAGATTCCCAGACTAAACTAAGAAAAGCACATTCCTTGTGAAACATTCTCCTATCTTGCATATGTTTGTGTAATTCATTTAAGCCAGTTTTTCTACATTGAAGAGAAAAGAAACCTATGGGAATTAAAAACGCAAATGGTACTTTTAGGACACCCCCTTTTTCTTGGCTGCCACTTGACAGATCTACATGAAACTTGCAATGAAGGATATAGAGTGAATGTACTTTTTTTAGAAGATTGGGGTACCACCAAACAAGGAAAAATCTATAAATCAGCACTTGAACAGCATTATGGGGTGCTCTTGGCTCGGAGCAGTAATAATAAATAAGCGGCTCCTACCACTAATTTATTACACACTTTTTAAATTATATTTTTCAGTGTCCCGGATATCGAAAGTTTATGTCTACTTGAGGGCAGTGGAGGGAGACCGAAGGGCTTGTGGCCCCTACAGCTTCCCAGCCAGTACAATCTTGAGTGCTGGAGGGAGCCAGGCCTTTTTGTTTTGTTACGACAGCAGGGGGAGCCCCATAGCTTTTTACCTTCTTTTTGGTGGTTGGTGCCCTGGTCCCACCAGGGGAACCCACAGAAATATCCTGTGCCAGGGGTCATGGGGGGAGGCCCATGGGTCCCCAGCGAGCACCTGTCCTCAGGTGCCACAGCAGCCAGCTTGTGTTCTTTGCTCTTCTGGCAGGAGCAGCTTTTCTCTGTGCTAATACCTGGTAGGAGCAATGTTCTGTTCCCTGACAGCCAGAGAGTGGGCAGGCTGCTTCCCTTCCCACCAGAGCATTGGCAGGGACATGTATTACAGCTCCTTAGTGGCAGGAGCCTTTCTGCTTCCGCGGGTAGGATCAATGAAATCCTTCCTATCTGTGCTCCTTCCTACATGCAGCTTTACAGTTTTCTAAGTGATGGGGTCCCTGGGGCTGAAACTGGATCAAAAAGAGGGTAACTATGTCACCTCCTCATCCCAAAAATAAGAGGTCAACCCCCAGGGATGGAGTCTTTGTGGCCCAAATTGTGTCAGGGATTTGAGGGGGAGGTCCCACAGCCCTCTCTCCATTAAAAAAAGAGGTGTGACTTGCAAGATTGGGTCCCCAGTGCCGAAATCGACTCGGGGAGAAGCAGCATCTTGCCTCCAGCCCCTGAAATTCATAATGCAGCCCTGGAGGATGGGTTCCCCAGGGCCTTTAAAAGACTTGAGGAGGGAAGGAGGGTGCATGCCCTTAACTGAAATTCTGTAAATCCCTGGGCCACCCACAGCAGATTAGAATTGAAAAGGGAGGGAGCTGCCCCTTTTTTAATGGGACCATGGATCCACACACCTTCAAGCTGTTTTGCAGTCCCATTTTTTTAACATATTTTTCAGGACAGCTTCCTGCGAGGTTTGGTATAAATCCGTTCAGTGATTTGGCATTAGCTGTGTATAATGTTCCCATAGAAAATTGCACGAGGAAAACACGTTTTGAAACCCCTCCTTTTTTCTCACCTCTCTGCTTGACAGATCACCCTGAGCTTTCGAGGAATACACTGAGGTAGATGAGACTATTTTTTGGAAATTTTAGTGAAGATTCATCAAACAGCACAGTATATATATATATGTATATAAAACAGTCACCAGTAGGTAGTTATAGTTAAGATCTAGTTAGTTTCCACAGAAAAAGCATTTTTTGTTTTGTCAGTAACTTTGGTGCAGTTTGACGAATCCTCATGAAATTTTCAAAACTAGTTTGCCACCCACTTCAGCTGCTGTGTTAAAAGTTTTGTGATGCTTCGTCAAGCGGCCCGATAAAAAGGGGTGTCCCAAAACATGTTTTTCTCATGATGCAATTTCCCATATGGATTTTAGACACAACTACAGTACGAACCACTGGACAGAATTTCACCAAATTTGGCAAAAAGCTAGATCTTGGTCCACAAAGAATTGCTTTTTGTAATATGGTGTAAATCCGTTCAGTAGCTTTGGGCATATTAAAGGAAAAATAAATGAGTATATCTCCTGTGGGTCTGACAGATCATGCTGAGATGTGATTGGCTGCCAACACACAACTAGGAAGTGTTGGCAGCTATTTTGGGATATATATACATAAACTTAAAAACAAAGATTACAGGGACGGTGTAGCTAGGCTCACATTTTAAACATACAAAATCATAGAAATTCACCTGTCATAGTTAGAGTTATCTCTAGTAACTATAACTCATGCTCTAAGGTAACTATGACTCGTGCCCCTTCGATGCACAGTTTTTTTAGTCAAAAATTTTACTGCACATATAATATTGATATTATCAATGTTGTCATCAAAGACGTCATGAGTGACGTAATTTGTGGGGTAATTAGCAGTGCATGGCGAGGGCACAAGTTATAGTTACCCTAGGGCACGAGTTATAGTTACTTGATGTTAGACATGACAGCCTTAGGGTGGTCACCCCTAACGTTTTGCCTGCCTCCCTCCACTTTTTGGACACTGTTTTTGCTGGTTTTTAGACTCTGCACACTTTACCACTGCTAACCAGTGCGAAAGTGCAGATGCTCTCTCCCTTTGAACATGGTAACATTGGATCATACCCAATTGAACTATTTAATGTACTTATAAGTCCCTAGTAGAGTGCACTATATGTGCCCAGGGCCTGTAGATTAAATGCTACTAGTGGGCCTGCAGCACTGATTGTGCCACCTACTTAAGTAGCCCCTTAACCTTGTCTCAGGCCTGCCATTGCAAGGCCTGTGTGTGCAGTTTCACTGCCAATTCGACTTGGCATTTAAAAGTACTTGCCAAACCTAAAACTCCCCTTTTTCTACATACAAGACACCCCTAAGGTATGCCCTAGGTAACCCATAGGGCAGGGTGCTGTGTAGGCAAAAGGCAGGACATGTACCTATGTAGGTTACATGTCCTGGTAGTGTGAAACGCCTAAATTCGTTTTTACACTGCTGTGAGGCCTTGGGGCTGCCCTCATACATTGTTTGAGTGGTAGCTGCTGATCTGAAAGGAGTAGGAAGGTCATATTTAGTATGGCCAGAATGGTGATATAAAATCCTGCTGACCGGTGGAGTTGGATTTAATATTAATATTTTAGAAATGCCACTTTTAGAAGGTGAGCATTTCTCTGCACTTAAATCTTTCTGTGCCTTACAATCCACGTCTGGCTGGGTTTAGTTGACAGCTCCTTGTGCATTCACTCAGACACATCCCAAACACAGGATACTCAGCCTCACTCGCATACATCTGCATTTTGAATGGGTCTTCCTGGGCTGGGAGGGTGGAGGGCCTGCTCTCACACAAAGGACTGCCACACCCCCTACTAGGACCCTGGCAGACAGGATTGAACGGAAAGGGGACCTGGTGCACTTCTAAGCCACTCTTTGAAGTTTCCCCCACATCAAAGGCACATTTGGGTATAAAACAGGGCCTCTGCCCCTTCCAACTCAGACACTTCCTGGAGAAGAAACTTGTAATCAGAACCTGCATCCTGCCAAGAAGAACTGCCTGGTTCCCCAAAGGACTCACCTGACTGCTTTCTGTGAAGGACTGCTACCTTGCTGTTGTCCTGTTGCACTTGCTGCTCTTTGGCTGAGGTGAAGAAGTGCTCTCCAAGGGCTTGGCTAGAGCTTGCCTCCTGTACCCTGAAGTCTCAGGACCAAAAAGACTTCATCTCTTCAAGAAGGACTTCTTGTGCGGCAAAATTAGACGAACAGCCTGCCAGAAACAACGCACAGCCGGCACGGCAGTGAAAATTTCACTGCATGCTGAACCGGAACGACGCAGCCCGACTTTGCAACGAGAAGATCGACGCAGTGCCAGCGTAGCAACCGGACATACGACGCATGGCCCACTGGATTGATGCATAGCCGAGCCAGAACAACGCACCCCGATTTCCAGACAGGAATCGATGCAGCGCCTGCCGTGCGGTAGAAAATTCAATGCAACACCCACCGGATCGACGCAGCTCCTGTTACTTCGTTCTGCCAGCGCAGGAAATCCACGCACCGTCCCCGGGGCGTCTGAAAACCCCGCAACCCGAAGAGGATCCACGACTGAGCACCGGCAATCGATGCACAGCCGCCCCTGCGTGAAAACTAAATGACGCATCGGCGTGTGCGGCCCGAGAAATTGATGCACACCCCTTTGTTTCCACGCTTCTCTTCCTCTGTGGCCCTTTGTGGAGATTTTTCACGCGAACCAGGTACTTTGTGCTTGAAGAGACTTTGTTTGCTTTAAAAGGACTTAAGACACTTTATATCACTTTTCATTGATATCTCGACCTTTACTTATTGCATCTTTGATCGTTTTGACCTGCATTTATCAAGATAAATATTATATATTTTTCTAAACACTGTGTGGTGTATTTTTCTGGTGCTATGTGGTGTTATTGTATGATTTATTGCACAAATACTTTACACATTGCCTTCTAAGTCAAGCCTGACTGCTCAGTGCCAAGCTACCAGGGGGTGGGCACAGGATAATTTGGACTGTGTGTGACCTACCCTGACTAGAGTGAGGGTTCTTGCTTGGACAGAGGGTAACCTGACTGCCAACCAAAAACCCCATTTCTAACACTTGAGATAATTCTAAGGTGAATTTCTATGGTTTTGTACATTTAAAATGTGAGACTAACCATAACGTCCCTGTAACCTTCATTTTTTTAAGTGAATTTCTATGTTTTTTTAAATTCTATTTACTAATTCTAACATCCTTGCAACCTTTGTTTTTTCAGTGAATTTCTATGTTTTTTTTTATGTAAAGTAATTTTCATTACTATATGTTAATCCAAACACCAAGGCCAAGCGCAGCAGTTGCCCACAGAGTCATGCGCAGTGTTCCCCCTACAACCAACACCCTATAACCACCCAAACGTGTGCCAGTGTGCAGTGGGGTCGACCGCAGGGCCTGTCCTGCAGTCAGTCCCTGCGGCCAACCCCCAGCACCACCAAACCCCATGCTGCGCTAGGCTTTTGGCCATGTACAGTAGGAGTTGGCCACAGGTCCATGTGGCCCCCATCTCCCAGCCAGCTTTGGCCCTGGGGGGCCCATCCCCCGGGGCCCTGCCTTTTAAAATATATTTTTTGAGGGGGGACCACACAGCCCCCCTCCCTGGGCTGATCTCAGCCCTGGGGACCCCATTTCTCAAGGCCCGCCCATGTCGTCCGGGTGCCTCCTAGGGCACCCTGTCAAAATGGTTGGGGACCGCAGGGGGAGTCTGAAGGCCTCTGCAGTCCTAGCTGGCTCCCTGCCTCCTGCGGGGGCCAGCAAACATGCAGCTCCATGTCTGTGAGACCAATTGTTTCCTCTGTTTCCCTGCCTGCATCTCTGCCCGCGCTTGTTTAGTTTTTTAAATGTTGGGTGGATCAGCGGATCCACCGCAACTCCTGCTGAAATGTTTTTTTTAAATATAATTTTTTGCTCTCGAGGTGTCCCTCTGGGACCCCGGCACCAGAGCTGAGGGGTCAGGGTGTCCCTAGTCTGGCCCCTTTTCTATTTTTTAATCCTTTTTTCTGGGGCTCAGCTGAAGCAGAGACCCAGCATGGCTGCCAACACTTCTTTGTTGAGGTGTTGGCAGCCAAACAGCTCTCAGCATGAGATTGGAGGGTTTGCAGAGCATATGCGTCCCTATATAGAAATTTTTACTTTCTTTAATTTCTCAAAAACTACTGAACGGATTTATACCAAATAAAAAAAAGGTCACTTTCTGGACCAAGAGCTACCTTTCTGCCAAATTTGGTGTAATTCCATCCAGTGGTTTATGTGCTAATCCTTCAAAATCCCTATGGAAAAATACATGGGGAAATAACATTTTGGGACCCACCCTTTTTCTCGGCTCCCGCTTGATGGATCACCCTGAAACTTTCCAGGCATACGCTGAAGTGAGCGTCGTAGTTTTTGGAAAACTTTGTGATGATTCATCAAAGGGCGCTAAAGTTATTAGCAAAATCCTTTTTCTATAGAAACTAGGTCCTAACTATAACTACTTAGTGGCAACTACACACACACATATATATATATATATATATATATTATTTTTTCCACCTAAAAAAACAAAGGTTACAGGTACAGGGATGTTATGGTTAGGCTCAATTTTTAAACGTACCAAACCATAGAAATTAATCTGTTATAGTTAACGTTATCTAAAGTAACTATAACTCATACCATAAGGTAACTGTAACTCGCGCCCCTGCCATGCACAGTTATCTGAACAATAATTATACTGCAGATACTACAGTGCAACTTTAGATAAATTTAACTAATAAAGGTGAATTTCTATGGTTTGGTATGTTTAAAATGTGAGCCTAACTATGACAAATGCGAATTTCTATGTTTTTTAAATTTTATTTCTCAACTATAGCAGCCCTGCAGCCTTTGGTTTTTTCAGGGATTTTTTATGGATGAACTCTCTAATAAAAAGAGGGGGGACATGAACCCCAGAGCCCTACTAGGCCCTGGGGACCCCATCCCACAGGACCAAATTCTATTTAAAACAAGGGGGGGCGCACGGCCCCCCTGCTCGAGATTTAAAAGGCCCCAGCGACCCTATACCCTGGGGCTGGTTCACAGACTTTGTCCTAGGGAGCCCACCCCTGGGACACATTAGTTGACCACATCAGTGTGGGCAGGGACATCTATGTCTGCACCTGCCCAGCAGGAGCATCTTTAAATCTCCTGCTGGGTGGGAGCAAACATGCTTTCCATGCCGGATAGGAGCAGACTTCTGTTTCCGTGCCCCTACTCTTGCAGGCAGGGAAATACAAATTAACCCTACCCGGCTGGAGCATGTAGAAATTGCTGCTCCCACCAGATAGGAGCAATGCCAGCTCTGGCAGTTCCCGATTTGTATTCTGGAAACCACTGAAAGTTTCAGGTGGTTGTTAACCATAACTTGCCGGAATGCACTCATCAGGCACTCAAATTATATCACAAATAACATCAGACATGGCATCGTCTATGCCATCACTACTGACGTCACATTTAATCTCACCACTGACTTCAGTGATGACATCACTACATATGGCCTAAACTGTGCAGCGCTGTACCGAGAAAATAAAATATGATATACAGCATCTCTAGGTACTGAGCAGCTCCCACTTGGCAATCACATTCAATTTTTTCATATTGGTAAATCAACATTCTGAGTTGGGAGGTCCACAGCTCTAAAGTGTGACCCATTTGCAATATACCCTTCATTATCATCACTTTTGCCCACCTTTCAAAGTGTGTGATGTAACTTGTTTTATTGAGTATTTATCATTTTGGCTAACTTGCATTTTAACTTTAATTCTCCAAAGCTTACCTGTATAGTTATCTGGCTAGCTATTCCAAAGGAACGGAATGCACTTTCTATGAAGACAGTCTTATTGTTTACTGCAAGCTAGAAAAGGTGACCAAAGGATTCATCACAAAAACTAGTTCTTGACCTATGTGAGTCATGCTGCTTAGGATTTGTGGAGCTCAGTTGCAGCTGTGACCACTCTCTTCTGGTAGCTTAACAGTCCTGATATCTACAGTGTGAATGTATCCATGTTTCCAGAAAATAATGGAAGAGCCATTGTGGTCCAATTTCTAGACCCATATTCCACAAGCTCTTTGCTTCAGGGTGACAGTTGAGGACCGTGAATTTGAAAGCTCTCTGAAGTACTTAAAGCAGTAAAAACAATTGGAATGGAGCTCGCACGCCATACAACCTCAAATACCATGTCGGTTCCATGTGTTTTAGAGGTTGCGTTTTTTTTTTAGCAATTATGAATCAGAAAAAAAGACTGGGCCCAGATTCTGCAACATTAATTCATGCTGCTCTGTCTACTCATTTAATTTCCTTTGCACATGCCTTCCTACTAGGTGATATATTATTTAGGGAGGAACTTCTGGGTCTTCCTTGTACTTGTTCATGTGATCCTATTGTCTGCAATTTCTTATTTTCGGCATGAAAAATTCTTATTTTTGCTCCTGAGTGCGGGTTGTATCTGATGTGTAGTAGTGACTGACTTTTGGTTGCACATTTTCTGTCCCACCCATTTCTCCAATATCCTTTGCGATACGTACCTAGTGAAATCAGAACCCTATATGTGTGAGTAAATATGGTGTTTATATATGGTGAATTGAATGACAAAGCCAGAAAGCACTGTATAGTTGATGCAGATACAAGGGAGCTGAGTGGGCGGGGTTTTGAAGGATCGGAGAGCAGAGTGGGGGAAGAGGGAGAAGGGACACAAGTAGAGCAATCCATAACAGGAGACATTGCAGTGGTTGAGAAGTTGTGAGTTTAGACTGCGATGAGGTGTGTTTAAAGAGTAGAATTTTGAACTTCCTGAAATGAAAGACAGATGATGACTGACACACTTTGAAATTCAACTCCAAACCTTAGCTGCATAACATGAAAAATATTCTAGTCTTTATTCTGTATTCCCTTGGCCACAAAATGTGTGATGCTGCTGTCTCATATAGTTCTTTGTTGGTCTTGATCTTGGATGTCAGGTAAGGGGAGGATGCCATCCATTTGCCTAATGCAGTCAGACTTCGAAAGACCTTTAAGGAGGCATCCCACCGCATGAATGATGCTATTCAGAGCAGTGAGATGAATTTCTGTTGTTAGGCCTGCAATGTATTGCCTGGGAAAATACTAACTCCCAACAGCTATTCTGAAGCTGTTATCTGGGAAGTGTAGCTTAAACCTGTGTTCCATGATTAGTAGATGTCAAGCAGTTCTGGTCTTGTATATTATGTGTGTTCTGAAACAGTTGTCTTGCTCAATAAGGAAGTAAAGTGAATTTGTGCTGTCCGTAAGTTGTGGTGAGAATCTTTCCAGGTTATTCTAATCAGGTTATTTCTCTACCAGGAGTGTAGCGCACTGCATCTTGGTAGGGCTGACGGAGAGGAAGCCTGCAGATTTGAATGGAGGCAAGACAGTTGATTATCTGGTTGAACTTGTACTTAGAAGTGACTGACAAATATAGCAGGATGCCATTCATGTTCTAGTGAATGCTCACATTCATCTTAGACTGTATGGTTCTCAGCAGTTCCATGTATAAGCTGAAAACCATCAGTGAAAGAAAAGAGCCTTGGCGAATGCTGCATGTGACTGGGATAGGTCCATAACAGAAGAAGCTCTTCTGGAAAAGATGGGCCCTATTCTTCAGGTACAACTGAACCAATGTAGGTAGCACCATTGAATTGCATTCAGAGGGCCAGAATACCGAGCAGAACTTGATGGTAGACAGTGCTGGAAGAACCAATATCTTAAGCAGGACTAGCAGCCAGGTTGCTCATTATCTGTGATCTGGTTAACATTGTCAGACGCTTGCAAGGTTGTTGTATCTTTGCTGCACTGGGAGCAGAAGCCAAACTGGTAGTTCAGTTGGAAAGTATGGGTATTAACTTTATTAGAAGTTGTTTAGAGAAAGCATTTTGAAAACTAGTGCCTAGAAACAATGGGTACATGAGTGGTGTGCTCGTCGTGCTCCACAATTGGATTTCTATAGTCTGCCCAATCTCCAGAACATATGGAAAGGAGTTTTGTATAGGGGATTAGAATAGATGGAATTAATTATGCCGAGCAGTGTTACCCTTGCTTTTCCAGGTATTCAAGTTATGTGTTTTGTAGAAAGTCACTTGTATGGATGGGATGGTATATGTCAGGTCTTAAACGAGACAGTTTCATAACAAGGTAGAATGGCTACATAGAGGGAGATGTGGGCAGGTTTTCTCTGTCTTTTCAGTGATGTCTTTCAGCCTATCTTATCTTCAAAGACATTGTTGTTTGTTCTATTTGTACTGTATTTGATTGTTTTGGCAGGCATGTATTTGACATTTGTTCAAGGCCTCATTGATGATGTTTCTCTAGTGCATAGACTTTGCTTCTATGGTGAACGGTCTGCATGTGGAATGGAGCTTCTTCACTTCTGACAGCTAAGTGTATCTTCAGTTGTTTTTCAAGTGTCTGAAGGCATGCTTGCTCTCAATAAATTTCTGGCTGCAATAAGGAGATGTTGGTTTGGCTTTCTTGAAGTGTGGAATGAGGGTGGATATTGACTGAAGTCGGTTTTGCGGTACCAAAAGAAGATCTCAAGGTGCACATTCATATATCTGAGAACCTGGATATCCTCCAATGACTTTCAGCTGATTCACATTTCCGACTCGAAGCCAGAGAGAAATTAATCCTTCAGTACAATAATAGAATAAACATTTACATAAACATTACAATAAACCGTTTTAGTCCCAACGCTTCCAAGATCAGTCAGCTAAAATAACCTTGTTTCTTTTTCATTCGCTACCCTCTGAACTCAAAGACTTTCGGGCTCCTTCAGGCATAGTCATCACACATGGCACTGCTAGTAGATTTAACCAAACACAATTACAGGCTTTAATTTACTGACGGGTGTTATTTCGGTATTAGTTCCGGATTAACCGCCCCTGGATTATTACTCTGCCATATTCTGCTGTCAAGCATAGGTATGCTGTGATGCCAAGGTAAATGCATATGTGTCTTTTGCCCATGGTATGATGCAAAGTAATTGCCTGCACCAACGCATCCCTCTTTTTTCCTTGCAAACGCTACTTTGAAATGCTCCTGAGCTCGATGTTGAGTGGTATACTGCAATGCTGAATGATGGGAAGGCTAAAGAAGTGCACCACGAAGGCCGATGTGGGTGATATCCAACTGTGGCCAGGACTATTCAAGCATGTGAGAGCCACCTGACAACAGTTTAGATAGAAAAGCCCAAGATGGATGTCACTTGCATGAGATCTTGACATCCTGAAGGATCTCCATTGCTCCCATGAACTTGAACCACGTTCCCTCCACACAGGTCTGCTTTGTTTCATTTACATTGGGACAGTGATAGCGAGATTAGATAAAATAAGTATGATCTCTTGCGCCTCACTAATCTCAGCTAAAAATGGAAGCTCTACTATAACCACCCAGAGAGGTCGTTGTCTCGAACTCAGGCTGAAATTACAAAATTTGGTAACATTTTATGGACAGTGAAGCAGATTTGCCCTACAGGAAAGAAAGAAAGAAAGAAAGAAATTAATTGTTAACCATGTAGGTTTATTAATCAGATTAGTGGAATTTCATCTCCAATCAATGCAATTAACTACAATTGTTATTTCCTTGGATACAGCATGCTTGAATATAACCCAAGCAGTACAATCGATAATCCAAACACCTAATTCTATGATAAGAATTTGGGTAAGTCAAGGAAATTCTAAAGCAAGCGGTATCAGCAAATACAGTATAGAAAGATGAACCTGGTAAAGGTTCCTAAGAGAATCAGAGGTAAGGTTCTTCCTCTTGACAACATCTCAGTGAGCAGGGAAATAAGAAGCATTGGTCTCAGGAGACGAGGGACGGCATCTGCCTGTCGACGTAGAGGTAGATTTGCGACCTTACTAGCTAATCTACTTTGCACAGTTAAACCACATTTCATCTAAAAGTTACAATCTTTGGTTTCCCACAAAGAGATGATTGATCGAAATCCATTATTCTCTCTGTGCCTTGTACTGGCCTCCTTCTCACAGAATAGTATAATGCCTCTTCATCCACTGCAGGTGTTGAGATTTCAGTCCAAACCAACTAGTCACTATACTACAACATTCAGAATACAAGTGTTACACCTGGCATACTTGGACTGGTCTCCCCTGTCTTTTTTGCCTCTGCTTCCCATATTTTGACTGTGTGCTGGACTCTGTTTTTGCTGTTTTTGGTACTCTGGCCAATTTACCACTGCTGACTAGTGCTAAAGTGCAAGTGTTCTCTGTGTAAAATGTATGTGTAATTGGCTTTTCCATTATTGGCGTATCTGATTTACTAGTAAGTCCCTAGTAAAGTGCACTAGAGGTGCCCAGGGCCTGTAGATCAAATGCTACTAGTGGGCCTGCAGCACTGGTTGTGCCACCCACATGAGAAGCCCTGTAAACATGGCTCAGACCTGTCACTGGAGTGTGTGTATGTGCAGTTTTAAGCTGACAATTCAACCTGGCAAGTGTACCCACTTCTCAGGCCCAAACCTTCCCTTTTTACAGCTGTAAGGCACCCCCGAGGTAGGCACTAGGAAGCCCCATGGGCAGGGTGCAGTGTATGTTAAAGGTGCAACACGTACTGATGTGTTTTACATGTCCTAACACTGAAATACTGCCAAATTCAGTTTTCACTGTTGCAAGGCCTATCTCTCTCATATGTTAACATGAGGGCTGCCTTTAAATATTTTTAAAGTTGAGATTACCTTTGGGAGCAGATGGAAATGTGGAGTTTGGTGTCTCTGAACTCACAATTTAAAAATACATCTTTTGGTAAAGTTTGTTTTTAAAGTGTCAGTTTGAAAATACCACTTTTAGAAAGTGGGCATTTTCTTGCTTCAACCATTCTGTGACTCTACCTGTTTGTGGATTCCCTGCCTGGGTCAGACTTGCAGTTGGGCTGTTTGTGAATCCCCTCAAGCAGTGAGAGAAAGGGGAGCTGGAGTGTAGCCTACATATCCTGATGGGCCATCTGAGCTAGAGTGGAGGGAGGAGTGGTCACTTACCTGAATGACCTGTGCCTGCCCTCACACAATGCAGTCTCCAATCCCTTGGTATATGGCTGGGGCCAGGCCTGGGTAAGGCAGGATCCTGTGAACAACAGAGACTTTCCTTTGAAGTTTACCTACTTCAAAGGCAGAAAGGGGTATAAATAGTGGACCCAAAATCCCAGATTTTGGGGGATTACTTCGTGGATTTAAGAGGAACCTCTACCAGGAGAAGACTTGAGGAGAAGTGCTGTCTGTGACTGCTTTGTTGAACTTTCCTGTAGTTGCTGCTTCTGTCTGTGAAAGGGGTCAAAGACTGGACTTGGTTGTGCATTCCTACTTGAGAGGTATCTCCAAGGGCTTGGACTGAGCTTGCCTCCTGTTTTGAAGTCTCAGGGCCATCAAAGATTTCCTCTGCCAGCACCTGGACTCTCTGCTGAGACTCCTGCTCTGCCATGTAGTGCCCTGTCCAGTCACTGGGCCCTTGATAGGTGAATTTGGCAGAAGAAGGACAGAAATCCATGCGCAGAACTTTTCGGCGCACCACCTGCAAAGCAGCTGAAAAACAACGCACCACCCGCTTCGAGGCAAAAATCAAACCTCCACCTGCATCACAGCTGGGAGATCGATGGATCGCGGCAGGAGAAACAACGCAACACCTGCTTGCGGCTGCTGATAATGACGCATACCCCAAGCAGTGTGGTTTTCTAACACCGTGCAACCGGATTTCTCATGCATCGTTGCTGGGCGTCAAAGTCATCATAAACCTGGGCGGATCCGAGGTGCCCTCTCTGGAAATCAACCGATCGCTCTCTTGCGAGGGAGAAAAACAACGCATTTTCTACCTGTCTGGACAAGAAACGATGCACGGCCTCGCTTCAGAGTAAAGAATCGACTCATCGCTGACTCCTCTGACTCATGCTTGCCCGTGCGGCTTTATTTTTGGCGCAAACCAGGTACTTTGTGAAAAATCAATGTTTCCATTGTTCCCTATGGAGTGAGACTTATTCTTTTCAAAATTCATATCTTGACTTGTGTATGTGGGATTTTTGTAGTTATAGTCTTGCTTGATTTAGATAAATATTGCCTATTTTTCTAAACTGGTGTGGTGTCCATTTTGTAGTGTTTTCACTGTATTACTGTGCATTTTGGTACAAATACTTTACACATTGCTTATGGGTTAAGCCTTTCTGTTCATGCCAAGCTATCAATGGAGTGAGTGGGGGTTAACCAGGTGTGTTTCTCCTTTGCCCTGACTAGAGTAAGGGTCCGTGCTTGGACAGGGGGTAACCTGACTGCCAACCAACGACCCCATTTCTAACAGCAAGCTGAACAAATCATGTGTGAATCATGTATGCTAGAGTTAATGCTGGTTACATGTTAACATATTATTTAAGCACAAATACCTACAATTATTGTAGTTCCAGAAATAATACTCAAACCATCCTTGATGATATAGCAAGCTCAACATTAAACTGCACATAACAATATATGTTAGTGTGATATGATGGTCTGTCATCCCTTCATCCACAGATGAAGGATAGATGAATACATAGAAACCAGTCTTTTGCTTTCATGACACAAGTATACTCACTCAAAAGATTGAAAAAGACATAAGTAGTGAAGTTTCCCTCAGAACTATCTTTGTGTAAGAATTTCTCCTCCATAATAGTTTGACTTACTACTGAAATTGAATAAGGCTTAGCTGCAGGGGAAATTTGTTCAGAAGTGCTCAGACGTATTAATAACCATAATATTAGTATAACGGAAATGACAGATACAGTGACCTCTATTGCTCTGTGCTTATTCTGTGTCAAGTAACAACAATGCAGTGCTTACCTTGTAGCCTACACTGCTTGCTTTGCAGGGGCCACAGGCCCAATTCCATGTGCCCTTTGTTTCTACCAGTGAATGTGATGCCCACGAGGGAGATCGGTAAGAGCCAGGGAAGAGGGCCTGTTTAGACGTCGTGTTCTGCGTCCTGGGGCTAGTTGTTGAACTTTTAAAGCAAGAGAAGGTGACCAGAAAATATATGTCTTTATTTGTGTGGCCTATCTCCGTGATGAAATTACCTCTTTCCTACCTGTGACCACTACGTAAGTTGTGATATCCGAAGGAGTAGTGGTGTGGTTGCCTTAACTGATGTGTGCGTCCAGACACTTCTCTGGTTATTGCTTTCGAAGTGTGCATCTGCAATCATAAATATATACTGATGGAAGCATAGACTGAAACCACAGTGCCCCGATTCAATACATATTCACTCGACACGTATCTATGACCATTTTGTACTACACATCACACCGATCACACAGTTCAGTACTATCACCGTGCATGTACTACTTTGATCTTATGTGCAGTGACAAAATCATTTCCTAGTATTTCGGGAAGAGCTTGACAGTGACTGACAGCCAACGGAGTACTGTGTTGCTAATGTTATCTGTTTTAAGAAATGAAATACCTGCAGGCTGTTGGGTAATATGACATCCAATAAAATAGTTTCTTAATATATAGGCCCTCATTACAACCCTGGCGGTCAGTGTTAAAGCAGCGGTAAAACCACCAACAGGCCGGCGGTAAAAAAAATGGAATCACGACCGTGGCGGAAACCGCCAACACAGACAGCCACTTTAACACTCCGACCGCCACGGCTGTACCAACAAACAGTGAGGCGGTCACCGTCAACAGACAGGTGGAAGACAATGAACCGCCCACAGACGTCAATCCGCCAACTTTTCCGCGGAGGATTCACAGCGAACAAAAACACGGCGGAAACAGGACTTGGAAGGGAAAACGCTCACCTCTACACACACCACAAGGAACCAGGATGCCATGGAGCCGGAACTCCAAATTCTACCTGCCATTCTCTTCCTGGTCCTCTACCAGGAGCACGAATGCCGGCGGCGACGACCACTGTAAGTACTGCACCTACGACACAGGGGAGGGGGGAGGGAAAAGAGAGTGACACACACACGCAACATGCAAAACCCTCACCCACTACAACACACACACAAATACATGTTGATACATTACATTTACACCCCCCAACACCCCCTGGAAGAACGCAAGGACAAAAGGAAATGAGTTGAACAAATGTAATCAATAAAAATCCATTACTCAAAAAAATATATATACTATTAACAAATATATACACCAAGAATTCAAGTCCATGTACTGCACCTACATAGTCCGTGGACCACTGGGCCCAAAATGCATGGGCGAGGCCCACACAAGATACCCGATCAAAACGGAGAGAACACTGCAGGGGCATCAGATCGAAATAAAACAGGCACCTCAAGGGAAAGGAATGGGGGGCACCTCAGCCGGATGAGTGCACGACGCCAGCTCCACGAGGGGGCACCATGCCCATTGATGTATCCTGGGGAGTGCAAAGCCACAGTCTCTCAAGTCTCTCCAGTGGGTGGGTTGCCCACTGCTATATCCTGGGGAGTGCAAAGCCACAGTCTCACAAGTCTCTCCAGTGGGTGGTTTGCCCACTGCTTTGTCCTGGGGAGTGTAAAGCCATAGTCTCTCAAGTCTCTCCAGTGGGTGGGTTGCCCACTGCTTTATCCTGGGGAGTGCAAAGCCACAGTCTCACAAGTCTCTCCAGTGGGTGGTTTGCCCACTGCTTTATCCTGGGGAGTGCAAAGCCACAGTCTCTAAAGTCTCTCCAGTGGGTGGTTTGCCCACTGCTTTATCCTGGGGAGTGCAAAGCCACAGTCTCTCAAGTGGATAACAGTTCTCCACTGGTTCTGGAGGGGGCTTTGTGCCCAGAGTGCTTCATCCTGCCAAGGACAGAGGTAGTGGATGTGATACTCCACTGGTTCTGGAGGGGGCTTTGTGCCCAGAGTGCTTCATCCTGCCAAGGACAGAGGTGGTGGATGCCTTTCTCCACTGGTTCTGGAGGGGGCTTTGTGCCCAGAGTGCTTCATCCTGCCTAGGACAGAGGTAGTGGATGTGATACTCCACTGGTTCTGGAGGGGGCTTTGTGCCCAGAGTGCTTCATCCTGCCAAGGACAGAGGTAGTGGATGCCTTTCTCCACTGGTTCTGGAGGGGGCTTTGTGCCCAGAGTGCTTCATCCTGCCAAGGACAGAGGTAGTGGATGCCTTTCTCCACTGGTTATGGAGGGGGATTTGTGCCCAGTGTGCTTCATCCTGCCAGGGACAGAGGTAGTGGATGCCTTTCTCCACTGGTTCTGGAGGGGGCTTTGTGTCCAGAGTGCTTCATCCTGCCAAGGACAGAGGCAGTGGATGTGACACTCCACTGACGGTGGGCCTACATGGAAGCTGTCCAGGCCCCTGGAACTGACCACCAGCTTTGTATGACTGACCACTGGGGATGGCAGCCATGTCTGCGATGGTGCCACTGGCACATGATATGGCGTGGCTGCTGGCGGTGCTTGTGGCGGCCTCCGTAGCGGCGGTGCTTGCGGGGGCTCATTGGCCAGCGGTGCTGGTGGGTGGCTCAGTGAGCGTGCTGCTGGCGGCGGTGTCCAGGGCAGCGGTGCTGGTGGCGGCGGTGTCCTGGGAAGCGGTGCTGGTGGCGGCGGTGCATGTGGCGGTCTTGTCCGCAGTGCAGGTTGGTGGCGACTTCCCTTTCTTTCTCTGTCCCTTCCCCACCTTGGATGGTGGCGCAGCTGTCTTGCCACTCCCAACTGTAGTCCTGGGGGAGCCCTTGGTGGCAGGTCTTTTGCCCTTCTCCCTCCGGGCTGTGGCCAACTTCTTATGTTTCTGAGGTGGGGGACTGTCCTTGGCCTGGCTCCTTGGCACACTGGCTGCCCTGCTACTTGGCGCACTCCAGGAGCCGGTTACTGCTGGCACCACTGTTCACGGTGATGTGGTGGCTGAGGTCCTGGGTTGGGACCTGGAAAGGCGGGCCCTAGGGAATGGAAGGGGTGGGGGGGGTGAAGGGAAGAGGTCAAGGTTTGACAGGAAATGTTTTTTAGACACACTGGGATGGGTAGATGGAGGGGTTTGGGGAGTGGAGGAAGAGGTAGTGGTTGTACGAAGTGTTCGTTTGCTGACTTTGGGTGAAGGTGCATGGGCTGGAGGCTGTTGTGAGGTGGATGGCTGTTGGGTGGGTGTGTGACTGCGTTTGTGTAGTTTGGGAGATGGGCTCACAGACACACTGGTAGAGGATACAGGGGATGTGTGAATGGTAGTGGGGTGGTGAGTGCATGTGAGCGGTGTGTGCAGATGGGCGTGCTGGTGATGGGCGTAGTGGCTGAAGATGTAGTGCATGCAGGTGTGAGTGGAGACGTGACAGGGGGAGAGGAGGGAGACGAGGCAGTGGATGTTGGTATGTGTGCATGGGTATGATGCTTGTGTGAGTGCCTGTGGGATGTGTGGTGCTTATGTTTGCCAGAGCTACCCTTGTGTGTTGAGGTGTGTGCATGCTGGTCTGATGGTGTGCTTGGGATAGGCTGAGGTACTGGGGATTGGGGCTGGGTGGAGGAAGTTGGATGGGTGAGGCTGGACACAGGGACAATAGCTGCCATCAGTGCTGAGGCCAGAATCCGAAAAGCTCGCTGTTGGGCTGCCTGACCAGAATGAATGCCCTCCAGGTATGCATTCGTCTGTTGCAACTGCCTCTCTACACCCTGGATGGCATTCAGAATGGTAGACTGCCCAACAGTGAGGGATCTGAGGAGGTCAATGGCCTCCTCACTGAGGGCAGCAGGGCTGACAGGGACAGGGGCTGAGGTGCCTGGGGCAAGGAGATGCCCACCCTCCTGGGTGAGCAGCCACAGGGCACACTCTGAGGGGCTGCTGGGGGGCGGTGCTGGTAGGGGGGGTGGTGGCTGTACCTGTAGATGCGGTGGGCACAGAGGGGCCCGCCACCACACGGGAGCTCCCATCAGAGGAGGAGTCGGTGTCGCTGGTCTCAGCTCCTGTCCCCGCCGTGGAGCTCCCCTCGCCCTCCGTCCCACTGGTGAATTCAGAGTCCGTAGTCTCGCCCTCCAGGGCCATGTGGGATGCAGCTCCCTCCTGCTCCAGTGGCACTGCTCCTCCGCGTGATGATACTAATGCACACAAGAAAAGGGAGACCACAAAAATGGGGGGGAAGAAAGTAGAAAGACATGTTCAGTGCATGCAATACCGCTACCGTTGGCGGACACTACAGACACAGCAGCCCTCTGCACTACGCCATGCACTTAGAGTTCCCTAATTAATCATAGGGCCATGGGGTACAAGGCCTATGCCCGATTGCTGCACACATGGAAGTCACAGGACCCTGACTAGGGGGAAATGGCTCTTAACACTGGTGGGATGGGATGCCACATGGCCTGCCTTACGAAGGGACCTTGCCTACAAAACTCACCCTGGCCTAGGGTTACCCACAGCCCACCTCCCCCACCCAGACATCTCCAATGCGCGCTGAATCAGATGAATGTGACTGTACTCACCCCCTTGTGGCTGCTGTGATGCCCTCAAGTGCCCATCCAACTCCGCATACGCCACCACCAGCATCCGGAACATCAGGGGGGTCATGGTGCGACAGGCACCCCTCCCACTTTGGGAGGCCATCCCCAGCTGGGCCTCCGCCATCTTCTTTCTCCAGTGGCGAATGTCCTCCCATCTTTTTCCGGCAGTGGGTGCTCCGTCTGTGGTGGACCCCCAGGGTCCGGACTTCCTTGGCGATGGCACGCCAAATATCCTTCTTCTGGTGGGAGCTGACCTACAGGAATAGTACAGGGGAAAAGGGGAAGATATAACCATCCAGACCGTCACAGTCATTGGCCCACTTTCCTACCCTTGCCATGACGCACATACACTCACCGTCGTTTCATGCACGCCTCATTCCCCCCCACCAATCTCCCATCCACACCACTCCAAACAGGCATTGCCCATACAGCATGCTCACAGTGTACTCACCTGTTTGTCTGGAGGACCATAGAGTAGCGTGTACTGGGGGAGGACCCCATCCACTAGTTTGTCCAACTCCTCCGATGTGAAGGCAGGGGCCCTTTCCCCAGACACTTGAGCCATTGTCACTTCCAGACTGAGGTCACAGCAGCACTTGCAGTGTAGGTCTTCTCCTGTTGAAGATCAGGTATCAAGTGAGTGAACAGTGAGAAAATGGCAGTCACGTCCGCGGCGGTGCGTACCGTCACCACTGGTGTACATCGTCATTGGCTCCTGGGACCCATAGGGTCCAATTTTAACCAATGCAGGATTGCGCCGCGGTCTTCGACCGCCTACCGCAACGGTGTACAACGCCAGCGCTGTTACCTCATATCCCCTTGTCCCACCTTACAGGTCAGACAGCCTCCATTTCAGGGGGCCACATGGCATTAATTGTTAATGGGTCACACATATCTAGGCCTTGCATACACACTAAGACAGGCACATAGCAGATTGAAAAATGTGTGCAATAAATATTCTATTCAATACCTCAGTGTTGGGTGACTCTGCTCGCTGTTCTCATCCATAGGGCACATCCGCTGGGGCAGGTGAGGAGATGGCGGCATCCTCCGGTGTGCAGATCGCTGGTGGGCCTGTCGACAATGGAAGAGCGACATGTAATTGTCACCTACAGACTTGATCGTGCCACAATCCAGGAACTGTGTGCCCGGTTGGAGCCAGACCTGATGTCAGCAATCTGCCATCCCACAGGGATCCCGCCTCTAGTGCAGGTCCTGTCAGTACTCCATTTCCTGGCAAGTGGGTCTTTTCAAACTACAGGGGCCATAGCATCAGGGATGTCCCAGCCTATGTTCTCCAACATGTTGTCCAGAGTGTTGTCTGCCCTGATGAAACACATGCGCAGCTACATCGTTTTCCCTCAGGTGGAGGATTTGCCTACAGTGAAAGGTGATTTCTATGCCCTGGGACATATCCCCAACATCATAGGTGCCATTGATGGGACACATGTGGCCTTGTTACCCGCCGCAGGAGTGAACAGGTGTACAGAAATCGGAAGAGTTACCATTCCATGAATGTGCAGATGGTGTGTTTGGACGACCAGTACATCTCCCATGTGAATGCCAAGTTTCCTGGTTCAGTGCATGACGCTTACATTCTAAGGAATAGCAGCATCCCGTATGTGATGGGCCAACTCCAGAGGCACCGTGTGTGGCATTTAGGTGAGGACAAGGACCCTATACCATGTGAATAGTTGTCTGGGTCTGGGGTTGTCCCTTAGGGTTAGTGTATGTCTAACAGTTGTCCCTCGACATTTGCAGGTGACTCTGGGTACCCCAAACTGTCATGGCTACTGACCCCAGTGAGGAATCCTAGGACAAGGGCAGAAGAACGCTACAATGAGGCACATGGCCGAACTAGGAGGGTTATAGAGAGGACCTTCGGCTTCCTGAAGGCCAGGTTCCGGTGCCTCCATATGACAGGTGGTTCCCTCTACTACTCACCAAAGAAGGTGTGCCAGATCATTGTGGCCTGCTGTATGCTGCACAACTTGGCTTTGCGACGACAGGTGCCTTTTCTGCAGGAGGATGGTCCAAATGGAGGTGTTGTGGAAGCTGTGGAGCCTGTGGACAGTGAAGAAGAGGAGGCAGAAGAAGAGGACATAGACAACAGAAACACTGTGATCCATCAATACTTCCAATGAGACACAGGTAAGAAGACAGCACTGCCTCCTACATCTGATACAATTGTTCGACCTCTCATCTGTCTGTCACTTTCACCCAGTGTATGGACCCTGATTTGTAACTTTTCCTTTCGATTTCACAGATGTGGGTCCCACTGTGTGACCTCTGCTATGTAACCTCATGGACTAGAGCTGTGTGACATAGGTATGTTGACAATACAATGGACATTGCTATTTCCCTCAGTTATTGCAAATACACATTTGTGAAAGCACAGACTGACTCCAGATAGTTTTGTGATTTAAGGGTGTTTATTTAAGTGCTAAATATTGGAGGGGTTGTAAAATGGTCAGGGGTGATGGTGGAGGAATGTCCATGGCAGAGTTCAGTCTATTAGTCTCACAGGTGCATTGTCCAAAGGGGCAAAGGAAGTGGAGCTGGGGCAGTTTAAGGATGGACAGGGTGACAAAGTGGGACAGAAGGATGACAATCAGGGTGGTCTCATTTCTTGGCGGGGGTCTTGGCATTGTTCTCTGTCTTTGTCCTGGATCTCAGGGACCACTTGTGGGGTGGTTCTTCATCTGCAGGGGGTGGGGTGCTGGTGTCGTGGTCCTGTGGCGGTGCCTCCTGTCCACTATCGCCGGCGGAGGTGGTGGGCAGTTCATCATCCAGGCTAGTGGCAGGGGCCCCTTGTTGAGCCACAGTGTCCCTCCTGGTGTTCACGAGTTCCTTCAGCACCCCTACAATGGTGCCCAGGGTGGTATTGATGGATTTGAGTTCCTCCCTGAACCCCAAATACTGTTCCTCTTGCAGCCACTGGGTCTCCTGAAACTTGGCCAGTACCGTTGCCATCGTCTCCTGGGAATGATGGTAGGCTCCCATGATGTTGGAGAGGGCCTAGTGGAGAGTGGGTTCCCTGGGCCTGTCCTCCCCCTGTCGCACAGCAGCCCTCCCAGTTCCCCTGTGTTCCTGGGCCTCTGTCCCCTGAACCGTGTGCCCACTACCACTGCCCCCAGGTCCCTGCTGTTCTTGGGGTGGTGGGTTAGCCTGGGTTCCCTGTAGTGGTGGACACACTGCTGCTTGACGTGTCCTGGGGACAGAGGTATGGGCCCGCTGGGTGGGTGCTGTGCTGGTGTTTCCAGAGGGGGGAGGCTCTGTTGTGGCTTGTGCCAGTGTGAGGGGAACCGACTGTCCTGAGTCCCAGATGGGCCAGGCTGGTCATCTAGATCCAGTTGGACAGAGCTGCTGTCATCACCGTGAGCCTCTTCTGTGGGTGGAGTGGACATGTCTGGACCCTCCTGTCCAGTGACGTTGGGTAGGGGTCCTGCAGGGGTGTAAAGGCATGATTATTGCATCTGTGTGTGCCATGGTGTGCAATGGGTGGGTTACCCTGTACCCCAGTGCTTGCATTCCTGTGTAGGACCTTGTGTGCTAATTGTTTAGGGGTCTGTGTGGGTATGTGTAGTGGCCATGCATTGGTGATGGGTGTCAATGCTTTGTTGTTGCATGCAGAGTTTGGTGTTGGGATGTGTGGTTTGTGATAGTGGGACATATGTGAGGAGTTGGAGTGATGGGGGTAAGGGTGAGGGTTGGGGTGGGGGTATGTGACTGCATGCAGGTAGGGTGGGGGATGTAATAGTTAAGATTTGAATTACCAGAGTCCATTCCTCCTGCTACTCCTGCGAGGCCCTCAGGATGCAGTATAGCCAAGACCTGCTCCTCCCATGTTGTTAGTTGTGGGGGAGGAGGTGAGGGTCCGCCGCCAGTCCTCTGAACTGCGATGTGGTGTCTTGAGACCACGGAACGCACCTTCCCCCGTAGGTCGTTCCACCTCTTCCTGATGTCATCACATGCTCTTGGGTGTTGTCCCACTGCGTTGACCCTGTCCACAATTCTGCACCATAGCTCCATCTTCCTAGCTATGGTGGTGTGCTGCACCTGTGATCCGAATAGCTGTGGCTCTACCCGGATGATTTCCTTCACCATGACCATGAGCTCCTCCTCAGGAAACCTGGGGTGTCTTTGCAGTGCCATGGGGTGGTGTGGGTGATGTGTGAGGCGGTGTGTGTTGTGATGTGTGGGGTGATGTTTAGGGGTGTGTGGTATTTTGTGAGTGGATGTGTATGTGTGATGGTGTTGTGTGCCTATGTATGCTGGTGTTGTCTTTGCTGTGCTGTCTCTCTGGTCTTCATCTAAATTTTTGGTAGTTAGGGTTTGTGGGTAATGTCGGTGTGTGTTTTATATTGTATTGGGTGTGTGGGAGTGGTGTGTGTATGTGTATCAGGGTGTGTGTATTTGGAATTGTCCAATGTGGTAGTGTTTTGTAAATGTGTGTGTACTTTGAGCGCGGCGGTGTGTACCGCCAATGGAATACCGCGGTTGAAAGACTGCTGCGTGGATTCGTGGGTCATGATAGTGTGGGCGTATTCCTGTTGGCGTGACGGTGGAGGTTTTGTTATCACCAGTTTATCACTGACCTTTGGTGTGGCTGACTTGTGTGGGTGTCTAGATTTTGGCAGATTCCGAGCTGTGGGTCGTAATAGCTGTGGCGGAATTCCGCAGCCGCGGCGGTGTGTGGTTGGTCTTCTGCACGGCGGTAAGCGTCATTTACCGCCAATGTTGTAATTGTTTAGTCTATTAATAGTTTTGATAATGGTCTCAAACGATGGCCATTAGTAGCATTCTCAAATGGTAGTCATTAGTAGCGCTTGCACATTAGTAACAGCTTCGATAAATATACGGTCTTGCTTGCGTGGCATACTTTTCTCTATTGGTTGTGATCTTGGATGCTGACGTCGCTTTTGTATTTATCCAATTCAGACAGGGCCGAGCCGCAACCTTTGGAGATCGTGGCAAGATCAGCAACCTTCTGTGACCTTCGGTGTTCGCAGCGAGAAGATGCAGACAGCAAAGTAGTAGAAGATGTTGAGGCCTAGATAAACTCTTTAGGGAGAGCTCGTCAGCGCATGATGTTTGCCTCACCAAGTTCTCTTGAGGCAAAGCGTCTTCCAGAACTTGGGCGAGCTTTAAATAACTGTGCCCAAGATGGCCGCTGGGATTTGCCGCATTCTTGCGAGAGCTTGGCAAATCCTGCGGTAGCGCTCCAGTGCAGTCCCCGACTAATATTCAGTGTTGGGAAATGTGAGTTCTTTACCAAACAGCATTGTGCTGGGAGGCTGAGATAATACAGGGGTCACACACTGTCCAAGGGTCAAAAGTCAGGAACAGGCACGAAGTGCCAGGTCAGAGGTTCCCTTGGATACTACAACATAACACTGTATCCTCAATTGTGGCATGATCATAATAACCTTTGGGCACTCAATAACTCAGGTGTTATGTACACAGGTAGGAGGTGGGTAACTATGGAACCTGACTATGGACTCTGACTATGGGACCTGTCTATGGCACATCAGTACCGTGTCATTCTGTGAAAGAGTTAGCATGGCTTCTCATGTATCTGAAAATAAAATAAAACATGAATGAAAGCAAATATAATCAAACAATTGTTGATAGCTTCTTTGTGCAGTTTCAGCAAAACTGATGACATCTTCACAATGAATTCAAGTTAATTTGTGTCAAAGTCAGACCCCAACTTCACCTTGTTCTTCTTCTAAGAGTGTTATCCTACTGAAGACTAGACCCTAAAGGTTGTTGCAAAGTTCAATTTACATGTTAATTTATTTAGAAATGTCAGTTGACTTCTGTCTAATCATAAAATCAAGAGTCTGTAAAAATCAAAAGTGGCAGCTTTAAACATGGAGATTTATTGAAGTCAGCCAGGGGATCATCTGTCACAAGTATGTTCAAGCTAGCTTCATTCTGTACAAAATATGTTGATTCAGAAACAGGGTACCTTCGACTAGCTTTCCGATTTCTACTTGATCTCCTGACAACTGGCTGTTCACAGTCACTGTTACTTCACTCACTTATCTCTGTCTCCTTGTTGATGACCTATGGAATGCGTTGTCTGGATAGAGAAACTCTTTGTCTTTCACCTCTCCTTGGACACAGCTAATTTCTAGGCCTGATTCTGGCCACACTACTCGTATCTTCTCCAAACCCATCACATGTTTGTAGGTCCTAAATTTGAGGTACCCATGGCTACTTGTAACTCATTCACAGTAGGCCACACACTTGCCTCAGACTGACTTTGAGGCACTTGAGTGCACTCTTTGTTTTCTCCTTCTGAGCTCTCAGGCTGCACTGGATTCAGCCTTTGTGCATAAGTAGTGGCTGTCACTACCTCTTCTTCAGCTTGTTTCACTCTACAAGTGTAGAATACATTTATACAATTCAGTACACCGCCACACTTAGGAGGGATATTAGTGCCCAATATGACCTCGAAGGGACCATGCCATCAAGGGATCCTTGTGTGCTTCTTCATCAAAAGCCAATCACCTCGATTGAGGTAATGACACTGCTCCTGCCTCTGGACTGAGGTCGCCAACTTAATCTGATGAAAGACAGAAAGCACCACATCAGCCAGGCAATATGGCTACAGTAAGACTGTCATTTCTTCTGTTAAGGTATTCCTCTACCCAACGGGAAAGAGGCAGACCACCATCAAGATGTTATACAGCCCATTGCAGACAGGCATCCCAACAAATTCAAGCTGTATGAGATTAAACGAACTACCTGATCTTCCTACGTGGTTCTTCTGCCTGTGTTCAACTGTTGACATGTAGCACACTGGTGACACAACTCAGCTGTAACTACACAAAGCCTAGGATTGAAACAATAAGTGCTACTCACATAAGTGGAAACCATTGCTTTTCCACCTATGTGAGTAGCACCAGGGAAATTACGTGCCATACAGGATGACATTGAATCATGCAAAATAAGACGACTATCAAAAGAGAACCAAACTTCATGCTCACTCTTAGTACACCCTGCTCGGACACACTTCTGCTCAAACTCTGGTGCTTCTTCTTCCAGTCTTTTCACCTCTTCCCACATATCAGCAGCAGCAATCAACAGATTCACAGAAGTGTTATATTCTGATTCCTTTGAAAATTCTCTATTAAACGCACAGAATCCAAGAGCACAATATCTGGGGATTTCACTGCAATACTCATTTCCAGCAGTGACAAAATCATTGTGGCTCATATTTGCTATGCAATTCACAACATCCACTTCAGTCAGCCTTTGTAAAGCTTTGAGGAGCTCCATAACATAATGGTCATCATGAATCAGGGAGCCAGGCGAGATCACGAATCCCCGCTGGGACCACAACTGTCCAAAATCAGGGATACACCAAACCTGTATTCCCAATCAGTATAAATGGTGACCCGTAAATTGTCAGAGACACATCACGGTGTGGTAAAAGCGATCAGTTCAGCCACCTGTGCAGAAGTTATATTGCACAAACGGGAGGCTTTCACTACACCTTCTAAGTGCAAATGACATAGGCTTATTTCAAATTCCCTTTATCATCTCTCAGAGCCATCAACAAACATCATATACTCCGGATCCTCTAGAAGGGCATCTTGCATGTCAGGTCTTGGTTTGGCATGCAATTCTGTCACATCAAGAGAGTCATGATCAGCCCCATCTTCATTTTCACCCCGATCAGGCAATGGCAGCAACATTGCCGGATTAAGAAATTAACATCTTTTCAATGTTACATTTTCAGCTGCAAGGATTGGTGGCTCTTACTTTGTTAATTTGCTATGGGTCATGTATTGGGTTCAAGTGAGGGTAAGTAGAACTTCTACAGAGTGGGGTACCATAACTGTAAGGGGGTACTCTATTACTTCTCATTGTTGAATGTTGACACCTACTTTGGCCACTGCCTGTAGGCAATCCAGCAATGTTGCAGCGACTGGGTCAAGAGAGGACGAAAAATATGCCTCAGGACATTTGAAAGTTCTGTGTATCAGAGTAAGTACTGATGGGGAGCACCCATCTCACTCAGAACAGTAAAGAGTAAAAGGTTTCTCATAGTCTGGTATTCCTAGAGCCAATGCATGGCAGAGACTATCTCTAAGCTCCTGAAAAGCTTTTTCACTATCGTTGCCCCATGGTAGCAGATCTGGCACACCTTGTGTAAGCCTCTATTAATGTTTACCCACTAGGGAAAAGTTAGGAACCCACTAACAACAGTAGTCCACAATTCCCAGCTTATCTGAAACATAACAGATATTCTTTTCTAAGACACTTTTGTTGCTCCTTTTTCATTGCGGTGTCCTAGATACAGGACTTCTTTTCGGCAATACTGCAGCTTTGCTGGGGACACCTTATGCCAATTTTTAGCTAGGGGATCTAACAAGGCAATGGTATCTTCTTTGCATGTTTCTTGCGTTGTCGATGCCAGTAGCAGGACATTGATATACTGAATTAGGGCAGAATTACATGGCAACTCCAGGGTCTCCAGATTCTTTTTGAAGTTCTGGCCAGCCTGAATATTTCTGCCCCGCAAACACAGAAGCAGTGGACCCACACCCAATAGTGGGCACCTCAGATGGCTGATCCTCACGGGGGAAGTACTACCTTTGGGAGGGAAACTGAGGAACATTAACGGTGTTGGGGGGAACCTTGACAGCAGATATTGCAGTGTCTTCGTCAAACCCACCTCTAATGCTGACTGCACGTACCACCTTCCCCTAAGAGGACAGAGGGAAGGCAGGAGGGTTAGCATTTGGGTGCTGCACCTTCTGTTGCTTCTGGCTCCACTGTTCCATGGCCAGAGACAACTAAACCACAGCCTGGCAGGAAGCAAGGCGCCCATACAAGTTTAACCACTCAGGGACATCCCGCTACTGGTAGACTCCCAGGAGAAGGGAAGAGTGCAGCTGATACATCAGTGAATTTAGCCACCATCACCTAGTCCAGAGAGTCCTTGGAGGCCTGGAGTGCTGCAGTGTGAGCAGATGTAACGCTGTTCTGACAGAACTTGCAGCAAGTGGTGGACATAGTCACCGAGGAGGAGGGCAGGGTGTCAGAATCAGAAGAATCTGAAAACCCTGCAACATTCCATGGCTATAATGATGGCGGCAACCAGAGATTTATTATCCAGGTTGGAGGGAGTGGAGGGAAGGGCCAGTAGGAACAACCTACTCTTTGTGGCTTTCATGGAGGGCTGTGAAGATCCCCTCCCAAGATAAATTCTTGGAGCACTAGTGAAAATCCTTTCTACCACCAGATACATTGTCCCCATTTTTCATCCAATGGGCACACAGGGCTCTGGTGCAGTAACTGCCTGCGTGGGCTCCCACCCAATGATTGTAAGCTACTCATTTATGACACAGATGCCATTCTTCCTCATGGCCACTGCCAGATGTCATGACTCTTCGAGTCCCACTGGATTATGATCTTCCCAGATTACACATGCTTGGCTTAGCAACAACAGAAATACTTTGTTGAAGGTAAACAGAAACTATATAGAATATTAGACATATGCTCCTCTACCCTGTGAAGCTTTAGGTGATCTTTCAAGTTCAGACCTTAATTTTTGAAACAGCAGAGGAAGTGTGGGAATGGGCAGAGGAATGCAGTACTACAGTGCTGAATGCAGTACTTCCATTCAGTGGCAATCCTACCTATCGGATTGAAACAGAGGGTCTACTGCTAAAGCGCCCGCACCTGCAGCAGATTTTGATCCAGAATCAAGAGGACTATGATAGTGTTTCCCCCAGCGCAGGAAAAAGAGACTGAAGGCGAAACTGAAGTTGAATCAGGAGTGTTCGAGGCCCAGACAGAGTCATCCCCTCTAACCAGTAGGAGATGACAGTGGAATATCTCCCCAGACACAAGTCAGTGCCCACAACTGGACTCAATGGTCGAGTGGTGACAAGTTCCTCAGTGTACAGTCAGCTCCTCTGACTGACTTTGGAGATGGAATTCTAAGTAAAGAGGGGCTTGGGAGAAATACGTTACACCAACAAACCCCCTCCCTTTTTCATCCCTGTGTTTTCCTTCTTGCCTTTTTTCCTGTACTTATGATGAATGTTATAGGTGATGTAACGTCGAAGGAAGGTGTTTTAGGATTTATGAGAATGATGGGAAGTTCAATGCATAGCAATCTTATTTGTTGCTGGTTTGCACAAAGTTTGTTGGCCCCGTACAGTGTTATGACAGATGCTTTAAATTTTCAAAGTGTAGAGTGGGAGATGGGGGCAAAAAGATGAGGGGGGTTGTTGTTTCTGTTTTCTTGGTTGATCTCTTACTGTCATGGACACACAGCAAATGGAGACCTTCCCAACATACCCCCACCCCATGTTTTATCCCCGTCCTCTGTTCAGTGTCCATGACCCCGGAGGCTGATCCTGGAATAGTAAGAGTCTTCCACTGGAACATCAATGGAACTCTTAACTGCATTAAATGTCATGCAGTCCTGAGAGCAGCAAAATGCCCTCCTTTTATAAGAATCTCACCCAATGGACAACAACTGCCTTTTTGGCACACATCATTTTTCCAAGGGTGTACCATGAAGGCCTCCCCAGGGTTTCCAGGGGAGTACCTATTCTCCTACAAAATGGGCTACTAGGTTTAGCAAGATCCCCTTGACAGATACCTAGAAATAACTGGTCTCCTTTATTGGATACAACTCTCACTACTCTACTTAGATGACCCTCCTTTTGACTGCATGCTTTCTGGAAATGGTGGGGAAGCTAGTGGTGCAATTTCCCCATGGATTATGATTAACAGGGGGACATTTCAATGGGGTGGTGACCTGGGAGGGGACTGATGTGGGAGGCCGAGAGTTTTCGCTACGGGGTGACCCTGCTAGCTAAGTTCATGATAGACTTAGATCTGGCAGATTTGTGGAGGTTGCTTCACCCCAGGGAACCGGGGTACTTCTTTTACAGAAGGGGGAAGAAACATTTTTCCCACCTGGATTATTTCCTGGTACCCGACTACAGCATCCAGCAAATAGCTGATGATCAGATTCTGGCACCGGGACTCTCTGATCACACAAGCCGTGGAGCTTCTGTGGAGGATGAGTGCCATGACTGTGAGGCCAAATGAGGTAAAAGCAAAGGTTTTTTACATTATGAGTCTCTACAGTGGTTCTACACCTGACATCCATGTTTTCAGAGGCAGTGGCACAAGGAGTTCTACTTGCAGACCTCTGCTTGGCAGAGGTTGTAGTCATTCATAAATCAGGGAGACCCCCAGAGCAGAGTTCATCATACCATCCAATTTCCTTGCTGAATATAGAAGTGAATGTCTTCACCAAATTACTGCAGAATCACCTAATAACAGTTACTAACTCACTAGTGACAATAGACCAATCCAAATGTATGTTGAAAAGGGTGGCAGAACCCAAGATAAGCAAAGTTTTCAATGCGTTAGCACTGAGTGGCAGGTGCCAGAGCCCACTGGCGCTGTTCCTCGTCGAAGTTGAAAAAGCGTTTGATTTGGTAGGATTATCTGTTCCTTTATTGCAGAAACTCAAATTCAGCTCACAGTTTTGTCATTATGTCAAACTCTTGTATTCAGACCAGAAGGAGGGTTTCACTACCACTACAGACCCCCACTACGTAGGGGGTCTATGTCATGCTAGACCCTCAGCAAGCTTGGCAGAAAATCTTCCAAACCTTATTGGATAGGTTATTGGCAGATATTGTATTCTGGTCAGCATTACCTCTGTTGCTCCTCAGCAGGTTGGCTATCGTTGAAATGATTTTCCTGCCCCATGTAGTCTATCATCTACGGAATTACCCCTTCATTCTCCACAGAAGCATTTTCATTAGATTAGCTGTGATCCTGAGGGGCTTTCTGTGGCAAGAAAATGTAGCCAGAATCCCTCTGGGTAATTGCTTAAAATCAATTAATGGTGGGGATATAGCAATGACAGCCCTTCTGTTTATCCTCCATGAGTGATGGCATAATACAGACAATGATCCAGCCTTCACCTTGGAGTTATGGGCAATGCAAGGAGTATACGTACTACACCACCTAAATGGGAGAACAACTGCGTTGGATCTCCTGCTGGCCACAAGAGTTGTGTTGACAACTTGGAATGGCGCAATAAGGTCGTTAATGTAGAAGGGCAGACTATCTGAGGAGACCATGGTGTGGGTGGGGATCCAGCTCTCCAAGTGGTACACCTTATGGGTTCCACCACTGGGACATGATTGGGATATCTACACTTGGGACGTACTGCAGGGAGTCACCATGAAGTCCTTTGCTATGTTACAGGTGGAGTTTGATGCCCTTTGCAGTGAATTCTTGGTGCAAGCATTTGCGCCTTATGTCGGAGGACTGCCAAGTCTGCTCGTGCCAGCCCCCTAGAGACCAAAATATTGGCTGAAGACTTTAGAGCCCATACACTTTCACACATTTATAAAACCTTGGTGATCAATACACCTGACTTATTCCTGCATTTACAGGAAGCCTGGGGAGCTGACCATGGGCCACTTGAGGAGGACAATTGAATGGAGGCTCTGGCTTCACCACAGGAGGCAGCGGTAGTGGTATAATTCCATTTTATTAAATTACACTATTTCCATCGCACATATTGGATGCAATGCAAGCTATGGAAATGATTGTTGGTGTTGCCCTTGTGATGCGTACATTGCCAGGAGGAAGGGTGCAATATATTGCATATGGGACAAAGTTGTGAGGTACTGGGAAGTGGTACTTTCAGCAATAGGAGAAGTGTTAGGTTGGCACTTCCCAGGATAGCCCAGAATGGCCCTGTTACACATACAGATAGACCTGGATAGTAATAGATACAAGATGGCCCTGCTGTGGATTCCTTTGATGATGGCCAAGAGAGAAATCTGTAAGGTTGGACTACAGGGCTAGATCATTGTATGATTATGGAAGGCCCCGTATTTGCAGCCAGAGGTTGCCCACATAAATATTTGAAGGCTTTGGGAGAGGAATTCTGTTGGAACTCGGCAGGATCCAGCAGTGGTCCATAGACAAGGAAAACCAATCCTTCTTAATTATTGGTTAATGGATGAGATTTCTGTACTATTGACGGGAGGTTGAGAAGGGGACATGGAGGGAGACTGTTGTATAAATGATTATGTACTGCAAATGGCTAATGATGAGATCTGTGTTTGTCTTTGACAATGGTTTTGGAGGAAATGTAATAAAATGATTTTGAAACAAAAAATGAAGGGGCTCTCTGTATACCATTGTGGGACTTGCCACCATGCCATAACTGAATCCAAAATTGAAGAGAAACTGTCTGTCTTCGTGCAAATGGATTGAAAATAATTCTTGCCACAAGTCAATTACAAAGAACCACTTTGTGTCACAATCTATTTGGAACAATATTACAGCTAGATTCTGTACAACAGGACAACATGGGATGACAATATTATTGATTTTTTGCAGATCCTAAATGACCTGCCATTTTTGGTTTGATTTCTGTATTCCCATGACCAGTGAAATACAAGGACTTCCTAAGATATCCTTTAGGGTGCCTTGCTGTAAAATGGATTCAATCACAGGGGCAATACCAGCCACATTCTCTGCTGACAGGTTATATTGGGGCATTTGAGGAAACTCATAATCTTGTCCGAGAGTTATTTTCACAAGCTCAACATGGTTAATTAGACCAAGGTCTTCAACAGCATAATCTCAGGCTTCTGTTTTTACGTATCTCTCAAATTGGGCAGCAGATCTTTTTTTATAAAATGGGAGCAACCCAACAACAGGTTTCTTTGAACTCATGTTAAAATCTGTGTCTTTATCAAAGGTTCAACACCATCTGGGGTACAGCGATTAACACAATTGAACTTGCACAAAGATTCCTCCCCAAAAGACTTAGAGGAAGTAGGGCACAAAATTCCAAAGCTACCCTCTTTCGGGTTTTTCTAAAGGACAGTGCTAGTGGAACACTGACATAAGCCATTCGTAGTAGGCATACACTGAGTCCTTTGAATCTTATGTGGTTCTTGAGATTCTTTTTTAATCAATCAGTCTTTCCTGTAGAACCTTAGTTTTGAAAAAATTTATCACCTAGAGATATTTCTCAATAACTACAGGAGATAAAGCATTTATGAAAGCCTAACTTAGTGGCTCTGCTGCTGGCCATTGTACTGCAACCTTAAATTCAGCCCAAAAACCACTGAGGATGACCTGTCAAAGAAAGTATTCATATCCTCCCAAAGTACCTTTACCATTTTCACAAATTTGTCAGCCTGAGTATACCACTGATCAGGACTTTTTCTCAACTGTGGAAATAGTTTTGTAAATGTAATACGATCAGCACAACTCCGAAGCACATGCACATAATCTCTTCCATGTACTTCCCTCAACAGATAAGCCTTGACCTGAGAATCACTCCTCCTCTCAGTCTACTCAAACCCTCCTTATTGTAGGAAGCTGGCCTGGTGTGTGGTGGGTACCTAAGGTACTTACACCTTATACCAGGTCCAGGTATCCCCTATTAGTGAAGTGTGGGCAGTGCCCAGAAGCCAGGCTCTCTAGAGGTAGCTGTGGATGAGCAGCCAAGGCTTATCTAGGAGATATGCAAAGCTCATACAAAACCACTATAGTCACACAGCACTTACAGACATGAAAGAAAAAACTCACTTGTACAAAAATAAAGGTACTTTATTTTTTAAACACAATTCCACAAAATACTAAACAGGCAACCCTTTAATAGGAGGTAAGTAATAGACTAGATATATACACCAGTAAACAGTAACAGCATAGAAAAGGTTAGAGGGGAGCTGGAAGTACTAGAAAACTACAGAAGTAAGTAACACAGCACACCCCAGCGACCAGAAATGTAGGCGTAAATCACTGGAATTTCCCCACCCACTGAAAAAGAAGGAAAAGAAGAAAATAAGACACCCAGACAAGACTGCAAGAACCCAGCAGTGGATTCCTGGAAAAGAAGATCTGTGGAGATAGGGGACCAAGTCTAAGAGTCACAGCGGAGTCCAGGAGGAGTAGGAGCTACTACCCACCCAGCTGTACTTGCAGGAGTTAGTCAACGGTGAGGAAGAACAGGTCAGCACTGCAGCCCTGGAGCCGGAGAAGAGTTCCAGATGGATGCAGAACATGTCCCTCGCTGGAGTGAAAATTGCAGGTGGGTGTCGGTGCAGGAATTCCACCAACAAGCCTTGGCAAAGGCAAATTTGCGGTTAGTGGAAAAGTGCTGCTGCCAGGGACCAGCAAGGCCCAGGAGGACTCAACCCAGAAGGGGGAGCCAGAGGGGACCCTCAGCAACACAGAAAGCCCACAGGAGCAAAGACAGCACCCACAGGACGGGACACAGAAGTTGCAGAAGAAGCCCACGCAACACTGCAGAAAGGGATCCCATGCCACAGGAGAACCACACAGAGGGCTGTGCGTCACAGGAAGGAGTGCTGGGGGCTGGAGCTGCAAGGAGCCTGAAGTTCCCTCAGAGGAGATGCAAACAAGCTTTGGAAGCTGCAAGAGACGAGGTGCACAGGGGTACTGTCCTGCGTGGGAAGGCAAGGGCTTACCTCCACCAAAGTTGGACAGAGAAGACCAAGAGAACTACTCCAGACCACCACCCGGAATACAGGATCCACACAGCTTAGGATGAGAGGAGATCCATGCAGCGGGTAGTCATTGCAGTAGGTGCCTGCCGATGCAGGGGAGTGACTCCTTCACTCCAAGGGAGATTCCTTCTTCCTTCTCATGCAGACTGAAAACTTGCACCCTCAGAGGATGCACAGCTCGGGAAATGTTGCAGAAGCTGGAAGGAGCCATGGAAACAATGTTGCAAGAAGAGTCTTCTTCGTGGATGCAGATTGTCGGTTCCTGGAGGGTCCAGTGGCAGTTCCAGTGGATAGAAGTCGAAGTGGAGATCGCAGAGGAGTCCTGCTGGAATCTTGGAAGCAGACTCTGAGGACCCAACCAAGAGGAAGATCCTAAACAGCCCTAAGAATGGTCTTGGTCACCTAGCCAGGTGACTACCTATCAGAAGGTGCCTCTGACATCACCTGCCTGGCTTGGCCACTCAGATGCTCCCAGAGTTCCCTGCCAACCTTGGAAACAAGATGGCAGAACCTAGAAACCCTCTGGAGGAGCACTGAGCACCACCACTGGGATATTGATGGACAGGGGAGAGGTGACTCCCCTTTCCATTGTCCTGTTTCGCACCAGAGCAGGAACTGGGGGTCCCTGAACTGGTGTGGACTGGTTTATGCACGGAGGGCACCAAATGTGCCCTTCAAAGCACACTAGTTGCTTGGGGAAGCTACCCCTCCCAATCCAGTCACACCTATTTCAAATGGGAAAGGGTGTTACCTCCCTCTCTTAAAGGAAATCCTTTGTTCTGCCATCCTGGCCTTGATCAGATCAAGCAGCTGGAGGGCAGAAATCTGGCTGAGGGGTGGCAGCAGCTTGGGCTGCCCGGACAGGGTTGCTGTCCTAAGGATTGTAAAGCTAGACAGAAGTGCTGTTTTAGCAGGGCTATAGCAGGACAAAATAAGGGTTCAAAAGGCTCTAAAGGAGAACAGGGTTGTTGTCCAACCTGAGGTAGAGCAAGACAGGGTTGCTGTCCTAAAGGCTCTACCGAAGGACAGGTTTGCTGTCCTAAGGTGTTATGAGTGGTGCAGGGTTGCTGCACTGAAGTTTCTCTGGGAGGGCAGGAGGTCTAATCCAAGTTTTCTAAGACAGGGTAGGTTTGGTTTTCTGTCCTAGGTTTCTTCCAAAGGGGTGCGTTTACCCTGGGAGCTCAGCTGCTGTAGCTTTTGGCACCTGTGGTACAGGCTCCACCCTGGGGGTTGTATCCTCCCTCAGAGTAGTGAGATCCTAAGTGGGAGGGCGGGCAGGGGATAATTTGGTATCCTGCATGCCTGTGTTTGTAGGAGTGCTCTGGGCCATTATTACAGGTCCCAGGGCTCCTTCCCTACTTTGCTCTTTAGTCTGCTTAGAGAGTAAAGGGAACAAATATTTTGGGATGCCCAGCATGGCAGCATGGGCAAGGAACTCTACCACAGTCCAATCTGAGGTCTCCAGGTCATTCCCAAAGAGACACCCAATAGGTAGGTTAGGTGAGACTGCCACCTATTTAGAGCCAGTAACTCCACCCCAGCTAAAGTGTACTACAGCTAAGGGGAGGCACTGAGTGGAGTTGTTGACATCAGTGACTTGGTACTGGTGACCAAGTAGGTGTTGTGCAAGTGACACTAACTTTTCAGTAGCTATGGTGACACTGGCACCCGTGTCCCTGTAGGCCTCAGCCTCAACACCATTTACCTGGATGTGCTGCTTGTACTTACCCATATTAAGGGGCAAGGCAGCTAGGGTGGCAAGGCCAGTACCACCCTGGGAGACAGAAAGTGTCTTAGAGGTCTCTAAACCTACCCCGGATTCCACTATGGACTCAATTGTGAACCCAACTACAATTTTGGGCTGACAACTGCCAGTAATCCCACCACTACTACTACTACTACTACTACTAGGGGCACTAGGCCTGGAAGTGGAGGTAGTAGTGTTGGAAGGCTCAGGGTCTTTACCAAGGCAGGAGCTGTCCCTTGGCCCATGGCCTTTATTTCTGCACACATAGCACCAGGGCTTTTTAATATGTACAGAGGGGGAAGGGGTTTTAGCCCCACACCAGAGGCGTTTTGTGGGCCTGATGGAGAGTCCTTACTTTTGTCTTTGTTCCACCCTTGTCCTGTGACTTACTTGTTTCCTAGTTCTTGTCACCCCCTGTATGAGCTTTTCTGCTCACCTTTGTTCTGGCCCATTTGTCTGCCTTCTTTCCCAATTCTTGTCGAGAGGTCAGATCTGAGTCAACCAAGTACCGGTGCAACAACTCAGACACACAATTATTGTTAAGTATATGCTCTCTCAGAATAAGATTGTGTAAGCCCTCATTATCATTGGCTTTGCTACCATGTAACCAGCCTTCCAAAGCTTTCACAGAGCAATCCACAAAATCAACTGAATCCTGGGAGGGCTCTTTCCTGATCTCTCTGAACTTTCTCCTGTATCGTTCAGTGGTAAGACCAAACCCATCCAAAAGAGCAGACTTCAACATAGTGTAATTATCAGCATCTTCCTCTCTGAAAGTAAGGAGTCTATCCCTTCCCTTGCCAGGGAAGGAGAGCCAAAGGATAGCATCCCACTGTCTCTGGGGGACCCTCTGTACTTTATAGGACCTCTCTGGAGCAGGGAACCACTTGTCGTTGTCATCCGCCACCTTGTAAGGGGGAACAACTTTACTTAAGCTTCTGGAATTAAAAGAGTCCTCCTTGGAGTTGTGCAGTGGGTCCCCTCAGATGCTGAGGAGATGTGAGATTGGGCAGAGGAGGATCTATTCCTACTCTGGGGCACCCTCTAAACCAGCCTTCTAGGGACAAAGGTGGACCTACGATCATGCCCCCCATTACACTACTGACAGTGCTCCTAGCAGGACTGTGTGTGTACCTAGGCTTTGCCTGATCCTCCTTGGGTATGTCCTGACCCAACTCAGTGGCTACATTCTCTTTTTCTAGCACTGGGGGGGGGCAGAGTCTACTTCATCTGCCTCCTCCTCCTCCTGGCTACCAGCATGTTCCTGGTTATCCTGGAGGAGCAGGCCCAGAAGTAGAGTCTCCCAGCCTTCAGCTTTCTTTCTGCACATAACTCCTTAAGCTCTTGGAATGTCATTTCCTCATAAGGAGACTCCATGACCTTAGTTGTGCGCTCTGCTGAAGACATGTCAGCTAGCTGGAGTGGTGTAGGATCCATAACTACTCTAACTAAGTCCCTAAAAAGAGGTTTGGAGTAAGGGCTGTGCTTAAAACCCTTCTGTTACCCAATCTCAAGAGACTGTTTCCCTGTTACCAGGTACAGTATAGACCCCTAGGTAGTAAGTGGTCTTACCTGTGGAAAGTATCAAGTGACAGAGTGGTAAGGCAATACCCACCTCTGAACCACCAATGTAGGAAGCTGGCTTAGTGTGTGCTGGGTACCGAAGGTACGTACACCTCAAACCAGGTCCAGGTATCACCTATTAGTGAAGGTAGGCAGTGTCTAGAGGCCAGGCTCTCTAGAGGTAGATGTAGATGAGCAGCCAAGGCTTATCTAGGAGACATGCAAAGCTTATGTAAAACCACTATAGTCACACAGCACTTACAGATAAAAACTCAGTTGTACAAAAATAAAGGTACTTTATTTTTTAAATACAATTCCACAAAATACTAAAGAGGCAACCCTCTAATAGGAGGTAAGTAATACACTAAATATATATACTAGTAAACAGTACTAGGCATTGAAAAGGTTAGAAAACAGTGCAAAATGCAATAACCAGTAGTGACCCTAGTGGAAGACCAAACGATATACAAAAATAATGGAATGCAAACACAGGACCCCCACCTAAGTAAGTGTAATGTGTTGAGGGGAGCTGGGAGTACTAGAAAATCACAGAGGTAAGTAACACAGTACCCCCCAGCGACCAGAAAAATAGGAGTAAATCACAAGAATTTGCCCACCCACCGAAAAGGATGGAAAAGAAGAAAAGAAGACACCCAGACAAGACTGCAAGAAACCAGCGGTGGATTCCTGGAGAAGAAGATCTGTGGAAAGAGGGGACCAAGTCTAAGAGTCACAGTGGAGTCCAGGAGCAGTAGGAGCTACTACCCACCCAGCTGTACTTGCAGGAGTTAGTCAACGGTGAGGAAGAACAGGTCAGCACTGCAGCCCTGGAGTCAGAGAAGAGTTCCATATGGATGCAGAAAATGTCCCACGCTGGAGTGAAGATTGCAGGTGGGTGTTGGTGCAGGAATTGCACCAACAAGCCTGTGCAAAGGCAAATGTGCTGTTAGTGGAAAAGTGGTGCTGCTGGGGACTAGCAAGGCCCAGGAGGACTCAACCCAGTAGGGGGAGTCAGAGGGGATCCTCAGCAACACAGAGAGCCCACAGGAGCAAAGACAGCACCCACAGGAGTCCCACATGACAGGAATACAGAAGTCGCAGAAGGAGCCCACGCAACACTGCAGAAAAGGATCTCATGCCGCAGGAGAACGACAAAGAGGGCTGTGCATCCCAGGAAGGAGTGCTGGAGGTTGGAACTGCACATAGCCTTAAGTTCCCTCGGAGGAGATGCAAACGAGCCTTGGCAGTACAAGATACGCAGTGCACAGGGGTACTGTCCTGCGTGGGTAGGCAAGGGCTTACCTCCACCAAAGTTAGACAGATGGCAGAGAGGACCAAGAGGACTACTCCAGACCACCATCCGTGATGCAGGACCCATGCAGCTCAAGGTGAGAGGAGATCCACGCAGCCAGTCATCATTGCAGGAGGTGCCTGCAGATGCAGGGGAGTGACTCCTTCACTCCAAGGGAGATTCCTTCTTCCTTCTTGTGCAGACTGAAGACTTGCTGCCCTCAAAGGATGCACAGCTGGGGAAATGTGGCAGAAGCTGGAAGGAGCCGTGAAAACAATGTTGCAAGAAGAGTCTTCTTCGTGGATGCAGATTGTCGGTTCCTGGAGGGTCCAGTGGCGGTTCCAGTGGCTAGAAGTCGAAGTGGAGGTTGCAGAGGAGTCCTGCTAGAATCTTGAAAGCCAACTCTGAGGACCCACCCAAGAGGAAGACCCTAAATAGCCCTAAGAGTAGGTTTGGTCACCTAGCCAGGTGACCACCTATCAGAAGGTGCCTCTGACTTCACCTGCCTGGCTTGGCCACTCAGATGCACCCAGAGTTTCCTGCCACCCTTAGAAACAAGATGGCAGAACCCAGGGACCCCCTGGAGGAGCACTGAGTACCAACCCTGGGGTGTTGATGGACAGGGGGGTGGTCACTCCCCTTTCCATTGTCCAGTTCCATGCCAGAGCAGGGGTTGGGGCCCCTGAACCGGTGTGGACTGGTTTATGTATGGAGGACACCAAATGTGCCCTTCAAAGCACACCAGTGGCTTGGGGAGGCTACCCCTCCCAAGCCAGTCACATCTATTTCCAAAGGGAGAGGGTGTTACCTCCCTCTCCCAAAGGAAATCCTTTGTTCTGCCTTCCTGTCTTGATCAGATCAAGCAGCAGGAGGGCAGAAACCTGTCTGAGGGGTGGCAGCAGCTTGGACTGCCCGGAAATCCCTGTAAGACTAGTGGTAGCAATTTTGAGGGTCCTCTAAGGATCCCGCAGAGTGCATGGAATCAGACTTCCAATACTTGCAACAGTATTGGGGTATGATTCCGACATGTTTGATACCAAACATGCCTAGGTTCAGAGTAACCATTATGTAGCTGAACATAGGCATTGACCTATGTCCAGTACACGCATAAAATGGCATCGCCGCACTCACGAAGTCTAGGAAAATGAAGCTGGAGTTCGTGGGGGCACCTCTGCTAGTGCAGGGGTGCCCTCACACACAGGTACTAGAGCCCTGCCCTCTGGGCTAAGAGGGCCTGTCATAGGGGTGACTTACAGTGACCTGGTGCAGTGACCTGGTAGTGAATGGGTGCATGCACCCTTTCACGCAGGCTGCAGTGACAGGCCTGCAGAACACTTTGCATGGGCTCCCTATGGATGGCATAATACATGCTGCAGCCCACAGGCATCCCCTGGTACCCCAATGCCCTGGGTACCTATGTACCATATACTAGGGACTTACATGGGGGCACCAGTATGCCAAATGTAAGGTGAAAAAAAGATTCCAGCAACCATGTTTAAAAGGAGAGAGTATAATCACTGGGGTCCTGGTTAGCAGTATCCTAGTGAACACAGTCAAATACACTAACAAACAGGCAAAAAGTGGGGGTAACCATGCTAGAAAGAGGCTACTTTCCTACACTTATCATCCTTCTTTTCCCTTTTCCTTTTCTGAGCTCACCTATTTCTAAACTTTTGGGTGAATGTTATCAACTAGTTCCTTTAATTGCACCTTTAACCCTGGGTCAGCATACTAGTAAGAACATCTTCTGTCATAAATATTTTGAAGCTCTTTCTGATACTCGCACTTGAATCCCAAACTCAGTATTGATGCCTACAAGAGCCTCTTGTGTCACAGCAGCACCTCTAGTGGCTTCCTTATACAGATGCAAACGTTCTTCTTCATTCTACCTTTCTATGAACCCCAAATCCAAAGTTCCCTTAATGATTTCATCCGGCTCTACCTTCACTCTCATATCTTCCTCTCTCAAAGGGGCGTTGGACTCTGTTGACTGGGACATAGGGCTATCAATCTCTTTTGTCAATCCACAGACAATGGTAGCTGCTCCTGTTTGGGGTCTAGCTCCCAAGTTCAAAGGGAGCTCTGGGCCGGAAGCAGCACTAGAATTCCCAGGGGACTTTCTCTGTTCGGTTGAAGGGAAATCTGTGGCCACTTCTGTTGAGTTGTAAGTAGAATGGGCAGCATTTCCTTGGGAGCTTGAAGTGGAAATGGCGCTAACTGAGGACTTTGAGATGCCACAGGCATTAACTGTAGTGAAGGAAGTGTACCTGGTACTTTTTTGTCAAGGAAATCCTGGTCCAAAGGTGCACTGGCAGTCGCCTTGACAGGAGACAGGAGTCCAACAGAAGGCTGACCTTCCCTACCTATGAAGCTACATGATATGGGGGTTGTCAAGAAAGCGGTAATTCATCTATGAAATCATCACCAGAATTGCTATCATTCTTCACTTTAGCCACATTCCCCTCTTGTACTTTCTTTTTCTACAAGTTAGTCAATGCAGGATACATCCTAACTCCCCTGGTTATATCTCTCATCTATACCTGTTGCTCAGCATTCTACTTTGAATCTGTGCAATTGTGGATTGACTTTTTATCTTGAGTCTGATATTTCTCCATATCCTTTGCATGTGCAGCATGCTTCCATGCTTCCATGCATTCAAAACTTCATACTGAGCAGGTCTAGGTGGGGGTTTCATCTCATATAGTACTCACCTCAATGAGCAGGCGTACCCTTAGGAGGTGCCCCCTCACCCTTTCAGACAGGTATTCCCACACTGTCGCTGAATAAAGCCTTTCATTTCTTTAGAAATGTAATTTTTTCAAAATTCCTAAAATGATACAATTCAATTAAGTGGCAATTGAAATAACCAGCTGCACCCAGCAAATCACAGGAACAACACTATCTTGCAATCCCAGTGCAGCAAAATTAAGCTGTCTACTCATATTGCAACACTGTCTGATGTAATGACCAACCTAAGCATGTATCACACCAATCAATGCAGAACCTTATGACGCAACACACACACCCTCACAGCAACTCCCTCTCAGTACCATTTCAGTTTGGCAAAAGCACACTAATGAAATACAAAAACTTGTCTGTTCCACTAAAAAAATTCAAGATACACAATCATACTAAAGGGGATCAGGGTAAACAAAAAAAGGACATCTACACATACAAAGTGAAACCTCAACCAGCGGGAAATCACCTTGACTAGTGCAGTCTACTCCCCTGAGCAAAGGGATAATCAAACACCAGTCTCTATTGTATGTCTATTGGACAACCTCACTGTTAGACTTGGCATCCTTGGCGTGGTCTCCCCAAACTTTTTGCCTCTATTTCCCAGGTTGTTGATGTGTGCTGGACTCTGTGTTTGCTGTTTTTGATACTCTGGGCACTATACCACTGCTATCCAGTGCTAAAGTACAAGTGCTCCTATGTAAAATATATGTGTAATTGCCTTTCCATGATTGGCATATTTGATTTACTAGTAAGTCCCCACTACAGTGCACTAAAGGTGCCCAGGGATTGTAAACCAAATGCTAGTAGCGGGCCTGCATCACTGGTTGTGCCACCCACATTAGTAGCTCTGTAAACATGGCTCAGACCTACTACTGCAGTGTCTGTGTGTGCAGTTATAAAATGCCAATTTGACTCGACAAGTGTAGCCACTTGCCAGGCCTAAGCTTTCCCTTTTCATACAGGTAAGGCACCCCTGAGGTAGGCCCTAGGTAGCCTCATGAGCAGTGTGCAGTGTATGTTTAAGGGAGGACATATACTAATGTGTTTTATATGTCCTAACAGTGAAATACTGCCAAAGTCGGTTTTCACTGTACAAGTCATGTCTCTCTCATAGGTTAACATGGGCGCTGCCATTAAATATTATTAAAGTGCAGATTCGCTTTGGGAGCAGATAGAAATTTGGAGTTTAGGGTCTCTGCACTCACAATTTAAAAATCCATCTTTTGGTAAAGGTTGTTTTTAGACTGTGGGCCTGATTCCCCCAGGAGCCCCAGGACACCCCTTACCGCCAGCCTCTTCCTGGTGGTGAAAACCGCCAGAAACAGGCTGGCGGTACAGGGGTCAGAATCCCTAGGGTAGCGCTGCTTGCAGCGCTGCCCTGGCGGATTCTCCCAGCCGGGGCAAAAACGGCGGATGACCGCCGGCCCCGGCAATCCGACCGCGGGTTTACCGCCGTGGTCGGAATGGGGATTGAAGCACCGCCAGCCTGTTGGCGGTGCTTCCGTCATTCGTGGCCCTGGCGGTCTTGGACCGCCAGGGTCAGAATGACCCCCTGTGTGTTTGAAAATACCACTTTTAAAAAGTAGGCATTTTCTTGCTTAAACTGTTCTGTGACTCTGCCTGTTTGTGGATTCCCTGTCTGGGTCAGTTTGACAGTTGAGCTGTTTGCACCTCTCCTCTAGACAGTGACACAACAGGAACTGGGGTGTAGCCTGCATATCCTGATGAGCCATCTGTGCTGTCAGGGAGGGGAGGATTGGTCACTCACACCTGAAAGGGTTGTGCCTGCCCTCACACGATGCAGTCTCCAACCCCCTGGTGTGTGTCTGGGGCCTGGAAGGATCTTACAAATAGGAGAGACTTTCCTTTGACGTTGCCCATTTCAAAGGCAGAAAGGGGTATAAGTAGTGGACCCAAACCCCCTGAAAATTAGATCTCTTCTGGAATCAAGAGGAACCTCTGCCAAGGAGAAGAGCTGAAAAGAAGGTCTGCCGCTGCCTGTGACTGTGCTTTGTTGGGCTCTTCTGCAGTTGTTGCTTCTGCCTGTGAAAGGGGGCAAAGACTGGACTTTGTTGTGCATTCCTGCTTGAGAAGACTCTCCAAGGGCTTGAATTGAGCTTGCCTCCTGTTGTTGACATCTAAGGGCCTTCAAAGACTTTCCCTTCCAGCACCTGGCCAATTGGTGCCCTTTCCAGTCCCTAGGCCCCTGAAAGGTGAAGCTAGCAGACAAGAGCTGAAAATTCAAGAACAGAACGCCATGCGGGGAAATGTACGCACCTTCTGCAAATCGGCTGATAAACAATGCGCCACCAGCTTCGCGGCTGAAATCAATGCTCCACCTGCATCGCGGCTGGGAGATCGACACATCGCGGCTGGAGAAACAACGCGCAACACCCACTTACGGAGGCTGATAACGACACAAAACCCACGCGGCATGGTTTTCTGATACCGTGTGACCAGATTTTCCACGCATCGTCCCAGGGCTTCCAAGTCAACCCGACTCTGCGCGGATCCTAGGTACCCCATCCGGAAATCGATGCATCGCTCTCTTGGGAGGGAGAAAAACGATGCATCGGCAACTCGATCGGAGAAAAAAACAATTCACTGCCTCACCTGCGAGTAAGGAATTGACGCTGACTTTTCCGATGCACATTTGCCTGAGCAGCTTTATTTTTTACTCTAACCAGGGACTTTATGTACCAATAGCATTCTCACTGTTTTCTAAGGTTTAAGACTCCTATTCTTTTGAAAATGTATATCTTGACTTGTGTATGTTGGATTTTTGTTGTTTTGGTCTTGTTTGATTTAGATCAATATTACCTAAGTTTCTAAACTGGTGTGGTGTCCATTTTGTAGTGTTTTCACTGTATTACTGTGTGTGTTGGTACAAATACTTTACAAATTGCTTCTGAAGTTAAGCCTGCCTGCTCGTGCTAAGCTACCAAGGGGGTGAGCGTGGGTTAACTGAGTGTGATTCTCCTTTACCCTGAGTAGAGTGAGGGTCCTTGCTTGGACAGGAGGTAACCTGACTGCAAACCAAATACCCCATTTTTAACATTGGTGATCAGCAGTGAGGATTTGAACTTGTATTTGTACTTGACATACAGTGATTAAGTGTAAACTACTGTTTTTAGTGCAGGCCATTACATAACCACATACAGCTTGTTTTTGCTTTTTCTATTTTTGGAATTTGTTTTCCCTACTTTTATATATTTGCTGATCTTTTATTGACTTTTGATCTTCACTGGAAACTCTTTTTTTCTGCCTTGGAACTTGACTTTTGTTGATTCTTCATCATGTCTCAATCTGGAGATTGAGCTGCTTTCGACTTAGGGAAACTGGAGAGCTATACAGTTGCTCAGTTGAGGCAGTTCTGCAAACTCTTGCCTGTCCCATTAAGGGCTCCACCAGGAATTAGGAGCTGCAGAAGGCACTGAGGGGCTGGATGACAGCCAAGGATGCTGAGGGGCACACAGAGAAGGAGGAGGGTGAGGGTGAGGTGGTGCAATCCATACACAATGGTATAGTGGGTGGGCCTGTTCTGTCCAGGGATGGTGTCTCCAGGGCAGGTAGCAGTGTGTCATCCAAGGGTCTGACTCCTGAAGAGTTAAAGGACAACAGACAGGCAGTGAGGGCACACCAGTTGGAGTTGGAGAAGTTTAGGATGCAAAGGGAGATGGAAGAAAGGAGGATGACCATAGAGGAGAAGAAGATAGTGCTGGATCATGAGGTCAGCTTGAAGGAGCTAGATCAGAGGAGCCAGCCCAGTAGGGATGGTGGCAGCAATATCACAGTGCAGCCTGAGAGGAGGGTGTATATTCCTAGGGACCTTGTGATGGATTATAAAAGGGAGGATGACATAATCTTGTGGTTCAAGGGGTATGAGTCTGCTCTCCATATGAATCTGGTCCCTGAAGCTCATTGGGGGGTGTGTCTGTGGAAGCACTTTGAGGTAGAGGGGAGGGGTACTCTGACATCCTTAGGGGATCTTCAGGGGCTCACTTACTCTATGATGAAGGACACCCTACTTATAAGGTATGGTCTCAGCCCTGAGCAGAATAAGGACAACTTTAGGTCCTATAAAAAGAAGGAATCCCAAATATGGTTGGAATATATTGATTCTTTTTGCAGGTCACTGGATGGTTGGGTGAAGCGTATGAGGGGCTTTTGCAATTTAATTGGTTAGGAGCACTTGTACAGTTTATATTTTCCAGAGCTGCACCAGCACTTAATTGACAGCAAGCTGACTGACCCCAGGAAGCTTGCACAGGAAGCGGAACGCTGGGAGAGCACAAGGGTCCAGAAGAGGTATGGGGGAGACCACGCCAAGGGTGGGCAGCGTCCCTCTCAGAAGAAAGGGGGGTAAGGGTAAACAAGGGGAGTTCTCAAAAGGGTCCCAACCTAGTTCCCAGGGTAAGGATTCCCAGCCCCCCCAGTGAAAATAAAATATGGGTCTCCAAAGGGAAACCTGTGGAAGGGGGCCCCACTCCTAAGTGTTATGCATGTGACCAGGTGGGTCATGTGAGAGGGGACCCCAAGTGTCCCAAGGGTACACCAGCACCCACTGGTGCTCAGTCACAGGGTTTGGCCAGTGTAGTGCTTGGGGAGGAGTTGGTTCCACGTGGGTGGGAGCCAGCTGAGATGAGCCTTGTCTCACTAGGGGACAGTGAGATGGTCCAGAGAATCGTAGTGCCTGAGAACACTAAAAAGTACAGGCAGTGGGTGACCGTTATTGGGCAGACAGTGGAGGCTCTGAGAGACACAGGAGCCAGTGTGACTACAGTGAGGAGTCACCTGGTGTCTGAAAAGCAGATAGATCCCTGTGTATTTCATCAAGCAATTGCAGTGGACAACTCAGAGCGCCTGTGCAGAGTGGTGCAGGTTTCCTTTGAATGGGGGGGGGTCTCAGGTTTCTTGAAGGTAGCTGTGAGTCAACCATACCTGTGGAGTTTTTGCTTGACAATGATCTGGGGGATTCCCCTTGGATGAAGTTGTAGCACAGGTCACATTGGAGATGTTGGGTCTGCCTGGGTGGGTATAAGTATCCACCCAGTCAATGGCAGCCCATCAGGGTGGTCAGAAGCCCTGGCGCCTGAAACAGTGGCCCAGGGCACTGACAAAAAGAGGAAGGGCAAAGGGGTACAGGAAACTGGTCCCAGAAGTTCCCGCGGTCTGGGAGGAGGTGGAGCCTGAGGATGAAGCCCCAGAGCCGAAAGGGGAACAGGTGGTTGAGCTGGGGGAGGTCCCTGAGCTGTCACAGTGGAAACAGGAAGGGGGACCCACCAGGGAGGCATTCTGTGAGGCACAGAAGACATGCCGTACTCTAGTGGGTTTGCAGCAGCAGGAGGCAAACCAGGCGGCTGGCAAGGAGCCAGGATCTCACCTGATTTATTGGGAGGACGGCCTCCTGTATAGTGAGCCTACGTTTGCTGAGCCTGGGTCAGCCCGTGTGCTGGTGGTACCCTAGTGCTTCAGAGCCTTCCTACTGGGTCTGGCTCATGATGTGCCTTTAGCTGGGCATTTGGGGCAGGACAAGACCTTTGAACGGCTTGTCACCCACTTTTACTGGCCCCTAATGCACAGGCACTCGGATGCTCATTGTAGGTCTTTCTCAACTTGTCAGACAAGTGGCAAGAGTGGGGGGAAATGCAAGGCTCCCCTCCAACCTTTTCCAGTGGCTAGTACCCCCTTTAAAAAGGGTTGGTATTGACATTATGGGGCCTCTGGATTCCCAAGACAGCCATGGGCAACAGGGTCATCCTGGTCTTGGTGGACCATGCCACTTGGTACCCAGAAGCTATTCCTATGAGGTCAATCACCTTCCCTGTGGTGGGTCGTGCATTGATGGGGGTTTTTACCCACATGGGGTTCCCCAAGAAAGTGGTATCTGATAGGGGTACCAACTTCATATCTACTTATATGAATTCTCTGTGAAAGGAGTGTGGGGTAACGTATAAGTTCACCACTCCTTACCACCCCCAAAGCAATGGTCTGGTTGAGAGATTCAACCACAGCTTAAAAGGCATGATCATGGGCCTGTCAGAGCCCTTGAGGCGGAATTGGGACGTCCTCTTGCCATGCCTTCTGTTCACCTAAAGGGAGGTACTTCAAAAATGACTTGGAATTAGTCCTTTTGAGTTACTGTATGACCACCCTGCTAGGGGACCTTCGAGTCTGGTGAAGGAGGGCTTAGAGAAAGCCCTCCTTAAACTTCCCCAGGATGTATTTAGGTTCATGCTGGCCTTCGGAAACCAGACTGCCTGCTTCAGAGCTCTCGCACAAGAGAACCTGGAAGCAAGCCAGGCAGACATGAAACGGTGGTATGACCAGAATGCCAATCTGGTCGAGTTTCAGCCTGGGCAAAAAGTGTGGGCAATGGCGCCAGTGGAGCCCAGAGTGCTCCAGGACAAGTGGACAGGGCCATTTGGGATGGTGGAGCGCAAGTGCAAAGTCACCTATCTGGTAGACTTGCGGACTCCCAGTAACCTCTTAAGGGTCCTGCATGTGAACCGTCTCAAGCCACACTTTGACCGGACTGAATTGTCCATGCTCCTAGCGACAGATGATGGGGTGGAGGAAGAGAGTGAGCCTCTTCTTTTCCTCCTGTCTGCTGGAGAGAAGGATGGGTCTGTGGAGGGAGTGAACCTTTCTCCCTCCCTAACCTCAGAACAACAGAGGGACTGTCACCAGGTACTGGGTCAGTTCACCTCCCTGTTCTCCTTGATCCCAGGGGTCACACACTTGTGCACACATGATGTGGACACTGGGGACAGTCCACCCATTAAGCAGAAGGTTTATAGGGTGACTGATAAGGTCAGGGCAAGCATCAAAGATGAGGTGTCTAAGATAATATCCCTCTGGGTAACTGAGTTTTCTAGCAGTCCCTGGGCCAGCCCTGTGATCTTGGTCCCAAAGGCTGCTGCTCCTGGTGCCGCTCCATAACTCCAGTTCTGTGTGGACTACCGGGATCTCAATGCAGTCACTAAAACTGACGTGCACCCCATTCCCCGTGCTGATGAGCTCATTGATCGGTTGGGAGCTGCCAAATACCTCAGCACATTTGATTTGACATCTGGGTATTGGCAGATTGCCCTAACTGAAGGGGCCAAGGAGAGGCCAGCATTTTCTACCCCAGATGGACACTTCCAATTTAAAGTGATGCCATTTGGGATGAAAAATGCCCCTACCACATTCCAGAAGTTGGTCAACCAGGTGTTGACTGGGCTGGATGACTTCAGCGCAGCATACCTGGATGACACTGCAGTGTTCAGTTCCACTTAGGAGGAACATTTTCAGCACCTCTACAGAGTGTAGAGGCCCTGCAAAAGACAGGCCTCACTGTTAAGACAAGCAAGTGCCAAATAGGGCAGGGTTCAGTGGTGTATTTGAGACATCAGGTAGGGAGTGACCAGGTGACACCGCTACAGCCCAAAATTTACACCATTCTGGTTTGGGAGCCTCCCAAGACCCAGACTGAGGTGAGGCCTTTTACTGGAGGTTTGTCAAAGGGTATGGCACCATTGTTGCCCCCTTGAATGAGTTGACTTCCAAGAAGCAACCAAAGAAGGTGATCTGGACAGAGGCTTGCCAGACCGCCTCTGATGCCCTGAGGGCTGCCATGTGCACAGCACCCATGCTGAAGGCACCTGACTATTCCAAGGAGTTTGTTGTGCGAACAGATGCCTCAGAGCATAGTATAGGAGCAGTACTCTCACAGCTTAATGAAGAGGGTACAGAACAACCTGTAGCCTTCATTACCAGGAGGTTACTTCCCAGGGAACGTAGGTGGAGTGCAATGGAGCGTGAAGCTTTTGCTGTGGTCTGGGTGCTGAAGACGCTACGACCCTACTTGAGACTCACTTCCCGGTTAAGACCGACCACAGGTCCCTCACATGGTTAATGCAGATGAGGGGTGAGAATCCAAAATTGTTGAGGTGGTCCATTTCCCTACAGGGAATGAACTTTATGGTGGAACACCGCCCTGGCACAGAACACACCAATGCTGATGGTCTGTCCAGATTCATCTGCCTTAGTGATGAGAACTCCAAAGAGGTTGGGTAGTTGCTCTCCCCTTTTTCAGCTGGGGGAACAAGTGTTAGGCTTGGCATCCTTAGCATTGTCTCCCCTAACTTTTTACCTTTGTTTTCCTGGTTGTTGAAGTGTGCTGGACTCTGTTTTTGCTGTTTTTGATACTCTGGGCACTTTACCACTGCTACCCAGTGGTAAAGTACAAGTGTGCTCCTATGTAAAATATATGTGTAATTGGCTTTCCAGGATTGGCATATTTGATTTACTAATACGTACCTAGTACAGTGCACTAGAGGTGCCCAGGGCCTGTAAACCAAATGCTACTTTTGGGCCTGCAGCAATGGTTGTGCCACTCACATTAGTAGCCCTGTAAACATGGCTCAGACCTGCCACTGCAGTGTCTGTGTGTGCAGTTTTAAACTGCCAATTCGATTTGGCAAGTGCACCCACCTGCCAGGCCCAAACCTTCCCTTTTCATACATGCAAGGCACCCCTGAGGTAGGCCCTAGGTATCCCCATGAGCAGGGTGCAGCGTATGTTTAAGGTAGGACATATACTAATGTGTTTTATATGTCCTAACAGTGAAATACTGCCAAATTCGGTTTTCACTGTGCAAGGCCTGTCTCTCTCATAGGTTAACATGGGGGCTGCCTTTAAATATTATTGAAGTGCAGATTCCCTTTAGAAGCAGATAGAAATATGGAGTTTAGAGTCTCTGAACTCACAGTTTGAAAATACATTTTTTGGTAACGGTTGTTTTTAGACTGTGGGGGTCATTCCGACCCCGGCGGTCAAGGACCGCCGGGGTCGGCGGGAGCACCGCCAACAGGCTGGCGGTGCTCCGCAGGGCATTCTGACTGCGGCGGTATGGCCGCGGTCAGAACAGGAAAACCGGCAGTGTCCCGCCGGTTTTCCGCGGCCCTGAGGAATCCCCCATGGCGGCGCAGCTTGCTGCGCTGCCATGGGGGATTCCGACCCCCTCACCGCCATCCTGTTCCTGGCAGTTCCGACCGCCAGGAACAGGATGGCGGTGAGGGGTGTCGTGGGGCCCCTGGGGGCCCCTGCAGTGCCCATGCCAATGGCATGGGCACTGCAGGGGCCCCCGTAAGAGGGCCCCACTTTGAATTTCAGTGTCTGCTTAGCAGACACTGAAATTTGCGACGGGTGCTACTGCACCCGTCGCACCCTTCCCACTCCGCCGGCTCCATTCGGAGCCGGCTTCCTCGTCGGAAGGGGTTTCCCGCTGGGCTGGCGGGCGGCCTTCTGGCGGTCGCCCGCCAGCCCAGCGGGAAAGCCAGAATGGCCTCCGCGGTCTTTTGACCGCGGAGCGGCCATATGGCGGTTCCCGCCAGGCGGGCGGCGACCGCCGCCCGCCGGCCTCAGAATGAGGCCCTGTGTGTTTGAAAATACCACTGTTTTAGAGTAGGCATTTTCTTACTTAAATCATTCTGTGACTCTGCCTGTTTGTGGATTCCCTGTCTGGGTCAGTTTGACAGTTGGTCTGTTTGCACCTCTGTGAGAAAGTAGCCTCTTTCTAGCCTTGTTACCCCCACTTTTGGCCTGTTTGTGAGTATATGTCAGGGTGTTTTCACTGTCTCACTGGGATCCTGCTAGCCAGGGCCCAGTGCTCATAGTGGAAACCCTATGTTGTCAGTATGTTTGTTATGTGTCACTGGGACCCTGCTAGCCAGGACCCCAGTGCTCATAAGTTTGTGGCCTATATGTATGTGTTCCCTGTGTGATGCCTAACTGTCTCACTGAGGCTCTGCTAACCAGAACCTCAGTGGTTATTACTCTCTCTGCTTTCCAAATTTGTCACTAACAGGCTAGTGACTAAATTTACCAATTCACATTGGCATACTGGTACACCCATATAATTCCCTAGTATATGGTACTGAGGTACCCAGGGTATTGGGGTTCCAGAAGATCCCTATGGGCTGCAGCATTTCTTTTGCCACCCATAGGGAGCTCTGACAATTCATACACAGGCCTGCCACTGCAGCCTGCGTGAAATAACGTCCACGTTATTTCACAGCCATTTATCACTGCACTTAAGTAACTTATAAGTCACCTATATGTCTAACCTTCACCTGGTGAAGGTTGGGTGCAAAGTTACTTAGTGTGTGGGCACCCTGGCACTAGCCAAGGTGCCCCCACATCGTTCAGGGCAAATTCCCCAGACTTTGTGAGTGCGGGGACATCATTACATGTGTGCACTGTAAATAGGTCACTACCTATGTACAGCGTCACAATGGTAACTCCGAACATGGCCATGTAACGTGTCTAAGAGCATGGAATTGTCACCCCAATGCCATTCTGGCATTGGGGTGACAATTCCATGATCCCCCGGGTCTCTAGCACAGAACCCGGGTACTGCCAAACTGCCTTTCCGGGGTCTCCACTGCAGCTGCTGCTGCTGCTGCCAACCCCTCAGACAGGTTTCTGCCCTCCTGGGGTCCAGGCAGCCCTGGCCCAGGAAGGCAGAACAAAGAACTTCCTTTGAGGGAGGGTGTAACACCCTCTCCCTTTGGAAATAGGTGTGAAGGCTGGGAAGGAGAAGCCTCCCCCAGCCTCTGGAAATGCTTTGATGGGCACTGATGCTGCCCATCTCTGCATAAGCCAGTCTACACCGGTTCAGGGATCCCCCAGCCCTGCTCTGGCGCGAAACTGGACAAAGGAAAGGGGAGTGACCACTCCCCTGACCTGCACCTCCCAGGGGAGGTGCCCAGAGCTCCTCCAGTGTGTCCCAGACCTCTGCCATCTTGGAAACAGAGGTGTTTGTGGCACACTGGACTGCTCTGAGTGGCCAGTGCCAGCAGGTGACATCAGAGGCTCCTTCTGATAGGCTCTTACCTCTCTTGGTAGCCAATCCTCCTTCCTAGGTAGCCAAACCTCCTTTTCTGGCTATTTAGGGACTCTGCTGTGGGGATCTCATCAGATAACGAATGCAAGAGCTCACCAGAGTTCCTCTGCATCTCCCTCTTCATTTCTGGCAAAGGATCAACCGCTGACTGCTCAGGACGCCTGCAAAACCGCAACAAAGTAGCAAGACGACTACTAGCAACCTTGTATCGCCTCATCCTGACGGCTTTCTCAATTGTTTCCAGGTTGTGCATGCTCTGGGGGTAGCCTGCCTCCTATCTGCACCAGGAGCTCTGAAAAAATCTCCTGTGGGTCGACGGAATTTTCCCCCTGCAACCGCAGACAACAAAAGACTGCATCACCGGTCCTCTGGGTCCCCTCTCAGCACGACGAGTGTGGTCCCTGGAACTCAGCAACTCTGTCCAAGTGACTCCCACAGTCCAGTGCCTCTTCAGTCCAAGTTTGGTGGAGGTAAGTCCTTGCCTCCCCACGCCAGACTGCATTGCTGGGTACCGCGTGATTTGTAGCTGCTCCGGCTCCTGTGCACTCTTCCAGGATTTCCTTTGTGCACAGCCAAGCTTGGGTCCCCGACACTCTAACCTGCAGTGCCCAACCTTCTGAGTTGTCCTCCGGCGTCGTGGGACTCCCTTTTGTGACTTCGGGTGGACTCTGGTTTACTTTTCTTCTAAGTGCCTGTTCAGGTACTTCTGCGGGTGCTGCTTGCTTCTGTGAGGGCTACCTACGTTGCTGGGCACCCCCTCTGTCTCCTCATCCAAGTGGCAAAATCCTGGTCCCTTCTGGGCCACAGCAGCACCCAAAAACCCTAACAGCGACACTTGCAGCTAGCAAGGCTTGTTTGTGGTCTTTCTGCGTGGGAACACCTCTGCAAGCTTCTTCACGACGTGGGACATCCATCCTCCAAAGGGGAAGTTCCTAGTCCTCTTCGTTCTTGCAGAACACTAAGCTTCTTCCAGCAGGTGGCAGCTTCCTTGCACCCTCAGCTGGCATTTCTTGGGCTCCTGCCCACTCTCGACACTGTCGCGACTCTTGGACTTGGTCCCCTTGTCTTACAGGTACTCAGGTCCGGAAATCCACTGTTGTTGCATTGCTGGTGTTTGTTCTTCCTGCAGAATCCCCCTATCACGACTTCTGTGCTCTCTGGGGGTAGTAGGTGCACCTTACACCTACCTTTCAGGGTCTTGGGGTGGGCTATTTTTCTAACCCTCACTGTTTTCTTACAGTCCCAGCGACCCTCTACAAGCTCACCTAGGGTTGGGGTCCATTTGTGGTTCGCATTCCACTTTTGGAGTATATGGTTTGTGTTGTCCCATACCTATGTGCTCCTATTGCAATCTACTGTAACTTTACATTGCTTGTATTACTTCCTTTTGCTATTATCTGCATAATTTTGGTTTGTGTACATATATCTTGTGTATATTTCTTATCCTCATACTGAGGGTACTCACTGAGATACTTTTGGCATATTGTCATAAAAATAAAGTACCTTTATTTTTAGTATATCTGTGTATTGTGTTTTCTTATGATATTGTACATATGACATCAGTGGTATAGTAGGAGCTTTACATGTCTCCTAGTTCAGCCTAAGCTGCTTTGCCATAGCTACCTTCTATCAGCCTAAGCTGCTAGAAACACCTCTTCTACACTAATAAGGGATAAATGGACCTGGCACAAGGTCTAAGTACCTCTGGTACCCACTACAAGCCAGGCCAGCCTCCTACAACCTCTCCTCTAGACAGTGACAAAAGGGGAGCTGGGGTGTAGCTACCATATCCTGATGAGCCATCTGTGCTGGGAGGGAGGTGAGGATTGGTCACTCACATCTGAAAGGGCTGTGCCTGGCCTCACACAATGCAGTCTCCAACCCCCTGGTGTGTGCCTGGGGCCTGTCCAGGGCAAGGCAGGATCATACAAACAAGAGAGACTTTCCTTTGAAGTTGCCTACTTCAAAGGGAGAAAGGGGAATAACTAGTGTACCCAAAACACCCGAAAATTAGATCACTTCTGGAATCAAGAGGAACCTCTGCCAAGGAGAAGAGCTGAAAAGCTGAGGAGAAGTGCTGCCCCTGCCTGTGACTGTGCTTTGTTGGGCTATCTTGCAGTTGCTGTTTCTGCCTGCAAAAGGGGACAAAGACTGGATTTTGTTGTGCATTCCTGTTTCAGAAGAATGTCCAAGGGCTTGAATTAAGCTTGCCTCCTGTTGTTGAAGACTCAGGGCCATCAAAGACTTTCCCCGCCAGCACCTGGACTCTCTGCTGACACTCCTGCCCTGCCAGGTGGTGCCCTATCCAGTCCCTGGGCCCTTGACAGGTGAAGCTGGCAGACCAGAGCTGAAAATCCACGCACACAATGGAGTGCAGGGAAATTTACGACACACCTTCTGTAACGCAGCTGATAATCGACATGCTGCCGGCTTCGTAGCTGAAAACGACACTCCACCTGCATCACCGCTGGGAGATCACCGCATCGTGGCTGGAGAAACAACGCACAACACCCGCTTACGGAGGCTGACAATGATGCAAACCCCACGCAGCACGGTTTTCTGATACCGTTCGACCGGATTTTCCATGCATCGTCCCTCGGCGTCCAAGTCAACCCCACTCTGCGTGGATCCTAGGTACCCCATCCAGAAATCGACGCATCACTCTCTTGCGGGGGAGAAAAACGACGCATCTGCGACTCGATTCAGAGAAGGAAACAACGTACTGCCTCACCTGCGAGTAAGGAATTGACGCATTGCTGACGTTTCCGACGCACGTTTGCCCATGAGGATTTATTTTTGATGCTAACCAGGTAACAACAGCATTCTCACTGTTTTCTAAGGATTAAGACTCTTATTCTTTTGACAATTCAGATGTTGACTTGTGTATGTTGGATTTTTGTCATTTTTCTAAACTGGTGTGGTGTCCATTTTGTAGTGTTTTCACTGTATTATTTTGTGTGTTGGTACAAATACTTTACACATTGCTTCTGAAGTTAATCCTGCCTGCTCGTGCCAAGCTACCATGGGGTTGAGCGGGGGTTAACTGAGTGTGATTCTCCTTTACCCTGACTAGAGTGAGGGTCCTTGCTTGAACAGGGGGTAACCTGAATGCCAACCAAAGACCCCATTTCTAACACTCACAATAGAAGTTAAACTCCCTATCTCAATGTGCTGCAAATAGAGCTTCAAGGCACACACCACTAGCCTTAAAAAATAAAGTACAACTTAATGTACTTAATATCTATCCTGGGATCTCAGAATTCGATAAGTCTGATAACCAAAACTTCAACTATTGCAGCAAGTGCGCTTAGCTTCAAAAGCACAGGCAAAATACATAGTCAGCCTCATAATCCTATTAACAACACAAACCTCTCTCAGAATCAAAATGGACATCATTCTGCACAACATACTAATTCATCAAATCTCACAAAACACTGCAAAGATCAACAACACTTTCCAAGCCTACTATGCTCACACTCCTAGGTCTGTAACGGAAAACCACTAATTCTCCAAGTTGGACCATATGGAATTTGAGGGCGCGGATTTGGCATGGCCAGATTTGGACAGATTTTAAGGCAAATTCTATCCACGCCTCAGTGAGAACCATCCTTTTCTAACAGATTGATAGCAAGATTGAATAAATAAGGATGGTGTCCTGTGCCTCGTTTATCTCAGTGCAAACTTGAAACTTTACTATCTCCACCCAGAGGAGTCTTTGTCGCAAACGGAGGCTGAAATCACTTAGTGCCAGATGTAGGTAGGTAAAATTTTGCGACTTGCAATTTGCGAGTCATACCGACTCGCAAATTGCAACTCGCAAAAGTGCATGCAGAAAGGTGTCTCAGACACCTTCTGCGACTCGCTATGGGGTCGCAAACACCCACCTCATGAATATTAATGAGGTGGGTCGCATTTTGCGACCCCATAGCGAGTCCATGCACTCACAGGGATTGTGGCCTGCTGGAGACAGCAGACCTCCATGTCTGTGACTGCTTTTTTTAATAAAGCAGTTTTTTTTTTCTTTTTGCAGCACGTTTTCCTTAAAGGTAAACGAGTTGCAAAAAGAAAAACTTCTGAAACCATTTGGTTTCGGTCCTGCTCTGAAAAAACATTTATTTTGTCATTCACAAAGGGGAAGGGATCCCATGGGGACCCCTTCCCTTTTGCAAATGAGTTACCATCCACTTCAAGTGGGTGGTAACTGCGAGTTGGTTTGCGGTCACAAAGCAACTCAGCATGGCGATGCGGTCGCAAATAGGAAGGGAACACCCCTTCTATTAGCGAGTCGCAGCCTCAAATTGCGAGTCGGTACCGACTCGCAATTTGAGGTTGTGCATCGCGTTAGGCCTTTTGCACGTCGCAAACTGCGTTTTTCGCAGTTTGCGACGTGCAAAAGGCTTTCTACATCTGGCCCAAAATGTGTTAACAATTCATTGACTGTGAATTAGATTTTCCCATAGTAAATACAGAAAATAATGCATTTGCAAACAATGTAGGCTCAATAATAAGATTGAGAAAATGTCCTCTTAGGTCAATTCAATTATGTACAATCGTTATTTCCTTGGATACAACATGCGTGAGTATAATCCAAGCAGTACAATCGATAATCCAAATGTTTAGTATGTCAAAAGCATAATGTGCAAAGTGTTTCCATAAAGAAAACATTTAATTCTATGCTAAACATTTTGGTAGATTGTTGAAATTTAATAGCAGTTGGTATCAGCAAATATAGAATCGAATGAGCAACCAAATAAAGGTTCCTATTAGAAACAGAAGAAAGGCACTTGCTCTTGAGATTATCTCAATGAACAGGAAATAAGGAGCAGTGGACTCAGTAGGTGAGAAAAGGCGTCCACTGGAACAAGTGTTATCTCTTTCTCCCACCGTGCCCTTCACGATATCACCCAAAGGAGCATCAACTCTGTAGCTTTCACTTCCACTGCAGGTGTTGAGTGTTCAGTCCAAACCACAAGTCACTGTACTCTTACCTTCAGAACGTAAGCTAGCAAAGAAAAACATTTTTAATGAGCACATAATGACGTTAGCATCTGCAATAGAAATTATTATGCTAAGCAATGGAAAAAACAATGTTCATTCCAATATTGCATGGAGCACCTAGGCTCACTCATGCTAACTTTAAATGCACACTGGCTAACTGAAGTTAATCAAATATATGTATGCTGTTCCCTCTACTAAATCTAAATGTAAATAGCATGGAACTAAAAAGTGACACAATTCAAGTATATAATGAACCACTCTACAAGTAACTAGCATGGAACTAAAAGTGACATAACTCAAGTATATAATGATCCAAGCATGTGTAAATCATGTATGCTAGAGTTAATGCAGGTTATAGGTTAACATTATCAAATTTGCGCCATTAACAGTACCCATCTTTTACATAAGATAGAAAGGGATGGGTTGTGCAATGACTGCAGGGAGATCTGTGGATGGAAATAGAAAACCACTGAGCAGGTATGCTGGATGAGACCGGGAGCCATGACAATAGAACTTTCCAAAAGGCCCCCAAACAGAATTGGCTTTTAATGGGAAACAATGCTGAGAGTGTTAAACAAGAAACTCAAATTCATGACAGAAAAGTAAACAATATGATGGCACAAGTGACAGCAAACTAACAAACCTGCAACAGAACACATGAGCTTGATTGACATCTCACAGAACACATTGAGCAGAACGCTTACCATACTTCCAACACATCGTAGAGGAACCGAACCCTGAAGTCAGCTATCAGGGTGCCAAACAACACTCATCACCAAAACACACACAGACACACACAACAGGTATGACCTTCGACCTAGAAATAGAAAATAAGAAATAATTGTGTCAAGTCCTCTGACCTTAACTGTTAAAATTCAAAGTTTTTCACTCACTTTTAAATGGTTAAGAAACAGTCACCTAACTAAGAATACCATCAGAACACAAATACCATAAATACATCATTGCAAGCCTAATCACACAGTGGTAGTCCCAGAACTGGGTGGAAAGTCAGCAACTGCTGAAAAACGATACCCATCCATACAATGGGAGAATATGCACTCTACACAAAGGACCATATTTTAAAATATAGTACTTTGAACTCAATACACACTTGATTATGTGCATGTAAATATGAATTATTATCCTAATGACCTTATATATATGGGAGCTAACTGTATTTGTGGATCTGACCTTGACAGTAGAGATTTCTTCATAGGCAGAGCAGAGACTATAATGCAGAGAAGAGCCCATAGAGCGAGTAAGGAATTAGTATTTGCAAAGAATTTGAGCTAGAGTTGTATTGTGGAGAATTTGTACTGCCAACAGTCAAAGTCCATGGGTTTAGGCACTCAGTGAAGGGCTACATACTTTCACAAACATTCACTTTGTGTAATTATATAGTCATAATTAGCAAAGAAATGCTGAGTTCTGAATCGCCTTGAAGAACTGCTTCCCAATTCGTAGAGCGGATCTGATGTGCCTGTTTTTATGAACAACTCTAAGCAAATGGCTGGGTTGATAGAGAAGCACTAACATCAATGTCTGATTAACAAACGGGGAGAGACCATACAATTTTAAGTTGAGCCTGTTGAGAGAGCTCAACCATAAAGCCCTTTATTTGAATTCAACATTTTCTTCTGGGGAGCTTTGCTGGCCTACATAAGTGGGTGATGCTATGAGTTCTTCAGAAATATTCAGTTATTACTAGTGCATTGTCATGGGCCCTTGCAAAAGCCTCAAGGTCACCTTAGCAGTTAGCCTTTCTTTGTCACATTGTTTCAAATTGTAGTTGCCTTGCATTGGAAAGCTCATTACATTTCCGACATCAAGCATGTTCACTATAAAGGTTAACAGTCAGAAGACTGCCAGAAAGATGCATCCAAATCTCTCATAATAAGTTGTTGTTGATGTAAGGAAATAGTTTCTTCAAGATCTTGAGTTGTCTAAAGCACATACCAGACACTTTAGTCACTTGTGTTTCGAGTGATGGACTAGTGTTGAAATAGATGCCCAGAGTGTGTGTGACCTTAGATTGGGATGGAGGAGGGTGCATAATTAAAGGCCAGTAGGCAAAGACCCAGGAAGGATATACTTTGGGTGTTAGCAGCACCTCAGTTTTGGGATAAATTATCTCCGGGAAGATAGAGGACACCTAACAAAGTACAGCAGTTGGTCAAAGACTTTACATCTTGAGAAACGTTTTTATTTGTACTAGGATTATACAGACTAAATATAATTTGAGTGACATCAACGTACATGTAGTGTCGCGTAGGCTCTCATTATTCTAATGAGACTACTAGATTTGAGCGGCAGAATCGCCTGTGGTGTGGTAGACTGAGTCTTAATCTACTACAGGTGACACAAGTCGCCCCAATCCGGGTTGCGCTCCAGCTAACTAGAAGAGCCTCATCTATACCCAAGAGCAGGGATGATTGGCAGCTGAGCGCATGACACAATTGACTCCTCAGGGAAATCGTGGTCACTCAGATCTCATCCATTTCTCTCAGTTACATCAGTCTCATGTATACAAGGACAAGCAGAGGCAGTATATGTTTCAATAAGGTTTTAATGAAGCAACTGCATCTTAGACAATAAAGCATGTACTGCAATAACCAGCACGATACAGCATGACAGGATTAAAATTGTGACAAGCAGAGTAAAATATAGAAATAATGCTACCATATGGTCACTAGAGTCAATGGACTAATTCCTATCTAGGCTATATTAGAGCACAGCATGTTAAGCTCCAGTTCTGCCCTTCAGGTTCCCCTGGGAAGACATCATCCTTCATACCTGAGTAAAGGCTTGAAGTCTGCATAGGCAGCTGTAGCGAAACGTTCAGCAATCAGCATGCAGTCGTGGTCATCTGTTCGGAATCTCCCTCTAATGTGTATGGGACAGGGAAGTGTTTTTATAATAAAAAAGCTGATGTTCTGAGAAAATGTCCCTACGCAAGGATGTGTATGTTTCTTCGAATACCAGAGACTAAACATTACCACGTTTACCGCACACCTATCTTACTGCAGCCTTGAGAGAAGCATTAATCTGACACTAGTCATTACTTGCGTGAAATTCCAGTCTATGTTTTTATTCACTGTGTTAATACTGTCAGGGACCAGCCTTGTGCAAATAGGTCTGGGTCCTGCTCAGGTAGGAAAACTTCCACTATGCCATCCCATGTCCTTCTCACCAGAAACACTAGATCCCCTGGACTGGAATGATTTGAAGATTGCATCTTATCACCCAGTAACCTACAGGCCCCACATCTGGACCTACTGAGTGCAGTTAGGAAGTTTCACTGAGAAGAAGAAAAAGGTGGAGGGCACAGCATTTAAAGTAGTTTTAACCCCTGATAATTACTGTAGTAAGCATTCCAGGTCATAATTTTGTTCCACAGTGTGCTACAGAAGAGGAACAAACATATGCAAATCAGTCTTGGTATTTCTACCGAAAACGTAGAAAAATGAATTTGGGCATGTGCTTTCCAGGTGTGCAAAACTGGGAAAAATCATTGTATGCGGGCAAAAGGATATATATCTCAAAACAGTTAACTGAATCTACATCTTGCTAATTCACAAAAGTTAATGTACTCTGGAACCGTCTCAATATATACTAATAATTAGTATCAGAACTTTTAAAGGCTGCACGGAGGTGCTAGGGGTATTGTAGACATAGCACAGGGAACACCCCTTTGAATCATTTCAACTTACATAGCATTGCATTCTAGTAGGTTCACTTTTAACAATGGTAATCACACTCAGAAAAAACCTAAACTGATAATGCTTTATTTGTAGAGCATTCTGCTGTCCTTTCACTAGGTCTGGCATGTGCTTTATAATCTTTCAAACTGAAAGGTAGAAGTAGCAGAATTCAGATTTATCTCATTTAGTCCTATTGCTTAACTGTATATAGACAAATATTACTTTCAATGAAAGTCAATCTATTTTCAACTATTTTGTTTTGTTTCATAACATTGTTGCTCAAAACCTTTCTGTTCAACACATCTTATCTTGTACTGGGAATCTGGGAAACCATCTTGAAATACATTTAAGCCACAATGACCCCTCCCCCCAAGGGCATACTACATTCTGCAACACGCCTCAACAACAATGCCCTGCAACAACGCATCAATAAAAACACCCACAACAGCAAGGAACTTTTCACCGTCATCAAAGAGTTCACCAACCCCAACTCCACCTCCACTGACATCCCCCGTCGCAAAAACTCTGCAAAAACCTTGCCAACTACTTCCACCGCAAGATCGCAGACATTTATGACAGCTTCACTACCCAGGGCCCCTCCACTACTCTCACCACCAGCCCATCAACCGAATCGTAACCACACCCCCTGCCCTCCTCCCCTGGAACAACATCACTGACAATGAGACCCGCAACATGATGGCAACCATCCACTCAGGAGCACCCACCGACCCCTGCCCTCCACACATCTTCAACAAAGCCAGCGACATCATCGCACCCAGACTCCGGCATACCATTAACCGCTCCCTCGAAATAGCCACCTTCCCAGAGAGTTGGAAACATGGCAAGATCTACCTTCTACTGAAGAAACCCACCTCCAACCCGACAGACCTCAAGAACTACCGGCCCATCGCCCTGCTCCCCTTTCCGGCCAAAGTCATCAAGAAGGCAGTCAACAAGCAACTCACTGCCTTCCTGAAAGCCAACAACATCATGGACCCCTCTCTGCCAGGATTCAGAAGCAACCATAGCACCGAGACCGCCCTCCTCGCCACCACAGATAACATCCGCACCCTCCTCGATCGAGGCGAGACCATCGCCCTCATCCTCTTGGACCTTTCTGCCGCCTTTGACACAGTCTCACACAAAACGCTACACACCCGTCTCCACGACGCCGGCATCCGGGACTTAGCACTGCAATGGCTCTCCTCGTTCCTCACCGGCAGAACACAGAAGGTCCGACTCCCCCCCTTTCTCTCGGAAGCCACCAAGATCACCTGTGGCATCCCCCAAGGATCCTGGCTGAGTCCCACCCTCTTCAACCTCTGCATGACCCCACTGGCCACCATCATCAGAAGCCACGCACTCCATATCGTCTCCTAAGCCGACGACACCCAACTTATCGTATCCCCACCAATCCGACCACCGCCAAAAACAATTTCCACGAAGGAATGAAAGCAGTCGCCGCCTGGGTGAAAGACAGTTGCTTCAAACTGAACTTGGACAAAACAGAAGTCCTCATCCTCGGCTCCACACCCTCCGCCTGGAATGATTGCTGGTGGCCCCCACCCTTGGGAATGCCCCCACCCCCACCTACTACACCTGCAAACTCGGCGTCATCTTAGATTCATCGCTCTCAATGGACCGACAGGTGAGCGCCACATCAACGGGCTGCTTCCACACCCTGTGCATGCTTTGAAAAATCTACAAGTGGATCCCTACCAAAGACAGAAGGACAGTCACACAGGCCCTTGTCAGCAGGCGCCTCGACTACCGCAATGCACTCCACGCTGGAACCACCGCCAAGACCTGGAAAAGACTACAACCCATTCAGAACACCTCTGCCCATCTCATCAAGAACACCCTCGACACAGCCACACCTCCGCCCTTCTGAGAGGCCTACACTGGATGCCTATCGACAAGAGAATCACCTTAAAGCTCTAGACCCTTACCTGCAAGGCCCTACACGACACCGGACCAGCCTACCTCCACTAAAGACTCTCCTTCTACACTCCCGCCAGACAACTCTGCTTCGCCAACCAGGCCCTCGCCAAGGTCCCCCGCATCCAGAAAACCACAGCCAGAGGAAGATCCTTCTTCCACATGACTGCCAAGACCTGGAACACCCTCCCCATTCATCTCAGGCAGTCCCCCACCCTGTCACAGTTCAGGAAGGACCTCAACACCTGGCTCTTCAACTGATCCTCAGCTGCCCCCCTAGCTTCCCCAGCGTCTTGAGACCCTCACTGAGTAGCCATGCTTTACAAATCCCTGATTGATTGATTGATTGGCCTGAATAAATATGACCACCTAACCCCAGCCTGGTTGAATTCCACAGGCTCCATATGCCGGCTAGCACCACCTTCACAAGCAGATACATTATCTACAAAAACATAATTTCGTTCCTCCATGCTTATTTGGATTTCAAGACCACACTCTCCTGTGGCTGTATCCACAACCACAGCCAGGAGAGCTTCAGTAGGAAGACAAATAAGAGTAAAAAAGTTAAAATCAAGGCAAAAGGCATTCTTCATCTATGCACCAGCGATCCGAACAGTATCCTCCTATTCTTCCAGATGGCCTTAACCCAGTTCCAATTTAGAAAACAGCTGAGTTTTCGCCTCTTTAAAAAAACACTACACCACAAAACCGAAACAGTCCCCAAACCTGCTACTCCTCCTAACACATGCTGAGGATGTCTTTGCGTTTGACCAAGGACAGTTCTTTGCTGCCTTACTATTAGGTATAAAAATATCACATGCAAACATCATAATGTACCAATCTCGAACAAAATTGTTAACACTGCAGTAGAGATATAGGCGTTATAAAGGACCAGGCCAAGTTTTTCCACCAAGTGAGACTGGTATAATGTATTTCCACTTAATAGGATTTTTAAATATATGTACTTATTTTATTAGGGCTACTATATCTGTATTGTTTTACTGGTCCCGCACCGGGAAAGTATTTTTTGCGACACTGCTTCAACAAAGTCAGAGGATTACTAGTTAGTTTATTGCATTTCCTGTGATGTCGTGTTGTATGTATTTTAGAAGAACCTTACACGTTTCGTTTTTGCCCAGAGCTCCAAAATCCTGATGCGACCATGTTGTCTTATGCAAGAGCGCCGTCCATCTTAATTATCAAGTGACGTGGACATTTTATAACAATGGCAAACGTTTGGTATGCTATGTGACTTTATGCAATCCCAAAATTGTTATGTGCGTAAAGCGGACATTTGTCATTTTGAAAGAGTTCACCATGGCAGTTAAACAATAAAAACTCAAAGATCGCACTTTTATAGCTGAGCTGTAGCCACCGCCACCTATTCCATTAGCACAGACCACCCTCAAATACCGAGGTCAAAATTCTTATTAAACATAAATACACTAGTAAATCCCAGTAACACCTCAGTGATTCTCATGAGTTAGATCGCCGGTTTAAAACGAGAATGTGTGTTAGAGTTTTACCAAGTTGACGACGTGCCAACATGCGCGTGCCCATTATATAACTGCAGTGTTTAACACACTGACCTGCAATGCTGCCGGTATTTTTAACCATAGTATTAAGGATGATTCTAAATTTTGAACTGCTAATTCACGCTGCTGGCAGTCAGTCCATGGAGAGATTTCTCTGTCTAGACCCCATACAAGTTTAATTGGATTGGAAGGACTCGAGGTAAGCCTGCGGCCTGAAGCCTAAATCCAGTGACACTTCAGCATGGCCGCCTCTCTGCATACACCTGTCGAACAAAGCAGCATTCAAGTTGCATAAAAAGCCACTTGCCCCGCACATGCATACCGCACGCCAAGACGTTCTCCCACATTCCAGTAGAGGGCTTTATTGTTCTGGCCATTGAAAGTTGTCGCTAGACCACCTGAAGACAAGCAGAAGAGCTTCGCGGCTCCCATTCATACAATTTTTCCGGCCTGGGTTTGCAATTCCCACTTCTATGGTGAATGGAGACGACTCCAAAGCTGACAATGGCTCCTAGTGCTGAGTGTCTTGTGAATGGGAGAAGGCACTGTGTTTTTTAATGTGAAGAAGTTGCTCATAGTCACGGAAGCCGCAATAGGGGCCTGGTTAAAATTTAACAACCCTAATTAGATAGACAACAAAGTGCCTCGAGTATACTCGGCTGCCAATATTTGTCCCCACTATTGCAAAGGCTCCGGGAAGAGGGAAGTTGGCTTTCAACCAGGTAGCGTTAAGGCCAAACAAACACTGATGCTGCTCATTCCCCACTGTGAAATATTTGACTGCTCCTCTCTTTATTGGGGCGTAAATTTGTGCTAGCAACAGGAAACGTTGGCACATTCCTTTCTGTGGAACAGAGAAACATGTGACAAGTTGGACCTCGACTTGGTAAACAGCAAGACTCCGATGCACTGTAGGGAGTTTTGTTGGCATTTTTGTAGGTGAGCTAACAGGAAAAAAGTGTCCACGTTTTGTGCACATTTCATGACGAAAGTAAAAACCATTATGAAGGGGTACAGAAACAGCAATTTAAACCACTTACTTATCTGTTGCTGCGATAGTGCACTGGTTTAGCAGTTCTTTTACAATGTCATGCATGTTGAAAATAAGAGAGGCGTTAGCAGCCACTTTTGATCAGACAATGACTGTGTGAGTCATAGTTGGTTCATACACATAGTCAACTATCTTTCAATTTTATCAAGCTATAAAGTCTTAAAATATATGTGCCTATGTGTTTGGCGGGATTCTATGAATTATATATGCGATGCATGCACATGATAAGAAAGTGGGGGCTCTCAACATTTTGAACCGGTACAGCACCAAGATTTGTATTGCTCAGTACCTGGATGCATGCACATTCAAAACCTCTTTGAAGAGCCTGTGACCTGTGTGCTTATCTAAGCATAGTTACCTAGGGCGTGGCTCTTCAACACAAATATCAAGACTCTGGATAACTGCAGGAGGACTTTGAGGATGCTGGTATGGAATATCACCTAAATGAGAATGGTGTTAGAACTTGAATAATGGTTTGCTCGTGTGCCTATACATTCCTCTCTGAGTTAAACACCCACCTGAGATATATTTCTCTAACCTTCATGTGACTCACGTCTTTACTGTATATATGCTGTAAGTGATAAAAGCTCATACTAGTCTGCTATCCCGGATCAGTTCTGCAGGAAATTGAAGATTACACTTGCTGCCTTCTGTACATCCTTGCCAACAAGCTTCGATGAGCACAGCAGCAGCTCTTGAGGAAAAATAAACTATAGTACTCTATTTTCCCTATTGATTCCCATTTGAGTGAAAGCAATTTTAGGCAGAGGAACAAAAATAAAGGCATTTTTGGCTTTAATTATAGGTAGTATCCTGCCTGAATCAGGTGCGTTGGCATGTATGCCTGCAAGAAGGGAAGTTTGCTATGCTACTTCTTCTATGAAAAAGCAAAGCTTACACTGCTGCGACTTGATTTGTATGAGTCCAGTGATGGGGATAGTGTGTTCTCATCCTGTCCTAGCTGTACCTGCCCTCTGAAGGAGAAAAGCTTGCAATGTGTCTCCCCATGGAGTAACTGTTCTATGAAGAAGGTTTTGCTATCGTCTTCTTATAAAAAAGAAAAGGTTATATTGAATGCACTATATGCACGCTATGTTACATAGCTTATCACCCTTTCTTGAGGAAGGTGCCTAACGGCTGTATTTAAGCACCGACACATTGGCAGTTTGTGAATGTTCACTCATTCAAAGAAAATAGGAGGGTCAGTTGCACGACTCTCTTGTCTGTAATCACCTACACGCAATTTTAATATAGGCCTGACAGTTTAACAAAGGAAGATCATAAATGTTAACATAAGGTACCTCACCCAAACTTCGGAACTCATAATTAGGAGACTATACAAGCAGTAAACAGTAGTACACTTGGATGCTTCCTAGTGCTAGATGCCGAACCTGCAAATTAAGCATACTATAAAAGGAAGGTGGGTTTTCATCATCATATAAGACTATATGAGTGTAAAGTAATTCAATAAGAGTTTTGACTGGTTTTTCCATGAATTTTGTAATTATTTTATGTTTATGTGTTTATAGCAAGCATAACACATTCATCAAACTCTACACACACCCTCTTCGGTGTGTTAGATAATTGTGTTGTAAATGTCCTGCATGTGTGACTAAGTGATGTGATGTTTCTCCTTATAATGTGACTTGCGCTTTGCCTATTCATTGCCTTAGAAAGGGTAGCACTGCTGCTGTCCATTTTGTACTTTTGTTATATTGTGAAGCTTAGTACAAAACGTTCCACTACACAAAAGACAATCGATTGCTACTGCATGTTTTAACTCATGATATAATTGAACGAATGAATATTTACAAAATGTGTGAGCATGGTTTACTTTTGTTTTAGATGTAGCGCAGTTTGGAAAATGGACTAGACGATTTTGTAAAAGTATAAAACAGCAGACTTTGTTCCATGTGATCTTTAATACCTTTAGACAATTCTGGCATTTCAACCAACAGCACTTTGCATTCTGTTGTTTGAAGTCCTCAATGAAACTTTTAAAAGAAAAACTAAAATACTCACAATGTAACACGCAGTTGGCTGAAAAGACCAGAATGACTGATGATATCATACATCTTAACGTCTTTTGTCAGACGTGTGAATTGCAAAATAAAATTGAAGTTCTTGACATTCTGTTTTTTTTCTTCTTGGGCATTCATCAAGGGTTAAACAGTCCAGTGAATGAGAGGGCAGAGTTAGCTTTTCAAATACAAATGCAACAACGTCGCTTCTAATGGTCTAACACTAATACTCTTTATTTAAACAAAAGTTTATGGTAAATTATGACAACAATGTGCTTGAGGGGCGGAGTCTGGTTCTTGGGATGGCAGCGCTTCATTAGAACTCCATGCTAATCAGCACTCATGAACTGATTTCGGCGCTCTCAATAACTGAAAAACGAACACATACTGGTGAGAAGGAAGCAGAGGTGGTGTAAACCCACAAATAGGGCAACCCAGAGACGGAGAGGAGATCAGACAGTGATCGAGGTGGCCTAGAGGGCAGGTCTCCGAATAGACATGGTGCTGCGAGCAGTAAGGAGGCCTACAGATCATGATACAACAGAGACAGGCTTGATACCCCTCCACCGCTGAAAGGCCCCCACACAATGCCGACAGAGACCAGCAAGAGCATGGAAAGAGAAAGCGAGGTGATGATGCCCATTTCTACTGACTATCCATCTGCACAGAAGTTCATGAGTGCTTGGTTAAAGGCTGTGAATAGATCAAGCCTTCTCACACATATGAAGAGCATACAGGAAATCGGCCATAGGCCAGAGTTGTGCTGTCTATGAGACAGAGTGGACCGGCACTGAATCAGAGAAAGGGGATCTTGAGCTTGGCAGTACACTCAAAGAGGAGACCTGTCCCTGTCTATGATAACAACTTTCATAAGCCAGCAGACTTCTGATTGAAGATGAGGGGATTATTACTGAATTCGGTTTCTTCAGATATTCAGTTATGTCACCCACTTAGGGAGGAACTGTCCCCCAATTCTAAATTGCGCAATAGGCATAGGTTGATATTCAAGTGACTATCAAGGACTGAAAAGGGGTGACAGAGCCCAATCACACATGAAATTAAAAGCACTTGGCAAGTAATGGGAATCCCACTTTACTTAACAGCTCAAGGAGTTCTTTATGAGTATGATAAGACCTGGAAGGAAACCAATACTTAAACAGTTGCTCTAAGCTTCCCTGCCACAATTTTGAAATCAGTTAGACCAGTGTTTCCCTATGGGTGGGTTACAATCTGTTTTTTGATGGTTTCTAAAAGTCCAAGTAATAAAAAAGATGCCTCTAAACTCTGTATTTAACTTGTCACATTTGCTGTACTTCAAAGACAGAGGTCAAATGTCAGGCTATGACTTCTGACAATTGGCTGCTTACCTTTTTTAACATGGGGGCTTGTGATCACAAACCCATTTCACTTTGCAGTCAGAGAAAGAGAGGTAAAGTCAGTTATTTGGCTATCTTGTTGAGGTACATTGAGTGTGAAAGGAAAGGCTGTAGGATGCTATTTTAACACACAACAAAATGTAAATACCTGTAAATGAACTTTACACATTCAGCAGTTAGGAAAGCAAAAATGAAGCACATTTTTTGTAATTCTGAAGTCTGATCGAAAACAAAGATTTTGATCAGATCATATAAAATCAAGACTCTTTACTTGGTGATGCACAAATAATGAATATTCACTGCAAGCCAATATGAATACATTATCATGAGTAAGTTGTATGGTCTTACCATCCTAGTAAAAATAGCCCAGTTCTTGATTATAAGGCCTCCTCCAGACATACCATAATGGAGATCTTGCTATCCTGATTGAAAGGGGACAGTCACTTAAGGTACACAAGACTTGGCATTACCCACATGGCTGCTTTGTTTTTATTAAAAGCACACCACAAACCCAAATGTTACATTACTCATTGTGTCAGTATAGGCACACCATTGAACAATAAGCATGAGAAATTGAGTGGACTACCCAAAATACTACTTCATCATACCAGAACTAAAGTGTTCTTAGGAGGGGTGTTGGAAATTGGGTCTCTAGTCGGCAGAGGTATGCACTCTGTCCAAGTAGGGACCACAATCCTAGTCAGGGTAAGTCTGATACACCCACCTAAATTAATATGTGCTCACTCTGGAGGAGTGTGGCTCAATGGTTAGAGCAGCAGAACCTGATGCAGAAAGCTAGCCTGGGACCAGGGTTCAAGTCCTGCCTCGGTGGGTCTTGGGCTCAGTTTCCTTGGACCTGATAATTCTCGCATTGGTGCCTAATCTAATTCATGGGTCCCACTCTGTAACTTGGGGCAATAGCTTGCTTAATCTCCACAATGGCCCCAACAGTGCTGGGATGCCTGGCTTCACCTTGGAGGTTGCCCAGGAGTGGGCACCTCACAGGGAAAAGCCAGGAGGGATTCCACAGTGGTATGCGTACAGTGCCTTGAGACCCTAACAGGTGAGTAGTGCGCTATACAAGTACGAAGTTTACTCTCTTGTAGCTTGGCACAGAGCAGTCAGGCTTAACTTAGGAGGGAATGTGTAAACTATTTGTGCAACACTTATATTACAATAACACAGCAAAAACACCACAAAAAGACTCCACACTAGTTTTGAAAAAATTAGAATATATATGTGAGTAAAACAAGACCAAAATGACAAAAATCCAGTAAGTATAAGTCGACACATGAATTGTTAAAGATTAAATGTGAAACACTGCATAGAAGTCAACAGCAGTCAAAAGGTTACTTGAGCTTGCGAGAGACAATCCAGGCAGACTACGAAGAAGGGGGGGGGGGAGCTACAGAACCCACGCAGGGTCAACTGAAACAGTACCTTTAATGGAGCAAAGCAGTGAGGGCACAATATTTAGGGATTTTCCACACAGTCGTGTCAAACTGAAGTGAATGAGATGTGTCGTCATCGAGCTGCACAGAGCATCGTTGTTGGGCCGTGCAGGCTGTTATTCTGCTGTCACCGAACAGCCTCTGTGATGACATCAAAGGAGAAATGCGCTGATTTTCTTCACACACCCGTGGCAATGTGTAGGTTTTTGCAGAACTCTGCTGGAGAACCCAGTTCTGAGACCCAGGACTGGAGGGGGGGCACCTCAGAAAAGGGTAGGACACACATATGGCACAGTCCAGAAGCACCAGGAGAGTTTGATGTCCCTGAGACTGCAGAAACAGGGGGCAAGCCAACAAGCCCTTGGAGAATTTTGGGTTCCAGGATGTAGAGAGAAAGTCCAGTCATTCTCACTGCAGGTAAGGAGAAACAGGCAGCAGGACAACACAGCAAAGCAAGTAGCAAAGTGGCAGTCCTTCCTACAGCACAGCACACAGCAAGCAGTAGGCCAACACAGCAATGCAGTTGCAGAATGGCAGTCTCTCCTGGCAGCACAGCAGTCCTTCTTCCTGGCAGAATGTCCTTGGTCCCAGTAGAGTTCTGATTTGGTGGGGTTTGGGGTCCAGTACTTATGCCCACATGTGCCTTTGAAGTGGGGGAGACTTCAACAAGGCCTTTGAAGATCACAAGATCCCTCATTTCTTCCCCTGGCTCCAGACACTCAGCACTGGGTTATGCAGCCCTTTGTGTGAGGAGAGGCACAGCCCTTTTCAAGTTTATCAGTTCCTCCCATCCATCTAGCCCACGAAGACCCATCAGCCTGGTGATGGGCCATCAGTATGCAAATGTCACACCCAAGCTACTTTTGTGCGTGACTGTCTAAATGGAATGCACAAAGCCAAAGTGTCATCCACCCCAGACGCGTATTCAGAGATAGGCAGAGGCACAAAATGGTTAAAGTAAGAAAATGCCAACATTCTGAAAGTGGCATTTTCAGACTTACAATTTTAAATCCGATTTCACCATAAGTTGTGATTTTAAATTGTGAATCTTCAGACACCAAACTCCATATTTCTATATTTTCCCAATTGAAAGTTACACTTAAAGGATGCTTCAAGACAAGCCCAATGTTAACTTATGGGAGAGACAGGCCTTGTAGTAGTGAAATACAAATTAATCAGTTTTTCACTACCTAGACATGTTAAACGTATATGTCCAACTTTTTAAATACACTGCACCCTGCACTTGGCGCAAACCAGGTCCTACCTCAGGGGTGACGTATATGTAATAAAAAGGAAGGTTTGGGTCTGGCAAGTGGGTGCACTTGCCAGGCCAAATTTCAGTTTAAAACTGCACACACAGGCTCTGCATTGGCAGGCCTGAGGCATATTTGTAAGGCTACTGTTGTGGGTGGCACAATCAGAGCTCCAGACCCACTAGTAGTATTTAATTTACAGGTCCTGGACACACATAGTTCTCTTTACTAGGGACTTAAGTAAATTAAATTTGCCAATTGTGGAGATGCCAATATTAACATGTTTAGAGTTCAAAGCACTTGCACTTTAGCACTTGTCAGCACTGGTAAGGTTCCCAGAATCCTAAAGCCAACAAAAACTAATTCAGCAAAGAGTAGAGGGAAAAGGTAAAAAGTCTGGGGATGACCCTGAAGAAAGGGCCAGGTCCAACAAGGGATTTGGGATATAGTTTTGGACCCATTTTGGTTATATTAGACCATCTGTTGATGTCACACAGATAAAGGCTTACTGGGAAACTTGATGGCAGACTGTTCCCTAATGGACACATGGAGGCTTGTGGACACAATGGGGAAAGACTGTACATATACCTCCTGTGCCCATGGCATGCGTACTCATATAGACTATTTATTGGCTTCAACCCCACTACAAAGCCAAGTAAATAACACATGTATACAACTGAGAAGCGTTTCAGACCATGATGCTATTCAGATATGGGTTGATTTTGATATTGTGAGACACCCTGCTGGCCAAAAGAGGTTGAAAATGTCCTAATATAGATTCTTTTTGATAAACAAAATTACTGAGAGCATTCCTTATTACATATCTGGGGGTAAATAAAAGCACACAAGCTTCCACCCTGATTGTAGTAGTGAAAGCATATTTACTGTGTGAGATTATGCAGGCCTTAGTGCACTGCAAAAGAGAAATGATCTAGAAATTGAAGTAAATACGTTAATTTCTAAATATTGCCCCACCATTTCACAAGAGACAGTCCATTTGTTGCTCAATGTGAAATTTGAGCTTAATAATGCGCATACCTCAAAAGCAGAAATAGTTTTGTGAAAGGGGAGAAAAAGCAGATGTACTGCCTATGCAGGTGAGACTGCAAAAGGCCTGTCACTCCATTCCAGCTATTTGAAATGCCCAAAGTAACACATTTAAGCAACCCATAGAAACTCCAGACACATTTAATTACTTTTATAAAGCTAGACAGTCCTCAAACATCCAGGATATTGAGTTGGAGGTGGACAAATGAATGTCCATTGTTGAGATAACAAAACTGCCACATGAACAGGCACAAAGTCTGGAACTGGAAGTTACACTAGACTAAATTAGGAAACTAGGAGACAAACTTCCCTATAACAAGGCCCACAGGGTTGATGGATATACTGCGGAAATTACAAAGTTAACAAGGACTCACTAGTCCCTTTACTCTACAAAGTATTCAGATAAGCCCAATGGGAACACTAGACCAGGGATGTGGAACTCCTATTGCCTGGGACATATTGTTTGGGGTCAAGGGCAACATGTTTATTTTGTCTTTAGGACAAGTAGGCCCAATCCTTTACCGGACAAACCCTTTGGCTGCCAGTTTACAGAGAATGGAACTGTCTCAGTTCAGGTAATATGTATGTCCATCTGTTAATGCTGTTCGAACTTGTAGTTATGGGTCATTAGTCAAAAGCCTTCATTACTACAGTCAGCGCTGCAAGGAAATTGTTTAGGGTCACACTGCACTACTGACAGTGGTTCCAGTAAAAAAAAAAAAAAAAGGTCACACATATATTAGAAAAGTTTAACAATACGAGGCTAAGTATAATGTTCCCAGAGTGCTCTCTGATTAAATGCAAATGTTTGCAGAAGGTTGTAAGCAAGAGTGACGATTCTTTGCTTTCAAAATAAAATGTTCAGAAAAGAATGCTAGTAGGAAAAAAAAACATTTGGCTACTGTGAAATTTTAGGTGCTATTTCTTTGAAGTGTAATTTTGTAAAATGTGCTGATGCATGCTAGCATTTCCAAAAATATTATTCCCAATGGAAAATCAGTGTAACCATTTTCAGCAAGATTATGGGAAGCATAAAAATAAACACGCGCTGGCAAAGCCAACCGATCCAATATTTTTTGCGAGTCTTTTTATTTCGTCAAAGCATGTCTTGTTTTGACATGGCTTTTATAACACTATTGTTGTGGGAGATGCCAGGCCCTCGCCATTGTAACAAACACTGTCAAAAAGAAAAACAAAGGTTTTGGTCTTAAAAAGCACACATTGCTACCAGTGGTGTAACAAAGGCCCCGCAGCCCACCCTCCAGGGGGCCCCTTCAACACAGCACCTGCCCAGAGTCTGGAGGTGGGGCCCCTCCATGTTCTTTGCATGGGGCCCCCCTCCAGTTTCGTTACGTCACTGACTGCCAGAGTAGTTCCTGGCACTGAACAAAACTACTTTGTGTGACAATATGATCCTTGTGGAAGAGCAGAATGCAAAAACTCACAGTAAAGCTAGCCAATAGACAGAGAAATAAAAGTTTAATGAAAACAAAATGTCTTTGTTAATGCCAGACCTAATTAGGGACCCAATTCTTAAAGAAAGTTACAAAAGTGCACCCATGGTATAAGTCTTTGAATTAGTGGCTTTCATGAATTCACAAGAACTTATAGAAGTAGACCAGGAAATTATACTCCTAGAAAATATTTGTGAACTGTATTTTAGCACAAGGAAATATGCATGTCCAGATTTGGTCATGTGAAAATCTATTGAGCGTTTACAAGTTCACTTTCCCTCCAACCACATTTTTCATAACTCTGGAAAAACTTCTACTTCTGCCACTGTCATGAGTAAATTTCCAACCTTTCTCATTATAGGAAAAGATTAGAGAAGATCTTGTGAAAATCCTTAAAACGTGCAGGGAAACGCAGACTCAAAGGCGTTCCAGCCCTGGAACTATTGCTTACTGCTTCCTCCAGCCCCAGTATGTAGATCTGCGGAAAGGTGGCAAAATAAAGAAATTACTATAGTAGGGATTAAATTGCAAGAATGCCCTACTATAGTAGTAGCCCTGGCATAATCAGAGAGGCTATTATCAAAGGTCATACTTAATGAGACTGCTGCCATAATTTGTCACCGCACTACTTGGCAGCAAAGTGACAAGTATATTTTTTTACAGGACCAGTAGATTTAAGAAGAAACTTGTCCCATGGACAAGTAGATATTGTATTAAGTTCCACACCCCTGCTAGACCTTTCAGGGTAATCAAGGGAGCCAAATATCACTGATCCACAAGCCCAGTAAAGATCAGCTGAGTGGTGCCATCTAGAGATCAACGTCCCTTCTTAATGTGAATACTACGATTGTGACCTAAGTCTTGGCCAGCAAACTGAAAGCCATTCTCTCTGTCCCTGTTCACCAGTACCAAGTAGGTTTTGTCCAATACTGACCCTCTCTGTCACATCTTAGATAACTCACACGTGTGCTTTGGCAAGTCCTTCAAACTCTAGATAGTTGTAACCATTCCTTGCTACTACTGCCTTTGGAGTTGTGTATGGTCATTTTACTTTTGCTATAATTGGTGCTCCTATGCTTATCTTTTCCATGACTTGGAACAAATACTCCCATTCAACCCTAACAAAGGTTTTGTCTGCGTCCAATGATACTGCCATACACAACATGATAGTCAGTGGCAACCATGCAATGGTTACAACTCCCCAGAGTTTGAAGTCAAGTGAAACATTAGGCAGAGATCACTTCTTTCATCTTTTGCCCTTTATGTTAGCGTTAGAATCTACACAAGTGCAATTCACCAAGCCAATGGCATAAAGAGGATAATGATGCCAGCATGGGACCACAAAGCCCTATTCTATGTGGCCCACATAGTTGTGACCCTATCAGAGATGACTACACCCATCACAGCCCTCACTGATGTAATCTCAAGCTTCTCAACCTTTTCTTGGTAGAGGAATAATTGGTAAAATTGTGCGTATCTAGTTTAAAATATTTGGGGATTGATAAAACAACTGGCCTGGACTCTGTAGCTAACTTCAACATAAACCGACAGATTGTGAATATCAAATCTGATATTTGCGAGGCAAAACACAGATGCCTCAGTTACGTATTTTAGAAGCTTCCACTATGTATTCCTACACAACTGATAAGAGACACACAAATTACTGAAAACTTTCAAATAGGGTGAGCGAAAACGGCGTTTAAAAATGTTTAAACTACATGCAGCAACTGATAATGGTATTTACAACTGCCCTACTGAGAAACTTGCTGGCTGTCTTCAGTTGGCTCAAATATGATACATATTACACGATTTCCCAGACACCCCCATGTGGATTGAAATGGAGAAAACCTTGTTAGGCAAAGCAGGTAGAATTGGAACACTGGCCACGGAGAACCCTAAGTGACTGATTGCCTCTAAACTCGTGTTGTCTCCAATGACATATGATTGATAAGCATATAACCTTATAGGAGAAACAAGAGGAGACATAATAATACACCTATATGGTGTAGTAGTGTCTTGTGAGGAATTTGAAGTCATAGCTATGACAAACATGAAAAACCTCCTCATTGATGGTGATCTGAAAATGTTTGCTGTTGCACAAGAGGTATTTGAACTACAACCTTGCCATTTTTGGAATTATTAACATCTCACTCACTGTCTCCATTGGCAACTGGGGCCCCAACCAATAGTACCTAATGAATCTTCCATTAAACAGTTATTGTATTGTATTGTAAGCATATTTATATAGCGCTTACTACCCCTGACGAGGCGTCGAAGCGCTTTTCGATGAGTAGCACGCTACTCTGGAACCCAACAAGAATTAGTGATGGATTAGTATCGGGAAATAATGAGTACAGTTTTAGTATTATTATGAGTTAATGTGAGCCGCGGATAAGAGAGTTTGTTAGTTAGATTGACTGGAGTAATGGAGGGGTGGAGGAGGAAAGAAATCCAGAAGTGTTAATTGGGAGTATATCCTTCATTTACTCAACCCAAAGGCTTGGGATGAGTAAAGGGGGGTGGAGGAGGGAAGAGTATGTGGAAGAGTTAGGGAGAGCATAGTAGCAGAGTGAGATAAATGCGGGAGAACTTAGTAGGGTTGTGTGGGAGGTCACAGTAGTAGAGTGAGGTTTGGTGAGTTAGATGTGGAAGCGGAGGGAAGAGTTTAGGCAGAGTTATTTAGGAGATGAAAGTAGTAGAAGGGATTTGGGATGAGTCAGAGTGAGAATGGAGGATAGTTTGATAGAGACATGACATATGATGATGAGTAGATAAGTGTGATAGGATGAGAGCAAGAATTCATAGATATCTAGTATAACAACCCACCCAGGAGTCATGCAATGATCCACGAACATGCCAAGCACAGAAACAGCATATACACATACATACATATCTATATCCACACACACACACACACGAATACACACACATATGCACATACAATACATAATTAGAACCATGGGTAAGAAATACTTAGTCAAACAGGTTTAAAGAATGTGTGTGTATTTTATAGTTATGACATAGTAGCGATACATATTTTCTAAAGAAACTATAAATAAATAGAAAGATACACATAATCTGAAAAAATATTTATCAACATAGGCACATGCAGTTCATAGTTGTTTGAATATGGTGGTTATGAAGGAAAGAGCCAACTCTTGAGTAGTTTTCTGAAGACAAGAAAGTTATCTGTAGCTCTTATAGTTGGGGGTAATGAATTCCATAGTTTGGCTGCTTGGACGGAGAAGGATGTACCACCTATAGTCTTTTTCTTGTATGGTGGTGTTCTAAGGCGGGGTGCCAATCTTGAGCAGAGGTTTCTTTGTTGGATGTATTTGGTAATTTTCTTTCTGATAAAAAGCGGTCCTGTTCCATGTATAGCTTTGTGGGTGATACAAAACAGCTTGAAAGTGCATCTTCTGGCAACTGGTAACCAGTGTAGTGCTCTCAAGGCAGGGGTGATGTGGGCTTGTGGCTTTACAGTAATAGTAGCCTGGCTGCGGAATTCTGGATACGTTGTAGTTGTTTCATAACAGATAGAGATGATCCATGGTAGAGACCACTGGCATAATCCAGTTTGGATAGTACAAGCGAGATAGTAGCTTGCACCTGGGGACATGCACATGGGGAACTAGGAACAATCATACGGGTATTATACAGACTTTAGAAAACTAATGATAGATTTGGTAATCTCAGACCTGGTATCAAACGACTGATAGACTGGTAGCCAACCCAACTACAGGTAGATTACTCAGATGAGGAGTGGACAGACCTTACAACACTGCATGTCAGGCCCCTAAGGGAAGAATGTTTAAAACTAGGTTGAGTCAAGATTTTACACAGATGACACAGATCCCAGAGTATCACTTTGATACTCCCTGACATAGAATTCTGGAGATGTAAAAACCTGAAAAGAGGTATTGTACACCTACTTTGGGGATGCCTACTTTAAATTACTGCTGGACTATAGTGTGGAGGAGAATGAATGAAACAATCAATATTGCGGGCCTGTGACAATCCAGGCAGACCTCTTACGTGAGTTTGCCCTGTACCCATAAATCACGCACCAATAAACGAGATGGTTTGCAACAACCATAACCATATAGAAGTTTGGAATCCTAAGGCATTGGGAAACTGATTGCTGCCCTAGCATAGAGTCATTGTTGCAAGAGATTCAAAACAAGCATTTGCAATGCAATTGGTCTCGCGTTTGCTCGAGTAAGAGCTGTTAGCATTGTAAATTTCTAACTGGACTTTTCTTGCCACATAAATTGAAAACAAAAAGTAAAACAGTTGACATAAGCAAGCTGATTCAAAGCACCACAGCCACCATGAGCGTGACCGCAAAGGAGAGACACAAAGGGAAAAAGAAGTTCGCTCGCAGTCAAAGGTATCGGCTAAAGTGCAATTATCCATGTAACAGGGTTGATGGCCAAGGCGGTAACAAAGTTACCCCAAGGAGGGACAAACGTAAAGCATTTACCAATAATAAAAAAGGTTTTTTGAAAGGCAAGCCCTTGAACAAGTGATAATGATGGGTATGCAGTGGGCGTGGTTAAAAGCCCACAGACAGATTACAACAGGCCAGAGCGCTTGCGGACTCGACCTAAAAACTGCTTAATAGGAAAGGGTGAATTACAGCATAAACAACCAGTTAGACACATTTCAAGAAATATGTGGTAGATTGATTAATTATTTAATGGCTGAAGACTCTTTGCTCCTTTAAGATGAAACATTTGTATAATCAAAAATACCCTACTCAGGATGTTTGAATTAACCTGGAAAGGCAGAGGGCATTGAAAGATCACACTTTAGCAGAATTGCTATGATTCAATACCTTCATATGATGCCACAGGTTTGTAAACATCCTCCAAAGATGTACGACTTCACAACGTAATAAAGAGGTTAAATATGCGAAAGGGAATGGCAGCCAGAAATCTGGATTGCGTTTTTAGGAGACTATTTGAAGCATAATTGTAAGGAGGTATATATTGTGATGTACGTTATTAAAGAATATATTTTCAATAGATCAGCAGTGCCCAAGGGAGGTTATATAGCTATAGATTCTAGTGTATTAGAAACTGGGGTAGGGAAAAAAGGGTGGAAAATGTGTATATGTATACTGATAATGACTGTTGTGGTTTGATGTCAGAAAAGTATAGTCGCTGTGCAAGGGAAAGAAGCTGTTAATAAATAATTGTTAAAACCAAAACAATGTGAGCAGCAACAGCTGAGCCTGTCTGAAGCAACACCGAGAAAGGACGTACTGGCTTCCCCATCTTCTTCACGAGCCCGTCCTCGGCTAAAGAGTGGATGTGATTTAGGTGAATCACCTACAAAACCAGTGGTGATCCTTCCTTGAACACGTGCAGCACTCGAGGGCCACCAGTGTGATGAGATATAAGCAGCGTGGTCACAGTGTTGGAGAGCTGCCAAGTTTTCCCAATTCTGAAATAAACCAAGCATTAACTAAAATACATTTTTCTAATGAAAAATCCCACATTGCCACATTTGACACTGGTACTGAAGGGGACTATTATTAAGGCAAATGTGCACTCTGTGAAAGAACAGAATGCCATTGCTCACAATTAAGTAAGCTAATGGCTGAAGTGGGCGAAACCTTTGCCCCATGTGCACGCTTCAATGGGCAGAATACAAATATGAATGACACAGTGACTGGCCAATGGATAAAAGGGGACTGACTGAAACTCTGGAAGTATACTGCATATATAATTTTATTAGCACCGAAATGTCTTAGCAAACTCCTAACACGCAATCCATCAGCTTAGTGGAACCTAACACAAAGAAATAAAAACAAGTCCCAACCAAAAAAGGATGACCACAACCTTCCTGTCTTCCCACGACTTGCCATGCAATGGCAGCAGAAGAGCCAATGCAGCTATAGGAGGAAAAGCGAGTTCAGTGGGGATCCTTCTCAATTCAGCATTATTGTTTTTAAGTGAAGAACATTGACAGAAATGGTGCATGGATAATGAATGGGAATGCTCTTCTGATATGCAGCAGTAAAGATGTTCCTACTGTGGAATGGAGAAGAAGGTCCCCAAGCAGAGGCAATTCTGGACTTTTTGTGGATGCGATGCCACTGTGCAAGTTTTAATCCCAGGATTAAAAACAAACCAGCACCAGTGTGTCCATAGAGAAAGAATGCCCTTGGGAGACTGGATGACCAGAACTGCTGCAGCACTGAATAGTCGGGTCACCTACACAAAATGAGAAGAAGAGGAGCCACTCTTAATGTCTGTGGAACTGGAGGGACCTGTGCAACATGCAGTGCTGGTCTGGCCATTTATTCCATTGGGAATTTACTGTAGTGACTTCAGCCATTGGAGGCCTGTTTTTGAATCTGGATAGGTGTCACATCTGTCTCCACTACCCGGGATTTGTGCAGCAGACACACCTGGATGGAAGGGAAGATCAAAAAAGAGATAAAGAATGAATGGGCGGAAAGAGAGAAGGAGGAGGTGGTTAGAACATTTTTGCCAGAAATTAATTTGCTTACCAATCTTACCCTAGGCATGTGTCAGACAATGTGGCTGGGGGTGGGGCATCACCGCAAAAATCCTGCTTGTAACAGAGATCTGAGTGCAATCAGTGTTGGAGTGTTGACTGGCCTACTGGCGTAATTAGCACTGCAAGAAGGGTCAGCTTGAAAGGGGCTGTGTATGGGCCATTTCTGTGGTCCTGTGGGCGTTTCCAGCAGGCCAACTTACGAAGCCAGACTGAATCAGTCCATGCCCGAGTGCAGGTAGGTGATGGCCTAATTATCTTTTCTTAGTCTTGTGTGCAAGAACATAATTAGAGCTGGTGTAAATAGTGGCCTGGCATTGGCCTTTTTTAAGATTGACCAGAGCTTGAAAGTATCCAAAATCCAAAGACTTTCCAGTGAAGATACAAGGATGAAGAAAGAAACGTAGAAAAATGAAGTAAAGCATGCTTTCTTCACAACGCAGATTTCAGACGTTGATTCTTTACACTGAGGCATGTGCTTAAAATGTATCAGACTTGTGCTTAAAAAGCATCAACGAGAACTCTGCTGTTTCTTGCTTCAGTCTCTTTTAAAGTCTAGTATGAGGAAGTTCTATTGCAGGTAAAAGTTCCTGTTGAGCATCAGAGTGCTTTCTTGCGTAGCAGAGAGAGGGCGTGAAAAGAATGACAATGTGTACTACTTTCCATATGTCCTCTATTTATTTGTACATTATCTATTCTAATTGCCTACCAGCGACCCACAAAGGTATTCAACCATATGCTGGTACTTTATGTAGGATCACTCAGGACCTGATAGAGACTTTCTTGAGCTATGGTGACAGTGACATGTGTGTTCGGCTAAATATACCTGTTACTCAATCTCACACAAGAAATAATACTTAATCCCTCTGGAATTCGCTGCGCTCTAGAAATGTCTTAACATAACATCTCTGGTTTGTTCCACATCACATTTGCTGAGTAAAGAACACGAAAGAAATACAGTTACCATGATAATTCTATCATTTCAAGACGGTATTGCTTTATTAGGTCACATGATTACCAAATCAGAATTCATGCTCAACTTGATGATGTTTGCCGGCATCTATTCTAGGCTGAAATAAATCAGTATCATAATAATTGCCAGTCTCGTCATAGGTTACAAAATCAGTTTTAAGGAGGTGAAAACTATTGTTAAAAATGAAATTGTAAGCTTGTGCACCTTATGCTAAATGCTAAAATACATGCTTTCAAAATTAAGCATATCCCTAAATGATTGTACATATTCCCAAATATGCTGCAGGATAGCTCAATAAAAGTGCTCCTCTGTCTTGAGGGTGACTCAGTTAATATGTATGAAGGGGCAAAAACATACTAAACATTGAGTGCTAATATGTCGATACATGTTCTAGATTTTTCTAGAAACATTGAGGGCGGTTTTCTAGAGCCGTGAAAGAGTGCCAATCTGAATCAGAAATCCAGTTGTACTACAACCATTCCACAACGCAATGAGTAGTATTTGAGTAAGATGTGTTCCAGGTAAGTAATCAATCCCATGAAACGTTACAGGGATAGTAAGTGCAAACCCAAAACTTTCTTTTATTAATGGCTACACACTCAAGAACACTAGTACAAAAGGGATACATTTTACACACATATATATATATATATATATATATATATATATATATATATATATATATATATATATATATATATATGTATATATATAGATATATAACATCAGAATCTTAGTCTAATGCCCACAGTATGAATTGTAATCACAATGAAGACAAATAAAATGGCAGCAGCAACGTTTACCTAAAGCAAAATAGGAGGAACCACTCTAAAACTGTTGCATTTATAAATCAGAAGTGATTCCTTAGTCTGCAGCTTGTAAGTGCACATGCAAAGCTAGCTCAGGCGAAAATAAAAACCTATTTTGTATTTCAAGTATGGTACACACCCATATATCGGTTTGATCAATAGCTCTCATGTTCGATGCAGTTGCAAGGTCTGCTATTTTCGTCTTACGAGGCCAGCTTCACTGATAACCCAGGGAACAAAGCCTTGATGCCTTCTGTTCCAGAAGCCCTCAAACTGGAACTGGAAATACATGGCTGTACGAATTGTTCCAGTGTCACGTGGCGTGAACATTACCCTTTACCTGTCACTCTCTGCACTAGACTTTTATAATATAATCTCATTGTTGTTAGAAACTCTTAGCAAAAACAATTGACAGAAGGTGTCCTGTTGTACTTTCAATTTGTTTCATTCCCCAAGATTGTGTTCTTTTGAAACACAGTTCCTAAGGTCTGACAGCCTGATGCTTCTGAACATTTCAAGAATAAAACTTTATTGGAGAGGGAAGTGCCCACTTATATTAGTACTCGGCCGACAAATATGGAACACCCTGCCAGAAGATATTACAACTAAGCCTACTCGCTGGGTTTCAGGAAAACATGTATTTTGACTCTCTAGTCTTGCCACGCTATTGATTACAATTGTGGTGAAGCACTACAACGTCCTAGCAAAGTTTCTATTTAGGTAAGGCACAAGAACTGGCACCTAGAGAGGATTCATTTTGTAGAGTGACATATAAATAAGTAAATAACACTCATTTAGCACAGACACACCTAAATAAATTCTGTAACCTACTGAAAAGGACATGATGGGATCCCTTTTGATTGTTACCATAATTATACGGACATATATTCCCATCAAAATAGAGCAAGTCTTTGAAGAGGCCGGCAATTCTACAAGATTGTGTTCTTTTGAAATAACAGTAAACTGGACACATAGCTGTCAACCTTGTACAGACTCTTAGAAATCAGTAACAAACTAATGTAAAATGAAGCAGGCAGCATTCAAAACGAATACTGCAAATATCGGCCCTCATTATGACATTGGCAGTAAATCCTACTTACCGTCATGCTGACTGCTGTCAACATACCGCCCCGCAGCGGATATCCGTTCACCATATTATGACACACACACAGCAATCCGTCACTATTCAGCCACAGACACAAGTCCGCCAAACCAAAGGTCAGTGATAAACTGGTGGTACAAAAACCCACACCATTACGCCAACAGAACTACGCCCATCACATTATGACCCATGAATCGCCATGGCTGACATTCAACTGCGGTAAACCATTGGCGGTACACACCGCAGTGCTCAAAATACACACATACAAAACAACACCACATTGGACAATCCGAACTACACACACCTGACACCCATACACACACCACACACCCACTATAAAACACACACCCACACTACCCACAACCCCTTACGAATACAAACCATTTCCAACAGACTGACATCACAACTGCAGACAAAACCAGACCCACACACCACTATCACCTATACACCACCCACGCACCTTGCATCACACAGTACAACACATCACCCTACACACCCTCACTCACACTACTCACACAACACCCATGGCACCACAAAGACACCCCCGATTCTCAGAGGAGGAGCTAAGGGTCATGGTGGAGGAAATCATCTGGGTAGAGCCACATCTATTTGGAGCACACGTCCAGCAGATATCCATTGCTAGGAAGATGGAGCTATGGCGGAGGATCGTGGACAGGGTCAATGCCGTGGGACAGCACCCCAGAACCAGGGATGACACCAGGAAGAGGTGGAACGATCTACGGGGGAAGGTACGTTCTACTGCAGAAAGACCCCAGCACGCTGTACAGAGGACTGGCAGTGGACCCCCACCTCCTCCCTCACAACTAACAACGTGGGAGGAGCAAGTCTTGGCAATCATGCATCCTGAGGGCCTGCCAGAGTAGCAGGAGGACTGGACTCTGGTAAGTGAACTCTATACTACTATCACCCCCACCTGCTTGCCATCACATACCACCACCTCACCCTCACTCCCATCACTCCACCACTTCCCACACTCCCCACATCGCATATCACTCCTCCCAATGCCAAGCCCTGCATGCCATACCAATGCATGGACACCACTCACAGACCTGCATGGACACCTGTCACCAAAGCATGCACACTAGAGAGAATCAGCTAGCCCACTACATACCAACTTACACAAGTAAAAGCTTCCAGGGCAAATCCAGCCAAAGAGGGCAACCCACTGATGCACAGTATGTCACACACAGAAACAATAACATTGCATTCACATCCCCACAGGTACCCCAGCCAATGTCACCCGAGAAGAGGTGCTAGCAATATCCAGTCCTCCCACAGAAGAGGCCCACAGTGATGACAGTGACTCTGGATGCCTGGATTTGGATGACCAATCTGGCCCATCAGGGACCTCTGGACAGTCGGTAACCCAGCCACAGTCACACACCACCACAGAGCCTCCCCCATCAGGAAACACCACCACAGCACCCACCCAGCGTACTCACACCTCTGTCCCCAGGACACGTCAATCAGCAGTGTGTCCACCACTCCAGGGACCCCAGGGCACATCTCGCCCCCAAGACAATCCGGGACCTGGGGTCAGTGGCAGTGGGAACACGATTCAGGGGACAGAGGCACAGGACAACAGGGAGGAGTGCTGTGCGCCGGGGGAGGACAGGCCCAGGGAATCCACTCTCCAAGAGGCACTCACCGAGATCCTGGGAGCCTACCATCATTCCCAGGATATGCTGGGCAAGATCCTGGCCAACGTGCAGGAGAACAGGCGGATGCAGGAGGGACAGTACCAGGGGATCAGGGAGGACTTGCAGGCCATTAACACCACCCTGGTCTCCATTGCAGGGATGCTGGCTGACATGGCCAACATTATGAGAGAGGCAGCGTCACAACAGCGGCCCCCCTGCCAATAGCCAGACATCTGAACTGCCTTCCACCTCCACTGCTGCTAGTGGACAGGAGGCCCTGCCAGAGGATCAACAGGCCACCAGCACCGCTCCCGCTGCAAAAGGAGAACCACCCCACAAACATTCCCTGTGATCCAGGCAGAAGCCAGAGACTATTGCCAAAACCCCGCGAGGAAATGATACTTTCCTGAATGTCACCCTTGTATCCCACTCTGTGATCCGGTCCACATTGAACTGCCATTGCTTCCCTTCCCCTTGGACAATGCACCTGTGCTACAAATAGACTGGAACTATACCCTGGACTTTCCTCCATCATCACCCCAGCCCAATGCACTTGCCCCCCTACTCTTTAGCCCTTAAATAAACACCCTTTGAAAAAATACAAGTATGGAGTATGTCAAATGATTTCAGCATGTATTCGTGTAACCAGATTCAAACATTGCATTACAAATATACAGTAATGTTCACATTGTAAAGACCTGTAGTTGGCTGCAGTGATCACACCAGGAGCGATAGTGGGGAACCAACATCTACAAAATGAGTTACCAAAGGGTACAGTGAGTGGGCATTGAAGTGGGAAATAACAGCATGCCAGTGATAAAGATAATCAAAATAATGACAATGAAATGTGAAGTAGCACTGTCCTACCTGTGTGTCATTTGAAGTATTGTCTGATCACTGCAGTTCTGTTGTCCTCATCTTCATCCTCTGCCTCCTCATCCTCACTGTCCACAGGGTCCACTGCTGCCACACGGCCATCACCAGCCTTCTCCTCCAGCAGAAAAGGCACAAAACGTCTCAAAGGCAAGGTTGTGCAACATGCAGCATGCCACGATGATCTGGCAGACGTTTTGGGTGAGTAGCACAGGGATCCACCTGTTAGATGGAGGCATGGAAACCTGGCCTTCAGGAGGCCAAAGGTATGTCCTATAATCCTTCTTGGTATGCCCAGGTGCCTTATTGTAACGTTCTTCTGCCCATGTCCTGGGATTCCTCACAGGGGTCAGTAGCCATGATAGGTTGGGGTAAAGTGAGTCACCTGCATATATGGAGGGACAACATTTAGCCACACCCATATGGCCTACACCATACCCATACACCAAGATCTACTGGGTTGGAACCAGGGCTCACCTATTAGCCACACCCTGTGCCTCTGTAGTTGGGCCATCACATTAGGGATGCTGCTATTCCTCAGGACAAAGGCATCATGCACCGACCCAGGATACTTAGCATTGGCATGGGAGATGTACTGGTCCGCCAGGCACACCATCTGGACATTCATGGAATGATATCTTTTTCGATTTTGGAATACCTGTTCATTTTGCCGGGGAGGGGGGCAAATGCAAAATGTGTTCCATCAATAGCCCCTATTATGTTTGGGATATGTCCCATTGCACAGAAGTCAGCCTTCACTGTGGATAAATCCTTGACTTGTGAGAAAACAATGTAGATGCACATGTGTTTAATCAGGGCAGACAACACTCTGGTCAGCACGTTAGAGAACATTGGCCGTGACATTCCTGCTGCCAAGCCCACTGTCTCTTGGAAAGAAACAGTAGCCAAGAAATGGAGCACAGATAGGACTTGCACAAGAAGGGGAATCCCAGTGGGGTGACGGATAGCAGATATCAGGTTAGGCTCCAGTTTGGCACACAGATCCGTTATTGTGGCCCTGTCAAGTCTGTAGGTGAGGATAATGTGCCTGTCCTCCATTGTTGCCAAGTCCACCAGGGGTCTGTACACAGGGGTATGTCTCCATCTCCTATTCATCTGCAGCGGTTACAGTCTAAGGGACAAAGGAGTGAGCAGCCAGTCACAAACTGAACATTGGAGCCACAACAGTACAATGCATGATGTCAATTTTAAATGTATAAGTAGCATTTGTCTTGTATGTCCAATTGTGAACGGTGACGAAGTTATAATCCAGGGCCTGCCCCCCCCCTGAAATGGCATCCACCTGTCCTGTGTGGAGGGACAGGTGGAAGTGAGGTAATGCCGCTGACGTTGTGCGCCGTTGCGGGAGGCGGTTGAGAACCGCCGTGCAACTCCTCATTGGATAACATTGGGCCCTACGGAGTACAGTGGCCAATGGTGACATACGCCGGCGGTGACGGAATGCACAGCCGCAGACATCATCGCCATTTTCTATCTGTTCTCTCACTTGCTACCTGACCTTCAAAAGGAGAGGACCTACACTGCATGTGCTGCTGTGACCTGTGTCTGGGACCTACCATGGCACGTGTGACTGGGGAAACGGCCCCTGCCTTCACCTCGGAGGAGTTGGAGTGATTGGTGGATGGGGTCCTACCCCTGTATGGACAGCTGTATGGGCCTCCAGACCAACAGGTGAGTACACTGCTGAGTACGATGCATGGGGCATGAATGTACTGGGGTGGTGTGTGTGAAGGGCTTGTGTGGGGGGGTTGGTGGATGTCCCATGGGCGGTGTACAGCTTGTGGGCTGGGCAAATGACGATGTGAAGGGGTATGGTGGGCCAAAAGTGTAACAGCCAGGACGGGTTGACTAATGGCTTTCCCTGTGTGTATTTCTCTGCAGGTCAGCGCCCATCAAAAGAAGGGTAGATGGCGTGCTATTGCCAAGGACGTGCGGACCCTGGGGGTCTACCCCAGGTGGAGCACCCACTGTCGGAAACGGTCGAATGACCTGAGACGCTGGGCATGGAAGATGGCAGAGGCCCAGCTGGGGATGGGCTCCCAACGAGGAAGAGGTGCCCGTCGAACCCTGGCCCCCCTGATGGCCCGCATACTGGAAGTGGCCTATCCTGAGCTGGATGGGCGCTTGAGGGCATCACAGTAGCCACAAGGGGGTGAGTACAGTGCCCATCATTACAACTTACGCCTGGTAGGGTGGTATCCGGGTGGAGGATGTGTGTCAGTGGGTACCCCTAAGCCAGGCCTGACATTACACAGTAGGTCCCGTGTTGGACAGAGTTCTAAAGTGATATTCCTCCTACCTAGCTTGTAGGTATCCTCTACTGGGCAGTGCTGTGTGGGTCCCAGGTATGCTGCAATTTGCGGGATGTGCCCCTCCCCATGCCCTGGAGGCTAGCATAGATACTGTTAGTGAATTGCACAGTGTGTACGCCTGTTACCTGTGTGTGAGTGTGGTATGTACACCAACGGTGGTGCTGGTGCAGCCATTGACCATGTGTATCCTTTGTCTCTCCCCCCCCTTTTTGTTTTGTCATCCTGTCCTTATGTCCATTAGCATCATCTGGCGGAGGAGCAGAGGCACAGGCGACGGAGGGAGCTGCATCCCACAGGACCCAGGAGGCAGAGTCCACCGACAGTGAGGGCACCAGTGGGACGGAGGGTAAGGTGAGCACCAAGGCAGAGACAGGAGGGGACAGTTCAGACACAGATACCTCCTCCGATGGAAGCTCCCTGGTGGCGGTGGACACTTCTGTGATCACTCCAGCAACAGGTACATCCGCCACCCCCGTACCAGCACCGCCCTCCTAGCAGCCCCTAATCGAGTTGCCTGTTGACGTTCACCCAGAAGGGTGGGCATCTCCTTAGACCCAGGCACCTCAGGCCCTGCCCCAGTTAGCCCTGCTGCCCTGAGTGAGGAGGCTATTGACCTCTTGCGATCCATCTCTGTAGGGCAGCCAACCATTGTGAATGCCATCCAGGGGCTGGCAGCCCGAATGCAACAGAAAAATGCATTTCTGGATGGCATTCACACTGGCTTGGCGGCCGAACAGAGATCAATCCAGGCTCTGGCCTCCTCTCTGATGGCAGCCATTGTCCCTGTTTCCACCCTCCCTCCTTCAACTTCCTCTTCCCAATCCCATTCCCCTCAACCCCAAGCACACAGGCAGACAAGCATGCACACAGGACAACACACAAGAGTGGACATGGCAAACACAAGTATCACGCATCATTCCACAGGCACTCACACAAACACCATTCAGATGCAGACATACCAACATCTACTGCCTCCACTGTGTCCCCTTCCTCCTCCTCCCCCAGCTCCCTCCCAGTTGCATCTACACTCACACCTGCATGCACTACACCATCATCCACTACCAGCATACACACATCCCCTGTGTCCTCTCCCACTGTGTCTGTCCCCCCCTCCCAAGGTACACAAACACAAACACTCAGACACCCAACAGCCATCCACCTCACAACAGCATTCAGCCCATGCACCTGCACCCAAACACAGCAGACAGACACCTCCTGCAACCACTCCCTCTTCCTCCACTCCCACACCTTCTCCCTCTTCCCACCCCAGTGTCCCTAATCAGCTTTTCCTCTCAATCATTGACCTCTTCCCTACCCCTCCACCCCATCCTTCACGTCTGGCTAGGGTGGCAAAAACCCAGGCAAGCACCCCACCCACCCAGTCCACGGGCACAGTAGTGTCCACACCCACTCATGGTGGTAAAGGATCCAGGGCACCTGGCAGCCTCAAGGAAGGGGTGCCATCCCCAAGTGCTGCCCGGTAGGGCAAGGAGCCTGCTCTACTGCTGCCAGGAATAGCAAGGTGCAATCCCCAGCTGCTAACAGGAAGGGCAAGGACCAATCCCCAGCTGCTGCCAGGAAGGGCAAGGGGCCTGCAGCAGCAGGCAGGAAGGACAAGGGGCCTGGTGCTGGGACTCAGTCGGAGCCCACACCACCAACCATGGTTGTGCAGCTGTCCGAGGCTGCAGGGGATGGGATGGAGCTTCACCCCACAACCGCCTCCACCAGCAGCAGCAGCACCAGCACCAGTGGGCAGCCATCCGAGGCTGCAGGGGATGGGCTGGAGCTTCCCCCCACAACCGCCACCACCAGCAGAAGCAGCACCACCACCAGTGGGCACCCATCTGAAGCTGCAGGGGATGGGCTGGAGCCTCCCCCCACGAGAAGCAGCAGCACCACCCCCGCCACTACCAGTGGGCAGCCATCCGAGGCTGCAGGGCATGGGCTGAAGCTTCCCCCCACCAGCGGCTGCAGCAGCACCTCTACCACCACTGAGCGGCCGTCACCACCGGCGGATGGTCTGTAGTCCTGCCTCCATGGGCTGTTGTGCTGACTGCCCCCTGCAAATCCAGTGGGTATGACACCTAGCTGAGAGACTGTGACCTTGCACTCCCCAGGATCAGAAGCACAGGGCACGATGCCCCCTCCAGAACCAGTGGGTATGCCACCCACTCACCCCATCCTCCCAGGATCAGACGCACAGTGCACAATACCCCCTCCAGAACCAGTGGGTATGCCACCCACTCACCCCAACCTCCCAAGATCAGAAGCACAGGGCACAATGACCCCTCCAGAACCAGTGGGTATGCCACCCACTCACCCCATCCTTCCCAGGATCAAAAGCCCAGGGCACGATGCCCCCCTCCAGAGCATGTGGGAAAGTCACCCACTTGAGAGACTGTGGCCTTGCACTTCCAGGACAGAGCACAGGGCATGTTGCCCCCTCCAGAGCGTGTGGGCAAGTCACCCAATTGAAAGTCTGTGGCTTTGCACTCCCCAGGATCAAGCACACGGCATGTTGCCCCCTCAAGAGCATGTGGGCAAGTTAACCAATTGAGAGACAGTGGCCTTGTACTCCCCAGGATCAAGCACAGGACATGTTGCCCCCACCAGGGCATGTGGGAAGGTCACCCACTTGAGAGACTGTGGCCTTGCACTACCCAGCACCAAGCACAGGGCATGTTGTCCCCTCCAGAACCAGTGGATTTATTCCATCTGCCGGCTGAGGTACTCCCCGTTACCTGTCCCCCTGAGGTGCCTGCCTATTTTCCAACTGATGCCCCTACAGTGTTCTCTCTGTTTTGGTGCAGCAGACAGGTAGGGCCTTGGACTTTGTCATGTGGCTCTGTGGGCCACGCACATTGAGGACGGGGCAGTGTCCCTTGTAATGTACATATGTATATACTTGTAGATTGAATGTTTGTATTTTTACTGTTTTTATATTATTGTATTCACTTTCATCTATTCCTTTTGTCCTTGCATTATTCCTGAGGGGTACGGGGTAGATATGTTGTCTTACTGCATCTGATTGTATCTATGGTGTTGGGGGTGGGGTGTGTGTTGTGCATGTGTGTGTCACTCCCTTTCTCCTCCCCCCCTCCCCTGTGTGCTAGGAGGCTGTACTCACCGTGGTCATCTTTGCCGTTGTTGGGGTTCGTGGTGGAGCAGGACGTAAAATATCATGAGAAATATTTGCAGCTCGGGCTCCATGGCATTGTTGTGCTTTCCCTTCTGAGGTCTGTTTCCACCCACCTTTTGATGTAGTTGGTACCGCCCCAGAAAAGGTAGTGGTTTCAGGGGTCCTAATATGGTGGGCAGAACATTGACTTTGACTTCCGCATGGCAGTGGCTGTGGTGGCTGTTGTTTCTGCACTGGCAGTTGGTGCGGGTAAGTGGCTGTCTATCTGAGTTTTTGCCGCCATGTTCATAATTTGGCAGTAGTTACCGCCAGCCTGTTGGCGGTATTACTGCCACTTTATCACCGACTGCCAGGGTTGAAATGAGAACCATGGTCATGTAAGCCTGATTATCACATTTCAGAACATAATACTATATATACTGTGTCATATTAATCACACAGATTCAGCAGTTTACTAATCTGACGTATTCACTTTTTGATTGATTGTCACATACAAATCAAGTAGGTGAATATACCCAGAAAAATAAATATATAATATTCATAACAATATGAGGTTGCCAGTTTGAAACTCTATAAATATATTCAAACTGTGGTTTGTTAAAAAAATACGACCCTATAAAAGAAATTGAGGCACAAGTAATGAGCCCATTAAACGTAAAGTAGATTTTTTATTCAGAAGTATCACATTCCCAAAAAATACCAAGTATCCTGTGGCAGGCAAAGTCCAAAGGTCATGATTTAAACAACTGCAGAAGCAAGGAATCGTGAGAAAGGCATCCAAACAAAAAAATATAGCATTAATGCCTTTCACGTCCTATTCTTCCTCCCCTAACTCTGTACAATTTACACATATCCAGATGTGTGATGCATGCAGAATTATAGGAGTTAAGTATTCATATATTGTGAGCGATTATATAATTTACAAAAGCCTATGAGACCAAGTAGTTCTCCATAGAACACTAGATTCAATTCACCCGGCTTTGTCCCTTGGTGAAGAAGAATGGAGGGGTTAAAAACATTGACAGGATTCTTGGTGCCTTGGAAAAAATGCAGAATTAGAACATTCAGATCTCTTTTCTTTTTAAGTGTCAAGTAGCAGGATAAAAAAACATGAACTTCTATGCATCCATGGTCCCACCTAGTGACGGGTAATTTGATTATTTAGAGTTCACCATGTTTGTCACAATTGTAAATATAACGGAAGTAGATAATAGAACTGTATGTGTGACAATGTAATCGTGGAATATTATATTTTCCTTCAATTGCTATCTTTTATTAATCTTTTCATTTAGTTTGTTGAATTTGCCCTATCTCTTATTACTTGGGCGACACTATTAGTGTAACTGGAGTATATTTTCTCTCTTGTTCAGTGTTGTTTGCCTGTGTTAATGGTCATGGTAATTGTTTGTGTTGCTGTGTATTATGTACTTCTACAACTAGAATACTTCCAGGGAATGAACTGTCTGTCTGCTTAAAAGCGTCCGTTTACGTGAGAGATAGAGATATTTCCCCTCGAAGGTAACACATACTTCCACCTCCATTTTCTTGCTGACAACCGAAGAGCTCATTATCAAGTGCAGAAGTGGAAATAAACTTGTGTCGATGCAGTATTTACTGTTCATCCAAATAAATAAGGGGTGTCCTTTGCTTAGAAGCAGAGGTGAAAACATTTTTGGACACTTTTAACTGTTATTAGAATGGGACAGGATGCACTGAATGACTGTATATGTTACATACGATGGTCAGATATACATTTCAACACTAAATAAAGTGAGGGCACGGAACTCCATCATTTCAGGAAGAAGGTGCAAAATAAGAGTATATTACAAACAGCCATGATTCACTGTTTGAAAGGAGGAAAGACTAACATATAATGTTGGCAAACAATTACTAGAAATAATTTGAGATCAATTTATGTTATGTTGCAGGAAGTAAGGAAGGAACTTTGCTTGAAAAGGGATCTTTCTCCAAAGAGGGTTTTAGCTGGAGAATAGAACCGATGCAGAGTGCCAAATGCACTAGGCCAATTGAGCTGTAGAAAAGTTGGAAAGAGAGGGCAGGCACAGGCATCATAGGCGTATGTTACAAGAGTCACATGTTTGCAAAAAATAATGCCATTGTAAAGATGGAAAGGAATATTGGGTAACTCAGTTTTGTCACTATTATGCTTTTCTTAAAGTCGGGACCTATGGAATTAGGTATTTATGTCCTTGCAGCCTTTTTTGCACGATCATGGATTTGTTGCACTTGCCAAATAATCCATCATCTTATCCACATAATATACATATTCTTAAAAACATGTTTCTATCTAAAACCGACCAAAAGTTAGAAAAACATTACCACATTTGTTGCTGTACAGAGGCAGGCCTTTTGCGGTGCAGAGGGAGGTTACCTTTCGTAACATAATTCCAATGGCCTTGCTCCAAGGACTGTCCTGCAGTGAAAATGGCTTGAGGACATTGTGAAAAACAGAACATATCATCAAATATTGCAGACATGATAACACAGATGAGGCCCATATCATTGGGGAGTTGGAGAAACAATGAGAAGGCATAATATTTCCAAAGGGATGTATGTGAACTACAGAGCCCCATTTATGCGATTCATGGAAGCAGCAGAAATACATGGGACTGTTATTTATATCTGTTAATTATCACTACTTATTTGTTTCCAGTAACTTAATCGAAACAAAAAAAGTCAAACTTTTCCAAAGCAGAGAATTTACCTTCAAATTGGGACGGTGTACTGGCAAACACACTTCTTTTATAGGAATGGATGATATAAAGTGACAACTGAAAGTGCTAATTTAATGTGTCCTCTCTGTCTCAGTTTTGAGCTGAAAAATGTTTAAACAAGCATTGGCAATGCCAAGAGGTCTGGCTTTAAAGGAGAATTGCACAGTAATGTAAAGTATAACAAGTAAATTGCATGGGGATAGACATTTACTTGTGTGGAAGCAAAGAACTGTAGAATAATATTGGTGAAGGTTAAAAGGTCAGATGATGGTTGTACTGTCAAGCCTGACCTAAAAATCCATGTAGGTTAATGACTGCCCCTCCGATCTGTTTTTTGTGCCAGAGAAAAACAATTTAAATTATGCAGTTATCTAAGACACTTTAATAGCATTCTGTTAGAAATTGGGTTTTTGGTTGGCAGTCAAGTTACCCTCTGTCCAAGCAAGAACCCTCACTCTAGTCAGGGTAAGTCACACACAATCCAAATTATCCTGTGCCCACCCTCTGGTAGCTTGGCACGAGCAGTCAGGCTTAACTTAGAAGGCAATGTGTAAAGTATTTGTGCAATAAATCATACACTAACACAATATAGCACCACAAAAATACACCACACAGTGTTTAGAAAAATATATAATATTTATCTGGATATTTGCAGGTCAAAACGAATAAAGATGCAATATGAAATTGTAGAGATATCACTGAAAAGTGATATAAAGTGTCTTAAGCAAACAAAGTCTCTTTCAAGCACAAAGTACCTGGTTTAAAGTGGAAAATCTCTGCAAAGGGCCGCAGAGGAAGAGATACGTGGAAAAATGGTGTGTGCGTCGATTTCTCCCCTGCACACACGGACTTGCGTCGATATTTTTTACGCGGGGAAGTCGTGCGTCATTTTCTGGCGCGCGGACAGTCTCCTTCTGTGGTTCACAGGATTACCAGATGTCCCAGGGTCTGTGCGTTGAATCCTAGGCTTGTTTTCCGGCTGCGTGTCGTTCCGGTGGGCTGTGCGTGGAATCTTCTCCCTCTCGGCAGGCGTCGTGTCGATTTCCTTTCTGAAGTCGGGCGGCGTCGTCCAGGCGAGGCCATGCGTCGAAGTTCCGGTCGCACCGCAGGAGTGGCGTCGAGCGGTGTCTTTCCGGATCGGCGTGCGGTCAATTTTTCACTGCGGAGCAAGCTGTGCGTCAAATTTTTCGGCGCACAGGGCGTCCAAATGAAAAAGAGAAGTCTTTGTGGTCCTGAGACTTCAGGGAACAGGAGGCAAGCTCTATCCAAGCCCTTGGAGAGCACTTCAGCAGCAAGACAACAGTTCAGCAAGGCAGCAGGGCAACAGCAAGGCAGCAGTCCTTTGTAGAAAGCAGTCAGGTGAGTCCTTTAGGCAGCCAGGCAGTTCTTCTTGGCAGGATGCAGGTTCAGGTTCAGGTTTCTTCTCCAGCAAGTGTCTGATGAGGTAGGGCAGAGGCCCTGTTTTATACTAAATTGTGCCTTTGAAGTGGGGGTGACTTCAAAGAGTGTCTAAGAAATGCACCAGGTCCTCTTTCAGTTCAATCCTGTCTGCCAGGGTCCCAGTAGGGGGTGTGGCAGTCCTTTGTGTGAGGGCAGGCCCTCCACCCTCCCAGCCCAGGAAGACCCATTCAAAATGCAGATGTATGCAAGTGAGACTGAGTACCCTGTGTTTGGGGTGTGTCTGAGTGAATGCACAAGGAGCTGTCAACTAAACCTAGCCAGACTTGGATTGAAAGGCACAGAAAGATTTAAGTGCAGAGAAATGCTCACTTTCTGAAAGTGGCATTTCTAACATAATCATATTAAATCCAACTTCACCAGTCAGCAGGATTTTGTATTACCATTCTGAACATACTAAATATGACCTTCCTGCTCCTTTCAGAGCAGCAGCTGCCACTTCAACAATGTATGAGGGCAGCCCCAATGTTAGCCTATGAAGGGAGCAGGCCTCACAGTAGTGTAAAAACGAATTTAGGAGTTTTACACTACCAGGACATATAAACTACACAGGTACATGTCCTGCCTTTTACCCACACAGCACCCTGCTCTAGGAGTTACCTAGGGCACACATTAGGGGTGACTTATATGTAGAAAAAGGGGAGGTTTAGGCTTGGCAAGTACTTTTAAATGGCAAGTCGAAGTGGCAGTGAAAGTGCACACACAGGCCTTGCAATGGCAGGCCTGAGACAAGGTTAAGGGAATACTGAAGTGGGTGGAACAACCAGTGCTGCAGGCCCACTAGTAGCATTTAATCTACAGGCCCTAGGCACATATAGTGCACTCTACTAGGGTCTTACAAGTAAATCAAATAGCCAATCATGGATAAACCAATCAACAGTACAATTTATACAGAGAGCATATGCACTTTAGCACTGGTTAGCAGTGGTAAGGTGCCCAGAGTTCAAAAGCCAACAACAACAGGTCAGAAAAAATAGGAGGAATGAGGCAAAAAGTTTGGTCAAACACATTCCAATGTCATGTGTGCCCCTGAAAGTTCACACTTAGGCAGCTGGATAAAAAAAATACATAACGATCACCGCTGCATGGAGGGCAAGTACCTTTTGTGGAAGCACACAACCTCTGCCAAATCAAAACATGTACTCCTGCCTCCCAACCTGTGGGTGGAGCCAAAGCCCCTCTCTAGTAATGCTCAAATAATTACCTGGCGACAGCTGCACTGTTAAGCCAGATCATAAATAGCTGAAGGTGGAAAGCCCTGATAGGTTACCATCTTAGGCACTGGTAAGTGTTTGTTACTAGAACAGTGGCAGTGTTTAGGCTACAGCAGCATTTGTTCATGTTTCAAAAGTAACTAAAAGCACAATAACATAACAAAAAGCTAAAATAGTAGCAAAACAAATAATGTTGCATAATACAACTGAACAAACCAGGTAGGTAAATATTTATTGTTTCAGTTGATTAAAACCATAACAATTTTGCCAAATTACATGGTGAAAACATTCTAAGGAAAAGAAAGAAAATTAAGATTGTGATTCAAGAAAATTAGGTGTGGATGAAAAAATTTGTGTTACAATTAGTTAAGACCATAACAGTTTTGAAGGTTAAAATTAATAAATCATTAAAAAATGACTTGATTATAGTGGGGGGGGTAAAAGATATGCAGGCCGAGGATTCAGAATACAGTTAGAGATAAGTTTATTACTGTCCCGGTCTTGAGAAGTATCATTGGTACTTATATGCCTTTTGTGGTGTGCGAGCACTTGGCACGCTGGAGCTAAGCACCTGAACATCATTTTCTACATAGATTTTTTCAGGAACTTATTTGGATTACAGTTTAACTGAGGGGACACTATGCATAACGTGTTTCAAAAACTTGACGAACTTGAAATTTAACTGGGGATCGTGTGGATTAAAGCAGTCTACAATGGCCCCCTCAAGTTCTAATAACTCTGTCAATGAACAGCCTCTTGAGGAATCTCTTTCGTAGTTCTAGCAGGCCCGACAGATGCAGATTATGTATATTAGATCTTCCTTTTGGTAAGCACAGTGCCTGCACTGCTGTGAGGTAATGTTCTTCCAGGACGGAGCGTTGGTCATAGTTGCCAGGTTGCCTAGTCGCATTGTTAAGATTATGTTTCATGAGTGGTGCAAACGTTGTGGAGAGGTAGGCAGCCGGTTCAAGTTTGGCATAGTGTTTTATGTTCATCCATACGTGTGCCCGGACACTCAATTTTTCTTTGTCTTCTATGACCAAAAGGATTTTGGTGGTCTTGGTAGCCCCTCTAAAAAAAGAATTGTATGTTGGGGCTGCCTCCACAGATCCTTGAGTCGTAACTCGACAATTGAGGATCAAAGGTACTTATGGTAGGCTGGTCATATTCTAGGGCCTGCCAAACAGCCTAGTTCAGTATGTCTGCAGAGCGAATGATTTTGTACCAGGGTTTAACCGCTTCTGCTCTTGCAGCCAGGTCTTTCCAAACAAGTCCAAATTCAAGGGGGAGCTGTGCCGGGGAGGCGGAGTTTGGTAATTTGAATTCTAGCCTGAATACTTTGAGCTGTGCTTTATCTATCAGGGGCTCGTCTTGACCGTGCATAGCCACTCTGGTGTAGGTTAGGGTGAGAAGCAGTTTAGATTAAATGACTGTTAGCAGAGGGCAAAGTGACGGCCCATGTAGTCCTTTGGCCTGTAAGAAGAAAGCGTAAGTTAGTGCTGGGACTCTTTGCGCAATGTATTTCTTCTGATGACAGAAGGAGCCCTGGACATCTTAAATTACTCCAAGATATTTGTAATATGGCACCATCTATAATGAAACATTGTTTAAAGCCATCCTGGATTTGAGGCAGTCCTTGCAGTCAACAGACATTATTTTTTATTTTGAGACATTGATTTCCTGCTGGTTGGATTGAATATAGTCATAGACAGGTCTAGCGTCAAAATATAAATATGGAGTTCAGTTTGCACTGAATTAGCGTAAAAAAAATAACGCTAATTCAGGCCAAAGATAGTATAAATATGTCCCTTAGTCTATCCAAGGTTCTGCTCCCAGATCCAGAGCACTAGTGACAACAGGTTAATTAGGGGTTATTGTGACCACAGTTGCATGAGGGGCAGTAACGAAAACAGATTTACTAAGTACACCTAATGAAGGGTCTGTGGCAGCAGGGTGCAAACACCCTCTAGAGGCTCATGCTCCACTGGTGCACTTGCACTTCCTATAGGGGCTGTCCTACCTCCCATGGCCCCCCAATTGCGGTTGTGGTGCATTACAGGTTGATGATAGTCAATATCTTTACCATTCTTAGTCTCTCTTGTTATCCCCACCATCCTCTTGTGACTCTTTTTCACTGCTGTCCTTTACTTAACGATTGCAGAATATACACCCAAACATCTAGTACACTTTCTTGCCATCCCTGCTGACTCACATTCTGTCTTGTCTCCATTCAATTTACAGAGCTTATTTCTTGTTTAGTTTGTATGTTTCTCCTTCTCCTTTTCATGTGCTGCAAGTTTCCCTGGCATTCATTATTTCAAACTGTACAGGCATGACTGGGGTCATTTCATAAATCACTAGTCTCAATTTTTTTATTTTTCTCACAGTGCAGGTACTATGTAGATGAAAATTCAAGTGGCCATCAATCATTGTGATCTTATTCCATTGTTTGATCCAAACACAAGTGTGAAATCCGACAGTAGTGACCATATCATATGTGGGTGTGACCTCACTGACAGGTGTATCAACAGTTTTCAACATAGCTCCAATTTTCTTAAAGAATTTCATTTTTGCAACCCACAAAATGTGAACATAAGATTTGTCAATCTTAAATTGAAATATCCTGCAGTTTGTCCAGGCAGAAGAGATTTAAGGAGAAATTAATGCTGGCACAGACTAGGTTGGCACAAAAGGGACATCAAAACGGTCCGTATGTGGTGGATTCAGGGTTTAAATCTGTCCCTTTTGTCAGGTGAGGAATGCAGGGAGCCAGTTTCAAAGTTGTTGATCAGATAGTAGAAGCATTACATTTTGGTCTGCAAGTCAGAGGCTGAGAAATAGCTGTTGATTCAAATGCAGAGATAAACATGTCGAAGAAGACTACTCCTTGTCACATTTTTATAACAAGGTGGGCTTTTGGGAATGAGTATGTAGATTGAACCCAAATCGTGTGCAAAATGAGGTTCACATGTCATAAGTGAATCTAATGCCAATGCAGAATATGCTGGTTCAAAGGTCATATAATGCTAGTGTGCCCCATGCCCCAATGATGCAACAAAACACTGAAGGTACAGCTTGAATACGAACGCCATGATTCATCAGAATCCCTTCATAGCTGTTGACAACCTTCAACAATTCCCATTTTGTTGCAGTTCCACTGGACTGGAACCTGATCAATCACAATGACAAGATGGGAGGAGGATTGCATGCTTGCCACTGTTTTAGAGGTAGTCTAGAGTGGGCCATATGTAGAAGGAGAGGGGACAAGCAACTTTGTAACATTTCTGACTGCTACTGGAGCTACCCACTCTACTGTGGGAAAAAGTGGCAGTCCCAAACCTACCCATGTAAAAAAAACAAGTCCAAGTTATGAGCATTTGAAACAAACAGAACAAATCCAGTTTCAACTAAGGTCACTAAAAATAATGTTCTTCGAGAATGAACACCAGTTTGTAATATGTGACTTTAGTTCAGTTAATCTGTTGAGCAGGGGTTAACTCTGCACACTAAACTGTGTGATCAATTGCACACTCAACATTGTGGAGCTTCAGATACATGATGAGGATGTAGCCTTTAAGTTGAAAGCATGAGAATAAGCAGTTGGCCCTTTTCCAGTCCTGACAAAGGAGGACTTACCTTCCAACTTAAGATGTACGGTGAATGAGGAAGTCTGGCACTCTACAGGCAAAGACATTTGCTTGATTAAGAGTGTCAAACCAGTGAAAATCACAGAGAAGCTTAATAAAGAGTATCCCCAAATGCCCCAGAACAACCTCCAACCTGAAGTGCTGTTAGGAATCATGCCCGTCATTGAATCCATGATAGAACAGAGCATCCTGAAGGAAGTGCTAGGGAATCTCTGCAACTCAGCAGTGATAGGTCTGCAGAAACCAAATAAGAAATGGAGAATAGTTTAGGACCTGAGAAGTGTGAATCAAATTGTTGTCCCATGTTGTTCTGTGACACTGAATCCTGCCATTATACTTTTTCAAATTCCATGTGATGTCGAATGCTTCTTGTTCATTTGTGTCAAGCATTCTTCTCCGTCCTCTTACTTGAGGGTAGTCAGTTTTTTTGCATTCCGATTTTTAAGGAAAATCCTTGTGTGGTGGTGAGTAACACAAGCGTATACAGAGAGCCCCCTCATAGGATCTTGAAGAAAATTCTGGAGACCTAGCAGTTGCCTTTAATTCTGTCCTGATCCATTATATTGACAACCTACTAGTGGTTTCAATAGCACAAGGAGCTTGCAAGCAAGACACAATTGCACTGCTAAATCACCTCACAGAAAATGGGCATAAGGTGTCCCATACAAAATTACAGAAGTAGGGGCCAGATGTAGCAAACGATTGCGACTCGCAAACGGACCGATTCGCAATTTGAGACAGTGCAAAATCGGAAATGGGATGCAAAAAGCCCATTTCCGACTCGCAAAAAGCGATGGGACCCGTTTGCGAGTCGCATCCGTTGCAACCCCATTTTGCGACCCGCAAATTGCAAGTCGCAATTTGCGAGTCGCAAACCTTATGCAATTGCAACTCGCAAATTGCGACTAGTCGCAAAAAGCCCAGTTTGCAAGTCGCATTTACCACTAACTCAGAGCAGGTGGTAACCATTACCAAAGTATAAAAGGAGACCCAGAAGGCATCTGGGTCACTCAAGATGGCGGACATATACCTGATAGCAGTGAGGAGGAGAGTCTACGCAGCCCAGCAGAGGAGGAGGAGGGGCCACAGACAGGAGAAGATATATAGAACAAGGCAGACCCTTTTCCAGCAAACTGAAGAGGAGATCTATGATAAATACCGCCTTAGCAGCGCTGCCATTCTAGAATTAATAGATTTACTAAAACCACAGCTAGAACACAAGACTCTGCGTGGCTGCGCCATCCCTACGCATGTGCAAGTACTATGCGCACTGCACCTCTTGGCCTCAGGGAGCTATCAGGGGGTCATTGCCGTGGCAGGTGGGGTATCCCAAAGTGCAGTGTCAAGGTTCCTCAGGGCATTCCTAGATGCCTTAGTAGCGCACAGGTCTCAGTTCATATACTTACCAAGGAATGAGGCAGAAATTAACAGCACGAAGCTGGACTTTTACCGCATTGCCCACTTCCCCCATGTCATTGGATGTGTAGATGGGACACACATTCAAATATGCCCCCGCTAATCTGGAACATATTTTCCGCAACAGAAAGTGTACCCACTCACTCAACATACAGGTTGTTTGTGATGCCCATTATGTCATCACGGACATCGTAGCTAAGTTTCCAGGCAGTACCCATGACTCATAAATTTTTAGACATAGTGGGATACATCAACGCCTGGAACGTGGGGAGTTTGGAGACGGATACCTCCTAGGTCGCGCTGCATACACCTTGCAGACATACACAAGGTCACTGTGCACGACTATCTGGACTTACTAACAGTGTACTTTTGTGCCCAACAGGTGACAGTGCATATGCTCTAAGGCCATGGATCATGACTCCATTTTTAACACCCAGCAATGATTCAGAGAGGCAATACAACAGTGCGCATAAGAGGACCAGGAACCTCATAGAGCGCACCTTCGGACTCCTGAAGGCAAGATTCCGATGCCTCCATCGCAGCGGAGGCGCCCTCCAATACACCCCCCCATTACCGCCTTCAAAATTGTGGTCGCATGCGCCATCCTCCACAACATAGCCACCAGACGTGGGCTACCTCTCACCCCTGCAGACCCAGATCCTGATGAGGAAGAGCAAGAACAACCACACCGCCATCATGGGGATAGGAGTCTAGCTAATCAAGGCAGACTGAGACGGGAACACATTGCAACGCAATATTTTGGATGGTACGTGTAAACTCCCACCATACTCACCCATTAACCAAACACTCCTTTTGTTAAGTGGAAGAAAAATAACTGTTTTAATAATGTAATGCATGAACTATATACAAGATGAAATTGTCCATGGGCAGGGAAATGCCAACCACTCATGTGGCACATTAAAGCCATGTGCCACATTTGTTTGTCCGGGCTGTTGGCTAACTTCTCCTGCCCCTCCTGCCAGCCTGGCTGGTCCCAGCCGCATCTATGGTGCTCTGCCTCCCACTCCTTAGCACCCTACTGTCAGTGGCAGATACACTGCTCACTGTGGAGCCCTCTTCACTATCTTGGGGTGTTTCCCCGGTGGCCCTCGACATCTCACGTGTCTCCATTAGTTCTATGATATGTGTGAGACGTCCCAGGCCCCTGGCAACATCCCCAGCAAAATGGCCCATCTCAATTTGCAGGCCAACTGTCCTCCTCGACAGGCCTGTTGTGTTGATGGCTAGCCTGCCGATTGATGTGGCCATCCTGTCCAGTCTTAACATAATCTGGCGATCCCTGCGCCGCCCTGCCTCTGCCTGACCCAGCAGTCCGGCCGCCAGTTCCCTGATGGCAGAGGCAATGTCCCCAGTGTTCTGGCACATCAGGTCCATCCGCCTCTTGAGGTGCTGCATGCTTGCATGGTTTTGTCTTTCAATGCGGTGCAGCACCCCACTGATCCTGCCCAATATTGTGTTCTGCAGGCGCTGAACCCGCAGCAGATGTGCCTCACTGCTGGTTGGAGGATGAATCCGGAAATCAAATGCTCTTGCCCTGCGACGCCTGCGCAGTGGTGGCTGCCCTGTCCTCGCACCTGTATCCTCCCTGGCTGTTGCTGGGGCAGCTCCTGGCGTTGCTGTTGCAGCAGGCGTTACAACTGCAGGAATGCTGCTGACTGTGCATGTGGGGGTGCTGGAGGGTCCTGGGGTGTCCTCCTGGGCCTGGGTGCTTGGGGTGTAGGGGGTGTCTTGCTGGAGACCTGTGGGACATGGGGAACACACTGTCAGTGTCTAGTATCTTTTGCACAATTCCTAATAAACATTTGCCTATGCACTGCCTATTGGACTACATTTCCCATAATGCATCATTCTGGCTTTTTCTACCCTGAAATAGAGCTAATTTGGTTGTGCATGCACATGTGTACATGGTGGGTGGGGTATGACATTGATAGGGGTACAGGCTTATCACATGGTACTCACCGGTTGATGTGCTGGGCTCTGAAGTGTCCAGGTCCCCAAATCCACACACTGCCTCCGGCTCAAAGGTTTGCTCAATCCTGCCTTCAAGGGGTGTGGGTGGTGGCACAGATGATGGTCCCCCTCCAGTGCCTCTCATCTCCCGGAGCCTTTCTGCCACCCTCTTCTTGGTCCGGGAGCGGAGGTCATACCACCTCTTCCTTATGTCCTCAATTGTCCTGTGGCTCACCCCCAGGGCATTGATTTTCTCTTGCATTTCCTGCCAGATTTTCTTTTTGGTGGCCTCTGGAACAGTGAGGGCAGCTCTCCCAAAGAGCTCATCATGGTGCTGACAACATTCTTCGGTCAGCACCTCAAGCTCCCTCTCAGAGAATTTAATTTTCCTTTTTCGGGGGGTTCCCTCCATGGCTGCTGCAGCTAGCTCAGTGTGCAGACTGGCAGTTGTAAAAGGGTGTGGTCCAGCCTCCTCCCAGGTGTATTTGTTAACTTCCTGGCTGTGATGTCATCATCATGTGCCAGGAAGTGTTTCCAGAGTGTTTTGGTGTGCTTTCTGGAGTGTTCTGCTGCACCTGCAAGCAATTTTGAGGGAACTCGCAATTTGCGACTCCAACTCGCTAATTGCGAGTTCGTTTTTTGCACACTCGCAAACAGCGACCTCGCAATCTGCGGACTCGCACACAGCGTTGCGAGTCCGGATGCGAGTCGCTAAATCGGACCGGTTTATTTCCTGGCATACCAAATTGCGAGTCGCATTTTGCGAGTCGCATTGACTCGCAAAATGCGACTCGCAATTTTTATTTTTCCTACATCTGGCCCTAGGTTCTCTATCTTTGACATCACATTGAGAAACAATCTAGGAAAGTGTCCCAAACACATATCTCTACAGGCTTGAAAATTGAGCCCCATATAACGCTGAGAGAAGGCAGGATGTTCCTAGAAATGGGAGCCTACTGTATTAGATACCACAGAGACATACACACAATGAAGTGACAGATCTGCTACCCTGGGACAGCTAGTGTATGAACATCTTCTTAGAACTCAGAGAGAAACTACTGCATACCAGCACTAGGAATTTTTGATTATGTCAAGGACTTTGGTGGTCATTACAACCCTAGCGGTCGGTGTTAAAGCGGCGGTAAGACCACCAACAGGCCGGCGAAAAACAAAAATGGAACTACGACCGTGGTGGAAACTGCCAACAAAGACAGCCACTTTAACACTCCGACTGCCACGGCGGTACAAACATACAGCGCGGCGGTCACCGCCAGCAGACAGGCGGGAGACAATGTACCGCCCACAGTATTACAACCTACCAATCCGCCACCTTTTCCGGGGCGGATTCACCGCGAACAAAAACACAGCGGAAACAGGACTTCGAAGGGAAAACGCTCACCTCTGCACACCCCATGAGGAACCAGGACGTCATAGAACCAGAGCTCCACATTTTTTCAGCCTTTATCTTCTTGCTCCTCTACCAGGAGCACGAACGCCGGCGGCGAAGACCACGGTGAGTCCTGCACCTACGACACAGGGGAGGGAAAAAACAGTGACACACACATGCAACACGCAACACCCTCATCCCCACCCTCATCCACGACAACACACACACTAATACAGAATGATACATTACAGTTACACCCCGCAACCCCCAGGAAGAATGCAAAGACAAAAGGAAATGAGGTGAACGATTGTAATATACTAAAATTCAGTAGTCAAATAATATACATACACTATTTACAAATATATACACCAAGAATAATAGTCCAAGGTATTCCACCCTTAAAGTCCGTGGACCACTGGGCCCACACTGCATGGGCGAGGCCCACACAAGATACCCGAACATGACGGAGAGAACACTGCAGGGGCATCAGATAGAAATAAAACAGGCACCTCAGGGGGAAGGGAAAGGGTGGGCACCTCAGCGGGTTGAGTTCACAACGCCAAATCCACGAGGGGGCCCCATGCCCACTGTTCCATCCTGGGGAATGCAAAACCACAGTCTCACAAGTCTCTACAGTGGGTGGGTTTCCCACTGCTATATCCTAGGGAGTGCAAAGCCACAGTCTCTCAAGTCTCTACAGTGGGTGGGTTGCCCACTGCTATATCCTGGGGAGTGCAAAGCCACAGTCTCACAAGTCTCTACAGTGGGTGGGTTGCCCACTGCTATATCCTGGGGAGTGCAAAGCCACAGTCTCTCAAGTCTCTACAGTGGGTGGTTTGCCCACTGTTCAATCCTGGGGAGTGCAAAGCCACAGTCTCTCAAGTCTCTACAGTGGGTGGGTTGCCCACTGCTTTATCCTGGGGAGTGCAAAGCCACAGTCTCTCAAGTCTCTACAGTGGGTGGGTTGCCCACTGTTCAATCCTGGGGAGTGCAAAGCCACAGTCTCTCAAGTGGATAACAGTCTCTACTGGTTCTGGAGGGGGCTTTGTGCCCAGAGTGCTTCACCCTGCCAAGGACAGAGGCAGTGGATGTAAATCTCCACTGGTTCTGGAGGGGGCTGTGTGCCCAGAGTGCTTCATCCTGCCAAGGACAGAGGTAGTGGATGTAAATCTCCACTGGTTCTGGAGGGGGCTTTGTGCCCAGAGTGCTTCATCCTGCCAAGGACAGAGGTAGTGGATGTAAATCTCCACTGGTTCTGGAGGGGGCTTGGTGCCCAGAGTGCTTCATCCTGCCAGGGACAGAGGTAGTGGATGTAAATCTCCACTGGTTCTGGAGGGGGCTGTGTGCCCAGAGTGCTTCATCCTGCCAAGGACACATTTGTGCCCAGAGTGCTTCATCCTGCCAAGGACAGAGGATGTAAATCTCCACTGGTTTTGGAGGGTGCTTGGTGCCCAGAGTGCTTCATCCTGCTCGTGGCGGCCTCAGTAGCGTCAGTGCTTTTGGCGCTCATGGGCCTGTGGTGCTTGTGGCGGCGGTGTCTTTGGCAGAGGTGCTTGTGGCGGCGGTGTCCTTGGCAGCGGTGCTTGTGGTGGTGGTGTCCTTGGCAGTGGTGCCTGTGGCGGCTGTGTCCTTGGCAGCGGTGATTGTGGCGGTGGTGTCCTTGGCAGCGCTTCAGCTGCTGGCGGTCCTGTCTTGGGCAGCGGGCTGCTGGCAGTCGCCTCCTGGGCAGCGGGGCTGCTGCTGGCGGTCCTGTCTGGGCCAGCGGGGCTCATGGCAGTCGCCTCCTGGGCAGCGGGGCTGATGCTGGCGGTCCTGTCTGGGCCAGCGGGGCTGCTGGCGGTCGCCTCTTAGGCAGCGGGGCTGCTGCTGGCGGTCCTGTCTGGACCAGCAGGGCTGCTGGCGGTCCTGTCTGGGCCAGTGGGGCTGCTGCTGTCGGTCCTGTCTGGGCCAGCGGGGCTGCTGCTGTCGGTCCTGTCTGGACCAGCGGGGCTGCTGGAGGTCACCTCCTGGGCAGCGGGCAGATGCTGGCGGTCCTGTCTGGGCCAGCGGGGCTGCTGCTGTCGGTCCTGTCTGGGGCAGAGGGGCTGCTGCTGCCCGGCTCCTGGGCAGCAGGGCTGATGGCGGTCTTCTCCGCCGTGCTGATCTTCTCAGACTTGCCGGGTTTCTTGTGCTCTTCCCCACCTTGGAAGGTGTCGCAGCAGACTCCACACTCCCACCTGTACCCCTGGGAGCGGCTTTGGTGGCTGTTGTCTTCACCCTCTCCCGCCGGGCACTGGCCAACTTTTGATGCTTGACAGGTGGGGGACTGTCCCTGCTGTGGCTCCTTGCCACACTTGCTGCCCTGCTGCCTGGTGCACTCCAGAATCTGGTGACTACTGGCACCACTGGTCCCGCCGATGTTGTGGCTGAGGTGCTAGGCTGGGACCTGGAGAGTCGGGCCCTAGGAGACTGACGGGGTGGGGAAGGTGAGGGAAAGAGGTCAAGGGTGGACAGGAAAAGTTTCTTAGGAACACTGGGACGGGTAGCTGGAGGGGGTTTGGGAGTGGAGGAAGAGGTTGTGGTTGTAGGAGGTGTACGTTTGGTGACTTTGGGTGAAGGTGCATGCGCTGGAGGCTGTCGTGAGGTGGATGGCTGTTGGGTGGGTGTGTGCCTGCGTTTGTGTACCTTGGGAGGTGGCGTCACAGACACACTGGGAGAGGACACAGGGGATGTGTGAATGCTAGTGGGGGTGGTGACTGCACGTGAGCGGGGTGTGGTGGTGGGTGTGCTGGTGATGGAAGTAGTGGCTGTAGAGGTAGTGCATGCAGGTGTGAGTGGAGACGAGACTGGGAGGGAGGAGGGAGACGAGGAGGAGGGGGACACAGTGGAGGCAGTGGATGTTGCTATGTCTGCATGTGTGTGATGCTTGCGTGAGTGCCTGTGGGATGTGTGGTGCTTATGTTTGCCTGAGCTTCCCTTGTGTGTTGAGGTGTGTGCATGCTGGTCTGATGGTGTGCTTGGGGTAGGCAGAGGTACATGGGATTGGGTCTGGGTGGAGGAAGTTGGAGGGGGGAGGCTAGAGACAGGGACAATGGCTGCCATCAGGGCTGAGGCCAGAGTCTGAAAAGCTCGCTGAAGGGCTGCCTGACCAGAATAAATGCCCTCCAGGAATGCATTGGTTTGTTGCAACTGCCTCTCTACACCCTGGATGGCATTCAAAATGGTAGACTGCCCAACAGTGAGGGACCTGAGGAGGTCAATGGCCTCCTCACTGAGAGCAGGAGGGGTGACTGGGGCAGAGGCTGAGGTGCCTGGGGCGAAGGAGATGCCCACCCTCCTGGGTGAGCGGGCACGGGGCAAAGGCTGAGGGGCTCCTGGGAGGGCGGTGCTGGGGGTGGGGTGGCGGCTGTACCTGTAGATGTGGGGGGCACAGATGGGGCCGCCACCACAAGGGAGCTCCCATCAGAGGATGAGTCCTATCACTGGAGTCAGCTCCTGTCCCCGCTGTGGAGCTCCCCTCGCCCTCCGTCCCACTGGTGAAATCAGACTCCGTGGTGTCCCTCTCCAGGGCCATGTGGGATGCAGCTCCCTCCTGCTCTGGTGCCACTGCTCCCCTGTCTGATGATGCTAATGCACACATGTACAGGGAGACCAGAAAAAGGGGGGGGAGACAGAAGAAAGACATGTTGAGTGCATGCATTACCGCTACCGTTGGCGGACACGACAGACACAGAAGCCCCCTGCACTATGCCGCGCAGTTGGGGTCCACTATTCAATCCCTGGGACATGGCCTACAAGGCCATGGCCGATATCTGCACACATGGATGTCTCAGGACCCTGACTAGGTGTAGTTGGCACTGTACCCAGATGGGGTTGAGTGCCACAGGGTCTGCCTGAAAAAGGGGGACTTAACTAGCACACTCGCCCTGGCCTAGGGAAACCCACAGCCCACCTCCCCCACCCAGACACCTCCACTGCGTGCTGAATCCGCAGAATGAGAGTGTACTCACCCCCTTGTTGCTGCTGTGATGCCCTCAAGCGCCCATCCAACTCCAGGTACGCTACCGCCAGGATCCTGAACATCATGGGGGTCATGGTGCGACGGGCACCCCTCCCACATTGGGAGGCCATCTCCAGCTGGGCCTCCGCCGTCTTCTTGCTCCAGCGGCGAATGTTCTCCCATCTTTTCCGGCAGTGGGTGCTCCATCTGTGATAGACCCCCAGGGTCCGGACGTCCTTGGCGATGGCACGCCAAATATCCTTCTTCTGGTGGGCACTGACCTACATGAATTGAACAGGGGGAAAAGAGAAGTTATTATCAACTGCACTGTCACAGTCATTGGCCCGCATCCCTATCCTTGCCATGTGGCACATGAACTCACCGTCATTTCATGCACGCATCATTCCCCCCCCAACCCCCCATCTTTCATCCACACCACTCCACACAGGCATTGCCCATACAGCATGCTCACAGTGTACATACCTGTTTGTCTGGAGGACCGTAGAGTATCGTGTCCTGGGGGAGGACCCCATCCACAAGTTTCTCTAACTCCTCGGTGCTGAAGGCAGGGTCCCTTTCCCCAGACTTACAAGCCATTGTCTCTTCCAGACTGAGGTCACAGCAGCACTTGCAGTGTTGGTCCTCTCCTGTCGAAGATCAGGTATCGAGTGATTGAACAGATAGAAAATGGCGGTCATGTCCGCGGCAGTGCGTATCGTCACCGCCAGCGTACATCGTCATTGGCTCCTGGGACCCATAGGGTCCAATGTTAACCAATGCAGAATTGCACCACAGTCTTCGACCGCCTACCGCGACGGTGTACAACGCCAGTGCAGTTACCTCACATCCCATCGTCCGCGCAGCGGGCGCGCCAGAGGCAAGCCCGTCTGCGCCCGTCCGCGCCTGTACCGCGCCCAGGGCCACCCCCCCTGGTCCTCGCGCCTCCCGCGCCCACTTCTCGGCCGAAGAGCTCCGCGCCCTCAACCCCGGGCCCTCCACTGAATGCTTCCGGGCATCCCCGAAGCTCCTCAAGACCTGGCTCTTCGACCGCTAAACAGCCTCTCCACCCCCCCCACCTCAGCGCCTCGAAACCCTAACGGGTACATAGCGCGCTTTATAAATACTATGATTGATTGATTGATGGATTACCTCAGGTCATTATCTCGGATCGGGGTCCTCAAAATATCTCCCGCTTCTGGAAACAGTTCTGTAAGACCCTGGGGATAGAAGTGGCCTTATCATCAGGGTTCCATCCTCAAAATAATGGACAGACAGAACGACTAAATCAAGGCCTCAAACAATATTTACGCAGCTTCTGCAATGCTACGCAGAGTAATTGGTCAACCTATTTACCACTGGCAGAATTCTCCTACAACAACTCAATACATAGTGCCTCGAAAGTCTCCCCTTTCTATGGATCTTACGGTTTCCATCCTAAGGCCTTTCCAACGCCCCTGAAAGATATTTCCAATCTTCCGGCCATCTCCTCCTATGTTCGGCAGCTACGGAGTGTCCAACGTGTTATCCATTCCAACCTTGTGGCCACTAAGGCACGCATGAAAAGAATGGCTGATAAAAGAAGTTGTGAGGCTCCACAATATCAGGTCCACGATAAGGTTTGGCTTTCCTCTAGATTTTTACCTCTCCGACTTACCCAGAACAAATTTAAGCCTCGTTATTATGGTCCATTCCTGATTCTCCGGAAGATTAATCCAGTTTCTGTGTGTCTTCGTTTACCCCAGACATGGAAGATTCATCCTGTGTTCCATGTCTCACAACTTAAACTTTACCTTCCTGATCCTTATCACAGACAATTTTCCTATCCTCCCCCTCTACTGATTGATGACGTACCCGAATACGTGGTCCAGGAAATCTGTGACTCTCGGTTTTTCCATGGGCGCCTTCAATATCTTGTTCATTGGAAAGGGTACCCTATGAGTGAGTGTTCCTGGGAAGATGCCCCTTCAGTTCATGCCCCTCTTTTGGTCCGTCACTTTTTCCGGCTTTTCCCTCACAAACATGGGGCCTCGGGGGGGACCTATTGTCGCGCCGCGGCCGCGAGCACAGGCCGCCGCGGTACGGCACTTTGGAGACGCTGCGGCCCGCAAACAGGCCGCGGGGGAAACCGCGGCTCGAGTCAGGGGTCGCAGCACTCGCCGCGCCCCCTTTCTTCGTCCGCCGCTTCCAGGGCAGACGCGGCAGGGGAAGAGACTCCGAGTTGGGTCTCAAACCTGCCGCGCATAGCGCATTCAGCGCGCATAACACTCCTTTTAATTTACACATGTTTGGGACACCCAGGTAAACCCTCTTTGCCCTCACTTACCGGTCACACTGGAAAAAGCCGAATGCATGCACATGATTGCCTTTTATGCATGCTTTTCCCTTTCTCAGCATGCTGTTCACATCCTCTCTTCCCTGCATGCATTACTTCTCTTTTCTAGATGCATGTTCTCTATCATTAATCATGACTTTTCCCCAATCTAAGATGGTGGTATTTCTACTTCCTGTTTTTCACTTCCTGTCTAGGGGTATATAAGGGGAATCTAGCTTCGTTCTCATTGCGTTGCAACACTCCTGTGGTGGTAGTCACGCTCCGGCTGGTTTCCTCTTGTGAAGCCAGTTATTCTTGACCTATCTTTCGTCTCCAGTATTCCTGAACTCCAGTATCTTCCGTCCTAACGTCCTTGTGTCCTCCTTCTGTTTCAGGGAGTTCCTGTTGGAGGTTTTTTACCCGTTTTGGGGTTTTTCCTCTGGGACTCCTTCTGGAGGGCACGGACTGTAGTGGCTTACTATTGTCAAACAGCACCGTGGCTACCGGAAGGGGTCGCCCCTACCTCGGCCAAAGCAGGACCTGCAGGAACCGGGGCCGTTCACCACCTCTCACCAACCTCGACGGTAAGCCCAGGGTGAATCGTGACAGTCCCACTGCGTTGACCCTGTCCACTATTCTTCGCCATAGCTCCATCTTCCTAGCTATGGAGGTGTGCTGCACCTGTGATCCGAATAGCTGTGGCTCTACCTGGATGATTTCCTCCACCATGACCCTGAGCTCCTCCTCAGAGAACCTGGGGTGTCTTTGCCGTGCCATGGGGTGGTGTGGGTGATGTGTGGGGTGGTGTGTGTTGTGATATGTGGGGTGATATTTTGTGGTGTGTTGTGTGAGGTGCGTGGATGTTATGTGGGTGATGGTATTGTGTGCCTGTGGATGCTTGGTTGTAGATTGTAGTGTCTCTCTGGTCTTCTGTCACAATTGTGGTCGTAGGGGTTTGTGGGTGACGTGGGTGTGTGTTTTATATTGTATTGGGTGTGTGGGAGTGGTGTGTGTATGTGTATCAGGTGTGTGTATTTTGAATTGTCCAATGTGGTAGTGTTTGGTATATGTGTGTGTATTTTCAGCGCGGCCGTGTGTACAGCCAATGGAATACCGTGGTTGAAAGACCGCTGCGTGGATTTGTGGGTCGTGATAGTGTGGGCGTATTTCTGTTGGCGTGACTGTGGAGGTTTTGTTATCGCCAGTTTATCACGGACCTTTGGTGTGGCGGACTTGTGTGGGTGACTCAATTTGGGCAGATTACGAGCTGTGGGTCATAATGACCGTGGTGAAATTCGGCTGCCGCGGCGGTGTGTTGGAAGCCTTCTGCACGGTGGTAAGTGGCTTTTACCGCCAATGTTGTAATGAGGGCCTTTGTCCTCTACTGCCATGAGAAAGAAGGGTGCACCTTGCCTGTGCTGACACAGACCCATGGTGAAGCAACACAACTAGTGGCTTATTTCTCTACCATGCTTGATCGAGTGGCTGCCCCCTTCCCAGAGTAACATAATATTGCAGCCACTGTGGGTGTTTAGCATCCAGCAATGTGGAGGTATTCATTATGGGCTACTCTCCTATATTGATAGTTCCACTTTCAGTTGAGATTTTCCTGACCTGCACTTGAACTCAACACAAGACAAACAGCAGTCTCACTAAACATGAACAAGTAATTTGGGCTGCAGTATATGTCTCTCAGGATATGCAATGTTTTGAACGCTGATACTCTTTTGCCCCTTTCAGAAGGTAATTCTGATGATGGTGACATTGTCCATGACTCAATTGATGTTACTGTATTGTACACCAAGCCAAGACCTGACATTCAAGATGTTCCCCCCGAAGAGGACAATTTTACCTTGTTTGTGGATGGCTCTTGTTTAAGTGACAGGCAAGGAATTCTGAGAGCAAAATATGTCAGGTGTGCAACACAGCTGGTGTTGTGGAAGCCTTCTATTTGTACAATGTAATTTCCACACAGATGGCTGAACTTGATTGCCCTTTCCAGATCATGTTGCCTTTCCAAAAGTTTGAGTGTCACCATCTATACCGACAGTGAAAGCGGGTTTGGTATGGTTCACAATTTTGGGCACCTGTGGTTACAGAGGGATTTCCTGACTTCCTGTGGTTCCCCAATTAGGAATGGAAAATATGTTATGGATTTGTTGGAAGCATTGATACTGCCTAAAGATATATCAGTTGCAAGTGCACAAGAGTGGATCGGATTTTGTCACTTCCAGAAACCACAATTCGGGTAGGATGGCGAGCTAGAGTGCTCCTAAGTCCTGTACATTTAATGGAGAAGAACAAGGTGAAACTGACAATGACTCCATTCCAAAGTGTTATTCAGTACTATCAATACCTTTGAGGAATAGAGAGAATTACAAATGAAGCACAGATAAGGAAAAGTGGGCAAGGTCAGAGTGTGTAAAGAATCAGAGTGAAATTTGGGCTTCAAGGGACGTGAGACCTGTTTTGCCTGAAGCTATGTTATCTCCTATGGCCCAACATTCCATGGTTACACTCATATAGGAAGAGGTGCTATGATTCACACCTTCAGGACTTACTGGTATAACTTTCTTTTTCATGTCATTGCTGAGACCCTGTGTCACAGATGAATTATGTGCCAGCAGTTAAATGTAGGCAAGAGGACAGTTGTGACCACAAGTCACACTGGAAAGTCTGATGGTCCTCTGAATCGAATGCTGTTGGATTTCATATAGATTATTATCTGTAGTGGACTCCGCTAAATTCTGATAGTGGATTATCTCTTTTCCTGTTGGGCTGAGCTCACACAACCAGGAGAAGTGATACCATTTCCACTGCCAAATTATTATTAAGGGAACTTGTTCCTGAGTTTGGACATTAGTTTCTCTGTGTCATGTCCCAGTCATGCTGCATGGTGTGTACCTTGCATTTCCAGACCCTCCGTGGTTCCATGCCCTGCTCCCCAGACTGACAAGATCCAGGAAGCTGGCCACCGCAATGTGGACCCTTTCAGGTCTTTTACTTGTTTACTGTTGCTTTTCCATTGTCCCAATAGCCCCATTTAAAGGCCTCCACTCGGGTGTATGACATGTTCTGGATGGTCCATCCTTTCCAAACTCTTGGGAGATCTCGGGAGAGGTGACCATCTTGAGCATGGTACAATTTATACTGTGCCACTCCATGTTAGCCTTGCTTGACTTTGAGACCTCCTGGTGAAAGGAAGTCTTGCTCAATGCCTCTACTTCAGGGCTTAACTCATGCTTGTTTTTTCCGGTGCTGAGCACCAGCACTTATTTTTTAGGGCCGGGGCTTATTCTTCTGCCTCAAGCATTTGCTGCGAGCAAAAGACACATATGGAAAAGAAAGAGGAATGGAAAAACAAAAAAGCGTCGTAAAGGGAGAAAGTAGAAAGCTGCAAGAGTGAGCTGAAGGGGCAGGGAGTGGCTTTATTTGGATTGAAGAAGCACGAGATGGCTTCAGGATTACGCCGCCTCAGTATTCTGTGTTCACACATTTAATTGCAAAAGCCGCATGTTTAAGAGTAGGGCTTTGCGCACCGCCACCTTTTTCTTTACAAATTATGCACTGCTCTACTTACCTGGATCGAATTTGGAGTCCCTTAGCAGCTCCAGCAGCTCCTCATGATGCTCCTTCTCACTGACTCACCTCCTCTCGGGAATCTTCCCCCTGTAAGAAAGAAAGACATATTCAGAAAAGATACAACAGTTCAGTAAAACACAGAATGGCGTGGCAACAAGAAACTATGGAACAATGAAGGTTAGTGCACTAATCAAACAAAAGTTAAAGCATTGTGTTTAAACAACATTGTTACTCTATTAAAAAAGAAACTGTGAGCACTACAAAAAATAGAACTTTCTAATAACTTTAAAAAATACTTGCAAGGTGAGTCAAAGACAAGAGACAATAGCGTGCATAAGCAACTCACATGAACTAATGTTGCCTCTATGTTTATGACCTAATTCATCTGTTATTGTTGTAATTTTGTTTAATGGAGGCGCAAAAACCCAACAGTGGAAAACTGGCAGAATATTTATAAGAGGGTGTGACATTCCAGGCTTACACGTACTGGAGGTATTTTTGGGATAGCTCTGGGGCTGTGGGGGGGCGCTAAAAGAATGAGAAGGAAACTAAAAAATATGTAAGAGCTAAATGGTTGATGTTCATTTGTTTTCAAGGAGCAAATAGAAAACCCTGAGTTCCCTGTCTGAGATCCGTTAGAATCCATGACTTCACATGAAACCAAACACATCCAAGGTCATATGAGCGTTGGCAGTAAGAAACAGAAGGCATTGCATTTCATCTCTCTTCTGTTCCCCCTCCCTCACACTATATATCCCCTCCCCTTTTCCCATGGAGAAATTTCTTCTCTGAATAACATAGCATGGGGGAGACATGTTCACAGGGGTATTAATGGTTTGTTCTTCGCGACTGCAGATCCATGGAACTCAGGTGAGTGGATTTGGCATCTTAACACTCTGGAGTCAGATCGTGGTAACATTTTTAGAGTGAAATCTCAAAATTGTTGTGTGCATCACTAGGGATTGACCAGAGATTCCACTGCAGTTACAGGCTTGAAGCTTCTAGTATTGCGTAGCACAGTGGTTCCCAAACTTTTTCACTCCCCGGCTCCTTTGACCTATTGGCCATGTGGGCCACGGCTCCCCATTATGTTATTTTTTTTTGGCAGTTGGGGGAATGTAATCCCAGCCTCGGGAGTACTTCCATTTTTAGCCTGGAAAATAATTGGGATGAAACTGATGAAGGTATTATATTCATAGATGTAACAAAATAAAAATATAACAGTTGTTTAATAAAAAACTTTAATTGGTTAAGTGAGAAACAATAGAAGGGAAACCCTGAAAACTGGTGTCTGCATACGGAATCATGGGTGTCCAAATTACTAAAGAAATTCCACTGGTGGATTCATCTTTAGATTAGCACTTGCTTCATAAATCAAGAGATTCTTCTTTACCATCTACCACTAAATTAGGGCCTAGACTGCTGGACTGTGAGGGAACTACGCTAGTGTGTGTGATACACTATCCATCCTTCCCTGGAGACACCCTCTCTCCTTCTTAAGTCTTCACTTTGCCATTTAGTTTTCTATATGTTCTTTGGCTCCCTGGCCTAGAATGTTCCTTCTCATTCTACTCTCTTTCAATTTACTAATCCATTGCTCTCTCCCTCTTCTCCATTCATTCTTTCTCCATTCTTTCATTTTGCCTTGCCTTCATCAATCTGCTTCTCTAGCTTTGCTTTCCTTTATTCTGTGCTCTTTCTTCTTTTCCATATGTCGCCTCTCTCTCTCTTCTTTCCTCTTCCCATCTCGTCATGACAGTGTGTGTGGCAGTATGATGATGAAGTACTAGTTTACTTGCAGTGCACTTCACTGTTGCCTGTTGCCCAAGCCACTCCGAGTTGGAAATTTTTAAATCCCAAATGAAAAGCCATTAATGAGCCAGAGCTGCATTGATATTTACAATGCATCTTCCTTCCTAGGAGTGAAGACACATTTTTCTTTCATTTCTGCTTCTTTATTGTTTGAATCAGAAGTGTTATACAAACTCCTTCAATAAATGAAATTGTCGTCCTGTCATGCTTGAATCGATCTCACTATAGGTCTCACAAGAGTTAAATTTACTTTACTCTGGAAAGAGAAGTCCAATTGTTTTTTTAGAATCAATTGGACACAGTTTACTATCTCACAGTCAACAATAAAGTAAAACCCTTCTGTTGAGGTTACTATTGAGATCGCTGGAGTGTACAGTGACTTTACAAACTTCATAAAGGTGGATTCTGTGACACAAATGGGCATGGTCTGGTACAAGGAGATCAACTGTGGGAATGCTTGCAAATTGAAGAGTTTATATGGTTGCATGGATGTCACCAAATTTCAGGACCTACCATTATAAACTTAAAATAGCATTTATGTACTAAAGATGCTGGATAAAAAACTATTTAACTTGCTCTAAGTGCTCTACGAATACCAATCCAACCACATCAGTAAACAGTAGTTTCTGTGCAAAATTCCCCAAAGGAGACTGTTTGCTTAAAAAATATTACATCATTACAGACAACAATCATGAATCAGACCCTCACATATTCACCAACTACCCTGTTCTTCAAAGGTCTCTGGTCACAAAAGGCAGAGCCTTGCTTACATTCCGTAGTTTTTTTTAAAGCTCCCAGTGCAGAAGATCTTCCCACACTGATTCTTCCTCCCATGAAAATGCTTAGCATGCTTCAGGACTTCCTGCACACGCCAGAACCGGTCCTGGCCTCTTCTCGGTATCCAACCTGCACAAACTAAGGAACACCATGCTTGGGTCGGCAGTGACTACCGGTCAACAACTTCTTTAACCACTTGAGGGCGCTCTAGGACAAAATTAAAGATCTGCTACAACTGCGTTTTCAAATTGTTTAGTTTTATTTTGTCCGAACTGGCCCAAGGGCAATGGATAGCTCAGTGATTCCCAAACTGTGTGCGGCGCCCCTGGCTTGTTTTGACGGTGCACCAGGGAGCCGCGGCGCACAGATTGGGAATCACTGGCGTAGCAGATTAACGGCAGTCTAAAATCTCAATTGGCCAAGGTGTGTGTCTCTACCTTTTTAAAATGGCCTGACACTCATTCTCTTGTTCTGATGAACCTTCAACGTACCTCAAATTGTAGGACTGGCCTCTCTCTCTCCATTAAGTCCAGATAGGGAGAGCTATGAAAATCCCATTTGTGCCTACGACAATGCTTGTGAATATATCAGATGATATGGTTCTTGACTATTGCAAACGATTGGCTGAGGTGGTGCATTCTGTTCCTCATCAGGTTGACTTAACTTCATCATCTTCAAGACAAGAACTGTGACATGACCTGAGTGCAAGTGGTTGGGTCCTGGTGAAAAAACACTTCAGGAAATCGTATCTTGAACCCCAATGGTTCAAGACACTAAGGGGCTCATTATGAACCCGGCCTGTCAGACCGCCATGCCGGCGGCGGTGGTAAATACCGCCACCAGCATGGCGGTCTGAACCGCTGACAGGCAGCCTGACAATGGCAGATATCATTATCCGACAGGGCAGCGCCGCAAGCAGCGCCACCCTACGGATAATGAAGCCTGTTTCCTCCAGCCTTTCCCTTGCGAAGGCTGGCAGAAGGGGTGTTCTGGGGCAATCCTGGGGGCCCCTGCACTGCCCATGCACATGGCATGGGCAGTGCAGGGGGCCCCCATGCAGTGCCCCGTCACGCAGGTCACTGCCCGATTTAAGGGCAGTGATCTGCGCGACGGGTGCTGCTGCACCCGCCGCACTGAGACATTGACGGCAGCTCCATGTGGAGCCGTCGGCAATGTCCTGGCCCAGTAGAATGTTTATAATTCGGCCAGCAAAGTCTCAAGGGGGCTGGCAGTCTATGAAAAGACCGCCAGCATGAACTCGGTGGGGTTTCCCGCAATGTTTATAATGAGCCCCTAAATCTTTCTTGTGATTAACAATAGTGTATAGCATGGGATATTACCATACTGTATCCATGCCTCTCATACGAAGGGCGTGAAACATTCGGTGAACAAGTGGAAGAAACAACCACTGATTCACAAAGTGAAACGTAAGTGGTCCATATTCACTTGTAATTAGTAGGACCATGCAGCTAGGTGGACTAAAACACTGTCCTGTTTGGTTAGTAATAATAATAATAGTTCTGCTGTATCCAAGAGGAACTCTGATGAACGCCAGGTAATATCTGAAAGTAAATGACATAATCAACCCCATCAGGAATAAGAAACCCAGAGCTACTGCTAGACCAAAGGCAGTAGAGGAAGCCTAGACCTACCTAATTGACATGTCCCACATAATTGATATATGTTTATATCTGTGTACACCAAAATTTACAGATGAGCTAGCCCCCTACCCCCAAAACGGATGAGAAATACAAGATGACACTGGAATAGTAGGCTCAATCCCATGGAGAGGCAGCAGAGAGTGGAACCTAGTGGACATATGTGACCCAGTCCTAACATCAAGTGAGCGGACCAACTCCCGGGCACAAATAGACTGAATTCTGGCTCTGGTACAAGAGACTAGAACAGTACTTGAATCCATAATTGACACCGTGACCCTGGTCGTGCCCCTGCTATGTACAGACAAATGTAAGAATAAGCCATACCAAAACGACTTTAGAAGAGATAACGTCACAAATGCTGGGTGTACAAATTAACTTTGTAGGCATGTATGAGAGAGTAAGATTCTTGGAATACAGGGTCAGGCATGCTGAAGGCCAGGCACAGAGAAGTAATATCAGTGTGGATGATATCAGTTTGGATACCCAAATAAACAGAAGGAGACGATAGAAGATACTGAACACTTCCTAATGAATCGGCTGTCCACCACTGGTGCCCAGGGAGCCCTGAGGATTGATTTGCTGTGAAAAGAGCACATCTGGCCACCTCCTCCAGGGGTACACCCCCTCCCCCCCACAGGCCCATCATTGCTAAATTGCTGCATTACTGTCATTGGGGAAGTATCCTACAATATGCCCCTACAAATAGCCACTCTAAAATCAATAGTGCCAATGCGCGGATTTTTGCTGAATATGTCGATGCAGCACAATCACAGAGGCATTCTTTCTTTGATGTGGAGGGGAAACTTTGGGAACTACAAATCAAATATATTATTTTGTTTGCAGCCACAATTAAAATGTATTAGAAAGCCAAAAAGACTTCTTCAAAAGACTGGGGGAGTCTAGGATTGGCTGGAGCAGAATAATGAACAACCATGTACAAATGCCAGAACCTTAAACAATGGCCCTACACCGCAGAGAACACAAGGAATCCTTCATAATGAAGGAGGAATTGGAACAGGCAAGATGCTAGCAGATCAGAAGGCAATGGTGTCAGCTGTCAAGCACATGAATAAAGCAACGGCCTCATCCATGTCCATTAGCTCTGCTAACAGTGCTAGGACTGGCCTGGAAGACGCAACTGCATAAGTGATGGAGGGTAAGAAGGGAGCTTGTAACACCCTGATGACCTATGAATATGTCACTTGAAGTGGGGCTGTAAGCGTGACTATGGCCCTCATTACAACATTGGCGGTAAAAGCCGCTTACCGCCGTGCAGAAGACCGCCAACACACGGCCGCGGAAATCCGCCACAGCTATTATGACCCACATCTCGGAATCCGCCAAAAGTCAGACACCCACACAAGCCCGCCACACCAAAGGTCAGTGATAAACTGGCGAAAACAAATCCTCCACCGTCACACCAACAGGAATATGCTCACACTATCACGACACACAAATCCACGCAGCGGTCTTTAATCCGCGGTATTCCATTGGTGGTACACACCGCCTCGCTCAAAATACACACACTCTTACAAAACATAGCCACATTGGACAATTCCAAATACACACACCTGATACACATACACACACCACTCCCACACACACAGTACAATATAAAACACACACCCACATCACCCACAAACCCCCACGACCGAAAATTCCAAAAGAAGGCCAGAGAGAGACACCACCAGCAAGAACAACAGCATCCACAGGCACACAACACCATCACCCACACAACTTCCACGCACCTCACTCAACACACCAATACATATCACCACACTTATCACCACACACTCCACCCCACACATCACCTACACCACCCCAAGGCACGGGAAAAACACCACAGGTTCTCGGAGGAGGAGTTCAGGGTCATGGTGGAGGAAATTGTCCGGGTAGAGCCACAGCTATTTGGATCACAGGTGCAGCACACCTCCATAGCTAGGAAGATGGAGTTATGGCGAAGAATAGTGGACAGGGTCAACGCAGTGGGACAGCACCCAAGAAATCGGGAGGACATCAGAAAGAGGTGGAACGATCTACGGGGAAGGTGCGTTCCGTGGTCTCAAGACACCACCTGGTGGTTCAGCGGACTGGCAGCGGACCCCCACCTCCTCCCCCACAACTAACAACATGGGAGGAGCAGGTCTTGGCGATTCTGCCTCCTGAGGGCCTCGCAGGAGTAGGTGGAGGAATGGACTCTGGGAAGTCAAAGCTTTACTATCACATACCCCCACCCTCACCCTCAACCCCAGCACCCCAACTTCTCACATATGTCCCAACATCACAAACCACACATCCCAACACCAAGCCCTGCATGCAACAACAAAGCATGGACGCCCATCACCAAAGCATGCCCACTGCACATACCCATACACCACCCTAAACCATCATAATACAAGCTCCCACACAGGAATGCTAGCACTGGGGTACACAGTCACCCACCCATTGCACACCATTACACACACAGATTTAATAAACATCCTTTTATACCCCTGCAGGACCACTACCCAACGTCACCAGACAGGAGGGTCCACACACGTCCACACCACCAACAGAAGAGGCCCACAGTGATGACAGCAGCTCTGTCCAACTGGATCTAGATGACCAGCCCAGACCATCGGGGACCTCTGGACAGTCGGTTCCCCTCACACATGCACAGGCCATCACAGACCTTCCCCCCTCTGGAAACAACAGCACAGCACCCACCCAGCGGGCCCATATCTCCGTCCCCAGGACACGTCAATCAGCAGTGTGTCCACCACTACAGGGAACCTAGGCTAACCCACCACCCCAACAACAACAGGGACCTGGGGGCAGTGGTAGTGGGCACACAGTCCAGGGGACGGAGGCCCAGGAACACAGGGGAACTGGGAGGGCTGCTGTGCGACAGGGGACGGACAGGCCAAGGGAACCCACTTTCCACGAGGCCCTCTCCTCCATCATGGGAGCCTACCACCACTCCCAGGAGACGATGGCAGCGGTACTGGCCAAGTTTCAGGAGACCCAGCGCATGCAGGAGGAACAGTATATGGCCTTCAGGGAGGAACTCAGAACCATCAGCTCCACCCTGGGCACCATCGTAGGGGTGCTGAAGGAAGTACTCAACACCAGGAGGGACACTGTGGCACTAAAGGGGCCCTTGACACTAGCATGGACGATGAACTGCCCACCACCTCCGCCGGCGCTAGTGGACAGGACGCCCCGCCACAGGACCACCACACCAGCACCCCACCCCCTGCAGAGGGAGAACCACCCCGCAAACGGTCCCTGAGATCCAGGACAAAGACAGAGCACGATGCCAAGACCCCCGCCAAGAAATGAGACCACCCTGATTGTCATCCTACTGTTCCACTTTGTCACCCTGTCCATAATTAAACTGCCCGAGCTCCACTTCCTATGCCCATGTGGGCAATGCACCTGTGAGTCTAATAGACTGGACTCTGCCATGGACACTCCTCCGCCATCACCCCACATCATTTCACTACCCCCTCCAATATTGAGCATTTAAATAAACACACCTAAAGCACAAAACGATCTGGAGTCTGTCTGTGATTTTGAAATAGTGTATTAGCAATTACAGTGCTAAAATGTTTTTTAAATAGTAATGTCAACATACCTATGTTACACAGCTCTAGTCCATGAGGAATCTAAGCAGATGTCACACAGTGGGACCCACATCTGTGAAATCGTAAGGGAAAGTGACAACTCAGTGACCATACACTGGGTGAAAACGACAGACAGGAGAGAGGTAGTAGTGTCAAAGTACATGTAGTAAGCAGGTTTGGATTCCTACCTGTGTCGCATTGGAAATATTGCAGGATCACTGAGTCCCTGTTGTGCATGTCTTCTTCCTCGGCTTCCTCCTCATCACTGTCCATAGGCTCCACAGCTGCCACAACACCGCCATCTGGACCACCCTCCTGCAGAAAAGGCACATGGCATCGCAAAGCCAAGTTGTGAAGCATACAGCAGGCCACGATGATCTGGCACACCTTCTTTGGTGAGTAGAATAGGGATCCACCTGTCATATGGAGGCACCGGAACCTGGCCTTCAGGAGGCCGAAGGTCCGCTCGATCACCCTCCTAGTTCGCCCATGGGCCTCATTGTAGCGTTCCTCTGCCCTTGTCCTGGTATTCCTCACTGGGGTCAGTAGCCATGACAGGATGGGGTAACCAGAGTCACCTGCAAATGACGAGGGACAACTGTTAGACACACACTAACCTGTAGGGATAACTCCAGACCCAGACAACCATTCCCAATGACTTGCTCCCAGGTGCCTCTGGAGTTGACCCATCACATAAGGGATGCTGCTATTACGCAGGATGTAGGCGTCATGCACTGAGCCAGGGAACATGGCATTCACATGGGAGATGTACTGGTCTGCCAAACATACCATCTGTACATTCATAGAATGATAACTCCTCCGGTTTCTGTACACCTGTTCACTCCTGTGGGGGGGGACCAAAGCCACAGGGGTCCCATCAATGGCACCTATGATGTTGGGGATATGTTCTAGGGCATAGAAATCACCTTTCACTGTAGGCAAATCCTCCACCTGAGGGAAAACGATGTAGCTCCGCATGTGTTTCAGAAGGGCAGACAACACTCTGGACAATACGTTGGAAAACATAGGCTGGGACATCCCTGATGCCATGGCCACAGTTGTTTGAAAAGAGCCACTACCAAGGAAATGGAGCACTGACAGCACCTGCACTTGAGGGGGATTCCTGTGGGATGGCGGATTGCTGACATCAGGTATGGCTCCAACTGGGTACACAGTTCCTGGATTGTGGCCCGGTCAAGCCTGTAGGTGATAATCAAATGTCGCTCCTCCATTGTCGACAGGTCCACCAACGGTCGGTACACCGGAGGATGCCTCCATCTCCTCACATGTCCCAGTGGACGGTGCCTATGAAGGATAACAGCGAGCACAGAGTCACCCAACTCAGAGGTACGTACCCACAGTTTACACAGAATACCATCCATACACAAAAGGTGGCTTGTATGTGTGTTGAGTCTGGGCCTAGGTATATGTGACGCAGTTGAAAATGAAGCCATGTGGGCCCCTGAAATGGCGGCTGCCTGACCTCTTAAGTGGGGCATTGGGATGTGAGGTAACTGCGCTGGCGTTGTACACCGTTGCGGTAGGTGGTTGAAGACCGCGGCGCAATGCTGCATTGGTTAACATTGGACCCTATGGGTCCCAGGAGCCAATAACGATGTACGCTGGCGGTGACGGTACGCACCGCTGCGGACGTGACCGCCATTTTCTATCTGTTCAATCACTCGATACCTGATCTTCGACAGGAGAGGACCTACACTGCAAGTGCTGCTGTGACCTCGGTCTGGAAGAGACAATGGCTCGTGCGTCTGGGGAAAGGGCCCCTGCCTTCATATCGGAGGAGTTGGAGAAACTCGTGGACGGGGTCCTCCCCCAGTACACGCTACTCTACAGTCCTCCAGACAAACAGGTAAGTACACAGGGAGCATGTTGTATGGGCTATGCCTGTGTGGAGAGGGCTGGATGTAAGAAGGAAGGGAGCAGAGTGCTGCGTGCATGAAAGACGGTGAATGCATGTGCCACATGGCAAGGGTAGGGATGGGGGCCAATCACTTTGACGGTGCAGTTGGTAATGACTTCTCCTTTTCCCCTGTACATTTCATGTAGGTCAGCGCACACCAGAAGAAAGATATTTGCCGTGCCATCGCCAAGGACGTCCGGACCCTGGGGGTCTACCACAGACAGAGCACCCACTGCCGGAAAAGATGGGAGGACATTCGCCGCTGGAGCAAGAATACGGCGGAGGCTCAGCTGGGGATGGCCTCCCAACGTGGGAGGGGTGCCCGTCGCACCATGACCCCCTTGATGTTCAGGATCCTGGCAGTGGCCTACCCGGAGTTGGATGGGCGCTTGAGGGCATCACAGCAGACACAAGGGGGTGAGTACACTCTCATTCTGCTGACTGTGCGTGCAGTGGAGGTGTCTGGGTGGGGAAGGAGGGCTGTGGGTTTCCCTAGGGCAGGGCGAGTTCCGTAGGCAAGGTCCCTCCATAAGGCAGGCCATGTGGCACCCCACACCACCTCTGTAGAGTGCCAAGTACAGCTATTCATGCCCCTGTGTCATCTATGTGTGCAGATGTCGTCCATAGCCTTGTAGGCCATTTCCCAGGAATTGAACAGTGGAGCCCAAGAGCGCGGCGTAGTGCAGGGGGCTTCTGTGTCTGTCGTGTCCGCCAACTGTAGCGGTAATCCATGCACTCAACATGTCTTTCTTCTGTCGTTCCCCCCCCTTTTTGTGGTCTCCCTGTTCTTGTGTGCATTAGCATCATCAGGCGGAGGAGCAGTGGCACCGGAGCACGAGGGAGCTGCATCCCACATGGCCCTGGAGGGCAAGAATACGGACTCGGAAATCACGAGTTTGACGGAGGGCGAGGGGAGCTCCACAGCGGGGACAGGAGCTGAGACCAGCGACACAGACTCGTACTCTGATGGGAACTCCCTTGTGGTGGCGGCAACATCTGTGCCCCCGCATCTACAGGTACAGCCGCCACCCCCCCTACCAGCACCGCCCTCCCAGCAGCCCCTCAGTCTTCGCCCGCTCACTTGGGAGGGTGGGCATCACCTTCGCCCAAGGCACCTCCGGCCCTGCCCCAGTCACCTGTGCTGCCCTCAGTGAGGAGGCCATTGACCTCCTCAGGTCCCTCACTGTTGGGCAGTCTACCATTTTGAATGCCATCCAGGGTGTAGAAAGGCAGTTGCAACAAACCAATGCATTCCTGGAGGGCATTCATTCTGGTCAGGCGGCCCTTCACCGAGCTTTTCAGACTCTGGCCTCAGCACTGATGGCAGCTATTGTCCCCGTCTCTAGCCTCCCCCCTACAACTTCCTCCACCCAGACCCAATCCCCTGTACCTCTGCTTATCCCAAGCACACCATCAGACCAGCCTGCACACACCTCAACACACAAGGGAAGCTCAGGCAAACATAAGCACCACACATCCCACAGGCCCTCACGCAAGCAACACACACATACAGACACACCAACATCCACTGCCTCCACTGTGTCCCCCTCCTCGTCGTCTCCCTCCTTCCTCCCAGTCTCGTCTACACTCACACCTGCATGCACTACCTCTACAGCCACTACGTCCCTCACCAGCACACCCACCAGCACACCACGCTCACGTGCAGTCACCACCCCCACTACCATTCACACGTCCACTGTGTCCTCTCCCAGTGTGTTGTGACGCCCCCTCCCAAGATACACAAACGCAGGCACACACCCACCCAACAGCCATCCACATCACAACAGCCTCCAGCGCATGCACCTTCACCCAAAGTCACCAAACGTACACCTCCTACTACCACCACCTCTTCCTCCACTCCCAAACCCCCTCCAGCTACCCGTCCCAGTGTATCCCAAAAACTTTTCCTGTCCACCCTTGACCTTTTTCCCCACACCTCCCCTCCCTGTCCATCTGATAGGTCCCGAAGTTGCATCTCAGCCACAACATCTCCGGGACCAGTGGTGCCTGTAGTCACCGGTATGTGGAGTGCACCGGCCACCAGGACAGCCAGTGTGGCACGGAGCCACAGCACAGACAGTCCCCCACCTGTGAAGCATCAGAAGTTGGCCAGTGCCTGGCGGGAGAGGGGGAAGACTCCAGCCACCAAAGCCGCTCCCAGGGGTCCCGTTGGGAGTGTGGAGTCAGCTGTGACACCTTCCAAGGTTGGGAAGGGCCACAAGAAACCCGGCAAGTCTGGGAAGAGCAGCAGGGCGGAGAAGTCCGCCATCATCCGCGCGGCCCAGGAGGCCACCGCCAGCCCCATCCCAGCTGCCCAGGAGGCCACCGCCAGCCCCATCCCAGCTGCCCAGGAGGCCACTGCCAGCCCCAGCTCAGCTGCCCAGGAGGTCACCGCCAGCCCCAGCCCAGCTGCCCAGGAGGCCACCGCCAGCCCCAGCCCAGCTGCTCAGGAGGCCACCGCCAGCCCCATCCCAGCTGCCCAGGAGGCCACCGCCAGCCCCAGCCCAGCTGCCCAGGAGGCCACCGCCAGCCCCAGCCCAGCTGCCCAGGAGGCCACTGCCAGCACCAGCCCCGCTGGGCCATGAAGGACCGCCAGCACAAGCCCTGCTGGGCCATGAAGGACCGTCAGCACAAGCCCCGCTGGGCCATGAAGGACCGCTAGCAGCTGAGACCCTGCAATGTAGACCGCCATCTGAAGCACCGCTGAACAGGGCACCGCCATCACAAGCACCGCTGAACAGGGCACCGCCATCACAAGCACAGCTGAACAGGGCACCGCCATCTGAAGCACCGCTAGCCCATGAGCGGCAGGGGCACTGACGCAACTGGGTCCGTCACGGGGTGAGTGATGCACTCTGGGCACCAGTCCCCCTCCAGAACCAGTGGAGAGATCCATCCACTACCTCTGTCCTTCACAGGATGAAGCACTCTGGGCACCAGTCCCCCTCCAGAACCAGTGGAGACTGTCATCCACTACCTCCGTCCTTCACAGAATGAAGCACTCTGGGCACCAGTCCCCCTCCAGAACCAGTGGAAAGATCCATCCACTACCTCTGTCCTTCACAGGATGAAGCACTCTGGGCACCAGTCCCCCTCCAGAACCAGTGGAGAGATCCATCCACTACCTCTGTCCTTCACAGGATGAAGCACTCTGGGCACCAGTCCCCCTCCAGAACCAGTGGAGACTGTCATCCACTTGAGAGACTGTGGCTTTGCACTCCCCAGGATTGAACAGTGGGCAAGCCACCCACTGTAGAGACTTGTGAGACTGTGGCTTTGCACTCCCCAGGATTGAACAGTGGGCAAGCCACCCACTGTAGAGACTTGAGAGACTGTGGCTTTGCACTCCCCAGGATTGAACAGTGGGCAACCCACCCACTGTATAGACTTGAGAGACTGTGGCTTTGCACTCCCCAGGATGGAACAGTGGGCAAGCCACCCACTGTAGAGACTTGAGAGACTGTGGCTTTGCACTCCCCAGAATTGAACAGTGGGCAACCCACCCACTGTATAGACTTGAGAGACTGTGGCTTTGCACTCCCCAGGATGGAACAGTGGGCAAGCCACCCACTGTAGAGACTTGAGAGACTGTGGCTTTGCACTCCCCAGGATTGAACAGTGGGCAACCCACCCCTGTATAGACTTGAGAGACTGTGGCTTTGCACTCCCCAGGATGGAACAGTGGGCAAGCCACCCACTGTAGAGACTTGAGAGACTGTGGCTTTGCACACCCCACGATTGAACAGTGGGCAACCCACCCACTGTATAGACTTTGGAGACTGTGGCTTTGCACTCCCCAGGATGGAACAGTGGGCAAGCCACCCACTGTAGAGACTTGAGAGACTGTGGCTTTGCACTCCTCAGGATTGAACAGTGGGCAACCCACCCACAGTATAGACTTGAGAGACTGTGGCTTTGCACTCCCCAGGATGGAACAGTGGGCATGTGGCCCCCTCGTTGATTTGGCGTCGTGCACTCAAGCGGCTGAGGTGCCCCCCCTTTCCCTCCCCCTGAGGTGCCTGTTTTCTTGCTCTCTGATGCCCCTGCAGTGTTCTCTCCGTCATGGTGGGGGATCTTGTGTGTGCCTCGCCCATACTGTGTGGTCCCAGTGTTCCACGGACTTTCTTTGTGCAGTACCTGGACTACTATGCCTGGTATTTATTTTGTACATTGTGTATATATATATTTCTGCCTACTTGTTTTTAATATATTCCGATGGTTACACTCATTTTCTTTGGTCTTTGCATTCTTCTGGGGGATTTGGGGGGTGTAACTGTGATGTATTGATATGCATTAGTGAGTGTGTTGTGGTGGGTGAGGGTGGGGGTGTTGCGTGTGTGTGTCCCTGTTTTTTCCCTCCCCCCTCCCCTGTGTCGTAGGTGCAGTACTCACCGTGGTCTTCGCCGCCGGCATTCGTGCTCCTGGTAGAGGAGCAGGAAGACTATCGCATCACTGACTGCAATGCAGAAGCCATAATCTGAGATGGTATCCTTGTTAACCATATGGGTGTTATTGTGAACGCACAAACAGTGCTAAATGACATATTCGCAGATTAATACAATTTCCTCTACACACGTCCCCCAGATATTGCACTGATACATAAATTCATTGAGACATCTATCTTAATGACACTAAAGAGAGACGGGCAGAGATTCTGGAATTACTAGTAATGACTAAAGAGCTGAAGGAGGAAATCCCAATCCTTGGGAGAAGCAAGAGAACTGATTTGGATGTCTAGCAGTGGAGTTTCATGATTCTATGATAACTTTGCCTCTAAATGATGTTGCAACAGCGTGAAGATGAACTGGAAAGAAAATCAAACAAACCACTGTTGCTATTGAACCCTAATAACAAAGTACTTGCTAAGGTAGGGTCGAAGAAGGTTACTCTAAATGCTGCCTAATTTGATCCACACATATCAAAGCAGATTTATTCTGGATTGAAACCCTCATAGAAGGTTTCAATGAGCTGTCTTCAGTTCCTCTAGATTTTTGAAATGCTGCAGTTATTCCATTTGGACACAGAGAGAGCATTGTATTCTTGGGGTGGATTTGCAGTGTTGGAGAAATTTGGGATTGACCGTCAAATGTTGGATTGGGTTGTTATGCTCATCCCCTGCCGATAGGGTCAAGAGAGGTCAGGTTTGCTGTGCAAGATGGGGTGTTGATTGATGTACAAGGTAGGATTCCCCTTCTCAATCATGATGTTTGCAATGGCGAAGGAAACCCTAGTGTGGCACTTTAGAACGTATAGTGCAGAGCAAGAGTCGGAGGTGGTGGGATACTGTCATATAATAAACCTTTATGCAGATGACATAGTGTTGTATATTAAATTACATAATCAGCGTTATTATTATGTTGCTAAAAGGGCTCCCACCTCTTTAACACTGTAAACCTGACTCCCTATATTAGTGCTTGTGCAGACTTTTACTGCTGAGCGCCATGCACGCACCTTTGCACCATAGTGCAAGGGTGTGTCCATAAGGCTAGCATAGGTCCCCTTCCAGTACAAAATAATAAGCCTAGACAACTTTAAAAATGTTTCCTACTTTGTATGTGTGTTGTACAGTGCCGCACATGTAAATAGTGGGAAAAGAAATGAGAAATGCAAACATTTCTCCTTTAAATGCCTTTTTTCAAGTAGCGTTAATTTTATTAGCAAAACCCTGTCTCATATTTTTGGCAGATAGGGTTTTGCATCAAAAAGCATTAGTAGTTGCCTGGGAATGCCCATGTACCACCATGTAATGACCACTTGATGCTAAACAACTCAAACAGTGCTTTGTGCTGCTTTGTGTTACTTTTAGACAAGTTTTTTGCTGGAAAGTAAATAACAAAAAAACATTTTGTGCTGATTTGTGTCACTCTTGTGATGCAAATACAGCGCAAAGTGTTTGTAAATCTGGCCACGTGAGTACTGCATAATCCCACACATAACCATCCCTAGCCGCTTCACTCTGCTTCTGCGGGGTATCTGTAGATTGGAAACGAGTCACCGAATTCGGCAAGAACTTTGATATTGTAGATTTGAAGATAACGCCTGCCCTGCGTCTGTTGAGATGTTGCCTTCTCTGTATGTTTTTTTTTTTTCATTTTTGATGTCTTGCTCATGGTTAACATGTTTTTCCATGAAGAAAACGCTCTTCAATATGCAATGAGTTGTATATAGTGTGTCGGGAATATGTAGAATTTGACTCTATTTACATTTAACAATTAAAATGTGTTTCAAAAGATACTAGAGATCAGAGTATATTCACATTACAGAGTTTTAAAATGTATTTGTATGAAAAAAAATTCAAGCAGATTTTCAAAAATGTTTTTTGAATACTTTTCATCGGGAAATTCTCCTGGGCCTCAGAAATTAGGGTGATCAAGAACTGGCACTTGAAACACCCAATGGTGTAATACCAAAATATAGAGGGTTTTTTACATCGACCTGCACATATATCATGTACACAATATTGACCTTCAAAAATCGTCATGGTAAGTAAATGTGCAGATTGAATAGTAAAATCTACTTACTCGACTTTTGCTTGATGGCAGGGCCAGATAAGTCTTTAATTCCACTGCCATTTCCTCAGTGTGCTGGAGCACTAGGTCAGTTTTGAAAGCCCAGGACCGCTCCTGGTGCCTTTGCCATCTTCCGCAGAAGTTAATAGCAGGCAGACAGTGGAGGCTTCCATATAGAGAGAAAGAGAGGAAGGGAGGGAGAAGGCAGAGAGAAAGCAATCAGGGAGAAGAGAGGAGAGTGGGAGAATGGATGGATGGAAAGGGAATAGTTGTGCAAGAAGCTGAAGGGAGTGGGCCTGGTTTGTGCATTTTTGCCAGGGCTGCTTTTGATTCCCTAGTCGGCCCTGCTTTATGATTTGTTAGAAAGTGGTATTATGCAATTGATATGCACGTCGATATATTTGACCTCCATATTTTGACCTACAACCAATTTGAACAAACAATGGATTGAGTTGACTGGAAACATTAACATATGCTCTTCAGAAGGGTTTACATTATTGAGTATAAGGACATACTTTATTTTCTGACAGCTACCATATAAGAAAACGTACTTAAGTAATCCTGGACATCTGTTCTCTTACGCATTGCATCCTTTCTCCCTACCCACTTAGGAAAACTACATTTTAATAAAGCCTACTATGACAATGTGGTATATTTATGGTTATGAGAAAAGATAATATAGCCAGGTGGCCTAATGCATATCCCAGGAGGCCGATACAGTATGACTTTGACTTTGGAAAAACATCTACTATTCTGCAGACGAGACATGGCCAATCAAATCTGATAGAAGAGGCAGATGGATCCTCAAAGCTGAAAGAGTTAAAACATTAGTAAACAAATGACATATAAAGGAACATACGGAAGAAGGATGCTAATGGGTGAATAATTGTCTGGTTTAAAGTCACCAAGTGTCTGGTGCATGTTAAACCCTAAATTAATCAACAGGAAATATGTTGTGGAGGGAATTTAATGCCAACTTATGTGAGCTGTATGTATCCTGCCAGCTCTCACTTATACCGACTGACAGGGGTACAAAGCAGATCTATGTTTCTTTCACATGTGGCAGTTGTGCCATGACTGTAAGATTTGGTAGAAAGAAACACTGCATCAGGAAAGTCATTATTTGGGCATTAGGAAGAAAAGAAGACTAGGATATGCAATTCCACCAATCAACTGCAACCAGAAATGGAAGGTTTTCCACAATAATGGTGACAGAAGCTGGCAGAGGTTGCATCCAAGTTGATCAGGTGTCAGCAGGGTTCTTAGCTTCATCTTTGGACACGTGGCTCTCAACCACAGTCAATAAATACCTAGGGATACCCTTCTCCCTGTAACTTAATTAATTTGATGGTTAAAGATTAACCTGGGGGCATTTGATCAAGAAGTAAGCCAACATGGGAGGCACTGTTTTAATTGAGTGATCATTTACCGGCTCACAGGGAGAAAGCTAAAGGATTTTGCCTTCCCCAAAGAACGGGGGCCTTTTGCTTCACAAAATGCATCTGAATTCGAATTAGTTGCCAGTGCAGTAACACAGCATCTGTTTAACAGCTTTGTAGAATTAGTTGGAGGCAACTCTGATTGCCATGGTGACGCTAAGAGTCAAATCGAGAATGTTAGGACTTCTCAGCCAAGTTAAGCAGATCAGATGCCCTATTTTTTTAGAAGGGATACTCTGGCAACAAGCAAAATGCCTCCAAGTAACCCCTAAGAGTCGCTAGAAGCTTTGTTGTTTCTGGCCCCCAGCGTGGGGTATCAGTGTTTTTTGTTTTTTTTTAAAGAGGATCACATGCTCCTGAAGCTGTAAACAAGTCATAGGGAGGTGGGGAAAAAGTGAGGCCTTGTTGACAATCTCAGCCAATCAAGATGTGACATGCACAAAGGCATCACACATTACTCTGACTCTCATGGAGCTAATCCCTCGTGAATTGCTAGTAAATATTTCTTCCCGATCTGTCCAACCGAACAGAGGCTCCTTTGAGCAAACTTTGTTTGTTAGGTTGTTTTCTGAGGTATTGGATTTGTTGTGGTCTATTGGTGACTAAAATAACATGCTATGTTTTACCATTGTTGGGGAAAGGGAGCAGCATCATAATCCATTTGAATCTTCCCCTCTTAGACAGTCATTGCCACTCCCTACATTCAACAAGGTAATAATTATCAAATTGTACCGACTAGGAACAGCCATATGAGTTAATTGATCAGTAAATATGGTTTATTCCATGCTGATTTTTCATTTGCATGCATTGTAAACAAAGTTATTTAACCAGAACACAATATCCAGTGGCTGAACCTGGGTAACAGCATTGATTCTTTTTTTAAATCATGAAAGAAACTCTGAACCCAACAACTGATTCAAGTATTACATTAAAATTAAAAATGCATTTAAATATACCTGTTCTGGAAAAGATGGATACAACTATCATACTCTAGATTTCTCAAGAAATATTGAGGCAAATAATGATCTGCTTGGCAGCCTGTGTATTATCACCATCTCTTCCAAGTACATTCTGGTTGTTGCAACGCATAGTAGGTTTAGGTACTCACAAGAAGAAAATGTGTTAGTGCATCCAGAGCTTGACATCTGGGGACACAGTGATTTGTTGATTATTGCCAATCATCCGCAGGGAGTAGCCATTTGGATTTGGGCGGTGCATGAAATGCTCCATACAGTTTATCAAATGAGGGACTACTCCAAAGCATGCATGTGCATCCCAAGACTGTCCAGCCAAACAGCTTCATGGAGCCTAACAATTACAAGTGGGTGAGAGCACTCTACCAGCATATCAGCACTTTCTACGAGAGTGCACTTCCTAGACTGCCTGAGAGGGGCTTCAGAAATTTACTCTAAAAGGTTGTGTTTTTGAGAGGTGGGCTGAATGCCCCAGGATGGTTAGTGCAACACACTCTCTCATTTTACAGATCCAAAAGAGATGTGTTCACCGCCTCCATCCCCTACCTTTTGACAAAGCAAGTCTGTCACACACTGATAGTACAACATTGTTCTGGTAGCGGAACCAAGTATGTGCCCTGACATACATCCCTCTTGTCACTGCAGAAAAGGACTCAGGACCCGACAATATCAAGGGTGTCACTTGTTGAATGCATACGTCGGCATCCGCTTACAGGGTTCATATGGGCCTTTTGTAGAGGCCAGGTACAAAATGCATAAAGCTCCACTCCAAAAAATGTGTGCCAGTGTGCTCTCTCCGCTGGTGATGAAGTAATGCCCTTCAGTCCGCCATTGTATATAAAATGGTCCTACAAGCTTACATTAATTTACTCACTCATGTGTGGTCTAGAGATTCTCATTATGACATTCCTCAGCAGTCTAAACATCTAATCAGTGTTATAACAACCTGTATTACAGTTGGGGAGTGAGTGAGTAAGTAAGTGAGTGAGTGAGTGGATTTTCAAAGATTAACTATGAAGGGCACTGCAGCTATTGGTTAACATTGGGTATCACATCGCTTGGCTGATATTGGTGTTCAGTATTCGACAACACCATACCAAGCAGCAAAACTGCATTGGCAAAGCAACACACACTGGATAAAGAAGAAACTCAAGAAATATTAGGACAAAATATCAGACATTTTTTGGGGAATCCAAAGAAATGATGCACACTGAGCATTCTCTTAAAAGCTAAGTTTAGACCTGGGGAATGTGGAACTTTGCGTATCATTCCAAAAAAATGAAAAATACTCAATCATTATAACTCAAAAGCAGATGCATTTAGGAACTATCTCACAGTACTTGGTTAAATGTTATTTGGCCGGATTACATATACTGCCTGGTTGTAAAGTCTTTATTGGTGTTCTGCTTTGCTTCATTCCTATAGCAGCAGCAAAAAACATAAATGTTACAATTACCAAGAGCAATACAATAAATACCATTTTGCATACTGTAACAGTGTGCTCTTTTACATCATTTAGTTTGCAACCATCAGTGATGGTTTCAGACAGTAGAAATCGATGTTATGAACTGTTTATACAGACAAAAAAACATTGTCCTTTTCTCATTCAAGAGAACATGAGAGGGGTCTCATCAGCTTTTGTTTTTGGAGGGGTCAACCCCTTATCTTCTCTTCGTCTCAGGTGCAGGAGGCATATGTCCTATTAGCCTAGAATACTCTTCCCCTGTTGTCTTTCACTGAAGGCATGGACCACCTAGTCTAACACTTAATCATTTTCTCCATGTATAATACAGACTCACTAGCACAGAAATGAACCTCAGAGACAGCAGTTTGCACCAACAGAACACATATTTGCAAGTAAATGGTCGTTGGGGAATTTGACCTTTGGTGATTAGTGCACACTCAGAAATTTGAGACCTAATTATGGGTTCACATGGCAAGATATTCTTGCGCATTTTTTAAACTGAGTTAAAAAGGGTCTCCAAGTATTTAACTATTTTTTAAGTTGGATTTGGGCGTTCCATGTGTTCAAACAAACAAAATGTTTGTGAAGATTAATATTTTTTATTGAAATGTCTAAAGTGCTATTAGGTTTTTAATGGTTTTATAAGTGGTTGCATTAAGTATGACTAAACTGTCTTTTTAAGTTTTAAAATCTCCACAAGGATGATCTAAAAGGTTTAAACGCTGCAAGTGTTTAAATGTTCTAGTGCTACAGTTTTTCTTTTACATTTTTACAAAAGCTTATTGTAAAGTTGTACATTCGAAGACTGTCAAGAAAATGGGCCAACCTTAATTAGCAGGTTAAACAAAAGCTATACGTATTTTTTCGAAAGTAAGAGCACCTTGATAACTGTTGGAAACATTATTTGAACATTATATTCAATTTTAAAGGATTTGTTCTAAGTTTTCAACTTGTGAATTAAACTTCTGTATATGTGTTGGAACCTGAAATTCACACTTTAAACTTGTTTTAAAATCCTACACAGCTTAAATAAACAAATGTACATAATATAGATATACCCATTAGTTGATAACTTGGAACCTTTGCAGTAAATACAGTCAATGTGTTTAAAGTATTCCTTAACAGAAAGAGCTCTGCAAAGTTTCTGCATGTTTGCTACTGTGACAAATACATTTAAAAAATGTTACAACTTTTCTAAAACAACGTTCATATTAGAAATGCCATCATCAATAGCTTCTGAAAAATATTTTGGACTTTGTAATAAAGTGTTAAAATGTATTTAAACCTTAAAAAGAATGGTAGACAATGTTAATGTAACATTTGCAAACTGTTTTTAAAAAAAAAATAATTATTTGAATAGCATTTTGACAAATTACTTTGTTATATCCATATACTTAGAGCTTAAAACATATGTGGTTTAAATCACTGTGTAACTCCTTTTACCAGAATGCTTTTATGTAAACTCATTCAATCAAACTAACAGATTTTTTAAAATATTACTCCAACTTTTCAAGAACCTCTCAAAAAACACTGGAATTTTAATAAACCACTTCAAACTGTTTTCAGTTCTTTAAAAGACACCCTTAACGTTAATTTTACATTATCTGTACCACGAAGAGCTTGTTTTAAAAAGCAAAGGTACTCAAAACATTTGAGAAAATACTTATGGGTTTTAGAAAAGGTACAACATATATTTTCCAGAACCACCAAATTTTCTTCAGACACAGCTAAAAAACCTGAACTTGCCAAAAATGTGGGTGGTAGGCTTTAGAAACATGAATTGGTAAGATTTGTTAGTGAATTAGACGAGATGAGGTGGTTGTCTATTGACACTTTGTGCATATCTATGAATACGGAAGCACCTTTTGAATTCCACTAAACTCACTACAATGTGGGGAACTATGTGGCACATAGTTTCTACTTGAACGGTCTCTTTCATATGTTTGTTAGCTGTAGCTCAACTTGAAAGCATGAGCTAGCTTTTGATTATGGAACCTTATGAATATGAAGAGAAACTATTCATGGAAAAAGACCCTCCTCCAAGGAAGCTAGCACAAGATAATCCTGTAAGAACGCTGATTTATGTTTCATATTATGTACATGTACATCACTTTACCTTTTCACAACTTCAGCAGGATATTGAAAGACTTTAAGCGACTGCTTGTTGTAAGAATACATCCATTTTCTCACTTTGACGCTTTCTCATAAGTTGAGTAAACAGTAGGTTGAAAATTTTTTCATGTCCCATACACTTTTCAATTCACCACGGCTCAGGAAGTGGCTTTGACTCTCGGTCTTCAAAGTCGGCCATTATAGATCCCAGTGTATTCATTACATTACTGCTGTAGTTAGAAACCTTTCATTTACATCTTTTCACACTGCTTTGCAATCTGTCATCTATATTCGAGCAAAAGCTTCAACTAAGAGTGAAATAATTACTTTTATCAACAGCTCAGTTTTAGGGCTAGGTTCTCCACACCAGTTTCAGATTGATAGATCCATTTAGGTCAGTTCAGGGGTGTATCTTGATAACTCAGATTTCAGGGTATCAACAAACTATGAGTTAGTACATACTGTTGTGCTCTGGTGCAAAAATTGGTGATTTTAACTTAGAGCGCTCTCAACTTGTATCAATTAACAATGAAATGGGAGAAAAGATACCAAAAGCATCTGAGATTAATTTAGTGTACATAACCATAACACTCTACAAAGTCTGATTGAATATTCATTCTTTGGTTTGAGTGCAATAGCTACTCTTGCTGTTTAATTTGATTCTGTTGCAATATGTTTAATATTTGATTTGTTCACTGAGAAAGTTATCGCATCTATAATCTGGTATTCTGTTGCATACCCTTTTTAACATACAGAAAAAAAATATATATTTTTTAAAATCATTGAACCAACCTTTTTTGAATTTATAACCACAATCTTTTGCCTTGCAGAACAAAGCGATGGCTTTCCCTACTTCTGTTTTCTTGAATCTTGATAGTTTTCACTGCTGCACAGAGCACCTTTATGTTCAATGGTTTAAGTATGGATAGTGCATACGTCATAACACAGTACGCTATGTGCAATAAGAAGCAACTAACACCCAAACTTGTTTGAGTCTTTCAAATATCACTGTAAGGGCTCTCTACAGCTTCGCTTCATGCTACTGCAGGCTCTCGTCAGTAATCACAGCATCAGGGGATGTCTTCATGTAGCAAAACTCCACTTCACAAGTGCAAATCTTTAGTCCTTTTTTAAAGACTCTAGAAGCAAAAGGCTATGTCCAAATCAGAGATGTTAGATTATACTTATTTCTTTGATGCTAGTTCCAAGCTCTTGAAGGTCGTCAGCATTTCACTAAGTCCTTTGAGGGATCTCTCTACAATATGGCTTGCAATAAATTGTTCTGTAGCTATCGTGCTCTCACCTGGCGCCTAGCATACAGCTGCCTGGGGTATATATTCTGAATGCCACCATGCAGGATAATTAGGTAGTAAAGTATTACAGCTGCTCCCATTGCTCCGCTAATAAAAGTGTCTTCCAAATTTCACGGCGCTCTCCACATTTCGTAGGACGAATGTCCCTGGTTCCCCATCTTCCTCGCCATCCGCCGTCTCATACACTTCTTGCGTGGTTTTCAGCAGGGTCTGCTGCCTGACAAAATTCAAAAGTGAATGTCCAGGCATATATCAGATTTTTTAAACTGTGCTATCTGCATCAGATCCTGTTCGCAGTTGCTGAAATGAGAGCCTAGTCATTTAGACATTTTTTTTCACCCAATGTTCCCATCCTGTATCTGATGTTACAGAGCCTTCCCCTGAATAAAGCCTAAGCTTGTGCTGTGTGGTCTTTTCGTACTTTTGAGAACAAGGATGAATGATTAAAAGTACAAAACTCTTGCTCTTCCGCCATTTGAGGTTCTTTGCAAAATGTTCAGTACATCTCTGACCCCAAGATTCTCAGCCTTTCCAATGTACTAGGGGATCAGAGGAGAAAGATCCCATCAGACACTAAAATAAAGGAAAAGGAAACCAGATGATAATGTCCACTGACTGCTCTGTGTTGTTGGGGTGTACTTGTGTATTTCATTCCACCCATGCCTGACTGGCAGCATGCCTGCTGGATGGCGTGTAGGACTGCACTGGGTACATCCTTTCATCCGCAAAGGCTGCGGCTTGAGTCCAATGGCAGCACTCCTGATCCATGAATGGGCTAAATAAATTACTCCACTATGAATAAACAAACAAAGGGGTTTGTCACCCTTCCTGCCGAGGACATCTGGGAAGGAGGGGAAGAGAGGAGCTTTCATTTAGTAGTACACAGAGGCTTGCGGGTTCCCCTGAGGTGAAGCGTTTTGTAGTGAGGTGGTGTTGAGAGACTGGGTGACTCTGAATTTGTCATTTTCTTTTCTGCTTGAATTCTCCAGCTGCGTAATTTAGGAGGCAATGTTATTTTGTTTTCACTCTGCTACCAGATGCGGGAGATAGCATTGAATCACTAAAGGAGTCCATGATTTTCAGAAGGCAGTGAGAAATGCTACTTGAGTGCAGTGCCTAATTTGTGCAGGTGGTAGCAGGTGGTGGGCAGTTGTACTCACAGTAAGGGACCGGAACTTATTTTGCATCGTTAAACAACTGTGGATAACTGTTGTAATTACGTTGTATGTTTGAGCATGTAATTGAGAAAGTAAGTGGGTCGACAGTGGGAAATGACTGATGGTACGGTGTTTGAAAGCTGCTAAGTTGTTTATACTGAATTTAAAACAATAGAAAGAAATATAAAAAAGAGAGGAAGTCAGAAAAGTGATAAATAATGGGGAAAAGAGACATGAAAACAGTGGCAAAGGAATAAAGGAACCACTGAAAAGAGCATAACGAGACAGGAAGTGTGGATGACGTGTTAAGAACAGGGCTGAGGTGGAGTCAAAACTAATCAGCCTAGTTACTTGGCAACACTGGCGTTTGGCAGTGCCTGCGGCGGGCTAAACATTTTTACAAGCTAGACACTTGAAGGGGCAACAGCAGAGATAGGTGCTCGGTAACATCTGCCAAGATTTGAGACATATTCAAATTAAGCATTTGTGAGGTGAGCTCCACCCACGGACCCTAAACCTTTGCAGTCTGCTAGACAAACTAGGCTTCTACCCACTGAATCAACAGAAGTCGAAGCCGTATTTCTGCTACGTATGATTGGCAGCCAGGTTGGACTCTGACATTGAAAACCCCACGACTTTACTTCGTTCCTTTTCCAGTTTTGCTTCAACAATATAGAACAAAATACCCTTATTTTAAGAAAAGCCCCCCCCCCCCCTCCTTCAAAACCCACCGGAAGAATGGGCCGCTCCAGAAGCAGACTGTTACGTCATGACGCGCTGGTCCGTCGCACGTGACGTTTGTTGGAGGAAGTAGCACAAGAGTATTTTTTCCTCCTCACGAGCGTCTCCGGGACACCCTCCATCTTTCAGTGATCCTCTGCCAACTTTTCTCCTCTCTCTTCCTATTACCTTCCTCGCGTTCCTCTCTCATCTCCTCGTGTACCGTCTGCCACCTTGCTGAATACTCTCTCTATACTTATCAGTATGTTACTGTGGATTATTGTTGTAAACTATTATCATTTATGTGCAATGAGCACACGCGGTGTCACTCTTCCCCTAACAGGTGAATGTAAGCTGGGGTGAACACTGTCACCACAAAAACGAACATCTTACATTTTCCTGCATTCTTTGAAGAGCGCACTAACTACGTTCTTCAAGAACGTCCGTTCTATACACAGCGCACAATAAATAGTCTCCAAAAACAATGTATTGCACTTGGTAGAGTGAGCTAAAACTATTCTTCTAGTTTCCCCTACTGATGGGGCCTGATACACTGGAACCCCTAAGTTCCCAGAACAGAGTCATAAATTGTAGGCTGTGTAGTGGGCCTGCGCAGGTCAATAATGAGACACACACACACAGTGTAGTTGACGGCACAGGGGAAACTGCGTCAGCGCAGCCCCGTCTTCATTTCTATAAGCTTGGTCCGCGCTCTGCCCAGACACGCGGAACAGGACACAAAGTATAGGAGAGTCCGGATGGCTCGCTACATCCCTACCATGTTTTACTTCACACAGAAGGAAAGTGATCACATAGAAAGAAAAGACATAACCAAATAATAGGATCCAAGACTGGAGTGGGGAGGGAAAAAGAGAGAGAACGGAAAAAGAGAGAGGAGAAGAAGAACAAACAGAGAACAGAACCAGAAAAATTCCATTGTTCATATGAGCACCGGAGTGGTGCGCACCCAGCCTTCGCACAGTAGTCCACTTGTTTCTCCAGATCTCTGGATCTGTCCTCCTGTCGCCGACTCATGACGCCACAGAGGTCCAGCAGATGGATGGTGGTGCTGGGATACAGTTCATGACTGATCTAGCTTACAGACAAAGTCCTTCAGCTGACTGTTCGGTGCTGGGTTGGGACGCAGATGATACTTTCCACTTCGGGTGAGCGATCCCTCGTGGCCGGTGTCACCAGACGGCGGGTCTTGCGTACTAGGCACTGCTACCCGGGCACTCCCTGTCCCTTCATCTCCGCTCTTGGATATACCCGTCGCTTCGTCTATCTCTTCTTCCTCTTCAGACGGGGCCGAGACTCCAGCTCTCCTGAAGTGTGACGCGTTCCTGGTAACCATCTGCCTGCCTCGGGCTGCCGTTATCATGGCGCCTCGAATACCGATGATCTCCCACGCTTCAGGCTCGAACAGTGTTTGGAACTTTCCTCCTGCCCGACGACTCTTCACTACCACCCTATCACCTTCCTGAAGGTCTCGATGTCCAGTTCGCCGTTTTGCATTAGCCTTTTGCTTAGTGAGTTTTTGGCGTCGCTGGGTGGCTTCTACATCTAGTTCTGGTGACTCCCAGTGAGGGCCAACCGGGATGCAATCTTGTGGTGGGACCTTGAACATCAAAGCTGCGGGTGCACACCCAGTGGTACTATGGGGTGTCTGGCGATAGGCGCTCAGGAATTGCTTCAGGCATTGTTCCACCTCTTCTCTCTGTTCCACGCCTATCCGGAGGGCCCGATTCAGAGTTCACATGAACCTTTCAACGTCACCGTTTGCCTGAGGCCAGTACGGCATGATCTTGCAGTGACGTATGGCCAAGCCATCAAGGTAGGACCGGAATTCTTGTCCATGGAAAGGGGGCCCATTGTCTGTCCTGATCTCGACAGGGAGCCCAAACATCGCAAATGTCTTTTGAAGTACTGGACGTACGGTTTCAAACGAGGTAGATGCTATGACCTCAACAACGGGAAATTTAGTGTATGTGTCCATAAGAACGACTGTCAGCCGAGCATCTGGGAAGCTTCCGAAATCCAGGCTCACCTTCACCCATTGTTTCTGACTGGCAGGTTCGGTGATGATTGGGCAGCTGGGTGGTTCTCCAGATGTGATGACGCATGAATTACATCTCCCCACCATTTTGTCCACCTGGCTGTCCATGCCAGGGAACCATACCTTGGCGCGCAACCAAGCCTTGGTTTTTGCAGCACCTTGGTGGCCCTGGTGTGCTAACTCTATCATTCGAGTCCACAAGCTCTGAGGAAGTACAATTCTCCTTCCTCGAAGAATCAGGCCTTCACTGTCCGTGGACAGCTCATTGCACGCCCTCCACATCCCTTGCATCGCCATCTTGTTTTCATGGTTGGACACGTTCGTTTTTTCCAAGAAGTGCTTCCATTTTCTGTGGTCTAACGCTTCCTTGACCTGGTTCAGCACCGCATCAGCCTTGGTGGCGTTTACAATGTCTGCTATGACAAGGGCATTGGGACATGCGGATTGTACGACCATGCTTACAAAGACTTCGGTGCTCTCCTCGTCTTGTTCTTGGTATTCATCCGATGTTTTCGGGGACAGGTGACGAGATAAGTAATCAGCCGGGGTGTTCACCCCCGGTCGATAGACGACTGTAAACCGGTAGGGTTGGAGCAGGACGGTCTATCGTTCGATTCGGGGAGGTACCAGCCGCGGGCTTCCGGCAAATAGCGAAACTAAAGGCTTATGATCAGTCACCACTTGGAACTCGTGCCCGTAGATATATAAATGAAAGTGTTTGCATGCCCATCGGATCGCTAAGGCCTCCCGCTCAATCTGAGCATATTGTGTTTCGACTACGGATAGCGCCCTGCTGGCATATGCAACTGGAACCCACTCCTGATGGTTTTGCTCCTGGAGGAGAACGGCCCCAAGACCCACAGGGCTAGCGTCTACCACCACCTCCGTCCTTTTGTGAGGGTTGAAGTAAGCCAGGGTTGACTTGTCCAGCAGTGCTGCTTTAATGTCAGCAAACACCTTGTCCGCGGCCTGGCTCCACTCCCAGCGGTGCGCTCCTTTGGTGAGCTGTCGGAGAGGCTCCGCCATTGTGGCAAACTGCGATATGATCCTGCTGCAATACGTCGCCATTCCCAAGAAACTCATTACTTCGGTGGGACTTTGGGGAAGTAGAGCTTGACGAATGGCATCTGCTTTGCGCGGGTCCACTTGCAGACCATCCTTCGAGAAGATGTAACCAAAGAATTCCACAGACGTTTGATAAAACACGCATTTCTTCTTGTGGAGGGTCAGCCCCGCATCTGCTAGTCTCCGCAACGTGGCCCTTAGATGGCGATGGTGTTCGTCCCTTGTCCTAGAGTGGATTAGGATATCGTCACTCAAGTTGGTCACCCCCGGCAGCTCTGACAGGGTCTCTCTGATGGCATTCTGGAACACTTCCACTGCTGAGGACACCCAAAGCTCAGCCTCCTATACCGCCGGAGCCCCATGTGTGTTGAGAAGGTGGTGATGTTCCTGCTATCGGGGTCCAGTTCCAGCTGATGATAACCAGCGTTGAGATCCAGTTTTGAGAACCACTGCGCCCTGTTCAGATCTGCTATGATGTCGTCCATCGTGGGCGTTATGTGTCTCTCTCTCCGGATGGCTTTGTTGGGTATACGCATATCAACGCAGAGGCAAATGGCTCCGGGTTGCTTGGGTTTCGGTGCTATCACCAAAAGCGAAACCCACAGTGTTGGCTCTTCTACCTTTTCTTTGACTCCCTGTTCTTCGAGCAACTGCAGTTCTTTTTCCACCACTGGTCGTACGTGAAACGGCACACGGCGGTGTCTTAGGGCGACTGGAGTGACACCTGGGTCTATGTGGAGCTTGATGCGTTTCCCTTTAAGCCGTCCCAACCCTTCAAAGAGCTGCGGAAACTCACTGATGAGGTGTTTGACGTGAGAGTCATATACTTGGCGTGCAAAGAATACTAACTCCACATCCTCTGCGGTGTGACACCCCAACAGGGTGCCTTGATCTGCGGTCACCACATAAAACTTTGCTTGTGTCGAGAATTTTCCACTGGTTACTGATACATCCACCGTGCCCTTCAGAGGAAGGGGCTCTCGTCCTCCATAGTTGTATATATTGGTGGTGGTTGGGGTGAGAGATGGTGTAGGGGTTAACTGTTGGAACAGGGTCTCATCCATTACGTTAACTGACATCCCCGTATCTATGAGTACTGTTGCTAACGTGCCGTTGACCTGTACGTTGCTCATGGGAGGCGGATGCTTCTTCTGTTGTCTCCCGCCGGTGAATGAGATTACAAAGATGTCTTCGTCCTCATCTTCCTCAAAGATGGACATTCCAGGGGCTGTGTTTTCTCTGGAGTCATCATTTTCTTTGGTTATGCTCTGACCTTGGCGTCCTTTCCCTTCTGGTCTCCTTGCCTGTTTCTTCCTGACTTACACATTTTTGCAAAATGGTTGCTTTTGCCACACCTAATACATGATTTTCCTTTTGCCGGGCAGCCCATTGCTAATTTGTGTTCATTTCCACAGCTTCTGCAGGTACATTCGCTGGGACTAAAGGAGTTTGGTCTGCGTCCTGGTGGTTGGCGTGTTTGAATGGCACCTACCTGCTCTTCTTTCACCTGGACTAGACGTGTGGTCGAGGCAGCTGCCAACGATTGTCCTCTCACCGTCGTCATGGCATCCGCCCGGACCGCTGATAGTTCGTAGGAGCGTGCAAGGACCAGGATTTCGTCGAGGGAGATGCCTTGCTGGCGCAAGATGAGCTTTCTCAGAGCATTGGACCGGCATCCCTCGATGATCTGGGCTCTAATCTCCTCTTGTTGATTGAGGCCTACGCACGAGCTTGCTAGCTTTCTCAGTCGTGCGTAGAACATGTCCACTGACTTGACATCCGTTTGTTGTGCCTGGCGAAGTTTGAAGCGTTCATAGTCTGGATTCAGTTGGGGGTCAAAGTGTTTATTTAGGGCTCCTACTGCCGCATCAAAGTCAGATTTGTCGCCTGTGTCTGGGAGCAAATCAAATAATTCTTGCAGTTCGTCCCCGCCCATCAACAACATGAGACACCTGTGCACTGCTCCATCCGTTTCCCTGGTGGCGCAGAAATAGTTGTCTAGACGATTTAACCATAGGCGCCATCTTGGCACCGCTGTGGCCGGATCAATAATTTGGCTGAACGAGGGCAATGCTGGGATTGAGGAGTGGGCACTGGTGTTCAGTTGTGCGGGCAGCTGGGGATTTTCCTGTGGTGGTGCACTCATCCTGTCACCCCCTATGTATGTACTTTCTAGTTACTTGCTGCTTGGGTGCAGTTTTCCTCTCTGTGTTTTTCTTTTCTTTTATTGTTATATATTTTTTTCTAGTGTCTATTTCCCCACGCCAGTGCTCTTTCTATATATATATTTTTTTTCTATTGTGCTTGTCAGTATATATATATTTTTTTCTTTTGCTCTTGGGCACCACCGGGGTATTCTCCTGTGTTAGAGACGGGGACTTACCCCTCCGGCGATGATCCACTCGCTCCCCGGGCCCCTCACCTCCAGGGAACACGATCTAGGCTTTTTGTTGCAGTTGCTCGGCAACAGGGTGTGCGTGTGTCTCCAGCCGCGCACCCCCCACGTGTTGTCTTTGCGTCTTTGACGGGAGCACAGGGCCGGGCTCACCGTTGGAGGCTGGACGGCGTTGTCACTCCCGCAGGCCACATCGAGGGAAGCCACCGGACCCATTGCGGCACAGGCGGTCCAGGTGAGGTGGCAGCTGCTACCGTGCGTCTGCACTCGCAGGTGGTGGTGCGAGGCGCGCCCTTCGACGCACTTCAGCTGGCGCAGAGAGAGGGTGGGAGAAGGGGCAGACACAGGTCCGTTCGCTGCCGGGCGTCGTTTTTTTTTTCTTCTCTTCGTGCCCTTCTTCACGACACCGTTCTCCGGGGCCCGATGTTGCGCTGTGCGGGTGATCTTAGTCCCGCTTGTCGCCAATGTAGTGGGCCTGCGCAGGTCAATAATGAGACACACACACACACAGTGTAGTTGACGGCACACGGGAAACTGCGTCAGCGAAGCCCCATCTTTATTTTTATAAGCTCACTCCACCAGGACGCACGGAACAGGACACAAAGTATAGGAGAGTCCGGATGGCTCTCTACAGGCTGCAGTAATCATACGCTCATACCGTCACTGCTTCTAGAAAGAAATAGGTAACTAGATCCTCATCTTCAAATACAATAGACTTCTAGGTTGGAGAAACTTCCATTGATTGGTGGTGGTGTCTGCCTTAAAGGGCGATTATACTAGTGTTCCCTAATATTTTAATTTGTTTGGATTCATCTGATCTAACAAATACCCTTTACTTGCCATTGGGCTGTCAGCCTCTAAGCATGAATATCATTAACAAGAAAAGAACTGCAAAAGAGCCATTTAGCTGAATAAGATCGGACTCTACATGTAGTAGCTGTGGCAACTACCGGCAGTGCCCACTACCGGCTGTTAACCAAGAGGCAGCAAGAGGCCAATGCTGCTTTGCAGTGCCACCACTGTACGCTTTGGGAATATCCTTAAGGGCAGAGTTCCCAGTCTGTATCATGCACATTGGGAGTAGCTTGCCCACTGCTTGATTAAGGAATTCACAAAGTTGGTCTTATTCCATCACCCAGACAAACTCTCTAGCTTTTCCTAAGATGTGGTTGTGTGGAACCCGTACACATCTGGCCATGTTGTGCATGTTCCAGTGCTGTGTGTGTTTTTTCTGCAGTGCTGCGAGAGCTTGTCACCCACAGAATGGTGGGTTCTAAAAACACGACTGCCTGCCCACCACCAGTACTGAATATGAGACAAGGAAATGCCTCAGGAGGCTATTTTATCCGAAGCAGAGTAAGAACACTTTCTGCGATCTGATTTCACCTCAGATGACTGCCATCTATTATAAAATGCAGCTCAACAACGTAAGTGCTACTTGTCACATAAGGGGACCAAGCTGGTAAAGGAAAACTTGATATTACACACACATGTGCAAGATTTCCCCTTTTGCATTTCTTCCCAGCTATTTGAGCCAGACTTAAGGATTTCCTGACAGGCAGTAGTAGTTTTTTACAGCGACGTATGTTTTTATTTTATCCTGCCAATATTAAGGCGCAGGTGAAAGGTAAGAAGTGTGAGCTCTTAAGTACTACAGTGTGATTCTATTAAAAAAAACATCTTTTGGATTATTCTATCATTGTTCAGTGAAAACACCTCCAGAGATCCAGGACACATAACAGTAGCATTGGAAAAACCAGTAGGTTTGACATTAGTGTGATGTTCAGATGAGGCGTGCAGATCTGATGTACAAACATGTTGGAAATGGCCTTTGTACAGGGTCACACCCAAACTTTTTGCCTTCCTCCTCCTCTTTTTCTGACCTCATTTTTGCTCACTTTAGGACTCTGCACACTTTACCACTGCTAATCAGTGCTGAAGTGCACATGCTCTCTCCTTAAAACATGGTGACATTGGCTCATACCCAATTGGCTTATTTAATTTACTCGTAAGTCCCTAGTCAAGGGCACTATATGTGCCCAGGGCCTGTAAATTAAATGCTACTAGTGGTCTGCAGCACTGGTTGTGCCACCCACATAAGTAGCCTCCTAACCATGGCTCAGGCCTGCCATTGCAGGGCCTGTGAGTGCAGTTTCACTGCCACTTCGACTTGGCATTTAAAAGTAATTGCCAAGCCTTAAATTCCCCTTTTCTAATATACGTCACCCCTAAGGTAGGCCCTAGGTAGCCCATAGGACAGGGTGCTATATAGGTAAAAGGCAGGACATGAACGTGTGTTCTATATGTCCGGATAGTGTAAAACTCCTAAATTCGTTTTACACTGCTGTGAGGCCTGCTTCTTTCATAGGATAGTATTAGGGCTACCCTCATACACTGTTTGAGTGGTAGATTCTGATCTGAAAGGAGTAGCCAGGTGATATTTAGTATGGGCAGAATAGTAACAGAAAATCCTGCTTATTGGTGAAGTTGGACTTAATATTGCTGTTCTAAAAATGCCCCTTTTAGAAAGTGAGCATTTCTCTACACTCAAATCCTTCTGTGCCTTACAATCCACCTCTGGCTAGGTTTAGTTGACAGCTCCCTTGTGCATTCACTCAGACAATCCCAAACCCAGGATGCTCACATCTGCACTTTGAATGGGTCTTCCTGGGCTGGGAGGGTGGAGGGCTTGACACTTACATGTCAAAGGACAGTAGCCTGCCCTCACACAAAGGACTGCCACACCCCCTACAGGGACCCTGGCAGACATGATGGAACTGAAAGGGGACATTGTGCACTTATAAGCCACTCTTTTAAGTCTCCCCACTTCAAAGGCACATTTGGGTATTTAAGCAGGGTCTCTGTCCCTACCAACTCAGACACTTCTACTTCACAAGACACTTCCGGACAAGGTACCACTGGAGACGAAACACTGAACCAGAACCTGCAACCTGTCAAGAGAAACTGCCTGGCTGCTGAAAGGACTCACATGACTGCTTTTCTGCAAAGGACTGCTGCCCTGCTGTTGCCCTGCTGCCTTGCTGTCCTCTGGCTCTGCTGAGAAGTGCTCTCCAAGGGTTGGATTGGGCTTGCTTCCTGTTCCCTGAAGTCTCAGGACCAAAAATACTTAATTCCTGCAAAAGAACTCCTTGTGCAGTGCAAATCGACGCACAGCCTGCCAGAAACGACACACAGCCTGCATCGCGGTGAGAAAATCACTGCAAGCCAAACCGGATCGACGCAGCCCGACTTCCTGAAGAGGAGAATGACACAGCACCAACGTTGCGATCGAAAATTCAACATACGACCCACTGGATCGACGCAAAGCTGAGCCGGAATGACGCAGCCTGACTTCGTTGGGGGAATTGATGTAGCGCCTGCCGTGTGGCAGAAATTTCCACGCATCGCCCACCGGTTCGACGCAGCCCCTGTGACTTCGCCCTGCACACCCATGATTTCAACACATCGTCCCTGGGGTGTCCGAAAACCCCACAACCTGAAGAGGATCCCAGTCTACGTGCCAGAAATCGACACAAAGCCTGCCCTGTGTGAAAACTCACTGGCACATCGTCTGTGTGCGCCGGAAAAATTCAACACCACCTACCTGTTTTCCACACAACTCCTCCTCTGTGGTCCCTTCTGGAGAATTTGATCAATAACCTGGTACTTTGTGCTTGCAAGAGACATTTGTTGCTTTTTAAGAACTAAAGACTCTTTATATAATTTTCTAAGTGCTATTTCAACGTGTACTTATTGAACTTTAATCATTTTGATCTGCATTTAACCCAATAAAAATTATATATTTTTCTTAACACTGTGTTGTGTACTTTTGTGGTGTTATACTGTGTGATTACATGATTTATTACACAAATACTTTACACATTGCCTTCTAAGTTAAGCCGACAGCTCAGTGTCAAGCTACCAGAGGGTTGGCACAGGATAATTTAGATTGTGTGTGACTTGCCCTGACTAGAGTGAGGGTCCTTGCTTGGACAGGGAGTAACCTGACTGCCAACCAAAGACCCCATTTCTAACATTGGTGATCAGTGGTGAGGATAGGACTTATATTTGTGCAGTGAAATACAATAGCTATGTGTACACTACCTACCCACAGTTAAAGGCCATTACACGTTGTTTTCTCCTTTTTTCTCTCCATTGGTCATTTTTTCCAATTTGAATCCTACCTCTCCTTTGTAAATTTGGAACTTTATGTTGTGCCTATGATATCTTAGAACAGCTTGGAAATGGATTCCAGCTTCACAGAAGACTGCAACAAGTCAGACCTTGTCCCAACCGAAACCCACACCAAGGCTGAGTTGAGGGAGCTTTGCAAAGACAGAGGGCTGACTGTGTCAAGGAGATCCACTGAGCAGGAACTGCAGGATGCCTTTGTAGCCTTTGAGGAAGCACGCTGGGAAGAGGAACAGGCAGCAAAGAACCAAAAGGGTGATGGCCCTGAGAAGGGTAAGGAGGAGGAGGAGAAAAATGACTTAGCAGTGGCTCCAGAGGAGAAAAGGGAACCCACAGAGAGTGAGTCCCTTACTGGATCATATGCGGGAAGCAGGGTCTTCTCCTATGCCGTGTCTTCTGAAGAGCTGAGGGACAGACAGGCTGTGAGGGACCTGAAGCTGCAGCAAGCTCAACTGGCTGCAGAGGAGAAAAGAGCTGAGGCTGACAAAGCCCTGGCAGAGGGGAGAAGAGCTGAGGCTGAGAAAGCTTTAGCAGAAAGAAAAATCTTGTTGGCTCATGAACTGAGCCTGAAGGAACTGGACTTAAAAGCGCAGAAAGTAGAGTCCAGTGGTGGCAGCAAAACTTCAATGTCCAGTGCTGAGAAAGAGGTCAAACCACCCAGAGATTTGGTACCTGACTTCAGTGAGGAGGATGACATAGACAAGTGGTTTGAGGTGTATGAGTTCACTCTAGTAGCGCACAGGATCCCTGAAGAGGATTGGGGGGCTGTCCTATGGGGGCATATACCTGGTAATGGGAGGGATGCCCTTCTGGCTCTAGTTGGGAGAGACAGATTGAGGTATCCAACCATGAAGGCGACCTTTGTCAAGAGATATGGCTTCCTCCCAGAGGAGTGCAGGTTGAGATTCAGGGGAAGTAGGAAACTGGCTCACCAGTCATGGGTGGATTTTGTGGGACACGTTTGCAAGGCACTCGATGGCTGGGTGAAGGGTAGTATGGTAAACACTTTTGAGGGGGCTGTACAATTTGATGGCCAGAGAGCACATGTTCAGTCACTGTTTTCCAGGGCTACGCCAACACTTGGTTGATTGTAAGTTCTCTGCCCGCAGGGAACTTGCAAAAGAGGCAGACCTCTGGGTGCGTACCAGAGTGTCTGAAAAGGCATTTGGGAGTGATCCTAAGGAGAGTGGTTTAGGTTCCCCTCAACAGAGTTGGGGGGAGGTACACAGTGACCAAGATTGGTCCCATAATGGTAAGGGGGAAAGGCGCCCCATGTCCCTTCTAAAGGTAGGAGGAGAGGTGGGGGTGGGCAAAGGCCCAGGGTACCCTATTTCCAGCCCCAGTGCTTGGCCTGTTCCCACGGGTGACCCAAGCAGGGAAACCTAGTCTGCACTGAGAGACCGTCCCCTGATGGGAGCTCCTCAGTGTCAGGAGAGTTGAGAGCGGTGACCCCTAAGTGCACCCTGACAGTTCAGTTATCTGGCAGTACCCCTCCCCAGAGGAGGGCACGGATGTCCAGAGGTAGGGGCAAGGTGAGGGAGGACTAACCCTTGTCCCCTGTTCAGCCTCAGGGTACAGACCCTGGGTTGAGTGACCAGTATCACTGAACTGATGGGAGGTAGGATGGAGAAGGGGTTCAAGACCCCTGGGTCACTGCCCCCCATTCTGAGATGCCTCAGGAGCCCATTGGGAGCTCCCTGTCAGCCCTCCAGCTGAAGGAGAAGCTCATCCAAAAGCCCCACTCAGGGTTTCCACTTAGCAGTGGATGGTCTGGGGCCTGGCTCATGACACTGACAGCTGTGAGTGACCTCTTTTGGTTACTGTCCTTGTGGACAGAATTTTCCCTGGGATGGGGACAGAAGTCAGACCCAAGGGGTGGAATGGGGACACATCACTTTGTTGGCCATAGTGGTACTGTTTGCATACTGGGATGCATCTGTGAGCAAATTAAAGTTAGGAGCTTCACAGATGTGGTCCTCAGATGATGATGATGGTTCCCCATGGGTCAGTTCAGTGGCCCCAGAGAGTATAGATGGAGGAGACTCACTGAGTTCAGAAAGGCGTAGAACTGGCAAATGCCCCGGCAGTACTGGACCATTGTCCATGTTCTATTGCCTTAAGCAGGGAAGTCCATCAGAGTATTGATTAACCTACCCTGGCTTTAAGCTGGAAGGGGGATATGTTGGAAATGGCCTTTCTACAGGGTCACCCCCAAACCTTTTGCCTTCCTTCTCCTCTTTTTCTGACCTCATTTTTGCTCACTTTAGGACTCTGCGCAATTTACCACTGCTAATCAGTGCTAAAGTGCATATGCTCTCTCCTTAAAACATAGTGACATTGGCTCATACCCAACTGGCTTATTTAATTTACTTGTAAGTTCCTAGTCAAGTGCACTAACTGTGCCCAGGCCCTGTAAATTAAATGTTACTAGTGGGCTGCAGCACTGGTTGTGCCACCCACATAAGTAGCCCCCTAACCATGTCTCAGGCCTGCCATTGCAGGGCCTGTGTGTGCAGTTTCACTGCCACTTCAACTTGGCATTTAAAAGTAATTGCCAAGCCTTAAACTCCCCTTTTTCTACATATAAGTCACCCCTAAGGTAGGCCCTAGGTAGCCCATAGGACAGGGTTCTATATAGGTAAAAGGCATGACATGAACGTGTGTTCTATATGTCCTGATAGTGTAAAACTCCTGCAAGAAACGACGCACAGCCTGCATCGCGGTGAGAAAATCACTGCACGCCAGCCGGATCGAAGCAGCCCGACTTCCCGAAGAGGAGAACGATGCAGTGCCAGCGTTGCGATCGGAAATTCAATGCACGGCCCACTGGATCGACTTCGAGCTGGAACGACGCAGCCCAGCTTCCTGAGAGGAATTGATGCCTGCCGTGCGGCAGAAATTTCCACGCATCACCCACCGGATCGACGCAGCCCTGTGACTTCGTCCTGAATGCCCAGGATTTAAAGCACCGTCCCCGGGGCGTCCGAAAACCTCGCAACCCGAAGAGGATTCCAGTCTACGCGCCGGAAATCGACGCAAGGCCTGCCCTGCGTGAAAACTCACCAACGCATCGTCTGTGTGCGCTGGAAAAATCGATGCACACCTCCCCGTTTTCCACACAACTCAACCTCTGCGGTCCCTTGCGGAGAATTTGAATGCAAACCAGGTACTTTGTGCTTGCAATAGACATTTGTTGCTTTTTAAGAACTAAAGACTCTTTATATCATTTTCTAAGTGATATTTCAATGTGTACTTATTGAACTTTAATCATTTTGACCTGCATTTAACCAGATAAATATTATATATTTTTCTAAATACTGTGTGGTGTATTTTAGTGGTGTTATAATGTGCTATTGCATGATTTATTGCACAACTACTTTACATATTGCCTTCTAAGTTAAGCCTGACTGCCCAGTGCCAAGCTACCAGAGCGTGGGCACAGAATACATTGCATTATGTGTGACTTGCCCTGACTAGAGTGAGGGTCCTTGCTTGGACAGGGTGTAACCTGACTGCCAACAAGGACCCCATTTCTAACAGAACACTTTCACAAATCAGACCTTTTGGCTTTCCAATGTTTAATTTTTTTCTGCAGCACTGGGGAGTCAGTACAGTAAAAGGCAACAGAAAAAAGGATCCTTAAGAAAAAAGGTTTCTTTCTATTCTGTAGCTTTCATTTTTTCAGATACTTCCTCCGTGCTCCATCCGTTCTAAAGGCCACTTGCTGACAAATTTCTGTTGGGAAAGTCTCTTGTGCATTCAAGTGGGGAAGGAGGGGCATTTTCAAACAGCCAAAAGAAAAACTGTGAGACAAAAACATCATGAAGGTGGATACAGGAAGTCATTAACAATGTCTCATGACAGTGGCTGAAGATTCTGGAGCACCAGGAGCCAGTGGTTAAAGGAAGCAGACCCAAAGCCCCTTAAAGTAGATATAGATCACATTTTGTTCATCATGAATGGCACCAGGGTCATACACAATACCCAAAAATAAAATCAGAGATCGGCTTATAGGGTAGGTTATGACTTCAATCACAGTTGTGGAGTGGGACTATTATACAAGACACCAAGGGGAGAATAAAAGGCAAAGTAAGTTTGTTTCCTGAGTAGATTGCTTGCCAAGAATATTTATTTTATTCAGTTCAACCCTTGGTCATCACATTCCTTTGAGTTTGAAGGACAGATGACCAGGCTTCCCTTTTTTTTTGTTTCTCCTATTTTCTCTTTGTAGTTACAAGGTGGTCATTTTTGAGAGTAATGACTTTCAGGGGTTTCTCTAAAGAGCATCTATGATCTCTAATGGGAGCAACACCCAGTACATTCCGATGGCAATATCCTAAATGAATAAAGGTTCAGATTCATAAGTTGTGATAAATTGGGTTTTCATTCATTCAAACATGCATTTTGCAGCATTTGTTACTCATGGTAGTCAGTACTCATACACAAGGAAGTTCACTTGAAATGCTATTATGGCCTAGGTGCATCCTCAAACTGCAAGAATTTGGTCAAGTTAATCAAGCAAAGCAGCAATGCTCTGATTACTTACTGACAAGGTTTTATTCATTGCAATGAGTCTAACTTTTCCGTGTTGCAGTCTTGGTGGTCCATCCTTAGCAGACTCATAGGGCCTGAATCAAGGTTGGCTGGTAATGGGAATTCACCTGGAAAATATTGATACAGCTGGAGTAGTATTTACCCAGATGTGGAAAATACCCATTATTCCGTCATACAATCTGACAAATTAGGAATTTCATGCGAAATGCAACATTTCCACACCAATTTGCGCTTGTATCAGAACTTACCACACGTTTTTCCCACTTATTTCAGAAGGTTTGACCTGCTGAAATTTACCCCAGGAAAATTGTGGGGATGCGGCATTAACCATAGCACTCAGGATTTGGATCCAGGCATAAATAGGAGTTTGTGCAGTGATTAGCTCTGTACCAGCCCACTTGTAATCATGGTCTTAGTATAATCTTTAACCAATATTGATAATGCATTTGGATATACAGAGGTTAAAAACTAAACAGGGATGGCCCCATAAATATAAAATTCAGAAATCTGCACCCAGAGGTTTATTAGCATGCATGGGTCCAGATTATTGAATTTTCATACTTCTCAAAGGTTTCAAAGAGTACACCTGGAGACCTGTGACAGTCACAGGTTTACTGGAGTACTAATTGAAATCTATTTTGGGTTATCACCTATTTTCACCCTAGATACAATGCCAGCATCTCAAAACCACCACATTCCACACTACTGCAAGTCCAAAACCTCAGTCTGTGACATTTCAACACCTTACCACTTAAGATGCTACTACCATCCCGCTTTCTTCCTATAATGCCAGCATGCCTTATTGAAAAATGACTGGCATCCGTAACCTCTTCAGAATATCACATCCTTCAACCAACCACGTCCTTTGGGAAGATTCCCTTTTATTAAAGTTTCTTGTCTCATGTTCCACACTGCCACCTCCTAATACACCACTCAGTCTGAACCATCTAAAACCCAGGATCATCTCCTGTAGCTACTTACTCCATCAACAACTTCCCAGACCTTCAGATCCTCGAAGTCTGTTGATAAAATGTGGCCTTATGACTACCAGCCCAGCCTTGAAGCACGTATTGGACATCTGTGATCTCTTTGAGACAAGTTGCAATCTAGTTGAAGTAACTGAATCTTGTTTTCGATGTGCCTCCATATCCTCTCTCGACAACCTGCTCCCCTTGTCACAAAAACATATTGATGAACTGAAAGAGGCAGAAGGGAGGTGGAGTAGCACAAGGATAGGATAGGATAGGCTAGCTTCTTAATATGCATATTGTACCTCACATAACTCACTCATCATTCATTTGCTGAGATGTCTGTTGAGCAATCAGACACATTTAATCCTTCTTCACAGCAGTGGTCTACCCCTCCCATGGGTGTGCCCTCCAGATTCATGAATGACTGTGTAGAAATGGCAATACTTTTACAGGTTAAAGTCAATACAATCCTGATCTTATATGATTTCAACAAATGGGCGAACAAGTTAGGTTTAGTACCTGCTGCAAACCTCATTGAGATCATGTAAGTCCTATGCTTCTCACAGGTGGTGAGTTCCATAACACATACTGATGGGGGTACACTACATCTCACATTCTATGGCCTAGATGACCTTAGAGGTGCAAACAAAGCTCTGGTTGGATCACTCCTTCTTAATCATGAGCCTCACAAATGTACCTTAGGTTGAAATGTAGAGAAGACAGATATTAGTAGTGGTGGGGCAATGAATGCGGGTCAGGTGATTCCAAAGAACTGGCAATTGTTTCACAAATCTATGCAGTTTTAAATTCAAAGAACTAAAGAAGGTCTTGGTGTAGTTTTGGAAAACACAATTTAAGAACATTGGACTGTTCAATGTAAATGTTAACCATTTACCTGATTTTATTGAGTGTTTTATTGATGGGTTTGGAATAGTAAGCATTCTTTACCTCATAACTACTCTGTGGTATGCTCTGCAGTATATTATCCATCTGGCATTGTGTTCTTGGGTCCGGCATGTGGGGTGGTGCTTGGGCTTATTCTTTGGGTGAGAACTAAAAGACTATGCAGGTGTTTAAATTGTAATGTAACTATCATAATGAGCACCCAATTGAGCTATGTTCAGTTGGGTGCTAACTATGATAGTTGTATTAAAATTCTTAAGGGTTTCAACAGCTTCCCAAATGATGGCCTGCACACAAAAAGTATGTTGATCCTTGGTCACAGGAACTGCTTTTCATACAACCTTGTTTCAACATCAGTCCCCCTGTCATTGTCTTGAATGTCTTGAAATTATCCTTTCAGTCCTGGCAAGAGGCGAAGATGTGACCATCTGCTCTTGGAAATCATTACGGTCAGGCTGTACAGATGCAGGAAGGTGCAAGATACAAGAATAGCTGTTTGCTGGTTCTTGGGGCTGGCAGGGCAGGGCAGGTACTTATCCATTGGGCAGTCTACCTTCCCTTCTCTAGTTCAAAGCAAAATAAGCTCATCTGCAGCCCTTTAGGTCTGATCCCAACACCTGATAGGATTACAGCCAGCCTTCCTCTCTTTTGTGCATTCCTTATATAGCCAGACTCAGCAGTTCCACTGAGATGTAAGGGTGAACACATTTCTTGGCCCATAAGCCTATTTAATTCTTTAGACAGTGTGGAACATGGAATTTAACCATACATTCTGAATGTGTGCAGCACTTGAATGTGTGGAGGAAATCTGACCAGGTAAATTTTTTAAAATTTGCATTTAACTGCCTGGAAATGAACATCCCATTCTTTTCTCAAAGTTCAGGTTCCATGTTGATGCCATACATCCCACAGCATCACCAAGGTTAGTAGATTCAACTCAGACAGTCCATCACCAACTTCTGTATTTGTTACTGAGTCTCATTCTTCTTATGCCAGATTTGACTGCAGCGGGTGTGGGGTGGAGGAAGGCATTCAGGCCATATTTATTGTTTAGGTGTTGCCTTGATTTGGCCCTTAGCAGAGTCTTTGGAAAGAAGATGCTTTCTTACAGGCCTTAGTCTGACCTGTGTCAGTTGGTAGGAACCAAGGAAGGTATCACAAATATTCGCACCATGTTCAATCAGTATTTTTGTGTACAGGAAGTAGACATACAATACCCAGGCTACAATGGCCTGGGGAAGGAGGAGGATGAGAACAACAGGTATCTGCAGAGAAACAGGGATATTGCAATCATTGTACCCATGTTGGCCAAACATGGCATGAAATCCTTTTAGGGTCCACACATACTCTGGGGGACCCACTGCAGTCACCCAGCCCCTGCTACACACACATCACATAATCTGGGTAGGGAGATTCCGCAGACTACATAGATTTACATAAGCGAGCTAGGGCATATTTAAGAGCCTCTAGTGCCACCGGAGCATCACATTTTGTGACGCTTCATTGGCACAGTGCCCTGCGCCATGTTTACAAGGCGGTGTTAAGCCACTTTTTGTGGCTTAACGCCACCTTGTAAATACGGCCCCTTCACATGCAGTACTTTGCGTTGAAGGGGCATGCAATGGGTGTTGCTGTGGGCGTGCCACAGCAACACCCATTGCATTTTGACACTGCCTCAGATTTACGGGTTTTCATAAACCTGAGGCAGCGCCAAAATCTAATGCCACCCCAGAGGTAGGGTTAGAGTGGTGCAACGAGGAGAAATGCTTTCATTTCTCCTCGTTTTTTGCCCTTTCCATGTGTGCTGCATTCTGCAGCACACATAGAAAGACCAAATCGCCATTTAAGACAGTTTTTGTGCAGGAAGGTTTTCCCTCCTCAACGCAGCCATCCTTGAACTATGGTGCAAGAGTTGCTGCTTTAGGGCACTGCAGCAAATGTAGCGATGGCGCAGCGGGAAACACAGGGGTGCGCCATATTCTATTAAATACGGTGCATCCCTGCATTTTGAAAATGACGGTATGCGACGCTGACAAATTTGGCGCAGCAACGCTCATCGTCATTTTCTGTTAAATCTGGCCCCTAGTCGGCAACCTCCCCAACTTGGAGGACAGATAAAAAGCCGTTTTCCAATGACTCCCTCATCAACGTCTGCAATCCATCAGTCATGTCATAGCATAAACATAGTAGTCATCCCTATTAAAAAGTATATTGCTTCTCTAGTGGCAGTTTATGAACAGTGAGTGTAGCGAGGCTGCTGACAGAAAGACAATTCAAAGTACACATTTTTTTGCACTTAGGCCACTGATATCTGCACACACATGCACCACACATTCAGATGTACACCCAGATTCATGTATGCACACATTCTGGCACACTCTTACCCACACATGCTCATGCACAAATACACACGCACATAGCATTTGACAGTTTTACTTAATTGTTTGTACCCTCTTGCTTGACCATGTTCTGCTTCTGGTCCTCACAGTTGAAGCCCCCCTGAGAAAAGACCTGGAGTCACACCCACAGTGTGATTGACAAGACAGGCCTGATTTGGTCTTGCACTGTCAATCACACGGTAAACGCAACAAGTGGCCTTACAATTGGTTAGAGCACTGTGAAGCAGCACTTTTTATGAGAGCTGCAAGGCATGCTTGAAGGTATACCTCTACTTAAACAGAGCTCTGTCTGTCAGGTCTGTACGTACGCAAGCTATGCCTGAGTCCTTGGATGAAGTTTTGTCGCCAGCCCAGACGTGCACAGTTTGTGTACCATTTTCTAATGTCACTTCAAAAGTCTGAAGCTGTGATGCATGGTGGGGAAAAAAGCAAGTGTGCAACGACAGAATGCCTTAATGGGTAAGCTGCCACTAGTTGGACTCCGTCTAGGGCAGAGTTGCGTATACAATTGGTGAGTTACTCATTAGTGAAAACATATACAGTACCTGCCAGGGTACGGAATATGTGAGTCTTTGAGCAGACAGCATGCTAAGGGGCCTATTCACAAAAGTGAATTTTCACATATATATTTATTCAGGTGTATATTTACTACTAAACCAAGGTGTAACTCTATACTTTTTTATAACCACCATTTCTGAATGTAGATTCACACCTAGGTGTAAACAATCAGTGGGCGAAGCCTCCTACAACAGTGTTTACATGTGTAAAGTTACTACTAGGAAGGTTGCACACATATCTGAATCTCTCCTCTACCTTAGATCTTCCTATGTGAAAGTATAGGGAAAATTATTATATAAATTATAATTTGTTTTTTATTCTTTAAAATTAACTCCCCACCATCGTAGCTTCTATCTACCTATGGGAATGTATATGGAAAATTATTATTTGCTTACTCTTTAAATACAACTAATAAAGTATGTTAATTCAAAAGGTAAATGTACAGTATTGAAGCACAATAACTGATCAAGTGAAATGCGTATTAAACATTGAATTAATTTGAATACATTCATTTAATTAAAAAAAGCTTTTAAGTAGTAAACAAAAAAACAACGTTTTTCTTTTTTATTTATTGTGTAATACATTCTTGTTAGAAATTCTGGGCCTGATTAACAAGCTACACTTTGTAGTACATTTTGTGGTATTATAAAACGTTGTATGAAGCTTTATGATGCTGCACTCCTTATACTGGTGTGTGCGGAGTTCTCAGCTCTGCTTACTGAGTCTCTGGATGCAGAGAACACCGCACACTTAGACAAAGGGAGTGTGGAGTCATAGAACTCCACACATGGGCCCATATTTATATCTTTTTTGCGCCGTTTTTATGTAATTTTTTTACGGGAAAGCGGCGCAAACGTACAAAATACAGTTATATTTTGTAAGTTTGCGCCGCTTTTGTGTCAAAAAATGATGCAAATGCGGCACAAAAAAAGTATAAATATGAGCCATAGTTTGTGAATAACAAAAAGTAGTAAATGGAGACAAAAATATTAGTTTACCTATGTGAATCAGGCCCCCATGTGGCTGAAAAACACGTGTAAGAGTAGTTTGTGAATTACAGTAGTCTTACTCATTTGTGGATGTGGATGTTTTACCATGTACCTTCCGAAACTCCTCCTTAAGTTTCCCTAAACACCTCTCATTTTAGTAGAAAATATTCCCCATTTTCCAGCCACTCCCCGTCCTTTCCAAATTTACTACTAAAATATATACTTATGTGCGCAGATCTCCTCACAGAATAGGTAGGTGAAGAGGAGGTGTCAGTCTCCAGTTATAGGGTTTTGGATAGCATTTTGTAGTACTACGTAGGCACTACAAAATGCAGTTTATAAATAGGCCCCTGAGTGTGTTAGAAAATGAAATGATGCAATACGGAAATGGACAGCACAGCATGACGGCATCAGGAAAGCATGATCCTACAATGCAAATGTCCATGGATACTCATCCACCTAAGTTACACCTGGGAAATATATGCTATTGTTTAAACTTCGCACAAAGAAGCGCAAAGTGATAAATACTTGTACTGAGAAAGCTTTGCAGCACAACATACCATTTGCATTGGAAAGTAAATATCTTCGCAAAAAATAATTGTTGTGACTTTGCCAAAAAGATTCGGAATAAATCGGACATAAAATATATAAAAAGAGGAGGACTGCCATGAACTGCCACTTTAGCAGCTTGAAGTGGTGGGTGCCACTGGGTAGTTTGTTGTGCAGGTATAAAGGGAGGGGCAAATGGAGAGAAAGATGGATGGAGAGAAGGAAGGGTGGAGAGGAGAAAGGAAATAGGATGTATGGAGGGATACAGAGGTAGATGGATGGAGAAAAGGACTGATGGATAGATAGATGAATCAATGCAGAGAAGAGTGGATAGGCAAAATGATCAGTTGAGTGATAGAAGGAGGGGAAGATGATGGGTGGATGGTGGGAAGGATGAAGGTAAGGATATACATGGATGGATCAGAGAAATAAGGATGTAGGGATGGATGACAGAAGGAAGAGTGGAAGGAGATGTAAAAGAAGGAAGTCAAATAAGATAGAGAGAAGGTAGGAAAGACTGATAAAAGGAAGGATGTGAGAAATATAGAGGAATGTCAAAAACTGAAAGAATGATGAAGCATGGATGGTTGGATGGAAATACAGAAAGGATATAAAGAAGGAAAGAAAGCAAAGTTGAAAAAAGACAGGAATAAGGATAAAGGAAGGAAGGAAGGAAGGAAGGAAGGAAGGAAGGAAGGAAGGAAGGAAGGAAGGATGAAAAAGAGGCCCTGGCAGTTCAGGGTCAATTGCTGCAGGTTCGGAATGGACTTTTCCCAAGAAGAGCACGGTCAATACTGGTTTGGATAAGACTGGCACATGAGCGAATAACAGGTTGGAATGCTACCCAGAGCATTTGCCAGTGGTTTAATTATTTGCAAACGTTTCTCCCATCACCTTTTTGTGTGACTGATGTATTGCCCTAAGTGGCCAAGGGTATACCTAAATGTGGGCCCCTTGTTCCCTCTTTCATAGGATCCAAGCTATACCTCACTTAAGAGGCCTAAAAAGCCTGAAACTGGTCTGGGGTTGCTTGTGTTTCTTTCTGGAGGTGGCACTGCATGGTGAACCCCATGGTTGAGCCAGAAAGCTATAGATTTCTGAAAAGTAAACAAAATTCCAAATTCACCAAGGGGTCATACCTGTAGATCCTTCAAGGTTTTGCCAAAGAAAATAACTCCTGAAATAAAGAATTATTGAAACTTAGTAGAAGAAAATGGGCTTTTGTGACAACATTTTAATCTATAACTTTTGTCATGATGGCTGGTTGGCAAAACAATATAAAATTAAGTCTGCTAGACCATCTAGGTGTGGGTGATTTATATGGTTTGTAGGTTCTCCAAGAGCCCCAGGTACCCAGAGCCAGCAACTGAGCTGCACCATACAATGTTTTTTTATTGAGAACGGCATATATCACAATTGTTACAGAGAAATAGGCACAGTGAAAACATGGGTATCAAGGAAACATGTATTTCCGAAATGGGCACAAGATATAGGGTCATATTAAGAGCAGTGGTTATTTCTACATCTCTGAATTTGTAGGCACCCATACTAGTGTACAATTTGGAGGGTATTTTTCAAAATTTCATCTTCCTTACACACTGGCTTACATTTAAAAGGCCCAAATACAGCGAAATCTAATAATCCAAGAATGTTCTGCTATTCTGTGCTCCCACAAGTATCCAAATAAAAATGGTACCTCACTTGTGTGGGTAGGATTAGTGCCCATGACAGGAAAAGCCCCAAAACTCAAAATGGACACAGCACATTTTTTTCACAAAAAAATTGCCTTTTTTCCAATGTAGCTAGCTCGCGATTGTGGACCTTGCTCAGCCGGCACCTCAGGTTGCCTCTGGGCCTGGAACACACTGAGGCCCCTTTGGTAATCACCATTGGGCACTTGAAATCCCCCTGGACTGTGCACTGGGTGTTGGGTGTGATCTGAGCAATGGCAAACCACTGTGAATCTCAACTCCTACCATGACTCATCCCACAGCAAAATACCCTAAGAGGGCTCCTGCCCTGTCCCTCCCCCCCCCCACTGTTGGATGGCCTTTCACACCATTCAGACAATCACAATGGGCATGCTCTGTTCTGCCACACCAGCACCACCTTCAAACACCACCCTTCCATTCACTGTGTGGGACAGCCCAATGCTGGAAGCATCCTCATCTCTCTCTGTGTCCAACAAGTTGGAACAAGTGTTGGCTGCCATCGAGCACTCCATAGTTTCTATGGAAACTAGATTTGGGACACTAGCCACCGAGTTGAGTTTTTGCTGCATGACAACCGGAAACTGGTGGACAAAGTTTCAGAAGATGAAAAGACACTCACCTCCCTCCAGCCATTAGTAACCAACAACCAGGCTGCACTCCAGGGCTTGCGAACTAAGGTTCAGCAACTCGAAAACCTAGCAGAGGATGCGGAGGGACGCTCCCACAGGAGTAACATCCGCATACAGGGGTTGCCGGAGTGAATTAAGGGCCCCAACCCTGCATCCTACTTGGAACAATGGTTCAAGACATTTACTCCAGCAAAGGATCTTACTCCCTTCTACACACTGGAGTGAGCCCACAGAGTCCTGGCCAGCCATCTTCCGCCGGATGCTCCACCGTGTCCCATGCTGGTCAAACTTCCACATTATCAAGATCATGATACCATCCTCTGAGCGGCCAGGCAGGCAGGTCCATTGCATGTTGTGGACAAAACAGTTATGCTCTTCCTGGACTATGCCCATTCAGTGAAACAGAGGAGATCCTCATTCTTGGTGGTCAAAAACCACCTCTGCCAGCTTGGGGTCCAATACTCACTACTATTGCTAGCACAGTTAAAGGTCTTGTCCAACGAAACCCCCACTTTTTTCACAGACCGCAAGGATGCCTAAGATTGAGCAGATCGGCATGAAGGCACACGCTCGTCATCTCTTCCTAGGCTTCCAGCCCATCCACCACCCTGGATGACACCATAAAGGTAAGGCGAGACTGACCAACACCCTCCACCCCACCAAATATGCATCTGCAGATCACGAGCAAATTATCACAGAGCAGAAAAGTCTAAAGACAGCAGCCAACTTAGGTTCCATAGCAGCATCCACAGATAAGGAATCCAGTCCACACATCTATAGCTCTGGTGATGGCTCTATACCATCTGCTGACACCCACCAGGACTTGCAGTCGCTCCCATTGGTGACCCCCACAGACAGTGGATAGTTTGGCATAACTGTTTAGCACCTTTAATCGTCACAATGCATGCTCATCTTTCTATATGCTAGGCACTTTAGCACTCCTCTTGCTTCTTTGCATGCCTTGTCATGCGCTTGCTCTCAACCTTGCATATTGCTCAATTCACTACCACTATATTGGAGCTTGGTGGTTTTAACCACCGCAATCAATCACGCTGTCTTGCTGACCTCTTTATTCAGTCTTTCTCTTGCAATGCGGATCTACACAACCCAGCAATCTCCCGCGCCAGACGGAATCTTACATTTATTACACAGGGCTTAATGGACACATAGGCCCTCATTAAGATCCTGGTGGTGTGTGATAAAGTGGCGGTAATCCTGCCAACAGGCTGGCGGTAAGTACCACCAAATTATGACCATGGCGGTGATATCTCCAATAGACAGCCAATCTACCACACCAACTGCCAGGGCGGAAACAACAGACACCACAGAAGTCAAAGTTCCACCCACCATATTTTTACCATGCAAACCACCACCTTTTCTTGGGTGGTAACAACGCCAACAAAAGCCTGGCGGAAACAGAGCACAGAAGTGAAAGGACTCACCATTGGAGACACATGGAAGAACCACGCTGCCACGGAAACTGCACTGCAAGTTTTCCCAATGATCTTCTAAGTCATGCTCCACAACGAACACCAACGCCAATGAAGACGACGACGGTGAGTCAATAGCCTCCTCACTCAGGGCAGCAGGGCTCACTGGGACAGGGCCTGAGGTGCCTGGGGCGAAGGAGATGCCCACCTCCTGGGTGAGCGGGCATGGGCAACTCGCTGAGGGGCTACTGGGAGGGCGGTGCTTGAATGGGAGGTGGAGTAGGAGGCTGGCATGGTTTGTAGTGGGTACCTTGGGTACTTACACCTTATACCAGGTCCATTTATCCATTATTAGTAAAGTAGTAGTGTTCTAGCAGCTTAGGCTGATAGAGGTAGCTATAGCAGAGCAGCTTAGGTTGAACTAGGAGACATGCAAAGCTCATGCAATACCACTTATAGTTACACAGTACTCATACCCAAGTAAAGACAATACTCAGTGTTACCAAAAATAAAGGTATTTATTTGGGTGACACAGTACCAAAAATCTCTTAGAGACAATACTCCTTCTGGACGGAAGTATTATACACAATATATACACTAGACACCAAAATTAGACAAGTAAATAATCATAGAACAGTGCAAGCAATAGGAAATGCTGTAGAATGCAATGGGAGAAAACAGGCCTGGGACAACACAAACCATATACTAAGAAAGTGGAATGTGAATCACGAATTCCCCCCTAGACAAGTGCAGTGTGCAGAATCGCTTGGAGAATAAGAATACAGTAAAGGTAAGTAAATTACCCCACCCCAGAGCCCAGAAAAGCAGGAGTAAAGTACTGCAAGTTTCCTTAGGACACACTACACCTCATGATTGGCATTTTGTAGTAACCAACCAAGTCTGCAAACAACAACTGCTGGATTCCTGGACCTGAAGACCTGCAAAAGAAGGGTACCAAGTCCAGAAGTCGAAAGAAGTTCCAGGAAGGACAGGAGCCCCTGCCAAACTGGAAGAATAGTCCCCTGTTAGTTGAAGACTGCAGGAATGCACCCTAGGAAGGTGCCAGTGGGTTCCTGCATGATGCAAAGGATGTCCCACGACGTGAGGATGGATGCAGAAGTGATTTTGTGGTGGAAGTTGCCAACAAGCCTTGGTTACGACACACAATGGCACTGGCTGGACCCAGGAGGGACCTGGGGGCCTCAACTCTGTGTGAGGAGGAAGAGGGGGCTCTCAGCACTTTAGAGAGCCCTCAGGATGCCAGACAGCACCCCTGGGAGTCCCAGGACACGGGGACAAAGGAGGTGCAAAACACGGTTGGTGCAGCACAACAAAGGAAGGTCCCACGCCGCCGGAGAACAACTCAGCAAGTTTAGCATTGCAGGATGGAGTGCTGGGGACCTGGGCCAGGCTGTGCACAAAGGACATTTACAAATAGTGAACAGAGGCCTCAGGAGGTGAAGAAGACACAGTACACAGGGGTACCGTCGCTCTCAGGGAAGGCAAGGTATTACCTCCTCCAAATTGCATCAGCAGGACCTCAGGACAGTCTATGTCGATGGGGTCCAACCGCTATGTCCTTAGGAGCATGCTTGTTGCTGTGAGAGGAGTCCAAGGGTACCGGACCTTATTTTAGAAGGTGCCTGCTGGAGCAGGGGAGTGACTCTGTCACCCCACAGGAGATTTCTTCAGTCCTTCTGGTGCAGGGTGAAGACAGGGAGTCCTCAGAGTGTGCACACCATGGAAACCGTTGCAGTTGCTGGCTGGAGCTGAATTTGCAGAGGAAAAGTATCCCTTGTGGATACTTTGTTGCTGTTACAGCGGTTCCTGGAGCAGGCTGCGGTTGATCTGAGGTCAGAGGATGATGAAGTAGTTGCAGAGGATTCCTGAAGGAAACTTGCAAGCAGAATATGAAGAGAACCCACAGGAGAGACCCTAAATAGCCCTGAGAGGGGGATTGGCTACCTTATCAGGTATGGACCTGTCAGGAGGGGTCCCTGACGTCACCAGCTGGCACTGGCCACTCAGAGCCCTCCAGAGTGCCCCCAGACCTTGCAAAGCAAGATGGCGGAAGTCTGGGACACACTGGAGGAGTTCTGGGCACCACCCCTAGGGTAGTGATGGACAGGGGAGTGGTCACTCCCCTTTCCTTTGTCCAGTTGTCCAGTTTCGCACCAGAGCAGGGTACAAGGGGTCCCTGAACCGGTGTAGATTGGCTTATGCAAGGAGGCACCATCTGTGCGCTTCTAAACATATCCAGAGACTAGTGGAGGATTCCCCTTCCCAGCCTGTAACACCTATTTCCAAAGGGAGAGGGTGTAACACCCTGCTCTCAGAGGAAATGCTTTGTTCTGCCTTCCTGGGACTGGGCTGCCCAGATCCCAGGAGGGCAGAACCCTGACTGTGAGGTGAGGTGGCAGCAGCTGCAGTGCAAGCCTCATAGAGCTGGTTTGGCAGTACTGGGGGTCCATGGTGGAGCCCCCAGTATGCATGGAGTTGGCTCCCCAATATCAGATTTGGAATGGGGGGACAATTCCATGATCTTACCATTGTGAAGCTACATATAGGTATTGACCTATATGTAGTGCACGCGTGTAATGGCGTCCCCGCACTCACAAAGTCCCGGGAAATGGCCCTGAACTATGTGGGGGCACCTTTGCTAGTGCAAGGGTGCCCTCACACTAAGTAACTTTGCACCTAACCTTCAGTAAGTGAAGGTTAGACATTTAGGAGACTTATAAGTTACTTAAGTGCAGTTAAAATGCCTGTGAAATAACGTGTGCGTTATTTCATGAAGGCTGCAATGGCAGGCCTGTGCAACGGTTTGTCTGAGCTCCCTATGGGTGGCAAAAGAAATGCTGCAGCCCATATGGATCCCCAATGCCCTGGGTATCTAGGTACCATATACTAGGGACTTATAAGGGGGGTCCAGTGTGCCAAATGAAATTGGTAAATGAAGTCACTAGCCTATAGTGACAAATTTAAAAGCAGAGCGAGCATAAGCACTGAGGTTCTGATTAGCAGAGCCTCAGTGACACAGTCAAGCACTATACAGACACATGCATTAGACATAAACTATGACCACTGGGGTCCTGACCAGCAGGATCCCACTGAGACAGGCAAAAACATACTGACAAATAGGTAAAAATGGGGGTAACATGCCAAGAAAGATGGTCCTTTCCTACAGGTGGCGGCTGTACCTGCAGCTGGGGGGTCACAGAGGTGTCCGCCACTACCAGGGAGCTCCCAACGTAGGAGGTATCTGAGTCTGTGTTGTCACCTCCAGTCTCCGCCGTGGTGCTCCCCTCGCCCTCCGTCCCACTGGTTCCCTCAGCGTCAGTGGACTCTGCCTCTGGGTCCTGTGGGATGCTGCTCCCTCTGTCGCCAGTGACTCTGCTCCTCCGCCAGATGATGCTAATGCATATAAGGACAGGATGACTAAAAAAAAGGGAGAGAGAGAGAGAGACAAAGGATACACTGGGTCAATGACTGCATCAACACCACCGTTGGTGTACACACCACTCTCACACACAGGGAACAGGCCTATGCACTATGTATTGCACTACCAGTGAAATGGCTAGTCACCAAGGCATAAGGTGGGGCACACACCGCCAACTGCGCCCACTTGGGACCCACACAGATCTGCCTAGAAGTGAATACTGGGTAACGTATTTTCTCTTCAACCCTTAGCCTCCAGAGGACCGACACTGCTAAGTCTGGCCTGGCCTTAGGGGCACCCATTAACACAACCACCACCCGGATACCACCCCACCAGCCATAAGTTGTAATTATAGTCACTGTACTCACCCCCTTGTGGCTGCTGTGATGTCTTCATGCACCCATCCAGCTCAGGGTAGGCCACTGCCAGTATGCGGGCCATCAGGGGGGGTCAGGGTCCAACGGTACCCCTTCCTCGTTGAGAGGCCATTCCAGTGTTTCCGACAGTGGGTGCTCCACCTATCATTGACCCCCAGGGTCAGCACATCCTTGGCGATGGCACGCCATATTCCCTTCTTTTGATGGGCGCTGACCTGCAGAGGCAAAACAGACAGGAGAACATCATTAGACAAACAGTCCAGCCTGTCACACAAATGGCCCACCATACCCGTTTCCATCACCACTGGCACACACATAGCCCAGCACACACCATTTACACCGCTAAGAGGAAATCTACTCCCCCTTACATGATGCCTTCACACACAACTCCATGCATTCATGCCACATGGATTGTGCCCACAGTGCACTCACCTGTTGGTCTGGAGGCCCATACAGCTGTCTGCACTGGTGTAGGACCCTATCCACGAGTCGCTCTAACTCCTCCGAAGTGAAGGCTGGGGCCCTTTCCCCGGTCACACAGGCCATGGTAGGTTCCAGACACAGGTCGCAACAGTACATGCATTGTAGGTCCTCTCCTATGGAAGGTCAGGAAACAAGTGAGGAATGTGAAATAAAATGGCAGTCACGTCCACGGCGGTGCATACGTCACTGCCGGCATAGATCCCCATTGGCCACTGTACCCCATAGGGCCCAATATAAACCAATGAGGAATTGCACGTCAGTTCACGACCGCCTACTGCCACGGTGAACAACGTCAGTGGCATCACCTCACTTCCACCTCTCCCTCCACACAGGACAGGTGGATGCCATTTTAGGGGGGGGGGGGTCAGCAGGCTTATTAATAATTTCTGCGTCACAGGATATATGGGCACATACTTTTAAATTACACTTTCCCAAAACATGATTGCACAATGTGGACTGCTGTTGTGGTATAGTTGTTCAAATTGTGACAGCCTACTCACTCTTGTGTCCCTTAGATACCTACAGATGCGGATGAACAGTAGATGGAGACATACCCCCGTATACAGGCTCCGGGTGGACTTGGCTACACTGGAGTACAGGCACATTATACTCACCTATAGACTGGACAGGGCCACAATCACAGAGCTGTGTGCCTAGGTGGAGCCTGACCTGATCACAGCTATCCGTCACCTGACTGGGATCCCCCCTCTTGTGCAAGTTCTATCAGTGCTCCATTTCCTGGCAACTGGTTCTTTCCAAGTGACAGTGGGCTTGGCAGCAGGAATGTCACAGCCAATGTTCTCAATTGTGCTGGCAAGAGTCTTGTCTGTCCTGATAAAACACATGTGAAGCTGCATTGCTTCCCCACAAGTAGAGGATTTGGCCACTATTAAGGCCGGTTTTTATGCAGTATGAAATATCCCCAATATAATTCGGGCGATTGATGGAACACATATTACTTTTGTCCCCCCCCCGGCAAAATGAACAGGTGTACAGGAATCGTAAGAGTTTCCACTCCATGAATGTGCAGATGGTGTGCCTGGCTCAACAGAACATCTTCCACGTCAATGCTAAGTATCCTGGGTCGGTGCATGGTGCCTTTGTCCTAAGGAACAGCAGCATCCCAAATGTGATGTCCCAACTACAGAAGAACAGGGTGTGGCTAATAGGTGAGCCTTGGTCCCCACCCAGTGTATGTTGATGTATGCCTATGCTGTTGGCCCAATAGGATAGTGTGTGGCTAAACATTGTCCCTCAATATTTGCAGGTGACTCTGGTTACCCAAACCTATTGTGGTTGCTGACCCCTGTGAGGAATGCCAGGTCAAGGGCAGAAGAATGTTATAATGAGGCACATGGGCGAACCAGAAGGATCATTCAGAGGACTTCGGCCTGCTGAAGGCCAGGTTCAGGTGCCTCCATCTGACAGGTGGATCCCTCTGCTACTTACCGAAGAACGTCTGCCAGATAGTAATGGCATGTTGCATGTTGCACAACCTGGCCCTCAGACGCCATGTACCTTTTCTGTAGGAGGAGGAGACTGGAGATGCCCCTGTGATAGCAGTGGACCCTGAGGTTAGTGAGGATGAGGAGGCAGAGGATGAGGATGTGGACAACAGAACATTAGTGATACGTCAGTACTTCCAATGACACACAGGTGAGACAGTGCAACTTCACATTTCTATGACTATTGGTGTATTCTGTGTGGCATTGGCATGCTGGCATTACCCACTTATTTCCCCTACTTACTGTAACCTATGGATATTCATTTTACAGATGTTGGTGATTTGACAACAATGTCCTGATGTGATCACAACAGCCAGCAACAGGTCATTCATTCTATGCTCACACTATGTACAGTTCATTTGCAATGGTCGTAGTTGTTTCAATCAATACCAAAAATACTTAATTCCTGCAAAAGAACTCCTTGTGCAGTGCAAATCGACGCACAGCCTGCCAGAAACGACACACAGCCTGCATCGCGGTGAGAAAATCACTGCAAGCCAAACCGGATCGACGCAGCCCGACTTCCTGAAGAGGAGAATGACACAGCACCAACGTTGCGATCGAAAATTCAACATACGACCCACTGGATCGACGCAAAGCTGAGCCGGAATGACGCAGCCTGACTTCGTTGGGGGAATTGATGTAGCGCCTGCCGTGTGGCAGAAATTTCCACGCATCGCCCACCGGTTCGACGCAGCCCCTGTGACTTCGCCCTGCACACCCATGATTTCAACACATCGTCCCTGGGGTGTCCGAAAACCCCACAACCTGAAGAGGATCCCAGTCTACGTGCCAGAAATCGACACAAAGCCTGCCCTGTGTGAAAACTCACTGGCACATCGTCTGTGTGCGCCGGAAAAATTCAACACCACCTACCTGTTTTCCACACAACTCCTCCTCTGTGGTCCCTTCTGGAGAATGTGATCAATAACCTGGTACTTTGTGCTTGCAAGAGACATTTGTTGCTTTTTAAGAACTAAAGACTCTTTATATAATTTTCTAAGTGCTATTTCAACGTGTACTTATTGAACTTTAATCATTTTGATCTGCATTTAACCCAATAAAAATTATATATTTTTCTTAACACTGTGTTGTGTACTTTTGTGGTGTTATACTGTGTGATTACATGATTTATTACACAAATACTTTACACATTGCCTTCTAAGTTAAGCCGACAGCTCAGTGTCAAGCTACCAGAGGGTTGGCACAGGATAATTTAGATTGTGTGTGACTTGCCCTGACTAGAGTGAGGGTCCTTGCTTGGACAGGGAGTAACCTGACTGCCAACCAAAGACCCCATTTCTAACATTGGTGATCAGTGGTGAGGATAGGACTTATATTTGTGCAGTGAAATACAATAGCTATGTGTACACTACCTACCCACAGTTAAAGGCCATTACACGTTGTTTTCTCCTTTTTTCTCTCCATTGGTCATTTTTTCCAATTTGAATCCTACCTCTCCTTTGTAAACTTGGAACTTTATGTTGTGCCTATGATATCTTAGAACAGCTTGGAAATGGATTCCAGCTTCACAGAAGACTGCAACAAGTCAGACCTTGTCCCAACCGAAACCCACACCAAGGCTGAGTTGAGGGAGCTTTGCAAAGACAGAGGGCTGACTGTGTCAAGGAGATCCACTGAGCAGGAACTGCAGGATGCCTTTGTAGCCTTTGAGGAAGCACGCTGGGAAGAGGAACAGGCAGCAAAGAACCAAAAGGGTGATGGCCCTGAGAAGGGTAAGGAGGAGGAGGAGAAAAATGACTTAGCAGTGGCTCCAGAGGAGAAAAGGGAACCCACAGAGAGTGAGTCCCTTACTGGATCATATGCGGGAAGCAGGGTCTTCTCCTATGCCGTGTCTTCTGAAGAGCTGAGGGACAGACAGGCTGTGAGGGACCTGAAGCTGCAGCAAGCTCAACTGGCTGCAGAGGAGAAAAGAGCTGAGGCTGACAAAGCCCTGGCAGAGGGGAGAAGAGCTGAGGCTGAGAAAGCTTTAGCAGAAAGAAAAATCTTGTTGGCTCATGAACTGAGCCTGAAGGAACTGGACTTAAAAGCGCAGAAAGTAGAGTCCAGTGGTGGCAGCAAAACTTCAATGTCCAGTGCTGAGAAAGAGGTCAAACCACCCAGAGATTTGGTACCTGACTTCAGTGAGGAGGATGACATAGACAAGTGGTTTGAGGTGTATGAGTTCACTCTAGTAGCGCACAGGATCCCTGAAGAGGATTGGGGGGCTGTCCTATGGGGGCATATACCTGGTAATGGGAGGGATGCCCTTCTGGCTCTAGTTGGGAGAGACAGATTGAGGTATCCAACCATGAAGGCGACCTTTGTCAAGAGATATGGCTTCCTCCCAGAGGAGTGCAGGTTGAGATTCAGGGGAAGTAGGAAACTGGCTCACCAGTCATGGGTGGATTTTGTGGGACACGTTTGCAAGGCACTCGATGGCTGGGTGAAGGGTAGTATGGTAAACACTTTTGAGGGGGCTGTACAATTTGATGGCCAGAGAGCACATGTTCAGTCACTGTTTTCCAGGGCTACGCCAACACTTGGTTGATTGTAAGTTCTCTGCCCGCAGGGAACTTGCAAAAGAGGCAGACCTCTGGGTGCGTACCAGAGTGTCTGAAAAGGCATTTGGGAGTGATCCTAAGGAGAGTGGTTTAGGTTCCCCTCAACAGAGTTGGGGGGAGGTACACAGTGACCAAGATTGGTCCCATAATGGTAAGGGGGAAAGGCGCCCCATGTCCCTTCTAAAGGTAGGAGGAGAGGTGGGGGTGGGCAAAGGCCCAGGGTACCCTATTTCCAGCCCCAGTGCTTGGCCTGTTCCCACGGGTGACCCAAGCAGGGAAACCTAGTCTGCACTGAGAGACCGTCCCCTGATGGGAGCTCCTCAGTGTCAGGAGAGTTGAGAGCGGTGACCCCTAAGTGCACCCTGACAGTTCAGTTATCTGGCAGTACCCCTCCCCAGAGGAGGGCACGGATGTCCAGAGGTAGGGGCAAGGTGAGGGAGGACTAACCCTTGTCCCCTGTTCAGCCTCAGGGTACAGACCCTGGGTTGAGTGACCAGTATCACTGAACTGATGGGAGGTAGGATGGAGAAGGGGTTCAAGACCCCTGGGTCACTGCCCCCCATTCTGAGATGCCTCAGGAGCCCATTGGGAGCTCCCTGTCAGCCCTCCAGCTGAAGGAGAAGCTCATCCAAAAGCCCCACTCAGGGTTTCCACTTAGCAGTGGATGGTCTGGGGCCTGGCTCATGACACTGACAGCTGTGAGTGACCTCTTTTGGTTACTGTCCTTGTGGACAGAATTTTCCCTGGGATGGGGACAGAAGTCAGACCCAAGGGGTGGAATGGGGACACATCACTTTGTTGGCCATAGTGGTACTGTTTGCATACTGGGATGCATCTGTGAGCAAATTAAAGTTAGGAGCTTCACAGATGTGGTCCTCAGATGATGATGATGGTTCCCCATGGGTCAGTTCAGTGGCCCCAGAGAGTATAGATGGAGGAGACTCACTGAGTTCAGAAAGGCGTAGAACTGGCAAATGCCCCGGCAGTACTGGACCATTGTCCATGTTCTATTGCCTTAAGCAGGGAAGTCCATCAGAGTATTGATTAACCTACCCTGGCTTTAAGCTGGAAGGGGGATATGTTGGAAATGGCCTTTCTACAGGGTCACCCCCAAACCTTTTGCCTTCCTTCTCCTCTTTTTCTGACCTCATTTTTGCTCACTTTAGGACTCTGCGCAATTTACCACTGCTAATCAGTGCTAAAGTGCATATGCTCTCTCCTTAAAACATAGTGACATTGGCTCATACCCAACTGGCTTATTTAATTTACTTGTAAGTTCCTAGTCAAGTGCACTAACTGTGCCCAGGCCCTGTAAATTAAATGTTACTAGTGGGCTGCAGCACTGGTTGTGCCACCCACATAAGTAGCCCCCTAACCATGTCTCAGGCCTGCCATTGCAGGGCCTGTGTGTGCAGTTTCACTGCCACTTCAACTTGGCATTTAAAAGTAATTGCCAAGCCTTAAACTCCCCTTTTTCTACATATAAGTCACCCCTAAGGTAGGCCCTAGGTAGCCCATAGGACAGGGTTCTATATAGGTAAAAGGCATGACATGAACGTGTGTTCTATATGTCCTGATAGTGTAAAACTCCTGCAAGAAACGACGCACAGCCTGCATCGCGGTGAGAAAATCACTGCACGCCAGCCGGATCGATGCAGCCCGACTTCCCGAAGAGGAGAACGATGCAGTGCCAGCGTTGCGATCGGAAATTCAATGCACGGCCCACTGGATCGACTTCGAGCTGGAACGACGCAGCCCAGCTTCCTGAGAGGAATTGATGCCTGCCGTGCGGCAGAAATTTCCACGCATCACCCACCGGATCGACGCAGCCCTGTGACTTCGTCCTGAATGCCCAGGATTTAAAGCACCGTCCCCGGGGCGTCCGAAAACCTCGCAACCCGAAGAGGATTCCAGTCTACGCGCCGGAAATCGACGCAAGGCCTGCCCTGCGTGAAAACTCACCAACGCATCGTCTGTGTGCGCTGGAAAAATCGATGCACACCTCCCCGTTTTCCACACAACTCAACCTCTGCGGTCCCTTGCGGAGAATTTGAATGCAAACCAGGTACTTTGTGCTTGCAATAGACATTTGTTGCTTTTTAAGAACTAAAGACTCTTTATATCATTTTCTAAGTGATATTTCAATGTGTACTTATTGAACTTTAATCATTTTGACCTGCATTTAACCAGATAAATATTATATATTTTTCTAAATACTGTGTGGTGTATTTTAGTGGTGTTATAATGTGCTATTGCATGATTTATTGCACAACTACTTTACATATTGCCTTCTAAGTTAAGCCTGACTGCCCAGTGCCAAGCTACCAGAGCGTGGGCACAGAATACATTGCATTATGTGTGACTTGCCCTGACTAGAGTGAGGGTCCTTGCTTGGACAGGGTGTAACCTGACTGCCAACAAGGACCCCATTTCTAACAGAACACTTTCACAAATCAGACCTTTTGGCTTTCCAATGTTTAATTTTTTTCTGCAGCACTGGGGAGTCAGTACAGTAAAAGGCAACAGAAAAAAGGATCCTTAAGAAAAAAGGTTTCTTTCTATTCTGTAGCTTTCATTTTTTCAGATACTTCCTCCGTGCTCCATCCGTTCTAAAGGCCACTTGCTGACAAATTTCTGTTGGGAAAGTCTCTTGTGCATTCAAGTGGGGAAGGAGGGGCATTTTCAAACAGCCAAAAGAAAAACTGTGAGACAAAAACATCATGAAGGTGGATACAGGAAGTCATTAACAATGTCTCATGACAGTGGCTGAAGATTCTGGAGCACCAGGAGCCAGTGGTTAAAGGAAGCAGACCCAAAGCCCCTTAAAGTAGATATAGATCACATTTTGTTCATCATGAATGGCACCAGGGTCATACACAATACCCAAAAATAAAATCAGAGATCGGCTTATAGGGTAGGTTATGACTTCAATCACAGTTGTGGAGTGGGACTATTATACAAGACACCAAGGGGAGAATAAAAGGCAAAGTAAGTTTGTTTCCTGAGTAGATTGCTTGCCAAGAATATTTATTTTATTCAGTTCAACCCTTGGTCATCACATTCCTTTGAGTTTGAAGGACAGATGACCAGGCTTCCCTTTTTTTTTGTTTCTCCTATTTTCTCTTTGTAGTTACAAGGTGGTCATTTTTGAGAGTAATGACTTTCAGGGGTTTCTCTAAAGAGCATCTATGATCTCTAATGGGAGCAACACCCAGTACATTCCGATGGCAATATCCTAAATGAATAAAGGTTCAGATTCATAAGTTGTGATAAATTGGGTTTTCATTCATTCAAACATGCATTTTGCAGCATTTGTTACTCATGGTAGTCAGTACTCATACACAAGGAAGTTCACTTGAAATGCTATTATGGCCTAGGTGCATCCTCAAACTGCAAGAATTTGGTCAAGTTAATCAAGCAAAGCAGCAATGCTCTGATTACTTACTGACAAGGTTTTATTCATTGCAATGAGTCTAACTTTTCCGTGTTGCAGTCTTGGTGGTCCATCCTTAGCAGACTCATAGGGCCTGAATCAAGGTTGGCTGGTAATGGGAATTCACCTGGAAAATATTGATACAGCTGGAGTAGTATTTACCCAGATGTGGAAAATACCCATTATTCCGTCATACAATCTGACAAATTAGGAATTTCATGCGAAATGCAACATTTCCACACCAATTTGCGCTTGTATCAGAACTTACCACACGTTTTTCCCACTTATTTCAGAAGGTTTGACCTGCTGAAATTTACCCCAGGAAAATTGTGGGGATGCGGCATTAACCATAGCACTCAGGATTTGGATCCAGGCATAAATAGGAGTTTGTGCAGTGATTAGCTCTGTACCAGCCCACTTGTAATCATGGTCTTAGTATAATCTTTAACCAATATTGATAATGCATTTGGATATACAGATGTTAAAAACTAAACAGGGATGGCCCCATAAATATAAAATTCAGAAATCTGCACCCAGAGGTTTATTAGCATGCATGGGTCCAGATTATTGAATTTTCATACTTCTCAAAGGTTTCAAAGAGTACACCTGGAGACCTGTGACAGTCACAGGTTTACTGGAGTACTAATTGAAATCTATTTTGGGTTATCACCTATTTTCACCCTAGATACAATGCCAGCATCTCAAAACCACCACATTCCACACTACTGCAAGTCCAAAACCTCAGTCTGTGACATTTCAACACCTTACCACTTAAGATGCTACTACCATCCCGCTTTCTTCCTATAATGCCAGCATGCCTTATTGAAAAATGACTGGCATCCGTAACCTCTTCAGAATATCACATCCTTCAACCAACCACGTCCTTTGGGAAGATTCCCTTTTATTAAAGTTTCTTGTCTCATGTTCCACACTGCCACCTCCTAATACACCACTCAGTCTGAACCATCTAAAACCCAGGATCATCTCCTGTAGCTACTTACTCCATCAACAACTTCCCAGACCTTCAGATCCTCGAAGTCTGTTGATAAAATGTGGCCTTATGACTACCAGCCCAGCCTTGAAGCACGTATTGGACATCTGTGATCTCTTTGAGACAAGTTGCAATCTAGTTGAAGTAACTGAATCTTGTTTTCGATGTGCCTCCATATCCTCTCTCGACAACCTGCTCCCCTTGTCACAAAAACATATTGATGAACTGAAAGAGGCAGAAGGGAGGTGGAGTAGCACAAGGATAGGATAGGATAGGCTAGCTTCTTAATATGCATATTGTACCTCACATAACTCACTCATCATTCATTTGCTGAGATGTCTGTTGAGCAATCAGACACATTTAATCCTTCTTCACAGCAGTGGTCTACCCCTCCCATGGGTGTGCCCTCCAGATTCATGAATGACTGTGTAGAAATGGCAATACTTTTACAGGTTAAAGTCAATACAATCCTGATCTTATATGATTTCAACAAATGGGCGAACAAGTTAGGTTTAGTACCTGCTGCAAACCTCATTGAGATCATGTAAGTCCTATGCTTCTCACAGGTGGTGAGTTCCATAACACATACTGATGGGGGTACACTACATCTCACATTCTATGGCCTAGATGACCTTAGAGGTGCAAACAAAGCTCTGGTTGGATCACTCCTTCTTAATCATGAGCCTCACAAATGTACCTTAGGTTGAAATGTAGAGAAGACAGATATTAGTAGTGGTGGGGCAATGAATGCGGGTCAGGTGATTCCAAAGAACTGGCAATTGTTTCACAAATCTATGCAGTTTTAAATTCAAAGAACTAAAGAAGGTCTTGGTGTAGTTTTGGAAAACACAATTTAAGAACATTGGACTGTTCAATGTAAATGTTAACCATTTACCTGATTTTATTGAGTGTTTTATTGATGGGTTTGGAATAGTAAGCATTCTTTACCTCATAACTACTCTGTGGTATGCTCTGCAGTATATTATCCATCTGGCATTGTGTTCTTGGGTCCGGCATGTGGGGTGGTGCTTGGGCTTATTCTTTGGGTGAGAACTAAAAGACTATGCAGGTGTTTAAATTGTAATGTAACTATCATAATGAGCACCCAATTGAGCTATGTTCAGTTGGGTGCTAACTATGATAGTTGTATTAAAATTCTTAAGGGTTTCAACAGCTTCCCAAATGATGGCCTGCACACAAAAAGTATGTTGATCCTTGGTCACAGGAACTGCTTTTCATACAACCTTGTTTCAACATCAGTCCCCCTGTCATTGTCTTGAATGTCTTGAAATTATCCTTTCAGTCCTGGCAAGAGGCGAAGATGTGACCATCTGCTCTTGGAAATCATTACGGTCAGGCTGTACAGATGCAGGAAGGTGCAAGATACAAGAATAGCTGTTTGCTGGTTCTTGGGGCTGGCAGGGCAGGGCAGGTACTTATCCATTGGGCAGTCTACCTTCCCTTCTCTGGTTCAAAGCAAAATAAGCTCATCTGCAGCCCTTTAGGTCTGATCCCAACACCTGATAGGATTACAGCCAGCCTTCCTCTCTTTTGTGCATTCCTTATATAGCCAGACTCAGCAGTTCCACTGAGATGTAAGGGTGAACACATTTCTTGGCCCATAAGCCTATTTAATTCTTTAGACAGTGTGGAACATGGAATTTAACCATACATTCTGAATGTGTGCAGCACTTGAATGTGTGGAGGAAATCTGACCAGGTAAATTTTTTAAAATTTGCATTTAACTGCCTGGAAATGAACATCCCATTCTTTTCTCAAAGTTCAGGTTCCATGTTGATGCCATACATCCCACAGCATCACCAAGGTTAGTAGATTCAACTCAGACAGTCCATCACCAACTTCTGTATTTGTTACTGAGTCTCATTCTTCTTATGCCAGATTTGACTGCAGCGGGTGTGGGGTGGAGGAAGGCATTCAGGCCATATTTATTGTTTAGGTGTTGCCTTGATTTGGCCCTTAGCAGAGTCTTTGGAAAGAAGATGCTTTCTTACAGGCCTTAGTCTGACCTGTGTCAGTTGGTAGGAACCAAGGAAGGTATCACAAATATTCGCACCATGTTCAATCAGTATTTTTGTGTACAGGAAGTAGACATACAATACCCAGGCTACAATGGCCTGGGGAAGGAGGAGGATGAGAACAACAGGTATCTGCAGAGAAACAGGGATATTGCAATCATTGTACCCATCATTGTACCCATGTTGGCCAAACATGGCATGAAATCCTTTTAGGGTCCACACATACTCTGGGGGACCCACTGCAGTCACCCAGCCCCTGCTACACACACATCACATAATCTGGGTAGGGAGATTCCGCAGACTACATAGATTTACATAAGCGAGCTAGGGCATATTTAAGAGCCTCTAGTGCCACCGGAGCATCACATTTTGTGACGCTTCATTGGCACAGTGCCCTGCGCCATGTTTACAAGGCGGTGTTAAGCCACTTTTTGTGGCTTAACGCCACCTTGTAAATACGGCCCCTTCACATGCAGTACTTTGCGTTGAAGGGGCATGCAATGGGTGTTGCTGTGGGCGTGCCACAGCAACACCCATTGCATTTTGACACTGCCTCAGATTTACGGGTTTTCATAAACCTGAGGCAGCGCCAAAATCTAATGCCACCCCAGAGGTAGGGTTAGAGTGGTGCAACGAGGAGAAATGCTTTCATTTCTCCTCGTTTTTTGCCCTTTCCATGTGTGCTGCATTCTGCAGCACACATAGAAAGACCAAATCGCCATTTAAGACAGTTTTTGTGCAGGAAGGTTTTCCCTCCTCAACGCAGCCATCCTTGAACTATGGTGCAAGAGTTGCTGCTTTAGGGCACTGCAGCAAATGTAGCGATGGCGCAGCGGGAAACACAGGGGTGCGCCATATTCTATTAAATACGGTGCATCCCTGCATTTTGAAAATGACGGTATGCGACGCTGACAAATTTGGCGCAGCAACGCTCATCGTCATTTTCTGTTAAATCTGGCCCCTAGTCGGCAACCTCCCCAACTTGGAGGACAGATAAAAAGCCGTTTTCCAATGACTCCCTCATCAACGTCTGCAATCCATCAGTCATGTCATAGCATAAACATAGTAGTCATCCCTATTAAAAAGTATATTGCTTCTCTAGTGGCAGTTTATGAACAGTGAGTGTAGCGAGGCTGCTGACAGAAAGACAATTCAAAGTACACATTTTTTTGCACTTAGGCCACTGATATCTGCACACACATGCACCACACATTCAGATGTACACCCAGATTCATGTATGCACACATTCTGGCACACTCTTACCCACACATGCTCATGCACAAATACACACGCACATAGCATTTGACAGTTTTACTTAATTGTTTGTACCCTCTTGCTTGACCATGTTCTGCTTCTGGTCCTCACAGTTGAAGCCCCCCTGAGAAAAGACCTGGAGTCACACCCACAGTGTGATTGACAAGACAGGCCTGATTTGGTCTTGCACTGTCAATCACACGGTAAACGCAACAAGTGGCCTTACAATTGGTTAGAGCACTGTGAAGCAGCACTTTTTATGAGAGCTGCAAGGCATGCTTGAAGGTATACCTCTACTTAAACAGAGCTCTGTCTGTCAGGTCTGTACGTACGCAAGCTATGCCTGAGTCCTTGGATGAAGTTTTGTCGCCAGCCCAGACGTGCACAGTTTGTGTACCATTTTCTAATGTCACTTCAAAAGTCTGAAGCTGTGATGCATGGTGGGGAAAAAAGCAAGTGTGCAACGACAGAATGCCTTAATGGGTAAGCTGCCACTAGTTGGACTCCGTCTAGGGCAGAGTTGCGTATACAATTGGTGAGTTACTCATTAGTGAAAACATATACAGTACCTGCCAGGGTACGGAATATGTGAGTCTTTGAGCAGACAGCATGCTAAGGGGCCTATTCACAAAAGTGAATTTTCACATATATATTTATTCAGGTGTATATTTACTACTAAACCAAGGTGTAACTCTATACTTTTTTATAACCACCATTTCTGAATGTAGATTCACACCTAGGTGTAAACAATCAGTGGGCGAAGCCTCCTACAACAGTGTTTACATGTGTAAAGTTACTACTAGGAAGGTTGCACACATATCTGAATCTCTCCTCTACCTTAGATCTTCCTATGTGAAAGTATAGGGAAAATTATTATATAAATTATAATTTGTTTTTTATTCTTTAAAATTAACTCCCCACCATCGTAGCTTCTATCTACCTATGGGAATGTATATGGAAAATTATTATTTGCTTACTCTTTAAATACAACTAATAAAGTATGTTAATTCAAAAGGTAAATGTACAGTATTGAAGCACAATAACTGATCAAGTGAAATGCGTATTAAACATTGAATTAATTTGAATACATTCATTTAATTAAAAAAAGCTTTTAAGTAGTAAACAAAAAAACAACGTTTTTCTTTTTTATTTATTGTGTAATACATTCTTGTTAGAAATTCTGGGCCTGATTAACAAGCTACACTTTGTAGTACATTTTGTGGTATTATAAAACGTTGTATGAAGCTTTATGATGCTGCACTCCTTATACTGGTGTGTGCGGAGTTCTCAGCTCTGCTTACTGAGTCTCTGGATGCAGAGAACACCGCACACTTAGACAAAGGGAGTGTGGAGTCATAGAACTCCACACATGGGCCCATATTTATATCTTTTTTGCGCCGTTTTTATGTAATTTTTTTACGGGAAAGCGGCGCAAACGTACAAAATACAGTTATATTTTGTAAGTTTGCGCCGCTTTTGTGTCAAAAAATGATGCAAATGCGGCACAAAAAAAGTATAAATATGAGCCATAGTTTGTGAATAACAAAAAGTAGTAAATGGAGACAAAAATATTAGTTTACCTATGTGAATCAGGCCCCCATGTGGCTGAAAAACACGTGTAAGAGTAGTTTGTGAATTACAGTAGTCTTACTCATTTGTGGATGTGGATGTTTTACCATGTACCTTCCGAAACTCCTCCTTAAGTTTCCCTAAACACCTCTCATTTTAGTAGAAAATATTCCCCATTTTCCAGCCACTCCCCGTCCTTTCCAAATTTACTACTAAAATATATACTTATGTGCGCAGATCTCCTCACAGAATAGGTAGGTGAAGAGGAGGTGTCAGTCTCCAGTTATAGGGTTTTGGATAGCATTTTGTAGTACTACGTAGGCACTACAAAATGCAGTTTATAAATAGGCCCCTGAGTGTGTTAGAAAATGAAATGATGCAATACGGAAATGGACAGCACAGCATGACGGCATCAGGAAAGCATGATCCTACAATGCAAATGTCCATGGATACTCATCCACCTAAGTTACACCTGGGAAATATATGCTATTGTTTAAACTTCGCACAAAGAAGCGCAAAGTGATAAATACTTGTACTGAGAAAGCTTTGCAGCACAACATACCATTTGCATTGGAAAGTAAATATCTTCGCAAAAAATAATTGTTGTGACTTTGCCAAAAAGATTCGGAATAAATCGGACATAAAATATATAAAAAGAGGAGGACTGCCATGAACTGCCACTTTAGCAGCTTGAAGTGGTGGGTGCCACTGGGTAGTTTGTTGTGCAGGTATAAAGGGAGGGGCAAATGGAGAGAAAGATGGATGGAGAGAAGGAAGGGTGGAGAGGAGAAAGGAAATAGGATGTATGGAGGGATACAGAGGTAGATGGATGGAGAAAAGGACTGATGGATAGATAGATGAATCAATGCAGAGAAGAGTGGATAGGCAAAATGATCAGTTGAGTGATAGAAGGAGGGGAAGATGATGGGTGGATGGTGGGAAGGATGAAGGTAAGGATATACATGGATGGATCAGAGAAATAAGGATGTAGGGATGGATGACAGAAGGAAGAGTGGAAGGAGATGTAAAAGAAGGAAGTCAAATAAGATAGAGAGAAGGTAGGAAAGACTGATAAAAGGAAGGATGTGAGAAATATAGAGGAATGTCAAAAACTGAAAGAATGATGAAGCATGGATGGTTGGATGGAAATACAGAAAGGATATAAAGAAGGAAAGAAAGCAAAGTTGAAAAAAGACAGGAATAAGGATAAAGGAAGGAAGGAAGGAAGGAAGGAAGGAAGGAAGGAAGGAAGGAAGGAAGGAAGGAAGGATGAAAAAGAGGCCCTGGCAGTTCAGGGTCAATTGCTGCAGGTTCGGAATGGACTTTTCCCAAGAAGAGCACGGTCAATACTGGTTTGGATAAGACTGGCACATGAGCGAATAACAGGTTGGAATGCTACCCAGAGCATTTGCCAGTGGTTTAATTATTTGCAAACGTTTCTCCCATCACCTTTTTGTGTGACTGATGTATTGCCCTAAGTGGCCAAGGGTATACCTAAATGTGGGCCCCTTGTTCCCTCTTTCATAGGATCCAAGCTATACCTCACTTAAGAGGCCTAAAAAGCCTGAAACTGGTCTGGGGTTGCTTGTGTTTCTTTCTGGAGGTGGCACTGCATGGTGAACCCCATGGTTGAGCCAGAAAGCTATAGATTTCTGAAAAGTAAACAAAATTCCAAATTCACCAAGGGGTCATACCTGTAGATCCTTCAAGGTTTTGCCAAAGAAAATAACTCCTGAAATAAAGAATTATTGAAACTTAGTAGAAGAAAATGGGCTTTTGTGACAACATTTTAATCTATAACTTTTGTCATGATGGCTGGTTGGCAAAACAATATAAAATTAAGTCTGCTAGACCATCTAGGTGTGGGTGATTTATATGGTTTGTAGGTTCTCCAAGAGCCCCAGGTACCCAGAGCCAGCAACTGAGCTGCACCATACAATGTTTTTTTATTGAGAACGGCATATATCACAATTGTTACAGAGAAATAGGCACAGTGAAAACATGGGTATCAAGGAAACATGTATTTCCGAAATGGGCACAAGATATAGGGTCATATTAAGAGCAGTGGTTATTTCTACATCTCTGAATTTGTAGGCACCCATACTAGTGTACAATTTGGAGGGTATTTTTCAAAATTTCATCTTCCTTACACACTGGCTTACATTTAAAAGGCCCAAATACAGCGAAATCTAATAATCCAAGAATGTTCTGCTATTCTGTGCTCCCACAAGTATCCAAATAAAAATGGTACCTCACTTGTGTGGGTAGGATTAGTGCCCATGACAGGAAAAGCCCCAAAACTCAAAATGGACACAGCACATTTTTTTCACAAAAAAATTGCCTTTTTTCCAATGTAGCTAGCTCGCGATTGTGGACCTTGCTCAGCCGGCACCTCAGGTTGCCTCTGGGCCTGGAACACACTGAGGCCCCTTTGGTAATCACCATTGGGCACTTGAAATCCCCCTGGACTGTGCACTGGGTGTTGGGTGTGATCTGAGCAATGGCAAACCACTGTGAATCTCAACTCCTACCATGACTCATCCCACAGCAAAATACCCTAAGAGGGCTCCTGCCCTGTCCCTCCCCCCCCCCACTGTTGGATGGCCTTTCACACCATTCAGACAATCACAATGGGCATGCTCTGTTCTGCCACACCAGCACCACCTTCAAACACCACCCTTCCATTCACTGTGTGGGACAGCCCAATGCTGGAAGCATCCTCATCTCTCTCTGTGTCCAACAAGTTGGAACAAGTGTTGGCTGCCATCGAGCACTCCATAGTTTCTATGGAAACTAGATTTGGGACACTAGCCACCGAGTTGAGTTTTTGCTGCATGACAACCGGAAACTGGTGGACAAAGTTTCAGAAGATGAAAAGACACTCACCTCCCTCCAGCCATTAGTAACCAACAACCAGGCTGCACTCCAGGGCTTGCGAACTAAGGTTCAGCAACTCGAAAACCTAGCAGAGGATGCGGAGGGACGCTCCCACAGGAGTAACATCCGCATACAGGGGTTGCCGGAGTGAATTAAGGGCCCCAACCCTGCATCCTACTTGGAACAATGGTTCAAGACATTTACTCCAGCAAAGGATCTTACTCCCTTCTACACACTGGAGTGAGCCCACAGAGTCCTGGCCAGCCATCTTCCGCCGGATGCTCCACCGTGTCCCATGCTGGTCAAACTTCCACATTATCAAGATCATGATACCATCCTCTGAGCGGCCAGGCAGGCAGGTCCATTGCATGTTGTGGACAAAACAGTTATGCTCTTCCTGGACTATGCCCATTCAGTGAAACAGAGGAGATCCTCATTCTTGGTGGTCAAAAACCACCTCTGCCAGCTTGGGGTCCAATACTCACTACTATTGCTAGCACAGTTAAAGGTCTTGTCCAACGAAACCCCCACTTTTTTCACAGACCGCAAGGATGCCTAAGATTGAGCAGATCGGCATGAAGGCACACGCTCGTCATCTCTTCCTAGGCTTCCAGCCCATCCACCACCCTGGATGACACCATAAAGGTAAGGCGAGACTGACCAACACCCTCCACCCCACCAAATATGCATCTGCAGATCACGAGCAAATTATCACAGAGCAGAAAAGTCTAAAGACAGCAGCCAACTTAGGTTCCATAGCAGCATCCACAGATAAGGAATCCAGTCCACACATCTATAGCTCTGGTGATGGCTCTATACCATCTGCTGACACCCACCAGGACTTGCAGTCGCTCCCATTGGTGACCCCCACAGACAGTGGATAGTTTGGCATAACTGTTTAGCACCTTTAATCGTCACAATGCATGCTCATCTTTCTATATGCTAGGCACTTTAGCACTCCTCTTGCTTCTTTGCATGCCTTGTCATGCGCTTGCTCTCAACCTTGCATATTGCTCAATTCACTACCACTATATTGGAGCTTGGTGGTTTTAACCACCGCAATCAATCACGCTGTCTTGCTGACCTCTTTATTCAGTCTTTCTCTTGCAATGCGGATCTACACAACCCAGCAATCTCCCGCGCCAGACGGAATCTTACATTTATTACACAGGGCTTAATGGACACATAGGCCCTCATTAAGATCCTGGCGGTGTGTGATAAAGTGGCGGTAATCCTGCCAACAGGCTGGCGGTAAGTACCACCAAATTATGACCATGGCGGTGATATCTCCAATAGACAGCCAATCTACCACACCAACTGCCAGGGCGGAAACAACAGACACCACAGAAGTCAAAGTTCCACCCACCATATTTTTACCATGCAAACCACCACCTTTTCTTGGGTGGTAACAACGCCAACAAAAGCCTGGCGGAAACAGAGCACAGAAGTGAAAGGACTCACCATTGGAGACACATGGAAGAACCACGCTGCCACGGAAACTGCACTGCAAGTTTTCCCAATGATCTTCTAAGTCATGCTCCACAACGAACACCAACGCCAATGAAGACGACGACGGTGAGTCAATAGCCTCCTCACTCAGGGCAGCAGGGCTCACTGGGACAGGGCCTGAGGTGCCTGGGGCGAAGGAGATGCCCACCTCCTGGGTGAGCGGGCACGGGCAACTCGCTGAGGGGCTACTGGGAGGGCGGTGCTTGAATGGGAGGTGGAGTAGGAGGCTGGCATGGTTTGTAGTGGGTACCTTGGGTACTTACACCTTATACCAGGTCCATTTATCCATTATTAGTAAAGTAGTAGTGTTCTAGCAGCTTAGGCTGATAGAGGTAGCTATAGCAGAGCAGCTTAGGTTGAACTAGGAGACATGCAAAGCTCATGCAATACCACTTATAGTTACACAGTACTCATACCCAAGTAAAGACAATACTCAGTGTTACCAAAAATAAAGGTATTTATTTGGGTGACACAGTACCAAAAATCTCTTAGAGACAATACTCCTTCTGGACGGAAGTATTATACACAATATATACACTAGACACCAAAATTAGACAAGTAAATAATCATAGAACAGTGCAAGCAAATGGAAATGCTGTAGAATGCAATGGGAGAAAACAGGCCTGGGACAACACAAACCATATACTAAGAAAGTGGAATGTGAATCACGAATTCCCCCCTAGACAAGTGCAGTGTGCAGAATCGCTTGGAGAATAAGAATACAGTAAAGGTAAGTAAATTACCCCACCCCAGAGCCCAGAAAAGCAGGAGTAAAGTACTGCAAGTTTCCTTAGGACACACTACACCTCATGATTGGCATTTTGTAGTAACCAACCAAGTCTGCAAACAACAACTGCTGGATTCCTGGACCTGAAGACCTGCAAAAGAAGGGTACCAAGTCCAGAAGTCGAAAGAAGTTCCAGGAAGGACAGGAGCCCCTGCCAAACTGGAAGAATAGTCCCCTGTTAGTTGAAGACTGCAGGAATGCACCCTAGGAAGGTGCCAGTGGGTTCCTGCATGATGCAAAGGATGTCCCACGACGTGAGGATGGATGCAGAAGTGATTTTGTGGTGGAAGTTGCCAACAAGCCTTGGTTACGACACACAATGGCACTGGCTGGACCCAGGAGGGACCTGGGGGCCTCAACTCTGTGTGAGGAGGAAGAGGGGGCTCTCAGCACTTTAGAGAGCCCTCAGGATGCCAGACAGCACCCCTGGGAGTCCCAGGACACGGGGACAAAGGAGGTGCAAAACACGGTTGGTGCAGCACAACAAAGGAAGGTCCCACGCCGCCGGAGAACAACTCAGCAAGTTTAGCATTGCAGGATGGAGTGCTGGGGACCTGGGCCAGGCTGTGCACAAAGGACATTTACAAATAGTGAACAGAGGCCTCAGGAGGTGAAGAAGACACAGTACACAGGGGTACCGTCGCTCTCAGGGAAGGCAAGGTATTACCTCCTCCAAATTGCATCAGCAGGACCTCAGGACAGTCTATGTCGATGGGGTCCAACCGCTATGTCCTTAGGAGCATGCTTGTTGCTGTGAGAGGAGTCCAAGGGTACCGGACCTTATTTTAGAAGGTGCCTGCTGGAGCAGGGGAGTGACTCTGTCACCCCACAGGAGATTTCTTCAGTCCTTCTGGTGCAGGGTGAAGACAGGGAGTCCTCAGAGTGTGCACACCATGGAAACCGTTGCAGTTGCTGGCTGGAGCTGAATTTGCAGAGGAAAAGTATCCCTTGTGGATACTTTGTTGCTGTTACAGCGGTTCCTGGAGCAGGCTGCGGTTGATCTGAGGTCAGAGGATGATGAAGTAGTTGCAGAGGATTCCTGAAGGAAACTTGCAAGCAGAATATGAAGAGAACCCACAGGAGAGACCCTAAATAGCCCTGAGAGGGGGATTGGCTACCTTATCAGGTATGGACCTGTCAGGAGGGGTCCCTGACGTCACCAGCTGGCACTGGCCACTCAGAGCCCTCCAGAGTGCCCCCAGACCTTGCAAAGCAAGATGGCGGAAGTCTGGGACACACTGGAGGAGTTCTGGGCACCACCCCTAGGGTAGTGATGGACAGGGGAGTGGTCACTCCCCTTTCCTTTGTCCAGTTGTCCAGTTTCGCACCAGAGCAGGGTACAAGGGGTCCCTGAACCGGTGTAGATTGGCTTATGCAAGGAGGCACCATCTGTGCGCTTCTAAACATATCCAGAGACTAGTGGAGGATTCCCCTTCCCAGCCTGTAACACCTATTTCCAAAGGGAGAGGGTGTAACACCCTGCTCTCAGAGGAAATGCTTTGTTCTGCCTTCCTGGGACTGGGCTGCCCAGATCCCAGGAGGGCAGAACCCTGACTGTGAGGTGAGGTGGCAGCAGCTGCAGTGCAAGCCTCATAGAGCTGGTTTGGCAGTACTGGGGGTCCATGGTGGAGCCCCCAGTATGCATGGAGTTGGCTCCCCAATATCAGATTTGGAATGGGGGGACAATTCCATGATCTTACCATTGTGAAGCTACATATAGGTATTGACCTATATGTAGTGCACGCGTGTAATGGCGTCCCCGCACTCACAAAGTCCCGGGAAATGGCCCTGAACTATGTGGGGGCACCTTTGCTAGTGCAAGGGTGCCCTCACACTAAGTAACTTTGCACCTAACCTTCAGTAAGTGAAGGTTAGACATTTAGGAGACTTATAAGTTACTTAAGTGCAGTTAAAATGCCTGTGAAATAACGTGTGCGTTATTTCATGAAGGCTGCAATGGCAGGCCTGTGCAACGGTTTGTCTGAGCTCCCTATGGGTGGCAAAAGAAATGCTGCAGCCCATATGGATCCCCAATGCCCTGGGTATCTAGGTACCATATACTAGGGACTTATAAGGGGGGTCCAGTGTGCCAAATGAAATTGGTAAATGAAGTCACTAGCCTATAGTGACAAATTTAAAAGCAGAGCGAGCATAAGCACTGAGGTTCTGATTAGCAGAGCCTCAGTGACACAGTCAAGCACTATACAGACACATGCATTAGACATAAACTATGACCACTGGGGTCCTGACCAGCAGGATCCCACTGAGACAGGCAAAAACATACTGACAAATAGGTAAAAATGGGGGTAACATGCCAAGAAAGATGGTCCTTTCCTACAGGTGGCGGCTGTACCTGCAGCTGGGGGGTCACAGAGGTGTCCGCCACTACCAGGGAGCTCCCAACGTAGGAGGTATCTGAGTCTGTGTTGTCACCTCCAGTCTCCGCCGTGGTGCTCCCCTCGCCCTCCGTCCCACTGGTTCCCTCAGCGTCAGTGGACTCTGCCTCTGGGTCCTGTGGGATGCTGCTCCCTCTGTCGCCAGTGACTCTGCTCCTCCGCCAGATGATGCTAATGCATATAAGGACAGGATGACTAAAAAAAAGGGAGAGAGAGAGAGAGACAAAGGATACACTGGGTCAATGACTGCATCAACACCACCGTTGGTGTACACACCACTCTCACACACAGGGAACAGGCCTATGCACTATGTATTGCACTACCAGTGAAATGGCTAGTCACCAAGGCATAAGGTGGGGCACACACCGCCAACTGCGCCCACTTGGGACCCACACAGATCTGCCTAGAAGTGAATACTGGGTAACGTATTTTCTCTTCAACCCTTAGCCTCCAGAGGACCGACACTGCTAAGTCTGGCCTGGCCTTAGGGGCACCCATTAACACAACCACCACCCGGATACCACCCCACCAGCCATAAGTTGTAATTATAGTGACTGTACTCACCCCCTTGTGGCTGCTGTGATGTCTTCATGCACCCATCCAGCTCAGGGTAGGCCACTGCCAGTATGCGGGCCATCAGGGGGGGTCAGGGTCCAACGGTACCCCTTCCTCGTTGAGAGGCCATTCCAGTGTTTCCGACAGTGGGTGCTCCACCTATCATTGACCCCCAGGGTCAGCACATCCTTGGCGATGGCACGCCATATTCCCTTCTTTTGATGGGCGCTGACCTGCAGAGGCAAAACAGACAGGAGAACATCATTAGACAAACAGTCCAGCCTGTCACACAAATGGCCCACCATACCCGTTTCCATCACCACTGGCACACACATAGCCCAGCACACACCATTTACACCGCTAAGAGGAAATCTACTCCCCCTTACATGATGCCTTCACACACAACTCCATGCATTCATGCCACATGGATTGTGCCCACAGTGCACTCACCTGTTGGTCTGGAGGCCCATACAGCTGTCTGCACTGGTGTAGGACCCTATCCACGAGTCGCTCTAACTCCTCCGAAGTGAAGGCTGGGGCCCTTTCCCCGGTCACACAGGCCATGGTAGGTTCCAGACACAGGTCGCAACAGTACATGCATTGTAGGTCCTCTCCTATGGAAGGTCAGGAAACAAGTGAGGAATGTGAAATAAAATGGCAGTCACGTCCACGGCGGTGCATACGTCACTGCCGGCATAGATCCCCATTGGCCACTGTACCCCATAGGGCCCAATATAAACCAATGAGGAATTGCACGTCAGTTCACGACCGCCTACTGCCACGGTGAACAACGTCAGTGGCATCACCTCACTTCCACCTCTCCCTCCACACAGGACAGGTGGATGCCATTTTAGGGGGGGGGGGTCAGCAGGCTTATTAATAATTTCTGCGTCACAGGATATATGGGCACATACTTTTAAATTACACTTTCCCAAAACATGATTGCACAATGTGGACTGCTATTGTGGTATAGTTGTTCAAATTGTGACAGCCTACTCACTCTTGTGTCCCTTAGATACCTACAGATGCGGATGAACAGTAGATGGAGACATACCCCCGTATACAGGCTCCGGGTGGACTTGGCTACACTGGAGTACAGGCACATTATACTCACCTATAGACTGGACAGGGCCACAATCACAGAGCTGTGTGCCTAGGTGGAGCCTGACCTGATCACAGCTATCCGTCACCTGACTGGGATCCCCCCTCTTGTGCAAGTTCTATCAGTGCTCCATTTCCTGGCAACTGGTTCTTTCCAAGTGACAGTGGGCTTGGCAGCAGGAATGTCACAGCCAATGTTCTCAATTGTGCTGGCAAGAGTCTTGTCTGTCCTGATAAAACACATGTGAAGCTGCATTGCTTCCCCACAAGTAGAGGATTTGGCCACTATTAAGGCCGGTTTTTATGCAGTATGAAATATCCCCAATATAATTCGGGCGATTGATGGAACACATATTACTTTTGTCCCCCCCCCGGCAAAATGAACAGGTGTACAGGAATCGTAAGAGTTTCCACTCCATGAATGTGCAGATGGTGTGCCTGGCTCAACAGAACATCTTCCACGTCAATGCTAAGTATCCTGGGTCGGTGCATGGTGCCTTTGTCCTAAGGAACAGCAGCATCCCAAATGTGATGTCCCAACTACAGAAGAACAGGGTGTGGCTAATAGGTGAGCCTTGGTCCCCACCCAGTGTATGTTGATGTATGCCTATGCTGTTGGCCCAATAGGATAGTGTGTGGCTAAACATTGTCCCTCAATATTTGCAGGTGACTCTGGTTACCCAAACCTATTGTGGTTGCTGACCCCTGTGAGGAATGCCAGGTCAAGGGCAGAAGAATGTTATAATGAGGCACATGGGCGAACCAGAAGGATCATTCAGAGGACTTCGGCCTGCTGAAGGCCAGGTTCAGGTGCCTCCATCTGACAGGTGGATCCCTCTGCTACTTACCGAAGAACGTCTGCCAGATAGTAATGGCATGTTGCATGTTGCACAACCTGGCCCTCAGACGCCATGTACCTTTTCTGTAGGAGGAGGAGACTGGAGATGCCCCTGTGATAGCAGTGGACCCTGAGGTTAGTGAGGATGAGGAGGCAGAGGATGAGGATGTGGACAACAGAACATTAGTGATACGTCAGTACTTCCAATGACACACAGGTGAGACAGTGCAACTTCACATTTCTATGACTATTGGTGTATTCTGTGTGGCATTGGCATGCTGGCATTACCCACTTATTTCCCCTACTTACTGTAACCTATGGATATTCATTTTACAGATGTTGGTGATTTGACAACAATGTCCTGATGTGATCACAACAGCCAGCAACAGGTCATTCATTCTATGCTCACACTATGTACAGTTCATTTGCAATGGTCGTAGTTGTTTCAATCAATACAAAATTGCAATACATGAAATACTAGTAGTCGAGTTTTATCCAAGGGTGTTTATTGTTGTGCTAAAATATAGAGGGGGAAGTGCAATGGAATGGGGTAATGATGGAGGAAAGGCCAGGGTATTGTTCCAGTCTGTTTGTAGCAGAGGTGCAGTGTCCATGGGGACATAGGAAGGGGAGAAATAGCAGTTTAAGGTGGACAAGGTGACTGAGTGGGACACAAGGGGGACAATCAGGAGAGTCTCATTTCTTGGCGGTGGTCTTGGCAAGTGACTCTGGCTTCTGTCTGGTTCACAGGGAACGTTTGCAGGGTGGTTCACCTTCTGCAGGGAGAGGGATGCTGACGGCCTGTGGGTCCTGTGGCAGACCCTCCTGACCACTAGTGGTAGCGGAAGTGGAGGGCTGTTCAGATGACTGGCTAGTGGTAGGGGCCGCTGGTGTGCTGTTGCCTCCTTGTTGGCCATGTCTGCCAGCACCCCTGCCATGGAGCTCAGGGTAGTGTTGATGGCCTGTCAGTCCTCCCTGCTCCCCTGATACTGTCCCTCCTGCAGCCACCTGTTCTCCTGCACGTTGTCTAGGATCTGGCCCATTGTGTTCTGGGAATGTTGGTAGGCTCCCAGGATCTCGGTGAGTGCCTCCTGGAGAGTCGGTTCCCTGGGCTTGTCCTCCCCCAGGTGCACAGCAGTCCTCCCAGTGTCCCTGTTGGCCTGTGCCTCTGTCCCCTGAACGGTGTGCCCACTGCCACTGACCCCAGGTCCCTGATTGTCTTGTGGGTGAGGTGTGGGCTGGGGACACTGTACAGGTTGGCACACTGCTGATTGTCGTGTCCTGGGGACAGAGTCGTGGGTTTGCTGGGTGGGTGTTGTGGTGTTGGTTCCTGATGGGGAGGCTCTGTGGTGGTCTGTGAGTGGCCTTGGGTGATCGGCTGCCAGTGGTCCCTGATGGGCCAGGTAGGTCAGTCGTCCAGATCCAGAAGTCCAGAGTTACTGTCATCACTGGGGGCCTCTTCTGTTGGGGGACTGGATTGTGGTGGCACCGCCTCTCCACTGACATTGGCTTGGGAATCTCTGGGGATGTAAATGATGTATTATGCTTCACGTGTATGACATTTGTACTTCCGTAGATTCCCCTTTATGGTTGGTGTTACCCTGCCAGCTTTTGCTTGTGTATTTTGGTGTATTGTGGGATTGTTAGTTTCCCTATGCTGTGCATGCTTTAGTGATGAGTGTCCATGCAGGGCTTGACATTGGGATTAGTGAGATGTGTTGGTGGAGTGATGGGAGTGAGGGTGAGGGTGTGTGATGGCATGCAGGTATGGGGGTGCTAATTGTTAAATGTTGACTTACCAGTGTCCAGACCTCTGGCAAATCCACCGAGTCCCTCAGGGTGCGGTATTGCCAGTACCTGCTCCTCCCATACTGTGAGCTGTGGGGGAGTAGGTGGGGGTCCACCGCCAGTCCTCTGTATGGTGAGCTGGTGTCTTGCTGCTATGGAACATACATCCCCCCGTAGCTCGTTCCTCCACTTCCTGATGTCGTCCCTTGTTCTTGGGTGCTGTCCTACGGCATTGATCCTGGCCATGATTCTCTGCCATAGCTCCATCTTCCTTGCTATAGATATTTGCTGTACCTGTGCTCCAAAGATCTGTGGCTCTACCCAGACAATTTCCTCCACCCTGACCCTTAACTCCTCCTCAGTGAAACGGGGATGCCTTTGTGGTGCCATGGGTGTTGTGTGATGTGTGTTGCTGAGGGTGTGTTGGGTAATGTGGAGAGGGGTGTGATGTGGAGTGCGTGAGGGGTGAGGGGTTCTCCTACCTGTTCAATTGAGGCACGCAAATCACATACAAGACACAATGCAGGTATACTTAATGCTTCAGACTCCGGCAGCCCTTCACCCCTTTCGCATCAATCCCTCGCAACACTATCTTTGCAATGCCTACCATGGGCATAAGATTCTTACCCTGAATGTCCGAGGCATGCACACGGCCAGAAAGTGCTATGTGGTATATTCCTATGCAAAACGCCACCGGGAGCACATTGTTTTTTTCCATTAATTCTATATGACAATTGAAAAGCTTGGGCACTCCGCAAGAGATGGTGGGGCACTTAACATGCCACAACCTACTCTGCATCAGCTCAAGGCGCTCTAGTCTGGATCAGACCAGGGGTCCCTTTTCAGAAGTTGGGTGTTACCCTGAACAGAGAAGGCAGATATGTCCTGCTGGAGGGGCATCTAGACAGTTGTGCTGTCCTAATTGGGAGCATTTATCCACCCAGTACGGAACAGGACACTTTTTGGGACATCGTGTCAGCTAACCTGGCCCTTAAACTTAAAATGCAAATACCCTGGATCATAGGCGGTGACTATACCTGTGTGCTGGACACCTTTCTCAGCAGGCATCACCAACAAGGCCATGACCCCCCATGCCCTGTGCGGAGGAGGCTTGATTCTGCAGCTGGATCCAGCACTGGTCCCTAGTAGACACCTGGAGGACTCAACATCCCAGTGCTAAAATATACTAATTTCACTCGATCCCACACAGCCTGTATGTCTGCCTTGATCTTTTTCTATGTTCAAGCTCCATCCTTTTCATAGTACGGCACTCGGACTACCTGGGTCAGCTGACCTCCGAACACTATGCCCATATTGTAGGCCTACAATGGCTACCTCCCCGCCCCCTGATGCCAATATGGCATCTCCCAATGACATCCTGGAGAACCCCTCCATCCTGGCATCGCAGGAGATGCATATCTGACACTACTCTACTGAGAATCACAATACAGCTGCAAAGAGGGCCATAGAATGTGTTAAAGGTTGACATTAGAGGTGCTTGCATACAGGAGATAACCGGGTCCGCAGGGCCCTAGAATGCAACATATTAAAAAAGGAGACCCGGCTTGCCGACTTAGGCAACAAAAGAGGACCACGAGCCCACCATTGTCCCCACTTATGAGGAGGCAAAATCGGATTGCACAGCTCTCTTAGAGCGTCTGCAATGCTTTAACTTTGCAGCCCACGTGACCAGGGTCCACAGGGGGGGAGAAAAGGCTGGGTGCTTGCTCACCTGACTTTTCAGACAGGACACCCACACGGCCCCCATTAAGGAGATCATGTCTCACTCAGGATTGATATTTCACTCCTAGGATGCGATTCTGCAGGAGTTTCACTCCTATTACTTGATGATCTACTAAGCCCCTCTGGATGTCCCACCAGCTACACTGCAGACTTTCCTAATGGACATACCACTACCACTTACTCACCACCTAACTACTATAGAGACCCTGGACGCCTTATTACCACACACGAGGTGACATAAGCCATTAAGGACCTAGAACACAATAAAGCCCCAGGCCTTGATGGCCTTCCCCTGGAATACTACTCAACCCTTTCAGCTGTCCTCACACCTCAACTCACAAAGATGTATGAAGCAACCCTTGAATATATTGAAGTCTCTCATTCCATGCGAGAATCCCTTTTAGTCTCTATTCCCAAGCCTAATCGGTGCCCTATGCAGTTAAAATCCTATTGACCCATTGAAATCAGGAGTGCTGATTATAAAACTCTCGGTAAGATCCTCGCCAGTAGATATTCCCAGGTTGTCCCAGCCCTTATTTATGCAGACCAAAAAAGGTTTAGTCCAGGCCATAACACCTCTTAAAATATCCGGCATCCTTTCCACATTCAGAATCTGGTTCAAACCTCTTTTTCAAATGCTGCTTTCCTCATATTTGATTTAGAGAGTGTTTGACATGCTCTGATGGGAATACCTCTTTCAAGTATTTACGCGCAAGGGTGACGAGAAAGGCCTACTTGCGTACACACAGTTGCTCTATTGGAACCCGATGTCCAGAATTTGGCATGGCTCTCTTATTTTGTCCAGTTAGCTGTGGCAATCGGCAAGGCTGCCCACTTTCTCCCTTACTTTTTACCCTGGCAATGGAACCACTGACCATATGCCTGCGACAGGAGGGTCACTCCTGGGGCATACCCATAGCGGATCGCACTCATGCGGTCTCTTTGTACGCTGATGATCTCCTACTTTACCTTTGTGACATGAAGACAACCCTCACTACACTCCATATCACCCTTTCCAGATTCATAGATGCCTCTGGACCATGGATAAAGTGGTCCAAGTCAGCAATTTACCCCCTTTGCCCCAACCAACTCCCATGCACCATCTACCTCAGTGAGTCCTTTTTTCATTACAGCCCTGGAGCAGCACAGTACCTGGGCATCCAACTCTGTCATACCCCTACAAACCTCTTTGAGGGAAATCTTCACAGAGCACTGATGGGCATCTGCTCTCTGGTTGTGTTCTGAAAATCCCATCCTCTTGCTCCTATTGGCAAGATAGCCTTGGTGAAAATGATCATATTACCCAGGTTGCCCAATTATTTTGCCAATCTTCCTCTCATCCCCCCATGATCCTACTTGGTGGGCCTTGATGCTGATATGGAGTTCCAAAACCTGCTGTATGTCCCTAAAAAACTACAGCTTTCGGTCAGTTTTGGTAGGCTAGGGACCCCCTCTTTTGATGCCTATTTTCTGGCTGTGCAGTTGCAGTAGCTCTTACACTGGGTGGCTGGCCGCCTCATGGATGAGACCAGTGACTCGTGGGGAATTCTGACAACAGCAACAGTGAGCAACCTGCTCCTCTCAAAGGCACTGCCTCCCTCCCCTTGGTCCCTGGAGGTGAAAGTGGCATGTAAATGCTTGCTACGGGTATATCGTCTCTCCTGGGGCAGGCCCTCCTACACATCCATCCTCCCCCTTGGTGGGATTCCCCCATTTCCCATGTTATTTTACTGCAATGCACATAATGGTGTGGACTACACACTCCCTTCACACAGTCAGAGACCTTCACTCTGAACGTCAGCTTCTCTCCTTTGACTAACTCACTACAGACTACACACTCCGCCCAGGTCATGGTCTGACTTATAGGCAACTCTGTCACACTTGCTTCACTCTATGGGGCTCGTTGGATTCTGAACCACCCGCTCATCCAGTTCTGCACACTATTTTTGAGATGGCCACTAGCAGACACCTTTCACCTAACTCTCTCTAAAAGGCCATTCTGGACCTCTTGGATGTCCCCCTTACAACGCTATGAAACAAGTGGGGGGAAGACTTTGGGAGGGCCTTAAATGTTAAGGAGTGGGAATTAACGCTAGAATATCCTCAACAGGTCTTGTGCAACTCCTGCTTCAAGAACATCCAATATTTCATGTTGCACAGAACATATCTTACCCATTCACATCTGAACCACTGTTGGTCCAAAGCACACACCACCTGCTCATGTTGCCATGTCACGGACCTGGACCTGGCATTCGATACATAACACACTATTAAAGGTCACAGAGCTCACCGACCTACAAATGTAGGAAGCACGTGCCTTAGGAATTTTCAAGAGTTGCAAGAGACATAAAGTACATAATCCTTCTTGTCATACTATCTCTCATGCTCCACTGGTGCTCCCCAATCCTGCCACCGGTAGAGGCATGGCATGGGGCACCCTGCATATGGGGCATCACTGAGGAAGAGGCGCTCTGCTATGAAGAAGCCCGTGGCCTCCGTAAGTGCCCTGTTTCTCCCTGCTGGGCCACCTTGCTGTCAGACTTTCAACAAAAAGTGAGTAGCAACGATATGTCCCCCCTGAGGCTGCTCATAGTTTTCGTATAGCTCCTTGCACTCCCATGATCCGTGTACCCGTGACCCTCTGGATGCCAAGCCCATCAATGCCCTTCCCCTCCCCTCGTATATATGTTGCGCGCTTGCACACCAGTCACCAAGCATTGCACTGTAATATTAGTTTTTGCATTGTGTCCTACCATGCTTTGTGTCTTTTTTACAGTGGGAACTTACTGCCTCGCCGATGTTGTCACCCCCTTGCCTTAGTCGTGTAACTTTATACTCCAGTTCACCTTTCCCACACTTAACACACTCTGGCCCTCATTATGAACATGGCAGTTGAAACTGCCGTGATCATGCTGGCGGTCAGCCGGCGGCCCACAGGAGTGCCTGGCCGGGACATTGACGGCAGCTCCACATGGAGCCGCAGCCAATGTCTCTGTGCGGCGGGTGCAGCTGCACCCGTTGTGCAGATCACTGCCAGAAAATTGAGCAGAGACCTGCGCGATGGGGCACTGCACAGGGGCCCCAGTACACCCCTTCCGCCAGCCTTTCCCTGGAGGGGAAACCCACCAGGGAAAGGCAGGAGGCTGAGGAATCATTATCCGAGGGGCAGCACTGCTGCCCTGTCGGATAATGATTATGACCGCTGCCAGGCTGCCTGACGGAGGCAGCCTGGCGGCCCTCATTGTGTTCATTATGTGGCAGTGTGGTCCGCCATGCCGGCTGGCGGGTTTTCCCACCACCGCCGGAATGGCGGGCCACACCGCCATGTTTGTAATGACATCCTCTATCCTCCCTAAGTTATTATGCGCTGCCTAACATCTTGATACTTTGATCTGAGATTGTATGTACCGGCTTCAGATTACTGTTGATTACATATATGCTACCCGATTTGTTGTGCCACTGTATCACGCTATGTAAACCTTTCTGAGTACCCAACTGCTTCATGTTAACTGTTTTAAAACCCAATAAAGAGACGTTACAAAAAGACAACTAGACACCTAGTGATATCCAGGGTGGGCTGACATGCGTGGCTCACGCCACATTTTGTACCCAGAATCCCTTGCAAACTTCAAACTTTCACTAAAAAACAGGTTTTCCTCACATTTCCGTGATCGTAAGTTCTGGACTCTGCGGGGATTCACAAACTTCCTTCCACCCGGCATTCCCCCTGGTCTCCTAATAAAAATCGAACCACACTTGTGTGGGTAAGCTAAGTGCCTACATCAGGAAATGGCCCAAAATGCACCATAGACGCTGCACATTTTTCCACCAAAAACTGACCCTCTTTCCAATGTGGGTAGCTTGCGATTGTGGACCTAGCTCAGCCAGCACCTAGGGAAATGTAGTGGGTATGTTAGTGCTTATCCTTACCAGGGTTATAGCTAATAAAGAAACAGACGGACGACTCCTTATATGGGGGTGAGAACGTGATTTATTTTTATTTTCTTTGTCTATTCTTTTATCTTTCTTATTTCTTATTTCTTTTCTCTTCTTTTCTTTCTCTCTAGTTGTCTTCCTCTTGGGACTTTTTATTAATGTTGTGTTTTTTCTTTTCTTCCTAGGTATGTCTCCGTTTCCGGACATGTCGGTCCCCACAGAAGGATGGGCAAGAGTGGAAAAATAACGAATAGAGGGAAAAGATGTACGGTTTGAAAATTTTATTATTGGCTAGTATAACCTGGTAGGAGGGGGAAGGGATAAGGAAGAACCGGGATCAGTGAGGGACCGTGTCTAATAGTGTACATTTAGGCCCTCATTACAACATTTGCGGTAAATGCCACCTACCGCCATGCTGACGGCCGCCAACATACCGTGACCGCGGCGGAATACCGCTACGGGTATTATGACCCACACAGAGAAATCTGCCATTATACAGACACACACAGAAGTCCACCAGCACAAAGGTCAGTGATAAACTGGCGGTAGCAGAACCCACACTGTTACGCCAACAGAAATACGCCCACAGCATCATGACCCACGAATCACCACAGTGGACATTTAACCGCAGTAAACCATTGGCTGTACATACCGCCGCGCTCATAATACACACACACTAACAAAACAGCACCACGTTGGACAATTCAAACTACACACACCTGACACACATACAATTACCACACCCACACACCCACAACACTATAAAACACACACACACACATTATCAAAAAACCCTTACAACGAAAAAAGAAATTGCCAACTGAGAGAGAGACAAGCCAGGAGCACCCACTGAATCAGAGCCACAGAACATCATCACCCATTCACCATCCACACACCCCAACACAGCACCCCACACACCCTCACACATACCACTCACACTACACCCATGGCACCCCAAAGACACCTCAGGTTCTCTGAGGAGGAGCTAAGAGTCATGGTGGAGGAAATCATCCGGGTAGAGCCACAGCTATTCGGATCACAGGTGCAGCAGACATCCATTGCTAGGAAGATGGAGTTATGGCGGAGAATCGTGGACAGAGTCAATGCCGTGGGACTGCACCCAAGAACAAGGGATGATATCAGGAAGAGGTGGAACCACCTATGGAGGAAGGTGCGTTCCGTGGTTGCAAGACACCAGGTAGCTGTACAGAGGACTGGCGGTGGACCCCGACATCCTCCCCCACAACTAACAACATGGGAGGAGCAAGTCTTGGTGATCATGTATCCTGAGGGCCTCGCAGGAGTAGCAGAACTGGACTCTGGTAAGTAAACTCTTTACTACTTTCACCCCCCCACCTGCATGCCATCACAAACCCCTACCCCTACCCACACCCCCATCACTCCACCACCTCACATATACCCCACCATCACAGCCCACCAATCCCAATACCAAGCCCTGCATGCAACACCAATGCATGGACCCCCATCACAGACCTGCATGGACACCCATCACCACAGCATGCACACTAGTGACAATCACTTAGCCAACAAAATCACAACTCACACAAGCCAATGCTGCCTTGGTAATACAAACCATAGAGAGAAACATATCCATGCACAAGATGACACATACAGATACAATAACACTGCATTTACATCCCCACAGGACCCCCACTCAACGACACCGGAGAGGAGGTGCCACCAACATCCAGTCCCCCCACAGAAGAGGCCCACAGTGATGACAGCAGCTTTGCATGCCTGGATCACGATGACCAACCTGGCCCATCAGGGACCTCTGGATAGTCGGTTGCCCTGCCACAGTCCCAAGCCACCACCGAGCCTCCCCCCTCAGGAAACACCAGCACAGCACCTACCCAGCGGGCCCATACTTCTGTCCCCAGGATACGTCAATCAGCAGTGTGTCCACCACTACAGGGACCCCAGGACACCCCACAAACCCAAGACAATCAGAGACCTGGGGTCAGTGGCAGTGGGCACACGTTTCAGGGAACAGAGGCACAGGACAACAGGGAAGCTGGGAGGACTGCTGTGCGGCAGTGGGAGGACAGGCCGAGGGAACCCACTCTCCACGAGGCACTCTCCAACATCCTGGGAGCATACCACCATTCCCAGGAGACCTTGGGCCAGATACCGTACAAATTGCAGGAGACCCAGCGGCTGGAGGAGGGACAGTACCTGGGGATCATGGAGGACCTCAAACACATCCACACCATCCTGGTCACCATTGCAGGGGTGCTAGCTGACATGGCCAACACCATGAGGGAGGCAGTGGTACACCAACGGGCCCCTGACACTAGCCACACTGAAGAACAGCCCTCCACCTCCGCCGGCACTACTGGACAGGAGGCCCGCCACAGGAACAACAGGTAACAGCACCCCACCCGCTGCAGAATGAGAACCACCCCGCAAACAGTCCCTGCGATCCAGGCAGAAGCCAGAGAACATTGCCAAGAGCCCAGCCAGGAAATAAGACTCTCCTGATTGTCACCCTTCTGTCCCATTCTGCCACCCTGTCCACCTTGAACTGCCATTGCTCCACTATCGATGCCCCTTGGACAATGCACCTGTGATACAAATAGACTGGACTCTACCCTGGACTTTCCTCCATCAGCAACCCAGCCCATGGCAATACCCCATACACTTATTAGCACCGAAATAAACACCTTTGGAACAAATACAAGTATGGAGTATGTCAATTGATTGAAATATGTATTCGTTTAACAATCTGTAAACATTTCATTTCTAATCTACTGTAATAGTAACATAGGTATAACCTGTAGTGGGCAGCAGTAAACACACCAGGAGCCAGAGTGGGGCACAGAGATCTGAAAATAGAGATGCCAAAGGGTACAGTAAATGACCATAGACATAGGGAAATTAGGCTGCCATGTTCAATGTCAAACACATAAATGCAATGGAAGGTGAAGTTACAGTGTCTTACCAGTGTGTCACTGGAACTACTGTTGAATGAGTGTACGTCTGTTGTCCACATCTTCTGCCTCTGCCTCCTCTTCGTCACTGTCTACAGGCTCCACCGCTGCCACAAGACCATTTCCAGGCTCATCCTCCTGCAGAAAAGGCGTCTCAAGGCCAGGTTGTGCAACATGCAACATGCAACGATGATCTGGCACATCTTCTTGGGTGAGTAGTACAGGGATCCACCTGTCAGATGGAGGCACCGGAATATGGCCTTCAGGAGGCCAAAGGTTCTTTCTATAATCCTCCTTGTTTGCCCATGTGCCTCATTGTAACGTTCCTCTACCCTTGTCCTGGCATTCCGCACTGGGGTCAGTAGCCATGAAAGGTTGGGGTAACCAGAGTCACCTGCAAATATCGAGGGATACCTATAGCCAGACACTCAACGTTAGGGCCAAACCCACACCCATAAACCTACATAAACTAGGTAGGGACCATGAGCTCACCTATTAGCCACACCCGGTGCCTCTGGAGTTGAGCCATCACATATTGGATGATGCTATTCCTCAAGATAAAGGCATCATGCACAGAGCCAGGATACTTGGCATTCACATGGGAGATGTACTGGTCTGCCAAACATACCATCTGCACATTCAGAGAGTGAAAGCTTTTTCTATTCCTGAACACTTGTTCATTTCTCCGGGGGGGGGGGACAAATGCATGTGTACCATCAACGGCCTCAATGATGTTGGGGATATGTCCCAGGGCATAAAAGTCAGCCTTCACTGTGGCCAAATCATCCACCTGGGGGAATACAATGTAGCTGCACGTGTTTCAGCAGGGCAGACAACACTCTGGTCAGCACGTTGGAGAACATTGGCTGAGACATCCCTGATGCCATGGCCACTGCCGCTTGGAAGGAACCACTTGCCAGGAAATGGAGCACTGACAGGACCTGCACTAGAGGGGGGATACCTGTGGGCTGGCGGATAGCTGAAATCAGGTCTGGCTCCAATTGGGCACACAGTTCTTGGATTGTGGCCCTATCAAGTCTGTAGGTCAGGATAATGTGCTGGCGTCCATTGTCGCCAGGTCCACCAGGGGTCTGTACACGGGGGATGTCTCCATCTCCTATTCATCCTCAGCGGTTGAAGTCTAGGGAGAAAAACGTTGAGCAGAGGGTTATATTCACACATGTGTTATAATAAAATGCATTTCTTCCCTTCCATAAACAGTATGTGAAATCGAGAGTCAGTTGATGTGCCAATGTCTGCTGTGACACAGTTAGGTGCCATGGCCTGTGCCCATGTGAAATGGCGGCTGCCTGACCTGTGAAGAGAGACAAGTGGAAATGAGATAATTCCGCTGGCGTTGTGCGCCGTTGCGGTTGGCGGTCGATGACCACTGCACGACTTCACATTGGTTATCATTGGGCCCTGTGGGTTCCAGGTGCCAATGGCGATGTACTGGGTGGTGACGGTACGCACCACCGTGGACTTGACCACCATTTTCTATCTGTTCACTCACTTGCTACATGACCTTCAACAGGAGAGGACCTACGCTGCAAGTGCTGCTGTGACCTGTGTCTGGAAGCGACAATGGCTCGAGTGTCTGGGGAAAGGGCCCCCCACCTTCACTTCGGAGGAGTTGGAGAGAAAGGTGGATGGGGTCCTACCCCAGTACACTTTACTCTATGGTCCTCCAGACAAACAGGTGAGTACACTGTGAGCATGATGCATGGGCCATGAATGTAGGGATAGCTGTGTGTGTAAGCCTTGTGTAGGGTCGGCTGAGGGGTCCTGGGCAGAGTGCTGCATGTCTGCTGGTCAATGTCTGTGCATAAGGGGATGGGAGGGATATTGTGGGCCATGAGTGTAACAGTCCGGACGGTATGAATAATCCCTTTTCTGCTGTATGTTTTCTGCAGGTCAGCGCCCATCAGAAAAAGGGTATTTGGCGTACCATCGGCAAGGAGGTGCGGACCCTGGGGGTCTTTGACAGGCGGAGCACCCACTGCTGCAAACGGTGGGAGGACCTGCGCTGCTGGGCAAGGAAAATGGCAGAGGCACAGCTGGTGCTGGCCTCCCATCAAGGAAGGGGTGCCCGATGTACCCTGACCCCCCTGTTGTTCTGCATCCTGGCGGTGGCCTATCCGGATTTGGATGGGCCCTTGAAGGCATCACAGCACCCACAAGGGGGTGAGTACAGATTCAGTATCATGACTTTGCTCACGTTAAGTCTTTACCTGGGTGGGGGCTGTGGGCTGTGGGTGCCCGTAGGCCAGGGTGAACTGGCAGGGTAGGTCCCTTGTTGGGCAGGCTCTGAAGCACTCCAACCCCAATAGTGTTAGTGGCCATCTACTACTGGGCATGGTCCTGTTGGTTTCAGACTTGCAGCTAATGGCGTTAGGCAATGTACCCCATGGGCTGGTGACTGGTATTGTAATTGGTAGTGCATAGGGCTGAGCCCTGTGTGTTGTGTACACCAACTGTAGTGTTGCTGCTGGCATTGACCAAGTGTATCGTCTGTCTCTCCCCCTCCCTTTTTGTTTTGTCACCCTGTCATTGTGTGCATTAGCATTATCTGGCAGAGGAGCAGAGGCAACGGCGACGGAGGGAGCTGCATCCCACATGGACCTGGAGGCCGAATCCACCGACAGTGAGGGCACCAGTGGGACGGAGGGCAAGGGGAGCACCACGACGGAGACAGGACAGCGACTCCTCCTCCGATGGAAGCTCCATGGCGGTGTCGGACACCTCTGTGCCCACCCCAACAACAGGTACAGCTGCCACCCCATACCAGCACCGCCTTCCCAGCAGTCCCTCAGCGTGTTTCCCGTGCCTGCTCACCCATGAGGGTGGGCATCTCCTTCGCCCCAGGCACCTCAGGCCCTGCCCCAGTAAGTCCTGCTGAACTCAGTGAGGAGGCTATTGACCTCCTGAGATCCCTCACTGCTGGGCAGTCAACCATACTGAATGCCATCCAGGGTGCTGAAAAGTAATTTGCAACAAACAAATGCATACCTGGAGGGCATTCACTCTGGTATGGCGGCCCAACAGAGAGCATTCCAGGCTCTGGCCTCCGCACTGATGGCAGCCATTTTCCCTGTCTCCAGCCTCCCCCCTCCAACTTCCTTTACCCAGTCCTAATTCCCTCAACCCCAACCTATCCCAAGCACACCTTCAGACCAGCAATCTCCCAAATCAATACACAGAAGTGGCTCAGGCAAACACAAGCACCACACTTCATCTCACAGACACTCACACAAGCACCATCCCCATGCAGACACACCAACATCCACTGCCTCCTCTGTGTCCCCTTCCTCCTCCTAGTCCACCTCCCTCCCAGTAGCGTATCCACTCACACCTGTATGCACCACAACCTCATCCACTACCTCCATCACCACCACGCCTATCACTACATGTCCCCCACTGCAGGCACCACCCCACATCCATGCACACGTCCCCTGTGTCCTCTCCCACTGTGTCTGTGCCCCCTCCGACCAAAGTACACAAACACAAGCACACACCCACCCAACAGCCATCCACCTCACAACAGCATCCAGCCCATGCACCGGCATACAAACACAGCAGACTGACACCTCCTACAACCACTCCCTCTTCCTCCACTCCCAAACCTTCACCCTCTTCCCACCCCAGTGTCCCTAAGAAGCTTTTCCTCACCATCATTGACCTCTTCCCTACCCCTTCCCTCCCCTGTCCTTCACCTCGGGCCAGGGTGTCCAGAACCCAGCCCAGGACCTCAGCCACCCAGTCCACATCCGCTGTGGTTTCAGCTGCTGTGAGAGGCTCCAAGGAGGCACCCGTCAGCCCAGCCAGTGTGCCACCAATACCTGCCAAGCCCCAGAAGGTTCCGCCACCTGCCAAGGGCCAGAAGGGGACAGCATCCAGCAAGGGGAAGGAGGCACAACCAGCCAGCAAGGCCAAGTCAAAGACTCCAGCTGGCAGAAGCAAGGAGGCACCACCATCTGCCAAGGGCAGGAAGGGCCACAGAACACCAGCCATGGCACTTTAGCCGTCTGAGGCTACAGGTGAAAGCCTTGAGGCTACCACCACAACCGCCAGCACCACCACCTGCACCGCGGCCAGCACTGCCACCTGCACTGTGGCCAGCACTGCCACTTGCACCGCCGCAAGGAGAAGCACTGCCAGCAGCAGCAGCCCCAGTGGGCAGCCTTCTGAGGTGAAGGCCTGGAGGCTACCACGACATCCGCCCGCACCGCCACCTGCACCGTCACCGTCACCAACACAGCCATCTGCACCGTGGCCAGCACCGCCACCTGCAATGCTGCAAGCAGCACCACTGCCAGCTGCAGTAGCCCCAGTGGGCAGCCATCCGAAGCTGCAGGTGAAGGCCTGGAGGCTACCACCACCACTGTCAGCACCGCCACCTGCAGCACAACTGCATCCACTGAGCAGCCGTCACCGCCGGAGAGCAGTGTGTAGTGGTGACTACATGGGCTGCAGTGCGTCCTGGCCCCTGCAAAAGCTGTTGTTGTGACACCGAGGTGAGAGACTGTGACCTTGCACTCCAAAACATCTGCATCACAGGGAGCAAAGCCCCCTCCAGAACCAGTGGATGAAGGCATCCACTCACTGCATTCTTGCCAGGATGACGCACACTGGGCACAAGGCCCCCTCCACTCAGCCCCTCCTTGCCAGGATGTAGCACACTGGGCACAAGGCCCCCTCCAGAACCAGAGGCGTTGTACCATCTTTCGGCTGAGGTGTCTCACTCTCTTTTTCCTCCTCCCTCCCTTGTGTGCTAGATGCAGTACTCACTGTAGTCGTCGTCGCCGGCGATCATGCTCCTGGTATATGAGAAGATACACCAGCATGGGGAAAACATGCAACTCGGGCTCCATGGCGTGCTGGTTCTTCCTTGAGTGTCGAGAGTTGAGTGGCTTCCCTTCAGAGTACTATTTCCGCCATGCTTTTGATGGCATTGGTACCACCCTGGAAAAGCTGGTGGATGGACGGGTTATAATGCTGTGGGCGGTACATTGTCTTCTGCCTGGCTGTTGGTGGTTACCGCCATGGTGTTTGTTGCTACCGCCGTGGCGGTCGGAGTGTTAAAGTGGCTGTGTTGTCGGTTTCCGCTGTGGTCAAGATTCCATTTTTTTTACCGCCGGCCTGTTGGCGGTGTTACTGCCTCTTTAACACCGACCGCCAGGGTTGTAATGAGGGCCACAGTGTATATTCCTTTAGTCTCAGTATAGTGGAAGGGTGTTCTAGTGTTAACGTGCAGCCAAGGGAAAGAAAAGGAAAAAAAACAAAGAAAATGATAAGTGAGTCCATTTAGGTTCTGCTTTCTATTATTTTATAGTTCTCGGCTGTTTCTGGCAATTTCTTTTGCTAAATTTAAATTTTCCCCTTGTCTCCCTCTTCTCTCATTCCTCTCTCCCCTCCTCCTCCTTTCCTCTTCCAAAATATGCACTGGGGTTCAGTATGTAGGCACATACCTGCTTTAGCCACATCCCTCTTCGGCTTCGGATCTCGTTTTCCCAACACGTTCTGTCTTGCCGGGACCTCCCACGCTCTCCTCTCTTTTCCCGGCATCCTCCTTTCTTTTCCCCGTGTCCTCCTTTCCTGGGACTCTCTGTTCAGCATCTCTCCCCTACGCATCTTCCTCGTCCGCTTCTTTCTCGCTCGCATCTTCCTTCTTCGCGCGCCTCTCCTCCTCCTCTGGCACCACTTCGCAACCCTCTATTTCCGGGTTAGCATGCGCATTTCTCCGTATGTAACTTTTTTTAGTGCCCCGGGGCACTCTCGTGTCGGCCTCACTCGCATAGTGGTGTCCAACTTAGTAGTAACCCTGTAACTCATGCTCCTCTGTGGAAAGGGCGGATCGAGTCCTGTTTCTAAGGGATTTCTGGACAAGTAGTCTGCAGAGATCAATTGACTTCCTGGACTATGTTGAATCTGAAACATAAAAGGTTGTTGTTCCATGAACCACCTCAATATCCTGGAGTAGGTATCCTTATTCCAAGCTAACCACTTAAGGGGAGCATGATCGGTGATTAATATGAACTGATGTCCCAGCAAATAATATTGTAAACTTTCAACAGCACATTTGTTCGCCAAACATTCTTTTTCAATCACAGGATAATGCTTTTCCCTTGGTAATAGCTTCCTGCTTATATAGACTATAGGGTCGTTTATATAATTTTCGGCTTTCTGTGACAAGACTGATTCTATTTCCACATCAGATGCGTCTGTTTGACAGTAAAAACTTTTATAAAGTCAGGGCAGCGCAAAACTGGTTTGGTTGTTAAATAATTTTTTTGTGTTTCATAACTATTGATCTGAGTTGCAGTGAGTCCCCTGAGTTTTGTCGGCTGTTCCTTTTTTAGGAGGTTAGTTAGAGGGGTTGCAATGGTGGAATAAATGGGAATGAAGCAATGGTAATAAGCAACCAACCCTAAAAACGACCATACTTCCTTCTTTGTTTGAGGTGGAAGTATCTTGAGGATAGCTTTGACTTTGGCAAGCTGCGGTCTTATGTGTCCCTTTTCTATATGATACCCGAGATAGGTAATGGACTCCCTTGCTAAATTACATTAATCCGGATTTGCGGTTAAACCTGCTTCAACTAGCGTATGGAAAACTTTAGATAGATGGAGTAAATGTTCTCCTCATGTTTCACTATAAATAACAATGTAGTCTAAATACGCAGAAGCATAACCCACATGAGGTCGCAATAGTCTATCCATTAATTGTTGGAAAGTAGTGGGAGCCCATGCAGACCGAATGGGAGTACGGTAAATTGATATAACCTGAGGAGGTAGAAAAATCAGTTTTCTCCTTATCTTGGGGATTTAATGGTATTTGCCAGTACCTTTTAGTCAGGTCCAATGTGGACATATATCGGGCTTTACCCAGTTGTTCAATGAACTCATCCACTCTTGGTATCGGATAATTATCAAAATCTGACAAGTTGTTTAATTGTCTAAAATCAATACAAAATCGAACTGTTCCATTAGGTTTTGGGACCAAGAATATGGGGAGCACCAAGGACTTATGGAGTACTCAATTATACCCATTTGTAGCATGTTCTGTACTTCTTGTTCAACCACTTTCCTACGGGCTTCAGGAATACGATAAGGTCAAAGAAGGACAACTTTCCCTTCTTTGGTATTAAATTTATGCTGTATCAAAGGGGTCTTCCCAGGGGTCAAAGAAAAAAGTTTCTGGTTCTGGTATAATACTTCTAATAGTTGTGCTCAGTGGTCATCAGGTATACTGGGATTAATGCGGGGAAGCCACTCACACGAATTACCCGGTTGGGGACACAAAATTATTTCTAGGGGTTTTACCTTATTTCCGAAAAACTCAGTATCTAGATTTGGGGATTATCACTTCCTTCCCATTTTTTTTAGTAAATTGATGTGGTAGATTTGTGTTTTCTTGGGTGTTTCGGATATCTGTAATCGGTAGGTAACGGAGTTTACTTTTTCTAATACTTCATATGGTCCTTGCCATTTAGCCAATAATTTATTTTCAGTGGGGGGGAAAAGCACTAGTATCTTCTGACCGACCTTTAGGTCCCTTAAGGTAGTTCCTCGATTGTAATATTTTTTTTGTTTCTCTTGGGAATCCTCTAAGTGGACTCTGACATCATCCCACACTGTTTGGATCTGATCTTTTAGTTGTTGGGTACATTCAACAATCTCTTTATAGTCAGTTTCTTTCTCCTCTCACCTCTCGGTGGCCATGTCTAATAGAGTTTGGGGTTGACGTCCAAAAACAAATTCAAATGGGCTATGCCCGGTTGAGGCCTGGACGTGAGTTCATATGGCATATGCCACTAAAGGTAACTTTTTGTCCCAATCTCGTCCAGAGTCAGATATGGTCTTTTTTAGTAGTGTTTTAATGGTCCGATTATATCTCTCTACCAACCCATCTGTTTGTGGGTGATAGACAGATGTGCGAATGTGTTTCACCCCGAATATTTGACATATTTGAGTAATTAAATGAGACATAAATGGAGTACCTTGATCAGTTAACAATTCTCTCGGGAAACCTACCCGAGAAAAAAATCCAATCATGGCACGTGCCACACTTTTGGTTGTCATACTGGTAAGAAGGATGGCCTCTGGATACTGTGTTGCATAATCCACAAGGACAAGAATATACATATATCCTCTAGAGGAAGGGGTTAAACGGCCTACTAAATCCATATCGACCCTGGAAAAAGGGATATCAATAACCAGTAGCGGGTATATGGGGGCTCTTTTAACTGCTTCAGGGTTGACCACTTGACACTTTGGACACTGTGCACAGAACTTACGAATGTCTGAAAATACCCCAGGCCAATAGAACCGCTGGAGTAGGTATTCCTCTGTTTTCTCTCTCCCATAATGTCCTCCCCCTGCTTGACCATATGCTTAATGTAGTACTTGTGTGCGATAGGAATTGGGTACCACTAATTGGGTAATTTCCTGATTATTATGTCATACAACCCTATATAGTAAACCAATGTGGGTAAGGAAATATGGACCCACCTGTCCCATTTTCTCAGTAACTGCAGAGGCCCAAGCATGTTGTAATGCGGGATCATCTCTCTGATTAACCCGAAAAGGTGGTAGTGTTGCCAGGATAGGCTTCTCTGTCGGGGTTAAAGGGAAAGAATCAGAATGATTAGTCATATGGTACAATCTTTTTTGTTCTCTTTTTTCACTTCTACTTAGTTTTATTTTCCCCTTACCCGAACTAATAAGAGTCTGGGCAAATGGTGCTTCCGGTAACCAAGAGTCTGTTTTCTGACTTGCGTGTATATTATCTAATAGCTCCGGAAAACCAACGTAATCAGTCCCTATAATGATATCTTTGACCTGATATGGTATTATTCCTACTAAGAGGGATTCTTTTAGTCCCTTCCATTCCATTTGATCTTCAGCTATTGGGTAATGTCTCATGTCTCCATGAATACAGCAAATGGAGACAAATTCATCTGGCTTGTTTGTTCCTTTGATACTAAGGCCCTCATTCTAAGTCTGGCGGGTGGCGGAGGCCGCCCGCCAGACTTCCCGCCTCCAAAATACCGCTCCGCGGTCCAGAGACCGCGGAGGGTATTCCAAGTTTTCCCCTGGGCTGGCAGGCGGCCGCCAAAAGGCCGCCCGCCAGCCCAGGGGAAAACAACCTTCCCACGATGAAGCCGGCTCGTAATCGAGCCGGCGGAGTGGGAAGGTGCGACGGGTGCTACTGCACCCATCGCGTATTTCACTGTCTGCTATGCAGACAGTGAAATACTAGCGGGGCCCTCTTACGGGGGCCCCGCGACACCCCCTACCGCCATCCTGTTCCTGGCGGGCGAACCGCCAGGAACAGGATGGCGGTAGGGGGTGTCAGAATCCCCAAGGCGGCGCAGCATGCTGCGCCGCCTTGGAGGATTCATTTGGGCAGCGGGAAACTGGCGGGAGACCGCCAGTTGTCCCGGTCCGACCGCGGCGTTACCGCCGCGGTCGGAATGCCCAAGGGAGCACCGCCGGCCTGTCGGCGGTGCTCCCGCCCCCGTTGACCCTGGCGGTTCTGTACCGCCAGGGTCATAATGAGGCCCTAAGTCTGCATTAGTCACTGATTGGCTGCACCCGGAGTCAACCAATACCCTAGTGGGGTTTTTGTTTACTAGCATTCCTTTCGTATACTGTGACACCCCTCGGACTGTACAAAGTACCCTTCCTCCAGTAACACTTATTTCCATTGGCTCTTGTTTGGATAGTTTGTGGAGGCAGTTGCGAGCGCTATGTCCCCACTTTGCACAGTTATTACATTGTGGTGTTTGATTATTCAAGCAATAGGAGAATCCTAAGGATTTCTCATTGGTGGCGGTCTGAAAGAGGGGATAGCTGATCTTCCTCCCGAGATCTGTCCTTTTTGGGGACTTATTCTAAACTTCGGAGGTCTGTGAAAGACACATGCTAATTCTATGGCTGTGGTCGTAGTTATATTAGGGTGTTGTTTAATTCAGTTGCGAGTTTGTAGGGGTAGGGCTACTAAAACCTGTTCTAATAATATTATCTGTATTTTTTCTTCTCTATTTGTCCCAATCGGACTCAACCATTTTAACCCTAAATCCTGTACCCTATAATATAGGGCTCGGGGGTTCTCCATTGTAATCCACTTTGTGTTCCTGAATTTTATACGGCAATACTCCGTATCAAAACCCACCCTCTCCAGAATGGCCTTCTTTATATCTGCATATGGTGTTGTTTCACCTGGATTTATGGCCTGCTAGGCGGCTTGCAAAGTTCCTGTCAGCAGGGGTGCTACATATTGGCCCCATCTGTCTTGAGGCCAGTTTGCGGATGCTGCGACCCTTTCAAAATTTGTGAAAAAAGCATTGGGATCTTCCCCCTCTTGGAACTTTTGTAGCACAGAACTGGGGACTTTAGGATGAACCCTGGTGGTAGCTATAGTGTCAGTTAATTTCTGAACAGCTGTTCCATGCACCAACTGATTATTTGCTATTATTGTAGCTTGACTTTTTAATGCATTCTGCAAAGCCTCTCTGTCGTTCCAGGCCTCTCCTAGCTGTTAAACTGTAAACTTCACACTTGTATAGCACACTACTCACCCGTTAGGGTCTCAAGGCACTGTACACATACCCCTGTGAAGCACCCACTCCTGGACAGCCCCAGGCATCCAAGCGCTGTGAGGGCCGTTGTGGAGATTAAGCAAGCTATTGCCCAGAGTTACAGAGTGTGACCCATCAATTAGATTAGGCACCGAGGCGAGAATTATCTGGTCCAAGGGAATTGAGCCCAAGACCCACTGAGGTGGGAATTGAACCCTGGTCCCAGGCCAGATCTCTGCATCAGGGTCTGCCGCTCTAACCATTGTGCCACACTTCTCCACTGTTCTTTCCATACTATCTGTAAATGCCTTTGTCCTTTGGCAAGTTGGTTAATCATGTCTTCTAAGGAGGGTTTTGCCTCCATATTCCGATCTATTTGTAGGGAATAAAATCCCACTTCTGACACCAATATGTCGTGGGTATGTTAGTGCTTATCCTAACCAGGGTTATAGCTAATAAAGGAATGGACATACGACTCCTTACATGGGGGTGAGAACGTGATTTCTTTTTATTTTCTTTGTCTATTCTTTTATTTTTCTTCTTTCTTTTCTCTTCTTTTCTCTCTCTCTAGTTGTCTTCTTCTTGTGACTTTTTATTAATGTAGTGTTCTTTCTTTTCTTCCTAGGTATGTCTCTGTTTCTGGATATGTCGTTCCCCACAGAAGGATGGGCAAGATTGGAAAAATAAGAAATATAAGGAAAAGAGGTAAGTATTTTACAGTTTATTATTGGCTAGTATAACCTGGTGGTAGGGGGAAGGGATAAGGAAGAACCCGTCATCAGTGAGGGACCGTGTCTAGTAGTGTACATTTAGTGTATATTCCATTAGTCTCAGTATAGTGACAGAGTGTTCTAGTGTTAACGTGCAGCCAAGGGAAAGAAAAGAAGAAAGAAAACAAAGAAAATGATAAGTGAGTCGATTTACGTTCTGCTTTCTATTATTTGATAGAGTTTTCATCTGTTTCTGGCAATTTCTTTTGGTAAATTAAAATTTTCCCCTCATCTCTCTCTTCTCTCATTCTTCTCTCCCCTCCTCCCCCTTTCCTCTTCCAAAATATGCACTGGGGTTCCGCATGCTGGCAAGTACCTGCATTAGCCACGTCCCTCCTGGGACGTGGCGGGCAGTTTCGGCTTCTTCCAGCGTTTGTACCTCTTTGGTTTGGGATCTTGTTTTCCCAACATGTTCTGTCTGGCCGGGACCTCCCACGCTCTCCTGTCTTTTCCCAGCAACCTCCTTTCTGTTCTCTGTGTCCTCCTCCTTTCTTGGGTCTTTCAGTCTTGTGTCTACCTTCTCTGGGTCCCTCCCGTATCCGTCTTCCTCGTCCGCTTCTTTCTCACCCATGCCGTCCTTCTTCGCAGACCTCTCCTCCTCTTCCTCCTCCGGCGCCGCTTCGCAACCCTGTATTTCCGGGTTGGCGTGCATGTTTCTCCATATGTAACTTTTTGTAGTGCCCCCAGGGCACTCTCCCATCGGCACCACTCACATAGTGGTGTCCGACACAGTAGTAACCCTGTTACAGGAAACCTAACCAACCTGTACATATATGAAAACTAGACACCTGAGGGAATCCAGGGTGGGCTGACTTGCATGGCTTACACCACATTTTTTTACCCAGAATCCCTTGCAAACCACAAACATTCACAAACAAAATCACATTTTCCTCGCATTTGTGTGATGGAAAGTTCTGGAATCTGTGGGGAGACACAAACTTCCTTACACTTAGCATTCCCCCGGGTCTCCTGCTAAAAATGGTACCTCACATGTGTGAGGAGGCCTAGTGCCTGTGACAGGAAACAGTCCAAAACGCAACATGGATGCAGCGCATTTTTCTATCAAAAATTGACCCTTTTTTCCAATGTGGGTAGCTCGAGATTTCGGACCCTATGCCAGCCAGTATCTTGGAAAACCTAGCCAACCTATACATTTTTGAAAATAAGACACTTATGGGTTTCCAGGGTAGGCTATCTTGTGTGTCTCTCACCATGTTTTTTACCCAGAATACCTTGCAAATCTCAAACATTCACTAAAAAAAGCACATTTTCCTCACATTTCTGTGATGGAAAGATCAGGAATATGCAGACAGTCACATATTTCCTACCACCCAACGTTCCCCCAAGTTTCCTTAGAAAAAGGGTGCTCACTTGTGTGTTGGTGGGGCAAATGTCCGCAGCAGGGAAGGGCCCAAAACATATTGGGGTGAGAATGATAACAATGGTGGGTGTACTAATTAGTCCTGAGATCGGCAACCATGTAGGGAAACCTATCATACCCAGACATTTCTGAAAAGTAGACATCAAGGGAAGGCCAGGAAGGTATCGCTTGTGTGGATCCCTGAAAGTAAACTCACTCAGAATACCCTGCAAAGTTGAAACATTGAATAAAAACACCTTTTATCTTTTCATTTCTGTGACATAAACTGCAGAAATATGCATGGACCCACAAACTTCCTACCACAAGTGTTCCCCAATTTGTTCCAATAAAATCAGTACCCCACTGGTGTGCCTGGGATTAGTGCCGATGACAGGAATAGATCATATAAGGGTCAAAGATAGTCAATCATCATACAAGATATTGGGTCCTGTACCCCTTTTTTAATAACACTCGTTACTCTACAAGTTACTAAGTGAGTTTGCAAACTTTTAAAGCAAGTAGAAATGTTAGTAAATAAGTTCCACAGGACATTTTTTTGACTCATTACACTTAATCCTGTTCTCATTGGCAATCAGGGTGCTCCTTGTGTAGTATACATAAGTTTCCTAACAAGCACCTCAAACTCCAGTCATTCATTTAACATTTTGCCACACAGGGTACTCTGTGACAACGTGGCATATGTTCTATCCACCAGTATGAGCAGTGAGGGGTCTGTAACGCACTTGTTGATCTGCGAACAGAACACCTACCACATTCTGACGGCGATAAAGGTGTCGAGAGGCCATGATTTCCTGAAGTATATGAGTTAAAATTCTGTGGATGCTTGTCTAGCAAAGAAGTTGCCGATGGACAGTAGGTATCCATGCACAGCCATTGAAAGCTTTACCTGCTGGCAGCTCCACCTCAGTCCATTTTCCCAAAGTTCATTTTAGTATGATACAACAGAAAGCAAGTAGGAAAACACAGGCCTGACTGAGTTGGGCACTGGGAATAGTATACACAACTCTCCTGCCTCTTTACCTGCTTTGAGCACACTTTACAACAATGACATGGTCAATCCTTTTTGTGTGTTTTAGGAATGCGATCAGCAAAGTGTCGCTCCTGCAGCCTTGCCACGTCCTCCAGAACATGTGAAGTGGAGGTTGCTGCTTTTGTAACAGAAGTGAGACTTTTAACCACAGACAACTGGAAGTCAATGAAAGGCATGCGTCTTCCTGTGGTTGTCTGATGATAAACAACATACGCATTGTATTTTGCCATCTGGATCAGGTGGGTAAACAGTTTCTTGTACCAAGTGCAAGTTTTATGACTTGCATTGTATGGCTGAAGAACCTGATTGTTCTTGTCCACTCCACCCATGTACTTGTTGAAATCAAGTATACAGGTGGGCTTGTGGACTTTAGCAATTTGACCCCAAACCGTGACATGTAAAAAACTCTATTTCTTCATGAATTGTAGTGAGCAGGTACACATCACACCTATCCGAGAACTTGACTGTAAGCAATTTGTTGGAAAACAACTCAGTGCTCTGGGATTTCTGGAGCTTCTTGTAAACAAGTTTCTATAGGAATCCTTTGTGGTGATAACAAGCTGTACAGCAGGCACAGTGCCAGCTTTGTAGAGCTCACTGAACAGCTCTACTCCTTTATAGAAATTGTCCACATAAAGGCTATAACCTTTGTGAAGGAGCGGCTGGACAAGTTCCCATACAATCTTTATAGTGACCCCTAGTGTTATTCTCAAGCTGTACCCATAGCCAGTAGAGCTGTCATTCAGCATGTACAGCTTAATGTCATAGCAAGATCTTTTGCCCGCAATGTACTCCCTGAACACAGCCTCCCATTATACAGGCTCAAGGACTACTTCACACCTATATTCTTTCCAGGAGTGTAAATCTCTTGAAATCTGGCAGACAAATGTTCCGCAACAGGCTGAATTTTTAACAACCTGTCATGGTCTGGATAACCCAGGGGTAATGCAGCAGAATTGTCACTGAAGTGCAGCATGCACTGCAATGGCAAAAAATAATTTCATATACGATGCGAAGATGGGGGTTACCCAAACCGTGCGTGTAGACCAGTAGGACTGCAAGGTTGGTTTCTACACTAATCCATTTTGAGCGTAAGGCCCAAAAACTTTTTCAACTGGGAGTACACTGGCCTGCCCTACAATGGGGCCCTAGAGTGCCTACATGCTCCCTCAGAAATTGTTCGGCACGCACATTCGTTTGCTGCACAATTTGCTCAACATCCAAAAAGAGATGGACAGTCAATATTCAAAAAGTTGCCCGTATCGACTTTACAGTAAATAACGTTTGTCACCTTACCTTGTCTTCTTCTCTCAATCAACAGGTTCTCCAAAAACACTAAAAAACAAAAAAGACACAGTATTACTTCACCTTGCAACATACTCATCCTCACAGCCTTTACCGTTGGTGGCTCCCAGTGTGACAACCATTTTTGCCCCCCCCCATGACCTCCTCCTTGGATTTTTTCACTACCCAGCAAAAATGCCCCTATTTTCTCCATAACCCCTCTCTCATATACATTTAATTTTGTTTTAAATCACTGGTAATGGCTGGCTTTACTAATCCACTCAGCCATCAACATAAAATACAGATCTGTCCTTTGCATTAGGCAGATTAACCCTCTGCACCACTATGCCATCAAAACCGCCACTAGACAAAAGTCTGATCCCTCTCTTTAGCAGGAGCATAATCACAAGACTTACCTTGACATGTGTATGTATTGTTGCCTGTGTACTGGCGGCTGCCAGTAGGTATAGTTAGGACCATGCGCCAGATGTATCAAGGTTCTTTGCATTCGCAAACGGTGCAAATGCCCGTTTGTGAATGCAAAAAGCCAGTTCAGAATGTATGAAAGACATTCTGAACGCAATTTTAAGGAATCGCAAAAATAGCGATTCCTTAAAATTGCGACCCTGTTTAGAGAGTCGCAAATAAGGATTTCTTATTGCGATTTCTTAGCACATGAAAGAAGCCATTCCTAAATGCGATTTGGGCATTTAGGAATCGCTATTTACCACCAGGTTGAACCTGGTGGTAACAATGTGCAAAATTAAAAAATGCATTCTAAATGCATTTTTAAAATGTACATGTAAAGCACACATGCCGTTTTGGCATGTGTGCACCTTACATGTCCCAAAAAATAATTTTGGGATGCAGCAGAGGGGGCCTTAGGCCCCCAGCACCCTAGGGTTTTGCATTTCCAAAATTGCGATTTCTGGTTAAGAAATCGCAATTTTGGAAATGCTAAAAATTAGCAGATATGGGCCAATAGGCCCATAGGTGCGAATGGTGCCGGTATTGCAATTTGCGATTCGGTAACAGCATCTGCGATTTTTAAGAAATCGCTATTACCGATTTGCAAATGTGATACATGGTATTTTGTGAGTCGGAAACAGCGATTTCTTAAAAATCGCTATTTCCGAATCGCAAAAGGCCTCCATGATACATCTGGCCCCATGTTTCCATTGAAAAATCGTTTTTTGACTTGCCTTTATCTTTGGCGCCGTTTGTTACAAAAGTTTCCAAAATAAGTGTTCCAGTGAATCTTGTTCTGGATGGAAAGTTTTGGGGTGATCCGTCAAGCGGGGCAGAGAAAAAGGGGGGGGGGTGTCAAAAATGTGTGTTTCTGATTATAATTCCCATAGGGATTATGGAAATGACTACAACCTGAACCCCTGGACCGAAATACATCAAATTTGGCAGAAAGTTAGAACTTGATCCAGAAAGTGCTTTTTGTTATTTGGTGTAAATCCATTCTGTACTTTTTTATATATTAAAAGAAAACTAATTATAGATTTCTAGAAGCGCAAAGGGTTTGCAATAATAATTAACATTTGCAGGGCAATGCAGGACAATGCAGAGCTCTGATTGACTGCCAACAGGTCAGTCAGGAAGTGCTGGCAGCCATCTTGGGACTCAGTTTTAGCCTCTTACCACAAAAAATGATAAAAAAAGAAAAGGGGCAAAGGTAGGGACACCATGAACCCTTAGCTCCGGTGGGTGGTGCTGGGGTACCCCATCCCCTGAGAAAAAAATATTTAAAAAAAAATAGTTTGGAACAACTTTGTGGTGGATCTGTAAATTCACAGCAAACTTTAAAAAAAAAAACAAGTATTAAAAAGTCCCCGGGTGGGCCAGGACCTGGGGGCATTTTGAAATATAGGATGGGGGCGCACAGGGCCCCCCTCCTAAGGCAGTTTGATGCCCCAGGTGCTGCTACCCCCTGGGGCATATTTAATATGAATGTGCCTCCCGTATCCCCAGGGACAGACACCTCCCCAGGGCTTTCATGAAATATAATGCAGGGGGCCCCAGCTGCTGTAATCGAATACAAGGTGGGGGGCTGCATGACTACCCCCTGGAGATAGCTGTTTGCTTTTGCTTGCAGAAGCTGTGACACCTCCCACCAAACAAAAGCAAACACTGCGCTTCCAGCAAGTGGGAGCTGTCAAAATGCTCCTGCTTGCTGGAAGCAGAGTTTTCATCTTTTTAGATGAAAGTATTTCTAGCAGCTCCTTGTGAGCGGGAGCAATGCTAGCTCCCCCAGAAGGAAGGGAGCCTGTTGGGACAGTGGTGGCCTTGAGGCTTCCCCTGCGGTCCCCGATATGAAAAGAGAAATCCAGGTATGTTTTCCCTGCAGTTCCACCTTGAAAGGTATCTAATGAAGACATTTGAGGAACAATAAGGTTGGCAAAGTTACAGACACCAGGGGTCTCATTAAGAGTTTGGTGGACAGAAAAGGCCACCCGCCAAACTCCCTTGTTCAGGAGACCACCAATGCATTCTCCTTCCCGCCGGCACTATGCTGAGTTTCCCGCTGAGTCAGTGGGCAGAAACACAGTTTCCACCCACTGGCCCAGCAGAAAATGAACAACAACATTGATGCTGGCTCATAATACGGCCGGCGGCAATGCTGTTGTGCATCAGGTGCACCAGCATCCGTCACACAAATCACTGTCTGCAAAGCTGGGTATGCCCATGCCTAGGTGGCTCCCGGCACCCCTTCTCTGCCAGCCTTTGTATGGTGGAAAAAACCGCCATGTAATCACTGGTGGAGATTACAGAGGGGTTGTGATCCCCAGGGCAGCGCTGCATGCAGCACTGCCCTGGCAGATTGGGACAGGCGGCTGAAAAGTGGCAGTCCGACCGTGGCCGCCAGACTCGTAATTAGGGCCCAGGTCTGTTACTTGAAATAACTCTAACTAAAAGTGCTGAATTTCTAGGATTTTGTATGTTTGTAATGTGAGGCTAAATATAACGTCCTTGTAACCTTTGTTTTTTAAGTGATTTTTTTATATATAGATACATAAAGATAGAGAGGTATCTCTCTCTCTCTCTCTTTCTCTCTCTCTCTCTCCCTCTCTCTCTCTCTATCTATCTATCTATAGAGATCATGTTTTTCAATAGATTTGTGGTTTTCTGGTGGCCAATCGTGGCCTCTGGGAAGGGGCCGCCCCTGCTCATAGGCCAATCCCTGTGATTTTTGCTGTTTATTCTTTTTTTATTTTAGTGTTTTACTTTTAAACCTTGGGGGCTGATGGCACTCCCCAGGGGGAAAATAACATATTTATTTTAAAAATGTATGCCCAATTTCACCAAGGATGACCCCTAGATGAAATACCAGGTGTCTAGTGGGGTTTCCTGTCCGTGGATCGCAGCATGGCCATGATCCACGGCCAGGAAACCCTTTCAGGAAGGCCTTTTTGAAGGGGGAGACTCTCCCTTTCAAACTATTCCTCCCTGAAAGTAAGGGAGGCCGTTATTCTCTATTGTTTCCCCACTGGAGTAGAGAGTAACCTTACCTGCTGTGTTGCTGCTCCAGAGGGGAAAAACATGTGATGTCAGCATGCCTCATGGCATGCTGATGTTCCAGACTGGGAGGTGGGGGCAGAATTCTCCAGTGCCTTACACCAGAGGATTTTTTAAAGCCCTCCCTGGTGATGGTCAATGGCCTTTAGACGCACCAGGGAGGGTGTGCGTGTGACAGCTATTGGGCGTCACACGCTATAATTAACAATACCTGTGCTTAATTCTGAGTAGCTTTTCACAAAAAGCAGTCAGGCTTAACTTAGAGGCAATGTGTAAAGTATTTATGCAGCACACAAACATTAATAAAGTAAAATACAACTCAAGAAAAATCCCAAACCAATTTAGGGAAATAGAGTAAATTGTAAAAAAAAAACATTTGACACCAAAACAATACACATTTATTCAATGGAACCAAAGCTATGAATCTTTAAAGTTTTAATTGAAATCTAGGGCCTAAAAGCTCAAAATGTTAAGGCCAACTGTGATGAAGCGTGGTTCAGATACACAAAGTGGATTGAGCACAGTCAGAGCTTAACTTCAGACTTGGAAAAATCCTTGAAGAAAAATGTCTGAGAAGGTAAAATTCAGTGGGGCAAGGCTCTCAGAGCACTTTTTTGCCACTTTTTGTCTAAGTCCTCAGTTTTGGAAATTGGCCATCATGACACATTTCGCACCACAACCATGGTTCCAAGACTCGTGGGACACCTCTTTGGGTTTCAGAACTCATTCTCAATATGGTGAGCGGCTTTTGTGTCCCTGTGGCTCTGAACAGGAGTCCATAAAACTAGCCCTTGTAGTCACTTCTGGCAGTCCTGGGTGCAGGTGAAATTCCAGGGCTCAACAGCAGGGCTGTTTCTGTGGGTTCAATGTGGGCTCCATGCAACAAAGCAGTCCTTTCAGGTACAGCAGCAGTCTTGCAGTGTGCACAGCAGATCACAGCAGCAGGTATTCCTCTCAAAGTTCCTCCGCAGGTTGAGTAGTGAACTGAAGAGTGGGTCTGGAGGTGCTATTGTATACCCTGGTGCCCTTCTTCTGGACAGTGGGAGAAGCTTCTGGAAAGGTTCTTTCTAGTGCATGTAATTTCCTGATGCACCTGCCCTTGCTAAGCTGGTTGCAGTGGCAAAACAGGACCATTAAGCCCTTTGTGTGAAGGCAGAGCAGAGGCTATTCAGGTGTAAATGGGGCTGTGCTGAGCTCTGTCCCCATCCTGCTATCAAATGGCCCATTCAGGAACACCTAATCCCTCTATTGTGTGAGTTTCTGGGAGACATTCACAATGTCTAACTATCAATTACACCCAGTCATGTGATCCAGGTCAGGGTAAAGACACCAAAGCGCTAAAGGCAGGAAAATGCCAACTTTCTAAACGTGGCAATTTCAAAATTGTAATGAGAAACCGGTCTTTTCAATTAAAGAGGGTTTTTCATTGCAATTTCATAGCTACCAAACATGAGATAACTACCTGCTCCCAATTCGGAATTACAACTTATTGAATGTAATACGGAGTCCCCAGTGTTATTCAATGGAAGGAGGAGGCCTCACGGTAATGAAAAACTAATTTAGGAGTTTTTCACTAACTGGACATGTAAAACTTAAAAGTACACATCCAACTTTTTAATTACACAGAACCCTTCCCTCTGGGCTACTTAGGACCTACCGTAGGGGGTGACTTAGATTTAATAAAAAAGGAATTTAAGGCTTGGCAGGGGGGTTTAAATGCCAAGTCGACATGGCAGTTTAACACTGGACTCAGGCTGCAATGGCAAGCATGGGACATAGTTTAAAAGGCTAGTTAAGTGGATGGCTCAATAAGTGCTGCAGACCCACTAGTAGCATTTACTTTAAAGGCCCTGAGTATGTGGTATACATCTCTACAAGAGACTTACAGGTGAGCTAAGTATGCCAATTGGATATAAGCCATAAGGATATAAGTTTTAGATTTTAGAGAGAGAGAGCACAAGCACTTTAGCACGCGATAGCAGTAGTAAAGTGCATAGTGTCCTAACAAAACAAAAATAATTCAGCAAAAATATGGAGATAAAAAGACAAACGATTTGTGGGTGACCCTGCTGTAAGGGCCAGGTCCAACTCCATCCACATACATATCCCTATTGAATACAAGCATGGAAAGTAGCACATCATGGTTACCCATATTGAATGTTATTTACAGGTCTACTTTGAGTAATTGGGTTGTTACAAAACTGTGGACCTTTCTTGAATATTATTCTATAGTTCATTAAGGGGATGTTCATGCTATGGCATGGTCTAATTCTGACTGAAGCAGATGCAACACGTTTCTACATTCCAAATGATTCTGCCAGTAACAATAATTAAAGCACATGAATACCTTAAAGCCAATATTCTACTAAAAGTGCATTGATACACTTGTTATTCTTGGTCAAAGTACACATTACATGTCATTACCATATTAAATATGGAAAAGACTACTTACTCGCTCACAGTTTGAAGGTTACTATGACATTAAGAGGAAAACAGCTCTGCTACTAGTCACACGGCTTACATAGTGTGATTTTATCTTAACCACTTGCATCCTTCTTTGGGTTGCTTCCTCATAACTACTACGCAAAACAAAACTTCATAACAAAAACATAAATGCCGATGCACAGAGAGTAATATACTATTTATTACTACTGTTCCAGAACATCATGAACCACTCAAGACCGCCTCTCATAAGACATGGTCTTTGCTCACGTGCAGCAATGGTAATAAATAGCAGATTAACTCTGCATTCCCGCTTAGACATTGTGGAGTCTGTTCACAAAGGGAAATGTCAGTGCCAGATGTTCGAACACAGAGATTTTGATTTGAATCTAGGCAGCGGTCTCAGCACAGAGCTATTCACCAATTCCTTGTGGAGATCCCCAAGGAGGTATAGACTTTCTAGCCTCCACCTCCTCATATGTGGGGGTGGAGTTTCCTATGACCGAATTTATGACTGTAAAGTCACTACAAGTAACTTTTCACATATTTAGGGTGCCCTGTTCCCTGGGAGCAAATATATCTGCCTAGGGCCAGACAACTCTGAATGGAAGGGATTGGGGAAGCAACACACGCTTGACACAAAACTCACAGAACTCATAAAACTCACATACAATAAACATAAAAAAGAAAAGAAAACTACAAATAACAACCTTATTTTTTGAAACAATTATTATTTAAAAAAAATCTAATGCTATTGACTAACAATTACACTGCAGCATTTTTGTATACTGACACCATATATAATAATATGTATTTAAACATTAATCAATATCCAATAAACCAGTATATGTAGGCAAATTGTAAAGGGATAGTACATCAAAAGTATAGGAACAAGGGTTCCCGAATTATGATTGATAAATAACTCAGTGGTGGGATTGGATGTATAGTGTCAATATTTCTAGTTACCTGATTGTTGGGGGAAGTGGAATCTGGAATAGGGCTGTACTACCATAATTGTGTATATTTTTAGTTTGCATCCCTTTGGTTCATCATGGATTTTTGTATGAAGGTCTCAGGCACCATACAACACTCTCATTACCTGTCACCTCTGTCTTCTAGAAGAGGACATGTGCTAGAAAACAATCCCTGCTGTGGCCTACTTTAGTCTGTCTATACACCATGGGGGTCATTACGACCTCAGGGGTCTTTTTGCATGACCGCCGAGGGACCGCTTTGCCGCCGTTTTCCGCTGGGCGTATTATGACTGTTGGCTGCTCTCCGTCGTTATTCCGACAGAGAGCCGCCAACAGCTATACTTGCGGGCGGCGGGGAAGTGGAGGTTGCTCCACCTCCACCGCCACGCCAACAGAACACCGCCCAGTGAATCACGTCCTGTGATTCGCCGTGGCGGTGTCGGCGGAGCTGCCCCCATTGCTCCCGTCCCCTCCCGGAGGATCGACAGAACAGGTAAGTCGATCGACTGTTAGGGGAGGGGGTGGGGGTTGTTGTGTGTTGTGTGCGTGCATGGGGGTGTGCGTGTGTGTATGTAAAGGGGGTGTGTGAGTGCGTGTATGCTTGCGGGGGTGTTGTGTGTATGGGAATGAGTGCGTGTATGGCTGTGGGTATGTCTGTATGGATGTGTGCGTGTATGTTTGAATGTGGGTGTGCATGCCTGACTGTGTGTGTGGCTGTGGGCATGTATGTCAGGGTGTGTGCGTGTGTGTGTTGGTGGTGCCTGCATGCGTGTCGGGTGTGTGTGAGTAATGTTATGTTGGGGGTCGGGTGGGGAGGGGGGCCCTGCCACCTTTGGGGGGTGGCAGGAGTGGTGGGGGGGTGTAGGGGAGGGAGTCAGGGTGGGGGGTGGGGGAGACCCCTATCAGTGCCAGGGAAGGAATTCCCTGGCACTGATAGTGCTTACCGCCATGGATTTCATGGCGGTTCAAACCGCTGGAAATCCACGGCGGTAAGCCGGGTCCAAATACCGCCGGCGGTATACTGACGGCCGCAGGGCTGGAGACCCAGGTCTCCAGCCCGGCGGGCGGGACGGAGAACCGGCGGATGACCATGGCGGTAACCGCCATGGTCATAATTCACCAAGGTAAGGCCGCCAGCCTGTTGGCGGTCTTACCGCCGGTTCTCCGCCATCCGCCAGGGTTGTAATGACCCCCCATATTCTTAGTAAAGGGGCATTTGGGGCTTCTCAAAATAATATTAACTAACAACCTTACCTAACCCCTCCTCCCCAGTACTACCACACTATCAGGTGGTTGAATTTAGAATCTGAGATCCACCCTACTCCATTTAAGGGAAACTGTCTAGAATTACAAACAATCTAGAATCCAAGATGCCTCCCATTCCACCCAAGAAGAAGAGAAACTTAACTGAGGAGGAGGCAGACCTAGTTTCCTTTACTTTGTATAATTGTAGGTAACGTCATAGTCCATTCCCATACGATGTCAGTGGCGTACATATGTTGCTATCACTTTTAAGTGTGGATTTGAGTGACAAGGTCTTGACTGATAAGTTCCTTTACTTCTTGCAATTTCAGGCATGTTGAATGTATATGAGGTTTGATTATAACATGTGTCCCATATTTATTGTAGAGTAAATCATTTTAATGAATGAAGAAATTACTTCCAAATATGAGGAATAAAAACAAAATCTTCCAAATGCATTGTACCGAAGCGTTTACATTTAAAATAATTTAGAAACATTTTTGTTTCAGAAAATTAACATTTAAAGTAAGAACAAAATACCAAAAATAGTTTGAACATTAACACTCATTAAAATATATTCACTTAAAATGTATCTTTAAAATAAATTATTTAATGCTTTCCCTATGTGAAGTAATTTGTCTTACTCATTTGTTGGTGTGTTTTTGAAATTTACACGCCCACTCTGAACACCTTCTTAAATTTCCCTACAACCCTCCCATTTTGTAGCAAATATTTCCCATTTTCCAACCGCTTCTCTGGCCCCTCCCACATTTACCACTAAAATAGAGACCTTCATTTGTGGAGATCTCTACACCCGTGGTCAGAGATTTGTGATTGGCATATGTGAGTATGGGAAGTAATATACAACTGGGGTACTACTCTGCTTACTCAGAAATGGGTTTTTGAATAGGCAACATTACATTACATTATATTATTTGATAAAAACATACTAAAAGCGATGCTGTGTTTCCAATCAAAGACATAATCCCTGAATTTTTCCAGTGTGCTAAACAAAACATAATGCCTCCACCCTCCACTGCTCATGACCTCACACATACCCTCACTATTGACATTTTAAACGTCATCCTTTATAACATTAGATAACATTACTGATGACATCCCAAATTATATTATTGATGACCTCATTGATTTAATCACATATGACATCATCAAAGAGCTCATCAATATTGTGGACACTTTTCATGTCTTAAAATGATTCCATGGTCATATCAAAAGTTTCCAAAAAGGTTCACCTTATGAGGTTTTATCTTATCCCAGCACCCAACGGTGGTAGCACATGTATAAAGAATGCTCTTGGCATACTTGTTTTTGTCATGTCATCTTATGCTATGTGTATTTATAAAGCACACTATCACCCGCAAGGGTATCCTGGTGCTGGGCAGGTGCGTGTGCCTAATATAGACTGAATTGAAAAGCCAGGTCTTCAGTTTCTTGTGGAATACAAGAAGAGAGGAGGAGGCTCGGATGTGGAGTGGGAGGTTGTACCACACATTAGAACACCCATCGTCCTGACTTGTTTTTGTGTGTGCATGGGACGTGTTTGAGTAAGAGTCTTGCAGAGTGGAGGTGTCAGGGTGGTTGATGGAAGGAGATACAACTGTTCAGGTAGGTGTAGTTTAAGCTGTTTAGCACCTTGAGTGTTCATGTTGAGGAATTTGAAATGTGTGCACTTGTGTGGTGAGCCACTGGAGCTCCCTGCAGTGTGTTGTGATGCGAATTCTGTGTGGGAGGTTGCGAATGAGTCTGGCTGCAGAGTTCTAAATGGTTTGTAGTCTTTTGATAAATTGCTTGATGATCCTGGCATAGAGGTTGTTTTCGTAGTTCTACCTTCTGGTAACTAGGGGTTGAGTGACAGTTTTCTGGTATTGCTTGGGAGCTATTTGAAGATCTTCCTCAGCATTTTCTGGGCGTGGAAGCAGGATGCACTGATGATACTGACTTGTGTAGTAAAGTTCAGTATGCTGCTGCTGATGATTCCGAAGTTCCTGGTTTTGGTGATGGGTGTGTTTTTGAGTTTGGCCGGCCACCAGTTGGAGACCCATGAAAAGGTGTTCTCGTCGAAGAGCACTACATTTATTCTGTCAGTGTTCAGCTCGAGACATTTGTTTTTCTTCAAGTTAGGGACTTTGGTCATGCGGGCAGTAAAATAGTTTCCTGTTTTGAGGGTCTTGTCCAAGTGGGAGAGTATGAGTTGCATCTCATCAGGGTAGGGGAGGATGTTGATGTTGAGTATGTTGATGACATTTGCCCGAGGGATCATGTGTGCATTGAGGAAAGTGGGGCTGAGGGCTGAACTTTGAGGCTCTCCGCAAATGTTTGTGAGCTTCTGAGCAGTACAGTGCTTGCCTTCTACTTGTTAATAATGAACAGATTCAGCGGAGATCGGGTCATTAGATGTCAATCTTGTGCATGGTGATGAGGTATGAGACTGTGTCAAATGTTGCAGAATAAGGACGGCCATGTCTCCTTTTTCAAGGAACAGACTGATGTCATCTCTGGCAGCGATGAGTTCTGTTTATGTATTGTGGTTGAGCCTGAATCCTACCTGTGTGGCATCAAGCTGGTGGGGGCTAAAGTGGTTGGTGAGGTGCCAGTAGATTTGTTTTTCTAAGACCTGTGGGGATCACTACAGACATCCTGGTGGGGATAGCTGTAGTGATGTGTTTAGCCATGTTTCCAAGAGAACGAACAGGTCCAGAGGATGGTTGTGCAGAAAGTCCCATATTTCCATGGCATATATGGTGAGCTAGTGGGTGTTGAGGAGTACGCATGCAAGTGTGGGGTGTTGCATGGGTGGTGGTTGGTCTGTCTGAGTGTGAGTGAGTGGTTGGTTTGTGTGAGTTTAAGCGAGTGGGAAGCTGGGTGCTGCTGATGTGATGGGTGTAAGGTATTGGAGAGTGCATAAGAACTTGCAGGAGGTGCATGTAAATGCTCCCTTCATGTTGTGTGGTGTGGTGTGGTAATAGTGTGGTGGCTGGGGTTGAGAGGGTGGAAACGTGCTGCAGTGTAGCAGTTGGTAGCAGTTGGTAGCAGAGTATCAAAGTTCCTGGTGCTGGGCACAGTCAGGGCATGGACTGGCACAGACAGTCTTACCTATGGCGTATGCTTGCAGGCCTGCTGAGCATCCATGCTGCTGCCGCAATTAAGTAGGTCTTGGGATTGGAGATGCGCGCTTGAGGTGGAGGGTGAGACTTAGTGGGTACTGGAAGCAGGAAGCGAGAAGGAAGTGGGAGAGCGGGAGAAAGTAAACGGAGCTGTGGGAGGAAAAGTGTTGAAAAATGAAGGGTACGGCCAAGGAGAACTGACACAAAGATGACAATTAGGCAGAGAAGCACAAATGGAGTGAAAAGGGAGCAGGAGACACAAATTAAAGGCTAAAAAACAGAGATATGGCACAAAACAAAGCAATAAAATGGTCTAAAGAGCCACAAAACATAGGTCACAATAGGTGTATGGCACACAACTGATCAAACATCGGGCAAAAGCGGAACAAAGCAAACATTACAACAGATGTATGGCCTATATACAGATTGAAATGATGATCAAAAGAGGAACAGAGCAAAAGGTCACAGCAGATATATGGCACACAAACAGATTGAAAAAAAACATGTAAAACAGGTACAAAGCAAGAGGTCACAAATAGATAAATGACACAGAACAGAGCAGGAGAGAGAGACAGTGACAGGGAGACAGTAAGCAAGATTGAGAGAGAGTGGCTGGGAGAGGAGCAAGGTAGGAGCCTAAAGGGGCTGGAGCTGGGTTGAAAAGGGCCCAGTTTGATCAGAGGACCACACACAGGTAAACCCTAGGGGTGTTATAGACAAACTGTTTAATGCTATGATATGATGTGCATTGATGGTGCACATCTTTTATAATTTTATATTTACATTTGCCTACCTGTATGATTATTTTAATTATTATTACTATTATTATTGTTATTATTATTATTATTATTCTTTCTTATAAAGCATCCAACTACCTGAAAAGGGCTTCCCGGCACTTAGCAAATGTGGGGCATACCAGACTGTTAGATTAAAACATCCAGGTCTTCAGTTTCTTACGAAACAGGGATAGTGAGGTGCAGCTCCTCATGAATTCCAGACGGGCCCAGGTATGCTAAGGAATGGCCTCCCATATGAGCCATTCGGATTCTGTGCACAGTATACAGGGTCTGGTTAAGTAATCCCAAAGAGCACGTGGGCTGATAAGGCACCACCAACTCTTGGATATATCGTGGGCCTTTGCCAGATCTAACCTTGTGCATAAAGTACAAGGGTTTAAAGTGTATTCACTTTTCCACAGTGACCAAATAAAGCTTGCAGAGGAGTTTGAAAAGGAGGCATGTTTCGGAAGGCAATACAAAAGTCTGCCAGCAGAGTTCTGTACTACCTGTAGGCATTGGATGGATGCCTTTTCTATTCCTAAGTACAAAATATTGCCATGATCTATTCTTGAAAGTATCAAAGCCTGGATCACTGTCTGTTGGGCTGACTGAGGAATCATCCAAATTACTTTTTTAACCCCCTTCAGCACTGCAAAGCAGGTAGAGGTCACTTTAACCATCTGAGGTTTCACAGAAAGACTCTCATTCAAACAGAAGCCAAGGATCTTTACCCCATGGACAGTTCAGGTAGGGCCCCTAGGGACTACGGCCAATATTGTGGGTCCCAGAGCTGAGGATTCTTGACCAAGATTATTGTCTTGGTCTTGGCACCAGTGAGTTTGAGTGAATTGATGTTTATCCAAGTGGGGAACCAAATTGAGGTCCCCAGGATTGTGACCCTTGCAGATGACAAAGGGAAATAATTTGTGTGTCATCTGCGTAAGAAAATAGGGTTAAGGCATAGTTTTTCACCACATTCACCAAAGGCCTTCCATAGATATTGAACAACATCGGGCTTAGGGCCGAGCCATGGGGAACTTCAGATGTCAGACCACATGGCTCTGACCTAGAGCCTTCCAAAAAAATCTGGAACATACGTTTTTCAGAAATGAGGTCATCCAGGCTACAGCTGTTCCCTTGAGACCCAATGTCTCCAATCTTTCCACCAGAAAGAAATGGGACACAGAATCAGAGGCTGAGCTAAAATCTAACAAAATCGCCCTTATCCAGGAGTTGTCTTAGATGTTCGGCTACTCCTAGGAGGGTGGATAAAGTGCTTTGCCCAGCCCCGAAGCCCTATTGTGAGGGGATTAGAAGATTTTGGGCTTCCACAAGGGTAGTGAGCCGCAAATTCTTATGTTTCTCTTCGGAGGAAATGGGTAGCATAGAAATTAGTCTAAAATCTGAATTCTTCACCACAGGAGGGTTATGTTCCACAGACGTGGAAACACGCAATGGTCCTACCGCTTTTACAAAAGCCTAACCTTTACCCTACCAACTGGTCAGATTTAACACTAATTGTAGCAGATCAAGGTCCAGGCGGCAGAGCTTGGTGAATGGAAGCGGCTCTAATGGGGAACCTGATTTAATCCACTGTAGTATAGTCAGAAAACGGAATATCCAAAAGACACCACAACTTCATTTTAAGAGCCATATGAGGCATATTTAAGGTAGTGTTTTCACCTATTCGGACTGGCTTCCATATGCTGGTGTTGGGAGCAGTCTCAGCAGACTGTCCTTTTACCCTCCTGCCTGATTAGGTTAGACAATACCCTCTATGAATATCTTGTACTGATCTGAAGTCTGTGCACACTAATTAATCATTAGAATTCCCCATAATTGGTGCAGTGTCCTCTCCATGATCCCATCTTCCTACACCATGTGTAGATTACCAAAGTTCCTACTGAATGCTTTTGTTAATTTGTAGTTTTCAGGGAAGCTTTACATGTTGATTGTCTCTACAATGAAATGCTACTCATAGCTTACCGAATGTAAAATTGGGGATAGATTTACCTGTTCCACCATGGTTAGCACATCTGGCCTTAAAAAGTAAACTTGCAAGGGGATGCGAATAGGTCGATGAACCTATTGACTCGCAGTTAAGATGTTCTTACCATAGCTCTAGTACATGCAAATCACTAATCAATAATCAATACACAACATGAATAATCAGCAATAATCAATAACATCAATATTCATTAGAGTCAGTAATAGTCACACACCATGACCTTTCAGTCATGAATAACCACACCTTTAGTAAAAGTTTGAATATTTCTTTCCGTTTATTAACAATGCTAAGGTCAAGTAGATTAATCTCAAAATCAAATGAAACACATACAGAAACAATACTGGCTGTCCGAAACAGCGGATGAAACGTAACCTAATCAAAGCTTAAACTACAACACATTCTAAGGTTACAGTGCAAAACAATAACAAAGTCAACTGTGTCAAAGTATTACACACATTTAAGTTTAGCAGAGAAATTCATCAAGCGTTATTCCCACTTAGCCTAATTTTATTAGTGAGGATCCTTAACTAACATCAGATTAGCATCAGCATGTTGGGCTTCATGCAAAACAATTTAGTAACACAAATTTGGAAAAACATCTAACTATGGCTCTATCAAAACAGTGCAGTTGTTACCTAGAAAGGAAAAGCAAATATGCATCATAATCAACAGTCTAATTCATAATACCTATCCTCAATATGGATCAGCAAGCAAAGTCAGTCTTTGTCCTCAGGACATCAGTTGATCAGCAGGGCATCAGGATTCAGCATCAAAGTTCAGAAAAGCAAAATCTTTAAGCAGTAAAATCAAGCACATCTCTTGTCAAGACACAAAAGAAAATAGTAACCCATCGGCCAGCAGGAAGATGGACAATTAATCTGTCTTCTCTCAGTGCAGTGTCATTAAATCAAAACTAGTAAAACTACTTCAAAAATCCCTATTGGTCAGTTAATTGCATGTTCACACTTTGTCCAATAAAACTAAAACTCCAAATCTATGAAATCTACTATAACTCTGTTCACATGTCATTGATTGGTTGTCCTACAATGTTTTCATCATCCGGCTTGTCAGGTAAGAATATTGTTTTAGCTTCCACTCCAGTCAGTATCTCCATTGTTCTTCTCCTGGGAAAGTCAGTCCCACACACATTACACACAAAATGTAACATTAGCAAGAGCAGCATCTTCTAGCATTCGGTCCTCATGAGAAACTTACGTTATGAGCACGTTTAAACAATACAATACAAATCACAGTTAACTCTCTAGGACAGCCATTTATTAAGCATTAAGAAATACAGCTTTGACATGAGGCCTGGCAAATAGGCCAAGACACTCGCTAAGTTAAGGCCTACAATTAATAAAACTAAAGCATAATACATACCCTTTAATATGACATATTACTACATTAGTCAAACATATATTCAACATTTCACACTATTAATATACTAGTAAGTACACTTTGTGAACACTAGCGGCCACTCTACGTAATCACATTTTCAAATGCGTGCATTATTTTTCTACATTATTATTTTTTCTACACAAATCACTTATTCAGAATACATGAACACTTGTTAATAATTTTTATTAATACAACTGCGCTAACAATCCCTCCTCTGATGACTAAATGCGTCATTACACTAATTAACCACACACAAATTTACGCATCAGCTAAAATTCTGTCAATTCAGTCCCTTCATACTTTTGTTTTCCTTTTGAATTTTATCTGTACAATTTTTCCCTTTTCTTTTCTTCCCTCTTCTGATTATTCGTTGACCTATTCAATTTAATTCTTTTGCATAATTTACACACTCCCCATATTCCAATTAGACAAACCACAATAATTAATATTCCCTGCAATATTTTCACTAGGATCCCATTCCAAATGTTAATGAACCAATTTCCCACTGAAGTAAAACACTTGCCAATCTTTTCCCAAACACCTGGTTCTTTCAATTCTTTCAAATTAGCACTTTCATTAGTCAGAATAATAATTAAGCCTCTAATTTCCTTACTATTATCAGGAATATACGAACAACAATGCCTAGAAAAATAATTCTACACCCCCCCTCCTTCACTAAAAGAATGTCTAAAGCAAGACGATTTTGAAGAGCCATTGCTCTATCTCAGTTTCTATCAGGAGTATGGCCCCTGAAAAGTTTGTCAGCATGTTATCCACAGTGATAGACAACTTTCGAATCTTTATCGAATTCAGAATGACTCCCACTGAAGGAATCACTGCTCCAAATATGTCTCCCACTATACCAGAAGAGGTCACTTTCGGAAACTTCTTCAAATCATCCATTTGATAAAAACTCTTTGGGAAACCTATCCACAAATAACCTGTACCATACCATCCCCTTGGAAGACGGTAATAAGCATTAAGACCACAAATATAATAAATTTTGGGAATCGCTGGGTCCTGTCCATTCATCATAAATGTCCATTTACTCTGAAACAAAAACACATGCTTGCATTCACTCATTCCTACAAATAAAGTATCAGTGCGTGATTTAGGCCTATATATGCAAAGTTTCCCTACATGTAGCGCATCTAAACCTAATTTCCCCTGCGTTTTAATTGCACTATAAGCATAATCATTCCTGAAAGTCCTTTTCTTTAAACCTTTTTCTAACTTCTCCTTAATGCCTTTCTCCTGTCATCTGCGTGATTTAAGGAGCTTTCCTCTAAAAGTGTAAGCAAGCATGTCAGATTATTTCTATGCGCATAAGCTGTGCCAAACGTCAATGTAGGTTCAAACAAACCTCGAACTATTACTATGTCATTATCCTTAGCTACTCCACTCCAAAACCTACTTATAGGAACAAACAAAAACACCATCTCATAATTTGAGTAAAAGTACTGTATGTACTCCTGGTTATAAAATCTTGTTAGTGGCAGGCTGCAACGTATTTCATACATTAATGGCAAACTATGGTAGGTAACTCCTTCCTCAACTGATGAAGGAATCTGCATACACACATAACAATTCCTCACATCCATTGTCTGAACATACTCACTCAATAAACGAAAGAAGACATTATAAGAAAGTTCTCCTTGCACATTAGTATCCCCATGCAAATATTTCTCATCTAACCTAAACTTCTCTATTGCCGTTAGTGCAGTAGTTGTATCAAAAGCAGAAGTATAGTTGGTTTCACTCTTATCAAGAACAGACATACCCACAATCAACACCACAAACAATATCCCACACATAATCTCCAAAGCAATACTCATATATTTACAGCGACTAGTATCTCTACCCTGTTGATTAATGTTACTCATGATCTGTAAAGAATCAGAAAGCAGAAGACAATTTAGAAAAACTTGCAACAAAAATCAAAAATAGACAACCTTTCTTTCAGCACTGATTTACAGCTTTCAGTCTCAATTCCAGGATCCTTCGTCAAAATCGGTAAGCAGCTAGTCAAAATCAGGTTTCAAAAGTCAAATCAGGTTATCAATGTCTCTTCCAGTTACTTTCAACAGTCTCCTTTCTCAAATATTTTCTCTCAGATTATTTCAACAGTTCAGTTCATAAGCTTTCCTTCAAGTGCCAAAATACTGACCTGGAATATCTCTATAAAAAAAAAAAAGACAAAAACTCTTGCTGCCATTTACTTGTAGTTGCATACGCCCATTCAGGACCTGCGTATCTTCGACTTGCTATTCTCTTTCTTTTCAACTTTCGATCACCATTCAATTCTCCTTCACTTAGATCTTCTCTCCTTGTTGTATCTATTTCTTCCTCAATTGTTGTCTCAACAACTACTTCTTTTCCTCTTTCTACTTGCAATTATGGCCACTTATCTCTTTTCAGTGGACCTTTTGTCAGTGTTCTCTTCAGAGTCAAATTTGAACCTTCTCCTTGTTCTGCAGTGTTTTCTCTTGACGGACCTGCAATAGGTTCAGGAGGAGTCAGATCACAATGGTTTTGATCCACCTCAACTCCTTTCCCCTCTGGGTCTGGCAATTGCTCTGTTTGTCTCTCAAAATCATCTGCTTCTGGGAAAGCCTCCTCTGACTAGGCTCTCCTGCTGCCTCATTTAAGATAGGCTCTCCGTCACCCTCCTGGAGGTCTTCTCCTTCGTCTCCCACAGGAGTGACTGAACCATCCTCAACGGGCTCAGATCCGATCTCAGGGCCCCTTTTGTTCTCCTCCCAGCCCTGAGTCTTGTTTTGCTGATGTTGGTACTCTCAACAACTCTTCTTCCTCATGATCCAGTGGACATGCCACCTTACTGATACAGTCCCTTCGAACGAGGTTATAAACACGTTTTCCTCACGTTTTCCGGACCACAACCCAGTCTCCAGCTCTCAGATTGTGCCCTGGGTCATGGATCGGTGGCAGTGTGGTGGCTTCCACCTGCTGAGAAAAAGAGCGAACCACATCAGCCAGACCTTTGCAGTAGTCCAACACCATATCATGTGTAATTTTGACAAGTGCATTTGCAGGCACAGCTGGCAACCTTATCGCTTGGCCCATAAGGATTTCATGCGGAGACAATCCTGTCTTCCTGTCGGGGTGTTTCTCATTGACATCAGCACTAAAGCCAATATGTCAGGCCATTTCAAATTCGTGGACCCACACATCTTTGCAACTCTTGACTTTAAGGTACCATTCATCTGTTCCACTAGTCCTGATGCTTCAGGGTGGTAACTACAATGCAACTTTTGCTCAATGTTCAATGCTACACTCAGTAATTTAATTACTTCATTGTTGAAGTGACTTGCCCTATCTGATTCTAAAGAGATCGGAAACCCGAAATGCGGTATCAGTTCCCTAAGCAGTAGTTTTGCTACTGTGAGACTGTCATTTCTTCGTGTAGGGTACTCTTCAATCAAGTGACTAAAGATGCAAACAATCACCAACACATATCTCAAACCTCCACTCACAAGCGCCTAAATAAAATCCATCTGTATTCTGCTGAATGGACCTCCCGCTTTTCCAATGTGGCTAAAATTAACCACTATCCCTTTTCCCGCATTTAGTTGCTGGCAAATGACACAACGATGGCAAACTGCTTCAGCAACTTGTCTAAACTTTGGTTTAAACCAAAATGTTTAAACAATCGAATCATTGCATTCCTTCCAATATGTGCTTGACCATGATAATACCTCACCATTTGCAACAATAGGCTATTTGGCAAAACCAATTAACCCTCTTCTGAAACCCACAATTCATCTTGTCTTTGCACACATTTCATCTTGCTCCATGAATGTTTTTCCTCCCCGTCAGCATTATTCTGCAACATTTTCAGTTCCTCCAAGGTGTCAATTACTTTCAATGCATAGCTTGGACAGGTTTCATCTTCTTCAAATAATAGTTGCCACTTGTCTTTGAATGATAGACAGTTCAATGCGCAAAACCTTGCATCTTGATCTGCATATCCATTTCCCAATGACACAAAGTCCTGCGACTTCAGATGTGCACTGCATTTCACCACAGCAATCTATTCAGGCATTTGAATAGCATGTAACAATTCTTTAATTCTTTCACCTTTTTTCATGGGTGAACCAGAAGAGACCATGAAACCTCTCTGTGACCACAACTGACCAAAATCATGGACTATTCCAAATCCATACTGGCTATCCATATAGATTGTATCTTTCAGCTGAGCAGAAACATGGCACGCTCTAGTAAGGGCTACCAGTTCTGCTACTTGGGAAGAATGCACTCCTCGAAGCCAAGAAGCTTCCAAAATACCAGTAATTGTGCACACAGCATAGCCTGCTCTCAGTGTCCCTGCATTGTATCTCAGATAAGAACCATCAACAAAGATAATATGGTCATTTTCTTCCAATCGGGTGTCTCTAATGTCAGGTCTTGGTTTTATGCACAAGTCAGTTACTTCAAGGCAATCATGCTCAATATCTTCCATCTTTTCAATTTTAACATTTTCATTTGGTTGCCGGGTTCATCACTGTACATCTTTTCATTGACACATTTGGTGACCCTAGAATACTCGTTTCATATCTGGTCAACCTTACTCCAGTCAAATATTGAGTTTTCGGCCTTGTAAGTGGAATCTCAATAGAGTGAAGGACCATTACTGTCAGGGGATGTCCCATCACAATGCCTTAACACTGTACAAGGCTTGGACCAACTGCTGCAACTGCACGCAAACAACCCGGTAAGGCTGCTGCAATGGGGCCCAAAGTACCTGAAAAATATGCTACTGGGTGGTTTACACCTCCATGAACATGTGTCAAGACAGACAAAGAACATGCATCACGCTCATGACAAAACAATGTGAAAGATTTCGTGTAGTCAGGCATACCCAACGCTGGAGCCTTGCACAAACTCTCTCTGAATTCAGTGAACACTTTCAATAGCCTGGTCTAACACTATAGAATGAGTGACTTCCTTATGAGTCAGCTTCTGCAATGGTCTCGAAATGACTGACAAATTTGGAATCTATTGGCGACAATAGCCTACCATCTCTAAAAACATCCTGACATCTCTCTGTGTGGTCGGGGGATTTATCTGCAATATTGTTGTAATCCTTTTTTCTGGATATCTTTCCTGAGCCCTTCTCAATCTGGTGAACCAAATGTTTCACTACCTTTTGACAATATTGCAGTTTAAGCGGAGACACTTTGCGAGCATTCTTTCCCAAATGGTTCAACAGGGCAATTGTATCATACTTGCACTCGTCCCTTGTTTTGGACGCAATCAGCAAGTCATCAATGTACTGCACCAAAGTCGACAGGAAAGGCAGTTCCAGCGATTCCAAATTCTTCTTCAAGATTTGATTGAATATAGAAGGTGACTCTGAATACCCTTGAGAAATTCTGCACCAGCAATAAACTTGATCGAGAAATTTGAAACAAAAGAGAAATTGGCTATCCTCATGAAGAGGCACAGAAAAGAAGGCTTGTGACAAATCAATGACAGTGAACCACTCACCATCACATGGAATCTAAAACTTTATCACAGTTGGATTTGGCCCCACGGGACAACACTTGACCAGAATCTCATGTATTTTTCTCGAGTCCTGAACAATTCGAATTTTCCTACAGGGCTTTTGCAAACCCATTATCGTGAATTACATGGACTGCTCAATACTTCCTTCAGAACCCCTTGCTTTAAAAGTCTGCAATTATCTGGGCAAGCTTCATAAAAACATCCTGAGGCATGTGGTACTGCAGAAGTTGAGGGAAAACTGCATTCGGCTTCACAGTAACTTTAACTGGCTCAGCTCCCTTTATCAGACCTACTTCTTTTCCTGTCAAATCTCACACTTCCTCATTACCGTTTCTTGCAAATCAGGATGAAGCTCTTTCATTCTAAACATCAGTAAAAATACAGTCAATGGGTACTTCTCATTTGTAGTCTCCTCCTCTATCTCTGGGGTATGGTTATCTTCATCATCACTATTCATCTGAATCTCAATTCCCTCATTTGAACAAGTTATCGAACACTTCGTTTTACACAGCAAATCTCTTCCCAGTAGAGATACCGGACTTGAATAGCAGACTACGAATTTTTGCAATCCCTGAAAGTTGCCAATCTCAACTTGAACTGAATCTGTAATCAGGTTTGTCAAAAACTGGTTCGCTACTCCCACAACCTGAACTGTTCTACCTGAAAGGGGCATATTTGGAACTTCTGCACTTCTTAATGTAGAGTGTGTATCTCCCATGTCAACCAAGAATGAAATTCTGTGACCCATAACCTTTCCCTTCACATAGGGTCCTCTTTGATCTACTTTTAATAAGGTTTCAAGCACACACTGCTCCTCATCTGAACTGTCACTCGTCCAGTCATCATTTATTCCATTCTCACTGTGTAACAGGAATTGGTGCACTGTGTTACTACTTTGGTTAAGCCTCTGACCTGTGACCTGTTGAGAAAGCATCATCTGTTGCTGTTCCATTGGGGCTTGAGGAATTTGAATTTGCTGTCTCTGTACCATGGGAACCTGCTGTTGCATTGGCGACAACTGTGTCATTTGCACACGTGGCATTTGCACCTGCTGCCTGGGCTGAAAATCCTGCATTTGATGCACATTATTCTGAAAATTTGGATTAGGACCTCTCAGTCCTCTCACGTTCTGGAATGAGTTGATGTCATTACTCTGCTGAACAACACCTTCCTGCACCATCATTAGGCATTCCAGTTTCCAATGTCAACAGCTCCGCAAACGTGACATGGCAATAACTTCTTAATTTCCTGCACATCAGTCTGAACCCCTACAGCACCTATGTCTGGACCACGAGTCATGTTTCCTCCATGACCTCTACCTCTCATCTGGGGCTGAAACATCATCTTTCCCTGCTGCTGCTTTGGTAACTACTGCAGAAAATTCACTCACACTCCTGTTTTCGCTGCTTTCATCTGCATCACCATCGCCTTCTCTTTCAACTTTTTCTGCTTCAACTCAGTCTTCTCACCACAGTATTTTGCATACTGCAACACCTCATCAATCAGTTTTGCTTGCCAGCAAATCAAATGACTCTTAATCATCTGGCTAATCTCAGGTCTCAATTCTTCCATGAACCTGAACACAAAGTGGAACATGTCTTTCGCCTTAATTGTTTCTGTACCACGATAATGCTTGAATGCCTGCAACAATCTCTCATAATACGCATGTATCGACTCCTTTGCTTCCTGAGCTGTCCGGTCAATCCTCTGTCAATCAATATTCTGAGGTGAAATTCTCATTTTCAAAAATTCAATCACCTTATAGTAATATTTCATTACCTGAGGAGATGGTGCATCTGTATTTTTGTCTCTCTCTGGTTCACTTGTTGGCCAATCTACACTCCTCTTACGTTGATCCACAGATCAGCTGAAACCACTATCTCTAGTAATGTGTTCAAGTCTTCCCACAGGCACTTTGCGAGTTTCACAAACCTGTCTGTCTGCTGATACCACTCAACTGGCTTCTCTCTCAATTTACGATAATCATTTGTAAATGATAGAATGTCCCTTATGCTCCATGGGACATGAACAAAATTCCCCCTGGAATCTCTCTCATTGGTAACATTTTCACTGGATCTTTCTCCTGCTGCACATTTACAGTCAGCTCCAAAGAATCCCTTTTTCTTTTGTCTCTCTTCTTTACCCATCTACCTTCCCATTTGTCTAACGCTGTCCAGGTCTGGGCACTTTGAAGCAATTCCTTAAGGTGTGTTTTCATTCCGGCAGATCTCATGTGTTCAAACTCTTTAGCCTCAAAATCTAAACTGTAACTCCTTTTCAAATGCTTCGTTTTCTTGATTTCTATGCCGTACTTCTCTGCCAAGTCTGCTAGTTTCTGATGCATATTGCTCACTTCTCTTGTAATCTTCGGGCACAAATATCTCAATTCTGCCTCTGTGTATGATTCTAACCTGTGCACCCTCATAGTTCCCCTTAATGAGTTCACTGCTTCCATGCTTAGCCTAGCATAATTCAAACACTCCTCTCCCTTAGGTGCACTCGGTGGGCTATTCAGTTTGTCTAACCATTCAGTCAGCTGCTGAGTTGTCAATCCTTGCAGAGAAGTGTTACTTGCTTGGACTGGTGGCACCTGCTGTGCAGCTACATTCGGGGTGTGCGGTGTCATCAATTTCAAACTCTGGCTAACGTTTGACCCTGCCGTAGTATCTGGAAGTGTTACAAATGGACTAAGGTCTAACAATGATCTTGGTCCACCAAAAGTCTGTCCCATAGGAGAGACTACTTGAGCATTTCCATTATGTCCTCCCCTCATCATACTCTGGGACATTGCTCCCTGTTCACCTACACTTGTTTTCTTCTGTGCAAATAAGGGTACAGCTGGACCAACAGTAATAGGTAGCGATATAGCATCTGGGGCTGTTCTGGCACTTACGCTCTGTGGGAGAGTAACTCCCATATTCTGCTTCATCATCGGAGTCACATCGGACTGTGTCCCTGTTACTGGAGTAAATCCTGGCATTACCTGCGGCTGCACTTGGGGCAGTAAAAGTGGAGTTGGTTCAGTCTGAACCAACATCGGTCCCGGGAAAACCTGTTCCGTAGGCACCAGTAAGTTCGAAGTTGTTCCCATAATGGGCACATCAGGATAAATTATCTGAACCTGTGGCGGATGCATCTGATTTTGCACTACAGGAGTAGTAGGCGTATTAAGACCACTCTGCATCGCATTCTGTTTCCGGCTAGCATTAACCTGCATCGGGCTCATTGTCCCATTAACATGTATCGGGGTTGTCAGCTCAGCACTGGTGCTTGGACCACTCTCATGTGCTGTATATGGTGGTGGGCGATTTCTCAATAACTGTGCAATAAACTCATCATCATCTGATTCCTCCTCCATTGTTGAAGACTTTCTAGCCTTCCTACCTTTGGACAGACGTCTGTTAGTTTTCCTAGTAGCTTTCCTTCCTTCCTTCCTTCTTATTGTCCTGCGTAATTGCCAGGAACAACTTAATTCCGTGCAAAGTCTGCATCCTCCAAACTCTCTGAGCACTGCCCCATCTAGCCTCTGTTGACATCTTTTCTGCCTTTCTCATCCTCCTCTCGAATTTCTGTTGCTGGTGCTGTCTGGCTACTAGCTCCCAAATCGCTAATGCCTCAAACTGTGCTGGTCTCGGAAAGGGGCTTCGACTCATATAGCACCATCCTTAAATGCTCCCAAACCCTCAAATTGAACGGCCCATTTGTGGGAAACGCTAAGTTCCCATCCATCTCTGACAATTTGCACCATTGCTTTAGCCAAAGAAAGGGAGCGACACTCTTCTCTTCCATTGCATTATAAGCTGGTGTACCGTCTGGCAGTGTAGCCTCGCCTACACTCGCTGTAATATACATATCTCCCCTTAAGGCACTCTTTAAAGCTTTAAAAAATGTAATTTTTTGACCTTTTTGTTATTCAAAATAAATCAGGAGGTGACTTTTAAACACAAGATTCCTTTCACCCACTTTCTCAATGAATTGCCTTTTACCGACGGCTGCCAATCCGTGTGTGACCTTTCTCACTAACCAACCTATACCAGCGCAGCTCGAATGACGTCACACTCACACGTACTGTGGCTGACAAATTCTTGCGGCTTGTCCTCTCAAACTCTGATTCACACAACTTAATGCAAAAACTGCGAGCTCAAATCAAAAACCTAAAAAACAAATCTGCTGGTTTACTACAGGAAAGGTAACACAATTGCTTCAGAAACCTTACGGATTTTTCACTGACGGCTCTTCCCACACACACAGCTACTCCTTCTTTCTCGGTCTCCCAGATTCGCAGGCAGCAAAATTCGACCCGCAAATTTTACTCTCAACTGATCAAGGGGTCTGTCCTGGTGCACATAGCACTCGCCAAATCTCAGTCTAAATTTTCTTTCACTCCCTTTGACTCACACTCTGACTTGTCGACCACGCCCAATCAACCTACTAAACCAGACAGAATACAACATAAAACCAAGTGTCTCATACACTTTTCAATAGTCTTAGGAGTCTTAGATCACGCAGGGTCCGTTCATCAACAATCACGTGGACAATTTTTTAGCACAAAGCGCCACACACATATGACGTTTGATGACTTCCCTACTCTCACACTGCCGAGTACGCACACACCTTCTCCAACTTCATTTGGAGTACGCAAACTCCCTAAACCATCGCACACCTCACAATTCACCTGCGATTTGCATAAGCCTTGCAAGCGCAACCTACTTCATTCACAATGTCATTAGAGCTCCGAGAACATACTCAAACAACCATTAGCAGGATGCAGGATTCTGAGAAAGTCATTTGTGGACTTAAGGGAACTTCATTTTCTCTCCAATTAGCATTATTGAAAAACAAAATCCAAATCTCAATAATAATGAACCTTCACCTCTGTTACTATCTCTGGACATCTATCACTGGCTCTTAAGGAGTCAAACCATCACTTCTCTCTACCAACACTGTTAACACCTGATACTCTGTACCAGATGTCCAAGGTAAGCGCTTAAGGAGACAAACCATTACCTATTGCTGATAACACCTGTTACTCTGTAGTGGACGTCTATGATATGCTCTTAAGGAGACGAACCATCAGTCTGCTACCATCGCTGTTAGCGCGTCTGGCCTTAATAAGTAAACTTACAAGGGGACGCAAATAGGTCGATGAACCTTTAGACTCGTAGTTAAGATGTTCTTACTTTAGCTCGAGTACATGTAAATCACTAATCAATAACCAATACACAGTATCAATATTCAGCAATAATCAATAACATCAATAATCATTAGGGTTAGGAATCACCACACACTTTCAGTCATGAATAACCAGACCTTTAGTAAAAGTTAGAATATTTATGTCCCTATATTAACAATGCTAAGGTCATGTAGATTAATCTCAAAATCAAAGGAAACACATACAGAAACAATACTGGTTATCTGAAACGGCGGAAGAAACATAATCTAATCAAAGCTTGAACTACAACACATTCTAAGGTTACAGTGCAAAATAATAACAAAGTCAACGGTGTAAAAGTAATTACATACATTTAAGTTTAGCAGAGAAATTCATCAAGCATTATTCCCACTTAGCCTAATTTCATTAGTGAGGATCCTTAACTAACATCAGATTATTATCATCATGTTGGGCTTCATGCAAAACAACAAAAAACATCTAACTATGGCCCTATCAAAACAGTGCAGTTGGTACCTAAAAAGGAAAAGGAAATATGCCTAATAATTAACAGTCTAATTCATAATACTTATCCTCAATGTGGATCAGCAAGCAAAGTCCTTCTTTGTCCTCAGGACATCAGGTGATCAGCAAAGCATCAGGATTCAGCATCAAAGTTCAGAAAACACAGTCTTTAAGCAGTAAAGTCAAGCACGTCTCTTGTCAAGACACAAAAGAAAATAGTGACTCTTCGGTCAGCAAGAAGATTGGCAATTAATCTGTCTTCTCTCAGTGCAGTGTCGTTAAATCAAAACTAGTAAAACTACTTTCCAAATCCCTATTGGTCAGTTAATCGCATTATCACACTTTGTCCAATAAAACGAAAACTCCAAATCTGTGAATTCTACTATTATTACTCAGTTCACATGTCATTGATTGGTTGTCCTACAATGTCCTCATCATCTGGCTTGTCAGGTAACAATATTGTTGCAGCTTCCACTCCAGTCAGTATCTCCATTGTTCTTCTCCTGAGAAAGTCAGTCTCACACACATTACCCCCAAAATGTAACATTAGCAAGAACAGCATCTTATAGCATTCGGTTCTCATGAGAAACTTACATTATGAGCACGTTTAAACAATACAATACAAATCACAGTTAACTCTCTAGGACAGCCATTTATTAAACGTTTAAGAAATACAGCTTTGACATGAGGCCTGTCTACTACATTAATCAAACATATATTCAACATTTCACACTATTAATTTACTACTAAGTACACTTTGTGAACATTGACGGCCACTCTTCAAAATCACATTTTCAAATGCGTGCATTATTTTTCTACATTATTATTTTTTCTGCACAAATCACTTATTCAGAATACATCAACACTTGTTAATAATTTTTATTAATACACCTGTGCTAGCACCATGATACAGTATTTTTATGCATCTGATAAAACGGAGAAAAAAAATTGAACTTAGGGCCAGATTTACAAGACCCTATCGCCACCGGAGCGTCACTATTTGCGACGCACTGGTGGCGCTAACCACTGCTCCGTATTTACAGGGAAGTGCAATGCCACTTTTCTCCTTGTAAATATGGGCCCCTCCAATGTAGTTTTCTACATCATAGGGGTATGCAACAGGTGTTGCAGTGGGTGCTCCATCGCAACATCCATTGCTTTTGATGCTGCCCCAGATTGACGAGAAATCGTAAATCTGTGGCATCTCCAAAAACACCCCAGGGTTGGCGTAAGCATGACAAAACGAGGAGGAATGCTTTTATTCCCCCTTGTTTTTTGTTTTCTGCATTCTGCAGCACACATAGAATAAGCAAAATGCCATGGATGATTGCTTATGTTCAGGAAGGCATACCTTCCTGCTCATAAACAATCACTCGCCTCAATGCAGACAACCTTGCACTATGGTGCAAAGATGCCTGCATTGGCAGCTTAATTTAGCGACAGCACAGGGTGAGACGTAGGGCTGTGCCATATTCTTGTGAATACGGCATAGCCCTGCATTTCAAAGTGGTGCAGCGCAGCGCTGCTGATTCTGGCGCAGCATCGTGCTGCACCAGTTTCTTGTAAATCTGGTGCTCAATGTCAATTGGTATGCAATACATATGAGTAGCTACACATACTAATTTTATTGACTACCTGACTGCCTCTTGTGTGCACAGAGCATACTCCATCATGATGCATATTATGCCACTAGCATTTCCCGCAAACACATTCTGAAGATACTCCTCCCCTGCCTGAAGTGTCTACAGTTTGGGATTAGGTTGACCATCCCATTGTCTCCTATGCACACACACAGTTCAAGTGTGCCTAGCATGTTAAACAATTTCAATGATTTTCACTTTCCTCAGTTTTAACTGTGAAGGTCCGGGCTGTTTTGCCTTTCATAGAGGCATGTGTTGAAATCGTAATTATTTCTTGATCTTACTTATTGTGCAGACACTTAGCCACACATTCTGATGTCGCCAATGGTGCCATTGCTCATTCATACGGTCATCAAATAGATGTTGGTTTGCACTAGAACAATAAAATGATTTGTTCTAAAATCAATAGCAAACCCACGCCAGACATCAACGTTTCATCAGATCACCAGAACCATTAAAGCAAGTGAAGACACTTTTCAAGGATGAAAACGTAAACTCTGGGGTTCCTGAAACAATACACAAGTTCATTTGTTCCCTGAATTGAACTAATGATACAAATCCCAACAGGCAAATTTGTCATCTAGGTTTTTGACTGTTAATAAAGTAAGAAAAAAGAAATTCCATTTGGGAACTACTAAATTCAGCCGGACATCCGATTTAATGGTGTGCTTCCATAAATTCTTTCCTCACCACGATATATTTGAATTATATATTTTTTTCATTCGTGGTATCAATTTTGTGCTGATGCATCCAATTAAATCCAAAGCTTTATGATGAAGGCAGTCCCGAGTCTAAAATGACTTTTTGTCTTTAATGCTAGTCTTAAATATTGAACTGGGATCATCCTAAACAGTAATTTCTGTAGATGACTAGGAATTGTGCCTTAGCCAGCCTTCAGGAAACTGCTGAATATTTGACCATGGACCTTCCTATAGTGGTATTTAGTCGGGGAACCTGAGTTCCGTGTTTTTAGTCTGCTCTACAGCAACATAAGAAATTGCCTGTTGATGCATATTTTCTTTTTTTTTTGTAAAAGCAGGGTAAGGGATGCGTTATCTCTCAGCAAGCATACTTCTGAGTTAATGGTACTGCATGTGGTTGTCAATTATCTGTTAAAAAGTTAGACAGGAAACCATCTTTCCTACAACAAATTATTTGCTTTTTTATTTGGTGCACATTTACCGGTAGTAAGTTGGAGAAAGAGTTAAGTTCTCATAAGAATCACAAATTCCAACTATGGATATGTGTAATGCAGCGGCGAAAGCCAAGCTGGACCCACACGCTCACTAAAAAATCCTAAATGTCTGGCACCCGTGGCATATTTTGCACATATCACATGGACATGCCCACTGTTGGCGCAATACTGGCGGAATATTTTTAGAAAAATATCTTTAATGATAGAAGTTACACTGGATCCCTGCTCTATGCTTGCACTTAATGGGTTTTGTAGCTGACAACCCCCAATCTGTCAGACAGTATACAGCACTAGCCCTGATACTAGCAAAACGTGAACTTGCCATACACTGGTGCACAGCAGGAGCATGGCTACACAGTCTTATCTATTGTGATACCACCTGGATGTTTTAATTTATATGCAGAGCTTCAACCACCCACATCACATCCTAAAAACATATGGCAGCCCCTGCATAATTATTTAGTGTTTGCTGACCCAGACCCAACATAACGCATTTGCGGGGTGGCCACTTGCAAGGACTGTGGGGATTAAAGGACAGTGGTGTACATGCGGTAACGAACCCGGATGACATCCTTTTATTTGCCACATCATACTCCCAAAATGGTCGCAATATTGTAATGCCTGGTCAGTGCACTGCTCTGCCTCCCGTGGCTCCACCTTGTAAGTAGAGCCCTTTCTCTGGCTCCTCTGAACTGCTGACCCCTGTCAGGAGTTCGAGGCCCTCCTCCACCCACAGGCTTCTGCCTGCACCTCATCCCTGGTGTCTAGTGGGAGAGCTCTGCTTTCCTACTAGGCTACCTTCTGCCTCTCTCCTTTTCTCTGCTTTGCTCTCTGTTCTGCTTCACTTCTGTCCCTTTGTGCTCCTTTTGCTTCCTGCTACACTCTTCCTCGTTTTTCTCTCACTCCACTCTCTCTCTCTCACTTTTGCTCTCCCCCTCACTCTCTCCCCTGTCGCTGCTGCCCCTGAGGCCTGCCCCCTTTTTCACGCCGTTTTTCGCTCCCGCTCCCGCCTCCCATCTGTCCTCTCCTCCCCCCCACCTCCCCACTTAATGGCGGCCACTGGTGCATCGAAGGACCGCACCCAGTGCCTGAACCTCTGGCACCTGCCCCCCTACTGCCACCCGCACGTCTTCACTAAGACGCCGCCACCCTCCGTGCCCTCAACACCGGCCGCTCTCCCGCCTGCCTTCAAGCCTCCCCGCATACCACCGGCGTACCTTCTCCTGCCGGAACTGCAACTTCACTAGTCTCCACGCCAACAACCCACCCACCAAGGCAGGACGCAACCATCTCAGATGTATCCTCCTCAACACCCGCTCTGTCCACAAGCACGCAGTAGAGCTATGGTATCTACTCGACTCAGCCTCCCCAGACGTCGCCTTTCTGACGAGACCTGGATGAACCCTTCCTCATTGCCTGACATAGCCATCCCGGACGACTACAAGATCACCTGCAGGGACCGCTCCAACAAACCAGGAGGAGGCATCGCCATCGTCCACAAGAACACCCTCAGGATTGCGACCAGCACTGAAGACACTCTCAGCACTGCCGAACACCTGCACTTCCAGATCCACATTGACCCAAACACCACCCTCTGAGGGACCCTTGTCTACAGGCCCCACAGCCCCGACAGCAGTTCAGTGACTCCATCACCGGCATCACCAGCACGCACACTCTCGCATCCACTGACTACATACTCCTTGGGACTTAAACTTCCACCTCGAGAACACCAATGACAACAACACCGCCACCCTGCTTGACAACCACTCCAACCTCGGCCTCAAACAGCTTGTCACAACACCGGCCCACTCCGAAGGACACACACTCAACCCTATTTTCTCTGCCAGCAATCATGTCTCCTTCAGCCACACCACCGAACTCAACTGGACAGATCACCGGTACATCCACTTCTCCTTCAAGAAACCCACAACACACCACCACCCACAACAGATCCACCACCGCAGTTGGACAAGGTCACCTAAGACCAACTTATCGCGACCCTCTCCTGGAACCCACCCATCAACACCACCAACACTGATGCAGCTGCCCGCAACTTCAGGCAATGGGTCGACAGCTGTGCCAATACTCTCGCCCCAATCAAGAATCCCTCCAACAGATGCACCAACAGACAGGCCTTCTGGTTTACCGCCGACCTCCACGAATCTAAGCAGACCTGCTGAAGACTCAAAAGAAAGTGGCACCAAGATAAGACTCGGGACAACCACACAGCCTTCAGAAACGCCATCCGCAGACACCACTGACTCATCCAAGCTGCCAAGACAACTGCCTTCAAAGACCGAATTAACAACAGCGCACACAGCCACAAGGAGCTCTTCAACGTTGTGAAGGAACTCTCCAACCCTATCCCCAACGCCAACCCAAGACCTCTGCGACTCCCTAGCCTCCTATTTCCACCACCACTTCCTCCACCACAAGACTGCTGACATCCATGACAGCTTCATCACCCAGACCCCCTGTCAACCACCAGCACCACATATTCACCTCCGACCAACCTCCTGGTCTCCTGGACCCCCGTCAATGACAACAACACCATCGAAATCATGAACACCATCTACTCTGGCTCTCCATCTGACCCCTGCCCTCACCACATCCTCAACAAAGCAAGCTCCGTCATTGCACCCCCAACTATGGATCATCATCAACAGCTCCTTCAAGTCCAGCACCTTCCCGGAGAGCAGGAAACACACTGAGCTCAACGCCCTCCTCAAAAAACCCAAGGCGGACCCAAAGGACCTTCAAGAACTTCCAGCCTATCTCCCTGCACCCCTACCTGGCAAAAGTCATCAAGAAGGCTGTAAACAGACAACTAACCTGCTTCCTCGAGGAGAACTGCATCCTGGACCCTTCCCAATCCGTATTCTGCAGCAAACACAGTACCAAAACTGCCCTCATCGCCACCAGCAACGACATCAGACACATACTAGACAACGGCGAAACTGCAGCCCTCATCCTCCTGGACCTCTCGGCCGCATTCGAAACCGTCTGCCACCACACCCTACACTCACGCCTCAGCAATTGAGTAATTCACGACAGAGCCCTGGACTGGGTCACCTCTTTTCTCACCGGCAGAACCCAGAGAGTCTACCTCCCCTGATTCTGCTCAGAGGCCACCAAAATCATCTGCAGTGTACCCCAGGGTTCATCCCTCAGCCCGACCCTTCAACGTCTACATGGCCCCACTCGCTAACATCGCCCAATCCCACAAACCTCAACATCATCTCATACGCCGACGACACCCAGCTGATCCTCTCCCTCACTAAGGAATCCGCCAAGACCAACCTTCACGAAGGAAGAAAGGCCATTACTGAATGGATGAAGAGCAGCTGCCTCAAACTCAATTCCGACAAGACGGAAGTCCTCATCTTCGGCTCCACCCCCTCCGCATGGGATGACTCCTAGTGGCCTGCCACTCTCTGAGCTGCTCCGACTCCCACAGACCACCCACGCAACCTAGGATTCATCTTGGACTCCTCATTATCCATGACCCAGCAAGTCAACGCCATCTCCTCCTCCTGCTTCAACACCCTCCACATGCTCCGAAAGATCTACAAATGGATACCCACCGAAACCAGAAGAACAGTCACCCAAGCCCTCGTAAGCACCAAACTGAACTACGGCAATGCCCTATACGCAGGAACCACAGCCAAACTCCAGAAGAAGCTACAACACATCTAGTACGCCTCTGCATGCCTCATCCTGGACATCCCCCGTCACTGCCACATCACAGACCATCTGAGAAACCTGCACTGGCTCCCAGTCAACAAGAGAATCACCATCAAACTCCTCACCAATGCTCACAAAGCACTGCACAATACCGGCCAGGATACCTCAACAGACGGTTCTCCTTCTACACCCCGACCCGGCATCTCTGCTCTGCCGACCTTGCCCTCGCAACCATCCCATGCGTCTGCAGAACTACAATCGGCGGTAGATCATTCTTGCACCTCGCCGCCAAAACGTGGAACACTCTTCCCACCCACCTGAACCAGACCAAAGACCTCCTTACCTTCAGGGCACTTCTCAAGACCTGGCTGTTTAGGCAGTAGCAGCACCTCCCCTCCCCCCCTCCTCAGCGCCTTGAGACCCTCACCAGTGAGTAGTGCACTTTACATATTCCTGATTGATTGATTGTACTCACATGGATGATGTAATGTTTGCCCTCATGGGCTGTACCATAACTTGAAATAATGGTAGCAATCTGTGTTTCTTCTTATTGTTTTGTTTGTTTTTTCTTTCTATTGAAAAATTCTAAATACAAATTTAAAAAAACTTCTCAATTGAATCCAGGTTCAGAAGGAAAGTGAGGGTTACTGATAGGCAATGCTGGTACCTCCCCAAAAAGAAATAGATGAGAACTGGCTACATTTTGTTCCTGAAAACGATTGCTATTTTATTGGATGCAAACATTAAACTAGGATTCATTTTGCTATGGCGTTGGCTTTTTCTGAGAAACATTTTAATATGGAGAAATCAAATCAAATTAATCATTAACAAAATTTATATGGTAAACAGAAAATTTACAAATCAATATTATGGTGAACATTGAATGCTGACAAACCGATATTATAGTATACTGTAGAGGAAAAACGTTGTATGTGTTTTATGTTAGAAGTGGTGAGGACCTGATGGCCTGTGAAATCATTTCAAGACCCTTCTAAGATGATGATGAGTCATTGTAAATATATCACTGCATTGGGACATTTATTTATGAAATAGCCTTTTGTTCATGCCGACGTCCATGGATTAATGCAGGTTTACTGCATCACTCTTAATCTGTGGAAATGTAGGAATGGTACCATCATGGGATTATGATTACTACACATTTTCCCTTTTTCACTCAACTCTTACTGAGCAAGTAAATAGTATTTTTGACGATGTTTTCTACCTGTAAGTGATATTTTTAGAATTTGGCAGACAGGGCACTCTGTCAAAAACATGACCGTCTACGATGTTTGCAAAACACTCAGTCCACCCACCTCTTTCCACTGTTTGCTCTATTTAGGGTGGATGGTGTCATTTTGTTTTACATACCGATCACTGACAGGACAAATGTGGCAGTGGGGACAGGAAAAAACACCATAATGACCCCCTCATCCTGGGAGAAAACAGCATATGGCGGTCATTTTTGTTTGTTTGTCTAAAACAGACTCCTGCTTGAAAGTTTCTTTTTTAAAACAAAACCCAAAAATGAAAGTTTTGTGAACAACGTCAAAATCAATGTGGACCTTTCACCAAAAGTTTAGCTGTTCCTTTCAATGTACACAGATAACCGCTAGGAAGATTGTAGTCTGTCAGGGTGGCAGATAATGAGCTGGGCATTCTGACAGACTGTGCTCCACCTGTCAAACATTATATAAGGCTCTAGGGGCCAGATTTAAAGAAAAGTGGCGCAGCGTGTTGCTGCGCCAAAATTGGAAGCGCCGCGCTGTGTCACTTTAGAAACGCAGGGATGTGCTGTATTTAAGGGAATACGGAACACCCCTGTGTTTCCCCCTGTGCTGGCGCTAAATTTAGCTCCCAACACAAGCATCCTTGCACCATCGTGCCAGGATGTCTGTATTGAGGGGTGTGATTGTTTATGTGTAGGAAGGTGTCCCTTCCTGCTCATAAACAATCACTAATGGCGCTCTGACTTCTGTGTGTTCTGCAAAATGCAGCACAGACAGAAGTGCCAAAGCTTCATTTTCAAATGATTGTTTATGTCCAGGAAGGGACACCTTCCCGCACATAAACAATAATTTCTGGCATTTTGTTATTTCTATGCATGCGGCAGAGTGCAGCACGCACAGAAAATGCAAAAAACGAGGAGGAATAAAAGTATTCCTCCTCGTTGCGCCCTGCTAACACCACCCCCGGAGGGGCCGTTAGATTCTGGCACTGCCTTAAGTTTATGAAATTTCCTAAATCTGAGGCAGCGTCAAAATGCAATGTGTGTTGCTGTGGAACACCCAATGCATGCCCCTTTCACGCACAGTGGTGCGTGGGAAGTGGCTGTATTTACAAGGTGACGTTAAGCCACAAAAAGTGGCTTAACGCCACATTGTAAATACAGAGCAGTGTTTAGCGTCATAGGAGCGTCACAAAAAGTGACGTTCCTGTGGCACCAGGGGCCTACAAAATATGGCCCATGGCTCATATTTATACTTTTTTACGCTGAACTGCACTAACGCGGTTCAGCGTCAAAAAGTTTCACGCCTGCTAACACAATACCAAGACGCCGGCAGGGCGTCATATTTATGGTATGATGCTAGCCGGCGGTAAGGTCCAGCTAGTGTCATAGAAAAGGATGCTAGCCGGGTGCGGGAGGCGTAGGGGGAGCAGGGGGGTTAGCGTCAGAGTATGACACTAGTACGGGCAGATGTAAAGAAAGTGCCCTGCCCAGACCAGCGTTATTTTCTGAAGTTAAAACCTCATGGAAATGACTCCTGTGTCAGTTAAGACAGGAGACATGCCCCTCAGCCCAATGGCCGTGCTCAGGGGACCTATGTCCTCTGGGCATGGCCTTTGGGCACAGTGCCATGAGGGGGACCCTAGTTAGTCCCCCCATGGCACTTAGAAAATAAATTTAAAATACATACCTGGACATACCTGGGATGGGTCCCCCCATCCTTACGTGTCTTCCAGGTGTGGGTGTAGATGGGCGGGGTTGTCCCTGGGGGCAGGGAAGGGCACTTGTGAGCTGTTTCCATGGTCTCTGACCATGGAAAAAGGCCAGCAGGTCCCCTAACGCCTGCCCATAGCCAGGCGTTAAATAATGGCGCTAAGCAGGCTTAGCGCCATTATTTAAGGCCCTCCTCCTCCTGTGTGTGAATTTAGCATGGTAGGAGAAATAAGGCGCTAGGGCCTTAGAGTAATTTTTTGCCCGGGACCGCCTACCTTGCATCTCATTGACGCAAGGTAGTTTTCCGCAGGCAAAAAATTACTATAACTCCAATATTTTGGTGCTAAACATGTCTAGCACCAAAATATAAATATGGAGTTAAGTTTGCGTCAGATTTGCATGAAAAGAAATGATGCAAATCCGACGCAAACAGAGTATAAATATGCCCCATATGTCGTAAATCAGGTTGCAACAAAGCAATAGTGTGCATAATTAGACACACTGACTAAATTATAAATGTCTTTGGCGAAGGCTAAATTAAAAATCATAAATTATCCTAGGCATTTCAAGGCATTAAAGTAATGTTGTTTGTTATTTTAAATAGTAAATTATAATGTAAATCTCCCCCACTAACGTGACAGGAGGTTTGGATTCTATTAAAGACAGGGAGGTGAAGATTATGATTTAACTTCTTTACTCATAGCTCTAGTAGCAAAGTGAAACAACATAACACAGCTGATCTCCTTCATACGTTTGCTTATAATTTTTCTTCAATGTTATGTTGTTTCACTTTGCTGCTACAGCTAGAAGTAAAGAAGTTCATTTATAATCCAGCCTCAGGTCTTGTAATAGAATTACTGCTAGGGAACACTAAATTGCAGTTATTTATGGTCACTCTAGCAATTCACAAGGCCTTGGGAATTCTAAATAACGTTAGGTGCAGAATGGTCTTAATTTGCAAGTGGATGAGGAAACCACATTCCAGAGCTCCTCGTCGTCATATTAAATCATCACCGAGGACGACACTACACAATAAGATAGTACCTTGCATCACTGTCAACATATGGAGATCTTTTTCAGCTTTGACCTCTGGGACATTGACAATGCAATAAAAACCAGAATCCAGGTGCCCAAGCACGAAGGAAAAGCAGCACATTAAGGAAAGGACATTTTGCTGAACTGGGAAGAGTGCACGGAAAGCCAGATCAGCATCCCGAGGGTCTCAGAGTGGTGCAGAGGAAAACGTTTTCTTAAAGGTCTTTTTAACTTCTCTTCCTCTGATAGCAGAGGCACCTGCAGTACCCAGAAAAAGGAGTGGGTGAGTAGGACCACCTACTGACCTGGCAGCGGAATGTATATGTGACGCCCGAAAGCACATCAGGCTGGGAGAGAGGTGCTGTCCCCTCTGACAGCTGAGTCATCACTGGTGGAAGTGGACGGGGTGCCTGATAATATTGGCAAGTTGATGCGGGTTGAGGGAGACCCCCACATTTGTGTTTGAATTGAGGACCTTGAAGCCTTAGCTTGGGTGGAATAGAACGTCAAGAAGATTGGACTGTGACAAAAGGTACTGGGGAAGATCTGACCCTAAAAGAGTGAACCTCAATTACTACAAAAATAAGGAGTCACACCTGCAGAAAGACACTGCACTACTCTGGGATATGAAGAGAGCCAGTAGTAAGCACGGAGGGGTAAAAGGAAAATACTGGGCATATTTTGCAATGGACTCAATACCACAAAGCTGGAAGGTCACATAAAAACATATTTTAACCCCTCTGCCACTGCTTCATAATTACCTCAATACACACCTCAAATTTTGCCAAGAGAGAGCACATTCTGAAGGGAAAGTGCACAACACTTGAGGAAATAAAACTGATCATCATAAAGTATATCCATTGTCAATATTAAGCAGGAACAGAGAAGCTGTAGGTTGATGTAATAGCAGCCAACTTTAGTCGGCAATCATAGGTACAAAAAGTGTGGTACAATAACATTAAAGTCCAGATGACTCGTTTCTAAACCTAAAGCATCCAAGATGCAAGCCACAAAACTGACTGAAACGGTAAGTACAGGAGCAGGAGCATCAATGAAACGTGTCTCTGACACAGGATCCCATTTTTAAGGGAATAAACTGATAAAGTCTTAACTGCAATAAGGGCCACTAGAGAGCACTTGAAATAGAAATCAGTTCAGTGGTGACTGAACTAGGTCTTCTGAGGGATTACTAAAGGAAGATTGTGGGCAGAGTCAGAGAAACAGAAGAGGCGACTAGCCAACTGCAACAGGCCACTACAGGCCTTAAAAAGCAAGTCCTAGACATGATTTTTAGAATACAGAACAAAGTTGCAAAAAGCTGCTCTAAAAGAAATAACATATGCATTGTGGGGTTACCTGAAAAGCAGAATACCGCAATAACAAGTAAGTCACTCCTTGAAGTCTGTGAAACTATAGTGACTGCACACACAAGATGCTATCATGGCCTCTCCCACTGGGAACACTTCCAAGGCCTGTACCATGCTCCATTGTCCATGCTGTGCAGTCCACTCTTCCCCGGGACTTCAGTTCTCCAGGCTCCCCAGAGCAAGACCCCATCATCAGACTACCTGTGTGATTTATTTTTTTCCCAGGTTATCTACTTGCCCCGTCCAATTTTACTGGTGGACCTCTCTTTCAAATATAGGCTTTACTCCTGCCTTGTTCTGGCACCGTGGGAGGGCCTCTCCCCTTCTTTTCTTGTGGGGTTCAATTATTTCTGTGCTTCTTCCTCGTGCTCAACATTCTCAGAGTCCTGATGATGGTTCTACATACCGTCAAAATGCCATTGACTTATAACAGGGACCCTATTTACATTGTTTTGTAAAAATCATCATTTACAGAAGAAAGCAGATTTCCAAAGGAGAGGCCGTTAAGACTGCAGCCCCCTACCTAACCACCTCAGCCTGAGCTTGACCTTATCCAATATTACGTCTTTCCAACCGGCTCGGTTTTTTCCATCTGTTGGTGCCTTGGTCTTACTCATTGAATACATTCTCACTGTGTTTCAATGGACTTCCATGGATACTTTCCAATCTTTCCACCAGTTCTTTAGTACTTTCCACATCTCTTTCCTCATTGTAGGACAATTACAGACAAGCTTACTAACCCGCTGAGCAGATAGTGCCCACTCAGTAAACCCAGTGGGACTAGTAGATTACCATTTCAAGCAAATCTCCTTTCTGGCCTACAAAACAAGCGCAAACACAAGTAAACATTGTCCCTTTTCTCTCTAGATGACAAAATACATAAGTGCCAGGCTTACCTCTATTTCTGTACCCAATATCTTGGATAGTTTTACTGTTGAGAAAATTGCAGTGTCAGGTTGACAGAGGTATGCACCCTGTCCAAGCAGGAACCACAATCCTGTTCAGGGTATCAGATACATACTAAAAGTTAACCTGTGCTCACCCTTTGGTAGCTTGGCACAGAGCAGTCAGGCTTAACTGAGGAGACAATGTGTAAAGTATTTTTACAACACTTCAAACAGTAAAAAAGTGAAAGCACTGCACAAAAATAATCCACTAGAGGTTAGAAAAATAGAGCTTAATTTAATGAACAAAACAGTTCAAAGGAACAAAAATCCAATAAAAAGAATTTGAGAACTGAACTTTTAAACATTAAGGGGCATATTTATGAAAAGAGGAGCTGCACCTAATGCAGCAGCACTTTTCTTGCACCCCTTAGCACTCACCCAAACGCCACCATGTGTGCATCTTATTTATTATACAGCACACCAAGGAGGTAGTTGAGGAACTAGCATCAAGAAGTTTTGATGCTAGTTTGACACTTTGCAGGATTAGCATCAAAAATGTTAACGCTAATCCTGCAAAGCACCCAGAGGCCCATTATAACCAATGGGAGCCTCCTTTTAACGCCTGCTAAAAGTGCCAAAAAAATTACGCAAAAAAATCTCTTTCTTTACGTAATTTTTCCGCCCCCCCTCCCCCCCCCAAATGGGGAACGGCCCCTTGCAAACATTATGCCTGGTGCAGGCATAATATAGCGCAAAGGGTTACAAAGTGGCGCAATGCATGCATTGCGCAACTTTGCAAATATGGAATGGTGTTTTTGCCCATCTAACGCCCCCTTAGCATCAGAAAAATGACGCTAATGTGTTGTTAGAATGTTGCTATGCCATTACAAATCTGGGCCTAAATGTGCAGGTAGCGCTTAGAAGCAAGCGGCTCCTGTTGGGACATCTGGTCGCACTAGACCGGGACAAGATGAGATTTCAGGCCGCCCACTATGAAACAGAGGCCGGCTACCAGACCCACGCAGGGCCCACTGAGCAACAGTACCTTAATTGTTGTCACAGCACGAGATGCGCAGCTGATCCCCACACAGTTAGTACATTGCACCATAATCCTGCATGCAACGGTGGAGATGCGTCAGGTTTGCGTGTGATGCGCCGGTTCCTGGTGCAGCAGTTGCACATGCAATGCGCCAGGTCAGTCCACTCTGGAGGGGCGATGTGCTGATCTTTTGCATGCAGTGGCAGCGATGCATTAGTTACGAAGCTGTGGTTCTGGGCAATGCAGCGGTTCTGAGTGTGATGCATCGGTCAGGTCCCTTCAGCAGTGATGCGTCAACCCTGATCTCACTGCAGGTGATGCTGCAGTTCGGATCAGCGCTACAGTGGCGGTGCACAGGTTCTGGCAGTTGCAGCAGTTTACACTTCCAAGAGCACTGAACTGAGTGACACCACTTGGTACAGCAAGACTTACAACAAGTAAAGTCCAGGTGCTGTTTGTAGATGGAAGTGACGTCTTTGATGTCCTTGAGACTTCAGAACAGGAGTAGGGGTGGGCGGAGCTCACAGAGTTCTACTCTGCGGAATTCCGCAGAGTTGAAAAAACTCTGTGGAATTCTACGGATTCCCACATGGGAGCAGAGTGCCACCTGCCCTATCAACCCTGGCGAAGAATGCACCCAGTCTCGAAGCACTAAGCAGAATTGGGCCTGCTTAGCGCTTCCGAGATCGGGCGCATTCAGGCCAGGCTGTGTGCCGGCCCTTTCAGGCCTCTTGTGCTGACACAGCCCACCGGCATGCAGCCTGCTGCTGTCAACCACATCTACACGCTTCCCTTCACTATTTGCCCGCCTTCACAAACTTTGCTACGCAGGGCCATGCACACACCCTCTCTTGCACCAGCCTTGCAATTGCTTCCCCTGCATGTGCACACAGCCTCAGACCGCCCTTTCTTTAGGGCCCAGCGCTAGCAGCAGAAAACCAGCTTATCATCAGCAGCCTGTTTTTTCACAAAGTTCCTAGCCTTGCTAGCCACTGGGCCCTAAGGCTGTACACATCTCTATCTGGCCGGGGCTGCTGGACTACCACTCAGCAGCTGATGCTGCTCGCCCAATTTCCAGCCCTCCCTGGTGGCCTCAGCACCGTATCACTATATCACAACTGTCTTTCCCATGGACTCTGTGGTGACAGGTTCTTTTCAAGTGAATCTCTGATGGAAAGTTTCCCTTTTTCCAAGCACAGACCGACCCCCCCATATGCACATCCTGTCCATGCCCAGTGCATGTCCCCATCTGCACACAGTAGACAAAGAGAAAGAACAAGGACTTACATGGGTCCAGGCAGGTCCTCGTTGCAAGCAGCCTGGCTGTCTGCCTCCTGCTGCCCCCTGCTCCCAGGTGGAGGACAATGAAAGGAGACCAGAGAGAGGCCTGGATCCAGAGCTGCCGCCGAAGCAGCCTCTCAGCAGAAGCTCTGGGGGCCACGCACCCAGCCGCCGACGTCTTCTTTGCGGTGAGTGCACACTGCAGGCCAGACTGTTTGCACTTGCACTGTGCGGTCCATAACTGGACTGCAGTGCGCATGTGGTGAGCTCCACTGCCAGGACTAGCAGAGTTCTTGGCCGAACTCCGTGCTCCAAGTGGAGTGCGGAATGCCAAAATCTCAGTTAACTCCACCGGCAGAGCAGAGCACACCGCCCACCCTTAAACAGGAGGCAAGTCAGCAAGCCCTAGGAGTCACTTTGGTTCTGGAATGGAGAGATGAATGTCCAATCCTTCTCATTCCAAGGCAAGAGAGCAGCGGGCAGCAAGCCACCTCAGCAAAGCAGGAGTCCAGCAAGGTAGCAGCTCAGCAGAGTGGCAGTCCTTGTAGCAGCACAGCAGTCATTCTTCCTGGCAGAGTATCCACAGGTTCAGAAGTGTACTGAGTTTGTGGTGTCAGAGTTCCAGTACTTATAGCCAGTTGTACCTTTGAAGTGGGGGAGACTTGAAAGAAAGGCACCAAGGTCCTCCCTTCCTGCCCTGACTTCAGACTCACTACGGGGGGCATTCAGCCCTTTGTGTGTGGACAGTGCCCTTTCAGTTGGAAGCATTAGCCACTCCCACCCATACTCCAGAGGATGGCCATCAGAATGCTGATGGCTTATCAGTCACATCTAAGCTCCGTTTGTGTGTGGCTCTCTAGAGGGAATGCACCAGCCAGCTGTCACCCCTAAACAGACATGTTTTGGAGACAGGAAGTGGGCACCAAATGGCTAAAGTGAGAAAAATGCCAACTTTTTAGAAGTGGCATTTTCAGAACTAAAATTTAAAATCCTTCTTTACCATAAGTTGTGATTTTAAATTGTGGGTTCAGAGACACCAAACTTGACAAACTTATCTTTTCCTGATCGTCAATTAATTTGTAATAAGGTAATCCCAATGTTATTTTATGGGGGAGATTGGCTTTGCAAAAGTGTAAAACGAATTTGGGAGTTTTTCATTACCAGGGCATGTAAAAATTAAAAGTACATGTTCTGCTTTTAAATACATTGTACCCTGCCCTGTGCATCATATAGGGGCTTCCTTAGGGGTGACTTATATGTATAAAAAGGGAAGGTATATTCCTGATTGGAGGTTTAACTTGCCAGGTCGGCATAGCGGTTTAAAACTGCACAAGCACGCTCTGCTATGACAGGCCTGAGACATGTTTAAGGAGCTGCTTAGGTGGGTGGCATAATCAGTACTGCAGACCTACTATCAGCATTTAACTTGCATGCCCTGGACACATGTAGTTGACTTTACTAGGGACTTATAAGTAAATTAAATATGCCAATTGGGGATCAGCCAATGTTACCATGATTTAGGGAAGAGAGCACAAGCACTTTTGCACTGGTTAGCAGTGGTAAAGTGCAGAGAGGCCTGAAACCAGCAAAAACGAGGTCAGAAATTGGAGGGAAGCAGGGAAAAGTTTGGGGACAAGACCATCCTAAGGCTATGTTATGTTATGTTATGTGTGATTTATGTAGCGCATAGCTGCCCTCAGTGCTTTTGAGGCAAAAAACTCCTTCAGATAGGCAAAAAGTGTAAGTGTTAAAACAACCAGATTTTTAAGAGATGACGGAATGATAGTTCATGACTCGTCTGCCGAAGAGAAAGAGGAAGAGAGATCCAAAGCTTAGCACCAAGAAAAGACATGGTTCTTCCGCCCCATCTAACTTTCTTTATCGGTGGTATCACTACTAATGCTGCTGCAGAAGACCTCAGGCATCTAGTGGGCTCATAAAAAGTGGCTAAGGAATGTAATAGTGAGGGACCCCTACCATACAGAGCTCTGTGGAAATAACATAGAGTCTTGAACTTTAGTTTCTGCTCCATGGGAAGCCAGTGAAGAGCCATGAGGGCTGGTTTAGCCGACTGATGTCTAGGCAAATTGAAGAGGTGGCATGCCGCCGTATTCTGAATCACCTGCAGCTTCTTCTTAGTGTAGACTGGTGAGCCCAGGAACAGGGCATTACCATAGTCCAGCCATGAGGTAATTAATGCTTGTACAATAATCCTCTTAGCAATAAATGGGAGGATTTTAAAGATTTTTCTAAGAAGTCTGAGTATCCCGACACAAATGGAAGATGTTTTCTTAGCCTGATAGTCCATTGTGAGCCAAGGGTCTAACCATACACCAAGGCTCTTAACCTGATCCTTAGGGGGTGGAAGGTCACCTAGTGAGTCCAGGATAGGTGTTACTTGAGATGGTAGTGAATGATGTCCCATGATCAAGACCTCTGTTTTATCTCCATTAAGTTTGAGCTTCCACTCTGCCATCCAGTTTGAGACCGCTCGTAGGCATGGTGCGAGCTGCGATTTAAAAGACTCATGAAAGGACGAAAAGGAGACTACGAGCTGGGTATCGTCAGCATAAGACACCAACGAGAGACCAAAGGGTTCCACTATTCTTGCCAGAGGACTCATATAGACATTGAAAAGTGTGGGGCTCAAGGATGAGCCCTGGGGGATTCCCCAAAGGCTCTTAAAGCTGTCTGAGAGAAAAGAATGATCGAGAACCTGAAAGGTTCATCCATCCAAAAAATCTGTAAACCATTTCAGGGCATTTCTGGTGATTCCAATTTCCGTCAATCTGTGAAGTAAAATACCATAGTCAACGGTATCAAAGGCAGCACTCAAATCGAGCAGCACCACCGCGGAGGCCTTACCCTGATCCATTTGTTTCCTGACTTCTTCTGTCATTCCCAACAGAGCTGACTCAGTACTGTGGGAGGGCCTAAAGCCCATCTGAGAAGGGTGAAGAATCTGGTTATCTTCCAGGAACTTAGAGAGATAGGTATTCACATGCTTTTCCAGACTTTTTGCAACAGTAGCTAGCATGGAAACAGCCTATAGTTGTTCAGTACCGCTGAGTCCAGATTGGGCTTTCTGAGCAGCGGCTTTACAATTGCATGCTTCCACTGAGGTGGCAAGGAGCTACAAGTCAATGATAGATTTAATAAATCTGTCAGGATGGGAACAATGGTAGATGCTCCCTGGACTAAGATAGAACGAGGAGCAGGGTCTAAAGGGGATACAGATTTGAGAGTAGTTAACAGATTCTGTGGACAGAGCCGGAATCTTCGCTAGGCTGACTGTGTCCGTGTCACCTGGTCCGCTCCCCTCCTGGGGGCCATAGGACTGTTTAGGGAAGGTTGAATATATGTCAACAATCTTTTTTTGAAAAAAAGAGCCAAGCTCATTGCTATGTTCAGCAGAGGCTTCTATATCTTCTGTTTGAGCCTGTGGATATACTATTTGTTTAAGAATGCAGAAGATTTCTTTAGGAGAGTTGGCGGTTTGTTCTATCTACGTTGCATAGTAACTGCTCTGCGCAGCTTTGATTTCCACATGAAATTGTCTGATAGCATCCCTGTACTCCTTTTTTATAGAACTATCATATGATTTCCTCCACTTTCTTTCAAGATGTCTGCAGTCTCTTTTTCGAGCTTGAAGCTGGAGGGAGAACCAGGGGTGGCATTTTTTCCGATTGCCAACTGTGCTAATTGTTAACGGAAGCGTAGCATCCAAGCTATTGGTTATCCACCTGTTGAAGGCACCTATGGAGTCATCTATATTTCCGTAAAAAGTTGGTATAGAATTGTTTAACATGCCACTCCATTCTTTGGAATTCAGCAAGTGCCACCGTCTGTATGGTTGAAATCTTGTGTAGAAGGTCTTGGTGGATTTTTTTAGAGTAAGAGTCAGCGGAATTAACATATGGTCTGACCAGGCTAGAGGGGAAGGTGGGAGGGTGCTTAATTCAGAAGAGCTGCTAAAGACTAAATCAATTGTGTGCCCTTTGTTGTGGGTAGGGCCTCTAACCAACTGAATAGGATCTAAGGCTTTCATATCATATATAAGAGTTCTTGCAGCATTATTCATAGTTTCCACATGGATGTTAAAATGCCCAAAATTCGTAAAATTCAGTCTGGTACAGACCAGATCCGCGACCTTCTCAGGAAGGGAGTCAAGAATTTTTTGTACTGGACCAGGAGGCCTATATATTAGGGTGCCTGTCATGGTATACTGCGGGTTCAGATAAATAGAAAAGAGAAGACTCTTACAATCAGGGAGGTGAAGAGGGTACGTAGAGACTCTTACTGTTTCTTTAAAAATGATGGCAATTCCCCCTAATTTCCCTGAGGGTCTGTCCAATCTCGTTATACGATAGTCACTGGGCAGAGCCAGCACTAAATCAGGCTATCAGGTCTAACACCTACTCACTTCTTGCCAGAAGAGCTGAATGCCTGACATTGCATCAACATATGTACATCATCAGCCAACTCTGCACCACATTTGAGGCAGGTCTTCACATCTCAATTTCCCAAGCTTGACTAATGAGATGTGTTTGTCTTCAGAGATTCAGATTCAGAAACTAGACCTAGATACTTACCAAAAACGTGTTAACTCCAATGTGGGCAGGTCCCTCTTCCAAATACCCTCTAGCAAGGTGAGGGCCTGATTAGGACCTTGGCGGATGGGATACTCCGTCCCAACGCGACAGTTATCCCGCCCGCCGTTTTACAAGTTCCATAAGATATAATGGAACTTGTAATACGGCGGGCGGGATATCTGTTTGGGACTGAGTATCCCATCCGCCAAGGTCATAATCAGGCCCTCTGTCCATGGCTTGTACTAACATCCAGTACCACCTTGCTACCTGTTTCTTTATAGGTGTGCTCCTTTGTAATTGTTCTTCCAACTCATTCACTCTGCAGTCCTCTTGACGTAACTCTCATAGCCAGCTGGTCAGTTGCAAATACTTGAAACTAGATAGTACATCTCCTGGAGCCAAGATATATCTTGTCACGATATCAAGTTATCCTATTTAATGATCTGTGTCCTTGTGTTAACTTCCGCTTCTCTCAGTGCCTTGCTAAGCTATCTCCCAGACATTCCATGGTTCCTGGTGAATACCAAAAAGGGGCAAATTCACTAAAGTAAAATGTCCCCAAAACCTACCTATGCTGCACCCAAAGTCTGGAGGTAGCACCCAAAGTCTTCAACCCGATCTGTTTAAAAAATTTAGGATTTCCAAACTTATATAGGAAGTACCTAGCCCCATATACCAGATCTCCCAGCATGGCATGAAGCATGGGGATTGACTGCGAATAATCCTCTCCCCTTAACAGAATTCTGATGTTCAGCTGGAAGGCCCAACAATAAAATTGGACATCTTCGTCAGCTATCCTGTAATCAATCAGTTTTCTACAAAGCTTTTTTTCTGGGCTATTCTAGGTCCCAAATAAAACTGTTTAGCTCTCCCTGCAATTTCTTAAACCACTCTGTTCTAAATGTTAACAGAATTGCATTGAAAATAAAAGTAAACTTTTTCTATATCACCATCTTTATAATAATGTTAACTGTTCCAAAGTTCATACACGGGAGATGCACCCTTTACCTTAATAGCCTTCTGGTTTCCATCATTACTTTTTTGGAATTAACTTAGGCCATCATGTCTAAGTCTTGTTGAACTAGAACCTTAAGGTACATGATTTCTTTTTTTAGAAGAGGGTTATCACTTGGGGTGTTCCAAGCCATTATCTTGCTTTTTGTGTGTTCACCAGATGGCCAGAAACCTGTCAAAGATCTGCTAGTGTTTGCCAGCTAGAGGGCAGGAGTCAACTAAATTTGAGGCATAGACCATCAGATCATCTGCGTGTAGTGCAACCTTACTCTCCTATCCGTTATATTTGAAAGGCACAAAGGCAGGATTTTCCTTCATCATAATCACTAGTGGTCCTATGTACAGGCTGAACAACAGCTGTGATAACGGACACCCTTGGGGATCGCCCTCTCTATAGAATCCTGCCTGGTCAGTCTCCCAGTCACTGCGACTCTCGCTGTCAGCTCACTACAAATTGACTGTGTAGCTCTTGAAAATTCCTGCCCCAGATTGTTATGTTTAATCACTTTATTACAGAAAGGCCAGCTAACTCTATCTAATGCTTTGGCAGCATCAAACGTTAAGACTGCTAATTACATTTTCCCTTCTATTGCCAAGTCCACTGCTACCACCAGGCTATGTGTAAGCTCATATAGCTGCCATCCTCTAATAAAACCTTTCTGCTCTTCCTGAACTAGGTCCACATCACCCTATTTAATCTGCTTGCTAAAAAGCATTTATAGATCTTATTTTCACAATTCAGCAGTGAAATAAGTCTATGGGATATACAGAATTTCAAATATTTGTTAGGTTTTAACGTCATCTTAACTGTGGCCTGTTCCCACGAGTGCGGTAAGGTATTTCCTCCTGAAAAGATATTGACCAACAATCTACTCAAAACAAGGGTTAACTTATCCATCAGGGCTACATACAGCTCATTCGGGAGGCCATTGAGGCTCAACAGTTTCCCCTTTTTTAACCCCCTGATTGTCGCACTCACGTCCTCCTGACATCTTCTAATTTGAAGCCCTTCTCAAATCCAAACCAAGCCTCGTGAGTGAGACAGTTCTAAACCAATTCTTTATTTGGCTCTTCAACATTACTGAATCTTCTATGTATAGCTCCTTAAAGAAATCGAAGAAAGTCTATTATATATCTGTCTTGTCTGTACACCATTCCCTGTTTCTCTGCCTGCAATACCCCTGATAACACTCCTTGCATTTTACACCTTTATTTTCTAGGCTAATCACTTACCACAACTCTCACCATACTCATAATGAGCTACTTTACTGGCCTTCCATTTTATATGTACAAAGCCTTCCAATGCTCAGCAAGTTCATTTCTTGCCTCTCTGATCTTATTTTTGAGGCTGTTCAAATCCTGCCCCCTCCCTATTAGTAGCCCAGTCCCTGTGTGCTTTTTCGATTTTCTCCTCCAACTCACTAAGTTTGCACCTGGATTTCTTATGCTTGCCCACCATTATAACTATGATCATCCCCCTGATAAAAGTTTGAAGGAGTCCCAGACAATGTGCAGTGGAGGTAATCCAACATTTACTTCAAAGTAACCTTATGCATCTTGCCTTAGCTGACTGATCACCATGTGATCCAGCAACAGTCTCCTGTCTAGTGTCCATCTAGGAGGAATAAGTCCCTTTCCCATATGTAGATCAATATTGACTGGCGAGAGATAAGACAAATGTTCAGGAAGATTTATCACCTCCTTCACTCTATTAGTCATCCTAATATCTGCGAGGCAAAAAAAATTCTGGAGGAATTACAATATTTCTTATTGTGAACGGTAAGGCTTTTATCACTGCCGACCCTTTGTCTCCACACAGCACAAAACCCAGATCATCCATCATCTGCCTCACTAACACAGACATCTTTGGTTAAATTAACCATTTTTCTCGTAATAGATTTATCACATAAAGGATCCAATCCCTCATCAAAATCTCCCCCTATTATTGTAGGTTCTTCTACCTGTACCAGTTGGTAATACTGGGACTGAAGAGGACCCAGATCATCAACATTTAGGCCACGAAACCCTGATAATATATGCCATTCACTGCAACCCTGAATTTTGGCAGTCAACCATCTCCCCCCAAGGTCCACCTTATAATCCCCAATGGCAGCATGAGTTGAAGTCTTAATCAAAAAGGCAACCCCCTTGTGCAACATAACTAGTCAGGACATACAAATTCCTTGATCCATTTCTGCCTCCTCTTTACTTTACTCACATTCCTTCTATAATAAATATATTTAGTGAAGTATCACTAATCCACGTCTGTTTGTCTCATGTATTCCAAGATTTTCAATTTTACCCTACGACAATTCACATTTCATGACAAAATTCTCAAAGAATGATTCCTATTAATGTCCGTCATTTTTCTTGGTTTCCTTATTTCTCCAATATCCAATAATGGTTCTTAGTCTAAATCCTCGCCACCCTGTAGCCATATGTCTTGTGTTAAAACTTGCTGCATACAGGACCTTTTCATTATGTTTTTACCCTGATACTCCCTACTCAGTGCCTACACAATCTCATACACTTTACCAGTTACAATCACCCACGCTGGGGATCCCTCCCTACTGTCTTTTTGGGTCTTTTTTGTTTACTTGTTTGAACCCCACCTCAAGTGCCAGCATCACTTCTTATATGCCTTAACCTACCTAATTAAGCTCTCTACCTCCCCTGAATCTCTTAAGCAGTGTATACTGTTATTCCAGATAAATTTAAGTGTTGCAGGAAACCTTAACTGAGAAGTAGCCCCCAGCTCCCTTAATTCTTGTATATGCTTCACCAACTCCCATTGCTGATCCAATGTAGCCTTTGAACCGTCTGATCTGAAGCAAAAAGACCAGTTACCTGTGCTAAAGCTACCTGCTTTCAAAGCGTCTGAGAGAACCTGCTATTTCAAGGTGTAGGATTTAAAATTAATCAATTTATTCCTCGTGATTTTTCTATTTAAGTTTCCCTTGAAAGGATCTTGGTGCACTCTCTGTATGTCTGCAGCCAACTCATTGGAGTCTACATATGGAATGAATTTTAAATTAAGTTAACCACAAACTCTTTCAGATTTTCCCCTTTGACCCCTTTAGGGCCATTCAGCATTCTCACATTATTGTGTCTCACATTATTTTCTAAGACAGTGGTCTTCAAACCTTTTAATTCCACAATGCCCCAGTGGGAAAAAAAAAATTGGGCCCCACTCCGAATTTTTCACAATTTCTTTTTTAAATTAGCAATGTTTAAATATATCTAAACGTACCTAAACTTTGCCACTCTAAAGTATCCACAGTGTGATCATTAGAATTGGAGGTGGGTGTTTTGAAGAGTATTTGGTGTCCCTTCCCTTTTGACATATACTCCCAGCTTGGATATAAATGAGAAAACATATTAGTGATGGCCCAGTACAGAGCAGTTTACTGCTGCACATTTTTTATCAGCTTAAAACAAAGCACTGCTATCAGCATATTGCTTTTTTTGGCCAGAGTATGGTGCCCCCCAGGGATCACTTGAGGTCCCCCTCGGGGAGCCTGCCCACCAGTTTCAAGACCTCTGCTCTATGGTTTCTAGATTATCTCATAGTTCTTTCTAGCTCCCACTTAATGCATGAATCTCTACACAATTGACCTTAACCTCTCCCCTCAGCACTTCCAACGAGGCCTCCAATTAGTTCACCCTTAACATTAGCATGTCCATTTTAACTTCCACGTCTAACAAGTGCTTTGTATTCTTTTCTGGTTCCTCTCTGAAATTGCAAACTTAGGTTTGATTTCTTCCATTAAACTTATTAGGGGTGTCTCCACTCCTGCCTGCCTCATTGAGTGAGGTGTGCCCTTCCTCTTCACTGTGAGATTGTGAATCTGTGTCCTGATCAGAGTCAGGCCCCTTCCCTGCCAAAGCCCGGTATCTATTTGCTGAGGGCACCCCTGCTATAGTATCCTATATACTTGTCACCTCTTGTGTACCCTCCCTTCCAGCCTTCATGGTGGGACAACCCTTTTACTTAATATCTGGAAGTCTTTATAAAGTAGGAGCCGGCTTGTCTGCCTCCTTGGTGAATTATACCTTGAAAAAGACCCTCAGGAAGAGAGTGGCCTTTTAGCCTTGTGGGCTTCTTGTTCCTCCCCTCCAAGTTATTCTCTTAACCTTGATCCCGCTGTCAGAAGTGGGTAGTGTTGCTAAAACCAATGTGGGCTCCAGAATGTGAATGCCAGCGTTACCTGGATCTCTGTCTGCAACACTTGTGTTTGCGCGTACTGCCCACCTCACAGAGGTAGTTTGAGTTAAAGTTTCTTCAGTACCCTGTTGCCTTATGTCATCATCCAATACTGGTGAGGCCTCAGGGGTTAGCTTGCTGTTCCTTAAAGAATAGCTCCCCCTGGCCTGCCACTCACTCCACCTTTTGCCTCTGGGTTTTTTCAGCTTTGGTTTCTACCTCTCGCGTGCACCAACCTCGTCTTGTAAAGACTTTCTCTCACTCAGCCACAAGTCTTTATGCCGTGTGCTGGCTCTGCCTGCCAAACCCCAGAGAGGAATCTGTACCACAGCCTGCTGATCCCTGTGGAGGCCCGCGCCGCTTCTACCCACAGCTGGGCTTCCTTTAAGGACTCTCCATGCCCTCCCTTGTGGCTCTGTTAAACGTTCACGCTTGCTGCAAATCTGCTCCCGCTGCGGTCCCGCCGAGACCCGTCCGTTCTTCTACTGGTGTGTAAGCTTTGATTTTAGTGCCGCATCTTGCGCACTGCCGGCTCCAGAGGGAAGCTCCCAGCCAGCTTCCTCAGCGAGCCGCCATGTTTCCCCATCAGCACCCCACTACATTGTTGTATTTGAACAAGTGGGCTGTCTTCTTATTTACATGATACATATGTTAATCACTTTATTCACTAGTGTGTATCGCACTAAAAAGAGCACTGAGCACCTTTTTGTCACTCCCGCACTTCATATACAAAGGTTCATATATATTTTGTATTAAATAAAAGCATCCTTTCTCCCAACCTCGCAAACTGTCCCAAACACAAGGCATGCTATTGCAAATGGTGTGTGGAGCATTTTTAGTTTTGCTCTTCAAATCAATATGTGATTTCCAACACAAGAAGTCATACAAGCCCCTATCCTTGCTGAATATAGTAATAACATACTAAGCAAAATTGAAGTTGATCGAATTACAAGAATAGTTCCAGACATAGGGCATCCCGATGTAGCATTCCCAATAATACTTTAAGATATTCGAATTCCTAGCTAAGTCAGAGAGCCCTGAAAGACCGTGAAAGACCACTGGTGGTCATGGCAATAGATTTAGAAAAAGCATTGAATACATTAGGATGGCTATACCTGCTGGCAGTTATGAGAAGTTTGAGCATAGGTTCAAGAGTTATTGCGTGGATTACTTTATTATACACTATCCCCACATCCCCAATGTGTTTTGGCTGAGTGATATCCAGAGCTTATGACTAGAAAGAGTAACCTTTCAGGGGTGTCCCCTATCCCAACTGTTATACGTAATGGTGATAGAACTGTTATAGAGAGATGGGAAAATGCATAGATCTGGCAATATCAGATAAAACCAACACTATCTCTGAATATGATGATGATATCTTAATACACTTTCAATATGCAAATTCTCGATTGGGGCTGAAAATAGAGGCCTTGCAATTGTTTGGCAATACTCTTGGGTTGGAATTAAACTTGAGAAAATAAGGCATATTCCTAACGTATTTTCCTAATAAGACATGTTAGTGACCCAAAAAGCAGTAATCAGTAGCACATCAAACTGCCATAGAAATTGTATACATTTCTGTATCTGGGAGTATAAGTGTATAATCTGAAAGCAGCTGTAGCAGCACTGAGGGCAGTGGTGCAGCAAGGGTTCAACTCTAGTGCTTAACCCCTTCCCCGTCATGGACGTAATGGTTACGTCCATGGCAGCGCCCGTGTGGCGCCATGGACGTAACCATTACGTCCAGCATACTGCCCTCGGGAGAAGCGCTAGCGCTCCCCCCGAGGGCCGCCCCCTACCCCCCCAGGTCAGGGCTGAAAGGGGAATCCCTTCCCCTTCAACCCCGACCCCCCCACCTCCCCTGTGACGTCAGCGCACGAGAGCGCGCTGACAATCACAGAGCCTCCCCCATCCTTCGATCACGTGGGGGAGGCAAGGAGAGGCTTCAAAGGGAAGGAAATGTATTTCCTTCCCTTTGAAGTCTCTCCCAGGGTTTCAAAAGCCGGATTGCTTGCAATCTGGCTTTTCAAACCCCACTAGACACCAGGGATGTTTTTTTTTTTTGTGAAAGTGACATAAGGGAGCGACCCCTTGGGCAAGGGTCGCTCCCAGGGGGGCATTTTTTTTTAAGGCCTTTTCTGCCCCCCCTGGGGGCAGAAACCTCTAGACACCAGGGATACTTTTTTTTTTTTTTGTTTTCTTTTGTGTTTTAGGTGTGGGGAGCGACCCCTTAGGCAAGGGTCGCTCCCATAGGGGGCAAATTATATTTAGGCCATTTCTGCCCCCCTTGGGGGCAGATCGGCCTATTTTTATGAGGCCAATCTGCCCCCAAGGGGGGTAGAAACCACTAGACACCAGGGAGTTTTTTTTTCTTCTTTGTTTTTCACGTAAGGGGAGCGACCCCTTAGGCAAGGGTCGATCCCCTGGGGGGCAAATTTATTTAGGCCATTTCTGCCCCCCATGGGGGCCGGTTCAGCCTATTGTAATTAGGCCGATCTGCCCCCAAGGGGGGCAGAAACCACTAGGCACCGGGGATTTTTGTTGTTGTTGTTGTTTTACAGATGGGGAGCCTCCCCTTAGGCAAGGGTCACTCCCCTGGAGGGGCAAATTGTATTTAGGCCATTTCTGCCCGCGTTGGGGGCAGATCGGCCGATTATAGGTCAATCTGCCCCCAAGGGGGGCAGAAACCACTAGGCACCAGGGATCTTTTTTTTGCTCTGTCACGCAAGGGGAGCGACCTTGTAGGCAAGGGTCGCTCCCCGGGGGGGTGGGGGGGCAAATTAATTTTAGGCCATTTCTGCCCCCCCTGGGGGCAGATCGGCCTATTGTTATTAGGCCGATCTGCCCCCAGGGGGGGCAGAAACCTCTAGGCGCCAGGGCAATTTTTTTTGTGTGTTTTTTTTTTTGTTTTTTTGTTTTTTTAGAGATGGGGAGCGACCCATTAGGCAAGGGTCGCGCCCCTGGGGGGCAAATTGTATTAAGACCATTTCTGCCCCCCTTGGGGGCAGATTGGCCGATTTTAGGTCAATCTGCCTCCAAGGGGGCAGAAACCACTAGGCACCAGGGATTTTTTTTTTGGCGCCAATGTCACGCAGGGGGAGTGACCCCGTAGGCAAGGGTCGCTCCCGGGGGGTTAGGGGGGTGGGGGACAAATTTATTTTAGGCCATTTCTCCCTCCCCTGGGGCCGGCTGAGCTAGAGGCCAAAATCCACAGGTAGGCACTGTTTTCTATGAAAAAATGTGATGTGACCACGTTGTGTTTTGGGACATTTCCTGTCACGGGCGCTAGGCCTACCCACACAAGTGAGGTATCATTTTTATCGGGAGACTTGGGGGAATGCTGGGTGTAAGGAAATTTGTGGCTCCTCTCAGATTCCAGAACTTTCTGTCACCGAAATGTGAGGAAAACGTGTTTTTTTAGCCAAATTTTGAGGTTTGCAAAGGATTCTGGGTAACAGAACCTGGTCAGAGCCCCACAAGTCACCCCATCTTGGATTCCCCTGGGTTTCTAGTTTTCAAAAATGCACTGGTTTGCTAGGTTTCCCCAGGTGCCGGCTGAGCTAGAGGCCAAAATCCTCAGGTAGGCACTGTTTTCTATTAAAAAAATGTGATGTGTCCACGTTGTGTTTTGGGCCATTTCCTGTCGCGGGCGCTAGGCCTACCCACACAAGTGAGATATCATTTTTATCGGGAGACTTGGGGGAACGCTGGGTGGAAGGAAATTTGTGGCTCCTCTCAGATTCCAGAACTTTCTGTCACCGAAACGTGAGGAAAATGTGTTTGTTTAGCCAAATTTTGAGGTTTGCAAAGGATTCTGGGTAACAGAACCTGGTCAGAGCCCCACAAGTCACCCCATCTTGAATTCCCCTAGGTCTCTAGTTTTCAAAAATGCACAGGTTTGGTAGGTTTCCCTAGGTGCCGGCTGAGCTAGAGGCCAAAATCTACAAGTAGGCACTTTGCAAAAAACACCTCTGTTTTCTTTCAAAAAATGTGATGTGTCCACGTTGTGTTTTGGGGCATTTCCTGTCACAGGCGCTAGGCTGACCCACACAAGTGAGGTATCATTTGTATCGGGAGACTTGGTGGAACGCTGGGTGGAAGGAAATTTGTGGCTCCTCTCAGATTCCAGAACTTTCTGTCACCGAAATGTGAGGAAAACTTGTTTTTTTAGCCAAATGTTGAGGCTTGCAAAGGATTCTGGGTAACAGAACCTGGTCAGAGCCCCACAAGTCACCCCATCTTGGATTCCCCTAGGTCTCTAGTTTTCGAAAATGCACAGGTTTGGTAGGTTTCCCTAGGTGCCGGCTGAGCTAGAGGCCAAAATCTACAGGTAGGCACTTTGCAAAAAACACCTCTGTTTTCTTTAAAAAAATGTGATGTGTCCACGTTGTGTTTTGGGACATTTCCTGTCACGGGCGCTAGGCCTATCCACACAAGTGAGGTATAATTTTTATCGGGAGACTTGGGGGAACGCTGGGTGGAAGGAAATTTGTGGCTCCTCTCAGACTCCAGAACTTTCTGTCACCGAAATGTGAGGAAAATGTGTTCTTTTAGCCAAATGTTGAGGTTTGCAAAGGATTCTGGGTAACAGAACCTGGTCAGAGTCTGACAAGTCACCCCATCTTGGATTCCCTTAGGCCTCTAGTTTTCAAAAATGCACAGGTTTGGTAGGTTTCCCTAGGTGCCGGCTGAGCTAGAGGCCAAAATCTACAGGTAGGCACTTTGCAAAAAACACCTCTGTTTTCTTTCAAAAAATGTGATGTGTCCACGTTGCGTTTTGGGGCATTTCCTGTCGCGGGCGCTAGGCCTACCCACACAAGTGAGGTATCATTTTTATTGGGAGACTTGGGGGAACGCTGGGTGGATGGAAATCTGTGGCTCCTCTCTGATTCCAGAACTTTCTGTCACCAAAATGTGAGGAAAATGTGTTTTTTAGACAAATTTTGAGGTTTGCAAAGGATTCTGGGTAACAGAACCTGGTCAGAGCCTCACAAGTCACCCCATCTTGGATTCCCCTAGGACTCTAGTTTTCAAAAATGCACAGGTTTGGTAGGTTTCCCTAGGTGCCGGCTGAGGTAGAGGCCAAAATCTACAGGTAGTCACTTTGCAAAAAACACCTCTGTTTTCTTTAAAAAAATGTGATGTGTCCACGTTGCGTTTTGGGGCATTTCCTGTTGCGGGCGCTAGGCCTACCCACACAAGTGAGGTATCATTTTTATTGGGAGACTTGAGGGAACGCTGGGTGGATGGAAATCTGTGGCTCCTCTCTGATTCCAGAACTTTCTGTCACCAAAATGTGAGGAAAATTTGTTTTTTAGACAAATTTTGAGGTTTGCAAAGGATTCTGGGTAACAGAACCTGGTCAGAGCCTCACAAGTCACCCCATCTTGGATTCCCCTAGGACTCTAGTTTTCAAAAATGCACAGGTTTGGTAGGTTTCCCTAGGTGCCGGCTGAGGTAGAGGCCAAAATCTACAGTTAGTCACTTTGCAAAAAACACCTCTGTTTTCTTTCAAAAAATGTGATGTGTCCATGTTGCGTTTTGGGGCATTTCCTGTCGCGGGCCCTAGGCCTACCCACACAAGTGAGGTATTATTTTTATCAGGAGACTTGGGGGAACGCTGGGTGGAAGGAAATTTGTGGCTCCTCTCTGATTCCAGAACTTTCTGTCACCAAAATATGAGGAAAATGTGTTTTTTTAGCCAAATTTTGAGGTTTGCAAAGGATTCTGGGTAACAGAACCTGGTCAAAGCCCCACAAGTCACCCCATCTTGAATTCCCCTAAGTCTCTAGTTTTCAAAAATGCACAGGTTTGGTAGGTTTCCCTAGGTGCCGGCTGAGCTAGAGGCCAAAATCTACAGGTAGGCACTTTGCAAAAAACACCACTGTTTTCTTTAAAAAAATGTGATGGGTCCACGTTGCGTTTTGGGGCATTTCCTGTCGCGGGCGCTAGGCCTACCCACACAAGTGAGGTATCATTTTTATCGGGAGACTTGGTGGAACGCTGGGTGGATGGAAATCTGTGGCTCCTCTCTGATTCCAGAACTTTCTGTCACCAAAATGTGAGGAAAATGTGTTTTTTTAGACAAATTTTGAGGTTTGCAAAGGATTCTGGGTAACAGAACCTGGTCAGAGCCTCACAAGTCACCCCATCTTGGATTCCCCTAGGACTCTAGTTTTCAAAATGCACAGGTTTGGTAGGTTTCCCTAGGTGCCGGCTGAGGTAGAGGCCAAAATCTACAGGTAGTCACTTTGCAAAAAACACCTCTGTTTTCTTTCAAAAAATGTGATGTGTCCACGTTGCGTTTTGGGGCATTTCCTGTCGCGGGCCCTAGGCCTACCCACACAAGTGAGGTATCATTTTTATCAGGAGACTTGGGGGAACGCTGGGTGGAAGGAAATTTGTGGCTCCTCTCAGATTCCAGAACTTTCTGTCACCGAAATGTGAGTAAAACTTGTTTTTTTAGCCAAATGTTGAGGTTTGCAAAGGATTCTGGGTAACAGAACCTGGTCAGAGCCCCACAAGTCACCCCATCTTGGATTCCCCTAGGTCTCTAGTTTTAAAAAATGCACAGGTTTGGTAGGTTTCCCTAGGTGCCGGCTGAGCTAGAGGCCAAAATCTACAGGTAGGCACTTTGCAAAAAACACCTCTGTTTTCATTCAAAAAATGTGATGTGTCCACGTTGTGTTTTGGGACATTTCCTGTCACGGGCGCTAGGCCTACCCACACAAGTGAGGTATCATTTTTATCGGGAGACTTGGGGGAACGCTGCCTGGAAGGAAATTTGTGGCTCCTCGCAGATTCCAGAACTTTCTGTCACCGAAATGTGAGAAAAATTTGTTCTTTTAGCCAAATTTTGAGGTTTGCAAAGGATTCTGGGTAACAGAACCTGGTCAGAGCCCCACAAGTCACCCCATCTTGGATTCCCCTAGGTCTCTAGTTTTCAAAAATGCACAGGTTTGGTAGGTTTCCCTAGGTGCCGGCTGAGCTAGAGGCCAAAATCTACAGGTAGGCACTTTGCAAAAAACACCTCTGTTTTCTTTAAAAAAATGTGATGTGTCCACGTTGCGTTTTGGAGCATTTCCTTTTGCGGGCGCTAGGCCTACCCACACAAGTGAGGTATCATTTTTATCGGGAGACTTGGGGGAACGCTGGGTGGATGGAAATCTGTGGCTCCTCTCTGATTCCAGAACTTTCTGTCACCGAAACGTGAGGAAAATGTGTTTTTTTAGCCAAATTTTGAGGTTTGCAAAGGATTCTGGGTAACAGAACCTGGTCAGAGCCTCACAAGTCACCCCATCTTGGATTCCCCTAGGACTCTAGTTTTAAAAAATGCACAGGTTTGGTAGGTTTCCCTAGGTGCCGGCTAAGGTAGAGGCTAAAATCTACAGGTAGTCACTTTGCAAAAAACACCTCTGTTTTCTTTCAAAAAATGTGATGTGTCCACGTTGCGTTTTGGAGCATTTCCTTTTGCGGGCGCTAGGCCTACCCACACAAGTGAGGTATCATTTTTATCGGGAGACTTGGGGGAACGCTGGGTGGATGGAAATCTGTGGCTCCTCTCTGATTCCAGAACTTTCTGTCACCGAAACGTGAGGAAAATGTGTTTTTTTAGCCAAATTTTGAGGTTTGCAAAGGATTCTGGGTAACAGAACCTGGTCAGAGCCTCACAAGTCACCCCATCTTGGATTCCCCTAGGACTCTAGTTTTAAAAAATGCACAGGTTTGGTAGGTTTCCCTAGGTGCCGGCTAAGGTAGAGGCTAAAATCTACAGGTAGTCACTTTGCAAAAAACACCTCTGTTTTCTTTCAAAAAATGTGATGTGTCCACGTTGCGTTTTGGGGCATTTCCTGTCGCGGGCCCTAGGCCTACCCACACAAGTGAGGTATCATTTTTATCAGGAGACTTGGGGGAATGCTGGGTGGAAGGAAATTTGTGGCTCCTCTCAGATTCCAGAACTTTCTGTCACCGAAATGTGAGTAAAACTTGTTTTTTTAGCCAAATGTTGAGGTTTGCAAAGGATTCTGGGTAACAGAACCTGGTCAGAGCCCCACAAGTCACCCCATCTTGGATTCCCCTAGGTCTCTAGTTTTAAAAAATGCACAGGTTTGGTAGGTTTCCCTAGGTGCCGGCTGAGCTAGAGGCCAAAATCTACAGGTAGGCACTTTGCAAAAAACACCTCTGTTTTCATTAAAAAAATGTGATGTGTCCACGTTGTGTTTTGGGACATTTCCTGTCACGGGCGCTAGGCCTACCCACACAAGTGAGGTATCATTTTTATCGGGAGACTTGGGGGAACGCTGGCTGGAAGGAAATTTGTGGCTCCTCGCAGATTCCAGAACTTTCTGTCACCGAAATGTGAGGAAAATGTGTTCTTTTAGCCAAATTTTGAGGTTTGCAAAGGATTCTGGGTAACAGAACCTGGTCAGAGCCCCACAAGTCACCCCATCTTGGATTCCCCTAGGACTCTAGTTTTCAAAAATGCACAGATTTGGTAGGTTTCCCTAGGTGCCGGCTAAGGTAGAGGCTAAAATCTACAGGTAGTCACTTTGCAAAAAACACCTCTGTTTTCTTTCAAAAAATGTGATGTGTCCACATTGCGTTTTGGGGCATTTCCTGTCGCGGGCCCTAGGCCTACCCACACAAGTGAGGTATCATTTTTATCAGGAGACTTGGGGGAACGCTGGGTGGAAGGAAATTTGTGGCTCCTCTCTGATTCCAGAACTTTCTGTCACCAAAATGTGAGGAAAATGTATTTTTTTAGCCAAATTTTGAGGTTTGCAAAGGATTCTGGGTAACAGAACCTGGTCAGAGCCCCACAAGTCACCCCATCTTGGATTCCCCTAGGTCTCTAGTTTTCAAAAATGCACAGGTTTGGTAGGTTTCCCTAGGTGCCGGCTGAGCTAGAGGCCAAAATCTACAGGTAGGCACTTTGCAAAAAACACCTCTGTTTTCTTTAAAAAAATGTGATGTGTCCACGTTGCGTTTTGGAGCATTTCCTTTTGCGGGCGCTAGGCCTACCCACACAAGTGAGGTATCATTTTTATCGGGAGACTTGGGGGAACGCTGGCTGGAAGGAAATTTGTGGCTCCTCGCAGATTCCAGAACTTTCTGTCACCGAAATGTGAGGAAAATGTGTTCTTTTAGCCAAATTTTGAGGTTTGCAAAGGATTCTGGGTAACAGAACCTGGTCAGAGCCCCACAAGTCACCCCATCTTGGATTCCCCTAGGTCTCTAGTTTTCAAAAATGCACAGGTTTGGTAGGTTTCCCTAGGTGCCGGCTGAGCTAGAGGCCAAAATCTACAGGTAGGCACTTTGCAAAAAACACCTCTGTTTTCTTTAAAAAAATGTGATGTGTCCACGTTGCGTTTTGGAGCATTTCCTTTTGCGGGCGCTAGGCCTACCCACACAAGTGAGGTATCATTTTTATCGGGAGACTTGGGGGAACGCTGGGTGGATGGAAATCTGTGGCTCCTCTCTGATTCCAGAACTTTCTGTCACCGAAACGTGAGGAAAATGTGTTTTTTTAGCCAAATTTTGAGGTTTGCAAAGGATTCTGGGTAACAGAACCTGGTCAGAGCCTCACAAGTCACCCCATCTTGGAAGCCCCTAGGACTCTAGTTTTCAAAAATGCACAGGTTTGGTAGGTTTCCCTAGGTGCCGGCTAAGGTAGAGGCTAAAATCTACAGGTAGTCACTTTGCAAAAAACACCTCTGTTTTCTTTCAAAAAATGTGATGTGTCCACGTTGCGTTTTGGGGCATTTCCTGTCGCGGGCCCTAGGCCTACCCACACAAGTGAGGTATCATTTTTATCAGGAGACTTGGGGGAACGCTGGGTGGTAGGAAATGTGTGGCTTCTCTCTGATTCCAGAACTTTCTGTCACCAAAAAGTGAGGAAAATGTGTTTTTTTAGCCAAATTTTGAGGTTTGCAAAGGATTCTGGGTAACAGAACCTGGTCAGAGCCCCACAAGTCACCCCATCTTGGATTCCCCTATGTCTCTAGTTTTCAAAAATGCACAGGTTTGGTAGGTTTCCCTAGGTGCCGGCTGAGCTAGAGGCCAAAATCTACAGGTAGGCACTTTGCAAAAAAACACCTCTGTTTTCTTTAAAAAAATGTGATGTGTCCACGTTGCGTTTTGGGGCATTTCCTGTCGCGGGCCCTAGGCCTACCCACACAAGTGAGGTATCATTTTTATCAGGAGACTTGGGGGAACGCTGGGTGGAAGGAAATTTGTGGCTCCTCTCTGATTCCAGAACTTTCTGTCACCATAATGTGAGGAAAATGTGTTTTTTTAGCCAAATTTTGAGGTTTGCAAAGGATTCTGGGTAACAGAACCTGGTCAGAGCCCCACAAGTCACCCCATCTTGAATTCCCCTAGGTCTCTAGTTTTCAAAAATGCACAGGTTTGGTAGGTTTCCCTAGGTGCCGGCTGAGCTAGAGGCCAAAATCTACAGGTAGGCAGTTTGCAAAAAACAGATCTGTTTTCTTTCAAAAAATGTGATGTGTCCACGTTGTGTTTTGGGGCATTTCCTGTCACAGGCGCTAGGCCGACCCACACAAGTGAGGTATCATTTCTATCGGGAGAATTGGTGGAACGCTGGGTGGAAGGAAATTTGTGGCTCCTCTCAGATTCCAGAACTTTCTGTCACCGAAATGTGAGGAAAATGTGTTCTTTTAGCCAAATTTTGAGGTTTGCAAAGGATTCTGGGTAACAGAACCTGGTCAGAGCCTCACAAGTCACCCCATCTTGGATTCCCCTAGGACTCTAGTTTTCAAAAATGCACAGGTTTGGTAGGTTTCCCTAGGTGCCGGCTAAGGTAGAGGCTAAAATCTACAGGTAGTCACTTTGCAAAAAACACCTCTGTTTTCTTTCAAAAAATGTGATGTGTCCACGTTGCGTTTTGGGGCATTTCCTGTCGCGGGCCCTAGGCCTACCCACACAAGTGAGGTATCATTTTTATCAGGAGACTTGGGGGAACGCTGGGTGGAAGGAAATGTGTGGCTTCTCTCTGATTCCAGAACTTTCTGTCACCAAAAAGTGAGGAAAATGTGTTTTTTTAGCCAAATTTTGAGGTTTGCAAAGGATTCTGGGTAACAGAACCTGGTCAGAGCCCCACAAGTCACCCCATCTTGGATTCCCCTATGTCTCTAGTTTTCAAAAATGCACAGGTTTGGTAGGTTTCCCTAGGTGCCGGCTGAGCTAGAGGCCAAAATCTACAGGTAGGCACTTTGCAAAAAACACCTCTGTTTTCTTTAAAAAAATGTGATGTGTCCACGTTGCGTTTTGGGGCATTTCCTGTCGCGGGCCCTAGGCCTACCCACACAAGTGAGGTATCATTTTTATCAGGAGACTTGGGGGAACGCTGGGTGGAAGGAAATTTGTGGCTCCTCTCTGATTCCAGAACTTTCTGTCACCAAAATGTGAGGAAAATGTGTTTTTTTAGCCAAATTTTGAGGTTTGCAAAGGATTCTGGGTAACAGAACCTGGTCAGAGCCCCACAAGTCACCCCATCTTGAATTCCCCTAGGTCTCTAGGGGCATATTTATACTCTGTTTGCACCAAATTAGTGTCATTTTTTTTTACTCTAATTCGGTGCAAAACTAACTCCATATTTATACTTTGGTGTTAGACCCCTCTAGCACCAAATTTATGGAGTTAAAGTCATTTTTTGAAAGTGGAGTCCTACTTTGCCTTAATGAGATTCAAGGTAGGCGTTCCCGTGCAAAAAATGACTCTATGGCCTTAACACCATATTTAGGGGCATATTTATACTCTGCGGCGTATTTATACTCTGTTTGCACCGAATTAGTGTCATTTTTTTTAACTCTAATTCGGTGCAAAACTAACTCCATATTTATACTTTGGTGCTAGACCCATCTAGCACCAAGGCCCTTATTTAAACTTTTTTTGCACTGCATTAACGTCATTTTATGACACAAAAGTGGCGCAAACTTACAAAATATTGGCCCTTATTTATACTTTTTGCTGCAAAACTGCACTAACTCAGTTTTGCACCAAAAAGTTGAGCACCGGCTTGCACCATTTCTGTGCACCAGCCGGGTACCATATTTATGGAATGGTGCAAGCCGGTGCAAAGGGTAGGCTAGAGTTTAAAAAAATGACTTTAGTCGGGTGGGGCTGGCAGTATAGAAGAAGAGGGTTTAGCACCAAAAAATGGCTTTAGGCAGGTTAGAGTAAAAATAAATGACTCTAACCAGATTAGCGTCATTTTATGGTGCTAAACCTACCATGCCACATGACTCCTGCCTTAGGAAAGGCAGGAGTCATGCCCACCACCCCAGTGGCCAGCACAGAGGACAGGGGTCCCCTGGGCATGGCCATTGCACCCGGTGCCATATATGGGGGCCCATTTCAGGGCCCCCTATGGCACTTTCAAAAATAAAATGCACTTACCTGTACTTACCTGGGATGGGGTCCCCCATCCTCGCAGTCCCTCTAGTGTGGGTGGGGGTGCCCCTAGGGCCTAGGGAGGGCACCTCTGGGCTTATTCCATGGTGTTCCACCATGGAAATAGGGCCACAGGTCCTCTAAGACCTGCCCTGACCCAGGTCTTAAAAAATGGGGCAAAGCAAGCTTTGCCCCATTTTTTGACCCTTCCTCCCTCCTTTGCACCATTTTTACATGGGAGTATAAATATGGTGTTAAGGCCATAGAGTCATTTTTTTGCACGGGAACGCATACCTTGCATCTCATTAAGGCAAGGTAGGTTTCCACTTCCAAAAAATGACTTTAACTCCATAAATTTGGTGCTAGACGGGTCTAGCACCAAAGTATAAATATGGAGTTAGTTTTGCACTGAATTAGAGTAAAAAAAAAATGACGCTAATTCATTGCAAACAGAGTATAAATACGCCCCTTAGCGTCAAAAAATGATGCTAATCTGCTCAGAATCATTTATTTTGACTCAAAACTGCCTAATGTAATTTTTTTTTTAAGCTAGCCTACCCTTTGCACCGGCTTGCACCATTCCATAAATATGGTGCCCAGCTGGTGCTAAAAAATGGTGCAAGCCGGTGCAAAACTTTTTGGGGCAAAACTGCCTTAGTGCAGTTTTGCACCAAAAAGTATAAATAAGGCCCCTAGTTTTCAAAAATGCACAGGTTTGGTAGGTTTCCCTAGGTGCCGGCTGAGCTAGAGGCCAAAATCTACAGGTAGGCACTTTGCAAAAAACACCTCTGTTTTCTTTAAAAAAATGTGATGTGTCCACGTTGCGTTTTGGGGCATTTCCTGTCGCGGGCCCTAGGCCTACCCACACAAGTGAGGTATAATTTTTATCGGGAGACTTGGGGGAACGCTGGGTGGATGGAAATCTGTGGCTCCTCTCTGATTCCAGAACTTTCTGTCACCGAAACGTGAGGAAAATGTGTTTTTTTAGCCAAATTTTGAGGTTTGCAAAGGATTCTGGGTAACAGAACCTGGTCAGAGCCTCACAAGTCACCCCATCTTGGATTCCCCTAGGACTCTAGTTTTCAAAAATGCACAGGTTTGGTAGGTTTCCCTAGGTGCCGGCTAAGGTAGAGGCTAAAATCTACAGGTAGTCACTTTGCAAAAAACACCTCTGTTTTCTTTCAAAAAATGTGATGTGTCCACGTTGCGTTTTGGGGCATTTCCTGTCGCGGGCCCTAGGCCTACCCACACAAGTGAGGTATCATTTTTATCAGGAGACTTGGGGGAACGCTGGGTGGAAGGAAATTTGTGGCTCCTCTCTGATTCCAGAACTTTCTGTCACCAAAATGTGAGGAAAATGTGTTTTTTTAGCCAAATTTTGAGGTTTGCAAAGGATTCTGGGTAACAGAACCTGGTCCGAGCCCCACAAGTCACCCCATCTTGGATTCCCCTATGTCTCTAGTTTTCAAAAATGCACAGGTTTGGTAGGTTTCCCTAGGTGCCGGCTGAGCAAGAGGCCAAAATCTACAGGTAGGCACTTTGCAAAAAACACCTCTGTTTTCTTTCAAAAAATGTGATGTGTCCACGTTGCGTTTTGGGGCATTTCCTGTCGCGGGCCCTAGGCCTACCCACACAAGTGAGGTATCATTTTTATCGGGAGACTTGGGGGAACGCTGGGTGGAAGGAAATTTGTGGCTCCCCTCTGATTCCAGAACTTTCTGTCACCAAAATGTGAGGAAAATGTGTTTTTTTAGCCAAAGTTTGAGGTTTGCAAAGGATTCTGGGTAACAGAACCTGGTCAGAGCCCCACACGTCACCCCATCTTGGATTCCCCTATGTCTCTAGTTTTAAAAAATGCACAGGTTTGGTAGGTTTCCCTAGGTGCCGGCTGAGCTAGAGGCCAAAATCTACAGGTAGGCACTTTGCAAAAAACACCTCTGTTTTCTTTCAAAAAATGTGATGTGTCCACGTTGCGTTTTGGGGCATTTCCTGTCGCGGGCTCTAGGCCTACCCACACAAGTGAGGTATCATTTTTATCAGGAGACTTGGGGGAACGCTGGGTGGAAGGAAATTTGTGGCTCCTCTCTGATTCCAGAACTTTTTGTCACCAAAATGTGAGGAAAATGTGTTTTTTTAGCCAAATTTTGAGGTTTGCAAAGGATTCTGGGTAACAGAACCTGGTCCGAGCCCCACAAGTCACCCCATCTTGGATTCCCCTATGTCTCTAGTTTTCAAAAATGCACAGGTTTGGTTGGTTTCCCTAGGTGCCGGCTGAGCTAGAGGCCAAAATCTACAGGTAGGCACTTTGCAAAAAACACCTCTGTTTTCTTTCAAAAAATGTGATGTGTCCACGTTGTGTTTTGGGGCATTTCCTGTCACAGGCGCTAGGCCGACCCACACAAGTGAGGTATCATTTGTATCGGGAGAATTGGTGGAACGCTGGTTGGAAGGAAATTTGTGGCTCCTCTCAGATTCCAGAACTTTCTGTCACCGAAATGTGAGGAAAATGTGTTCTTTTAGCCAAATTTTGAGGTTTGCAAAGGATTCTGGGTAACAGAACCTGGTCAGAGCCTCACAAGTCACCCCATCTTGGATTCCCCTAGGACTCTAGTTTTCAAAAATGCACAGGTTTGGTAGGTTTCCCTAGGTGCCGGCTAAGGTAGAGGCTAAAATCTACAGGTAGTCACTTTGCAAAAAACACCTCTGTTTTCTTTCAAAAAATGTGATGTGTCCACGTTGCGTTTTGGGGCATTTCCTGTCGCGGGCCCTAGGCCTACCCACACAAGTGAGGTATCATTTTTATCAGGAGACTTGGGGGAACGCTGGGTGGAAGGAAATGTGTGGCTTCTCTCTGATTCCAGAACTTTCTGTCACCAAAAAGTGAGGAAAATGTGTTTTTGTAGCCAAATTTTGAGGTTTGCAAAGGATTCTGGGTAACAGAACCTGGTCAGAGCCCCACAAGTCACCCCATCTTGGATTCCCCTATGTCTCTAGTTTTCAAAAATGCACAGGTTTGGTAGGTTTCCCTAGGTGCCGGCTGAGCTAGAGGCCAAAATCTACAGGTAGGCACTTTGCAAAAAACACCTCTGTTTTCTTTAAAAAAATGTGATGTGTCCACGTTGCGTTTTGGGGCATTTCCTGTCGCGGGCCCTAGGCCTACCCACACAAGTGAGGTATCATTTTTATCAGGAGACTTGGGGGAACGCTGGGTGGAAGGAAATTTGTGGCTCCTCTCTGATTCCAGAACTTTCTGTCACCAAAATGTGAGGAAAATGTGTTTTTTTAGCCAAATTTTGAGGTTTGCAAAGGATTCTGGGTAACAGAACCTGGTCAGAGCCCCACAAGTCACCCCATCTTGAATTCCCCTAGGTCTCTAGTTTTCAAAAATGCACAGGTTTGGTAGGTTTCCCTAGGTGCCGGCTGAGCTAGAGGCCAAAATCTACAGGTAGGCACTTTGCAAAAAGCACCTCTGTTTTCTTTAAAAAAATGTGATGTGTCCACGTTGCGTTTTGGGGCATTTCCTGTCGCGGGCCCTAGGCCTACCCACACAAGTGAGGTATCATTTTTATCGGGAGACTTGGGGGAACGCTGGGTGGATGGAAATCTGTGGCTCCTCTCTGATTCCAGAACTTTCTGTCACCGAAACGTGAGGAAAATGTGTTTTTTTAGCCAAATTTTGAGGTTTGCAAAGGATTCTGGGTAACAGAACCTGGTCAGAGCCTCACAAGTCACCCCATCTTGGATTCCCCTAGGACTCTAGTTTTCAAAAATGCACAGGTTTGGTAGGTTTCCCTAGGTGCCGGCTAAGGTAGAGGCTAAAATCTACAGGTAGTCACTTTGCAAAAAACACCTCTGTTTTCTTTCAAAAAATGTGATGTGTCCACGTTGCGTTTTGGGGCATTTCCTGTCGCGGGCCCTAGGCCTACCCACACAAGTGAGGTATCATTTTTATCAGGAGACTTGGGGGAACGCTGGGTGGAAGGAAATTTGTGGCTCCTCTCTGATTCCAGAACTTTCTGTCACCAAAATGTGAGGAAAATGT